>NC_136381.1:142046515-144794848 GCF_965140285.1 Lepidochelys kempii
GGAACTCCCCAGGTGGACCTATTCTATTCGCAACTCAGCAGAACCGGTGATGTCCCTGGTTCTGCTCCAGGTGGGGCCTGGGGAAGGGGCGCTATCTTCGATGCCTTTATCCTGTCCTGGTCAGGCTGGCATCTCTATGCCTTTTCCCCTGTTCTCTATAATCAGCAGGGTCCTGGAGAAGATGAAGACAGACAAGGCCTGGGTCATCCTGATTGCCCCAGCGTGGCCCAGGCAACATTGGTATGGGACCCTCACAGGCCTGGTGGTAGCTCCGCCATGGCTGTTGCCGCTCCGCCTGGACCTGCTCTCTCAGGACCAGGGGTCCCTCCTCCATCCCAATCTAGAGGCTCTTCATCTCACGGCGTTGCTGCTCCGTGGTTAGGCGGAGAGGAGAGAACGTGCTCAGAACAGGTTCAGCGCATCCTCCTTGAAAGTAGACGGCCCTCCACTCGCCGTGCTTATTTGGCGAAGTCCCATTTTTCTAGATGGGCGGCGGACCACGGTGTCTCTCCCTTGACCACCCTGATCCAGGTTATACTTGACTACCTCTTCCACCTGAGAGCCCAGGGCCTGGTGCCTTTGTCAGTCATGGTGCACCTGGCAGCCATATCAGCCTTCCATCCTGGTGCAGGGGCACACAGTATTTTCCCATGCTATGACTGGCCGGTTCCTCAAGGGGTTGGACCGTCTTTTTTTGTATTCTAGACCCCCAGTCCCACAGTGGCACCTAAACCTGGTATTGGCTCGTCTCATGGGGCCCCTGTTTGAATCACTGGCCACGTGCTCCTAGTTTCACCTCCCGTGGAAGGTGGCCTTTCTGGTTGCAATCACGTCGGCCAGGTGAGCCTTGGACCTCAGGGCCCTGACCTCCGAGCTGCCGTACATGGTTTTTCATAAAGATAAGGTCCAGCTCTGTCCACAACCTGCATTCCTCCTGAAGGTGGTCTCTGGTTACCACATGGGTCAGGACATCTTTTTACCCGTCCTCTGCCCCAAGTCCCACGCGTCCAGAGAGGAGTGACGTCTCCACATGCTCGATGTGCGACAGGCTCTGGCTTTCTACCTCAAGCGGACCAAGCCATTCAGAAAGTCCTCGCAACTATTTGTCGCCTCTGCTGAGCACGCGAGGGGCCAGCCGATTTCCATTCAGCGGCTTTCCAATCAGATCACTTCATGCATCCATACCTGTTATGAGCTGGCGGGTGTCCCCCCGCCACTCATTGTGAGGGCACACTCGACTTGGGCGCATGCCTCATTGGCTGCCTTTGTGGCTCACGTCCCCATTCAGGACATCTGTAGGGCCGCCACATGGTCTTCGGTTCACACGTTCACCTCGCACTATGTGATCGTCTCCCAAACCAGGGATGACACCAGGTTCGGCAGGGCTGTCCTTCATCCTGGGAACTTGTGAACTCCTACCCACCTCCAACAGATATAGCTTGGAATCGCCTATTGTGGAATACACATGAGCAATTACTTGAAGAAAAAGAGACAGTTAACTTTTCCGTAACTGGTGTTCTTCGAGATGTGTTGCTCATGGCTATTCCACATCCCGCCCTCCTTCCCCTCTGTCGGAGTTGTCTGGCAAGAAGGACCTGAGGGTGGGACGAGCGCGTAGCTCCCCTTATACCGTGCCAGGCAGGCGCCGTTCCTACAGGTACTGCTAGGGGAAAAGCTTCCGGCACCAGTGCACGTGATGAGCACACACACCTATTGTGAAATAGACATGAGCAACACATCTCGAAGAACACCAGTTACAGAAAAGGTAACTATCTGATTCCTTCATGAAAATGGAAAAAAAAAAAAAAATTTCCTCTCTAAGTGCAAAAAAATGCTTCAAAACATTTCCACAACTCAGCCATCTAACTTCAGTGTGATACAGAATTTCTCCGTATTCGCTGTACATACTTGCTAAAAAGAAGTGAACTGTTTGTCATTCAGCCCTTGTGCACATATAAAATGGTTTTAACAACTACATCCATAACTTCCTTCATTTGTAGACTTTTACTACACAGGGCTTCTTGGTGCAAAATGCAGTGTGTACTGGTGAAGCTAATTCCCGGTATATTGAGGCTGTTCAGTTTGGTCTTCAGTAACCCAACCACACCAACGTTTTCAGAGCACATTGATGGCGCACCATCTGTAGCCAAAGATACGAGTTTGTTCCATGGCAGCACAACTTTTTCAATGCACTCTTCCAGCCCTTGAAATATGTCACGTCCCATTGTGTTACCTTTCAGTGGCATTAAATCTAGCAATTCTTCAGTTATATTCAAATTACAATCCACACCTCTAACGAACATTGCACATGGTGCGGTATCTGATACATCTGTACTCTCATCAAGAGCAACTGAAAATTCTACAAAGTTTTTTGCCATTTGAATCAATTGTTTTTGCCCATTATCTGCTAAATTCGTTATCCTGCAGGCAAGTGTATTGGCAGAGAAACTTGTGCCTTCAAAAACTTTCTTCTTATCAGGACATAAAATTTCGCTGGCCTTCACAAGACATTCTTTTACGAATAGGCCTTCTGTAAAAGGTCACAATGATTTAGCTATCATTTTGCTTATCACAAAACTTGTTCTTACTGAATCTTCGCTAGGCTTGTTAATCTCTGAAAATAAATTTCTTTGCTTGGCAAATGCTGCTTTAAGTTGCCGAACTTTTTCCTCTCGGATTTTTCTGGTGAATGCATCTCATTTTTCACGGTGCATCGTGTTGTAGTGCCGAGGCACGTTATGCTCCTTGGAAACAGCAATCATTTGCTGACAATAAGGCATTACATTTTATCTTTTTACCTCTGTGAAAAAAATATAAATTTTCCCTTTTTGTCTTGAAAAAACTTTTTTTTCTCTTCCATGAGTGATGTTTCTTTTTTTGACGCCGAAGTCATTTCTGAGGGCTTTTAATAAAATATAAATAGTAATGCACCTCCACTAAAATGACAAAACATGCATTTACTTTTAGAATTACTTCAGTTAAAGCCCCCCCCACTATTCCCCTAGCCCTCCCTCACTCCACCCCTTCCATGAGGCCCCACCACTTCCCCGCCTTTTCCCACCCCTTCCCTACATCCTCACCCCGGCCCCGCCGCTTCCTCACCTCCTCCCCTAAGTGCGTTGCGTCCCCGCTCCTCCCCCCTCCCTTCTGGAAAGTCCTAAGCACTGCCAAACAGCTGTTTGGCAGCCGGAAGACTGGGAGGTAGGCAGAGAAGCGGGGATGCAGTGCGCCCCGGGGGGGGGGGGCAAAGGAGGAGGGGGTGAGGGGAGCTTGGCTGCCTGTGGGTGCAGAGCACCCACAAATTTTTCCGGAGCACCCACGGAGCACCCACGGAGTTGGCGCCTATGGCAGGCCACAGGAAATGACTTCACGGGCCGTGTGTTTGAGATCCCTGATTTAGGGCTTACCCTTCAGAAGGGGTGTGCACCTCTGAAACTGGTTAGTGCCCTAGCTGTATAGCCTTCCTATGGTCAGAAAGCCTGTCTGCATGTTACAGCTGGGTGAGTCCCTACCTGTGTGGTGGTGAAAGTGAGGGACCGGGAGCATGTCTGCAGCTTGTCACAGCATTACAGGGTGAGTGGGAGCCCAGGCTGGTGGGTTGGCAGGCTCAGTGGTATCCCAGTTCCAGGTGGCACCCTGGCGGGGGGGTACCCATCACTCCTCCCACACCCAAACTGCTGCTGCTGCTGGGTGTCCTGAGACCTCCCCAGCAGCAGCCAGCCACACCGACCGCTGCAGAAATCACAGAGGTCGCAGAAAGTCACAGAATCCATGACAAACTCTCAGCCTTAATCACAAGGTGTTAAATATTTATTTATAGCTCTTTTAAAGTTTTGTTTAGTTTTGCATTTGGGTTTTTTTTTCTTTTGTTTTGTTTTCCTTTAGAGAGAAGCTACCCATCCCAAAGTGTGAGATTTCCCAAGGCAAAATGCACATACAAATATGTGGACATTGGCACTCTCCCTCTGCACCCCCTCTGCTGACATTACTGTCTCTTTCCCCTCTCCATCTCCCTCTTAGCTCACCCAGTCTTCTGTATAGATAGAACTATAAAAAGAGCAATGTTGGAAAAGTTACTGGACTTTGGATTAGACCCTTAAATGTTCAAGCTAAGTAAAATACAGCTAGAGATAACTTGGTTCCCACTTTCCCCAATTCAGAATCCAGCTGTCCCATTGGTGGATTTATGTAGTTAGCTGTAATTGTCTAGTTTAACTTGCAAAAATGGTCATTTAATTATTCATGTGTTTGAGATTTACTTTTATATATCTGAGCTCTGCTTTCTCCCTAGATTTATTTTTACACTTGGAATATTTTTGGATCAATCTCTCATTATTATTATTTATCTTTTAGAAAAGAATTGTTAATCAAAGCATAAGGATTGCCATACTAGGAACGTTGATCTGTTGTTCATCCAGTCAAATGTCCTGTTTCCGACAGTAGCTAATGTCATGTTCTTAAAAGGGTGGAAACAGTCACATTCCATATTTAGCTGTGCCATTCTTTTTATATAATTTGATTTAAGTTTCTTTGGGTGAGGACCATGTCTTGCTTTATGCATATAAAGCACCATGTACACTTACTCTATGGGACTATATAAATTTTGTAATATTGGGTATTTCCTTTGTTTCCCAACTTGTGATCTGGTTATACCGTGAAACATAAGCCTTAATGAATGGCCTTTAAATAGCTTCCTGCTAGCTATAGAACAGCAGGTGCTACTCTTTTTATATAGTGTCATTTTTCCTAATGTACCTCATTATGGGACATGTAGATTAAATAGGGTCTTCCAACCCTGGGTTTAAATAGTCAGAAAGAGAGGGTAACAGAAGGTTGGAAGACCCAAAACTGGATGGATGTTCAACAAAAGGATTTCAGTAACTGGGGTTTACAAGGAACTGCTTTAAGACAGAATAGAATGGAAGAGAGAAACTCAAAGCTGACCCCAAATAGATGTCCTAAGACAGGAGTAGTCAATAGACTGACCACCAGAAGCTTTTGAATGGACTGCAAAAAATTTTATTTACTTGTTGTTGCCATGTATAGATTCCAGAGAAACATTTTTCACCTTGACCAGGAAATTTGGACCTTAACAAAAAATAGACCCGTGATCTAAGGCTAAGAAGAGTAGATTAAGAAGGAGAACTTGATCAGCATTCTTTATATTTACTCTCTCATATAACTTCTTTTCTAAACCAAATTGCCTTTGATCATATTGAATATTTGTGTAGTGATTTGAAAGTGTAAACTGGATATGTAAATACTAAGCATGTAAATAATTCCTCCTGTAGAAGCCATAATTGACTCACTGTTTCCCATCACTTTTTGTTCCTCCTCTTGGGACCGTTCCAATTTCTGTTATGTCTCTTTTGAGCTGAGTTAACCCAAAGTGAATGCAGAGTTCACAGTGGGGGGCATATTCCCATTATATGTTTGACTCTATTAAAACTGAAATTCTTAACTGAATGGGTATGATGAATATATCACCGGAGGGCTGACTCCAGCGCTCTGCTCCTGCAGAGCCCAAAGTCCTTGGGAGCTAACTGGCCTTGGGGAAGATGGAGTTCTCTCTCATTGTGGGGAGGTAGCCTAGAAGGCTTTGAAGCCTATGCTTGGGTTTCTCTGGTAGGACTGCAGACTTTAAAGGCTACTGGACTGTCTCCCTCAGTTACCCCAACATTTTTGGAATTCTCTGAGACCTCTGAATAATTGGGATTATGGAGGTCTGTAATGGCATAGCATCTCCCCTATACCAAATCATGCACTTCTTACTTAAGCACAATTCCCATTGATTTCAAAGATAGTTCTGCTAGCCTAAGGACTGCAGGATTTTGTCTCATGTCTTAATACAGCCAGATGTCTTATGTTGTTTTTTTACCACAACTGCACACTGAGGTTTTCTGTGTGTATAATTAGCTGTAACTGTTTATACCTATCTGCATTACTTTGCACTTATGTTAATCTGTACAATTTCCCATCCGACATTTTTCATAGTCCTCCCTAACATAACAACATAAAACATTGCCTCCTCACAGGTTTTCCCATCTCACTATTCATCGCCTCTTCAGAATCATTCATATATAGCTATTACATTAATAAACGTAAAGATTAACTTTGTTATAATGATATCTTTGAGTAATGACTATTGAGCTCAACTTTTTAGATAAGTGGGTCTGTAAATTAATTTTATCCCACTGATCAGAAAAAATGTAATCAGAATGTTAAGAGTGCAACTTTTTGGGGGAGGGATAGCTCAGTGGTTTGAGCATTGACCTAGGGTTGTGAGTTCAATCCTTGAGGGGGCCATTTAGGGATCTGGGGCAAAAATTGGGGCTTGGTCCTGCTTTGAGCAGGAGGTTGGACTAGATGACCTCCTGAGGTCCCTTCCAACCCTGATATTCTATGAATACCCTGACTTCCCCATAAAGTATAGCTCTACATAGAGAGTAACTTTAAGTAATTACTGTGACTTACAATTCAGTCATAACAAATACTAACCTTGCTCTTGATCTATCCATAAGAAAAGGAAAGTAGACTGAAATATTGACTTAAATACAGAGCTTCTGTAAACCGAGAGTGAAGAAGTTATGAATAGGTGAGTTTAAAAGAGAGAATGTTCAGGAATGGATGTGAGACAGAGAGAAGATGTTTGCTAGAGGAAGCTTTTCAGAGAACTACCCACTATGACTCTAAGATCTCTTTTTTGGGAGGTAACAACTAATTTAAAACTCAGCAATATGCATGTATAATCAGAATTATTTTTTTCAATTTGCATCACTTTGCACTTAATCAGTGCTGAATTTCATCTGCCATTTTGTTACCCAATTACCCAATTTTGTGAGATCCCTCTAACTCCATGTGAGACAGAGAGAAGATGTTTGCTAGAGGAAGCTTTTCAGGGAACTACCCACTATGACTCTAAGATCTCTTTTTTGGGAGGTAACAACTAATTTAAAACTCAGCAATATGCATGTATAATCAGAATTATTTTTTTCAATTTGCATCACTTTGCACTTAATCAGTGCTGAATTTCATCTGCCATTTTGTTACCCAATTACCCAATTTTGTGAGATCCCTCTAACTCCTCGCAGTCTACTTTGGATTTAACTATCTTGAATAATTTTGTATTGTCTGCAAATTTTGCGACTTAATTGAACAGTACATGTCCCAGCACAGAGCCTTGAGGGACACCACCTCGCTCTAGTGTGAAAACTGTTTCCTATCTTCCAAGCAGTTACCAATCACTGAGTAGTACATACTTCCTTTCTTCCACCACTGAAGTGGAGAGGGCTTCAGTGTAAGCCGAAGAGTCTACACTGCAATTTTTAGCTCTGCAGCCCAAGTCAACTGACCTGGGCTCTAAGACTTTGGTGCAGGTTTTTTGTTTTTTTTTTTAATTGAAGTGTAGATGCACCCTCAGACCCAACTGCTCTAGGGCACCCTTCACAGGATTGTGTGTGGGGCAGAAGGGTAGAGCAGGGTTAGCACAACCAACCAAGCAGATACCCAGCAACCAGGGTGTAAGTACTGAGGGTCCTTTGCTGCCATTCCTGCTTCTCTCAGGCTCGGAAAAGGGAACCCTGCTGCTTGCAAGAGATTAGAGTGCATGGTCTGCAGGATATAGTAGTAATGGGAATAGAAAGTTGTGTGCCTATTTTGTGCAGGATTGTCACAGTGATCTGTTACCATGATGAATCACTGAGTACCAACTAGTGGATGCGGGGCTTTTTTAGCACCGATTCCCTGGATTACAATGGCACCTGAATGAACCACCGCCATTATCCCCAGCTGCTGTCTGTCGTAAGAATTGGTGTCACTGGTTCAGTAAAGTGGGGATTTGGGAATCCGTTAGAAACTCTGGTTCTTTGAATTTATCAGTTGAGGGAATGGAGAACAAAGAATGGGACACTGACTTCTGCCAGTGGATATGATAGGGTGATTTGAGGAGGGGTAACAGAAATGGGTTTTATATGAACACTGGTTCATTGAAGCATCTCTGTGCATACAGAGAGGAGTGTCGGTGAACAGGAGTGATTTAAAGGCTGGAAGAGAATTTCTGGGCAGGGAGATGGGCACGTGGGGGTGATGAGAGCCCCCACTTTAAGAACTGGCACTAGCTGCTCCAGTGCCTCCAAAGGGAAAGACAAAACTAGCCCTAGGAAACAAAGGTAGACGAATAACTGAGCCAAACTGTTAGTCTGAAATTTGAAATAAAAAGTTGACATTTCCCTCAGAAAAATTTGCAGCACAGAGTTCTGGCTGAACTGCAAGCAGCTGTGGTAGCAAATCAAAATGGAGGAAATTTCTGGAAGCAGGGCATTTCCCTGCTGCCACTGAATGACAGGTCTGGTCCTTCTGCAAGCTCCAAGCAGGCTGAAGTACCCATTGTAATGGATCTGGGGACCTTTAGCATGAGGAAGAAATAATTCTTTATAAAGATTTTTGTAAGAATGTAACAAAAGCTTAGAAAATGCTTCAACGTGGATATTTTGTTTAAACAAACCTAAGCTCGAGACATTTAAAACATGCAAGTTTTGTTTCACTTGTTAAAAACATATGAAGTTATCCTTCTGGTATCTTTGAAATTTTTTGGCCATGTCATAAGCTAGAACACAGAAAAGGAACCATGGTGGTTTGTGATCATATGTTCATTTACTCAGAAAAGCTTAACCATAGGCAGAACAAAACTCAAAGATAACCAACACAGGTTTGAGACAGTTGTCTACACAGCCAGCACTTAATCCAGGGTGATGTCTGAAGTCTTAACTTCATTAGAAACATTGACATTCAAAGCCCACATCACTCTGGTGTTCTGGCAGTCTTCATTTTATCTTGCTCTGAACGCAGAGCATTCTGTTACTGCTGAAGTACAGTAGTAACGTCTAAGATCACTAGTTTGAAGTGATATCAATAAAATTTAGATGATTCACAGAACTAGTCCTTGTTATCGGTGTCAGCTTCCAATCAGTTCCCTTCAGCCTTTGCTTTGATCAAAAGAGGTGACCCTACTGTCCTTTTAATACCTAGTGCAAAATAAGCTTGCAATTAATACTTTAAAGTTCAAGTGATTCTGATGCAATCTCATTTGACAAAACATATAAATTAGTCCTTCAGTTCTAAATCTTGATCAGTTAGGGAGTTAGTACAGTTCTCTGCTGCAGATACATCACAGAAGCTAGAGTGTTTAACAAGGATGGAAGAATACATAAGCATGAACAGAATTTTAGTGGTAAGCATTCTATCACATCAGTGTAAGTAACAATATTTGTATATTTGCAGAATTAACAAGGATTATAGAGTGCAAAAGTAGGCACTCGACTTCAGCCCTTTTTTAAAAATGCATTTGACAAAAAGAGCATAAAAAGCTCGTCATTTCTACTTAAAAATAATTCAGGGCTGGTGGTTCTTAAAAAAAGACTATTAGCATACACATCTCAGCACCCATCCACTGTTAAATCAAACAACAGTAAGAGATTTAGAGCAAGAATGACTTCTTCACCAATGTATTTATCAGCTTCCCGGTTCCCAGCCTGTCAGATGTAACAATTAGTTTCATGCTTTCAAATTAGACGTGACAGGCAGTCCCTTGATAAAAGAACATGTTTTACAGACTCCTTTTTCTTCAAAAAACCCCTCTCACTAAGTACACACATGTTTCTAGCCTCCTACCCTTGCCAGCTGTTCATCTCTTCCTGTCTGTATAAGAATCTTTACTATGAACACAACCACTATGGATGATGATGAGACATGAGAAGAAATAAAAGATGCCTCCCTACCCCCGCCCCAAGTAGCTGTTAATCCTGTATTGCAATACAGAATGGAAGAAGAGAAGGAGTTGACAATTGCTGTCATGCAGATGAGAACAACGTCCTTTGAGGAACATCTGGTATCTAACAAATATGATATTTGCTACCTCCACCACCATCCTGAGACACAGATTCCACACTCGCTCCATGCAGAATTATCAATATTTGCAACCCCTTTAGGTCTGTAGATTGCAGAGTGCCCATAGTACCAAATATCAATCACAGATGCTGCACGGCTAGGGCAGCCAATGTTCAATGTACCAAAAAATTCTCTTACACGTCTTCATGCTTCTAACCATTGCTGCAGGAAATTTCTTGCCAAGGGAAGGATAGCTGTCTTTCAGCAATCCATCTCCTTGAATGAAATGTCATTGTCAAAGAAATGCAGACAGATGTGGCTTGCACATCTAACTTCTCACTTTCATAGGAATTGCCATACTACATCAGGCCAGTGGTCCATCTTGTCCCATGTCTCTGATAGTGGCCAGTATAAGATGCCTCAAAGAAAGATACAGGGAGCTCAGTAGTAATCAGTTGTGGAATAATCTGACAAGAGCGGAAATTTTTCCTGATCTGTCTGTTGGTGATTGGCTTATACCCTGAAGAGGAAGAGGGGTGGGATGTATGGGTGTGCATTAGAAAAGTGAAATTATGGATATTATTATAACCTTGTAATCATTCTAAGATCTTCGACTCAATGATATCATGCAGTGATTAGTTCTCAGGTCACCTACGTTTTGTTTATGTATTTTGTTTTTCTTTGATTTGCTGAAAATACAATCATCCAGTGGTTTTGATGCTTATCCAGTACATTTAAAAAACAACCATATAAACAAAGGGCTGCCCATAAACTCACTCTCTCTTCCTTTGCTTTAGAGAAGAAAGGGAAATGATGGGCCTTCCTGCATGTTTCAAAGATTAACAAATCTGGGCTCTGCCTGATCAAGGGAGAGGGAGCAAATTCCAAAACCAAAGCTGCTCAGAGTGCCCTTCTGGTAGCTCCCTCATTTATATTGAGGGATCTCCACCTCAGATGCCTCTGCTGCTGTCAAGTTTACCAGTATGTCAGATAATCAAATGTCCAAAACCAGTTAGGGCTTTACAGGCTAGAAACAAAACATGGAATTCCACGTGGAACCTTATTAGAAGCTAACGCAGATCACAGAGCACTGGTGTAATCGGGCTCCCAATACACAACTCCACTTAGCACCCTGCACTAGGTTCAGCCTCCGAATGGTCTCAAGGTGTAACCATAGGCGTGCACAGCACTTTTCATTAGGGTGTGTACCCAGGCAATTATTTTTTTTTTAAAAGGTGAACATTTATTGAATATTCAGCCATAAAGGACATTATTTTTATTCATCAAACAAAGTAAAGAAACTAAAACTTAACTAAACAATTTTTTTAATTAACAACTAAAACTTTACTTAAAAAATGAGACACAAAATACCAAATTTTTGCTGTAGTGATAACCAGGCATATACAAAGATGCAGTCAATTTTCATGATCTTTATCTTTAACCAGATAATGAGCTAATCCAAATTGACCAAAACAGATTAAGGTTTCTTCATCTTCCTGTCCTAGAGAATGAGATGTCGCTCACCAGGTGTTATGGACTTAAATTCCTCAATCACATCATTGTAATTAACTGACAAAGCCAATTTTGTTCAATGTACAAAATCATAGACTATCAGGGTTGGAAGGGACCTCAGGAGGTCATCTAGTCCAACTCCCTGCTCAAAGCAGGACCAATCCCCAATTTTTACCCAGATCCCTAAATAGCCCCCTCAAGGATTGAACTCACAACCCTGGATTTAGCAGGCCAATGCTCAAACCACTGAGCTACCCCCCCCCCCCATGAGCGAGTCAAGACGCTGTTGGGACATTGTACTTCTTAGTTTGTTTTTTACATGTGCTAGTTTTGAAAAGGCTCTTTCACATGAACAGCTTGTAACGGGTAAGACTGGAAAGCATTGAATAGATTTGTAAAAGGCCTGGAACATGGAAGACCGATCCGATTCCTTTAGCCAATCAAGCCACTCTCTGGTCGTGTTCGTAGTGCTACCTTTAGGAACAGATCTGTCATAACCCTTGTCAAGTTTCCTTCCCCACTCTGAACTCTAGTGTTCAGGTGTGGGCACCTACATGAAAGACCCCCTAAGCTTATTCTTACCAGCTTAGGTTAAAACTTCCCCAAGGCACAGATTTCTTTCTTGCCTTGGGAACCAGCTTAAGTTAAAACCTGGTACACTGCCACCACCAAGCGCTTTAAGGAAGAATTCGGGAAGAGACCACTTGGAGACGTCTTCCCCCAAAATATCCCCCCACGCCATTACACCCCATTTCCTGGGGAGGCTTGAGAACAAACAAGATGAGCACAAACCAGCCTTGGATTTTTAAGACCCCCAAAACCCAATCAGATTCTTAAAAAACAGAAATTTATTAGAAGAACAAAACAAAGATAAAAGAAAAACTCTGTAAAATAAGAATGGAAGATAATCTCACAGGCAGTCAGATTCAAAACACAGAGAATCCCTCTAGGCAAAACCTTAAGTTACAAAAAGACACAAAAACAGGAATACACATTTCCTCCAGCACAGCAAATTTCACAAGCCAAAACAAAGAAAACCTAAAGCATTTTCTAGCTAGATTACTTACTAACTTTACAGGAGTTGGAGGGCTTGCATCCTTGATCTGCTCCCAGCAAAGGTATCACACAGACAGACAAAAGCCTTTTTTCCCCCACCTCCAGATTTGAAAGTATCTTGTCCCCTCTTTGGTTATTTTGGGTCAGGTGCCAGCGAGGTTCCCTTAGCTTCTTAACCCTTTACAGGTGAAAGGATTTTGCCTCTGGCCAGGAGGGATTTTATAGCACTGTATACAGAAAGGTGGTTACCCTTCCCTTTATTTTTATGACGACCCCGAAGCAACCTGACTTCAGCTTCCAACTCATCCAAGGACTCTTTAAATTTGTTGGCCATAATTCTCATAACGTACCTGCCAATGTCTAAGCTCAGCAGTTTTCCCATTGCAGTCACAATTTTACAAGTCTCCTGTTCAAATCGCTGGTCAATGCCAGTAATCATTGAGTCTAGGAGTGGGTAAAATGAAATTATGCTCCCCTGCTCCTCTTCTGTATGAAAGTGATGCTGGGACTCAAATGCGTCATCGATACAAGTGGACGTTTTTCTCTTCTTAACTGAAGGAATCGATATATCATTCTTTACACACATTTTCACACTGTCATTGAAAATAGATTGAAAATATTCTGGGCCACTTCTCATCGCAGTCAAAGAGTTACACAAGCTTTTCACCCCTGTCGTTGCAGTAAGTAAATTAAGATCTGGAGCTTGAAGAGCCTTACTCACTTTTACCACCATCTGGAGAATAGGGTGCATCACGGGAAGGGCAAAGATGAACTTGAGTGAATTTAGTTCATGGATAAGGCCCCTGGCTTTTATTTTAACATCAGTAAGGTGAGTTGTTTCGATAATCTCTTGTAAAGCTTGTAAAATGATGGAGTAGTTTTGTTTTACAGTAGCCACTGCTTCTGCTCTGGATGCCCATCTTGTGTTTGACAGGGACTTCAAGGTTTTCCTACTTGTGAAATCTTCCCCATTACTGCATGTCGCACAGGACTGCCCTCCATGAAGGCATAAAGAGTCTGAATAACCCTAAAAAAATCAAAGACAGTTCTGTTTTGTTTACTTGAAGAGCATGCGTCTACTAGGACGAGGTTCAAGCAATGTGCATAGCAGCGTACATAGAGAATTTCACTGATTCTTTCTTTACATTCCATTTGAACTCCTGTAGTACATCCAGACATAGTAGATGCGCCATCAAAACAGACAGACGTCACTGATGACCAGTCAATTTTAAGAATGCCAAGGACATCATTTAGCTGGTCAAAAATAGACTGAGCATCAACTGTTAATAGTCTCTGAACAGACACAAAATGTTCAACTGGACTGTTTTTCATTGTCAAAATACCGCACCACAATGGACGTCGTCAGCAATTATTAAGACCATTTTTCCATTTAGTGAAGACACAATCTTTTGTTGTACAACGTTGTGCAAGGCTACAATTAAATCATTTTGGATGCGATTACTCAGGTAGCATTTCGAGGAGATTGTCGCACATGCTTTGCCATTATGGGATCATATTTTTGGAGCATATTGACAAGATTTAGAAATAAACGTTTCTCAAAACTGTCAGCTTTTTCTTTGTGACCCCTGAATGGTCTCCCACCTTTCGCCAAATAGAGAAAAGTCTCAATCAGTCGCTCCATTACATTTCGGTTATGGCACTGTTCTTCTTCTTGTTTAGAGAGATTAGCCTGCTTGCCCTCATCCAACAATACATGAATAGATTTCCCTTCATTAAAACTTGACCATGAAGAACAGCTCAACACATAAGATTTTGACAATTGGTGGTTTTTAAAACATTCGTTAGCCCTATGCCAGTTTCTGAATCCCTTATCAATAAATGCTGGATCAGTGTGACCTTTGTTTGCTGCATCATTAGAGGAGAAGAAATGGCAGTAAAAGCAAAATGCTGCGACCTTTGATGGGCTATATTCTAACCACCTATACTGTTCATACCAATCGGACTGAAAACTTCTTTGTTTATTCCCTATTTTACTTCTAGGAAACATGCTCAATCTCGGCTGATAAGGACCTCACCGAGACTGGTGTTCTAATCTATTTTTTGGAATATCACAGACTGGTCATCAGATGGAATGTTTGATGGCTTTGAATAGGAACTACACTGACCTGAACTAAGAAACAAAGTCTGTTTCTGTTGGTCATTACTCAGTTTATTGCACGCGCTGGAACTGGTGGTGGCATTATCTTCATATAAGTTCTTAACTGAGGAGTCCGAGGTATTTGCACTACTATCAGCACATTCATTATAGTTCAGTTTGTCTACTCCTTTTCTAAACAACGAACCAATCCGTATTTTAAAATTAAAAGGGGGTATCATACGATTGAATTAAAACATAAAGCCATGGGCTTGTTATGCTATTTCAGTAGAGCACACGCGACAAAGATTACAAACACTGTAGACACTGCGCTGGGCACGCCTGATGCATCTGCTTATATAGGTCAAAGAATTTTCTAGAATAGCAGTCGGGGGGGAGGGGAGGACCAATGGTAATGCGGTACCGCAGTAGTGGGGACTCATGCTGCGAGTGAACGTGGGCTTTCTATACATTTCTACAACATCTATACTATGCAGTTCGGCACTTATTGCATAATACAACAATCCATACTTTAAAACTAAAAGAGGGAATCATACGATTAAATTAAAACGCAAAGCCACTTTTTTTTTTTTTTTTGAGACATTAGGGCAGGGGTCGGCAACCTTTCAGAAGTGGTGTGCTGAGTCTTCATTTATTCACTTTAATTTAAGGTTTTGCGTGCCAGTAATACATTTTAATGTTTTTTAGAAGCTCTCTCTCTGTAAGTCTATAGATTATATAACTAAACTATTGTTGTATGTAAAGTAAACAAGGTTTTCAAAATGTTTAAGAAGCTTCATTTAAAATTAAATTAAAATGCTCATTTTATGCCGCCGGCCAGGGTCCCGATTGCCGGCCCAGCTCAGCCCGCTGCCAGTCTGGGCTCCCAGCCCTGCCCACATAGAGTACCTACCTTCTCCCTGGTTCTAGCTCATTCTCTTCCTCTCTCTCTCTGCACTGAGCTGAGAGTGGGAGTGCACTGAGCACAGGGCTGGGGGTGAAGGAGCAGGCTGGGAGTTGGGGTGTAGGGTCTGGCCAGGAGCTAGAATGAGGGAGGGGGCTCAGGGTTGGAGTTTGGGTGTGGAGTGTAGAGTGCTTGCCTGGGGAGCTCCCATTTGGTGCGAGGGGTGCAGGTGGGAATGGGGGGGTACAGGAGCTCCCGTTTGGTGCTAGGGGTGGGGGTGGGAATGTGGGGGGTGCAAGAATCAGGGCTTGGGGTGTGGGGAGGCTGGGTGAGGGGGGTTCAGGAGTCAGGGCAGAGGGCTGAGTGTGTGTGTGGGGGTGCAGGGCAGAGGGCTGGGAGTGTGGGCTAGGGTCGTGGGGGTGCTCCCAGCCCCCTGCCCAGAGCACCTCATGGCAGGGGGCTGGTGGGGATATGCCCCGTCCCCACCTCTTCTCCGCCTCCTGGCTCTGCTTCTCCCCCTCCCTTACAAAGGCCATCAGCGGATCGGTGGCAGGGAGGGAGAGGAGATGAGGGGCAGGAACCCAGCATGCTGGGGGAAGAGGCAGGGGATGGGGGGGGGGGGGGAGCTTGCCTGCCCTGCAGAAGCTGGCAGGACCAAACTTCTTCACCCTGCCCCTGCAGGGAAGGGGGGAGGGTGCGGCGGGGAGAAGAGCGGGCTGGGGTGGGCAGGATTTGTAATGGCACGCTGCTGCCTGCCAGGGGTCCCAGATGTCAGCCCCGCTCAGCCCACTGCCGGCCTGGGTTTGGCAGCCGGCTGAGCAGGGCCGGCAGCCGGGACCCCGGCAGGCAGCAGCGTGCCGTCTCCGGCACGTGTGCCATAGGTTGCTGACCCCCTGCTTTAGGGTGTGCCTGGGCACACCCTGTATGCACGCCTATGGGTGTAACCCCTTGGGAACATGGTACAGCAATCTAATCTTGTGGTGATAAAGGCATGGCTATTTGTGGCAATGCCCTTTCATTGGGGAGAAAAGGAAACACTTGTCTTGCCAGACGCAGAGGGAATAAAAACACTCTTGGCTTCAGCCGCAACCAGGGCATCCAGGAGAAGCTCAGAATCTAATACCACCAATACACAGACCTGTTTTATAAATGGTCACACTCCCTGAATGAGGCACGCAGGTACAAGTCCCGGCAACTCTTCTGGCTGCTTTTTCCTCAGCCCACCAACATTCTCATCTGGACTGAGTCACAGCCAGCTAACTGTCATTCAAAACCTAGTCTAGTCACTAAGTTATTTGTTTCACTGTTCTGGCTGGGTCAGACCTGGAGACTGACAAACTGGGAAAATATTACTTTTCATAAATGTTTGTGCCACTCAGTTTCCCTGTTCAATTTTGTATTGCATGCCTGAATACATTGGGCTAAATAAAAGGAGGCTGAAAAATGGGTTGTTAAAAAACCCAAGGGAGGTAAAACAATGACACAGGTAAGACACCCTCTCAGGTTCACAACTTCAAAGGAATTAAGATGATAATGGCTGGGCCATCAATTGTGGGCAAATGTTACCTACCTGGCTCTATCCACTCTAGGCTGTTTTACTCTTCCCAAATCTAAGTCTGGAATCAAAGGACACCTAATATCTCAAAGACCCTAGAAAAGAGGGGATTGTTGGGGTAAGCTGAGAACTAGTGAGTGTGCTTAAAGAAACCAGGAAGACCCAAAGGTGCTTTTCACCTGGTGACTGTGCTGCTACTACTACAAAAAGAAAAAAAGAAAAAAAAACTTCAACAGAAAAATTCAACTCAGTCAACATAAGAGGCAGTAAGGATTCAACATGGCTGTCAGCTACTCAGAACAGTTCTGTTGTGTCAGACCGCAGACACCATGGTGGAAATGAAGAAACCTTTGCTTCCAACACTGCCATGACATATGGTCTTAAAAATGTTGTACACAGTCAGTCAGACTTTGTATGAGATTTCTGCCACCAATTCTGGAGACATCTTTGCTTCCTTCATCCGTCATGGGTCACACGGTGTTTCCTTTTTATCATTTTTTAAGTGGGTAGTCTTTCAATTTAATTAAGTGTCTCATTCCTGTATTGGGAAAAAGGATAAATAGGACCAACCCACTTACCTTCATCATACCATTTGTTAGTCTGTATACAGTAACTCACTTAAAGTCGTCCTGGTTAACGTTGTTTCGTTGCTGATCAATTAGAGAACATGCTCATTTAAAGTTGTGCAATGCTCCCTTATAATGTTGTTCGACAGCTGCCTCTTTGTCCACTGCTTGCAGAAAGAGCAGCCCGTTGGAGCTAGCTGGTGGGGGTTTGGAACTCATGCTGTTGTTCAGGAACCTCCTCCAGATTAATTCTTAATTCACTGGCCATTCTTTTGAAAAGGTCTTGAAATTTTGAAAAGTCATCTGAAGATGATGAGGAAAGAGGAAGCAGGGCTTCATCAGGCATAACAACTGGGTCTACTGGGTTAGAGACAGATCGTGCCTGATTCTGCACATGTGATGGTGCTGTCTGGTGACTGGCATCAGTGGCAGGTTTGCGAGCTTGTGGTGTTGGGCCGGTGTCGGGCCTGGTTGAGGTGGCATAGCAAGTGTGGTCTCGAGGATAGGATGCCCACGGAGCCCAATATTGCCACTGTGGTGGGAAGGGCATAGGTGGTGCCATCCAGGGGTTTACACACCACGGGGCACAATCCTGAGAGTAGGATGAGGTGATGTTTCTATGACCTCTATTAATTGGGCTCTGAGGATGAGAGACTTCATATGATGAAAAATCCTCCTGGAGACCAGCGTCCTCCTCACTGGAGGAAGGCTGTTCGGACGCTGGCTGAGCATTTGGCGAGAAGTAGGCATTCAGTACGGGCGACTGCAGAATGGGTAACACAAGCAGGTCACTTGACTGCATAAATTGGAGTGCTGAAGCTCCTCTGTGTGGTGAGGGCTGTGCGAGAGGAATCTGCTGCGACAAAAAGTTCCTTGTACCGGTGTCTTTAAAGTTGTTTGGCTGCCGGCCAGCTCAGTGGGTGTCGCTGCCGGTGCCAGGAGAGCGGTGATAGCCTGCGGGGGGTCAGGCCCATCCATCCACATGTGTCAGCACCACTTCCACCACAGTGCCGAAAGGTGCCACCTGAGAGGCAGGCACCTGGAAGCCTGAAGCCTCAGCACTGGAGCCTTGTGTTACTGCCGCAGCCGCAGGCGGGTTTCGCCCCGCGTGTCAGAACTGCTCAGCCAGGGGAGCGCTGGGAGGGAGGCGGTAGACGTGCCGGGAGAAGTCTTCTCCGGCGAAGTTCGCTTTGCGGGTGACAGAAGGTGATTTTTTTTTTTGAAGTTTTCTTCATCTTCTTAGAGGCAGGGTGGCTGTGGTGTGGAGCAGAGCCAGAATCAGCACCTAGGTCTGAAGCTGATCCTAAGGATTTTTGCAGCAGGTGCAGCTTTAGCCTCAACTCCCTGTCTTTTCATGCCCTAGACTTAAGTTTGCTGCAGTGGGCACATTTTTGGGGGACTCCCCCAAACATTTTATGCATTTTGAATGGCCAACTGACAGAGGGACGGCATCCCTACAATTAGTACAGCGCTTAAAACCTGGGGAGCCAGGCATGTCGGAAGCGGCTGCACTGGCGGGAACTACGAGAATTTTTTAAAAATTTTTTTTTAAAGAGAAAAAAACACACACTACTGGTAACACGCTATCTAAAAGGGAGAAAAAGTTTTCTAACGAGTCTGCTGAGCTCCGTCTCAGGCCGGGGATGGTAGAGAAGGAACTGAGGAGAGCAGTCGCGCACTGTTAAGGTACACTTAGAGCAGGGGGGCAAGCTCTGCGCGTGCGTGACCAGTACGAGTACTGCTGTAAAAATCTCCAAGCGAAGTCGCCTAGAGTGGCACACCCACAGGGACAGCTCTCGAAGAACTTAGAGGAGTGGGGACCTGATACAGGGGCTGCTGGTCCACACTGGTCCCCACCACCTAGCTCCAACGGGCTGCTCTTTCTGCAAGCAGTGGACAAAGCAGGCGCCTGTCAAATGACGTTATAAGGGAGCATTGTGCAACTTTAAATGAGAATGTTCTCTAATTGATCAGCAACCTAACAAAGAAACAATGTTAACCAGGACAACTTTAAGTGATGAGCTACTGTATTTGCTTCTTCTCAAATACCTATTCTTTGCTAAATAAATTTATTCTCTTTTCACTATAAATGTATCTAAATGCTTGTGTTAAGCAGAGCAGTGGAAGCGATAAGCTGGTTTGTACTATTTTGTTGGCAGTAGCCGATCTGTGAATTCTGTAAGTATTCAATGGATCAGGGGCTGGGTATTCTAGAAAGATGTTTGGAGGACTCAGAGGCTGGAGTGTGCCCATCACTAACCCAAAAGAGGGACAGCAGAGCTTGCATACTCTAAGAGGCAGATACTTCTGCTGCCTGTAGCTGATCTCTTGCAGCGACAGACAAGGCTATCTCATGCTAAGGGAAAGGGGTAGTGAAAGGGGCTGCACAATCCTGGATACCCGTTAAGTGTCACAGAATGGCTCATTAGTGAGTGTGAAAAAAAATCAAGAGGGTGGAGTGCCAAATAGTGAATTACCAAAACCACATCCTGTATTGGGTTTTCGAGGGGTGGGGGGCTTCTATCCAGTGAAACATCACATCTTCCTTTGAATTATAGGGACATAAAATGAAAGAATAATTTCAGGATGTCAAGAACCAAGATTAAACTTTTAAATTAACAAACATTTGCTTCTTGCCCTCTATCCAAATATTGACTAGCCTCAAAGTAGAACTAGAGGCTATGTTAATAATCCAACGTGGTATTTCAATTTATTTTCATTTTCTGAATCCTGCATTGAAAGAAAAAGGCAAATACACAAAATCCTCCTTTCATATACTTCAACTGTAGCAATTGTTTTTCAGCACACACTGCATTTCCTTCCTTTTCTGTATTTGAAAAGTTACAATGTCTTTTTTTCTCTGATACATAATGAATTTGGCAAGTGATGAATCATCAATTAACGGTGCAACTCCCCATTTCCTTTTATCTTAACTTTTTCAGTTGAATTTCCTTTTCTTCAAACCATCTTTAAGAGACTTTATTAATCTGGGCCACTTAACTCAATTTCATTCTCTTCCCCGTGCTTTAGACATATTTTTTTATTCTTTTCCTCTGTACACTTTACTCAGAGTCTTATTTTTCAAGCTCAATCCAAATACATACTCGTGCCCCAAATATACAGAAGCCATAAAAGATTTAATCATACCCAATTTATGCTACACATTGAGATAATGGACAATTTAATCTAGTGCCAATAGTTAAAATGTTTACACATGTATTGCTGTTCATGCCACACTCAGATTCTAGGAATGATTTCTTAAGCACTCACACATTACAAAAAAATCAGGATCAAGTGGAACTTTACAGTTCCAATTACCACTGACTGTTAATTTGAAGGTGCATGAGGCATGACTTTTCTCTCACCTGAAGTAGTATTAAACCTGTAGAAAGAAAACATCTTAGGACTGGTTTGTTTCCTATGACAGATATTATTGGTGGGGGGTAATTTTCTAATTCAAGAGTATGTCTTTAATTTCTTTTTAGGTCTACCTTTCAGAAACCAAGCCTAGAGAGCCTTCTTTAGGGAACTGTAAACCACAGTGTGTCAGGGGTGTGTCAGACGGATTAGATTTATCCTTTTCTTCAGGGAAGCTATTAATAACATATACAATAGTTTGTGACTCTAGAGAGTGGAAAACACTAATGTCTACTACTGAATTTTCCCTTCAATTTGTCACGATCTCCTAATGTCCCTGGTAGGTTGAAGAGGCCTAACAACGGAGGGCCAGATCTCCATCTAGTAGACAACTGATACCAGCAGAGCTGTGCTCACTCATACCAGCTGAGGATTTGGCCTGGAAACCACACTTACAGCAGATCCAGATGATAAATTATTTAGTATACCACTGGCTGGCTCTTATGTGTTTCCAGCTCTATAAACTCCTTTAATGGACTAAAGATGTTTTTCAGCCCATCTTAGAAGGATCTGAAACTACTGCAGAAGTAGTTCACTGCAGGCTCATCCGGGCTCATTTCCATAACAACTGCAATGTCAGAACAAGAACTTCTGAAGAGCATCACAGAATCATAGACTATCAGGGTTGGAAGGGACCTCAGGAGGTCATCTAGTCCAACCCCCTGCTCAAAGCAGGACCAATCCCCAACTAAATCATCCCACCCAGGGCTTTGTCAAGCCTGACCTTAAAAATATCTGAGGAAGAGGATTCCACCACCTCCCTAGGTAACGCATTCCAGTGTTTCACCACCCTCCTAGTGAAAAAGTTTTTCCTAATATCCAACCTAAACCTCCCCCACTGCAACTTGAGACCATTACTCCTTGTTCTGTCATCAGCTACCACTAAGAACAGTCTAGATCCATCCTCTTTGGAACCCCCTTTCAGGTAGTTGAAAGCAGCTATCAAATCCCTCCTCATTCTTCTCTTCCGAAGACTAAACAATCCCAGTTCCCTCAGCATCTCCTCATAAGTCATGTGTTCCAGTCCCCTAATCATTTTTGTTGCCCTCCGCTGGACGTTTTACAATTTTTCCACAACCTTTTTGTAGTGTGGGGCCCAAAACTGGACACAGTACCCCAGATGAGACCTCACCAATGTTGAATAGAGGGGAACGATCACATCCCTCAATCTGCTGGCAGTGCCCCTACGTATACATCCCAAAATGCCATTGGCCTTCTTGGCAACAATTCATATCCAGCTTCTCGTCCACTGTAACCCCTAGGTCCTTTTCTGCAGAACTGCTGCCTAGCCATTCGGTCCCTAGTCTGTAGCGGTGCATGGGGTTCTTCAGTCCTAAGTGCAGGACTCTGCCCTTGTCCTTGTTGAACCTCATCAGATTTCTTTTGGCCCAATCCTCTAATTTGTCTAGGGCCCTCTGTATCCTATCCCTACCCTCCAGCGTATCTACCTCTCCTCCCAGTTTAGTGTCATCTGCAAACTTGCTGAGGGTGCAATCCACACCATCCTCTAGATCATTAATGAAGATATTAAACAAAGTGCTTCAGAATTGATTCCTTGAGGACCTACTCCATGATTTTTCCAGGGACTGAGGTGAGGCTGACTGGCCTGTAGTTCCCAGGATCCTCCTCCTTCCCTTTTTTAAAGATGGGCACTACATTAGCCTTTTTCCAGTCGTCTGGGACTTCCCCAGATTGCCATGAGTTTTCAAAGATAATGGCCAATGGCTCTGCAATCACATCTGCCAACTCCTTTAGCACTCTAGGATGCAGCGCATCCGGCCGCATGGACTTGTGCTCGTCCAGCTTTTCTAAATAGTCCCGAACCACTTCTTTCTCCACAGAGGGCTGGTCACCTCCTCCCCATGCTGTGCTGCCCAGTGCAGCAGTCTGGGAGCTGGTCTTGTTCGTGAAGACAGAGGCAAAAAAAGCATTGAGGACTTTAGCTTTTTCCACATCCTCTGTCACTAGGTTGCCTCCCTCATTCAGTAAGGGGCCCACACTTTCCTTGACGTTCTTCTTGTTGCTAGCATACCTGAAGAAACCCTTCTTGTTACTCTTAACATCTCTTGCTAGCTGCAACTCCAGGTGAGATTTGGCCTTCCTGATTTCACTCCTGCATCCCCGAGCAATATTTTTATACTCTTCCCTGGTCATATGTCCAATCTTCCACTTCTTGTAAGCTTCTTTTTTGTGTTCAAGGTCAGCAAGAATTTCACTGTTAAGCCAAACTGGCCGCCTGCCATATTTACTATTCTTTCTACACATCGGGATGGTTTGTCCCTGTAACCTCAATAAAGATTCTTTAAAATACAGCCAGCTCTCCTATACTCCTTTCCCCCTCATGTTATTCTCCCAGGGGATCCTGACCATCAGTTCCCTGAGGGAGTCAAAGTCTGCTTTTCTGAAGTCCAGGGTCTGTATTCTGCTGCTCTCCTTTCTTCCCTGTGTCAGGATCCTGAACTCGACCATCTCATGGTCACTGCCTCCCAGGTTCCCATCCACTTTAGCTTCCCCTACTAATTCTTCCCGGTTTGTGAGCAGTAGGTCAAGAAGAGCTCTGCCCCTAGTTGGTTCCTTCAGCACTTGCACCAGGAAGTTGTCCCCTACCCTTTCCAAAAACTTCTTGGATTGTCTCCTGCTCATCATCCATATCTATAGAATCTTCTAGAATCTTCTATCTTCTAAGTCTCACTGGGTATAAAATCTGCTCCCAGGTGGTAGTGTGAAGTGCTTACAAGGGGGTGTTGAATTCTCAATGGGTATAATTAAGGAGTACTTTCTGAACTTGAGCATACAAAGTCTACTGTAACCAAAATAATCAGGGTGTTGCCCCTAACCCATCTCCACACAAAAACTTGTAACCTTGTTTAATGGTGCTTTCAATCCAGGCTAACTGGCATGGATGAGGATATGTTTTGTACAGCATCGAGTACATTATCAGCACTTAAAGTATGCCAGGAGGCACATGCACTCAGCAATGGGTTTCTTTAAAATATTGGAAATATAGCATAAAACTGCTCCAGCCAACCATAGCTCTTGAGATGTATACCATGAATCTGAGCTGTACAGTATGAAAAAGTAAGCCCTCCATTGCAAGATCTGGAACATTTTATTTCTATTCAGAAAGAAAGCCTTAGGCTGGGGTTGGGAAGGAGTGACAAACGTTCAAATTTATAGAATATAGGAAAAACACTCTGGTCTTAGTATAGTTGTGTGTATTTTTACTGTTCCTGTGTGAGTAGCATTTAAAATTGGAGACCCACGCCTTCATAAACATCCTCAAAGATGTCTAGTTTAAGGCCTAATCCTATGCTCCTCGCCCAGGCATAACCCGCATTGAAGAGAACAGAAATTTTGCCTGAGTGAGGAGTGCAGGATTAGTGCAGGCCTTACGTATGGAGTAGTCCCCTCACCCCTGGCCCCATATAATAAAACTGAAGGAATCACTATATGTGGTAATACTTACATTCAAAGTACATTGGAGAACAGAACACAGATGGCCTGATTCTGATCTCACATTAGTTATACACTAAAATAACATGACTAACTTTAATGGAGCTAATCCTTATCTACACCGGTGTAAATGTAATCACATTCAGGCTCATAGTGCTTAAAACTTAAATAACCATCTAATGAAGAGGACAATCAATCGCAATACTAAATGCCAGTTTTTCATTTTTAACCACTATGTTCAGTATTATCCCCACAATACTAATTTTTTTCAAATCCTTAAGTAATTCCAATATTATTTATTCTCGTTTCTAGTACTGGTGGCCTGAAGCAGCCATAGAGAGTTCTCCCCTTTCTGGTCAGCAATCAATCAATACAGAAGCAAACAAGGTTTTTAATCTGCATTTTCACTCTGTGGTCCCCTACTTCAAAGTCCAAATTCAGTGTTTACGACTCAGGGCTTGTTAGCACTTAAAATGCTGCTGTGGTACAGCTGCTTTAGTTGCTATTGCGCGTCAGTGAAGATGCTGCTTATGCCGAGGGGAGGGCTTCTTCCATTGGAGTAGTTAATCCACCTGCCCAAGAGGCAGTAGCTACGTCGACAACAGAAGCCCTTCTGTCTACACAGCACTGTCTACACCAGGAGTAAGGTCAGTGTAAATGCATCACTGAGAGGTGTGGATTTTCCACACGCCTGAGCAACAGTTATACTGATATAAAATGCTAGTATAGGTCAAGTCTCAGTCAAATTAGGACAGAGTAAATCTAACAAGAAGGAAGCAAAAAGAGCTACATGAATTAACAGATCCCTTTAGAAGCCCAAAGTATCAGTTGCAAGTCCCTTCTACTCCCTCTTAGTTCATGGCAATTTTTATTAAAAATAAAAATAGCAGCATCTGGTTCTTTGGCATCCATTTCAAGTACATATTCATACACACAACTTTGGAAGAGCCTCCAGAGTTGCAGAATGTTTAGATAATGAAGATTTTTGGCTTGGTTTATTCAATTGGATGCCATTTTGTTATACTTCGGATTTGGAGATTTTTGTGTATTATAGTAAGTCTGTAAACCTCAGAGAAGCATTTGTTTATAGCATTTTCTTCTGTCCCTAAACTGGCACAGAGACCCTTATCATATGTACTCTAAAATGGAGTAGTGGTAAACAGAAGTACATTGCAAAAGATTTGAGTATCAAGCCATAAAACTGGGCATTTTATTATTTGTATGAATAAGAGCATGCAATTTCTCAGTAAACAAGGTCTGCCACTGCCTCCTTGTGCTCCCTTCTTTTACTTGTCTTTTCTTTTTTCCTCTTGCTCTTCTCTAAAAGAAAAATAAGGCTTAAAATCAAGTACTTGTTTTGAGTGTAATCATTCTTATTCCAACTTGACATCAGTCTTCCAGCTAATTTCACGTAGTACTCTATATTGCTTAAGGGCATAATTCAGTTCCTACTCAAGTCAATGGAAAAACTTCTGTTGACTTCAGTGGGTGAAAAGTTGGACCCTTATTCTTTAAGTTCTTTTCACACATGCCTATGACATACAGCTCTTGGGGACAAGAAAAGGTGCTATCTGAAAGCCATATTCAGTATCTACCTTGATGGAGTTTTTTACTGTCTTGTCCGTTTGATTTGTTGTAATTATTCAGAAAGACTGTCACACTTTCAGTACTTCCATATGCGCTCAGTCTTCTTATATTACAGTTCCCCATTTTTAATGTGTAAAAGGGGTCAAAAAGGCTAACATTATGTTAGGAACGGGATAGAAAATAAGATATAAAGTACCATAATGCCACTGTAAAAATCCAGAGTGCACCCACACCTTGAATAGTATGTCCAGTTCTGGTCGTGTCATCTCTAAAAGGATATAGTGGAACTGGTACAGGTTTGGAAGAAGGGCAACAAAGTTGATCAACGATATGGAACGGCTTCCATACAAGGAGAGATTAAAAAAGATTAGGGCTTTTCAGCTTAAAAAAGAGACTAAGGATCTGACCTCGTGTGGCAGCTCTTGTGTTCTTATGTACTATAGAGCACGCGTTCTCAAACTTCATTGCACCGCAACCCCCTTCTGACAACAAAAATTACTATACGACCCCAGGAGCTGGGACTGAAGCCTGAGCCCGCCCAAGCCCTACCACTTCAGGGTGGCGGGGCGGAAAGCCAAAGCCCCATCTCTGCAGGCCAGGGGCCCAAAGCCCAGGGGCTTCCACGCCAGGCAGGGGCCCTGTAACCTGAGCCCTGCTGCCCAGGGCTGAAGCCCTCGGGCTTTGGCTTTGGCCCCGGGCCCCAGCAAGTCTAAGCTAGTTCTGGTGACTCCATTAAAACAGGGTTATGACCCACTTTGGGGTCCCAACCCACAGTTTTGAGACCCACTGCTGTAGAGAATTGCTATTTCATTTTGTCAGAGAAGAAAAATAAATGCTAATACATATTTGTGTATTGTAAAGCACAAAAGCACAGATGAATGTGGGTGCTGTCATCACGTCAAGGGTTCATAGTGCAGTAATTATCCATTTTTATTACTGCAGCATGAATACAGCATAAAATAATTTATACTTTAACAGTTTTAACTTCTTTAGTCCTTTATTCTGCACTGTAAAGATGCAATTCTACTAAACTAAAAAAAATAGTAAACCAATTTGTCAAATTTTAAATGAAAAAGACAGTGTCTTTTGAAGGAAGAAACAACCACACATAGTTTTGATAATTCAGTACCACATTTACAGCAGCATTTTAATTTCTTGATGCTCGTGATACAAAGCCCATATGGAGTAAAAATTTTCTTTGTTTCAAAACAAAAAGGAAAGAAGGAAACATCTCAAATTTGAGTGCCATGAGGACTTGCTGTGTAAATCCAGTCCATTTAAAATAAGAATCTTGTAACTTTAGGCTTTATAATTATGTAGTCATTTCATAATGAGCTGTTTCCTCAGTAGTCTGCCAAATGCTTTAAAGAAAATACAAATAAACTATTTACAACTTTTCTGAAAGTTTATGACTTTGACAGCTTTTTTCTTCCCACCCTGCAAAATAGATTGTAGATTCCTTGAGGACTGATTTGATTATGAACTGTGTAAATAGTGGTGGACATGCAGTTACAAGGCTAAAACCCCAAATTTCGAGCCCTCAGGTCTGAATAGCTTTGCAGGAGGGATAAAGAGTCATTTGACTCAAGATATCCAGTTCAAATCCATCCAGAGGCATAATGACTGTGGTGGTGTTACCTGTGGTCTAATGACTGTTTGTCCAAACTGCAATTGAAGTCTTAGCCTGGGAGTCAAAGGAATTTCCCTGTCACTCCAGAGAAGGTTCTTGAGTCCAAGTCAGGGTTGATAAGCGACAGCAATGCTGTTTGAGTTGGCCTACACTTCTGATGCCTATTCCATGGATAAATAGAGGACTTTAGTTCCTTGGGTTGTCATGCCTGCAACTTACGCCAATACTACATTCACTTCAAAAACATTCAGTGATCAGATAGTCCAATTTACACAATCACTGTTGTTGTCAATAGACTAGAAACAACCAGCCCTTGCTTCTATTCCTTCTTGATCATCTTTATAGAGTAGAGGACATGTTTATTAACAAAAAAATCTTGTAGTGATTTAAACCAAATTCTGTGATCCTGTTTTGAACCTATACAGCTCCCAAGCATTGGAAGTAATTCACTTGAGCAATCTCACTATGTGCCCTTAATTTTTTTCTCACAAACATTTGACACCAATTAGAATGTGTCCGAGTGAATAAAGAAAATTTTTCCTTTTTTTTTTCCTCCTGAGATGGAGCATAACTTTTATTTTGCCAAGAAAAACATTCTCCTATCAAGATGGTAGCTCTTAAGGGAATACTGATGAATGACAAGACTGTATGGTTAACCCCCAGTTTTCAGTAGATGTAATGCCACTGATTTTCTTATAGCTGTGCTCAGTTTTCATTTTAATCTGTTCTGGTGTTTTCCACTGAGGGACCACGTGTGTGTGAGAGAGACCCTTTTACTCTGTTAAAATTGGAATCACTAAATGACAGCAAACACTGCCATTTTTTCCCATCAGAAGCAGCTTTGGAATCAGCTCTTGTAGCTCTCATATTGGGAAATGATGGCTTTGATACTTTGACATCACTTTTTAAAGACACAGTACATTGTCTGTTTGATGGTTGGTGCTATATCCCAAAACTTGCTGGAAAACCTGATTCCCCTATATCTGAGAATTTCTGCTTCTGAACTATTCAGATATTCTGCTGCAGCAATTTGGACTGTTATTTCCTCTTCCCTTTTAAAATTGAGATGCCATTTTAGGTCCAACTTTGCCTTGTTCATTTTTATTAAGTAACACTTCTGCAATTTTCAGAGATTTTTTTCATTGCTCAACAAACTCAGTCGGGAGTAAATGCGGGGAGTAACCACACATATCTTGTCAAAAAATAGCCAGTTTATACACGGATGACCTCTCATTCACACTTTGTACTTCACCCTCAAGGGTCTATTATAGAAATGAATAAATACAGTCAAGAGTACTTCTGGGGTACAGAAGAATCCTTTCATTGCTTATAGGATATGTTGGTGAGAGAAACACAAAGGGAAGCTGAGCACCAATATCATGAATGAAAAGTGTTACCGGTGTTATAGATTGCATTTTAAAATAATAAAGAACTAGAAATGGTTTAGAGATGGGCAAGCAGATGAATAGAGACATGGAGAGATGTCTGAGAGTCCCAGTCTTTTCACTCTAAGAGGTGAGAGAGAAGGTAAGCCAGTGGGTCATCATAAAGCTGTACTAAACAATAAATGATGCCGAGAAAACAGATTGAATACTGCTGTTTACCCTTCCTCAGAATACAAGAACAAGAGGATAGTCTATGAAATTGAAAGGCAACAGACTTGTTACTAATAAAAAGGAATGATGTCTTACTTACACGGTTAGGTCGTGTAAGTCACTGCCAGAAGATACTATTGAGGAGAGGAGCATAGTTCTCAAGTTCATAAGAGGACTAGACATCTATATGAGAAAATCCAGTTATATTAGATAGAATAATATTTTATTAGAAAAGGTGTAGACCCTCATGCTTCATGGCATAAGGCAACTACTATCTGACATGATTTGGAAGAAACTTTTCCTGTGTGTTGGCTATTCCATAATTGCCCATTGTAGAGGTCCTTACATCTTTCTCTGAACCATGGGAACTGACTACTTTCAAAAAAGCTCAGTCCTGCAAGGGACTTGCATTCTGGCCTTGATCCAGTAAAACAGTTAAGCACATGATTATCTTTCAGCACATGAGTAGTCACAATGACTTCAATGAGACTACTCACTGGTTTAAAGTTAAGCACCTATGTACTTCACTGGATCAGAGCTAGGGTGCTCACTCAGCATCTAACAGGATCAAGCTCAATGACAGGACACTAAACTAGATGAGCCATGAGTCTGATCTGGCATTGCAATTGCTTTCTGTGTATATATGTCTTTTTTATGAATTTTTCTCTGTTAATTTTGATAGCAGTTTTGCTATTCTTAAAATAAACAAGTTTTAAGACAAGGAAGGTGGATAAACATAATATTAAAAAAACCTTAAAATTGCTTGTCTTTTTTTAAATTTAAATTGGAGTTTTTATTTACATGCTGCTCGTTCTTTATTTTCTTCCCATTTTATGGTCTTATTGTTAAAGTGGATGTTCTGGACATTTCTTTTTAGTTTCCTAATTTTTTGTAGAATTTCAGGTGTTGCATAAAGGTTTTTTCTAATAAGTTTCATACTTCACATTTTCAGATATGCTGAAAGACCAGCTCACTTTCTCAGGGTATGTCTTTACTACCCGCCAGATCGGCGTGCAGTGATCGATCCAACAGGGATCAATTTATCGCATCTAGACTAGACATGATAAATTGACCCCCAAGCGCTTTCCCGTCGACTCCTATACTCTAGCGCCGCGAGAGACGCAGGCAGAGTCGACGGGGGAGCGGCAGCAGTCGACTCACTGCGGTGAAGACACCACAGTAAGTCGATCTAAGTATGTCAACTTCAGCTACGTTATTCACGTAGCTGAAGTTGCGTATCTTAAATCGGTCCCCCCCATTGTAGACCAGGGCTCAGTAACCTCCACACTGTGCAAATAATAGAAACTGAAATGTAAAAATGTTAAATACTCCCATGTAGTATTTGCAACCAACACTACTTTCCAATAAACAAAGCTATCACAAGTGAAGAAAGCAGGTATGTTTCAATCAAACTTCACTCCTCCAAAAGTGTTTGCAGTTTGAAAGCAATGGGGCTTGTACTCTGAAATCATGTAGATGCTTTGGAAACTCCCACCTTTAGGTGCCTCAGAAGAGACTTACAAGTAGACCTAAGCAAAAATTGGAATTTCTAGTTCATGGGAAATTTTTACATTTCAAAATTTGGTTTTGTTTTTATTTGGACCAAAACCATACACACTGAAACATGGTGTTTTGGAAACAACATACGCTCTCTGGAATCCAGGCAGCTGCTGGGTGAAATAGACATGATTCTTGTCAGTTTTACTGCCACCCAACCCTATAAAGTAACTCCTCGCTTAACGTTGTCCCAGTTAACGTTTTTTCATTGTTACATTGCTGATCAATTAGAAAACATGCTTGTTTAAAGTTGTGCAACGTTCCCTTTTAACATTGTTTGACAGCCGCCTGCTTTGTCCACTGCTTGCAGAAAGAGCAGCCCGTAGGAGCTAGCTGATGGGGGCTTGGAACCAGGGTGGACCTGCAGCCCCCCTAAGTTCCCTGTGCAGCAGCTGCCCAGCAGACTATTAATTCTCGGGCAGTTCAGCTGTCCCTCCCCCCACTGCCCTGTGCTGCTCCTGCCCTCTGCCTTGGAGCTGCTCCCGGGAGCCTCCTTCTTGCTGTGCAGAAGGGGGGGAAGAGGGGTGCAAATGTCAGGGTGTCCCCCTCCCCCCGCTCCTGCCCCCTGCTCCTTTACCCCATCTCCACAGAGCGAGGGGGGTACAAGACAGGGCTCAGGAGTAGGGAGCTTGCTGGCAGCAGCTGCTGTCTCAACTTGCTGATCTACTTAAAAAGGCAGTGTACTTAGAGTGGGGTTAACGTACTTAAAGGGGAAATGCACGTCTCTCTCTCTCTATTTCACACACGGTGTGTGTGTCTCTCTCTCTCACACACACACATATACACACACACACACACAATGTGTGTCTCTGTTTCTCTCTCTCTCACACACACACGGTGTGTGTCTCTGTCTCTCTCTGCCATGGTGTCTTCTCCCTCCATTTGTGTTGCCTTGTAGAGTGTGAGGCTACATTAACCTTTAATGTAACCCTTGAGGGCTCAGCCAAGTGCTAGTTCATCATTTAGCTGTAAGGCATTCCCTGGGAAATATCCCAGCCTCTGACTCCACCACCGTACTCCACACCGTAACCAAGCTTCACAATCATCATTGCTGTGTACAGTATTCAATTGTTTGTTTAAAACTTATACTCTGTGTGTGTGTGTGTATATATATATATATATATATATTTAATAGTCTTGTGTCTGGCGAAAAAAAGTTCCCTGGGATCTAACACCCCCCACCGCCCTCCCATTTACATTAATTCTTAGGGGGAGATTGGATTCACTTAACATCGTTTCGCTTAAAGTAGCATTTTTCAGGAGCATAACTACAATGTTAAGCGAGGTTTCAGAGTAACAGCCGTGTTAGTCTGTATTTGCAAAAAGAAAAGGAGTACTTGTGGCACCTTAGAGCCTAACCAATTTATTTCAGCATGAGCTTTCGTGAGCTACAGCTCACTTCATCGGATGCATACTGTGGAAACTGCAGCAGACTTTATATACACACAGAGAATATGAAACAATACCTCCTCCCACCCCACTGTCCTGCTGGTAATAGCTTATCTAAAGTGATCATCAAGTTGGGCCATTTCCAGCACAAATCCAGGTTTTCTCACCCTCCACCCCCCCACACAAATTCACTCTCCTGCTGGTGATAGCCCATCCAAATTGTAGGTCTGCCCTGGAGCTGGAAGCCCAAGCTCCACAGCAGCCTGCCAGGAAAGCTGACAGAGGAGGCAGAGAGTTCTGATGGAAGCCTGCCTGGCAAGAAGGGTTCTGTGGGAACCTGGTCTGCAGTTCCACAAAAATTGATTGACCCGGAACTGTTTTTGACCAGCTGTAGTTGGTATACACTCCTGTTTTTGAAAATGATGGCCTGTGTATAAAAAAAGTTTCACAGAAAGTTTATTAATGTAGTGAAAGTCTAAATTACTGTTTAACTCTGAAGCAGTATGTTTTTTGAAGTAACAGTTTTAATGCTAGGTGTTTTTAATAAACAATACAATTTTAGCCCCCTGATGCTGCAAACATTTATGCACATGCTTAACTTTAAGCACATGAGAAATCCTGTTAAAATCAATAGATTACTCATATAAGTAAAATTGTATTTCTGCTTTAGTAGTTGCAGGGTCAGGGCCTTCATTTTCAATATTGTTTTTTTGCCTATTGCAGTTTCGTAAAAGTGTCAATTGATATACTTACCAATAATGGCACTTAAAAATAGCATTTGTAATTTTCTTCATAATAAATTTAATACTAATGTTGCAGTAGCACAAATTTAAAAATCAGTTTTACAAAGACCTATATTTTTGACCTATATTTTTCTAAATCAGGTGATTCAAATCACTCCGTCCTGGAGCCAAGGGCATCATACCTAAATATAAGGGAATACCTGCCAGTGAAGCTGCCTCATGTCCTGAGAATTGCAGTGAGATGATATTCAACAAAATCAGAGTGGAGGATTCTGGATCTTCATTGGCTAATGAGAAGGAAAGAATAAACCTCCTGCCAATCCCTGAACTCTCTGTAGAGTCCCAGGAGCTAATTTAGGAGGCAACTGCTGTACAGTTCAGTTGGACATCTGCACAATCACATAGTGTCAAATCCTGAGGCCTTTACTCAGGGCTGTATTCTGCCCCTATGTGTTAATACCAGGTAGGGAGCAGGAAACTCCCTGACGTTCCTCTTGCAGAGTTTCCTCCTGAAGTATGTTCTTCTGCTGTGAGAGGTGAGAAAGTGGGAGTCTGGCCTATAAACCTTGTAGATCACCAGCAATCTGTGTGGCTCTTGGGTTTCTGTGGGTCCATGCGGAAGCCCTCTGTGGGCTGGCACTTTGGTGTCCTTTAGTGGAGCTGCAGTGCCGGGACTTCCCCAGCAATACCACCCTTAAAGGGGAATTAACATGGAGAGAGGGTTCATCTCACCTTGCCTGCTCCCTCTTAGCCCTCTACCCCTGTACAGATCTCAAAACTCTTCATGGGGCCTGACGAGGGAGGAGAAGGCTGCTGTATATATAGCTGACCTCCCTTTCTGGGTGGGAGAGATGCGGGAGAGTTGTCCCTTTGCACAGATTTCAAGGTCATGATTGGGCCTTTGATCTTCCTCGCTTATTTGATCAGGCAAATTGCTGTAAGGAATGAGAACAAACTGAGGACCTCAAGATTGCACTAACAAGACTTTGCATGTCTATAGCAATTTCTATCTATGGAACCCAAAGCTCTTTACGAGCATTAATGTATACCTTATAGGGATACTGTAAGATGTAAAGTACTAGCTCACCCATTTTACGATGGGTAAACAGACACATTAAATGTCTAGGATCACAGAGCAAGTCAGTGACACAGCTGTGAATAGAACCCAGGAGTGACCCTTTCCTGGTATCCTGCTCTAACCGTCCTGCAATATGTTTGTGGATGAACCAATACATTGTGTTTTACATGTAAAACAATTTCCATGCTTTGTGATGTCTTTGACACAAAGTACAGATGGGTTAAGTACTACGCAGAATTTGCTGTGTGAAACTGAACAAATTCCATAACGGTTTAGCAGCACAATCACAAACAAAGGTGTCATTCAGCTCATCGTACAATTCTCTGCAGGTTTTTGCTCTTGTCAGTCACTACCTGAAGCCATAAAAAATGTTGATAGTAGACTCTGCAGAAGCTGAAGCTACACATTTAGGATACAGCAATCTTAATGTAATCTAAGACCTGGTAGATGATTCTTCTACAGGTTCAGACACACGCTTAAAGCCCAGTGTGTTATGAATGCAAATGAAGAGCCAACGTGTTTAGTTTCTCAAACTTTTAAATAAAGTAATTGAATGTTTCTTCACATCTCTTTATGAGTTGGCTAGACAACACTCTAGAGGTCCAAGGCACACTGAAATCCTCATTTGCAAGTTTGTGGCAAAACTAATGTTGGATATATGTTGCTGCTGTTCTGGCTGTAAGCATATATACTTGTGGTGTTGGATATTTAATGAGTGGTACTGTGCCGTATAGCTGATGTAGGCACTCTTGGTATCTGCCGAAGAGTTAAATCTGGCTAGGGATTAGAGGAATTTTGTGTCTTTCAATGCCGCCTCACATTTTTAAATGAAGCCATGTGGGAGAATCCTGTAGCAGAAGTTTTGAATGGTATATCTGCACACACTACGTCCCCAATGGTGCCAGCAGCAACAAAGCGAAATGAGCGTTGGCCTTTCACTCCCCAGCACAGAATAAGTTGACAGCATGATGTAAAACCACCCTCAGCCCCAGGAGGGAGGAAGCACGTGCATTGTTCCCTAGTAGTTTTCTCCCACTTTTCAGACCTAGTAGAAGTGTGTGTCAGTGGGATCAAGAGAACTTGCTTGTCATTGAGATATGACACTATTGAGAGTAGTGGAAATAGAAAACTGGAAACTTCATTGGTCCCTCCGAGGATTCTGACACAAAAAGGATGGAGAAGGAAATACGTATAAATAAATGGGCAAGTGCCAACAATAACAATGAGTGGAAGAAACAGAAAAATCCAACAATGAGACAGACAGATAGACACACACATACCAATGGCTTCCATAATTTATGGTGGATATTTGAATGGTGTCATTATGTATAACTAGCTCAGTCATCCAAAAGCCATTCATTATAGGTAGGCAGCCAGGTCAAATGCTTACCTCACAAGTGCTTTGCAAACACACGTGTCCTTGATTGGGCAAAAACTGAATGTTGCTGGTAGGAATTAATGCCTCTGGTGTTGTACGTAGTTTCACCTTCCAGAGGTGGTAATATGGTCAGGTGAATTTAAAAAATCAATAGATCAAGGCCTCCCACCCTGAAAAGCTGTATTACGTAATTTGGGGGTCACTTTTCCCCCTCCTGTGGGAAAGGATTAAAGGGGAAGATAACCACACAGAAAGTCCCTCATGGAATTTCTCACTTTGTTTTGTTGGGGGTAATGAGAGTTTGTCATCCTGTGAAATATGCTCCAAGACCACACAGATCATAGGGAATCTGAAGGAGGCCACCAGATCTGGGTCTCTTACCCTTCTCCCACCTTCCACTCCCTGGTTGCATTACTTCATTGAAGCTGTGCTACTAGGGCCTACTTTAAAGGCATGTGTTCCACTGCAGAGGCAGAGCTACAGAAAAGCAGTACAACCTGGGGTTATATTGCCTTTACCGGGGAAACTAAAGAAACTGAGCCCACAGAGAGCCCGTTGTGGCCCTGGGAAAAGAGGAGTGATGGTACAAGAGACATAGCTAACTCTTCCCATTTTCTCTCAGAGATAAAGCTTCAAGACTGAATTAGCCATTAAACTATAGATTTCCCTGTGGATTTTCTAAACCCCTAGTTTTCCTCTGTGTACCATTGTGTCACCAAAGCCCCTTGCACTTTCCAGCTGTGCTTTAGAAAAAGTTTTCATCCCCAGTGACTCGTAATTTAAAATATGAATTTTTACTTTTTTCAGCTAATGCCGGGGCATCCTAAAAATGGCACACTTACTTGAAATGTTACAGTAATCAAAGGAAACACAGAACTAAACATTTGCCTGTAAAATTTGTGTAAATTCCCCTCATTCCCTGCATTTGTGTGTGACTTGAGGGGAGCCCCCCGATAGATAAAAATGAAATTAAACCTTAGTTTGCAGATGGCTGTTGTGTTGCAGCGATAGTTTTGCTGTCATCTGGGTGCCTAGAGTACATCTCCATGGGCTTCTTTTCTATAAAGATTTTAAATAAATATGACAGGAAGCCAATACCCTTCTGTCAATTCTAATGTCATAACAGCGAGTATTCAGAGCCAGTATACACAAGAGGTCTGCCTTCTCCTTTGAATGTACTGTGAATAATAGGAATGCCATATTGGTTAATATAAAATTGTGCCATGAAAATAGAGGGTGAAAATCAGAAAATGGTTTCAGTCTTTTATTAAATTAGGAGTGTCCTCTTTACACCTGGTCTTTTTTCCCCTTTGCTGGTGAAGATAACTTATCTATCCATTCATTAGCTGTATATTTGATTTGGCCAACTTGCCTGCTGGTAGAATGATTCCTAAATACGAGATCCAAAAATGACAGCTCAAAAAGAATATGGAAGAAGGATTATAATTACTGGTGAATCCAAGTGGAAAAAATATAAAAGCTCTTGTATATCATTTTTGTATTGTCCTATATGCCTGTAGTGTCCTAACATAAGATTTGTTCAGTCTTAAAAGTGGGCTAGATTTTCTCACCATTTTGTAAATGTTATGGTGGCTTTATGTTGAGCTTTGCTACTAATTGTTTTAAAATTTGTTTCATCTTAATCCATGTAATAATGTCTGATTTGGTTAAATGAACATGCAATTTATTTCATCCGTTCCTTTTTAAGATTTATTTTATATATTGTAAAATAGGTCATTTAGGGAGTACAAACCTTTTCTCAGAGATGATGGTTTCCTTTTCCTTCCACAGGTGTAATTTCTCTCATCTGTGACCCTAGAATTTGTCACGTTCTCTCAGGATACTCTCTTCCTTATCCGTTTGTGTTAGCCATTTGCCTCTTCTCTCAATATCCCATAATATTGGGATTGCTTTTATCCAAGGGCAATACCAATGTGCAGGGAATATTGGCAGTGTCTATACAGATTTGTCCAGTCTCCCAACTCAGATTTTGTCTCCCCTCAAAAAAATAAAAATGGATGGAGGAAGAAAGGTGTGATCCCACATAGACAGGATTTTTGCAAAGGATTTTGGTAGTTGTTTTCTAAGACCATATGATTTCACTAGGCAAAAACCTCTGCTATACCAGCAAGCGCCTGCCATCTCACATTCATAGAATCATAGAATCATAGAATATCAGGGTTGGAAGGGACCCCAGAAGGTCATCTAGTCCAACCCCCTGCTCAAAGCAGGACCAATTCCCAGTTAAATCATCCCAGCCAGGGCTTTGTCAAGCCTGACCTTAAAAACCTCTAAGGAAGGAGATTCTACCACCTCCCTAGGTAACGCATTCCAGTGTTTCACCACCCTCCTAGTGAAAAAGTTTTTCCTAATATCCAATCTAAACCTCCCCCACTGCAACTTGAGACCATTACTCCTCGTTCTGTCATCTGCTACCATTGAGAACAGTCTAGAGCCATCCTCTTTGGAACCCCCTTTCAGGTAGTTGAAAGCAGCTATCAAATCCCCCCTCATTCTTCTCTTCTGCAGGCTAAACAATCCCAGCTCCCTCAGCCTCTCCTCATAAGTCATGTGTTCCAGTCCCCTAATCATTTTTGTTGCCCTAATGCATTCAGTTGTGCATTTTCTAACCTGCAGTGAAACTTAGGCTGCTCCTGATACCAAACGCATAATCTGACATTTTAATACCGGTTGATGATTCTGCAAGTTACAAGGATGGTTATTCAGGAATACTAAGTAGTCTGACTGGGAACACTGATTGTCTAAAGCCTCATTCTCATTGGCCAAATGGACCTTTTGATGATAATACACCAACTTCAAGTGGGTAGAGCTGGTGTAATGTCACTGGAAGAGCAAAACACCTTGTGCCTATTGTTAAATGGGATGGGTAGGAGTGTACGTAGGAAGGCAGTTAAAGGAGAAGGATATTAGAAGCAGCTAGTGGGGAACAGGGGAGGGCAGAGAGGAGGATGAGTTTTTAAAAATGTATTTTTTTCAGTTTCCCTTGTCACCCCCTTCAAAGTGTTGAGCTCCCCTTTCAGAAGTAGTATAAGATCTCCAGCCACTTGGTTTTGCAAAAGCTAAAACTAAACTGGAACTGTTCAATACTGAGTTCTTTCTATAAATAGCACCTCTAAAGAGGCTTTTGAGCTAGGGCAGTGGTGTGCAAACTTTTCCAGTTGCACCCCACTCCTCTTACCATTAATGGAATCTGTCCGTGCGCACCCCTCACCCCATTACTGCACAGCCAAGACTTCCTCAGCAGCCGAGCTTGGGCTGAAGGCAGAGCTGGATGTTAGAGAACTTATTCCTTCACTCTCCCACTTCCCTGGTCCTTCTCACATGAACAGAGAGCAACAATACCCAAAGTCCGAAGGTGCAAACAATTCAATGTTTATTGGGGTGAACTTCCAGCAAGCTTAAATACAAGTTCCTTTTCCTTATTTCCGAATCCCAACTTACTTCCTGTTTGCCCCTAATTTATATAGTAATATTCTTAGCTATACCTTAACCAATCATTCTACTAAAATTTAACTAACCAATCCTAACATATTGTAACATGATTATGTAACCAATTATATCCCACCACCTTAATTAGTTTACACCCAGCAAAATTAATTATACAGCAGACAGGAACAATCACAGAACCAGACAGAGATTATACAGACAAACAATATCAAAGTGGGAACTATAATGGCAAGACAATACAGAAGTGAGGATTTCACATCCCAGTATTGATAAGTGAGTTCTTGCCAGACAGGATGCTATCAAACTAAGTTTTCTTTTACATTTTCTAGGCACTTCCCTTTCTCTGGAGCTGATAGGAATACAATCCTGTTCTGATAGTGCCTAACAGCCCAATAGCACCTTATTTCAATGTGACTAGTTTGGAATGTGAGGATGTGACCGTTCGCTTCCCAGCTTATGGCTGCCTCTGCTGCTTAGCCAAAGGCCTTAGCCTAAGAACAGGGCCCCAGACTGTCACAGTAAGAGAAGGACCTTACACTGGCAGACAGTGATTTTGATTCTTTCTTTTATACCTCTAACTAGCCAAGTGATAAGAATACACCTAAATTCTTAAAGTACAGGCCTTTACAGGCAGGCCTGAATATCTATATCCTAACACTGGAGGCGGAACTGGGGATGGGGGAAATATCTGGGGCTAGAGGTGGAGCTGGTCTGGGAGTGGAGAGAGAATGAGGGCATTGCTGGGCAGGGGGCGGAGTGGAGGTGGGGATGGGGGCAGAGCGGGATTGGGAGTGGAGTTGGACCTAGAGGCAGAGCAGGACTGGAGGCTGAACAGGGTTAAGGGAGGAGCAGGGCTGGAAGCATGGCGCTCCCTCCCTACCCCCTGTGGGGGCTAGCCCGAGTCCTACTGCACGCCCCCTGAACTTTCCTCTGTGTCCCCATACGGGGGCATGCCCCACAGTTTGGGGACCACTGAGCTAGAGTTCCTGACAGTTCTTCTTACCCTAATAGGGAAAGACACATAGTTTAATCAAACATACTAAAAAATAGGGAAAGCATATTTAACATTTTAAGGATTATCATAGTGGAAGGATTCATTATGTTTATAATTGTTTTTTCAAAAAGTGAAATGTAAATTCTCAAGCCCTATTCTGCCATCAGTAAATAATGCCAGATTGTGTAGACTTGCTCACAGATTAGTGGAGCCATACACCAGCACCTTTGTGAATGCACACAGCCTGTGTGCTTTATTGCTATATATTAACTTATTGCGACAAGTAATATTTCCATTTTTTAATCGCTTTACTATCTATATTTATGATTCTTAATGTTCTATAGCTCAATTACTCTTTGATGTACTGGGACTCCATTACACAAATAAACTGTGCTGAGTATAAATGATCTACTGTACCAGGAGGGATCTCTGCATTTGCATATTAATGACATTCTATAAAAGTGATGGCTTAGACCATTAGAAAATAGAACTATTAAAATGTATGGAACAGAGTTTATATGCCTAATTGCACATCAGATGAAAGGGAAGTCCTTTTGAGCTAAACAAGGAAACCAGGATAGCTTCTTAAAAGAACTATTGCTAATCTAAACTCACTAGATGCTGGGAAACAGGAAAAAGAGAACAATGCATTTGTAGATTGTCCCTGATTTCAAAGCTTAGGATATGAAGGACATCTTAAATCAAATGCTACTATGTATTTGTTATATTTCCCCATCAAAGGCTAGATGTACTAGAACTAAGCCAGTGTTTAGGCTGACTACATATTCTTGCTGGGGACATATCACAGCTGACACCTCAGAAACACCACTTCAGGTTGCTCCGTAGTCAAGAAAGACTGTACTACCATGTGGGCGATGAGGTAAAATCTATAATTTTATCTGGAATTTAAATATAAGTATCCTGTGAGGACTGTTCCATTACTTCTCCCTTTCAGACATTTCATATACACGATCCTTTTTATTTCTGTTCCCTCTCTTCTGTAAACTACAAATAAATACTCCTGTTGTTTATCTGAGGTTAAATTAGATTTTGACTGCTTGGACTGGGAAACATTACTGACTTGCACTCCTGAAAGGAACTCATCTGCTTGCTCCAAGTAGGAAGAGAAGAGTGAACATAAGAGCCTGTAAATGGGTCAGTAACATGTAATCTGCTAGCAATGTCAGCAAGGGGCCTAAGAGAGATGGGTAAGAGAGTGAACTCAAGAAAACCAAATGCCCTAAGGGTACAAAGTTCCATTGTATATATTAAAGTGAACTATCAGCCTCAGTTGCCTCTGGAACAAGTAACATCCATTCAAATAAACATAATGCTGGAATATGACATATAACGCAGCTAAACTTCACTAGAAAATTTAGCAAGTTTTTGTTGCAGCAATTAGCAGTAAAAAGACTAACGTTATTGACATTGAAGTGATTTTAATACCTATTGAAGTAAGTAAGTGGTGTTGCCTCACTATCCTCAGACTCGGCAGGAGAGCTATACCTTATCTATTGTCACAGCTTTCATAAACATTTAAGGGGCTAGAAACTTTTTCACCACAGTTAGAAGCTTATTCTCTGAAGACTTCTATTAAAATCCTCCGAATGTTCATATTTTAAATCTCATTACTGCAGATTTCTATTCTTCTGGTATTTCCATTTATATTTTTAATGTTATACTTTCTAAATGCCAAATCCTTGTCCCACTGGAATCAGTGGAAGTTTTGCAGTTGATTTTAATACCAAATTTTGGCCCTATATATTAAACCCAGGGGAGTAGTAGAAAAGACGAAAGTGACCCAGTGTTATGCTGTTAGGAATATTAGATATTTCTGGTTGGGAAAGGAATCTACCTCTTGCAGCTGCAGCCTGGGTGATGGAAGGAGAGAGGAAGGTTTCTGCTTTCCATTGTCGATCTGAGCTCTTCTACTCCAAGTAGAAATTGAAAACTAGCTTGTGTTGAGAAACAGTCACTTAAACAAAGTCCTGATGTTATCAGAATCTCTTTTTAAAGACTCTGTGCCATGTCCTTTGTTACATTAAAATATTTTTGGCTGAACAACTCTGTTAAAGGTGAATAATAAAGTAAAAGAATATTTTTGAATTTGGCTTTTTGGTTCCTTAATGATCTATAAATACAGACTTATGTGTAAAATGAATGTTCTGTGTGTTTTCTGCATTTGACATACAAGGAATTTCAGGTAGTAAGACTTATCAGCCCTTGACGCCTCTGTTAATGGAAACAGGCATTGCAGCCCAGAGTGCAGCTGTATGCACTATGAAAATCCTGCTAACATCTTGGCAAAGACCATAAGGAAAGAGAGGGAAGCCAGAACCTGATGTTTCATATGGGAAAACAAGCATGAACATGCATGCTTTATGGAGGGAAAACTGTAAGACAATCTTTAATATATTAAGGAAGAAAGGAAGAAAAAGTCATTAAACCTTTACCCCTCCAGAAAATCCACTGACAAGTCGGAAACTTTCTCTGGAGAGTAGGGTGCAGTATAAGCCACAAAAATTAAATTCTGGGCATGTATGGGTTTCAGAGATACCTTTTGAATGTGAACTAATGCAAGTCTGTCTTCCTGAGTCTGCAGACAGCTCAATGCCTTTACTGCTTCCCAGAGCTAACAGTAGTACAGTGGAATTTACAAGAACATAGTTATTTTACATTTGTGTTGGTTTCACTCCACAGTTGCTGTAGAAAGCTTTGAGCAACAGCAGAGGTATGCATTGGAGCTATGCACAGACAGGCAACTATACAAAACATGGAGGATGTTAGAAAGTTAAACTAGTGCAGACTTCTCTTCATAACAGTCAGGAATCTCCAATATTTGAGGCAAGGATATAGAGTGAAAAGGAAGAACTTCACATTCCATTGCTCAAAGGAGTAGGAGGGTATAAGATGTAAACTTATCAAATGCCTACTGGTCAGAGGGTGAGGTTCAAGTAGGAATCTGAGTAGATAATGGCACGGTTGGTACTGACCGAGAATCTCACTGCTACCCAGCTGCCCTATCTGTTCCAATATCTGTGGCTAGTTCTCTGGCTGATAAGCATTTTACTTCCATAAATTAGATTTTCCTTTGAATGTTGTCACCTTTTAAATAAAATTTACTTTTAGCATGTTTAAAACATTTGTCAGTTTTTGCACATAAGTGGCTACAGACATTAAATGTACATAACAAAACACATATTACAGCTGTTGCCCGTGCAAACTTCATCACTGAATTCCCTGGGGAATCACTTGTATGTTAGAATGACCAGGCTGAGCCCTAATTGATGAAGCAGCAGCTGGACTATATACAAATACCATGGATCTATAGAAAAGGCGAAATACTTAATTCCTTCTGTTCACAAAACAAAGGCTTAACAAACTCTGTTTATAGTTCCATATACTCCAATGTTAGTGCTCGCTAAACAATGTGTGGGAAGTGGGGGGTGGAGGGGAATATTCCCTAAAATGGTTTTCTCCTGTGGATACAGAGCATTAAGAAAGGTACATGAAAGAGAGAACGTCTTTAAAAATTTGTATCCAGGCTATGCACCCCAATAGGCTGATACTGCATATCAGCAAGACGAATATCAGTCAGTTGCTATTAAATTTAATTTAATTAAATTAGAACACCCCATTTATTTGTATATGAATAACAAAACTAGTTATTGTTAATATATGTATATATAGGATATCTGACTACTTCTTAAGACTTGTGAAATTCCATTCATTTGCTGTACAGAAAAGGGAGACAATTTGGAAGGGTTGAAGCTTTCATATGGGATTTATTCAAATTCAGACCGGTACATGGAACAATGAAGTTGTTTCCCACAGATAGTATAACGTGCGTGCGTGCGTGTGTGTACGTACATACATATGTACTCTGTGCTGCCTGTTTTTTGTTAGTGGAAGCATTATCTGCAACTTTTTTTTAAACTTAGCTTTTAATATTTGCCAAAGTTCCTGAATTTGTCTCAGGTTGTCTTGTTGTTATAGTACACAAGACTGGGAGGTTCAACAGTGCCATCTTGTGGATCATCTTGCAGGTTTCAAAACGTGGTTTTGGTTGGCATACAAACAACCTCGACAGCATAGCATGTGGTAGAATCTCAGATACAGAATGTCTGTGTGCAATCAAGCAGAATATTTCCCTCTGGTAGCCAGCCAGGCTAATTATTACTTTTGTGTCCTGAAAATTAATAACCCAAATATATTATAAGCAAATCAGAAAGTCTTTCAGGCCAACTGATGAGCAGTGTGCTTGTTGTTATTCTTACTTAGTTTGCTGGGAAATGTGTTTTTAATCATCTCAGTGTGTGTTTAATCATCTCAATTTATTTTCATAGACAATGTCAGAATCAAAGGCAACCAGGTACACTCAAACATCTCTTTGAAGTTGTATATAGGAGACCTTCAAAATGGCACTAAACTAAAATTGAAAACAGTTAACTCTTGTTTTGTAGCAATGACATACAAATTCCCAAATAACTTTGAAGGCTAAGCTGGATGGCTTAAGCTCACCAGTTGTTGTTTTGTTTTATTTATTTTTTTTAATTCCAGAAGGCTAAGGGCAGGATTGAGGTCTGAAGTTTTGCCCACTGAAATCAGTGATCACAGCTGAACTCCGGGCTGGAAGGTTTAGAGAAACTTAGGGGTTCTCACAACAAATTTGTTGATGGCCTCGGTGCAGCCACCAACTCTTCCTGGTGGCCATTCTGACAATTTTTCCTAAAATACTTAATTAACCTTGGAAAAACATATAAATATGCACATATACATGTCCAAATCATTGGTTTCAGAGTAACAGCCGTGTTAGTCTGTATTCGCAAAAAGAAAAGGAGTACTTGTGGCACATTAGAGACTAACCAATTTATTTGAGCATAAGCTTTCGTGAGCTACTGCTCACTTCATTGGATGCATACTGTGGAAAGTTTAGAAGATCTTATTATATACACACAAAGCATGAAAAAATACCTCCTCCCACCCCACTCTCCTGCTGGTAATAGCTTATCTAAAGTGATCACTCTCCTTACAATGTGTATGATAATCAAGGTGGGCTATTTCCAACACAAATCCAGGTTTTCTCTCCCCCCCCCCCCCCCACACAAACTCACTCTCCTGCTGGTAATAGCTTATCCAAAGTGACCACTCTCCTTACATTGTGTATGATAATCAAGGTGGGCCATTTCCAGCACAAATCCAGGGTTTAACAAGAACGTCGGCGGGGTGGGGGGAATCAAGGGGAAATAGGCTACCTTGCATAATGACTAAGCCACTCCCAGTCTCTATTCAAGCCTAAGTTAATTGTATCCAATTTGCAAATGAATTCCAATTCAGCAGTTTCTCGCTGGAGTCTGGATTTGAAGTTTTTTTGTTGTAAAATAGCGACTTTCATGTCTGTAATCGCGTGACCAGAGAGATTGAAGTGTTCTCCGACTGGTTTATGAATGTTATAATTCTTGACATCTGATTTGTGTCCATTTACTCTTTTACGTAGAGACTGTCCAGTTTGACCAATGTACATGGCAGAGGGGCATTGCTGGCACATGATGGCATATATCACATTGGTGGATGTGCAGGTGAACGAGCCTCTGATAGTGTGGCTGATGTTATTAGGCCCTGTGATGGTGTCCCCTGAATAGATATATGGGCAGAGTTGGCAACGGGCTTTGTTGCAAGGATAGGTTCCTGGGTTAGTGGTTCTGCTGTGTGGTACGTGGTTGGTGGTGAGTATTTGCTTCAGGTTGGGGGGCTGTCTGTAGGCAAGGACTGGCCTGTCTCCCAAGATTTGTGAGAGTGTTGGGTCATCCTTCAGGATAGGTTGTAGATCCTTAATAATGCGTTGGAGGGGTTTTAGTTGGGGGCTGAAGGTGACGGCTAGTGGCATTCTGTTATTTTTTTTGTTAGGCCTGTCCTGTAGTAGGTGACTTCTGGGAACTCTTCTGGCTCTATCAATCTGTTTCTTCACTTCCGCAGGTGGGTATTGTAGTTGTAAGAATGCTTGATAGAGATCTTGTAGGTGTCTGTCTCTGTCTGAGGGGTTGGAGCAAATGCGGTTGTATCGCAGAACTTGGCTATAGACGATGGATCGTGTGGTATGGTCACGGTGAAAGCTGGAGGCATGTAGGTAGGAATAGCGATCAGTAGGTTTCCGGTATAGGGTGGTGTTTATGTGACCATCATTTATTAGCACTGTAGTGTCCAGGAAGTGGATCTCTTGTGTGGACTGGACCAGGCTGAGGTTGATGGTGGGATGGAAGTTGTTGAAATCATGGTGGAATTCCTCAAGGGCTTCTTTTCCATGGGTCCAGATGATGAAGATGTCATCAATATAGCGCAAGTAGAGTAGGGGCGTTAGGGGACGAGAGCTGAGAAAGCGTTGTTCTAAATCAGCCATAAAAATGTTGGCCTACTGTGGGGCCATGCGGGTATCCATAGCAGTGCCGCTGATCTGAAGGTATACATTGTCCCCAAATGTGAAATAGTTATGGTTAAGGACAAAGTCACAAAGTTCAGCCACCAGGTTAGCCGTGACATTATCAGGGATAGTGTTCTTGACGGCTTGTAGTCCATCTTTGTGTGGAATGTTGGTGTAGAGGGCTTCTACATCCATAGTGGCCAGGATAGTGTTGTAATTCATTTATGTAGTGTTTTATTTGCAGACTCAATAATAAAAAATAATGTACAGTTGTCTCTATTCTTTATTGGACCTAAACAGAATAGAAACACAAATCAGATGCTTTGTATGTTGTCTTGTTTCTTGGGGTTTTTTTGCTTTTTTGGTTGCCTTTTCTTTTTTTCTACAAAGCCTGAGTTGGGTGCCTTGGCTCCCTGTACAATGCATGGGGAGAGAGGGGCCTGAGAATGAGATCCCGAAAAGCCAGGAGCCACGTCAGCTAGGCCATGAAAAATGCATTACGGACCATGAAAGCTGGTCTTTTGTGTGATTTTACCCTTTACTATACAGATTTCACTCAGGAGACCAATGAAATTGGTCTAAAATTGGGGGTCCTGAGCCAAAAGGGAGTTGTAAGGGGGGTCGCAGTATTGCCACCCTTACTTCTCCACTGCCTTCAGACCTGGGTGGCTGGAGAGCGGCAGCTGTTGGCTGGGCGCCCAGCTCTGAAGGCGATGCCTCACCAGCAGCAGGGCAAAAAGAAAGGTGGCAATGCCATACCATGCCATTCTTCTGCACTGCTGCTACCTTCAGACCTGGGCGGCTGGAGGGCAGCAGCTACTGACTGAGGGCCCAGCCCTTCAGGCAGCAGCACAGAAATAAGGGTAGCAATACAACACCATGCCATCCTTCTGCGCTGCTGCTGGCGGCGGCTTTGCCTTCAGAGCTGGGCTCCTGATCCACAGCCGCTGCTGTCCAGCTGCCCAGCTCTAAAGGCAGCACCGCCGCCGCCAGCAGCAGCAGCGCAGAATTAAGGGTAGCAGTACTGCAACCCCCGCCCCCTAGAACCTTGTGACCCCACCCCAATTGTAGGACTCCTACAATTACGACACTGTGAAATTTCAGATTTAAATAGCTGAAATCATGGAAATTACTATTTACAAAATCGTATGACTGTGAAATTGACCAAAATGGACCCTTAATTTGGTAGGGCCCTACCCGTGGGAGACGCCCTGCCCCTCTCATGTAGTTCAGCCCTTAAGTCTGGGATGCAGGGAGGTGCCTACGTCTGCTTGCAATCCAAGCCAGGAACCCTGTCCTGGAGTCAGGTGACTAAGCTGTTTCTTGTAAGAATGAGTTATGCAGGTGCCTAACTCCACACAAGATGGCCCAGCTCATAACCTGCTCCAGAGTGGTTAGGAAACTCACCTAGAGTGTGAGTGAGAGCCTAGTTCAAGTCCCTTTTCTGCTTGATGAAGAGAAGGGATTTGAACAGGGAATCTGCCATCTCTCAGGTATGCATTCTGACCACTAGACTGGAGGTTATACAGCGAGTTTTGTACACTTATACAATTATTTAAAGTGGACCAGCTTCAACAGGATGGTTTGAGAAAGACCCACATCAGAATATCTCATAGCCCAGTGGTTAGGGCATTCGCCCAAGAAATGTAGTTGATCTTTCCCTTTTCAAGTCCCACCTCATCAGACAGAAGTGGCAATAAAACCTGGGTCTGCCTTGTCCCAGCTGAGCACCCAAACCATTGGATGATAGGTTATGAGGGAGGTCATCTGTCTCCTGCTCTTTTGTGTGGAGTTGGGACTGCTCACAGAGGGAGGCAGCAGTGTGCATGCCCAGACTCAGAAATGTAGGTGTCTAGGGAATTTTCACAGCAGGAACTTAGGTACCGAGTTTTGGCACCTACTGGGTTAGGCGCAGCTGAGCAGGGGTTTTGTAGATCACCAAGGAGCCTAGAAATTGGATTTCAAGACCTAAAACTGGGGTTTAGGTACCTAAGTCCCTTTGTAGGTTTGGCTCTACCTCCCTTCTCTAAGGGAAGAACACCTGTGTGCCAATCATCCCTGTTCAAGAGAGAGCACTCTCTTGTTTAGTAAAATATTTATCATTTTCCCATTTGTCTCAAACTCTCTTAGTCCAGTAAAAAGATGTGTGCTTATATTTCTCTCCAAGTGTCCTCCTTGAGGTCTGACAACTTGATTCAATGTTGGCAGACTGGAAATCTTTTGAGAACTCTGCTTCTACTCAGACACATAGTACTGCGTGGTTTTAGATGGTTCAAGTATACTAGAAAATAGTGTTTCAGTTGAACCCAGGAAGTGTGAAATGACATGTGAAAGTGTAACCTACCTGACCACAGAGGAAGTTTCTTTCTAGCCTCCTAGTTAAGAGGTTAATTTGTGCCCTAGAGCATGAGGGTTCATAGACTTTTTACATTTTTTTTATTCTAACTGATGTGATTATGGATGCATTCAAGTCATATAAATGTCTAATTCTGCTTTTGAATCATACTAAACTCCTTGCCTCAATAATACCTTGTTGCAGTGAGAGCTGTAGATTAATTATGCGCTCTTTAAAAAGTATTTCCTTTCATCAGTTTTAAATGTGCTGCCTCAATCGCTAACATGGAAAGCCCTCCATGCTTCTGATCCTTTCCCTTGCCCGTCTCTGTATGCTTTCTATTTCATCTGTCTGTCTCGTTATGGAGTGGCCAGGATTGAATGCAATATTCTAAACAAGGGTTATAATTAACATTTTCAGTATTTTTTCTATTCCCTTCTTTATTCATCCTAACATTTTTGTTTGGTTTTCTAACTACCAGTGCACAATATATGAGTAGTTCAAATGATTCCTTCTGGTGTGCAGGGCTTTGCGTTAGTCTGCGCTGAATTTCATCTATCACTGTGCTTCTCCATCATCTAGCTCTGTGAGGTCAGTGGCGAATTTCTCACAATTTTTTTCTAATCTTGACTTCCCAAAGTAATTGTGTTAGCTGCTGAATTTTACCATCTCACAGTTTATCCCCTTTTCCACAGTACTGATAAAGATATGAAACACCACTGATCCTAGTATGGAAAGTTGAAGTTCTGCCACGTTGGAAGTTAGCAATTTATTCCTTTATTTGTTTTCTGTTTCTTGCATTTTTTTCTTCATGCTCCTGTCTCCCAACTAATTAACTCCATAAAGACAATGAGCATTGTCAATGTGTACAACAGGGTTCAGATACTGAACTATGCAGTCTCTCCCTTTAAAATAATGTAATATTATGCGTTCTCTAGGGACTTCCATATTATTAATTTTTAACCCTAGCATATGGTCATTCTTTACAGTATATCTGTGAGACTTGAACTCACAGATTTAAAACCACTGCAGAATGAAGACATAAGCTTTTAGTATTCATAATACCTTATTTCATCTAGTTTAATTTTCAAGTATTCTATCTTCTCTATGATTTTCTTGTAATGTCAGTAAACACCTTGTTTAAGCTTCAGTACTGTGAAATAATAGAACTCTCTATCTTACTTGGATACTTTCAGTGCAAATGAACATAGTAACATTTGTGATGTTTAAACGGTGCAATTTTTGACAGTACTGCACATATAAAATTGGAATAAGTGCTTTGTACATTCAAATCTTAAATGTGGGCTTTTTCTCCACGTTATAATAAAACTAGAATTCCTTATGAAAGTATTTTCATGAACTTTAAACAATCCTTGCAAATTTAGCCTTGTATTCCTTAAATAAGACCTACTTTACCTTTTATTTAAACTTAAATAAATGTGTCTATCAAATATAAAATAGTAAAAGCATGTATAAGAATTTCATTTTAGTAATAATAGTAGTTTTTTTCACTTTTTTGTTTACTAAAGCCTAGAGAAAGTAATGTTGCATCTTCAAAACAACATCTGTCAAACCGATTTTCATCAGATTAACTATATCCTCAAAGCAACCATCACAGGTTATAAAATACTAGAAATGTAGGTTGTACTTAGCATAAAACACCAATAGAATTTAAAGCACTTGAAAGTGTGTTACAACTGAAGCAATGATAGCCTGCTCTTTTCTTGGGGTCTGCTGACATGCTCACATCCCCCAACCCCTATTTTTAGCAGGTGTTACTCAGTAACAGTAGTGTATGTTGGACTACTGCAAACACAGTAAATGTCTCAGTGCAGTAGTTCTAAAACTGTAGTGTCTGGGACTGGTCTAATGGTTCACAGAATTAAACATTCTGAGAACGAGGCAGTAGGGTTCGGGATGGAAGGTGCATCTGTAAGACGATCTCTCATAAAGTTGGCCTGTGAATTAGAGTGAGAGAACTACTGATTCAGTGTACCATGTCCTTTTCTTATCCTTCGAAATCTGCATTGGCACATGTCACAGTTAATCAGATCTTCAAAGAGAAAGCTGAGGATCTTGATTTTCAAAGATCTTTGGGGGACAAAGAGGTCTAGCAGAAATAGACAGGAGAATCAGTGGATTTAATGTAGCATACAAACATTATCCTGTAACCCAATAGTTTATATCTATGTCTAGGTTTCCTTATTTTCTGCTAAAGAAGAAATAGGATATGATTGTGCATTTACTGACAGGTTGCTGTCCCTTTCACTGCAGGAAGGGGTTGGAATGGGGGCAGGGAAGGGGTAGGAAGAGGCGAGGCAGGGCAGGGGCGGGGCCTCATGGAAGGGGTGGACTGGGGGCGGGAGCAGCGGGTGGGGGGGTGTCAGTGACGCAGCCCTCAGGCCAATGTACTAGTCCTCATGTGGCCTTCGTGATCATTTGAGTTTGAGACCCCTGGGCTAATTAGTGTAGCAAAACAAGGTTGAAGGGAGAATTTGTCTTTTCTATTTCAAGCATCCATTAATTGCCAAGAATATCCAGAGTCATCTTACATTAGGTTAACAAAGTCTTACTTCTGCTGTACCTGTGTTCTTTTTTCCTCGAGGGTGAGTAAAGTTGAACAAATCAATTAAATAACTATAATCTTTCTTATTTTTCAGCCCACCTAAACCAACGGTGTTCATCTCCGGTGTCATTGCAAGAGTGAGTTTACATGTTAATTTCTTTTCAGTCATTTGATTAAGAGGCCTTTTCACTTCATCACTGATTAGAGAAAGATTCTTCATTTTGATCTTTTCCCTTCCCTGTCATATTTGACTTGATTGGGGTTTATATTTATATTTTATTTAAGCCTCCTTGAGTATTTTTTATTTTATTATGTTTTGGGTGAATAGCTATTTTGAAATTGTTCCTACTGTTTCAGTTTCAGAGTAGCAGCCATGTTAGGCTGTATTCGCAAAAAGAAAAGGAGTACTAGTGGCACCTTAGAGACTAACCAATTTATTTGGGCATAAGCTTTCGTGAGCTACAGCTCACTTCATCGGTTTTTGAGTTTAAAAATGTGAAGCTAGTTTGCTTTGTCCTGTATCCTTGATGCCACTGCGTCCACTTTTTTCAAAACTTGTTACAATACGGGCCATCTCCAGTAGCTTGATCCATGTGGGTAGACACCTGCTGAACTCAAATGGGCACCACACAAACATAAGGGTCCAGCCACACAGATCCAACTGCATGATCTAACTCTGTGTGTGTGTGTGATATGATAGAAGCACTTACATCCTTACTGCATCTCAGACATAAGTGTCTCATTAAAATTATACTGGGGAGATGCATAAATGTAATCAAGTAATGAGAATTCTGAAAAGCTGAGCTTAACCGTGCAATTGCCTACATTAACATTATTAGCTCCATCGCAGTGCACATATTTGGACTACATGTGCAACCCTTACTCACAAATGTGAGCACCTGTTCATGTAAATAGTCCGTTAAAGTCAATGGATTACTTTTGGGCATACTGATGTAAGTGTTTCATAGTCTAGTTTCTTGTGGACAAACTTTTTTTCTATTTTGTAGTAGACTAAACTCCTTGTGGGGGGTAACGACTGTCAGTGCTCAAAAATGATAAATATGTGTTTTAGTTGCTTCCTATAATTATAATAGAGCTAAGGCATGAATATCAACATGATGTGATTAACATTAATTTGCCATGAGTTTAATAATAATTCATGCCCAAGCTCACTATAATTGTCAGTATATGGAATGTAACGTAACCTCCCTATATACTCAAAATGAATTACCCAAACTTGTGTCAATCATATTACCACCAATTGGTGAGGTGAAACTAAGCTAAGCGTGGGTTAAATGAGTGTAAATAAATTCGTTACAGTTATGTTTTGTTTGACCCAGACCCCACACCCTTACTAGACTGCAGTGTTCAGTTGGTAAGTTTAATTTATTTTGTGGGGCTGGAGCCAGAGGACCATTTAATCAGTGGTCAAGCTGCTGTGAATAGTCTTGTCAGAATCAGTTAGGAAAAATTTGCACCCTTGTATGTGCCCGGCCACCACAATGTCCTCTGTAAGACTTAAGTCCTGTATTGGAACTGTAGTGGGTGCCAGTGGAGAGGCGAAGCCCACACTCCCTGTGAACTGTGAAAGGTTTCCATGCCAACCCAACCTGATGGTGGTAATTGATCCACACTGGGGAAGTGATATAGCCACAAGATCTGACATGCCAAGAAGAGGCTGCTGCCATTTGCTCAAGCCCTTGAGCTGGAGTAGCAGAGACTTGCTGGCCTCAGAATGAGACTGGGTGTGTATTTCACCAATATAGTTGTGCTGGTCTTCCCCCGCATAAAGCTCAGCATTACTGTGCCTTTGAGGATTTCATCCTGAGATGTTTTGGGGGGTTTGTTTGTTCGTTTGCTTTTTACAGCCAAAGACATTTGCAGTACAATTTAGAAGCTTTAGTCTCACTTTGTTAGCTCTAAAATGGTGACATCTTGCCTTGGTGACATACAAACATCCTTCACGTTGCTGAGCATAAAAAAAAGGGACCTGGACTTTACAAGGTCCAGGCCTAGAGAAAATAGAAGGGAAGCCCTTTCCTTAGTTACCTTGGAACTTTTCCTTCCTCTAGCTTGTATCTTGCTCTATAGGAAACACTTCACTCCTTGGTAGGTTACTGTGGTGACCTGCAGCATGCTTGCAGCCAGTGGTCTGCACTCCATAGCTCGGGCAGGCAGTACTGCACCTCCAGGCTCTACTGTGGCTGCCTTTATCTGATGAAGTGAGCTGTAGCTCACGAAAGCGTATGCGCAAATAAATTTGTTAGTCTCTAAGGTGCCACAAGTCCTCCTTTTCTTTTTGCGGATACAGACTAACATGGCTGCTACTCTGAAATTTATCCTCAAACTTTGTCAGTTCACCACCAGCAAACAAACCCAGTGTTTGAACTAGGAGCCACTTTGGCAACCACATCCTTCAGTCGGAAACAGAGGGTTCTCTTCATAGCAGAGAAACATTTCTGGAGGACAGTGATAGACCCACTTTGGCAACTGGTTGCCTTCTAAAACACTCACCAGTCACATTTAGTGTGTTAACAATACCTGCATTCAGCCTGCCATCTCAAGCATATGTGAAAGGGGTGTAGGAGAGGGTACCCAAAAAAAAAAATCAATGACAGCAGAGGAGAAAAAAGAGGGGAAAATATCACTTCAGAGAAGAAAATATCTTCAAAGAAGAGAAAGATTTAGTGCGGAGAGGGATTAAATGAAGCAATTTAATGGTGAAAGTTATAGTTAGCCTAATGTTTGCAAGTTGTTGTAGCTGTGTTGGTCCCAGGATATTAGAGAGACAAGGTGGGTGAGGTAATATCTTTCATTGGATCAACTTCTGTTGGTGAAAGAGACAAGATTTCGAACTACACAGAGCACTTCAGGTCTAGGAAAGGTACTCAGAGTGTCACAACTAAATACAAGTTGGAGCAGATTGTTTAGCATAAGTAGTTAACACATGTTCTAAGAGACCATTCAAGGTGAAGTGGCCTGAGAGCACCTCCCTAGTCTTTGGCCAAAAAAGGGGGAGGTTAGTGAGTTACAGATTGTTGTAATAAGCCATAAATCCAGTGTCTTTATTAAGACCATGAGTTTTAGTGTCTAGAAGAGTTATGAATTTAAATTCCCAGACTCATCTTCTGCAGGTATTGTGCAGGTTTCTTTTGAGGATGAGGACTAAGAGGTCAGATATTGTGTGATTGTTTTGTGAAAAGTGTTCACCCACAGGTGATATAGTGTTTTTGTCTTTTATCATTTTTCTGTGAGAATTCATGTGAGAGCTCAGTTGTTATCTGGTTTCACCCACATAGAATCATCTGACTGGACACCTAACAGTAGACAAAAACAGCACGCTTGATGATTACATTGATAGCTTCAGGAAAAAAATTGACTGAAATCCTTAAACATCCCATTCACCACAGTCTCTCCACTGCTGAGAAGACAGCAACACTGTCCCTGAAATCCACCCATCAGATAGTGATCAAACCAGCAGACAAAAGGTGCACCATTCTAGTCTTCAGCTGTGATGACTATATCAGTGAGACCAACCGCCAACTCTCTGACACCACCTACTATAAAGAACTCAAAGACCCCCCCACACACACCACAGTTCATCCAGGAATTTAAGGATATCATCAAATCCTTCCCCAAACAACTCCAAGAAAATCTCTACAACCTCATCCCCCATGAACTGCCCCCCCAGAGACCTTCTACGTGCTTCCCAAGATACATAAACAGAGGAACCCAGGCAGACCTATCATATCTGGGCATGGCGCTTTTATTGAAGGAATATCAAGACTCATAGAAACCATCCTCAAACCACTCACCACACAAAGGGACAGCTTCCTCCATGACACAAACAACTTCCTCCACAAACTCTGCAACATTACAGCCTCCTTCAGAACACTATCCTTGACACCAAGGATATCAACTCCCTCTACACCAACATCCCTCACAATGATGGCATCGCTGCCTGCCTTGAATCTACAAGACAAAGGACAACACTCAGATATCCAGCCAAAACACAACACCAAACTCATCCATTTCATTGTCACCCATAACAGTTTTACGTGCAACAACAAACACTTTGTCCAAGCCATGGAAACAGCTGTGGGTACTAGAATGGCTCCCAATATGCCAACCTGTTCATGCACCCCCATGAGGAAGAATTTCTGGACAAATGCACCACAAAACCAGTGATATACCTGAGATACATTGATGATATTTTCATCCTCTGGACAGATAACCTAAACTCCCTCATAGATTTCCACCACAACTTCAGCAACCACCACCTGTCCATTAAATTCTCTTTAGAACACTCCCACACCAGCCTCAACTTCCTGGACACGATGATCAGCTTCAACAGTGAAACCTTTCAGACAACTATATACAAGAAACCCATGGATCACCACACACATTTTCAGAGATCCAGTTACCAACCCAAACACACCAAGAAATCTGTTATGTACAGTCAGGCCCTCAGATTCCACAGAATATGCTCAGAGGAGAAACTGCAAGATACACACCTTAACACACTAAAAACTGCCTTTGTCAAACAAGGACACTCCACCAGAGAAGTAGATCACGTCATGGAACAGGCCATCCAAATTCCACAAGAGAACCCACTTCAATACAGGAAAAAAAAACCCTTCAACCCCACACCAGTAGTTGTCACCTGCCACCCAACACTGTAACCCATATAAGGTATCAATAAACAATTACAGCCCATACTCAATGGGGACCTGAAAGAAATATTTCCCAAACCCCTTCTTCTGGCCTTCAAACAATCCCCTGATCTCAGTAAGCTCATCAGAAGCAAGAGCCCGACAACCAGGACACACCAACACAAAGCAGCACCGGACCCTGTCAGATCAACAGGTGCAAAACCTACCTACCTATTTCCACTGCTACATTGACCAGTACCTCCCACAACACACCTTTCAAGATCCATGGCTCCTACGTATGCCTATTGCACCTTGTGGTGTACCTCATCCAGTGCACTAAATATCCCAACAACTATGTGGGTGAAACCAGACAATTACTATGCTCTCAAATGAAGTCACATAGAAAAGTGATAAAAGACAAACACCATATCACTCATGGGCCAACCCTTTCACTAAATGTCATTTCATATCTGACCTCTCAGTCTTTGTCCTAAGGGAAATCTGCACAACACTTTCAAAAGACAAATTCATAACTTTGCTAGACACTAAATATCACAGTCTAACTAAAAACACTGGATTCATGGCTTGTTATAACAATATGTAACTCACTAACTTCCCCTTTTTTGTCCTATGACTGAAGAGGTGTGAATAGGCCACTTCACCTTGAATGGTGTCATAGAATAGACTAGGTGGGTGAGTTATATCTTTTATTGGACCAACTTCTGTTGGTGAAAGAGACTAGCTTTCAAGCCACACAGAGCTCTCCTTCTTAGAATGTGTTTACTTCTGTTAAGCAATCTGTTTCACCGTGTATTTAGTTGTGACACTGAGTACCTTTTCCAGACCTGAAGAGAAGCTCTCTGTAGCTCAAAAGTTTGTCTTTCAGCAATAGAAATAGGTCCAATAAAATATATCACCTCTCCCACCTTATCTCTCTAATGAACAATATGGCACTGAAACAGCAAAGGCAAACTTGACAAAATATAGAGGGGACATTAGGGTAAAATGGAGGGAAAGAAAGTAAAGCAGACATAGGATTTCTGTTTTGTATAAAGTCACTTCTTACAACATTGTCAGTCTGCCAGTAAGCAGAAGTTAAAGTGTTTCTGGCCTAAACATAAGAAAATTAGATTCTTCCCCAGCGTTTAGACAGGGATATGGTGATACTCCCTCTCTCGTCCCTGCCCCTTTGGATGCTAATGATTGTCCTCCATTGCTTTTTGAAGGGTTGACAGGGATGACTTCACAGACAGAAATAAGCAGCTGCCTGATTCCTTGCTGATTTTACAGCAAATACATACTACTGCAATTGACCTGGTTTTGCAGAGTAGGTGTTAGGTGATGATGGCACAGGTGGGACCAATGCTTCTTTAAAAGGGACATTCTGAGCTTGAAATCTAAGCCAGGTTTATACTTTTGAGTTAAAAGCAGTTTGGGTATGCAGCTCCCCTGGTGGAATTCTGTTTATTTGTGTGGTTTAACAAACTCCTTTCTCCTGTTTTTAAAATGTTTTCCCCTCCCTTGCTGCTGTGTGAAAAAATTGTCACAAATAAGGAAACTGAGCATAATGAACCAGTGAAACTGAGGCCATGTCTACACGTACAGCTGCGCCACTGCAGCGCATCTCGTGAAGACGCCATGTGCCAATGTGAGAGAGCTCTCCCATCAACGTAAAATCACCTCAATGAGTGGAAGTAGCTATGTCAGCGGAAGAAACTCTCCCGCCAACAGATAAGCACTTATGTCAGTGTAACGTATGTCGCTTAGGGGACGTTTTATTCACACCCCTGAGCGACATACATTTTCCCGACGTAGATTGTAGTGTAGAAATAGCCTGACTTTACACAAAGTGCTGACACTGCAGAAACCAAAAACAGAAAAATGTTCTCTCTCCAGTCTGTAAGATACAGTCATTTTAGGTGCTCCTTGGAACAACAGTAGGTGAAAATTTTCAGACAGAAGTGTGATTTTTTTTAAGTTGACAAAATCACTGTTAAATATGCCAACATAGAGTGCATGCAGTGTGTGTGCAAAGGAAGAAAGGAATTAGAGGGACCCACAATGTTTTTCATATGCTCTTTATGCTTTAATAAAAAAAAATACTATCAGTTTGAACTGGTTGGCATGTTTTTTCCATGTTTGTGTTTTTACTGGTGTGTTCTTTAACAGGGTGATAAAGACTTCCCTCCAGCTGCCGCTCAGGTGGCTCACCAAAAACCTCATCCCTCTGTGGAAAAGCTTCCTCATCCACAACACGTCAATCAGCACATCCACCAGCCTCGCAAGTGAGCCCTCTGTCAAAAAGCCAGCCAAACTGCATCAGTGAATACATTGTAGAAAGAAGAGATTAGAGTTTTTAGGATTCACGCTACCAAATCAATAAAACTGGCCTTTAAAAATGATATATGTTGCTTTTGCCTGAATTCTCCATGGTTTAATAAAAATGGAGACTTCATTAGATTCTGTTACTCCAGATGGAAAACATGCTGCTTCGCTGTTGTGTGTTTGCTGATCAAGAGCATTACTCAGTTTTTCCAGTTCATTTTTGCTTAGCATTGTAATATATCTGTTATTGCCAAGACCAAACTTGAACATAAATAATTAATCTGATGAATGGATTTAGATGCAGGATTGCCATAGCCAATAGCAGAGGTAGCTTTAATGTTAAACCTGTTGGGGATCATATAAGATTTTGTGTTTGGTTTATTTGATGTGGGGAGGATGTTTTTTGTATTTGTTTGGGAGGTTTGTAATACATGGGAGTCTGATTTTTATAGAATCTTGCAATCTGGACTATATTTGTAATCTAGAATATAAAAAAGAATGTTACTAAAGTTTTTATGCTTTAGATTCTCTCCTTTGAATTTAGCCATGGCAGAGAAGAATTGACCAGAAACCATGCTCAAATAAGGTGTGGGGAGAGGAATCTAGTTGATCCTTCATGACACATGTTCCACTTACACCACCTCTTCCATGTAGACGTTGCACATATGAAGTGCTGTAGCTTTAGGTGGGAGGAAGATGTCAAAATAGGGGGAAGCCTGTTCTATGCAATGTCATTCCTCAGCTCAGCTGTTGAATTTGTGAGACTTCAGGACCCTGTGAAGCCTTTCTAAATAAAGTGAGTAATAAGGCATAACGGTGTGTAGTAAATCAATGAGGTGCAAGCAGTCCAATACTGTGAAGAAGTGAGCTCCCTTACTTCCCACTGAGAGAGTTGATGGAACTCAGCATCTCACAGAATTGGGCCCAGAATAGAAGGGTAAATTCCTTTAACTTAAATACAGTATATGGTTACTGTTCTAAAATATGGACTATCTGTAACTGTAAATGTGGATAACATCATCATGCATGGTCTGTTATATACCATGTCTGATGTTTTTGCTATTCTTTTACCATAGGCAAGCAGATGATGATACAGATGAGATATACCATTTTAACTAACATAATCTGATTAGTCAAGGTTAGGTCTGGCCATGTGTATAAATCTTTTTATGCTTGCACAGTTTAAAATCACTAGCTCTATCAAAATCAGTACCCCTATCAATTGCCTCCCACATCTAATCTCTATACACCCATGAAAAAATTTTTAAAACACGTAGCCTGTATTTTGTAATATGTACTTGAATTTTTAAAGGAATATAAATACACTACAGGCTTTAGTACCCTGCAGGATTATAGAACTTCACTTCAGGGAATGTGGCCACTTGGACCAACAGTGAAGTCACTCATCTGGCAAACCCTGGGAGCTCTGGGCCGCTCAGGGCTTTGGTGGTGCATTTAGGGTTAAAATCAAATAGCATGAAAAAGTAGTGAGAGGAGAGCTTTAAAAATACTCTTTAAAACCATGCTAAATAAAGTCATGATTATTCTTTGAGTGGCTGATTATTGTAAACTGAAATAGAAAAACTAGTGGTATTTTCTAAATGGGATAATTTAGTTCACTGTGAGTAAGATTTACCCCTGTGCAGAGGCCCTGCACAAGGGCTGTGCGTCACTTGGTGAGGATCCTCTACACAGAGAAATGAACTTCACCCTGTATGCATTCATGTACATCTGCAGACCAACAAAAAGTATAGTCTGGCTATACGATCCTTTAGTAAATGAAATAAGATTGTGAATTTCTTGGGCTTCTGGGAAAATATTCAAATTTAATAAAAATGTATGCAGGGATATTTTCTTGTCAGCTGTCTTCACCGTACTGTCAGCTTAAGAGACTTGTGAACTGTACTTGCCTTAAGGATGGAGCATCCGCTCAAATTAAAATGTGCATATTCAGCATTTGAAAAAACCATACTGAAACACACAGCACAGGGCACAGTCTAAGGGCACAGTCTTGTAATCCCTTCCACTGTGGTTTTGTTAAAGCCAATAGAATTACTTACCTGAGTGAGTTGACTTGCGTTTTGGGGCAGTCACTGTCTACTCCTCTTTTTGTACAGTGGCTACAGCAATGGGGCCTCATGCTTCGTTTGCCTTTAGGCACTATTGTAAAACATGGCTAATATTAATAATACTTGCTTGTTGGCAGGATTCAGCCCTAAAGCATTGCTGATACGCTAATGGTCCAGTCAACAGTTGGCACTGTCCTGCACCAGTACATCTTCCTCAGTTATTTAGTGGTATGTGGGTACTGGCTTTGGAATTTACTTGTGTCTAGCAATAGGAGATGACACTGCATGCTTCCACTGATTCGTTACTTATTACAGTGACCATCAAACTTATTGTTAAAAGCTAGGCACATGGATAGTTACATAGTTCTCCTATTGCTGGTTGTCAGTGGAATAAATACAGTATATATAGACAACCTTTGCAGCATCCATTAGATAGTCTAGACAGCTGTAGCTGTGTGCAGCAGAAAATTTCTCAGATAGTTTTAGCGATTTTAGAATTAATATAAGCTTAGAGGGACTCGCTCTGTATAGACATAGTATAGAAACTGTTGGATATCCATGTTTGCACACATAGCACCACCTTGTCCAAAATAAAAAAATCTGAGCCAGGGGATGGATTGGGTGCTGCTGCTGCAGGATATATTTTAATTAAATAATTGCATTTTAACAGCCTTTAAGTGCGATATAAAGTATCCAGATGTTCAGCTGTTAACCTGAAATGAATGTTTGACGTTTCCGGGAATAGAATTGTCAGCATGGTAATGTAACAATAAAAATGGCTCCTGTGGTATATATTTGTGTACCTCTCCATAGGTACAATACATCTGAACTGTTATTTGATTCTTACTCAAAATGTTAAGCAATGATTCAACATTTGAACTAGTGACATTTATTGAGGTTGCTTGGCACAAGATACGGGAAGTTTTAAATAGATTCTCATCCTGTGAAGTATTCCTGGATCATTTAAAATAAAACTAGCTGCTGTCTACTAGACTGTTGGTTGCTAATGCTAGTTATGAAACCGAAAATCCGGGGATCCCCAGAAGTTCTTCGTGTAGAACAGATGTAGAAGCTGGGGAAACTAGGTACAGCAGTTTGTCTTAAATTGATATGGTAAAGGAAATGGTACTTAACATTTTAATGTAGTACTTGTTTCAGTTCTGTTCTCTCTCAATGCAAAAGGTTTTATAATCAGCATAGTAGTAAACTTCTCAAACTCCTTTAACACGATGTATAGATTTGTAGCACCCTTTGTAACAAGCTAGTTTAAAAAAACTAAGATCACAATATTTTTGGAGACTTACTGGTAGTAGTAATTTATTATTATTACTACTTACATAGCACTATAAATGTGCGTGGTGCTTCACAGTACACCTAAAGATGGATTCCCTGCTCTGAGGAGTTTACTGTCTAAAGCTCTGATGCTGCAAACATGTACACGTGTTTAACTTTACAGACATGACTTGTTCTATGAACTTCATTGGGACAAACCACATGCATAACAGACAGCTTCCCCATTCTAGAATTCACAAACCTGAAGTGGTGGGATATTAAGCCTAATAAAGATGGAGTGAAATTTTCACTGTTTGTGAATACTTTGGGGTGGTCTTTTAGCACTGGAGGTTGCCTTTTTCATTTACAGGTGATGTCTTGTGCAGGTTTTACTGTAATTGAGAGGGTGCAAGGAATCTACATTAATGAAAAAAAATTTCCTCAAACCATTGGTACTTAGATGGGGTCATATAATATATACCCTCTCAGAAAAACTTGGTAACTCCACATGGTCGCTGTGTGACTTTTTAACTATTCCTGCCCTCAGGTTGTAGTTGTGGATCATGCAGGAGGCGGGCTACCTACTCTGAAGATATGGGTGGGAAGGGGCTGTAGTTGTGTGGATGGACTGAGGACTCCATGGAATGTTAGCTGCTCTGAGTTCTTTTTCTAGGCCCCCTGCTCCCTGGTAATGTGAGACTACATACCCACGGGCCATTCATTCCAATAGCTGCATAAATGACAGATTCTCTAGGGAAGCGGGGCTCGGGGTGATACTGGGGCACATGTTATTGCTATTTAGTACAACATTACCTGTGGATATCTGCCATCTCCTGAGGGGAGAAGGCTCCTGAGCCCTAGCTGTAATGCGTTAAGGTGGAGAAGCCTCCAGGGGCTTGGAAGGGATAGAAAGCATGAAGTGGAGACGTTGCTTCTTTTTTCTGCATCCCTGAAAGCCTCTCAGGAATTTGTTTCTCCTGATTCCTCTCAGCCCACATCAATTGACAGAGAGTATCTGGCGAATGGTATTTTCCTTCACCTTTCTATAATATCCTGGGAAAGGCTTTGGGACTGGAAGGCTTGGAGAAGAGATAGAAAAGAATGTTTTGTACAAAGTGGTCCACAAAATGAAAAAAACTGAGGATTTATTTATTTATATTTAAGACTTGTCCCTTTCCCTCTCCTGCAAGCTACTGAGCTGAGGCAGGAACAGGGGCACAACATTCTAAGCGGACTATTTATTACTGCTTGGAGGTGGCAGAGGTATTAAGATGTGATCATTTATGCAACCTGTACTGATCTCACAACACTTGCTAAGGGCCAGGTTTGAAATGCAGACACCAAGCCTATTACAAGATACACGCTTGCAAGTGATCTGGTAAGTAGCCCTGTAATACAATCCCTGCTGCCCAGCTTGTCTTTGAGGTATTTGTAGCAAACTGAAGTCCGTAGTATTCTACACTCACAGCATTAAAAAAAAAAGCTTTTGTAATCTATGATTTTCAGGATTCTAAAAGTTGGTTTGCGGTTAGTGAATGATGAATATAATACCACAGTGCCTACTGACGATAGTGAGGACACCTGTGTTACCTTGTAGTTCTCTCATTATTGTGTGTGTATATGTGAGCAAAAATTCTGTAGCAAAATGTATTTACCCTTGCTTCTGGCTGATAATCAGGTGACTGTGTACAAAAGCAGGCAAAGTAACTTCATCCCAAGGCATTCTCAGTAAACCAAGCGATGTATGGTGTCAATGGGAGTCAATCTTCTTATAACAAATGTTTCTGGAAGTTCAAAACCATTTATTCATTTCAGGTTAAACTCAAGTGTTTTCTGCACTTAGTGGCAGCTTCAGAAGCTGGAATAACTTGCGGCTCACGGTATTTTGAATGTGACAGGAACCCCAGGCCATGTTTGAAATCTCATAAGGCAATCTATTCTTTTGAGAATCCTAGCCAGGTTCCTCCTCCACTGCGGGGAGACTGTACTTGGCTAACCAAACCATATATACCTTCTGAGGTTTGCCCATTACAAGAATAATAGAAATTAGAGCTAGAAAGATAATGTCTCAGGTCCAGGAAATAAAAGTTCAGCCTTTCCTTGCCTCAGTTCCCCATCTGTAAAATGGGGAGAATCGCACTTCCCTACCTCACAGGGGTGTGATGAGGCTAAATACATTTTAAAATTATGAAATACTTTGAGGTTTAGTGATGAAAAGTGCTATATAAAAGCTAGGTATTATTACTGTAATGGAATTGAAATAAGTAGCCTATTGTAGCATGACAGGAGAAGATATAGATTAGATTTAAAATGCTATATTGTGAAGAGGCTGTTACTACATGGATGGCAAAACCAACCCCTCCAATGCTAAGATGGGTTGAGGTACACGGGAACAGAATCTTTCAAGGAGGTGATCTACATGGTGAGGATATACAGCCTTAGGATCCACTGGCATAGAATCCTCTGCCTTTCCATTGCAGCTCAATGTACTACTCACACTCACATGTGCAGGCTTTTGCAGGATCAGGCCGAAAGACAGATGAGTTAGCTCCATCTTCATTAAATTTATGGTTAAGCCCTGCTTAATTATTTTAAAGAAAAATATTTTAGCCTTTACCTCTTAAAGGACATTTAGGGCTTGTCTACACTGCCACGTTACAGCGCTGAAACGTGCAGCGCTCGGCGTTGGGGAGTGTTTTTTCAAACCCCTGAGCGAGAAAGTTGCAGCGCTGTAAAGTGCCAATGTAGACAAGCCCGTATTTAACCTTAGGTTTTTCTGTAATTTTAAAATGATTTATAACTCTTGCTCTCTAATGATGCTTAGCGCTTGCCTCCATTTTGTACAATTAAACCTCACGCCTTTTTAAAAAAATCTGTTTTAACCCTTGCCTATTTCCATTGCTGACACAAAGCAGGCAGGCCAGGAAAAGCAAGTTATTGCTGAGGTAGTCTCAGTGCTTAACTGAGTAGAATGCAAGTGGCATCACAAGGGCAAAGTGCTGGGAGAATCTAGAGCCAGTGAAAGTGGTAGGCTTTCAACCTCTGCCCCCAATAGACCCCTGGAGATGGAGGATGCATCAGGTGCAACTGCCCTAGAGCTAGTGGAAGGAAGGGAATGGGAGTAGGCCCTAGTCCAGGGGTGGGCAAACTTTTTGGCCGGAGGGCCACATCTGGGTATGGAAATTGTATGGCGGGCCATGAATGCTCACAGAATTGGGGGTTGGGGTGCAGCAGGGGGTGAGGGCTCTGAGGTGGGGCCAAAAATGAGGAGTTCAGGGTGCAGGAGAGGGGCTCTGGGCTGGGTCAGGGGATTGGTGTGCAGGGGGAGGGGCAGAAAGGTGAGGGCTCCGGCTGGGGGTGAGGTGTTGGGGGTGCAGGAGGTTGCTCTGGGCTGGGATGGAGGGGTTCGGAGGGCGATCAGGGATGGGGCAGGTGCATGGGTCGAGGATGGGGTCCAGGGGTCCAGGTTCTGGATGGCACTTACCTCAAGCAGCTCCCAGAAGTAGCAGCATGTCCCCCCTCCAGCTCCTATGTGGAGGCACATCCAGGTGGCTTTGCATGTTGCCCTGTTCACAGATGCTGCCCCTGCAGCTCCCATTGGCTGCAGTTTCTGGGATAGTGGAGGGACTCTCTTAAAAAAAAAGGGTAAGTGAATCTGCACCAGTTGAACTTGATGGTGCTCAGTAAAAGTGACTTTCGTTAGAAAATTATATTGCAGACAAAATGGCCAGCTACAGTTCTGTACAGTCCCAGAGCCCTAAACTCCCATTGACTTGAATGGGAGGTGAGGGCATTCAGCAGCATCCGGCAGGATTTGGGCTCCATTCATAATTCAGTGATTTGTAAGTGTGCATGACTGTGAATTTTCTTCCAGGGCAAGGAGAGGGGAGAAATGTTTACATGTAAGGTTTAAAATTTTACAGGCTTCCAGTTATCTACAGGGCTCAGCCCAGGAAAGCATATGTTGGTCATGTGTGCTACAATAGGCAGAACCGGGCATATATATTTTATAGGTTGTGGAATCAAGACATAATTCAACTAAAACTGAGCCCTCAGATTATATCTGATATTCTAATCCAGCCACACACTGAGAAAAAGAGTAGTCAGTTTTAGAATCTGAGATCTGATATTTTATTCATCTCATGGAGATGGAGCAATGTGGGCTCAGACTTCAGTGAATACATTTATGAAATGAACACCTTTAATGTCCTTTACATTATAGTTTCTCAGTGTTGAATATTTAAATCTGAGCGGTTTGTTTTAAAAAAATAGTTTAAGTAGAAGCTGATTCTATGCTCAGTTCCTATTCTCATGAAAAACTGTAACAAATAGCCCAAGTGAGAACTTTTTTTCCATATAGTCTGATTTATCAACCAGAACAGGATAAACATTAGCCTACTGCTGATGTGACAAATGTGACAGCTGGAGGGGTCTGGAATGAATACAGAAACCTTAAATAAGCTTTTCAATTGAGCTCATTATGAGGACATTTGTTAAACACACAGCCTCTTCTTTTGCTGTGCCAAGCAGCTCTTAGCATATACACATTGGAAACCTATATTTATAGCACAAGGGCTCCATGTTGCATGCTAATTCCTGGTTCACCATTAGCCGATTGTTTCTAAGTTAAATATTGATGAGAAGTATAGACCGTGATCTGACTATTTATCATGGTTTTGAATAATCCTCTCTCCTGAGTTCGTATATTTACTTCAATAGATGTTAGTGCATTAATATACACTTTTCTGAATGTTATTGTATGCAGAATCAATAACTGCTTTTGATGGTCAATCTTTTTATAACTGGTGTGATTTTATCCCGTGGAGGCAGGCGACAAAGTGCAGAACATTCCATCAGCCTTCTTGTGCAGGAATCTATATCAACAGAACTTAAGCAAAGTCTTCCTGGATTCCCTGCCAGATGTCAGCCGTCAAATCTTTTAGTGTAAGGAAATTTTACAGCATCTCTACTGTAGATGGCCCAGATCCTGCCAACAGAGTCTGCACATCCACGGCATCCTGTTGAATTCAGTGGCCCTCCTCGTGGGTAGTATAAAGGTAATTACAGACTTTGGTTGCAGGGGGGAGGGATCTGTTATCTGAGTTAAAGTGGTAATCTCCAGAAACGTACCCACAGCAACTGTAAGATATCAACTTGAAAAATAATAAAACAGGAGAATTAAGAGCCAGCTCCTGGACTGCAGCTGAGCGCTAATCCCTAGCATTATAGTGCTGCTTCAAAAATGCTATTACAGTAGACACTTGTTTGCATCAACACTTTATAAGAGCAACTGCCGCTTATGAGCAGCATTTCCCCGGGACCACGTTCTCTCCTGTGAATGGTCAATACTCCCCATAACAGCCAGAGCTGCGTAGGAGCAACGTAGCAAAAGGGCGCCTGATATGTTGCTACTACTGTATTCTGATCTGATACCATTGTTACATTCACCTTGCTCTGGTGTAAACTACACAGGAGCAGGATCAGCAATACATCAGGCCTGGAAGGCTCAGTTGTTCTGCACACTGAGGTGAGTGGGTAGCTTCTCCATTTCTCAAGACAGCGACTGGGGGTCGGGTCTCATTTACAATCCAATATCAGTTTAGTGTGCTAATCCTGTATGTACTTAAGGGTTGTTTCTCAGTAATTTCTCTTGTTTCCAGCCAAGTTAAGTTTTGCTTTTCTACTTCAGTGTATTGATTTATTTCCCATCACTCATATTAATCTCTGTACATGCAGTAATAATAAACAAACTGGGACAGGAAGGAATTGAGTCAAACTTGACTGCCTTTAAGTCGTGCTGCTTGGCATTGTAAGAGGGATCAGGCCTTCAGCCCTGGAAAATGTATACACTTTGGCCCTGATCCTACAAGGAGACATTCAGGCAGACTCCTGCACCTGCACAGCCCCACTGACTGCAAGGGAAGGGAGCTGGAGTTCATGGGGGCTCAATAGAGGCACAGGGGGTTCACCTATGAACCTCTCCTTGCTAGACTGGGGACTTAAAATGGTGGCAGTAACTGTTTTTACTTTTTATTGGAAAGCTCCACCAACTGCTATTGTGTAAGGTGGTTTGTTGGCAAGCAGGAGCGGTCACTACTATGAAGCGGACATACCCATGCATATGCAACCCACACACCTCGTCGGTGTGGTGCTCTGTCCCAGCTTGTGGCACCAAGACCACTTCGAGATGAATGAGTCTGTCCTACAGCCTTAGCTAAGGGCCACGTGGCCACATGCAGGAGAGGCTTATGCATTTAGCTCCATAGGTCCCAGGTTCGATCTGCCTGCTGACAACCAGAGTCTGTCAGCATTACAAGAAGGGGCCTGTCCGGGATTTCAACGGGGAAGTCTCTGAAGCTCAGGATGCACTTCCTCAGCTAGGGGAAGTATGTAACCCACACACCTGGGGGGTGTGGTGTTCTCTCCCATCTAGTGGCACCAAGACCACTTAGAGTTAAATGAGTCTGCTCTACAGCCTTAGCTAAGGGCCATATGGCTTCTAGCTCATGCACGAAGCTTCAGAGGTCCCAGGTTCAATCCCACCCACCGATAACCAGAGTCTGTCAGCATTACACATGCACACACTATATGACTCAGTATTCATTACCAGTAATAAATTCTTCTAAATGGGAGAAAATGCTCTGTTTTTGCAAAGATTAATAAAAAGGCATATACAGTATTCATCAGCTAGAACATTTCCACCATGATGACACACACACTTCTATGGATCCTGCATTAATTTACAGAAGTAACGACACTGTTACTGTTCTGCAATGGTTACTAAAAGGAGTCTAAGTTTATATACTATTGTTCTTGTTACCAAAAAGACAGCAAAGCACTTGGCAGAATGTCTGCTTTGCACAGAGATACTATTCAACTGTTAGTTTAAAAGAAGACATTGTTCTTAATGCAGCATTCTTTACAGCACTGAAAATCCAAAAGTCCTTTGACTAACTTTTTGAAAGAGAAGAGGACACGGAATGAAAAGATTAAGACACAGTCCTTTACAAGCAAGCTGTCATAAATACAAAGGGAAGGGTAAACACCTTTAAAATCCCTCCTGGCCAGAGGAAAAACCCTTTCACCTGTAAAGGGTTAAGAAGCTAGGATAATCTTGCTGGCACCTGACCAAAATGACCAATGAGGAGACAAGATATTTTCAAAGCTGGAGGGGAGAGAAACAAAGGCTCTCTCTGTCTGTGTGATGCTTTTTCCGGGAACAGAACAGGAATGGAGTCCTAGAACTTAGTAAGTAATCTAGCTAGATATGTGTTACATTCTGTTTTGTTTAAATGGCGGAGAAAATAAGCTGTGCTGAATGGAATGTAGATTTCTGTTTTTGTGTCTTTTTGTAACTTAAGGTTTTGCCTAGAGGGATTCTCTATGTTTTGAATCTAATTCCCCTGTAAGGTATTTACCATCCTGATTTTACAGAGGTGATTCTTTTACTTTTTCTTCTATTAAAATTCTTCTTTTAAGAACCTGATTGCTTTTTCATTGTTCTTAAGATCCAAGGGTTTGGGTCTGTGTTCACCTATGCAAATTGGTGAGGATTTTTATCAAGCCTTCCCCAGGAAAGGGGGTGTAGGGTTTGGGGAGGATTTTGGGGGGAAAGACATTTCCAAGCGGTTTCTTTCCCGGTTATATATCTGTTAGACACTTGGTGGTGGCAGCAATAAAGTCCAAGAGAAAAAGGAAAATACTTTGTACCTTGGGGATGTTTTAACCTAAGCTGGTAAAAATAAGCTTAGGGGGTTTTCATGCAGGTCCCCACATCTGTACCCTAGAATTCAGAGTGGGGAAGGAACCTTGACACAAGCAATAGAGACCACCTTCCCCCAGAAGTTATTTTCCCTCCTCAAAACTCTGCTTTAATGCCTACATAAAACTTGATAGTGGTTAGGCTGCTAGTGTGCTGAGGCCACTGCCTTTCATGCTGACCAATACTGTTGCATTGTTTCCTTGTATGCCCCTGTCTGGATCCATCTGTTCTCTCGTGTTTCATACTTAGCTTTTAAGCCCCTGGGGTTGGACTGCCTTTTTGTTCTGTGTTTGTACATTGCCTAACACGATGGGGGCCTGGTCCATGACAAAGCCCTGGCTGGGATGGTTTAGTTGGGGATTGGCCCTGCTTTGAGCAGGGGGTTGGACTAGATGACCTCTTGAGGTCCCTTCCAACCCTGATATTCTATGAGGGCTCATAGATGCTACTGTAATACAAATAAATACTAATAAAATAAAGTTCTACCCAGAAAAGTGAGTATATGAAGATGGCACCTTGTTCATTGAACCATTGCCTTGCACCTTTTGTAGGCCTGTATCTATGCACTACCACTGGTGTGAGTGGAGAATTAAGGTTTGGTAGCATTTTGCAGTCACTTTGCAGAGAGGTATCAGTCTCTGTGTGTAGTCAATCATATCTGCTGACTTTAGTGACAGAAAACTGGTTTTGCCTCCCATTAGCTTTGCAGAGCCAGGAAAGTGGGGTGAGAGCAGAGCTGGGTTCTTCCTTATTGTGCATCGTTAACAGAATTGCTTATTAAGCCCAATCATTTACACCTGTGCAGACCCACTGAAGTCTTTCAGTGAAGGCTTTCACTGATGTCAGTGCAGAGTGTAATTTCAAGGCAATGTAATAAATGTAGATGTGAATGAGACCCTCATTTGGCCTCACAACCTTTGTTGGTAGATATGAGGTGCACGAAGGAAAGACACCAACTTCCCATTCTGACTGGTCAGGCTTGCAAGGCTAGTGGGAGAGGAAGGGGAAAAGAGAGGAAGCACTTTAAATGTGTCAGAGTGTATGGGAGCCAGTAAATATGGAGCCCCAAATTGTCATTTTTCATGGAGTCACTTTTCGATGAATAGCTGTGTCATAAATATAAAGGGAAGGGTAAACCCCTTTGAAACCCCTCCTGGCCAGGGGAAAGCTCCTCTCACCTGTAAAGGGTTAAGAAGCTAAAGGTAACCTCGCTGGCACCTGACCAAAATGACCAATGAGAAGACAAGATACTTTCAAAAGCTGGGAGGAGGGGGAGAAACAGAGGGGTCTGTGTGTCTGTCTATATGCTGGTTTCTGCCGGAGATAGACCAGGAATGGAGTCTTAGAACTTTTAGTAAGTAATCTAGCTAGGTATGTGTTAGATTATGATTTCTTTAAATGGCTGAGAAAAGAATTGTGCTGAATAGAATAACTATTTCTGTCTGTGTATCTTTTTTGTAACTTAAGGTTTTGCCTAGAGGGGTTCTCTATGTTTTGAATCTAATTACCCTGTAAGGTATCTACCATCCTGATTTTACAGGGGGGATTTCTTTATTTCTATTTACTTCTATTTCTATTAAAAGTCGTCTTGTAAGAAAACTGAATGCTTTTTCATTGTTCTCAGATCCAAGGGTTTGGGTCTGTGGTCACCTATGCAAATTGGTGAGGCTTTTTATCCAACATTTCCCTGAAAAGGGGGGGTGCAAATGTTGGGAGGATTGTTCATTGTTCTTAAGATCCAAGGGTCTGGGTCTGTAGTCACCTAGGCAAACTGGTGAGGCTTTTTACCAAACCTTGTCCAGAAAGTGGGGTGGAAGGTTTTGGGAAGTATTTTGAGGGGAAAGACGTGTCCAAACAGCTCTTCCCCAGTAACCAGTATTTGTTTGGTGGTGGTAGCGGCCAATCCAAGGACAAAGGGTGGAATATTTTGTACCTTGGGGAAGTTTTGACCTAAGCTGGTAAAGAGAAGCTTAGGAGGTTTTTCATGCAGGTCCCCACATCTGTACCCTAGCATTCAGAGTGGGGAAGGAACCTTGACAAGCTGCATTTGAAGGGAGTAGCCAGTACTAAACTTGGCAAGCAGTTGGGAACTTTTTCTTCCTTTCGTTTTGCTGGTCAGCCAACCATCTCTCCTTTCTTCATGTTCCCAGCCCAATGACTTCCCTTCTCCTCAGTCCGTACGTATTTCTGTTTTAAAGGAACAAGCAACTAATACATCCCTCAGTTGCAGCAGGAGCACAGGAGCATTTGAGAGAGCATTAAAAAGCAGTGCAACAGGGAAACTGGTTGTATTAAACCCAGCATCAACCTGAGCCGTCATTTGTCACTCCAACTGACCTGAACTTTAAACCCTTCAGTAAGTTCAGCTAGGGGGGACCTTCTCCTCCTCCTGCATCACCTTTCCTGAAGAGATTTGCCAACATGGCTACTGCTTTCTCCAAGGATCCCGCTGACCCAGAAAGCTGGGATTGCTATATCCATCCAAGAGGTTTCCAGTGTTTCCAGTGGCCACCCTGACCTGGTGAGTAGAGCATGGACGCAAGAGTTAGGAGACCTGGGTTGTCAGTCCATTTAGCAAGGGGTTGTCTGGTGGCTTTAATAAGAGGAAGGAAACAACAGGTCTTTAAGTGAATGTGATTATTGTAAATGATTGGATAAATTTTGCTTGTGCAAATGGTGTGTCACAGATCTACTTGGGGTCCCCTGCCATCTACTCACCAGATGGCTGGGAGGGGAGTCCAAGCCTCTGGCTCCCCAGATATTTTAAGCTTCCTGGAGCCTGACTGGAGTGTAGCTGCTAATCCAATCTTTTGGTCCTTCGGCACAGGCCCTTTGTGTGACACCCTGTAGCGGAGTGGTCACCCCGCTCCGGCTTGGAAAGGGTTAAAGCCAGCCCTTGGAGAGGGCTGGGGCTGAGAGATAAGGCTAGGCTGATTGGGGAAGGCAGCCACAGCTGGGGCCACACCCCAATCAGGCCACAGCTGGCCCTATAAAAGGGCTGTGAGCCAGGAGCTCAGACACACACTCTCTCTCTAGAGAGGGAGAGAGAGGGGAAAAGGACCTGGCTGCCTGGGAGAAAAGGGTACCTGGAGAGGAGGCGGCCAGAGGAGCTGGGGAGCTCCAGCCTGGAAAACCCCCAGGCTGCAGGCCTTGCTAAAGGCCAGGAAAAGTACTGGGGCTACAGCGGCGTAGCCTGGGAATAGGCAGAGGCAGCTGGTCCAACCCCCTTGCCGATGATGAGTGGTTTACAGACTGTAGACTGGCCACTAAGGCAAGGAGGGGATAGAGGGTTGGGGGTTCCCCAGGGAGGGGAGACCCAGAGTGTGGGGGCACTGCCGGGGGTAGCACCCCAAGGTAAAGGGGCACCGGGTCTGGGAGGGACATAGTGGCCGGCGGCAGGCGAGACACCAGCCTGTAGAGGGTACTCCAGGCTGGAAGAGCTAATTCCCAGGACGACCAGCAGGAGGCGCTGCACATTGCCTCGCTACACACCCCTTCCTAAGAGCCTTCTAATGGAGCGCTGACCCTTCAGACTCCTCATGCTCAAAAAAACAGCCTCCCCCAAAGCTGAACATCTTCTCATTACTGTTCAGCTCTCTCAGGAGGCATGTCAGTTGTGAAGCGGATACCACATAAAGACAGCAACACACTTCCCAGAGAGTGACACTATTGCTCTTTTATACTTAACAGATAAAGCACAAGTGAGTGCAGATAATATAGAACACAACAAACGTCCTCAACACAATGCTCCTCGCTAGCTCACCCTTCCCTTAGAATCATAAAATATCAGGTTGGAAGGGACCTCAGGAGGTCATCTAGTCCAACCCCCTGCTCAAAGCAGGACCAATCCCCAATTTTTGCCCCAGATCCCTAAATGGCCCCCTCAAGGATTGAACTCATAACCCTGGATTTAGCAGGCCAAGGCTCAAACCACTGAGCTATCCCTCCCCCCTTATCAATGCTTGAGGGACCACCTATGTTCAGGTAGGTGGACAGGGTCCCCTTCCTCATACAGGCTTCTCCTACATGGCGGGTGACCTTTCTCTCTCTCTCACCTTGAGTTGGAGACAAATAGCCAATAACCCCAAACACCTCAGCGCCTCTCCTTTTATAACCCTCTGGTCTCCTCTGTCAGGTGACTCCATGTTCTGCTTCCCCATGTGATCCCAGACCCCTACCAGGTGATTTCCTTGACAATGCAACCTCTTCTCTGACAAACCTGTTCTCTTGATTAGAAGCCAGCTTGTTATTTATGGTGGTTCTGTTTCAACGGGAGAGCATGTAACATCACTGACTCTTCGTTGTAATTCTTTTGCCACCAGCCTTTCAAATTTCAGCTCAACACAGAGGAGAACAGACAAGACGGAAGGCAAAAGCCTGCACCTTCAAAATGGAGTTTTCAGTTTGGTAAAGGAGCACGCTGTGTTCAGAATCTCGTGCAGAGCCATAGCAGGGTTCTTCTTGGAAACCCTAGTAAAGTTACAGGCAGCATCCAGGGTTCCACCGTTATGGATTTAGCTGCAAAATTCACCTCTTGCTGCAGAATTGTGCTACAGGATCTCGGCTATCTTGAAAAGAGTGTAACCAATACAGTGCTACATGAGCCTGCCGAAAGCCTAAAGTAATCCCTCTGAGAGATGGGCACCGTTGCATGAATTTCAGCAGACGGTTGACTTTGAAACCTAAGATGACAACCAGCAGCACCATGAAAATAGAAACTGGGAACAATGTCAAACAAATTAAAATTCATATTAAAATAGCCTGGGGCTACTGTGCTGATTGTATAATTTATATTTAATTCAGTAAAAACCTCAATTAAAAAAAAAACAGATGTGAAATTGTTGCAGCACTTCCACCTGGCTGCCCTGGAATTCTAGGGTGTTGCTGGAGAATTTGGGCTCACCTTGTGGTGGAGTCCCTGGGGCCTTGGTTACAGGTGCCGCTGCAGCCGGGCACATGCACCCTGGGGATTCTCAATTCTTCTTAAAAGGTTTTCACAATGCCACCAAAAATCTGCCGTAGCCACGTTGATGCATCCAGTAATAATTAACAAACCGAACGGAACTGAGAGCCATGGCAATGGCTGTACAAATCTTGCCTAACTGAGAGCAGTGAAAGCTCTGCTCGTTTTAAGACATGAGTCAAAGCATATCCCGTGCACCATACCATAACCTGCTTATTTAAAAGCCTGACTAGCATTGGTACGTGGGATTCTATCCCTTGAAGGAGTAGGGTGGGGGGGCTGGTGAATGCGGTGGCAATATGAGACTGCTAGGCGAGAAAATAGAGAGTTTAGCGTATTACCAGTCTTTCATGAGCCAACAGCCACAGATCATATTTTGGGCTCGATCAGACCCTTAATTATGTAAGAAGATTCATCGTTTATGGTCATGTAATTAATATGATTTGCAAAAATACTCGACTGGGAGATTATCCTAGAGTTAGAATCCTCCTTTGCTGGCCCGACTTCCCTGCTGCTGTCGGTGACTGGCTGCCTCCTTTCCCCTCCCCTTCCAGTTGGTTAGTTAGTTGCCATTCTGTCTTCAGGACTTCTCCCTTCTGGACTATTCATCCAGTCTCCTAAGAAGCATAATGAAATGTTCCATAATTTTGCCTTCTCTGGAAGGTACTAGGTATTATGCAAAACATAGACTTACAATTTTTAGCCCTGTATTTATGCAAGAGTATTTGGTGTATGTTGTGCAAAAGAAATGCTGATTTAAGGCTTCTGTGTTTTTTAAGGATGACATCTCACACAACTTGGACTGTAGGCAATAAAACAAAATCAACCAGTCCAGATGCTACAGTATGTTGTTACAACCACCTTCAAATGAAGTAAATGATTATTAAACAGTTTTCATCTCCAACAGTTTTACAGAACTTAACTAATCTTTATAGTGCCCCTTTGAGATAAGCAAATATTTCCATTTTATAGATGGGGAAACAGACCGTTGCTGTCCTCTATACAGCCATGACGTATAGGAGAGCCACCCACCATCATAACCCTCAAGCTCTGTGATCCTCTCTCTCTCAGAGGAGTGCTGCGCTTTACTATGGGTGGTGTACAAACCGCCTGAGCCAACCCATTCTGTGCAGAGCAAAAGAATTGTGCAAACATTGCACTTTCCTCTGAGGTGGGTAAGTGAATAATGTTATCCCTCTTTCACATACGGGGTGGGTGTCACAGGATATGTACCTGGTGGAAAATGCTATAAAATCTGAGAAATTGAATACCTTTACAACTAGGTTAACTTTACAAGCATGTACAATTACAAACATGTAGCTCTAAATAATAATTAATATTTTGATCTCAATGCACTTGAGAAAAATCAGTTAAGCCCTAAGTTAGCAAATCCATGCTGTATGGCAGAGGTGGGCGAACTCTGGCCCGCAGGACTGTCATGCCCAGCCCTGGAGCTCCTGGCCGGGAAGGCTAGCCCCCCAGCCCCTCCCCTGCTGTTCCCCCTCCCCCGCAGCCTCAGCTTGCCGTGCTGCTACCATTCTGGGCGGTGAGCTCCTGCCGGGCAACGCAGTGGCATGGCTGGCTTCAGCCAGGCAGAGCGGCTGCCAGACATGCTGTTCGGAGCAGCATGGTAAGGGGGCAGGGAGCGGGGGGGTTGGATAAGGGTCAGCGGGTCTGGGGGGGAACGGGGAGCAGGGGGTGGTTGGATGGGGCAGAGGTTCTGTGGGTGGGGGGCAATCAGGGGATGGGGAACAGGGGCAGTTGGATAGGCATGGGAGTCCCGGGGGGCCTGTCAGGGAGCAGGGGTGTGGATAGGTGGCGGGGGCAGTCAGGGGACAGGGAGCAGGGGGGTTGGATGGGTGGGGGCTTCTGAGGGGGGCAGTCGGGGGCAGGTAGTGGGAGAGGATAGTTAGGGGGCAGGGGCCAAGCTGTTTGGGGAGGCACAGCCTTCCCTACCCAGCCCTCCATACAGTTTCGGAACCCTGATGTGGCCCTTGGGCCAAAAAGTTTGCCCACCGCCGCTGTATGGTATAACTATCCCATTCTACACAGGTGGGGAAAGGGAGGTACAAAGTGTACGAGGACCCCTGTGACTCCCACCACTCCCTTCAGCCACGTGGGCTGGAGAAGAAAAATCTCCAGTGATTCAAATTGGCAGGAGCAGTATCTTGCAGGGGTAGAGAAGTCCAGGTGGGATGCTCTGCTCCAACATCTCTTAGACCTAGAAGGGTGCAGGGTAGATCTCCCCTCAAGGAAAACCAGACCCTATGCACTTAGCCACAGAGGCCCATCCACGGAGGCAAGGCATTGGCAGCAAACAAAGGAGTTTCTGCGGCAGGCACCTTTGAGCCACTGGTTTACTGATGATGTCACCAATCCGTCTTTTCCCAGGGTTTACTCTCGACATTCTCTCCCCTGTGCTGATTGGCTGTTTGTGCCCACTTCTCCCTCTGTCTCTTCACTTCAACCTCACTCCGGCTGCCCTTCCTGCTTCTCTCCCCTCCTCTCCCTTCCATCTCCCCACTCCTTTCTTTTGTCTTTCCACTTGGCTAATACCGCCCTAAACACCACTCGCCAAAACCCACAAGTAGAACGAATGGGCACATGTGAACCCTCCCATTGTTCACTCTGCTGGTATGTTACAGACCTTCCGCCACTTTGCCTCTCGTGTCTGTGTTGCCCCCTTACTAACGCTCAGTGGGGGTGTTTTAGTTGCTAGCTCCCAGTACCAAAAGAAAGGGGAAGGGTCGATGGGAAATCAGGACCCTGACACTGACAGTCCCAAGGGGCAATGGGGAGAGGCCACTGCTCCAGGTCAGCCTGATTGACAGGGCAGGCAGGCCAATAAGAGTCAGGAGGCCGGGGTCCTGGCGAGCTAAGGAGCGAGCAGGCGCCTGAGCTGAGCTGGGGAGCAGAGCTGTGCTGGCCAGAGCCGAGGGGCCGCCCAGGGGCTGTGCTGGAGGCAGAGCAGCAGCAGCAGCGCGGAGGCAGAGTGCTGGAGCTGGAGCAGTCCGGAGCCAGGTGCGGTGAGCAGCTGGGGAGAGTGAGGTGGGCCCTGGGCAGAGGGCCCCGGCAGGAGACGCCAACAGTGAGGGAATAGCCACTGGGCCAATAGAGGCTGTGACGAGAGGTCCTGGCCAATTGGCCGGGTCCTAGAAAAATGGGCACCCCCGTGCCCTGACCTGCTCCGCCCACCTGGTGCTCCTGCCGGGGAGTGGCGTAGAGGCGCGGGGACTTGCCTGATCCGCCTGCCCGCCCAGCACTCCTGCCGGGGAGTGGGGAAATCTCCTGTGCCCCGACCCCGCTCCTCGGCAGGAGCGGTGTGGGGGGACTGCTGGTGGAAGGGGTAGAGAGGGGCCCCCACTTGCTCTGGCCCAGGACCCCACAAACCTTTAATCCACCTCTTCCAGCCAGGGGGCCTGGCCGTCGGACTTGGAGGGGGATCATAATCCCGATGCAGGGGGGGTGGGCCGATGCTGGGAAGAAGGGTCCTGCCACCTAGAGCCCGAGGGTGTGTGGCCACCGCCAGAGCAAGTGTGCAACTCGCAGCATCCCTGCAGCACAGCCAGGGCCTGGGCACATGTGAGGAACAGACTGAACTGCCCTTACATTCCAGAGCCGCTGGTTGTGACGTCTCCGTGCCACAGAGCGGGGTGATGTGTTTTCCTTTAACCTTTCCTGTTTTTTCCTTATTTTTAAATTGATTGCTGTTTAATAAATCTTATTTGCTTGAATTATATGTAATGATTAGTGGGTCAGGGAAGCGTCCAGAGTGGAGAGAGTACCCTCGAGTGGAGACGCCTAGCTCCTGGCCTAAGTGACCCCTGGCAAGGTTGGGGGTTGAGCCCCCCAGGAGCCCTGGGCCCAGCCTTGTTGGGTTACGAGGACTCTAGCAGACAGGAGAGTGGAAGAGGAGCCCTTGAGGTCAGGCAGGCCTCTGGGTAAAGGGAATGGGAGCGAGGACTCAGATCCTTTTGCTAGCCAATTCCACCGGGGAGGTGTATAAGTCAGGAAAGTTCCCCACAATAATGGGATCATTCCCCCACTTTCATCTATTTAGATGGTAGGCTCTTCAGAGGAAAGACTCTCTCCAAAAACAGTGGGGTCCCTTACCTTAGTTGAGGTGCCGCTGTAGTACAAGTCTGTAATAGGAGAGGCAAAGGCACAGAATTTGAAGTTTACTTATCCAGTTCTTGATTTATCAGGTTTGTTTACCACCACATGTTGTGCAGCCACAACCTCCACTGAAGTCACTGTGAGCTGTGGGTGCTCAGCCTCTCTGAAAATTAAGCGCTAAAGGCCGCTTTTCAAGTTATCGGCACAAGAGCTGATCGAAATTGTTGATTAACTCTTTTTTTCTTGTTGGAAAACATTTTGAAAGCAAATGAATTTTCATTCACAATTTTTCATTTATGAAAAAATATTTTGATTTTTAAAAGGGGTTTTTAATGTAAGGATTGTTCCCCTTTGCTCAGTTTTCCCCCATTTTTTTCCACTGAAAAAATTTGAGCGTGAGTGAGGGAAAAACCCACTGGGAGACAATGGAGCGGGGAAGACTCATCACAGATATAGCAGAAGAGGAGGGCAAAGGTGTTTGGTGGAAGGAGAGGGAATGAGAAGGGCAAGAGAAAGGATAAGCAAAATTAATCCAAAGCATAAGGTCAAAATGTTACCAAAAATACACTATTGTTTGAATGTTTATGAACTGAATCCAAAGCACATTGAAATTAACAGACTCCCACTGACTTTAATGGACTTTGGACCATCCTCAATAAGAGGAGATATCAGGGTTCAGTAGTTCTATAGGAGGATGAAGAGGTGGTGGTTTTAGGAGACATGGTGGTGCACAGGAGTTGGGGATAGATGTGCAGTGTTGTTCTGTTTAGGGATAGGAATAGCTTATCAGAGGAAGGGGACTTTTTTGGTTTCCTGTGCAGGGAAGGGCAGTAAGAGGCATCCATCAATTAAGATATTTTTGTAGCCATTTTTAGCAGCTATCATCATGGCCATACATTGCATGTGACAACAAAAAAGGGTATAGGTACATACAGAACTAATATAGGTCTTTCTGACCAGGCTACAAGCTTAGTGGCTGGCAAACTTGCTCATTGTCTCCAGTACATGTTAAAATCCTGCCAGCTGAATTCTGTACACGTTGCATTTTGTAAAGAGAGGCCTGTGAGAGACCTGCAAAGAGGGAATTACTATAATCCAGCTTGGATGTCACAAAGCATAGATTAATATTTCATCATCTGGCTCTGACAATACTGTTGTCAGCCTCCCTTTGTTCCTGAGCTGGGGCTATGATCTTCAAAAGACAGCCCTAAAGTAAAGATTATGGCAGTGTCTTCACAAGCCAGAAAGACAGCAGTCTCTAGAAAATATCTTGTGTTCTTCTGAATTAACTCATCATTGCAAGCAGAAGTTTGAACTTCCAAAAACCCAAATGCCAATACAAAATTGTAACATATCAGCAGATTGTTAAAGGAGTTGGAGCCCTCAGCACTGCCAAGGCAGGACAGTGAGAATTAGACTGTGTGGGCATACTCAGAGTACTCAAGGTGAGTAAGGGGGCCAAAACTGGGCCCTAAGGTACCAGCTGACTTGGGGTGCGGGAGGGAAGAGCAGGAGACACTCACTATATAGATCTGAAAATAATGTGATTTACAATAAAAAAAAATCCAAACACATTATTATACTGTTGGGAAATGAAACCAGAAAACAATATAGGAAAAATGTGATCATCACAGAACTAAAACTAGAACCTTAATAAATGTAGAGTCTTGAAGACTCAGTTTTAAAACTGATTTAATAAAAACCAGTGCAGACCCGTGGATAGAGGCTCTTATTTCAATTTGAATATCTTACTTTGGTTTAGCTTAAACTGATTCCTAACTGATGTAAATTAAATCAAAATAAGCCTTGTTTAAACCAAAATAAGAGTGTCCACATAGGTTTTTGTGCCTGTTTATCTACATTGGTTTAAAATAACATCTTTAGTTAAACCAATAAACTTTTTTGTGTAGACAAGGCTTTGAGATATTTGAACACACCTTGGCATGCTGTTTAGGCTCCTCACCTAATAGAATCATAGAAGTGTAGGACTGGAAGAGACCTCGAGAGGTCATCTAGTTCAGTCCCCTGCACTCATGGTAGGACAGGGTATGTCTACACTACGAAATTAGGTCGATTTTATAGAAGTCGATTTTTAGAAATCGATTTTATACAGTTGATTGCGTATGTCCCCACTAAGCACATTAAGTCAGCGGAGTGGGTCCTCAATGGCTAGCATACCATGGCTAGCATCGGCTTATGGAGCGGTGCACTGTGGGTAGCTATCCCACAGTTCCCCAGTCTCCATTGCCCATTGGAATTCTGGGTTAAGCTCCCAATGCCTCGACAAAAACATTGTCGAGGGTGGTTTTGGGTACATGTCCTAAGTCACCCCTCCCTCCGTCCATGGAAGCAACAGCAGTTAATCGTTTCGCACCTTTTTTCCTGTGTTACTCATGTAAGCATGGAGCCCGCTCAGCTCACCGCTGCTGTTGTGAGCATTGTAAACACCTCGTGCATTATCCTGAAATATGTGCAGAACCAGGCTAAGAGACGCCAGCACGAGGACAATTGTGATGAGGACACGGACACAGACGTTCCTGAAAGCACAGGCTGTGGCAATTGGGACATTGTGGCTGCAGTGGGGCTGGTTGATACAGTGGAACGCCGATTCTAGGCCCGGCAAACAAGCACAGACTGGTGGGACCACACAATGTTGCAGGTATGGGATGATTCACAGTGGCTGCAAAACTTTCGCATGCGTAAGGCCACTTTCCTTGAACTTTGTGAGTTGCTTTCCCCCGCCCTGAAGCACAGGAATACCAAGATGAGAGCTGCCCTGACAGTTGAGAAGCAAGTGGCGATAGCCCTGTGGAAGCTTGCAACGCCTGACTGCTACCAATCAGTCAGGAATCAATTTGGAGTGGGCAAGTCTACTGTGGGGACTGCTGTGATCCAAGTAGCCAATGCAATCACTGACGTTCTGCTATCAAGTGTAGTGACTCTGGGAAATGTGCAGGTCATAGCGGATGGCTTTGCTGCAATGGGGTTCCCTAATTGTGATGGGGGCGATAGATGGAATGCATATCCCTATCTTGGAACCGGACCAGCTTGCCAACCAGTATATAAACCACAAGGGGTACTTTTCAATGGTGCTGAAAGCACTGGTGCATCACAAGGGACGTTTCACCAACATCAACTTGGGATGGCTGGGAAAGGTGCATGATGCTCACATCTTTAGGAACTCTGGTCTGTTTGAGCAGTTGCAAGAAGGGACTTACTTCCCAGACCAGAAAATTACTGTTGGGGATGTTGAAATGCCAATAGTTATCCCTGGGGACCCAGCCTACCCCTTGCTCCCATGGCTTATGAAGCCATACACAGGCAGCCTGGACAGTAGTAAGGAGCAGTTCAACTATAGGCTGAGCAAGTGCAAAATGGTGGTAGAATGTGCATTTGGATGTTTAAAAACTCGCTGGTGCTGTTTGCTGACTAGGTTAGACCTCAGCGCAACCAACATTTCCATTGTTATTGCTGCTTGCTGTGTGCTCTATAATATCTGTGAGAGTAAGGGGGAGACGTTTATGGTGGGGTGGGAGGTTGAGGCAAATCGCCTGGTGGCCGATTTTCAGCAGCCAGCCACCAGGGCAATTAGAAGAGCACAGCGAGGTGCGCTGCGCATCAGAGAGGCTTTGAAAACCAGTTTCATGACTGGTCAGGCTATGGTGTGACAGTTGTGTGTGTTTCTCCTTGCTGCAAACCAGCCCCCTTTGTTGATTTTAATTCCCTGTAAGCAAACCACCCTCCCCCCTTCGATCACAGCTGGCAAAGGGAAAAAAGCAACTATTGTTTTGAAACCATGCATTCTTTCTTTATTAATTAAAAAAAAGTGAGATAACTGACAAGGTAGCCCAGGTGGGGTGCGGGAGGAGGGAAGGACAAGGTCACACTGCTTATTGTAGCCACACTACAAATCAAAACTGTTTGAATGCCAGCCTTCTGTTGCTTGGGCCATCCTCTGGAGTGGAGTGGCTGGGTGCCCAGAGCCTCCCCCACTGCGTTTTTGGGCGTCTGAGAGAGGAAGATATGGAACTTGGGGAGGAGGGCAGGCAGTTATACAATGGATTCAGTGGGGGTCTGTGCTCTTGTTGGCTTTTCTAGAGCTCCAACAGACGCTTCATCATGTCTATTTGCTCCCCCACTAGCCTCAGCATCACCTCCTGTCTCTGCTCTTCATGCTCACTTAATGCTTTCCTGGATTCTGCCACTGAATGCCTCCATGCCAGGAAGGAGGAAAATCTGCTGCTGCTGCTGGGAAGAGGAGATGTGAATGGGGGAGGCAGTGGGGGGAAGTGTGCAGTGTCTAGTAGTGAAGAAATGGCACAGAATTGGACTATTCTAAATTTAGACTCTGAAGAATTTTCAAACTCTACTCTAGTATTTTGTCACTGAAGATTCTGACTCTTAAGCTATTGAGGATGTCCCAGCTCCTATCACTTCTTCTTCCTGCCCTAATGAGTCAGAGTAACAAGACACCCTTCCTAGCTACGGCTCTCAACTGCAACTCGGGAGCAATCAGTCCTACATAAATTATGCATGGAAAGCATACATTGTTTGGCTTTGGATCCACCCTGAAAGCCGTGCTCTGGAAGCTAATGCACAGGGGAAGCACATGAGGGAAAGCCAGGATGGAGACTGTTAGCATGCAATGCCTCCCCCTCCCCCCCCCCACCACGTAATAGTTACCTCAAAATACATAATTTATTCAGAGACTCATGAAGATCCTGTTTCAGGACTTGTAGGTGTAAATGTCCAGAGTGATAGCAGCCTCTGTGCTTGTCTGTCTAATCCATTGCCTACAATACTTTGCTGCATCCCAGTGATGACTCCCTTTTCCTCCTTTCCCCCATTATTCACCTTCTCTGTTGCCTTCATTTCCTGTGTACCTACACAGAACTAGAAGAAAATCAAAAATCAAATTATCATCTCGTTTCTGATTCCATTTCCCAATTCTGAGGCTAATTCAGCATTTAGAGAGAAATGCCGGTCCTGATAATGGAAAGTGTGAGGGGAAGAGAGGGAGGGTGGCACAGACAGAACTCTCAATTGTTCTCCAGAGTCTCAGCTTTTCATTTAAAAAAGTATATCTCTAGCTGCTATAGTTGTGAAGAAAATCAGAGACCCGAACATAACTGATGCAGAGACATCTGCTGTTGTTTGAGGAAAGCCAGAATCAATAGCTCTAAGTTGTGATCTGCCCCATTCAATTCAGTGGGTGCTACTAAGATGCCAAGGATGCTACTTTAAATGTCATATTGTTAACTCTTTCATTACTCATCAAAGTTTGTAAGAAAAGAGAGGAATTAAAAAATGGTTTGTAAGAAAAGAGAGGAGCTCTCCAGTCAACTCCGGTACTCCACTGGAATGAGAAGAGTAAGGTAAGTCAATAGGAGAGCGTCTCCCATTGATGCAGCATGGTATAGACACTGCAGTAAGTCAACCTAACTTAGGTTGACTTACCCCGGTAGTGTAGACAAGGCCTGAGATTGGTTTTATTTTCCTGATGAGGGCTCAGAATTCAAATGTTTGGGAATCACTGAGCTGGTCTCTTCTGTTTATAGGAGATGATTTTAGTGTCAGGACAACAATTGTGGTCTTTTTTTTAAAAATTCCTGCCTAGTAAATAGTTGGAGAAGTATGTGTTAAGATGCCCATCCGGATTAGATAACATTTTTTTCCTGAGGAATACAGTAATTTTAATTCAGCTGAAGTATTTTCAATCATTTGGGATTTAAAGATTCCATTGCAAAATTTACTTTAAGAAGTGCCTGCAATACTGTCAGTCTACTAAAGAGCAATATCAGTTAAGAGGCCCACCCATTTAACTGAAAAGAAATATGGGATTAATATTTTTTTAAGAAAAGCAGTGTACTTTAAGAAACCAGTCATTTTTCAGTAGGTAATTTCTTCATGTTTTGTGCTCTGTTGGACAGCTAGAATAGTTCATTTTATCCTGGTTTTCTGTTTGTTTTGTTTTTACTTTATAGAGATCTATTTTCAGAATCCTTTGGCCAAATTCTACAGTGTTAACTCTTAAGCAAAACTCTTCATATACTTCAGTGGGAGTTTTGCCTGCATAGAGTATATGAAGTCTTAGAATCTATAATTCAAAAATGATCTATAGTACTGATGTAAAACCTAACAATGTTTGGCTAATTTTGACCATCTAATCTGTGTACATTTTGTTTCACAAAGGTACAACATAATGATCAGATTCTGATACTCTTACTCACACTGAGTTGCACATTACCCCATGAGAGATCTCACTGATTTTAATGGATACACTTGTGGAATAAAGTAATATTCATAATGAGCAGGGGCATTAGAATCTGACCATAATAGCTAAGATGTAGTTCTTACAGAAATAATCATTGGGATTCAATAGGGATCAAAGAATGGTAGAAATTTGAAAAAATATTCTTAAAATCTAAGAAAAGTGCCTTCTGAGGACCACCTCAGCACTCAAATGGGTCAGAAATAATGCTGAGAATTCTCTTTTAGGCAGTGAAACAAATTACCATGCAACTTGAAAATGAACTATTTTGATGTAAAACCAGAAATACTTATTACGTCTGTCTCCAATGGGAGCTACAGCAAAAGAAACAAGAATGACTCGACTTTTATTTAATTCCATTTTTAGACAACCATTAAGTCTAGAGAAACAACTATGTCTATATAAATATAACCAGAGGTAGAAAGAAGTGCTTATGTAGTGACTTATGCAAAGATCAGTATAGCACAAATTGTTTTTACAAAGCTCTATGGCAAATAGCAGTCTAAGGTCAAATTCTCTTGATAGTACCCAAATGCAGGAGCAAATTTATCCTCTGTTCAAAACAAGTAGTAAATTTTTATTTGCCTTCATATAGTTAATATTAGATTTTTCATAAAGAGAGCCCAAGTATTGATTTTATGTGGCATACTGCCTCCACTATATCAGGTAAGATTTGTATTTTGTGAGAGAAATATTGGTAAGTCCAAGGTTTTTTCTCTGAACAATCTTCTGTGAGCACCTCTACTGAATACTGACTCGAAGTTGCACTCATGCTCCTCGGCAGTTTCCTGTTAAAATATAAAACCCCCAAAAACTTTATCACAGCTAGGCCAAGTACCAGCACTTTTCTATGCAAAGTATCTTCTCTTAGCAAGTGTTGGAGCTTGGGGCTCCTTTCAGGGGACAGAACTACCACTTCAGGGCTGTTAAGGACATCCATAGCCAAGGGCATTGAACCACAGTGCCAGCAACAATTTCCCAGACTCTCAAGGGCCAAACTTTATTTGCATGACATGAAACTGACTAGTGCATTGTGGCCCAAAGAGACTGAAGCATGCAATCAATGCTCCATATCTATCTGAGCAGCCTCCAGTTGATGTTTATGATGGGTGCAGGCCACACCTCTACATCCAAGACAAGTGGTCACAGGCTTTATTTCAGAGCTTAGCGGAGAACATTTTGGTTATGCCTGGCAAAGTTATTTCTCTTTCTGTTATAGTTATTTGTATTCCTATTGCTCACTGCTGCAATAAATCCCCACATCAGGAACAATACTTCCCTGTGAATGACCACTAGGATGGAAAGGGCTCCTTCCAGTGATTTTCAAAGATGATAATTAATTGATGCATGGAAAGGCTATGGAAATGGAAGTCCATAATTTGTTATTAGCCATTGGGTTCAGAAGTGTGCATAACTTCCATTAACGCACCAAAGTCTCCCAGACTGACATAGGGAGGTATAAATTTTGCTGCACCCTAGGAAGGATTCACTTCAGGCAGTTGCCTTCCTTTCCTTGTGATTCCCTTTGGCAAAGGCACCTTTAGTTTCTATCAGGGCACCATAGAAGTCTTGCCAGTGAAAGCTGCCAGAAGGATCGACTGAATTATTAAGAACAAAGGGTAAAAGACCACTCAGAGTGAGATAAAATGAAGCCCTTAGTCATTAGACAATGAAAATGTAGCTATTTCTGCTGAAATGCAGCTGGGGATGCAGATTTACAGGGCAATCAAAAACACTGCTGTGATTTCAAATCAGGTAGCTAATCATGGGCCTTTCTCCGCTCGCCCTGGCGTAAACTGGGAGTAACTCCACTGCAGTCACTGGAGTAAACAACAGTATTACACTGACCAAAGTAAGAGACAGGCATCTAAATTCTGTCTTTTTATCTCGCAAAGATAGAGGCTAACTGCAGGATCCATTTGGAAATCTCCAGGATCAGGGTACAGTTGCCAGGACAGAACTAAGAGCATATCTTTGTGAGGCTGATTAATTTTTGGCCACTGTATTCCTGAGGTGACTGATGTTTTGTGGAAACCATTTGGAGTTTATACATATAAAAAACAGTCACATGATATGCAGCAAAAATGCCAACATTGCCAGCTTTTCCAACTGACTCAGCCCATCGGCCTCAAACATGATTTAGTGGGACCATCTCTGAGCACGAGTGAATTTTAAATGCCCATTCAACCACTCACCTCTGAAGAGACAGCCAGCAAGAGCGCAAATTAGCAACAAATACAATTAACTTTTTTCTCATTGGAACACTTGTCCACTAGGACTTGGATTGAGACCACCCAGGTTAATACCATTCATCTAGGCAAAATGGTAATGACTAACCACCCCCACTGACCTGGTTTAAACTCATATTGGTGATCTAGAAGCAAAAGGCAAAACCCCTTCCTCTCTGAAAAACAAGTGCATATTTTTTAACAGATTTGAATTCTTTTAATTCAGCATACATATACAGACATGCACAGCAAAGTACAAAGGGTTAGAACATGGGCTTCATTTTCAGCCCTTAATTGTAACCTATTGTACATTAATCCCTGAGAGAAAGTATGTCAGCTGTAACTCTATCATGAGTTAGAGTGCAAATTCATGTGTTCGTTTTGCAGTATTGATTGCTTTTGGGATACTGAATCTGTCTTTTGAAACTTAAACTCACTATATACACCACCATGAGGGGTGACCTTACAAAAAGCCTAGCTAGAGAGAAAAACATTGCTTGACAGGTCCACCCAGGCTCTGCTGAGAGGAGATTAATTAGCAGCAGTTGTGACGCTTTCATGATGTGAGCCCTAGCTTTCCAGGAGCTGGGTTTTGGTCCATGGCCATTAGTGTTTCACTAAGAGTCTGGTCAGATTGTGGCCATTCTATGTGCTATGGAGGAGGAGGACACAGGCAAACTTTCCCTTCTTTGCATGTTGTGAAGGAGTCAGCCACAACTGCATTTAGGGACTGCTCCCTTCGAGCACCCCCAAGCATGCTCTCCACTACAGCAGAGGCAATGGGTCCCACTGTGCTGTGGCCATGACTCAACCTCTCTGCACCAGCCAGTGAGACCAGCTGCTGTGAAGCATCATACATGCTGCACCTTCCTAAGGAGCAACACAGCAGCTTGGTTCCCCAGGAGCTGCAGAAGGGATTGCACTGGACCTCCCTGAGACAGAGCTCCTACTGAGATGCAGTACCCCTACCGCCTGCTTGGGGCTATGTTAATAAGAAATGTCTGTCTGACCCCAAGCGTAAAAAGCTTCTCTAGAAACCGTTCTCTCAAATGGATGCAAAAGAAATGGCAGAGAGTGTGATGCAGGAGAATAGGGGAGTGAGTCCCACCAGCAGAGCTGCAATGCCCTGATTGACTCTGAGGCCTATTAAATACTGCTAGCTCTTAAAGCTGCTTAAATGTGAAAACCTGAGAGCAGCAACAGCTTGTTTCCTGTCTTAGTTCAATATATTACTGTTGACAAGATGTGAAGCAATATCTAGAGAGAGTCACATTCTTAGTGCCTTTGGGAACTGAGCCTTATTTGGGAAGGCTGTAATTGAGAGTACAGTAGAGTATAGTGAAGGGGGGTTACCAATACATTAACATTTTCAGTAATATTCTCATTTAAGTTCTATCTAGTCTTGAATGCAGAGTAACACAGAGCAATACAGTGTGTTTGAAATGGAAGGAAATTTAAAAACATAGATGCATTATTTACTGTATGCCTTGCTGTTTTCTTTTGAATATTACTATTAACATTATCTTTCTATTGCAAATAGCAAGCATAGAGCCCTTATCAAAGTTTGTCAGCTAACTTGCTATAAAAAAAAATCTATAGAAAATTCCTAAACTTACAAGTGGTTTCTATGCCCTTTACACAACCTTCTTGCTACAAACAAAATAACTTTAATATGGACTGAAAGAAACTTTGCCCAATTAAGCAAATTCTGAGTTTCAAAAGGGCTATGTGTATACAGGAACGGTGCATTTCTGTGGCCATATATGCCACTCACATTCTAACATTACATCTAGGATTATGTGTGGGACTTAGGGAATTGCTCTGAAAGTCATAGGGCTTTGATGCTGGTAAAGCCACCATGTGCAGCATACTTTATTAGTTTTATGGGATCCAGGAAGGGTATGGAACAATATACCTGACACGTTGCTCCTCATCTGCCAGTTTAAGAACAGCTTGGGTGATTCCTGTTGTGAATTTGATATTAAGAAATGGTTTTCCAAGGGCTGGGATGGAGATGGTAGACGAAACACTCCCCATTTGGCACCCAAGTTGCACTATTTCAGACCCTCACTAGGATGAAGAAAAGGAGTACTTGTGGCACCTTAGAGACTAACCAATTTATTTGAGCATAAGCTTTCGTGAGCTACAGCTCACTTCATCGGATGCATGCCGTGGAAACTGCAGCAGACTTTATTTATACACAGAGAATATGAAAAAATACCTCCTCCCACGAGGATCCACGGCATGCATCCGATGAAGTGAGCTGTAGCTCACGAAAGCTCATGCTCAAATAAATTGGTTAGTCTCTAAGGTGCCACAAGTACTCCTTTTCTTTTTGCGAATACAGACTAACACGGCTGTTACTCTGAAACCTGTCACTAGGATGAGTATCCTGGATTTCCAAATGCTGGTGAATGAGCTGCTTCATATGACCTTTTTGATTTTTTTCATAGAGTACTGCTGCACTCACTATCCTTGAGCTACTTCTTGAAGGTAGGAGAAGACAATTTCATTATTTGAGTGTTCATCTGGTCCTTTCTGGCTGTATGCTGGACCATTCCCAAGGGGCAAACTTAGATTTAGTAAAAGGACCTTCAATCATCCGATGATTTTGTAGGTAAATGCAATGATACAAGAGTGGAGTAACACATTCCCTGAGACAAAAGAGAAGAAGGCCGATAGCAAGTAAAGGAAAAACCGTAAGGGTGGAGGGAAATCTTAAAGTTGACCATGACATTAAAAAATTGGGCCAAATCCACAGCTGGTGTAAATGGGTGTAGCACCTTTGACGTTTATGGAGCCAGGTTGATTTACATCAAGTAGGGATCTGATTATCTCAGTTGTTGACACAGTGTATATATTAGATATGCAGCTATTTTTTATCTTCAAAGAGTAAAACCAATAGCATTAAGAATCATAGTCATTCAGACAGTACATGTGTAGCGTTTGATACCTTCGAGGTCTTAAACTCTGGTTTTCAGAATTAAAATGTTAATCATAAAGTGCTTTACCATATTCAAAAAGATCTGCATTACATATAGCCCTGGATTCATTACCCTCCACCTACTGTACCAAGATTGTGGCATACCTTAAACTCTTTATGGTTTTCATTATTATTACAAAGCATTGCAATTCATATGGTCCTACCGAAGGGGAAGGGAGAGCGACTGGTATCAAAAGCTGAAGCCCTTAATTTTATCCAGTAGAAAATGAACACAAAACATGGCCCTTTCATGCATATATGCAGTGAAGGCTGTTTCTCAGCTGTTAATCTTGGGAAAAAATCACCACCTCAATTTTCTGCCAGTGGGCAAACAAACAATTTTTTACACTTCAACCCCAAGATTTCCTCACTCCACCAGATACAGACAGTGATAGCCCATGTGCTATTTCAGTGCCATAGGGCCATCATTCAATTTAGTTGCCCCTACTTTGATGTGCACAGTCTGTTAACAATGGCATGTCTGACATCATCCCCACCATTGAGTCATGTCCTGTTTTTCTGTGGAGACCCCTGCCTCAGTTTCTGAGCTTCTGCTGCTTTCCTCTTCTCTTGTTCCTCTGCCTTCTTCCGCTCCTCCTTTAGCTCTTTGTATCTCCATTTGGGAATCTGTAGATAAGTGCCATCTTTGGCACTGCTCTTCCTCCTCACTTTCTCTGGTTGGTAGGTGGGTGGAGGAGCCTTGTTGACACGGACTTTGGGGATGACAAATCCTGGTCTCACACTGCTCCTTCTCAGTAGGTGCAGTGGCAGGAGGCTTGCTTTCCTTGTGACCACAGTGTTCATGTGAGCTACTGTGAGGCTGAGGGGCTGCAGACTAGCCCGCCGGTCCTTCTTTTTGGGGACCAGCATGACTCTGGAGTTCTGAAATAATTTCTCATAGCTGCTAATGTGGTCTCTGTCCTGAGATCGGATTTCCTGGGCTCTCTGCTTCCTAAGGATTTCCTGCACAGCCAGTGTGCGTTTCCCCACACAGGGTGGGCTCCCTGGGCACACAGTCCTGCAAGATACTGCAATAAAGGGGCTGCTTAGACTTGTAGTCATCCTAACCATGTGGTCAAGGACGCCATCTTCTTCAGGGCCACAGGAAGCCCTGAATGACATTGCTGACCTCACACCCTCTGAGATCCTCTGCAAACAGCTTTTTGGTTCTGTGGCCTTGGCAAGAAGTTCCTTCATCTTTGGCCATTCTGACTTATACTGATCACAGAACTGCTCAGGGCATGGCCTGTCCATCAGCCTCTGCATGAGGAAGGCTGCTTCTGATCTTCCTGTGTAACAAGCCCATTCCCGTGAAGTCATTCCACGGCTTGGGTCAGTCGCGTGAACATCTGCCCCTTAAAGGAGAGAAAGGAAAAACATTTGCGTTGATCGGTTATACCGTGCACACTTCAACTCCCACTGCCATAATCAAAACTGAATGAAGCAAGGATGCTGTCAAGAAAAATTGCATGTGATTATGTAATTGAAGACTGTAACATAATGCGCACACACAATTCTGGAATTTCCTGACTTTTGAGTGCTTGACTTTGCAACCTTATTGCTTTGAATGTGGTTTTCTTGTATATAATTTCCTACTTTTAAATAGCACACCAAAAATAAAACAAAAAACGCCACACAACCCGAATTCCATCATGTGGAACCATACTGACCTCCCTCCCCCCTCCCCCATGGGTCACAAATAGGATTGAAAACTTTAGATCCACAGCACAGACCTCTGCCCACTTGAGCTAATGGAGTAACTGGCAGCAATAGCAGACTGTTCTCCTATATGTGGACCAGTCACTACTGAGTAATGAGACATACAGCAACGGAAGAACCCCTTCTGTCTCTGTAGTAAATGCCTACACTACAGCAGTGCAGGTGCAGCTGTGCCAGTGGAGCATTTCTGGTGTAGACATACTCTGAGTGACAGGGAGGATGATGGCGCTGTCCACTGTGATAGATAAAGAAGGGAGAATGTGGGTGATAGATCAGAAGCGCAGTTTTAGCCATGTTAAGTTTCAGCTGATGGCCAGACCCCACAAGGAGACATCAGAAAGATAGGTCAAGATGTGGTTAGGGTAGAGAGAGACAGGTTGCAAACAGAAGTAGATCAGTGAGGATTCTGTACAAAGGGAATAGTTAAAGCCACCTTTGCAGAGAAGATCATCAGAGACAGGGTACAGAGCAAGAAGGGGAGGGGGCCAAAACGGAACTCTGTGGGACCCCACCGAAAGAAGAGGAGGACCCACCAAATGAGACACTGCAGAAGCAGTCAGAGAAGCAGGAGCAGAAGAAGGATAGGGACAATATTTTGAAAGATAACAGCAGACAGGATTTCAAGAAGAATCTGGTTAACAGTATCAAAAGCTGTAAAGAGGTCAACAAGAATATGACAGAGTAGAGGCCATGATGTTTGGCCCTGGTCTACTCTTCACCTCCCCATCAGCCTGTCTGTTTCTGAACTCCTATTCTCTTCCCCTACACCAGCCTCCTGTTCCTTCACCTTTCCCCCTCTCAGCCTGTCCCCTTAACCTGACAGTCCCTGGACCCCCAACCTTTCCTCAACCCCACCTGTGCCTGCACTCCTTCCCCTCTCCAACTTACGTAGGTCTCTCTGGGAATATAGGAAATTGCATGGGAGTTGTTTGTTTGTTGTGTTCATACAACATACATTTTAATAGTAAGCCGAGGGTGGGAATGATTTATTACATAGGACAGGGCCCCCAACCACGTGCTGTGGATTCTGAATGTGTTTAAATTGGCCCTGGGTTTTCAGATCAAGTTTGCTGATGGTCAACCTCCCACGCATGCTTCCCCCACACCCCTAAAACCACACACACACAAAACCAAAACATTAACAATTCCAGGGCATATCATCCAGCCAGCCCCGATGTTAGGGGAGGTGGCTATTCTGATATATGATTAAACAGATTAACCAATTTGTGAGGCCATCTCCACTTGGATTTGTTTGCAAACAGGCAACACAAAGCCAAGAGTGTTTGCCTCCAGATATATTCCGGATATAGAATCATGGAAGAACTGCACTCTGACTCTAAACCACAGTCAAATACACTGTGTTTCCTCTTACTCAGATACATTTCTCCAAATTGATTAGAGAACATTTACAAGGGTCCATTGGGCTCACTATTTGTGCTGCCTCTTCTATGATTTCAGGTTCTAGCAATACAAATTGACACATTCCCAGCTCTTTTTGGAGCTATATCTCACAAAAGAAATCTACCAAATACAGAGATCCAAATCTTTTAGCAGCATACTCAATGCTGATTTTATTTCTCATCTAATGAAATCTTGTGTGTCACAAGATTTTCTTAGGACGCTACTGACTTACTTTGCAAATCCAGAAACAGTCCTAAACAAATTCCTCATTCAACTGAATTTCTAGGGACTTTATCAATTGGGTCAGACATCAATATTCAAGCCCTTTTTCAAAGGTTATGGCAGTCTCATTGAACTATTTGTCATTCAGATTTAAGGCTGGTCTAGCAAGTCTTCTTTTAGAAAATGTGTGCATTGCCTTTAGTCCTCATTTTCCTCAGATTAAATCATGTCCCGAATCCTGTTTTTCAAGCAACTAATTTGAGTAGATGTGTCACTTTGGGATATTAATATTATATTCAGTTAATGAGGTTTCATGTCTCAAGAGATTGTTATCTGCAATACCTGACATCACTGCTGCTGTGTTTGTGCTGGGCTGCCAAAGCACCAAAGTTCCAATTAATCAGAATTTCAGACCTCTGAATAAAAATGCCCAGGGTACTATGAATTTTTTTTAATTAAAATCGAGTTGTAAGTCGCACATTTCCTGCATTGCTCCTTTAGCCTATCTGATTAGTGGCAGAATATACAAACAACTGGGTTTCTTCTCAATGTATGCAGGTCTGTTAATAAGTAGGATCTAAAATTCTGGTTAAATATTCATCTCTTTTAAAAAATACCTGCCCCACTAAACAAAGCCGCATCAGGACTTTAATTAAATGGATTCCTCAAGGAAAACTGCACCCATTTTGCTCAGTTTAGTAATATGAGAGTGCTAGAGTAAGTAGAACTCTAGTCAGGTCAACTCTGAAGCTCTCAGCCAGGCAACACTTTCCCTTTCAGGGTTTGGCCCTGTGGACCTACACCATGAAATGTATTATTTAAGGTCCAGATTCTGCTTCTTATACTGGTTTAAATCCCCAACCGCTCCAATGGTTTCACTGGAGTAGCTTTGGTGTAAATGAGAGCACTAGCTGGCCCTCCATTTTTAAATCACAGTTGGCATTTCTGCATGTCTTCTGCTGGAGGTGGTTATCTTGCTAAGAAGTGATAAGATTTGTGACCCTGGCAGTGCGGCAGCCCAATGGAAGTAACAGCAGAACAGTAATGAACCTGCTTTAATATGTACTTTTTGGAATGTAAAATGAATTCACATTTTTTAAAGATTAAACATTATGGCCAAGATTTTCCAAAGTGGCTAGTGACTGTGGCTGCCTCAGTATTTTGGTTCCCAACCTGAACACCCTGACTTTCAGAAAGAACCGGCACTCTGAAAATTGGGTTCTAATCATTCATCACATTTTTCCCTACAGGTTCCCCCATGCGACTGCTATACCCAGTACTAAAGCAGGCTGGAAACTTGGTTAGTCTCCAGTACTGAGCTCTTGCATTGCCAGTGTCACAGGAATAATTCACTAATAATATCGTAATACATGTACACAGTAAACACCTTCCGGTCATGATTTACAGCAGAAAGCACTCCATAGTGCTTTGATCATCCTCATTATAAGGTTTGCTGTCACAGGGTGACTGATCCCTTTAAGAGGAAGCAGGGTCCAGGGCACATGGAATGATTAACTGCTGCCCAGTTGCGCTTAAGGAAAGGCACCTGGGCCTTCTAAAGAGGAAGATGGCTGCAGGTACAAGTTGGCAGATGCCTGTAGGCACAGCATGGCTTAAGGCTCCTGCGGGGCCCTGAGTCCTGCAGGAAGACACCAGCCGGAAAGCCTGTGGAGAAGGCCATACTCCGAGCAACAGGTTCTGGGATGGGAGGAAAACAGACCCTCAGAGAGGAGAGCTGTGCCCATCTTGGAACTGGTGCAGAAGAGTGTTTGAACTCTGAAGGGAAGCCAGACCCTCAGGGAGGAGGAGCTGTGACCATCGGAACCTGGGATGAAGACTTTGTAGGTTTCAGTTCTATTTTGAAAAACTTTGTGCAGGACTTTATAAATTGGCTCCAGGGAGGGGAATGAATATCTGGACTATGAGGACTTTTTAAGGGATCTGAGTGAAGAGGAAACTGAGGCAGGCCTCAGCAAAGCCACACTTGGTCAGCAGTGGGCACTACAGGGCAGGCACCCATTTAAACTGGCATACTGGGCTATAATCTACAGCAGTGGTTTTCAACCAGGGTTACACAAAGTTTTCCAGGCGGTACATTAACTCATCTAAATATTTGCCTAGTTTTACAATAGGCTACATAAAAAGCACTAGCGAAGTCAGTACAAACTAAAATTTCATACAGACAATGTCTTGTTTATACTGCTCTATATACTATATACTGAAATATAAGTTCAATATTTATATTCCAATTACATTATTTTATAATGATATGATAAAAATGAGAAAGTAAGCCATTTTTCAGCAATAGGGTGCCTATGCACTTGTATTTTTATGTCTGCTTTTGTAAGCAAGTAGTTTTTAAGTGAGGTGAAACTTGGGGGTACACGAGACAAATCAGACTCCTGCAAGGGGTACAGTAGTCAGGAAAGGTTGAGAGCCATTGATCTACAGTATTCTGTACAGGGAATTCCACTAGCATCAGAAACTTCCCCGTCCTGTCCTGCAGTGGCAAACTCGCTTTCTCACTCACTATACTCGTGCACATAGGGGACATGTCACCATACCAACAACATCCTTTGAAGCAACGATACCACTTCACTCCTATGGGGCATAGGGGAAAGGGAAAGTCATGATAATAAAGCAAACAATGGAAAATCATGGAATCCATGGCTTTGAAGAATGCCATCACAAAATTTCTTACAACTGTTTTCTGATTACTTACTTGCTTAGTATTCAGTATGACTAGCAAGCTTCAGGATTTACAATGCACTACCTCTAAGCACAGCTGAAATTGCCAGTCTAAAAACCTCACAATACTAGAATTAATAATGTAAATACATCTCAGTAATATAAGTGTGTGGGGATTGGGGTGGAAGGGTGGGGGGGTCAGAGGAAGATCTTAAAGCTTCCTGAACTTCAGATGTTTGAAAACTTCAATGGTCCTTTAACATAAGCTACTGTAAAACTATTCTTAAAAATACCTACTGTTGGAAAGTATGGAAATGCAGAGATAAGGTACCCAAACGAGGAAGTTACCTTGTGCAGTAATGATGGTTCTTCTAGATGTGTGTCCCTATGGGTGCTCCACTTTAGGTGTCTGTGTGCCCCTGCACCTCTAATCAGAGATTTTTGGTAGCAGTGTCCCGTTGAGCCCATGCATGTGCTCTCCCTCCCTCGTGGTTTGCCTCAAGGCTATTTAGCACTGCACGGGTGGTGCTCCACAACCCCCTCACTTCCTTCTCTACCACAGAGCCCTATAGAGAACTCCAAAGTAGAGGAGAGGAGGGCGGGTTGTGGAGCACCCATAGGGACACACATCTCGAAGAACCATCGTTACTGCACAAGGTGAGTAACTTCCTCTTCTTCTTCGAGTAGTGTCCCTGTGGGTGCTCCACTTTAGGTGACTCCGGAGCATTACCCACCACTGGAGGCTGCGACTTTGGAGCAGAGTCTTTTACTACAGAGAGTACTGTGGAGTCGAAGATGGTGCCAGCGGCCAAATCTTCAGTGATCGCATAAAGTTCTATAAAAGTATGAACAGAGGCCCCAATCATTGCTCTATAGATTGGGGAGATAGGGGTATCCCTATGGAATGTGATGTGATCTCATGGAGTGAGTATGGACGGAAGCAAGTTGTGCCCTTGCTAAGTGATTAATGCAACTGGAAACCCATTTGGATAGTCTTTGAGCAGATATCACAGAGCTTTTGGATCTTTCTGTGGACGAAAGGAAGAGTTTAGGGGATTTCCTGAAGTTCTTAGTCCTGTTCAAGTAGAATGCTAATGTCCTTCTAATATCTAGCATATGCACAATTGTCTCCCAGTTGTCACAATGTGGTTTTGGGAAAAAACAGGGAGTTGGATCTTTGATTCATATGGAAAGTGCAGAAAAAGTAGGGAGAAACTTGGGATATGGCCTTAGAGTTGTTTTTATTTATTTATTTAAAGACAAAGGCCGTGAATGATGGGTGTGCCATCAGTGCCGCTATTTCTCCTATGTGCCTAGTTGAGGTGATGGCAATTAGAAATGCTGTCGTCATGGACAGGTGTAAGAGAGAACAAGTTGCCCTGGACTCGGAGGGAGGTCTAGTCCAAGCCCTGAGAACTAGATTAAAGTCCCAGGCTGGAGCGGGTGGTGTCACATGGGGGAAGAGAGTCCCAATGCCCTTAAAGAGTGTACACATTAGTGGTTGAGTAAACTCCAAGTGAGAAGCCATTTTCGCCATGAGATGTACCTTGAGGGAGCTGAGTGAGAGTTTAAAATGTAGTGCAAAATCAGAGGGAGTAAAGATGAGGTTGGGTCTGTCCATTTGGAATGGGACAAACTTGGAGTTGTTTCCATTTTGTAGCTAGGTATGTCGAGTGGTCAACTTGTGGTTGTGTTGCAACATGTGTTTCAGCTTGTCAGAGCATTCTGCTGCTAAGCCTTGGAACAAAGAAAGATCCAAGCCTGGAGGCAGAGGACCCATGGCTTGGGGTGAAGGGTCAGCCCATTGTTTTGAGAGAGCGGGTAAGGAATGGGCTGACGTCAGAGGAACAGGAGGGCATATTGCCATCTGTGTCAGGTAAGGGAGCCAGACTTGTCATAGTCAAGAAGGGCAATCACAATAACTCTCGCTTTGTTTCATTGAATTTTCAACAGAATCTTGGATAGGGTAAAAAACTGGGAAAACGTATACAAGAGGACCCTGTCTGCTGGGAAGATGAGGGCAACTGCAAGTGAATGTTTCCCCAAAGGGTGGCTGTATCTTGAAACACCTGTGAATTCAGTATACACTCATTGTCGAGAGAAAATTCCAACTAAGACTGTTGGTTATCCCATTCTGTATCCCTTGCAGACAGACAGCTGAGATGAGCACATTGTGATGGGTGCATCAATTCCAAAGTTTGAATGCTGTCTTGCAGAGAGAGGGAGATCTGGCAGCTCCTTGGCAGTTTATACAAAACACACAGGTCACATTAAGTCCATCATAACTTTTGTGTGTTGTTTTTGATGAGAGGCAGAGTTTATGCACAGGCACTCCTGACAGCCCCTAACCCCAAAAGAGTGATGTGGAAGGTCATTTCTCTGGAAGGCTATTTGTCCTGAACCTTGTTGTTGTGTAGGTGAGCTCCCCAGCATATTAGGGAGACGTGTCCCAGGGTGGTGAATGTGGGTAGTGAGAGGAGCGCTCTCGCTTGTACTGCATCAGGTTGGTGCTGATAAAGTCCAGTCACTGTACTGGGGTTAGTATGCCATTACAATGAACTGAACCTTGGAGACTACCCTGTGTGGAGCAGTCTGTACCTATAATGATCCTGCCCCAAAGGTAAGCAGTAGGAAATCTCCTGTATGATGGTTGTATTGAGATATGGAAGTAGGCACCCTGTAAGTTCAGGGCTAGAAATCAATCTCTTTGCTCTAGAACTGGTCCTAACTGCTGTGAAGTAAGGTAAGGTGACTTCTGAGTGGGGTGACAGGTGTATAGATGGCAGCTGATACTGTAAGGTATCGTTGTTCAGGCCCCCAACCAGCTCATCAAAGTGCTTATAAGAGGCAGTTTGAGAGGTCATGGACTGGGGTGCAGACTGTTCTCACTTTTGAGCCCTGGGCCTCTTACACTGTGGCTCATAACAGCACAGAGATGGTGATTATTGAGAAGATTGTGATCAGTGGTGTGGTTGAGAGGTATATCTTCTCTTCTGTTCCACAGTGTAGATTCCTAAGGAGTGTAGTGCGGTCCGAGAATCCTTCAAGATGTGGAGAGAAAATCTGTCTTCTCCGCAAAGAGTTTGGCCCTTCAAATTGGAAGTCTGTAGCTCTTTGGGAAATCTAGAGAGGTGTAGCGAACAAAAAAAAAAACCCCACAACCCACCTCAGTACCACTGTCATGGAGACTGGGCGGGCAGCTGTAACAGCTACATCCAGTGGTGTCTCTAGGACCGGTCTGGCTATTAACTGACCTTCTCTAAGAATGGTCTGAATCTGTTCTTTTTGTGTTTCCAGTAATGTTTCAGAAACATCCTGGGTTTCCCAAGATTAACAAAATTGTTTTGGCCATGACAGTTTGGTAATTTATGACTCTAAACAGTAATGTTGTTGATGAATATGCCATCTTGCGAAGCCAGATCATATGGAGTTGACTTGGCATTATGTTGCTTGCTTCATGCATTAACCACATCCACTATGATGGAGTTGGGTTGCGAATGTTGAAAACAAAGCCTGCCTCTTTGGGTAGAGATGTGGGGTTGTTTTGTTTACACTCTGTTGCTGGTTGGTGCGATGGAGGCTGGCTCTGCCAGATGATTTTGGTAGGATCTAGAATCAGCTCATTAATTGGGAGGACAGTTCTAGATGAGAAGGTAGTGTGCAGAATTTCCACCAACTTGTGATGTGTATCTGCCACCTCCTGTAAGGGAATCTGCAGCTCGTCTGCCACCCTCTTGGTAAGATCCAGAAAGTTCTTAAATCTTCACCTAGTGATGAGGAGTGGGCAGCACAGTCTCATCTGGGAGAGATGAGGAGAAGTGGGCTGAAGAGGTAGCTTCCTCTTCAGGTGTGGTTTTGTTTTGTTTTGTTTGTTTTTCCCCTTCCCCCTTCTTTCCTGTTCTGAAAAAGCTGTCTCCTGTTCTGGCTCAGGTGCTCTCCTGCCCTGGCTCAGGTGCCAGGCTGTAGCAAACCATCTGGTGGATTCTCCCTGAGAGACACCAGAGACGGTCGCGCCATGTGTGTGTATATACCCGAAAAGTTACAATATAGCCTTGGGAGGGAGAGGCAGGAAGGCAGGCACGGGCGGTTGGCATGATGGAATTGGGGATGACCCTTATAGTGTGGTGGTGGGCCACCTTGAGGGGCCAGGGAATGATCTTCTCCTGGCCAGTGTCAGATTCGTCAGTGGGTAAGGGTGCTGCTGACTGGGGTATTGGCAGTATACAGCCCAGTGCTAAGAGCAATTCTGGGTGCGGGGATGTGTTTGATACCGGGGTCCTGGTACCAAGTAATGGGGATTGTGGTTCTTCCCCAATCATCAGGTCTCCAGGGTACCAGAGCTCATGCAGTACCATGGGTTCATTTGGTACCACAGAGGAGGGTCTGTGGTACATTGTCAGTACCAATAGTTGGGCAGAGCACTCCCTAAATGAGAGTTTTGCCCAGTACAAAAAGTTTGTTGGTGCCACTTTTTTAGAGACGGTATGGTAATTGTCTCTCCCTGGGTACTGAGGCCACAGGTCTCCAGAGTATCCGAGCACCTGTGTTACCATGGGCTCATCCGGAACCCCAGAGGAGTGTCTGTAGTCGGTATCAATGGTTGGGAAGGTGCAGAACACTTCCTAGATGGGAGTTTTGTTGCATCTGGTACTGAAGGGTTTCTCTATGCCGCTCTTTTAGAGATGGTACAAAGAAAGAAAAGGAGTACTTGTGGCATCCGATGAAGTGAGCTGTAGCTCACGAAAGCTCATGCTCAAATAAATTGGTTAGTCTCTAAGGTGCCACAAGTCCTCTTTTTCTTTTTGCGAAGACAGACTAACACGGCTGTTACTCTGAACCCTGTCAGAGATGGTACAGTAACTGTCCCCTCTCCTTTGGGGATGGCACTGTTGCCTCAGAGCGTGAGGGTGGAAGCCTCTGGTGTCTTGGTGCCCAAGCAGAGCTCACAGCAGGGCTTCTCCGTGTCGAGATGGTAGGATAACTGTGCCTGCTCGGTACAGAGTAGAGCTCAGAGCAGCACAGAGCTCACAGAAGCCCCTTGTCGGTGGGGAGAGCAGAGCTCAGAGCAGGGCAGAGCTCACAGCAGGAAGCCCCATGCTGAACCAGAGCTGCCGCTTAGCTCGCAGCAGGAGGTTCCTCTGCTGGTATTGTCCTACCAAGATGGCTGCACTGGGGAACACCCCTCTGGCTGGCCAGTTGCTCGGAGGAGCCTTTCCAGGGGGAGTCTGCTTGTGGCTTCTTCTTTCTCTCTCTCTCTCTCCTCCTCTTCACCACTCGACCCCTTTGAAAGTGAAGGCTCCGGGGATGATCCGGGGTCACCACCCGCCGGAGTCCCCTGCAGACTGAAGTGTTTTCTCTATCGGGAAGAATTTTAACTTCAGCTCCTGGCTCCTGTGAGGCTGCAGTTTTAGGTGTGGCAGGTAAAGCACTTCTGTGAGGGTCTCCCAGGCACAGTGAGAGTGTCTGGCCATTATAGGAACTGACTCCTGGCAGGAGAGGCACCGCTTGGAGCAGAGAGATCCAGGCAAGCCTCTGGGCAGAGGGTATCATCCTCTAGCAGGGAGGAATATGCAGAAAAACATCGTCTTTTCTTTTTAACTGAAAAAAAAACAATTATGAGTCTACTAGATGTCTGGGGCGGGGGGGGGGGGTGGAGAATGCCCCCGGACAGGGAAGGAAAGTGAAATTCTTTTCCTTTTTCTCTTTTCTTTTTAAACCAAAGGAATAAAATAAATAAAACAAAACACTAGCCTGAGTACTTTTAGGGAGAACAAAGGTAACAAAACAAACACTACTTATGCTAATGACACAGATAAGGAAGGGACAACTGCTCGTTCTGTAGAGAAGGAAGTGAGCGGGGGTTCTCCCTTGCAGTGCTAAATAGCCTGGAGGCAGACCACAAGGGAAGGAGAGCACATGCGGGGGCTCAACAGGAGACTGCTACCAAAAATCTCCGCTTAGAGGTGCAGGGGCACACAGACACCTAAAGTGGAGCACCCATAGGGACACTACTCAAAGAAGAACATTAGCTTTCCCTTGTACCCTTGTATCACTACTAAATTCACAAGATAAACTTATTCCTGCATACTGCACATTTTCAGCATTAACAATATGATACATATCCTTGCTAGGCTTTACCTGACTTAAGAAGTCTCAGGAAAATTTTCCATCTCTTTCCTGTTTGAACTCTGACAGGGCTAGAGACACCAAACTGAAGCCAGAGATCCCCAGGGGTTACCTCCTGTGTATGCCCCAAAAGACACTTTGACTCTCAGGATATAGGTAATAACTCATTTGCATGTATATGTTTTTGCTTGCTTTAATCTGTAAATAACTCTCACTTCTTTTTCCTATTTAATAAATCTTTAGATAGTTCATTACAGGATTGGCTACAAGCCTGTCTTTGGTGAAAGATCTAGGGTAACAATTGATCTGGGGTAAGTGACTGGTCTCTTGGAACTGGAAACAACCTGAATATGGTGTGATTTTTGGTGTAAGTGACCATTTATCACGAAGTCCAACTTGCCTGGGTGACAAGATAGACTGGAGAGGTCAAGGTCATTGTCTGTGACTCCATGGTAAGACTGTTATAGTGATCAAGGAGTTCACACTTGTTACTGGGTTGGTGAAATCTGATTATAGAACACACCACCAGTTTTTTTGGGGGGGCGTGGGGGGGGGGTCTGCCCTGTTTTTGACAGTCTGCCCTGAAGCTGGTACTCTCAGTGTTGAGCTACTCCAGACAGTGTGACATATGGTATATCTACATTTGAGGTGGGACTGTGATTTCTAGTTCGCATAGATGTACCCATGGTACCTCTGCTCAAACTAGCATGCTAAACATATCGGTGTAGCCCGGGCAGCACAGGGGGTGACTTGGGCTATCTGCCTAGCGTGTGCCCAGGGGGACCATGTGGATAGCCGAAGCCACTACCTATGCAACCCCAGCTACATTGATGTTTTTAGCACATTAGCTTTAAGTCTACATGAGCTGGGAATCACAGAGCTGAAATGTAGATGTACCCTCAGGGTAAAAGACTATCAAAGGTGTGAAGTGGTTCTTAAAGTGTATATGTGTTATGTTTTTCCTGGGGAGTTGGCTAAGTGTGTGACTGAATCTTACAGTACCAAGAGCCAGTGTGAGCATGTGCATATTGAGGCATTGCTCAAAGAGGGTAGAGGGAAGGTGGCTTGTGCTACCTTTATGTCCTTTGATAGTGTTAGGTGGAATCCTGGTGGGTGACAGTGACTGGGTTGTAAAAGGAGGTGAAGAATTTGGACATTTCCACAACTGTGAGGCTGGCAGAGTAAAGGTATTTATGTTAATGGGGTGTATTGGGGCACTGTTGAAAGAGCATGGGCATGACGACATACTGCCAAGCAACCTTAACTCTTTGTTAACATAGTTCTTTGCCATTGAATTTCATAGTTTTTTTAACAGGTAAACATATGGTGTTGGTAGGTGTTAGTGGTCATTTAGACAGCTGTACATATCATGTCCTGGGACTTGCATACTGAGCGCCCCCCACCGCCCCATGTAAACACACATACACACACCAGCCCTGCTTCACCACACATCCCTATTCATGGCCCTGACCCATTCACTGCATTCCCCCCTCCAACTTGGCCCCTCCCCAATGCTGTATACAGGCCCCCCACCACAAGCAGGGAACTCATCTCCCTGAAATCTTCACTCCCTGACATACAAACATTTCTATTATTGTTAATTCCCCCCCCCCACCCCCACAGCCTGGCTCACATGCAGTCCCTGGAGTGAAGGACAACTATATGACAGTGGAATGGTGTTTCTGGTCACATTTCTGAACGGTTGGAGGGTGGAGTTTGTGGCAGGGCTGGGGAGAGAAATCACAGACAGGATTTCTGCTCCACAATACTGACTGTTTTATGTTTACGAGAAAGTATTTCTATGCCATACAGCACACATTTTTCAGTCAGCGAAGAACCTTCCAATTTCTCAATGAATGTTCTTCCACCACTTACTCATAGCAGTGCTGGGGTGCACTGGCAGCGCTGGAGGGGATTAAGCTACAGGAAGGTTTGGCTGCAGGGGATTGGGGCTCAGAGGGTTGGGGTGAATTGGCAGAGCTGGGGGTGCATTGAGATTGGGGTGGAGGGGCTGGGATGCACTAGCAGGGCTGTAGGGTGCCATGCCTTCCTCACTTAAGTCCCCAACTTACTTATCTACTTCTCATGGATGATGCAAGTCTAAACCAATGAATGCTTGTAATTTCTGCTGAGCTGCTCAGATGGAAATTCAAGAGCAGTGTCAAGTACTATTGTAACAATAATAATAATTAATAAATAAAACTGCTTCACTTCTGTATTTACAAGACATTCAGAAATTGTTTTCATTTGTATCAATAGCTCCACCATGCCGCTCAATAAAGTAAATACTGGAAAGGCCCAGCTTTCCAGAGATTTACTGCTATCCCATTCAGAGCAAGAAGTACTGATGAAGCAAAGAATTTCAAATACCTGCCAACATTAAGGCTCTGACACATTCAGTTCGGCCTTGCATTGCAGATTTCATCAGTGCTGTGAATCCAAATACATTCCTCTTCTCAACATCAAGACCAGGAAAATAGTTCAACAAGTGGTTTGTAATGGTTATATGCCCTGTAGAAGGATAAAACAAGGGAGAGAAGAGTTATCGCTACTGAAAAATATTAGAGTTAAGAATCACTCTGAGGTTTAGAAAAGGAGGACTGGTGGCACCTGAGAGACTAACCCATTTATTTGAGCATGAGCTTTCATGAGCTACAGCTCACTTCATCGGATGCATCCGATGAAGTGAGCTGTAGCTCACGAAACCTTATGCTCAGATAAATGGGTTAGTCTCTCAGGTGCCACCAGTCCTCCTTTTCTTTTTGCGAATACAGACTAACACGGCTGCTACTCTGAAATCTGAGGTTTAGACTGCTTGAAACTTTTGAAACTGCTTGAAACTTGAAACTGCTTGAAATTGACCACTAGCAGCTATCAAATATGCAAGCCATGGCTACTTAATACTATACCATTCTCTCACACCCTTTTTCACATGCTGCAGTCATTAGCATTTACTCTTAAAGTGTCATGATGGTCTGACTGGAGCATGGGAACAGGAGCCTAGAATTCCCGGGTTCTAATCCCAGCTCTGACATTGACTCTGAGTGTGGCTTTCCCCTCTATAAAAACTGATGTAATAACACTCCTACTTACCCACCTCAGCGGTTGTTTGTGGGGAATAGCTAAGAACCACATTGTGGCATGTCATAGTAAGACTTTCCTGTACCAGTTACCCATACAGTGGACAGTAGCACAGAGGGAAGAATAGCCTGTGTGGGGCTACTATGTGTCCCCCAATTCATACTGGTGGGACAGGATAGGGAATAGGTGGAGCTGTGTGGTTCCAGCACCTGCAGTGTGCCGGCCAGCACAGCAGCACTAGGGGATGTGGGCTGTGCCAGTTATAGGGCTGGAATGGAGGAAGCCAAAACACAGAATCATCAGGGTCTGCTATTAGGGCCGTGCAAAGACATTCTGCCCCATACACTGGGCTTGTGGGAAAACCAAACTGACCCCTAAAACTCTTTGAAAATGGAAGGTCTGATGCAAGTGTGAAGTTATTCATTGTACGCACATATTGTCAAAGAACTGGACAAGATACTGCCATGGAGATATGCAGACAGCTGGTTCCTGTTCTCTAAAATCATCGAGTTTGATTAATTTCTGGTTGCACAAGACAGAGCTGAAAATCTCAACAGAACTTTGGGTGGGTTGATATTAGACAAAGGGATTATTTGTGTTCTCTTTTTGCTCTTTTTCACCATTTCTTTCCCTGCCTGGCTGTGGAGAGCCACTGGGCCACTCACTAGCAATAGGCCAGTGGGGCAGCTTTACTGGCTTCACAGTAAAATCAATGTGACTGATGTTCTGCTGTCAAGTTTTACTCTCCAAAAATGGCCATTGCTGCCTTTCATTTCCTTTGGTTTGTGTGCCACTGTCACTGGTGTCAGCAGGGATATGAAAAGCACTGGAAGACTATCACTGGCTAAAATAATAAGTGTTACAGAGCTAACAGCCTGAAGACCAATTAAAACATCAAGCCCTTACAACTGGACTAACAGAAGATGACAAACATCTAGTGCCATTATGACTCATTCAAAACAGTTTTCCCTTCACTTGTCATTTATTTTATGATGGTTTGATGGTTTGTATAATAATGCAGTCTGTCAGGCAGCTGCAACAATCACAGCTTAACTACTGTGAGCTGTAAAAAACGTACTGTCATCTCACTCTGCAGTCCAGTTGGATATTCTGCGATGCATGGCTGTCAAGTATATCCAGAAATGTTACTGAAGCAGATTGTAATTCACACAGAGCAATTTTTAAAAGAAATTTGTCGCAGCACATTTGGTGCAGTTTTCCTCAGCAGTTGTTTGCACCAACACAGTCCTACACTTCTTCTGGAAGGCAGGAAAAGCAAAATTTTTGCCAGTTAAATGGTTTTAGATAGATCTGTAGTCGTAGTGTTAACAATGTTTTCAGTCTCAGCCTTCTCTGAGGTTTGCCAAATCCCACCAACCCATTTGTGTAACCGGAAACTTCCTTGAAACTCAAGCAATTTCATAGACAACCTAAAACAGGAGTTTAAATTGTGCGAGAATCAAAGAAATTGAAGGCCAAATGCATAGTGGTTCTGCACCTTGTGTCATCACTTAGTTCAGTACAAAGTGAGTGCAAACTAGGTGTAAAAAAATACCAAATTAGAATTGCAATGATTTACGCTCATTTTCAACTGGACCCATAACATGAACCAATGCCCCAATTCTGCTCATGTTGCAGTCGATGGCACAACTCCTATTGACTTCAGTGGAAGCAGGATCAAGCCACAAATAAGGACAATGAAGACAATTAACACTAATGGAATCTCTGTGCCCAGAAGGTTTGCAGGACTGGCCTCTTGATCTGTAAGTATCTCTCTGCATAATCTGAAGGCCTCAATGTAGCAGAAACACTTCTGTTCAACCAGGGATATCTAGAGAACATCAGAATAGTGAGGATATTTAAAACAATAACATTACATACAAATAAATGAATTTTTAAAAAATCTCTATGTTAATTACTGTTAAAGATGCTCTTCATGTTGCTAAAAATATAACTACAGTTTGGGCTAGTTGACACAGATGGGGAATGGGGTGGGGGAAATCATAGTCAAAGCTCCCCAGGGGATTGGATCTAACTTCAAGTGAAGACAAAAAAATAGCAGCAAAGTAACAAAGAAAATTAAGACCTTAAAGTCTATGATTCTAAGCAGAGCTGTGTGGAACTCAGCTGTTCAATATCACAGGGATTCATGCAAACCTCTTCAATTTCAATCCACAGGGGTTTATGTACCCTGAGGTTTGCTTCAAATTTTAGGTTCAAAGAAACACAGACTCAAAATAAAACAGTCATAAATGTCAAATTTCACATTATGTTTAGTTCAACCTGTCATGGTTTTCATACAAAGCCATGAATTTGACCCAGGTTCTCTTGAAAAGTTTATCAGTGTTTCAGTGAACCTAGGTGAACTCTAGAGAGTTTGTACCTAACCTGAAACCAGGTGAGTATTGTGTGATTTCAGGTTTGCTACAAAAGCTTCATGAAGCTCTAAAAAGAAGTTACCATGGTTATATTTGAATTGCATGCTATTGCTGACTATTAATGACAGATGTAAAGTCTGATCCATAGTGGCAGTAACCTTGGGCTGCTATACATACAGTAGTTTAGTGGGAGTGGGAGAAAGTCACAGCACTGAGAAGGTGTGAAAGGGGATTGCGAATGAGGAAGCATGGCACTAGGAAGCTGCAGAATGGGGGGAAAATACTTTCTAACATCAAAGAGTGTGTCGGTCTGTATGCTTGGTGTGCTTCCTAACAAGAATACTATGTGCAGTGTACAGTTCTTTGTCCTGTGTGGGGGTAGGGACATGTGGTGTCACGAGTCTCCCTCCCCCAATTTCTGCCATGGTGGGAGTCTGGCTGAGTGCGCCTGAGCGGGACGTGCCTGGGAAAGGCACCAACACCAGCACCAAGCACTCCCGCTCAGTCCTGCTAGGAGACACCTGGAGCAGGGAAGAGAGATGGGGCTGGCAGCACAGCAACATCAGAGGAGGTATGGGGAAGCCCTCTGAATCCCGTCTCTTCTTTGCTCGCAGCTGCAGTAACCTGCTTGGTGGTAGGAATCAGAGCCCGCTCTGGCCCGCAGGGGGGAGGCAATGGGAGAAGTAAGTTAGGAAGGAGCTCTCTGAGGGGAGTGGGCTCAAGAGGGCATGGGAGGTGCAGGGGGAGCGGGAAAGGGCCCAGAGGTGACGCATGCATGGAAAGGGGTGGTCATGTGCCCGCCCCAACCTTTAAATTGTGCTCCCCAGCCACCATCAAGAGTTATGGGTTGTCTCTGTGCATGTCTCTTATTTAAAAACCTGGAGAGAGATTGTTGTCCAGCTCAAGTATCTGTTTTTCATTCACTCCATGACTAGCTTGGAGAGAACCTGTACAATTTATACAGTATTACTTGCTTATGGAAACCTTGTGCTGTTTAATTTCTTATGCATTGCATTAAATACAACTAAACTCACTTTTTCCAAGGATGGTACTGTTTCACCTTGCAAAGTGGTGCACAGCACAAGACCCAGTAACTTTTTAAAGACACCACAATAGAGGCTCAACTTAAATGTATACCCGAAATTAAAAAACATAGTAAGGGAATCAAAAAAAGTGTCACTGTGCCAAAGTAAAAGAAGCAGTGAGAGGCAAAAAGGCATCCTTTAAGAAGTGGAAGTTAAATCCTAGTGAGGAAAACAGAAAGGAGCATAATAGTGAAAAATACAATTAGGAAGGCCAAAAAAGAATCTGAAGAACAGCTAGCCAAAGACTCAAAAAATAATAGCAATTTTTTTTAAGTACATCAGAAACAGGAAGCCTACTAAAGAACAAGCAGGACCATTGGACGATTGAGCTTTTAAAAGATCACTCAAGGATGATAAGGCCATTGCAGAGAAACTAAATGAATTCTTTGCATTGGTCTTCACAGTTGTCGTTGTGAGGGAGATTCCCAAACCTGAGCCATTCTTTTTAGGAGACAAATCTGAGCAACTGTCCCAGATTGAGGTGTCATTAAAGGAGGTTTTGTAACAAATTGTTAAACTGAGCAGTAATAAGTTACCAGGACCAAATGGTATTCACTCAAGAGTTCTGAAAGAACTCAAATGTGAAATTGCAGAACTTCTAACTGTGATATGTAACCTATCATTTCAATCAGCTTCTGTACCAGATGACTGGAGGATAGCTAATGTGAAGCCTTTTTTTAAAAGGCTCCAGAGGTGATCCCAGCAATTACAGGCCAGTAAGCCTAACTTCAGTACCGGACAAACTGGTTGAAACTATAGTAAAGAGCAGAATTATCAGACACATAGATGAACAACCTGGAAAAAGGGGTAAACAGCGAGGTGGCAAAATTTGCAGATTATACAAAACTACTCAAGATAGTTAAGTCCAAAGCAGACTGCGAAGAATTACAAAGGGATCTCACAAAACTGGGTGACTGGGAAAGAAAATGGCAGATGAAATTCACTGTTGATAAATGCAAAGTAATGCACATTGGAAAACATAATCCCAACTATACATATAAAATGATGGGGTCTAAATTAGCTGTTACCGTTCAAGTAAAAGATCTTGGAGTCATTGTGGAGTTCTCTGAAAACATCCACTCAATGTGCAGTGCTAGTCAGACAAGCTAGCAGAATGTTGGGAATCTTTAAGAGAGGGATAGATAATAAGACGGGAATATCATATTGCCTGTATATAAATCCATGTGTGATGCTCTGTACCTCGGGGGAACACCCAGCACCCCCATGTTCATCCTTGTAAAATGATTATGTGGTATCCAATGCAAAGTTTGTCATGTCGGGTGTCTTCAGAAGGCTTATGATGCACTAAGCATTGTTGTTACAGTAATGTTATAGTAAGGTTATAGGTTATAATTTCATGTATGTAGTTATGAGGCTGAAAATGTAGCCTCGTGGCTTAAAATAAGCCCAGGCAAAAACTCTCTGTGATGGGTTGGGTCACAGAGACCCCCTTGGGACTGCCACCTGATGTGCTGAGACTACCTCTGACCCCATTTTCCCTGCCAGCTTGGGACTCCAGTACCCTGCCTTGTTGAGCCAGACACGCTAGCCTGCTGCAAACACAGACCCAGGTCTGAACCACGTCCCCCACAAGCAGCAGACTTAAGTGAAAACAGCTTAAGAAGTGCTCCTGCCTCTAGCACCCAGATACCCAGTTCCCAATGGGGTCCAAACCCCAAATAAATCTGTTTTACTCTGTATAAAGCTTATACAGGGTAAACTCATAAATTGTCCACCCTCTGTAACACTGATAGAGAGATATGCACAGCTGTTTGCTCTCCCAGGAATTAATTACTTACTCTGGATCAATTAATAAGCAAAAAGTGATTTTATTAAGTATAAAAAATAGGATTTAAGTGGTTCCAAGTAATGACAGACAGAACAAAGTAAATTACCAAGCAATATAAAACAAAAACACGCAAATCTAAACCTAATACAGTAGGAAAATAATACATCACCCTCAGAGATGTTCCAATAAGCTTCTTTCTCAGACTAGACTCCTTCCTAGTCTGAGTCCAGCAATCACTCACACCCCTGTAGTTACTGTCCTTTGTTCCAGTTTCTTTCAGGCATCTCTTTGGGGTAGAGAGGCTATCTTTTGAGCCAGCTGAAAACAAAATGGAGGAGTTTCCAGGGCCTTTTATATTCTCTCTTGTGGGTGTAAACCCCTTTGTTCTTCTGTGCAAAATCACAGTAACAAGATGGAGTCTGTAGCCACCTGGGCAAGTCACATGTGTATGAATGATTCAGCTTTTTCCAGGCTGACGCCATTACTTATATGTCAGTTTGAACAGTCCCAGGAAAGCTCAGATGTGGATTGGCATCTCCCAAAGTCCATTGTCAGTTAAGTGTTTCTTGATTGGGCACTTACTGAGAAGAGTCCTTTCTCAAGAAGCTCACCAAATGCTTCACTGAGGCTATTTAAAATCAAACAAGTACATAGCCAATAGTCATAACTTCAAATACAAAAATGTTACACACATACAGACAACATAATCACAACCAACAAACTACAACCTTTCCATAGACACCCCACTTGGCCTCCTCTGTACAAGAATTGGTGCAACCATAGGACCCTGGTTGCAACAATGATCTATATGGTCACTGTTTATGTCAATAATGTCACATTCTCCAAGAGCTGAGAGGCAGTTCATACCTCATCAGGGCATATATAGGACAAACCCAGCCCAGCCTCACAGGAACAAAGAGCGCCGGCCTAGGCAGCAACAAAAGAATCTGTTGGACTCTCGAAGGAATCACCCCCCTTCCTTTGGTCAGTTTGGAACTGTGATGAGGTAATGTTCACCTGGCACTGAAGGGGGGGAGCAAAGCCAAGAGGGAAGAAAGAACATGACAAAAGGGAGAGACGTTTTCCATGCTCTTCCTCTCTCTTCCACCTATATTTACAGACACCACACCAAGTGACTGAAGCGCTGATCAAAGGGGAGAGCCTGGTTGAAGACCAACCAGCCAGCCTGTGCTGAGAAATATCTAAGTTTGTAAGAGCACTGAAAGTGTTAAGATCGGCTTAGAATGTGTTTTGCTTTTATTTCATTTGACCAAATCTGACTTGTTATGCTTTGACTTATAATCACTTAAAATCTATCTTTATAGTTAATAAATTTCTTTGTTTATTCTACCTGAAGCAATGTGTTTACTTTGAAGCATTTCAGAGACTCCCCTTGGGATAACAAGCCTGGTACATATCAATGTCTTTGTTAAATTGACGAACTCATATAAGTGTGTGGTGTCCAGTGGACATAACTGGACACTGCAAGACGGAGGTTCCTAGGGTTGTATCTGGGACCAGAGATATTGGCTAGTGTCATTTGGTTGCACAATCCAAGAAGCAGCTTACATGCTAGAGGTTGTGTGTGAACAGTCCAGGAGTGGGGGTTCTCACAGCAGAGCAGGGTAAGGTTGGCTCCCAGAGTCAAGGATTGGAGTGACCTAGCAGATCACTGGTCCAGATAACACCAGAGGGGAACGTCACACCAATGTATGCCCACATATTGAATACTGCGTGCAAATGTGATCGTCGCCCCTTCTCAAAAAAGTATATTGGAACTGGAAAAGGTTCTGAAAAGGGAACAAAAATGATTAGGGGTATAGAACAGCTTCCATCTGAGGAGAAATTAAAAAGTCTGGGACTTTTTAGCTTGGAAAAGAGAGGACTAAAGGGGAATATGATAGAGGTCTATAAAATCATGACAGGTGTGGAGAAAGTAAATAAGGAAGTGTTGTTTACTCCTACTCATAACACAAGAACTAGGGGTCACCAAATAAAGGCAGCAGGTTTAAAACAAAAAAAAAGGAAGTATTTTTTCACACAACACACAGTCAACCTGTGGAACTCATTACCAGAGGAGGTTGTAAAGGCCAAGGCTATAACAGGGTTCAAAAAAGAACTACATACATGCATGGAGGATAGGTCCATCAATGGTTATTAGCCAGAGTGGCAGGGATGGTGTCCCTAGCCTCGGTATTGCCACAACCTGAGAATGGATGACAGGAAATGGATCATTTGATGATTAAGTTTAGAAGCGTGAGCAACAAGGGTGATGTCGTGGTGGGACTATGCTATAAACCACTGGATCAGGGGGATCAGGTGGATAAGGCTTTCTTCCGGCAACTAACAGAAGTTACTAGATTGCAGGCCCTGGTTCTCATGGGAGACTCCAATCACCCTGATATCTGCTGGGAGAGCAATACAGTGGTGCACAGACAATCCAGAAAGTTTTTGGAAAGTGTAGGGGACAATTTCCTGGTGCAAGTGCTGGAGGAACCAACTAGGGGCAGAGGTCTTCTTGACCTGCTACTCACAAACCGGGAAGAATTAGTAGGGGAAGCAAAAGTGGATGGGAACCTGGGAGGCAGTGACCATGAGATGGTCGAGTTCAGGATCCTGATACAGGGAAGAAAGGAGAGCAGCAGAATACGGACCCTGGACTTCAGAAAAGCAGAATTTGACAACCTCAGGGAACTGATGAGCAGGATCCCCTGGGAGAATAACATGAGGGGGAAAGGAGTCCAGGAGAGCTGGCTGTATTTTAAAGAATCTTTATTGAGGTTACAGGGACAAACCATCCCGATGTGTAGAAAGAATAGTAAATATGGCATGCGACCAGCTTGGCTTAACAGTGAAATCCTTGCTGATCTTAAACACAAAAAAAGAAGCTTACAAGAAGTGGAAGATTGGACAAATAACCAGGGAAGAGTATAAAAATATTGCTTGGGCATGCAGGAGTGAAATCAGGAAGGCCAAATCACACCTGGAGGTGCAGCTAGCAAGAAATATTAAGAGTAACAAGAAGGGTTTCTTCACATATGTTAGCAACAAGAAGAAAGTCAAGGAAAGTGTGGGCCCCTTACTGAATGAGGGAGGCAACCTAGTGACAGAGGATGTGGAAAAAGCTAATGTACTCAATGCTTTTTTTTGCCTCTGTCTTCACGAACAAGGCCAGCTCCCAGACTGCTGCACTGGGCAGCACAGCATGGGGAGGAGGTGACCAGCCCTCTGTGAAGAAAGAAGTGGTTCAGGACTATTTAGAAAAGCTGGATGAGGACAAGTCCATGGGGCCAGATGCACTACTAAAGGAGTTGGCAGATGTGATTGCAGAGCCATTGGCCATTATCTTTGAAAACTCATAGCGATCGGGGGAGATCCCGGACAACTGGAAAAAAACTAATGTAGTACCCATCTTTAAAAAAGGGAAGAAGGAGGATCCTGGGAACTACAGGCCAGTCAGCCTCACCTCAGTCCCTGGAAAAATCATGGAGCAGGTCCTCAAGGAATCAATTCTGAAGCACTTAAAGGAGAGAAAAGTGATCAGGAACAGTCAGCATGGATTCACCAAGGGCAAGTCATGCCTGACTAATCTAAATTGCTTTCTATGACGAGATAACTGGCTCTGTGGATGAGGTGAAAGCAGTGGACGTGTTGTTCCTTGACTTTAGCAAAGCTTTTGACATGGTCTCCCACAGTATTCTTGCCAGCAAGTTAAAGAAGTATGGGCTGGATGAATGGATGATAAGGTGGATAGAAAGTTAGCTAGATTGTTGGGCTCAACGTGTAGTGATCAACGGCTCCATGTCTAGTTGGCAGCCGGTATCAAGTGAAGTGTCCCAAGGGTCGGTCCTCGGGCCAGTTTTGTTCAATATCTTCATTAATGATCTGGAGGATGGCGTGGATTGCACCCTCAGCAAGTTTGCAGATGACACTAAACTGGGAGGAGAGGTAGATACGCTGTAGGGTAGGGATAGGATACAGAGGGCCCTAGACAAATTAGAGGATTGGGCCAAAAGAAATCTGATGAGGTTCAACAAGGACAAGGGCAGAGTCCTGCACTTAGGACGGAAGAATCCCATGCACTGCTACAGACTAGGGACCGAATGGCTAGACAGCAGTTCTGCGGAAAAGGACCTAGGGGTTACAGTGGACGAGAAGCTGGATATAAGTCAACAGTGTGCCCTTGTTGCCAAGAAGGCCAATGGCATTTTGGGATGTATAAGTAGGGGCATTGCCAGCAGATTGAGAGACGTGATCATTCCCCTCTATTCGACATTGGTGAGGCCTCATCTGGAGTACTGTGTACAGTTTTGGGCCCCACACTACAAGAAGGATGTGGAAAAATTGGAAAACGTCCAGCGGAGGGCAACAAAAATGATTAGGGGACTGGAACACATGACTTATGAGGAGATGCTGAGGGAACTGGGATTGTTTAGTCTGCGGAAGAGAAGAATGAGGGGGGATTTGATAGCTGCTTTCAACTACTTGAAAGGGGGTTCCAAAGAGGATGGCTCTAGACTGTTCTCAGTGGTAGCAGATGACAGAACGAGGAGTAATGGTCTTAAGTTGGAGTGGGGGAAGTTTAGATTGGATATTAGGAAAAACTTTTTCACTAGGAGGGTGGTGAAGCACTGCAAAGGGTTACCTAAGGAGGTGGTGGAATCTCCTTCCTTAGAAGTTTTTAAGGTCAGGCTTGACAAAGTCCCTGGCTGGGATGATTTAGTTGGGGATTGGTCCTGCTTTGAGCAGGGAGTTGGACTAGATGACCTCCTGAGGTCCCTTCCAACCCTGATATTCTATCATTCTATGATTCTATGATTACCTGTTCTGTTCATTCCCTCTGAAGCATCTGGCATCGGCCACGGTTGGAAGACAGGATACTGGGCTAGATGGACCTTTGTCCTGACCCAGTATGGCTGTTCTTATGTAAATAGAGGAGTGTCTACACAGTATAAGTAATCAATCATAGCTTAACTCGTGCATGTGCCAAGCATATTTTTTGTGAAGTGTATCTGTGCCCTCAAAGACATGTTCTGTGACTCACTTTATGCCTGGCCGGGTCAGTCCACTAGAATGTCTTTCCTATTTGGTTTGACAGTGCCTGGTACAATGGGGTTGCAGTTTTGGTTGGGGCATCTAGGCACTGCTGAACTACTACAATAATAATAAATAATAATGTCAGCAGCAGCATGCAAATTCAGTCCACTATATGCAAAGGGTCCCCAGGCTATCTTTATTTAGAAATTATTTTTTTCCATCCATGCTTTACAAGGAAGGTAAATATCATTATCTCCATTTTACAGATGTGGGGACTGAGACAGGAAGGTGGAATGACTTTCCCCAAGAATACACATCATTTAGGTCTCTTGACTTCTAGTTCAGGGCCCTAAACGTTGGATTATGGCTGCCTTGTTGTTATTTCTGCATATAAGCAGGCATGATGCCCAGAGGTGCTGGAACAAATTGTATAGCGGGGGTGCTGAGATCCATTGAACCAAACTGTAAGCCCTGTATATGACGGAAACCGCTTCAAGCTAGGGGGTGTGGTAGCACCCCGAGCACCCCTCGTTCCAGCACCTGTGATGATGTCACTCACTCACTGTCCTGAAAATGTGTGTCACATCAAGAAGAAAAAAGGGAGAAAATCTGTTTTGAAACATCATAGTTGAAACATTGATTTGTGCCTGCAAATGTAGAGTCCAGTCCTGTAAGATATCAAGTGCCTCCTGACAGATCAGCAGAATGGAGACTGCTCAGCACATTCCATAACATTATCAATACTTTGTATGATTGGTCTTTACATCCTCATTTATGTAATGGAATTATTCTAATTTACAATTCTGTACTCCACTATTACTACATAACTGTGTTAGAGATTGATAGGTAGTTGGTCCATATAACACACTGGCATCCAGCAGATGTTTTGAAAGAGTGAGCAAATAAGGATTCCCACTGAATAACAGCACCTGTTATCATTCATGTCTGGCTGGAGCAATTGCTATCCTGCAGCAGCAATATTGTGCATCCAGACCCTGAGTTTTTAGTTGTATTATTATTACTTTATTTTATTGTTCCATTAACCTTTATTAAATAAAAGTTACTGTACTGTATCTTCCTCCCTTTTTTGCTTGTTTCCATTTTTTATTCCTTCATTACTTTTTCTTTCCCTTTACTCTATGTAGTATTCTTTCCTTCTGTTTTTGCATTGTTTTTCTTCCTAAAATTATTTTTTTCCTTCTCTTCCCCATATTTTTTCATCCTCTCATCCAACTTTCTTTTTCTCCTTTCACAACAATCTCTCCTTCATTACATTTTCACATTTCTTCCCCACTCTTTTGTCATTCGATTATTACCTCCATCCCCCTCAATCTCCCATCTAGGGTTGCCAACTTTCTAGTAGGACAAAACCAAACACCCCTGTGCGGCCCCTTCCCTGAAGCCCTTCTCCAAGGCTCTGCCCCTACTCACTCAATCCCCCCCTCCTTCCATTACTTGCTCTCCCCCACCCTCACTCACTTTCACTGGGCTGGGGCACGGGGTTGGGGTGCGGGAGAGGGACTCTGGGGTGGAGCCCAGGATGAAAGATTTGGGGTGAGGGAGAGGGCTCTGGGCTGGGGCAGGGAGTTGGGGTGCAGAAGGGTGTATGGGCTCTGGGCTGGGGGTGCGGGTTCCAGGGTGGGGCCAGGGATGAGGGTTTTGGGGTGCAGGGGGGGCTCTGGGCTGGAGCAGGGGGTTGGGCTCTGAGGTGGGGCCAGGGCCGAGGGGTTCAGAGTGCAGGAGGGGGTGAGGGCTCTGGCTGGAGGTTCGGGCTCTGGGGATGAGGGGTTTAGGGTGCAGGAGGGGGTGCAGGCTCCGGCTGAGGGTGTGGGCTCCAGGGTGGGGCTGGGGATGAGGGATTTGAGGTGCAGGAAGGGGCTGAGGCAGAGGGTTTGGTATTGGGGGGTGTGTGGGCTCTGGGAGGGAGTTTGGGTGCAGAAGAGGACTCTGGACTGGGGCAGAAGGTTGGGGAGCGGGGGCAGAGTGCAGAGCCTCCTTGGCTGCCCATGTGTCTAGGGGCTGCAGGGACCTGGAGGGCCATTTCCGGGAGCACATGGAGCTAGGGCAGGCAGGGAGCCTGCCTTAGCCCTGGGCCTCCCGCTGCACCACTGACTGAACTGACTTTTACCAGCCCGGTTGGCATCAGTCCCTTTTTGACCGGGCGTTGCGGTTGAAAACTGGACAGCTGGCAACCCTACCCCCATCCTTTCTTCACTGCCCCACTACACCCACCCACCCAATCTTGTTCCCCCTCTTAGAATTTATAAATGCATATTTAAAACCCTTTACCATCTTTTAGGCTGTGATGAATTTACAATTCTAGACAACAGGCACATTGTCTCTGAAAAGAAATGCTTTGGCTGGAAGAGATGCTGAGAGATGGGCAGGCAAGTTACAGAGGCATGCTGGCCATTTTTCAAACCTGTGATTTGCATGCCAAATTGGGTAGTTTGTAACTGCTTCTCAATATTACTAAGCTGAAAGTACAGCTCTCTCCCTATACTATTTCAAGGTTGTCCATCTAGAGAAACCCTTGAGCTGGATGCTATCTTTGCAAAGATGTACATCTTAAATTTCAAAAAGCAAATGAACATCAGTGAGCTGAATTCACTTCTCTGCTAAGACCTTTGCTAATCTCAGGTTTTAAAAGCAATTCTGCTGCCAGCATCTTGACAGATCCTGATGCTCAGATCAGAGTGTCAGAATAACCATAAAATTCTGCATATCAAAGAGTTTTCTTTCAACCTCAATCCACAAAATACAATAAACAAGTCCTTCATACAACCTCACTAAACACTGTAGGCCTGCTTATCATCTATATGTTTCCTTTGCTGAAATGCACACAAAAGATTTGTGGAGACTATGAAATTCCATAGAACCACCTTATCTACACGCAAGTACTGTTTGGATTCAGACCCTGTGAGAGCATTTCTGAGGATGCACATCTCAGCCATATATTTGAAATGTTTTATACAATCTTACAAATAAAATAGTCTGGATTTACTACTCTGTTTAGCTCATGAAAGAATAATTTCAGATGAAGATAACAATGATCTTGGTGTAATAATTACAGGCTTATTTTTTTTTAAATTGCTATTTCAATGGCCTGGGAGTTTCTTCCACTGATTATTTTAAATGGGAATACCATGCAGTTAGGAAAAATCAATTACTGATAATAGTTTGAAATACAATGAATTAACTCAGACCATGGCCACAAGTACTGCTTCATGGCATATTTAAAGTAGGGAGCTTTGCAGAGCAGCCACTTGGAGTTTGGCTCACATGTTCACTAAGCACAATTCATTAAATCTGGCCTTCTGTTTAGAAGCTAGACTTGGGCAGGTAGTTCTGCAATATTTATTTAATTATAGAACTCCTCAGCCTACCATTCATTTTTGGTGGTACTGCTCACACATCTCCCATATGGGGGAATGCACAGAGGCCCTCAAAAAAGAAAGGTCAGTTACTTACCGGTAACTGCAAAAAGAAAAGGAGTACTTGTGGCCCCTTGGACACTAACAAATTTATTTGAGCATAAGCTTTCGTGAGCTACAGCTCACTTCATCGGATGCATGTAGTGGAAAATACAGTGGGAAGATTTTATATACAGAGAGAACATGAAACAATGGGTGTTACCATACAGACTATAACAAGAGTGATCAGGTAAGGTGAGCTATTACCAGCAGGAGAGCGGGGGGAGGGGGGACCTTTTGTAGTGATAATCAAGGTGGGCCATTTCCAGCAGTTGACAAGAACGTGTGAGGAACAGTGGGGGGGTGGGGGGGAAGGAATAAATATGGGGAAATAGTTTTACTTTGTGTAATGACACATCCACTCCCCGTCCCAGCTTATACTCAAATACATTTGTTAGTCTCTAAGGTGCCACAAATACTCCTCCTTTTCTTTTTGTGGATACAGACTAACATGCTGCTACACTGTTACCGGTAACTGTTGTTCTTTGAGAGCCACCTCTTTGCATTCACATTTCCTTGTCACCTTCCCCTCTTTCTCAGAGTTCTTATCTCAGTTTAGGACTCGATGGTGTGGAAGAAAGGACTGAGGCAGTGGAGGGATACGCTCACTTATGAAGACTCAAACATCGAAGTCATGGGAGAAGGGGGTGCTTATGTAACCCAGTGGACCCAATTATATAATGGACATACTGTTTGTAGAGTTATTTAAGATCAAACCAGAGAGCACCAAACTCCATAAGTGGCCCTCCACAGAGGGGACTCGGAGAATAACGGTCACCAGTAAGTAAAATTTTCTTTCTTGGATTTAATAAAGGTGTCTACAGAACCCCCTATTAAATCAGCATTTACTGGGTGACTAGATGCCTAAGGGTACTGCTAGTGAGCGACTGAGCCTTTTACCTGTGGGTTGCTGGTTTGAATTTGGCCAAGCTCAGTACAGATTAAAATTTATTCCTATCTAGTGGATGTTTGGTGGTCTCTACAAGAGGAGATCTCAGTTTCAGCTCCCACATCACAAACTCACTAGCACACTCTACATTGCCCCAGATAATTGGCAGATTCAGCAGAGAAGCCAAGAACTTCATGAGCCAAGGAAACTCAACTGTCCCATTGCCCCAGATAAAGCGAAGAGCAATGCTGGCAGGGCAGTGTATGTGGGATAGACAGAGAGCTTCGTATATCAAGGTGTTGCCTTTCACCAGTACCAAATGTACATGATTTCTTTAAAGAATATAATTTATGCAGACTGTTTACAAATAAACTCCTTAAATAATTCACAAAAGCTCAAACATGGAGCTGCCCCTGGTAGTTATGTATCACCACCATAACCAGGAGCTGGCAAGTAGGACTGGTACTGCCAGACTAGCTGAGGAGGGGCCAACCTGGCAGCATCAACAGCCCAGAAACCAAAGAGAAAGAGTGGTCTTGGGGAATAGGCTCTCCACAGCTGTGGGGAGTGACAGGTGTTCCATTTTTCAATGCAGTTATCGTGTGTGTGTGTGTGTGTAATTACACACATCATAGGAAAGAGATACATCTTTAAGTCTTTAGTAGCAAATTACAGTTCACCACAAATAACTGGACAACTAGGTTCAGTTTGACAAATGTATTGATTTCAGTGGTGGGCCAGTCTACCCAATCAGCATGGAAAGCTACTGAAAGGAATTTTGGGGTGAGGAGGAAACCCAACCAAAAGCTGCAAGAAAGTAGTAACTGCAAGTAATGTGGGGAGGGTGGGGGGAAATGAAGGCACTAAAGCCTGGTCTACACTACAGAGTTAGGTGGACGCAAGGCAGCTTATGTCAGTCTAACTATGGAACTCTCTACACTTAAATTTCAGTCCCGCCGATGTAACTGCCCTGCTATGCCAACTTAATAACTCCACCTCCACAGGTGGCAAAGAGTCAAGGTCGGTGTAGTTAGGTCTACGCAGTGTCAGTGTAAACCTGGATTTGTGCTGGAAATGGCCCACCTGATGATCACTTTAGATAAGCTATTACCAGCAGGACAGTTGGGTGGGAGGAGGTATTGTTTCATATTCTCTGTGTATATAAAGTCTGCTGCAGTTTCCACGGTATGCATCCGATGAAGTGAGCTGTAGCTCACGAAAGCTTATGCTCAAATAAATTGGTTAGTCTCTAAGGTGCCACAAGTACTCCTTTTCTTTTTGCGAATACAGACTAACACGGCTGTTACTCTGAAAAGTGTAAATACTGCATTGCTCACGTCAAATGTTACCGGCTTTCAGGAACTATCCCACAATGCCCCATACTAACAGTACAATCGATACAAGTTCTCCTGGTGAGGATGTGCACCGCCAACAGAAGGAGCAAACTGTAGACATGCACAAGCGATGTAATTACTTGCAGTGGTTCTATGCCGACGTAAATTAGGTCGACTTAATTTTGTAGTGTAGGCATGGCCTAACCAAATAAGAAAAACAGAAGACATGAGAGAGGATCATTCTAAAGTTTAAAAATATTGTACTAGAAAAGGTTATTTACAATATACTTGAAAAATTAAAGAAAAACCACATAAAATATATGGCTTCAGCTGTCTACAGTATATTGCTCTGGGCTACTACTTAGAATTAAGTAGCAACTATATTCCACGTTAACTCCACTGATTGCGATGTTAACCACATGATAATCTGTATTAACACAACAGTATCTTGTAATAATGTATTAAATAACTAGTATCAACACTCTGGCTCAGGATTACAAAGTGGAAAATAAGTTAAACCAAATATTTATGAGCTTGTATAAGCTTCTGCTGACTGAGGTCAATCTCAATTGTTTTTGGGATCAATATAAAATACTGACAGACAGTGTCAAGTCAATGTCTGTCGAGTCAATGTCAGCACTGTAGATTAATTCTGAGCTCATTATAACTAAGTATAAAGGTCAGAAAAGAGCCAGCCTTAACTCTAAACCTTTTATGGGCCAAATATACATCAGAAGCAGATAAAAGAAAAGCACGTTACAGAGCATCTGAGATCTCCTGATTCTATTCAGAAAGCTACAGAGACCATTACCTTGCTATAAATAAGACAATTTTGAAAAAACTTAAACATTTTATAATTACTACCTCCAAGTGATTTCTTAAGTAGAAAATAATCCATCCTTTTTCAGAATAATACAAAAAAAATTCTCAGGTAAAGCCAAATATTTACTAGCAGCAAAGGTAAGACTAGTTTTTATTGCTAAATAAATAATGTCTATGCATGTCCAGTTAGCTGCCAAACAAGTTTTGTGGTAACTAGGGCATAGAAATATATAATTAAACTATATAATTTTCTTTTTTAAACAACAGCACCAGATGCTTTTAAAAGGGACTTGACTACCACAGCTGGACCTCTTGTCTGATGCTGTCCATTAAATGTAACACTAAATGTATGCTGTATGCAAGGCCATCCCTAGAGGGGTGTGGGGCCCAGGACAACCACCCACTCCGGCCCAGGCCCCGGCCCCACTCCACCCCTTCCCCCAAGCCCCGCCCCTACCCCTTCCCGCCCCTGCCCTGCCCCCTCCCCACCCGCATTCCACCCCCTTCCCCCAAACTCCCACCCCACCTCTTTCTGGCTTCTTCCCCCTTCCCCCCGGGTGACGCCAGGAGCCGGTGGGGTGGAGCAGGATGGGCTGGGGCTGGATTGCTCACTGCTGCCAGCACCAGACCCCCCAGGCCGCCCTGGACCCTGCATCCTAAAGCGTGGAGCCCCCCAAAATGTGGTGCCCAGGGCAGTTGCCCCAGTCCATGCTATGGATAGGATGGTTCTGGCTGTATGTATATACATCAACCTATTTGTTGTTAATTATTACATTCCTTCAGTTACTCTGATCTCAGATTTGGAACTCCTCAACACTAGATATAAACCCTCTTAACTAACACATCAGAATTAATTATCTCAAGGGTCTATAATTTCGAAGTTGCAGAACCTCACATTCCCTGCCAGTCAGAGATACTAAGGGTGTGTCTACACTACGAAATTAGGTCGAATTTATAGAAGTCGGTTTTTTAGAAATCGTTTTTATATAGTCGATTGTGTGTGTCCCCACACAAAATGCTCTAAGTGCATTAAGTGCATTAACTCGGTGGGGTGCTTCCACAGTACCGAGGCTAGCGTCGACTTCCAGAGCGTTGCACTGTGGGTAGCTCTCCCACAGTTCCTGCAGTCTCCGCCACCCCTTGGAATTCTGGGTTCAGTTCCCAACGGCTAATGGGGCAAAAACATTGTCATGGGTGGTTCTGGGTACATGTCGTCAGACCCTCCATCCGTGAAAGCAATGGCAGACAATCGTTTTGCTCCTTTTTTCCTGAGTTACCTGTGCAGATGCCATACCACGGCAAGCATGGAGCCCGCTCAGCTCACTGTCACCCTACATCTCCTGGGTGCTGGCAGAGCGGGACTGCATTGCTACACAGCAGCAGCTCATTGCCTTGTGGCAGCAGACGGTGCAATAGGCCTGATAACCATTGTCATCATGTCCGAGGTGCTCCTGGCTGCCTCAGTAAGGAGCGCCTGGGCAGACATGGTGCAGGAACTGAAATAGGAGGGACTCGACCAGGTCATTCTCTTTAATCCTGACGGCAGTCCTGTGGCAGCCAGGAGATGAGAATGGCTAGTAGTCCTATTGGACCATCTTCTGCCAAGCAGGCAGGAGATGAGGATGGCCAGCAATCCTATTACACCATCTTCTGCCAAGCAGCCAGGAGATGAGGATGGCTAGCAGTCCTACTGCACCATCTGCTGCCAGCCAAAGATGTAAAAGATAGATGGAGTGGATCAAAACAAGAAATAGACCAGATTTTTTTTGTATTCCTTTGCTCCCCCCTCCCTCCGTGAAATCAGTGTCCAACAATCATTTCGGTGAGGTCTGTCAGGGGCACCTTGAAAAGTTTAATAGAGATTTAGTCTTGCCTGAAATACCGTGGGGAGGGATAGCTCAGTGGGTTGAGCATTGGCCTGCTAAACCCAGGGTTTTGAATTCAATCCTTGAGGGGGGTCATTCTGTGTAGCAGTTGTTTTTGTTTCTCCTTGATGTAAAGCCACCCCCTTTGTTGATTTTAATTCATATAAGCCAATCCTGTAAGCCATGTCGTCAGTCGCCCCTCCCTCCGTCAGAGTAACAACAAACAATTGTTCCGCGACTTTTTTCTGTGCAGACGCCACACCATGGCAAGCATGAAGCCCGCTCAGATCACTTTGGCAATTAAGAGCACATTAAACACCACGTGCATTATCCAGTATACGCAGCACCAGAACCTAGCAAAGCGAAACCAGGCAAGTAGGCGACGTCAGCATGGTAATGAGAGTGATGAGGACATGGACACAAGACTTCTCTCAAAGCACGGGCCCTGGCAATGTGGGCATCATGGTGCTAATGGGGCAGGTTCATGCCGTGGAACGCCGATTCTGAGCCCGGGAAACAAGCACAGACTGGTGGGACCGCATCGTGTAAGGGCACTTTCATGGAACTTTGTGACTTGCTTTCCCCTGCCTTGAGGCGCAAGAACAAGGATAGAACAAGGCAAGAACACCAAGATGAGAGCAGCCCTCACAGTTGAGAAGCAAGTGGCAATAGCCCTGTGGAAGCTTGCACTGCCAGACAGCTACCAGTCAATCGGGAATCAATTTGGAGCGGGCAAATCTACTGTGGGCGCTGCTGTGATGCAAGTAGGAAACGCAATCAAAGATCTGCTGATATCAAGGGTAGTGACTCTGGGAAATGTGCAGGTCATAGTGGATGGCTTTGCTGTAATGAGATTCCCTAACTGTCGTGGGGCCATAGATGGAACCCATATCCCTATCTTGGCACCGGAGCACCAAGCCGGCAAGTACATAAACCGCAAGGGGTACTTTTCAATAGTGCTGCAAGCACTGGTGGATCACAAGGGACGTTTCACCAACATCAACGTGGGATGGCCGGGAAAAGGACATGACGCTCGCATCTTCAGGAACTCTGGTCTGTTTCAAAAGCTGCAAGAAGGGACTTTATTCCCAGACCAGAAAATAACCATTAGGGACGTTGAAATGCCTATAGTTATCCTTGGGGACCCAGCCTACCCCTTAATGCCATGGCTCATGAAGCCGTACACAGGCAGCCTGGACAGTAGTCAGGAGCTGTTCAACTACAGGCTGAGCAAGTGCAGAATGGTGGTAGAATGTGCATTTGGACATTTAAAAACTCGCTGGCACAGTTTACTGACTCGCTTAGACCTCAGCGAAACCAATATTCCCATTGTTATTACCGCTTGCTGTGCACTCCACAATCTCTGTGACAGTAAGGGGGGGGAGAGACGTTTATGGCGGGGTGGGAGGTTGGGGCAAATCACCTGGCCGCTGGTTACGCACAGCCAGACACCAGGGCGTTAGAAGAGCACAGAGAGGCTTTGAAAACCAGTTTCATGACTGGCCAGGCTACAGTGTGACGGTTGTGTGTGTTTCTCCTTGATGAACCCCCACCCACTTGGTTCACTCTACTTCCCTGTAAGTAAGCTAACCACCGTCCCCACCCCCATTTGATCACCACTTGCAGAGGCAATAAAGTCATTGTTGCTTCACATTCATGCATTCTTTATTAATTCATCACACAAATAGGGGGATAACTGCCAAGGTAGCCAGGGAGGGGTGGTGGAGGAGGGAAGGACAAGCCCACACAGCACTTTAAACATTTAAAACTTTAAAACTTATTGAATGCCAGCCTTCTGTTGCTTGGGCAATCCTCTGGGGTGGAGTGGCTGGGTGGCCGGAGGCCCCCCCACCGCGTTCTTGGGCATCTGCATGAGGAGGCTATGGAACTTGGGGAGGAGGGTGGTTGGTTACACAGGGGCTATAGCAGCGGTCTGTGCTCCAGCTGCCTTTCCTGAAGCTCAACCATACGCTGGAGCATATTAGTTTGATCCTCCAGCAGCCTCAGCATTGAATCCTGCCTCCTCTCATCACGCTGCCACCACCTATCAGCTTCAGCCCTCTCTTCAGCATGCCACCTCTACCCCTGGTCATTTTGTGCTTGCCTGCACTCTGACATTGTCTGTCTCCACGCATTCGTCCGTGCTATGTCAGTGTGGGAGGACACCATGAGCTCAGAGAACATTTCAACGTGAGTGCATTTTTTTCGCCTTCTAATCTTCGCTAGCCTCTGGGAAGGAAGATCCTGTGATCCTTGAAACACATGCAGCTGGTGGAGAAAAAAAAAGGGACAGTGGTATTTAAAAAGACACATTTTATAGAACAATGGGTACACTCTTTCATGGTAAACCTTGCTGTTAACATTACATACATAGCACATTTGGTTTCGTTCCAACGTCGCATTTTGCCTCCCCCCACCGCGTGGCTAACCCCTCCACTTTTCCCGTGGCTAACAGTGGGGAATATTTCTGTTCAGCCACAGGCAAACAGCCCAGCAGGAACAGGCACCTCTGAATGTCCCCTTAAGAAAAGCACCCTATTTCAACCAGGTGACCATGAATGATATCACTCTCCTGAGGATAATACAGAGAGATAAAGAACGGATGTTGTGTGAACGCCAGCAAACATACACTGCAATGCTTTGTTCTGCAATGATTCCCAACTCCATGCTACTGGCCTGGCGTGGTAAAGTGTCCTACCATGGTGGATGGAATAAGGCTGCCCTCCCCAGAAACCTTTTGCAAAGGCTTTGGGAGTACATCCAGGAGAGCTTTATGGAGATGTCCCTGGAGGATTTCTGCTCCATCCCCAGACACATTAACATACTTTTCCAGTAGCTGTACTGGCCGCGAATGCCAGGGCAAATTAATCATTAAACATATTTGCTTTTAAACCATGTATACTATTTAAAAAGGTACACTCACCAGAGGTTCCTTCTCTGCCTGGCGGGTCCGGGAGGCAGCCTTGGGTAGGTTCAGGGGGTACTGGCTCCAGGTCCAGGATGAGAAACAGTTCCTGGCTGTCAGGAAAACTGGTTTCTCCGTTTGCTTGCTGTGAGCTATCTTCCTTGTTCCCCAAACCTGCTTCCGTATTGCCTCCCTCTCCATTGAAGGACTCAAAGCACATGGTTGGGGTAATGGTGGCTGAACCCCCTAAAATGGCATGCAGCTCATCATAGAAATGGCATGTTTGGGGCTCTGAGTCGGAGCGGCCATTTGCCTCTCTGATAGGCTTGCCTCAGCTCCTTAAGTTTCACACGGCACTGCTTTGGGTCCCTGTTATGGCCTCTGTCCTTCATGCCCTGGGAGATTTTGACAAATGTTTTGCATTTTGAAAACTGGAACGTAGTTCTGATAGCATGGGTTCCTCTCCCCATAGAGCAATCAGATCCTGTACCTCCCGTTCGTTCCATGCCGGAGCTATTTTGCGATTCTGGGACTCCATCATGGTCACCTCTGCTTATGAGCTCTGCACTCACCTGCAGCTTGCCACACTGGCCAAACAGGAAATGAAATTCAAAAGTTCGCGGGCCTTTTCCTGTCTACCTGGCCAGTGCATCTGAGTTGAGAGTGCTCTCCAGAGCGGTCACAATGGAGCACTCTGGGATAGCTCCCAGAGGTCAATACCGTCTAATTGCGTCCACAGTACCCCAAATTCGACCCGGCAAGGCCGATTTCAGCACTAATCCCCTTGTCGGGGGTGGAGTAAATAAATCAATTTTAAGAGCCCTTTAAGTCGAAAAAAAGGGCTTCATCATGTGGACAGGTGCAGGGTTAAATTGATTTAACGCTGCTAAATTCGACCTCAACTCCTAGTGTAGACCAGGGCTAAGGCTTAGATCGACAAAAGGACATGGGTGTTGTGACCCTGAGCTTTGTGGTGCCTAACTTGTAGACATATAGAAAAATCACAGGAACAACACTATGATCCACTGAGCTTAAATTCATAACTCTGCTAGACACCAAAAATCATGGACTTAATAAAGACACTGGATTTATGGCCCATTACAGCAATCGGTAACCCACTATGGCCATGTCTCCTCTAGCAGCTGTGCCACTGTAAGATTGCTCATGTAGCCACTCTACGCTGACATAATAAAACCACCTCAATGAGTGGTGGTAGCTATGTCGCTGGGAGAAGTTCTGCTGCTGACATAGTGCTATGCACACTGCCACTTATGCCAGTAAAATTTACGTCACTCAGGAGTATCTTTTTTCACACCCCTGAGCGACATAAGTTTTGCCAACATAAGTGGTAGTGTAGACATGGCCTAACTCTCCTTTGTCCTATGACTGTAGAGGGGTTAACTGCACACTTCGCCTTGAATTGTCTCTTGCAACGTGTGTTAACTCCTTATCTGTTCCACCTTGTATTTAGCCATGACACTCTGAGTACCTTTTCCAGACCTGAAGAAGAACTCTGAGTAAGTTCGAAAGCTTGTCTCTTTCACCAATAGAAGTTGGTCCAATAAAAGATATTACCTCACCTTCCTTGACTCTTTAACATCCTGGGACTAACATGGTTACAACACTTGAAACAAATAAATACAGTAAGTACATCATGAATTCCATGCCTGGGGAGGGGAGAAGGTTGGGCATCCACTTAACTGTTACATGATTGCCTCTGAGGTCCAAGCTAGACAATTTGCTTAGATGAGCATAGCTGCAGAGCTTGGTAGGGCTGCAGAACTGTTTTGGGCTCCACACCACAGACAAAAATAGTCTGTATTTGGCCTGTCGATATAAATCCTAATCGTATTTGTCACCTCTCTTTTCTGAGACACTTTAGCACTTCATATCCACTTATAGTACATGACTACAGCAGTCTTTAAAATTAAGGCACAGTATTTTACTTTTTAACAATAATCAACTGTTAGTTGATTATGGGTATATTCATGCTAGAATAAACACACATTTGTCTCTGGGTGGGATAAAACATGCAGAGTGATTCTTTGATTTCTCCCTCACTCCAATGTAAATGAGGAGTGGCTCCACTGAAGTCAATGTAGTTACCCTGGTATAAAACCAGTATTAGTAAATACTGATTCAGGCCCATAATATCTGATTAGATTCCTTGTCCTTAATAGGGAATGACTAAATAACATATTTGCAGCTAAAATACTTTCAAGCTGTCACATAGCTCCTTAACTTTCTTTCCAATATTCAGCAATGACCACAGGCCATTAAGATATGTACAAGGTATGTGAAAGAAAGCTATAGTTATGGACACATTGCAGCTACATAATATACTGTATTAACATCATTATGACTAGTTGTTTATCATGGAAGAAACACAGAAAATTCAAAAGGAAAAAAAACAAATCAAAAAGTCACAGGATCACATTTTTGAACAAAATTTCATTTTTTTAAGTTAAAATAATTAAAACCATCTGTTAATAATTAATGGCTGAGATGCATTCATAAGTCCAGGCTACTCTCCCATACAAAAAAAAAGATATGGTTTGAATGTTATCTATATATACTGAACTTGTAAACGACTCATGAGAGCTTTGGTTGGGATTAGACTTGCTGGGTTTATAAATTCCACAAGTCATTGTGAAAAAAAAACCTCCTAAGGGTCACAGTTTTTGTCCCGAAAGTGATGGCCATGACAAACACACCGCCGTAAACCTGATACATAAAGTTGAAACAGAGAAAGAACCTTACCTGCCTGCGCAGCTGTAATTAGAGCTGTGTTCCCTTCATTGTCCTGCCAGTTTACATCAACATGAGGGCACTGTGCTAAGGCTATTACAATATCCACAAAACCTTGGTAACAGGCAACAATAAGGCCAGTCTATAAATAAAAAATAAGGAGGTAGTTAAGGGTAAGCAGACTGATCAATAGTACGTTGAGGAAGCATATCATTTGGGGTTTTGTTTTTTTTTAAACATGAGAGAAACAACATGACATTTGAGTATTAACTAGTGCTGAGCCTAAATTGCAAAGTTTGAATCTGAATTTCCACAAAGTTAGGGTAGATTGAGTGAGGGATTACACTGGACCTGCATCTGAGCTCCCACAAAACTGGGCGTGTGTGTTTGGATCTGGGGCTTTTGTTCGGGCTAATTTTCTTAGGGCCAGATTGTTCCCTGCTGCTTCATGGTTGCACAGGGATTGAAGTGAAGATGAAAGGTACAGCAATGGGCTCCATAGTGGTCCCCGTGCTTCATACACTAAAGAGACTGCTCTCTGCATGTGCCCCTTGGGTTCATGACACCCCAAAGGGGCAGGAGGTAGGGTAGGCCATGACTGTGTCCCCAAAAAACCAACAGGGAAGGGGGGGTAAAAGCAGATATGTGGAGATATCCACATTCCTCTAAATGCAAGGCTGTGCCTGAAATGAATCATTGACCCTTTTATTAGGCTTGGGTTTACATTTGTAAATTACTTCCTTAAAAAAAAACAACAGTAAATAATATATATTGAAAAATATTAAATGAGCTCTAACAATTTTAAATATTATGGAAAATTATAATCCACTGAGCCCCACTAACTACCATTTATCAATCAGTGCCACTAGTAATTTGTTATAGTTCAGCTAGTGACCATAGTGTTCCAGATTCAGAAATTAGTTTTTACAAAATATTTTAATTCAAAAATTCTACTTCTCACAATAGATTGTGGATAATAGGAAAAAAAACACATGTAGCTCTAATAGGGTGCGAATCATTATATTGTAAATCAATGTGGGATTATGAAGTATAAGAGTATTCATAAGACACCATACAACTCATTTTTGGAAGCACAAAAAAGGCTCATCTTAAAATACAGACTAGTATGCTTTTAAAACACTAATGTTCTGACTTAAATTTGGGAAATTCAGATTTAAGGCACCCATGGCATACTGATTTCTGTGCCTTATACATATATTTTATGGTGGGACACAAGAACTTTCCTTATATTATCACATAGCAATAAGCCAGGCATAATACTGTACTGCTAGGCAAGAATTATTTTACAAATGTGGCCTAATGATATGCAGGTCTAGAAAAATTTTGTATACTAATTATTATAAACTATCAGATTATATTATATGTCAAGATGAACACAAGAAGTTCCCAGGCCACTGGGTGATTTTGCATTTAGTCATCTGAAAAGCAAATATCTGTCCTATGGGTAGTTTTATTTTAAGTTCATAATATCTGTGGTCAATTTTAAATATTTCACCTATCACCTGGCAATCCCACATTCTTAATACTGTAAATAAAATAAATCAGTTTAAAAAAATCACCATTTAATATTCATAATAACAACTAAAAGATCAGTAAAATCTCCAGGAGGAAGAGAAACCAGGAAATGTATCTGACCACCCAATTTAGCCCTGAACCATTGTTTAATTAAAAAACAATAAAATAACAGCTTCCCTGAAATATCAAAATACTCCAGCCATTGATTAAATGGAACCAGAGTACTTAATCCTCAACATCTCATTTGACCATTAGAATTAAAACCATTATCTCATGATTTCAGGAATACTTGCATAACCCAGTACATAAGCATCCACAGTGCTCTGATAAATGTACAAGATAAGGCAGCAACAAGTAAAATAACTTCAGTGTTTAGTGAGAGTCCATGGGTTTTCCCCACTACCTACACATTGTTCTTAAATGCTGACTGTGATCTAAACACATCAACTAACTGCTCAGAAGACAGAGGCAAAGAATAAGGAGACAAAATTAATCCTTTCTACTCTGCTCCCTCTGCCTAGCCAGAACACACGGACATGCAGAATTCAACTTGACCACCAATTTACAGGGAGAAATAAGAAGCCTGTTGGTGAAAGAACTTTAAACCTAAAGATGTGGCAAACACAAACCTCTCTGAAATTTTTTCAGTTCAAATGACCCCATTTGACTCCTAGTTGGTCCCTATTTAATCAGAGAAGTGATTACTGCTGTTAATAGTAGCAGGGTCCTTCACATACTCCAGCCTGTCCACCATGTGCACAAGAGAGAATCCCCTTCTAGCTACCACTGTAGCTATAACCCCTTAGTCACATTTAAAGCGGAGTAATGGGGAGGAGTAAGCACATCAGAATCTGACCCTTAGGTTTTCTTTCTTTCTTTGGGAAAATTAAAACAGCAGCAAGGGCACAACATGATGTGGGAAAGATCATTATTGAATAGATATGAAACACCAAAGTTGCACATTTCTTGTAGCCATGGGATCAATAAGCTTGTAAAGGAAAGACCTCAGCAGAAACCATCTCTAATCTTTTTTGTTAAGGAAAATATTGGACCAGATGTCTGGCTGGTGTAAATTGGCATAACTGCACTGAAATTAATAAAGCTATGCCAATTTACACCAGTTTAAGTTCCACTGAATGCACCAAGGGAGAAGTAAGCAAGCAGCTGTGATTCACAGGTGTGTCTCTCAGTCACAATACCTCTCTAGGCTATTCCTGAGGTGATGAGCTTTACATACCACTCCTTGCTTAGGGATGTGCCTAAATTGACAATAAAACCATTAGCAAATACAGCAGACAGTAGATCACTTCTGGGCTTAGTTTACTCAGCCTACTTCTACCACAGTACCACTACTGCTAATAATCCCATCCTAGCCAATCCCACCACCTTTCTTAATTACTCTTACCCCAGCCCTTTAGTCTGCACAATTGATGTACTTCTAACACAGACCCCACTGGGCAACGAGCTTCCTCTGCCAAGCTATTTTGACATTACAATCAGGTTGTTATTAGTCAATACATTAATGTTACAAAGTTGTCTCAATTTCCTGTTCCATTTAAATTCTGGGTTGTCCTTTCAGTTCAGGTGACAAACAGTTTTGTTAAGATACAGACAAAATGACATCTTTTTGGTCAGCGTACAGACCACAATATTTCTCAGCTGGACCTTTGAATAAGACTATTATTCTGATTTCTTTTTTACACAATTCACCTCAGACCCAATATTTAACAAAGCTCAGCACTCCTTGATAAAGAGCATTTCAATTTCCTTCCAGTTAACATGCAATACTTCAAAAGATTCCTTTGAAACTGGATAGGGGGTCTTGTTAAGTGAAAGTATCCTTATTTGCATACAACTTCAAGTAACACTATCAGAAGACATTCATTTTCCAGGTGGGGCTGTCTCAGGTAACTGAAATCTTACAGCAATTTAATCATTCTGACCCCCTGCAGGTTTGTGCATTCCCTTTGCCTGAACGGTTGGTCCTGAGACACAATGCAACTCTTTTTGGTCAGACCCTTAACATTACTTTTAACAAACCTTTGTGTGTGTGGTTTTTGGAGGGGGGTGAGGGGGTGAGAGAACCTGGATTTGTGCAGGAAATGGCCCACCTTGATTATCATGCACATTGTGAAGAGAGTTGTCACTTTGGATGGGCTATTACCAGCAGGAGAGTGAGTTTGTGTGTAGGGGGGTGGAGGGTGAGAAAACCTGGATTTGTGCTGGAAATGGCCCAACTTGATGATCACTTTAGATAAGCTATTACCAGCAGGACAGTGGGGTGGGAGGAGGTATTGTTTCATGATCTCTGTGTGTATATAAAGTCTGCTGCAGTTTCCACGGTATGCATCCAATGAAGTGAGCTGTAGCTCATGAAAGCTCATGCTCAAATAAATTGGTTAGTCTCTAAGGTGCCACAAGTACTCCTTTTCCTTATTTTTTTATTTTTTGAGGAGGAGAATGAATAAAAACTATGAGATTGTGAAGCCTAACATGACGTCCTTCCATAAGAATTATATAAGCCTGGAATAGTAGAAAATGGACAGCAGTGACAAAACAGCTGTGAATGTTGTTTAGCAAAAAAATTTGTTATAAAACTTTCACATCATTTGTAAAATAGACACTATTTTCAGCTGTCACTGATCCTGCAATACAATGAACATACTATACAAACACCCATTAGTACTTTGCTGCCACAAGTAGTGTCTATTTCTTTTTGAGGGCATATTTTTGAATAACTACAGACAGACTAGATCCACGTAGGTAGCTCTCTCTGATGTTAACAGAGATTTCTGTGCATAAACAATAGTTAAATGCTGGAATATAGAGCATTTATGTTACACTCTATAGCATTAGGCAGGAGCATAATTCAGTTGAGTGAACTGATACAAAGTCCACTCCTGTGCATGTCTTATATCTTAAATGTAATATATTATGGGTAAGGCTGTAAGAAAGTTGTGGAGATAGGGGGTGGCTCAGAAGTTCCAATCACAGTCTGTTAAAATTGTGATTAAAGTAAGTTGCGGACGGGCCAGATTTGAGTGGTGTTGCAACGGGGTTGGCATTTCAAATTTCAAAGAGGGAGGGTGCAAATATCCATGGCCAGGGCTACTTAGTGTTACCTAGCAGCTCTGTGTTCTTGGGGAACCAGGGCGCAGTACCCAGCCTGTCTGACTCATGAAAGACCTTCCCCCCCCACAGCCTCTCCTTGAACCAAATTGATCGGAAGAAAGACTAACAAAAAGCAATAAAAAGGCAGAGGGAGACACACCTAAACCCCTGGGATAAGGGTGACAGGATTAAGGAAACTCCACTAGCCTCATTTGCATCGAAGATGGGACAAGGAGGCATCTCCATTAGCATACAGAATGGAGAACAGAGATTCCAAGGCAAGAACTGCATGGAACTCTAGGATCAGAAAAGCAGGGAAGCACTGCATGATGGGGGATCTCTGCTCCAGATGTTAATGAACCCATGCCTGCACACACCCAGCTCAGTAGTTATCAGTCCAATTCTAGTAATAAATCCTTTATTGGTATCCAAAATAGTGAAGCTCCCTAACTGCATTGTGAGCTCCCTCCAAGGAACACCATCCATAATCAGGAATGATCAGCTCTCATTGTCTAGCCTGAACAAAACAACTTTGTTATACTCCCTTGAGCCATCAGCTTACACATAAACAAATCCAGTGTTTTCCCTTGAACCATTGGTGTTTCTCTACAAAGACCCCTACCCATGCTTCAAGTAAGTGTTCTGATGCCTGGATCCAAATCTGCATCAGTTTCATTGGATTTCATCCTCTCCTGACTGATCATGCTGGGAGCTCTGCCTGTCTCCAGCACTCCAGACCCTCAACTACCATCACTATCTGGGACCCTCGATCGATTCAAGCTTCACAGAGTGGTGAGAACCCAGCTCTCTCTCTCTCTCTCTAGGTATAATCTTCTGACCTTGACTTGTGTGATCACTTATAGTTTTCTAAACCTGACCTTTATAATCAAATTTAAGTTAGATTTAATATTATAGCTGTTTTGTTTGTTTGACTCCCCTATTAACTGGCAATAAATAACTTTCATGATTAAGCTGGTTGCTTCTCTCTCTCTCTATTCCGGTACGGTGCCCACGGCATATGAGGGTGGCAGCTTGGCGGTGCTGTTCGACCCAGCCTGCTGAGTCCAGGGACATATAAGGGGTTAGCTTGGGAGTGCTGATTAACCTGCTCCTCTCAGATGTGCTCTGTTAATGTGTGTGTGTGTGTGTGTGTGTTCATCTGATTCTGGGGTTGGAAGAACCCAGCCCTGGGGAACCTAGGTCCTGCAGGATAGCTCCATTGGGAGGGAACTTGCAGCAGGAGAATTAGAGCTCTGTTTGAGAACAAAAGTGACACAAGCAGTACATTGACAGAAGTACAGACCCTTCCCCCCCGCCAGCCACCCCGCCCCAGAAAAGTAACCCTAATAAATGAGCATACCCCAAAGCAACAGGCAAAGCTGGTAACATTAGGCCCAGTGCAGCCACCCAGTGCTGGGACCATATGTTGGGGGAAGGCGTTTTAGAGTTTTACCCTCCCTGTCCCACATCCAGCCCTGCTCCCTCTACAAGAGAGTTGCCATTGCAGAACAGAGCAGGCAGGAGCACACAGACTAGGCACCTCTGCCCACCTCAGAGGGTAGCTTTTTCAAAGATAATATAATATAGAACTTACACAAGATCACTTCAGGTAGAGCTGGGTATAGAAACCTGGTTTATAATTAAACACAGCACACTGTCTTTCAGAAATAACTTGCTGTAACCTACATTAGCACAGTGTGACTCAGTCACCCTCTAGCAGCTACAAGTTATGTACAAGTTTGAGTCTCCTACTGTTTATTTCCTGGTTCTTTAGCTCTAGTGAAGATGCTTATACTGTTATATCTGGAGGTATTGGGTTCAGTCCCTGAAGAGCAGTGGTTTTCAAACTGCAGGTCGTGACCCAGTACTGGGTCATGGAATGGAAGGCACTGGGTCGCGATGGCTCTGGTCAGCACCACTGACCGGGCCATTAAAAGTCCCGTTGGCAGTGCTGCCTGGCTAAGGCAGGCTAGTCCCTACCTGTTCTGACACTGCACTGTGACCCGGAAGCAGCCAGCAGCAGGTCCAGCTCCCAGGCAGGGGGCCACAGGGATTCGTGTGCTGCCCATGCCTACGAGCGAGAGCCACGCAGAGCCACTTGCGCACCTCCGCCTAGAAGCCGGACCTGCTGCTGGCCGCTTCCAGGGCACAGCGTGGTCTGCAGTGCCAGGACAGGCAGGAATCCTGCCTTAGCATCCCCGCTGTGCTGCTGCCCGAGAGCTGCCCGAGGTAAGCCCACACCCCAACACCATACCCCAATCTCCTGACACAGCCCTGAACCCCCCCAAACCCAAAGTCCCCTCCCGCACCCCAAACCCCTCATCCCTGGCCCCATCCCAAAGCCTGCACCCCCAGCCCAAAGCCCTGACCACCTCCTGCACCCCAACCCCCTGACCCAGCCCAGAGCTCCCTCCCACACCCTGAGCCCCTCATTCATGGCCCCACCCCACAGCCCTCACCCTGACACTCCAACCCTGAGCCCCTTCCACACCCCAAACCCCTCATCCCCAGCTCCGTTGGGTCATGGGCATCAACAATTTTCTTCAACCGGGTTGCCAGAAAAAAAGTTTAAAAACCACAGCTGTAGAGGACCCAAACAAGTACACTGTTATGTTTAGCTATGCGGTTTAGATCACAATCTATTCCCAGAGCCAGGAATAAAAAACAAGAATTTTGGCAGCTGGCATTCCTGTGCTGTCTCACAAATACTTGTGTAACCCATTGGTAATAGGTGTGTTGTGTCTTCCTGTTTGGGCTCGTCTATGCAGAGAAGACCAATATGCATTTTCTCTCATCTTCTATAGCAGAAATGGTCTGTTGTGTGGTTTTAAAAGTTGTGGGATCCAACCTTGATCTTGACTCATGGCAGGAGAGAGAGAGATATGTACAAAAGTTAACATGTGAACCTTGGTGTAACTAGTAGAATGATCTGATATTGCAAAACATTACATTTAGAGGTGAATATGGATTCTGTCCTAATATTTGCTTTACTGATCTTTTTAATTATTGGTATTTGGTTAATGGAAACCAGTGTGTAATGACAGGTTTCAGAGTAGCAGCTATGTTAGTCTGTATCCACAAAAAGAATAGGAGGACTTGTGGCACCTTAGAGACAAACAAATTTATTTGAGCATAAGCTTTTGTGAGCTACAGCTCACTTCATCGGATGTGTCCAGAGAGTGGATGCCCTGCCTGTGTGAGCTCTGAAAAGGTCAGAACTTGATTTAATAAATTTATATTTCCAGAAAGCAAGCCTGATTCTCAAAGGTGTAACTTTAGTGCTTGAGGGGACTGGATACTACCAGGCATTGTTAATAAGGTATAGAACCTTTCACCAATACACCACTAGTCTGAATCTAGCCCAGCTCAGCTAGGATTAAAAGTTGTTCTCATTTCATTGGTATCCCCTATTCAAGATGAGTTTGGTGAGTCTGTGCTCCAACTCCCATTTCACAAACTCCCTACCATGGATGCGCTATTTTGTAAGTTGTTCATGGCAGAGATTGTCTCTTATTATGTGTTTCTACAGTGACTATCACAATGGGCCCCTGAGCTCAGTTGTGTCCTCTACATACCTCCTAACATTTCGAGTGGCTAAAGTGGGATGCAGTGCCCCTCAGGTGCGGCCCATCCATCCCTCTGTAGATGGAGATAGAGGGGAGGGTGGGCAAAAGTTGATTGGCATTGCAACCTAGTGCATGAGATTACAACACCACTCAGACTTGGCCTGGCCACTCCTCCATAGATGCTGAGAGAGGGGTGACCGGGCCATACCTGAGTGGTGCTGCAATTCTGTGTGCCAGGTCACAACACCTCTTGGTTTGGCATCCCTCTCAAATGCCCCGGGCAAACTATCCCTTTTGCCCCCACTTCCCAGGAGACCCTGACTGTGGGAAATGTTCTGCTCCACCCAGGACAGGGAGTTTTCAGGGATCAAAGTTGGACAGTCTTGTAAAACCTAGGACTGTTGAGAGGTCTGCCTCTAGCAAGAGTGCCTGTAGCAAGGGCCAAAATTGCATTACTCACTCTAAATTTGTCAGACTTAGCAACACTATAATGTCATATATACAGGCACTGCATGAATTCAAAAGACAGAATACAAACCAAAAAGCATGATGTAATTTTTCTTTTTAAAATCACGTTTGGGAGACCAATCTTATGATATTTGGGATGGACTCATAATTTTTGAAATTTTGAAATACTCCTCCTATGTGCAGAGCAAGAATGGTAGGAATAGATTCGGAATGGGAGATAGCCTACCATATATGGAGCCAGAAACAAGGTAGAAGGAGCTAGTTCAGATGGTTTCCATCTAGTAGCAGCTACCAGAGCTAGAGACTGATAGGCAATGAGCACAGAAGGTGCTGTGATGCTACTACTGACAACTACTCTCACAGTCCTTGTTCACAATATATACTTTTTCTTAATTGAATGCCAACATTTTAGATAAAATGTTTGTGTTTAATACAGACAAAATGTATTTGCTTAATATTTCCAATCCTTCAACATTTTGATTTTAATGTACATTTCAATTTTGATGTGCCACAATCTAATTTTTTGCAAGATGTTCCTTTAAAAAATATTTGCAGGCTCCACCACACAGACATATTCCTCATATTCTATAATCTTTTTACATTTTTACCCAGATCCTTTCACCTTGCAAACAAGATTTTGAAAATATGCCTTGCTTAACACTTTGGAATGCATTGCCTATTGGAACGAGATACATTTGGCTTCAATATTGTAGTGACAATGCCACATAAGTGTCTAGCTATTGTAGGACAATAAACATGAGAACCACAACCATATGATACTTTTGGAGCTCAGTAGTTACTTCCCAAACCTGGTTGTTCGATACTGTAGTGCCTTTTGTGGTCTCTGCAGGCTGACTTATTTTTTGTGTTTTCTCCTCTGTTTCTGGCTCTGTCCCTAGACATCTTGCAAAAGGCTACAATAGTCCACAATAATGTAGACAGGGCAGGTTATCCAGGATACCCAGTGAATCCCTAATCTCATTTTATAGGAGGCAGCAGCATTAGCTGGGAGAGCATACAGCATCTCAGAAAAGCTGTTTTAATTTTAAAGGCACTAAATTCAGTTAACAATAGTCATAATCGATTTAAAATAGTTTCCATAATCCCAATTAATAAATATAACTGACACAAAATGGCTACTAGCGACTGATGTCTTGGGGCTACTGATGAAGCTGTAAGATCCATTGGACTGCAGAGTAGTCTGCAGTAGCATACAGTTCATCAATAATTTTTTTTTAAAGGCAGTTTAATTGTGGTGCTGGTGAAAGGTTCCCGTTAGACAACCATAGAGTCTGAACTCCTCTATTTATCAGAAGGGTAGCCATGTTAGTGTGGATCTGTAAAAGCGGCAAAGAGTCCTGTGGCACCTTATAGACTAACAGACGTAATGGAGCATAAGCTTTCATGGGTGAATACCCACTTCTTCAGCTGCATCCGACGAAGTGGGTGTTCACCCATGAAAGCTTATGTTCCAATACATCTGTTAGTCTATAAGATGCCACAGGACTCCTCTATTTATATTTATACACACAACAGCTGAAGCACTTTTGCCTCACCTGTGCTCTTCCCTGAGCTCAAGGTACCAACTATTGGGACAAGAGCATAGTTTGCTTCAATCTCTGTCCATTCAGTCCTTGGCCTCTCAGCTGAGGCCAGTCAGAAGGGCAGTTGTAGGCACAGCTTCCCCAACTTTCAGGCAAGGGGCAACAACAGTGTCTCCTCCCACTTCCAGCTTTGAGCCTGAGGCAGAGGAGAGGGGAAGGGGGCAGCAGCAACAACAGCCTGTGCATTTCCCAGAAGTCCTGCCTAATAGCTGAGGAGTGGAGATGCCACACAACAGACTCAGCCAGCACAGGGAGCCAGAGGGAAGTGTCCAGCTTTCCTTCAGCTGGATCCATTGACACAGAGAGGGAGGAAAGGTCCCCTCCCCACAGTTCTGGAGCACATGGGAGGAGGCAGAGGACACCCCCACCCCCTCCCACTGGAAAGGAAGGGGAGAGGACCGACTTTCCCCTACACTGGACCTGAAGGGAGGACAGGATAGAGAATGTGGTGGGGGATACAGAAGCACAGAGGACACTGGGGGTGGGTGGGAGGCGTTGGTCGGACACCGGGAGGACATCAGGGAAAGAGAGCATGGGGGTGACATAAGGGGATACAAAACTTGGAGGTAGACAGAGAGCATGGGGGAAACAAGGGGACCTTGGACACCAAGGTAGAAACTGGCATTGGGGTAACATAAGGGGAGGACAGCACTCCGACACAATGGTAGGGAGTAATCTGAGTGCTGTATACACACAAGCATGGTCATGCACACATGAAGACACACTTTTATGATATAACACAGGGACATAATGCTACTAGGGGGCTTTGAGGAGGAGGGGAACTGAGCCCATCTGCGGCACTAGCTCCTTGTACCCTTCCAATTTTATATTCGGTTACTGCGCATATTGTCGTGATGTGAAAACTTGTACAGTAGGAAGTAGACACATATATTCAACTCATTTCACATATGCCATTGAACCACCATTATACGGGAGTAGATTTGTTACTAGCAGGAATTGAAACGGTGCCCTAGCCAGGAAAGGTTCTATAGCCCATAACTAATCCCTGAGTTATGCCATCCTCCAGTGTGAAGTGCCTAATTGCAGTTATAAAGTGATAGTTATGTTAAAAATATAATTGTTTAAAATGGGTGTTTAATATTCTTATGCCAGGTAGAGCTGTTCCCTGACACCGTTCACTAAATCTTAAAGTTTTAAGGAAATTAATATAAAGAACTGAGATTACAAGTTTAATTGATAAAATAATATTGTTTGTGACCCTGGAAGCCCATTAATGCCAACTGGCACAGGGCCCACTATTCTGTAACTCACAACAAGCCTGACACACTCATTGCCCCAACACACTCTTGTCATAATCTGTATCTAAAAAGTGTCATGTGAGGTATCATATATAAACTGGTAACACACTGGTCCCAAAAACCATTGCATGATGTATGTACAGGTTGTGTATAAAGAGAGATATTTATGTGTGCTGAAAATGTGTTCTTAAAATGTATCTAGGAGGCAGTGCATAAATCCAACCTACCCTGACAAAGGAATGTGTATTTAAGTTGTCTGACCCAGTGTGATCACCAGCAGAGTACAATGCAAGCATATTTACATTTAAGGTAAACATAGACATCAAGCTAACAAGCAGAGGAGAAGGCTGCTTAACAATCACACCAGAGGACAAAATCTGCACCCCAGTAAATCTTTCTGACTCTCAAAACAGACACAATAGGGTAATGTAAGGGGGACAAAGAGACGTTTTAGTCATCCATCACTAGGTGTTGATAGTGTACAGCACCCTCTGAGAAGTTGGATCCTCTTGGAAGGAAAGGCAAGAGCTGCTAGAGACTTAATGTCAGTGAAAAACTTGCTTAGACAAAGATTGTAACTTGCTGAAATTAAGTTTGTCATTAGAAAGCATTTTGTTTTGTTTGTAACCACACTTGTCTTCTATTCTTAGTTAGTGTCATCTAAATCTCTGTTCTTTGTTAATGAACACTTTCTTGTTTTATTACAAAACCATCTCAGTGCTTTGTATTAAACTGGAGGATGAATCCACAACTAGCCAAATAGTCTAGTGTGTGCTCTGTTCCTTTGGACATGGCAAACTTAATAACTTCTGTGAGTGTCCAGTGAGAAGGACTGGAAACTGCAGGGTACTGGGAAATTCGGGTGAAGGGCCAAAATCCATTTGCTGTGGATGTAAGATCTTAACTACAGTTTCTGCTAAGAACTTTTCATATAGGCCCAGAGTCCAAGCTTGGCCTGGGGCATGAGGGCTAGCTAACAGAGAACAATACATGGCTAAGAGAAAGCTGGGGCAAACAGACAACTTTGTGTGTTTCAAGTCAGTGAGCAGAGTCAGCATAACTCTGAATGTAATTGGGTGTCCTTATTACGAGTTATAGACACATGAAGCACTGAGAAAGGCCTCACAGTTAGCTCCCTAACACAGGAAGAAGATAGTGGTACAATACCCCTCAGATTCCAGACAGAGTTCGGGGAGAGGAAATGCAAGGGTAAAAGTATAAATAATTGTTATTTTTAAGTACTAATTACTGCTTTTTCACTTTAAATCTCCAGGAATGTACCTGTTGGTCAACCGGGAGAGCTGCTACCTCATTCCCCTGGACACCAAAATTAGGATTTAACCTATACACTTTAATAGACATAGTTTGAGGGTAATTACCTGTGTGTCAGCAATATGTTAATTTGAGCCATGGGCGGAGCCATTATGTAATCTTTTAGACCATTGGCTTATTGTGCTTATCTTGTCTTGGTGCTAGAACCTATCCAGGGCCTTGGGAAAACCCATCGCTGTCGTTTCTCTCCACCCAATAAGCACCCTATATACTCTATTGTAATCAATTCTTCCACAGTGTCTCTGAGCCTAATAAGCAAAGTGACACTCCGCCAGCGCTGTGCGTAATAAACTCCTGTGCTTGACTCTACACGGTGTGGATTACTGTTCCTTCATCAGGTACTGAGGTTCACTGATTGTTACCAGCAAGACAAGGTTTGCACTGAATTAGTCCTGAAATATTTGCTGTCAGGGCAGACAAGCTGGTGTGTCAAAAGTTAACATAGCTTAGCAGCAGCAAAATTCTCACTTGCTGAGACTGAGAGGGGTAACACAGGGGCTCACCATTTTGGAAACCACAAGCAGGACATCACAGTATTGACATAATTTACTTACACTTCTGTACCCATTTGATTTGGTACAGCATGACATTTTGAGGAAAAAATACTAAAATGATATAAAATTAACATGTCACATATAACATGCCAGAAGTTCGGAATGAGAGACAGGGAATGGATCACTTGATGATTACCTGTTCTGTTCATTCCCTCTAGGACACATGGCATTGGCCACTGCTGGAAGACAGGATACTGGGCTAGATGGACCTTTGGTCTGACCCAGTATGGCCGTTCTTATGTCACACAATAAATGGATTCAAAACTAGCTAACTGATAGGTCTCAAAATGTAATTGTAAACAGGGAATTGTCATTCAGTGGGTGTGTTTTCAATGGGTGTATTTCCAGTGGGGTGTCACAGGGATCCGTTCTTGGCCCTATGCTATTTAACATCTTTTATCAATGACCTTCAAGAAAACATAAAATCATCACTGATAAAGATTGCAGATGACACAAAAACTGGGGGAGGGGTAAATAATGAAGAGGACGGGTCACTGATTCAGAGTAATCTGGATCACTTGGTAAACTGAGCGACTGCTGCTGAAATGCTGTGTCCTATTCTGGTGCCCACAATTCAAGAAGAATGTTGATAAATTGGAGAGAGTTCAGAGAAGAGCCACAAGAATGATGAAAGGATTAGAAAACAGGTCTTACTGTGATAGGCTAAAAGAGCTCAATCTATTTAGCTTAACAAAGAGAAGGTTAAGGGATGACTTGATTACAATCTATAAGAACCTACATGGGGAACAAATATTTAATATTTAGTCATGGAATCTTCAGTCTAGCAGAGAAAAGTAATAATACAATCCAATGGCTGGACGTTGAAGCTAGACAAACTCAGACTGGAAATAAGGCATCAAATGTAACAGTAAGGATAACTAATCATTAGACCAGTTTACTAATTTGTGGGGGATTCTGCATCACTGACAATTTTTAAATCAAGATTGGATGTTGTTCTAAAACCTACACTCGAGGAATTATTTTGGGGAAGTTCTATGGCCTGTGTTCTACAGGAGGTCAGACTGGATGATCACTATAGTCCCTTCTTGCCTTTGAATCCATGAACTATTAATCCTTTCTCATGATTTCTGACTTGCTTTCTCCTTCTATCATCCACTCTTCTCTCCTCAGATCAGGGTCTCTCTTGCCAACTCCAGTGCACCTCATCCCCTCTCTCTGCACCATTACCCCCATTTGTTTTAAATCATAGTAAAATTCAGTTGCTGGCACTAAATAATTGTGCTAGGAGAAGCAATCATACATACACTTACACACGTGATATGCGCACAAAATCACCTGATATTCAAGGTCAGGCAAGACCTGTTCTTTTCTTGTGCTTTTACCATAGCTGCTGCCAGTCATTCCAACACCAGTGAAAGAAGGGACAGAGGAAAACTCTGCTTTGTTCCCCAGGACAGAAGAAAAGCAAAAAAAAATCAAGATATGAAAGGGCACCTATGAAGCCTTTGGATTAGAATATCAAAAGCTTCTGTAACTAAGGAAACCAGGTCCTATGTTATACATCTCCAAGATTTGGAACAAGTCCTATTCCATCCTCTCAGACACCATGTCAAGAGACTCTGACAATATGAATTCCTTACTTTTCATATCAGCTGCACATAGAATCTGTGCACCCTACACAAATTGCACTTGTGAGAGGTATATGAAAGCAGGGCTCAGACTTGCTTGTTTTCCTAGTAACGGGCTGATCCTGCAAGGTATTGAGGTCTCACATTTTCCTTTGACGTCTGTGGAAACTGAAGATACTCGAAACGTCCCAGGATCAGGCCCACATTATTAAATTCTACTGGAAGCAAAAACGTGGGCCTTTGTGACTAGGACAGTCTTCATTTTTTGGACTGATAAAGCACAATAAATAACACTATCTTTAAAGCTTTGGTTTTCAAACTTTTTTTCTGGCGATACAGTTGAAAGAAAATTGTTGATGCCCACGACACAAAGGAGCTGGGGATGAGGGGTTTGGGGGTTTGGGAGGGGCTCAGGCTGGGACAGAGGGTTGGGGGGTGGGGGTGAGGGCTGCGGGCTGAAGCTGGGAATGAGGGGCTCAGTGTGTGGGAGGGGGCTCTGGGCTGGGGCAGGGGGTTGGGGTGCAGGAAGTGGTCAGGGCTCTGGGCTGCAGGTGCAGACTCTGGGGTGGGGTCGGGGATGAGGGGCTTGGGGTCCAGGAGGGGGCTCCGGGTATGGGTGGGGGGCTCAGGGCTGGGGCAGGGGGTTGGGGTATGGGAGGGGGTTAGGACTCTGGGATGGGGGTGCAGGCTCTGGGATGGGGCTGAGGATGAGGGGTTTGGGGTGCAGGAAGGGGCTCTGGGTTTGGGGAGGGCTCAGGGCTGGGGCACGGGGTTGGGGTGTGGGCTTACCTTGGGCAGCTCTCGGTCAGCGGTGCTAAGGCAGGCTTCCTGCCTGTCCTGGCACCGCGGACTGCACTATGCCCCGGAAGTGGCCAGAAGCAGGTTCGGCTCCTAGGCGGAGGAACGCAAGTGGCTCCTCACAGCTCTTGCTCTCAGGCACAGGAGGGGTGGGGGCAGCGCATGAAGCCCTGTGCCGCCCCCCACCTAGGAGCCAGACCTGCTGTTGGCCGCTTCTGGGGTGCAGCGCAGTGTCAGAACAGGTAGGCACTAGCCTGCCTTAGCCTGGCAGCACCACCAACGGGACTTTTAACAGCCCAGTCGGCAGTGCTGACCAGAGCCATCACAACCCAGTGCCTTACATTCCGCGACCCACAGTTTGAAAACCACTGCTTTAGAGTATGTGGCAAATGAGTCATCTCAAAGACACATTTGAGAACTGGTGCTAACAGCTGTATACAAAGTATACAGAAGCCAGCAGTATACTCATCTTCCCCAGGACCCCAAGTGACTTTCAGGAAGCTTAAACATTTCACAGCCTGCTTCAGAAACTGGATTTTTAACAAGCAGAATCATAGGCACCAACTCTGTGCGTGCTCCGGGACTGGAGCACCCACAGGAAAAAATAGTGAGTGCTCAGCACCCACCGGCAGCCCTGCAGATCAGCATCTCCTCCTCCCCCGCAGCATTCCCGCCCACTGCGCATCAGCTGTTCAGTGGCATGCAGGAGGCACTGGAGGAGTGGGGACAGGGGGTGGGACAGGGCAGGAAGAGGTGGGGCGGGGGCAGAAAGAGGCAGGGAGAGAGGTTGGGACTTGGGGGAAGGGGTGGAGTGGGGGCAGGGCCTGGGGCTGAGCACGGGGTTGAACATCCCCCAGGAACTCCGGATGTTGGTGCCTCTGAGCAGAATGTTAAAATATATTGAAAGTATACTTTTAAAATACATATTTATATTACTATAAAATAGACTTGCAAAACTCTTAATTATTTTTAAACTGATGATTTATTCAGGTGTGTTTGGTTTTGCTTGAGGCTGGGATCAATGTCAAAATAAGTTCTGAATGGTTCAGCTGTGCTAGCCAATGACACCATTGGCCATCATGTGCCAGCAATGCCCCTCTGCCATGTACATTGGCCAAACCAGACAGTCTCTATGTAAAAGGATAAATGGACACAAATCAGACATCAGGAATGGTAACATACAAAAGCCAGTAGGAGAACATTTCCATCTTCCTGGACACTGAATAACAGATTTAAAAGTAGCCATTCTTCAACAAAAAAACTTAAAAAACAGACTTCAAAAAGAAACTGCTGAGCTACAATTAATTTACAAACTTAACACCATCAGTTTGGGCTCGAATAGGGACCGGGAGTGGCTGGCTCATTACAAAAGCAATTTTTGGTCTCTTGGTATTGACACCTCCTCATCAATTATTGAGAGTGGACCACATCCACCCTGACTAAATTGGCCTTCAACATTGGTTCTCCACTTGTAAGGTAACTCCCTTCTCTTCATGTGCCAATATATATTTATGCCTGTATCTATAATATTCACTCCATGCATCTGAAGAAGTGGGTTTTTTACCCATGAAAGCTTATGCCCAAATAAATCTGTTAGTCTTTAAGGTGCCACCGGACTCCTCATTGTTTGTATAAATAGTCAATGTTATTTGTGCATCAGGTCATTATGAAAAATAAAGAGATTGCTGGAAATATCACAGGATCAATAATGAACCCAAGGTGAACAGCAGAGAAAATCACAAATACCATAAAATGATTTTAGCTTAATTAAATTACCTTCAGACAACACATTTTCCTCCAGGAAGGTAAGAATGAAAACAACTTAATCTAAACTTTGCCCCACTTGCCTGGAACAAGTAATGTGTTTGAGAGGAGCATAAAATATCATTAGATTGTTATGAGCATCTTGGTAAAGAATTGACAAACAAATGTTGGGTGGGTTCCATGAAGATACTTAGGCACCTAAGTCCCATTTTTAGGCTCCACTGCAATCCAGAAAACTCCCACTTGGCTGCCACCTAAACCTGAAGACCCAAAATTCACTTGGTGCCTAAGTTTTTGCAGTAAAAGTTCCTGAGATGCCTGTTTCTGCCTCAGAGCGTGCAGACTGCTGCACCACTCTAGGTACTCAGATGCCTATCTCCTGTCTAAGTCCCAGATAGATTCACAAATCAGGGAAAAGATAGGCAGCTGAATGCCTAAATTGCGTGTGGAGCCTGATCTGGTAGGCATGCTCAGAGGCAGCCTAACACCATACAAAACCATCACGGGTGAATTCCCTCATCACCTGTAGCTTAGCGGTTAGGATACACTCCCATGATGTAGGAGAGCCCTAGTTCAAATCTCCCCTCCCCTCCCACTTGCTGAGGAAAAGGGATTTGTACAGGGATCTATCACTGCTCTGGTGAGTGCTCTATCTAGAAAGCCATTCTAATGCTGTCTCTGGCTAAACTAATAGTTAACTATTTGATTATTTTATTAAAGTGAAACAATTTCAACAGGAGAGCTTGAGAGCACCTCCCACAACCACCCCATACCTCAATGGTTAGCTCACTCACCTCAGAAGTGGCAGATCGCTGTTCAAATCCCTTCTCCTCAGTTTGCAGAGGGAGAACTTGAACCAGGGGTCTCCCATATCCTAGATAAGTATGCTAACCACTGGGCTGAAGGTAATGAGGCAGGTTTTCATCCTTCCCTAGCTGTTTTGTATAGAATCAGGTGGCCTCTGAGGCTGAGCCCATATACCAGATTGAGCCCTGCACATGACTTAGGCAGCCGAACACCTAGCATCCCCGGTTCATGAATCACAAGCAGAGATAGACTGCTGGACTGCAGCCTGGACTTAGGCGTCTGTCTCCATAAGAGGAGAGGGATTTAAGATGCATCTCTGTTGGCAGCATCTCCCCTTGCCTTGCTTAGCCGAAAAGCTTCCTTACATGCTGGCTTCGAGGATTGCATTCTAAGGCATCACTCTCTACCCATTCATTGTACAGGCTGCCTAATTCAGGCCTTGTGGATCACAGTGTGGTTCCTGTGATTTTCCAAAGCCTAAAAATTAGACATTGGGACACAGAACATCAAGTGCCTAAGTCCCTTGGTGGATCTGGGCCCCATGAGCCTAGCTTTGTAAGCTTTCATGACACTTTTGCAAGGTTGGTTAAAAGCAAGATTAAACAAATATGTAATTTAATTAAATTTAATAATTTAACTCTAACAATGTAAATATGCATAAACATATTTAGAGAGAATTATGGTAACTACATTTATTAGTTTTAAAAGTATATAAATCAAACAGCACTTATATAATCATCAGAGATTTTCAATTAAGAAAAATAAAAATACTCATTGTTATTGTATTAAATGTTATAAATAATGGTAATTCATAAATAAAATGTCTAATGTGATTAATAGCATTAAAAATCTGGATATTTTATTTTTAAAAATACCATAAAACAAAATAAAGCACCATTATTTTATAGATTAAAAAAAAATCTCCTCAAATTATGCAATATAGGTCAAATTCTGCTCCCAGTTGAAACTGTGTAAGTCTGGAATAACTCTTAATCTACCTCTGCACTTTGAGCGAGAGGTGTGAGTCCTAGCTTGCACAGAGATACCCATGCTAAAAATATCACTGTAGCTGGGGTAGCAGGGGTGGTGGCTCAGCCTTGCTGCTTAAATACAAACCCAGAGAGTCCAGGTGGGTTTGTACTTGGGCGGCTAGCCTGAGCTGCTACCCTGGCTATACTGCTCTTCGTAGCGTGCTATTGCTCAAGCAGAGCTAGCATGTGTATGTCGACACAAACTGGGAATCACAGCCGGCTCCCAGTGTGCAGGTAGCCTATAAATCATCTGAGAAAATCCAGATTTACACCAGAGTAACTGAGCAGAATTTAGTACTGAGCACTGATAGCTGTTCTTACCTGATTTGTGTGGACTGGATAAACTGTTACAGACTACATATACCATTCACAGAAACATTTGCCAGTAGCTGAAATCATATTTATAATTGGTTTTGCTAATTAGGTCAGCAGAGAATGAGATAAAGTAATTATCCAAGTCTTCAATCCCATAAGAAAGATTGTTTGTGTGCCACAGAAATCTGTCAGGCATATAAACTTCAATACCATTCATAAAGAGAGAATTTAGACTGACCTTTTCAAGAGAGAATAGCAGGAATGTATTTATGTAGATATTATATTGGGAAACTGACAAAAAAAATCAGGAGTTTGAAAGAGGAAATTGTTGTTTGGACAAAAATACAGGAGCCTGGGGGGAGATGCTGATATTTCCAGTGAAAGTGGCCAGTCAAGAACAAAAGAGAGTCTTTCAGTGTGGACTGAAGCAGGGAAGTGTAAATCTTTGTGACTCTGCAAGGGAACATAAAAGCCAAAAGCAAAATCTTGTCTCCAACAGCAAAGCTTGATGACACTATCCACTCCAGTTCCTGAATAAGAGGGTCACAAAAATGTCACCTCTACTGCAGAATATTAAGAACACTAAGGACTCGGCTTGAAGTAAGAGTTTTGTGCTATGTAAAAGCATGCCGGTCCTCAAACCTTACAAAAAATAATGTATAACTCTCATCTGCCATTTAATGAATGGGATACATTCTGTCCTCAGTTACCCCATAAAATGCTACATATGTCAGTGGAGCTTCACAGGTGTAAATAAAGGTAAAAATTAGTCTATGTATCAATTCTGCTAAAAATCCCTACATAATCTACTGTCATCTAAATCTACAGTAATCGCTACTAAAAATAGCCTATGAGAGGCCATTTTTCTGTGCTTGCAAAAGTTTACATTATATAACAAATAAACCAGTTGTTACCTGGAAAATAAATAAGCTAACAGAGGGGCATGTTGTCTGCTAATAAAGTCAATGTTACTGTTGTTAACATGTAAATTATTTTTATTAGTTATAGCAGCATCACGAATGACATAAAGGAATGATGAGAGTAGGCTAGCAGATACTTCTGCTTTACAAAACTAATCTCGTTTTCATAGTGAAGGAATTACATGTAAACTCGTAATTCCTATGATGGCATGGTTATTTCTACCTCTTATAGGAATTATCTCACTTTTAAAAGTGCTTATCTTAACAAAATGCTTATGTTAAAGAGGAAGTGGAAAGGTTTTAACTAACTGAGACCAAGTGACTTGTAAGGAGTTAACCAGCTGATTCAGGGACAAAGGAGGTAAAGGCTCTCAGGTAAAAATCCAGTTTTAGCTCTTTGAGACAGATGGAGGCTGTTTGTTCAGCTCTCTGGTCTGGACACAATTTGTCTGAAAGGGTCCCTAAAAGCACAGTTTGGATAAGAATCTATTTTCCTGCCTCTGTATGTGAGTGATGGTTTTAGTATTTTGTTATTTACTATTATTAGATTGTGGTTTTATTATTTTGGGGGTCACAGTATCACTGTGGCATTAATGTCTCTTTGTGTTCTATGAGATAAAATAAGAAATCAATGTCAGGTTTTAAAAAGAAATCCTAAAAACATGCTCAGGATTTTATGATAAGGAACCATCCTGCTTCTACTGTGAATGTGGAATGTCTTTGTCCATCTCCTGCCCTGTCCTCCGCTTTTTCCCTAGTATAATCTCAGAGTTACAGACACCTCAGGAATGTAGGTTCTTCGTAACTTGAAACGTTTGTTACTCTGAACACAACATTATGGTTGTTCTAAGTTTACAACTGAACATTGACTTAATACAGCTTTGAAACTTTACTATGCAGAAGGAAAATGCTGCTTTCCCTTTTTTTTTTTTAAGTAGTTTACATTTATCACATTACTGCACTGTATTTGCTTTCTTTTTTTCTTTTTTTTTTTTGGTCTCTGCTACTGTGTACTTCCAGTTCCAAATGAGGTGTGTAGTTGACTGGTCACTTCATTATAGGTGTTTGTAACTCTGGGTTCTACTGCATGTTTCTTCTCTATCAGGCTGGTTGTGCTCCCTCTGACCTCTGCTGAGTTGAGGCCTGATGGTACAGTCAGAAACTGAGGGCCAGATACTCAGCTCCCAATAAAGCCTCTCTGCACTGCTCTATCAGCACAAAGTCTTAAAGCTAATGTATCAGGCAAGCAGGGGGAAAAATTAACCTGTGCATTTTTTACATAGTCAAATTCCATTTTTCAGTTTAGTTAGGTTGTCAGGTTGGGATAAAACTATTAAGTGGCAATGATTCCTGAGAAATAATGTAACCCTATTAATCCTAACATTATAGTTTGTATTACACAGACTAATCAGCCTTAATACTGTCAGATATTATGGCTAAATCTTGATGGCATTGGCAGAGATAACAAATGTATTTTGGATACATGGCAGCCAAACTCCTACCTGATCCCTACTTCTCAGTATTTATTTGTGAGTCAGCCTATTATTCTCACTTGGAATTATGGAGAGAGAAATCGAAATCCAGGAGGCTAGGCAGAGAGGTCTGAATTCATGAATATAAACAACACATTTAGCATTAGTTAAAGGGATACTGGTTGTGACACTATGCCCCATATTCTTCATATATCAATTACAAGTGGGTTTACAACTGGGGGATGCCCACCAGACCAAATGCAATCAGTCTGGATAGGCCATTAGGAAGAACAATAGGTCTTTGAAGATGCTAATCTCTCACCTTCCTGAGAAGCTTTCCTGGGATGCCACAAACAACCTCTGACTCATGGCTGCTTTGACACTGCAGGGTCATGTGATCAGGTCACCTGGTACAAAGGGTTCTCAGCCATATGTAAAATCTATGTAAGGCTGGGGAGTGACTTAAACAGTGGTCGTTCTTCACTGAATCCCTGCCCAGGATGACTTCTGGAAACATCTAAGAAACAAAGACAAGGGGGGGAGGGGGAAAAGAGAAGTACTGAGCCCAAGCTGGGAAGGTGTCTGGCCTGTGAAAGAAATACCTGGAGTTTTAAGCTGCAAGCATGAGGAGCTTGCCTTCAAGAAACCCTGCAATCTGCCTAGAACAACATTTAGGATGAGAAATTACTACTTGTAACCAGTTTCAGAGGGGTAGCCGTGTTAGTCTGTATCGCTTACAGACAGCCCCCCAACCTGAAGCAAATACTCAGCAGCAACTACACACCACACACTAGAAACACTAACCCAGGAACCAATCCCTGCAACAAACCCCTATGCCAAATCTGTCTGCATATCTATTTAAGGGACACCATCATAGGACCTAACCACATCAGCCACACCATCAGGGGCTCGTTCACCTGCACATCTACCAATGTGATATATGCCATTATGTGCCAGCAATGACCCTCTGCCATGTACATTGCCAAAATGAACAGTCTCTATGCAAAAGAATAAACGGACACAAACCAGACATCAAGAATTGTAACAGTCAAAAACCAGAAAGAGAGCACTTCAATCTCCCTGGACACTCAATAACAGACTTAAAAGTAGCCATTCTTTAACAAAAAAACTTCAAAAACAGACTTCAGCGACAAACTGCAGAACTGGACTTAATCTGCAAACTTGAAACCATCAAATTAGGCCCATATAAAGACTGGGAATGGCTGGGTCACTACAAAAAATAATTTCCCCTCTGTTGATACACCTTCTTGTCCACTGTTGGGAATGGACCACATGCACCCTGATTGAATTAGCCTCGTTAGCACTTACCCCCTCACTTGGTAAGGCAACTCCCATGCGCTGTATTTTTATACCTGCCTACTATATTTTCCACTCCATGCATCTGATGAAGTGGGTTATAGCCCACGAAAGCTTATGCCCAAATAAATTTAGTTAGTCTCTAAGGTGCCACAAGGATTCCTCATTGTTTTTACTTGTAACCGGTTTCTTTAGTATTAAGCTTTGCTGCGTGTTTGTTTCATTTGCTGGGTGATCTGCTTTGATCTGTTTTCTAACCCTTATAAACACTTAAAATCTATCTTTTGTAGTCATAAACTTGTTTTTGTTTTCTCTGAAACCAGTTTATGGAATTCATAACCGGCGGGGCGGGGGGGGGGGCAAAAAGCAGTGCATATATTCCTCCACATTGAGGGAGGGAGTGAATTTTATGAGCTTACACTGTCAGTTCTCTGTGCAGCGCAAGACAGTACAATTTTGGATTTACACTCTAAAGGGGGTGTGCTTTTGAGTACTGAGCAATCCCCTAGCTGAGTCTTCCCATGCAGAGCTGATTTCAGTATTTGTGTCTTTCTGCAACGGGGTGTGTCCCTATCTTTTGTGTGCTGGAGGATTCTTGAGTGCCTGTCTCAGCAGGACAGTGTAAGGGAGCCCAGCCTGGTGGAACAGGCGGGCTCAGTGATACCCCAGTACATCAGGTGGCATTATGGTAGTGGGGGACAACCCGTCACAATGGGTAAAAGCCCCATTATTTTAAGAAGACCTCTTTCCCCCACACATCCTCTGACTGCAGTTTAAGATCATCTAAGCCAGGGGTTCTCAATCTTTTTCTGTTTGAGACCCCCCACAACATGCTATAAAAACTCCAGGGCCCAGTGGGGGAAGTGGGGACTGGGGGCTCTGAGAGGGAGTGAGGGCTCGGGCATAGGTGTATTTTGACTTCTATTTTGGGTGGGCAGGGGTCAGCAGGGCTCAAGGTGGCTCCACACGGTGGGGTCCGGGGAGGGAGTGCCACCTCCACTCCCTGACTCACCTCAGCAGGCCACCCACCTGTCTGGATTGAGGGGAGCCACAACCAAAATTATGACTCAAAGGTGTGGGGGCTCAGCTCAAAAAGTTTGAAAATAGTTCAGGGTGCAGGGAGGTGGGTGGTTAGGGGCTGTGTACGGACAGAAGGGAAGCTCAGGGTGCAGGGAGGGAGATAGCTAGGAGCTGTGTGCTGGGTGGGCTCCCCTGTGGTCCCTGTTCCTCGAGGGCTCTGCCAGCCACAAAGCCAGGTCCTGCCACCCAGGCTGCATGAGCAAAGGGGGCGGGAGCTGAGGAGCAGCTTCAACCCCCTACACTACCAGCAGCAGGAGATAGAACGCTGCAGCTGCCTGCTCCATGGCACCAGCCAGAGCAACAGCTGCTGGCACTGCCCGGCTCCCCGCCTCTGACCTGGCCAAGGGGCAGGGAGAGAAGAAGGTGGAAGGGGGTGTGGAACTGCCCCGAGACCGCCCTGCTCTTGCACTGTAGTTTGGGGGGGGCAACACCCCCATGTTCCCCCAACTCTGCCCAGGGGGCTTGGGGCTCTGGAATTCAGCCCTGCTGCTCCTGGCTTCAGCCCCGCAGGGGGCGCTGGGAATGAGGGCTTCAACCCCGCAGCTCCTGGCTTCAGCCCCACGGGAGGCACTGGGGCTCAGGCTCTGGGTGTTAGCTGCGGGGCCCTGCGGAACCCCTGAAACGGTTCATGGACCCCAGGGAGCCGCAGACCCCCTTTTGAGAACCGCTGATCTAAGTCATTAGCAGCTTGATCCAAAGCCCACTGAATTTATTGGAAAGACTCCCATTGACTTCAGTGGATTTGGATCTGGCTCTAGCACAGCGAACTGGGAGTCAGACCTGCAGTCTGTTTTCACTGACTTGCTGTATGACCTTTAGCAAGGCTCCTAACCACTGTGCCTCCACTTTGCAACCTGTAAAGTAGGCAGTAGTAATACTTACATTTCTGTAATAAGTGTTTTTGGATCCTTTGATCTACAGTGAGTTTACAATAAGGACCAAATTCTACTCCTTTGAAGAAAAAAGTATATAACAAGATTTTGGAGTATCTGTATGAGTGATCAAGGCAGAGAAACCAATTCCAAATCTAACCATTTAAGAAATACAGATCCTGTTGTGGGGTCTTTGCTGTGAAGGAGGATTTGGGAGGGCTTTATAAATCCATAGGTCAGAAATGTCACTATTTAACCAATAATTAGTTCCATATCTAAGTTAGGGTTGTCAACTTTCTAATTGCAGAAAGCTGAACATCCTTGCCATGCCATCTGCCTCGTTCCTTCCATGAGGCCCCACCCATGTCCTGCCCTTTCTCTCAGGCCCCACCCCCACTCACTCCAGCCCCTCTCGCTCAGTCGCTCACTTTCTCCCACCCTCACTCACTTTCACTGAGCTGGGGCTGGGGGTGCATGCCCTGGGGTAGGGCCAGAAATGAGGAGTTCAGGGTGCAGGAGGGGGCTCCAGGCTGGGGCAGGGGTTTGGGGGTGTGGGAGGGGTGAGGGCTCTGACTGGGGGTGTGGGCTCTGGGGTGGGGCTGGGGATGAGGGGTTTGGGGTACAGGAGGGGGCTGCTGGCTGGGGCCAAAGGATTTGGAGTGTGGGAGGGGGCTCAGGGTTGGGGTGCAAGAAGAGGTTCAGGGTGTGGGCTCCAGGAGGGAGTTTGGGTATGGGAGGGGGCTCACGGCTGGTCTTTTAACAGCCCGGTCATCTGTGCTGACCGGAGCTGCCAGGGTCCCTTTTCGACCGGGTGTTCTGGTCAAAAACTGGATGCCTGCCAACCATAATCTAGATCCTGTATTTTGTTTCACTTTGATTTTTGCACAGTGCTTTGTACTGGTTTCACAACACAGAATGGATTTTCAGGTTACATAATTCAATTTAAATTACAGTAATTATCTTCCTAACTATCGGTACCATCTGAAGCACAATAGTATTTCTACAGAAAGGCCAAGGCTCCAAAGGCTAACCAAAATTAACATGCCACTACTGGATCATCCTGGATAGCGTAAGCCCAAAATGTGACATAATATATATAGCAACGTTCCCAACCAATGCATTGAGTCTGAACACCCCTAACCTTTGGGAAAATTCAGAAGTGAGTCTGGATCTGAACTCTGTGGCTTGGGCTTAATCACCAACCAGTTGAACATACTATATGTGCAGGTCCTATACAAAGTCATGGTTTTTCTCAACATTCAAAAAGCAGTAAGAGTTGCATTTTGAGACATACTATAGTGTGTAGTGGAGTGAAGTGAAATGAAATGCATGCCACACCATTCTGCAATGACATGCCACTGCCAAAAAGACAGCATATGCATTCCTTTGACTTTATAGAATGTTGCATATCACCAAATGCTTTAACTCTTCTCTTACACATTTTAAGTAAGTATTTTCCATTCTGTTGTGTTCTGTCAGATATGGGACCATTGCAATTTAGATTAGAAGTATTCCTCACACTGAAATTAATTACCAGATGAAGAATATTTGATTTTGTGGCACCTTAGAGATTAACAAAAATTTATTTGGGCATAAGCTTTCATGGGCTAGAACCCACTTCATCAGATGCATGGAGTGGAAAATACAGTAGCAGGAATAAATACACAGCACATGAAAAGATGGGAGTTGTTTTACCAAGTGGGAGGTCAGTCTAACAAGACAATTCAATTGGTATCCTACTGTTAATTGAATTGTCTCATTAGACTGACCTCCCACTTGGTAAGGCAACTCCCATCTTTTCATGTACTGTGTATTTATACCTGCTATTGTATTTTCCACTCCATGCATCTGATGAAGTGGGTTCTAGCCCACGAAAACTTATGCCCAAATAAATTTGTTAGTCTCTAAGATGCCACAAGGACTCCTCGTTGTTTTTGCTTATACAAACTAACATGGCTACCACTCTGAAATATTTGATCTGTTACTTATAAAAGAAACTACACATATGAAGAGTATTATCCATTCACATGATTTATGAACACACAGTCCTCCAAAAAAGGGAACTAAATAATGAATCCATAGGAAATTTCTGAGTAGATTTTAAATTGAGTATCTGTTGAAGGATGTGCATTTTTGCCTAATAATCTAAAACCTCACCATGTCCCATCTCTTTTACAAGCCACATTTCTCCTTCAAGGACCCCTGTATGTTTCCATTTGGGAATGGTCCATCCCTACTTCCCCAGCCCAGGGCCATTCTTTGCAACTTGGCACCACCACCAGCCCCGATGGCTGCTCCTTCTAAAAAGGATAAAAGAAAGCATGCTGGCACCAAGAAGCTGCTTGGGGGGGTGGGGGACAGAGAGAAGAAGACGTACTAGTGCTCTTCTCCACCCGAGTGCCAACTTCTTCAGAACACCAACACCTGAGTTGTTGGTGCAGAGCCTGTTAGAGGTGATGATCCAAGATCTAGCCCCAATCAGGATTCCAGAAAACATCATCCATTTCCCTATGCTGTGGTCCATCCCCTTACACACGTCTTCCTTCTGAAGCCCTCCAAGAAGGGTCAATCTGTTCTAAGCATATAGCACCCTGGGTGCCATCACATACTTGGGGGATATATTTTATACGACAACATGTGAAGTAACCGTGTAACCTTATTTTTATAAACCTTATCCATGTGACTTCCTACTTTCTCCCACCTATTGTAACTGTCACTTGCTGCTTCATGTCTAGCATTAGAATTTAAGATCTTTGAAACAGAGGCTGTGTCTTCCTATATGTTCAGAAAGCCCATTTTGGGTGTTGCCACAATATAACTGTTATTATTAATAATACAATTATGCTAATCTAACATTGCTCCATTCCAATAATTTTTAAAATATGACTAATAAGAATGGAAAGCAGAAGAGTGATGATGATTGCATGCAGTCACACACATATTGTGCTAGGTTCTTTCCAAACACTTAAAAATCCCACTGCCCTCAAGACTTTATAATCTGAAAAACAAAAACAGATAAAGGATGGGGGAAGAGAGTAGAATATACAAGCCAATTTTAAGGGTGATGGCTGCCACACATATTAGTAGTTCCATATTTGCTATTGTTGTTTTCCATTTGTTTATTGAATAAGCTCCCCTCAGCTGCCCTCCTATCTCGTGACTGACAGCTAACAAATTTTGTAGTCTTCATAGCAGAAATGGACCTTGTTTCTAACATCTATATTAATAAGTTACATACTGACACTTGACTGAGAAATCAGGAAGTGATACAGTTACTGTATTAAAAATAAATGGGGTTTTTTTTGAGGAAGTGGAAAATAAATAGTTTGAACATAGAATCATAGAATATCAAGGTTGGAAGAGACCTCAGGAGGTCATGTAGTCCAACCCCCTGCTCAAAACAGGACCAATCCCCAACTAAATCATCCCAGCCAGGATTTTGTCAAGCCTGACCTCTCAGGAAGGAGATTCCACCACCTCCCTAGGTAACCCATTCCAGTGCTTCACCACCCTCCTAGTAAAAAAGTTTTTCCTAATATCCAACCTAAACCTCCCCCACTGCAGCTTGAGAACATTACTCCTTGTTCTGTAATCTGCTACCACTGAGAACAGTCTAGAGCCATCCTCTCTGGAAACACCTTTTAGGGAGTTGAAAGAAGCTATCAAATCCCCTCTCATTCTTCTCTTCTGCAGATTAAATAATCCCAGTTCCCTCAATCTCTTCTCATAAATCATGTGCTCCAACCCCCTAATCATTTTTGTTGCCCTCTGCTGGGCTCTTTCCAGTTTTTCCACATCCTTCTTGTAGTGTGGGGCCCAAAACTGGACACAGTACTCCAGATGAGGCCTCACCAATGCTGAATAGAGGGGAACGATCATGTCTCTCAATCTGCTGGCAATGTTCCTATTTATACAGCCCGAAATGCTGTTAGCCTTCTTGGCAACAAGGGCACACTGTTGACTCATATCCAGCTTCCCGTCCACTGTAACCCCTAGGTCCTTTTCTGCAGAACTGCTGCTTAGCCACTTGGTCCCTAGTCTGTAGCGGTGCATGGGATTCTTCCGTCCTACGTGCAGGACTCTGCCCTTGTCCTTGTTGAACCTCATCAGATTTCTTTTGGCCCAATCCTCTAATTTGTCTAGGGCCCTCTGTATCCTATCCCTATCCTCCAGAGTATCTACCACTCCTCCCAGTTTAGTGTCATCTGCAAACTTGCTGAGGGTGCAATCCACGCCATCCTCCAGATCATTAATGAAGATATTGAACAAAACCAGGCCCAGGACAGACCCTTGGGGCACTCCGCTTGATACTTGTGTATCTAACAGCTATTGTAAAGCTTCCTCCATAGTAAAATGTATTTCGTGGAAGTGGAAAAATTTGAAAGGGAAAAGTTAACATAAGCAAGTCACAGCTACAACTATTTGGCATTTCACAATGCTAGCACTGCATTGTTTAGTTAAAAACAATCATATGTTTTAGCAACATAAATACTTATACTAAACTTTCAGTCTTTTTACACTAATATATGAATGATATCACCATAGCAAGAGAGAGGGTTATACAGTCAGGTATACAGAGTATATTATTCACAGCTGTATGGACTGTACTCGTGTGCACACAGAGTTCTCCCATATAAGAACTGTAACATAAATAGGGCCAGATCATGGATACATTGAGTAAGGAATCCAGCATGAAGCTCACAGCGATCCATATATGTACAGAGAGGTACTTTAGTAAAATGTGTGCAAAAGCCATGCAGGGTAATAAGTAATTACATAGTGTTTAATCATTTGAAAGTGGTTTTAGAACTGGTTATAGTGTGGTAATCACTACACTAGGAAATTAAGGGCACAGTTCAACAATCCTGTGCTAAAAGTGATGATACAAACAAACATTTTAGAATATGTAAACTTAGTGTCCTTTTCACACAACTTTACCACTTGTGTAAATAGTCTTTAGTGGAGTTATTTCTCACTAGCACTGGTATAAATAAGAGAAGAATAAAGCCCAAAATATTTAAACTTCTTCATCTTTCTTGTATTTATTACACAGGCACAGACGGAAATTTGGTTTGTGGTGTTCATTTTCTATGTGTAAAACGATTGCAGTATTATTCTTGTATGGGTGTCTCTAACAAGGTCGCAGGTTCTTGGACCTTATGTAGGAATGCAGGACTTTGAGTCTCCCTATGCTTTTGCACTAGAACCTTATTTAAAGATATATAGTAATTTCTGCTGACTCATGATGGCCAATTGATTTTGTTAGGGCTTGTGTTCACTACCAGAGACATAGATGCTGCTGCAATCGATGCAGCAGGTGTCAATTTAGCTGGTTTAGTTAAGACCCACTAAATCAATGGCAGAGCGCTCTCCAGCGGATTCTGGTATTCCAGCTCCCTGAGAAGAGTAATGTAAGTAGACCAGAGAGCATCTCCCATAGACGCAGCACAGTGTAGACACCACAGTAAGTCTACCTAAGCTAAGTTTACTCCAGCTACATTATTCGTATAGCTGAAGTAGCAAAATTTAGGTTGACTTACCCCAGAAGTGAAGACAAGCCCTTAGTTCCAACTAAGCTATAACAGAAGTTGTCGAGTCTCTGCAGCAGAAGGAGCTAGCGGTGGGGACAGAGGGAGTACTGGAAGGAAAGTCCTAGGAACAGCCAACCTTGAGGGAAAAAGTCCAGATGAAGTTGGTTTTTTTTTGTTATTCAAATTACCAAAAAACAAAACCCTTGGAAGAAGGTCAGTTTGGATTTACACACAGACACACAGACACACACATGCATGTGCACGCCATAAAGAACTGGATAGTTACAATACTAAATGTTACAGTGGATGTACCTATTAATTGCCACTGCTATTATAAATCTGAGTAATTTACTATTATGCTAATTAATAATTTGTATGTTATAGATTATGAGACAGGTGCAAGATGAATATACTACTATTATCCCTTTTGCCTTTATTTTTATACTTTATCCATTGAATAGAATTATATAAGCATTTTCAGTTAAATGTGCAGCTATGTTAGTGTTACTATTGTTACTATTATTTTTTAAAGGAAAACTCTTTAAAATTAAACGACTAGTACATATTGAGTCAGTTTTCAGAAGGTGCTATGTAAAAAAATATAATTTTTTTTGTTTAATGCTCTTATTAAGCATAAACTAGATCAAACTAAAAAAATTTCACAGAAAAATATAAAACACTAATGTTAAATGAAGGACACTTCACAATGTTCCATCTCTGAGGAAAATACCTGGGGTGATGAATTATAGGAGAAAAGTAGTCAGATCACTTTATCACTTCTCTTTACATATTTGTGGCTGCTTGATATTACTTATTGCTACTAAAACATCTTTTCTCAGGATGAACTTTTTTCACATCATGTCACATAACTGTCATTTGTCATGAAGTTTGTTGGGAACTGTTATACTGAGAAAAACAGACACTGACTTTTTGAATTATATTTGAATTTTTTTAATTGCATTTTGCTTTGTTCTTTCAAGCAACTGTATGCTCAGCTTTAATAAGGGGTGGGGCAAAGCATTTAACAGCACCCAGGTGTCAAATGAAATGATCTTCCTGTTATTGTTTTCCATAATTGTAATTAGTTTTATTGTTTTTTATGGGAACTAACTTGTTTCTTGTGAAACTGGGTGGAAAAATGTTATTATTTAACTGCACCAGGGTATCAGGATTCAGTTTGTTGTACACAAGCTATTTTAATTCAAGGGAGATACTAACAATATTATTTCTTACCAAGGGCCCAATTCTACTACATTGCAATTAAGGTCGCTATTCCACCAACACTTATGGTCATGAATAACTTTACACAATGAGACTATTTGTGTGTGTAAAGGTACTCATGTGCATAAGTGTTTGCAAGGTTGGGACATAAATTTGCAATCCACAAACAAGTGGTACAAAACATCTTCAGACTCCAAAAACAATACAAACAAGCTGCTTTTTAAATTTTATTAGACTGTACATGACCCAGAAGAGTAGGAAACCACCTAAATTTACACTAAAATAGATGAAATACTGCACTTTTAAATTTATTGACTGTCAAGCCTGATATAGATTTTAATTAAGCTTCCCAGAGAAAGGAGGGGTATTTGTATGGTGGTTTGAGGACATAAATAGAGATAGCATGTGATCTGTCTTTCCTCCTCTCTCATCCTTCAGATGCCAAGGTCTCTGGAGGCCTCACAGATAAGGAGCTTTTCAGTTATAGTGAGTATATATAGTTATGCTTTCAGTAGCAACTAAATTTTCTACCTTTCATTAATGAAATCTCTTAGCTAGTTTGCAGGAATGCAGTTCCTGGACAAGGCACTCCTCCATATTCTGTTTCCTCTTGAACATTTTACTTCCCATATATTGCAAAATGAAACATTACAGCTCTAATCCTTTTCACTGCATAATATTTTAAGGGAGCTCTCTTTTGACATGAATCTTAAAAGCATATTGCCAAAGCAAATCAACTACATATGGAAATGTTTGGTCCTCATTTACTGGGACAAAGAGGAGGAGAGTGTTTGAATCATGGCACCAACATCTAAGAAGTTCACTTGTTTTAAGTTTTAATTCAAGAGAAGCGAAGGAGTTTGCACTGGGATGGTGTACACTTGGATATTCAATCAAAGTTTTGGCTACACTGAAGTGTTTTGGAGAATGCTCTCTGAAAGCCTGCTGTACTACCCATCAAGTGGCAAAATATCAACATGTTGGTAAAGAACCAACAGTTCTCAGTAAATAGCCGTGCCGTTTTGAGAGTTATATCCAACAAAAATGTTAATTTCTTCCCCTTGTCTCACAGAGGGCTGCCTCTTCTCAATTTTAATTTGCACAAATTGTTTATTTAGTCTCTTTACAGCCATGTAAACACCCTACAGTCATTCCATGTGCAAAGCTCTCACTGAAAATCAATGGGCCTAATTCTGGTCGCATATCAATTTTACATTGTTGTAAGTCCATTGGATGAGATTCTCAGCTGGTGTAAATTGGTGTAACTAGCTTTGTTAACTTCTATGAAACTACACTGATTTATGCCAGCTGAGGATCAGTCCTACTGGATTAAGCAGAGTTACTTGTGATTTATTTCTGATTTATGCCCCCATGAGATCAGAATCAAGTCTAACAGGGGTTCTTTGTGCAGGAGAATTGTAGAATTAGCCCCTTCTAGGGGAGAAGTCCAGTAACTTCCTTCCTGAATTCATATTAGTTCATATTCTTATGTGTAAAATTCCTGTTGCCATCAGCTAGGGACCTTATCTCTTGTGCTGTTTTCACCTAATAAAAAGGATTTAATTCTGATGGTTCTATCTGTACTAAGAGGTGCTAGTCGGAAGTCTTTTGATTTTTCCCACTCAGTATTGTATGGACTACACCTTACAAAATATCAATTATTAATTAGAATACATTTTGGGGTTGTTACTATCAGTTCACATAGAGATAATCCTGACTATCCAGATTTCTTCAAAAGACCAGCAGAAGTGGTGTGGGACACACAAGTATCCATCTATTGCTCAAACACCCACTCTCCAGAACTGCATGTGAAATCATTGTTGCTCCCCCAGTGGGTCAGATTCTCCAAAACTAAGATTTGTGGTGCTAACAGAGACTAACTCTGTTTTGTTATTTATGTTGCAGTAACACCCAAAATGTGCCAACTGCTTTCCAAATACAGAGGTAAACACATAGTGAAAATGTGAGTGACTGATCAATCATGGCTGAAATTTTGTTGGTGATTCTCAGGAGGCAAGGTTAAAGAAACACAGGATTTGGAATGGGTACAAATACTCATGTTTCAGGACATAAGGTGATCTCTTAACCATAAGGGTGAAGAGGGATAACCTTGTGGGCAGGTTATCCCCTAACTACCTAATGCAGTGTTGCTTTCCTTTGAAGAATCTAGTACTGGTCCCTGTTGGAGACAGAGTACTGGACTAGGTGGACCACAATGTAATCCGGTATGACAGTTCCTAGGTAAATGATATATACACAAATAATGGAAATTATTTACATGGAAGACACCTGTAAAATGGTTAGTCTTGAGATAGTTCCCAACTCTCTGCACTTTCTGGATAACTCCACTCAAAATTTCTCATATTGTGCCTAGTTTCTGCCCACACTTAGTATCAATTTTAAATCTTTGTTAAAACAATGTAAATTATGTAATTCTACATACATGTTTAAGTTATGATTAATTGTATACATATGTCCAAATTGTATTATTTATTATTTGTTTTCCATTATGATTTCAGTATAAGTTAATTTTTTTTCATAGTGCTAAAGAGTATACTATAATTTATTTTCAGATGAAAATCTGTAATTGTAATTAATTATAATTGATTATATTAGTTTTTAGGGTAGTTCTGCAAGCACTATCAAATGCCTCCTGAAAGGCTTTTTGTGTGATCAAATGTAATGTATTTGGCTATTCCCCACCTGTAAAACGAGGATAATGATACCAACCTCCCCTGTAAAGCACTCTGAGATCTACTAATGAAAAGACTTAGGTATTATTATTCATCACATTCCTACTTCATATAACTATTTACAATGGTTTTAAATCTAAACAGCCATTCCTAATGCAGGCAAAACTCCCACTGAGACCAATAACTGCTTTGCCTGAATGTGGCCTGATATTGAAAGGAGTTGAGCACTTTGAGCTTCCATTGACTTCAGGGGTCTGCCTATATGGAGCTCAGTGCAAGGTAGGGGCCTTGGATATGATTATATAGGAGTTGGCATGACATATAGACAATAGGGTGCTCAGCATATTGCAAGATCAGGCCCATAGGTACTACAGGTTGGGCTCAAAATATTACACATAAACTGTGTTGTGCATCACAAGAACCACTTTGTCATCCTACACACAATTTATATAAATCCTTGACACAAAGAAAAGAATGCACTGCTCTGTACTGAAAACGGAATAAGTTTCATAGAGCTGTTTCACGTTGTTCCCTATAAAATTTAACATACACAGAAAAAAATAATAGAAGTGAGAAATGGGAACAATTTCCACATTGTTTTTTTCCATAATGGTTGAAATTTGAATTGCTAATTCACTGCCAGATGTGCAGCTACAGACCGTGTAACAACTGTCCTGTTCATGTGGTATTTAATTATTTCTTACTGTGACATATAGGATATGCTGCAAAATCTGATAATGAGCCCTGGGGTTTTGTGGGGAAGGGTGGGTTTGGAAGAAGTAAATGAAAAAACCTCACGGATGTAGAAATGTGGATGTACATGGCACAGGCGTTAAATAATTTACCAGGAAAAAAAGCATTCAGAATGAAGCACTACAAGCAAGCACTAAGGGTGAACTGATGGCCCTATTGAAGTCAATGAGAGTTTTGCTGTTGACTTCAAAGCGTCACCACCTTTCCATACTCCAGGTTTTCTTTCAGGTGTAAAATTCCCCTAGTACTTTTAATAAATGTCCTTTATTTATGCAAGCAAGACTCAGCCACAAAAGTCAGATATAACAGCACAATGCAACAGCATGGCCACAATGTAAAAAGAATGTGTGAGAGAAATTAATTAGCAAACAATATATTCTGCATGTAATTTATGAAAAAATACACTAAAGATATTTGCATTAACACAGTATGGAAATTGAAAAAAGATTAATGCAATTTGCCATCTCAGTCCAGAAAATATCCCTTTAGGACAAAACCATAGCATATTTCTTGAAATGTGTCATTTAAAAAATAGCTATATATTATTTTTCTGCTTAAATGCACTGAAGAACAAAATTATTATTCGTGAAAAGAATACAAAAACAAACTGAGAAATACCAACAATCCTCAAAATTTTGAGGTAGCAATACAAAATTAGCAGGGAACTAAAATAACCACCTTATTCCACAACATATAAAAATAAGTTATACTCATTTAGAAATTCTTCTTGCTTTGCGTTCCTTGATAGTGGGCCCTTTTGGAGCCAAATCTAGCAGTGAATTCAGGACAGAAAGTATTACTGAGAACAATAAATGATGTCCCTGGCTTAGCAATCGAACTATGACAAAGAAAGTAACATAATACCATGTGAGTAAAGTAAAGAGACACTTTGCCAAAAATTGTTATAATTTATCCAAACTTGTTAGAAATAAGAATTTAAAAATAGAAAAGATATCTTAATGCATTTAAATGACCATGCTATATGACTCCTTCCAGTCAAGATAAAGCTACCAGCATTAACCCAAAGAAGCACATTAAGTCCAAATCTTGTGCTTCACACCTTTATAGTGTAAGTGGGCACACTTAAAGAGTTGCACTTGTTTGACAGATTGTACCACCTCCACAGATATTCCCCATCTTGAACAGAATGGGAAGTTCTGTTCAAACCTTTTGGAACTTTTTAGAGAACGCCAGCTGATAAGCAATACATAGATCTATCAATCACTTGGTATATGAACATACAATTGGCATGACTACAAGGGTCATTGCCAGGGCTGGCTCCAGGCACCAGCTTTCCAAGCAGGTGCTTGGGGCGGCACTTAGAATGGGGCGGCAGTTCGTAACCTGCGGCGGCAATTCGGCAGCAGCTCCACCACTCTTCCCACCGCAGCGGCTTTTGGCAGCAGCTCCACCGCTATTGTGATGGTGGCAATTCGGCGGCAACTGCTTGGGGCGGCAAAATTGGTAGAGCCACCCCTGGTCATTGCACAGATATACAACCTTTAGTGAGTCCATAGAAGAAGCTACAGAGACCAGACTACAAATACGTGGTATAGCTGAAAGTGTATGGGATCAGAAATCAGGTCTTTTTGGTGGTGATGGATCCCACTCCACGCATTGGAAATAATCACACCTACAAAAGGGCAACGTGGTCCTTGTGATCATCAAGAGCTAGGGAAATCCATAGGAGGAGGGAGGGTGTCTGGCCCTAGGAGGCCAGATCAAGATACTTGAACAGAATGAGTCACAAAGGTAGGACCACCCTGCTGCAGAGAACATGCTCTTTCGCCTACCTACCACTACTGCTGCTTCCTGACTGCACTCTCAGCCTGAGAACCAGAGGGTGGGAGATAGCAGGCTGGATATAAAGAGATCATGTCATAGAGCTCGCAGCAAGTACATGCTCATGAACGGAGTCTGCAGCTGGAAGGACATGGACAGGCTCTTCACTGACTGGTAGGAGGTGATGGTCTGCAGCTGCTTGACGTGTGAAGAAAGACAGGCTGGGTATAAAGAGATCACTTTATAGGCGCGTGGGTGGAGGGTCTCAATTGTAATAAAGGAGGGAGGAGGGCTCATCTCGGAAGTAGGGAAGGGAAAATGAGATGAATTAATGTGGCCCTCACTCTAGGATCCCAAGGGAGCATACTCATCCTTCAGGTTAATTTCCTTGCTTTGCTGTATGTTCCTCTTTGCAGATTTGCTCCTTGTTAATAAGTGTATTTTCATCAGAATATTAAAACTTTGGGGAAGTTTGGTCTGTTCGATGAAACATTTCTCCTGTCCTGATATCTGACTGTCGAACCATAATTCGGGTGCCTCGTGTGTCTGCATTATGGTAGAATCTTTAATTACATGATCACGTGCTATTTTTGCCACAGGATCTCTGCCTCATTTAGTGCAAAAGATAGATGGTGCTCAAGGAATGAATCGGGGTGTGTAGTGATTGACACTGTCAGTAGGACCCTGCCTTATTCTCTATAGGGTTTGACAGGTGAGTAGCAAATCAGAGATGGACTTCATGAAGAGCTAAGATGGTCTTATAATTAAAGCAATTGATTGTCCCCATTTCCCCTCCCGCCAAAAAAGACAACAGGTTTCTATTCCTGGCACAGCCACATACTTCTTATGTGTCGTTGGGCAAGTCATTTAAACTAAACTTTTCAAAGTTGGCCACTAATTGTGTGTTCCTCATTTTGTAGGTGCCAAATTTGAAAACCTGAAGCCTGGTTTTAAGACTTGTTGACTATGCACAACTGCATCTGAAGTCAGTGGGAGCTGTGGATGCACAGAATCTTATGCAGTAAGACAGTGTGGTCTGGGGGACTGAGCATAGGCTTGAGAGTCAGGAGGGATTGCATTCTACTCCTGCCTTTGTCACTGATTCATTGTATGGTGGTGAGCAAATCACTTCACCTTCCTTTCTCATTTTCCCCTGTGGTCAAATGGGGATAATTACAGTCTCCTATTTTTATGGATGTGGAGAAAATAAATGCATTAATGTTGTGACACTCATTTACTATGATGATGAGTGCCAGAGGAAAGCCTCTGAGAAAATTAATAATCAGCGGATGGTGGGCACTTAATAAGGCATGGGACAACTTATTGAATAATGGGGATGAAAAGAAATATATAATAACTCTCTCAGCCAATGAGCATGTATCCTGGGCACCGACTGAGGCAGGGTTCTATGTTAAAAAAAATGTATAATTAAAGACTGTGCCAAAATATGTATGCCACAAGGAGTCAGAATTACAGTTGCATGGGCAACCTTAATTTTGGGATTTTGTAACTTTTTAATGCTTGACTTTTCAACCTTATTATATTATTTTAACACAGGTGTTTTTAGTATGTAATATGCACGTGAGGGAGATGTTGGTAAAGACGATAGTTGAAGTTGTGTTAAAATTCCAGATAAAGCAGGACTAAAATCTGTTATACATTTGAGTAATTAAATTTATTATCCAAATTTAATACAAAAACTCTTAATAAGACAAATATATTTTCTATGTAATTTTTAGTAAAATGCTAACTTTTGCGGAGGAACTCTTTTTAAATGTTCCCTTTTTGAAGTTGTACTGAATTTTTCTCACATTTCTTTGGTTATATCTAGCAACCTCAATCCCTATAAATTCCAAACTTCACACACACTCATTCTGATAACATCTTGGTCACAGGGTACATTTGAAATTTTAAATTAAATAGATAAAGCATTTTCCCATTATTCAAAGTAACTAATTTGATTTACTCTAAGATTAGCCAATGAAACTTCAGTTCCATCAGCTGCTTTTGTTTTCCAAAGTCGCCAACCACTTCCTTATCACCTCTGTTCAGCATAACGAGCATGGAGGGAGCCAGGCAACCTAGGCAGCAAAGGGCAAAGAGGAGTGGGTTGTAGGGAAAGATGGGACTCCAAGAGGCCATAGTGCATAAGTAAGGAAGTGGGGAGATAGAAGTTTAGCAGAGTAGACCCCCCTCACAATCCTTTCTTTCTCCCTCACTGGCCCCACCACACAGCAGCCATAGGGGGAGGGTGTGGGTCGTAAGCAGGGATGTGGGAGGGGGGCAAAGTTGGAGCAGGGTTGTGTAGTGAGAACATAAAAAAGAAGGAGGCCTTGACTGGAAGGGGCCTGGAATAGGAAAGTGCTTCTCTCCCTTCTGCTTCTTCACCCTAGGGCCTGTAAAATGCAGCAGTATTGAGCTCAGTATTGTTCCTTTCAAACTTTGCACTTCTGAGGCTCTCCTTTGCCAGTGAAGATACCAGACTGCACAGCACAAAAAAGATATGGGAGATCACAGAAGATTTGTAACAAATTGTACTAGGATCACTCTGCCTTATGGGGTGCCTGCCAGGGAAACACCCTGGAAAGCAGCAGCTGGTCCCGGACTTATCCCCAAAAGGTTCTTCTAATTTGCTGCAAGAATGCTTTCTGAAAGGAAGTGCTGGACAAGTTTGTCTTCATCTATCTATTCCAATTGACAGGGTTCAATTCCCATCTGTGCTGGCACCAATTCAGTGAAAGGGTGATGGGAAGAGGCAAATGTGGCTCTCTCATCCTCATGTCTCTGCTGATCCTGGGCCTGGCCAGGGGCCAAATTTATGCCAAGTAGCATAACCCCTTAGAGACTTCTGCCATCCAAGGATAAGTGAAGCACATCACACTCCAGCTCCACCTTCTTCAGTGCCTGCCACATTTCCTTCCCACTCCCAGGCAGCCTGGAAACATCCAAGTACTGAGCTATGCCAACTTTACACTATCTCAGGATTCCACCATGCTGGGGGTATCCTCAACTGCCCCTTTAGGGGGCAGCTTTAAGGTCAATTTGCATTGTGATCTTCCAAGTCCCACAATGTCTAAATTCAGAGTAACGTTAAGGGGGATGACAGATGGATTTGAAAACTAGTATTTCCTCGTGGAGACAGAGCCTAGCTGTCTCAAAGGAACACCACTGAATGGCAGGAATAATTCTTTTCTCTTCCCCATCCCAGGGTGCCTCTCAAATTCTCCCCTCCTGTGAGGCCAGCCTGGAGTAAAAAGTGTAGGTCTGCTGCATGGTAGTTTGGAACCCTAATGCTAGGGAAGGGGTAGGCAACCTATGACACATGGGTCAAAGGCAGCATGCAAGCTGATTTTCAGTGGCACTCACACTGCCCGGGTTCTGGCCACTGGTCCCGGGGGCTCCGCTGCTGGCCTGGGGTACCAGTCGCCAGCCCCCTGCCAGCCGGGGTTTCGGCCGTCGGCCCTGCTGCCAGCCCCAGATCCTAGCCATTGGTCCAGAGGGCTTTGCTGCCAGCCTGGGGTCCCAGCTGCCAGCCCCAGATCCTAGCCATCGGTCCAGAGGGCTTTGCTGCCAGCCTGGGGTCCCAGCTGCCAGCCCAGGGCTCTGCAGCCACCCCCAGCTGTGGCCCACTGGCCCCAGCCTGAGGCAGTGAGGGGTGCAGACAGGGGCAAGAGAGGGTGCAGCTCAGCACCCCCACCTTAAAAATTGTTCCAGCGCCACTGTACTGGGATATTTTTGAGTCCTGATTTGCTGCTTATATCACTATCATGCCACCTGCATTTAATGTTGAGATTAGAATGTACATGCAAGAACTGGAATCAGAATTTTCTGACAGATTTCAAGATTTCCAGAGAATTGGCCCCATGCTTTCTTTTCTAATTAAACCTGAAAAGTTCAATGAAAGCGACTTGGATTTGTCTGTATTTCAATGGATGGATGTTGAAGATTTTGAAATGCAGCTCATTCAGTTAAAAAGCTCAAAATTGTGGGAGATCTGCAGAGTGCACTTGAAGCTACCGAGAGAGATCATGGGGCCTCTATTCTGACCTGCTGGACATCCCTGCCAGTGAAATTTAACTGTTTGAAGAAAATGGCATTTGCAATGCTTTCAGCATTTGGATCCACATACCTGTGTGAACAGGTATTTTCACAAATGAAATCTGTCCTCTGTCCCTCTCAGAGTCGGTTAACAACTCATCACTCAGAAGCCTGTGTGCAGCTTAAAGTATCCAAATATGTACCAGACATTGGAAAACTCAGCAAGGAAAAGCAAGGGCAAGGATCACACTAAACTGATAAGATCTACATTTTAATTTAATTTTAAATGAAGCTTCTTAAACATTTTTAGAACCTTATTTACTTTACATACAACAATAGTTTAGTTATATATTATAGACTTATAGAAAGAGGCCTTCTAAAAATGTTAAAATGTATTACTGGCACACGAAACCTTAAATTAGAGTGAATAAATGAAGACTTGGCACACCACTTCTGAAAGGTTGCCGACCCCTGTGCTAGAGCATGAGGCTGGCAAAGTCATCTTCCTTTTCTATCTCCACTCTAGCAGGAATGGAATATGACTTTACTAAGGGCTTGGCTACACTTGCGAGTTACAGTGCAATAAAGGAACCCTGGGCGCACTAGCTCACTACCCGTCCACACTGGCAAGGCACATAGAGTGCTCTGACTCCACGGCTACAGTGCTGCTGGTACTCCACCTCGGCAAGTGGAATAACGTTTGCTGCACCCTCGCTGGAATGCCACGGTGCCAGTGTGAACGAGGTGTTGCTTTACCGCACTCTGATCAGCCTCCGGAAACGTCCCATAATCCCCTTAAGTCAAGTGGCCACTCTTGTCATTGTTTGGAAGTGTCTGTAGGAATGCGGAAATGCCCTTTGAAAGCTCCGTTTCTGACAGCCAGCTGCTTATCTGCTCCGAGACAAAGCAACCATTAGTGTGGAATGCTGTGTGTGAGAGAGAGAGGCGGGGGGGGTCTGCTGCTGTCTGAACTTACAAGACAGCATGCTAACATGCTCTCAGCCCCCCAAAAACCCACTCTCTCTCTCCCACACACACACATACAACGCACTCCCTGTCACACTCCACCCCACCCCACACCCCATTTGAAAAGGACGTTGCAGCCACTTGCATGCTGGGATAGCTGCCCATAATGCACCACTCCCAATGCCACTGCAAGTGCCACAAATATGGTCACTCCAGTGCGCTTGAAGCTGTGAGTGTGGACAGACTGCAGCGCTTTCCCTACTGCGCTCTACAAAGGCTGGTTTAACTCAAAGCGTTCTACAACTGCAAGTGTAGCCATGCCCTAAGGAAATTTATGCTCTTCATGTTTTTTTCTCAAGTCACTCTATCACTCTTAAAATGCTCTAATCCCCCCATTTTTCTCTAATCCTGCTCTGGCATCTGACTCCAATGATAGAAGTTATACAGTGTTAATAGACATAAATAGACATGAATCAAGTCTCTAAACAAATTACTTTGAACTATGCCTTTTAAAACATCAAACATTAAATAAAATTAAAAGTGTTATGTTCATGGCATATACACACAGAAAAAAAAACATTGATATTCTTCCTGTAAGACTGCAACATAAAACAACTTTATCTCTTAGAATCCAGAAATCTAGCACACCCCCAACCAATTAGAGAGAGAGAGAGAGAGAAAGCAGGCTGCTACCTAAGGCAGAAAAGCACAATTCAACCCACCTTGCTGCAGGCTGGCTCTTTGCAGACCAATTGCTGAAGTCAAAGACACAAATTGCTCGCTTCCCTACAGAGCCCCCTAGCCTTCAAGCAGGACCACGAAACCTCTTAAAACTTAGTTATGGTGTGTAATTTTAACACAGTTTTCAATGCACCACAAAAAAATTTTCTAAATCTGGATTTTTTTAACCACAATTTTCTATCTCAATGAAATACCAAGAGGAAGAGTCTTTAAGTGAGAGAGGACACAAGTGCAGTTTCTTGAGGCAGTAATTCCACCAGAGTCCTGTGCCAAGAATATAAACTTATATTTCGTAATGGGTTTAAGGAGGGGTAAGGAGCACAGCTGGTGCCATAATTCATTAGTAGAACTACAGCTTGAAAACAGCATTGCAAAGCTAACCTCAAACAGCCTCCTGGAAATGCAATAAGGTATATTGACGTTATATTTCATGACTACATCAAAAGCAGATTACATTACAAATAGCTTTCTTTTTAGTCCTGTCCTTGGAATCATTGATAACAAATCTCTCCGACCACCAACCTTGTTATAATTTCATTTGATTTTAAATGTAACCATATCTTATTAGGTGAGGAGTCAATCTGTGTTTGACTGTACCCCGATCATTCCTAGGCTTGATAAAAAGCCCCATAAAACCAAGTAGCTGACTTGATATAAAATACCCATTTGGAGAAATCCTCAAATTCCATATTCTTAATCCTTTTTCTTTGTCCTCTCCTTGGTTTCCTTTGTTTTAGGGCTGTCAAGCGATTAAAAAAATTAATTGCGCAATTAATCACACGATTAAGCAATAATAGAATAACATTTATTTAAATATTTGTGGGTGTTTTCTACATTTTCAAATATATTGATTTCAATTACAACACAGAATACAAAGTGTACACTGCTCACTTTATATTTATTTTTATTACAAATATTTGCATTGTAAAAAGAAAATAAATAGTATTTTTCAGTTCACCTAATACAAGTACTGCAGTGCAATCGCTTTATCATGAAAGTTGAACTTTAAAATGTAGAATTATGTACAAAAAATAACTGCATTCAAAAATAAAACAATGTAAAACTTTAGAGCCTACAAGCCCACTCAGTCCTATTTCTTGTTCAGCCAATCGCTCAGACAAACAAGTTTGTTTACATTTGCAGGAGATAATGCTGCCTGCTTCTTGTTTTCAATGTCACCTGAAAGTGAGAATAGGCGTTCTCATGGCCCTGTTGCAGCCGGCTCCACAAGATATTTACATGCCAGATGTCCTAAAGATTCATATGTCCCTTCATGCTTCATCCACCGTTCCAGAGGACATGCTTCCATGCTGATGACAAGTTCTGCTCAATATCGATCCAAAGCCATGCGGACCGACGCATGTTCATTTTCATTCTCTGAGTCAGATGACACCAGCAGAAGGTTTATTTTCTTATTTGGTGGTTCGGGTTCTGTAGTTTCTGCATCGGAGTGTTGCTCTTTTAAGACTTCTGAAACCATCCACCACACCTCATCCCTCTCAGATTTTGGAGGCATTCATATTCTGAAACCTTGGGTTGAGTGCTGTAGCTATCTTTAGAAATCTCACATTGATACCTGCTTTGCGTTTTATCAAATCTGCAGCAAAAGTGTTCTTAAAATGAACGTGTGCTGAGTCATCTGAGACTACTATAACATGAAATATATTGCAGAATGTGAGTAAAACAGAGCCGGAGACATACAATTCTCCCCCCAAGGAGTTTGGTCACAAAGTTAATTAATGCTTTTTTTTAACGAGGGTCATCAGCATAGACGCATGTCCTCTAGAATGGTGGCGGAAGCATGAAAGGGCATACGAATGGTTAGCATTTCTTGCACATAAATACCTTGCAATGCCGGCTACAAAAGTCCCATGTGAACACCTGTTCTCATTTTCTGGTGATGTAAATAAGAAGTGGGCAGCATTATCTCCTGTAAATGTAAACAAACTTGTTTGTCTTAGCGATTGGCTGAACAAGAAGTAGGACTGAGTGGACTTGTAGGCTCTACAGTTTTGCATTGATTTGTTTTTGAGTGCAGTTATGTAACCAAAAATATCCACATTTGTAAGTTGCATTTTCATGATAGATTGCACTACAGTACTTGTATCAGGTGAACTGAAAAAATAACTATTTGTTTTGTTTATAACTTTTATAGTGCAAATATTAGTAATCAAAAATAATAATATAAAGTTAGCAGTGTATACTTTGTATTCTGTGTTGTAATTGAAATCAATATATTTGAAAATGTAGAAAAACATTCAAAAATATTTAATAAATTTCAATTGGTAGTCTATTGATTAACAGTGTGACTTAAAACTGCAATTAAAGATTAATTTTTTTAATCGTGATTAATTTTTTTGACTTAATCACATGAGTTAACTGTGATTAATTGACAGCCTTACTTTATTTCATTCTATTTCTTTGTCTCTCTCACTTTTATCTTCTGAACATTTTCTTATTTTCTTCCTTTCTCTCTTCACTGTGTTCCACTTTGACTTCCCAACTTCTCCCTGCTTTCAGTTCTCCCTTCCTTGACTTCACAACAATCTATCTTCCTTGTCTCTTACATTAATCCCTCCCTCATTTCCCTCTTTTGTACTCGTGTATGTCCCCACAAACCTTTCTTTTCTTTACCTTGGTCTTCCCCCCTCATCCTTTTTACATTCCAAAATAAATCAGATCTCCACAGTACAACTTATTTAGGATGCCATGCCCCCTACTACATGGTCTATAAACAAGCCCATGCCAGAATGTGGCCTTTGCAGGACTCCTAACTCATTGTTCCTAATTCCTGCTGGACTCCAAGGACTGCCTCACTTCCAAGTTAGGTGACTGGCTGGCTCAGTAGCAGATGAAATTCAGTGTTGAAAAATTCAAGGTAATGGGGTACATTAGAAGGAATAGTCTGAACTACTCATAAAGATTGTTTGGTTCTAAATCAACTGTAACCACTCAAGAAAAAGACCTAGGCATCTTTGTGGACTGTGTGAAATTTTATGGCCTGTGTTATACCTGGGGTCAGACTAGACAATCACACTGGTCCCTTTTGGCCTTTGAATCTATGGATCTAGACAGTTCTGTGATAACCTACATGCAACAGAGATCAAGATAGCAAACAAATAGTGAAGACAGATAAAAAATGGGATAGAAAATAATACAGAAAATATAATGGCATTATATAAATCACACTTTCACCTGGAATATCCTGTGCAGCTCTGGCCAGCCTATTGCAAAAAATATGTGGCAGAAGAGTTCAGATGGATAATGAAAATGATTGGAGGCACTTGAAGATTTCCTTATGAAGAGGTTGAAAAGGGAGCAATTGTTTACTTGAGAGAAGAGATGAGGGAACATGATAAAGTCATTATACCTATCGTTTACTGGCTCTCCATTGCAAAAAGTTATTGCATGCAAAGCAAAAGATGTGTGGAACTTGCATAAAAAGTTATGTACAAGTGGAAGAATCCCATGGAACCCTTGTTCCATGCAGCAGCCTCCAAAACATTTCAATGAAGCTGGCTGAGTGCCCTCTGCTTGCTTTTATTAAAAGCTATATGCTGCCCTGGTGCAGCTTTCTCATGGAGACAAAGTCTTAGAATAGAGACTCCATTGATTCTGGAGGAACCAACTAGGGGCAGAGCTCTTCTTGACCTGCTGCTCACAAACCGGGAAGAATTAGTAGGGGAAGCAAAAGTGGATGGGAACCAGGGAGGCAGTGACCATGAGATGGTCAAGTTCAGGATCCTGACACAGGGAAGAAAGGAGAGCAGCAGAATACGGACCCTGGACTTCAGAAAAGCAGACTTTGACAACCTCAGGGAACTGATGGGCTGACATTCGCGATGTGATGGAGAGTCTGCCGAGACTCATCAGCCCTCGGATCACTACCCCTTCTTGCTTTTCCATGTGGGCATCAATGATACTGCCAAGAATGACCTTGAGCGGATCACTGCGGACTATGTGGCTCTAGGAAGGAGGATAAAGGAGTATGAGGCGCAAGTGGTGTTCTCGTCCATCCTCCCCGTGGAAGGAAAAGGCCGGGGTAGGGATCGTCGAATTGTGGAAGTCAATGAATGGCTACGCAGGTGGTGTCGGAGAGAAGTCTTTGGATTCTTCGACCATGGGATGGTGTTCCAAGAAGGAGGAGTGCTAGGCAGAGACAGGCTCCACTTAACAAAGAGAGGGAAGAGCATCTTCACGAGCAGGCTGGCTAACCTAGTGAGGAGGGCTTTAAACTAGGTTCACCGGGGGAAGGAGACCAAAGCCCTGAGGTAAGTGGGGAAGCGGGATACCAGGAGGAAGCGCGAGCAGGAGCGTGTGAGAGGGGAGGGCTCCTGCCTCATACTGAGAACGAGGAGCGATCAGCGGGTTATCTCAAGTGCCTATATACAAATGCACGAAGCCTGGGAAACAAGCAGGGAGAACTGGAGGTCCTGGCAAAGTCAGGGAATTATGATGTGATTGGAATAACAGAGACTTGGTGGGATAACTCGCATGACTGGAGTACTGTCATGGATAGGGTATAAACTGTTCAGGAAGGACAGGGAGGCCAGAAAAGGTGGGGGAGTTGCACTGTATGTAAGGGAGCAGTATGACTGCTCAGAGCTCAAGTATGAAACTGCAGAAAAACCTGAGAGTCTCTGGATTAAGTTTAGAAGCGTGAGCAACAAGGGTGATGTCGTGGTGGGAGTCTGCTATAGACCACCGGACCAGGGGGATGAGGTGGATGAGGCTTTCTTCCGGCAACTCACAGAAGCTACTAGATCGCACGCCCTGGTTCTCATGGGCGACTTCAATCATCCTGAAATCTGCTGGGAGAGCAATACAGTGGTGCACAGACAATCCAGGAAGTTTTTGGAAAGTGTAGGGGACAATTTCCTGGTGCAAGTGCTGGAGGAACCAACTAGGGGCGGAGCTCTTCTTGACCTGCTGCTCACAAACCGGGAAGAATTAGTAGGGGAAGCAAAAGCGGATGGGAACCTGGGAGGCAGTGACCATGAGATGGTCGAGTTCAGGATCCTGACACAAGGAAGAAAGGAAAGCAGCAGAATACGGATCCTGGACTTCAGAAAAGCAGACTTTGACTCCCTCAGGGAGCTGATGGGCAAGATCCCCTGGGAGAATAACATGAGGGGGAAAGGAGTCCAGGAGAGCTGGCTGTATTTTAAAGAATCCTTATTGAGGTTACAGGGACAAACCATCCCGATGTGTAGAAAGAATAGTAAATATGGCAGGCGACCAGCTTGGCTTAATAGTGAAATCCTTGCTGATCTTAAACACAAAAAAGAGGCTCACAAGAAGTGGAAGATTGGACAAATGACCAGGGATGAGTATATAAATATTGCTCGGGCATGTAGGAATGAAATCAGGAAGGCTAAATCACACCTGGAGTTGCAGCTAGTGAGGGATGTTAAGAGTAACAAGAAGGGTTTCTTCAGGTATGTTGGCAATAAGAAGAAAGCCAAAGAAAGTGTGGGCCCCTTACTGAATGAGGGAGGCAACGTAGTGACAGAGGATGTAGAAAAAGCTAATGTACTCAATGCTTTTTTTGCCTCTGTCTTCATGAACAAGGTCAGCTCCCAGACTACTGCACTGGGCAGCACAGCATGGGGAGGAGGTGGCCAGCCCTCTGTGAAGGAAGAAGTGGTTCGGAACTATTTAGAAAAACTGGACGTGCACAAGTCCATGGGGCCGGATGCGTTGCATCCGAGAGTGCTAAAGGAATTGGCGGATGTGATTGCAGAGCCATTGGCCATTATCTCTGAAAACTCATGGCGATCGGGAGAAGTCCCGGAAGACTGGAAAAAGGCTAATGTAGTGCCAATCTTTAAAAAAGGGAAGAAGGAGGATCCTGGGAATTACAGGCCGGTCAGCCTCACCTCAGTACCCGGAAAAATCATGGAGCATGTCCTCAAGGAATCAATTCTGAAGCACTGAGAGGAGAGGAAAGTGATCAGGAACAGTCAGCATGGATTCACCAAGGGAAAGTCATGCCTGACTAATTTGCCTTCTATGATGAGATAACTGGTTCTGTGGATGAAGGGAAAGCAGTGGATGTGTTATTCCTCGACTTTAGCAAAGCTTTTGACACCATCTCCCACAGTATTCTTGTCAAGAAAGAAATATGGGCTGGATGGATGCACTACAAGGTGGGTAGAAAGTTGGCTAGATTGTCGGGCTCAACGGGAAGTGATCAATGGCTCCATGTCTAGTTGGCAGCTGGTATCTAGCGGAGTGCCCCGAGGGTCGGTCCTGGGGCCAGTTTTATTCAATATCTTCATTAATGATCTGGAGGATGGTGTGGATTGCACCCTCAGCAAGTTTGCGGATGACACTAAACTGGGAGAAGAGGTAGATAAGCTGGAGGGTAGGGATAGGATACAGAGGGCCCTAGACAAATTAGAGGATTGGGCCAAAAGAAATCTGATGAGGTTCAACAAGGACAAGGGCAGAGTCCTGCACTTAGGACGGAAGAATCCCATGCACCGCTACAGACTAGGGACCGAATGGCTAGGCAGCAGTTCTGCAGAAAAGGACCTAGGGGTTACAGTGGATGAGAAGCTGGATATGAGTCAACAGTGTGCCCTTGTTGTCAAGAAGGCCAATGGCATTTTGGGATGTATAAGTAGGGGCATTGCCAGCAGATCGAGGGACGTGATCGTTCCCCTCTATTTGACATTGGTGAGGCCTCATCTGGAGTACTGTGTCCAGTTTTGGGCCCCACACTACAAGAAGGATGTGGAAAAATTGGAAAGAGTCCAGCGAAGGGCAACAAAAATGATTAGGGGATTGGAACACATGACTTATGAGGAGAGGCTGATGGAACTGGGATTGTTTAGTCTGCGGAAGAGAAGAATGAGGGGGGATTTGATAGCTGCTTTCAACTACCTGAAAGGGGGTTCCAAAGAGGATGGATCTAGACTGTTCTCAGTGGTAGCAGATAACAGAACGAGGACTAATGGTCTTAAGTTGCAGTGGGGGGGGGGGTTTAGGTTGGATATTAGGAAAAACTTTTTCACTAGGAGGGTGGTGAAACACTGGAATGCGTTACCTAGGGAGGTGGTAGAATCTCCTTCCTTTGAAGTTTTTAAGGTCAGGCTTGACAAAGCCCTGGCTGGGATGATTTAATTGGGGATGGGTCCTGCTTTGAGCAGGGGGTTGGACTAGATGACCTCCTGAGGTCCCTTCCAAACCTGATATTCTATGTTTCTATGATTTCAATGACTGTGTGACCCTGTGCCGCACTGACACAGGGATGCATGAGGGTTACAGGGGTCCCCTGGGTGTGGGATCTCCATATTAGTTCACCACTGAATGTCATATAAGGTCTCTACAGAAAGCCTATGTCACACAGGTCATCATAATCATTGTGAGATGTATGTAAGGAAAATATGTGAGGAGCTAGGTATGTATACTAACCATTATGTTCTCTAGGTCTGTGAGTTAGGGCAGGTCACCAAAAGGTGAGCCACATATCAAATGGAGTGCCCCAAGGGTCGGTCCTGAGGCCGGTTTTGTTCAACACCTTCATTAATGATCTGGATGATGGGATGGATTGTACCCTCAGCAAGTTCGTGATGACACTAAGATGGGGGTAGAGGTAAATATGCTGGAGGGTAGGGATAGGGTCCAGAGTGACCTAGACAAATTGGAGGATTGGGCCAAAAGAAATCTGATGAGGTTCAACAAGGACAAGTGCAGAGTTCTGCACTTAGAATGGAAGAATCCCATGCACTGCTACAGGCTGGGGACCGACTGGCTAAGCGGCAGTTCTGCAGAAAAGGACCTGGGGATTACAGTGGAGGAGAAGCTGGGTATGAGTCAACAGTGTGCCCTTGTTGCCAAGAAGGCCAATGGCATATTGGGCTGCATTAGTAGGAGCACTGCCAGCAGATCGAGGGAAGTAATTATTCACCTCTATTCGGCACTGGTGAGGCCACATCTGGAGTACTGCATCCAGTTTTGGGTCCCCCACTACAGAAAGGATGTGGACAAATTGGACAGAGTCCAGCGGAGGGCAACGAAAATTATTAGGGGGCCTTCAACTACCTGAAGAGGGGTTCCAAAGAGGTTAGAGCTAGGCTGTTCTCAGTGGTAGCAGATGACCAAACAAGAAGCAATGGTCTCAAGTTGCAGTGGGGGAGGTCTAGGTTGGATATTAGGAAAACCTATTTCACTAGGAGACGGTGAAGTACTGGACTGGGTTACCTAGGGAGGTGGTGGAATCTCCATCATTAGAGGTTTTTAAGGTCAGGCTTGACAAAGCCATGGCTGGGATGAGTTAGTTCGGGTTGGTCCTGCTTTGAGCAGGGGGTTGGACTAGATGAGCTCCGGAGGTCTCTTCCAACCCTAATCTTCTATGATTCTATGATATTCCTGTCAGGCCATATGCTTCTCTCTCTCTCTGGCCAATCATATGCAAATTGAGTATTGTATGGTTCACAATGAATACCCATTCACAATCTGAGTGAAATGCTAATCAATAGTTTGAGGGGCTTGTAGGGAAAAAAAACCAACAGAGAAAAAAAAACCCTAACAACTCCTAAACTCCTGTTTAGGAGTAAAGACAATGAACTTGTATCTGGGGAACAGATGTCTCCCCTTCATGAAGGATAACTGGGGATTCAAGTTGCCAAGGGGCTTGATTTCATGAAAGAAGGGTTTTAAGCCCATCCTGGCTGAAAAATGCTCTGAAGACTTGGGGGTCTTATTAGACAAAAGAGCATTTTGTTAGTTGAGTTTAGGCCCTAGAATGCATGTTATGATTTTGTTTTAGATGTTCCCTTTATTTCCATTAATCCTATTTGCTATTATCTGAATCTCTAGTCTTTGTTAAATAAACATCTACTTGTTTTGTCTATAAACAAATCTAAGTGCTGAGTATTAAGTAAAGCTATACTCTAAGGTGTGGTTAGTAAACATTGATGTATTGTTCATTTGGGAACAGCAGGCCTGGTAATTGTGTGATTGTCCAGTGGATATGGCTGGGCACTACAGGGGGATACTCAGAGAACTCAGGGTCCAGAGGATGCTCGGAGAACCATTGTCCCTCATGCATCGCTAGTCTGCATGAAGGACTACGGAGCCCACATGGGCTGAAAGGGGAGTGCTTGTGTTGCCTGTGGCAGGGAGAGTAGAGAGCTGACTCCTAGCAAGCAGAGAAAAGGTTCCCTCATGCTAAAGGCAGTAAGAAGCTCATGTTTTTGTTTCCACAAGACCCAGGTTTAGTCCCCACAGGAAACTCAAACAGGGGTGGCACTACATTTGGCTATGCCATATGTACCTCCTAGACCACAATCTGCTCCCAGAGCCAGGAATGGAAACCAAAAATCCTGATACTCAGCATTCAAAGGCTGTCACACAATATTAGTGTAATCCACTAGCAATGGGTATGTTGCGTCACCATGCATGGGCTGGTACACTCAGAAGATAACAGCAAGCTTTCCCCTCAGTGTCCCCACCTTTTAACAAACTTGGAAGAGGTCTGTGTTGTAAATGTGGAGAGTATGGGTTCAAATTGTATTGATGACCCATGGTAGGAGTGCAAAAAAATAGATATATATGTATATAAGAGCAGTGGCTTCTGGTTGGGAGGCCAGCTCTGAAGGCAGAGCCGCTGCCCGCTGCAGTGCAGAAGTAAGGATGGCACGGTATGGTACTGCCGCCCTTACTTCTGCGCTGCTGCCTGCAGAACTGGGCCATCAGTCAGCAGCTGCCACTCTCTGTGTGGCCACCTAGTGCTGAAGGCAGCAGCGCAGAAGTAAAGGTGGCATGGTATGGTATTGCTACCCTTACTTCTGTGCTGCTGCTGGCGGAGCACTGCCTTCAGACCTGGGCACCTGGCCAACAGCTGCCGCTCTCTGGCTGCCCAGCTCTGAAGGCAGTGCAGAAGTAAGGGTGGCAATACCATGACTCCCCTAAAATAGCCTTGCAACCCCCCTGCAACTCTTCGCCATCTGCTTTGGACTTAACTATCTTGAATAGTTTCGAATCATCTGCAAATTTGGCACCTCACTGTTTACCCTCTTTTTCAGATCACTTATGAATATGTTGAACAGTACTGGTCCCAGTACAGACCCATGGTGGACACCACTATTTGCCTCTTTCCATTCTGAAAACTGACCATTTATTCCTACCCTTTGTTTCCTATCTTTTAACCAGTTACTGATCCATGAGAGGACCTTTCCTCTTATCCCATGACCGCTTACTTTGCTTATGAGCCTTTGGTGAGGGACCTTGTCACAGACTTCCTGAAAATCTAACTACACTTTATTCACTCGATCATCTTTATCCACATACTTGTTGACCTCCTCAAAGAATCCTAGTAGATTGGTGAGGCATGATTTCCCATTACATAAACCATGTTGACTCTTCCCAACAAATCGTGTTTATCTATGTGTCTAATAATTCTGTTCTTTACTATAGGTTCAGAATGAATTTATATTGCAAAATGTATTTAAAGGTGAATGTAGATATTGTTCAAAAATTAACTTTACTGCTATGTATTTATTATTGGTATTTGGTTAATGGGAGCTCTTTCTTTTAGATAAGGTACGGTAGACTTAGAATGTGTTTGACACTGAGGGTATGTCTAACACTATAAACTTAAGTCGACCTATATTAGGTTGACTTACAGCCACCATAGTAATTACTGCAGTGGTTGATGTCTACGCTGCCCTTCTTCTGTTGGTGGGACATGTCCTCACCAGGAGTGCTTCCACTGACTTCAGAGGAGCAGAGTAGGTGGCCAAGAGCCAGAGCTCTCAGCTTCGTGCACAGCTCCCCAGCAGGAGCCCGACTGTCCCCCTCCCCCCGCCCCGCACACCTTTCCCCTGGCTTCTCAGCACCCCGCTCCCTGCCGGGAACAGGGCAGCCACAATGGGCTTCTCAGCTCTCCCCTCCCCGCTGGTAATGTGCCTCCTCCCCCCCCCCCGCCCTTCTCAGCTCTCTGTCAGGAGCATGGCAGCCAGCCAGACTCCAAGCATGGAGCTCCCAGAGGCCTATTAACGCCTAGGCCGACAAGGTCTAGGCCTAGGGCAGCAAATTTGCAGGGGCGGCAAATTTATAATAGCAGCCAGACGCTGCTTCCCCTGGCCCCGCCCCAACTCCATCCCTTCCCCGCCCCCATTCCCTGCCCCCTCCCTGCCCCTATTGGTCCCCTTCCCCAAATCCCCACCCCAGCCCCACCTCCTCCTGAGCTCGCTGCATTCCCCCCTCTTCCCCCTCCTTCGCGAAGCTGTTTCACGCACAAGCACTGGCAGGGAGTGGGGAGAAGCAGGACCTGGTGGCGCACTCAGAGGAGGAGGGGTGGAGGCGGAGGTGAGCTGGGGCAGGGGGGAGCGTGGCGGCAATTATTTAAGGGCCTAGGGGCAGCAAAATCTTTAATTCACCACTGGGAGCTCCCAGTGGGGAGCTGAGTCCCTGGGAGGGCACATGGTCTCCCAGCAGGGAGATCAGCTCGCAGCGTCTGGTCAGTTGCCCCATTCCCAACTTGGAGGATGGAGCCGAGAAGCCCAGTGCAGCTGCCCCATCCCAGGGGGGAGCAGGGAACTGGCTGGCAGTCTGGCTTGGAGCAGCAACGGGCAGTAGCCCGGCAAGAATGATAGCCAATAGATGCAAGTAACGCAGTATCTACACGGACACTGCGTTGCCCTAACTACACCGACATAAACCTCTCATGGAGGTGGGGTTATCATGTCAGTATAGTAGGGCACTGTGACGTTCTGTACCTCGGGGGAAAACCCAGCACCCCCATGTTCATCCTTATAATTTAATTGTGTGGTATCTAATGCAAAGTTTGTCATGTCGGATGTCTTCAGAAGGCTCATGATGCTCATGATGCATTGTTGTTATAGTAATGTTACAGGTTGTAATTTCATGTATATAGTTATGAGGCTGAGAATGTGTCCTCATGGCTTAAAGCAAGCCCAGGCAAAAACTCTCACAGAGCAGAGGGGCAGTTCACACCTCATCAGGGCATGTATGGGACAAATCCAGCCCAGCCACACAGGAACAAAAGACACTGGCTAGGCAACGACAAAGGATCTGTTGGACTCTTGGATGAGTCACCCCCCTTCCTTTGGTCAGTTAGGGACTGTGATGAGGTAATGCTCACCTGACTCTGAAGGGCAGGGCAAAGCCAAGAGGGAAGAAAGAACATGATAAAAGGGAGAGATGTTTGCCATGATCTTCCTCTCTCTTCCACCTCCATCTACAGCCATCACTACCAAGCGACTGAAGCAATGATCAAAGGGGAGAACCTGGCTGAAGGGCAACCAGCCAGCCTGTGGTGAGAAGCATCTAAGTTTGTAAGGGCACTGAAAGTGTTAAGATCAGGTTAGAATGCATTTTGCTTTTATTTCATTTGACCAAATCTGACTTGTTAAGCTTGGACTTATAATCACTTAAAATCTAACTTTGTAGTTAATCAATCTGTTTGTTTATTCTACCTGAAGCACTGTGTTTGATTTGAAGCACGTCAGAGACTCCCTTTGGGATAACAAGCCTGGTACATATCAATTTATTTGTTAAACTGATGGACTCATATAAGCTTGCAGCATCCAGCGGGCATAACTGGACACTGCAAGATGGAGGTTCCTAGGGTTGTGTCTGGGACCAGAGATATTGTCTAGAGTCATTCATTTGCACAATCCAAGGAGCAGCTTACATGCCAGAGGCTGTGCATGAACAGCCCAGGAGTGGGGGTTCTCACAGCAGAGTAGGGTAAGGGTGGCTCCCCAGAGTCAAGGATTGAAGTGACCTAGCAGGTCACCAGTCCCAATAACACCTGAGGAGAACGTCACAGGTGGGAGCAAGGGTGTTGTGTGTACACTGACATAATCAGGTCGATGTAAGATGTCTTATATAGACCTAAAGCAGTACTGTAGACCAGGACTGAGAGCAGTGTGGGAGAGATTTTGCCCATGTCCAGAGAGTAGAAGGCCCTGCCTGTGTAAACTGAGAAAAGGTCAGAACTTCTTTTAATAAACTTATCTTGCCAGATAGCAAATCTGATTCTCAAAAGTGTAGCATTAGTTATGTGTTCTTGGATGCCTCAGGGTGTTGGTAATAGAGCACCTGTCACTAAACTGAATCCTGCCCAGTTCAGCTGAGACTAAAAGTTATTCATGTCTGATAGAGGTTTGGTATTAGGGTTGCCAACCTCCAGGATTGGCCTGGAGTCCCCAGGAATTAAAGATAATGCATGTGATTAAATCTCTAGGAATATGTCCAACCAAAATTGGCAACCTTATTTTGTATCCTTTCTATAATTTCCAGCTTCCATATCACAAACTCACCACCATGCTTTTCACTAGATTGTAGGCTCTTTGGGAAAACGCTTACTGTGTATTTGTGCAGTGCCTCCAGTAAGACCTGCCTGCAGCAAAGGCCAAAATCATGTGTAACCCCCAAGGAGATTACATTGATTCCTGGGACTCTGTCTGTGGGCAGCTCAGGGAGAGGCACACTGTCCCTGGTAGGGAGGGGGAGCCAAGGCAGGCTCAGAGTCCGCACAGCAACCAATACGGAGTGAAAGGCCCTCCCAGGGAGAAGCCATTTTGTAGTCAGTCTGGAGCCAGCGAGGGAAAGGGAAGGACTGGCTGTGTGGGGAGCTGGTGAGTCCCAGGCCTGCATGCAGGGTTCCCCCTGAGAACTGGCCTCTAAGGACCTGACAGCAGATCCCTCAGCTGGGCTTTTCCTTCCCCACTGATGATTCCCAATTTGTAGCATTTTCTGGGAAACTTCCCAGCCAGGCTGAGTTCACCCTCCAGCTCTCTAGGGGAGACCAGTCACCACAGGGTCAGCTCTGCTCTGGCTGCTAGTCCAGAGAAGCTGCCTGCCGAGCGTGTGACTGGAGGCTGGGCTAGGAGGCTACAGTTTGGATGTTAGTGTAGTTGTATAACCTACACCTTGAGCCCTACATCCCTTTGTGGTGAGGGGAAATCCTGGGACCAACGCAGCCTGATTCCTGCATGAGGAGGATTCCTGCCAGCAGAGATCAGCCCCTCTGCAGTGACTAAGGAGCCCAGAGCCATCTTCAAACCTGAGGATCATTCATGGAGTTTGTGAGTGCACCATCTTTTAGTTAGTTAGTTAGGGAATTTATTTTGGGGAACCCCTACTCCCTGAACTGTGTCCTCAAGCCAGGGAGTAAGGGTTTGAGGATTTTATAACCTGCTGCATATTACATCTGTGGAGGAATTTACCACCTTCTCCTACTTGTGAGTCCTTTGGGCTGTACTGAACCCCGTCAGCCACATTGCTAAACCACTGCAGAGAAGAATTTTGTGGTTATAGGTCATCAAGGGCCCCAGCCAAGTACGAGTACCAACGGGGCACTATTTTTACATTTGCTACATCAAAGCACAAGTATTTGCAGTGTGGGTACCGGTGACCCAAAAATAATGTCTTACCCTGTTATGTTGTATTTGTCTCCTGTTTAATAAAATTATTGTGTTGAATATATTTTTATGTGTTTGTATTATTTCTTGGAAGTCTCCAATTATCTGGCAAGTAAGTGGGGATTATTACTCTGTAGTTAGAATTTTCCACCCAAGCTGCCCTGGTGACCCTGCCAGGAGGGAGCGAAGGGGGTGGAGGCACCGCCAAATAATTTCATAGGAAAAAAAGAAAGAAGATACACCCCTCTGAGTGGGTGGCGGGATCCAAAAGAACCCAGACCTGTCCATCAAAACCTGTAAGCAGATTGGCATTAAAGGAGGTAACCAGGTGGAGAGGGGGCACTACATGTTACTGAAAATTTGCAAGAGTCAGCAAGCAACATTAAATATGATTTAATCTTTTTAAAAATCTTCTTGAGCCAATCTCTTTATTTTTGTGGGTCTGATTCATTATTTTTAAACTACTGGGGTTGGCAACAATGGTTTTTGGCAGTTCACATCCAAGTTGTTTTTCCAGGCAGTCTGAAGGTTCAGGAAGACTGCATTGGTTTATGTTTTATTCATAATTTCAATCTTTACAACACTAGAAACAATTTTTTTTTAAAAGCACAAATTCTGGAACAGAAATCTTTGGCAAAGACAAATTCTGTAGCGGCATAGAATCACAGAACACTCTGGGGCCTTGCTAAAAGAGCTGTCACTACGTTTGCTGGCCAAAGCAAGGCATACTGTGCAATGACGTTTGACTGTAGCCTCAGGTATGAAACTACCTATTGGTCCAATGGGGAGACTACTTGGGCAATGACAGTCTGAAAACCCTTTGTGTAGCCACAACCAGATCCACATTGCAGGAACAAAAGCATTTCCGCTTAATATTTATGTGACTGTGGATCTCTCCAACAGAATTTATCCCCTAGAAAGTCCTTCCCCCGCAACTCCACCCTACTTATGTCAATGGTTGGCACCAACCCACATTTCTATGACATGCTTTTAGAGACCCTGAGTTCCCAGGCTGATGTGATCCTAACTCAAGCTGGGTGAAATTTTTTGGATAACACTTTTGTTTGACCAAAAAAATAGAGATTCAGGCAACCAAAACGTTTTGCAAATTTGTGCATCAATTCGCTAAATTACCTCAATCTTAGTTTTTAAGAAGGTTAAAAAAATCCTCAAAAATGAAACAATTTGTCATCAAATTTTTTTTCAGCATTTTTGTTTCATCAAAAAAAATTTATTTGGGATTAACTCAAAATGATTTTTTTTTTCATTTTTTTTGACCAGCAAACCAAAAAAATCAGTTATTCACACAACTCTGATCCTAACCTCTTTTTGTTTGCTGACTAATAAATACCTATGGGTTTTTGGTGTGTCTGTGCCCCTCCCCAGTGTATATCTTTATTAGCAGATACTTAGCAGTAAGCAACTAATGAGAAGGTAACTCAATAGGAGCTTAGCTAATGGTGAACAACAAATGCCTTCAAAATTCTGCCTTTAGAAAGACAGACAGATAAAGGCCAGCAAAATATGATCTGTTTCACAGAACCTTAAGCCATTCACCCCTGAAAAAGCAAAGTCAGCATAGAATAAGGCTGGTCAATGGTGCATTCTAAGGAGAGTTTCTGTGACACATTCTAAGTGTACTTATACATGGTCTCTTGTATGGAGAAAAGCAAAATATTCTGTTGATACATGCGAGAACTCTGAGGGGAAGAAAACAAGACCTCACAGGCAGGGACATGGAAAATATTTTGTCTTCACACATTCTAACATAATGAGGTAAAATATGATCATAAACATGATATCCTCAAAATGCAGTAAGAATAAAAGGAGTACTTGTGGCACCTTAGAGACTAACCAATTTATTTGAGCATGAGCTTTTGTGAGCTACAGCTCACTTCATCGGATGCATACTGTGGAAACTGCAGAAGACATTATATATACACAGAGACCATGAAACAATACCTCCTCCCACCCCACTCTCCTGCTGGTAATAGCTTATCTAAAGTGATCATCAAGTTGGGCCATTTCCAGCACAAATCCAGGTTTTCTCACTCTCCGCCCCCCCCCACTTGATGATCACTTTAGATAAGCTATTACCAGCAGCAGAGTGGGGTGGGAGGAGGTATTGTTTCATGGTCTCTGTGTATATATAATGTCTTCTGCAGTTTCCACAGTATGCATCCGATGAAGTGAGCTGTAGCTCACAAAAGCTCATGCTCAAATAAATTGGTTAGTCTCTAAGGTGCCACAAGTACTCCTTTTCTTTTTGCGAATACAGACTAACATGGCTGTTACTCTGAAACCTGTCAAAATGCAGTGTTATACCTATGAAAATAATAAATAATGTCTTAATTGCATGTGTTGCGTCTAGTGGTTTCTGCACTTGACAGAACTGCAAGGGAGATCTATGGAGTAAAAAAAGTGAAGAACTGGAGAGGAGGAAGGAATAATAGCATGTTTGTGTAACCAGGTTTTGAGGAGAGGCTCAGCTCTAAAAGGAAGTTATGGAACTATCAAGCAGATAATTAATATATTTTCTGCCATAGTTATAAATATCTCTTTTAGGACGATAATTGCCATATATATTAGAAACAAGGCCACCTTTTTTTAAAGAAAGTTGCTCTGCCCTGACCAGATCAAATGTTTAACAACTCAGTTACATAAGACTTTTTAAAATCAATTTTTCTAACCGAACAAGAGATAGACAAGGTTGTAAAGGTGTATCAAAGATTTCTACTAAAAACCTTATTAGGATATTAAAGTTTTGATGTTGTTCTAAATTCTTGAAAGTTCAGAAGCTCTAAGTTAAATTTATGAAAAAATAAATATTTGCAAGTCTGGAAATTTAGAATTAAGGATCAACAGCCCGCCATTCTCCTCTATAGTGTATATTAGCCACATGATGCAAATTGCCACCCATATAAGGCATTCTGCATGAAATCCTTGTCCCACTGAAGTCAATTAGGAGTTTTGCCATAGATTATATGGAAGACCTGAGTTTAGAAGTTTTGGTGAGTGAGGCTAAGTCCTCTGGGATCTTCAACTAGCATTGGTACATTATAATGGGTCACAGTGGATTTCTAAATGGTTATGTCTCAGGCTCAGCAGGAGGAAGAAAAAATAAGTACTATTTGGTGCTGTTTGTACTCTGCATAAAGAGGATAGTAGAACGGTGATGTGGGTGAATGTTTGGGGACTTGTGCAGGCAATGACTGCAAAACTGTTGTCTCAACTACAGTGGGAATGTGGAAAGGGAGTGGAACCATATTTGGGCTGCATCTGATAGCTATCAGGCTGGATGCTGCTGAGTCTGGCTCACAGCAGGAAGTTGAGAAAAGGCTGTACCTTTGGTAGGTGGCTCCTAGCCAGACAGCATACAGTTCATAGATTATTGGGTAGGCTATGGAGAAGTGTAAGGATGCACACTCACCACCAGTGCATCTCTTTGTATCAGTGTGTGATGTTGCAGGCATTTTCATCTCCAGATGAAAGACCAGCTGCAAGAATTGGCTAGTCCAAATCCCTTTGGGCTGGAGCACAGGGTTTTAAGCTTAATGGTAACATGGGGTGGGGAGGACTGGGGGGAGAGGAAGGACAGACTTGAGAGCCCGAGCTCAGCCCAAGCCACAGCCTCAAAGCAACATCTGCTATTTTTAGTGCGAGTCTCACTAACACAAGCCTGCGTAGCCAGGCTAGGAGACTTGCATCCAGATGCAGTGTGGAGGTCTCGGGCACATCAGCCATTCATAGGAAGCAGCCATCTGGTCTACTCCTTGGGGCTTCTTTCCCTGATGAACTCAGTCTATTTATAAGGCCCAGGTGTCAGAGTCCTCATCTGACTCTTCCTTATTCCCCCCTTCTCTGTCTGCCAAGTAACTACCTAATTACTGCCCAGGTGATGTGAATATGACTAACTGGTCCTTTAATCCTTTCTTGTTCCCCCTCACAGGAAAGTATGTGCCTCATATAGGAAATATGTGAAAAGAGTAGTGGAGGGATATAAGACTGTCTCTGGAACACGGAATTCAAGGACATGGGAAGGGAAGGGAAAGAATTAAGGTTATTTGTGGACATTAACTGAGAATTTTCAGACTTTTGTTTCTCTGTAAATTTAAACTTAACTCAGAATTGCTTTTGTTTTAAGGCCAAGATTTTGAAAAATAGGTACTCACATTTATGCTCTCAAGTGTGTATTTAAGAACTCATCTTTAAAAAAATTGGTCTGTTTTTCTTTTATAAATACAATATTCCAATGAGGATTTTAATCAAAGCAATTGATATGTTGTAACAATCATAACTGAATCTTAATAAGGTGTTTTGTTTATGATTTTTCTTGGTGTATTTAAGGAAAGTATTTTTTTAAATTATGAAAATAAAAACACACTTTAGATTGTTATCTTCTGACAGGGACTCTATCAGTATAACTATACCTATAGAGTAAAGACGTATACGCTGTTCAAAGAAACACAAGTAAGCATGGTTCTGGAATCAAATACTATTCTGGTGAAATAGTGTGGTCTCCTTGAAACTAGTTGTCAGTCACAGGTGGTTAGAAACTATGAGCACAAGTGGAGTTTATAAACTTGGCCATACCCTTCATTTTACTGGGGAGTTAAGTTTAAAAACAAGTTTTGTCCATGAGTACCTGTTTATAAATGGCACATGTGTTGATGAACTGTCTGTATAAACTCCATAGAAAGGATATTATAAGGATATCGCAATGTCTCCTGCAATATGTGCTTCAGAGCTCACCTATAGCCTCATCTTGGCCCCAGAGTCAGACCCTCTCTTTCCCTTGTGATGCTCAAAACTCCCACTCCACTAAACCTCTTCTCATGTGCAAGAGTCTCTCCCTTCCAAAACAGAGTTAATGGAGTTTACAATTCCAAAGAGTTTATATCTATAGCAGCGGTTCTCAAATTGTGGGTCAGGACCCCAAAGTGGGTCACAACTCCATTTTAATGGGGTCACCAGGGCTGGCGCCCAAGCCTGGGCCCCACCACCTGGGCTCAGACTTTGGCTTCAGCTCGGAGTGGCGGGGCTCAGGTTACAGGCCCCATGCCCAAGGATGAAGTCCTGGGGCTTTGGCTTTGGCCTCCCACCCAGAGAGGCGCAGCTCAGGTGGGCTCATGGTTCAGGCGCAGTTCAGGTGGGCTCCTGGGGTTGTGTAGTAATTTTTGTTGTCAGAAGCGGGTCACAGTGCAACAAAGTTTGACAACCCTGAATCTATAAAAGGAGTACTTGTGGCACCTTAGAGACTAACAAATTTATTTGAGCATAAGCTTTTGTGAGCTACAGCTCACTTCATTGGATATCCGATGAAGTGAGCTGTAGCTCACAAAAGCTTATGCTCAAATAAATTTGTTAGTCTCTAAGGTGCCACAAGTACTCCTTTTCTTTTTGCAAATACAGACTAACACGGCTGCTACTCTGAAACCTGAATCTATAAGCTTCCATGAGAGTTTATAATGGTCGTGGGGCGGGGGGGAACTATGTGACTAAAGACTTGTGAATTCCAAAAGACTAAAACTGCTCTGGTTTTCAATTGGGATAAATAAGTAAAAACAATTTTCAAGTCTTGAGGTCAAAGTAGGTCAAACAGTGAAAAGCCACTAATTTTATCAGAACTTGAAAATCAGTTGCCTGTAATACTCTGGCTTTCTTTCAAAATTATCCAATCTAATCTCCTAACCATGGACAATTTCAAGCTGAAAAAAATTTGGGGAGATTTTCTCTGTGTGTGCAAAAAGGAGGTGGTGAGTGTCAAATTGGGCTTTTAATTGGAACTGTCAATCTTAATTCTGGAGTCACTGCTGTGAATCTTCACTGTGCAGCTGGTCTGAGCCTATTACATATTATCTGGGAAAAATTACAAGTCCTTTGTTCTGCTTTAGTGAAAGAAATCTGTCCCACCAATGAATCAAACTAAGTGCCTGACCAATCAAAACTGTTAAAACCAGAATACATATATATGTATAAGAAATCAGAAAAAAAATACTCCTAGATGCTTAGTTTTTAGCATAGAAACTCATTAAACCTTATTTGACATTTCAGAGCTGAGAGAATGCTTATATTTTAGTATAAATAAATTGTATTGTAAAGAGAGAGAGAAAGAGGAAATTATTAACCTTGATCAATAATGAGAAATGTAAAGTATCCTGGGGCAGGGGTGGGGTAGGAGAGCAGCTGGTTTACTTCTGGCAAATAAAAAGAATTAGTAATAAAGTCATTCCTTCTACAAATCTGTTTGAACACGAAACCAATTAAAAACAAAACTGAGAAGATGAGCTTGGGAAATTACCTGGTGTTTCAAACTTTCATGGGTAAAACATTTATTTTAGAAAGGAAAGTTGACCACCATCCCTCTCCTCTTTTAATTGGAGCCCTATTTGTCAAAGGGGGATGGAAAGTTATGTCAGTCAGTATGTGTGTTAAGGTCTATGCTTTTTTCCCCTTCATTCTTGTGCATAAGGGTCTGTGCCCCTACCCCATCTAGGAATGTGGATGGATGCTTCTCCCTAAAACCCCTACAAAGCAAGTGATACTATCATGCCTTCATTTTCTACTTCCAGCATATTCAGGTGTATGTACTCTGAGTAAGCAAGCAAGTATAGGCTCACATGGGGTGGTCCATGTCTGGGTGTTACAGAAGCCGAGTAAGTTTCAGAGTGTGAGGACAGAGCATATAGAAGAGTCAGGTGTGGGGGCAGGCATGGGGGCTTGGATGTGTGATAGAAGCATGGGTACGTATGGGGAGACAGAGGATGAATTCAGGTGTGTGGTATAGCCAGGTGTGTTTAAATGGCAGAGTCGGGAGCGTGGCAGGAAAAGGATGGCTTTAGAGATATATGGAAAGTGTGTGAGCGGAGGCAAGAATGTACAAAGAATACAGGAGCCAAACTCAAAAGTATTTCAAAATTACTGGGTATCTGGGGAGTTGTTGGAAGACAGGAGAGGACAAAAGAGATTAGTGTGGTGTGTATGTTTAGGAAGCATAATGAAGGGAATTTTAGGGGTGTTGGTTGTACATGTTGGGGTTTGGAAGGCATATTTGAGGAGACAGAGTCTGGGTGTGTGTTGGGAGTGTTGCATTAGTGCTGATAGAATGGAGGCCAAAGGGGATGTACAGGATCAGATTAACGTTCAAACAGTATATGTCTACACTGGAAAGCCCCCAAATCCTGGAGTTGTGATTATGTCACAATCTCAGCTATTATTTTTTTAAAGGCTCTAGCCCTTGTGGGTGCAAAGAAAAGCTTGAGAATGTGACTTGAGTGTGAACAATGCAGTGATGTCTGCCTGAGTCTGCAGAGAGCCTGGGAAAAGAATAGCTCAGATGCTACAGAGATGAGCATGGTATAAAATCTGCATAGGGTCAGGTTGCATTCAGAGTGTGTTGGGCAGGAGACTGGGGGATAGCTGAGGAGGGGGTTAGAGAGTGTGTATAAGGTAGAAGCTGAGCAGGATGGACAGCGGGGTCTGATGCATGTGAATGTGGAGAAATTCTGGTGTGATTGTGAGTGGGTGAAGCGAGGGGGGTGAGACCTGGCAGGGAGGGGACCTGCGTGAATGGGTGGTACCCAATGGCAGTAGTATGGCAAGTCTTGGGCTGTCTGCGGGGCTGGGGACTGAGTGAGGGGCAGCAGGGTGCAGGAGAGATGTGGGCTGCAGCCCAGCCATGCTTGGCTCACCCGGTTGTTGCGATCAGTCTCCCGCACCTCCTCCTCCTCAGGCCCCTGGCGCATCAGCGCTCTCAGCACCACGGCGTTGTTGGTGCAGCAGGCTCGGAAGAGGCTCAGTGGCTCGGGGCTGCTGACGTCCGAATCCCCCAGGGACCAGCTCTCCTCCTCGTCCTCCTCGGCACCAGGTGGGTAGAAGGAATCATCCGAGGCGATGCTGCAGGTGTCGGGCAGCTCGGAGAAATCCTCGTACTCCTCATAGTCCTCCTCCTCCTCCGCCGCTGCCACCACCTGCTCCTGCTGCTCTCCCTCTGGGCCCCGCGCCTCCTTCTCCCCCCCTGCGTTGGGCCAGACCTGCTGCTGCTCCCCCTTCTGCCTCCCCGCAGGGCCATGCAACTCCCCGGCACCTGTCCTGTCCCCAGACAGCAGCACCATGATCCCTGCACCTGGGGGTTGGGAGAGGTGGTTGGGGGGACACTGACACAGCTGCTGTTCCTGCTCCCCACACAGGGAAGGGGGCACCCCAATGTACTGAGACCCCCACAGATACCCCCACCCACTGGGACCCCCACAACTCACCCACTGAAACTTCCCCAGCTACCTGTCCCCTCACCCAGTGAGACCCCTTACAGCTACTCTTCCCCCACACCCCCACCCAGTGAGACCCACACAGCTACCCCTCCCCCCACACCTCATCCACAGAGACCCCCCTCACCTACTGAGAGGCCCCCAGGGATCCACCCCCACCCCCCAATAGAGCCACTAAGCCCCACTCCCCCCCTACACAGCACACCCAGCCAGAGCCGCGCACTCCCTGAGCCCTCCTCAGCCCCCCACAATTCAGCCCGCGAGCCGCTGAGAGCAGCGGCCCGGCTCCCTCCCGCCGGTCTCCCAAACCCGTGTAGGGGCGGGGGGGACCAGTGTCGATGCAAATACCCGGGGGGGGGGGGTTTCTCTCCACTTTTAAGCCATCTCGGCAGAAAGCCCCGCGATCCTGGAGCTCCCGGGTGTGCAGGCGGCGGCGGGCGGGGGTGTTAGTGAGCTGGCCCGGCCCGGGCGCAGGAGTCCTCGGGGCCCCGCTGCACGGGCGGCTGGGCGCCCAGCGCCGGGGCCGCGGGAGGTGTTTGGGAGGGGCGGCGACTCCAGCTGCTCCCGGGAAGGCTGGGGCGAGCCCCACGGGCGCCCGGCGCCCCCGGCCGGGGGGGCTCCACGCTGGGCAGCGCCGCCTCCCCGAAATCACCGCGCGTCTCCCGCTCTCACATTTCCAGCGAGAGGGGCCGGTGGGAAATTCCCCCTTCGCTGCCTGACAGCCACGCGTCTCTGCCCCAGACCCAGTGCTCCCCCCTCCCCAACGCGAAACAGCCCCGCTGGGTTTTCCCGCCGCACACGGCTACATACAAGCCTCCGCCGGCAGAGCAAAAATCCCCGGGAGCGGTAGTTTAGTTCGGCTGATCCGAAACTCCGAGCCCATCTTAGCTCCGCTCCTGGGATGGAGGAGCCATGACAACTCGTGCTGCACACACCCTCTTCTGTCCGCCTGCCCCTGCGGCTGGCATCCCAGCCAGGTGTGCGAGGAGAGCCCCAAGCACCCCCTTCAGCTGGGTAGGGAAAGGCTGCGAGGAGGCACGGAGCAGCTGACAGGAAGGGAAAGAGACATGTAGAAAATTCCTGGCCCCTAATCCGATCAGCATCTCTTTGAGAAGATTGGAGCTGCAGCTTAGCATGTTGACATCAGGGACACATTTTAAAAGCGATTTAGCCAGGGGACATGCAGCTGTCAGTGTTGCTTTTTACACACCACACAACGAAATTGCAATTGACAGGTGAGTCATTTGAATTTCAAGAACACCTTCGACTTCTTCGCCTCCTGTGCTGCTCATTTGTTCATCTCCATTCAGTAATTTTACATTTCTGATTTTATTACTATTGTACAAAAAGCTGATTGCCAATCCGTGCTATATAGAGTACAGGTCTCTGCAGTTTATGTAGTGGGGGAGGTGAGGAAGGCTAGAGCAAACTGTTTAGTACAATTCCTAAATTTCTAAAAGCCACGATTTAAGTAAACTCTGTGAAAATTTTTGGGAACCAATATAACTTAAGTAGAATCCTAACTAATCCTTACTTAATATTTAAAATATCTTAGGATTGCTCCTTCAGTCAATAAAAAGGGGGTGCTTGGCTAACTGCAATATAAAAGGTAACCCACACACATATATTCTTAGGCCCCATCTACACTGGAAAGTTTCTGTGCAGTAAAGCAGCTTTCTGCGTTGTCACTCCCGAGGTGTACACACTGCCAAGCCACTTAGTGTGCAGAAACTGCGCACTTGTAGTGCTTTAAAAACAACACCCCAATGGGAGGCGTAGAGCTTTCTGCAACAGGGCTACAGTGCTGCGGTGCCAGTGTAGACACCCTGGGTGATTACAGCGCTCCGATTGGCCTCCAGGAGGTGTCCCACCATGCCTGTTCTCGCCTCTCTGGTCATTGATTTGAACTCTACTGCCCTGCCCTCAGGTGACCAACCATCATCCCCACCCCATACATTCCTTTGGAATTTTGAAATACCCCTTCCTGTTTTCTCGGTAATGCGTGCAGTGGTCTCAGCACATCCTTCCAGGTGACCATGCCTGCTCCACGCACCAGGAGATCCCCCAGTTGGAGCAATGCCGAGCTGCTGGACCTCATCAGCATTTGGGGAGAGGAGGCTGTCCAGCCCCAGCTGCACTCCAGCCATAGGAATCATGATACCTATGGACAAATTTCACGATGCATGACAGAAAGGGACTATGGCTGGGACACATTGCAGTGCAGGGTCAAAGTGAAGGAGCTGTGGAAGGCCTACCACAAGGTGCGGGAGGCAAACCGCCACTCCAGTGTTGCGCCCATGAGCTGCCAGTTCTCCAAAGAGCTGGACGTGATACTCGGTGGCAACTCCACCTCCTCTGCGAAGACCACTGTGATACTTTGGTGGCTTGCGTGCCAGTCTACAGTGAACCGAGCCAGGAGGAGGAAATCTTGGACGAGGATGTGGAGGGGGAGAGGGACCCAGAGGCAGAGGATGACTCGGAGATTAGAGATGCATGCAGCCAGGAGCTCTTTTCTACCCTGGAGGAGGCTAGCCAGTCACAGCTGTCAGATGTTGGCAAAGTGCAAACGGGAGAGGAGGCGCCTGGTAAGTGGATTTGATTTTGGGAATCGCTGAAGCGAGTTGCTGGGGGAAGGAGGGTTGCAGAAAGCAGGCTTGTCTCCCACAACATGCCTTGTCTGAGTGGCGGAACAGGCTGTTGATTGGCTCCCTCACTTCACGGGAATCTCCCTCAGACATCTCCAGGAAACTCTCGTGGAGATACTGGGCAATCCACAGCCGCAGGTTCTTTGGCAGTGCTGCTTTGTTTCTTGCCCCATTCATGGTAACTGTCCCGCGTCACTGTGTTGTCACGGGGGAGAAGACAACCATTGCTGCACACAGGTGAGCTGCATAGGGGTCAGGACGGAAGCCACCGTTTTGGAGAAGACCCTCCCTTGATTCCCTGCTGATCCTCAGCAGTGAGATATCTTCCATAATGATCACCTCCTGTTGAAAGTGTGGGAACAGGAATGATTATCAGCCCCCCTTATAGTGCTGGCTCTCCCCAAGAGCCACATGCCCAGTATACAGCAGGGTCCAGGAAGAGTGATTACCCTGCCCCTGCGGCTACTCACCATTTTGGGGTCTTGTGGTTCATGTGTGCTTGCCTGGGGTCAGCCAGTTAGTGATAGGTATGTGAGTACTGGCTGTGTTTTAAAGCACTAAATCAGTGGTCTCTGTGTTGCAAACAATACTGCTTCTGTAAAATGTTGCGTTTAAACTTTACAAAGATGTCCTTGGGAGCCCAGCCTCCCTCTTTGTTATCAGCAGCTGAACGGCTGCTCAGAATTAGAAAGTGGCCACAAAGAACGAAGGAGGACTTTCTGTGTGATGTTATGATGCACTCCGCTGCCGAGAAACAGGAATTGAAGGAGTGTCAGGACAGCAAGAAGAGGGACCGAAAGGAGAATGTGGCACACCAGAGTGAAGCCAAGGAGTGGCTCTTAAAGGTTATGGAGCGCCAAGCAGACACGCTCCAAGTGATACTAGCTCTTCAAACCGAGCAGCTCCCTGCCCGCCCTCCCCTGCAGCTGCTGTCACAAAACTCTTTCCCAAGTGCCCCACAGACATTGCCAACACACTCTTATCAACCTTCTGGCTCCAGTTCATACTCTTGGCATTCCACTCCTTCCCCCTCACGGTCCAGCAATGCGGACTCCCACTACCTACTGCACTCAACACCCATCCCTCTGCAGTTTGGCCCTGCTGAAGCACAGTATCCACTGCATTGTGCTCCAAAGGAGAAGGTTGGATATGATCCCTCGACATACACAAATCTTTAGCCATCCCTGGACCCCCTCCTCCCCCTGGGACCTTCCCTTCCCCCATACCCCTCACTGCTGATGGGTTTTTTTGTTTGTTTGTTTTACTCTCTCCTCCGGTTGTCGTTTTTTAATAAAAAAAATTGTGTTGGTTTGAAAGCAATCTTTATTCTATGAATTGAAAGCAAAAAGAGCCCTGCAAAGCTCTTAAATCCACATATTGCATTGTCTGCACCAATCACTTCCTAGCATTACAAGCACTGCACTCCCAAGCATAGCAACAAATATTAGTGGCTTTCAGCTTCAAATTGCTGCCTCAAAGCATCCCTGATCCTTATGGCCCCGCGCTGCAGCCCTCTAATAGCCCTGGTCTCTGGCTGTTCAAACTCAGCCTTCAGGCACTGAGCCTCTGCGGTCCAGCCCTGAGTGAAGCTTTCACCCTTCTCTTCACAAATAGTATGGAACGTACAGCACATGGCTATAAGCATAGGAATATTGTCATCGGCCAGGTCCAGCTTCCCATACAGGCAGTGCCAGCAGGCTTTTAAATGGCCAAAAGCACGCTCAACAGTCATTCTGCACTTGCTCAGCCTGTTGTTGAACCGCTCCTTGCTGCTGTCAAGTTGCCCCGTGTATGGCTTCATAAGCCACAGCATTAAGGAGTAGGCAGGTGTCCCAGGATCACAATGGGCATTTCAACTTCCCCTACGGTGATCTTCTGGTCCGAGAAGAAAGTCCCCGCTTGTAGCTTCCTGAACAGACCAGTGTTTCAAAAGATGCATGTGTCATGCACCTTTCCAGACCAGCCTGCAGTAATGTCTGTGAAATGCCCATGGTGATCCACAAGCACCTGGAGAACCATTGAGAAATACCCTTTGCGATTAATGTACTCAGTGGCTATGTGGTCTGGTGCTAGAATTGAAATATGCATGCCAGCTATTGCCCCTCCGCAGTTAGGGAAGCCCATTTGTGGAAAGCCATCCACAATCTCACGCACATTGCCCAGAGTCACGGTCTTTAGAAGCGGGATGCGATTAATGGCCAAGCAGCCTTCTGTCAACTTGAGTCCAACAGTTGACTTTCCCACTCCAAACTGGTTAGTGACCAATCAGTAGCAGTCCAGAGTAGCCAGCTTCCACAGTGCAATCACCACACGCTTCTCCAACAGCAGGGCAGCTCTCATTCTTGTGTCCTTGTGCCGCAGGGCTGGGACAAGCTCATCACACAGTCCCATGAATGTGGCTTTCCTCATCCGAAAGTTCTGCAGCCACTGCTCATCATCCCAGACATGCATCATGATGTGATCCCACCACTCAGTGCTTGTTTTCCGAGCCCAAAAGCAGTGTTCCACTGTGGTCAGCACCTCTGTGAATGCCACAAGCAATTCCACGTCATAGCTACTATGCGTGGTGAGATCAATGTCACATTCCTCTTGCCTGTGTAGTTTAAGGAATAACTCCACTGCCACTCATGACGTGTTGGTCCCAGGATGCCCTGTGACCTCCTCCGCCTTCCCTTACTCTTACTGGCAGAAGAGGAAGAGATGCTCTGTGGGATAGCTGCCTAGAGTGCACCACTCTGAATACCGCTGCAAGTGCCGCAAGTGTGAACACGCTATTGCGCAGGCAGCTGACTGTGAGCACACAACAGTGGTTTCCCTTCAGTGCTCTCTGAGCAGCGCTGTAACTCCCAGCACTGTGACTCTGCCCTTAGTGTAGACATGCCCTTAGCAACTGAATGTGCTTCGGCAGTGCTCCAAACCCTGCTGGTTTGGGGAGGAAGGAACAAGTGTGGATTTCCGTGTATGACATTGTGTTGTGTGGTCCCATAAATATTTTGTTAAAATAATATAGGAATTAAAAAATATATAAAGCCATGTAAATGTGGACTGAACAGCATAGAGGATTATGAATCGGATACAGAGTTTTGCAACACTAGATCACAGGTGTGAATCTGACTCAGGTCAATAGTGATTAAAAGCCCAATGGCTATTCAGTGAGCTATACAGAAAGAATTAGTGTGGTTTCTAGTAGAAAGAGATCAGAATTAGCTCCCTGATTGACGACTTCAAAAAAGAGGCTAAATTGTGCATGGTTGGGATTGAACTATCCTTTCATCTGTAGATACTTTTGAGATTATGGTTGATGTACATGGGCAGAGCAGGGTAGGGAAGTTCACGCTGCTGCCTGTCTTGTAGGAAATAAAGTTCCTCCTCACAAGCAATAGAGTCAATTATATAATGTCAAGTTGAGCTTGAGTTGCAGTCAGTGGCGGATTTAGAGTTAGTCGGGCCCTGTGCTCAGCTGCATTTTTGGGGCCCCTCCTTGGGACCCAGCCAAGGAAAAGAACATTCTCTCTTATCTCCCACCTCCCCCCATTTTTCATTCTTTTTTTCCTTCATCCTCCTCCTATAAGTAATAGGAATTAAATGAAAATAAAGTGAGATACCTTGATTGTTTTGCAGTCTAACTTATTTTTCCACAGACCACTTGAAAATCACTGAGGGTCTCAGCAGACCACTTAATGATCTTTCCAAATATTGTTTGTACCATTAGCTAACTATTGTAAAGTGCTTTGGATAAGAGCGCTTTATAAAAAAAAAAAAAAATTTAAAGCGTTGTGGTGTGGGGTCTGACCAGGACTTATGGTGTGGCAGAGGGCTCAGGGCTAAGGGTGCAGGGTCTGAGAGGAAGTTAGGGTGCAGGAACAGGCTGGCGGTTGGGGTACAGAGTCTAGCCAGGAGTTAGGGTGCGGAAGGGGGCTCAGAGCTGGGTTGGGGTGTGGAGTGCTTACCTGGGGCAGCTCCCGTTTGGTGCAAGGGGTGCAGGTGAGGATGTGGGGGGGGTGCAGGAGTCAGGGTGGGCAGGGAGCTGGGAGTGTGGGGGGGACAGGAGTCAGGGAGGGCAGGGGGTGTGGGGCTGGGAGTGGGGGGGGCAGAAGTCAGGGAGGGCAGGGGGCTGGGGGTGTGTGAGGGGGTGCAGGAGTCAGGGCTGGGTGTGCAGGGTCTGGGAGGGAGTTAGGGTGCAGGGTCTGGCCAGCAGTTAGGATGCAGGAGGGGGCTCAGGGTTGGGGCAGGAGGTTGGGGTGTGGCGCGCTTACCTGGGGCAACACCCATTTGGTGCGAGGGGTGCAGGTGGGAATGTGGGTGGGATGTGCAGGAGCTCCCATTTGGTGCTCAGGGTGGAGGGACGGGGAGGTGCAGGAGTCAGGGAGGGCAGGGGGCTGGATGTGTGGGCTGGGATTGTGGGGGTGTTCCCAGCCCTCTCCCCCACCCCAGCCCCCTGCTCTGAGTGGCTCATGGCAGGAGGCTGGGGTCAGGGATATGTGTAGGGGGAGTGTGGGGACCCCGCCCTGCCCTGATTCCACCCCCTTCCCCAAGGCCCTGTCCCCACCTCTTCTCTGCCTCCTCCCTTGAGCGTGCTGTGGCCCCACTCCAACCCCTCCCTCCTGGAGCCATCTGAGCGCTGGCAAACAGCTGTTTGGCAGTGGGGGAAGCGCTGGGAGGGAGAGGAAGCGGCGGGAACGTGGCACACTCAGGGGAGGAGGTGGGGAAGAGGTGGGGGAGCAGGGAGCTTGGCTGCCGGTGGGTGCGAAGCCTGCAGCGGGAGTCCCAGGAGCTGGCAGGACCAAGCTTCTGCCCTCGCAGCTGCCTGGCCCTGAGGCCCCTTGTCATTGGGGGGCCCCGTGCCAGGGCACCCTGTGTTTCACTGTAAATCCGCCTCTGGTTGCAATATAGAATAGCACAGCAATTGAATAGGATTAAATTTTTAATTCATATTACCTATCCATCATCTTGCATTTTGCTCTTGCATTCATAAAATTCAAGTGCTCTGTTCAGTATATCTTTACAGTTCTCTACACACTGTTGATCCTTGGTCATTAACTTATTCACCAATGTTTCACTGACAGTCTGGCATAGCTTCCTTCTTACTTGCTTCCCCTATGCAGCCAATGAGTGTATTGGCTGTTTGGTATTTAACCCAGCATAATAGACGATAAAAGATTTAATACTGACTAGAGAAGAGCAAATTCAGACTGGAAAAAACTTGGACATTTTCAACCAGTGAGAGTAATTAACCTTTGGAACAATTTAGCAAGGGTCATGATGGATTCCCCAGCACCAAATTTTTAAATCAAGATTGGATGTTTTTCTAAAAGCTATCCTCTAGGAATTATTTTGGAGAAGTTCTATGGCTTATGTGTGACCCTAGGCACCCCCATATTCACACCCTACAGACTACTGCGATATCTGTACAAAATATGGCTGGTGAGATATTATATGAAAGCTAATAACATGCTGATATTAATATTATTATAAAATGCATGCGTTAAATGTTATATGGGAAGTTATGAATTTCCTCTGTATGATGTTTGTTTAAGACAAGACAGCCTAGCGTAGGTAAAGGTGATAAACAGGTCTGTCCTAGACAAAAAAAAAGAGGTTTTACCTCAGTTTACATATTGGCAGTAAACAAAGCCATAAAGTTAAACCGACGGGAGGTTATCCTGAATTTGAGAGACAGAGAATTGATATGGCTCCTGTATCCCAGAGAGATACAGAAGACTGAATCCCCTGAAGGCTTTCTAGACCCATCCCTAACAAAATCCACCATTTTCTGTGTGGTGTTGTGTTCGACACAAGTCTATAACATCATTCTTCTTCATACACTCTACACATCGTGTAGCTGTACTGATGCATGGAGTAGTTGCCGCAAGTTACCTAAAATCTGCCATCTGAGAATTGCAGCTGCAACTAGAGGAATCAGGAATCCCTATTGTATGGGAAGTTATGCAGTAGATGACCACGATAGTCCCCCTAGGCCTTAAAATCTAGGAAGGTATGAAAGAGTTGTAAAAGCAAGTATAGAGTTTCAGAGTATGACATCCCCCAGGGTGCAATCTGTACTGTGGAACCGCTGTGCACCCTTTAACTGTCCTGCCCAGGCTGTCTCCTACACTGCTGTGCTAGTGAACAGCAAACCCCTCCAGGCTCTGTTCGCTCTACCATCAGCTTGCAGAGGCACACCCACCAAAGTCACATGCAGGCTCTCACAGCCACTCATGAACTGTAAATAGAAAGTAGATCCCCAAAATGTGCATCTTACACTGCTCAAGACCTTCTTGATCAATGCAAGCTTGTTAATAGGTTAGCCATACCATCAAAGGGTACAAATATTTACCAGCCTTTATACCTGAGTAGATTCCCCAAACACTCCAGCCAAAAACAACTGGTTTAGATTAAATATAAAACAGATTTATTAATTATAGAAAGATAGATTTTAAGAGAGTAAGTGGTATTGACATAGAAGATCAGAACTGATTACAAAAGGAAAGGAAATGGCAAAAAATACCAATCTAAATACTAAATTTTTCCAAGCTAAAAATTATAGAAACAAACAGCTTTTCTCACCCCGCTGGATGTTGTAGGCATTTCACAGTTCTTAATACAGGCTGGATGGATTCCTTTCCCAGCCTTGGACCAACCCCCCCAGTTCAAAGTCTTTCAAGCCATCTTGTTTCAGTGTAGATGGGGGTAGAGAGAGGGCCCAGTGGTGATGTCACTGTCCCTCATTTATACCTTTCTCCAGGTGCTGGAAAAAATCCATGCTGATGGGATTAGGCAGTCCCATGGTGTATGCGACCTGCTGGCTATCCTTCATTATGAATTGCAAATGTATTGTTTACAACTCCCCCGCTGGTGAATGGCCAGTTATGGTCACTTAACACTTGGCTGGATGTTGGTCACCCTTTTGATGCGACTGACGAACTAGTCTGTGGGCATTTCCCAGATTCACAACATGTTTCAGTAACAAACATATGGCAAAATCTCATAACTTCATATACAGTGATGATACACATATTTGAGCAGGATAATGAGGTTCATCAAATCAAGGCTTCTCAAATGATACCTCACAAGGCATACTTTGTACAAAATATATCATAATCATATAATGGTGGTGAATATGTTGGTACAGGGGATGATATGTATGTCACAGGGCCACTAGAAGAGCTGTCATTGCCATCTCCATAGGCCAACTCCACTAGGTCTATCATGAAGCTAGCAGAATATAAAAGAGTGCTTCTCCCTATTCTAACACTCTCTTGCATATTCTCAGTTCCCACCAGGACTCTGGCATTAGCACAATGCTTTACACTCTCTATATTGCACTGTTTCTCTGTAGAGTTGTAGCACTGTTGGGACATATCATGGTGTACCACAAGTCCCAGTCAGGGGTAGCGGAAGGTGATGTCCCATAGGAATCCTTACAACAAGGATGAAGAAGAAATTAACATTTGTCAGGTCTTTGGAGGTTTGTCTGAACTAAGCAAAGTAGTCAAGTGTAGATCAGGCTTAGCTACCTCACATTCACTTAGAGCAGGTCTACACTACAGCAGGGACTGATGCTCTGAGATCGATCCACCGGCCGTCGATTTAGTGGATCTAGTAAAGACCCGTCAAATCGACTGCAGATCGCTCTCCAGTTGACCCCTGTACTCTACCCTCGACAAGAAGAGTAACGTAAGTCGACGGGAGATTTTCTCCCAATAACCGCCCGCAGTGTAGACCCTCCAGTAACTCGACCTAAGGGATGTCAACTCAAGCTATGTTATGCACATAGCTGGAGTTGCGTAGTGTAGGTCAATTTACCGTGGTAGTGTAGATGTAGCCTTACTGACCTAACTTTGAACTTTATCCTAATCCAGGCAAGTGACCCTTGCTGCTCTTGTGCGTTTTCCCCACTGTTCTCCAGAGGACATTATTCAGAGGGGGTATAACTAAGTCCATGTGAAGGTGTGGTGTGGGAGACTGTCACAGTTCCCTCAGTTACCCAGTGTGTTGCGTTGCTTTAGCCACCACACGTACCTTTTATTCCTTTTGTCAAGATTCCCTCCCCACTCTGAACTCTAGGGTACAGATGTGGGGACCCACACGAAAGACCCCCTAAGCTTATATCTACCATCTTAGGTTAAAAACTTCCCCAAGGTACAAATCCTTCCTTGTCCTTCATGGGTACTGCTGCCACCACCAAGTGAGTTAGACAAAGATTCAGGAAAAGGACCACTTGGAGTTCCTGTTTCCCTAAAATATCCTCCCAAGCCCCTTCACCCCCTTTCCTGGCGAGGCTTGACAATAATCTACCAACCAAATAGGTAAACCAGGTGAGCACAAACCAGACCCTTGGTTTTTAGGACACTAAAAACCAATCTGATTCTTAAAAAACAGAACTTTATTATAAAGAAAAAAAAAGTAGAAGAAACACCTCTGTAAAATCAGGATGGAAGGTAATTTTACAGGGTAATAAGATTCAAAACACAGAGGATTCCCCTCTAGGAAAAACTTTAAAGTTACAAAAAACAAACCTCCCTCTTAGCACAGGAAAAAGTCACAAGCTAAAACAAAAGATACTCTAACGCATTTCCTTGCTATTACTCGCTATTTCTGTAAGTTAGATGTATCATTCAGTAGGAGCTAGATTACTTGCTTGGTCTCTCTCCTTGTCTCCGAGAGAACACACACAAAGAGACAAAGCAAAAACCTTCACCCCACAGATTTGAAAGTATCTTCGCCCCTTATTGGTCCTTTTGGTCAGGTGCCAACCAAGTTACCTGAGCTTCTTAACCCTTTACAGGCAAAGGAGGGATTTTATGCTACCCTTAGCTGTATGTTTATCACATCTTTGCTCTTTTACTCACAGAATATAACATGGGCAGCTTGTAGAATGAACTTGTTACACAGCCTGCCTCTTCAGCATAGCTCACCTTCTGAGTTTCCCTTGCTTCCTCTTCCTTCTACCTATGTCCTCCTACTTACGTCATTAGCCTAGTAATTACCACCCCATTGGCCATAATCCCCCAACAGAAAGTGCTACACTGCCTCCAGCTGGACCTGCAGCTTTCTTCACGCTGCAGCAATGCCAGTGATCCCCATGCTGCTGTTGCTAGCACTCTGTCCCCGCGACATTACAATAGCCATTTATTTCATGATCTTCAGTGATCCAAGTTTAGACGTCCTCCATGTTCTGAGTGGGAACGAGGCAGACCTAGGCAATCTTAACTGTGTGTTAATGACATTTTTGGCATTTTCCCTTGGTTTTTGAAGACATTGTGGTATTGAAGGGGCATGGCTGAGGGGGGCACAAGTAGGGTGACCAGATAGCAAGTGTGAAAAATTGGGACGGGGGTGGGGTAATAGGAGCCCATATTAAAAAAAGCCCCAAATAGCGGGACTGTCCCTATAAAATCGGGACATCTGGTCACCCTAGGCACAAGAAGGCTTCCTGGGTACACCTCACTCCCACTCAGCTACCAGTTCTGGCCTCTCCATGCCCCACTGGGGGTAGGGCTTGAGGGGCCCTGAGGAGGAGAGAAGGTGTTAGCTGCTGAACTGCAAGAAGCACATCTGCCAGCTGGAGGCAGGAAGGGGGCAAAGAGCCCCAGAGTTCCTACTCTACTTTGGGAAGGGGAAAGTATTAGAGGAAAGGGCTCTGCTTACCCTCTGCAGCATAGGAGGCTTACAGAGATGTGAAATGACCCATTTGTTTCAATGGGATATTCTCAGGTGAATGAGGACACACCATAGAGATGAATACAGCTGAAAACAATACATATGAGAGGTGTAAACTGTGCCAATCCTCTCCATAGGCATTCTCCTCCTTCCCTTCCAGTCTTAGCACTTTATGCCTGTGGCATGCACTGAGCATTCCCGTTCTCAGCTTCTTGCCCTCTCTCATAACTTTTCACCTCTGTTAGGCATTGTGAGCATGCCTGTTCTCAGCTTCCGGAATAGCCTAATGCTGCCTGGGAGGAGTTCAGGGAACTCTTCTACCACAGAAGTGATTAATCCTGGCCAGGACATTTATGCTAGCTTCTCTCATATCATTTCCAATGTAATGGCATATGTGAACTCATTTATACATTTAGCATGAATAATACTTTTATAATGCACAGTGAAGCTGTCAGCTGCTAGTATAGCTGGGAGAAAATCATTTTCAGCACTATTGCAAAAAGTATGAGTGAGATGGTGAACTGCTTTTCGTAACAGTGCTAAAAATGGTCTTGCCTTGCCTATACCAGCAAGTGAATCATTCTCTACAATACTTCAGGCAGACCTATTACTGATCATCAGTGGCTGATATGGGCTAGTTTCCTAATTCCTAGTATAGATGGGGTATAAGAAAGCACATGAAATAGGACCCCTAATAAAAGTTTCTTCCCATTTCTGGCAAGAGTGTTACGCAATGGTGCAATATGCTTTTTTCTCATCTTCTTTAATAAAGCGTATGGTTTTTTTATGTCATATCATGCTGATCAGTGGTAATCAAATTCTTAATTTGCATGAAATAATGAGTGATATAAACACATTGGTAGGAGAGATTCCACATATCACTATTGCTTATTTGCAGAAATCTGCCTGATCCCTTCTTCCCAACCCCAAATAAATGGTGAGCTCAGTACTCCCAACTGAGGCAACAAAACACTTTGGGCTAATCCAGCACTTCTGGATTAGGAACATTGGAATTTCTAGTAGGAATTGATTAATGGTTCATCTACTCTGATATTTTGTCTCCTACAGTGCACAAAATCCAGATACCTAAGAGGAAAAGCGTAAAGCCCTTATAATGTACCTAACTGGGCATTACTACACTACAACCCTTGACAAATATCCAGCAGGACAAGCTTCACCATTCTACTAATTAGTGCTATGTGCAAGATTTGGGGTAGGGGAGTCCATAGACTTCAAAGCTTTTGAGTTCTGCAGGAAAGACTCTTTCTCCTTCACCCCCTCATACTCTGTGCACTTTCTGTAGCTCTGAGTTCCAGTTATTTTTCTTACAGACTGGACCCCTGCCTCAGTCTGGACTCACCCCTGCCTTTCCCTTCAGGTTGGTTTCTTTGTCCCTTCAGGCACTTTCAGCAGTCTTCTTTCTTGGGTAGGCAAAAGAGGAAGGTCTCGGTTGTCTTCCTCCCCATCCTTAAATAAGATTTACATAAGGCGGGAATCCTTTGTTTCCTAAACTTGCCCCCCTTTCCCTTTCAGTGGAAAGTTACAAGAAGTCCAAGATAATGTTTAGTATCAGGTGACAAGGCCACCTGCCCTAATAGTGCCACAGTTACGTCCCAGGAGGGAGAGAGATTAGTACCTTCACAGTCTTGTTGTTCCTTCCTAATGGCCCATCAAATCTGATGGCCTGCCGTCTGGTGGGTGTCTTCCCAATGCGCACCCAGTTATAATTGTTACATAGTCCATATTCCTAACTTTAGATACAGAAATGATACATGCATACAAATTGGATAATCGCATTCAGTAAATCATAACCTTTCCAATTATATCTTGAAAGACCCATCTTACATAAAGCACATCTCAGTTATGTCATATCCATATCATAAGCATATTTTCATAAGGAATGTGGAATGTAATGTAACAGAGACAATTTGTGTAAGGCAAACAGGATTTTTCTCCACATGCACGTCAGTGTGCAGATCCAAGTATGATGATGTATGCTTTTGAGCAGGGGTTTGGATTAGATGACCTCCTGAGGTCCCTTCCAACCCTGATATTCTATGATTCTATGTCAAAGGGTCACACAAGAGAAAGCTTACAATACATGCCTACATAAGATCTGAATTTGTGAAGAAACCAGGATGAAACAGGCATTTCCATTAGGTGTGTAAAGGGCCTGTCTACATTTCAGCTGGGTGAGAGCCTCCCAGCCCAGGTAGACAGACTTGCACCAGCAGGGCTTGAGCTAGCATGACAAAAATAGCAGTGTCAATTTTGTGGCTCTGCTGGTGACTCCAGCTAATCAGCCGAGTGCAGATCCAGGTGGCTGAGTGGGCTTAAGAGCCAAACCCACAATGTCCATACTGCTATTGTGTGCTACTTGAGTACACAAGCTCGAGTCTAGCTAGCACACATCTGTCTACTCACTCTGGCAGGTTTGCTCCCAGCTGCAGTGTAAATGTACCCTTAGAGCACAGGCTACAATCGCCAATTGAAATGAAGACAATAATGTATTGCACTGAAGTTAAATGCTGTACGTAGGGGTTTTGTAATGAAGACAAAAGAAAATATGATTATGATCTTAAAACAGATAACCAGATATTAATAGTCTATGACTATCAGCAGAACCTATTCAAAGTTTATTGCAGGAAACAAGACAGGAAATTAGAATATTCAGGCTGGATTCCGCTGGTCCCCAGGCAGGCAAAATTCCCATTGAAGAAGTTTACTGTTGGAAAGATCATAGAACTGAGCCATTCCAGTTTATACCATGACTAGGTTTGAGTCATTCCATGAGAATAAGATTAATAATAAGATTCCTTACATAGGTAAAAGAATGGGGAACATGTAGTATAGTGAATGTGAAAATTCAATGAGTCTTAAATATAATTCTCACATTTTAAAAGTGTATGTTCAGGAAACATCATAAGTTTATATCCAAGAGCAGAGAAACATCACCTAAATTCTTACAAGTAAGCAGAGACCAAACAATAATAATTAGTTTGTGTCTGTAATTTAAAAGACTAATTATTATACTTTTGGTTGTCTAAATAATTTAGGTAATAGTGAACTTTAGAGTGCTGTAATAATATACTCTCGGATTAGGTCTTACTAGTTACATGAAGAAAAGATGAAACCAGCTTCACTTTGAAACGTCACATGTTCTTGGTTTGCACGATGTAACGGATTGGGAATAAAATAAGCCATTATATCTTTCCTAAACCTGGAATTCCTCCTTATTAAGGATACACAAGTCAAAAATTCATACTAGAGGACTGATTGTCAGAAATCTGTGATTAATGAGAAACCTGTGTGTGTTTCCTTTTTCATCTGTATTGTGGGAAGGCACTTCTTTTCTCTTGCCAGACTTGACATTTCCCCCTTTGGCAATGGCAGGCCTGGGGTAATCAGCCTTAAGCAGGCAGGGTTTGCCTTTCCCCTTCTGTGCTCCCTTGGTCGTATTTTCAGGGTAGGCCTGAGGGTCGGCTTAAGGGATGATCCTCCACCAAACAAAAAAGGAAACAGTCTGTCATAAATATAAAGGGAAGGGTAAACCCCTTTGAAATCCCTCCTGGCCAGGGGAAAACTCCTCTCACCTGTAAAGGGTTAAGAAGCTAAAGGTAACCTCGCTGGCACCTGACCAAAATGACCAATGAGGAGACAAGATACTTTCAAAAGCTGGGAGGAGGGAGAGAAACAAAGGGTCTGTGTCTGTCTGTAGTCCTCTTGGCCGGGGACAGAACAGGAATGGAGTCTTAGAACTTTTAGTAAGTAATCTAGCTAGGTATGTGTTAGATTATGATTTCTTTAAATGGCTGAGAAAAGAATTGTGCTGAATAGAATAACTATTTCTGTCTATGTATCTTTTTTGTAACTTAAGGTTTTGCCTAGAGGGGTTCTCTATGTTTTTGAATCTAATTACCCTGTAAGATATCTACCATCCTGATTTTACAGGGGGGATTTCTTTATTTCTATTTACTTCTATTTTTTATTAAAAGTCTTCTTGTAAAACACTGAATGCTTTTTCATTGTTCTCAGATCCAAGGGTTTGGGTCTGTGGTCACCTATGCAAATTGGTGAGGCTTTTTATCCAACATTTCCCAGGAAAGGGGGGGTGCAAGTGTTAGGAGGATTGTTCATTGTTCTTAAGATCCAAGGGTCTGGGTCTGTAGTCACCTAGGCAAATTGGTGAGGCTTTTTACCAAACCTTGTCCAGGAAGTGGGGTGCAAGGTTTTGGGAAGTATTTTGGGGGGGAAGGACGCGTCCAAACAGCTCTTCCCCAGTAACCAGTATTAGTTTGGTGGTGGTAGCGGCCAGTCCAAGGATAACGGGGGTAATATTTTGTACCTTGGGGAAGTTTTGACCTAAGCTGGTAAAGATAAGCTTAGGAGGTTTTTCATGCAGGTCCCCACATCTGTACCCTAGAGTTCAGAGTGGGGGAGGAACCGTGACATGGTGGCACAGTGGTGGGATTAACCTGAAATCATTTTGAGATCCAGTTGAGATTTTTTTGAACTAGAAATACAGATTTTAAAAAGGAATTTTTAGGAAGTCCAGAAGGCAGCTTTGAAACTGAAAGCAGTTTGGTTTCTCTCTGCTTTGTGGCCAAGCAGAGACAAGGGAATTGTCTTTTTCTGTAGGCTGACAATCACTATCAGAGAATAGGTATTCTATTCCAGCACAGCAAAATTTTACAGCCAAGTTTTGTTTGTTTATTTCTAAACCTCGGGTGTAAAGTTAGTTAAAAACAGAGAGGTTAGAATGGCCAAATCCTCAGCTCGACTACAGCTGGAATTAGCCAAATTTCAGGCTGAGGAAAAACAAAGGGAACATGAAAGACAGATAGAACTCATGCGGCTGAAGAAGGAGGTACAGGAGGCTGCCCACAAGAGGGAAATGGAGGCAAGGAAGCATGTGGAGGAGATGGCGAGGATAAAGGCCCAGCAGAATATACCAACAAACCCTAGCAATCCTTCTCCAGGTACCACTTCCCATCCCAGAAAGTTCCCCACCTACAAGGCAGGTGATGATACTGAGGCCTTCTTAGAAAACTTCGAAAGGGCCTGCCTTGGGTACAACATCTCTACTGACCAATACATGGTAGAGCTGAGGCCGCAGCTCAGTGGACCCTTAGCTGAGGTGGCAGCTGAAATGCCTAAAGAACATATGAACAAGTATGAACTGTTTAAATCCAAGGCGAGAGTCAGAATGGGGATAACACCCGAGCAGTCTCGTCGGAGGTTCCGAGCCCTAAGGTGGAAACCAGACATGTCATTTACCCGACATGCCTACCACATTGTGAAACATTGGGATGCCTGGATATCAGGAGCAAGTGTTGAATCTCCAGTAAATTTGCCCTTCCTAATGCAAATGGAACAATTCTTAGAGGGTGTTCCTGAGGAAATAGAAAGATACATCCTAGATGGGAAACCCAAAACTGTAATCGAGGCAGGAGAGATTGGAGCCAGATGGGTGGAGGTGGCAGAGAAGAAGAAAACTGGTCGCAGTTGGAGCGGAGACCAGAAGGGACCACCCCAGACCACACCCTATTACCGGGGGCCGCCCAAAGCCCCACCTACCTCCCAAAGAACCCTCCAGACCCCTTATCGTCCCACCACCCTGTTCTCCAGCAACCCACCTCGCCCCGGTGACCCGTCAGCTGGACGATGTTTTAAATGTAACGAGCTGGGGCATGTAAAGGCCAACTGCCCCAAGAACCCCAACAGATTACAGTTCATTGCACCGGAATCACACCAGAGGTCCACAGGCCCAGATACCTCCCAGATACCCTTGGAGCGGAGGGAAACTGTGAGTGTGGGCGGGAAGAAGGTCACCGCGTGGAGGGACACCGGAGCACAAGTGTCAGCTATCCATGCTTCCTTAGTGGACCCCAATTTAATCAACCCAGAGATCCAAGTGACGATTCAACCCTTCAAGTCCAACTCTTTCAATTTGCCTACAGCCAAGTTGCCTGTCCAGTACAAGGGCTGGTCAGGAACATGGACTTTTGCAGTCTATGATGATTATTCCATCCCCATGCTGTTGGGGGAAGACTTGGCCAATCACGTGAAGCAGGCCAAGAGGGTGGGAACGGTCACCCGCAGCCAGGCTAAACAAGCCGTGGGGCCTAGCTCTGTTCCGGAAACTTCTATCAGGGCCCGGTCAGAGGTGATGGACCCGGACCCCAGGCCAATGTCTGCAACAGCAGTAGTGGATCCAGTCCCAGAGACCCAGACGGAACCAGTCCCAGAACCGGAACCAGCCAAACAACCAACACCAGACCCCGTGCCAGCACTGAATCCAGTACTTGCAACCTCAACACCAGAGGGCCCCACCGAACCTGAACTGGCAGCAGCTGATAACCCTACACAAGAGGCTCAGCCAGAGCCTGAATCCCAACATAGTGCACCAGCGGAGAGCGGTTCACAGTCAACAGAAACAGCTCCATCCCCTATATCGCTTCCAGAGGGACCAAGCCTATGTCCCCAATCCAATGAGGAACTGATGTCTCCAGCATCAAGGGAACAGTTCCAGACCGAACAGGAAGCAGATGAAAGCCTCCAGAGAGCGTGGACGGCGGCACGGAGCAACCCACCGCCTCTCAGCTCTTCTAATCGATCCAGGTTTGTTGTAGAAAGAGGACTTTTATACAAGGAAACTCTTTCTGGGGGACACCAGGAAGACTGGCATCCTCAGAGACAGTTGGTAGTTCCAACTAAATACCGGGCCAAGCTCTTGAGCTTAGCCCATGATCACCCTAGTGGCCATGCTGGGGTGAACAGGACCAAAGACCGTTTGGGGGGGTCATTCCACTGGGAGGGAATGGGCAAGGATGTTTCTACCTATGTCCAGTCTTGTGAGGTGTGCCAAAGAGTGGGAAAACCCCAAGACCAGGTCAAAGCTCCTCTCCAGCCACTCCCCATCATTGAAGTTCCATTTCAGCGAGTAGCTGTGGATATTCTGGGTCCTTTTCCGAAAAAGACACCCAGAGGAAAGCAGTACATACTGACTTTCATGGATTTTGCCACCCGATGGCCGGAAGCAGTAGCTCTAAGCAACACCAGGGCTAAAAGTGTGTGCCAGGCACTAGCAGACATTTTTGCCAGGGTAGGTTGGCCCTCCGACATCCTCACAGATGCAGGGACTAATTTCCTGGCAGGAACTATGAAAAACCTTTGGGAAGCTCATGGGGTAAATCACTTGGTTGCCACTCCTTACCATCATCAAACAAATGGCATGGTGGAGAAGTTTAATGGAACTTTGGGGGCCATGATACGTAAATTCGTAAATGAGCACTCCAATGATTGGGACCTAGTATTGCAGCAGTTGCTCTTTGCCTACAGAGCTGTACCACATCCCAGTTTAGGGTTTTCCCCATTTGAACTTGTATATGGCCGTGAGGTTAAGGGGCCATTGCAGTTGGTGAAGCAGCAATGGGAGGGATTTACACCTTCTCCAGGAACTAACATTCTGGACTTTGTAACCAACCTACAAAACACCCTCCGAACCTCTTTAGCCCTTGCTAGAGAAAACTTACAGGATGCTCAAAAAGAGCAAAAAGCCTGGTATGATAAACATGCCAGAGAGCGTTCCTTCAAAGTAGGAGACCAGGTCATGGTCTTAAAGGCGCTCCAGGCCCATAAAATGGAAGCATCGTGGGAAGGGCCATTCATGGTCCAGGAGCGCCTGGGAGCTGTTAATTATCTCATAGCATTCCCCACCTCCAACCGAAAGCCTAAGGTGTACCATATTAATTCTCTAAAGCCCTTTTATTCCAGAGAATTAAAGGTTTGTCAGTTTACAGCCCAGGGAGAAGACGACGCTGAGTGGCCTGAAGGTGTCTATTACGAAGGGAAATGTGCTGGTGGTGTGGAAGAGGTGAACCTCTCCATGACCCTTGGGCGTATGCAGCGACAGCAGATCCAGGAGCTGTGCACTAGCTACGCGCCAACGTTCTCAGCCACCCCAGGACTGACTGAACGGGCATACCACTCCATTGACACAGGTAATGCTCACCCAATTAGGGTCCACCCTTACCGGGTGTCTCCTCAAGCTAAAACTGCTATAGAACGGGAGATCCAGGATATGTTACAGATGGGTGTAATCTGCCCCTCTGAAAGTGCATGGGCATCTCCAGTGGTTCTAGTTCCCAAACCAGATGGGGAAATACGTTTTTGCGTGGGCTACCGTAAGCTAAATGCTGTAACTCGCCCAGACAACTATCCAATGCCACGCACTGATGAACTATTAGAGAAACTGGGACGGGCCCAGTTCATCTCTACCTTGGACTTAACCAAGGGGTACTGGCAGGTACCGCTAGATGAATCTGCCAAGGAAAGGTCAGCCTTCATCACACATCTCGGGCTGTATGAATTTAATGTACTCCCTTTCGGGCTGCGAAATGCACCCGCCACTTTCCAAAGACTTGTAGATCGTCTCCTAGCGGGATTAGGAGAATATGCAGTCGCCTACCTTGACGATGTGGCCATATTTTCGGATTCCTGGGCAGACCACCTGGAACATCTACAAAAAGTCCTTGAGCGCATAAGGGAGGCAGGGCTAACTGTTAAGGCTAAGAAGTGTCAAATAGGCCTAAACAGAGTGACTTACCTTGGACACCAGGTGGGTCAAGGAACTATCAGCCCCCTACAGGCCAAAGTGGATGCTATCCAAAAGTGGCCTGTCCCAAAGTCAAAGAAACAGGTTCAATCCTTCTTAGGCTTGGCCGGTTATTACAGACGATTTGTACCGCACTACAGCCAAATCGCTGCCCCACTGACAGACCTAACCAAAAAGAAACAGCCAAATGCTGTTCAGTGGACCGGAAAGTGTCAGAAGGCCTTTAACAAGCTTAAAGCGACACTCAGGTCTGACCCTGTACTAAGGGCCCCAGACTTTGACAAACCGTTCCTAGTAACCACAGATGCATCCGAGCGTGGTGTGGGAGCAGTTTTAATGCAGAAAGGACCTGATCAAGAATTCCACCCTGTAGTGTTTCTCAGCAAAAAACTGTCTGAGAGGGAAAGCAACTGGTCAGTCACTGAAAAAGAATGTTACGCCATTGTCTATGCTCTGGAAAAGCTACGCCCATATGTTTGGGGACGGCGTTTCCACCTGCAAACCGACCATGCTGCACTGAAGTGGCTTCACACCGTCAAGGAAACTAACAAAAAACTTCTTCGGTGGAGTTTAGCTCTCCAAGATTTTGATTTCGACATCCAACACATCTCAGGAGCTTCTAACAAAGTGGCTGATGCACTCTCCCGTGAAAGTTTCCCAGAGTCAACTGGTTAAAATCGTCCTTGAGATGTGGAAAATATTGTTAGTCTTTATGTACTTGGTAGTATATTTAGAGATGCATGTGTCTTATTAACTCTGTTTTTCCTAGAGCTCCAGGAAGAAATCCCAGCCAGTGTTTCACCCTAGCTGAGATTTGGGGGGCGTGTCATAAATATAAAGGGAAGGGTAAACCCCTTTGAAATCCCTCCTGGCCAGGGGAAAACTCCTCTCACCTGTAAAGGGTTAAGAAGCTAAAGGTAACCTCGCTGGCACCTGACCAAAATGACCAATGAGGAGACAAGATACTTTCAAAAGCTGGGAGGAGGGAGAGAAACAAAGGGTCTGTGTCTGTCTGTAGTCCTCTTGGCCGGGGACAGAACAGGAATGGAGTCTTAGAACTTTTAGTAAGTAATCTAGCTAGGTATGTGTTAGATTATGATTTCTTTAAATGGCTGAGAAAAGAATTGTGCTGAATAGAATAACTATTTCTGTCTATGTATCTTTTTTGTAACTTAAGGTTTTGCCTAGAGGGGTTCTCTATGTTTTTGAATCTAATTACCCTGTAAGATATCTACCATCCTGATTTTACAGGGGGGATTTCTTTATTTCTATTTACTTCTATTTTTTATTAAAAGTCTTCTTGTAAAACACTGAATGCTTTTTCATTGTTCTCAGATCCAAGGGTTTGGGTCTGTGGTCACCTATGCAAATTGGTGAGGCTTTTTATCCAACATTTCCCAGGAAAGGGGGGGTGCAAGTGTTGGGAGGATTGTTCATTGTTCTTAAGATCCAAGGGTCTGGGTCTGTAGTCACCTAGGCAAATTGGTGAGGCTTTTTACCAAACCTTGTCCAGGAAGTGGGGTGCAAGGTTTTGGGAAGTATTTTGGGGGGGAAGGACGCGTCCAAACAGCTCTTCCCCAGTAACCAGTATTAGTTTGGTGGTGGTAGCGGCCAGTCCAAGGATAACGGGGGTAATATTTTGTACCTTGGGGAAGTTTTGACCTAAGCTGGTAAAGATAAGCTTAGGAGGTTTTTCATGCAGGTCCCCACATCTGTACCCTAGAGTTCAGAGTGGGGGAGGAACCGTGACACAGTCTCATAAACAAAAACCCAGAGAGGGTACCTTTTGCTGCCCCCCCTCACTGGGGCAAGGTGTCATCTAGTTTGTTGCCCTGGGGTGACGCAGGCACTCAGGTTTGGCTGTTTCCCCTATGGGAAGGAGCACTGCCTCTCAGCCTGGAACAAGCCTATTTCCCTGCTGCCACTAGCCTGGCAGCAGCTTATTTTTCTTTCTCCCTTTCTTTTTTTCCCCTCTCTTCCCCCCCCCCCCATCCTCTCCCCACAGGAGGGGTTTTTAAAGGCCTCAGACAGTCCTTAATTGGATTCAGGTGTCCCTACTTGACATGAGGTAACCCTTTCTCAGCTTGTAGGGAAAAGGGCCATTAACGTTCTAGGACGAACAAGTCAGCTGTCCAGGACCCTCTTGCAGGTGTAGAGCTGAGAGGCCGCTGAGCCCAGGGTTCTTGCTGCCTCAGCTTCTCATCTGGGTCAGACCCCCACCACCTTGCCAGCTGGTGGGCTCCCAGGTTGCTGCTGCTCCGGAGGGAGCCTGCTGGTCTGCTCCCTGAAGGGGGAGTGAGGGACCCTGCCCCGGCTATTGCCATTGCCATCACGGGAGGGGTCCTTCTCGCCTGGTTGCCAGACTGCCTGCTGGTGCTGCTGCTCCTACTGCCTGGAAGCCAGCTGCTGCCTTGAGGAGGAAGAGGAAGACTTTTGCTGTTGGGGGAGTGCACAGGAACCCTGCAGGACACCGTGAAGGGGGCCTCCTGCTGGACTCAGTGACTGTTTCCATCTCTACTCTGGTGGTGGGGGTATTGTCTGTTGTGGGGAGACTGGGGGTGCGGTGTTTCCCCCCATCCCCTGGTCCATCTGTCCCACCTTTGTCCCCTCCATCACCCCAGCTTACCATCTGCCTCCGCTCCTTACTCCAGGACTCAGCTGCTTGCCTTGCCCCTTTTCCGCCGCTTGGGCCTGTAGCGGCAGCACTCAAAGACTTAGCTTTTGCAGGCGCACATGGGCACACGTGCCTTCTCCCTCCCCTTGGACTGGCCCTTACCGCTCCTGCTGCTTGCAGCTGGTGGACTTTCCCATTGTCTGCCTTGCCCCCAACCTCCCTGCAGCAGTTCCCCCATTTCTCCTTGCTACCTGCTTCACCTGCCCCTTGCTGCCCATTCCCCCCCCCTTTTTTTTTTGCCCTGGCCCCCAGTACCTTCAGTTTGTTTGCTTAACCTGCCCTTTGCTCTTGAGAGTTTTGTTGGTTTGCCTGCCCCGCCCCATCATTAGCTGTCTCCCACTGGACTGCAAGGACCCCGCTGTCTGTCATGTCCTCTCATTCCATGGGCAGGTGCAGCTTCAAGTGCCACTGGCGGCACGTGATGGAGAGGTGCTAGCCAGCCCACTGGTAACACCTTAGAGGGCTGGGTCCTTGTTCAGGGAAGCGGGGCAAGTGGAAGGTGCAGGCTCAGCTCCTCCACTCAGATGCAGTAAGACCAGGAAGGAGGCCGCTGGGGCCGAGCCTTCTGCCTTGCCCCCAGATACGCTTCAGCCACTGGAGCTGGCTGGGGATGTCATGGCAGCAACGAAGGGCAGTACTACCCCTCTTCTGGAGTCCCTACTTGGGGAGCTCCATCAGAGGCACCCACAATCCCCTTGCCATCTGTGCCCCCTGTCAGCACCAAGGCGAGTGTTGCCTTGAACGCTGGTGGGGAGGCTCCTGGGGTAGGTGTAGACGTCTCCTCCAATTTTGAGGAGATTGAGGCCTTGGGTCAGACTGTAGTTACACAGCAGGAGGACAGTCCTCTGTCAGCGGGCCTCAATCTGGGCGACGTTGCATCGCCCCCGCCCCCAATTCCTTTCCCCCAGTTGCTGCTCCTACTCTCACTCCCAGGGAGCTCCCGGAATCATCTACCTGCCCGGCCACGGATGGCACCCCACTAGTAGCCACCAAGCCCACTGAGGTGATGGGGGTTGCCAAAGTCGTGCCGGGCCACCTGCTGCACCTCCAGGTCCATATGGAGGGGCTGGCGTTGAACTTTGTCAACATCTACACCCCATCGGGCCTAGAGCGGATGTGCTTTTTCCAACAGGCATCCACCTTCCTTGGCTCTTTGGATCCTTGCAGGTGCCTGGTCCTGGGCGGGGATTTTAACACCATCCAATTCCTCGAAGAGTGGGACAGCTTGGGGACCGAGCAGTGCCCTGCTGCCGCGGACATCCTCCGGCAGATTGTTGACCATCACTCCTTGGAGGATGTCTGTCATGACCACCACCCGGATGACATGTCCACATTCACCTATGTCCCGGTGGAGGCACATAGGTCGGGCCACTCCCAGTTGGACCTCATCTACTTATCTTGCCATCATCTTTCACAGGCCCGCTCCTCCGGCATCTGGCTGACCCTGTTCTCGCATCACCATTTGGTGACCGTGACAACCTCTGTCACCTGGGAGAGGCACCTGGCCACCAGTCCCAGGGATCTATCCCTCTGCAGAGCATGTAGGGAGAAGAGGGAGGAGCTCTGGCTCCTCATGGACCATTGGGCCTGGGGCGCATTCATTCGATCCCGCATCTGTCTCCTTCAAGAGATGGATCACGGCTCCCGCTTCTTCTGAGCCCTGGAGAAGAAGAGGGGGGCTAAGAAGCACATCAGCTGCCTTCTGGCAGAGGACAGCACCCCCCTCTTGGATCCAGAGGAGATGCGTGGAAGGGCCAGGGCCTTCTACGCCAGCCTTTTCTCCCCGGATCCGACCAACACCAATGCCTGCAAAGTGCTATGGGACAAACTCCCAATGGTCAGCGCGGGCGACCAGTACCGGCTAGAGCTACCTTTCACTCTGGCCGAGTTCTCGGAAGCCCTCCATCTCATGCCCACTAATAAATCTGTGGGCATGGACAGGCTGATTGTGGAGTTATTCCATGTGTTCTGGGACATCCTCAACCAGGATATTGTCACCATCTGGGCCGAGTCCTTGGGGAGCGGGGTCCTCCCTTTGTCGTGCAGGCAAGCTGTGCTCACCTTGCTTCCAAAGAAGGGGGACCTCTGCGGCTTTCGGAACTGGCGACCCACCTTGCTCCTCAGCATGGACTACAAGGTTGTAGCAAAAGCCATCTCACTGTGGCTGGGGTCTGTGCTGGCAGATATGGTCCACCCTGACCATACCTACACTGTCCTGGATTGTACCATTTTTAACAATCTGTACTTGTTCTGGGATCCCTTGGAGCTCAGGTGTAGGGATGGTCTATTGTTCACCCTCCTGTCCTTGGATCAGGAGAAGGCATTCGACAGGGTGAACCATGGGTATCTCCTGGGCTCTCTGTGGGAGTTCGGCTTTGGGCCCCAGATCATGGGTGTTCTCCAGGTGCTGTACTCCTCCATGGAGTGTCTGGTCAGGTTCAATTGGACCCTGACCAAACTGGTCCGCTTCGGGTGAGGGGTGCATCAGGGGTGTCCACTGTCAGACCAACTGTATACTGTGGCGACCAAGTCCTTCCTCTGTCTCCTCCATTGGAGGTTGACGGAGTTGGTGCTCCGAGAGCCAGAGTTGCAGCTGGTCCTGTTGGCGTATGCCGCCGATGTACTCCTCATGGTCCAGGACCCGGGAGACATGGTGCGGGTGGAGGCTTGCCAGGCCATCTACTCATGGCCTCCTCTGCTCAGGTCAACTGGGTCAAGAGCTCCAGCCTAGTGGTCGGGGATGGATGGCAGGCAAGCTCCCTCCCACCCTCGCTTCAAGCCATCTAGTGGAGTGCGGGTCCACTGCTCTATCTTGGCGTTTACCTTTCTGCCATGCATCCTTCTCCGCCAGAGAACTGGCAAGGGTTAGAGGGCAGGGTGATTGAGGTGGACAGGACTACTCCAGTGCCTATCCCTGTGTGGGAGGGCACTGGTTCTCAACCAGCTAGTCCTGTCCATGATCTGGCACTGACTCAGCACCCTGATCCCAGCCCCAGGTTTCCTGGCTGATATCCAGAAGCTGGTTCTGGAGTTCTTTTGGCCAGGACTCTACTGGGTCTCTGTGCGGGTTCTCCATCTCCCCCTGGAGGAGGGAGGACAGGGCCTGGTCTGCCTTCGCACTCAGGTCCATGTCTTCTGCCTCCAGGCCCTGCAGAGACACCTCTATAGTACAGGTAGCCCAGCTTGGGGAACGTTGGAGCATGTCTTCCTTCACCACTTCCGAGGGCTCTGATATGACCGGCAGCTCCTTTCTCTCCATCTGAGGGGTCTTCCATGAGACCTCTCCAGGCTGCCGGTCTTCTATCAGGACCTCCTTTGGACCTGGAAGCTGGTTTCAGTGACCAGGTCCGTGGCAGCCACCGAGAGGGCAGATCTCCTCGTGGAACCCCTGTCAAGGTTACTTCCCCACTCTGAACTCTAGGGTACAGATGTGGGGACCTGCATGAAAGACCCCCTAAGCTTATTCTTACTAGCTTAGGTTAAACGCTGCCACCACCAAAGTGTTACACAAAGAACAGGGGAAGTGCCCACTTGGAAACGTCTCCCGTGCAAAATATCCCCCCAAGCACTACACCCCCTTTTCTGGGGAAGGCTTGATAAAAATCTTCACCAATTTGCATAGGTGAACACAGACCCAAACCCTTGGATCTTAAGAACAATGAAAAAACAATCAGGTTCTTAAAAGAGAATTTTAATTAAAGAAAAAGTAAAAGAATCACCTCGGTAAAATCAGGATGGTAAATACCTTACAGGGTAATCAGATTCAAAACATAGAGAATCCCTCTAGGCAAAACCTTAAGTTAAAAAAAAAACAACCAGGAATATACATTCCATTCAGCACGACTTATTTTATCAGCCATTTAAACAAAACAAAATCTAACGCATATTTAACTAGATTGCTTACTAACTCTTTACAGGAGTTCTGACCTGCAATCCTGCTCTGGTCCCGGCAAAAGCATCACACAGACAGAGAGAGCCCTTTGTTCCCTCCCCCTCCAGCTTTGAAAGTATCTTGTCTCCTCATTGGTCATTTTGGTCAGGTGCCAGCGAGGTTATCTTAGCTTCTTAATCCTTTACAGGTGAAAGGGTTTTTCCTCTGGCCAGGAGAGATTTAAAGGGGTTTACCCCTCCCTTTATATTTATGACAGCTCCTGTTACACAATCCCCAACTCTGTGTGCAGGTGGAGGAGTCTCCCTCAGTGCGCCAGAGGTTGGTCCAGGCAGAAGTCACTAGGATCGGAGACCTCCTGGACTACGACTGGGGAGACTGGGTGGATCCCCTGACGCTCACTCAGCATGTACTTCCTACTCCCCAGCATGTACTTCAGGAGGTGAGGCAGCCTTACTGTCCGCTGCTTGGGTTTACCTCAAACGGGTCCTATGGGAAGGTACTGCCCACCCACCCTATACCCTGGGCCTCTGGACCTTTTCATCGGGCCCCTACCCCTTAACTCCCTCTCCAGCCCCGGCTGTCCCACCCAAATACCGCCAGCTGGCTGCACAACTTCGCTTCCGACGCACCTGTACACACTTGTGCTCCATACTCTTCGTTTCCTCACCCTCATGTCCCACCCCAATATTAAGCGGCAGGACCTATTACCACCTGTTGAGGTGAGAGACCCCAGTGGGCCAGCCTAGACTCCACCTTAGTCCCACGGCCCACAGGGATATCAGTTGGCTGCTCCTCTGCTGATCCATGAGCATGGGTGTGTAGTTGGCATGGTTCCCCCTATCCCTGATGTCTGTCCCTTTAGCAGCGTAAGGGAGACCCTGGTGCACATATAGCTGGAGTGCACCAGGTTGCAGCCCCTATTCCGGCTCCTCCCAGATGTCCTTTTGCATTTTTGTCTGCACTTTCCCCCTCACCTTCTTCTATACACGTACCCTGTTGTTGGCCCCACAAGGTCACGGGACCTCCTCATCAGCCTCCTCCTAGTGATGGCCAAACTGGCCATCTATAACACCAGGGAGAGGATGTTGGCTGAGGGGGTTTCCTGCAACTGTGGGGCCTACTTCTGATCCTCCCTCCATTCAGGCATCCAGGCAGAGTTCCTCTGGGTGGCATCCTTTGGCTCCCTTGACACCTTTGAAGAGCAGTGGATGCTGTCCAGGATTCTCTGCTCGGTATCCCTTACAGGTTTCCTATTTTTGACCCGTTGATCCTCACACTTGTCCCTGTTATTTTTTTCCATTGTCCCATGTCATTATATGAGTCCCGGGCACAGTGGATCCTCCCCATAGGCTGTGGGAGGGTCCTTTAGCAGTGGGTGGGCTTGTACCCACCCACTTCCTGGAACCCAACATGAGGACCCTCTTGCAACCATCCGGCCTGACTTTCTCGTAGTATTTAGACACTTGATATGGATTTAAGTGCCTACCTGCTTGGTGTATCCTGGACCTCTCTCTTTTTTCCTCAGTTTAGTCACCTGTAAAATGGCTCTGATAATATCTACCTGACAAGGGAATTATGAGGCTTAATTGAATGTTTGTTTAAAAAGTACTTTGCACCGCTAGTGCATCTTCCTGCTTAGGCTTCCAAATTAGCTTTTTTGAAACATTTTAGCTGAAAATAAGCAAATGTTATTAATGACAAGGATTTTGTAAAGTCTCAGTTACCCAGAGAATAGAATATTAATAGTGGTTTGGCACAGCTTCTCCTGCTTTTGCAGGTTTCTGTGAGGCATATGTAAAAAGGATTGAGTGGTCTAGTGTTACATGACAATGCAAAAAAATAGTGATGGCATCCCACTGTTAAACATAAGAGCATTCTAGCTTTAGTTTCTCTTTCCATTGAATGGCTTGTAAAAGCTTATTTAGAAATGAATATAAGATATTTCAGGGGATGCTCCAAGACCCTTCTCTTTGACAGAGCTTTTCCACCATAAATGACAAGATAATTCAAAGAAAAATAAACATTCCCCAAAAAGAACAGGAGTACTTGTGGTACCTTAGAAACTAACAAATTTATTTGAGCATAAGCTTTCGTGAGCTACAGCTCACTTCATCGGATTCATGCTTATGCGCCAATAAATTTGTTAGTCTCTAAGGTGCCACAAGTACTCCTTTTCTTTTTGCGGATACAGACTAACATGGCTGCTACTCTGAAACATTCCCCAGCAGAATTTCCTAATCCAGGGAAGAAAGGAGAGCAGAAAACGACTTGAAATCAACCACAAACCTCACCATGTCGATTTTACCCTCCTGGGAAGTGCTAAATCTTACAATGACAGACACTATAGAAAATCCTGCCATAGTGAGATGTTTTTGAATGAGCTTGTTTCAGATAAACTCCACCATCACCTGACAACACTACACCTCTTTAACAGGCTTTGTCCCTCCACGTGAAACAGGGTATTTTCTCTGATTAAACTAGCAATTTGGCTCAAGAGTATACAGCACTTGTAAAATATTACTACAGTTATGATTTTATTGTTTTATTGCCCCCAAAACTGGGCTTGCTGTTTCACAAGCAAATAAGGACCTGTTCCCTGCCCCAAAGATTTTATAATACACATATTATTTTTATCATAATTACATCTAAAGGCCTCAACTGAGATCAAAACTCCCTTGTGCTTAGGCACTGTACAAACGCATGGTAAAAGACACCCCTTGCCCTTGAAGAGTTTAGTCTAACAAAAGAGTCAAAGGGTAGGAGAGAAACAGAAGCACAAAGAGGTGACACGATTTGCCCACGGTCACGCTAGAGGCCTGTGGCTTCTCTTAGGGTGTGTCTACATAGCCAACGTTAAAGCACTGCCACGGCTGCATGGCTTTAACGTTGCTGTGTAGTCATGGCTCCAGCGCGGTAATAAAACCACCACCACGAGGGGAGTAGCTACCAGCGCTGGGAGCACGGTTTACACTGCCACTTTACAGCACTGAAACTTGCATCGCTCGGGGGGGGGTGTTTTTTCACACCCCTGAGTGAAGAAAGTTTCAGCGCTGTAAGTGGCAGTGTAGTCAAGGCCTAAGTTCTAGTTCACTGCCCTATTTACTATACACTGCCACCTTTCAGACACAATGCTGTTGAAAGCTGCAGTTATAAGGTTGTACTGTTCCTGTTCGATGATGCTCACTTCTTTGTAATTTAAAAGTGTATGCACATGATTTCCTCCATTTCTCTATTAAAAAGTAACAACAAAAATAATGTATTTTTTACCCCATTTCCATCTGAGATGAAGAAATGCAAGGCATTTCAAATTTGCACTACAAAATGAAGGATAAAGTGTTCAAAATATATTATATTTATATTATCCCACGACTGGTTTCATTTTAAAAAGAGACTTTTTAAAACTTTTTGCCATGACAAACAACCAGATTGATCTCTGGTTTGTCTCTTGTCTCTGACTCCCTGGTCTCTTGACCCAGTCTGACTCTGGTTACCAATTTGGTCTCCAATTTGTCTCCTGCTTCTGATCTCCTGGTATCCTGACCCAGCTGACTCTTGACTCTGGACTGTGGACCTGGTTCTGACCACTAGGTATGTCTGGCCATGACCCGGCTTTGACAGCTTGTTTGGACCACAATAACCCTACTAGACTGAGCCCGGTGTGAGAAGAATGGACCCAGCCGCACCGCCATCTCCACCGGAAACATTGGACTCACCTGAGTAGGCCCTCCACCTCCAGGGAGATAATCAAGTGCTATAGGCCCAAGTCACACAGCTGATCAGGGAAAACCAGCAGCTGCAAGAGCAAGTGAGACAGCTCAGAGCCGAGAATGCTGTGCTGCGAGCATCAGCTGCAGTGCCTTGCCTCGAATAGGGGCCCACGGTACCCTTGCCCGAAAGGTTGACGGGAACCTCCAGCAGTTCCGGGGCTTCATGAACCAGTATCACCTTCTGTTCCTGATGCATCCCAGACTCTATCCCTCTAACTAGTCCAAGATGGCACTGGTAATCAGCCTGCTGACGGGAGACATGCTAGACTGGCCTCCCCACTGCTGGAAGGCCATAGCCCAGTGTTGTTGAACTGGGATGTCTTTCTCTGGTAAATATCAACCATCTTTGATGACCCGCACAAAGCTGGAATGGCCAAGGCTGCCCTGAAGAGACTCTGGCAGGGGCCAGGCACAGCTGCCTCCTATGCAACATGCTTCTACCACCTCACAGTGGATACTGAATGGAATGAAGCAGTGCAGCTGTACCTGTTCTGGTGGGGCTTGCCAGGAAAAATCAAAGACGAACGGTCCACATAGAGATGCCTATGGGCATAGATGATCTTGTGGACCTTGCCGTCTGGTATATTTAGATGATATATTGATAGTCTCAGACAATCTGGACTAACACACCACTCATGCCTGCACAGTCCTGGAAAGACTATGACAACACGGTCTCTATGCTAAACTTAAAAAATGTGCATTCAATCAGACCTCAACTGAGTTCCTGTGTTTCATCCTGTCCCCAGAATCAAGATGGACACACAAAAGGTCCAGGCTGTCTGTGATGAGCAGCCCCCTGCAATGTGCATGAGCTAAAATGTTTCTAGGCTTTGCAAATTTTTACCAGAAGTTCATCTCAAATTTTTCAAAACAAACCAAGTCCCTGAGTAACCTACTCCCAAAGAACTCCCAATCCCACTGGTCACCCGAGGCCCTGCACACATTCCAACAGCTAAAGTTTTCCTTTACCACGGCTCCAGTACTGGCCCACCCAGATATGATCCAAGTTTTCATTGTGGAGGCCAATTCCTTTAGCACGGCGATCAGAGCAGTCCTCTACCAGAGGCACAGATGCAAGCAAGTACTGCACCCCACCACCTATTACTTGAGGAAGCTTATTCCTGTTGATCAAAACTATGAAATCTTGGACAAAGAGGTCTTGGCAATCAAGACTGCCAAACTGGTGACATGTCTTGGAAGGGACCTGTCATCCAGTCCAAGAATGTACTCATCACGAGAATCTGGAGTACCTGTGTAGGGCCAAGGCTCTAAACCAATGACCGCTCCGGTGGGCCCTATTTTCCTCCCCATTCAACTTTATCTTGACCTTCAGCCCCGCAACTAGAAATGGCAAAACTAACACCTTGTCCTGAAAGTATAGCTCTGATCCATGAGGCCCCAGTCCTGAACCAGTCCACATTCTCAAGTCCCATAACTTCCTCAGTGCAACTCACTGCCAGGACCTGCTCACACTCATCTGCTTTGCCTCTGTCTCTGGAATTCCACCTGATGAGATGGCCGTTACCAACTGAGAACCCTATGATACCTGGGAAGTGATCAAGTTCATAAGGGACCGCATCTGTGTTCCCCCCAGACCTGCGAGAGTGGTGGTTCTTTAACTGTTCCCCAAAGAAATGCACTTGGAAGCACGCAGGGAATGTTCATGCTCTCACCTTGTTCTGGGCCTTCCATAGGAACCACCCCAAGAAACCTGGATCCACATCACCCAGATGGGGTGATGTCATGACCAGCAGGCCTTGAACCTGGGTCCACAGGAGCAGCTACGCTTCAACCCTCCACTTGGTAATCTGCTAACAACTGCTGACTCAGGACACATGAAGCCCATCCCCAGTTTGAGTCTCTGCCCCGGACGTCCTGTTGGTGGAGTTCCAGAGCAGCCAATTGGCTCATTGGCCCTATTTAAGCCAGCAACAGGAATGAAATAACTGAGATCCATCCTGCTCTGGACTCTGTAATGTGTGGCTCCTGCTCCCACAGCCTCGCTTCCTGGAGTCCTGACCTGGCTTGGTGCTTGACCTCTGACCCCATGTATTCTGACCCAGCCTGAATCTGGTTACTGGCTTGTGGTTCTGATCTCATGGTATCCTGACCCAGCTGATTCTTGAGTCTGACTCCGGACTCTGGTTCTGACCACTAGGTTTGACTGCCCATGACCTGACCTTGACAAGTATTTGGAAAAAGTTGGATACTCTTCCAGAGCTTGTGGCTTTACCAGATGCTGTGGTGGGTAAGAATACAATTAGCTTAATTGAGAGCAGGCATCTAAAATCCTCTTTTTAAAAGTTGCTGCTGATCGGATAGATGTGGTGAAGACATCCAGGATAAGCTTAAACAGTGAGTTGAAGGGAGACCAGTGAAGAAATGTTGCTTGTCAATTTAAAAGGGAAGAGAAAGCACAATTAAAGTATCGAGAGTCAATACACATTTGTTTTGATACTTGCATGGGGTTGTTGGGTTTCTTGTGGGATTTTCTGCCCGACCCAAATGTAAGCCTGGCAGCACTCTCTAAAAGATTTATCCCACTTAAACGATCCTTTTGAAGGCTGGAACGGAAGCTTAAGATTGCTATCTTGCTAAACTCTGGGTAAATTCTTAGAGGTAAATCTTTTCTTTCGGGAAGGAATATTTTCTGAGGAGCTATTGGTAAAAAATAAGATGTCTGTCCCACAAGCCAAAGTGGGCACAAGCCAAGTGATGAGGATGAAACCAGCGACGGAGAAATGTCAGTCCCTATTTTTCTAAATATTAGTGTTTTCTCAACAGCAGTTTTTTTCCAGCTGCATTGATAATGCTGAAATAATACCTGGCCAGTGTAAATGCTGTTCAAACATATTTGGAGCACCACCAAATTGCTGTCTGTTCTAAAGCTAATAAAGTGAGGTGTTTATATGAAATGGAAGTGTTCTGATGCCAGCTGTGTTAATTTCCCTAACTAGTTTTGAATGGAAAGCTATTTGCAAATAATCTGGATTGAATAGTACTATTAACCTGCATATTGCTGTCCACTAGGAATCTAAAACTGGCCTACACTAGAAAAATTACTTCTTGCTGCCAAGGAGTGGCAACAGGTGCAGCTAAATCGGTGCTGAACAGAGTTTAACTGAAAATCTATACTTGTATAATTTATGAGCCTTCAGGGTGCTGAGCACCTCTCAGAAGGTTCTGAGCAAGCTGCTCTGTTCTTTGGCAGTGCCCAGCACACAGCAGGGTGTGCATCTTTCCACACCACGCTAATCAAGTTGGCTTAGCTTTAGTACAGCATACTCAGGAGCTGCTTAACTCACTCCCCTTTTAGGATACTTGTTCACCTTTGCAGGACTAAACCCCAAAGAACCTTTATTGTAGAAGGCATTCAGTGGGTGCATTCACCACTTTTACTGGCATATTTTTAATGTTACATTTTGGTTTTGCTGTATGGAAGGACATTTCCCCACTAGCTGCTATTCCCATATATATGTGTTAATATAGGCCCAGTGACGGGGTGGACACCCCACACAGGACTGGAAGGGGTTAAGATGGCCAGGCTGCCCAATTAAGTCCCCAGGCTGCACCTGAAGGAGAATCCAGAGAGCAGGGAACTAACTGATTGTACAGAAGCTCACCTGTGCAGGAACAGATAGAGCCTATAAAGCCAGCAAGCTGGCTACAGGGGAGGCTTCAGGAACATATGGAAGTAGGCTGTAGCCATTTCCTGAGTGTAGGAAGTTGGGAGGCTAGCAAACACACACAGAGAGAGGGGAAGATAGATAAGTAGGAAGAAAGTAAGAAGAAGCCCAGGGAAACAGCAGCAAGGAGTAAGACTGTGCAGAGAACTTGGCTTCTTGATATAGGGTCCCTGGGTTGGAACCAGTGTAGAGGATTGGCCTGGGTTCTCCTACCAGCCACTTGGAACTGGGAAGGGCATTAGAGATGCCAGCCAGCAGCTCTGGAAGGATGTTGAGTTCTCCAGAAGGGGAGGACCTTATTGACCTGCTCAGAAGGCCAAGCCACAAAGAGGAGACTGCAGTCCCTGGAGTGAGAGGATCACAGGGCGAGACACCATGGTGGATGACACTGCTGGAGGGGGAGTGCAACACCTGGTAGAGCTAATTCTTAGGATGGCCAGCAGGAGGTGCCACTGGTGGTGAATGAATGACAGGCCCTATTGTAGAATCGTAATGGTGAAGATCACTGAAGTTCCTAATAAATCATCTGTGGTAGGTTCTGTGGAACTTTGTTTTCAAATTCCTCCCTTAAACTTCAATCTGTGGGATTTCTTGAAAGAAAACTGATTAGTGTTGTTGTTGGTTGGTGGCTTTGTTTTAATACAAAGCAAAATATCAAACGCAGATAAAACTAAGAAAAATTCTGGACAGAGACTTTATGCAACCATGTAAGAGTCAGAGAAATTTCCCCTGTGAAAATCCAGCTTTTCTTCTCTTTCCTCTTTCTTTGTTACATTAAATAGTTGTTTGTCTGAAAAAGCTAAAGAAATATTCTAATAGAAAATAAAGGACAAGTTCCATAATTTCAAATGTGTTTTCACAAGGAGGAAATGTGGTAGAAGTAGAGTAGGGGCAGGAGATGCATTGGGGAAGGAAAGCAAACTGTTTCCCAAATGCCAAGCTTAATTTTACTAACCACCTTTTCCTTGTGTACATAAACGAAAGAGCACCAAACTAGAAACTGATTTCTACACTGAAACTTATTGGTGAATTAGACTAGAAAAAAACATAGAAATCCACCAGTTAAGATCCAATTCTTGGAGTAAATTTTCAAAAGCAAATGTGCAGCTATACATCATAATATGGTCTGTCATTCAGCTCAAATACGGTAGATGAGACTTTCGGGCTTAGCACAGAAACCCCACAAATGTGTTTGAGAATGTGTCACTCATTTTGTATATCAATTCTTCAGAACAAGCAATGTTCCCAATACACCAAAGCCAATCATTCCAGGCTGGTAGTAATGGATTTTTCCCAGGAGGGAGCAGATAGAGCAGGACAAACTTGGGGTGGGGTGGGAGATATGGGCAGTGAAAGGCCCAGGAGAGCAGGTGTGGACTCCCCACAAAACTCGTTTCATCCCTGGCTCTTGTCTACCTGTGCTTAGGTCCTGCTCGCTGTGGGGGACTCTACTGTCTGAAAGGCCCCACCACCTGGCTCCCAACATTGTCAGGCTCCAATTCCACTGTAGGCTCTTGGCAGCTCTAGCTTCTCTGATGCCTCACCTGGTTCCACCTGTAGTGTGTCTGGTTCCCTCCATGCTGACCTGACACCAAGTGCTCCCTGCCCAGACCTGGCACTGACATCTGCTGGCTTTGAGGACATGCTGTAACCAAGGGGGAAAGGAGCCACCTGGACTAGGACTTGTAGACGTTTCCATACACCGCTCCATCTCCTTTATAAAAAAAAAAAAAAGTGCTGGAATGGCATTGTGGAGTGCTGGTGCTACCGTAGGAATTGGGAGACCTCAGTTACCCTGGAGAAGTCAGTCTCTCTGTGCCTCACTTTCCCAGTGGTAAAATGGGAACAATAGAACTTCCCTAAATGCATTAAAGATTCTGAGGTGCTCAGATGCTGTGATAGCATGGGCCATGTAAGTACTATAGAAGCGTGTCCATTTGTACTTAACCTTTTTACTTCTCTAGTGATCAAAGTACACAGTGAAGAATTCAGTACTGAATTATTTTTATTTAAGTCTTTCTAGCAGACTTGGGAGGGATTCTAAATATATGACCCAATTGTTTTGTCTGAAAATGTTATGTTTTCATCCTCCTTCTATTTCAGTTTTACATAATTCAGACTGGGAACCATACACACCATTCTTAATACAGTGCAGCACTGAAGAAACGTTGATATTAAACTTGAACTAAAAGTAATTTTGGAAAGAAAAGTAACAGAAAAGGAGGTCAATAAAGCTGTAGTTTCAGTACCTTGTCAGTACGTACGTACATACATACATACATACAATCATAGGACTGGAAGGGACTCGAGAGGTCATCTAGTCCAGTCCCCTGCACTCATGGCAGGACTAAGAATTATCTAGACCATTCCTGACAGGTGTTTGTTTAACCTCCTCTTAAAAATCTCCAATGATGGAAATTCCATAACCTCTCTGGGCATAGGCACCAACTCTGTGGGTGCTCTGGAGCTGGAGCAATCCACGGGGAAAAATTAGTGGGTGCTCTGCACCTACCAGCAGGCAGCCAGTTCCCCTTCCCCACACCTCTTCCTTCTCCCCTGACTGCACCATTTCCCTGCTCCTCTGCCTACCTCCCAGCGCTTCCTGCCTGCTGCTGCCAAACAGCTGTTTAGTGGCCTAGCAAGCTCCTGGAGGGAGGAGTGGGAATGTGGTGCGCTCAGGGGAGGAGGGGAGGAAGAGGCAGGGCCGGGGAGGGGATTTGGGGAAGGAGTGGGAATAGGAGTAGGGAGGGGGCGGAGTTGGGGTGGGGACTTTGGGGAAGGGGTTGGAATGGGGGCGAGGCAGGGGTGGAGTCGGGGTCAGGGGCAGAGGGGAATCGAGCACCCACTGGCGGGAGCAGAAGTCGGCGCCTATGTCTCTGGGCAATTTATTCCAGTGCTTAACCACCCTGACAGTTAGGAAGGTTTTGCTAACGTCCAACCTAAACTGCCCTTGCTGCAATTTAAGCCCATTGCTTCTTGTCCTATCCGCAGAGGTTAAGAACAATAATTTTTCTCCCTCCTCCTTGTAACAACCTTTGATGTACTTGAAAACTGTTATGTCCCCTCCCAGTCTTCTCTTTTCCAGACTAAACAAACCCAGGTTTTTCAATCTTCCCTTATAGGTCATGTTTTCTAGACCGCTAATCATTTTTGTTGCTCTTCTCTGGACTTTCTCCAATTTGTCCACCTCTTTCCTGAAATGTGGCACTCTAGAACTGGACACAATTTTCAAGTTTAGGCCTAATCAGCATGGAGTAGAGTTGAAGAATTACTTCTCATCTGCATGCATCCGATGAAGTGGGTTTTAGCCCACGAAAGTTAATGCTCACATAAATTTGTTAGTCTCTTAGGTGCCACAAGTACTCCTATTCTTTTCTTGTCTCTTGTTTACAACACTCCTGTTAATACATTCCAAAATGATGTTCACTTTTGTTTGAAACAGTATTACACTGTTGACTCATATTTAGCTTGTGGTCCACTGTGACCCCCAAATCCCTTTCCGTAGTACTCCTTCCTAGGCAGTCATTTCCCATTTTGTATTTGTGCAACTGATTGTTCCTTCCTAAGTGGAGTACTTTTCAATTGTCCTTATTGAATTTCATCCTATTTACTGCAGACCATTTCTCCAGTTTGTCCAGATCATTTTGAATTTTAATCCTATCCTCCAAAGCATTTGCAACCCCTCCCAGGTTGGTATCATCAGCAAACTTTATAAGTGTACTCTCTGTGTCATTATCCAAATCATTGATGAAGATATTGAACAGACCTAGATCTGATCCCTGTAGGACTCCACTCGTTATGCCCTTCAAGCATGACTGTGAACCATGGATAACTACTCTTTAGGAATGGTTTTCCAACCAGTTATGCACCCACCTTATAGTAACTCCATCTAGGTTGCATTTCCCTAGTTTGTTGATGCGAAGTTATGTGAGACAGTACCAAAAGCTTTACTAAAGTCGAGATATACCATGTCTACCGATTCCCCACTCTCCACAAGGCTTGTTAGGTTTCAGAGTAGCAGCTGTGTTAGTCTGTATTTGCAAAAAGAAAAGGAGTACTTGTGGCACCTTAGAGACTAACAAATTTATTTGAGCATAAGCTTTCGTGAGCTAATTCTGATGAAGTGAGCTGTAGCTCACGAAAGCTTATGCTCAAATAAATTTGTTAGTCTCTAAGGTGCCACAGGTACTCCTTTTCTTTTTGTGAAGGCTTGTTAGCTTTCCTTGACAGGGTATCAGGTTGGTTTGACACAATTTGTTACTTATCACCTTATTATCTTCTAGATATTTGCAAATTGATTGCTTAACTATTTGCTTCATTATCTTTCCGGGTACAGAAGTTAAGCTGACTGGTCTGTAATTCCCCTAGCTGTCCTTCTTTCCCTTTTTAGACATTGGCACTACAATTGCCCTTTTCCAGTCTTCTGGAATCTCTCCCAGCTTCCATGACTTTTCAAAGATAATTGCTACGGCTCAGATATCTCCTCAGTCAGCTCCTTGAGTATTCTAGGATTTATTTCATCAGGCCCTGGTGACATTGAAGACATCTAACTTGTCTAAGTCATTTTTAACTTGTTCTTTTCCTGTTTTAGCCTCTGATCCTACCTCATTTTCAGTGGCATTCACTACATTAGATGTCCAATCACCACCAACTTTCTTGGTGAAAACTGAAACAAAGAAGTCATTAAGCACCTTTGCCATTTCCACATTTTCTGTTGTTGTTCCCCCACCCTCCCCGATTTGAGTAATGGGCCTACGCTGTCCTTGGTCTTCCTCTTGCTTCTAATGTATTTGTTGAATGTTTTCTTGTTAACCTTTGTCTCTAGCTAGTTTGATCTCGTTTTGTGCCTTGGCTTTTCTAATTTTGTTCCTACATACTTGTGTTTGGGTTTTTTTATTCATCCTTTGTAATTTGACCTAGTTTCCACTTTTTGTAGGACTCTTCGACTATCTCCTAGTTAAGCCAGGGTGGTCTCTTGCCATACTTCTTATCTTTCCTATGCAGTGGGATAGTGTGCTCTTGTGCCCTTAATAATGTCTCTTTGAAAAACTGCCAACTGTCTTCAATTGTTTTTTCCCCTTTGACTTGCTTTCCATAGGATCTTACCTCTCAACTCCCTAAGTTTGCTAAAGTCTGCCTTCTTGAAATCCATTGTCTTTTTATTTTGCTGTTCTCCTGCCTACCATTTCTTGGAATCATGAACTCTACCACTTCATGATCACTTTCATCCAAGCTGCCTTCCACTTTCAAATTCTCAGTTCTTCCTAGTTGTCAAAATCAAATCTAGAACAGCCTCTCCCCTAGTAGCTTTCTCCACCTTTTGAAATAAAAAATAGTCTCCAATACATTCCAAGAACTTATTGGATAATCTGTGCACTGCTGTGTTGTTTTCCCAGCAGATGTCTGAGTAGTTGAAGTCCCCCATTACTGCTAAGTCCTGTGCTTTGCATGATTTTGTTACTTGATTAAAAGAAAGCCTCATCCTCCTCTTCTTCCTGGTTAGGTGGTCTGTAGTAGACCCCATCATGCCATTACTTTGTGTTTTTTACCCCTTTTATTCTTACCCAGAGAATTTCAACAAGTCTGTCTCCTATTTCCATCTCAACCTCAGTCCAAGTGTACACATTTTTAATATATAAGGCAACACCTCCTCCCTTTTTCCCCTGCCTGTCTTTCCTGAGCAAGCTGTACCTTTCTAAACCAATAGTCCAGTCTTGTGCATTATCCCACCAGGTCTCTGTGATGTCCACTATGTCATAGTTTTGTTTGTTTACTAGCATTTTGAGTTCCTCCTACTTATTCCCCATGCTTCTTGCATTAGTATACAGACATTAAGATAGTGATTTGATTCCCCTGCCTCCCAGTTGTGTCTTCTTTCCCTTATCCCTGCTATAACAGCCCATGCCCCCCCACCAAATTCTGAACCTTCTCCCAGGTCTCCATGTTTTTGACTTACCTGTGGGCTTTGGTCACCTGCCCCCTTTGAACCTTGTTTAAAACCCTCCTCACTAAGTTAGCCAGTCTGTATCCAAATATGCTCTTCCCCTTTCTCAATAGGTGGACCCCATCTCTGCTTAGCAGTCCTTCTTCCTGGAACAGCATCCTGTGGTCAAGGAAGCCGAAGCCCTCCTAGTGAAACCATCTTCACAACCAGGCATTCACCTCCAGGATGCATCTGTCTCTGCCCAGTCCCCTACCCTTGACTGGAAGGATCAAAGTGATCACCACCTGTGCTCCCAACTCCTTCACCCTTATTCCCCAGAGCTCTGTAGTCACTTCTGATCTGCTGAGGGTCATACCTCGCAGTAGCATTAGTGCCCACATGGATGAGGAGCATGGGATAGTAGTCAAAGGGCCAGATGATCCTCAACAATCCCTCCATGACGTCTTGGATATGGGCCCCCGGCAGGCAGCACACCTCCTAAGATGCCATGTCAGGATGACAGATGGGTGCCTCTGTCTCCCTCAGAAGAGAGTCACCAACCATCACTACACTACGTTTCCTCCTGGGAGTGGTGGCTGTGATCCTTCCAGCCTTGGGGGTACATGGCTGCTCCTGTCAAGCTTTGGGGGTGATTCCTCATCGCTCAGTGCCAGGGCAGCATAATGGTTTTCCACCATCATGTTGGGAGTAGGAGTGGAGCACTGCCTGCTGCCAGAAGTAACCAGCAGCCAGTGTCCTCCCTGTGACAGAGCCATATCCTCCTCCCCCAGTGGTGTGACAGCAATCCTCTGTAGCTGGATAGCTTCCTCAGCCTGAGTGTCTCCATAAGAATACTTTTGAATTCCTCATGGGCATGGATGCTCCACAGCCTGGTCACCTCCACCTGTATTCAATAGATATCTTATTTTATTGTACATCCCTTGGGAGAATTTGGTAAAGGTTGATATAGTTTGCATTGATATGGCACCTTTCATCAGAGGATTTCAAACCTCTTTATAAAAGCAGGTATAATTTCTATATCAAGAGAGACAGAAAAATTGAATTAAAGAGAGGTTAAGGCCCAGATTCATCAAAGCACTTCAGGATGTAACTTTAAATGTACATATAGTCTCACTTTGAAACTATTCATGTGCTTAAAGTTACTCACTGCTTAAATTACTCATCCAGCGGTCCGCATACAAGAGCATGGTTCTCCTGACTACTGGGCCCCTGCTCAGACCATTTGTCAAAGTTCCTTCCCCACTCTGAACTCTAGGGTACAGATGTGGGGATCTGCATGAAAACCTCCTAAGCTTACTTTCACTAGCTTAGGTTAAAACTTCCCCAAGGTACAAATTAATTTTATCCTTTGCCCCTGGATCCACTGCCACCACCAAACTTTAACTGGGTTTACTGGGAAACGTAGTTTGGACACGTCTTTCCCCCCAAAATCCTCACAACCCTTGCACCCCACTTTCTGGGGAAGGTTTGGTAAAAATCCTCACCAATTTGCATAGGTGACCACAGACCCAAACCCTTGGATCTTAGAACAATGAAAAAACATTCAGTTTTCTTACAAGAAGACTTTTAATAGAAGTAAAGGAATCACCTCTGTAAAATCAGGATGGTAGATACCTTACAGGGTAATTAGATTCAAAACATAGAAAATCCCTCTAGGCAAAACCTTAAGTTACAAAAAAGACACACAGAAAGGAATAGTCATTCTATTCAGCACAGTTCTTTTCTCAGCCATTTAAAGAAATCATAATCTAACACGTACCTAGCTAGATTATTTACTAAAGTTCTAAGACTCCATTCCTGTTCTATCCCCAGCAAAAGCAGCATACAGACAGACACAGACCCTTTGTTTTTATCCCTCCTCCCAGCTTTTGAAAGTAACTTGTCTCCTCATTGGTCATTTTGGTCAGGTGCCAGCGAGGTTACCTTTAGCTTCTTAACCCTTTACAGGTGAGAGGATTTTTCCTCTGGCCAGGAGGGATTTTAAAGGGGTTTACCCTTCCCTTCATATTTATGACACCATTAGACTAATCCATCTCAGTATCCATTATGTACCTCAGTAAAGGACTACAAACAGTCATCGCGAAACAGATTCTCCTTTTGGAGCATACCTAATGCCTGCCAACAAGGCCAATTAGTGATACTTTGTGTTTTACTAATTCAATATCTTCTGGATTAAACATGTTTATTATATTTTATTCCTGGATTATTCTCAGATGTTTCTTCCAGAATCCTAAATATAAAACAGGATGCTGATGGAATACCATCACCTCAGACAACATTCACTACGGGGTTTCCTTGTTCCAGAGCAATGGGTTTTTCATGCATTTTGCCAAACAATAACACTGAGTATTTGAAAGTCTAATTCCTCTTATGTACAGCCATGCTCAGAGCGTTTCTTCCTTCTCCTCATAAAAATCTGAGCTCTGAGTCTCCAGAGTATTTAACTGAGGGGCTATTGTTGTTTGGACATTTTCATTTACCTTGACAGTATCACATTTACTTTAATGTTGGAAAAAATGGGGTTGACTTTATCTGCAAGCGTATTCTCCAATATTCAATAAAATATCTATTTAATATTTTCAGGGAGCCATTTAAATTGCCACTCTATTGAACTAAAATCAATGCACCTCCTCTCTCTCTCCTGCAATGGTTTTCCTGTTTCTAAGCCCTGGTCTACACTACGAGTTTAGGTCGAATTTAGCAGCGTTAGATCGATTTAACCCTGCACCTGTCCACATGATGAAGCCATTTTTGTCGACTTAAAGGGCTCTTAAAATAGACTTCTGTACTCCTCCCCGATGAGGAGATTAGCACTGAAATTGACATAGTAGGGTCGAATTTGGGGTAGTGTGGATGCAATTCACAGTATTGGCCTCCAGAAGCTATCCCAGAGTGCTCCATTGTGACTGCTCTGGACAGCACTTTCACCTCAGATGCACTAGCCAGGTATACAGGAAAAGCCCCGGGAACTTTTGAATTTCATTTCCTGTTTGGCCAGCATGGCGAGCTCATCAGCACAGGTGACCATGCAGTCTCAGAATCACAAAAGAGCTCCAGCATGGACTGAATGGGAGGTACTGGAGCTCATCGCTGTATGGGGAGACGAATCTGTGTTATCAGAACTCTATTCCAAAAGACAAAATGCCAAAATATTTGCAAAAATCTCCAAGGGCATGATGGACAGAGGCTATAACAGGGACCCGCAGCAGTGCCGCGTGAAAATTAAGAAGCTCAGGCAAGCCTACCAAAGAGGCAAATGGCTGCTCTGAGTTAGAGCCCCAGACATGCCGCTTCTATGATGAGCTGCACGCAATTCTAGGGGGGGCCCCTAACACAACCTCACCCGCGTCCATGGACACCTGCAAGGAGGGAGTCTCTTGCAACAGGGATGAGGATTTTGGGGACGAGGAAGATGAGGAGGATAACACACAGTGGGCAAGTGGAGAAAACGTTCTCCCTGACAGGCAGGAACTGTTTATCACCCTGGAGCCAATACCCTCCCAACCCTCCCAAGGCAGGCTCCCGGACCATGAAGCCCAAGAAGGCACCTCCGAGGAATGTACCTTTGTAAATATAATATAGGGTTTAAAAGCAAGCATGTTTAATGATTAATTTGCCTTGAAGACTTGGGATGCATTTGCGGCCAGTACAGCTACTGGAAAAGTCTGTTAACATGGCTGGGGATGGACCGGAAAACCTTTAGGGACATCTCCATGAAGCTCTCCTGGAGGTACTCCCAAAGCCTTTGCAAAAGGTTTCTGGGGAGGGCAGCCTTATTCCGTCCTCCATGGTAGGACACTTTACCATAGCAGGCCAGTAGCATGTTGTCTGGAATCATTGCATAACAAAGCATGGTAGCGTATGGTCCTGGTGTTTGCTGGCATTCAAGCAACATCTGTTCTTTATATCTCTGTGTTATCCTCAGGAGAGTGATCATCCCAGAGAATTGGGGTGGGGGGGGTTAGTTGGGTCTGTGCTGCACGTTAACCTGAAAACCGCAACCCCTCCTTTTAAATGGCGAACCCAATGGATGCTTGGTATGGGAAAGGAGGGCACTGCTGTTTGAAACCATTCCCACATGTTATGAAGGTTAAAGAAGCCAAAATACTGTGTCTTAGCATAGCTGCCTACAAGCCGAATTCTGTTGCCCGGCCCTGCATGTGCGATCTCTCACACCAAACCGGCAGGCCCTCAATATAAGAGGCAAAATGCAACCTTGTACTGAAAGCACATGTGCTATGTAATGTTAACAGCTTGGTACACCATGAAAGAGTCTATCCATTGTTCTCTAAAATGTGTCTTTTTAAATACTATTCTCCCTTTTGTTCCTCCCGCAGCTGCAAATGTTTCAACGCTCCCCCTATCATCTCCGTCCCAGAGGCTAGTGCAGATAAGAAGGAGAAAAAAACGCACACGCGATGAAATGTTCTCTGAGCTCATGCTGTCCTCCCACACTGAAAGACCTCACCAGAATGCGTGGAGGCAGACAATGGCAGAGTCCAGGAAAGCAGAAAATGAACAGGAGGACAGGAGGGATGAGCAAGATGAGAGGTGGAGGCAGTGCAATGAGAGGAGGCAGGATGCAATGGTGAGGCTACTGGGGGATCAAACTGATATGCTCCGACATATGGTTGAGCTGCAGGAAAGGCAGCAGGAGCACAGACTGCTGCTGCAGCCCCTGTGGAACTGCCCACCCTCTTCCCCAAGTTCCATAGCCTCCTCACCCAGATGCCCAAGAATGCGGGGGGCAGCCCTCCAGGCACCCAACCACTCCACCCCAGGGGACTGCCCAAGCAAGAGAAGGCTGGCATTCAATAAGTTTTGAAGTGCAGTGTGGCCTTGTCCTTCCCTCCTCCTCTCATCCACCACCCCACCTGGTGCTTCCCTCCTCCCCCATCCCTCCTGGGCTACCTTGGCAGTTATCCCTCTATTTGTGTGTTGAATTAATAAAGAATGCATGATTTTGAAACAACAATGACTTTATTGCCCCTGCAAATGGTGATCGAAGGGGGGAGGGGAGGGCAGTTGGCTTACAGGGGAGTAGAGTGAACCAAGGGTTTTCATCAAGGAGAAACAAACAGAACTGTCACACCATAGCCTGACCAGTCATAAAACTGGTTTTCAAAGCTTCTCTGATGCACACTGTGTCCTCATGTACACTTCTAATCGCCCTGGTGTCCACCTGGCTGCTGATTACGCACAGCCAATTTGCCTCAACCTCCCACCCCGCCATAAATGTCTTGCCCTTACTCTCACAGATATTGTGGAGCACACAGCAAGCAGTAATAACAGTGGGAATATTGGTTTCTCTGAGGTCTAACCGAGTCAGTAAACTGCACCAGCATGCTTTTAAACGTCCAAACGCACATTCTACCACCATTCTGCACTTGCTCAGCCTATAGTTAGAATCATAGAATAACAGAGTTGGAAGGGACCTCTGGAGGCCATCTAGTCCAACCCCCTGCCCAGAGCAGGACCAATCCCAACTAAATGATCCCAGCCAGGGCTTTTTCAAGCCTGACCTTAAAAACTTCTAAGGAAGGGGATTCCACCACCTCCCTAGGTAATGCATTCCAGTGTTTCACCACCCTCCTAGTGAAAAAGTTTTTCCTAATATCCAACCTAAACCTCCCCCACTGCAACTTGAGACCATTACTCCTTGTCCTGTCATCTGCTATCACTGAGAATAGTCTAGATCCATCCTCTCTGGATCCACCTTTCAGGTAGTTAAAAGCAGCTATCAAATCCCCCCTCATTCTTCTCTTCCGTAGACTAAACAATCCCAGTTTCCTCAGCCTCTCCTCATAAGTCATGTGTTCCAGACCCATAATCATTTTTGTTGCCCTTCGCTGGACTCTCTCCAATTTATCCACATCCTTCTTGTAGTGTGGGGCCCAAAACTGGACACATTGTAAGGAGAGTGATCACTTTAGATAAGCTATTACCAGCAGGAGAGTGGGGTGGGGGGAGAGAAAACCTTTTGTAGTGGTAAACACCCATTTTTTCATGCTTTGTGTGTATAAAAAGATCTTCTATACTTTCCACAGTATGCATCCGATGAAGTGAGCTGTAGCTCATGAAAGCTTATGCTCAAATAAATTGGTTAGTCTCTAAGGTTCCACAAGTACTCCTTTTCTTTTTGCGAATACAGACTAACACGGCTGTTACTCTGAAACCTGTTATTATAAAACGTAATCTCTGTCTGCAGGAAGGAAAGGAAAAAACAACATACAACTCCACAGAACTATACCTTTCTTTCTTGGAGAACTCCTCCTAGCCACTGTCATTTTTCTTTTAATTCCTTCTAATGTGAGCTTTATTTCCAGAAATAAGTTTTGTCCATTAACAATGCTGGGTATGGGGGGAGGAAGCAGAGGATGGTGGATTTCAAGGTAATAAGACATACAGTAGATTTCCCAGCCTAGAATTTGCATAGTCAAAGTCAAATATCAATTAATCCTCAAAACACACTGAGGTACATAGGTAGGTAAATATTATCACTCCTGATATTCAGACCGTGAATGTGAAACAAAGAGGCCAAGGGCAACATTTTCCAACTTGGAGCCTAACTCAGACACCTAAACAAGAATTGACTTTCAAAATTGCCAAACACCTGCAACTTTAACTGAACTCAATGGCAGCTGGATTCAGGTGCCTACGTATGGATTCAGATGCCTAACCTGATGCAACCAAGTTTTAACATATTTTAGCTTACGCAACTAAGCCAAGGGCACAGGATGGGTCGGTGTCAGAGCTGGTATTAAAATTCATGAGTTCTTGGCATCAAGTCTTGTGCTCCGATCAGCAGAAAATGACTATTATGAGACCATGCTTCATTATATCGCTTATGTATAGTTCCAATATCTTAGGAGTAAAGTTGCCATAAAAGTACAAACTATTGTGATTGACTAAACTGACGTGCAGTTTTCCTTTAGCTCATTGCACTATAGATATCTCTATCTGCTAATGCTGAAGGAGCCAGTGGAGTGGGTCATGGAGAACTGTTTCATGGCTTCTGCTGGAGCCAGGTAGGGAGCGGGAAGGCTCCCACCTTGTCCTTGGAATGGAGAGCAGCAAGGGCTTGCTGGCTGGCCCTCACAAAGATACAAGATGGAAGAAAGACAGCTTGCTTCCCCACAAGACACCAGAGAAGAGGGGGATAGGACACTGCTCGCCTCTCAAAAACATTAGATTCTGTCCCCAGCAAAAGAATTGCACATAAGAAGGGGAAGCCAGAGGGTAAGTGGAGGGTGGGACTCTAGAGTAAGCATGAGTAACTGGAGTGCTCTGTGCATATGTAAATAGTTAATGGATAAGGTGCTGTTAGATGACCCTCAAGAATATGTAGGGTTATTTATGGAGTTTGTCAGGCCAATAAAACATGGCGTGCACCTTCAGTTCCCCCTCCCTGGGAACAAGCAAGTGGGAGGAGTCAGGGATTGTCCCTCTTTTGGCAGGGGACAATGTTGGCACATTGTGTGCATTTCTTCTCTTCCACAGGATAGGGAATATAGACCAGGCTGGGGCTCCTCTGCTCCCCCTGCCCTACCAAGGGGAAGCAGAGTAATCTGGCTGATGTCTTGATGCTGTTATGTGCCCCAACTGAACTTCACACCTTGCACAGTGAATCGATGAGCAGGGAGAACAAGCTCAGGGCTGCTGCTGAGAGCTCTTAGTGCCACTTCCAGGAGAAGCCCCAGACTGGCATTTGGCCAACCCTGAATGGACCACAAACCTCAAAAAGGTGCGATTTGGTCCCTAATTTTGAACTCACAATATCTGCATGGGTGAAAATTAGTCAAAGCACGTTAACCTAACCCTAGTTTAAATCCCATTATGCTCCTAAAGGAATTAGCATTACAAGGAAAATAATGAAGAATAAGGCTGTGAGCTGGTCATGGAGGTCACAGATTCCATGATTTTAGGTTAGGGTTGCCCGGTATCTGGTTTTCTACTAGAACACCCGGTCAGTGGTGACCGGGCCATTAAAAGTCCAGTTGGCAGCACAGTGGGGCTAACGCAGGCTCTCTTCCTGGTTCTGCGCAGCTCCCAGAAGCAGCCAGCATGTCTCTGCAGCCCCTACGCGCAGGAGCAGCCCAAGGGGTCCACACACTGCCTCCACCCCAAGCACCAGCTCTGCAGCTTGCACTGGCTGGGAACCATGGCCAACGGGAGATGCAGGGGGGGCAGAGGGTGGAGCCACCTGGCCACCCCTCCTCCACCTAGCAGCAACACATCCCTGCGGCCCCTTCCTGGGAGCTGCTTGAGGTAAGCACCACCTGAAGCCTACACTCCCCACCCTCTCCCGCGCTCCAACCCCTTGCCCCAGACCTGAGCCACCTACTGCACTCTGAACCCTTCGTCCCCAGCCTGGAGCCCCCTCCTGTACCCCACCCCAGAGCCCGCACCCCCAGCTGGAGACATCCCCCCCCCACACACACACACAAAACCTCCTGTCCCAACCCAGTGAAAATGAGTGAGTGAGCAAGGGTGGGGGAAAGCGAGCGGTGGAGGAAGGGGGATGGAGTGAGCGGGAGTGGGGGCGGCACTCTGGGGAAGGGACAGGGCTTGGGGGGGCAAGAGTGTTCGGTTTTCTGCAGTTAGAAAGCTGGTAACCCTATTTTAGCTGACCTCCATGACTTCAGCCTCGGGTGGTGGAAATCGGGCTTCCATGATTTATTGTTTATTGCCTACGACCTGCCTGTGACTTTTACTAAAAATACCCATGATAAAATCTTAACCTTAATAAAGAGTAATGGTTACACATGCTCCCTTAACCAATTTTTCAAACAAATTTCTCCCCCATTTCAGAACATGTACAGAAAAATAAATCCCAACTTTGCCTAGAACCTCCCAGGCAAATCTTTCTGCAACACAGTGGCAGAGAGTGTAGAACTGGGTAGTAAGAAGGGACAGAGAAGGGTAAAAATGTACGTGCGAGGTATTAAAATAAGTCAAGAGAACATTCTGGAAACATTAGGCCTGAGTCTCAGTTCTGGCTGAGATGCTCGTCATTCATGACCCAAGGCGGTCGGCAGTTGTAGCTTTATGCCATTTTAGCAGCTCACTAATTCTGGGACAAGACTATAAAACCAGGAGTGTAGAAGAGGGCTGTAGGGGAAGGAGTCTGCAGTCACTTCCTGGAAGGAGGGAGGTCATCAGGAACAAGGAAGAAGCCCAGTGGGAGAGTAAGCCCTGGAATTCTTACTAGGCTCCTTACTCCAAAGCAGAAGCTAGGAGGGGGTAAAGTAGTGATAGGGAGTACAGCAGGCTCCAGAGGTAAATCCAGAAGTAGGCAAGAGAAGATAGAGAGGCTGGGTAGGAAGGAGCCCAGGGAACAGCAACAGGGATTGGGACTGAGCAGACCTGGATTGCTGGCTATAGGGTGCTTCGGCTGTAACCCTGTGTAGCTGGTTGGCCCAGGTTCCCCTGCCAGCTACTGGGATAGTGGCACAGAGCCTGAGGAGGGACTGAACACCATTTGGCAATGGCAAGTGGAGAGCTGTCCTGTTGGACTTTGTAACCCTGGAAAGCCTGGCTCAGTGGTGACTTGGCCAGAGGGGCACATTACCAAAAGAGAGATTATCTCAGAGTGAGCAATGAGCAGCCAGGAGGCCCCCCACACAGCAAAATCTACATTCCCTGACATAGATGCAAGGTGGCACACTAGCAATGGGGAGACCCTGCTACATAGCTGTAACTATGAGGGTCTTTGTTTCCTTTTACTTTTCTAAATTAACTTGATCTACCTTTTAGTGCGCATAAACTCTGGTTTAGAAGTTGGCAATGTCCTTGGCAAATAATGAAGATTGTAATCACCATTGTGATTGCGATTTCATTGTGATTTCATTATTGACCAGTGTCAGATGTGCTATTCCTGGAATGGTAAAATACTTTAGTTTTTAAGAAATTGTAACCTGGTTGGTAATTTCCATTGGAAATATTGTCATCTTGATGAGATTTGAAATAGCCAAGATATAAATCTCCAGGCCATGGTTTGTAAAATAGGAAACCCTACTTTCCTAAAACAACCCTGCTGGCACTGCTATTATAAGATTTTGTGCTATACTGCTGCATAGATGGATGTACTGAAAGGCAAATCCTCAAGGGGTAAATCTTCCCTGGGTTACCTGGGGAGTATAAAACAGATTCATCTTAACAATAAAAAATGTTGGACAATTAAAAATAGTAAAATGGCATTTACTATCATACACTTTCTGCTGCACCTCTGTATTTTCTTGTCTGGATTATAATCTCCCGCTTTTGTAACAGATAAAATAAAGAAATCAGATCCAAAATGGAACAGAAGTTGCAGCTTAGGAATCTTACACTCTGCTTACCCACATTATGCTTGGCTCTGGGATAGGCCTATCTATCACCCCCTTCTTTCATAAGCACAAAAAAACAGCCAACCTTTCTGTGAAGAGCTATTTTATTTTAGAGTTGTGGTGGTTATGATGCATCACACCAAGACAATGAAATCTAGATAACTAACTGCTACAAATTTTCGGGCCAGATTCTATTACCCTTTACTCCTGCTGAGTAGGCTTGTATCTTAATGTTCAAATTGTCCACTGACAGCCTACACAGGTTATAATACTACTTGGTGTGACTAAGAGAATCTGAGTGATAATTATATATACCGTAGGTATTGCTGGTTTTATCCACTACATGTTATTCATGAGTTTCACAATAATGCCCTGTCAGAAGGCCATTGACACTGGCTCTACAGCGGTCTGTCTCCTTCAGGAGGAAAAAAAAGAACTGCAGGGGTAGGTTACAGCAGTATATTGTTCAATGGTCCAAGATAGCCCATCCAACCCAACAGTGAGAAACCAAGAGTACCATAGGGCTAGGAGGACAAGGTCAAGGAATCTATCAGGAGAGCGATGGGGAATGTCAGCCTGGGTGAGGGAAACTGAGAGGAAGTGGACAGTTTAAACACTAGTTGTCTCTTTGCCACCACTGTCAGGCCAAATCTGCTCTAATTTGGCCAAGTTACAAGCTTTTGAACAATGTAAGTTTGCACATGCTCAGTAGAGACTTATTGGAGTTTTGCTGCTTAATTCTCCAAATATTCCAGCCAAACTGAGTATGATCCATCCTGAGGCTCCCGGGGCCAAGCAGGACTTTCCTTACAAGTGGTGCTCCCAGCTGCTGTGGGCCGGGGGACCAGAAATGAAAGCAGGGAGATTGTCCTTTCCGGTCTCTCCCTGCTGGTTCCAGGCAGCATGGAGAAGGAGTCTGCCCCCATTGAATGCAGAAGGGACAAGAGCCAGACCTGGGTGGGGAGAATAAATTGAGAGGAGCCTGGGGGTCAGGTTGAGACTGGAACTAGAAGCTGATTGGGAGTTGAGGATGGTGGCGGGGAAGACTGGGACTGATTGGGGAAGGGAACTGGGAGCTGGTGTGGGAATGTGAATGGGAGGACTGGGAATGGGATGTGGGGAGTGACAAAGAGTTTGTCATGAAGAGCCAGAGGAAGACTGGGAACCAGTGGTGTGGGGTGTGGGGGTGGGTTGGAGGCAAGGGAGATAGAGCTGATGAGAAGCTGGTCTGTGGGAGGAGAACTGAGATTGATTATGCAAAGAGGCTAGAAAAAGGAGACAAGAAGTGGGGAGGCTGCTGGGGAGTGGGTAGAGGCAGGAGACTGATAATAGATGAGGAGCCCAGGGAGAGAGACTGGGACTGGGAGAAAGTTGGGGGAACAGAGGGAAAACCAGCAGAGAAAGTGACAGATCAGGTTAGGTCTTGGGGAGGGGTGGTGTGGCTTGGGAAGAAGACTCAGACTGGTATGAGAAGCATGAGGAGTGGAGACTGAGACTGGCTAAGGTGAGAAAAGTGGGACTGGGAGGAGGAGCCTAGGCTGGGGAAGAGACAGAACTGGGAAGAAGATAGGTTGAAGATGGGGCAGAAGGGGTCAAGCTTGGACGTAATGAGAAGAAGTGTCTGTGATGACTACAGCACACTTCCCTCCAGAGCCTAAAACAGAACCCAGGATTGCTGAGTCTCACCATGCCTCTGGAAGCAAATATCTGTGAAACCCATTGGCAAAATGTCTCATCCCCCACTAGTGCTGGTCCAGACAGAGGATGACAACCTACTACAGTTATCAGTTATTCCATTAGCTCCAGTGGCAGAGGTCTGTGCAGTGGCTCTAAGATTCTAACATGGGTGTCACTATGATGCCAAATAGTGGCATTTCTGTGGGGGGGAGGGGTTAGTTTGCTTTTTAAAATCGTAGGCAATTACCTGCAAAAAAAGCCTGTTAAAATGCCATTATTATAGTCAAGCCCTCAAAAGTTAGGAAATGTCAGAATTAATGGTGCTTCTGCCACAGTTACTCTGATGCTGGGCAAGTCACTTAAACCAAACTTTTTTACAAGCGGTCACTAAATGTGTGTTCCTCATTTTCTGGGTCCCTGACTTGGGACCCTGGGGTCTCATTTGCAGAAGTGCTGAGCACTCACAGCTGCAACTGACGTCAGTCAGAGCTGTGACTTGAACAAAGTGAACTTCGGAAAAAGCTATGTTTTCTGAAAAATTAGCTCCTATACATCTCAAATTGGGCAACCAAAATTAATGGACAAGTTTGACCTTCATCTTTCTGTGCCTCAGTTCCTCACCTGTAAAATGGGGATAATACCACATACCCCATTTCACAGGAGTGTTGTGAAGATAAATTCATTAATGTTTTGAAGCACTCAGATACTGTAAAAGAAAAGGAGTACTTGTGGCACCTTAGAGACTAACCAATTTATTTGAGCATAAGCTTTTGTGAGCTACAGCTCACTTCATCGGATGCGTCACGAAAGCTTATGTTCAAATAAATTGGTTAGTCTTTAAGGTGCCACAAGTACTCCTTTTCTTTTTGCGAATACAGACTAACACGGCTGTTACTCTGAAACCTGTCAGATACTGTAGTCATGAGCATCACAGAAAGGTCCTTGGTGAAATTATTAATTCTGATATGACAGCAAGGGTTTGAAGTGTGCAGTAAATAAGGCTTATGAATACTTTTAACAAGATGTTGTCTAGTTGCTTATTAAGTGAGCACCATCCATTTCATGCACTTAATGAGGCAGGGGCAGGCAGGCAGACCCCAGTGTCTCTGTTATTGAGGCAGGAAGAATAAATTGTTATTACCCCGATTATGTGAATCAAGGACAGTGGAACTGTACTTGGCCTTTTGTTATGATGGAGGGACTCACCATCAACTAAGTAGCACTCGCTAGGCAGGGGACATGGGTTCCAAAACTCTGTGAATTGAGAGAGGTTGGGGACAGGTATTAATGTTTGATGGCATGGGCCCCCTGGTGAGGGCCTTACATGCTAATTGCACCTCCTCCTCCTCTCTCCACTGTGGAATATCAGAGCTAATTTTGATTTTATTAGGAGTCTAATTACAGGCTGCTGAGCTGAATTCACTTTGGGCTAATGGTGCACCAGCACTGAGGCTCCCCTACTACAAGCTGAAATCACAAAAGAGCTGAACTGACTAAGAGCTGAAATCACTGAGTGTTGTGTTAAGTGCTGGGGGAGCCTGACGATATATTGTGGAGCAGTTTGCGGGATGGCTAGAGCAGCTCATGGGGTGGCTGGCAGAGTGGAGCCCCATGGAGAGGTGGGGCCAGCAGCTTTGGACCATGTAAGGTGCCCCTTAACCCCGCCCCCCCCATCTCCACCCAGGTTGGGAGGTAAAGCTCTGCAGATAAACTTTCAAACTCTGGGACTGCACTGACCAGGGACAGACACTTTTGGGTTGTGGGACTTTGGGTGATTTCGGGTTGCTGGACTCAAGAACCCAAGGGAAAGGGCATGCCCCAATTTGCTTGGGGTGGGTTTTTGCTCATGGGTTGTGTTATGAATCCTGTTGGTGGTGTTTCCCCAACATAATGCCACATTGTTTCTCTCTGTTATTAAAAGGCTTTTTGCTACACTCAGACTATGTGCTTGCGAGAGGGGAAGTATTGCCTCTTGGAGGCGCCCAGCGGGGGTGGTATATATTTGTCCCAGGTCACTGGGTGGGGGCTCGAGCCGGTTTTGCATTGTGTTATTGGAATGGAGCCCCTAGATACTGAACCCGGCCCTTGTTGCTGCCAACTCTGACGGGCAGAAGGGTTACATTATGAAAAAATTAAAAAACTCTTTAAATGTTTCATTTTTAAAATTTTCAGTAAGAATGTTCAGGGTTTTTCCCATTTCGTTTACCCTTTCACTTTTTTCTGCTTTGAGCCAGTGGGAAAAAAATAAAAAAATTAAAGGGAGAAGTAGCAAGTTTTTAAAACAAGTTCATTTTGAAATATTTCTTCAAAAAATTAAAATGTAATCAAAACACGTTTTCCCCCCTAAAACTATTTCATTTTTGACAGAGCCTTTGACCAGCTCTATTTGAAAGGCAGGAAATACCAGAATTAAGGCTACTCATGAAACTTCAATTATACCTGAGCATGTGCATGATTATGCAGTCTTTAATTGTACAATGGCATTCTATTGTTTTCCCCACATGAGCTATGAGCATGTCTAATCCCAGGCCTTTCCAACCCACAGCACAGACCTCTACGTTTGAGCTCAAGGAATAAGTGGCACTAGAATTAGGATTTATCCTCTAGCATCTCCTATAAGAGGGAGCAATACGCACATACTCTGCCAGTCGGTTACTACTCTTTGTGCGACATCACAAAGATTAGTGGGATATCAGGATTCCTGGGTTCTATTCCTGTCTGTGTGAAAAGAGCATTTGCTAGTGATTCAAGCAGTGGTTTACAGGCATGGTAGCCCAGCACACAGATTAGCACTCTTGTGCTGAAAGGCAGGGTGGATGAGACTTGGCTATTTAATGTGTTCTATTCCCAGACCTGACTGCATTGACCTTTGTTACCTCATTTGTAAAATGGATGCCTTGCTCAGAAGCATATGTTGCAAACTGCGGATAAATATACTACTACCTGTCAGAATATGAGATGAGACCATAACTCCTGGATCCCAGCCAGTGTTTCTTCCCCTAGATTAAAAGGTCTTTGGATGGGGAAAGTTTCCCTCTCAAAAACATACATTGTACATTCCACAGGTACTGACACACCTATAATTAAAGTTGCCTTTCCATTAGAAGACCCAGTTTTCAGTTGCTTATAACTTTGCCAAACTTCAATCATTCAGGCTGAAATTTCCCATGCTGGGTGTCTGCCCCTGCCTGTGGTGGGTGGCTTTTTTGTTTTTGTTCAAGTTTCAGCCAAAAAATAATAATTGCCAAGCAATAAGCTTCTGAAAAATCACCATTAGGACATGCTCAGTAGAAATTTGTTAGAAGCTAGCATCATTATTCATTGACGATTCTGTGTGCACCCTTAGCATGCTTCATCCCCACATAACTACTGCAGCTAACCACACTGCAGACCGCACATGGTCATACCCACATAGCAACTGACCATGCTCCATCCCAGGGCTGCATGGGACTGTGTAGGACGTTTTTGCAATTGTTCCTCCTGGCAACTGTGGATTGCTGTGATGCTGAATACCAGAACTGAAAGCAGGGAGACAATCTCTCTTATGCTCTCACTGCCTCCTGCTCATAGGTGCCAACTTCTCCTGGTGCCGGTGGGTGCTCAAACCCAGCCCCACCCTGACTCCACCCCTGCCCTGCCCCCATTTCAACCCCTTCCCCAAAGTCTCCGCCCCCTCCCTGCCCCTATTGGACTCCTTCCCCAAATCCCCACCCCGGCCCTGCCTCTTCCCCGCCTCCTCCCGTGAGTGTGCCGCGTTCCCACTTCCTTCCCCCTCCCTCCCACAGCTTGTGACGCCATGAACCAGCTGTTTCGCGGTGGCAAGCGCTGGGAGGAGAAGCGAGGATGCGGTGCGCTCAGGGGAGGAGGCGGAGGTGAGCTGGGGCGGAGGGGCAGGGAGCTTGGCTCCAGCCCCGGAGCACCGACAGAGTCGGCGCCTATGCCCCTGCTAGTACACAGGCAGCACAAATAAGGAGGAAATAGACTGACTTGAATCCGAGAGGTTGAATAATACAGTGACTCTCAACCTTTCCAGACTGCTGTACCCCTTCCAGGAGTCTGATTTATCTTGTGTAATCACAATTTTCACCTCACTTAAACTACTTGCTTACAAAACCAGACATAAAAATGCAAAAGTGTCATAGCACACTATTATAGAAAAATTGCTGACTTTCTCATTTTTTTACCATATAATAATAAAATACATCAACTGGAATCTAAATATTCTACTTACATTTCAGTGCATAGTATACAGAGCAGTATATGCAAGTCATTGTCTGTATGAAATTTTAGTTTGAACTGACTTCACTAGTGCTTTTCATGTAGCCTGTTGTAAAACTAGGCAAATATCTGGATGAGTTGATGTACCTCCTGGAAGACCTCTGCGTACCGCTAAGGGTACGCATACCTCTGGTTGAGAACCACTGGAGTAATCCACTGCAGGTGGAGAGACAGGAGTAGGTTGGAAGAAATAGGGGCCAGGAGGAGGGGAGGGAGGGAATAAAAACTGTAGGAGTTGAAGAACAGAAGGAGAAGAGCCTATAACAGAAAGGTTTATAACTTCCTCCCAGAACCTGGAAGTAAACCCTCAGTTCCTGAGTCTTGAGATTCCTCTGCTGTCTAAAAAAATAATCTTACTTCTGGGGGAATTCTGTGCCAAAAAATTTAAAATTCTAAGCACAATATTTTAAAATTCTGCATATTTTATTTGTCAAAATAACACAATATAATCATGCCAGTTTCAATTATTTTGGTAATTTATTTCAAAATACCTGTCCGTAAGTATGTCTGTAACAACAATACAAACAACAACAAAAAATTCAGGAAATGTCTTTTGACAAACAGCTTTCTTACTAGGCATATTAATACAGAACTTGATGTATCTTCTGTTTCACTGAAACTGAAGATTTCATTTAAACAAAGTAATTATACAAAAGTATGTTATAGAAAAGTATTGAAACAATCTGGTTTAAGAGAGCACTAGCATCCTTAAGGACTGTTTTGTGTCTGTCTGTCATGTCTTGTCCAAGATAGGCCACGTCTACACTTCAGTCTTGGGTTAATGAAAGTTACATTGGCATAAAGCTGCCGAAGTTAGTACCTCATTCATGTGTTTGCATGCTTGGCTGCTTCCATCAGTACTGCATGTACTCGCAAAGAGTGCTTATGTTGATGCCAAGTGCGATGCAGGTAGGTATCCCGGTGTGCCATGTGCTGCCACCTAGTGTGATGCCTTTCAGAAAGTTTTTTGCAATGTGTTGTGGGGTAGAAATGAATTGGGTAGGGATCTAGGGGTCAAGATCCCAGCATGCAACTTTCTCTATCCCATAATGCCATCCATATCCAGGCCTTCTCAGAGATCCAGGCCACTTCCAGCTTTTGAGGCCCCAAGCCATAATAAAAACAAAAAATGACAACACATGAAAACAAAAGGCACCAAAAAAGAGTGAGACATAATTTGAATATTTTTTATTTAATAAATGCTTTTCTAGCCATTTTCTGTGCAAATGCACTAATGATTGAGTGGAAAATCTAGCTTTTGTGCAATGTCACGGTTGATACTAAGCATGGCAAGCCCATTCAAACACTCTTGTCCCATCATTGAACGGTGATAGTTCTTTACCTGCTTCAATGTGTTGAAGGTCCTCACAAATTTTCCCCTTGAATCTGGGCCTATAGACTACAGAAGCCTATGATGATGGCCAAGCTAGGGCTCAACTAACTAACCAGTCACCTCTTTTAGCTACCATATGAAGATAATAATGAGGAATTCTCACACACAAATAATTCCTTAGTCTACTCGACGTAAAACTATAAAGACACTAAAATGTAACAATTCTTTCAACACGCACTTGATCCAGCACCAGCCACTAGTAATGGTTTGTTTATATAATCAGCTGATCTGAGAGGACATGTTCATCACGGTCTAATCTTGTGCCATCAGAACCGATATACTTTTATTATTTATGAACAATTTTAACTCTTTAATGTGACAAAATCTATATCAGTTAACAAGAAAATTATGCCTTTTTCCCAAAGCACATCTCTTATTTGATTAAATTTGCAGCTCTAAGCTGAGAGAGTGTCACATTTTGGTCCGATAGGAATGCACATAAAAACAAGTTGCACAACTTATCAAATGCCAAAAAATTAACAAGTGTCTAAATCTGAGGCCCCCTTTGAGCTTGAGGCCCAGGCCAAATGGCCCTCCTGCCCCCCCCCCACCCTTCCCTTTGATTGGCTCTGTCCATATCTCATATATTTTATGGTTTAAAATAAATAAATAGATAAATCCCACAAACCTGCATGGCATTTCTTGCTTTCTGCCATCTCTATCAGCAGCATGGAGCCTGCACAACTCTGCACCAATCTCACGATCACTGCAAGCACAGGATGGACATTCCTCCATTATTTTCACATCCATAGGAAGAACCAAACCAGTGGGGGACGTGATGATTTCTTTGAGGACAGATTGCTGTGGGACACGGTGAAAAACAAATCAAGGTTGTTGGAGTTTACAAAGCGGCTGTAGATGGTAGAGCACCACTTCTGGGCCTGAGAAACAGGCCCTGACTGGTGGGATTGCATCATAATGCAGGTATGAGGTTGGAAAATCCATGGTGGGGGCCACTGTCATGCAAGTGTGCAGAGCTATTAATCGTCTCCTGCTACTCAGGACTGTGACTCTCAGCAATGTGCCAGACATAGTGGGTGGATTTGCAGCAATGCGGTTCCTGAACTTCAGTGGGGGCAATAGATGGCATGTATATCCATAGTTTGGCATCAGCCTACCTTGCCAGAGTATGTCAACAGAAGGGGATACTTTTCTATGACTATGTAAACATTGGTGGATCACTGGGGATGCTTCAGTGATATCAGCATTGGCTGCTCAGGGAAGAACACAAGATTGTTCAGAAAGCTACAAACAGGAACATTCTTTCCTCACCAGAAAATTACCAGTGATGTTGAAATGCCAGGAGTCATTGCTAGGAGTTCCAGTGCCAATGTAGGATTCAGGCCTGTATTGTCGCCTGAGACAGTATTTTGAATTTTGTTTGCCTTTTTGATTTTTTTTTCTTGACACACATACATTCTTACTGGTATGTGTAAACAAAGACACTGTGTATGTTGCTTCTGCCTAGCCAGATGGGTTTGTTAGCATAATGGGAACAGATAAGAGAAGTTAAAGTGATACTGGAGCACACACTAAGATTGCCTCGACCCCTATCTCAAGGCAAGGTCAAGCAACCATCGGGAGGGGCAAAGAGGGATTGAGGGGAAGGTAAAACACTAAAAGGCCAGAGAAATGCCTGTCCCTGACCGTAACATAACCTCCCTCCTTACCCCTCACATGGGGTACAAAAGAGGTGGGACAAAGATCCATGACCCCCCAAAACAGAACATGAGCATAAGTTGTAAGGGGTGGGACTGTGGGTATGCATTTCAGGTATAATTATGCCTGCTGAGGAGAGGAGAATGGGATATTGGGAAACAAGGCTCTGCAGTGTCAGAGTTATGGGACACATGCTTGCTGGAAACTACCCCAATAAACATCTCACTGTCTGCACTTCGGCCCTCTGGTCTTTTGCTTTCTGTCTGTGTGACAAGAACCATCGGGGGAGGGTGAAGGGAAAGCCCTCTGACAGGATGACTAAGCCTGGCTCTTGCTCCCCTAGCTCATGAAGTCATTCACTGGCCACCTCAACAGCACCAAGGAAAGATTCAGATAATAGCTCAGCAGCTTTGGGATGATAAGCAGTGGCCATCACAAGAGCTTAAAAGGAGCTATGAGGTTGTGGGAGGCTTTGAAAGAGCATTTTAATGGTCAGCCACATTAATGTGCTCTATTTGACTGTTCTACCCTGAAACTTCGTGGGCTGTTAAGAAATGCGTAGTGCTTGGGATACGTTTCTAAATATAGCTATGAATTATGTGGTGCTTGCTGTACACTTGCACGACTGAGTGTTTTGTTGAACCGATGAGTTCTGGGGTGCAATATACTTACGAGTACCGAGTGTTTTGAGTACCACTAGGCATTCTGCAGCATGTGTGGTGAACGAATAAAGATGAATTATTTTCAAAAACAGAATTTTATTGAGTGACAAACAGTGCAAATCCCCACTGTGCAAAATAAAAGGACAATGAAACACAAATTTACAACATAAATTAACAGAATGGAATTTTAAAATGTGAAAGGCAGCCAACGTAAAAGGCACAAATGCAGAGTCCATTTTGGCTACGCATACCCCACCTGTGGTGCTGACAGATCACTGAAGTGAAGCTCTCATCCTTACTGTCTTGCAACGTGAAGTGGTAGCGCTGTGGCTGTGCCCCCTGACGCTATGTGAAATGTTGGGGGTGGGGGAGCTGCCAGCATGGAGTTTTCCAGGGACTGCAGGGGAGGGGGGGGAGTCTGGGATTGTTGGACCTGTAGGTTAACAAGAGTCTGAAGCCTTTATGTTTGCTGCATGAGAAGTCCCATTATGTCCTGGTGCCTCTCCCTCTCCCTCTCCTTTTCCTCCTGGGTCTTTCTTCTGTCCCTCTCCCTGCTGTCTGCCATGTTGGCCCAGAATCTCTCTAAACATCTCCTCCCTAGTTCTCTTCTTTCCCCTCTTCCTCAGGGTCAGGTGTTCCATGGGGATAAAGGGGGGCACCTCTCCACGCTGCAACAGCAGCAGCTACACCTGAGACAGATGTAGCATTGGATTTACAGCCACAGTGGAAAGTGAAAACTACATTTCAAAACTTCCTTCCCTTATTCTCATAAACATTAACAAGATGTACGTATTAGCCCCTCAGCTCAGAGTGCCTCTGTATAGCACCACTCTCCAGTCCAAGCCATGAGTATGGCCTGCAAGGGGGAGAAGGAGGGTACTAAAAATTTTGGTTGCATAAAACAACAACATTTCAGACCCTCTTTCCATGGGCAATGGCACTGAATATTGGCACTATTTTCCACACAGGGTGCTGATTTAAGTTGATAACTCGCTCCTGAGGGTAACAAAGCTACAGAGCAGAGCTGCTGCTGGGTCCCGAAGCCACCTGGGCCTGCAAACTGCTAGCCTGTGTACTGCAGTGGTGCCGGCTGAAGTCATCACAGAGTAGTGTGGGAAAGCGTTCCGAAGAAATAAGGCCGACGGCCCTAGAAACCTTCAGCAGAAGATTGCAGAGTATTTCCCTGAAAGCTTCATTGAGATGGCTCAGGCACAGCCTCTCTTCCCCACAGGCCCTGGAGATACAATACCCCCCTGTCTACTCCAGGCGGGAGCACATCTAGTGTGTGGAGCAAGCATGATTAGCTGGGCAATTCCATGCAGCAAGAGAGAGATGCTAGGTCTGCTTGCCAAGGTGGGAATCAGGAAAAGTTAAGGGTGTTAAGGGGATGGTGGCTGCTGGTCTCCGTGGCATTAGAGATCAGAAGTGTGAACAGTGCAGTGGCTGTTGGGCATTGTGGGACAGCTGCTGGAGGACTGTTAGGGTCAACATAGGTCACGTACTGTCTACACTCACACTGTGTCAACCTCAGTAGGTGAAATGTGGCTCTTTGCCATTTGCAGAGGTAGTTTCACTGCATTGCCTTAATGGGGTACTTATGCCGGCAAGAGACAAACTTGAGTGCAGACACTTGCACAAAGAAGTTGACACAAGGTGACTTACATCAGCATAACTCTGTAGTGTAGACCAGGCCTTAATCTCTCTGTTTTAATTACCCATCTATAAAATGGGAACGGTAACACTTCCTTTCTCCTATGCTTTATTTAGATTGTAAGCTCTTTGGGGCAGATTATGTGTATATACAGCACCTAGCACAATGGGGTCTTAATCACTGTTCCCCCTAAGCTGTGTGCGTGTGCGCACGCACACAGATCCTAAACCCTGCGCACCCGGCAAAACATCACGTGCACAAAAAATGAAATACTACATCAGAGCCAGGCCAAAATATCATTTACAGGTGACTTTTGACATCGTTCACCCGCTGTCTATCAACACAGCCAGATTCTACTAGCTGGCAAGGTGGGGAAAGGGAAAGGAGGGCAATGAATCGTACCCCTCCCCGCCAGCATTTTGTACATGGAACGTTGATCATGTCGGGATGGTCGGGACCCACACATCTCCATTGTCCCGTGGTTTTTTGCTGCAGATGCATGGACGTGATCGGAGCTATGCACAAACTCCCGGTATCCTGATCTGAATGATCTCCCGTTTGCCCTTTTGTCGAGTCACGCTGTTAAGCGCATTGAAATAGTAGCCGTATAATAAAAGTATTAATTTTAAATAAACCAATCTGGTAAAAAATAAATCCCCAAATGTCACTGTCTAGGGGTCTAAAGGGTAAAAGAACAGTGACTTCATTTAAATTTGGATGGCTGGATAAGACTATAGAGATGGTTACACCAAAGTCACATAGTGTAATGCTTGTTAAGCTTCATGAAATATTCAAATATGATGAGGACAATGGAGTGGTTTGTGTATATTGTCGAGATGCCAGAGCTTCAGGAGACTTTTCAACAGGAAGAATGTGGAATGATGTATGGAAGTTGGATTTCTTAAAGCGTCATCTGTCAAATCCCTATGTTCAAAATACAAAGACTTTCTTGCTGAAGAGATTGTTATAATCAGTCAGTACAATGACTTCAAGTTTGCAGTAGCCAAAAGAATCAAAAGCCAGCTGGTTTTAAGTTTCACGGATATGGTGACATTTGCTCACCAGAACAAACAGTTTCAGGATTTTGCAAAGTTGATGGATATTGGAGGAACATTCCTCGCATCAAGTGCAGACTGTGAGGGTGGCTTTAGCTTAATGAACACTCTAAAAAGCAAACTACGGAATCATTTATAAGTAGATCATTTGGACATGCTGATGTGTATTAAGAGTTACCAGCTGGATGGAGGACTGATAGATCTGGAGAGAGTGTATATTGAATGGGCAAATGAAAAAGATTGCAGGGAAAAACAGTAAGGTTAGTTTAGCAGTCTTTGACATTTTGACCAATAAGGACATTAAAATGCATTTGTATTTACATATCTTATTCTTGGATGATAATCATTTATTGATATTTTTTAGGAAAATTTTAAATTTAAAACACAAACTCTTGTTTTTCTTTTTTTTTTACTTATGATGTCTCTATCTGAAAACCCATGTAAATTGACATAATGGCATACTTATTAAATTGTCTTTATTATATGTTTATCAAAATCTTTTCGGACATGAGTATAGACTGAAAGGTGTAAATAGACACCAATGGGCAGAAGCCTATGGACTGATAATGATCGTGATTAATATGTGCTTGATATATGCTCGTGATTGTCTATAAAAAAGATCATAAAGTGTAATGCTTAAAACTAACTTCTGCTTCATGAAGAATGGTTAAATTTCCTTTTTCTAAGTATTTAAAAATGACATTTATAAAATAACATGGTGTAAAACTATTATTATTGCAAATTAAAACTTTTTAAATGTATAAGCATTTTACTCGCTTGGGTGCATTTGCCTCATGGCGCACAAATTTAAACTCTGCTTCAAAAATTTGCACAGAAGAAATTTTTTGCACACACGGCCTGTCAAAAATTAGAGGGAACATTGGTCTTATTCCTGTTGGGGGACTGTAAGTGCTACTATAATACAAAGAATTAAGGATAAACTTATTACAGAAAAATTAGGGCCCTATAATCAAGGTTTCACTGTATTAAACATAATTTACAGAACTGTTTGGTAACAGTACATAAAAAACAATGTATCTCCCAGGAATGATTGCTTTGTTGACCTTAATCTGTCATTGGCAAAGCTTGCTGGCTGCACTGTATTAACAGATGGATAATCGGATCCAGCTGAAATTACTTGTACAGTTAAGTAGTTTATTTTCTCATTTTCCTACAGTGACAGTCTTAAAGTATACAGCTGGTCTGGTCATGTTTCTCTCTCTGTTTGTATTTGTTTCACTGTTGTATTGAGCTGTTATGAGAAAAAGGCAGCTGACAGTGGAGCTGTAGGCTGTAATTCATTTTCCAATTCTTCTTACAACAGATCCAAAACTGAGTGAGCCCATTAGCTGCTTAGCACATTTCACTTGGCGAGGGAAAGTGCAGAGGGTGCATATATGCTGTTAATATGACATATAAGCCTTTATTTTTTCAATACTGTTGCTATGATTGGGAAGTTTCATCCCAAAGTAAAAAGCTTGGATCAGCCTCCCATTTCAGGCCTTTCCTAAAGCCCATAGAATGGGAGTCTTTCTGTTGACCTGAACAGCTTTGGATCAGGCCCATTTCCTCCTTTAAAATCACTTGTTACCAGGCCTCCCCACATTGACCTTACTAATGATGTCCCTATGCCTTCTACAGAGAAATGAACGTTCATAGATGATTTTGCTAAGAGACGTTCAAAGAGCCTTTGATGAGGCCAAAAGCCTTAGAGGACAAGAGAATGCAAAATCTCAGACCAGTCATAAACAAAAATTAAAGTCTGGGTTCATTCTACCAATGACAAGGAATTGTATTTGGTAAACCCAAAGATTGTGAGCTCTGCAGAAGCATATTTATCACTCCAATAACCTAGTAGAGGAATTGGGATACTGGAGATCTATAGAGTCAGAAAATGAAATGGGATAAGCATTGCCTTCAGATACATGTGAGATCCTTGCGACCTACAGCCTTTCCAGCCTAACAAAGGAGAGTTCTGATGACGACTTTTATAAAACTGTAAACATCCTGAAAGACCAATAAAGCAAATCAAGTCAACAGCTCTTTCCAATGGGCATTTGTCCAAATGGCTTCCATTCTCTCATAAGAGTCCCTGGAATTCTTCAGTGCAAGGTTGGATTGGATTGCGTGTGCCCCCATGATTTGCCCCAGTCAAGGCTAGCCTGCTAAATTGCTAGATTAGACCAGAATGAACAGATGTGTAATTACGATCTCCATCCTGAAAGAGGATCTGAAAGTCTGTCCCACAAACACACATGAAAGCAATGTCTAACTTGAATGCACTGATGACCCAATGGGCAAAAATAGAAATAATCTGAGCAAATTGTACAGCTATTGGGTGCCATATCCAGGGAGATTTATTAGGGGAATGAAATGTGGATTACCTAGGAGTCATGAGAGGTACCATGGAAATTGTATGAGTCTATTCGAAATGCTGAGCAATGTAGTTGTAAATGTGGTAACAAAAACACACCTTGGTTTTTTGGGATGCTGAATAATGTGAATTGAAGCTGGGTTGCCTTCCTTGCCTTATAAACCTGAAGCAACTGTGAGCATGCCTCAAGGGTAATTTTAATGGAATATGAATTGGAAATGGTTGAAGGAGCATTGGCTGTGGAACTCCCATCTTGATTACATTGATTATGCTTTCATAAACCAGAGACAGAAGGTCTATCTATTTAGCCACTCTGTATTCTTGACAGAATAATGGATAAATTATGCTCAAATCAGATCAAGAACAATAGTGTAATCCTCCACAGATGGCTAAAGCTGTAAATGAGAGCTCAAAAAAGGGAAGTCTTTGTGTATGGTGAAAAGCTACAGTAACCAGCTGACTTAGTCTCAGATTTTCCAAGAGTTATATTGCCCCTGTTTTCTGCAATGTAAAGAAAATGTGGCTCAAAAAGAACAGATAGGATGAAATTAGTACTGTTTTAAGGCAGGCATCACCAGTTGGCACTGTTACACATAGTCATCTAAGATTTTTTTCTCAGTGTGCAAGCAAATGCTCACTCTTAGAAAGAATTGCTGTGGTGCAGTGTTGGTTGTTAATTTGGGGGTTATACAATGCCCTGAGGAGAGACAGTGTTCCTCGGACAGGGAGCTGTGTGAGCAGCAGAAGAGTTTGCTCTCTGTCTTGGTCTCTTATTAGATGCAATTGTGGAGACAGATTTGCTTTTTGGGAACAAGGCACTGCTGTTTGGCTGAGTTTCCTGAAAAAAGGGATTGCCCAGCGTGCTTTTCTGTCAACTCTGTTCTAGGACTGGTGCATATATGACAACAGAAAAAGTTACTGTCAGAAGGTACTTAGACTCTGCGTCATTGATTTCTTTTCCACTGGGAAGCCGATCTACAAAGCTCCTGGACATCAGCTACCACGCAGCTGAGAGGCAATGCTGATGTCAGAATGGAACATTGGTGTCAGAAGAAGGGGCAATTCTAGTGTTAGGTGTGAGAAGGAGTTTCCAAGGAGAGAAACTGTGAACTGGTCTTCCTGTTGAACGAAGAGCAAATAGTTGAGGCACTTGAGGAATTCAGGGAGATCCCAGAGGAATAAAAACAGCACCTGGAGGCATTTCAGAAAAGAACGAGAGTTGACCAGAAGATAGAGATCAAATCCAGTCAGCTCTAAATAAAATCTCTGTTGGATCAGAAGCTGAAAAGCTACGAAGTCAGACCTTGAAGCCGAGCTACAAAATGCCGAGTCCAAACTGGTGAAACCAGTTGAAAAGGCAACAAGCAACTTGGAACCTGCTGAGGAACAGAGACAGGAAACCCTACCTACCCAAACACAAATGGACTTCCAAGGGAAAGGTGGGTGAGAGTGAAGCGCATTTAATTCAGGGTAGTTGTTGTTTTCTGAACGTTCCTTGCAAGAGCAATGGTGTTTCAGAATCCTATGCAAAATTTGTTTGTGTCTGTTTGCTTTCACTGTCAGATACCCCTGAAGGGGTAAACTGGGAACCAGAGGACTCATACTTTTGGTGGGATTCTGGGGAACATGAAAGAGCTGTTGGGGAGGCTAGGGAGAGACCACACTAGTTTCAAGGCCTAGGCAATTGAATTGGGGTGTCCCCACTGCCAAGAGGGGTGTCAAATATTAGGTGTGCACCAAGAGTGTATGCCTAGAGGCCCAAAGCCCAGGATAGATCCTGAGCCCCAGCAAGCTACAAGCACATGGGATTCAACATTTGGATCCTTCACAGCAGTCTGCGTGTCTGTACCATGCAGCTGGGAGCAAGCCTTCCAGCCCAGACTCACACTAGCTCAGCTTAAGCTAGTGCACTAAAACATAAACATTCTGGCTTGGGCTCTCAAACACATGCTGCTCCCTGGGCTCTGCGAGCTCAGGTGGTTTTTGCTGGAGCTGCAATGTTCACACGGCTATCTTTAGCATGCTAGCTCAGGTCCAACTAGCGTGAATCTGTTCACCTGAGTTGGTAGGCTTTCCCAGCTCCATTGCAGACATAACCACAGAAGCCAAGATGGGAGAGATCAGACTTCCCCAGCTCACTTCATAATAATAATAAAAAAGAAAAAACTTTGCAGAAGGCTGGTGTGCCTCAATTTGACATCAAAGCCTCAATGAACAGTTGGGGAGAAGAGCAGAGAAGGGACTTTCTAGCAGCTAACTTGAGTGGCTGCAGAACAGAAAAGAGACTGAGTTATCTGGCAGTTTGGAAACAGCCATGCATATGAGCTGGCCAGAAGAAGAGGCACACTAGAGACCCCACCTGAACTGGAGAGGACCTCATGAGATATCCATCATATCCAGATATCAGTGAGGACCTGCAAGAAAAAATGGCAATAGACCAATTTATTGATGCACAGCTAGACACAGAGTGAGTTCATGAGTCCCTTGACTTTGCCTGCATAAGGCTTTCTGAATATCAATACACACAATATTTTGGCCAAAAGAATCTCAGTGATTTTCTTAGCTGCAGAAATGCATGTGGCAAGGATTCTTCTAGCACTATAGCTGTTTGTGTTGCTATTCAAGCTGCTGTCTCTGATGACAAGTGTGATTAGGTGCCCAGTGAAATGCAGCCTTTCATGTCCATCTTTACTGGTGCTTTTCTCAGAGATAATTATCTGGGATATTTATGGAGCACACAAAAGTTTCCCCTCTGTCTGGTGAATGAAAGTGTCAATGTCAAATGGTGAATGAAAGACACAGTCTCACCCTAAAGCATCATTTGCAAGGAATTAGTGAAGAAAACTCGAAGCTGATCTGTGGCAGTACAGTGAAAGATATTACATGAGAAAACAAATTTAGTGAAGAACATATTATAGCCTGATTTTTGTAAAAAATACATCAGTCAGGGAACTAGCTAAGAAAGTGAAATCTCTTTCCTGAGGATAAAAGATCACACCAAACATTAAATAATAACAGTGCAGTGATGGTGATGGTGATATCTTAATGCAAGGTCTAGTACAAGTTAGCTCAACTAACATCTGCTGATCTATACAGAATAGAAGTCTGGTTACAACACTAGCCATTAGAAAGCATTCTGGGGAAGAATGGAGTGTGTGTTTACTAAAACAACTGTATATCTTTATACATAACCTCTAACAAATAAAGAAGACACTTGCCTTCAGAATGTGAAATGATTTGAAGTTCTAAACAAAGGACTGCAGAGTTGTCCAAGAGGGTGAGGTTTTCGGAAGTGCCTAAATGATTTAGGAGCACACTTTCAATAGGACTTGTGATTCTAAAGTCACTTCGGCACTTCTGAAATTCTCACCTGGAATATCTGACCTGCGCTCAAACAGATTAAGGACGGTGATTTCAAAAGTGCTCAATGGTTGGCTTAGCTCTGTTCCCATTGAAGTGACAGAGAATTTTACCATTGATTTCAGTGGCAGCAGACTTAGGCCAATGATGAGCACTTCTGAAAATCCCACCTAAAAATGACTTGAGTGGACATTCGTTCCATTGGGTGTCTAGCAAAATGAGTTTTCTGAAAATGTAGCTCAAAAATGTGGTTTGCCCTGTAAACATATATTGCCATTTTCATGGTATTTTGAAACAAATGACATAAATTTGACTTTTAAACATTCTGGGTACATCACATAGAACCTATTGCCCCCCTATCAGTCCTGGATGGATAAAGCACTGTTAGTCCCTTAACACCAAGTGTATGTACTAACATTCCACCAGTCTCAGGAGAATGTTAATAGGAGCAACACAGCAAGGTGTGGGATGAGGATCAGGAGAGAAAAAGAAGAGAAGACAGGTGTGGGGTAGGATTTAGGGCTTGGCTACACTTACATTTTATAGTGCTCTAACTTGCTGGCTCAGCGGGGTGAAAAATCAGAGCACTTTAAAGCGCTAGTGTAAACAGGCTCCGAGCGCTGGGAGTCGCGCTCCACCTCATGGAGGTGGATTACCAGGAGCGCTGGGAGAGCTCTCTCCCAGCGCTCGCGTGCGACCACACTAGAACTTCAAAGTGCTGTCACAGGAGCGTTCCTGTGCTTTGACGTTTCCACTGCCGCCATGCCCCTAAATACCTATGAGTTAAGCTTCCCATGCTCTGTGTGGATTAATTATAAGCAGTAAGATACAGCAGGCAGCAATCAGTAATCTGCAGCAAGTGGTAAAGTGCGCAGTCAGAGGTGAAAGTAACTTAAAGGATTTACCGGTACTCTGGAGTCCTGAGCAGGGGGGCGTGGCCTTGACCGGAAGAGGTGTGGCCTCAACCAAAAGAGGCGGGCCGGGCCCTTTAAATCAAGATTTAAAGGCCCCAGGACTCTGGCTGCGGCTGGCAGCCCCGGGCCTTTAAATCACCCCCAGAGCTATCAGCTGCAGAGGTGGCTGAGAGCCCCGGGGCTCAGAGGTGATTTAAAGGGCCCCGGGCTCTGGCCACCGCTACCACAGCGGGGTTCCGGGCCCTTTAAAGCACCACTGGAGCCCTGCCACCGCTACCCCAGGGGCTCCCCGCAGCGGCCGGAGCCCCACGCCCTTTAAAGCACCGCCGGAGCCCTAGCACCGCTACCGTAGGAACTCCGGCAGCGGGCCCCACCCCCCACTCCCTCCATCCTCCTCTCCCTCTGCCGCTCACTCTCCCCACCCTCACTCACTCACTCATTTTCATCAAGCTGGCTCAGGGGGCTGGGGTACAGGAGAGGGTGAGGACTCTGGCTGGGGGGTGCAGGCTCTGGAGTGGGGCCAGAAATGAGGAGTTCAGAGTGCAGGAGGGGGTTCTGGGCTGGGGGGTGGAGCTGAGGAGTTTGGAATATGGGGGAGACTTCAGGCTGAGGCAGGGGGTTGGGGTGTGGGAGGAGGTACGGGCTCTGGCCTGGGGATGTGGGTTCCAGGGTGGGGCCAGAAATGAGGGGTTCAGGGTGTGGGAGGGGGTTTGGGGCTGGGGCTGAGGGGTTCAGAGTGCGTGAGGGGGCTCTGGGCTGGGGTAAGGGGTTTGGATATGGTGGGGGGGTGAGGACAAGATCTGGATTTCTAATGTAGAAAGCGAGCAGAAAACATTTTTGACTAAAACCTTTCCAGCCGTCTTCATACCTCATGACAAAAGAGGAAATGGCATTCCCACCCCCGACCTGGCCACTTATTTTTTCCTTTATTTTCTCTGCAGAACTCCTGAGAGGTGTAAAAGAAAATGCCACTCAGAATGAAAGAAATCGCTATGTGAGAAGTCTTTCCCCCTCAATTATGTTCTTTCATAGTAATGATTTTTATGAGAACTAACCACGGATGCTGGCTGAGCCAGGGAGCCTAAGAGCTGGATTTTGAATTAAATGCTTCAAGGATAGCTTTTCAAGATGAGATATTAGGCTGAAGCAGTATTAATGAGTTCAGCCATTAATGTTTTCAGCCAATGAGCTGGGGTTCTGAATAGGTCTGAACTTATACAGGGTTGAATCTGTTGTGGAGCTGGGAACCAAAAGCAAAACTCCCTGGACCTTGGACTTTAGGTTATCCAGCAACAGAAAGGGGTTTTCCTAGGAGGCCATTTTCCCAAGCACATAGTGAGAGTATGAACGTGCTGTCATTGAATCATAGAATATCAGGGTTGGAAGGGACCTCAGGAGGTCATCTAGTCCAACCCCCTGCTCAAAGCAGGACCAATCCCCAGCTAAATCATCTAAACATATCAGTGTGCTGAGCTGGTGAATTTTAGATGGACCTACTAGGCAGGCAAGAGTGCAGATTACCTGCATTCAGATTCAGAGAAAGAGGGGGCTTAGAGGTGTTTGGAAAATACAAAGAGCAGCATGTTCATGGAGTCACTCACACAGACTTTAGCCTGTGTGTGAGCTCTGGAAAGTAAACACAGATCACATTAAGGTCTCTAAGAATGAGTGTCTGGAAGTTTTGTTGAGATGTTCTCTTTCCATGCCATGAACCTTTTCGAGGGTAAGAACATATCTTACTAGATAGGGTCTATGATGTGGATATTTGACACTTCCTTCTCAAGTTTCTGACTGCATCATAAAGGTGTGTTCACTCAGTGTTATTTTGGGGAAGTGCTTTAATGATAATATGTCCAGTACAGATGGAGCTGACTGAATCTATTAGCTGTGCAGCCAGGACAGTGTTTGAAAAAGAAGCCTCAGAGCATAGCAGAATATTTGTCTTATTCCTACACAAACAGGAAGACTCTGCCACGGAGGTGCAACCCCTCCCTCGATGTCCTGTACCATAGAAATCCATGCTGTATCACACGAACAAGCACTGAACAGACCCAATATCAAGGCATTTGAGAGAAGAGTCTGACAAAAATATTCCTTTGTTTTACTCACAATTGTAAATGTACTCAACAGCTGGAAAAAGATATTAACGTTATGACCACCTCTCTGTGCCTGTAAGCAGCACACGCTGACCTTGAAAACTGACCTGGCCATTTTGTTAATGGAGCCAGTAAAAGCCGCAGCAGCAAATGAAACAGAGTCAAGCCAGGGAAATGTATTTTATGCAGATGTGAAAGTATAACATGTGCTTTGTTTTAAATGTAGTTTGTTGTCAATGTGCTTCAGACATTTTGTATTGAAAATATAAATAATGCTTTTCACATTGCTTCCATCAGAAGGTTTCAGCTTCATAAATATTGATGAAATAATTCTCATACTAAACGGTGAGCTAGGGAAGTGCTACATGTTCAGGTGGGAAAACTTAGGGACCCAGGGGAAATGAATTTACAGAGGTCATGTTAGGGGGCTTATTCCTTCACCCACTTACTTCCCTGGTCCTTCTCGCATGAACAGAGAGCAACAATACCCGAAGTCCAAAGGTGCAAACAATTCGATGTTTATTGGGGTGAACTTCCAGCAAGCATGATTCCAGTTTCCTTCCTTAGTATCCTCCTTCCCAGCTCTGACACCACAGAGCCTTACACTTGTGTCCCTGTTCCCATTACTACCCTTAGCCAAACATGATTCCAACTTCCTTACTCCCATTCCCTGTTCCCATTTCCCCCTTTAGCAAAACATGATTCCAATTTTCTTACCCCCATTCCCTGCTCCCATCTCCCTCACCCACACCCACATGCCCACCCACACCCACTCTCTTCCTCATTGACTACAGATTATATAGTAAAACTTGAGTTCTGCTTAGCTATACCTTAACCAATCATTTTCCTGAAATTTAACTAACCAATCCTAACATATTGTAACATGATTATGTAACCAATTATATCCCACCACCTTAATTAGTTTACACCCAGCAAAATTAATTATACAGCAGACAGGAACAATCACAGAACCAGACAGAGATTATACAGACAAACAATAGCAAAGTGGGAACTACAATGACAAGACAACACAGAAGTGAGGATTTCACATCCCAGCTATTGATAAGTGAGTTCTTGCCAGACAGGATGCTATCAAACTAAGTTTCCTTTTACATTTTCTAGGCACTTCCCTTTCTCTGGAGGTGATAGGAATACAATCCTGTCCTGATAGTGCCTAACAGCCCAATAGCACCTTATTTCAATGGGACTAGTTTGGAATGTGAGGATGTGACTGTTCGCTTCCCAGCTTATAGCTGCCTCTGCTGCTTAGCCAAAGGCCTTAGCCTAAGAACAGGGCCTCAGACTGTCACAGTAAGAGAAGGCCCTTACACCAGCAGATAGTGATTTTGACTCTTTCTTTTATACCTCTATAATTAGCCAAGTGATAAGAATACACCTAAATTCTTAGAGTATAGGCCTTTACAGACAGGCCTGAATATCTATATCCTAACAGGTCACACGGAAATCTGGCCAAGTTTGCAATAAAAATCAGATCTGATTCCCAGGCCTGTGCTTCAGCTACAAGGCCACTTTTTCTGAAAGTTCCCTGAAAGTGTAACATGTGGATTAGGAACCAAAGCCCAGTAACACAAAGGTACGTAGGCACTTCATGCCTAGATTTAGGCACTACTTCAATCCACAAAACTCCTGTTGAGCTGCCATCTAACCCTGTAGGTGCCTCAACTCATTCAGTGCCTAAATTTTCACTGTAAATGGTCTCTAGCTGCCTCAGTTTCTGCCTCTGGGCATGGGCACCTTTGCCTCCCTCTAGGCACCTGGTTGTCTATCTCCCACCTAAGCCTCAGCGCAATTCTCATACCAGGTGAAGACAGGTGTTCCCCTGCCTATCTCACCTGTGGGGTATAAGCCAAGCACACCTAGCCTTCACAAAAAGATCAGAAGAATGAGTCTTCCCTATAGCCCAGTGGTTAACCTTTTGCCTGGGATGCAGGAGACCCCCTGTGAATTCATCCCTCTGCCTGAGGGGAAGGGATTTGAACAGGGGACTCCCTCTTCAGTGCCCTACCCACTGGCCTATGGGATATTCTGGTGTAGGATCCTTCCGTCTCTCTTGTTGACGCTGTTCCACTTTGTACCAAATAATGAGTGGGCCACCAAGTGTGAGAATGATTCCAGTAGTAGGGCTGATAGAAGACCCTTGTACAAATCCCTTCTCCTCATCAAGCAAAGCCGGGAATTGAGCTGGGGTCTCCCACATGAGTGCCCTTATCATTGCGCTAAAGGGTTTGTTTTATGTGGAGTTAGGTGCATGTTGCTAGCATTCTTGCAAGAAAGAGCTTCAGTGTCTGTGACGTTATGAGTAAATATAATATCTCATTGAAAGGTGACAGGGTCAGAAAGAGTTAATTAACTCACAGACTAACCTGACCCATGGCCGAACTTTAGAGACTGGTTAGGAAGATATGTAAATCATAGAATCATAGAATATCAGGGCTGGAAGGGACCTCAGGAGGTCATCTAGTCCAACTCCCTGCTCAAAGCAGGACCAGTCTCCAATTTTTGCCCCAGATCCCCAAATGGCCCCCTCAAGGATTGAACTCACAACCCTGGGTTTAGCAGGCCAATGCCAATGAATAGAGCTTTGAAATGCAAGCCTGTATTGTTAGAGATAGAAGAGTAGATGTTTGCTCAGATCTTGTAAGCAAACAAGTCTTGTCTATGGCTATAGCTTTGATTCAAAGATCAAAAAAGGAATATTAACATTTAGGAAGATACTTCAGTGAAATAGTAGTATTGTCTATGTCTCTTTGAAGGTTGTGATAACCTGTGTCTGAACTGTTTAATGGATAAATTATCCTGTGCTAATTGCCATGATGTTTGGAAGAAGGAAAGTTAAGCCTATCGTTTTCTCAGGCCAAATGGCTGCAGGAAATGTATAAAAACCTTGGGACACGATCTGATCCTTCTTCATCTCAGATCTGCTTTGGGTTTCAAGAGCAGGAAACCTTAAGCCATAAGTATTGAGATCCCCAGTCACTGACTGGAGTCACCCTGAATATGGACACTGGTCTATAGCATATTGACTATTTCTAAAAGGACTTTTGGCAACTACAAATTCATCTCTGCTATGTATCTGAACCTCAAGAATTGAATTCAAGTCTGTATGTATATTGATCTTTTAACCAACACTCTCTCTCTTTTCTTTTTTAATAAATTTTAGTTTAGTTAATAAGAATTGACTGTAAGCGTGTATTTGGGGTAAGATCTAAGTTATTATTTGACCTGGGTCTGGGGCTTGGTCCTTTGGGATCAGGAGAACCTTTTTTTTTATATGATGAAATAAGATTTTCAGAGTTTATCGTCATATGTTTGACATGTGTGTCTGGATGGAGACCTGAGGCTGGGTACTTTAAGGGAACTGCATTGTTTGGACTTCTGAGTAACCAGTGAGGTACTATAGAAGCTGTTTTGTGCTGGCTTCATAGGCGTGCACACGGAGTGTGCCGGGTGTGCCCAGGCACACCCTAATGCAGGGCACAGCTCTGGAGGGGGGTGCTGCGTGCTCCCACGGGGCAGCGTGTCTGGCTCCGCGCTGAGCCAAACGCTGCTAGGAGCCTCATGGGGGTGGATAAGGGGCAGGGGCAGTCAGGGGACAGGGAGCAGGGTGGGTTGGATACATAGGCGGCGAGATGGGCCGTGGTGCCCATGCTCCACTGTTTGGCAACGTGGGGCGTGCAGCGCTCTCACTTCAGGGGCGGCTTCCCCCTCCCCGGCGTCCCTGCACACGCTGCCTCCCAGAGCTGACCCGGTTCCCAGCCCATTGGCCAGGAACCTGGCCAATGGGAGCTGTGGGGGGGCGGTGCCAGAGCTGCCTGACCACGCCTCCCCAGCAGGGAAGGGGAGGGAGCTGCATGCAGAGAGAGGAGTAGGAGTCTGTCACTGTCAGACACAGATGGGGGGGGCATTGTGGGGGCAGACAAATAGATGGAGCCGGGGGCAGGAGAAAGGAGCAGCGATGGGCACCCTGGGGCTGATATAAAATACACAGTACAGAGGGGGATTCCTGGGGAGGTGGGGGGGTATAGCAACACTCCCTTCCCCCATAGACCAGACCCAGGCTGCAGCTGGCTCTGTCTATCGCTGCCCCCAACCCCACAGAGACCCACACAACCCTCTGCCCCCATGAAAGATCCCCACCAGCCCCGGTGCCCCCATCACCCCTCTCCAGAGAGCCCCCCCTTTGTGCCTCTAGAGACAGCTCCCCTCCCCCCTGCCTCCCCTGCTCCCTACCATCTCCCCCTTTGCCTTCCCCCTCCCGCCCCCAGCTCATTGGCCAGGAGGCTCCCAGACCGTTGGCCACCAAGGCCAATGGGAGCTGCACCTCAGGCAGGGGGCCTGCTTGCAGGTGGAGACCTGCCCCCACGGGGAGGGGGAGCCACAGGTGAGCAAACCCCGGTCATCCTCATCACAAACACAGCAATTCTCTGGGTATTTAATTTCACTGAGGCAAGTAATTTAATCTACTCTTCCTTTCCAGACAGTGTGTGGCTTTTCCTGTGTGAAAACTTACAATTTCTTTGCAAAGAAGTCCAGTTATAGTTTTTCACTTGAGAAGTACATTTTCTGGTTGTTCATAAGCTCATTTATTTTGTTAACTCAGTTTCATAGGGAATTTTAAAAGTCACTTGAATTGTAACTGTTTGCATCCGATGAAGTGAGCTGTAGCTCATGAAAGCTTATGCTCAAATAAATTGGTTAGTCTCTAAGGTGCCACAAGTCCTCCTTTTCTTTTTCGAATACAGACTAACACGGTTGCTACTCTGAAACCTGTTTTTTTCCATTGGTCCAAAACCACATGGAAGATGTGCAGATTTTTATTTCTGTGGGCCAAACCACTACCCTATGTAGAAATGTAAATGTCAGAGCTAGAAAAGCTCTGCAAGGGTATGGGTCCCTCAGGAATTGCCTCCAGTCATTCATTCTTCTGGGCATTCCGTTCTATTGTTCCCTCTTACAGTGATAGAGATCAGTGTCTCCACCCACAGGGGAGATGCAGAAGACTGGCCAACCCTGCAGCCACTCTGCCTCTACCCTTGTTCTCTGTCTGCTCCTTCTACCAGCCCCTTTGGTCTCCCTGGGATTCCCCCTACCCTTACTCCCTCTGTGTATTCTTATAGATAGTATACACACATTTTTCATGAATTATAGGAGTTGATTTTATTATTAATTAATTATTATTATTATTTATTATTAGCTAGGTTACTGGGTTTTTTCAGTGTAGAAAATTGTGTGCTATTTTGCAGGTTGAATGACTGAATGACATAATACCCCCTACCTCCCCCAATGTCCATCACTAAGTCCAATAACTTTGTCAAGTGTCCGTCGCGCAACAGGGTGGTGCCTAGCCCTGTCCCATTCTTCAGGGGGACAAGGGGTCCAGGGCAGCCTGGGGAGTTAGTGGGGGGCCTGGCGCTGGCAGCAGCAAGTAGCCTGGCCCCAGCCCACTCTGCTCCACCCCACCGGCTCCCAGCGTTGCTCAGGGGTGGGGGTTTGGGGGAAGGGGTTGAGTGGGGGCGGGGGGAAAGGAGGTGGTGGGGGGGCGTGCTAGGGCCAGGTTGCTCACTGGTGCCAGGCCCCCCGCTAAGCCACCAGGCTGCCCTGGACCCTGTGTCCCCCTGAAGAATGGGACAGGGCTAGGAATCGGATCGGTCTTCCATATTCCAGGCCTTTTACAAATCTATTCAATACTTTGCAGTCTTACCTGTTAGAAGCTGTTCATGTGAAAGAGCCTTTTCGAAACTAGCACATGTAAAAAACAAACTAAGAAGTACAATGTCCCAACAGCACCTCGACTCACTCATGATTTTGTACACTGAACAAGAATTGGCTTCGTCAGTTAATTACAATGATGTGACTGAGGAATTTAAGTCCATAACACCTGGTGAGTGACGTCTCATTCTCTAGGATAGGAAGATGAAGAAACCTTAATCTGTTTTGGTCTATTTGGGTTAGCTCATTATCTGGTTAAAGATAAAGATCATGAAAATTGACTGTATCTTTGTATACGTTTAGTTAAGTTTTAGTTTCTTTAGTTTGTTTGATGAATAAAAATAATGTCCCTTATGACTGAGTATTCAATAAATGTTCACCTTTAAAAAAAAAATTCCCTGGGTTCACACCCTAATGAAATGTGCTGCGCACACCTATAGCTGGCTTGGTGAATCTAAGTATTGGAATATCCACCAGCATTTGTTTGCAGTTCACCCTGATTGAGTGACCTCAGCTGGCTCCCACAGGCAGCACCATCACAGTGTCTAAGTCTAGGAGAGGGGTTCACCTGGTTTTAGGCACCTAACTCTGTGAGAGAGACAGAGATTAGGACACACCCCTCTCACTGGCATTTGCTATTGGCTAGTTTAGGCAGCTCCCCACCTAGCATGATGACTTTTGTAGAATCTATCCTCAGGTGCCTCTCTCTCATCACAGGTTGTGTAGAGAGGCTAGGCACCTAATCCAGGATTTGTGGAATCCACTGAGTGGCCAGGTGCCTAGCAGTTAAGTGTTGCAATGCCTAATTGCCTTTGTGTATCCAGGCCCAAGCAATTCTGCCAGCTTTACATCCTGCCCGGAACTGAAGAGTGTTAACCAATATTGACTGCTAATTAAAAACAAGCAGCAAAACTCCATCTCTTTCTCATGTAGCCACTGACTTACAATCTCTGATTAAAGTGAGTATTCCAAGGCTGTATGAATTAATCTGCCCTGACTGTGTATTATTAAATCTCAGCCAATATGTTTTTGATAATCAACTTACATTTAATTACATTATTTTATTTTAAATCACTTTTAAAGCCTTATTTCAGACATTTAGTCCAATATATGACCAAATAGTGCATAGCTCCCTCTTAAAAGCTAATGACAATACTTCCAGCTCAAGCCTTGTTTTTAGAGTCATCAGCTGTGGTATTTCTTTTGTAGTAACTAAGAGTGATCAGGAAATAACCTACACAGTGAGAAAAGATGAGAGAGTTATCACAAGTATCCTCCTCCTGAAAATGATTATATTCAGCAGGATTTCAATCAAATTTGAATGGCTTGCAGAACTGTTGTCTGCAAACTTTATAAGTGTACTCTCTATGCCATTATCCAAATCATTTATGAAAATATTGACTAGAACCAGACCCAGGACAAATCCCTGCAGGACCCCACTCAATATGCCCTTCCAGCTTGATTGTGAACCATTGATAACTACTTTCTGAGTACCATTTTCCAACCAGTTATGCACCCACCTTACACTAGGTTCTTCTATGCTATATTTCCTTAGTTGGTTTACGAGAAGGTCGTGTGAGACAGCCTCATTAAAGTTGAGATATATCACATCTACTGCTTCCCCCCTATACATAGGGCTTGTTACACTGTCAAAGAAGGATATTTGGTTGGTCTGACATGATTTGTTCTTGACAAATTCATGTTGACAGTTACTTATCACATTATCTTCTAGGTGCTCACAAACTGATTGATTATTTGCTCCATTATCTTTCTGGGTACCCAAATTAAACTGACTGGTCTATAATTCACTGGGTTGTCCTTATTTTCTTTTTTATGGAGCAGTACTATATGTGCCTCTTTCCAGTCTTCTGGGATCTCTGCTGTCCTCAGAGTTCGCAAAGAGAATTGCTAATTGCTCAGAGATTTCTTCAGCCAGATCCTAAAGTATTCTAGGATGGATTTCATCAGGCCCTGCCAACAGGAAGACATCTAACTTGCCTAAGTAATTCTTAACTTGTTCTTTCCACATTTTAGCCTCAGATCCTACCCCCGTTTACACCGATGTTCGCTATGTTAGTTATCCGGTCACTGCTAACCTTTTTGGTGCAAACTGAAACAAAACATGCATGTAACATTGCTGCATTTTCTGTTCTTGTCTTTCCCTCTTTGTTTGGTAATGGGCCTGTGAAACTGGCAGGTCAGATGCCAGCTCTTGCTTAGACTGCATGCATTACCTAAGAATTGACAAACTCATAGCTGGAGACCAGACCAGTTCACTTGTGTGTTATTGTTGCTCAAAATAGGCATTAGTCTTATAAGAATGTATTTAGTATTTAGACTCTACAGAATGTTTATAAGTTGCTGCATTCATTAATCTTATTTGTAATGTCTGTATTCCATGCTACAGGGAAATATGTGAGTTTTGCTTTATAACCTGGAAAATATTTGCTCTAAATTTGTGAACTCAAGTGGGAAGGTGTTTCCCCTGCCCGTCCAGAAAAACTATCAAAATCAGATGAACCATCAAGAAACATTACAATACAAAGACTTGATGAATTGCCCTATCACACCATGGAAATGCTATGTACAAGGAAGCTCATCCTATGGACTTGAGGTTGAAATAAGGAAATAAAACAAAGTCACAGGAAAATGTTCCATCTCTTTTCTGTTTGAACTCTCACGGGGCCAGAATCTCTAAATTGAGACTGAGATCTTCAGCAGTTACCCCTGGGTCTGCCCTGAAAGACATCTTGAATTGACAGATCACCACATCTCTGTCATCTTTAGAGATCATAGATGGTAACTCATTTGTGTGTATAGGTTTGCTTGCTTTAACCTGTAAATAACTCTAATTTCTTTTTCCTAGTTAATAAACCTTTAGATAGTTTATTATAGGATTGGCTACAGACATTGTCTTTTGTATAAGATCTAGAATAACAATTGATCTGGGTTAAGTGACTGGTCATTTGGGAATGGAAGCAACCTGAATATGGTGTGATTTTTGGTGTAAGTGACCATTTATCATTAAGTCCAGCTTGCCTGGGTGGCAAGATAGACTGGAGAGCCCAAGTGCACTGTCTGTGACTCCATGGTAAGACTGCTACAGGATTTCATATTTGTCACTGGCTTGGTGAAATCTAATGATAGAACATACCACCAGTTTGGGGGGTCTGCCCTGTTTTTGACAGTCTGCCCTGAAGTAGCCACTCATGTCTGTAGCTAGTTTAATCTCATTTTGTGCCTTGGCATTTCTAATTTTGTCCTTCTCGACTTGTGTTTTTTAATATTCATCCTTCGTAATTTGACCTAATTTTCACTTTTTGTAGGACTCTTTTTTAAGTTTCATGTCATTGAAGATCTCCTGGTTGAGCCAGGGTGGTCTCTTGCCCTACTTCCTATCTTTCCTACGCAGTGGGATAGTTTGCTCTTGTGCCCTCTTTGTGTCTCTTTCAAAAACTGCCAACTCTCCTGAACAATTTGTTTCCTTAGACTTGCTTCCCACAGGGAATTATCTGAGTTTGCTAAAGTCTGCCTTCTTGAAGTCCATTGTCTTTTCTTCTGCTATTTTCCCTCTTACCATTCCTTAGAATCACAATCACTTCCACCAAGCTGCCTTCCACTTTCAAGTTCTCAGCCAGTTCCTCCCTATTTGTCAGATACCCACATGTCCACAGGGTTCAGGCCTGTCTTTACTCTACTGCTCAGTTCTGCAGAAAAGGACCTAGGGGTGACAGTGGACGAGAAGCTGGATATGAGTCAGCAGTGTGCCCTTGTTGCCAAGAAGGCCAATGGCATTTTGGGATGTATAAGTAGGGGCATAGTGAGCAGATCGAGGGACGTGATCGTTCCCCTCTATTCGACATTGGTGAGGCCTCATCTGGAGTACTGTGTCCAGTTTTGGGCCCCACACTTCAAGAAGGATGTGGATAAATTGGAGAGAGTCCAGCGAAGGGCAACAAAAATGATTAGGGGACTGGAACACATGAGTTATGAGGAGAGGCTGAGGGAGCTGGGATTGTTTAGCCTGCAGAAGAGAAGAATGAGGGGGGATTTGATAGCTGCTTTCAACTACCTGAAAGGGGGTTCCAAAGAGGATGGCTCTAGACTGTTCTCAATGGTAGCAGATGACAGAACGAGGAGTAATGGTCTCAAGTTGCAGTGGGGGAGGTTTAGATTGGATATTAGGAAAAACTTTTTCACTAAGAGGGTGGTGAAACACTGGAATGCGTTACCTAGGGAGGTGGTAGAATCTCCTTCCTTAGAGGTTTTTAAGGTCAGGCTTGACAAAGCCCTGGCTGGGATGATTTAACTGGGAATTGGTCCTGCTTCGAGCAGGGGGTTGGACTAGATGACCTTCTGGGGTCCCTTCCAACCCTGATATTCTATGATTCTACTTGCCTAAGCAGTGCCTCACCAGCTGCACTTGCTAGGGGGCGTGCAGCATATGTACTCTACACACTGCCAAAAGGAGTGTGCAGTATAGGTATCTAAAGGTATGTCTGTCTCAGAGAGGGAAGGGGCTTAACACACAACCCTGTCATCAGTATCTCAAACTGTATCTACCTCAAGTCATTCCCCACGTAGCGTGCTGGCTTTGTAGATGCCAGCCTAAGGGACTTATCTCTCCCATGTATTTTATAGGGAGCTTAGGTGCCTCACTCAGGCTTTGTGGATCTCAGTGTTGTTCCTATGATTTTTCTAGGTACCTAAAAGTTAGGCACCATGACGCTCAGCACTGCAATGCTTATATCCCTTTGCAGATCTGGGCCTTAATATTCAGTAGCAAAGAAAAGGTTCTAAAAGGAGTAGTTTGTCATGTATGACATGCATATTTTATTTTACATTATATTCTTGTTTCAAATCAACATTCACAATCCTCCTGCCTGCAGTCATGATGTGACACCACTGTGTGCTCATTTACATGAGGCTCAGTTAGATGATGCTGGAGGATTATTTCTGATCTAGCAATGAGCTCCACCTGGTGGCTCAAGGCTGTAGTCAGGAAAAGTTCACTGCTTAAATGTTAATGGTTTGCTTCTGTCTTCAGTGGCCCAACGCTTCCACTGGCAAATCGCCTGTGAGTCAAGATTTTAGGATCAGATCCCAAACATATAGTGAGCACCGTCATCATATATTTTGGAATATAATGCATGTACATTCAAAAGTGATCACTGGTTTTCCAAGCTATACAGCCAGGCTGCTCTGAAATGGACATCAAGAATAAGCCCTAATTATTGTCACCATTTTTCACAACATATGGGCAGGATACGTGCAGCCTTCAAAAAATCCCCATATTTTATTGCTCATTTTGGCTTCTCATTTTCTTAAGCTTTTAAAATAATGTGGTTTTTAACTTCCTTTTTGTTAAGAAGCTTGATAAAGCAGATCAGCATTTCTGCTGTATTTGGTGACGCATGCACCATTCAGAATCTGAACGAAAATTGGATAGTGAGGTGTTTTTTCCCCAGGAAGTTTGCACCAGTTTTAAACGTCCACATTTACAGAGATAACGTGGAAAAATGTGGTGTGACAGGGAACCACATAGCAAAGTCCTTGCTTTGGGCCTCTATTCCTCTAGAATAAGGCTTTGGGCTCTTAGTCCTTATTATTCCTCTAGAATGTACAGCATAGTATTTATAATGTTCCAAAGGGGGCTTAATGCTATAGCTCTGTTTTACATCTTTGACTAAATTCCCTTTAACATTGGGAGTCAAAGAACTTTGTCATAAGTGGATAGCTGCCAGCAGAGGCTCTAACCTAACCTAATACTATGCTTTGACGGAATAAATTCCCCATCAGGTGTGGATGTAGCCTGTTGAGACATGGCAGACCTTCCTGTCTGTCCATCCGCCAATTACCTCAGCTTGCAATCTGCTGCGTCCCCAGCTGGGAAATAACAAGCCTCAAAACATTATGTCAAAATAGTCAAACAGGCTTAGAAACAGTAGATCCACTCAAAGAGTTTTTTTTTTTTAAATTGTTCGCACTGGCCACAGCATAAAGCTAAACAAGAGCAAAAAGTTCCACATTCACCTTTAGTCTATTAACGGACAAAATAATTACTTTTAAGGCAGGGTTGCTATTTAACATTCACATTGACATGTGCACACCAACAAATATTACAGTTAAAAAACCCTCAGCATTTACAAGAATGGAAATAAACAGTTAAAGGGAGTAACATAAATAGCCTCCCCATCCATATGATCTCTTAAATAAATGTATCTGTATAAAACATTACATTGCAGATGTCCAAACAAGCCTCAATGCTGTCCTTGAAAATCTGCCCAGGTGTATGCACATTATGAGCTCCATCTTCCTTTGTGTCTGATTTAGTGTTGTATGACATGGTCACATACTATTGCTCAAATAATACAATATGAATGTGCACAGTTTTTCCTAAAACCCCAGATATACACTTGTGGCATTTAGAAGTAATTCATATCACCATGTGGGTGGGAGTTGAGATCCCAGACGGCTGCTTAAATTATACAATACGGGATTGTAATTTCCTCCTACAACCTTATGTGCAAAACTGTAGTATGTTGAGCCTTGTCTACACTACAGAAAATACCCTTTGCTGACACCAGATAGTTGGACTGGTGCTGAATCCATGGTTGCAGAACAGAAGAATGTGTGTACAGTGTTTAGCACTATATACAACAGAACCTCTCTAACTTGCTCTTTGGACAATTCTAGTTTCTGCTGTCTCCCCACACACCTCAGTACTGGAGCGATACACAAACCAGGGGTAAAATAGATATTCCCAATCTTATAGGTGAGCTCAGAGGCCACCTACCAAATGGGGTCCAATTCAAAATCCAGCCAGAGGAGGTGGTGGTGCCCACCTGATAGCTTTTAGTCCAGTGGTTAGAGTACTCACCTGGGTTGTGGGAGTCCCAGATTCAATTCCTTCTCCCACACCAAAGGGAGAGAAAGCATTTGAAGGAAGGGTTTCTTACCTGTCAGTAGAATGAACTAACCACCGAGCTATGGGATAGTCTGACGGAGGGCTCGGAATCTCTTCTGGATAAATAATGAAAAACCAACTAGAGCAGGGGACTTTTAGGTGAGTGCTTTAACCACCAGGCTATAGAATCAGTCTCACTTGCTCTTTCTCACTCTCTTTGGCCAAATGACTGCTCTGTTGTGGATAAATACATAACTAATCACTCTTTTTCCTATTTACCCACACTGGAACAGCTTCAACAGGAGAGCCTGAGGGAGTTCCACCATAGCCCAGCGATCATAGCCCAGCGATCAAAGCCCCCTCTCTAGGTGGGAGACCCCTGTTCAAAGCGTTTTTCCCTCACCAGCAGAGAAGAGGTAATTGAACCTGGTCTCCCACATCCCAGACAAGTGCTGTAATCACCAACCAAGATTTGAGTAGGTGTCTACTACTCATGTGGGCCTCATTTTCAGAATGCCACACCTGAGACATGTGGGGCCTGATTTTCAAAAGTGCTGTGTGCTCCCAGCCGCAAACAAAGTCAATGGGAGCTGCAGGGAGCCTTCACCAAAAGCCGCATTGGCTGGTGGAAGAAATACAGGGTTAGGAAGCAGGTGTGCCTGAGTTCTTACCCTGTCTCTGATAGTGATTCCCTGAAAAGCCTCAGGCAAGACCCTTTGCCTTCTTTGGCTCAAGTCTCCACCCATAAAATGGGAATACTACTACTCTGCTATCTCAGATGGAGTTAGGAAGATAAGGCCATGAATGTCTGTGGTGCTCAGACACTGAGCAGTTGCTTCTTTTAAACCTTGTCCTTCTGACATACGATTAGGCTAGAGGTCGGTAGAGGAAGTTACCCAGCATCAGTGTGTTATTAGACTCAGTTGACCCTTTGATCTCTCTCAACATTGCACAGTCAAGGTCCTTTTCCAGATCAGCCAGCTGGTGGTATAATGGTACTAATCGACTTGTATTCTTACACCGTGGCATTTGTACGGTAGAACATTTTGATGAAATACAACCACATTAGACAGCACTTGCATTGCCATCTTCGCTGAGAAGAGGGGAAGTCGCCATCTTTGTGTGTGCAAATGATAAAGTGTGAATTGGTGAAAGGTAAATTAAAAGGGTCTATTCTAGCATACTTATACTAAGTAAAGGTACGTATCAATTAAAACATCAATGGAATAGTGTAAAAATGTGTCCAAATGATTATAAGTGGAAAGTCCTGTGTTTTTTTCAAATTCCTGATCCATCTTGCCCTTCTCTGTGGTGTAGGAAAGCAGGAAATCTGAAGGTATAGTTCAGGAAACCTGTTAAGGTTACAAATCCATCCACCCATCTCTCACCTCTCTGACTTTTCTATTGTAGTTACCACTAGGTCCTGAGAACACTTTAAAATGTGTGCAATGCTGTTACCTGTATGGTATTGTCTTCTGCCATATAAACACACAGCTACAAAAGTAGAATGTGTAGTTGAACCCTGAATAGAGACTATAAAAAATGGCACTATGAAATTTCCACTTTTATCATTTCTCAATGACTCTGCAGCAAGATTGCTCAGCTCACAAGTAAAGAAAAATCATGTAATTGCCAGTCTCTGCTGCAAACTCAACTCAAAGTTCAACTGTGTGTTTCAGGCTCCTGCATAATCACTAGTAATAAAGATTGTGCAGGCCAAATTCTGTCCTCAGTTACCTGTACAACCCCATTTTCTCCAAAAGACTTACACAAGTGTCATTTATGATTTATGAGCAGAATCTCGCTGGCCGAAACTGGGTCTTGGACCCAAATCCAGCGAAACACTTAAGCATGTGCTTTATATACATGAGTGTTCCCCATTGATTTGAAGTCAAAGGGACTTGAAGTCAGTGGGACTACTCATGTACATAAAGTTAAATACGTCCTTAAGTGCTTTGCTGTCCTTAGCAGAACAACCCTATGGCTGCAAGTCTGAGTCCAGGTCAGCTGGCCTGGGCTCACGCCACAGGGCTAAAAACAGCAGTGTAGACGTTCAAGTTAGAGCCCAGGCTTTGAAACCTGGGGAAGGAGGAAGGTCTTGGAGCTCAGCCTCAAGTCCAAGCCCAAGTGCCTATGCTGCTATTTTTAACTCCACAGTGCAAGCCCTGTGAGCCAAAGTCAGTTGACCGGGGCACTGAGATTTGCTGGGTTTTTGTTGGGTTGGTTTTCGTTTTCTTGTTTGCTGTGTAGATGTACCTTTAGTTAATAATTCTGTTGATGATGCATGAGCCAGAATACAATCCTGCTTACTCTCACAGCTGTACTGGCTCTGCCAGGCTAACAGAAGTAAAAGTCATGCAATCCTACTGTTGGCACTAAAGTGACCAAATCCGTTTCTGAGTACAGACACACATGGAGATCTACTGAGAGAGGAGGTGTCCCTTTCACATGGTCACTATTTAGAGCAGAGCCAACACTTTAAAGATATAAATAATTTTAAATCTGTGTTTCATGTTTATATATTTACCTTCTGCTTGACATTTTGTGCATTTCGTTGTTCAGTAGTGAGATAATGACAGCCTTGCTGGTAAGTCTTTCCTGCCTGGTTTTGAGAAGATTTCTGCATTTGATAACAGTATTCAGCAGTGGCTATGGTCGGCTGATATGATTGTTTGGAGGCCTCCAATAGCTTAATTAGATTGAGCTCTGTTCAGAGGGATTCCTTTGATCCTATGGCCATCTGTCATCTACCTTCTGACTTTTATCCTCTGCCTTGGATTCACACAAGGGCTGTGGTTCATTTTAAATTAGGTTTCCCTTGAAAAAATAAAATACCAGTCTCTAGTTTTATTTACTACCAATGAAACGGAAAAAACTTCCCATGTGCAATAGAGTTTGACAGGGGTGAGGCTACTAGGATTTATTGAAATTTAGAAGGGTCTACAGATATTTCTCTAAAAGCTACAGAACTAAATAGAGGATGAGATCCTTTCTACAGGTCCTTAGAACTCTGCTGTGGAACTCTTTAGCAGGGATGTAATTATCTCCTACATTCTATAGGATGGTTAAAAAAAACAAAACACCTAGAACGTTTTTTTTTTTCTGTTAAATGCTATAGAACTTTTCCATAAGAGATCTGTCATCGTAACCAGAAGCATTTTCCTCTTGATTTAAAATTCCACCCCAGGCCAGTAGCAGGTTTGAAAGTATACGGGGCAAGGGGAGGGATGCTGGAAAATATTTTAGGAGCCTCTTGGAGAAGTTTCATTAGAAAAAAATCTCATTGATCTGGTTTGTATTTGGAAATGGATATTTAATTTTGATCTCTAAGTAATAACTAGATCTGGAAGGAAACCAGCATTCCCGATCAGCAGGAAATCCCAAAATTTCAAATAAATACACTGTATTCTGAAATGGAAGGAAAAATGAAACTTCAACTGTTCCTGCAAAACAGAAATTCTGATAATTCATTTAGAAATTGACACATTTTGTTTTGACCTTTTTGAAACATTTCTTGGGGTCCCTGTGCTTCCCAGAACCCCCAAAGTGAGGAGCAGGGCAGCTCAGATAGCCTGAGCGCAGCACTGCCAAGGTTTCCAGGCAGCTGGGAGCCTAGAAGCCTTGGCTCTGGGACAGTCATGCTGGTGGGCTGCCCCAGAGCTGTGGACCCTGGAAGCCTTGACTCCTCTGCTGCCCTGGCGCTGGGGACCCTGGAGACCAGGCTGCTGAGGAGCCCTGAGCCTGAAAGCTGGAGCCCCAGAGCTTGTAGGCTCCTGGCTCTCTGTCAGCACACCAGGCAAGCTACCAAGGAAGTGGGTGGGCAAGCTGGGATGAACCCCGCCTGGTTTCTGTCAGAATTTCAACAAAATCGACACAGTCCCGCAGAACATTTGGATTTTGAGAAACTGGCATTTTCAAAAATCTCTGACCAGTTTTAGTCTTTGTGCATCACCTGGATTCTCCATTGTAAAAGGATAGATTGTTGACTGAGGACACTATTCAACTGAAATATGCATTCACTTTCGCAGCACAAACCCTGTCCTTTGGGAGGCTGCAGAAGTGAGAAGTTATTGCAGAAATGCTTACATCCATGAATCATTTTACTCAGCCAAGTAGTCCTGTGGACTCTAATGGGACCTGACTGGCCCAGCATTTTTACCAGTCTCTCTGTGGCTGCACACAGAGTGCGGCCCCGGTTCCTCCAGTCCAAGTCTGGAGTGTATCTCCATTCCTCAACCCCTGATGGGAGAGCAGGTGCAATGTAGAGGTGAGCAGCTGTGGAAAGGGAGGAGTTAGTATTGAAGGTTAGGGTACTGCACTGAGCTGCTCTGGCTGCTGGGTCCCTCTAAGTGTGAGCAGCAGCCCAGGAACGCCGTGATAATGATTTTCACTTCAGAAGGTTACTCTTCTCAGACGTGATTAATTTAAAGGGGACATGTTCAAATGTACCCAAATCCTTTGGATTGCATGAATGACAATAGTATAACTGGTTTCAGAGTAGCAGCCGTGTGAGTCTGTATTCGCAAAAAGAAAAGGAGTACTTGTGGCACCTTAGAGACTAACCAATTTATTTGAGCATGAGCTTTCGTGAGCTACAGCTCACTTCATCGGATGCATTCAGTGGAAAATACAGTGGGGAGATTTATATACATAGAGAACATGAAACAATGGGTGTTACCATACACACTGTAAGGAGAGTGATCACTTAAGGTGAGCTATTACCGGGGGCGGGGGGAGGAACCTTTTGTAGTGATAATCAAGGTGGACCATTTCCAGCAGTTGACAAGAACATCTGAGGAACAGTGCAGGGGGGTGGGAGGGGGGAAATAAATATGGGGAAATAGTTTTACTTTGTGTAATGACTCATCCACTCCCAGTCTCTATTCAAGCCTAACTGCCCTTCCTGAGACATTAACTGAGGGCTAGATTCACAAGGGGGACGTAGACACCTACATTCCAATTTAGGTGCCTAAGGCCAATGTTTAGTTGTTACTGAGATCTTCAAAATCCCTGTTCAGCTGCTATCTAACCTTGCAGACCTAAACTCCCTGCATTTCCATCAGTAAACTCCCCTAGGTGTCTAAATTTCTGCCACTTGGCAGGTGCCCAGATGGCTCAGTCCTGACACCGCTGCAGCTAGGCACTGAATTCATACCTGAACCCTAGCAGGATTCACAAGCTACGCATTCCTCTCCCCATCTCACCTGCAGGGCCCAATCTGGTAGGCATGCTCAGAGGCTGCCTAAAAGCACACCTACTGGATTGCCCCCCATCCCCAACACAGGAAGAGGGAAAGGTGGTGCCCTCCAATAGTCCTGGGGTTAGCGCACTAATAGGGTTGATGGATTATCTAATTAATAGAATCTCAGAAATTGGAGATGAAAAAAGACCTCTTGGTCAGCTAGTACCATCTCTGTTGCAGTGAATGCTTGTTCCCTGCAGTCTATTTGTGTTGCATCTGGTACTTCTTTGGTCATTGTCCCCTGATAGGGGAGACAATTGTCTTTCACTGTTTAAGTCAAACTCTTTTAATAATGTGCTAATCAGCTGTGCTTTAGAATAGCCCCCTCTTTTCCTAGCAGTCTAGCTAGTCCCTGTATGGGGCTCCAAGAAAGAGCAGATACTGCTTATTATTAAAATATTGTCCATGCTGTATGGGTGAAGTAGCCCTATTTCAGGGTATTAAATTTCTGCTCTTCTGGATTCAAGAAGAGTATATCCTCCCACAGCCCTTTGACCAAGGAACACGCTATAAGCAGCCAGCATGAATGTGAATTGAAAAAGAACCAGAATAATTTGAAAACACACTGGATTGAGGAAAGAGAGCACCTTTCTGAGCCTGGCACCAGGAGCAAGTGCTGCAGGCTTTCAGTTTGTTTTGTCTAGCTCCACCTGGTGTCAAAGGAAAGTTATGAAACCAAACGTTTGCAATGTTACCCAAATGGCTTCTGATGCACAGGTACAGCTTTTCTCCTTTCTTTCACCCTTTAAGCTTGAAGGAAGTACAAGTACTATTTCAGCCAAGCTTTCTTCTCCTTCAGCGGTTTGGCATATGTTCCTGGCCGTTGGTGTAGTGTAACTGGAGGAAGCTGACTCAGTTCCTCTTTGAGCAGTCACTGCTGGGACTCACTCCAGGACCTGATGTATGCCATTAGGAAAGCAAGGGGAGTTTTGCCATTGACTTCATTAAGCATCTGGCAGTTTTGTAGCCTTCTAGAGTTGACGTGGGCAGCTGACATGTCCAGGTAAGTAGTCATTAGCATCTGACGCTTTCACTAAATCTCAAAAGCAAATAGAAAATAGCCCCCTTTTTTACTTAACATTGTGTTCAGGCTGTTTAGAAATAAACAGTAAATTCTATATGTGAAAGGTATATTTTTATTTAAAATCGCCAATCATGAGCCTCATGTGCAATGTGAAGTATGATTCTGCTCTGAAAAGTGACAGGGTAAAAATGGAGCAGTCTTAACTTATCAGATTTGCTTCCAGTGGGCATTTGGAGTCACATCTGCTTCCTTTAGTGAGTATGTAAGTGTTTACTGTTTGTTCCCCTGTAAGCCCTATAGAGCCAGCTTGCCAAAATAATACCTAAACACACAAAAGCATTCCCAAGTGGTCAGTTCAACAGCACAAATGGACGGGGAGAACCTGGGAGCTGCCAGATCCGCCTTGTCTCTCTAATAGCTGTTAGGAGACACAGCTGAACTGGGCTCTGTCCCCAAACTTAGCATCTGGCCTGGCCTGGCCCCAGCACACCCTCTGGGGCACCACACGGGGCTGTTGCTTCCCCACTTCCCAGGTGGGGTAGAGAGAGAGCAAGACTGCCAGACTGAGCTCCCGTGCTACCAATGCCTAGAATCCAGCACCAGAAATCATTCTCATTCTCACCTCTGGGATAATAGCCTTCTCCTGCTGCAAGTAAACATAGTTCTGTAATTCAAGTGATAGCAGTCTGTGCTGTGATGCTGCAAGTTTGGGGGTCAAACCCTTTGGTTTACCTTTTTACTTTTAAAAAACTAGGCAATTATATACAAAAAAGAGCAACCTTAATAATGTTCTTTTATCATAAAGTCAAGCACTCCAAATTAGGAAATGCCAGATTTACAGTTGAATGCAACCTTCAGTTGACCCTCTTCTGCATATGCATTATGCTCTGTAATTACCTGATCACATGCTCTTCCCTGCCACACACACATATTCCTGCCTAATTCAGTGCACAAAATAGATGCACAAGCAGGCAGAATTTAAGGTTCATTTCAATAATTAATCTAGAATCATACATATATAATCTTCCTCTTAAATTTAGGTGAGAACCCTGGAATAATTATTGGAATGATTTTATGTTGTAAAATGTTTTATGTAGAAGTGAATTTGGATGTTGTGTTTATAATCATTTAATTGTTCATGTAGTATTTTGGTTAACAACAGATGTCCCCCCTGGTGGGGCAATAAATGGTAGTATGTGTCTGAAGGAAACGGAGGGTATGTCTGTGCTGCAAAAGAAAAGGTGTTTTTTTTTAAATCAGGTTAGCTAACTCATGTTAGCTAAAGTAGGTCTACACTTAGGGCAGAGTGTACAGTACAGGCAATGCTCTCCCAGCTAGCACAGGTATAAATAGCAGTGTAGACAGTGAGCTGCTGCTGAGGCAGGTAGAGGGCCTTACATGCCTGAACCCTTAGGGTATGCTGTGTGTGCCTGTACCATTCTCAACACGCCCAAGTAGCACTTCCCATGTCTATGCTGCTATTTTTTGCTGTGTAGTGTCTCGCTGCCTCCTCTCTGCCAGAGACATTCACTGACACATTTAGCTACACACCACAGTGTGGATGCAGCCTTCCTTTCACTGCAGCATGTAGCTACACATACCCTACATGCTACCACCAGTGTAGACAAGTACAGACAAGGTCTAACTCAGGTTCAAATAGCAGTGAAGACACACCAGATCTGCTTTTAGCTGGGATTAGCAGCTAAAAGCCATAATGGGACTTCTCTGGCAGCAAACTCAGATGTCACAGACTCTTGTTGACCAACAGGTTCAACACTCATGGGTTCGCCTCCCTTGGCAGCCAATGGAGAACTCCATTTTAGCACCTCTTGACACCCTCCGCCCCCGCCCCCACACACACAGACAACATTTCATGTGGCAACAGAGGATGCAGTCTTACCCCTAACTCTCCATGCTGGGGGACAGTGAGGACAACCACAGCTTCACATACACTGACCTGTAAGAGCCATGGTTGATGTATGTGTAGCCAGAATGGACTGAAATGGACATGAATGTTCTTTCCCCTGACTAAATTCTGTTTCATTAATTTATTTCAGAAATTTGTACTGCGTTTGTTTGTGAATTGCACATTGGCTTTTTACACTGCTTTTGGTATGCAATAAAAATTATTTTCTGGTAAATAATTCTTCATTACTTCACACCATATGCTGCAGAATGCCTAGTGCTACTGCAAGCATCCACTTCTTGTTTTTGTACAGAACTCATAGGATCAGTGACATACAGTGTAATAATTATAAATGAACATCAAACACTGCAAAATTAAAGGTGCATTAACAGACAGTGTTATATTCATAAAGGTACACCAAACATTTCCTAACAGACCACAAAAGGTCTGGGCCAAGTAGAACATGATCCACCACACCACATTACTGGGGCTGACTGTTAAAGTGCTCTTGCAAGGCTTCTTCAGCTGCATAGCTCCATGTTGAACTCATCTAATAGTCCGTGTGTCTGGCTGTTCAAATTCAGCAGACAGACACTCCACCTCCACCCTGGTGGCAACTTCTCCTCCTTTGCCTCACAGATATTATGCAGGACACAGCAGGCAGCTATAACCGTTGGGATATTTTTCTCACTGAGATCCAATTCTGTGAGTAAAGGCTGCCAGCATCCCTTCAATCTACCAAGGCACATACAACTGTCATTCTGCACTGTCGAGCTGGTAGCTGAATCTTTCCTTGGTGCTGTCGAGGTGGCTGGTGTACGGCTTCATGAGCAAGGGGTAAGCTAGGTCCTGTAGGGTCACTATTGGCATTTCAACATCACCAATGGCAATCTACTGGTCGGGAAAGGAAGTCCCTGCTGGTAGCTTTCTGAACAGTTCTGTGTTCTAAAAGATCCAAGCATCATGCACCTTCCCTCAGCAGCTCACACTGATATCGGTGAAGCATCCCCAGTGATTCACCAATGCTTGCATAACCATAGAACAGCAGCCCTTTCTGTTGATGTACTCAGTGACAAAGTGGTCTGGTGCCAAAATAGGGATATGCGTGCCATATATCACCCACCGCAGTTTGGGAAACCCATTGCTGCAAATCCATCCACTATGTCCTGCTCATTGATGAGAGTCAGAGTCCTAAGCAGAAGATGATTAATGACCCTGCACACTCTCATGACAACGGCCCCCACTGTGGATTTCCAACTCCAGAATGATTTCCCACTGTCTGGTAGCAATCCAGAGTTGCAAGCTTCCACAGAGCAATTGCCACTTGATTCTGTACCATCAGCGCAGCTCTCATTCTGGTGTCCCTGTGCTGAAGGGCTGAGACAAGCTCAGCACACAGATCCAGGAAACTTTTGTGTCTGAAAGTTCTACAGTCACAGTTCATCATCCCAATCTGCATTACAATGCCATCCCACCAATCAGTGCTCTTTTCTCAGGCTCAGAAGCAGCACTCCACCATCTTCAGCTGCTCTGTGAATGCCACCAACAACCTTGAATTGGCTTTCACTATGTCCCACAGCAAGTTGTCTGCCATGAAATCATCATGTCCCTGTGACAGTGCTCCCCATAAAGCTTTATGGAAATATGCTTATGAATATATATGACATAACTGGAATATGTTCTATGCTACATATGCCATGTAACATATCTATTTAAAGGTTACGATCTACTGAATATATTAATCCTATTTGTATGCATGTATCATTTTTGTATTCTAAGTTATGAATATTGGCCGTGTACTGGCTTGATTTCTAAATAACCTTAGTAGAGCATTTGGTCAGTTTCTGGAGAAAGGAATTCGCAAATTTAAGTGCCCAATCAAGAAGCACGTAAGGAACAGTGCCTCTTGGAATGCTCCAATCCATACAAGAAGTCTTCCTGGAGACATTCAAGATGCCATGTGGGCAACGGCTTCTGCCTGTAAAAACTGTGAGTCATGCATGGGCATGTGACTTGCCCAGGTGACTCCAGAACTCCATCTTGGAGCAGGACTTTGCATAGGAGGGAGGAGGGAGTATCCACCCACAGGAGAAAGTCTATTTAAGCCTGTGGGAGACCCCTCCATTTGGTCTTCAGCTGGCTAAAGAGAGAGCCTTTCCACCCCCAAGAAAGAAACTGGAACAAAGGACAATAACCACAGGAGGTGTGAGTGATTGCTGGACCCGGACTAGAAGGGGATCAGTCTGTAAAAGGAAGCTTACTGGAACTGGTGAGGTTTTGTCTGTATTCAGTTCTATTAGACATAGATTTGCGGGTTTTATTTTATTTTGCTTGGTAATTCACTTTGTTCTGTCTGTTACTACTTCGAACCACTTAAATCCTACTTTCTGTATTTAATAAAATCACTTTTTACTTATTAATTAATCCAGAGTATGTATTAATACTTGGGGAGGGGGGGCGGCAAACAGCTGTGCATATCTCTCTATCAGTGTTATAGCTGGTGAACAATTTATGAGTTTACCCTGTATAAGCTTTATACAGGGTAAAACGGATTTATTTAGGGTTTGGAACCTGTTGGGAGTTGGGCATCTGAGTGTTAAAGGCAGGAACACTTCTGTAAGCTGCTTTCAGTTAAGCCTACAGCTGTTGGGGGATGTGGTTCAGACCTGGGTCTGGGTTTGCAGCAGGCTAGCAGATCTGGCTCAAACCAGGCAGGGTGCTGGAGTCCTAAACTGGCAGGGCAGGAAAGCAGGAGCAGAAGTAGTCATGGCATATCAGGTGGCAGCTCCCAGAGGTTTCTGTGATCCAACCCATCACAGTCCCTTCCTGCAGCTCTGCAAATAGCAGAGGATTCTGTGTCCTGTGTTTGCTATTCTCATGACACTAATGCAGAGATGTGCAGGATTCTGTCAGAAATGGCGAACAGCAAGAAGCACTGTGATGGGTGATGGGATTTTTTTTCTAAAAATGCACAAAAATTAAGGGATATGCATGGCACTGTGGGGTGCAGATGACATTATGGGATAGAGAAAGTTGCATGATGGGAATGGGATCCCTTACTCCTAGTCACCCCTGAATGACTCATTTCTGCTCCACCATGCATAGCAAAAATTTCCCAAAGGACAGTGAACTAGATGGCGGTGAGTAGCACACTGGGATAACTACCCATGGTGCACTAGACTGTGCATCGAAACAAGTACGCAAGGTGAGTACATGCAGTGCCAGTGCAACAGCCAAAGTGTGCACGTGAATGATACACTAACTGCAGCAGCTTTATGCTGACATTACTCACATTGCCAAAGTCTGGGGTGTATACATGACCTGAATGCTTTATTTCCCAGACAGAAAGGAAAGAAAGTCTAATGGTGGGGGAATAGGGGTGCACTCATCCCCTGGCACAGGAAGGATAGGAGGAAGAGAGATGTATGCAGAGACCCTGGCTTGGGGGAGGAGGGAACGGGGAACACAGAGAGCCTCTGGTGTGGGTGGGGGGAGTTTAAGGAGGGATGGGAGAGTGGCACACAGGGAATTTGTGCAGGGGAAAGGAGGAATGCAAGAAGCCTCAATGTATGTAGTGAGCTTGGCCTACAGAAGTTACGAAGTGTGTGACCCCCCTAGTATATCTAATTTAAGCTATTGGGGACCATTGGTTGGGAGAATGCTATTGCTCAAATTGGTAGGTAGCCAGGATATGGAATATGACACCTGTAATACATGCACATACAAATGTCATAGGATCCTCTCTGACCACAAGTGGGTGGGAGTTCAATTGTACATCTCAGATGAAGAACAGTGCTTCCAAGAGCATGCTGCGCGTGGCACTGCGCTGGAGTGCTGTTTTTGGCCTGACTGAGAGAGAAGAATGTCATCTATTGAATTGTTGTTTGCAGTGTTGTTGTCGTTCCAGGATATGAGAGAGACAAGTGTTGTACCAATAAAATAAAAACCAGCAGGATCTTATTAAAGGGAAAAAGGCAAAATACCACATTTATTGTGAATACAGAAAGAATCATAGTAAGCAGTTAGTTATAGTTATAACATTCCATTCAATCTCAAATTTATTCTCACATTCATTCATTCATTCATTCATACACACACACACACACACACAGGTTCTGCAAGGTTGTTATCATAGTTACCAGCCTTAGAGTTGCTCATGCCAAGCCACTGGCCAGGTGGCCTGGACATGAGGAGGGAGCAGGGCCTTGTCAGATGCTCATCTGATGCTCCTGGAAGTTGGTTTGCAGAATCAGACCCCAAAGTTCTCACTTTTTAGAGTCTATTTTTATAGGAATTTCTTCCTATGCCAGTCTATGGGAATTGCTTCATCATGCTGTTGCTGAATCAATCAGCAGATAGCACATTCCTGACGGCTCCAAGATGTTATCTTGTTCTTTGGTTCTCCCATCCTTGAGGCTGTTGGGTGGATTCCAGTCTGCCCACCGGGGGGGATCCTCTGATTATTTCCACTTGACGCCTTCTTCAGCCGAGGGACACTGGATTCTTAGGCTGGCACCTCCCTGATCATTCAGTTATTATCCACACCAAGCATCCATCCACATACATCCTCTATCTCTATTTTAATCACAATTGTTAATACAACAAAAGGGTGGGGAGTCTCTGGGTGCTGTTTCTGTTGTTAGAGTATTGCTTTGAGTCTCTCTCTCTGTGAATTGCTTTGAGAACAGACTCTGTCTTAGAATGTACTAACACAATTAGCAGCTTGCAAGTTTCACACATAGAGGGAGAGAAACAGCACCAAAAACCAAGAGACCTCTTAATTAGTAATACCCTGGAATTTAAACTCTGGGGAATCAAACTCATTTGTGATTTTAATACAGAACTTCTTTAATATGATCCAACATAATCCCCCTTTTGACACTAAGATTTATAATCGTCAGTGTCACTTTCTATGTAGCCTATTCAAGAGAAAGTACTGTGAGGCAATTTGAGTTTGTGATTCCAATTCATGCCACATACATGATCCTAGTGATGTATCTTTACTACAAGGTTCTGGGGCAACAGGCAAGGTGAGGCACACCCACTTTTGAGGAGTCCATTCGGTACAACCTCTAGTGTCCAATAGCTTCCCTTCCTCCCCAGCCCACTGGCTCGAGGTCCAGGGTAGCCAGAAGGATCCCATGTGTAATATGGGGAGTGGGTTAACCTTCAATACCTTTGCCTCCAGGAACTGTTAGTGTGCAATTTTGACAACAATTTCTCCCATTAACAAGTCTGGTTTACAATACTGGAAACATATTGCATCCATTCATATTGATAAGTGTCAAACAATGATCTCTTTCTTTGTTTTAACAAATGCACCAAACCCTTAATATTTCCCAATATGACCCAGAACATTTTGTGTTCCAAAGTAGCTAGTGCAAGTATCTGCATTTCAGTGCATCCCATAGCTATGGCTGTGTAGTTTCCTATTTCTAATATTTTTTTTTTCTTATGGATAAGCCATGTGGTAGTATTAAGCCATTACTAAAGATTCCATTGGCCGTTTAGGTTACCCAGACCAATTTGGACCAAGTCTACATTGGCATGTACTTGTTTTTGTATCAGGCTGTCCTGTAGCTGGGACAGAAAGCTTAATTTATTTTTAAGTTCCTGCAGGTCTTCAGTATTTTTTTTTTTTAAACACACAACAGTGCTAGCAACAACACAAAACACAAGACAAAACATAGAACACAGAACACAGAACACAATTTCTATTGTGACAGTAGATTCATGGTATTGGGTTGCTTTTCAGCTGGCATCAGCTTTTCCTGATTTTCTGAAAGACAAAAAGAACATGTTTCTACCCCTTTTGGGGTGGCAGATTATTGCTTAAAATATTTCTTTTACAAATACCCTTGCTGATTGCAGGCAAAACAGAGAAATTGCCCCCATATTTTCCTGTTTTTGTTCTATAGGCAGGCCAGGTTTCAAAGGCTTTTATCTTTTAAGGGTTATGGGGAAATTATCCCACTGTTTAGTCATTAAATCCCTGAGTTTTCCTTCTTATACAGCAGACCAAGTTTATAATGTTTTTCCTGCTGTGTTAAGCTTTAAGTTTTATTTACAGGTAATAACTGAGAAGCATCATTACCATACGACCTTAAAGGATTTTTCCAAAAATCATACACACTATATGTTGTTACAGGGATACTTATTATCATTAAATTTATTAAAATTATCTTGTTATCCCATGCCTTTTATTTAGACAATTTGTTTGCTGACTAGGTATGTCCTTTATCTGCAGCTCCTTTGTGCTGCTAGTTCTTTCCTTCCTTTATCATTTAGGTAATTTGCATTTTCACAGAAACTTCCTGCTTTTGGATTTAAAGCCATCAGCAGCTCAGAGACTCTATCTTAAAAGGGACACAATCAACTTTCACCAGAGTTTTGATTACTTTTAACTTCTGCTTCCAAAACACACAGCAATCTGAAAAAGAAAACCCAACCTATTGTGGCTCCCTTTGGAGCCCTAATAGCATTTTAATTAAGTAGCATGGTATGTTTGCATTTCTTTTGCCCCTTCTACAATATACCCTGCACATGTTCTGGGGCAAATGCACATTCCTTCCATAATATTAAAAGGCTGACAAAGGAGGTGCTGTTGTCATCATGAATAGGTCGGAATATGAACAAGAGGCTGCTCGGCAGCTCTCCAACACGAGTTTCTACAAGCCATTACCCTATGATCCCACTGAGAGTTACCAAAAGCAACTACAGCATTTGCTCAAGAAACTTCCTGAAAAAGCACAAGATCAAATCCGCACAGACACACCCCTGGAACCCCGACCTGGGATATTCTATCTACTACCCAAGATCCATAAACCTGGAAATCCTGGGCGCCCCATCATCTCAGGCATTGGCACCCTGACAGCAGGATTGTCTGGCTATGTAGACTCCCTCCTCAGGCCCTACGCTACCAGCACTCCCAGCTACCTTCGAGACACCACTGACTTCCTGAGGAAACTTCAATCCATCGGTGATCTTCCTGATAACACCATCCTGGCTACTATGGATGTAGAAGCCCTCTACACCAACATTCCACACAAAGATGGACTACAAGCCGTCAAGAACACTATCCCCGATAATGTCACGGCTAACCTGGTGGCTGAACTTTGTGACTTTGTCCTTACCCATAACTATTTCACATTTGGGGACAATGTATACCTTCAGATCAGCGGCACTGCTATGGGTACCCGCATGGCCCCACAGTATGCCAACATTTTTATGGCTGATTTAGAACAACGCTTCCTCAGCTCTCGTCCCCTAAAGCCCCTACTCTACTTGCGCTATATTGATGACATCTTCATCATCTGGACCCATGGAAAAGAAGCCCTTGAGGAATTCCACCATGATTTCAACAATTTCCATCCCACCACCAACCTCAGCCTGGTCCAGTCCACACAAGAGATCCACTTCCTGGACACTACAGTGCTAATAAACAATGGCCACATAAACACCACCCTATACCGTAAACCTACTGACCGCTATTCCTACCTGCATGCCTCCAGCTTTCACCCTGACCACACCACACGATCCATCGTCTACAGCCAAGCTCTGCGATACAACCGCATTTGCTCCAACCCCTCAGACAGAGACAAACACCTACAAGATCTCTGTCAAGCTTTCTTACAACTATAATACCCACCTGCAGAAGTAAAGAAACAGATTGATAGAGCCAGAAGAGTTCCCAGAAGTTACCTACTACAGGACAGGCCTAACAAAGAAAATAACAGAACGCCACTAGCCGTCACCTTCAGCCCCCAACTAAAACCCCTCCAACGCATTATTAAGGATCTACAACCTATCCTAAAGGATGACCCAACACTCTCACAAGTCTTGGGAGACAGGCCAGTCCTTGCCTACAGACAGCCCCGCAACCTGAAGCAAATACTCACCAACAACCACATACCACACAACAGAACCACTAACCCAGGAACTTATCCTTGCAACAAAGCCCGTTGCCAATTGTGCCCACATATCTATTCAGGGGACACCATCACAGGGCCTAATAACATCAGCCACACTATCAGAGGCTCGTTCACCTGCACATCCACCAATGTGATCTATGCCATCATGTGCCAGCAATGCCCCTCTGCCATGTACATTGGTCAAACTGGACAGTCTCTACGTAAAAGAATAAATGGACACAAATCAGATGTCAAGAATTATAACATTCATAAACCAGTCGGAGAACACTTCAATCTCTCTGGTCACGCAATCACAGACATGAAGGTCGCTATCTTAAAACAAAAAAACTTCAAATCCAGACTCCAGCGAGAAACTGCTGAATTGGAATTCATTTGCAAATTGGATACTATTAATTTAGGCTTAAATAGAGACTGGGAGTGGCTAAGTCATTATGCAAGGTAGCCTGTTTCCTCTTGCTTTTTCCTACCCCCCCCCCCCCCGAATGTTCTGGTTTAACTTGGATTTAAACCTGGAGAATGGTCAGTTTAGATGAGCTATTACCAGCAGGAGAGTGAGTTTGTGTGTGTATGGGGGTGGGGGGGATGTGAGAAAACCTTGATCTATGCAGGAAATAGCCCGACTTGATTATGTAAAGAGTTGTCACTTTGGATGGGCTAGCACCAGCAGGAGAGTGAATTTGTGTGGGGGGGTGGAGGGTGAGAAAACCTGGATTTGTGCTGGAAATGGCCCACCTGTTGATCACTTTAGATAAGCTATTACCAGCAGGACAGTGGGGTGGGAGGAGGTATTGTTTCATGATTTCTGTGTGTATATAAAGTCTGCTGCAGTTTCCACGGTAAACATCTGATGAAGTGAGCTGTAGCTCACGAAAGCTCATGCTCAAATAAATTGGTTAGTCTCTAAGGTGCCACAAGTACTCCTTTTCTTTTTGCGAATACAGACTAACACGGCTGTTCCTCTGAAACCTGTCATTCCTTCCATAGTTTAACTTCTATAACATTATCCAGATCCATTTTTACATAAGGTGTCACTATTTCTTTTTTTGCTTACAGAGTTTTCATGTACCTTTATCAAAGTGACAGTCTGATTACTCAGAGCCATTTTAAGACTCAGTGTTTCTAACATTGCTTCTTTTTGTTTTGTGCACCTCACCCCTGCTGTTGCTTCAGAGAGGCACTGTCTTTTTTTAATTTTTTTTTTTTACTACAACTCTCATCTGCTGTTTTGTTACAAAAACAAACAAACAAAAAACAAACAAACAAAAAGAATCCCAAATTTTTTTTTTTTTTTTATATTCTCCTGATTTTGACTGCCCTGCTGCAGCCACAACTTAAAAACATTTTAAATTTTGTAAAGCATTGAGTTACCTTTTAAGGGTTAAATGCCAAATCCCAAAGCCAAACAACACTAATTACCTGTGTCTAGCAAAAAGGTCTGTCAGTTTTGCAACTTTGAATTAAAGAGTCAAATGGATTTTTAGTGGCATTATTTAAAACAAAAACAAAACTAACTGGTCCTTAGAACTTTACATATTTACACACACACAGACAGATACATACACATTTTCTTTTCCTTAACATCCCTTCCACACTGCTCTGTTTTTTACATCTTTACATTCCCTTTATACATTTGAGGCAGTTAAGTTCCAATAGAACCCTCTTATGTTCTTTTAGCAAATTTGACTAAATTGTCCAGTCAAATGATTTTAATCAGATAGTTTATTTTTGCCTGGCTAATTTACAGACATTCCTTTGGAAAAGGGCCCATTTTTCTTTCAGAATGGCTGCAAAGAAACCAAGAATGCTCTAACACTTTTCCTTTTTAACATTTTTGGTTAAAAGTTGTTTGGGTGAAATACAAAGTTTAACTGCTTAATTCCCTCCAGCCTCTGCAGAGTTAACTTTTTTTTTTTTTTTTACTCTCTTTTCTCTTTGTAATTATGCCTGGGGGTGCCGTACATAGGACCTTCTCCCCCTTTACCTGCCTCCCTCCAGCCTCTGCAGAGTTAACTTTTTCACTCTTTTTGTATTCCTGGAGTGCCTCTTTCACTATTTTCAGCTGGCTTTGGATATTTGTAGCCAGCACCTTCCAATTGTCTGCTCCCTTTTCCATTTGTGCCTTTTCCTCTTTACATGAAGACAAGCGGAGGGAAGAATCCTTACATGCCTCCCACAACAACCAAATTGCTGCTGCATCTCTTTTGGCAGCACTAGAAGGTTTGTATATGAGGATATACTGAGCCAATCTATCCTCTAGGTCCGAAATAGTGCAGACATCAGCTAGGGCTTGTTTAGTCCAAGGACTGTGCCCAAATTTTTGAAGGATTTGTTTAAAAGGTGTAATTTCTTTAACAAAAGGTGAGGTTGGAGTTCCTTCTGACTCCATTCCTCCCTCTAGTACTGGCTTACCCTGTTTTCTTTTAAACATCTTAACATGGATATTTCAATCTCTTTGTCACTGCTGGTATTACTTAGCAAGTGACACAGCCTAGATTCTGAAATCATAGCTTAATCTATGCGTTTTTCCCCTGCTACCTTCCCGGAGGCCAGCAGGTCCCCTGCTACCTTCCCAGAGGCCAGCAGGTCCAGTTAACCTATTTCTCCCTGCTACCTTCTCGGAGGCCAGCAGGTCTGGTTAACCTGTTTCTCCCTGCTACCTTCTCGGAGGCCAGCAGGTCTAGTTTAATCTGTTTTCCCTGCTACCTTCTCGGAGGCCAGCAGGTCCCCTGCTACCTTCTCGGAGGCCAGCAGGTCTAGTTTAATCTGTTTTCCCTACTACCTTCTCGGAGGCCAGCAGGTCCCCTGCTACCTTCTCGGAGGCCAGCAGGTCTGGTTTAATCTGTTTTTCCTGCTACCTTCTCGGAGGCCAGCAGGTCCCCTGCTACCTTCTCGGAGGCCAGCAGGTCTGGTTTAATCTGCTTTTCCTGCTACCTTCTCGGAGGCCAGCAGGTCCCCTGCTACCTTCTCAGAGGCCAGCAGGTCTGGTTAACCTAATAGAAATGCCTAGCTCACTAGAGCTGGCGGTGTGCACACCAATATTTACAATAACTGAGGTTTTTTACCAATATTCCCCCTTTCGCAATTCTCCACCAAAATGTTGTACCAATAAAATAAAAACCAGCAGGATCTTATTAAAGGGAAAAAGGCAAAATACCACATTTATTGTGAATACAGAAAGAATCATAGTAAGCAGTTAGTTATAGTTATAACATTCCATTCAATCTCAAATTTATTCTCACATTCATTCATTCATTCATTCATACACACACACACACACACACAGGTTCTGCAAGGTTGTTATCATAGTTACCAGCCTTAGAGTTGCTCATGCCAAGCCACTGGCCAGGTGGCCTGGACATGAGGAGGGAGCAGGGCCTTGTCAGATGCTCATCTGATGCTCCTGGAAGTTGGTTTGCAGAATCAGACCCCAAAGTTCTCACTTTTTAGAGTCTATTTTTATAGGAATTTCTTCCTATGCCAGTCTATGGGAATTGCTTCATCATGCTGTTGCTGAATCAATCAGCAGATAGCACATTCCTGACGGCTCCAAGATGTTATCTTGTTCTTTGGTTCTCCCATCCTTGAGGCTGTTGGGTGGATTCCAGTCTGCCCACCGGGGGGGATCCTCTGATTATTTCCACTTGACGCCTTCTTCAGCCGAGGGACACTGGATTCTTAGGCTGGCACCTCCCTGATCATTCAGTTATTATCCACACCAAGCATCCATCCACATACATCCTCTATCTCTATTTTAATCACAATTGTTAATACAACAAAAGGGTGGGGAGTCTCTGGGTGCTGTTTCTGTTGTTAGAGTATTGCTTTGAGTCTCTCTCTCTGTGAATTGCTTTGAGAACAGACTCTGTCTTAGAATGTACTAACACAATTAGCAGCTTGCAAGTTTCACACATAGAGGGAGAGAAACAGCACCAAAAACCAAGAGACCTCTTAATTAGTAATACCCTGGAATTTAAACTCTGGGGAATCAAACTCATTTGTGATTTTAATACAGAACTTCTTTAATATGATCCAACATAAGGTGGGTGAGGCAGTATCTTTTATTGGACCAACTTCCATTGGTGAGAGAGACATGCTTTCAAGCTACCCAGAGCTCTTCTCCAGGTCACAAATCACAAACCTATTGAATCATCTAATACAGTGATCTCAAATGAGATGAGTTAACATATGAGTTAAAACCATACTGTGTCCAATGTGAAGAAGGATTGCCATTCCCTCCCCCATAGTGGATGCTTGTTTAGTGAGGTGTTGTGAGCAGCTGAGCACATGCCAGCCTCCTTGAAGGGAAGCTGTAATCCACTGTGTTAATCCTCCTTCAAGGAGGAAAGCAGTTCAGGCAGCATATGTGAATCCACACTCACCTAATATTAATCTTGTTATAAAACCTGGCCTGTCATTGTTCTGCTGACTGTTACTGGAGTAATTGTTGTGGATGAGTAACTTTCTCCTTTCCCTAGGTTTCCTTTGAAAGAGTACACTGATCTAAAAATAATTGCTCCTTCTATCACGCTCCTTATAAAAAGAAATGGTAACACAGAGGAACAGCTAGCTTTAATCATAATAATAGCGCTAGACATAAGGGGTGGCCTCTCTACTTGTACATGCAATTGTTTACTGCCTGACAAGAGCACATTGACCTACCAAATGGCATCCAGGCATGATGATTCACCAGTTGTACTGTGACGGCACCCAGAGGTCCCAATTGTTTATTTTGATGCAGTCAAGGAGCCCAGAAAGTCAAAGGCACATGACTATCCCACCGCAAAACACTAAGCAGTTAAGCATGGCTTGGGGTTTTGTGTACAGAGACCTCAGCCTGCTTAGTCCCATGGCAAATACACCATTGAAAATCTTTTAAACTTTTTATTAAAGATACAGAAAAAGCAGGAAAACAATTAAAGCAACTGAAATGTCTAGTATTATATAAGGCTTGCATTTTAATAGTATCCCTTATTCCCTTTCCCTTTAGCTATAAAGAGATTTTCATAAGGAAATCCCTAGGTGACAGTCTCTTAGATAGTATTAGAGAGGGTAATAACTATCCTTTTTTGGGGGGGTGGGGGGGAGAGTAGTTAGTTGAGATGGTCTGGTGCCATTGTTGTTAAAGTCCAATCCTGTTTCCTTTAAAGGACAAACACCCACAAACGGGGAGAGAAAAGAACAGCAAAAATAGAAAATGCAACTTCTGTCTTTTATGTTGACTCTTACTTGGGGAGGTTCAAGTCCACACACCCCTTCTGTCTACACACAATTCGTCTAACTCAGGCCCAGGCCCCAGGACCGCACAGGGGTGAAGGATTTGAGCCAGGGTCCCATGGAGGTCCTGGCCCAAACCCCCATTTTATAGTGTGGACACAGCTTGGGCCTGGGACCCCCAGACTCGTGTCCTGAGACTCCATGGGTGACAAAATCAATACCAGAATACTACCAGAGGTTTGTATGCAGTCCTGAAATATGTCAGGGGAAGCGGAATGGCTATGTAGTTCTTTGAGAGTTCATATTACCATGTGTGTTTCAATATAGTCCCTGGGTAGAAGCATTCAGAGCAGTCTACATCCAGAGCCTTTCAGAACCATAGGGACACAGACATCCATGGGGACGCTAACACAGCATCCTGTTGATTCCCCCATGAATTTTGACCCAATCCTGGCCACTGATAGACACAAACTTTTCCGATAGTAGGAATTCAAGATCAGTTGTCAAATTTCGGGGAAGTGCATATTTCTCAGCCACTCCTCTGAAGGTCACCAGTCCACTCCACTTGTACACGTGCTGCTCTGTCACCATACATTTGAAAACCTCTATGGTATACACGGCTGGTTCACCACAGGCAGCTTGGAATAAAATCTTCCTTTGCCATTCTGGAGCTTGTAGGATTGTAATGTCCTCAGGAATGTGGAATGCCTGCAAGTATCCAGCAGGCTTATGTAGTAAGCCATGGCTCCTCCTCGGGAATACCCCACCAGAAAAGGCCAAGGAGCTCTGCAATTTTTAAAAAAACAAGGGGAAAAAAAAATCTGTAAACTATAATTTACCATGGTCTGCACAGTCTTTTCACCGTGATAAACTGAGTTTTGTCCAAGGAGCTTCTTGGAGCTGAGGTGTTCCTCTCAGAATATACTGCAGCTCAGTTTTACACAGTATCAGTTTTTGGCCTGGAGATTCCACAAGGCACTTTTGCCTGTGAATGAACTGAGCCTGTTGTGAAGCACTGAAGCAATAATACACTGCTTGCTGTCTGCTGTAAGACCCTAAGAACTCTGTTGGCTATTCAACCTTGGCAACTTGGGCCCACTGCAGCAGGTCCCTAGGATGCAGAACTGTTACAGACCAGTCCACTCGGAAGCCCTTCCAGGTTGAACTTACACACAACCTTCTGGACAGGGCCAACGAGCAGGTGTAGTATCAGAAAGAGAAGGATTCATGGCTAGTGGCATGGCACAGACAGGCTACAGTGCAAGAGGACAAAGTTGCAACATGCAAGGAGAGGCTTGCAGCATAGTTTCTAGAACAAGAGCATCAGCTAAGGGTTGAAGATAGAGCCCAACACAAAGACCTGTTTGTGCTTGAGGGCACCAGAATGCAGACTGCTGCTGCACTCATGCCACATTGTCATGACCCACAGGTCTGAAACCTGGGTCTGCAGCGTTTATAGGCACAGCTGGTACCAACTCTCCATCTGGAAGCCTGCTGAGGCTTGCATACCTGGGACCCATGAAGCTCAGCCCCAGTTTGAGGCTCCACCTCTGCAATCCTATTGGTGGAGTCCTGGAGCAGCTGATTGGCCTGCTGGTCCTACTTAAGCCAGCAACAGGAACAGGAAGATGTCTGAACAACTGGGCTCTACCCTGCTCTGGACTTTCTGCCTTGTGCTTCCTGCTTCCGTGGCTTGGATTTCCTGACATCCTGTATAGGTGTTGATTCCTGGCATTTGATTTGTGATTCTGACCTCCAGTTTGTCTCCTGACTCTGACCTGGTATCCTGTCCCAGTCTGCCTCTGGATCCTGTCTTGTGACTGCAGACTCAGGCTCTGACTGCTAGGTCTGGCTACCTACAACCTGGCTGTGACAACATCTGGAGTCCCTGCCACAGTTCCGTGCGCTGCAGATCAGAAATACTTTAGACAGTTCCATGGTTGGGTGAAATCAGGACTTGACAGCAGCTGGATCAGGCAAATCCAACCACATGCAGGCCTCCAGCCCCATGCTGACTTCCTCCCCACTGCAGGCTTCCACTCCCATGCAGACCTCTGCCCTCATGAACGGTTCCACCTCCTTGCAGCAGAACCAAGGAAAGGAAGGGAAAGGAGAATGGGGGTGGGGAGGCAGGTGTGACACACTGTACCTCAAAGTAGCACCCTATAACTGGGGTGACCAGTCAGCAAATGTGAAAAATCAGGATGGGGGTGGGGAGTAATAGGAGCCTATATAAGAAAAAGACCCAAAAATTGGGACTGTCCCTATAAAATCAGGACATCTGGTCACCCCACCTGCAACCCCTCATATGGTGGTGATATTTCATACAATGAATGCCATGTAAGATACCATATGAAAGGTCATGATCTGCTGAAACTCATTGTTTTGTCAAAGTACATATATAATTAGTGTGTGTGAAATTATGAGATTATGCTATAAATTAGATCTGTTTAGGTTACAGGCAACAGAAAAACAGAGATGGATCTTGGAGCTAAACCAACTGGAGAGGAAAGAGAAAGAGGAAGCAAACTAGAGGGCTAGGAACTGAAACAACAAGAAACTGAGGAAAGGGAGAGAGAGCAAAAACACAAATTGGATCTGGCAGAAAAGCAGAACCAGAAACTTCCAATCCCAATGATTCCCATCGCTCCAAGAATCCACAACTGAGACCAGCTATGTCCTGCATACATATAGGACATAGCTGGTCTCAGTTGTGGATTCTTGGAGCAATGGGAGACAGATGATATCACAGAATATTTTAATCAGTTTTGAGAGGTTGTGTGCCATTCATGAAATTCCTGCTGACAAGAAAATCCCTACCCTGATTGCAAAGTTAACTGGTAAAACCCTAAATATATTCAATGAAATGCGAATTGAGGATGCAGTAGAATACTGTAAATTTTAAAATACTGTTCTGCAAAGGTTTCATATTACCCCAATACATATAGGATGAAATTTAGAAATCTTAAGAGCAGTGCTGATATGAGTAATGGTGAATATGTATACAGGGGGAAAGATCTAATGGGTGTGGGGGGGAAACTGCTGAAAGATTTGAACAAATGTTTGACCCAGTTCTTAAATATATGCAAAGATGATGTAAAACAAGCCAGTGGACTAGCAGCTTTGATTCTGCAATGGGCAATAGTAAGAGAACCCAATCATCAAGTTGAAACACCCAGATGCGGGCCTTTTCATTATAGGCTGTTTTCTGGGTGTGTAAGAGGTTCTCTCTGGCAAACAAGCCTAAAGCTTCAAGCTTCTCTTGCAGGGTAAGAACATATTGTATCACGTTATTGGCTCAAGGTGGTTTTTCTTCCCACATTTCTCAAATGAGGTCCAAAATCTCTCATGGTTCCCTCCCCTACAACAGTTTGAATGGTGAGAAGCTGGTGGAGGACTGTGGTACCTCTTGTAAGGCAAACAGGAGAGGAGGGAGCAACTGGTCCCAGTGTTGGACATCTGTAACGACAAACTCCTGAGCATAGTTTTTAGTATTCTGATGAATCGTTTCACCAAACTGTGTATTTGGGGATGATTGAAGGATGTTCTGAGGGTCTTGATTTTCAGCTGACAGAGTTGCTTCATCGTCTGGGACATAACGTTTGTTCCCTGATCCATTATGATCTGCCATGGTACCTCAGCCCAGGGAAAGATGTTCATAAGCTTGGCACCAACTGCTTTGGCATTCATAGAGCATAGCGGTATAGCCTCAGGGTACTGGGTTGCATAGTCCACCACTAGTAAAACAAACCGGTAGCCTGCAGCACTCTTTTCCAGGGTGCTGACTATGTCCATTTCGATGTCCATGGATAGCCTGGACCAAACGTCCAGAACTGTCAACCCACAGCCCAGTCCAAGAGACCCCCAACCCGCCAGAGTTTAGGAAAGGAATATCACCAGCAACCAAAGTACAGGGATTCCACACAGAGAGGCCATCACAAACACCCAGAGGAGGGCTAAGTCACCACAGTGAAGACCAAGACTTGTGTTTTGCATGTGGCCATCCTTAGCACTGGTCCCAAGATTGCAGCTTTGGGAAGATCTGGACTCCGAGCTCAACAAGGAAACCTTGCCAAGTTGACACCCCTATAAGGGTGAATGAGATAGAAGTTGTGGGGCTCATGGACTCAGGCTGTGCTCAGACCCTAGTGCTGAGCTCTGTGGTCCCAAACCCTGGGTCTACCAGAGGCACCATCCTATTACAATGTATGCACGGGAACATAAAATCTGATCCCCTTGTTCAAGTGACTCTAACCGTGGGTAGGCTTACGAAGTTCCTGATGGTTGAACTGGCCCCAATCCTCACCTATCCCGTTATCATTGGCTGAGACTGAGACTACTGTGGGAGTTATTAAAGGAATTTTCAGGACCCTTGCTGAACACTGCAGCCGCCCTACCTCCAGTCTCAGTTCTGTCTAAATCGGTGAACCTTGCAGGTGTGGAGGAGCTCACCAATTGTGGCAAGGGCACATCCAACCAGCCAGGGTCAATCCAACAGGGCAGGGGGACCAACCCAATGGGGAGGCCCCTCCATTACCTGAATCAGAGATCCTTACCCAGTTCTCCAATGGGCGGTTGAAGGCTGAGCTGAGCACACCCCCAAGTAGCACTGGTAAATGGGAAGATCATAGAACTTCATTAAGCGGAACTTGTTCCCACACTTTGAAATTCAGGGCGACCATATATATCACCTTGAGAAGGACTGTCAGACTGAGGAAATCCAAAATCAGCTTCTGGTACCCCAACCTTATCAGAAGGAGGCTATATGGTTGGCCCACACCATTCCCTTCACAGGGCACCTCCGGAGGGAGAAGACACTAGCTCAAATTCTAGCCCAGTTTTTTGGCCCAGAGTCTATACAGCCATCCCATATTTTTGTGCCTCATGCTCATTGTCAGCTCTCACACCCTTGGCTGACAGAGAAAGCTTCCTTGGCTCCTGTCTTAAACATAGGGTCAATATGTAATGTGGATGTTCAAACTGTGGTCTGTGGACTTGAGTTCTGCGAACCCTGGGTTCACACTGCATATCCACAGGCAGAGCACATAGTCGTATCAGCCACTGTGGGTACACGCACACACCAACAAAAAAAAAACCACAGCAGCAAGTCTCAGAGCCTGGATTAACTGACTTGGGCTCATGCTGCAAGCTAAAAATAGCAGTGTAGATGTTCAGGCTCAGACTGGAGCCTGGGCTTCAAAACCCTGCACCATTGCCAGGTTTCAGAGCCCGGGCTCCAGCCCCAACCCAAACATCCACTGCTATTTTTAGCTCCGCAGCATGAGCCCTGCAAACCCTAGTCAGTTAGGATGACCAGCTGTGCCGATTTTATAGGGACAGTCCCGATTTTTGGGTCTTTTTCTTATATAGGCTCCTATTGCCCCCCCAACCCCATCCTGATTTTTCACACTTGCTGTCTGGTCACCCTATAGTCAGTTGACTTGAGCTCTAAGACTCACTGCCGCTGATCTTTCTTTGCTGTGTAAACGTGCCCTCTGGGATCTGGCAAACTTGTAGCAGTTGGTGCTATGGCAAATTTGTTGCTCTGTTCATGGGCTCACAGCAATGTTGTGAAACAGAAAAGCTTGGCCAGCTAAGCCAGACTCGTTAAAAGAGAGCGAGAGAGGAAAGAAGAACTAAGGTGGGGAATGAAAATGATACATGGAGGAGGTGGATGACAGCAGAAACCCAAGGTTCATGTTCCAGGTGTTCAGGATTTAGCTGGAGTCACTTGAGAGAACAATGTCATGTGGGTCCCCTCAAGACATCTCTGGGGACCAAGACAGTGAAGGTCCAATGGTGACATGGTGGATTCTGGGGTCCCAGGCGATGGTGGGGGCGGTAGCCATGATGGTAAATCTTGCTCCTTCCAGTTCATCCATCTTCACCATTTTGATCCCCCCAAAGTCTCTTTTTTAAGGACCCCCAAAGAGAGTTATGGGCAGAATAGCCCATCTCCTTACTATTTTGTCCATCAGTTAGGCCTAAAATTCAACACACTAATTTTGGTTCATAATTTTCCAATTCCCTTATCCTTTACCAGTCACAATAGTAACACAGTCCTTGGGTGATATCAGCAGACTTTTTTTTCTCTGCCATAATTTTTTGCTAACTTTTATACACCATTTTATTTAATAGGCTGAGTTGGATGATTGTTACCTTGGACAATTTAAAGCACAGGCCTCTGCACAATGGGACCCAATTGTGCCAGGGGGCTGTGCAAACAAACATACATTGTGTACCTCAAAGAGCTTACTACCCAGTTTAAGACAAGGCACCAAAAGGAAGTGTAAAACAAGTCTGAAGTGGGGGAAGAGATAGGAGGGTAATGGAGATGAGCATATGATTACTGTCAGAGGGTTTTCCCTTCACCCGCTCCCCTGGTTCTTGTCACGCAGACAGAAAGCAGAAGACCAGAATTCCGAAGTGTAAACAATGCGATGTTTATTGGGGTTAGTTCCAAGCAAGCATATCCATAGCTCTACACACTGGCAGAGTCTGTTTCCCAGTGTTTCGTTCCCAGCTCCAATGCCGCAGAGCCTTTCCTGTGTCCCCATTCCCAATTTCCACCTCCTCTTCCTGAGCAGACCCAGATATACCTTCCGTGCACGCCTGTAGTCACACCCCTTACAACTTATAGTCATGGTCCATTTGAGAGTGAGGTTAGGAAACACATTGTTTGTCCATATGTTTTAAAAAAAAATTCTTACCATTATTTCACTGAGAATCTCTAGTACCTCCATGCCTTGGAGCAGGGACTTGAAATTTGGCAGGGGATCACCCTTCTCTCAGAAATGTGCATTTTTGCTGTCTGTACAAAAATAAGCCTGAATTTGGCCCAAATATAAGCTTTTGAAAATCATAGTTCTTACATGGTCAGTAGAAGTTTGTGAGAGGCTGGCTACATTATTCTCTCTAGAGTTCATTTCCACTGAGCATGCCCAGTCTCCATGCAGCTCATACATACCAAGCAAATCAAGCATGATCCATCCTCGGGTCACAAGGGATGAGTAGGACATTCCCTACAACTGTGTCAGTGACTGGGACGTGAGCAGTTATTCTCAGTGGGTGGAGCAGGCCATGTGCCTAAGCCAAGGGTCAGAGCCAAAGTCAGAAACTAGGAATTGGAGCCAAAACTCAGGACTGGGTTACCTGGAGTGAAGCAAGGCAGGACCAGGAGATACTGCAGCAGAGGGCAAATGCTTTGAGCAAGCACTGAACGGCTGCTGTTGGGCTTCACAGCTGGCCGACTGACTCTTCCCATGAATCAGGTGGTGTAGCCAATCAGGCAGCCTACTGCAGTCCAGATGTGCTGGTTAGGTTGCCTGGAGAAGGCTCTGCTGAAGACCCTGCTTCCTGACAGATTGTGTCCTTATACTGCTAGGGGTGTAGAGGTGCCAGAAAGCAGAGAACTGTCTCTTCTGTGCTCTCTGTGCTCCCACACTGGCAGAAAGGAGGAGGAATGAGCAGGGCCATTCTTAGGCATACGCAGCATATGCGGCTGCATAGGGCACCCGAAAATTTGGGGCACCACTCTCTCTGCTGCAGTGCTCTCCAGCTCCTCCCCTGCACTGGGCCGGCAGGCTTCTCCCCGACCCGACCCCCTGATCCCTCCCCTCTGCCCACTCACTCCTCAGCCAGCCGCCTGAGAGCTCCGGCTCAGGCAGGGCCTCACGGGGCCAGGAGCAAAAGTTTGCATGTGAGTGAGCAAAGGGAGCCGGACTAGGCAGGAAACAGAGCGGGGTGGGGGGAGGATACCCGGAGGCTGGGAAGAGAGGGAGCCGAGCTCAGGGGGTAGAGCCGGGCACAGGACTTCGGGGAGTGGGAGAGTGGAGGAGGAACCAGGCTGGGGATTGCTGGGGGGAGTCGGACTGGGAAGGAAAAAGAGTGTGTGTGGGGGTTCTTTGTCTGGCTCAGTGAGTGAGCAAAAACGCACTAGGGCCTCCTCGGGAGCAGGCTGGTGGCCCCAGGGTAGATTATCTGTTCTGAGCAGTCCCACATTGTACCTGCACCTCTCCCCTCTTCGGCCCACGTGTCCTGCCCGCCAGCAACTCCCTGCAATCTCTTTCCTAGTCTCCTTTTCACTCCTCCAAGGATCCTGTCAAGGTTCCTCCCCCATTCTGAACTCTAGGGTACAGATATGGGGACCTGCATGAAAACCTCCAAAGCTTACTTTTACCAGCTTAGGTTAAAACTTCCCCAAGGTACAAATTAATTGTATCTTTTGTCCTTGGAATAACCACTGCCACCACCAACCTCTAACTGGGTTTACTGGGAAACGTAGTTTGGACAGGTTTTCCCCCCAAAATCCTCCCGACCCTTGCACCCCACTTCCTGGGAAAGGTTTGGTAAAAATCCTCACCAATTTGCATAGGTGACCACAGACCCAAACCCTTGGATCTGAGAACAATGAAAAAGCATTCAGTTTTCTTACAAGAAGACTTTTAATAGAAATAGAAGTAAATAGGAGTAAAGGAATCACCCCTGTAAAATCAGGATGGTAGGTACCTTACAGGGTAATTAGATTCAAAACATAGAGAATCCTTTTAGGCAAAACCTTAAGTTACAAAAAAGACACACAGACAGAAATAGTCATTCTATTCAGCACAATTCTTTTCTCAGCTATTTAAAGAAATCATAATCTAACGCATACCTAGCTAGATTACTTACTAAAAGTTCTAAGACTCCATTCCTGTTCTATCCCTGGCAAAGCAGCATACCGACAGAGAGACACAGACCCTTTGTTTCTCTCCCTCCTCCCAGCTTTTGAAACTATCTTGTCTCCTCATTGGTCATTTTGGTCAGGTGCCAGCGAGGTTCCTTTAGCTTCTTAACCCTTTACAAGTGAGAGGATTTTTCCTCTGGCCAGGAGGGATTTTAAAGGGGTTTACCCTTCCCTTTATATTTATGACAGATCCCCTTTGGACCGTCACCCTTCCTCTCCTCCCTTCCCCAGCAGGGATCAGCAGCAGACGTGCGCTGGGAAGAGGCAGCCTAACGCAGTTGCAGAGAACTGAGGAGCAGAGAGGGAAAGGGAGGGACGCAGGCAGGAGCACCCCTAGCCTTTTTGCCGACCAGGGCAGAAAATGTTTTTGGTGACCCCGCCCTGACTCCCCTCCCAAAAGGCAGTGGCCAATTAGGAATCTGCCCCTAGCAGTGGCCCTGGACAAAGGGCTAGGCTGGAAGCAATAGGAGGCTGGGAGGTGGGATAAGAACAGAGGGGAAGAGCCAGGCTGAGGAAACGGGAGCAGGCGGGTTAATAGCCCCTGGAGCACATGCCCCTCCTGAACCTAGAGCTTGAGCCACTAAGAGATCCAGTTCAAAATCGTCACAAGTGTTCACTAATTTGGGGTGCCCAAATTGAAATACGTAGGCCCTGATTTTCCAGAATACTTCCAAGTGCTGTAAAAATGCTGTGTTCCAAGCACAGACCCAATTGACTTCATGGCAGGACAACGAGTTGCAACTAAGCAATTGCTGCAGTGGCACACATTAGTGGGGGCTTTGCCTATTTTCACTCTACACTGCACAGACTGTAAAGACATTAGTCCCATAAAAGGGTAAGAAAAACCTCCCATGGAAAAGGCCCTGAGCCAACCGGGGCCAGGGAAGCCACAGCAAGCAGACAATCTCCTCCAAGATAGTGGGCATTAAGTTGCTACATGGAACAAACAAAACAAATACACCTTTAAATAAAACTAGGTTACTCAAGGAGGCCTTCACAGATTCCCCCACCCCACCCCCTCCCACCCCCAGGCTTGCACAGAAGCTGATCTTGGCAGAAGAGCTCTGTTTGAGAGAATGGCGCAATAAAACGAATTCCCTTCACTTCCATGTGCCGGCCTGCCCACTCACCCAAATACAACACACACACACTCTTAAAGCCTCTCCTTTCCTTCTTCCATCAGAAAATGTCTAATCAGCGCTACTCTTTACCCTTCTGAAAATGTGTATGTGTCACCCCCTGCCATCACTCCACAGGATGGCTACACAGACATGCTACATTTTCTTCTGCAAAGTAAAGTGTTTTCCACAGTACATATCATGTTACAGGCTGAGACAAAGATCCCCTGGCAACCTTAGCTAGAGCCAGGAAATCTCCGCTCAGAGGTCTGAAATCCTAGCTGGGACTCAGGTTCGCTGCGCAAGGAGTAGAGGTTCTAGTCTATTAACCAAAGCAGATGTACAAGAATCACTCTGCCAGCTGCATCTGTCACTCTTTTTTCCATGTTAAATTGACTTTTTCTGTTAGTCATCTGAGCCTTTATCAGAGAGGGCAACAGCCAGCAAGCACGGATGTCGGTCGTGGTCAATTCGTTCTCTAGGGCAGTTGGTCTTCCCTAGCTCCCAGTTCCAGAATCCTTTGGCCTTGCCAGAGTCCTCATGGGCCCTCCACAACTGATCACTTGATATCCTCTTCGCTGCAGGGAGAATTTCACAGTTCCCAGCCATCTGCCCAGAGAGAACTGGACAGGATTCTCTTCAAAGCAAAGTATTTATTGTCATCCTGGGGCTTCAGCTTCCCACTCCCTGCACAGCACTGCCATTCTGCAGTGGGCCAAGGAGTGAGGGTCTGCAATCAGAAATCAAATTCAATTAGAGCTGGACTTAGGCAAAGCAAGTGCCCATTTGAGGCCCAAGAGCTACAGCAGATGCTCCACAAAACAAATGTAGGTTGTCCCCATCTGCTGCTTTGGGAGGAAAATCCCTGCCACCGGTATCAGTTTGTCCCACCCCACAGAGTGGGAGAAATTCCCTTCTAAACTCCTTCCTGGCAATGGGTCTGCAGGGGCACTCATTGTCCCCCGTGGAAGAAAACTGCTACCAACCTCCCTCTCCCCAGCAAAACTGGAAAGAGAGGCTTTGGGGAGCTCCACAGTCAGGCCTCTCATTTATTGAGGTCTGCAGTTGCTTGGGGCCCTGCCAATCCTCAAGTGAGCCCAGACCTTAAGGATCCAGTGTGATGCTGTATGGAATATGACTGACCATTTATAATATTACTGATACCGGTATAATACATTTGCATGGAATCTTATTTAAGATATACCATGTAAGATGTCAGTGGAAAAGTTATGATTGGCTAAATATGATAATCATGTTTATATGTATGTATCATCTTTGAATTGTGAGTTGTAAATATGAGAGGTATATTTGTATATGAAACCTATGCTGTGTTTCTGACACCCCCAGAAAGTTTGTCATCAGCACCAGCCAGCCTGCTAGATGGCCTGTCAAAGGCAATCAGCTGTACAATGAATCCACTGAGAGAAGGTAGGGGTTACACCTATGAGTCAGCAGGACATGTAGGGACATGCCTGTGGACAGGGGACTCTAAGGCTTTTCCATGCCATGTGTTGTAGGTTTGTGTTTAGGACAAAGGAAGTACACGCCACATGGCAAAGGATAGAAAAAGGCAGCTGCATCTTCTCCATTTTGTCTTCAGTCCTGCTTCTTATCTCTGGAGCAACTTCTCTACAAACTGAAGCATGGAACAAAGGACTGACAGACCCATCCAAGCTGTGGATGTGTTCCAGGGGGACTCTACAAGGCAGTATGGGCAGCCGATATAATAGGCCGGGAAAGCTCTGCTTCCCCTGGCACTGCCATGGCCACCAGACCCCTGGTTGCGGGGTTTGGTGGCAAAGTTTTTGCTTTATTATGCCCCATGCAGGTTCCGGGGCAACTGAGGAGGCGGTATGCATGGGGCATATCAAAAGCATCTTCTAACAGTCGCTTTTCCCCTGGGCGGTGGGTGAGTTGGGTCTGGGCAAGGGAGGCATGGCGTGGCTGTGGCCAGCCCTGGGTTCCTCCAGGCGGGAGGAGGTTTGGCTTGTGGCTTCAGCCAGCCTGGCCGGGGCTTCTCTGGGTGGAGCGGGGAGGCTCGGGGCTTCGGCCAGCCTGGGACTCCTGCAGCTGGGGATGGGGGCACCTCTCCGGGCAGGGCGGGAGGGGTTTGTGGGTCCAGCTGCGGGGAGGGATGGGGGGCAGGGGGTCTCGGGGCTCCAGCTGTGGGGAGGGCGTGGGCAGAAGGGGCAGAGCCGGGGGCTAGTCTCCCCAGAAGGAGGCTCCACCCACCGCCCATGCAAGCCAACAAACTCACTAATGCTGCTAAGAACCTGACATATGGACTCTGAAGTCATATGTATGTGACTGTTTTAACCATTTAACAACTCTCATCTTGTTCTTTTCTTTTCTAATAAAACCTTTAGTTTTTAAATACTAAAAGATTGGCTGGCAGCATGATATTTTGGGTCAGATCCAAACTAATATTGATCTGGTAACATGGCTGGCCCTTTGCGGATCAGAAGAACATTTTATATAGTGAGCAGAGTTATAAATAACTTTGCACTGTACTGGACCTGGGTGCTGATTGGGAGCCAGAGAACTGGAATACAATAAAGGGGACTGTGTGGTTTCTTTTTTCAGCTTCTTGACAACCAGCGTGGGGGACCAGGAGCACATTTTGTGACTGGTTGGGAAATCTAACTACAGTATTAACCTCCAGTTTTCGGAGACTCTGCTCTCCTTTTCGGAGCCTGCCCTGATCTTGGCATTTTCAGTGAGGGCTACTCTAGGCACCTCGGGCCCCATCCAGAACAGCAGGTCAGAGCACAGAGTGCTCTGGAACTGGGTGTGAGCTGACTGAGCATGTCTGTAATGTCTTGTTTTACTTGATTTTACAGCAGTTTTTCCAATAACTAATTCCTACTTACATCCATCGTGCCTTCCTACTCCTCATGATACTCCAGACCAGGAGTCCTACAAGCCCCATCTAATCAATTAATCAAAATACCAAAGAAACACTAACTCCTTGGCCAGATGTACACTACAGCTTAAAAGGCAGCAGTCAACCTAACTCTGTAAGTGTCTACACTACAGGATTGCTCCCACCGATGTAAGTCCCCTACTATACTAATGTAATAATTCAACCTCCACAAGAGGCATAGCGCTTAGGTCCATATAGTTCGATTGGCACAGTTTCTGTGTAGACATTGCATTACTTACATTGCCTGTCAGCACCGGCTGGGCGCCGGATTGCCAAACACTGAGAGCCTGAGCTGTTAGCTCTAGGTAGCTGAGCTCTCAGCTGGGAGCTCTGCATGGAGCTGACAGGCTGGGCTGTCAGCCCCCCGCACCACCCCACATAAGTTGGTGGAAGTGCTCCTGGTGAGGACAGGACAGTAGTGTGGACATGAAAAAATGCAGTAGTTACTGAGGTGGCTGTATGTTGACCTAACATAGGTCAACTTAGTTGTGTAGTGTAGGCCAGGCCCTAGTCTTCTAACTGCATGGAGTAGCCACACAACCCGTGGCTTAGTTTTGTTTCTAAAACGACTCCCATCCTTCTCTCTTAAGAGTGATATTTCCTCTGTATCATCCCTCCTGCTGTTCTTTGCACTTGCAAATGTACACCCCAGAGCTGGCTTCATGCCCTTTCCCCAACACTGATTTCTCTTCTCTACTAATATACTTTATTGTGTGTGTCAGAATATCTTCGTGCAAATGAGGTGACACTGCATATTTCCCTGTGGCAGCAGCAGGGATGTTGTTTTATGAATGTGCATCCAGAAGACACAGGAATGGCAGGCCTGATGCCTCCAAGGTGTCCTTCCTTTTAGACTCAATGTGTAATAAATAATAATAATACTTCATACTTTTATAGCTAATTTCATCTCAAGGTATTAAATTGCTTTTCACAGCTGGGTAAGGGTCATAGTAAGCTAATTTTACAGATGGGGAAACTGAGACCCAGAGATGTTAATTGATTTGCTCAAGATTCCACAGTGCCAGTGAGTGAGATATGAATAGGACTTGGCTCCTCCCAACACAAGGCTGTACTAACTCTAGGCCTTGGTGGGTTCCCAACACACAAAGACACATCTAGCAGTAAATTATTTGCTAGGACTGGCAGTTAGGGATCAACTGCTAAGGTTATAGAAAGTACACAGTAATTCCTTGCTAGGCCCTTTGGGACTGTCCAGTAGAAGGCAACAGAGCTATTCCTGTCCCCTATGTCTTCAAATCCATACCTCTCTGGGAGATATTCGTAAATGGACTTGGGTTTGGCTCTGTCTCTGTGTCCTGGGAGTTGCCTGGTGGGAGTATAACTGCATTAGCTGTTCATTTCTTTTGCTTTACTGCTTTTGCACCTGTATGAGCGGACTACAGGATGTCCCTGACTGCTGGTACACAGGTAGGTATTCTGGCCAATGTCCATATGTGAAACTCCTCCCATGAACATGTTCACTGTGGCCCTCATCCCTGGTGTATAGTTCTCTTCAGGCTCCCTGTGCTGGGGACCGGCTCCCTAGGTATAATTGGACCCACTCCAACGTGTATGTAAATCAGTGTAAAAGGCCTACTGAATTCAGTGGTGCAGGAGTAGATCTACAGGTCAAAATTTCCAATCCCTGGTGCCTAGGTTAAGCTCCTAAATTAGGCACCAAAACAGAAGTAACCTGATTTTTCTTAGCCCTGGTCTACACTAGGAGTTTAGGTCGAATTTAGCAGCGTTAAATCGATGTAAACCTGCACCCGTCCACACGATGAAACCCTTTTTTTTTTACTTAAAGGGCTCTTAAAATCGATTTCCTTAATCCACCTCTGACAAGTGGATTAGCGCTTAAATCGGCCTTGCCGGGTCGAATTTGGGGTACTGTGGACGCAATTAGATGGTATTGGCCTCTGGGAGCTCTCCCAGAGTGCTCTATTGTGACCGCTCTGGACAGCACTCTCAACTCAGATGCACTGGCCAGGTAGACAGGAAAAGGCCTGCGAACTTTTGAATTTTAATTTCCTGTTTCCATGATCACCTACAGCTTGTCACGCTGGCCAGAGCTCATCAGCAGAGGTGACCATGATGGAGTCCCAGAATCGCAAAAGAGCTCCAGCATGGACCAAACAGGAGGTACGGGATCTGATCGCTGTATCGGGAGAGGAATCCGTGCTATCAGAACTCCGTTCCAGTTTTCGAAATGCCAAAACATTTGTCAAAACCTCCCAGGGAATGAAGGACAGAGGCCATAACAGGGACCTGAAGCAATGCTGCGTGAAACTTAAGGAGCTGAAGCAAGCCTACCAGAAAACCAGAGAGGCAAACGGCCGCTCCGGGTCAGAGCCCCAAACATGCTGCTTTTATGATGAGCCGCATGCCATTTTAGGGGGTTCAGCCACCACTACCCCAGCCGTGTTGTTTGACTCCTTCAATGGAGATGGAGGCAACACAGAAGCAGGTTTTGGGGATGAGGAAGATGATGATGATGAAGTTGTAGATAGCTCACAGCAAGCAAGCCGAGAAACCGGTTTTCCCGACAGCCAGGTACTGTTTCTCACCCTGGACCTGGAGGCAGTCCCCTCCAAACCCACCCAAGGCTGCCTCCCAGATCCACCAGATGGAGAAGGGACCTCTGGTGAGTGTACCTTTTAAAATACTATACATGGTTTAAAAGCAAGCATGTTTAATGATTAATTTGCCCTGGCATTTGCGGCTCTCCTGGAAGTACTCCCAAAGCCTTTGCAAAAGGTTTCTGGGGAGGGCAGCCTTATTCCACCCACCATGGTAGGACACTTTACCACACCAGGCCAGTAGCACATGCTCGGGAATCATTGTAGGACAAAGCATTGCAGTGTCTGTTTGCTGGTATTCAAACAACATCCATTCTTTATCTCTCTGTGTTATCCTCAGGAGAGTGATATCATTCATGGTCACCTGGTTGAAAAAGGGTACTTTTCTTAAGGGGACATTCAGAGGTGCCCGTTCCTGCTGGGCTGTTTGCCTGTGGCTGAACAGAAATGTTCCCCGCTGTTAGACATGGGGAGGGGGGAGGGAGAGGGGATAGCCACGTGGTGGGGGGAGGCAAAATGCGACCTTGGAACGAAAGCACATGTGCTGTGTATGTAATGTTAACAGCAAGGTTTACCATGAAAGAGTGTAGCCATTGTTCTAGAAAATGTGTCTTTTTAAATACCACTACCTCTTTTTTTTTTCTCCACCAGCTGCATGTGCTTCAATGATCACAGGATCTTCTCCTTCCCAGAGGCTAGTGAAGATTAGAAGGCGAAAAAAACGCACCCATGATGAAATGTTCTCTGAGCTCATGGTGTCCTCCCACACTGAGATAGCACAGACGACTGCATGGAGGCAGACAATGTCAGAGTGCAGGAAAGCACAATATGACCGGGAGGAGAGGTGGCGGGCTGAAGAGAGGGCTGAAGCTCAAATGTGGCGGCACCGTGATGAGAGGAGGCAGGATTCAATGCTGAGGCTGCTGGAGGATCAAACCAATATGCTCCAGCGTATGGTTGAGCTGCAGGAAAGGCAGCTGGAGCACAAACCGCTGCTACATCCCCTGTGTAACCAACCGCCCTCCTCCCCAAGTTCCATAGCCCTTCACCCAGATGCCCAAGAACGTGATGGGGGGGCCTCCGGCCACCCAGCCACTCCACCCCAGAGCATTGCCCAAGCAACAGAAGGTTTTCATTCAATAAGTTTTAAAGTTTAAAACTTTTAAAGTGCTGTGTGGCCTTGTCCTTCCCTCCTCCACCACCCCACCTGGGCTACCTCGGTAGTTATCCCCCTATTTGTGTGATGAATGAATAAAGAATGCATGAATGTGAAGCAACAACGACTTTATTGCCTCTGACAGCGGTGATCAAAGGGAGGAGGGGAGGGTGGTTAGCTTACAGGGAAGTAGAGTGAACCAAGGGGCGGGGAGGTTTCATCATGGAGAAACAAACAGAACTTTCACACCGTAGCCTGTCCAGTCATGAAACTGGTTTTCAAAGCTTCTCTGATGCGCACCGCGCCCTCCTGTGCTCTTCTATCTGCCCTGGTGTCTGGCTGTGCGAAACCAGCAGCCAGGCGATTTGCCTCAACCTCCCACCCCGCCATAAACATCTCCCCCTTACTCTCACAGATATTATGGAGCGCACAACAAGCAGTAATAACACTGGGAATATTGGTTTCGCTGAGGTCTAACTGAGTCAGTAAACTGCACCAGCGTGCTTTTAAACATCCAAAGGCACATTCTACCACCATTCTGCACTTGCTCAGCCTGTAGTTGAACAGCTCCTGACTACTGTCCAGGCTGCCTGTGTACGGCTTCATGAGCCATGGCATTAAGGGGTAGGCTGGGTCCCCAAGGATAACTATAGGCATTTCAACGTCCGTAACGGTTATTTTCTGGTCTGGGAATAAAGTCCCTTCTTGCAGCTTTTGAAACAGACCAGAGTTCCTGAAGATGCGAGCGTCATGTCCTTTTCCCGGCCATCCCACGTTGATGTTGGTGAAACGTCCCTTGTGATCCACCAGTGCTTGCAGCACTATTGAAAAATACCCCTTGCGGTTTATGTACTCGCCAGCTTGGTGCTCCGGTGCCAAGATAGGGATATGGGTTCCATCTATGGCCCCACCAGTTAGGGAATCCCATCGCAGCAAATCCATCCACTATGACCTGCACATTTCCCAGGGTCACTACCCTTGATATCAGCAGATCTTTGATTGCGTTGGCTACTTGCATCACAGCAGCCCCCACAGTAGATTTGCCCACTCCAAATTGATTCCCGACTGACCGGTAGCTGTCTGGCGTTGCAAGCTTCCACAGGGCTATCGCCACTCATATCTCAACTGTGAGGGCTGCTCTCATCTTGGTATTCTTGCGCCTCAGAAAAGGGGAAAGCAAGTCACAAAGTTCCATGAAAGTGCCCTTACGCATGCAAAAGTTTCGCAACCACTGGGAATCATCCTAGACCTGCAACACTATGCGGTCCCACCAGTCTGTGCTTGTTTCCCAAACCCAGAATCGGCGTTCCACTGCATGAACCTGGCCCATTAGCACCATGATGCCCACATTGCCAGGGCCCCTGCTTTGAGAGAAGTCTGTGTCCATGTCCTCATCACTCACGTTACTGCGCTGACGTCGCCTACTCGCTCAGTATCGCTTTGCCAGGTTCTGGTGCTGCATATACTGCTGGATAATGCGCATGGTGTTTAATGTGCTCCTAATTGCCAAAGTGATCTGAATGGGCTCCATGCTTGCCATGGTATGGCGTCCACACAGAAAAAAGGCGCGGAACGATTGTCTGCCGTTGCCCTGACGGAGGGAGGGGCGACTGACGACATGGCTTACAGGGTTGGCTTACAGGGAATTAAAATCAACAAAGGGGATGGCTTTGCGAGAAACTGAATGGCCCCCTCAAGGATAGAACTCAAAACTGGGTTTGGCAGGCCATTGATTTCACAGAGGGAAGGAGGAGAAAATGAATACAAAACAAATCTGGTCTATTTCTTGTTTTGAGCCACTTCATCTAGCTTTATAAATCTTTCTGGCAGCAGACTGTGCAATACGACCACTAGCTGTTATCATCTCCTGGGTGCTCAGCAGAAGACGGTGCGGTATGACGACTAGCCATCATCTTCTGCTGGCTGGAGATTAAAAGACAGTGCACTGCCAGTAGGACTGAATTTCCACGAGACGAAACTTAAAAGGGAAATGACCTGGCTGAGTCACTCCCATGTTTGCCCAGGCGCCCGATTAAAAGAGCAGCCAGGACTACATCGATGAGGGCTACCAGTTATACTGCACTGTCTGCTGCCAAAAGGCAATTAACTGCTGCTGTGTAGCAATGCAGTCCCACGTCTGCCAGCACCCAGGAGACATACGGTGACGGTTAGCTGAGCGGGCTCCATGCTTGCCGTGGTATCGCGTCTGCACAGGTAACTCAAGAAAAAAGGCGCAACACGATTGTCTGCCCTTGCTTTCACGGAGGGAGGGAGAGAGGGAGGGAACGGGGGCCTGACAATATGTACTCAGAACCACCCACGACAATGTTTTAGCCCCATCAGGCACTGGGATTTTTACCCAGAATTCAGATAGGCGGCGGAGACTGCGGGAACTGTGGGATAGCCACACAGTGCAACGCTCCAGAAGTCGACGGTTGCCTCGGTACTGTGGACACACTCCGCCGACTACATGCACTTAGAGCACGTGTGTGGGGACACACACCATCAACTGTATAAAACCGCTTTCTACAAAACCGACTTCTCTAAATTTGACCTAATTTCGTAGTGTAGACATGCCCTTATTAAATGCTGAGTAATCCCAGTCCCCTTAAAGCGAAGGGGACCTGCAAGTACTCAGTAGCTTTGAAGGTCAGGGCACTGCTGTTTAGGTGCCCAGTTACGGATTTAGGAGTCCAACGTTGGGTGCTCAGGTTTGGAAACTCTGGACATAGCCCTTAAGCAGAGGACTTGTCTTCTCAAAGGCTAAGGGGCTTTTCCCAGGTCCTGCTCTTTTACTGCCCCTGCCCCTGCGGGGGGACTGGGGACCTGCTCCTGCCCGCGTTCCCCCGCCCCGGCCCCGGCCCCGGCCCCGCTGCTTCTTTCCCTGCTGCGCCTCCGGCAGCCTCCCCTCCCCGCTTGGGGGCTGCTGATCCGCCTGCCCCGGCACTAGCTCGGCGGGAGATGACGCCGCTCTCCGGGTGGTCTCCCTCCCGCTCGGCGGAGTGCCCGAGGTCAGCCCACAGCTGCCCCCGAGGGACAGGGGCCCCGGCCGGCGGCCACAAGAGGCCCGGATGCGACGCAGCCGCCCGAGCGCCCCCCCCCGCGCCCCCTCTTCCCCCGCGCTCCCCGCGCCGCTCCTCTGCCCGCCACACGCGCCTCTTCGCTCCCTCCCGCAACGCCCCGGTGCTGAGGGGGCGATGTGTGAGCGACGGGTGCGGGTCCCGCGGGGGAGGGGCGTGAGCGGCGGGCGGGAGGCGAGTGGGAGCTTCGGGGGGGAGGAGGCCGAGTGGGGGCGGGGCGACAGTCCGGGCACCGGTTCCTCCCCCGCTTTCCTTCTCGGGGGCTGCTCACGCCCCGCCCCCCAGGCAGGCAGGCGCCGCACACGGCAGGGGCGTTGGGCTCATTCGCTCTCCGCGAGCGCCGGGGGCGGGGCTGACTCAGGCGGCAACGCGCCTTTCGGTCCTCAGGAGCTCTCCGTAACCGGGTGTTATGCAAATGAGGCCGTGCCTCATCTGCATATTGCCGCGGCTGCCGCCAGACCCGCACCGCTCCGAGCGCGTCACAACAGAGACGGGGGGCGCGAGGACGAGACAACGTCTCCTATTGGCCCAGGAGCCAGACATGCTGCAGAAGAGCTGGGTGGGGCTGGAAAGTCTCTCCCGCCGTTGGGCCACTAAGAGCCGTTGCCTCGCCCCCCTTGTCTCGGTGCCAGGCGGTCTGCGCCTCACGGGGCGCCCGGCCCCCATTGCGCGGGCCCTGCGGGGACACCGAGTCGGTCACGCGCGCGGCGCGAAGCGCGGTCACCGCACCGAGCCGGGCAGCTGACGCGAACCCCGGTGTCCGGCCGAGCCGCCGTAACCCGCCACGCCAGTAGGGGCTGCCCTCGCTGAGCCGCCCTCTCTATGGCTCTTTTCTGCGGCAGGGCCCTGCCGGCGGCTGCTCTCTACACACGTGTCCGCTCTATGGGGCTGGAGGGCCGCGCTGCGACAGGGGAGGCCCCGTGTGGGGCTGGCCATGGAGCTGCCTGTTCGCAAATGACCAGTGTATTGCGCGAGGCCTGGCTCCGTTAACACCCTGCATCTCGTTTCATTTGTTGACATTTGCACTTTCTGCAGCGGGGCCTTCCGTGCCAGTGAAATGTCATTCAAACCACCAAGGGCTGAAGCCTGCGCCGGGCTCCACACGGGGCGCCTCGTCTCTTTCAGCTACCGAAAGCAACAGCGGGGATCCCGGGCAATCGGGTTGCCCTCACTAAAGATGGCCGCCACTCCCATTATTTACAATACCCGTGAAGCCCGATTGCCCTGAGGTAAATGGAAGCCATTCCCCCGCCGCCCCAGCGACCGCTTGGTTGCCCCCAGTAAACATGGCGGCCGCCGCCGGGTCCCTTTGTTTCGAGAGCAGGGTTTGAGGCCTGGCTGCTCGGAGCGGAGATGGCCGCTCCCTGCGCGGTGTGGTTTGGAGATCAGGCAAGAATCTCTCCCAGCGCCGCGGGCCGGGCTCGCTCGCCTCGGCGTGTGTCGGCCCGGCTGGCCCCGTCCGCGCCCGGGGCAGCTCCCCGCCCCCACTGCGTCCCAGCAGCCGCAGCTACAGCCCTGCCCGCACTGTGCCCGCTTCCCCACCACCCCCCGGTCTGCCCCCACCCACGCTGCACCTCCCAACACTTCCTTACCCCCCCCGCCTCCTACACCCGCTTACCTCCCAGGTCTGCCCCCACCTGCACTGCACCCCCTGCCCCCTACATGCCCTCATCTCCGAGCGCTGCGCCCCCCGCCCCGATACCCCCTTACCCCCAGCTCCACCCCTGCCCGCACGGATGGAGCGCCCCACCTCCAATACCTCCTTCCCCCCAGCTCCAAACTGAGGGGGTACCCACCCCCTTTGTCCCTGGTCGGTGCTGACCGTGTGTTGCCTCTGGCAGGAGGAGAGAGCCGTTTGCCCCTACGACGCCAATCACCAGATGCCCAGAGCCTCTCTGGCTAAGCACATGGTGGCCTGTCGGCTGAGGAGGCTGGAGTACTCCAGAGAAGAGCAGGTAGCCACCTTCAGCTCTGGGCGGACTGGTTGGTTTTTTCTTAGGGCAGGAATCCCTTGGTCAGGTTTTGCTGAGAGGAAATAGTTTGGCAGTTTTAAGAGGTCTGGATTGGTTCAGATAAATCTATTGTTTATACTCTAGGCCCAGAGAAATCATATAAAGGAAGGCCCTGATGCTGCAGGTGGATCCGTGCAGGTGGCCCGTGCACCTGCATAAGTCCAGTGAGACTCTGTCTGGATGTGAAGGCCATGGTTTATCAGACTACAGAATTGGGGAGCCCTGGCGGTTCTGGGCAGAGATGCTTGAATCTTAGGGCTCGTGTACACTGGCAATTTACAACACTGCAACTTTCTCGCTCAGGGGTTTGAAAAAACACCCCCCTGAGCGCAGCAAGTTTCAGTGCTGTAAAGCGACAGTGTAAACAGGGCTGGTAGCTATGCCTTTCGTTGAGGTGGTTTTTTTAGAGCCCTGGGAGAGCTCTCTGCTGTGATCACACAAGCCACATTAAAGCGCTGCCACGGCAGCGCTTTAGCATTGCCAGTGTAGACTAGACCTTAGCTATAAACTTGGGAATGGTATAATTAATGTCTTTTGGTTTGTAGGCTGAAATGTATGACTCTGCATTTTACTACGAGAAAGCAAAGATACCCACCATTACTATAGGTAAGTATGAATTTGGTAATGGTTGTACAGTGGAATGCAGACACTTCAGGTGACAATGTTACCTCAGGTTTCAGAGTAGCAGCCGTGTTAGTCTGTATTCGCAAAAAGAAAAGGCCCGATGAACTGAGCTGTAGCTCATGAAAGCTTATGCTCAAATAAATTGGTTAGTCTCTAAGGAGCCACTAGTACTCCTTTTCTTTTTGCGAATGTTACCTCAGTTGCTCCAATGTGAGAGAAACTTTCTTATTCTCATCATCTAGATCTTTTAAAAATAAATTTGGCTTGTGGCACTTTACCTTCATTCTGCAAAGCTGAGCAGCACACCTTTTTTATTACTCTGTGCTAGTCAGAGGGTGTTTTTCCTCCTCATTTTCAAAGTTCGAAGAAGATATTATAATTTAATTCCTAGTTATTTATCAGCATATTTGTGGCAGATTGGGTTTTTTTGTGTTTTTTTTTTTTGTTTTCATATTTCTAACACAGCTTACAAGTTCCCTTTGCTTTTTTATTTTCTTGTTTGTGCACCGGACTCACCTGTAATGTGAGTAGATCACATGTATACTGTATGTCATCTCCCACCTCAGCAGTTTGACCCAGCTCTAACAATAGCGTTTAGCTGCTGAAGTAGAGCTTCTGAGGGGAGACCTGTGTTTTCATTGCAGTTCTACATTAACTAGTGGAAACATTAGTGTGGGATGGTTCTTGATTGGGTAAGGGAAGATTATCTTTAATGTGTCTGCAGTGCATTGCTGTACTTGTTTCCAAATTAATCTTGCTCTGGAATTTAGAGGTCATTCCCACCAAGATTATAAGGCCCTTTTAAGGTAGATAAAAATGTGATCTTCAGTTGCTTGTCCCCCTTTAAATGGCAGAGTTACAATTAACAGATATTTATATCAAGTGTTTGAAAAATCTGTTCAGCACAGTAATAATAATAAAGCAAGACACACAGAGTGAGACTATGTTCGGAGGAGGTTAGAACCTGAAAAACACACACACAGGAGGCAGGACACAGTAGCAGGACCAGAAGAGTAACTTGATATCATTTACATGTAATTGTAGAATAAATATAAATCTTATTAACTGGTTGTGGTTTGGTTTTCTGGACTAAATAATGTGGAATGGATGTAAGAACAAACTTTTAAAAAGCCAGAATATATTTGGTTAAAATTTTTCCATTACAGTCAAAGAATTCCTGAGTGTCTGATGGCCTTTTGCTGAACATCATTAATTCAGGATGAGGACTATTATTCTCTCTGTACAATAACCACTGCCTACCTGTCCGTTAAACCTCGCCAGCTAAGAGCACAGATTTAGCACATACCTCAGGATGGACTAGTACACAGGTACAGGAATTTTGTAAAATTTTTTTCCTTTTTTTCAGACAAGGATCTACAGTTTCACATTATTAAACAAGCTAAAGCTTTAAGTGCTAAAGAAGGTGGAGGTTACAGTGAAGGTAAGTGGAATACACAGATTAAGCCAGGGGTTCTCCAGTTTTTCGGTAGTGTGGGCCATCTCTCCTCCCATTCATGATCACTCAAGCCACCTCTTTCTCAGTCTCCCTTGATCTCATTTGTGTGTTCACTGTCATACAATATTCATCTGCTCCCTTACTAATTCTGGTCCCCACAGCTGTGTTCTCCTTCCTCACTTGGGATCTGGGGAGGGTTCAAGTCCTGCATGTTCAACTCAAGAGCTATCTTCAGGACTGGAAATCTAGCCCTGCAAAGCTCATGATGTTCCTTTAATGCCAGTCCCACAATCCCACTACTTAAAATCTTTCCCCTTCTGACCTCCTCTGGCCCAGCTCTCTGAGCTGTCCCCTCTTCTGCCTTCCAGAACCCCTCAGGCTGAACCTGGCACTGCTCCCCACTCCAACTGCTGGGAATCCTTTTCCTGGACAAGAAACCTTCCCTTTTGCTTTTACTTCCTCCTCTGAATTCCCAAACTAACATTTGTTTTATTGGGCATGTGATATGTAGTTGTCTTTCGTTGCCCCACGATACATGAACCTTCAATTTCCATTTTTACAGTGGATTATTGCAAACTTTCCAAAGAGGAGTTAGAGTGATTTAGTCAGAGGGGCCTGCTCCCCTGTAGATAGGATGGACATTGTGTCCACCCATACATTTAAGTCACTACTTCCTGTTTTTCACTGATCAGCAGAGAACACACAAAACAGGCTGGAGCCCAGGAAAGGACAGACATAGATTTCTCAAGAGAATGAAAGATGAAATCAAGACAGACCCTTGACAAACTGTGCCTGCTTGTACAGATGGCAGTAGAGCTACAGTGTGCGCTGTGGGAGGGATTGTGGCACCTGTATAAAGTTGCATTAAGCTACTGACTCAGTTATTTTAAAATACAGATATGTGCACAAATTAGGGTTGCCAACCCTCCAGGATTGTCCTGGAGTCTCCAGAAATTAAAGATTAGTCTTTAAAGACTGTCACGTGATAAAACGTCCAGGAATACATCCAACCAAAATTGGCCGTCCTAGTGTACAAAGGGAAAAAGGTGTATGCTCATTCTCCCTTTCTGACTTGCTAACTCAGCAGCCGAATGCAGCAGCGCTGACTGGAAGACTTTTCTGCTCTGTTTTTCTTTCTCTAGTATAGAATGGAAACCCGTAGAATGGGCTCTTTGGAAAGGAGGCACCTGGAAATGTTCATAAGATTGATGGCATATTTGGAAGATGGGTTCCCCATGGTTTAACAAAACTGTAGTAATGTTAATTTCAAATCTTAATCTAACCCAGTGGTTCCCAAACTGGGGTTCGTGAAATGTTACAGGGGGGTTGCGGGGAAAAATTCCCTAATGGCAGACAGAGTTGTCTCTAGGGACCCTGGACAGCATGGGGCCAGCAGCCCGGAGCCCCTGGACTTCCAAGAGCTAAGCAGATCAAAGCAAGCGTATCTATCACACTGAGGAGATTTAAACTTCAAGACTTCTTATAAGAAATGGAAAGGGAGATGGATATTTTCTGCTGTTCTTAAAATTAAATAGGCAGCTAGTATTGTTTTTAAAATTATTATGAAGAAAAGGTTTAAGCTTTGTTTGTTTTTGCCTGGACTGTTCAAGACCTGAATGATTGTGTAGGAGCAACGATTTGAGTTGGCTTCTTAAATACTTTCATGCTGTTTCACATCTGATACTCCTTGATGAAACATAGGAGCCTTGTCTTATAACAGGCTTATTCAAAGTGATACAAGCTATGAAAGTGAGATCTTGGAAGAGTGTTGCCGTTTTCATAATAATAAATAGTGTGTAATAAGCATGTCATAAAACATATTTTATGTTTCCAAGATCACTGCTTTTATCATTTATACTCGGGTAAAGGAGAAAATCCCTGGAAATACTCATTTTTAGGAGGGGGTTCACGAGCCTTGACGTTTTACTGAATGGGGTTCCCAGGTTGTTAAAGTTCAGGTTAGATCAGTGGATCCTAGATGCACTTGACAACTTTAAAAGAAAATAAATGAATACCAAAATGTGCACCATGTTCTGTATTGCAAAAATACATCTATGGGCCACTAGGTGTCATAGTTATATCTCACCATCCTATTTTAACATTGTGTTCTTGCACTTTTTAGAAGCAATCTGAAGAAAGAACCAAAGTTGTCCAAACTGTCCACATTCACCTAATAACTTGTTAATTTATTATCAGGTTTTACTTGGTAAACACTTACTCTTTTCTCTCAAACTCTCCACTAACGCAAAGTTGTAGTCCAGGTTTTTAATACACAGTCATCAAGAAATGTGAAGTTTTATGGTGCATAATTGTCAAATTAAGGTTGCTTTAGGAACCAGAAGATTTAATTTTCTGAATTTTAAAACCTTAGTCATAATATCTGTTAACACAAATTTTGCCTTCAGTTTCCTTGGCTTGTTTAAAAGAGGGTGATAGCTGAGCAGACCTTCAGGTAAACACAGCTACTTTTATTTGAATAGGTGGAACTCCTAGTAAGTTGTTATAATTGTAACAGAAAATAGGGCATATTTCACGGGTTCTTAATCTTTGTCACATCTGGATCAGCACATCTGAACACAGAGAGTTTTAGCTTTTCTCTTCTTACAGGGTAGTCTTTGCTGTGTGCTATGACCCCATCCTGAATGAAATGGACCTAGCTGATCTTTCTGCTCTTGAAATATTTTTCAATAAAAATGTCCTTGATTCTTCTTTCAAGAGCAGGGGTGAGACTGAAGGGGAATTAAGGAGATGAATGTTCTCCTTACTTAGGCTTTGTCTCCATTTACAGCATGTGTCGAGTACATACACTGCATGCCCACCTAGCACAGGTATAAATAGCTGTGTAGATGGTGAGGCACTGCTTGGGCAAGTAGAGTAAAGACACACCTGAACTTTAGGGTGTGTACTCTACTCACTCTCAATATGCCCGAGCAGTGTCTCTCACATATACACTGCTATTTTAAGCAGTGTAGTGTTCCACTGCCAGAGTCTTTCTCCACTGCAAGGAAGGGCTGTAGCGGTGGGGAGGCAGCGGAGAACGACTCCAGCATTACCCCACTACGGGAGCCTTTTCCTGCTGCAAGGAAAGGCTCTGGCATCGCTGCTGGAGCCTTTTTCCATTGCTTCTCCCTGCCAGAGCCTTTCATTGCCACGTGTATCTAACCACCACAGTCTGAACGCAGCCTGTTTTTCAGTGCAGCATGTAGTTACACGTAACCTACATGCCCCTGACAGTGTAGACTAGACCTAAAAGATATACAACGTCCTTTCTGCAAGTGATAGCCTTTCATAAGTACCATATTCTGTTGTTTCAAGAAATTCACTTTGAAATGCTACAGTATGTTGGAGAGAGTGTGACTGGAGGTTTGACCATTCTGTTTGAAAGAAATAAAATCTTTGCCATAAAACAGGGAGCGTGACTACAGTTTTAACAAATTGTGGAAGCAGGGTTTTTTTTTAGCTAGCAGGTAATGAATACATCTTGATAACTGTATAGCTAGGGAGTAAGTGTAGACTAATAACTGGGAGGAGACTGGCAACTCTGTTTTGCCAATTGTAAATGCTTTTGTTGCACATTACTTCTCTTCAGGGTTTTTAAACCGACTAGCAAGGTGAGCGTGTAGAAGGCACCCTATTCTGAATTGTCTTTGAAAGCATTCAGAACAGACAGTTGAGCATTATCTGTTTGGTCAAACAGAGGCTTTGATTCTAGTTATTGCCAATAGAATGTTGGCTGTTAACTAGTTTGCAGTTGAAATTTGGAAACAAGTTTTAAAATAAATATGTACTATTGGACCAGTACAAAAACATTCTTTTGCAGGCTAATGGGCTGTCACTAATAACATAATATAGGAAATCGTATTGTGGACTAGATGTTTTTTGTCGGCATTCTCTCCCTTTGCCCTCAAATAGCCCTCATAGTCCCTGCAGGAGACACCAAAACTCTTGGCTCCCCAGGTGTGTATTTGAGGAAGGCTAATGAAATAGAAGTGTAGAGGCCATTTGGTGACAGTCTGTTACAGAGTCATCATTTCATGAAGCAGACGTCAGTGGTTTCCTAAAATTAAGCCAACTAAAGTACTTTTTAAGCTATCAGAATCCAGTAAAGCTAAAGAAATCTGTCTTGCACAAGTGAAAAATATGTAAATAGTGTCCAAGTTCCTAGTGCCAGTACACTTGCTCCTCCCCACAAGTTTCTTTGTGTATCAATATTCCCATTTTATAGAAGTAATAATGTCAGTTTGTTTACAAGCTTTAGGTGCCTATTCTTCACTGCCTGTTGAAGTTCCCCAAAACCACAAACGCTTCATCTGTGACCTGACTCAAGCTGATCGTCTTGCAATCTATGATTATGTCCTGGAAGAGACGAAGAAACAGAGGTCCAGATCCCAAGCCACCGAAAATGACAGTGATCTCTTTGTAGATTTGGCAGCTAAAGTCGCCCAAGGTTTGAGAAATATTCCAGTTCGTGAGTTTTACAATTAAAATGGCAGTGTTTGTCATCTTCAAATGTTGTCACATTTCTACAGTTAGAGGGATTTGGTTGAACATTTATTCAGGTTTGAATTAATAAAATGTAAACAAAATTGTGGATTCTAGGAAAAGGACAAAAATTATGCAAACTAGCCTGGAAAAGAGCTGGCAAATACTCTTTTTGTATTATAGTTCTTTTTTAAAAAAAAAAAAGTAGAATTCAGGACACAGGTAAGATACCTTCAGGTCCTGTAATGTGGTGGTCTATGTGTAGTTGCCTATTGTATCTTTCTCCTTTCCATCTTCAATTATGCCAGCTTCCTGTCCAAACAGTTCTTCTGCTCTTCGCTCATTGTATCTATTGCCTGCATCTCAGCAGGAGGAGGGATCCTTCATTTCTGCTGCAACAGGCCTGCACTTCTTTGGCTCACAAGTGAATGTGAAATTTTGCAAGATTTCTGCTGTGAAAGCTGATAAGAGAGTAAAGCAGCATGGAATACTAACAATAGAAATGTGATAAGTGACACATGATAGTCTTTTGGCACAAAGAAAATTCTGGCTAAATATATAAACTAGTGAGACAGATCAGGACTCCTCCAATTACTATATTCTGTAAAACGTACAATATGCATGCAAGGAAAAAATGCCTTCTTTCTGGAGCCCGATCCTGCAAAAGGATCTGCATGACCATAGACATTTACATTTGCTGGATTGATCCCTCTGTTTGCCAGACTTCAGCAGTTCAATAATACGGGTTTTGAAAATGTGATTTGTAAAATAGTATTTAGGAGTGTTCTTTTTTTAAATCACTTATTTCAAGTCACTAAATAAGTGGTCTTATTGCAGTGTCTCAGAGTTCATGTAATAATCTTGTATGGTTGCTTGAATGCCTTTTATTTTGGTTGTTGATTTTGGTCTTCATTGGGTAAGCAGATATCTTCCAGTTTTCTCTCCAACTTCCCTAGACACTGTTGGATGCTATAAATAAATACCAGAGAAACATCTATTAAAAGAACTTGGCACAAACTTACCTTTAGTCCTGTAAGCAGCATCATTCTAAGACAGCCCAATTAGGTGTTCTCAAGTACCGATGTATTGCCTCTGAAATTTTGTTTTTAGTTTGCTTAACCACTTGTTTCACCTTCAATTTGTATTAGATGATGGTCAAAAAGGTCCAAAGTCTCATCTTGAAATCCTGGCAGAAATGCGGGACTATAAAAGACGGCGGCAGTCGTATAGAGCTAAGAATGTGCATATAACAAAGAAATCTTACACTGAGGTGAGCATCAAATGCTTTTGTAGAGAGTGCAAGCCCTTGCAGGCATTAGAATGCTTAATCTTTTCATGGTGTACACTCTCTAATGTGCTCTATTCAGATTAGTAAAAACAGTTTTAACTACAATACCTAGGCAAAAAAATCTTAAAGAAACTTTTTGACCAAGTCTGAAGATGTGGGTTAGTAAATGTGTTAGCAATTTTATAAAACTCAAAAAGAAATGTTAATGGTTTAAAGTATATTTTCTCCTCTGGTTGATTGTCAGTGTTTCCTGATATCATTTTGTGGCTCTCCTTTAGTTTGAGCTATGTCAATTTGAAAGTTGCATAAACTACTTAGAGGGGAACTGCAGGGTTAAAAACCATATGTATTTAAAATGCATTTTTCCTTACCCCAATTACGATACCGACAGCTGAAACTGTTAAAAATGAAATAACTTTAAAAATCTTGTGCTCATCATGGTGTTTATTCTTTTTTCTTCATTTGAATAGACTAGTCAATTTCAGTATCAGTTTCTTGTGCCTTAGCTATTTGGGGTTGCAAAGACTTCAGAGAAATGTTTTCAGATGCAAACAGAGAACTTTTTTCGCTGCAAGTTACTGAATATATTTATCACAGCTGCTTTTAATACTGAGTTTTGTACATGCAAATTCCAACAACCTACATGTTGATAGTGTCCCTTTAAGGTGCTTTTTAGTAAAGTTACTTTGGAGTTTTTATTTCAGCAAACAAATGTTTTTTTCCATACAAATATCTAGTGCATTTAACAACATCTCAGACCTAATCTTTTTCCTGGTACTGTATTATCTAGTCTATTTTAGCTTCAAGTTTCCTTTTACCAATCTCTTCCCAGGTAATCCGAGATGTGATTGGTGTGCACATGGAAGAACTCAGCAGCCACTGGCAGGAGGAAGGTAAACCAGACAATGCAGAGATGTGTGAAGGAGGAAAATCTTCCATTTCAGCAAAATCTTCAGGAAGGTATTAACAAGAACCTCACAGCACTCACCAGAATGCTTTCTTTGTGCAGGGACACTGGCAACCGTTGATCCATAGTGACCTATTATTGTATTCTAGTAAAAAGAAAAGGAGTATTGTGGCACCTTAGAGACTAACCAATTTATCTGAGCATAAGCTTTCATGAGCTACAGCTCACTTCATCGGATGAATTTTCTAGTAGTATGCAGAAGCCCAAGTTGAGAAATAGACCCATTTTACTGGACAGTACAAATCCATACTAAGATAGTCCTTGCCCTGAGGAGTGTATGGCTTACGTAGACAAGACAAAGGACAGGAGAAAAGAAGTGTTGTTCCCATTTTGCAGATGGGGAAACAAAGCGACTTTTTTCTAATACCACACAGGCAGTTTGTGGCAGAGCCAGGACATGAACATAAGCTCTCCTGAGTCCTAGTACAGCACTGTAACCACAGGTCTCAGCCAGTCACAAAGCAGCTGGGGAGAGAAAAACCTGTGAAAATGTGACTTTTAAAACACAAGAATTGGCGGGAAGATGCGGGACTGGAATAGTACCTTAAACTAGTTTGAATTCCTTTTTAAAAAAATTGATTAGATGTCAAGTGGACAATGTCCCTTTAAGGTTCTCGTAGTTACATGAACTTAGCTGTGTTGCACTACTAGTATACTTAACAGTAATCCTTCACTTGGGTACTGAAAAAAAGCAAACAGGTTAGACTTTATTACCTGTGTGCCATGGAAGTGTGTCCGTGTCACTGTGTGGTGCTTGCCATTTTTATTTCCTAACTTGCGTGGTTGAAATAGTAAACAAATCAGATCTATTTCAGCCTTTGCACCTAAAGTACTGGGGGAAGAAATTGCAGCCTGTCTAACGAGAGAAGCCAAAATCAGTGGCTGAAAGTGTCTTGTTTCCAAGCTCTTATTATCACAAACAAGAGAAGAAGAAAATGACCCTACCAAACAGAATACTGTTCCTTTTCATTGCCTACCAGAGGCAGACAGATGGAGATGAAGAAAAGTATTCTAATAACTACAGTGTTTATGAAACTAGTTATTAAACAAAACCAATGACTCTTTTCTTCAGAAACGAAGAGAGACGGTCAGCATCAGTGGACTCTCGACAGTCTTGTGGAAGCTCTAAGGATGTTGATCGATCTAGACACAGGAGAGATCCCAGCAGAAGTCCAGACAAACAAAAAAGAAGTCGAGAAAGAGGCAAAGACAGGGATTCCAGAAGAAAAAGAGAGAGGCAAGTGTTACTCTAAGCAATTTGTTTGCCTGTACCAGTCAGTGATGATAGTCACCAGTGAAATGTAATGGTGCATCAGAGTTTAGTGCAGGAACGTAATACTCAATCCAAGTGGAAATGCTGGAGAATTCAGGGAGGCAGAATGTAATAACCCAGATCAGCCAAGCTAAGCTCCTGTCCATGCAGAATTTGCTGTGGGATTTTTAAAAAACTACAAGTCATCCAGATTTCAGGGTTTAATCAGGGGTCCAAAAGGTGGCTCCTCCAGCAGTGACTTCCCCCTCACAATACAGGAGCATTGGCTCAGATCTGACCCAAAGAGTCACCTAGGGCTCTCTACTTGTGTGTTATGGGCTGTATATTATGAATTAACCACACCTTGTATTACTGATAGCTACTTAGTTGTTGTACATGTAGTGAATTTTAATACATACTTCCGAGGAGTTTGCATGGGGATCTGCCAGTTAGATTGGTTGCCAGCTCTACCATTTGCTACACTTAGAGGTGTCTGATCCTTTTTTTCTAAACGGGAAGCTTTCCTAAGCTTCAGAACAGAATTGCCCGTAATGAATGACACTAACACCACTGGAGTCCCGTAGAATTCACTTGGATCTGGCACTGGTGCAAGTGCTAGAGCCAGCAGATCCCAGCTGAGGATCTGGGTCCAAGTGTGGTTTTAGGAACTTCCCTGTCAGGCTCCCGGGCTCTCTTTGTGACCCTCTGTTGGTTTACAACAGAAATGGGAAAAATTATATAGCACAATCCTAGCAAGTGTGTATCAGCTCACAAAAACACAAATGCTTTGATCATATACTTTGGTGCATAAACTGGAGTAGCTGCTTGTCTCATAAAATGGGCTTTACGCAGTTGTTTTTACAAGATACATTGTGCTCTGTCAGAGTGCAGGATTGTGCAATGAGACTTGAATAAAGCGCACTGGAAATGAACCCTCAAAGGGAGGACAGTGACAAGATTTGGAAGGAAGTGCTTAGATTTAAAGATCTTTTCGGTCTTGAAAGACTTCAGGCTTCTCTAGTGTTCAGACTCTCATCAGTGAAAGTTCAGTCAGCCAAGCAGTTTTGGCGTAATCTGTTAAGTGCTGAGATCCTAACAAGACATTGACTATAATGGCTTGTTTCTATTTCAGGGCTGAAGACAAGTATCACAACCACAAAAGAAGAAAATAGAAAAAGGACTGTAAAGAAGATGTTTGTCAGCTGTGAGTTAAGGAAATAGACTTAAACTGGATCATTCAGAGCTGTGAATATTAGCAGCATGCTGATGGTGATAGCATTATGAATCGAACATTGTACCCACAGCTGGGAGGCTACCAAAGCCATCTTTCCCTCATCCTGATAGCCTTAGCATGATCTCATGTCTCAGAAGGTTTTTATCTCTGCATTAGAAGGTGACGTGTAATTTGTTGTATTGCCTTTGACTGATTGATAAATATAATTTATTACATTGTCGTTTTTCATTCAGCCTAACTTGGTCTGGTGATTGAAGCAAAAGAGGAAGCGATGAGGATTCAAATTTGTGCTGGTTTGCAGTGACTTTGGGAGGATACTCTATAGTCTTATGGATCAGTCACCCCATTGGAAACCTGGATAAAGTGTAGTGTGAAGGCGAGCATGTAACAAGGTGGTTAGTGCACTAGCCTCTGAAGACCTGGGCCCTAAGTCACAAGAGAGTGTGTTGACTGCTCTCATCCTAGTCTCCATTCTTGCATACTGCAAAGCCGTCATGTTCAGTGAAGTAGCAGGCTGGCTGTGAGGTGCATTAACAGTGTTGTTCAGAGGAGGCTAGGTCGGGGCCGACCTATGCTCTGCCTGGCTCAAGTCACTGCTCTTTCACTGTAACTTATGAACATTTCATGCAAAGCAATGTTAAACAGGAGGGAGACCTCACTGAAAAGCAGGTAAGCTGAGCTTCCCTGGAGAAATTTAAAAATAAAACCTAAATAGCTGAGCCATCCATAGTCTGTGGCTCGGGTTCTGACTGTAAAATGGGGATGATGATGTTTGGCCCCCTTTGTAAAGCACTTTGAGGCATTCATGTCAAGAGCATTGTATAAGAACCAAGTCTGCTTTTCTTCTCTGCCTCTGCTAAAAATCTAACAAGGCTGCCTACTATGAGGGTGGTTGGGCTGATATGGACACTTGGCATTGGACTGAGACCATCCAGTAATTCAGGTGGTGAACAGCAGTTGGCACATGGGGATGATTTTCACTCTCAACCGCTATGGGCTGCAATTGAACTGATGATGCTGCGGTTAAAGGTTTTGTCCCATCAGCAATCATGAGAGCCCTTCCACCCAGAAACGAATAAATCAGTTCCCATAGTGCACTGGGATCAATAGTAGCTGACATACTACTGTACTAGCAACGTATTGTGCAGTTGGCCACGGGCCTTGGTGCATGCGTGATTTTAGGACTCCTGTTTCCTAATGAGTGGAGATCATGTTTTGCTCCAGTGTGTATAATCTGTCTGTTGAGAGAGCCATGAAACATGCAGGCACAGCAGCTCAGGTTAAGGATTGGGTCTTGGCCTGGTTTTCATTGCACCGAACAAGACCCCTTCATGTTGCTTTGTATCAGTTCTTTAGTGTGAGCTAATTCCCCATCAGTTTCTTGAGTTTATAATGTGGCTGTTTATGTGTAAATGCTGCAATTGCTTATCTGTAATCCTTCCCATAGTGTCTTCCCATACTTCCCGGTGGTCAGAGCCAGAGGACAGGTCTTTGCCTCCCCACTCCAAATGTGCTGCCAAAGGTTTGGAAAATCTGTGTCTGACTCATCTGTCAATGGAACAAACTCCCCAGTGAGTGCTGCTCAGTGTGGGCTTTAATCCCATTGCAATCTGGGATTGCTTTTCCTCATGTCTTTTCAATGTCTTTCCCGGCAGTCATTAGATGACCAGGTTGAGGCCTGTGGGAAAACCGGCTTGGGACGTTGGCACACCAGTGAAAGTGAGTTTGAAAAAACATTGGTTAAAACGCAGCCCATTTCATGTTGCGGCTGTCCAGGAGGGTGCTGTGGACAGCCCTAAATTCCTCACGCTCTCGCTCTGCTCCCCTTCCCAGGACCACAGGCAGGCCTTGGGGATTTGGAGCAGGCTTGAATTTCAGTTGATTCACTCGGGAATGCTGGGGCAGAGAGGATCGTGGGATTGACCAGCTCCCAGGTGTAGGAACTTTCTGGGAACTTGCCTGTAAAAATGTATGTATTGTAACTCCTGAGAGACACAGTGTTGTTGTGAGTGTGCAGCTGCCACTCCCTACCCAGGACAACCAGAGCTGTATGTCTAGACCCCACTTTGCAGCCCCAGCTCACCCTCCCAGCACAGTCCCTTGGTGCCTGCAGAGCTGCAGCCCTGGTCAATGGGGATTTTTGTGTGTGGAGGTTTCCCAGAGAACCTGACCCAACAGCTAAATTGTCAGTGACTGAGTAGCCTCCTGATTCCCTTTCCCTGACTAGCTTGTCCCCGCTTGTGTCCTACGCCTGCTCAGAGAACAGCCTTCAAATCCCGCCCAAGGGTTTGCTGCCTAGATGCTGGGAGCGGGCACTGGGGAGACATCCCTTCAGTCTCAATTAGCACCAGAGCCTTTTACAGCTTGGTTCCCAGATAATCAGTAGGAAGCTAAGGGATATTTGAACACCCTAATAAAAGTTGGCTGAAATTGCCGCTCAGTAACTGATGGGTGCAGTGTAACCCAGCGGAGACCTTCACGAGGGACATTCAACTCAGAATTACTGACTTTGGTAAATGCTAATTCCTGCTTAATGAACAGCTGTTTCATGTAACAATTTTATTTTAAAATTGTACACAAACAGCAGAATATACAGCAGACAGTAAACACAGGCACTGTGTGCAAAATCAGGGAGGTTATATGATGACACTGTTTTCAGATTTGTCCTATTATTTGAAATAAATACAAATTCCATTTTCTAAGAAAAAACTGCAGAGACTTTTTATAAAACATGCTGTTAGTATTTTACAAGATAGTAATTCAGAGTGCACAAGGGTTAACACTCTGAAGTTAATCACAGGGTAAATATTATTAAAAACTTTTCTTCTTGCAGCATACACTAGCAAAATAATCCAGCTAATAGAAATCTGCCTCGAGAAGAGTAATCTGCAGGTCTCATTGCTAAAGTCAAATATATGGTCTGGTTAGTTCAGGTGACAAACTGTTCTGCCCCACAACTGCTCAGGAGAATCCTTGCAGAGCAATCAGTGTGGGGTTTTATGAATATTTACAAACTGATACATTTGTATAGTGTTGCAAGAAGCTGCGCTGCACTGCCCCGCCCTGGGCAGCTCTGTGGTTGGAGCAACATTAATTCCCACATGGATTTCTGAGAGGACATGCTGAGGACCTGAGGGGAGGTTAATCCCCTGATCCTGCTTAGGTTCTGCTATTCCAGTGCTGCAGAGTTGGGAGGGAAGGCTTGAGGGTTGTGGGGGAGTGTGATGGGGTATCCACCCCCCACAGGACTGGAAGGGGTTAAGGTGGCTAGGTAAGCCTATGAACTCCACAGGCTGCTGCTGGGAAAGGTCAGCCACTCCCTGGGAAGTGTTAAAATCACCTGCTACCGCTTTGTCTGGCATTTCCCAACTGTTGAGTGCTTGACTTGGCAACCTGAATGTTTTTAATGTTGCTTCTCTGCGTGCGTGTGTATTATCAAAACGCAGAACTTAGAACTTCAGAAAGATTCTGGATTGTTGGTTGTGCTGTCTGCTTAGTGTTCAACCCTACTAGCTTGGAGAGCCGAGTCTTCCCTTCCCCCTTCAAACTGCAGTAGTCCAATCAACACTGAAGAAACTAACCTTATGAACTGATAGCAACAAGTATTTTTTATTTTTAAAAAAGACACTTCCAGAACACGACAGATGTGTGGTCACATTGCTTAATGCACTACTGTAAGGTGCTCAGATACTATGGTGATTAACATGTTATAAAAACCTACATAGAATAAAAGCCATCAAGGAAGAAAGCCAAAGTTTCTCCAGAGTCATACATGAGCTTATGAAGGTTGATACCGTGTGTAACAGGGTCATTCATCTTCCACGCATCCCTTTGTGACCTGAGATCATTCTGTGGACATCCTGCCTCAGTTTCTCTTCTTTCTAGCCCCTTGTTCTTTTTAGCAGCTGTAGTTCTTCCTACGTGGCTGGAGTTTTGTTCCCCTGGTGTATCAAACTCATCTGTAGGAGCCTCTAACCCTCTGCTACTACTTCCTCAGGTGTCTTCCTTTAAGCCCAATTGGGCAGCAGGTTCAGTCACAGTGGCACTGGGCAGAGTTTCCTTTTAAAGGGGTCAGTCACACCATGCTTGTCATCATTAGAGCTTAGTCCTGCATATAGCTAAATATAGTGTAGTGGCCAGATACAGGGCATGTTGCACCTTGAAGTAAATGAAACAAATGTGCAGCCTTTTCAATACCAGTAATAGTCTCTCATGCTCAATAAGAAGATCCCTTCACCCCCATTGAAGAACAAGACCTGATTTAATGATCTAATGGCAGCTACTCAAAAGGTGTTTCAGCCAGATGCCGATGCCTGAGTTGAAATGCCTCTGGCGTTCACTCAGGAGCACAAAGAGAGAAAAAGAATATTTGTAAATGTTTCAGAACAGTTCCCAGCTGGGAGCATCGTAGCAATAAGGAACAGATAGTGCCCTCTGGCCTTCAGTTACCCTGCCCGTCCTGTTTTATATAAAACTTATCTTTTAGTTCCTTTTCAAGGGGGTTTCTAGGCTTTTGGTTGTAGTTCCAGGGGTTCTGGGTTCTTCCTTTTTTGTTATTTTTTGATCTTTAGAGAGAAATTTCTCTCCTGTTTTTGTTGTTGTGTAACTTTAGCGCCCTCGTGGCCAAGATGGAGTCTGCTCTGCAGGCAGCTCTGGCCAAGAGAAGGCACACGCAGGGAAAGTCCCTTCCACGCATAGGCGCGGGAACTAGGAGTGCAGAGGGTGCTGCAGCGCTCCCAGCTGTCAGCCCTGCACGCCCAGGGCTCCCAGCCTCAGCTCGGGCTGGGGAGTGGACAGGGGTAAGCGGGATGGCTTTCAGCACTGTTAAAAATGTTCCAGCACCACTGCTTCCATCCCAGGGGCACCTGTTCCAAACTCCTCCAGCGTGAACACACACATGCTGAAAGAGTACAATGAATACAGGAAAGGGAAATATTTATTTACCAGGAGACTGAAAGGAGAAAAACAACAGGGGAAAGCTGGGGGAAGCAGTAAAACAGGGTTACATTCAACACGGCCCACAGGCCCAGTGGTAGCACAGTCTGAAAGGGCTGACACCGAGCAATGTGTCTTCACACAGAGTTCAGGAGTCCTGGGCAAAGTTCCAGTCCAGGGGTGAGTCTTGGGTGCTCCTGGTCGTCTTTGGCACCAGTAAAGTTTCCCCAACAAACCCCTCCAGTGCCCCCTTTTGCCACTCCCTGCAAAGCCACACAGAGCCATGTGGGACAATCTCCCCACTTAACTAGTTAACATCCAATTTGTCTCTCTCTGCTCCCTTGCCCCCCAAACAGGACTTCCTCTTCCTGGAACAATCAGCACCCCACCTTCAGGAAAAAGATTTAAAGGGGCCGTGCTTTCTAAACCCCAAAGGGGTTATGGGTGTTTGGGCCGGTCAGGGAGAGAAGTCGCCCTTCCTGACACTGGCTCCAGCCTTTAAACTACTAACACTAAGGGCTTGGCTACACTTGCAGACATAGAGCGCTGGGAATTAAACCAGTCTTTGGAGACGGCAACAGGGAAAGCGCTGCCGTGTGTTTACACTGTCAGCTGCAAGCACAGTGGCATAGCCACATTAGCAGCTCTTGCAATGCCACACAGAGCAGTGCATTGTGGTAGCTATCCCAGTGAGCAAGTGGCTGCAGCATGCTTTTCAAATGGGGGGGATGGAGTGTGACAGGGAGTGGGTTGTGTGTATGTGGGGGCAGAGAGTGTGTCAGCATGCTGTCTTGTAAGTTCAGACAGCGGAAGGGGGAAACCCAAACATCAACCCCCTCTTCTCTCCCCCCGCCACCCCTCTCTCACATGCTTGCCTCGGCAGCAGCAGCATTCCACATTAATGGTTTGCTTTGTGTCCCGGAGCAGATGAGCATGCCGGCTGTGAGAAACAGAGCTTTGAAAGGGGATATCTGCATGCCTGCAGCCGAGTTCAAAACAATGACCAGAGTGGCCACTTGACTTCAGGGGATTATGGGACATTTTCGGAGGCCAGTCACAGCACAGTAATGTAACACGTCATCCACTCTGACACCCGGGCGTTTCAGCCAGGGCGCAGCAAGCTCTATGCTTCACTTGGAGGTGGATTACCAGGAGCGTTCCAGCTGCAGAGTCCAGGTGCTCTACGTGTCTTGCCAGTGTGGACACCTCAGGAGTTAGGGCGCTGGGGCTGATTTAATGCACTCTAACTTACAACTGTAGCCAAGCCCTAAAGAATCATTCTTCAAGTACCTGCTCTGTGCTTTGTCTTCAGGGCTCTCCGGCTTCTCGGTGGGGTCACTCTGGGTATTCACAGCATTTTATGATTAATTTTGTGTTTCTGGATTAATTGCTGTTTTTTGCACTCTGGCCACGATTCTGCACTCTCACAATGGAAAGTAACTCCTCTGAAGTCACTGCAGTAGAATGCTGGTGCAAGTGAGGTCAGAGTTGTGGTCACAAAATCCACGTTAGTGGTGCTGATTAGACATAGACGAGGAAAAATGTCCTGGTGGCTTTAACTGTTGAGCTGGGAACATGAATTTTTTTACTGGAGCGGGGAAGAGGCAGAGACCAGGGGACAAGGGAGGATCAGGTGCTTTTTTAGACATTCCTGTTTTGAATTTATGTTGTTTCGTGTGATACTCTCCATGGTGCTGTATTGCAGGCAAGCTGTGTCAAAGATATAACAAAGTGTTTGTTTACGTCGGACAGGCAGCAAAAAATCTGATGGCACAAGTTGGTACAAAGAAAACAGAGCTAACATAAATGATCAACTTCAACCCAGGTGTTAGCAGTGGCCAATCCACTAGTAGTCAACAGGGGCCACCCCTGCTTGTGGCTGGGATGAACTGGCAGAGTGTGGTATGGTTTCCATCACCTGGCTGTATGACATACCAAAGGCCGAATCATGGCAGGTGTTCAGCGCTCCGACTTCCATTGCACCCCATGGGGATTGGTTTGTTCAGTGAGCCAAGCGCCTGGTGGGGACCCTAGAGCTAGATGTCAAAAGTTGTTTTTGAAGTGGAGGAGGAGTTGTAGGGCGCTGCAAAGAAGATTTCTGGAGTGTGAATTCAAATCCGGACGATTTCTGACATCCTGACCTTTGCTGGCCCTGACTAACGTCCCATTGCTCCAGCCCAGCTGTAAGTGCCTCACATTATAGGGAGCTCTGCCAGCACTGCCTGTTATTAAGGTTGCCCAGGGCTTCCCATGATAAGCCTTTGTTTTCAGTTGTTTATAACATTGTCAAACTGTAAGCGTTTGGGCTGAAATTTGCCATACTGGGTGTTTGCCCTGTGGCTGAATATTTCCTGAAACATTCAGTCAAAATAATTCAGCTGTTGGTGAGAACGAGGCTAGGTGAGATGTTGTGGGTCTGTTACAGGAAGGAGACTAGATGATCACAATGGTACTTTCTGGCCTTAAAGTCTATGATTCCATTAAGACAGTGCTTAGCCCATGCTAAACATTTCTGGTGTAGTTTTCTTTTAAAAGCTCTAGTGCCCACAGGCTTTGGAACAGGGACTTGAAATTTCCCAAGGAGGTGGCTTTTGTGCCAGGGATGCGGCTTTTGCTGTCTCAGAAAATCTACCTAAATGGACCAAATGAGAAGTCTTTGAAAAGTCAGAGTTCACACACACCCAATAGAGACTTATTTGATGTTAGCAGCTCCAGCCTGGGGCTGAGCAGGACTTTCCCTACAATTGCAGCTCTGAGCTGCTGTGGTCTGTGCTGAGTCCAGGTACCTGAACTGTCTCTCCTGTGCTTTCAATGCCCCTCCCCGCCATCCTTCTGGGCCCACAGGAGGAAGCGCTAGATTTAAATGCAGAGACTAGGGGACAGGGTGAGTAGATATGGAAAAAGAGCCTAAGGGATCCTGGAAACTGGTAGGAGGTGAAAGAAACTGGCATTTGGAGTTGAGGTGAGGATGGAGAGTAGGTCTGAGTGAGAAAGGAGCCCTGCAGCCAGAGAGGAGACGGGGAGTGAGAACCAGTGGGGTGGGTGGAAGGAGGTGGGGGGGAATGGCAGACAGATCTGATGAAGAGCTGGGGTTCAGGCGAACTGGGACTGGCTGAGCAAAGAGATTGAAAGAAGGAGCTGGGGCTGGAGATTCATGGGTATTGCGATTGGATGAGGAGCCTGGGAAGTTAGATTGGTACGGGAGGCCAGGATTGGGGAGAGCTCGGCGGACTAGCAGCTAGGAGCCCCCTGAGCCCCGGGGACATGGGATTTCACAGGGCAGGACTAATTTCACAGTCCATGACATGTTTTTCACTACCATGAAATTGGTAGGGCCATGCTTATAGAAGAAGATTGAGAAGTGACTTAATTACTGTGTAGAAGTATCTTCATGGAGAGAGTAATGAGTACCAAAATGCTCTTTAATCTAGCCAAGAAAGGCACAACAAGAACCAACGGCTGAAGCCAGGGAAATTCAAATGAGAAGTAAGGCACAAATTTTTGACAGCAAGGGTGATTAACCAATGGAACAAGTTACTAAGGGAAGAGGTGGATTCTCTATTTCCTGATGGCCTCACATCACAACTGATTGTCTTTCTGGAAGGTGTTTTTTGGTGAAACACAAGCTATTGGGCTTAATATGGGTGTGTATCTGTATGAAATGTCATGGCCTGTGAAACAGAGGCCAGATTAGCAGATTTAATGGCCTCATAATCTATGAAAAACTCAGTGTGGGGTGAGGAACAGACTCTGCTGTTTTAATGGGTAGCCTGCTTGCTTCCCAGAATCGGTAATGAGCAAGTGGGGTGATCCGGGGAGCAGCTCAAACATCCAACCGGCTGGCCTGGGGCAGACTATCAGCCCTGCAAGGGAGAGGTGGGTGTGGCAGTGACTTCACAAGGGCCTTTGGCAGGAGCTCAGCCTATTGGGCAAAGGTGGTGAGGAAGCTGTGACCTCACAGAGCTCCGTTGACATCAGCCAGGGATGCAAGGCCGGGGGAACATTGGAGACCCCTGTAGCCTTGCTGCAGCAAGCCTCCTTCTCGCGGTCTCTCCTTGAGGACCAAGAGAGGATTTGTGTTCACGCACCTGAGTGTTGAGAAGGAGCTTCTTTGGGAGTTTTTGCCTTTCTGTGTTGATATTGTAGAAAGCAGACATCCCATGTGTAGAAGGTAAGATTCTCAGTGAGGGTTGGAACCTGTTCAGTCTAAGATATATGTTGCCAGCCAAGCTCCAGGCTCGGAAAACACAAGGTAAGTTGGCAAAAAAATGTCCCACCTAGGACTCCTCCCTTAGCAACTGGCTACCTAATCAGTCTGAAAATGTAATTGTAAAGGAGGAATCATCGGGCGAGTGTCTTTCTAGTAAGGTCCTGCAGGGATTGGTTCTTGGTGCTATGCTATTTAACATGTTGATCACTGTCTTAGAAGCAAATATACAATCATAACAGTAAAATCTGCAGATGACAGAAAGATTGGGGGAGTGGTAAATAACTAGGAGGACATGTCACTGATACAGAGCCATCTGGATTGCTTAGTTACCTGAGCACAAACAAATAATATGCATTTAGTATGTCCAAAAGTAAAGTTATACCTTTAGGAACAAAAAATATAGGTTATATGGACAAGATGGGGGACTTTATCCTGGGAAGCAGTAGCACTGAAAAAGACTTGGGGTCATGGTGGATAATCAGCTGACCATGAGCTCCCACTGGGACACTGTGGCCAAAAGGGAAAATACGATCCTTGGACCCATACACAGCAGAATCTCAGGTAGAAGTAGACAGGTTCTATATCTCTGTACTGGGCACTAGAGTGATCACTACTGGAATATTGTGTCCAGTTCTGGTGTCCACAATTTGAGACAGAAGCTGATACATTTGAGAGGGTTCAGAGAAGATCCACAAGAATGATTAAAGGCTTAGAAAACAAGGCTTATAATGACAGACTCCAGGAGCTCAATCTCTTTAGTTTAACAAAGTGAAAGTTAAGGGATTAGAATAAGGGAACAAATATTTGCTAATGGGCTCTTCACTTGAGCAGACAAAGGTATAACAAGATCCAATGGCTACAAGTTGAAGCTAGACAAATTCAGACTGGAAATAAGGTGAACATTTTTAACAGGTTTGGAACAATTTACCTAGGGTTGTGATGGATCCTCTACAACTGGCATTTTTAAAATCAAGATTGGGTGTTTTTCTAAAAAAACTGCTCTAATTCCTATAGGAATTATTTTGAGGGAAGTTCTATGGCCCATAGAGAAGGCCAGACTAGATGATCAGAGTGGTTCCATTTGGGCTTGGAATTTATGAATCTGTGACTCACGGGGGGCATTTGGACTTTGTCCTTTTTTGCTTCCCTTTTCCTCCTTCCCTCTTGTCTCTCCTTCTCTTTTTTCTTGTTCCATTTCTCTCTGCTGCTCTTCTTCCTGAGGCGGGTGGGGCTGTTCTCCAGCTATCATTGTAGGAGGCCCTCACAAGAGGTTGGGCTGGAATTGTGCACTGACAGAGATCTCCACCAGAGTGATCTCCTCTCATGACTAGTGCTATCTTTTGGCCATCTGTTGAGAATGCTCAGCCTCCAGTCCCTGAGAGTCTCCACACTGATTGGCCCAGTTTGAAGTTATCGCTGAGTTAATGGGTGGGAGACTGAGGTCATTGTTCGCTGAGTGCAGTGAGACATGGCATTTCTTTGTCTGTAACGGGGTAATTTTTGAAGACTACGTTCAATTGATTCCAAAATTTCAGGGAATTTCTAGGCATCAATGGGAAGAATCTTGTTGATTTTGGTGACAATTGGAAAACAAAACCACCACAAAAGCCTGGTTTCCACACTCTGCTGTAAGCGGAAGGGCATTGTGACTTTGGAGTCAACTCAGGCAGTCAGTGCTAACTCTCTGCAGGTGATTTGCATAATTCAACCCCATTGGTGAAAAGAAGTCAGCAAATGAAACTGCAGGTTTCAATGGGAGAGATGACCAAGTCAGGCAGCAGGCTTAGGGTTTATGCTCAGGGTTATTGGAGTGAGTGATGGGTGGCTGAGTTACCCCTGATGTTACAATGTTACTGCTCAGGCTCCTCTGCCTGCAGCGCCACATGGGCAGTGACTGTCGGGGAAGGTTTTGTTGATCTGAAACTTGTAAAACAAGAAGAGCAGATAAGGAATGGCTTAGATGATTTGACAATAAAATGTAGGTTTTGTGGCAGTATCCTCTGCATTTGTTACTGGTTCAGGGACAGCCACAGCATTCCTGCTCCCTGTTAAATGGGCCTGCATAAACAAACAAGTGTCCGACCTGCTAGTTAGTCTCTTTTAAGACTGAGCAAATAATACACAACAAATGATTGATATGGTGAATTTTGCTGCCTTTTCTCCTTAATGGAATATGAGCAGTTTATGATTTTTGTGAATAAAGTAGTTCTTCTAAAATCAAGGTGAATAAAAATCAATGGATGTTTCAAAACTGAAAACCCAAAAGGGGATTTTTTAAATGTAGATTAAAAGCAGGTTTATTTTTTGAAAAACAAACCTATTCGGGATTAAATTTGAAAGCATGACAACCTAACTTTAAGGCCTAAAGTTGCTTTAAACTAATTCAAATAAAATAAAAATATTTGTTGCCAAGTTTCAGAGGAAGTCAAGCCACTGAACTGTTGGAAGTCATTGGCTAAGCACCTGGGTCCAGAGTTTATTGAAATGCTAAAACAGATTTTGGCAGCAATAACCTCTTCTGCGGGTGTGGAAAGAATATTTTCTTCATTTCAGTTGATACAGCTCATTCAGTTCAATGACTAGATCATTCAAATTTAAGAAACTGACTGGGAGTTGGAAAAAGCAGGAACGTTTCTTTTCCTCTTCTAATCTATGAATAAACACTAGACCAGAGGGGATATGACTTACTAATTCTAAAATCTTGAAGAACATTATGACCAGGAACAAACAGTTCAATTCACTTACTAGAGATACTTCCTTACCTTAGTTCGTTTTAAACGAAAAATATGTTTCAATCAACTTTTTTGTTTTTATGTATCCCACACATCAACATGTTTTAATGGGTACCTATTCATGAGAATCAATCTTTCGTTAGGAAAATAACTAAAAAGTACAAATGCAAAACATTCTGGATGAAATCAATCCACCCTGATCTCTATTGTCTGGGCCTACAAGGCTAGAAACAGACAGGGACCCATAACAAATTCCAGTCCTGTTAGCATCCATGCCTCTAACTCCAAGGAACAATTGAAGGCAGTGGGAGACAGAGGGGCTCTGACAATTTCTAACCCATGATTGCAAACACGGAGATGTGTTATTGGCATTGGATGGGGGACAAGTAGGAAATCAGTAGGGATTCTTGTTCCAAACAACAATCACCCATTGTCCTATTGAGCTCAAAGGGCTCTAACGCCCCGACCTGCTCAAATTTCTCTCCTGCTTGGAGTTAGAGAAATGTCTCCAACCCCATTATACAGATGGAGAAACTGAGGTAAAGAGAAAGCAAGTGACCTATCCATGGTCACACAGCAAGGTTGTAGCAGAGCCAGAAAGAGAAGCATATGAAAAAAGTGTTATCAAAAATGTTTTGTATTTAAAACTAACTGATTTCTTCAACAAAAGGAAATATTATCTGTAGTTAGTGAACTGACTTGATGCATTCTGGTCACCACGTCCTTCTAGATTTATGAACTAGTAGATCTCATCCCCTCACACCTAGTTTTTATCCATAGATTGAAGGAGGAAAACCAGTTTGGCTGCTTTGTCAACACCCAATGGCTTTCATAAATTTCAATGGACTACTCATTGAACTGAACTTTTTGAATAAGTTGAAAGAAAGAAAATATTCTCTGCACCTTCCAAGGAAGCTACTGTTGTCCAAAGCTGTGTTAGCATTTCAGCTAACTTTGGTGCCAGGCTTAGCCTTGATTTCAGTGGTTTGACTGTCTTAAAAACTTGGCAGTGACCATATTCCATTTAATGTTATTTTTCTCTTCTTTTTAAATTATTTTAAGAGTTGTGATGGGTTCAGTCACAAAGACCCCCTTGGGACTGTTAGCTAGTGTGCTTAGACTACCTCTGAGCCTGTTTTCTCTGCTAATCTGCTGCAACACAGACCAAGAGTCTGATCCACACCCCCAAAGCTGCAGACTTAACTGAAAATGGCTTAGCAGGTGCTCCTGTCTCTAGCACCCAGCTCTCAATGGGATCCAAACTCCACATAAATCTATTTTACTCTATAGAAAGCTTATATTGGGTAAACTCATAAATTGTCCACCCTCTATAACACTGATAGAGAGATATGCACAGCTGTTTGTTTGCTCCCCCAGGTATTACCTACTTACTCTGGGTTAATTAATAAGCAAAAAGTGATTTTATTAAGTATAAAAAGTAGGATTTAAGTGGTTCCAATAACAGACAGAACAAAGTAAGTTACCAAGCAAAATAAAACAAAACACGCAAGTCTAAGCCTAATACAGTATGAAACTGAATACAGGTAAATCTCACCCACAGAGATGTCCCAATAAGCTTCTTTCACAGACTAGACTCCTTCCTAGTCTGGGCCCAATCCTTTTCAGACCAGCATTGTGGTTTATAGCTTGGGTACAGCAATCACTCACACCCCCATAGTTACCTGAAAGAAACTGGAACAAAGATCTGTATCTCTTTGGGGTGGAGAGGCCATCTCTTGAGCCAGCTGAAGACAAAATGGAGGGGTTGCCCAGGGCCTTTTATATTCTCTCTCTTGTGGGCGCAAACCCCTTTGTTCTTCTGTGCAAAATCACAGCAACAAGATGGAGTTTGTAGCCACCTGGGCAAATCACGTCCATGAAGGATTCAGCTTTTTGCAGGCTAACGCCATTGTTTACATGTTAGTTTGAACGTTCCCAGGAAAGCTCAGATGTGGACTGATGTCTCCCAAAGTCCATTGTCAGTTAAGTGTTTCTTGATTGGGCACTTACTCAGAATAGTCCTTTCTCAAGAAGCTGACCAAATGCTTCACTGAGGCTACTTAGAATCAAATACATTGAGATACAAGTACATAACAAATATTCATAACTTCAAATACAAAAATGATACACACATACGGATAGCATAATCATAACCAGCAAATTACAACCTTACCTTACTTGACCTCCTTTGTACAAGATTTGGTGCAACTATAAAACCTTGGTTGCAACAATGATCTATTCGGTCATAGAATCATAGAATCTCAAGGTTGGAAGGGACCTTAGGAGGTCATCTAGTCCAACCCCCTGCTCAAAGCAGGACCAATCCCCAATTTTTGCCCCAGATCCCTAAATGGCCCCCCTCAACGATTGAACTCACAACCCTGGGTTTAGCAGGTCAATGCTCAAACCACTGAGCTATCCGTCCCCCCATGTCATGTCACAGTTCATGTCAATAATGTCACACCCTCCTCCTGAACATACTGCCAGAGACTTGGACACTGTCCATGGCAGAGGCAGTACTTGTAAAATCCCTGTTTGTCTCTGGTTACACATCCTCCCAGTGCCTTTTAAACCCTATGATGTCATTCACAGGTGTTCTAGCAAGGTTTGGGGTTCCTGGTCCCTGGGTGCCTGAAACATGTTAGGGTGTAGTATTGCTAACAGAATGCAGATAGCAATATCTGTTAAACTGTAGGTGTCTTGGCATTTAGCCACTAATGCCATGAGGCAGTGTGCCTCAGTTTCCCCTTCCACACAGCAGCATAGGCCTGTTATGCTTTTGCTACTGTGCCAAGCTTCCAGCTTGTTTACAGGTATAAGCTGAAAAGCAACATGCTTGTGGGAATGTTTTGTCACCATCCTAGCATGTATATATGTTTTTTCCACAAATCAGGTATGTCACGCATCTTTAAAGGGTTTACCATTAGTATTAATTCCTTTGTCTTGGCCCCTAGATGAAGTAGCAAAAGACACAAGATTAACTGCAAATCTACGGCGGACAGTCTCTGTTCACACAATGTAGCTTGTTCAGTGTCTATTGCATTTCCCAGTTCCTTTGTGTACCATGGTAGGGGTTTAGACACAGAGTCTCCTGTCTCTTTGGAGAAGGCTCTCAAATCAGGCACGTGATTCAGGTCCTGTCAAGGAAAGGGTGCACTGCAACCATGCCTGCCCTCGGCCCCCTCCCTCTGGAATTTCTTTGGGTTGGACCCCACCCCCTTGTGAAGCTTCCCAAATGCAAAGTTTTTTCTGCTCCCAGCCTTGAAGAGACAGTGTTATCTTTCACAAGGATAGCAGGAATAACATTCTTTAATGGAGTGTTTTAGATTGGTAAAATCCCCTTGGTCACCCCACTCTCTGTTCCCAACAGGTCAGCTAGGAGGACTCACCCCTCCAGGAGATCTGACCCCCCAGTCTTTCCTTAAAACCTGATCCACAGTTGAGGGGTCTGGCATTTCAGATGCAGATTTTTCACCCTTCTCCTGGGGAAAAGCCTCCCTACAAAAGGTGAGCAGACCCTACTGTCCCCCCTCACCTTCTGTCGGGACTTCCGTCTCTGGGCTCCCCTCTAGGTCTCCCAAAAGGGAAGGTGACCCTGATCCCGCTGTGGGCTCACAGCTACTAGCTATAACAGACCCTTCACTGGCCAGCAAAATCCCCCTTGCCCTTTCCCTCAGGTTGGCTTGCTTCCAGCTACAGAGTCTTTGGGGCTGTTCCCACCGTAGCAGTCACCAGGACCCCAACTTCCATCTCTGGGATACATGTCTCTGTGTACCCCAGGGAAGGACCTGTCCCCTGCTGACCTGCAACTTCCTGGCAGTCAGCAGCTGGGAAGGTTTCCCTCTTACAAGGTGGAACATCTCCCTCCCCCAGGAGATGATTTCAGGACAGGAGCTGGCTTTGTCCAGCCCCTCCTGCAGGGACTTGCCTTGAGCCCCAGGGCTACAGGAACTGCTTTCGACTGCCCCTTCCCCCAAAGCTGCATTCTCCACGGCTACAGACCTTTGATGGAGCACTGCTCCATAGCACTTACAGAGCAGCTTTTCCTGGGTAAATCTCACTGTGCTTTACAATAGTGGGTAAGTATTAGATCCCCATTTTACTGCTGGGGAATGAAACATAGAGAGGGGGAATGGCTTCCGACATGCATCCGACGAAGTGGCTGTTCACCCACGAAAGCTCATGCTCCAATACGTCTGTTAGTCTATTAAGGTGCCACAGGGCTCTTTGCCGCTTTTACAGATCCAGACTAACACGGCTACCCCTCTGAAGCTTGGCTTCCCCAAGGTTGCATAAGTCAATAGGAAAACCACCAATGAAATCCAGGAGTCCTGACTCCCAATCCCCTGCCTCAGTCACTCCAGCAGGTCACACTCACTCTCAGAGCTAGGGACGCTGGGAATAGGGTCCTGCTTGCAACTGCCAGCTCTGGAAAGGATCTTTCCTTTAGGGGTTAGTATAGGGGCCTGGACACAGGGCTCCTGGACTCAATCCCTAGCTCTGTCACTGACTCCCAGTGCAACCCTGAGGCAGTGGCTACCCCTGCCCAGACCACAGTTTTCTATCAGTGCGGTTGGAGTTCCTCCCCTACAGCCCTTGGCTTGTCAGGCTTCAGGAATGTGCACAACGTACTAGGAGACCCTGAGACGGGAGGTGACTTGCCCGCTGTATGTCAGTGTTCTGGACCTCAGCTGCTTGCCTGAGTTTATCCATCCCTGGGCAATAAATCATAGTCTTGTTTTCACAGCCACTGTCAGTCTCCCGGTTTCTACACCCTGCCCTACTGGCAGGGAATTGTGCAGCTCCTTTTCCAGCCCTCCTTGGTGCGGGAGAGCAATGAATAGGGCCAGGAACAGACCAACGCTGAGCATCTGCCACCCAGCACTACGCCATCTAGAGCAAGTGAGTGGCAGGTAGCATTTCCTCAGAGGCTTCCCTGTTCTTCTTGGGGAGGAGCAGTAATGGGGGGGAATCTCCCCCCGTGAGACTAGATTTACTAACACAGCCCCCTGCAGCCCTTCACTCTGGGCCTGGGCAGCATGTTTCTTGCAGGGTGTTCTTCAGAGCCATCTCCAGCATGGTGAAAATAGCCCAGCACTAGGGCTCCCAGCCCTTCCCTTATAGGAGACTGTTCCCCAGGCTGAGTCTCTTGGGGGTCAGACCCTGCCAGCTGCTGAACACCCACAACTCCAATCAGTGGGAACTGAGGGGGCTCATGCCTCATATGATTTGGTCCTTGTGAAGTTTAGCTGGGGACGAGTTCCCAGGGCAAGCTCAGACTCCTTCCCGGGTTCTGGTCTTTCTCTAGCCAGGGAGTGTGTGTGGCCTTGGGTGGAGGAGGGAGCTGCTTGTCCAAACAGACTGAAAACCCCACGGCTCTCAAAGGATGAGACTCCCCCTGTGTCACAGTGCTCAGTGAGGAGGGGGAGCTTTGGGAGCAGCCTGTGCTGTGAGCTGCTGCCAGTGTGTGTAGATTGCCATCCCTGTGCCCCATGGTGGGGCGTGCAGTGAGGGGGAGGAGAGGTGGGGGCGGAGAAGACAGGCCTGTTAGTGAGAGGCTGCCTTGACCCCAAACTCACGGCTGCTCCCCACTCGGTTCCAGGATGAAGCAGATGCTGGGAAGAAGGCTCCAGAGCCAGTGGGAAGCAGCTACTGGCTTCCCCAAGAGGAGAGCGGCCCCTCTGTCCCCGCTGGTGGGGAAGCAGCTTGTGGCCAGGCCAAGTGGTGGACGTGCCTGGCGTTCTGGAGGAGGAAGACACCAGCTCCCAGAGCAGGCCCTGAGGCACCTTCGGGGCCAAAATGGAGGTGGCCCAGGGTGCAGCTCTGCAGGAGGGAGCCAGGACAGGGTGGGAGCCGGGCAAGGCAGCTCTGGGGCTTCCTCTCCAGGAAGCAGAGGAGCCAGGAGCCCAGTGCCAGGGCCCAGCAGGAGCCATGCCCCTGCCTGGCCCCTAAAGAGTCCCCACCCTGCCTAGGACAGGAGATGGACAACCCCTGCTCTAGCACCAGCAGCTCCACCTACTCCCAGGGGGCCAGCAGCACCTCCGAGGAGTGTGAGAGCCTTGAGGCTGGAGGCTCCCACAGTACTGGTGAGGGGAGACCCAAGGGAAAGGGAGAGTGACTGGGGCCGGGGGTAGGGGTGGGGGGCTAGTAACACCTTGTGCCCATTGGTTCGCCAAGGTGTCTGGTCTCAGCCACGCGAGCCCCGCTGACACCAGTGGGAGAGGCACAGCCACACCCTGCGCAGGGCATTCTGGGTGGAGTCGGGGGAGCTCCAGCCTCCCGGACCCCTAATGTTGATGGAGGGGGCTGACTCCCATGGGACCCTGAGCTGATGGGGCTGTGGGCGTTTCTGGGAGCGGCAGGGTGGGGCCTGCTCTGCCCTGGGGTTCCTTACAGAGGAGGGGGGCACATTATCCCTTCTCTCTCCATTTCACCCCGTCCTTCCCCTTGGCAGCAGCGGGAGTCACCCTCTCTCCTTCTCTGCCTGGTGCAGGGACCCGCAGTGTCCAGCTGGAGGACGAGGAGGAGGATGTGTCCCCAGAGGAAGCTGCCATCAGGGTCATCCAGCAGCATCTCCAGTGCAGAGCTGAGGTACAAAAATCCCCCAGCTGAGCTGGCGACAAGTCTGTCCTGCCCCTTGTTCCATCCCCACCCCCAGCAGGGGGGGTCTTGTCCCAGAGAAGCCATAACCCCCTAAAGGGGGGCACTTCTCCCATGTTATCTGGGACCCCCCAAGAGGGGGTGTTTGTCTCACACAGGCCAGGGCCTCCTCCCCCCCACAGACATTGTCCCAGTTACAAACACTGCCTTTGCAGGAAGACACTTGTGGATTCGGGAAGGGGGAGCTTTTCCTGTCCAGCCCCATGGAGGACCTGGGCCCTGGAACCAGTTTGGGTGAGGCAGGCAGGTCCCTATCTAACAGGCTCTCTCTTCCCCCAATCACACTCCTAGTGGGTGCAGGACAGGGCCAAGCAGCTCCGCTTCCTGCACGCTATCCCCACTCTGTGCTTCTCCGCACAAAAGCAGGGACAGGACACCCTGCGGCCGCACTGCTCCAAAGCGGCCCTCATGGGGAGCATTGCGGTGAGTGAGACCCCGTGTCCAGCCCCTGCAGGGAGGGAGCAGACATGGGACGAAGAGAGACCTCCCCTGGGCTTGGGAGGGGGTGGGGAGATGGTGGGGCTGGAGGGGGCAGCAGAGGACAGGGATTCCTGGGGCTGAGGATTGGGGAGCAGAGAAGTGGGAAATTCTGGTACTGAGCCAGAGCTGGCAGTGGGGGAATTGTAGGGCCGGAGGGGCAGCTGAGCCTGAGGGGAGGGAGGAATTGGGGCATCCCAGCTGGAGAGAGGGAGGGAGGGGAGTAAGTTCAATGGGTGGGAGGAATGGGGGGGGGGGGCAGCTGGATCGGCGGGAGGGGGATTACGCTGGCTGTGTCTGCAGTGCACTTTGGCCTCCTCCCTGGGAAGCCCCTGTGGGTCAGCGGGGCCTGAATCTCACCCGCTGTTTTGTCTCCTTTGGGTCTCCCAGGAGCTGATTGAAGACCTTCCCCTGGAGTCTGAGCCAAGCTCCATCCTCTCCAGCTCTATGGCCACGATTTGCCACCTCAGGTACCAGGACCCTCCCGTCCAGCTGCCCTAATCCAGGTGCTCTTCAGGCCTAGACCCCAGACTCACAGATCCTCCCCCTCTTAGGTCACCCCCAATAGTGACTGTTCTCATCCTCCGGCCAAGGGGGCGGAACGGTCCCTCTTTCCTGGCTGGATGGTTGATTTTACTCCAGTGATGTTACAGTGGCCTTAGGGAGAGGATCATTTGGGGGCGTATAACAGGAGCAGCAGGGTCCAGTGGTGAGATCAGGGGAACGAGCCCTATTCCAGCACTGCCACTGACTGGCTCTGTGACTTCAGCCAGGTCACTGTGCTCCTTGGCACCTTCGTTTCCATATTTGCTGGCCTGTGCCTATTTCCCTCATGTTTCATGTCCATGGTGGTACCAGCGTCACTCTGGTGCTTCAGAGTCTCATACAAGCTCCTCTCTCCTGCCAGCAAACTGAAGCAGCCTCTGGAGCTGGAGCTGGAATCAGGCCTCCTGCAAGCTGCCCTGTACAGCGTTTTTACCATGTGTCCAGGGAAGGACACCGCTCACTTCCGGGTAGGTCACCATCCTCCTTCTCTGTCCCAGCAGCAGGAGCAGCCTGTGGTCCCTGCTCCCTTGGTTTGATGGAGCTGCTGAGAATAGGGGAGGAGTGAGCAGAGCTGGGAACAGGCCCAGAGGTTAACAAAATGGCAGGGAAGACCCCTTCCCCCCAGAAGAGATAGTGTTACCCGTCTTTGGCAGATCCTCTCCTTCCCTCCTCATTCTGTGCTTTGCTGCCTGGACTCTGTCCGGGTGCCTCACTCCCATCCATTGCAGTTTGGATGTTCAATTCCCTGCTGGGTACCAGGCCCTGTACAGAGAACTGCTAAGGGCAAGGATTGAAGAGCCAGCTGACATCTGGCCCTGAACTCTTGCTAAGTGTCCCTGGGGAGATGTGAATGGGAGAGGCCAGGATGTGTCTTTAGGGTCTTGTCAGGGCTCCCCAAAGAATCCTCCTAATCATCCCCTGTCCGGTGTAACCACAGATCCCATGACTGATGGGTGCTCCCTCCTCTTGCAGGCTCTGCCCAAGGCCTATGCAGATAGCCTGGACATCATGCTGAGGAGCCTGCTGACGGAAATGCCCACCACGGACAAGCTGGAGCACCTCTTGGAGGTGAGCACAATGGCGGGGTCCGGGGGGAGTTTCTCCTTAACCCCATAGGAGGGCTGCAAAGGAGAGACTGGAAGAGTCACATTTCCATTGCATCCTCCCAGCTGGGACCCAGCGGGCCAGACTTTGCCAGAGCTGTCAGTGAAGTGCAATGTTGGGGCCCTTCTGCCTTTGGGGGGAAAGAGGGAAAGAGCTGGGACTGAAAGCCAGAGCTCTGCATAGTTCTGTTAAGCACTAACAGTGGGCACCAGGCCTGGCTGGGGACTGAGAGACTGAAAGTCCTGTGAGATCCAGGACATGGGCCTCTGAGAAAAGTCACTGGCTCCTTTCTAGGGGGACCCCGAGTACAGGAGGATCCTCAGGGAATCCGCTCTTCTGTCCTACGGACACTGCAATGCCCAGAGGGATTGTCCTCACAGCCACTCCCTCCATCCCACCAAAGCCTTTGCATCTGGGGAGGGGCCAGGACATGTGCCTTGATCCTGATGTGCTGTTCATGGAGCAGGGGTTCAGAAAGGATGGACCAGCCCCAAAACCGAACATCGTCCTAGTCTGGAGAGACAATGACAGCTTTTGCCCAGCAGGACCTGGGCAGTGCCCTGGGTGCAAGAACCCCTTTCAAAGTTCTGTGATCAGCCAGTCAGCTATTCCACCCTGAGCACAATGTCTCAGCCCCATTGGGAGGGGGAGAGGCTCGTTTGTAGAGCGTGTGCACCTGCCTCCTGACCCTCACCTGCCTCCTTCTCCCACAGAACGTCAATTTCCGGATGCACTCCAGAGAGAAGCAGAAGAAAGCCAGGGCCATACAGAGCAGCACTGCCCTGCTCCGATTCGCTACCTGCCTCCTGGGATTTGATGTAAGTGACCTTTGACCCCAGCATCCCGCACAGCCAGGGCTGGCCCTGACAGGCTGTTGGATGAGCAGCTGCAGGGGTTCTAGATTGAGAGGGCCCCTGTGGGGAGGCAGAGTCAGAGTCAAAACTGGGAATCAACTAGGCTTGAGTCAAGTTCCTCTTCTCCTGGCTAAGTGGTTCCCCCTGGGTCCATAGGGGACTGTGCTCCAGAGCCCACTGGCTGGCAGATTCGTGTCTGGCCTCTTGTTATTCTGGAGCAGCTGGGGAGCAAGTCCTCGTAGAGGGTGGTTGCCCTGGTCCCTTTGCTCCAAGCTCCCCTGGGGGCAAAGAGAATGAGATCTCTAGCTGTAGCTCCTCTCCCCCAGCCCCTCCTACAGATGGAGTGGGAGGAGAGAGACTCCTGGCCCAGGGCAGATGGAGAGCTGAAGGTAGAATGGTGATGGATTCCCCTCTCCTCCTCCTTCCATCAGAGCTCATCTGACTTCCCCAAGGTGGGCTACCTTGTGGCACAGCTGGGTCTGTATATCACTGACCCACCAGATGACATCAGCCGGCAAGCCAGGGGGGAATTTACTTACTCTGCCAGCTACTGCTGCAGAAGAGGGGTAAGAAACACAGCTGGGCAATGGGACCCTACAGAAACAAGCCCCTCGGAGACTAACTCCAGCTGGACATTGGGACTCCTATAGAACTAAGGCTTCTTGTTTTAGACCAACTGGAGCTGGGCAGAGGGACCCCAATAGAAACAAGGCCCCTCCTTTGAGACTCTCTCTGCTGGGTAATGGGAACCTAGAGAAAGAAGCCCCCTCCTCTGAGATGGACCCCAGCGTAGATGCTGATTATTTCTCTTCCCTGCTCCCTGAATCAGGGGGATGAGCGTGAAAGTGCCAGGGAAATTGGCTGTTTTATCTCCGAGCCCAGCTCTGTCCCCCACCCCAGGGAAATCAGCCCATCCATGGGGCTGCCAGCTGGTGAGGGGACAGGAATGGAGCTACTGAGACACATGGAGAGAAGTGAAGTCAGGGGCAGGAGCAGGGACCACAGGGGAAGGACACAAAGCCTGTAGGATGTCACCAGTTGGGTACCTAGGGCCAGATCCTGACTTCAGTGGAAGTGGGGGTTCCCAGAACACACAGACAGTAAGGGTCACTGTGATGAATGGAACAAACCCCCCTACTAAACCACCTGGTGGGGACCCTGCGATTCCATTGGGGCACGGATACTGCGAAGGCCCCAGCCAGTGAGCACCCAGCAGTGGGAACAGGAGACAGGCACTGAAAGCAGAATGGCAAACCTCACAAACCTGCGTGTCTTTCTCCCCAAGGGCTGAACATCAGAGATGCCAAGGAGCTGTGGTGCCGGGAGGGGCTCGAGATCACCAAGCGCCTTGGCTACAGGAATATGGCCAGGGTGGGGGAGGTAAGGACTCTCAGCTGGTGCATTGCAGCAGCTCAGGTGCCGAGCTGTGTCTCCCCCTGCAGTGGCTGTGTCCTGGATACAGGGCCAGAGACTACTCCTTATTTCCAGCTGACAGTGTTCAGCTGCAAGAGGCTGAGGATCCTGGGTTTGTGTGTGTTACATGGATCCATTGCTAAGTGGCATAAAAGGAATCCCCTGAGGGGGTTGAGTTAATGGAGGATTGTATCTCAAGGGATCTGGCTCTGCTCACTGCGGTGAATCCTGCTCCAGAAAGAGCTATGAGAGGCCCTAGTGCCTGTGACCTCTTACTGAAGGGGGTTCCCTGGGCCGTGGGTCCGCAAAGGTCCTCGTGGGGAATTAGCATTCTTGGCTGCAGCAGGACTCTGATGCTCCTGTGAGCCATTAGAGGGATTTGGAGCCTGATTCTGGGCAACTGCCAAGGGGTCTTGTGCTGTTGGTTTTAGGTCTTTGGAGAGATCTTCACAGAAGGCCGGAGAAGATCCTTCCTGCAGGCGGCACTGCTGGCCATCCACAACCCCAGCTACGTGTCAGCCAGGCTGGGCTGGTCCGAGCCTTCTCCATCATGGGGGAAGCCGGCCAGCTGATAGGGGATGAGATAACCAGGGAAGGATTGATCTAGCTTTGGGATGGGACCCAGGGCCTTTCAGCTCCAGGCCATGGAAAGTCACTGCTATCCCATCCCCATTTGCTGACCTGGGAGAAAGGAGACGAATGAATCATGGCAGGTGCTATTGTTAGGTGCCAGCTTGTTCCCTGAGCAGCTCAAAGCAGTTCAGACTCAGCTCTCTAGCAAGGCTTTTTCATAACCGGCATCACATCAACAGGACAAGCTGCCATTGCTCATGCTAGGGGCTGGAACTCCCCTAGTGATCTCTGCGAGCCTTTCTTGCCCCTCAGGGCCTCAGGCTGGTTCCTAGTGGTCTAGTGTCCATGTCATCCAAACCACCATCCAGAGCTGCCCCATCACAGGCAGCCTTGGAGGCCAAGGATTGAAAGGGCCAGGAAGACTAACCAGGCTGGGCTCAGGCACGTGGGCCAGGGAAAGCTCGCCCTGCTGCTGGCTGGGCTGGGCCTGCTCTGGGAAAACTGGAGGATTCAGTCAGCAGAGGCTGCCCATGTGGCCCATTCACCAGAGCTACCGTCCATGGCTTCACCATAAGGACTGGGGGGTCACTTGGGGAAAGGTGTCAACTTCCTCTCACCCAACTTCTCTGCTGCCAAAAGCCTCCCAGCCCCTCATCTGGAGAGGGAGGGTGTGGCTGAGAGGATTCTGGGGAGCTGAGCTGCTTCCCCGGGTGGGTTTGGAAGTAGAACACCTGTCACGGGGGGACTGAGAGGCATAGGGGAGGAGTTCACTCTGCAATGGTGGGAGTGGGGTTGGAGGTCACTAGAGAGGAGGCAAGACTTCATCTCAGGGGTTGGGTGGGAGAATCTGTCCCTCAGACGTGGGGAGGGGCTGGGTGGAAATTTTGTTGGCTCACACATCCAGCAACTCACTTTCCCTGCTGCAGGTACCGCTGTGTCTCACTGTACATGGCTGAGTGAAACCCTCTCCCTTCTGGGTGTGGAGGGCCCTTCCCTCTGCTCCTGAATCCCCTTTGTCTGGGGCATGAGGTTCTCCTCACCCTTCGTTTTCTTGTCCTTGTCCTCTCTGCCATCGCCCCTTCTCCCATGCGAAGCTCTCCCTGCCCAGCCTGCTGCAGAAGGGCCTGCATGTCAGGGCCAGGGCCCATGTTCCCCAGTGGAGCACAGAAAGCTTCACATTGGAGCAGGGGGAATGGCCAAGCTCTGCATCTGCAGCACTCCTAGACCTGGGGCTGCTGTGGCAGGGCCCCTCTGTCCCTCCCCCATGCCAAGGGGACACAGGAGAAATCTACCCTCAGGGAGCCAGAGCTAGAATGTCACCTCCCTCTCACCACCACGCTCATCCCAACCTTCCTGGGGCTAGGGCCGGGCCAGATACTGTCCCTGCCCCATGCCCAGAGGCCAGTTTAGGAAGCATCAGGCTGACAGGGCTGTGGGGATGGCCCAGCCCAGGGACAACAACAAATGAGAACATCCGTAGAACCAGGGTTTATCATCAATAAACACTGCAGTCTGGGGGTGGTGGCATGATGTGGTCACTGCTCAGATGTTCCCATGGCCCGTGTCACCCATGAGTTAGTGAATGTCTGACCCATCCCCCACCCAGGGTCCAATCCACCCACATGGTATCTAAACCCTTCCCAGCCAGGAATGAAACTCCCCACAAGCACTCTGGGGCAGGGAAGGGTCCTCCCCATCTGACAGGTGGGGCCTCAGACACAGAGCAAGGGCTGTGGTCCTGGGCCTCACAATCCTGGGTGTAGATCTGGGAACTGGACTGGGTCCCAGGCTAGTGCCTTCCTGCCAGGGGCAGCTTCACTTTCTGCCCTTTATTCTCCCCTCCTGCTAGGGGGTCTCTTGAGTGTGAAATGAACAGGAGCTAGGAATGGTGAGGAGCTCCTGGCACCTAGCCAGGGTGGGAGCTCCCCTTGGCCTGGATCACAGCCCAGGGACAGAGACATCTTTGTCATCCTGCTGTCCTTCTTTTATTCCTAGGAAGAGAGTCCCCAGATGAGGATGCGTGGGACTTGAACCCAGGTCTCTAGGGCTCCAGGTGGGCAGTGCCTGGGAGTACCCACAAGTCATCTGGGCAACAAGGCAGACCCCTGCCCTGATGCTGAGACAGTGCCCATCTTGTTCCTGGTTCCTGCCTGCGTACACCGCCCTGCCCTGCCTCCCTTCCAGTTCCTGGCTATTGACTCTGTCTTCACCCTTGGCTCTGGTCTCTCACTGCTGATCTTGGCGTGACCCTTGCCTCTCGATGTGGGCTACCAACTCTGGCTCAGCATTGTTAGTCCCCTACTCTAGCCTCACTCCAGCCCCACCACTGACCTGCTCCAGCCTTGCCTCCTCCTCCTGATCCTCCCCAAGCCCTCGGACTCTGACTACCTGGCTTCGACCTTCTTCCTGTATCTGGACTCTGGCTTGGTATCGACTTGGCTTATCTTTGGACTCTGACCACCCAGCTTCAAACTCTGGCCTGCACCTGGACTCTGGCTCCGGTTCTGATTCTGGTTTGTCTACAGACTCTGATCTCGGTTTTGACCCAGTGTGTCCCTGGATCGTGATTCTAGCACCATTCTTAGCCTAGGCACAATCCTATGCCTAGCTACGACCTAAGCTCCAAGCACTAGACGTAATTATCGGAGGCAGCATGTGATACCTGGTGGTGCAACTGTTTTCAGAAAAGCAGGCTTCCCGGAAGTAAGTGGCCCGTACACAAAAGGGGACACGTCACACCAAGTGTGAACCATGGCCTCGCTATCTGAGCCTGTGGTGCCCCTACCAGAGTGGTTCAATGGAGATGACTGAAAATGTAGGGGTTTCCTTAACCAGCCTCCGCCCCTGGACCCACTCCACCATTCTTGGCTCTGACGGCCGACATTCCTGATAAATACCAGGATTATGTGGACATCTTTGAAAGAAAGGTGGACATATTGCCTCTGCACTGAGACTATGACTGCCCTATAGACCTACAACCTTGGCCGAAAGTTGCCTTTGGCCGTATTTACGCAATGTCCGAACCAGAACTAGTGGCTCTCCTGTGTACAGCCATGAAAACCGGTCCAAAAGGTTTATTCACTAGTAAGCATTTCCTACAGGTGCCCCAGCTGACTCTACCCCTCTGTGTAGATTACCAGCGCCTGAACAAAGTGACAGTTTGGAACCATTACCCCCTGCTCTTAATCCCAGGATTGTTGGATCACATGAAATCTGCACAGGTATTCATCAAACTAGACCTCCAAGGACTCACAATCTAACCCTCATTTGGGTGCGGGACAAATGGAAGACAGATTTCAAAACACGTTATGGACACTTTAACTGTCTGGTAATGCCATTGGGACTGACTAATGGTCCCATGACCTTGCAACACTTCATCAGTGATGTATGTGGGGACATTCTGGATCAATACATTGTTATCTATTTAGATGACATACTTCTCTTTTTGGAGAACTCCGAGCAGCATGTGCCCCACAACAGACCCCAGAGAGGTTGTGGCAGCATGGTCTCTATACAAAATTGGAAAAGCGAACCTTCAGCCAACTCTCCACAGAGTTTTTGGGGTATGTCTTCTACCCAGAAGGAGTTAAGATTGATCCAGATAAGGTGGAAGTCATTCCCAACTGGGAGGAAGCTTGAAGTACTCAAGAAGAGCAGTGCTTCCTAGGCTTCCCCAGTTTTACTGCTGCTTTGGCCCAGGCTTCTCAGAGTGAATAACCGACATGATAGCTCTCCTTCACAAGACTGCCACATTTGTTTGGTCTCTCAAGGCCCAACAAGCCCTCAAACAGCTCAAAATTGCCTTCACCGCTTGCACCTATTCTGGCACGCCCCAATCCAATTGGCGCATTCATCATGGAAGTTGACACATCTAAAATAACAATCAGGGCCATGCTCGCTCAGCACCTACTGGGCAACTCCCATCTTTTCATGTGCTGTATATTTATACCTGCCTACTGTTTTTTTTTTTTTCATTCCATTCATCTGATGAAGTGGGTTCTAGCCCATGAGCACTTATGCCCAAATAAATTTGTTAGTCTCTAAGGTGCCACAAGGACTCCTCATCGTTTTTGCTGATACAGAGTAACACGGCTACCCCTCTGAAACCTGCACCTCTGTGCATTCCGCTCCTGGAGGCTCACCCCACAGACCAAAACTAGGAGATCATTGATAATTAGTTGCTTCTGATTAAATCCTCATTTGAAGACTGGTGTCAGTAGCTGAAGGGGACTTGATACCCAGCACAAGTTTTGTACTGATCACAAAAGGCTCCAGTATCTGCACAAAGCCAAAGTACTGAATCATAGACAATTCAGCTAGACCTTATTCTTCTCCTGCTTCAATTTCAAGATTACTTAACTTCCCACCCGGAACTAAGAATGGCCAGGCCGACACCCCATCCCCTAATGCAGAATATAACCAAGAAAAGAGAGAGCTAGTCAGAAACAGCCCTTCATCCTCAAGCCCTACAATGTGCTTAACACTACCATACCTCAAGCTCTAATCATTCTAATTTAAAAAGCCTCCTGGGATCACCCACTGGCCAGGGAATGGGGGATCCCTCTGGACAATCAGGAGCTGAGAATGAGAAACAACATTCCCTGTTGGACACGATAACATTTACTGAGGACCACCTGTATGTTCTGCCAGGATGTCCCCAGTTGAAGGTTCTACATCTGAACTGGGACAGCTCCCTAGCAGGGCACTTTAGGTGCCTCAAAACCTCCTGCCTAACTTCCTGCTTCATTTGGTGGTGCCAGATGTGGGCTGAAATTCAGACTGATGTTGACTCATGTGACTTCTGCACTTGCACCAAGGCACCACACACCAAATATCTTGGCACCTCATGCCTCTGGAGACCCTGCCCCAACCATGGGCAGCCAGTGCCATGGATTTCATTGCAGAACTCCCTGAATCAAATGGCCGCACGGTGGAACTGACTATCATAGAACAACTGACCAAGATGGCACGCTCCATCCCCGAAACCATGTACCTTTGGCTGAGAGGACAGATCAGCTCCAAATTTGCAAACCAAAATGCCAACAACACCTTTTTATGCTAGCTATAGATTTCCCCCTAATTTCATCCCACACTACCAATGGCCTCTCCGAACTTCAAGGCTAGCGACTTGGTTCAACGAATCCATCACATTCAAGAACCAAGTGGGCACCTCAAGAACACTAGGAAGGACTTCAAATAATATGTGGCCTGCCAATGACAGAACGGGCCAGTCTTTTCAGAAGGGAAACTATTTGCTGAAGGGAGGTACTGAGCCCTTGGCACTCACCGAATTCCTAAGCCCCATGTGTAGCAGCAGTTCCTGCCTCATCCCCCTTCCTTGACCTTCTGATCCCATCTCCTCTCCTGGCTGTAGTGGAGCAAACTCTGGGTTCCTTCCCCTGTGGCACAATCCATGCCCAGAGTGTCCGAGCCCCATGAAGTCAATGGCACTATCCTCTCCTCAATGGCACTATCCTGGGGAGGGGAGGACACTACTACCCCCCATTTTACAGATAGGCAATGAAGGCAATAAAGTAACCTCTCCAGGTCACACCTACAAACATGGGGTAGATCTGGGAACTGGACTGGGTTCTATTCTAGTGCCCTCCCCACTGGGGCAGATTCACTTCCTGCCCTTCATTCACCCCTCCCCTCTTGGCCTTTCTTCGATGGGTCTCTGAACAGGAAATGAGCAGGAGCTTCCTCCCCTCTCTGTCTTCCAGGCTCTGGGATCTGGTCTTGCCTCCTACATCAGTGCAGCCTGCAGCTGGCCCAACTTGGGGTGCAATGACCTCAACCTGTCAAACCAAGAAGTGCTGGCTCTCAGTGATGCTTAGATGGAAAACCACACCCCCTTCATGGAGGTAGGAACCACTCACTCATCTGGGTGATTGTGGCTCTTGGGACAAAGATCAGGCTGAGAGCATCCCTTATCTCTGGATCCCAGCCCTGGGACTGAGACGTTGTTCTCATTGTACTGTGTTGATTTTATTCCTAGGAAAAGCATCCCCAAAGGAGGTGTAAGAAACTTCACTCTATTGCCTGCAAGAAGCTTCAGCCACCTATACAGGTAGAGGTCACTGTCTTTCATACAATGTTACCATTGCACCCACCCCCACCATTAGATACTTTTCCTATGGGAATCTCACTAGAGCAGGGGGGAAATCTCTTCTTCTCTTAGAATGTGTCTGCTCAGTTAATCCACCCTCATTTTAGCTGCTTTGTTTATCTGAGATTAGCGGTATCTTTTGAAAACCCTTAGTGTGAGGGGGTGGGGTGGAGCAGGGGAGACTGAAGCTCCAGCAAATTCCCCTGAAGAACACCACCCTGTCTTTCTGAGGTCAGGCTAGGGTTCACCGTCCATTGTGGCGGTGAAGACTGGATGGGAGCTGCTGGATTGGCCTTGATATGCCATGTCCTTGTGTGGATGAGGGACCTACATCACAGAAATGGCCAGGAATGGGCTGAACAACCTACATTGATAAGCAAGTGAAACCCTGGCCACATATAGACACGACGGTCATTGATAGGGATTGAACCAGGGTCCTTCAGAATAAGCCCCTCTCACTCAAGCTAAAGGGGTCACTCTAGGAGCCTAGGAGAGCTACCAGGTGAGTCTTCATCCTTCAGGATAGGTTGTAGATCCTTAATAATGCGTTGGAGGGGTTTTAGTTGGGGGCTGAAGGTGACGGCTAATGGCGTTCTGTTATTTTCTTTGTTAGGCCTGTCCTGTAGTAGGAGACTTCTGGGAACTCTTCTGGCTCTATCAATCTGTTTCTTCACTTCCGCAGGTGGGTATTGTAGTTGTAAGAATGCTTGATAGAGCTCTTGTAGGTGTTTGTCTCTGTCTGAGGGGTTGGAGCAAATGCAGTTGTATCGCAGAGCTTGGCTGTAGACGATGGATCGTGTGATGTGGTCAGGGTGAAAGCTGGAGGCATGTAGATAGGAATAGCGGTCAGTAGGTTTCCGGTATAGGGTGGTGTTTATGTGACCATTGTTTATTAGCACTGTAGTGTCCAGGAAGTGGATCTCTTGTGTGGACTGGACCAGGCTGAGGTTGATGGTGGGATGGAAATTGTTGAAATCATGGTGGAATTCCTCAAGGGCTTCTTTTCCATGGGTCCAGATGATGAAGATGTCATCAATATAGCGCAAGTAGAGTAGGGGCGTTAGGTGACGAGAGCTGAGGAAGCGTTGTTCTAAGTCAGCCATAAAAATGTTGGCATACTGTGGGGCCATGCATGTACGCATAGCAGTGCCGCTGATCTGAAGGTATACATTGTCCCCAAATGTAAAATAGTTATGGGTAAGGACAAAGTTACAAAGTTCAGCCACCAGGTTAGCCGTGACATTATCGGGGATAGTGTTCTTGACGGCTTGTAGTCCATCTTTGTGTGGAATGTTGGTGTAGAGGGCTTCTACATCCATAGTGGCCAGGATGGTGTTATCAGGAAGATCACCGATGGATTGTAGTTTCCTCAGGAAGTCAGTGGTGTCTCGAAGGTAGCTGGGAGTGCTGGTAGCGTAGGGCCTGAGGAGGGAGTCTACATAGCCAGACAATCCTGCTGTCTGGGTGCCAATGCCTGAGATGATGGGGCGCCCAGGATTTCCAGGTTTATGGATCTTGGGTAGTAGATAGAATATCCCAGGTCGGGGTTCCAGGGGTGTGTCTGTGCGGATTTGATCTTGTGCTTTTTCAGGGAGTTTCTTGAGCAAATGCTGTAGTTTCTTTTGGTAACTCTCAGTGGGATCAGAGGGTAATGGCTTGTAGAAAGTGGTGTTGGAGAGCTGCCGAGCAGCCTCTTGTTCATATTCCCATCTATTCATGATGACAACAGCACCTCCTTTGTCAGCCTTTTTGATTATGATGTCAGAATTGTTTCTGAGGCTGTGGATGGCATTGTGTTCCGCACGGCTGAGGTTATGGGGCAAGTGATGCTGCTTTTCCACAATTTCAGCCCGTGCACGTCGGCGGAAGCACTCTATGTAGAAGTCCAGTCTGCTGTTTCGACCTTCAGACTGGACTTCTACATAGAGTGCTTCCGCCGACGTGCACGGGCTGAAATTGTGGAAAAGCAGCATCACTTAATCACTTTAGTGCCACCAAATACTCATTTTCTTTTTGCGAATACAGACTAACACGGCTGTTACTCTGAAACCTTACCCAGGCAGAACTCTGTGGGCTGGACTGTACCCTGTGTGTGCAATTCCACTGGCAGTGGAGATGCACAAGTAGTTAGCTTTGGAGAGAGCATCAGTCAAAACCTGATACCTTTGAGAGGCTTGGGTGGAAGGTGCTAGAGTGAGGTGACACTAACTCATGACCCCTCCCAGGCTCTCCGAAGTTCATCACTATTAGATGCTAAGTGACTGGCTGCAAGGTCACACACAACATCAATAACAGAAGCAGAAGCCAGTCCCAGTACGAATTACCAATCCAGCTCCACTCACTAGACCCTGCTCCTTTCCAGAGCCACAGAACCCAGGAGCCCCAACTCTCAGACCTGTGCCTTGCATCACGAGGCCAAACCTCCTCCCGTTAAGGGAGCTATAGACAGGACCATCTGTAGAGACCCCCTCTACTTTCCCACTGTCAGCGTTTCCATGGGTGAGAAGTGCATGAGCAGAGATCTCCCCTGTGGAAATCCTGGGGGCTGCACACTTGGGCTTCACAAGGAAGGCCTCCGGCAGCCAGTGAGAAGATTTTTCATCTCTAACAAAGGGTTTCTGTTCTCCCAGATCAGCAGCCACGTAGCAGAATGCAAAAGAGCCGCGTGGAGCTGGGCTAGAGGAGTCCCAGGAGTCACCATGTGGCTGTGCAGCAGGTGCAGTGCCTGCCATAGCCATGGGCCAAACCCTGCACTCCGGACAATCCAGGCTCAGTTTCCCTTGATTGCGAAGGGCACTTCGGCTTGGGGACTCGGTCGCTGGTGCCCCTAGACAGAGAACTAAGATGTTTTCATGAGGCTACTTAGTGGTACATGCAGCTCCATCCAGACAAGTGGCGAATGGACGTGAAAGAGCGAGGCTAGGACCTCGGCGGAGCTCTGCACTCAAGCATCCACAGCCAGGAGACAGACGATGGGAAGCTCGCTAAGATGGCTGACCACAGCACTGAGAAAACATAGTTGTGCAGCTAGTTCATTAGAATTAAATAGGAACTAAATATCGAAGGCCTTTCCCTGCCCAATAAAGTGTTAAAAATGTGTCTCTTGACAATCTCTCCAATCTTTACAATGTTCCGGTATAATTTAAGGCAGGGGGTGGGGAATTTCTAAATGTAATACTTCATGCTTCTAAAATGACCTGTTAGGTTCAATCTCTAAGCACCTAATTCTACAGCTTGAGCTGAACCGAACAAATGCCTTGGGTGGTAGCAGAAGTCAGCTCCCGTCCTCTCTGTGGACTAGCCTCCAGGGAGGCATTCAGTACATCAGGTCATATAGCAGCCTGAGGTTCCCCTTGCAGAGCTGCCTGTTGGCACTGCCCTTGTCGGGGAGCACATCAGGGTACTGTGGACTGGGCAGGAGAGATGCCTCCAAACCTGCACAGCCTGAGGATCCAAAGAGCTCTGTCCCAGATCCCACAGCTTCCTCAGAGCAACTGAGGAGTCAGACAGCACCTGGACTCTCCCTCTCTCTGTGCCCGAGCAGCACAGAAGAAGCTGTTTATAGGCATGTCAAGTGCCATCTCCCGTGACACTCACCTGTGGATCCCTGATGTATTTGAAGAGTCCAGGCTGAAGGCAACACACTCCTCTGGGCTCTGGGAAGCAGGAGGACTTGTGCTGCAATAAATCTTCCTGTGCACCTGCTGAGCAAGCAACCTCTTTGCTCCGCTTGCTGGTTTCCAGCCCCCAGGAAGTACCGAGGGGTAAGGAGACAGTGATACAAAAGTGGGTGTGGGAAGAAGCAGAGCTAAAGGGTAACAGACAGCCATGCTATAGTGTCCCCTCTAGATTCACTCCAACAACCACCTCATGCCTTCCCATTGTTGAGACAGGTTCCCCCACTACAAAGCTGCCTCTGGCTCACTACAGGCTCTCCCACTGCCCTGTTGTGAGAGAGGTAAGGAATGCCTTTTGCCCCTGGCTTTTAAGTGGGGAGCCATGTGTGACCCCAGCTCCTTGACAGTCACTTGAGAGTATATCTACATTGCAATTAGACACCTGAGGTTGGCCTATGCCAGCCGCTTTGGGGCTTGCAGGGCTTGGGTTACAAGGCTGTTTCACAGCAGTGTAGACTTCTGCGCTCAGGTTGCAGCTTCAGCTCTGGGACCCTCTGACCTCACAGGCTTGAACATGGGAGTCCCAAATCCACCCTCAGCCACTTCACTGAGGTTGTAGGGAGGTCACTGAGGCAGAGTTGGTCCCCAAGAATGCTGCCTTGTGTTCTCTTTCTTTAATGTCTGTTCCTGGTGTCCCCTTGGTATGAGAGGCTGGGGATGGCAGGCTGTAAAGAGTTCATTTCAAGGTCACACATATCATCTGCTGGGCAAATTTGTAATCATAAAACTCACCTGAAACACCTTTAAAAGCAAACATATCCATTTGATCCATGATGGGTATGGGTAAGATCTATACCCATCCTGGGAAAACAAGTAAAAGGGCATTAAGGGGGGCAGCGAGGGAGAACCATGAGATTCTCCCATCCAGTCTCCTGATCTTCCATCTGTGAGAAGGGCATGGACTTACACATGGCCTATCCTGGGACCCCATTTAAATGGGGATTCCAGCCCAGACAGCTGTGGAGTGACCACTTTGTGGCCATGAGATGGAAAGCCACAGTATTATTGGTTATTAGTGTTTTCAAATCCAACAGAAGGACTTCCATTGATTTCAAGGCGCTTTGAACTGGATGCGCATGTCTTGACGGTTCTGCTAAATAAGATTTGCATTTACTCTCATAGGCAACATGACAGAAATGAGTTTTTAAGAGTTGTTCCCATAGGCCTCAATCCCACAAACATTAAAGCATACACATAGCTTTAGTCACAAGAAGTTCTGATGCGTTCAGTGGGACTACTTATATGAATAACATTACGCAAGTGGTTGGGCATTTGTAGGTTCAGGGAGTTAGTCCTTCACCTGAAGGCACAATAGTTACAGTTTCCCCCTCCACCGAGTCACAAAAGTCAAAGACAAATCTTTCCTACCCTGTTGCTAAACTGCTTTCTCACTGGAAGAGCTGAATTAAAATCCACCCTCCCTGCCCAGATTCCAAAGGTTTTAGAAACAGAAAACCACAAAAGCTTGTCATGTCAAAGGACTTAATTTTATATCTCAGTTGAATTTTAATCAACAATTTATCCACATGCTTGTTTTTTTTAACAAAAACCTGATCTTTAAAATAATTTTAGCAATTTTTCTTGGAAGCAGGGAAGAATCTGACAAACATGCACATGGCAGAGACAGGATAGTTGACTAATGTGTGCATCAAATCATACCACATCATACAGAATATTTTTCCATGTGCATAAATCAGTGAACAACCGCTCAAGATTGTTGTGCAACTGTTTCCTTTCCAACCTCAATCCTGTATGTGTACTCTGTGTCTCGTATTGTCTGTGTCAGAGCCTTATTCTGGAGCCCTTGCCTTCGTGAGTAGTGCTATTGAGGCCGGTAGGACTACACATGTAAAGGCCACAGGTTTGGACAATAAATCAGACACGAACACCGAATTCAGTGGCACTCAAATAACAATCAAACCCCACTGCATCACTTCTTTTTTTAAATAAAAAAGGTCTTCTCTCTACATCCAATTTTTCAGTGAGCTATTTTGCATAATGCTATACTCCTTTCTTTCCCTGCTACATACTTGACCTCAGAGCCACTCTTAGTGTACACGGCCCATTGCTCTTCCAGCAAATTTGTGCAATTTTAAAGGGAAAGTCCAAATGTTGAAAAATAAAATAAAAGCTGTTCAAAGCCACCTTTCCTCCCAGCCGCTGTCATCAGTGCCGTCCTGTTCAAAGTGAGCCTCAATTGTGCCGTTAAAGCATAGTCCTGCTGCATCAGACTGTAGGATGGCACACGATGTTCCCACTGTGCACCACGGGGGAGAAAAAATCACAGCCTTCTCCCCAGCCCTGGGGTCCTAGGAGGGAGCAGTCCCTGTGTGCCCTCAAGTCCAGATCTGCAACTGTGCTGTCCCTTTGTGTGGGAGGGCGAGGCAGAGAGGCCACAAAGGCTCCTTGGACATATATTTGTTCACTAGCCAGCTACAATGTGTCCTTAAACTGAAAGCACCTCAGGGCAGAGTCCTGTTCATGGTGCTTGTACAGTACCATACACACACATGGTGCTGTATGTAGACCCAAAAAAAAACAGCCTATGAATATCCCAATTTGCAGAAGTACTGAATCATCACTTACCATTTCATATAGATCTTGTTCAAAGTGTTGAGATTGTACCCAATTTTAAGACTGCCTAAAAGGCTGAACTAAAAATATTTGTTACTTGCTAACTGTGAATGGCAAAAGCTCTTTGTGGGCAGTGCCAAAAATTGCATTGGTAGATCTTGCTCAAAACCAACTCTTGAAAGCAGTAGCTCCAGAAAGGTAATAGTGATTGGCTGGTAGTATTTCTGACTCTGCAACTCCTGGAAATAATACGTTCAGGGCAATGCTGTGCAGAAGCGTAACAAGAAATGGGATTCTTTGTAATTGCTCAGATTACTGCAGCCCCTTCTTTTTATGTCTCTTTTGAAAATCTGTTTTTGGGGTCTGTACTGCCTTTGCTAGAATTTTTTTATAAACATAAAACAGTTTTCCAATTTCCAAAAAGTGCAGATTGGACAAAATCTATAATAAACTTCATGTGGTACAAAAAAATCCTTAAACCATTTAATATGTCAGTATTTGGGAGAGGAGCGAGGGATACACAGAGTATCATCGTACTGGAGTGCAGGTTAACAATATAATCAGTTAACACCTTATTGATCTTTATGGATGGAAAATGGACAGAAGGATCAGAAAAAGAGATGAAAATTCTTGTACTAAGCTACAGGGAAAAAAAGGGAGCAACAGCCGCATGGGACACAGTATCTGTTCCCTCGTCTTCTTAAGTGAAGATTTGAGAATTTCGTCTTCTATATTGCAACCCATGATTTCTGGTCTATTAAATAAAAATGGCACTTCCTAGTATGGTCACGCTGCTTGTGGTTCACCCGCTGGCCAGGTGAGGGCATGGTCAGAACAGATCTAGGAGGCCTGGGTCAGAAAGTTTCTGGGCTGCACCATGCCATTCTGTTGGTCTCTGAAAAAGAACAATCGTACTCAGAACATTTTAAAATACTGTTTCTTAACCTTTACACGTCACCATGAAACACTGGCTGAAGAAGAAAGGCACCATAGAAGAGCTAAGCATTATTGTACTCTCAGTCAGATGAGGGGAGCTGTGCTGTGCTGTGCTGTCCCTCCACTGCACTGAAAAGTCACCCTCCTCCAATAGTGACGTGTCCCCAGAAGGAAAGAGGGCTTTGGGTGAGTGTACATGTGGTTTCTTAGTTTCAAAATAAAAGAGGTCTTTATTATCTCAACACCCTGACAGCATGAGTTGTGATGTTTTGGAATACACAATAGGAACAGATCAATAGTCAACTGGGTCTAGTATCTCTAGCAGTGACCAAAGCTGAATGGTTCAGAGGTATAATCACCCCTCCTCCACCATTCCATTATGGCTAGGTCTACATGTGAGTGAAATAAGCACCATCTCGTAGGAAGCTTTAGATGAAAAGAAAGCATTTTTACCCATTGCTGGTGTCGAAGCAGTTATGAGATCAATAAAGACCTAAGACTCACGTCACCTTAACAATTGGGGGAGGGGAATGGCCTCTTTTGATAGACAGTAAGGTCATAGCTTCTATCAGACCTTTGAAATATTTTCCCCTTCCTAACAGCTTTGCCTCCATCTTACTAAGCAATTTGCCTCAACAATATCCTGCAGCAGTGAGTTCCCCAAGTTAATTATACAGTGCATTAAGAACTTCTTTTATTACTTTTAAATTTAAGAACTTTTTCCTTTCTCATCACTGCTGATAGAGGATGTTGATTTAACAAAAATGCCTTCTTGAGCATGACTACACTGCAATTAGAAACTCACAGCTGGCCCATGCCAACTGACTTGAGCTACGGGACTGTTGAACTGTGGTGTAGACCTTTGGGCTCAGCCTGGAGGTCAGGCTCTAGGATTCTGTGAGGTGGGAGGGTCCCAGAGTTTGGACTGCAGCCCAAGCCAGAATGTCTACATAGCAATTAAGCAGCACCAGGAGTCTGAGTCATATGGCATGGGCCAGCCACAGGTGTCTAACTGCAGTGTAGACATACCCCTATTCTGCCTACTTCACTCATCTGGCACTGATCAGTATTGGTGAGGTCTAAATTACTACACTACTGAACCATACACATACATGCTTTTAAAGTTTATTATATGGTGGCCTCTGTGAAATGAGCTGTGGTTTTTTGGTTCAGGTCCTGCGTCAAAAAAAAGAGTTCACCATTTGGCTCTGTGCCAGTCTCAGGGACGTGTTAGAGAAATAAATGAGCCTGGAGAGCAAACTACCTTTCACACCAAAATGTGATCTCTCTGGGGCAAGGTTAAAGCAGGTGTTTGAGAAGAACTGGGTTTAGTTTACATTACATTGCACATTGGTACTGCACCTGTTCCCTGCATAGAGGATGGATGTTCATGCTCATGAAGGACACTGGACTAAGAAGTCACTTTCAAAGGAAAGGAACATACGTCCTCCTGTGATGCCTTATGCGGGTGTGTATGCATTTAACCAGGATTACGCAATAATTTGTGTTTAAATTAAACTAGGCTTATCACTGCAATGTATTCACAAACAAAGAGGGCAGTGCTCAATCCCCTCAATGCAATGTATAGATCACAGATGGAAACACTGACCTTTATCAGGAGACATCATTAGAGGCTAAATTTAGACAGAGAGGATGGAGGTCTAAATTCAGAGACATAAAAGAAGCAGCTAATTTAGAAACTGAAGATAATGTATTTCAAATAGATATCTCGTAAACAGGACAGTTTGGGATCAGAGTTACTAGCTAGTTAAATGTTATTTCCACAGTCAAGTGCATGTTTTTCACTGGTATCTCCAGGACAATGGTAAAGCATCTGATAATTTGTATTTCCATATCTTGAAGGTGGAGGCAAAGGAAAGAGTTGGGTACTTATTTCAATACTAAACATGGGGCAGCCCTAACTTGCACTTCAGGCTGACAGTTCTATCACTAACTAAAAGTATACCCACAAAGCAGTGATGAAATCCTGGAGCCTGGTCTACCTGTTTTGTTTCACAGAGTGGCTTGATACAAACTACTTGCAGATTAGACTTTTCTTATCTAAATCCCAGATTCATGTTTCTCCTTCCTCCTTATTGTATCTGATATTAGCTTAACTAGCAGAGGGAGAAGGACAAAGGCCCAGTAGTTAAATAACATGTGTGTGCATGTTCACAGCACTGGCAGCTCAGTGTAGGCACTGGGAAGTTCACCCCTTAGAACTCTGGATATTTCTGTAACAGCAAGAGGGAGGAGGTAGGTAAATTTCAGAGTTGAGATGGGTAGAGGGAGTTGCTGAGGTGAGGAGCTCCAGTGGGTAGCACATACCCTGCAACCTCACAAAAAGAAAATGAGAGCGATGTAGAGTCCAGTGGGGTGAGGTGTGGGGTGTCAGACTCCCTTTCCCCACCCCCAACAAACAGCTCAGAAAAGTTTCAGTCTTTTTCTTTCCTGGAAACAGACAAACATTAAATCATGGGCTCAAAATGGGGAATAAAATGTTAAAAAGACTCTGACTCTATGTTTTCTTTCCCTTTGCTTTTCCATTCCCTTCTCCCACATCTGTCCTCTATAACTGTCCATTCCTTTTGAAGGTTTTATTTTATTCTGGTCTTTCCCTCTCTTTTTTCAGAGGATACAGTTTTCATGTAAGTCAGCCTCTCTTCCTTCCACATTCAAGCTTTGCTCTTTACTGCTGTCCCCACACATCCCATCATTGGCCCTCTTCCTCTTTTCCCCTTTCCACTGCTGCTTTCTTTTTCATTTCCCTTCATATTGGTGGTGAATGAAGGAGGACCTCCCACACACCATCTCACTCCTCATCTCACACCCATCCCCGTCTCATCTTCCCTGGTTCTCTCCCACCCCTTCAGTCTCTGACTTCCCCTTCCCCAATCTATTATTTCCTCAACCGGTGCTCTCCACCTCCCCCCCCCCAATGTTTTCCAGACAGTCTCTTCTCTTTCCAGTGGTGGGATCATGGCTCCTGTGACGAGGAGAAAAGGAGCTCAAAAGACAGACAAATGCACTTCTGAAACTAACTTTGACATCGTCACAGTATTACTACTAAAGCGGAGCCACAGCTTACATTAATGTAGCTGCTTAATTCTGTTTGCACATCCAGTAACAGCATCATAGTTATTGGGTTACAACACGTAAACCAGCCCGTAATTAATCATTAAAAATGTTTCAGATAAAACACTTTAAAAAGTATTTGATTTTTAAAAAAGGTGTGTTAAATGCTTCAAAAAGAAATGCTTTATTGGAGTTGGCTGGACAATAATCCTAGTGGCCACAGATCAGTGGATACTCATTTGAAATCATGCTTTGAATTGCCAGACGACTGCAAAACTCTAGCTAGGACTCAAGGGATAAAACAGTTACTAATACTCCTGCAAAGATGATTCATCACTACCATTCCAACTTCTTGTTCTACTAGCCACAGATCTAACCACTCCCAATCCCGAAACAATTCAATACATATTCTTTGTTAGATGTCCCATTGTTTACATGTTATTTATTACACAATATGTTGCAGAAGTGATAGCCATTTTAGTCCTTATCGCCTGAACTATCTGAAAGAACTGGTGGCCAGTTGTACATATAACATTTGATGTAGAGCCATGCACATTTGTCTTTAACTTTCTGCACAAGGTTCTAGATGGTTAAACCATCATGCAAAGTCCTTGGCATCCCTCTCTGTCTTAGAATCCTGAACATCTGCATGTTTCTACTTTTGTTACTGTGTGTTCCCAGAGTCTCTGAGCTGGCATGCTACCAACTCCTGCCCAGCTGATAAACATGCTCATAAACGTGAAAGGTTCCTTAGCTCCCTGATAAACTAGTAGGATGTTCCATTGCAGTCTCTCATATGACAGACTGTTTGGCACAAAGTTGGATTCAGTAAAGTGTATTGCAGTTTAAGGCAGATAGGGTGGCTGTGTTCAATTCCTATTAGTCACAATACATTTTATTTAATCAAGTAATTAGTAATGAACATTTTCACTGCAGTAAAGTTAAAATTATTCAGAGAAAACTGGGACTTCTATCATACAAAGTAACAACAAATGCTGAATCGGCATTAAGATAAACAAATTGTCAATGAGTGCTTGAGTGTGGCATAATTTAGAGAAATAAGGTGACCGTATTTGGTATAAGGTGACCATATTTTCTAAATCAAACACTAGGACCCTTTTGTGGCAACAACTTTAAGGGTTGTGAAATTCACATGAAATTGATATTTCAAACTATATGCATTCTGATTTCATGTTTTTATTGCAGATAGTTTCAGATCTGTATGAAGCTACATTCATGTGAAATTGTGATGTAAACCATATATGATTTTTGTATGAGGTCCATACAGTTTTGGTGACCATCTAGAAGAAGGAAGCAAAGGACAGACTGACCACCAGGTACCCATCTTCTCCATCCTCAATGCCCCTGAGTTAACAACACTACAATAACTATAGTAACCGAACAACAATTAGTAAAAGAGCAACAGAATCACAGTGTGTGCAGAGAAGTGGACACTTCCAGGGTTCCATCTCGCTGCCACAGCTGTAAGAAGGAACGGAAGGATGGGTGGGCCTGTGCTACCCTTTATCTTCGGGATGGGATGGGTATGTGCAGGCATGTCCCCAATAATCACTGCTATTCAAAAGAATCTGATCTCCTGTGCATGAGGCACATGTGAACCACAAGTGGAATAAGTGTGGACAATTGCATGAAGAACAGGCTATTTCAGGTGTCCCAAAAGTTTTTGGGACACTAGGACATATGAAAAAAATGGGACATCTATTTCTTCACTCAGGTAGACCAAAAAATATAAATAAATGGCATAGTTCCTTGAGGTTCTTTGAATATGGCTTTCAGATAGAAGAATCTTGATCAATTTATGGAAGTAGATACCACTCTCTTTCTGTGAAAAACAATTTTTTTTTATCTGACGTAGTAAGTTTCACCTATATCAGAAAATGTCCTAAATCACTAACTCTATTAAAAGTTTCTATTTATCTGCAGAAATCTAAAGCTAAAATTACACGTCTATGAAAACAAATAAATCCTAAGACGTATCTCTTACTCAACTTTCATAAATAAAAATCACACTGCATATGGTATATTGGTAAATCAAAGTCTATATTTTGTGGTGACTTTATTAAAGTTCTGCTTTGAATTGGTGGCATTTACTTCCAGTAAATCCTTGTCATCTTTCTCTTAAACCTTCTTTGACGGAATGAAGAAATCTGAAATTCCAACCAGATCTCCTTTAAGCTCCCTAAATTACAAGAAGATAAATATCCTTTCATTAAAGTATTTATTTTAATAATGACCCAAGTGGCTAAACTTTTTAAAGCTACACTTAATCTCCCTCCAGTATACATTTTCTTAGTGAGGATTTTTCTCTTAAACATTTTTCTTTGTAGCATAGTTCAGAATTACTTCATTATAACAGTTGTAAAGACAATAAAATCTGGTTCTGGAACATTACACATTTTACAAACTTTTTATTCCTGGGGGAATTCTGTGGCAAAAAAATAAAAATTCTGCACACAATATTTTAAAATTCTGTAAAATTCTGCATATTTTATTTGTCAAAATAACACAATATAATCACATCAGTTTAAATTCATTTTGGTCATTCATTTCAAAATACCTGTCAGCAAGTATGTCTGTAACAATACAGACAACAAAAAGGATTCAGGAAATGTTTTTTGACAAATAGACTCCTTACTAGGCATATTAATACAGAACTCTGAGTAATAATTCTGTGTTAATAAACTACAATACAGAGCCGTATTTCCCACACCCCTCAGAAGCAGTGCAAAGTCTTGGAGGAGTCAGGGGTAATGGAGGAGGTGAGGGAGAGGGAAATAAATTGCTCGGAAGGAGCCTCGGTGTGAACTTGGAGGGTTATTGGGTATGGGTGGGAAAAGTATGGAACAGGTTTTTTTGTGGGGTGTGGAGGAATTGTTAGGGAGCTTCCCCCATGCAGACCCTGGCTGATCCCTAGCCTCTCCCATTCAGTCAAGCACATCTGCCTCAGTCCCCAGGTGTTCCTGAACCCCCATGTGTACTTGCACCCCCTGTCCACATGTGTCCCTCATCCCTCACTCAGATAGCCACTCCCCCAATTCCTATGTGTCCCTGTACCTCCTCCCCCGACCCGTGTCCTTGTATTCTCTGTGCCCCCACCCATCCATTCCCCTGTCCCTATGTAGCTCTGCACCCCCTTCCCCATGTAGCCCTGTACCTCCCTCTCCCCAGTGGCCCTGGACCTCCACTCCCATTCAGCCCCTGCCCCAGTCTGCCTCCCCCACTAGCCCTTATGAGCCTCTGTATGACACCCCCCCGCCCCCAGCACCCCATGCTGTCTGTCTCCCCATAAGCCCTGTCTTCTGACCTGGCCAGCTGTGAAGAAGGCTCTGCAGGCTCTTTTTCTTCCCTAGCTGGCTGGGAGCTTCTGCGTTCTATCACCACTGCACCCTCTTGTGAGCAAAAGGTGGAACTGCAGAAATTATTTCCCACTGGGAGCTGCTGCTGTTCTTGCGCCACAGCGCCCTCTGGTGGGCAAGAGGCAGAACTGCAGTAACATTTCAGCAGAAACTTTTTTCTGCACAAAAATTTAAAAATATGTGCAGCTTATTAAATATGCACACACGCAGTAGCGCAGAATTCCTGCAGGAGTAAACGTGTTTCTTGTACCAAGTAATCTATCAGCCAAATTTTATTTTATTTAAAATACAGAATTTAGGACTTGTACCAGATGAAGTTGCCCTATCTCTTAAATCCACTAAAGTCAAGTGCACAGAGGCTCCATAAAGCTCCATTCGATGGGCTCAAATTTAAAAAAGGGTAAAGGCAGAGTCAAACCTAGGATTCTGGAAGGGTTCTTGGAGGTGAAACCTAATTTAATACTATGAAAGCCAAACAACTTCAAAAAGATCTGCCAATAGCACTGGAGTGTCTTATATGGGCCATTTCTTTATAGCTGCTTCAGACTAGGTAAAACAGCAATCTAGTAATGTACCTTTAAAAGTGAAAGCAATCTCCCAAGAGGCTATTATCTCAACTTTTCAAAAATTAACAAGGAAAGGTAAATAAGGGTTAACGGTTTTAAACAAATTACTGTATAACACCTTACCTGGTATCCAGTCAAACCTAAATCATTGTATTAAACAAAAGAATAATATAATCTTAATTGTATGTATGATTGCAATTCTATAGTCATCTTCAGTGGTGAAAGTAAAGCTTATCAATTTGTTAATGTAAATAGATATGGCATTAGTGTATTTATCTTCCCACCCAGGATGCTCCAGAGACAAGAAAGCTCAAAGTAACACATACTTAGGTTCAGTTAATTTAGGGCAGCGACTATGTTAATCCTACTGGCACCTTCAGCAGGAAGGACCTCAGGACAAAAGCTAAGCACAGGCACAAATGAAATAGGTAGTCTCCATATACCCACAGCTCAGGAAGTGAGCAAGCCATGTAGACCATATTCTTGTCCTCCTCCTGCAGGCATGCATTACTCAAAATACTCAGGTACAAGAGATATGCCCTTTCAGGGATCAGGAATACAATAGCATACAAGAGAAATAATATTAGAAGGATTGGGGATCTGAGACACCAAAGAAATGACAAATAAAACAAAACAAAAATTCATGCCTCTCACATATACCCCAAACCCCAGTCCTGATGGGACTGAAGCAACCCAAGACAAAAAGGCGCACCCTCAGGATGGAACAGACACTTAGTGCATATCCATACAAACAAACCAGGCACCACTCTGCAGTCATGGTAAGAAGGACAGGATTATACGATAGAGTTGCCTGCAATAGCAGGGGACTGGACTTGATGAGTCAATAGGACCCTTCCAGTCTTATGTCCTAAGGATGAAGGACCATAAGCTCATGAACACAAGATTGGTTAAAAATAAAGTCTGCATTGCATATGACCTGATTGTGGAGGAGGCAACTGACCTGGCCTACCTCACGGAAACCTGGGTTGAAGACCTTGTCAGATGCATTCTGGTACAACTTATTCCAGCAGGATATATAACATACCATGGGTGAAATCCTCACTCCACTGAGGTCAATGGGAGTTTTGCCTTTGACTTCAGTGGGGCCAGGATTCCACCCCATGAGTCCAAAGTTTGATAGGGAGGCAGGATGGCTATCAGATAACCCAACCAAACCCAGATGGAAATGAGATCTTAACCCAGAGACCGAGTCATTCGGATATACCAGATGACACAGAACTCCAGGAAACAGAACCAATATAGACATTCTAGCAGTATACAGATCACTCAAGAGCTCTGCAAGTTTCCTCTCAGAGCTAATCTCAAACCAAGACATCAAAATTTGTCTTGTGAGACTTCACACTTATGGAGTACAATTCTGTCTCAGTGGCCCAGGATCTAACATCCATTAAGACAAACACAGCATTCTCCCACATAGTGTTCAATCCCGCCCTTACATTCTGTTGGAATACACTACACCAGCCAGAAGCATGACCAGTGTGCTAAGGGACTAGTCAGACACTCTCTAACAACAACCTCAAAACAGCCCCTCCCTCTGTACCACCCCCAGAGATATCTACCGTTTACCAACGATCAGGTCCAGATAAAGCAGAGGCAAAAACTGGTAGCCTGGAACATACAGTGTTTATAAACACCAACATAATAAAGGAAACCAACATCTAAAATGTCTGATCAACATAACTGTTCTTGATAGCAGAACTCCTGACCAGCCCAGACTGTCTTTTCCTTTACCTTGCACCTGAACATCTCCCACTGCGGGGAATTGCCATAATACTTTGCTGAAAAGATTCATAAAATCTACAAAGGTAGCAAGAGCAGCAGACAGATGGAACAGACCCTGGTAATGGTAAATGAACGCCTGAGATCATGCCTAAGGAAGGGCAATTTACCAGTGCCTTGGAATCATGGCTAATACTAAAAAAAAATAAAAAAAAAATGGAAGGACCCAAACAATTTTGCTAGTTATGACCTAGTCTCAAATGTTCCTTTCCTGAACATGATAGTGGTAGATCATCTCCAGCAATCTCCAGCAGAATCCACCTTCTGCCATTATGCTGGCTACCAGATTTCAGACCTGGCCAATGCAAAGACAGTACAACAGTCACACTAGTGAATGATCTCCTTATAAAATCTGCTGACTTCAATAAGAGTTGGTCACAAGTGTATTCCACTAGTGCCACCTAGCAGGCAACAGTGGATTGCCCTCAGATAATTGTATCCGTTTCTCTAATAACAAATCTCAGAAGGCTGTGACGGGCAGCTGCTCCTCACAGAGAGTCCTCCTCTACAATCAGGTCATATGTAATGCAGACTTTCCGCCTACAGGGTTTGTTTACTTCCCTTCTCCTGTTCAACATCAACGGTAAAACATAAGAGGAAACTTTAAAATGCTGTGGGTTCAAATAATAACATGCTGATGTTACAAAGCTATAAACATCATTTCTATCTGGAGTAGAGAACACCATAATTCACCTATCCGAACATCTGGAAAAAATAAACATGTGGGTGAATAACTGTTGGCTCAAACTCTGTCATTGAAGCCAACAGGAGTCTAACTTTAGGCACACATTTTTGAAAAATCTTCTCCTTAACATTTATTATGCTTTCTACTAGTACGTACAAAGAGAAAATAAAGGGAAAAGAGAGATTATCTAACTAAAATTAGAGATTTATGAAACCAGAATGAACTAGCATAACTGATACATGCTCCAGGTCCAAATTTATACTTACACTTGTCCCTTAAGAGTGCTGAGGAAAGCTTCAACTGTGTAGTCTGGCATCTCATCATCTATACTGGCCAGGTATGTGTAAATAAATGAGAATGTATCAAACGGAATGCGAGCAGGTCCACCCTCTGGATCGGTTGTTAGAATTTCACAGGCATACTTCACAGAAGTCATTAAGGACTAGCAGGATCCCAACCAAGAAAAGAGAGACATAATATCAGAAGGCATTAGCATCCTTTGTTCACTATGGTGTAATATCGCATAAAAGCCTGTCAGCTTCTGAAATTCAGTGTGAATAGAACCAAGATTTCATTTACACTTGCAAAGTTTGTACCTGCAGATACCCACACTCCAATACAGCTCCACTGGTAATAACGGTGGTGGAAGCTATAGTGTAGACAGGGCTCAGGCATTTTTATTATTGTGGCATCTAATTTGGTTTAAGACTACAGAGAGGTAAAAATGCCTGAGCACTTTTCACACTACTGCCTCCACCAACATTAGCACTGGTAAAGCTGCACTATTGGTGAATTATGGCTAAAAATATTGTTAGTATAGAAAAGGCCGTAGAGTGATTCTGTTACTCTTTTAATCAATGCAAAAGAGAAAGATAGCATATAATTGAGCAACTGATTGCATCATGTTAGACTGTACAGACATCAGTCTACTGCCGTATTTACTAATACATCACCAGGTAAAGAACTGTCCCTAATTTGTTACCATATAAAGGCCTCAGTTCATCTGTGAACTATCGTTTCAATTTATCCGAACCTGGCCCTAGTGAGGGCAGCATTAAATTGGCTAAGATAGCTAAATTTCAATACATCTGAAAAAAAAAAGTTTGTCTGTATCCATGTTGTGGCAGCTGATATTTTGGCATGATGCTGTGAATGTCACAATTCACAACAACCAAACGATACCTAATCCTGGAAAAGGTCCTTTTGGATACATCTAAAGCAGTGGTTCTCAACCTATTTATCACTGTGGGCCATATCCAATACTACCTGTATGGCCCTGAGGATGTCACATAGGCCTTAGCTCTGTGCTGATTGGGCCGGCCACAGGTTGAGAATCACTGGTCTACACATTCTGTGGCAGCAAGCCTCCCAGCCTGAGTCAAGAGACACGGGCCTGCAGGGCTCACACTAGCATTCTAGTAATAGCTGCGTAGACAGCACTTCGAAGCTGCAGTTCAGGCTGGAGCTCGGGCTCTGAAGCTTAGGGATGGGGATGGACTTCAGAGCCCAAACCAAAATTTCAAAGAGCTGTCTACACAGCTATTTTTAGTGTGTTAGTGTGAGCTCCGCATGCCCAAGACTGTCATCTCAAGCTGGGAGGCTCACTGTCACAGGCTATCTAAATATATCCTAAATGGAGTAAACTTAAACTGAAGTTAAGGATGTCAATAATTTAAGTAAGGGAGAAAAATCTTAACAAGAATGTTGCAGTTAAAAAACACACCAAAAACCCAGAAAATTCAGAGTTAAGATTACATTTTAAAAAACAAACGCATCCCCAAGTGTTAGTTAAGGATATACTTTAAAAAAAAATCCCTGTAACTTCAGTGGGACTCTTCACAGATGCTGCAATCTGAACTAGTGGATACTAGTGCTAGATCAACGCCATAAATAGTAATATTTATAAAAATTCAGTGAGGAGTTTTGCTCAGTAATAGGCTAGTTGGGGTAACAAAGACCATGACTAAAGACTCTAAAAGTAACGGCAGTGACAAAAATTACAGCTTTAGTAACAGGTAAACAATGGATTTTCTAAAGATAAGTATTACTTAGAGATGGAATGGTGAATTCTTTTAAAAAAATGTCTATTCAAAATCTAGAGTATATTCCAAACCCTATTATTCACAAATTTAAGGTAGCTAAAACTGGAGACCCAAACTGATATATAGTGCCACTTTATAACTGGTACACCTGTCAGCCCTCTCATACAAGAGCTTTGCTAAATCTGCCAACCTTGGGGAAGCTGGGAAGACCTTCTGCAGAATTTCTAAAGGCCTCCTACACAATTTTATAAACTCTGCAGGGCTTTCTGGCTCTCACATTTTGGCCTAGCCACAACTCTCTCTCTCTTTTATGTTGTAGCAAGTTTATTCACCTCAAGTTTTCACATATCAAGGTTATACAAATTGTTTCAAAAATAAGGAAATTTCCACACCAAGAATTATTAAACCAGAGGTTAGACTGCAAAGACATAGCAATATTTTATAAAACGAATGTATTAAATCATTGTTGTTTCTAAAAGTTAGAAAGCCAGGAAATTCTAAGTTAAGGCTGCACTTAAAATATAAAAAAATTCAAAGGTAAGGAACTGCAAGCTACCTTAACTCTGACCCTGATCCATGATCATCTATGCATAGCATTTACTCAGTGTTATGACTAATGGAGATGGATGAATGTGCTAACTCATCTATTATGCTCTATGTACGGTCAGGTATAAGAGAATATGGATATAAATCTCTTATCACACAGAGTTAGAGTCAAATCAGGAGACAAATAAGAGAGTATTAGAGCTGTTAGATACTTTCAAGGGCGGATGAGATATATTTTACTGTCCAGCTCATAGGGATATGATGGTCATGTGACACTGTTTTTTGGACTGCAAATGACAAATCAGATATGAGATGTCAATGTTTCTTGTTAGGAACACTGAAGTGGGCAGCTGAAGTGGAGCACATCCACTGACTGCAACTAAGCACCAATTCCTCATGGAGAGATGATGTTTCTCAGGTAGGCATGTCCCACATTTAGGGTGTTATTTGTAAAAAAAAATTATCCTCAAAGCTGCTTTTTAAATATTTGTATATATTTTTATGTTACCAATACTATATTTTATTACTGTCGTCTAAACTAAAAAAGGTATTAAACATCTCATATAAGCATTATTTAGCTGCATGTGGAACGGTATTCAGAACACAGCTGTTTTAAAGCACGTTCGTGGCCAAATTACTGATGGGATTAAAATACCACAGAACTAGGAACAGTCACTGTCATTTTATTTTTGAAGTTCAAAAAAAAAAAAAAAGCTGCCAAAATAGGCTAACGGTGAATATATTCAGTCTTCTCTCCCTCTCTTCATTCATTTGCTACTACTTCTATGACAATGACTGGCACTCCGGTGTCACCTTACTTTTCACATCTCCTCCTGGTGCACACGCTCGTTATTGTACCGACATTACAACCAGCAGTGCTAGCACTCTTATCCCCACTTCTTCTGCTTGTCTGAATCACACACCCCCTCAGAACAAAGGGTGACACCAAGTGAACATAAACAAACACAAATACGTGACCTGCCTTTGCTGCACAAAAAATTGGGGTTTTAAAGTGACACAATAGTATCTAGATCTACAATCTATTTACTGCAGTTCCTCTATGGTCTGCTTGGTACAGTCATTTGATTATGAAAGATTTTAACATGCCTACATACCCCACCAAGTATACTACACCCAAGTGCAAGAACTTTCAACCATTCCACCTCTTCACCGAAGTTGTCCAATTGTAGAAGGGCTCTCAGCTGCTCCACTGGCAAACATAGATGTTTCCATTTTTTCTCTAGTTCTATCACGCTCACACGGCCTTTCGGAGAAAGCTTTAAAAGACAAAACACAACACCACAAGTAAAACTGGACAACACCATGGGGATTATCACACAACTAAGAGTACAAAACTTTAGGACCACGTTTTTCCCCCCGACAAAGAAATTGTGGCGTACCCTTTCTCTGACAGATAGTCTGTAGGACCAAACTGTCTATGAAGAGTTCTACTGACATCTCATCTCATCCATGAGCCACGTCTATGAACATTTCCATTGACATCACTCAACAATACTGTGTGTTTCAATATGGGTTGGCTTGTACCTGCTTGTGCAAAACTTTAAGGAGGCCTGGTGTGAGCCCAGTATCTGTTTTCTGTGTTGCTACTGGCATTTCAATCCTGTCCTTTACAGGAAGGGGCTCTCCTTTCGACAGAGCTGAGAAATACCTAGATTAATAGGAATATCAACACATTTGAATGCTTATAAGCAAATAAAAGTTAAGCAAAACCAAGCTTTATACAAATCTGCTAGTGAATCTAAGTGCTCATGAAAGTGGGAAATTGGCTTCAGTTAGCTCCTGATACAGAGACTTCCTCCCATCTCTGTATCCAGTTTCCATCTTCCTTTTTAATTGAAGCCACAGAGTTTAGTTTTAACAATGTTTATTCGATACTATAATAATTATTATTGTGTTTTAATTGTGCATTCGATGTTCTGTGTTCCTTGGTGGCAGTGGAGAATGATTTATAAATATTATTAGTGTGTTCTGGCAAATAGCAATGTCTAAGTTTTCCACACACATCTCTAACAATGCACTTTAAACCAGATTTCTATAATCCTCTACTAGTCTAATCTGGTGATAGGCCATTGTCAAGACAGCCCAACCGGCAAATCAAAACACAATTCTGGAGAATTTATATAAAGACTTACAACAGTCATTATACTAATTTATTTTATAGCTGACCATAACTTAAACACGGCAGAAATTGAGTTTGATGCAGCTATTAGTAATTTTAAGGATGCTGATACAGATATTTACCTCTTACAGCCAATGTCACCATCACAACTGGCCAAAAACGAATATACAAGAGATTTATTCCACTTCATTCACTACCATATACAGTGCCTTGCTCACAAGATAGGAAGAAACACTCAACTTTAACAACTTTTCCTAAAAACTATCCACACAGCCATTTTCAAAAAGAGTAACACATTTCAACAATACAAACATGGTAGAGTACTTATGGTAAAGCTAGAGTTCACTAACACACAGAACTTTCAGATTCTGTTCCTTCCTATGAAATATCACGTGTTTCACTGATGTGTAAAAGTGATTACCCCAGAAAATCCTACCAAATACAAGAATCTAAAGATGGCAACACCCTGCACCTGCTTTTCAACCAGGAGAATTTATGAAATCTATTGGGAAAAACTAATTAAGACATTCAGTACAGATCAAAAATTAACAGCACCAAAAATGTGAGCCAGTTCGCAGGGTGGCAGTCCCTGTCACTCTGTCAAGATTCCAGGTCTAAAATTGCACCACTAAATATAAATTCAATAAAGACCACATTATCTTTAACAAATTAACAGAACACATAAAAATATATCAGCATATGCGCCACACACTACTTAATATCCAGACAACGTAATTAGGTCAATATATGATGCAGCAATATTTTGTTGTGAGCCTATATATAAAGTACTACTTACCCAGCTGACCACTGCAGTACATCAGGAGGCTGAGTCCTGATGGCAGCTTTGGTAAACTGTTTCAAAATATCTGGGAGTTCAGGGGGTATGTTAATTTGCTGAGCACAAAACATGGTGTCTGGAAGAGGCATAATTCTTGTAACGTCCAATAACAGGATCCTGAAAGCACCAAAAATATAAATGAATTCTAAACATATGAGATTAGTATGGTTCTATACAAGTTCTCTTAATTTTATTATTCATCTCACCTGTATAAAACCCCCAAACTTACTTTAACTGTGAGGTCCTGTTCCAGAACAGAAAGCGGATGTCCATGCGTTGCAACTAGTTTATTTTAATGTTATTTAATTAAATTAAAAGATAAAAGGAAGCAAATACACATTTTTAGTCACAGCATCAGTTTTAGCCTAGGCAAAAATAAATGAGGCAAATCCACAAAAGTATGCAAAACTCTCTTTGTCTGCAACTCCTGTGATCAGGAACAGCCTATTTCATCTTTATCTTTCTGCCTCATTGCCTTTCTCTTAACTGAAAACATCCCTCTGCTGCTCCCTTGCCTATGCTTTTTAATTTCTTTCTTAATCTTCTCTTTATTTTAGCTTTGTAACTGTATTACTTAACTCTGTTACAATTTTATGATACAGATTTTGTGCACGATGATATACAAAATAAAAAGGTAAATCTGAAACTAATTTAGATTCTCCTAGTTCTGTAACGGGCTAGCTCAGGCAGTGGGGTAATATGCACCAGATGATGGAAACAGTTGGATTATACCCCACTGTTTTTCTTTATTTCCTATTAGAAGGAAAACAGACTCCAAATTTCAATCAGTAACTTTAATGAAAAAGCAAAAAGTGAGACTAAAGCACTTCTGAACTGGAACAGACTCACGACAGTGAGCTATCACAGACCATTCAGAACTGAGAGGTCCATTCCAGGTTCTAACAGTGACAAGGAGGCTTTGGGAGCTCTTCAACTGGTGCTTAAAGGTGGAATAGCACTCCATGAGGAAAGTAAAGGAATTCATAATATAAGAAAAATGGTATATCTTGCCAGGCAGAACCACAGAATGAGCTGAGTGCATCATCACCAGACTACTAGCTCTAATACTGTCCTGCAACTAGTGGAAAACTTTCCACTTTCAGTGCACAACAACTATGTTGTAAATCTGTGCTGTGAGGAGAGTCTGCCATTTTTGTGCAGACAATTAAGTGTGAAGATTATAAAGTTTCTACTGTATCTGTGTATATGCTTAAGCAGAGCAAATATTTATTAATCTCTGCTCTTAGCTCTGTACAATACCACCAGAAAGCAATTTTACATGTAAGGCTTGCTATAACATATATGAGTAGTTAAAAATCCATAGAGATTTATTTTAAAAACACTCTAAAGGTGTCTTAAAATCACAGCGCTCTTAAGTTCCTTGGCTTCACAGCCAACAGGAGGATGGATTGTTTTATAATTGGAATAGGACAATGTGAACTAGCAGGTAAGAAACATGTGTTTGTCCAAACAGGCTAATTCAGAAAATTGGAACTCTTATAGCATTACCCAACATCAGCACAAGAATAGATAGTGCGGGTAAAAATTGATTGTGCTAAAAAGTGATTCTCTCACACCATTATGCACCAATCCTTTACAAAAGAGGCCTACAGTGAAAAGCAAAAGGATAGAGAAATATTTAGTTTTTAAAAGTTTTTCTTTCATATCACTTTCAAAAAACTCCACTTTCTGATCAAATTTTTCTCATGTCTGTAAAAGATTGGTTGTCTATTATAGAGGGAAAGCTGCTTGGCAGGAAGTTTCTTTTCCTGTATTTTGTTTATGCTTAAATAACAAGCAGGCCAAATGAAGATCCTCTGATACCCCATGTATTGCCACAGCACGAGCACGCCTATACAGACAGCTTGCCCAGGGGCTCCCTGCCCCCGCCCTTTGCCCAGGCCTGGAGGGTACCAGCCACGCCCCAGCCCATCACCTGCCTTTGCTACTAGTCAGTCTACTCAGCCAGGAGGATAAGCCATGGGCAGGCCCCTCGCTGAGCCTCACCTAGCTGTTCCCCAGACCACGGACTGTTACTGCCCCGTCCCACTCTGTATTAGGGTTGCCAACTCTGACTGAAGCTATGCGAGGAGATTTTCTTAAAATATAGAATCACAGAATCATAGAATATCAGGGTTGGAAGGGACCTCAGGAGGTCATCTAGTCCAACCCCCTGCTCAAAAGCAGGACCAATCCCCAAATAAATCATCCCAGCCAGGGCTTTGTCAAGCCTGACCTTAAAAACTTCTAAGGAAGGAGATTCCACCACCTCCCTAGGCAACGCATTCCAGTGTTTCACCACCCTCCTAGTGAAAAAGTTTTTCCTAATATCCAACCTAAACCTCCCCCACTGCAACTTGAGACCATTACTCCTTGTCCTGTCCTCTTCCACCACGGAGAATAGTCTAGAACCATCCTCCCTGGAACTACCTATCAGGTAGTTGAAAGCAGCTATCAAATCCCCCCTCATTCTTCTCTTCTGCAGACTAAACAATCCCAGTTCCCTCAGCCTCTCCTTATAAGTCATGTGTTCGAGTCCCCTAATCATTTTTGTTGCCCTTCGCTGGACTCTTTCCAATTTATCCACATCCTTCTTGTAGTGTGGGGCCCAAACCTGGACACAGTACTCCAGATGAGGCCTCACCAATGTCGAATACAGGGGGACGATCACGTCCCTCGATCTGCTCGCTACGCCCCTACTTATACATCCCAAAATGCCATTGGCCTTCTTGGCCACAAGGGCACACTGCTGACTCATATCCAGCTTCTCGTCCACTGTCACCCCTAGGTCCTTTCCCGCAGAACTGCTGCCTAGCCATTCGGTCCCTAGTCTGTAGCGGTGCATTGGATTCTTCCGTCCTAAGTGCAGGACCCTGCACTTATCCTTATTGAACCTCATCAGATTTCTTTTGGCCCAATCCTCCAATTTGTCTAGGTCCTTCTGTATCCTATCCCTCCCCTCCAGCGTATCTACCACTCCTCCCAGTTTAGTATCATCCGCAAACTTGCTGAGAGTGCAATCCACACCATCCTCCAGATCATTTATGAAGATATTGAACAAAACCGGCCCCAGGACCGAAACCCTCCTGGGTTGCTTTCAGGAGTGACCAGGAGATCGATGCCGACTCCGGGGAACTCCAGGCCAAACCGCAAGGGCCGGCAAGGCAACCCTGCGCCGGATTGGCCTGGAGTCTCCAGCAGTTCCAGGGGAGGCCCTGGCACGAAATCTCCGGGAACGCCCCAGTCAGAGCGGGCCACCGCGGGGCGATCCGCAGGGCACGGGTCCCCGAGAGCGCGGGAAAGCGAGGCGCGGCCCTTGGTGCCCCGCCCGGGCCGGCGCTTTGGCCGCAGCAGGCGGCCCGGCCTCGCGCGCGGGGGAGCTGGCCCGGAGGGCAGGTCTCTCACCTCCGCGCGGCGGCTCGCTCTGCCGGACAGCGCGTAACCGCCGCTCGCCTCCCTCCAGCTCCCGGGGCAACGTTTGTGTTTCACCGTCGCCATGCAACCGGCTCGAGCTACCGCACGGGCGGCGCATGCGCTGGGCGAAGGCGGGACTTGTTCAAAGGGTGCGGACCGACTATCCTTGGCGCATGCGTTTTTAGGTGCCGGGCTATTCAAGACCGCTTGCGGGCCGCAGCCTGTCAGTGGGCTGCTGCTCGCGCACAGCGCACGCGCAGGAGCAAGGACAGCGGGGTGCGCTGCGGCGCCCCGCGCCTTGCCGGGGGTCGGAGAACAGGACCTAGCCGCCCCCCCTCCCCCGTGACCAAGCTCAGCTGTGGGGGCGGGGCCTGCAGGTGCAAGCAGCGCGCGAGCCGCCTGGCCGCCCCTGACCCTAGGAGGCGGAGGGGTCCTACTGGCCACTTCCCGGGAGCCGCCCCAGGTGGATGCTGCTTGGACCTTGCCCCTACACCCAGCAGGTCCCTCTGGCTCCTAGGGTCAGGGGCGGCCAGGGGGCTCAGCACGGCCCTGGTTGGTTGTGGTGCCCTGCTAATGGGAGCTGGTGCTTGTGGCTGGCACAGCACGTGAGATTCCCCCCCCCCCCGGCTGCCCCAACCCTGGGAGCCAGAGGGACCTGCTGGCTGCTTCCTGGGAGCCACCCCAGGTAAGTGCTGCCCAGCCCCTGCACCTCCTCCCCCAGCCCCAATTCTTAGGTGAGGAGGTGAGCCGCGGAGCTGGCCAGGGGCAATGGGGCAGGCACGGCATGGCCAGACACTCATTGGTCTGCCTGGTGCTGTGCTGCCAGCGAGCCCCTTTCTGTTGGGGGTGGGCCCATTTTGCACTACACAGCTGCCCCACCTAACATCCTCCAGACCTGCTATGCCCAGCGCCCCACCACAACCGCACAGTGTCCTGCACATCAGCACCTATATCCAATGCCCCTCTGCCCACAGCCCCACCACAACTGCCCAGCACCCCACACAGAACCCCCCAATCCCTAGTTCCCCAACACACAGCTATCCCCCTCCCCCACTACCCAGTGGCCCTCCCCACAGCCCCTGCACCACATCTACACAGTGCCCCACACAGACCCCCACTACCCAGCTCTCCAAAACAAACAAAGCTCCCCCATTGACCAGCGCCCTCCACACCAGCACCCCCCCTGCCCAGACTTATCAGTCACTCACTCCAGCACGCTTTGCCCCCTTCCCTGGCCACATTCATCTGCAAATTTGTGGATGACATTAAGCGGGGGGGAGAGGTAGGTATGCTGAAGGATAGGGTCCATAGTGATCTAGACAAATTGGAGGATTGGGGCAAAAGAAATCCGATGAGGTACAACAAGGACAAGTGCAGAGTTCTGCACTTTTAGGAAGGACGAATCCCATGCACTGCTACAGGCTGGGGACTGACTGGCTAAACGGTAGTTCTGCAGAAAAGGACCTGGGGATTACAGTGGGTGAGAGGCTGGATAGGAGCCAGCCTTCTTGGCAACAAGGGCACATCGCTAACAGCATATTGGGCTGCATTAGTAGGAGCATTGCCAGAAGATTGAGGGAAGTGATTATTCCCCTCTAATTGGAGAGAGTCCAACGGAGAGCAACAAAAATGATTAGGGGACTGGGGCATATGACTTATGAGGAGAGGCTGAGGGAACTGGGCTTGTTTAGTCTGCAGAAGAGAAGAATGAGGGGGGATTTGATAGCAGCCTTCAACTACCTGAATCGGGGGTTCCAAAGAGGATGGAGCTTGGCTGTTCTCAGTGGTGGCAGATGACAGAAAAGGAGCAATGGTCTCAAGTTGCAGTGGGGGAGGTCTAGGTTGGATATTAGGAAAAACTATTTTGCTAGGAGAGTGGTGAAGCACTGGAATGGGTTACCTAGAGAGGTGGTGGAATCTCCATCCTTAGAAGATTTAAGGGCCGGCTTGACAAAACTCTGGCTGAGATGATTTCGTTGGGGATTGGTCCTGCTTTGAGCAGGGGGTTGGACTAGATGACCTCCTGAGGTCTCTTCCAACCCTGATATTCTATGATCTGCCCTGCTAAGAACTGAGGTAACTGTCAGCTGGGCTGAGCCAGCAGTGTGACTGGGGCTGGAACTGGGATCATGCGCTCGTGGCTTGCAGCAGGGGCTGTATGCCCCCCACACAGCTTCCTAGGGCTGTGCGCCTCCCTCTCCCGTAGCACCAGTTGGGGATGTGGCTGCTCTCCCCCCCTCCGCCCACGTGTCCTGATATTTTGCTTTTGTGTTCTGGTCACTCAATCCCCAGCTACCTTTGAATTTCCTTTCCCTCATCACCCAGCTCACCCTGGTGTGAAACTGCTCAGTCAACCATATCTGCTACAAACGCCAGCATTGCTCCTGGCTGGAGTAGCTGGAGATAGTGGATCTCCCGGGCCTGTAGGAGGAGGTGGCTGTGCAGGCACAGCTTTCGACCAGTTAAAAACCATGCGCATCTCTTGCAGAGGGGCTGGAGGTGAAGTGATACAACAGGGAGCAGCAGCACCACCTGAAAGCAAAGGAACTGTGGCAGGCGTATACTATAAGGGCAGGTAGACCATCGGCTAAAAATCGAGCTGGTGCTGAGCCACAAACCTGCTGCTTTTACAATGAGCTGCATGCCATACTTGGCAGAGATACAACCCCCCACCCCCAGCATTATGGATACCTCTCGGGAGCCTGAGACGCAGCTCTCTACTGTTAACAGCGAAGACAAGGAGAGGGAAACATGGGGGAGGACTAGCTATGCCTCAAGTCAGGAGCTTTTCAAAACTCCACTGCAGTCTAGCCCGTCCACCAGCCAAGCATGGATGAGCCTACAGAAGGGAAAAGGAATGTCAGGTAAGTGTGTGCGTATCTTTTTCCTCACAATGTTTAAATGTGAAGTTGGTGCCTGGCCCAACCCCAGGTTAGCAGGACACAGGTGAGAAGAGGTAGTAGTACAACAAACGGGTAGATTTGGATCTGCTTTTCTTTCCCATATAGGGGTAGGCTGCAGGGGCAGGGAGAAAGCAGAACAGTTTGTTTACGTACATAGGGGTGTCCCTTGAATCCTGAGAGATCTTAATGAAACTTTCATGGAGGTACTCTGTAATCCTCTCCTGGAGGTTTCTAGGGATAGCAGCCTTATTTCTTTCTTCATGTTATGACACTGTCCCACACCATTCTGTGATGTCTTTTACAGGCACCATTGCAGTCAGCAGGCTAACGGCATAGGAGCCTGGGCTGCTTTGGGACACCAGCAGCACCTGTGCTCTCTGTGCCTTTGTGACACTCAGTGAGATATCAATTAAACTCACCACCACTGGTGGAAAATAGTGCCAGCACGCAGTGCCATTGCCCTATATTCGTACTCATGGAAATAGGGGCCAACATTATATTGCTTTTTATGTAATCAAACAAACAATCTCCCACCCCCTGGGTCCCTACTGGGCAATTCTCCCCATGGCTGGGGCAGGAGGGGGTGCTATGCACAGGCACTGCAAGGCTGACGTGTTAGTAAGCATGTCTTTATTTAAAAATTTAGAAGCACAGGGGAAGGGATTTCTGAAACTTAATTTTTGCTTTCCATTGTGACTATACTGACAACCATACCTGTTTTCTCTGTAGCTACTGCTGTTGAGGCCTTGAGAGGTCCTCCTCCACACCTGTGAAATGCCTGACCTTGATGAGGGAAGAGAAAGAAGTGGACTAAGGAGGACGTGTTGTCAGCAAAATCCTGCAAGCCAGTGACGCATCGGTCTGTGAAAAGAGGGCCTGGAGGGTGAAAGACTCAGGAAAACACCCAGCAGGAAAAAGAGACAGAGATGCACCAGGACACAATGCAGATTTTTAAGCTGCAAACACAAATGCTGCAGACTCTTGTTGACCTACAGGCATAGGCAATACTAGAATAACTAGTTTGGGGAAGTGAAGCGGTGGTGAATACAATTATTGGGGGAGCAAGAATTTTGCTACACATACTTCATAGAATGGGGATAAATAATATTGGTAACAATTTGTTTACCTTATTGAAACTCAGTACGCTTGTGAGCAGCAACAAATGTCGACAACTGTCTTCAGATCGAGACAACTTTTTTCAGTACCAATGCCAGCCAAGTTCCTTAATCAGTCACTTATCATGCGGTTCCTTGGGTAATCTTTCACCCGTGAAAGGCATGAGAATGTTCTTTCACGTGTAGCACTTGATGGAGGAGTACTCACATGAGTCACAAATAATTTACTCAGTCCGTGAAAGACAAGTTTGTTTTTATCAAAACAATTAGCAGCTGCAACAAACCGTCAATCTTTGATTTCTTCTTAGAATTCAATTACTTTTGACAAGAGTTTTAGTTTGGTCTATATTGCATCCATAGTATTCTGCAAGTGGTTTTAATTTTAGGACAGTCAAGAAAGTTATCGGACTTTGGATTAAGGTAATTGATACCACCAAGAACAGATTTATTTTCAGAAAAGCTTTGCAGTTCTTTTTCAAGCAATGGCAAAAAGGCATGTTTCCTGAAGTCTCTATCTAAAAATGTTCTCTACGTCACACTTCTTCAGTCCACATGTAGTCCTGATGGCTTTTAGGCAACTTTCGTATATGACTGTGTAGTCCCCAAACTTCAGGCAGCTTCAGACCATTTTCTGATGCTATGTTAACAGCTTCACTCCATATTTCATCAAATGCCTCTTCCAAATCTCTCATGTTCAGAAATTCACTGATTAGGGTGTCCACAGAAAAGCATGCCTGAGACAAGTCATAGTCCTGCTTGCAAATAGTCAGAGATAACTTTAAGCAGTTGAAATATTTTTGTGAACCTGCAAAGGAGGACAGTAAACTCAGTCTGATACTGAATTAAGACCTCAAGCACTCATTGCCCTGGCCCCTCTTGACATATCTCAAGATAGTACAGTAAGGGTCACAAGAATGGATGAAATTGTCTTTTTGACAGCATTTGACAGAAACTTGGCACGCCCATCAAGTGTCACAGAGCTTCTTCAATTCAAAGACTTGATGTTTGGGTTGTATTTTCTTTGGAACGGCTATGAATTTAGCATGTATAGCTGATCCAGAGAGAAAAGTGTACAATTTCTCCAGGATAGTGAAACAATTCAGCACGTGTTTCCTTTACATATATAAACAATAACTAATTTGAGCCTGTGGTTGAAATAGTGAATGCATGCTGCCTGAGGTACTTCTTCCCGTAAGAGCACTTGCACACAATTAGGATTTCCACTCATAAAAAATTGGCACCATAATAAGTCTGGGCACTGCAGTTCTGTATATCAATTCAACACCATGACAATGTGTTCATGTACTGAAAGTGAGACTTTGCATCAAGTGACTTGGCAGGATGGAAGCCAAGAAATCGTTTATATACAGTGCCATGCAAATAGTACTTGTTCTACTTTGCAAATGTCTTTAGTTTCGTCGACCATTATGGAGAAAACGTTCAGCTCTTTCCCTTCTTGGCTTTTGCTTTCAAGTACTATGTCTGACATGTGAATGATTTCAGTTTGTGTTCATGAATGGGTTTATTATGCAATGCGTGGTCCTTTCAATTTTTTTTCCTTACCACATTGTTGTATTTGGCTATTAGAGTCACGAATGCCAGGAAATTTTCCTGATCACTGCTATTTTCATTGTCGTCTTTTCCTCTTTTGAGCAGTCCCCAGGACCAGAGGTGGCAGGTTTGTAGAAATTTTGGTGGTGCCCAGAACCTGCCCCCCCAACTCTGCCCCCCCACCTGCCTAAGCCTCTGGGAAGGAGTTTGGGTGGGGGGGAGGAGGTCTGGGGTGTAGGCCCTGGGCTGGGGCAGGGGATTGGGGTGCAAGAGGGGTGCAGGCCCTGGGAGGGAGTTGGGGTTGGGAGGAGGTGAAGGGATGAGGGCTGTGGGAGGGGCTCAGGGCTAGGACAGAGGGTTGGGGTGCGAGCTCTGGGGTGGGGCAGGGTGGGGATGAGTTTGGGGTGCAGGCAGGCTGACCTGGGGTTGGGGCTAGAGAGGAGGGCTCCCTGCTGGCAGCAGTGAGCTCTGGGGAAGGGGCCCCCCTCCCCCCTGGAAGTACACTCACCCTGCACCACTGTCACTGCATGTGCTCCTAGGGCCTCTCTTCGGTCCAGGAAACCCCCTCGCCTCCGCTGTGGTGGGTGCTGGAGGGGTGCCATCACGTGTACCTCCTCCCCTGTTGCTGCCCCTCACTGGGGGTGAGGGCGGGGGCAGGAGCGGTGACTGTGGGTGGGAAGGCCCCCTGTGCTGGTGGAGGTTACTGCCAGAAAATGAAAGGGTCTGAGGGGGAAGGGCAGGGGAAGGTCAGCCTGCCCTGCCACTAGTGCATGGGGGGGGGGGGGGTCACTAGGACCCTGTGGTGGTAGTTGATGCCGGGAGCAGAGGCAGCGTGGAACTGCAGGGGAGAGGCAGAGAGCAGGTGGGGCCGGGGGAAGAGACTCGGCCCCAAACATTGGTGGAGCTGGGCCCCAGGGCCCTAAATATTGCTGGAGCCTGGGCACCATGGGCCCATACAACTCCTGGCCCCTGCCCAGGACTTCAGTGAGTTTCAGGACATCTGCCATCTGATGTATATGCGGGACTCTTGCATCAAAGGCTCTTAAGCAAACTAAGCAGCCATGGGATAGAAGGGGGAAGGTCCTCTCACGGATCAGGAACTGGTTAAAAGACAAGAAATAAATGGTATATTTTCAGAATGGAGAGAGGGAAATAGCAGTGACCCCCAGGGATCTGTACTGGGACCAGTGCTGTTCAGCATATTCATAAATTATCTGGAAAAAGGGGTAACAATGAGGTGGGAAAGTTTTCAGATGATATGAAATTATTCAAGATAGTTAAGTCCAAAGCTGATTGCAAAGCATTACAAAGGGATCTCACAAAATTGGATGATTGGGCAATAGAGTGGCAGATGAAATTCAGTGTTGATAAATGTGAACTAATACATATTGGAAAACAGTCTCAACTATACATACACAAAATAATGGGGTCTACATTTGCTATGACCGTTCAAGAACAGAGATCTTGGAGTCATTGTGGATAGTTCTAGGAAAACATCTACTCAATGTGCAGCAGCAGTCAAAAAAGCTAACAGTGTTAGGAACCATTAGGAAAGGGATAGATAATCATTAGGGGGAGGGACAGCTCAGTGGTTTGAGCATTAGCCTGCTAAGCCCAGGGTAGTGAGTTCAATCCTTGAGGGGGCCATTTAGGAATCTGGGGCAAAAATTGGGGATTGATCCTGCTTTGAGCAGGGGTTTGGACTAGATGACCTCCTGAGGTCCCTTCCAACCCTGATATTCTATGATGATAAGAGTAAATATCATAATGTGACTATACAAATCCATGGTATGCCCAGACCTTGAATAGTGCATGCAGTTCTGGCTATCCTGTCTCAAAAAAGATATATTAGAAATGGAAAAGGTACAGAGAAGGTGTCAAGGTTCCTCCCCCACTCTGAACTCTCGGGTACAGATGTGGGGACCTGCATGAAAAACCTCCTAAACTTATCTTTACCAGCTTAGGTCAAAACATCCCCAAGGTACAAAATATTCCACCCTTTGTCCTTGGACTGGCCGCTACCACCACCAGACTAATACTGGTTACTGGGGAAGAGCTGTTTGGACATGTCTTTCCCCCCAAAATATTTCCCAAAACCTTGCACCCCACTTCCTGGACAAGGTTTGGTAAAAAGCCTCACCAATTTGCCTAGGTGACTACAGACCCAGACCCTTGGATCTTAAGAACAATGAACAATCCTCCCAACACTTGCACCCCCCCTTTCCTGGGAAATGTTGGATAAAAAGCCTCACCAATTTGCATAGGTGACCACAGACCCAAACCCTTGGATCTGAGAACAATGAAAAAGCATTCAGTTTTCTTACAAGAAGACTTTTAATAAAAATAGAAGTAAATAGAAATAAAGAAACCCCCCCTGTAAAATCAGGATGGTAGATATCTTACAGGGTAATTAGATTCAAAAACATAGAGAACCCCTCTAGGCAAAACCTTAAGTTACAAAAAAGATACACAGACAGAAATAGTTATTCTATTCAGCACAATTCTTTTCTCAGCCATTTAAAGAAATCATAATCTAACACATACCTAGCTAGATTACTTACTAAAAGTTCTAAGACTCCATTCCTGGTCTATCCCCGGCAGAAACCCTGCATATAGACAGACACACAGACCCTTTGTTTCTCTCCCTCCTCCCAGCTTTTGAAAGTATCTTGTCTCCTCATTGGTCATTTTGGTCAGGTGCCAGCGAGGTTACCTTTAGCTTCTTAACCCTTTACAGGTGAGAGGAGCTTTCCCCTGGCCAGGAGGGATTTCAAAGGGGTTTACCCTTCCCTTTATATTTATGACAGAAGGGCAACAAAAATGAATAAGGTCATGGAAGAGCTTCCATCTAAGGACAAATTAAAAAGACTGACTGTTCAGATGGAAAAGAGATGACTAAGGGGGGATATGATAGAGATCTATAAAATCATGAATGATGTAGAAAAAGTGAGGAAGGAAGTGTTATTTACCCCTTCACATAACACAAGAACCAGGGGTCAGCCAAGGAAATTAATAGGCAGCAGGTTTAAAACAAGCAAAAGGAAGTAGTTCTTCACACTGTGCACAGTCAACCTGTGGAACCTGTTGTCACGGGATGCAGTGAAGGCCAAAAGTATAAGTGGGTTAAAAAAACAATTAGATAAGTTAATGGAGGACAATGGCTATTAACCAAGATGGTCAGGGATGCAATCCTATGCTCTGGGAGTCCTTAAGCCGTGAGCTGTAGCTCACGAAAGCTCATGCTCAAATAAATTGGTTAGTCTCTAAGGTGCCACAAGTACTCCTTTTCTTTTTGCGAATACAGACTAACACGGCTGTTACTCTGATGACTGTTGGATGTGCAACTGGATTACATGGGATGGATCACTTGATAATTGCCTTGTTCTGTTCATTCTCTTTATAGCATCTGGCATTGGGCACTGCCAGGAGACAGGATATGGGGCTAGATTTACCATTGTTCTGACCCAGTATGGCCGTTCTAATGTTCTAGAGCAAAATCTGCATCAGTAATTTGCATCTGAACTGAAAGACCATCTTCTTTTGACTGAACATCTTTGAATGAAGCCTATAGCACTTGATGGCTCTTATGATTCAGACTATTTTCGTGCTGTTGGAACCCTGCATCCTTTGCCATAGCTTTTTTCTCGTCTCTGAAGCCGTTACCCATAAACACCGAGATTTTGCCAGCAGTGGGTATTGGAAAAAAATCTGCATGGGAAGCAGGAAGCTGATTTCATTATTTCTCTATATTCAACCCATAGATATAAACTGAACTTCGCTCCCAGTCTCTTTTGAAACATCCCAACTTGTTCTTGTATTTTGTTTGAAGATAAGATCTGAGCTGTCCTTAATGTAGGTCATCAGATAAAGTTTGCTCAATATCACTTGATCCTCGTGCACAGACGCTGACTCCGTGGGTGCTCTGGGGCTGGAGCACCTGCGGAAAAAGAATAGCAGGTGCTCAGCATCCACTGGCGGCCCCAATGATCAGCTCCTCCCTGCCCCTCCAAGCACCTTCCACCCACCAGTGATCAGCTCTTCAGTGGCGTGCAGGAGGTGCTGGGGGGAGGGGGAGGAGCGGGGCCAGGAGAGGCGGAGCAAGGTCAGGACAAGCTCAGGGGAGGGGTAAAATGGGGTGGGGTAGGGTGGGGCCGGAAGAGGTGGGTGGGGGTGGGGCCTTGGGGGAAGGGGTGGAGTGGGGCCTGGGGCAGAGCAGCAATTGAGCACCCCCAGGGAAATGAGAAAGTGGGTGCCTCTGTCCAGGTGGAACCCTATTCCCTGAACTTACCTTATTGGAAGGTGGGTTTTCCAGTTTCCATTCACAGTACTGTATCACCCAGTCATTTCCTTCTTCCGCTTCTGGTGAAGAATGTGATGCTGAATGTTCCACTTTGATTCTTCTATGATACAATCTTCTTCTGTCATTATCTAAGGCAGTGTTTCCCAAAGTGTGGTACACGTACCCCTGGTGGTATGTGAAAGGGTTTCAAGGGGTACGCGGCAGAATTTTTTTATTTTACTTTATCATAGTTTTTATTTTTTAACAGCAGAAAACAATTCACTAAAATTTAATATATAAGAATGGTGTACACTTGTACAGTAGAAATACACACAGGTTTACATTGTAACTAATGATAATGCGTTCAGTAACATCTAATAGCACGGCAGAGCTGACGCAAACCACACGTGCATGTTACTGCAGCTCGGGCAATACACTTGCCTTTGTGGCATGTGCAGACGTCATATTGACGGATAAAAGATAAAAGTGAATAACTACTCTTAATAATCTAAAGATCTTAGCAAGTATATACTTGGTGTGTATTAATATACAAAATTTCTCTCTGTTTTTGTTAAACCCATTTACAATGGATCGCTGGCTAAAAACGGGAAGTTTGAAACATACAAAAGAAAATTATGAAAGAAATATGAATGTTAGTGATATTAGTTAGTTAGTAATGTGATAATTATGCCAAAAAATGCAGTGATATGGCTACATCAGACAATTGTGATGACAAAATTAGTGAACCATGTGAACCATCTCAGCTGCAAAGAAAATGAAAGAAGCCCGCAAATATGTTGAAGAATATCTTAAACTGGGATTTTCGTGGACTGGCGTTGAGGTGGAGCCTGTTCCACTATGTGTGATTTGTTATGAGACTCTCACAAATGAAAGTATGAAACCATCCAACCTAAAACGCCATTTCGATAGCAAACAAAGAATACAAGGGAAAACCTGTAGAATTCTTCGAAAATAGGTGCAAAGATCTCCAAAAGTCCCAGAAAACAATTTGTAATGTGACAGGAGGTGAAAATATGAAAGTTTGGAAGCTTCATATAGTGTGGCGTACTTAATTGCAAAGTCTGGAGCTGCTGAGGTGATTGGCGAGAAATTAGTAAAACCTGCAGCCAAATGATGATTGGAGACAAGGCTAGCAAAGCTATAGATTATGTCCCCATCTCAAATAACACTGTTCATCATAGAATCACAGATATGGCTGAAAACGTAAAGCAGCAATTATTGTCAAGAGTACAAAAGAGTTGCTACTATGCACTGCAAGCGGATGAATCCACTGATATTGTGAATTTAGCGAATCTTTTGTTGTTTGTCAGATACGAGCTGAATAATGAAGTCCACGATGATATTTTGTTCTGCCAATCTATGCCAACACATACAACTGGAGAAGCTATTTTTAAAGTTATTGATGACTTTATCAAAAACAATCACTTGGATTGGAGTCGTGTTGGAATAAGCATGGATGGCGCCAGAGCCATGATTGCTTCGAAGAAGGGAGTTGTTGCACATATTCAAGCTGTTGCGCCAGAAGCAAAATCGACTCATTGTTACATTCACAAGGAAGCACTCGCCACCCAGAACATGCAGGCAGATCTAAAGCAAGTACTGGATGAAGCTGTGAAAATAAACAATTTTGTGAAAGGCCGCCCTCTGAATGCCCAGCTGTTTTCTCAGCTTTGTGATGAGATGGGCAGTGATTACACACAACTCCTATTTCACACTGAAGTGTGTTGGCTTTCACATTGAAAAGTTCTGAATCGCCTGTTTGAGCTGTGAGAAGAACTGCAAGTTTTTTTAGATGAAACCTTTAACCTGAGAGACCGTATACACAACTGGAAATGGCTATGCAAACTAGCATATATTGCAGCTGTCTTTGCTCATTTAAACAACCTCAATCTATCCTTGAAAGGGAAACTCATATCCATATTCCATGTTCAAGAAAAAGTGAGAGCCATGGTCGCAAAATTGAAACTATGGCATAAATGTCTTAGATGTCGTGAACTGAATTCCTTTCCATCTCTTCATGACTTAGTAATAAACTTGACTAACGAACTTGATAGTGATGTGTGCAAACCATGAAGCAGCATTTGGAAAGCTTGCAGAAAGATCTTCCTAAGTATTTCCCTGACCCGGACGGCACCTTTGAATGGATAAGGAACCCTTTTATCATCAATGTTCAAACATTGCCAAATAACCTCTCTGCTTCAGAAGAACAACAGCTCTTGGAACTGGCTTCAGATAGCTTCCTGAAAACAAAATTTGAGCAAAATACACTGACGTCATTTTGGTTGGGGGTTAGCTCTGAATATCCAGCTCTATCGGACAAAGCTGTCAAGTATCTTCTGCCTTTTCCCACCTTGTATTTGTGTAAGATCGGATTCTCTGTGCTGGTTGGCATCAAAACAAAAAGACGAAATAGTCTTATTGACGTGGAGCCCCATCTTTGTCCTAAGATCACAAACATAGAGCCAGATTTCCCCGCGATAGTGTCTGGTCAAAAGTAGTTCCATCCCTCACACTGAGTAGTTTGGTTTGTACTGAAAATTTTTCAATACCAAAATAGTAAGTATTAAAACTAGTGCTTTCTTCACCAACCTAACCAAACCAGCGTATTTTAATTTCAGAATGATACCAATTCACCATATTATATATTATATATATATATACACACATGCTGTTCTGCCAGACTGTTGATTCACTTCTATTATTTTAATTATTTCTAGTACTATTTCTATATGTAACTATTATTTCTATTACAATTTTTGTTTCAACTGTATGTAATATAATTTTGCATTTATTTCTGATAAACATTTAATCCAGAATGAAACGAATTAGGAGTGTGTTATAAAAATGTGACTACCACCGCCCCACCCCCAAATTATCTTCACCGGAGAAGGGGTACGCCGGTAAGACAAATGTCTCAAAAGGGGTACACATAACTGTTGTAAGTTTGGGAAACACTGATCTAAGGTACAGAATAGGTCATACTGGTAGACAAGTCTCCTATTGATTTTTCCAAAATTATGTCTTTTTATGAAGATGAGGTTAGTCTTGTTGAATATATGAGTACTTGCTTTCCTTTGAGGTATTTTGTTTGCTGAAAAGTTCTGAAATTGTCAAAGATCTTTTGCATTACTTTTATTTTAAGCTACTTGTATTCAGGAATGGGGGCCTCACAGTTGGCACCCTACTGTTTTGCATTGGCCAGACCTCCCAGGTTAGCCTCCTCTTCCTGGCTTAGTCCATGCAGTAGGAAAGAGTTGAGACGAGGAGGGGGAAGTTCCAGCCCACAGACCAAGCCTTCAGGGAGAGATCGCCTGGAAAAGAAAAGGATTCATGCACCGCTTCCCCTGGCACATGGACTCGCTTGACCCTGTCCCTGGCCAGGCAGCTAGGGGTTCTGGCTTGCCTGGGAGCAGCCTCACTCCAAGGTACTTTCTCTGGCTCCTGCTTGTGGGGGAAGGGAAGAGGGAGAAAGAGAGTGAGGGGGGAGAGGGAGACAATGAGTGTGCATGCATCTGTCTGTCTGAATTGCAATCCAAAGCAATATTCCCAAAACAAGCAGGGACACAGGATGGTCATCTGTCTGACACTCACTTCTGCTGGTATGTGTCCTGTAGGCTGTGCATTTCAGCAGCAATCTCCCGGCTCTCTGAGGTAAGGAACTACCTGCATGTATTTCACTAATCACGTCCACAGTCACAGCTCACACATCATAGTAAGGGAACAAACCACCTCTGCCGCTATTCTACCACTCCAGTCAGGTGGGGTAGCGGAAATGTTTCTGTGGGGCATATGCTACCTCATGGTGTCCTCCCTGCCTATAGGGCCAACATTCATGGGCTTGCCTCCCTTTGCAGACACTGGAGCATTTCATTTTAGCAGCTCCTCGCCCCTCCCCTGCCACCCCCCTCAAACATTCCAGTTGGCATCAGGGACCACATCCCTCCACTCCACGGTGGGGGACATGAAGGATAACCACAGCTTCATGTATGTGTAGCTGAAATGGACAGGGATTTTTTTCTAAGGTCCATTAATTTATTTTAGAAGTATTTCTTTAATTGCACATTTTGGCAATGTTTTTGATACTTAATTTTCTATTTTTGGGGAAATAAATTATTTTTTACTTCCCAACATATACAGCCGAATGCATAGCACTGCTCAAAGTGCTCACTCTACTTGTAACAGAACAAGCCCACGGCACTCACAGGTTTAGTGAAAAAGTAATAATTATAAATGTACCGTATTGCATAAGTCATAGGTTTATTAAAAGTGTAATATTCCTCAATATACACCAAACATGACAATTCCTAACAGCGCTCAAACTTCAGGGCCAGGTAAACCACAGTCCTTCATACCACATTTTTGCTGCTTATCATTAAAGTGCTCTTCCAAAGCCTCCCTCAGCCCACTGCTGTGTTGAGCTCTTCTAACGGCCTTTGTTTCTGGCTGGTCAAACACAGAAGTTAACCACTCCATCTCCACCCTGGCAGCAACTTTGCCTCCCAGATATATGCAGGACACAACAGGCAACTATAACCATTAGGATATTTTTCTCACTGAGATCCAATCCTATGAATAACAACTACCATTATCCTTCAGTTTATGATAAAAAAAACACATCCAATTATCACTATCCACCTGCTGAGCTGGTGGTTGAATTTTTCTTTGATACTGTCAAGGTGGCCAGTGTAGGGCTTCATGAGCCAAAGGTAGGCTGGATACCCCAGGATCACTATTGGCATTTCACCGTCACCAATGGCAATCTGCTGGTTGGGAAAGAATGTCCCTGTTTGCAGCCTTCTGAACAGTTCTCATGCACCTTCCTTGAAACACTGATGTCAGTGAAGCATCTCCAGTGATTCACCGACATTTGCATAATCATAGAAAAGTAGTCCTTTCTATTGATGTACTCTGTGGGAAGGTGGGCTGGTGCCAAAATAAGGATATGCGTGCTGTCCAGTGTTCCCTCTAATTTTTCCCACACGTGCGGAATTAATTTTGTTATGTGCACCAATATGGAGATGATGTATTTAGGAATATTACACTTCACACGTCACCTCCATATTGGTGCACATAACAAAATTCATGTGGTGAGGTGGGGCCGAGAGGTTCGGAGTGTGGGAGGGAGCTCAGGACTGGGGCAGAGGATTGAGGTGTGTGTGTGTGGGGGTTAGGGTTCTGACTGGGGGTGTGGGCTCTGGGGTGAGGCTGGGCATGAGGGGCTCAGGGCTGGGGCAGAAGGCTAGGGTGTGGGGAGATGAGGGCTCTGGCTAGGGGTGCAGGCTCTGGGGTGGGGCCAGAAATGAGGGATTCAAGGCTCAGGCAGAGGGTTGGGGTGTGTGGGGGGGAGGGTTGAGGGCTCTGGCTGGGGGCATAGGTTCTGGAGTGGGACTGAAGGGTTTTGAGTACAGTGGGGCTCTCGGGGGCTACAATGGGGAGAGAGAACTCACCCACAACTCTCTCTCCCCACAGCAACACCTGGGTTGGGGGGGAGAGGCACCTGTCCCCCAGCTGCAGCAGGTCCAGGCTGTGCCAGGAGAGAGGCGCCTGTCCTCTGGCCGTGACAGATTCAGGGCTGGCCTGGGTCGGGGGAGGGGTGCCTGTCCACCAGCCACAGGAGGTCCAGGGCTTGGGGAGGGGCGTCGCAGCAGGTCCAGGGCTTGGGGAGAGGCACCTTTCCCTGCCTCAGCCCTGAGAGCCTGCACGGCCCTTAGGCTGCTGCATAGCCGCACAGCTTAGAGGAAACTTAGGCTGTCACCCCTCTGCAGTTCAGGAACTCTGTTGCAAATCCATCTAATACATCCTGCATGTTGTCAAAAATCACAGTCCTGCATAGCAGGAGACGATTAATTGCCATGCACACTTTCATAGAATCATAGAATCATAGAATATCAGGGTTGGAAGGGACCCCAGAAGGTCATCTAGTCCAACCCCCTGCTCAAAGCAGGACCAATTCCCAGTTAAATCATCCCAGCCAGGGCTTTGTCAAGCCTGACCTTAAAAACCTCTAAGGAAGGAGATTCTACCACCTCCCTAGGTAACGCATTCCAGTGTTTCACCACCCTCTTAGTGAAAAAGTTTTTCCTTATATCCAATCTAAACCTCCCCCACTGCAACTTGAGACCATTACTCCTCGTTCTGTCATCTGCTACCATTGAGAACAGTCTAGAGCCATCCTCTGTGGAACCCCCTTTCAGGTAGTTGAAAGCAGCTATCAAATCCCCCCTCATTCTTCTCTTCTGCAGACTAAACAATCCCAGCTCCCTCAGCCTCTCCTCATAACTCATGTGTTCCATTCCCCTAATCATTTTTGTTGCCCTTCGCTGGACTCTCTCCAATTTATCCACATCCTTCTTGAAGTGTGGGGCCCAAAACTGGACACAGTACTCCAGATGAGGCCTCACCAATGTCGAATAGAGGGGAACGATCACGTCCCTCGATCTGCTCGCTATGCCCCTACTTATACATCCCAAAATGCCATTGGCCTTCTTGGCAACAAGGGCACACTGCTGACTCATATCCAGCTTCTCGTCCACTGTCACCCCTAGGTCCTTTTCTGCAGAACTGCTGCCTAGCCATTCGGTCCCTAGTCTGTAGCTGTGCATTGGGTTCTTCCGTCCTAAGTGCAGGACCCTGCACTTATCCTTATTGAACCTCATCAGATTCCTTTTGGCCCAATCTTCCAATTGGTCTAGGTCCTTCTGTATCCTATCCCTCCCCTCCAGCGTATCTACCACTCCTCCCAGTTTAGTATCATCCGCAAATTTGCTGAGAGTGCAATCCACACCATCCTCCAGATCATTTATGAAGATATTGAAAAAAACCGGCCCCAGGACCGACCCTTGGGGCACTCCACTTGATACCGGCTGCCAACTAGACATGGAGCCATTGATCACTACCCGTTGAGCCCGACAATTTAGCCAGCTTTCTACCCACCTTATAGTGCATTCATCCAGCCCATACTTCCTTAACTTGCTGACAAGAATACTATGGGAGACCGTGTCAAAAGCTTTGCTAAAGTCAAGAAACAATACATCCACTGCTTTCCCTTCATCCACAGAACCAGTAATCTCATCATAAAAGGCGATTAGATTAGTCAGGCATGACCTTCCCTTGGTGAATCCATGCTGGCTGTTCCTGATCACTTTCCTCTCATGCAAGTGCTTCAGGATTGATTCTTTGAGGACCTGCTCCATGATTTTTCATGACAATGGTTCCCACTGTCGATTTTCAAATTCCAAAATAATTACCCACTGACCACAAACAATCTGGCACTGTGAGCTTCCACGGTACAATCCCCACTCACTTTCTCAACCATCAGTGCAGCTCTCATTCTGGTGTCCATGCACTGGAAGGCTGGAGTAAGCTTGGCAAACAGATCCCGGAATATGGCCTATTGGATCTGAACGTTCTGCAGCCACTGCTCATCGTCCCAAACCTGCATTAACGTGATCCCACAGGTCAGTGCTTTGTTTCTTGGGCCAGAAGCAGTGTTCCACTGTTTGCAGGTGCTTCACAAGCACCACCCCAACCTTGAATTCATTTCACTATGTCCTTCAGCAGTCTGTCCTCAGAGAAACAATCATGCCTCCCAATGTTGTGGTTCTTCCTGTGGCTCTGCAAATTCCAGTGGATTGTTTGTCCCATGTTTGTAGCATTCTTGAAAATAATGCAGAGCTCTGGGGCTCCATACTTCTGTCATAGATGGTAGACAGTGAAAAGTGCCACATGGGCTTGTGGGATTTTAAAAAAAGGTGGAAAAATTAGGGGCTAGAGATGGCATTATGGGATGGAGAAAGTTGCATGACTGAACTTGACCCCTTGTTCCCAGTCACCCTTGCATGACTCGTTTGGGCTTCACCATGAATTGCAAACATTTCCCAAAAGACATTGTTCTAGATGGTGCACCACACTCTGCATCAACACACACACCTGGTGAGTACATGTAGTGCCAACACAAGCAGTCAAGTATGGACACACATGAGCAATATACCGACTGCAGTCGCTTTATGCTGATGTAACTTGTGTTGACCAAAATTTGGACTGTAGAACTGACCCCAGAGAGTGCAGCTCTAGGATGAGTACTGACGGGCATTTACAAAGGATACTGGGTAAACTACTAAGCAAAAGCATACAACTGATGCAAAAATGATTAAGAGTTTAACAAGAGGAAGGGGTGGAGAGCAGGAAAGGGCATGAGCAAGTGGGAGGCGAACCACTGTAGTACTGGAAGTCAGACAAGGCCTCAGATTCTAAACAGAGAAATTATACCAGTAGACGGTAGGGTGAATTTAAATGGATAGAGTTATACACTGGTAGAACTTCCCCTATGGACACTTACTCCAGTTGGAATGCCTTTTTTTGGTTAAGCTTGTTTCACTTTAGAAGGAGTCTAAGCTAACCCCTCCCAAAAATGAAACTAAACCACTTTAAACCAGAGTAAGGCCAGATCTAGATTAGAAACTTCTGGGCATACTGGCAGTTTCTGGGCGTACTGGCAGTTATGGATGTGATTTATGATATTTCTATACCAACAAACGCCCTAGAATAGATATTTATACTAAGAATAAAATGCTTTTGGTGGTCATTTCTTTTTCTTCTTTTTTGGGGGGGGAGGGGGAACTGTTGCAAGTAGTAGGGGAGTTTGCTGTCTGCCTTGTCCCTCTAATTTGAATAAATTCTTACAGCAGAGTTGCTCCTTGGGAACTGGGTATTTGTTTTTGCTAAGGTCTAGAAAGACAGAATTTCATTAATGCTGTTTGTACACCAGTTTGTGAACAGAAGTGGTCACAGTATAAATAAAACTAGTGTAACTAGGAGCTGGTCTACACTACACAGGTTGACATAAACTGCTTTGTCAACCTAATTACATCAGTGTTTACACTACAGCCTTCTTCCCGCCTATGTAAGTGCCCTACTACACCGATGTAACTCCACCTCCACAAGATACTGCCTTCCTTACATGAGCTGTTGGCTCTTGTCAATTTCACAGCAGGAGCTGGGGCCAGGCAGCTTTGTCAGTTTCCGGCAGAGAAGCAGGGGCAGGTGAACCCTGTTCCTGGGGGGCCAGAAATCCCAGGTGGCTTCTCCCAGCGGGGAATGGGGAGGAGAGAAGCCCGAGGTGGCTTCCCCTTCTCCTGACAGGGAATGGGGGCGGAAGCGGGGAGGAGAAGGGCAGCTGGGCTCCCAGCAGGGAACTGCCAATGGAGCTGAGATCAGGCTCTCAGCTCCCCACATTGCCCTTCTTAGGTCCGTGGAAGCACTCTTGGTGAGGACGCGCACCAGCGACCCAACGAGGGTAGTGTAGAGATGCACCACTGCAGTAATTATTTATATTAGGTCAACTTACATTTCTAGCACAGACATACCCTAAAATAAGTATGGAATCCATCTCACTGATTTCTCTTCTAACAGGAAATCAAATTGCAAGGTCTTGACATTTGCTATAGTTCAGCAAAGGGGTGATAACAGCATTTATATCTTGTCTACATGGGGAAGTTAACTGGCATAGCTATTGTGGAAGAGCTTGTTAGGATGTAGATATTCAGGTCTGTCTGTAAAGGCCTGTACTCTAAGAATTTAGATGTATTCTTATCACTTGGCTAGTTATAGAGGTATAAAAGAAAGAATCAAAATCACTGTCTGCCAGTGTAAGGTCCTTCTCTTACTGTGACAGTCTGACGCCCAGTTCTTAGGCTAAGGCCTTTGGCTAAGCAGCAGAGGCAGCCATAAGCTGGGAAGTGAACGGCCACCTCCTCACATTCCAAACTGGTCACATTGAAATAAGGTGCTATTGGGCTGTTAGGAATACAATCCTGTCCTGATAATGCCTATTGCGTCCAGAGAAAGGGAAGTGCCTAGAAAATGTAAAAGGAAACTTAGCTTGTTAGTATCCTGTCTGGCAAGAACTCACTTATCAATAGCTGGGATGTGAAATCCTCACTTCTGTATTGCTTTGTCATTATAGTTCCCACTTTGCTATTGTTTGTCTGTATAATCTCTGTCTGGTTCTGTGATTGTTCCTGTCTGCTGTATAATTAATTTTGCTGGGTGTAAACTAATTAAGGTGGTGGGATATAATTGGTTACATAATCATGATACAATATGTTAGGATTGGTTAGTTAAATATCAGAAACATGATTGGTTAAGGTATAGCTAAGCGGAACTCAAGTTTTACTATATAGTCTGCAGTCAATCAGGAAGTAGAGGGGTGGGGGAAATGGGAACAGGGAATGGGGGTAAGGAAATTGGAATCATGTTTTGCTAAAAGGGGAAATGGGAACAGGTAATGGGGCTGGAGAAATTGGAATCATGTTTAGCTAAGGGCAGGAATGGGAACAGGGACACAGGTGTAAGGCTCTGTAGTATCAGAGCTGGGAAGGAGGATACTAAGGAAGGAAACTGGAATCATGCTTGATGAAAGTTCACCCGAATAAACATCGAATTGTTTGCACCTTTGGACTTCGGGTATTGTTGCTCTCTGTTCATGCGAGAAGGATCAGGGAAGTGAGTGGGTGAAGGAATAAGCCCCCTAACAGAGCTCCCCAAGTGGACCTACTCCAGAATAAAAATCACTTTATTCCAGAATTACCCCATTTGATAGAAACACCTGTCACTATTTCAGTGACACTCCTTTCATGCTAAATCATTTCTCAGTGTAAGATGACTAGATTCCTTTGTAGTAAGTTCAGACAGAACACAAGAATGGCCATACTGGGTCATACCAAAGGTCCATCCAGCCCAGTATCCTGTCTACTGACAGTGGCCAATGCCAGGTGCCCCAGAGAGAGTAAACCTAACAGGTAATGATCAAGTGATCTCTCTCCTGCCATCCATCTCCACCCTCTGACAAACAGAGGCTAGGGACACCATTCCTTTCCCATCCTGGCAAATTGCCATTAATGGACTTAACTTCCATGAATTTATCCAGTTCTCTTTTAAACGCTGCCATAGTCCTAGCCTTCAGAACCTCCACAGGCAAGGAGTTCCACAGGTTGATGTTAGGTAGCTTATATTATGGGAACAAGTAAATAACTTTTCCTTATTCACTTTCTCCACACCACTCATGATTTTATAGACCTCTATCATATCCCCCCTTAGTCTCCTCTCTTCCAAGCTGAAAAGTTCTAGCCTCTTTAATCTCTCTTCATACGGGACCCATTCCAAACCCCTAATAATTTTAGTTGCCCTTTTCTAATGCCAGTATATTTTTTTTGAGATATGGATTTATATAAGGGCAATAAGATATTCTCTGTCTTATTCTCTATCCCTTTTTTAATGATTCCTAACATTCCGTTTGCTTCTTTCACTGCCGCTGCAAACTGCGTGGACGTCTTCAGAGAACTATCTACGATGACTCAGAGATCTTTCTCCTAATTAGTTGTAGCTAACTTAGCCCCCATCATATTGTATGTATAGTTGGGGTTATTTTTTCCAATGTGCATTACTATATATTTATCCACATTAAATTTCATTTGCTATTTTGTTGCCCAATCACTTAGTTTTGTGAGATCTTTTTGAAGTTCTTCACAGTCTGCTTTGGTCTTAACTATCTTGAGCAGTTTAGTTTCATCTGCAAACTTTGCCACCTCACTGTTTATTACCCCTTTCTCCAGATCATTTATGAATAAGTTGAATAGGATTGGTCCTAGGACTGACCCTGGGGAACACCACTAGTTACCCCTTTCCATTCTGAAAATTTACCATTTATTCCTACCCTTTGTTCCTGTCTTTTAACCAGTTCTCAATCCATGAAAGGATCTTTCCTCTTATCCCATGGCAACTTAATTTATGTAAGAGCCTTTGGTGAGGGACCTTGTCAGAGGTTTTCTGGAAATCTAAATATACTATGTCCACTGGATCCCCCTTCTCCACATTTGTTAACCCCTTCAAAGAACTCTAATAGATTAGTAAAACATGATTTCCCTTTACAGAAACCATGCTGACTTTTGCGCAACAATTTATGTTCTTCATGTCCGACAATTTTATTCTTTACTATTGTTTCAACTAATTTGCCCAGTACTGATGTTAAACTTACCGATCTGTAATTGCCGGGATCACCTCTAGAGCCCTTCTTAAATATTGGCATTACATCAGCTATCTTCCAGTTATTGGGTACCGTAGCTGATTTAAAGGACAGGTTACAAACCATAGTTAACAGTTCTGCAATTTCACGTGTGAGTTCTTTCAGAACTCTTGGGTGAATGCCATCTGGTCCCGGTGACTTGTTACTGTTAAGTTTCTCAATTAATTCCAAAACCTCCTTTAGTGACACTTCAATCTGTGACAATTCCTCAGCTTTGTCACCTACAAAAGATGGCTCAGGTTTGGGAATCTCCCTAACATCCTCAGCCACAAAGACTGAAGCAAAGAATTCATTTAGTTTCTCCGCAATGACTTTATCGTCTTTAAGTGCTCCTTTTGTATCTTGATCATCCAGGGGCCCCACTGGTTGTTTAGTAGACTTCCTGCTTCTGATGTACTTAAAAAACATTATTACCTTTTGAGTTTTTCGCTAGCTGTTCTTCAAACTCCTTTTTGGCTTTTCTTATTACATTTTTACATTTAATTTGGCAGTGTTTCTGCTCCTTTCTATTTACCTCACTAGGATTTGACTACCACTTTTTAAAAGATGCCTTTTTATCTCTCACTGCTTCTTTTACAAGGTTGTTAAACCACGGTGGCTCTTTCTTAGTTTTTACTGTGTTTTTTAATTTGGGGTATACATTTAAGTTGAGCCTCTATTATTGTGTCTTTGAAAAGTGTCCATGCAGCTTGCAGGGATTTCACTCTAGTCACTGTACCCTTTCATTTCTGTTTAACTAACCCCTTCATTTTTGCATAGTTCTCCTTCCTGAAATTAAATGCCACAGTGTTGGGCTGTTGATGTGTTCTTCCCACCACAGGAATGTTAAATGTTATTTTATTATGGTCACTATTTCCTGTTATAGTCACCTCTTGGACCAGATCCTGCGCTCCACTCAGGACTAGATCGAGAGTTGCCTCTCCCCTTGTGGGTTCCTGTACCAGCTGCTCCAAGAAGCAGTCATTTAAAGTATCGAGAAATTTTGTCTCTGCATTTCATCCTGAGGTGACAAGTACCCAGTCAATATGGGGATAATTGAAATCCCCCACTATTATTGAGTTTTTTATTTTGATAGTCTCTCTAATCTCCCTTAGCATTTCATCATTACAATCACTGTCCTGGTCAGGTGGTCGATAATAGATCCCTACGGTTATATTCTTATAAGAGCATGGAATTACTATCCATAGAGATTCTTCGGAACATGTGGATTCATTTAAGATTTTTATTTCATTTGATTCTACATTTTCTTTCACATATAGTGCCACTCCCCCCGCCCAACCTGTTCTGTCCTTCTGATATATTTTGTACCCCAGAATGATTGTGTTCCATTGATTGTCCTCACTCCACCAGGTTTCTCTGATGCCTATTATATCAATATCCTCCTTTGACACAGGAAATGTATCTCCACATTAGAATGAATCAGATGTCAGAATTTACCAAAACTTTTGAAAATGTAAGATGTAAGAATTTACCAGGTGGGGGGGGGGGTTGAGTTTTAATTTAACAAGTACTGTAAAGTTAACTAGTTTAAAAAAATGAAATCAAACTTACCTCCCCGTTTTGAAAAAGCTCCAATTTCCCCATTTGTTTCAGTCTGGAGATATATTTCCTAATCTGCATTATCAGTCTATGTAGGTGCCTGCCTGTTTGATTTTATATATACAAATAATATATAAATAATATGTAAATGTATTATTCGTATTACTGTAGTGCCTACAAGCCCTACTCATGGACCAGGACCCCACTGTGTTCGACACTATATAAACAGAAAACAAAGATGGATCCTACCCAAAGAGCTTACAAGCTAAGTCGAAGATAAAAGACAACAAATGGATACAGACAGGGCATGCAAGGAAACAACAAGACAGCAATGGTCAGCATGTTAGGCAGTGGGCTCAGTGCACCAAGTTAAGTGTTTTGTAGGCATCAGGGCAAAGCAGAACTTTCAGGAGGGATTTAAAGGAGGATAATGAGATAGCTTTGTGGCTGTTTACATGGAGCATCTCCCAAGTGTGCAGGGCAGCATGGGAGAAAGTACAAAGGTGCTTGTTTGAAAACTTAACAAGTGGGCAATGGAAATTGGCCTTACTGGTTGATCGGAGATGGGAGTCAACATTTCAACAGTGAAATGAGACAATAGGTAGGGTGGGGATAGGCTGTAACTACACTGCAGTTAGACACCTATGGCTGGCCTGCGCCAGTTGACTTGGGCTGCAGGGCTGCTAAGTGCTGTGTAGACATTCCGGCTTGGGCTGTAGGGTCCTACAGCCCAGGCTGCAGCCCAAACCCAGATGTCTACACTGCAATTAAACAGCTCATTAGACTGAGCCCTGCAAGCCCAAGTCAGCAGGTTTTTAAATGCAACATAGACATACTCTAAAGCAGTGGTTCTCAAAGCCAGTCCGCCACTTGTTCAGGGAAAGCCCCTGGTGGGCCAGACCGGTTTGTTTGCCTGCCACGTCCGCAGGTTTGGCCGATCGCCGCTCCAGGCTAATGGGGGCTGCGGGAAGGGTGGCCAGCACGTCCCTTGGCCTGCGCCACTTCCTGCAGCGTTTTGCGTGAGCGGCGAAACCGCGGCCAGTGGGAGCCACGATCGGCTGAACCTGCGGACGTGGCAGGTAAACAAACCGGTCCGGCCCGCCAGGGCTTTCCCCAAACAAGCAGTGGACCGGCTTTGAGAACCACTGCTCTGAAGGGCCTTGAAAGTGAAGATAAGCAGTCTGTTTGATGTGAAGGGGACCCAGCAGAGAGATGCAAAGTTTTAACTAACAGTTTACTCCCTTTAAGGGCACTGGTAATATTTTATTACAATACAGTTTCCCTTTAATTTGTACTTAATATGTTTAATTTAAAGTAATATAAACGTTTACTAGCTACATAGTTAAAATTCAAGTAAATAGTATAAACTGATTAAGACAATTCCTCAGCAGGAAACAATTAGCGAACTTCGTTTCAGAAAAATAAACCCCCTTTGATTAAAACCTTCAGGCTGTGATTAGCCCTATTTGGTGTGCAAGGGTGTCTACAATTCCACCCTCGCAATCCCTTGGTGCACAGACCGGAAATATCTAATGCCACCAGTAGTGATGGCCACACAAAAAGGGAGCTGATTGATTAAGTGGGGCAATGGCTTCACCCCTTCCATACCAGTCCTCAGACTAAAGCACTTACTGACACGGGAAGTGCACACTGCACTTTTCCAAAGAGCATAGCAGTGTCCACTGCACTATGTGCTGCTCCAGCATTCCTGGAGATATTTTGCTTCAGACACAGATGCCACTGGTGCAGAGTCTCTCAGCCCCTAACAATGGTGAAGAATTAACTGCCATAATAAAGCCTTTATCGTTGAATCTTATCACACAGGACAATAATCCAGAGTATTATTTAACTAGAGTATTAAACCTTAAAACAAAAGCTGCCTTATATTTTCTTCTCAACTCTGTGTGTCTCAGGAAAGACAGTGAAGGTTGTGTGGGACAAATGTGTAAAATATACTCAGAATAAAATAATATCTTGAGATAAAAAGACTTTTGGAGGTTTATAGTGGCCAGATACAGCAACAAACTTCACTTCCCTTAAATATCTGTAAAATAGTGCAACTTATTTTCATTAAGAAAAGCAAACATAACTCATGTAATCTTACGTCTATCTTTAGTGCAAAATATTTAATAAGTTTACCTAACTGACCCAAATGCAGATTTGGTTTGTATTATGATTTTTAAAAACAAACAGTAATAAGAAACAAAGCACAAAGGCTTTTTCTTAATAAACTTTAATATTTCTTGAACACCAGTTTATCTGGATAAAAAACACAAATTACAAGAGTGCACTATTGAAAATGCTACATGAAGAAGCACAGCAGTGCTGGCAATATGTGAGTGGTAAGACTGTTTGGAATTGTTTACCAAAGACTACGTCCCGGATCAAATCTTGGTGGAACTCAAAGCGTTACCAGTAAATTTCATCTTTTTGAAAAATATTTATCTTACAGAAAGTACACCACTATACATATTCAAATGTAAAACATTTGCATGTCAAAAATATTTGGGATGTGAATACTCAATTTAACTTTAAATTGACATGGATAGTGAAAATGTTTAGGCCTTTTTTCCATTACTTCATTTTACTGGACATTCTCTAAGAATCACTCCAAAGTGCTCACATATTATAGTTCAAAATGACTAGAATAAAGTAATGTAAAGTACCAATTGTTGACCTCTTGGTAGCGATAGCCCAATCCTCCTACTGCTTAACACAGATGCATTTGGCCTGTGTACATTGCCAAGGAATCTAGGCTCCTGATACCAAGATATTAATTCGGTTTAAAAAAATCCTGGACCAATACAGCTCTCAAACTTCACTGTCAAATCAGAGGCAGAGATGCAGCATCTTGTATGTCCAACGTATTATATTTTACATACATATGGTTAAATATGCAATGCTCAGGGAGAATGCTGAGTAGTAATTTAAGCATGTTCCTTTAGTTTTCTGATTACCACAATAAATCTCCATATATTTTTTTCCTCATACAGTCCAGAAATGGATAACTGCATCTAAGCACATGATTTAACTCTACTTAAAGCTTTGTATTATTGTTCTGTATTTTTCTTTAAAAGACATCTACGTAAAAAAATCATTATCACCACTGAAAAAAATTCTATCTAAATATAAAAATATCAGAAGTTGTTGAACTTGATTTTGGTGGCTCTCGTTTGGCTGTATCCTTGCAAAGAAATTAGTTCATTTTTCTTTCACTCTGTTTAATACTACGTGGATTTCGTTTTCCACAGGTAACATTCTGTACATGTTCACTGAAAGTTTCTAGTGTTACTCCCTTACAAATGAAAAGGTAAAGGTTTATTTTATTTGTATGTGATCTAATATAACATTTATAGTATAATTTGCAGCTTTGGTTGTAAGAAAAAAAACAGTTTTTCAAGGTGTTCAGTGAAAGAGCATTTCACAGCATGTTTCTTACACTATGGTCCTGTGCAAACATGTCAGCTAAGCTTCTTCTGAGTAGGGAAATTTACTGTAATCATTTAAAATGCAGAGCTTTAGATATGTCAGGGAAATATTGGCTGAGAATTAGAACTGTAGTCTTCTTACATACCCCTCAATTGGCAGGTTTAAGTGCTCCTACCATTTAGCGCTATTGAATTTTGATTTGGTGCTTAGAATCATGAAATCCTGATTTTCAGTGCCAAAGAATTAATGTCACTGAGCCCCTACAAGTACTGTCTAAATAAGGAAATATTTTTCCTAACCTACCAGTAACTGTACAATATTACAAACCCAGACACATGAAAAAAAAAATCAGGCAATAGAAAATGTACAACTGCTTTGGTGTTATACAAAACAATAAAAAAGACTGACAGTAAGCTACATAGTTCATTGTGTTCTTACCACAGCCACTTCACTGCTGACTGGAAGGGTGGTCATTTCCTTTTTATATTCCCAGTGTGGCCTTCCAGCCCAAGAAAATCGTATTACTATTACTGTAATAAGAACTGTCATGAACACCATAAAATATGCTCCAATTTTTATAAAAATGACTTGCCCCTTTGCACCATTTATTTGTGGCACATTGTTTGTCAACAGAACAGCAGTCCAAAATAAAGTGACAACTCGATTTAATAAATTAATATACTTTTTTAAAGATGTACAATGCACATTCTTTTTAATCCAAGGTTTTCGGTATCAGGATACTTCTATTTACACATTTACAGACCTCAGACAGCATGGATAACATCAGAATATGCAGGTAAAGACACAGAACCTTAACTGCTATCTGAATGCTACCAAGAGAAGCGACAAATAGAAACACTGCTGAGAAGATCATAGGGAAGTATGTCCAAAGACTGAAGAGACGTCTGTGAAAAAGGACATGTAAAGGCAAAGAAAAGGTTGAGGTGTTTGATGTGACCATTCTATGCTTGTGCAGACTGAGGTGGTGGTGGTGGTGATGTGCTTTGTTTACCAGATTTTCGCTCGTAATTCACAAGTCGTTGTCCAACAAGGTACCTGGGATTTTAAAGACAAACAGTCATTATTCAACAAAATGGTAAAATGTCATGAATGCACTTTTCTCACCCCTCTACCATCCAGCGTATTGAAAGCACTACTACTAATGTCGTCTCCTCCTGTCATTCCAGCCAAGCTTGTTATTCCACACTTGAACCTCCTCACTGGCTTCCTTCCATCCTTTTACTTAAATTCAGGTGCTTAGTTTGCACCTTCTTGGCAGGGCAGGATTAATCACAGGCAGTATTGGTCTGTGTCTAGGGACCCAAGTCCCGATTACCTCAGAATCTCAGTTTTCATTTTAAAGAAATATTTCTACCCTTTGTAGTTGGGTTACATTTTCAAATTCTTCACAACAGCTGCCTGAGGGCAGATCTACACTTAAAACGTTGCATCAGTAAGGATGCAGCTGCGCCACTGTACTGCTTCAGCGAGATGCTACACAGATGAGAGCGCTTCTGCCATCCGCAGAGTTAATCCACCTCCTTGAGAGGCAGTAGTTTATTGACCCTGGCACAATGTAATTTCTTTCTACCACTGCCCTCCCGCCAAATCGCTCCTTACATTCTTCTTAATCCTGTCACATTACTGCTTTTTGCCTTTTGCACTCGGTTTCATGCCTTTTTTAATGATAATCCCCAAGCTCAGAAGGCACTCCCCTTCCAGTAATTTTTCCTCAGAACCCACTTTCTTCAGGAACCAATCTGTCATTCTCTTCCTCAGTCTTTTCTCATGTTCCTTTTTCCAAACTGTCACCTTTTGTCATGTGCCCTTATTTTACTTCACATACACAGCATAAGCCACGTTCCCTGCTGAAGTTCTGTGCTATATCAATGATTTAATTCAACAAGGTTCAGTTTAAAGAACGAATGTTGTACGCACATGCTTTATTTTGTAAATTACTTCAAAATCTGATTGCGTAAGTTCCCCGTTTCTACAAGGATGTGGAATAAGGTTACTTACAGAGAGGAAATGCGTTCTGCTCTTCAGTCAAGTACAGAACAGTAGCTAAATTTTTCATAAAGTGGAAGAGTAGCAAACTGAAAACCTTGTAGGGCAAAAGAGCCTGCTTCTTACAGTACAAACGCAGCAGGGGCTGTACTTTCCCACGCTGCGCTATCACTGTGCGTCACCACAGTGCTGTAAGCGCCACATCTAGTGGGGAGATGTTTGCTCACTCATTTCACTTATCCAGGCTTTGGCTTCTCTAGTGATGACGTCAATATGGGAGCCATTTAGGTTTCGTTTTGTAAAGCACATACATCTACTAGGGGAAAAAAACCCCACACTCTAGGTGTCCTTAAACCTCCAACTGCCACAAGCTGGGACTGGATGACAAGAGATGGATCACGTGGAATTGCCTTGTTCTGATAACTCCCTCTGAAGCACCAGGCACTGGCCATAGCAAAAGACAGAATACTGGTCTTAATGGACAGCTGATCTGACCCAGTATGGCTGTTCTCATGAACCAAAATCATCAAGAGCGGTTACATTTTAGTGACTTTTCACTGCTACCAAATACCAGCAGAGGCCATATTTGAACTGGTAACCTGAAATCCATTGCAAGTTTCTTTAGCCATCCAGACCCTTAGTAACAATATTTTATTGAGGTACTTTATTGTGAAGGAATCTTTCACTTTTATTCGGAACTTACACACATTGAGATTTTTCAGCTCAATGTTTAATTCCCCAGTATTTCTCCAACACGTTGCATTGAGAAAAATCAGTACACAGCAAATATCATTTGTCCAAATACGTTAAAACAAATATGCTTTCTAATTATATATAATTGGTGCCAAGGATGTGCATGAAGAATGTGCCCATTCCGTCATGTGGCACAGTAATGACATGGTGTACAGTGTTGCATCATTTCTGAACTCAAAAGAGGTCTGATCTCACTTGTCACAATTTAAGAAAAATTTCCAGCTGCAGGGCAGGTGATGTGTACATACTTGTCATTTTTAATATGTTCATAAAGGCGCTTGAACTGGCGGACCTGGAAGGACAGGATCCCCATCAAAACCACCACCATGAGTAGGAAAGGATAAATTCGGCGCTGTACTAAATTTTGCATTTCAGCAGTAACACCTGCAAAATATATATAGTTAGGTCCACATATATCCATTACATCTTACAGTATCCAACAGCACTATTGAACAGAACATGCAGTTTTCTCCCCCTCTCCCCTAGGGAAGTACCACAAGTGAGGCTAAATATTAGCATGAAATATGCATTTCTAAATACTGTGTATCAAATGAATCATAACTGAGGAAAATTAACTAATTTGCCTACCCTTGTAAACAAGCATACCGTCAGTTCTATTGCTAGTGAGTATCTAGTTTTACCTCCACTTCCTCATTTAACTGAAATCATGAGTTTGTGAACTTAGCCTGTACATGCTCATTTATGTTACACATTTATTGGAGAGCAGGCAAACAACATGTCCAGAATTTTGAAAGATCCAACATAACAACTGGGCACTGGGGGCTGAAGTTGTAAGCATTGTGAAAACTCAAGTTGCAAAACCAAACAGTGAGCAGGAGTCCTGTTTGCTTACTGACATATATATAGTTTCAGATACGATGAGATGTTCACCTACATTCATGTAAGAGGTGAATGACCAACTGGTACAATTACTGGACTCCCTATATCCATAACTTCCTCACATATAAAAAGCTTAACAACAAACAAGTGGTAACCAAAACAGATGTTCCATCAAAACTTTGAATTCCTTATGTTTCTGCTGAAATTTGCACAATTATCTATTTGTGCCTTAGTAAATTTAGTTACTGTTCTAGAAAGCTGGTGGAAATAGTCCACATCTATGGAACTCATATTTAAACAGAACTCAAATTCAGAAACATTTTAACAACTTTAATGTACTGATACCAATACAAAACAAAATACATTAGTTTCACCTACTCTAGTCTTCCCTTTGCACCCTCTCTGAGAATTAACTCTTTAACTCAGCTCAATAAGCTTTTAATATGATAGAACATATGTCCACAAACACTAACAGGTGTCTGGCCTCAGTGATATTTGACAACCAGGGTTTGGGCATTGGCCTGCTAAACCCAGGGTTGTGAGTTCAATCCTTGAGGGGGCCATTTAGGGATCTGGGGCAGAAATTGGGGCTTGGTCCTGCTTTGAGCAGGGGGTTGGACTAGATGACCTCCTGAGGTCCCTTCCAACCCTGAGATTCCATGATTGTACAACTATATATATCTATATATATATATAAATAGATATATATATAAACCCACTTAACCCCCTCCTCCCCCAGCTCTCCTTCCCTCAAATGACTGGAGAGATGTTAACTGGCCACTTCACCTTGAATGGCCCCCTGAAATGGAGTGTTAATTACTTATGCTAAATGATCTATTCTATCTTGTATTTAACTGTGACATACTGAGTACATTTCCTAGACCTGAAGAGCTCTGTGTAAGCTTGAAAGCTTGTCTCTCTCCCCTGTAGAAGTTGGTTCAATAAAAGATATCACCTCACCCACCTAGTCTCTCTAATATCTTATTTAAAACATTTATATTCAATGTATCAAAGACATTAAACAAAATGCATGGTGACATCACTATTTAAGCATTTACATTTGCTAGTTAACATTGATGCTATACTGTATTTCCTTTATTACATCTAAGGCTACACTAGAGAGCGATGCAGGTGTGCTACTGTAAGATCTCTTGTGTAGCCACTCTCTCCCGTCGACATTATTAATCCACGCCCAATGAGCACTGGCAACTATGTCAGCGAGAGAAGTCTCCCGCCAACACAGTGCTGTGTACACTAGCGCTTATGCCCACATAATTTATGTTACTCAGAGGTGGAATATTCACACCCCTGAGCGACACAAATTTTGCTGACAGAGGTGGTAGTGTAGACATAGCCCCTCTTAGGCACAATGGCCAGATAATGAAACAAATACCTATAATTTATACTTACCTAACAAAGGAACAACACCAGAAGCTATGATATAAGGTATACAAAGGGAAAGTAACAGAACAGAGATTACAGGTGTTGCCAGTTTTCGAATGATAAAATGTAAATCGATATTACGAATTCCATTTGCATAAACCTAAGAAGAAAGACAAAACGATCAGGAAGAGTGAATCAGAAAATCGCTACAGGTTTTGGTAAATAAAAGTGTTTTACATAATAATTCAAGTGTTTCTTTGTTAGTACTTCAATATTTTCCTTAAACGTACCTAGTTAAATAACTTTGGTGACACCTTCACAAGTTATCACAGACTTAGCGCTTGTCTACACTTGAAATGCTACAGCGACATAGCTGTAATCCACCTCCCTGAGAGGCAGTAACTAGGTCAATGGAAGAATTTTTCCGTCAACCCAGTGATGTCTACACCAAGGGTCAGGTTGGCTTAACTACACTGCACAGGTGTCTGGATTTTTCACAGCCCTGAGTGGTGTAGTTTGGTCAACCTAGCTTTTTAGCGTAGACCAGGCCTAAGAAAGGCTGTTTTTCATTTGGAGAAATGGCTATGATTGTAGAAAAAATACCAGCAATGGCAAAACTTATTTTTGTAACTGCTGGTGATGTTACAGAAATACAAAAATGTTTCAGTAACTGGTTTTTAATAAACCAGGTGTTTAACAACTGTTAATTTAATTTTTAGTCCATGAATTTTGATCCATAATTATGAAAGTATTTAGCATATATACTTATGTAATTTTTCATTATACATTAAGTTTATCATATTTACATTCTTTAAAATACGTCCAGGTTTCTAATTTTAATAATACACAATTTTTCTCTCCCACACACACACACTATCATTACTCCTCAATTCAGAGACATCTCTTTGTCCACAGATATACATACTACTGTAACATACAACACATTCTGTTTCTCCCTTAGTGGTCCCTTTTCTAATAGGTTTTATTATACTCCAGTTACTCCATAAATGTCAGCAGTGTAAAACAAGGAAAACAAAAGCAAAAACAAGGAACTGCAAAAACAAGGAACTGTAGCACCCTTAATCTACCTCCCATTCATTCTATTCTAACTTTCATCCTACTTAAATACCTAAAACAGTAGTCACTATTAGTTTTTTTCCTCACCTTTAAATCTACAGTTATATCCTTGGTGTATAAGTGTAAAGTAATGTAGTGTAAACTTTTACCAAAATGCCATTCAGTAGGCATGTGTACATTCAAAACAAGTAACTTGCATGCACTGGGTGTGAAAGGAAATACGGTAATAAGAATATTATGATAAAATCAACCAACCCACCAAAAAATAAAGTTACCCCAAAATCTCCAAACTAAAACCAAAACACCACTGAACCAAGAGCCTGACTGAACAAGTGAGTGTTGGCAGCATGATCAGAAGCTCAAATATAGGCTCTTCTGAAAAGTCAAGGGAAGAAATCCCAAAGTGGTTCCAACAAGTCTGTTTCATACTTTGTTACCTTATTGAAAATTGTTTATCCAGTCTATATTAGCAGTTAAACGTCTTTCAAAATTAGCTGAAGTGGAACCAGGAGGAACTACTGTCAGCAACTAATTGTTGCCCTAGCATATGTAGGAAAGGACTAAGAAAGCAGTTTAGAAAAAGGAGGAGAGTTCCATCTTCCAGAGGTAAGTGATAGATCTTTGTTTTGAAAAAGTGCTCAGATACTAAACATGATAAACACTATAGAAGTGTCTATACATTTTCCCTGGGGCCATTCTGCGCCATTATACAAGTGCAGAATTAATGTCCCCCTCACATGCCCCCTCCCTGAATAATTGACTCTGATGGGGAGGTGAAGGGAAGCTGTGAGAGGGGTCACACTACAATTACACCTTCTGCCCACCAGGAGCTTCTGTGGCACCAGAAGAGAGGGCAGCTGGCTCATGGGGCACAGCAGCCAACCACAGAGAGGGAGGGGGCAGAGGCTGCTTTCCTCACAGCACCCTGCCCATGGGGCCAGGTGAGAAGGCCCAGGACAGACAGAGCGGAGCTAGGGTTCAGAAGGGCCAGTGTGGGAGGACAGAGTGCGGCAGGGGCATAGGAGCTCGTGGGGTGACAACACTGAACCAGGGGCTGAATGAGAGTGGGGGTGCAGGGACACATGGGGACAGGAGCAGTTATGCCTGGCTTGATGGGAAGTGGAGGTGCAGGGACACATCCGGACAGGGGCAGCTATGCCTGGCTGAGTGAGGTTCAGGGCCACAGGGGGTAGTGGAGGTGCAGGGACACACAGGATGGGGCAGATGTGCTTGACTGAATGGGAGAGGCTAAGGGTCAGCCAGGGTCTGCCTGGGAGAGGCTCCCCAACTCTCTAACAATTCCTTCCCCCTTAAATTATCTGCTCCATACTTCTCCCACCCACACACAACCACCCTCCAAGTTCACTTCCAGGCTCCTTCCCAGCAATTACTTCCCTCCCCCTCAGCTCCTCCATTATCCCTGACTCTCCCAAGCCTTTGCACTGCTTCTGAGGGGTGCGGGAAATACATTTCTGTATTGTAGTTTAAATGAATTACTCAAAGTTCTGTATTTATATGCCTAGCAAGGAATCTTTTTTGTTGTATTGTTACAGACATATTTGCTGATACATTGAAATAAATTGCCAAAATAATTGAAACGGGCATGACTATATTTTGTTATTTTGCCAAATAAAATACACAGAATCTTGCAGAATTTTAAAATATTGTGCACATTTTTAATTTTTTGATGCAGAATTTCCCCAGGAATAATAAGTAAATGTAGACACCTCATTCTTCCCAAGTGACACTTAGCTTTCTCTGTAAGGCCAGTAAGATTTTATTTATCTTAATATTCTTTAGTTGCTCATGTCTATGTAACAAAAAGTTCTCAAGATCAATTTTTTGGGGGAGAAGTTTCCTCCTTAATCTTGGTTCATTTGGTATAGAATCCATCTGAAGCCAACTTTCACTTTTCTATTAATTTTCACTTTCATTGGTCATCTAGTTCTGTTTCCAGAGATTGAGTCAATTTCAGGCGTTTATATCCTTTCCTCTTATAGCAGGATAGTGTAGAGGAATGGATAAGAAATGAGAAAAAAAATGAAATAAACCCACATTTATTGCTTAAAACATGTAGTGATATTAATTATATCTATTTTATAGACTAGAAGCTCTTCTCCTGTGGAGCTTAAAAATTCTGCTAGGATCCAACTTGTAACATATCTAAAGGTAAGCCTCAGGAAACCTTTAACTTTCTTATTTACTGATCTCCTTTTTAGTTAAGAAAAGGTCATATTAAAAATTATTGACATACCTTTAAAATAGTAATATCAAGTTTTCATATTTGCAAACTCTTGAAAGTTAGGAAAAAAACTTCATTTTAACGGAGACTATCACAATGCACATCTGTATGCAATATTTTTCTATTTTCCATTCCAGTTTTAAATTGTACTGTAGCTTAATGTATCAGACACATACAATAAAAATACAGGACATCTTATGTCCTGAGTTATTAGTGGTATAACAACAATTATTCCATTTTCTGAACAATTATTCCATTTTCTGACTTGAGTGTTCAAAATTGATGTTTGTGGACATTTATGTTTGTTTGGTTTTTTTTTTCAAAGAACTTACTTGAATATTCTGAGTAGAAAAAGTGCAATCATATTTAGGATTGGTCAGTTTACTATTGTATCTCCATACTAAGGTTGATTCTCCCATTCTAAGACCGATTTTGACTCCAAACCTTGCCAATACTTGACTAATCCATAAGAAAGTTGGCACGCAGTATCATCTACCAGGGTCGGATTTTTCTAGAAAGCTTCAAGCAATGTAGGTAAGCATTTCTGAGATATTGGGGTTTCAAAACTCTTCAGGAAATTACTTGTGTGAGGAAAAAAATTGAGAACACAAAACCCCCACAAACGTAAGAAAGTCTAAATTTTAAAAATAAGTTACACTTAAAAGAGAAAACATTAAAAAGAATGGAAACATACAGTTAAGGTCACCCAATCCATTTTTACTTGGTGTCACCTTTTACAGAGCAATGAAAACCTCAAATATTGTACCATGACCCTGCTAGTGACGCCAAAACAGAGAAGTGATGTAGCTGAACCTGAAATAAGAGTAAGGGAGACTTAAACAAAAGTACACCTGTCTCTAGAGTAAAATATTCTGACTGTCTGGCATTTACATAGGGCCCATATGGCATAAAGCGAAGCATATACCTCTCTTCACCAAATGAGACAATGTTTGGGACAATTACCAAAAACAATACACTGTTTCAAATGAAAGCACTGTCATACAGAGTTTTAGCAGAGACATATAGCTGTGATACTGGCACTACAAAATTCTTAAAACACCATTTTGAGAAGTGACTATGTAAAAATGGCATTTTCTTGTACAACAGTTACTCTCTTTAAGCATATAGCTGCTTAACTTTACTAAAATAAATGTTTACTACTTTGTATTCCTTGTTAACACTGCAGAGCCAGCAGCTATGGAAGAAAGTAAGATTCTATTCCACCATTAATCAAACAGAGTATTATTTTACCTTAGATTATCTTTTTGGGACATACAGAGTCTCTTTACTATGTGTTTCTACAGCATCCAGTTCAATGAGGTCCCAATCCTGATTATAACAGCAAGACACTACTGCACTGAACTGCTGTAAAATTACTACTACAGATTTGTGAGCCAGAAGTAATACAGGTTGACCCTCATTTTCCAGGGTTTGCATTTAGAAAGACCATCTATTTACTTATAAATTGAACAGATATGATCTAGGATTATTAAGATAAACACAGAACCTCACAGGTATTATTTTTAACATTTTTAAACAGATTATCAGAATAATTAGGGTTGGAAGAGACCTCAGGAGGTCATCTAGTCTAACCTCCTGCTCAAAGCAGGACCAATCCTAAATAAATCATCCCAGCCAGGGTTTTGTCAAGCCAGGCCTTAAAAACCTCTAAGGAAGGAGATTCCACCACCTCCCTAGGTAACGCATTCCAGTGTTTCACCACCCTCCTAGTGAAAAAGTTTTTCTTAATATCCAACCTAGACCTCTCCAACTGCAACTTGAGACCGTTGCTCCTTGTTCTGTCATCTGCCACCACTGAGAACAGCCAAGCTCCATCCTCTTTGGAACCCCACTTCAGGTAGTTGAAGACTGCTATCAAATTTCCCCTCACTCTTCTTCTGCAGATTAAATAAGCCCAGTTCCCTCAGCCTCTCCTCATAAATCATGTGCCCCAGCCCCCTAATCATTTTAGTTGTCCTCCGCTGGACTCTCCAATTTGTCCACATCCTTTCTGAAGTGGGGGGCCCAAAACTGTACGCAATACTCCATATGTGGCCTACAACTACACTTCAAAGACTTGACCTCAAATTAGGTAGTTTATATCCATGGGCACAGCACGGCAGGCAATTTGCATGTACATTCTAAGCTATGTACTCCAGAGTTCAACTTCACAGACCAACTACACAAATAAAAGAGATTTAGTAGATTACAGAGTTAAAGTCATAAACAAGAACCTTTAGCAAGAAGTCTTCATGTACAGTGTTTGCACAGCTGGCAGACAATCAGTTAAGATTGAATGACTTTAATTGTGTATTTCCATGCATTATAATTTCCGAATTTAACCTTAACTTTAAATTTCCTAGCTAATATTAAAAAAAAATAAAAATAAAAATTTTGAAGACTACTCTACTCTCAAAATTTTTTTTCCACATAGCTAATTTTTATTTACAGCCTGGAATCCCAGTTAACAAAATTTTGTGCCCAGTAATATCTAAATCAGAAGGCAGATACTCAAGGACCAGGTGTTAAAAAAGAAAGTTATGATTAATGAGAAAAATGAGCACCAAGAAATAAGACTGTTAAGAAATATTTGGAGGCAAAACATTGCAGGACATAACCAGGAATTATGGTATAATGTTAACTCAAATGTAGTGGGGAGTGGACATACATGGCTTTTGAAATAGGAGTTACCAATTTTAGGTTCAGGTCCTTCCTTGTTTTTGTTCTTTTTTTCCTTAACTTATATTTTAATGCGCTCTAATAAAGAAAAAAAATGTTACTTTCTTACCTGTTCGATAACTGTTTTCAACCACCACTGTGGGCCCATCAGAGTTATGGCAGCAATTATTTTGGCATGCAGAACTCCAAGAGCCCAGTCCTAATTTTATAAAAGTGAACATAACAGTAAAAGTAAACGGTCAGTATTTTCTAAATGTGTCTTGACCAGCCAAAGATTTATTACAGCAAATCTCTAATATCAAAATTACTTAAAACCATCAGAAAATTGCTTTTTTACTTTCAAAGTGGAGTAGTTTGAAGATGGCTTCTGTTGCAAACTCATAAGAAAAAAAGGACACTGCAAGGCTTGAGTGCTTGTAAAAAGCGTTGAGATTTATGTATGAAAGATATATATAGAAGTCCTAGCTGTTATTAAACCATTGACAAAAAAATAATATAAACATTACACTCTTTCAGTACACTCCTGACCTGGACAGGTAAGGTTGCTAAGATTTTTATTTCTAATTTAGTTTTATTTTGGTTTGCAAGACATCTACAGTAGAACCTCAGAGTTATGAACTGACTGGTCAACCACATACCTCATTTGGAACCAGAAGTATGCAATCAGGCATCAAGAGAGAGACACACACAAAAAAGAAAACAGTACAGTACTGTGTTAAACAAACTTACAAAATAAAGGGAAAGTTTAAAAAAAGATTTGACAAGGTAAGGAAACTGTTTCTGTGCTTGTTTCATTTAAATTAAGATGGTTTAAAGCAGCATTTTTCTTCTGCATAGTGAAGTTTCAAAGCTGTACTAAGTCAATGCTCAGGTGTAAACTTCGGAAAGAATCAAAATGTTTAGTTCAGAGTTAAAAAATGTCAGTTATGAACCTCCATTCCTGAGGTATTCATAACTCAGGTTCAACTGTAGTTCTTGGAGAATGGAAGGCACTGAAATATGCAAGTACTGAAGCAATTCAGAGACTGTAAATATCCTGCCTGTTCACAAAGACAGACGTGATGCATGCCCAAATGAGTGAGAGAAATCAATACCCTTTATATGTAGATGACAAGCTACCCAGCTGAAAAGTTGGTGTTTTATCTATGCTGCAGCTCTCAACTAGGGGGGTTCACAGGAAACAAACTACAGATTTTTAGGGGGATTTTAAGTGTAGGTTAGATTTTAGGCTGATCGATCATGGAATGCCTTTCCTGAAAGGTGGCCCGCAAACAAAAAAAACAATGGGGTTGTTTGTTTATACACATAATAAAAGCAAAAAAGGTACTTTCAAAATCTTTACACATTAGAAATTCAGTTCTTGTATACCTTATTTTATTTGAAATGCACTATGGACAGCTACAGAACTGTTAGGATTGACTCATTACAGATTAGGAAGACTGAAACAGCCCCAGACAAGTGTCTCCTCTTGGCCCCTCAGCAAACTGCTATGGGTGATCCAACCACTGACTTTGCAGGTGTTTGTTCAGACTCCAGAGGATTAAGAGTCCAGGCACTGCTACTGTCTTGAGGTCCACAGGTATACTTTCGGGGTACAGCTCCTCTGTCTAGTACATCATCCTGAGAGCTTAGACCACAAGGCCCCCGCCTTGACCCTAGAACAAGTACTGACCCCTCAGGCTTCCCCCATAGCTTAAATACCCCCTCCTCCAGAGCTCCGCACAGTGTCTTATAGTTTATTTCTTCAAGGGAGCATGTGGTAGGTGTAAACAGAGGCCAGAATTCTTCAGTCGACCTAGCTAATGCCTCTCAGAGAGGTGGATTACCTACTCTGATGGAAGAGATTCTCCTGTCATTTTAGGTAATGTTTACACTGAATCAGCTGTGCCACCATAGTGTTGTGTACTTTGCATAAAATTTTAAACCACCAGAGCTCTCTAACAGCATGAGAAAGAAACAGATCTATACAAAAATAAACCTATGACCGAATGCACCCCTGTATTCACACCCTACACACTTATGTAATAATCTTTGTACAAAATGTCTTGTGAGGTATCATCTGAAAACTAAAAACGCACTAGTCAGTAATATCATGGTGAAATGTACATAGCAACATTACATGTAAAGTTACGAATTCACCCTTTATGATGTTGGTAGCACATGTTCAAACCCACACAACCCTGACTAGGCAAGAGTGGTTAAACAGGTTTATGTTATACAAAGGAATGTGTGTTTACCAAAATTTACATAAAGTAGTAAACAGGGTTCTTGAGACAGCAAGAGACAGACAAGGCAAATCTGTATTTCAGCATACTCAGGGGAGAAGAAAGAGCATGGGGCCACTTCCGCATGGCCTTCTTTACTGTTTGAATAAACTTTGCTTTGAGGAGTAATCCTCAGAAGAATCCACTTCAAAGGGGGACTGGACTATAAAAGTGAGGGGCAAAAACATCTCCCCTCCTTCTCTCACATACCTATGAATACAAAGGAACAGCTCTTTGGAGTTTGGGGACAGATCCTGACTTTAGCACTGTTGTTGGGAACGTGTGGTAAGGATTATACCTTGAATCAAGACTAGTTTGTCAAGTTTTAGCTACTAGGAAGCGTTAGATCTTTAGTTCTCTTGTAACCATTTCTGACTTTGTAATACCTTGTATTTGTACTCACCTAATCTCTTTTTGTCGTTATATAAATTAGTATTATTCTTTAAAACTAATCCAGTGTTATGGTTGAACTGAACTGTTTGAATAAACTCCAATTAAAGTAGCAAACCGTTGCATATTGACCCCTTACTAGGTCAAGGAACCTAGTATTACCCAGGAGAGGGATGGACAGTGCAGAACTCACATTTCTGAGAAAATTCAGGACCGGGAGTATGTTGGGGTCACCCTGTAAGTCAACAACCAAGGCTGCTGGGAGCCAGAGTGTTGCTGACAGGCTGCTGGGATCAGAGTTACAGTAATTCCACACTTAACGTCCTCTCGCTTAACATTGTTTCGATCTTACGCCCCTGCTCAATTACAGAACATGCTCCATTTAAAGTTGTGCAATGCTTTGCTAAAATGTCGGTTGGCTGCCTGCTTTGTCCACAACTGGCAGCCCCCCCCTCATCAGCTCCCCTACGCTCCCCAGCGCCTCCCGCCCGCCGGCAGACCCTGCGAATAAGCACCTTCCCTCTCTTCCCCCAGCCTCCTGCTTGCGGCAATCAGCTGGCTTGCGGCATTCAGGAGGGAGGAAGGAAGAGCGAGGACTCAGCACGCAGGCTCCCCTTCCCTCCCCTGCCTCTTGAATGTCACAAACCAGCTGACTGCTGCAGGCAGGAGGAAGAGGAGGGAGGGAGGCTGCGCGCCGAGTCCTCGTAAACACCACAAGCCAGCTGACTGCCACGGGCAAAGGGGGGGTGGGGAGGAGTGAGGACGCAGTGCGCCTCCCCCTTCCCACCCCTGACTCCTGCCTGCAGGAGGAGCGAGGATGCAGCATGTGGACTAAAGGGAGAGGAGGGGGGAAAAAAGAGGTGGGTTAAGGGTGGGGGCTTGGGGGAAGGGGTGGAGCGGGCGGGCCAAGGGTTGAGCCCCCTCGCCCCTGGTGCTTGCAGAGTAGGGGAAGCTGCCGCCGCTGCTGTGCAACGCGCTTCCCCTAGCTTACAGCACCTTCAGCCTCCTTGGCTGCCTCCTTGTCTCCAGTGCCAGTGGGCTGTGCCTGTGTGGCGTAAGGCAGGGGCACCTTCCAACTATAGTACTGTACTGTATAGTATGACAAAAAAATTTTCCCTGGAACCTAAACCCTCCTATTTACATTCATTCTTATGGAGACATTGGATTCGCTTAACATCGTTTCACTTAAAGTTGCATTTTTCAGGAACATAACTACAACGTTAAGTGAGGAGTTACTGTACTGGACCAGTGCTGTGGCTATACATACTCAGGGTGTGACTGCATGCTGGCAGGCTGATTGAGAGCGACCCAAGTTGGGAGCTATAGCAACAAAACATTCTGAGGCATCAAAGTTTGCAGGGCAAGCGGTGACATGACCCCTCACTGGTCTGGATTGCACCCCAGAATGTGACAGTGGTGTAGTTGAAACAGGATTTATACAGACACTGGTATTTTAATGGAGATTTACACTTTAAGCACTGGTGTAACAGTTTTAAGTGAGTCTCAGTGTGGCGGCTGGGAACAATAAAGAGAGGTTACCGTTTTGTATTTTCTGTTTATTTTGGGTAAGAGAAACAGAACAATAGTAAAGAATAAACATGAGCACCAGAGAAGCAACTATAAAGCTAGAGCTGGCTAGGTCAGAGAAAGAACAAAAAGACAGAGCATGAACACTGAAAGTGGTACACAGACATGAAAGCCAAGGAGAGGAAGAAACGCAGCAGTAGGAAGATGCACAGTGACGAGCCATGTAACTGAAACACAAAGAAGCCCTAGAAAAGGAGGAGAGAGAGAATAATCTGGACATGATGGCAAGACATACATAGATCCCACAGTCCCCAGGCATTCCCTTCATCCAAGAAGCATTCTGCTGAGATAAGCTGCACACAGCATACAAGGAAACAGACTGTATTGATGAATATCTTTGCACTTTTGAATAGCTATGTGAGGTTCGTAAGACAAGGAAGTCCCCACACTGATTGCAAAACTCTCTGGTAAAGCTTTAAATATATTTAATGAAATGCCCATTGGAGAGGCTTTGAAATATCCTGAATTTTAAAAAGCTGTTTTGCACAGGTTTCAAATTACTCTAGAAGCGTACAGGCTGCAATTTAGGAAACTCAGGAAACGTGCTGGCATGAGTGAAGTGAGTATGCCTACAAAATGTGTGATCTAATGAGAAAACAGGTAAAGGGAAAGTGAGCTGAGAACTGTGACTAACTGTTTGATCTCTCTGCTCAAGACCATTTCCTAAGCAACTCTTCTGAGAAGGTCAGACATGCAATATGGAATATATCTTTACATTCTGTACAGGAAATTGCCATCCTGGCTGATTCCTTTGTGCAAGGTCAGATGTCTAATGAGTGCAAGACACAGAATGAGGGTCACAAACCTAGGGTAAAGGGACCCCACCCCAGGTAGGAAATAGTGAGGTTCGGGGCCCAGGCATTCACCTCCCCAGAATCATTCCCCTCCTAGAAATCCCCATCACAGACCTCCGGGACAGGAAAATGGTCCAAGAAGGTGCTTCCAGTGTAACTCCACTGAGCACCTGAGAAATCAATGCCCTAAATTAAAAGAAACTAAGACCAAATCCTGTCTAGCCCAGATTAATGCAGCTGTCCTTAACACAGGACCCCAAGAGGTACCTGCAGCTCCTCTGATGCATTTTGTGAGATCTGACCCTGTAGATGTAGACCTGGAATTTATTAAAGTTGCCAAAGTGAATGGCAAAGAATGCATAGGGTGGAGATATACTGGTGCCCAGATCTCTCTGGTCAGGGAAAGTGTGGTCCAAAGGACTGACCTGTTGCCTGGCCAGGACGTAGAGCTTCTGGCACTAGGGAAACACAAAATTCTTGTGCCTCTGGCTTGAGTTCATTTGGAATGGGAAGGTTTAAAGAGTGACTTAGTAGTGGGGGTGCAAAATAGTATCTGCATGGAAATGCTTGTGAAGAATGATACTTTGCATATGACTAAGGCTGTGAACATTGTAACCCATAGTAAAAGGGATTATTGTGCTGGGATTCCAGGAGGAAATTATAAAGACTCAGAAACTGCTAAGGGGAGAGGGGAAGGTCTCTCCAGCTCCACTGCAGCAGAAGAAATCATCATGTTTCCAGGTGCAGGAGGGGCCAAGGCCAGCTCCTGTATGGCAGAGGAAAGACGCATGCCCTCAAGGGGAGGAATTAACCCCTGTTACTGAAGAAGCTGTCACAGTTGTCAGCTGTCAACATTTTGCAGATGGACAAATGGCAGACTGCACTCTAGAATGAATAAGGGAATATGTCTTAGAGGGAGCTCCAGTAAGGGGAAATGGGGAGAGGTTTTTTGAAGAGGCAGAGGGACAGTCAGTAACTGAACACATACAAAAGTTCAGAAAAGAGTTAAAAGACACAGATATGGTTCAGACTAAACTCAGGGACAGTCAGTCCAAACAAAAGGCTTGGTATGACCAACATACTTCTAAATGATCTTTTGAAATAGAAAACGTGGTGTTAGTATTAAGCCCTGTGAAAAAATGCAAAATTCTTGGGAAGGATCTTTTGAGGTGATAGAAGAGGTGAAGGAAGATACATATGTTAACAGGCCTCATGGTAATGCTGTTCCACATTGTACATGTAAACAAACTTAAAGCTTATCACAGCACGGAAGCCATGGTAAACATGGCTGGCTAGAAGGGGAAACTGAGAGACACACCTGAATGCCAAAGTAACTCATTTTTGGAATGCATTAATATTTGCAGTGAGTTAATGCTAGCTGAAAAGCCATTATGAAAAGTGTTATCTGTGCTACAAGAACACAGACAAGTGTTTTCTAGCAAGCCAGGGAAAACTCTGTTGCTGACTCATAAAATCACTACTGAAGGATCACAGCCATCTCCCAGCAGGGCCTACCATACCACTGGCAAGGTACAAGAGCAAATTCAAATAGTAATACAAAGCACGCTGGACATGGGAGTCCAGCTCTTGGGTGTCACTTGTGGTGTTGGTCCTTAAGAAAAGCACTGTAAAGTTTTGTATTGATAATAGCAAACTCAGTGCTATCACTGTGCCAGATTCTTATCCCACACGTAAAACTGATGATATGCTGGACATTTTAAGCAAAGCTTAACATCTCAATTCTTTTTATTTAGTTAAGGGGTACAGGCAAATTCCTTTAGATGATGATGCACAGAAAAAAAAAATCAACTTTAATTAATGATACGGGGCTGTATGTATTCAAAGTGTTACCATCTGAGTTAGTTAATGCAGGAGTCACTTTACAGAGGCTGGTCAACTGAGTGTTAAATGGATTAAAGGATCTTACAGGGGCCTATGTCAACGATACAGAAGCATTTAGTAACACTTGGGCTGATCACAGCAAAGCACGGTATGGCACCCAAGGTTGCAGGGCAAGCGGTGACATAACCGCTCGCTGGTCTGGATTGCACCCTGGAACGCAATAAAACCCTACCTGCATTTCTCTGCATTCTTTGGGCTAGGGTCAGAGTTGTCTGGGCCGTCCACGGTCCTTCTATCACAATGCATGCTTAAGTTCTGAAACGTGGAGCCTTCTCTGTCCACTTGGCTACTCTGACCTTGGATGGCCCATCCTCTTACCCTCTGCTGCCCAAACTTCTTGTCTCTCTCATTGAGGCCCCCAGCCATTTATAACCTCTTGGTCGGTGATCTCTGTCTTTTTGTCCTGGCTTGGGAATTTCCATTCTCTCAACCTGCTGTTGAGGGGAATGGAAAGAACTGGTTTCCCTAAGATGTAGTTACTTTTTTGTAATGCCTATTCAGGTGCTGATCGTTCTTAATGATTAGCTATTGTCCCTGGTCTGGGACAGGGAGGTACATGCTTAAAGGCTTGAAAGCAATGAAAGAGGGATTTATGGTACAACAATTTTCAAAACAACTTTGGAAATCATAATATCAGCTAGAATTCCTAGGTAATACATACGCTCATCAAATCACGACAAAGACATCACAGATCATAAAATGGCAAACTTGTATTCAGATTTTTTAAAACAGTTTTTGTTAATACCTATTTACCTATAATTCCTAGAGCTGGTCAAAGAATTAAATCCTATTTTCATAAAAATTTCAAAATTGTTTTCATTTTAAGAAGTGTTATCAGTTTTTAACTCCCCCCGCCCCCACACTCCGATAAACACATACCCCAAAATGGTTATCAAACTTTTTCGTTTTAACAAAAAACGCATTGTTTTTGATAAATGAAAAATGTTAATAATCCTCAAAAGAGTTTTCAGTAATTTTTTAAAAAACACATAGAAAAGAGGCACTTTTTTGCAAGGAAAATTTGACAACGTTGATACTTTTTACAACAAAAATGTAAGTTTTATAAAAAAGGTCATCACTGACAAAAAAAACCTATTTCAGGAAATTTCAAACACTGTGTAGTACAGCTTGAAGAATTAAGAGTCAACTTCTACAGCAATCTTAACTATGGAGTCACTATATGGTGCATCCATAATCCAATCTTTTCAGGAAGCTTTGTTAACAAGATTAATGAAAGATTTTATTAAATTTAATTCCAGACTTCTGAGCGTTTCCCCTAGTTCATATTTGTTTGGAACTGAGACAGCGTTTCTGTCTGGATAATCTTTTTCATTCGAAATTCTTTGTTCTTGTTATTCCCATTATTACGTAATGATAGTTTTATGAATAATCACAATCAGACTTGTATAACTGTTATTAGTAACAACAATGTACATTATAAAGACAACTCCACAGTGGTGGACAATACAAAGATGCTATGTGAGATTCAATATGTAAATTAAGTTGTCTCTTTCACGTTGAGACTGTTTTACACACCTAGTTATTGTAAGTAAATAAAAACTTGTTTGCATAGAAGTTAGAGATTCACCATCTCAGAATACTTTTTGTTACTTGGTAGATACAGCTTTTACATGCTATCTTATACTGTGATTAAAAAAGCTTATTCAAAGTTCAGTTTGGATGAAACAAACAACTAGTTGTCACTTACAGCCCATAGTAACTCCACTTACTGTATCAACCCCTTAGAGGATCTTTGCCCTCCTTTCCTAGCCCATCTTAAAATTGCTAGTCGAATCCAATTAGCAAGGAAATTCAGAGTTAACATGGATAATCTGGGTCAACAGTTCCTCCTTATGTGATTTTACACAGGTAGGAGGCGAATGACCATTACTATTTTCAAGTACCTAGACCAGGGGAATGGGCAGCATTAAGTTAGCATAAGGCCACAGAAATCCACTAAACCCTTTGGTGGGCCATTTTTTCTTAACGGCTACATACTGTGTAACTCAGAAATGTTTGCTACAATACAGCATGTTAATATACAATTCACCATGGATTAACAGTGTAAAACAGAAGTGTTCTTAAATATAAAAAACGGCTACTCACCTCTCATAACTGTTGCTCTTCGAGATGTGTTGCTCATGTCCATTCCAACAGGTGTGTGCACGCGCCACATTCACGATCGCCGGAAGCTTTTCCCTAGCGGTACCTGGAGGGTCAGCAGTGGAGACCCCTAGAGTGGCGGCAGGGTCATATATACATCGCCATGAGGGCGACTCACCGCCCGTTCAGTTCCTTCTTGCCAGAAGACTCCGACAGTGGGGAGACGGGCGGGACCTGGAATGGACATGAGCAACACATCTCGAAGAACAGTTACGAGAGGTGAGTAACTGTTTTTTCTTCTTCGAGTGATTGCTCACGTGCATTCCAAAAGGTGACTTCCAAGCGGTTACCTCGGAGGACGGGTCGGAGTTCACCTGACTGTCGACTGGAGGACTGCCAAACCAAAAGCAGCAGCATCCCTCGCCTGCTGGGTAATTGCGTAATGGGAAGAGAAGGTGTGGACTGAAGTCCACGTTGCTGCCTTGCAGATGTCTAGGATAGGGACCTGTGCCAGGAAAGCTGCAGACGTTGCTTGTGCTCTGGTGGAATGCGCTGTAATAGGTGGAGCTGGAATTTTAGCCAGGTCATAGCACGTCCTGATGCAGGACGTGATCCATGATGAGATTCTCTGTGATGAGATAGGAAACCCCCTCATCCTTTCTGCAATTGCAACAAAGAGTTGTGGTGATTTACGGAATGGCTTTGTGTGTTCAATGTAAAAGGCTAAGGCCCGACTAACATCTAAGGTGTGAAACATGTGCTCCCTGTTGGTGGCAAGGGGTTTAGGGCAGAACACAGGCAAGAATGTGTCCTGGTTCACATGAAACTGGGAGACCACTTTGGGTAAAAATGCAGGGTGGGGGCAAAGCTGCACCTTGTCTTTATAAAACACTATGTACGGGGGTTTGAAGGTCAGGGCTCTGAGCTTGGATACCCCTCCTCGCAGAGGTTATAGCTACTAGGAAGGCCACCTTCCAGGACAGATAGGAGAGAGGGCAGGTAGCCATAGGCTCAAACGGGGGCCTCATGAGAGAGGATAGGACCAGGTTTAGGTCCCGGGGGGAACGGGCCGATGTACAGGTAGGTAAAGTCTGCCAAGGCCCTTAAGGAACCTGCCCACCATAGGGTTACTGAATACTAATCCCCCCAGCATTCCCAGGTGGAAGGCCAAAATGGCCGCCAGGTGTACCCTTAGGGATGATATCGCCAACCTTTGGCACTTGAGGTCCAAGAGGTAGTATAGGACAAGGGGAACTGGGGCTGATTGTGGGTCAGATCCTCTTTGTCGGGACCAAATGGAGAAACGCTTCCACTTGGCCAGGTATGTGGTTTGAGTGGAGGGTTTTCTGCTTCCCAATAGGACTTCCCTGACCGAGTTTGAGCACTGAAGTACCAAAGGGTTCAGCCAGGGAGTTTCCATGCTTTGAGGTGGATGGACTCCAGGTTGGGGTGCTGCAGCTGGCCGTGGTCCTGTGAAATTAGGGATAGGCAGATGGGGAGCTCTATTGGTATGACCACTGAAAGGTTCAGCAACACGGTGAACCAGTGCTGGCGGGGCCATGCTGGTGCTATCAGAATCTACGAGGCCCTGTCCTGGCGAACCTTGAGGCGCACTCTGTGTGTGAGGGGGAACGGTGGAAACGCATACATCAGGTGCCCTGCCCAAGATAGGTGACAGGAGTCCGCAATGGAGCCCGGGCTGTAGTTCAGGAAGGAGCAGAACCTCTGGCACTTCCTGTTGCCCCGCATGGAGAACAGGTCTGTATGGGGAAAGCCCCACTTCTGGAAAATTGAGTGGGTGATATCCAATTTGAGGGACCACTCATGTCCCTGGAACGAGTGGCTGAGGCAGTCTGCCAGCTCGTTCTGCGCCCCAGGAAGGTATGACGCCTGCAGGTGTATGGAGTGCGTGATGCAAAAATCCCACAGGGCGAGGGTTCCTGACAGAGGGGAGAGGATCGAGCACCACCCTGTTTGTTTATATAAAACATTGCTGTGGTGTTGCCTGTGAGTACTGATACGCACCTGTCTCGGAGACGGCTCTGGAATGTCTGGCATGCCAGGCGAACTGCTCTCAACTCTCCGACATTGATGTGCAGCGACAGCTCTGCCTGGGACCAGAGGCCTTGGGTTCTGACACTGCCCAGATGAGCTCCCCAACCAAGTGCTGAAGCATCCATAACCAGGACAATCGTCGGTTGGGGCTTTGCGAAAGGTACTCCCGCACAGACCATCTGAGGTTGGAGCCACCAGCGGAGGGAGCTGAGTATTCGCGGGGGGAGGGTCACTATTGAGTCCAATGAATCCTTGCCCTGCCTGTGCACCTGTGCTAGCCAAGCTTGTAGAGGTCGAAGGCGGAGCCCGGCATGTTGCACCATGTATGTGGAGGTTGCCATATGTCCCAGAAGCCCCATACAGTTTCTGGCTGTGGTGATTAGGAAATGAAGGAGAGTATGAATAATGTCCAAGATTGCTTTGAAGCGTAGCTCTGGGAGGAACGCCCTTGTGACCGTACAGTTCAGGAGGGCTCCAACGAAGTCTATCCTTTGAGTGGGGGTCAGGATAGACTTGGGTTCGTTCAAAGTAAGGCCCAGTCTGAGAATGCGTCCCTGACCAGGGATACGTGCTGTGCTACCCTTGTTTGGGATTCTGCCTTGAGAAGCCAGTCATCTAGGTATGGGAAAACCTGGACCCGACGCCTGTGGAGGAACGCTGCTACAACCGTCATACACTTGGTGAATACCCGAGGGGCAGAGGAAAGGCCGAACAGAACGCCCTGAACTGGTAGTGATAGCCACCGACTACGACCTGATAAAACGCCTGTGGGAAGGGATAATTGAAATATGGAAATATGCGTCCTTCATGTCGAGGGCGGCGTACCAGTCTCCCGGCTCCATTGAGGGAATGATGTTGGCCAGAGAGACCATGCGAAACTTCACTTTTTTTATGTATGAGTTAAGGTCTCGCAGGTCCAGGACAGGCCGAAGCACCCCCTTGGCCTTGGGGATAAGGAAATAACAGGAGTCGAACCCCTTCCCCCTGAATTGCTGAGGGACCTCCTCTATCGTGCCTAGCGCTAGGAGCGACTGAACCTCCTGTAAAAGAAGTTGCTCATGAGAAGAGTCCCTGAAGAGGGATGGGGGAATGGGGGTGGGAGGGCGGTACAGAGCAGAATTGGATAGAATATCCCACCCCTACCGTGCTGAGGACCCAGCGATCTGATGTGATCTGAGCCCAAGCCTGGTAGAAACGGGAGAGTCGGTTCACAAAGGGACGGGAAGGATCCGTTAAGGTGACTGGTGCACCGTCCTCATGCGTAACTTCAAAAGTTAGGCTTAGGGTCAGGGGGCTGTTTAGTCAAACCCTGGCCTTGGCCCGAAGAGGACTGTGGCTGCCTCCTATTGTTTCTGCCCCTCCTTCTAGGTGGTCCTTGGTAGAAGCGAGATGGGGGCTGAGGCCTAAAAGGCCTTCTCTGAGGTGCCGGGTCCTTCCTCGGTGCCGGGACATCCCGCACCAAGGCTGGTGCACTGCGTACTGAGGAGACCAGTGCCAGTTCCATCTGTGGCTGAAGGGCCGACTCCATCAAAAGGAGTTTCAGGCGGTAGTCCTGCTCTTTCTTTGTTCTGGGTTTAAAGCCCCTGCAAATAGGGCACTTATCTGTTTGATGGCCCTCACAGAGACACTTGAGACAATCGGCGTGCGGATCGCTTGTGGGCACAGCCCACACCTCTCACACGCTTTAAACCCCTGCAGCCGAGGCATACCCCAGCGCCGGGGAGAACAATAACTACAACTATTAACAACTTGAATAACTATCTACACTGAAGACAAAGGAAACCACTAGGCTAAGCAACTTGTGAGCAAACACTAAGCTGTTCCAACGACCGTCATGGGCGGTAAGAAGGAACTGAATGGGCAGCGGGTTGGCAGGGTCATATATACATTGTCATGAGGGCGCCACTCTAGGGGTCTTCACTGCCGACCCAACGGATACCGCTAGGGAAAAGCTTCCGATGAGCGTGCATGCAGTGCACGCAGACACCTATTGGAATGCACATGAGCAATCACTTGAAGAAGAAAAGCCCTTTACAGCATAACCTTTAAACAAACAACTTAAGTCTTTCACTAACCCCTTTTCCAGTGTGCAGAAGAGAAAGGGATTAATACATGAAAACATCCAAAAATAAATATCTTCAAGTTTTTTCTCTGCCTTTCCCAGTCTCTGCCTCCTCTCTGCTCCCCCCTGGACACAGGGTCTACCACATGGGCAGTACTTAAGTTATATAGGTCAAAGATGGGAGGTAAAACAGATCTTGTGAAAATCTGAACCTGTGATCCTGAAGAGTCAAGCAACCTCCTTCTGGGTTAACAGTGCTAGGAACCCTCATAACCCACAAGTTGCCTTTTTTTTTTTTTTTTAAGCACTACACATGCACAGAAACTGAAAAATGCTTTAATACTTAATCAAATAGGAAACCATACCTCATACTGTATTTATAAAAGCCTTTAGAGAACCTCATACTCCAGTAAAAGCAAGGAAGTATTGAAAGTCTGAATTCAATTAAAAACAAAACCAGCAATTAACTGACCTGCCATGGGTAGAATAGAGGTGTCTGATCCAAAGGAACTCTCAAAGGAGCAACAATTACCAGTTCAAACAGAAGACCAAGCAGAAGTGGAACCACACCAGCTAGTAGCACAGCTACTATCAGTGTCTTCATTATCTAAAACACAAAAAGCTGGATTTATAAATGATGCGAGATGGCTAGTTCCAGTCAAAGCTGCACCTCTCAATTTCTCAAAGTTTAAAGCCTTTGCATGTTTACTCTTAAGAGAAAAATAAAAAGGCAGAAAAAATTGATACTGAATTTGTATATATGCAAAATTAAGTTCTGTTAACTGTAAATTACAATACACACCTGTAGTTACAAAATCTGTATTTTTAATGCTTTTTAGCCCAAAAAAGTAATTAACAGGATCCTCTTTGATGTCGTCTTTTTTTTTTAAACCACATACTCATATTTGACTGTCGTAGGTATGGAAAGTACCCAATGACCAGTACTTAATCAGGAAGAATTCTTTCAGTGTTTCTCCTCCCCAACACAGTTATGATCAAGATGTGAGTTTTTTGTGTTATTTACAGGTTATGCAGTATTTGTTAAATTGATTAACAGATTGAATGTAATTCTGTCCTTGAATTTTTTGCATATAATAAAAGCAAAGGCATCCTGATCTAATTAACTTTGTCAGTGCAGGGTGCAGAGGACAGACCCAAGGATATAATTTAGTATTGATATTGGCCATTTCCTTTGGCAAACTAAATGAACTACAAATGAAGTGAAGAATGTGCTGATCAGGGAGACAGTTACGGCATGAAACATCTATTAAAACTGCTATTGTCTGTAAATATCTAGTAAGATGTAAGCTTGAGAGGATCTTTCACAGGTTACCCCATTCCCCATGCATCTTTAAAACGTATCCATAAAGGGAAAAAATATGTTACCATTCCAGAATTATAGCAAGGTTGAGTATGGAAGTTCTATAACTAAAACCAATTGAGACAGGGGAGGGCTTGCCTTGACTATGATGAAAACTTCCCTCAGTGTCTAAAGTCACTATTAGCATAAGAACCATTATGAAAATTGTCTCATCATAATTGGAGAGGAAGTGGGTTTTTTTTTTAAAGTATTCATCTGAACAACGCCACAAATTTGGTGATCTGAAAGAGCTTTCTGAAAATGTGCACCATGCAGCTACACAACATATGCCTGTACAAAAAAAATGGTTTCCCATAACTGACTATCATCTCCAGTCTTATTTTTGGCACTTCACGAATACCGTTAAGTCTCTAAACAGGTGAACACTTCACAATTTTCATCTGTTACTATTTACAGAATAGAAGTAAACAACTGTAAACAAATATTTCTTGAGATCATGTGATACTGGTTTTCACTGGATAGTATCCTGTACTATGTTTCATTTAAATGTGAACATAATAGTTAAATAGTTAGTACTGTGGCGCTCAAAGGACTGATTCATTAACATTCTGTTTGAATACGGTTTCCATCGGAACAGTGATTACTGTTCAGAAGTCCAAACTCAGACTGAGTAGCTTTAGGGGAAGGAGGCTAGGGATCAAAAAGGAAAAAACAGTACAAGGTGAGTTTGAGAGGAGGAAGCAAGTATAACTCATTAAAGAAGCAGAATATGCTGTTTGATAATACAGCAAAAGCTTTCTTCTATCAAGAACTTACCATGAGGGACCACTCTTTAACCTTCTGAAAAATCACTCTGCGACCCTGCGGCATCCATGCGACTAGAACGGTCACCGCCCGAATGGTTAGCCAGCAGACATAAAGACCACAAGCAGCTGTGTACAGTTCATGGATTTTGGCTGCTCCCGTCCAAAATGACATTAACCAACGGCCAGCAAATACTGGAAATGTAGAGATTAATAAATATACTAAGACTAAGTAGCAAGATTATTTTACCTATCAGTGAAGGATGACAATTATAGTGTAAATTTGCCTCAGTCTTAAACCCAATGTAAAATATGAGTTTTCAAAATCTTGTGCTGAGTTCACAAATATTGCAAATTTCAATTGGTTTGTTATCTCACATCCTAGACAAAAAACAAAACATCCAGTTAGATTCGCGAACTTTAATTTCAAGGATAAGTTTAAAAACAAAGCTGAAATAGTAATGGTTCATTCTCAAAATTTATGGCATTCAATTCCATTTGTGGTATTCAATCTAGCACAAAACAAAAGTGTCTAGAGTGCAACAAAAATGTTTAGATACATTCTATCAGTAAGCTTGAAACTGGCTCATTTTCCATTAATACTACAATCTCGCTACAGAAGTACTCTTAGTACCATGATGGTGGGGACCATGAGAGCACCCCAAGTATTTAAAAATAGAAACAATAACTGTCTTTCTTCCGTACCAGGCTATAGGAGAAATTGCTCCATTGTCTTATTTATAGATTTCGTTTGCTTGCTGGCTTATGTTTAGGAGAGGTTGGGTGTGCTGTGTGAAGTTACTGAGAAAAAATTAAGTCAAAGATAGGAGTAGTTTGAAAGAAGTCCAGGTCCATGGTCATTATCTCACTCATCTCTCACAGTTACATAATTTAGATATATCAAGTTACATAATTTAGATATATCTCCTGTGAAAAATACCGTCTCCAAAAACTTACTAGCCTCCCCAACTGGTTGACAATTTCAATGTTCCGGGGGGGGGGCAGAGTTACTGAAGGAGGGCGAGGCTGCAGAAAGGCGCTCTCTCATGTAGCTAAGGGACCATCTCATGGAAGGCATAAAATATCAAGAGAAGGAACATGAACTGGACTATTTAATTGAGAGTAAAGGCAGAAAGAAGAGTGTCAGAGGGAATGTTCACAGCAACTTCTATTGCTAAGCAGACTGGCTGTTGCATTTTGTACCAGCTGGTGCTTTCTTGGTTTTATTCCTGGTTAGCAGATGCAGCAATCAAGACTGCAAGTCACAAATGCATGGATCAGACTGGCCCTGTCTGCAACTGCTAGGACAGGGTGCAATCTCCACTTAATGGGTCAGTAACCAGTTACAGGTTACAGTTGGATTTGTTTGCCACCCTGCCTATTTGGGCATCTAACAGCACTAAAAAGAGTTCAAAGGGTTTGCCTTCACTAGATAATTAGTCCATGTTAAAACTTGTGTTAACTCATGTGTGTAATGTGATTTTGTAGTCAGTATAGACAAGAACAAGTTGTGTTCAACATGCATCTTGTCATGGTTAAAAATGTGGTTTCAGTAGGATTTACCCACGATCATGTGATGTAATGTTACACACTATTTGTTCCTGTCTACACAGAATGCAAAATCATGTTTAACATGCTAAGTTTACACAACTCCTCAAGGTCATATTCTAAGATGACCTAATTGTCCAGTGAAGGCAAGCCTTAAAAAGGATCTCAAGGCTGTATGCAGACTGACAATTTAAGGGCAAAGTGCATCACTTTGTGCATACCAGTACTTTATAGTATGGTAGTGTGCCAACGGAGCTCACAGCACAAATGCGCTAGGCACTACACATAAAAGTATCAAGACACAGTGCCAAACCAATGTGCAGACTTTGTTTTAAAATATCATGTACATTTATGACAATACGTTGTTTTAGTTACAATATACCATACACTAGCATTTATAATTTAATTTTGCTTTAGTTTAGGTTATTATAACTAATCACAGTTTCCGGGGAGTTAAGTAATGAAATGGGTTGGTGCACCAGCCTTTTACCACTAAGCAAAGTTAAAATTCTACACTGAAACACCAGGGAACTGTTTCTTTCCTCATTCTTTCTTACACCTTTTTCCCCTCACAGCAGTCATCTCGCAATTATCATTCTCTGAGAACCAGACTAGATCAATTATTTATGGTTTCCATGGGCCAGGCCAGATATGTTGTTTACAAAGCTGCATAGTGACATTTGCACACATGCAACCCACATGATGCCTCGTTGAAATGATCCCCCCTTTCTGCATAAGACCTAAAATTTATCAACAAGAGTTTCCATCACTACCACACAAAAAAAGGAAGACTTATTCCCCACCCTTTAAAAATAATAGTTTACTAGCTTTCAGTACAATACAATTATAATGTAATAATCTGCATATAATATCAAAGTATCACAAAAGGACAACTCAAGATCATTCATAAGATTAATTTAATCACTAAAGTGTATTGGTCTATTGGTAACTAATAAGAATACCACCAGGACTTCTGTAACCACAGTAGCCAGAGGTTAGAATTCCCTAGCTGACAGTGTTTAAACTTCACTTATCTCACTGAAAGTACAAGTGAAACAATTAGTTACAAAGTGCTCCAATAAACACTGATAATATTCACCCCCAAACTCCTCAAAAACCAAGAGTTTATCCAATAAAAAACAGAAAAACACTAGAAATGAGGGCTTGTATCTAAAGGCTTGTCTACACAAAGCAATAATGTGAACTGCGGGGGTATAATTTCTAAAGTGCACTAACATGCATGCATGCATCCATGCAGATCCAAGAGGTTCCCTAGTGCACTTTAACATGTACTGTTTCAAACAGCACTACATTAAAACACAGTAGGGAAAGATTAAAAAGCGACTACTATATAAGATATACTATTCAATACAATATATAAAAAAATAAAAAAACTCTGATATTTGGACATTATATAAAACTCAAATTCTAGAAATAAGCCCTGAAAAAATGAAATTAATAAACCACGAAAAACAGAATCTCTATTGTTCTGTCAAACAATTTCAGAAGTATGCAATGAAGATGCACAGTTTACAAAGATTTGATTAATATTCTGTCCATGAAAACAGAGTCAATGTGTATCAGTACTGCAATCTCTAATATACAAACCATGTGCAGTATTAAGTCTCACTCCCTCCTTCAATACTATCAGATGAATGCTAGTCTCAATAATTCAAATCCAGTCTTGACCTCAAAGTCATGAAGGTGATCTTGGTGCATGACAGATGTGGCAGTTTCCTGAAACATCTTTGGGAGACCTTACTGAATTACTTTTAAGTGTCATTGGGGTACACAGTATTAAATGAATGGTTTATGTATTACTGTGAGCTGGGATTGCAAGTAACTTCTCTACGGGGAGATATGACAGATGAGAGACCTGGGGGTTCAGAGGACTATATTGAACAATGTGCCAGATAAGAATGGACTTTTTGGAACAAAAAGTGTTAAGTGGGTTTCCTGGGGAATATATAAGGGAAGATGAATGAAAATTCCCCTCCCTCAGTTATGCAAAAACCCAGTCTTTTGAAGTTATACCTTGAAGAGTGAACCATTGTCTTCTGATCACCTGTTACGTGAGGCCAAGATCAAAGGCCCAAATTGTAAAAAAGAAAGACTGAACTACTCATGGTTGTTCAGGTTTTGAATCTGAGAGAGTTATAAACTTATAACCACAGGGAAAACTCAGCTGTGGGTTTTGTAGGACTGATACCTACCAGAGTCAGAGGTTGGAGTTGAGGTGACCTCTGGTAAGCTTTTTAGTATGCATGAAGGTTCTTTTATTATTTGAATGTTTTCTGTAATGCTTTCACCTTAAGAAGAAACATGCTTGCTTAGAAAGAGCAGTTTGGTAACCTGTAATTGTAGCAATTACAATGTTCATAGCTTCTAGAGAGAAAAAACAGCACAGACACTGGCCTTCTAGGCCGTCTGGCTTGCCAGAGATATCACACTGTAGACTAGGCAGGGAACTTTGCAACCTGGAAAGCCCCTGGTCGGGAGGGACACACACATAGGTCTTTGTCCAAGAGAGGTAAAAACTGAAGAGCTAGGAGCCCGAAGTGGGTTCCCTCAGGGGACCATGGATGGGGAATATAGGTGCAGTTGCTTTGAATTGTGACAATAAGATGCTACAGTGGTCATCCGTCTCCCTTCCACTGTATTGACATTTGGATAAAGACACCATTTCTGATTTATGAATCTGTCGTTTTGAATTTAGACTATTACGCTATCAAAGAGGTTAAAAACAGATTCCCAACATTTTTCTGTGATTGCACAGTTTCAATTTTAAACCAACTATTGCCATAAATGCAAGTATGGGGTGTTTGTTTTTACACAGTATCATAGCATAACACGTACCTGGTAATGTAAGGCAGATAAGACTGGCAATCAGTAATGTTATACACATGAAAACAATCAACAGAAATATCTGAAAGACAAAATACAAAGGGAGACAGTTAACAGAAAAACTGAAAGTTGCTTAACTGATTGTTAGCAAAACATTAAAGTATCAAAATATGCATCCATTTAGAAATCAGTAATCTAGATAGTAAATGCAACACAAAATTTCTATTCCAGTTATTTTAGTTCAGATAGGAGAGCAGACAATCAAACTTGCTGACTCATTATTCAGCTCCTCAATTATTAACAGGATTCTGTTGTCCGCACAGTCTCAGATATTTGGGTGTTTCCCGGTCCATTGGAAACCCTGATTTATTCACCAACCAAACTGCATAAAAATGAGCAGAGGTACTATGGAAAAAACAGTATTTAATTATGTCATCAAAATATTATAGTGCTAATACACAAGGCAGCAGAGCTAAAGATTCACAGGCAACCTTCAGAATTTCTCACCTTTTGACCCTTTCACTTCGATACGCTAATATTCTATGCTTTGGTTTGGGCATTTCTAGGTTTTTCTTGTTTTTAAAACAAAAATAAACAAAGTTCCATCTGCTACAACTATTTGGGAACAGGAGAAGACGACCATCCTACACAGTATTCTGAGAGGCAAGGGCTCCTGTGCCTCCTTTGAAATGCATAGGTGTCACAGTTCCAGGGTTAATTGCACCTCTGTGGTCTGTTCCAAGACACCTCTTTAGGTCACTCTTGCGAAACTCAGAAGCCCCACACAATCTTATCTTCAGCTCTGCAGCAGAAAATCTCTGCTCCATACTATGGACCTGACAAGTTCTTTTACACTTGGCACCACTAAATGAGGCTGGCATAGGTTCGGTCTGCTCTAGGGGCAGCTCTGAACAGTTTAGACTCCTTCAACGCTCCCAATCCCTAACCAGCACCTGCACGAGAGGTTTACTCCCAGGGGCATAACTGACTTTTGCTCAACCTGGAATTTCAGCTACCACCAGGCGAGCTAACTTTGACGACCTGTAGATTAGTCTAGAAAGGCAAATTCACTGCATGTAAAAGTTCATAATAATAATCAAAAAGTCAAGGCAAGTAAATTAGTAAAAAATTCGACTTCTAAAATACATGCACCGCACTTCCAACGTCTAACGCTGACAAAACAATCTCATTAAATATTACCATAGGGGAAGAAAATACATTGGACAAGTAGTTGAGACACCACTTTTACAATTCCTCAGAACTAGTAGAGGTCCTTTTGATTATCTACTTGCCGCCTTTAAAATATATATATACACATGCACACACACTCTCTTCTTCCTATCTTTAATTTTTTAAAAAACACTAGATAAACAAAGCTGAGCATTCATATTTCATCATGGATCACAATATGTATGGAATCTATAATAATTGGATGCAAGAGGGCATGAGGGGCTGGTTATATATGTTTCAAACTGAAGAAAAGTTATATTAAAGTCAACTACATGAGTATAAAGTAGGAAGACATTTGCTAACAAAATAATACACAAAGTCCAAGATACTAAGTAAAGTATGGGGCCTTAATTATTTAGCTTCCAAAAATGATGCTATCACCAAATCTTCCTGAAAAGATATCCTATGTTCTTTTCTTTGTTTATATTACTGTAGTTCCTAGGAATCCTAGTGATGGACCAGGACCCCACTGTATTCTATGTTTGTACAGCACTAGCAAAGAGATGGTCCTCTTTTTAAAGGGTTAGCTCTACCTACCCTGAGTGGGAATTTTAAAGGCCTATGGTAAGGCTGGAAACCCACAGGTCCTCCTTGCTGAAGTATGGCTTGATGGGCTGCATGAAGACCTTCTCCCACAACTGGAATGGCATTGTTATTGCGAGCATGCTGGTTATTAGGTTGCTGGTTTGCATTGTTCTCATTCTCTTCCTGGTCTCCAAGTAAGTAAGAATGGAGGTCCCTGTGGCAAAAAGCATGAAATGATTGTGTAATTTCCTCTGGATTTGTTACATGAACGAAAACCTAGAGAAAGCACACCACAGAGCTATATTCATCAGCATTTGTTTAATGAACAAGGTAAAAGGACTGATCACTGAAATATCATGAAGCAACACATAAAAAGCAGCATTTGGCAGGTTTCATTCTTTTTTCTGTAAGTGTTCTACCTGTTGTTTTTTAGATATGTTAGAACATACAAATCTTGGAAGAAAAACAATTTGGGTACAGGTTAAAAGAACCGTTGCAGCACAGCTACAATCTGAACCAACTGAGTCATTCATCTGACTATTTAAAAACAATATTGGTTACAAAAATGTCATGAACAGAAGAGGAAAACTTTGTCAAAATCTCTGCTGGTGTAAACAGGCACAGCTCCACTGATGTAAGAGTTCTCACTTTTACTGGTATTATGTTGGCTGGAGATTGTTCCTTACATGGCTGGATTAAACAGGACAACAACATATCAACTCACATTGTGAAAAGTATCTTCAGCGTAATAACTGGGGAAGAGGCAACATTGTTTTTGTAAAGGGAAATCACGCCTTACCAATCTACTAAAATCCTTTGAGGGGGGTGAAACTGGGCCTCAGTGGGTCACAATTTGAGGATGCCAAATTCAGGACAAACTGCTGAGAAATAGGGCAAACAACCCAAAACTGGTGGTTATTCTTCCATAAGATATACCAAACCAGCAACAAAAGTAAACTTCTGTTTCACCAAACTGGCTAACAAGAAGCCATAAAAGCAGTTTCCTTAGGCATTCCAGTTCTTATTTCACCACCAAAAACACTGAACTTAGAGATGCATGGTTCTCCACAACCCGTCTCATTAAATAAAAGGTTCTTCTTTCATACACCCAAGTCAATATATAACTCAGATCTTACCCAAAAATCACGCTGATACCAATCCTTTAGTATCTAAAATCTAAAAGTTTATTTATAAGAAAGAAAGAAAGAAAGAAAGAAAGAAAGAAAGAAAGAAAGAAAGAAAGAAAGAAAGAAAGAAAGAAAGAAAGAAAGAAAGAAAGAAAGAAAGAAAGAAAGAAAGAAAGAAAGAAAGAAAGAAAGAAAGAAAGAAAGAAAGAAAGGCGAGAGTTAAAATTGGTTAAAGGAATCAAATACATACAATAAATGCAACGTTCTTGGTTCAGGCTTGCAGCAGTGATGGAATAAACTGCTGGCTTAAGTTAAGTCTCTGGCTGCTTCCAAGTCATTGGAAGGTCCTCAGTCCATTGCTTAAAATACTTCCATTAGTATAAGTTTATATAGTCCAGAGGCCTGAGCAAGAAAGAGGCTGGAGCAGGATTGAGGCAAAATGGAGGCATTTTCAGGGCCTTTTATATCTTCTGCCATGTGGAGGGAATCCCACTGTTCTTACTGTGGAAAATTACAGTAACAAGATGGTGGTTGGAGTCACATGGACAAATCACATGTCCATGCATTTCGCCTAGTCATTGCAGGAAGCCATTACCTATACTCCACACAGTACATTTGCAGGACAGTCCATTCAGTGTAGATGGGTGTCTCCCATTGTCCACTGTCAGTTAAGTGTTTCTTGATGAGCCACTTAATTTGAATAGTCCCTCCAAGATATCCTGGCTAATTACCTTGTGGGCATTACTGCAGGAGCAAACATTTGCAATCCAGGTATAGAGCCAATATTCATAACGTCAAATACAAAACTGATCTATGCATGCAGATAGCATAATCATATTAAGCAAATCATAACCTTTCCATAGACATCTGACATGCCACATTTTGTACAAGATTTCTTGCAACTATGTAACAGTAGTTGCAACAATCATCTATATGGTCATATTTTAATTAGATAATGTCACAGGGGATCAACAAGCACGTGGACAAGGGGGATCCAGTGGATAAAGTGTACTTAGATTTTCAGAAAGCCTTTGACAAGGTCCCTCACCAAAGGCTCGTAAGCAGACATGGGATAAGAGGAAAGGTTCTCTCATGGTTTAGTAACTGGTTAAAAGACAGGAAACAAAGGGTAGGAATAAATGATCAGTTTTCAGAATGGAGAGAGTTGAATAGCTGTGTCCCCCAGGGGTCTGTACTGGGATCAGCCCTATTCAACTTATTCATAAAGGATCTGAGAAAAGGGGTAAACAGTGAGGCGGCAAAATTTGCAGACGATACAAAACTTCTCAAGATAGTTAAGTCCCAGGCAGACTGCAAAGAGCTGCAATAGGATCTCACAAAACAAAGCCCTGGCTGGGATGATTTAACTGGGAATTGGTCCTGCTTCGAGCAGGGGGTTGGACTAGATGACCTTCTGGGGTCCCTTCCAACCCTGATATTCTATGATTCTATGATTCTAACTGTGACTGGGCAACCAAATGGCAGATGAAATTCAATGTTGATAAATGCAAAGTAATGCACATTGGAAAACAATCCCAACTATACATATAAAATGATGAGGTCTAAATTAGCTGTTACCACTCAAGAAAGAGATCTTGGAGTCATTGTGGATTGTTCTCTGAAAACATCCACTCAATGTGCAGAGGCAGTCAAAAAAGAAAACAGAACGTTGGGAATCGTTAAAAAAGGGATATATAATAAGACAGAAAATATCATATTGCCCCTATATAAATCCATGGTACACCCACATCTTAAATACTGTATGCAGATGTGGTCACCCCATCTCAAAAAAGATACATTGGAATTGGAAAAGGTTCAGGAAAGGGCAACAAAAATTATTAGGGGTATGGAACAGCTTCTGTATGAGGAGACATTAATAAAATTGGGACTCTTCAGCTTGAAAAAGAGACGACTAAAGAGGGGATATGATAGAGGTCTATAAAATCCTGACTGGTGTGGAGAAAGTAAATAAGGAAGTATTATTTACTCCTTCTCATAACACAAGAACTAGGGGTCACCAAATGAAATTAATAGGCAGCAGGTTTAAAACAATCAAAAGGAAGTATTTTTTCAAACAATGCACAGTCAGTCCATGGAACTCTTTGCCAGAGGATGTTGTGAAGGCCAAGACTATAACAGGGTTCAAAAAAGAATTAGATAAGATCATGGAGGATAGGTCCAACAATGGCTATTAGCCAGGATAGGCAGGGATGATGTCTCTAACCTCTGTTTGCCAGGGTCACCTGGCATTGGCCACTGTCGGAAGACAGAATACTGGGCCAGATGGACCTTTGGTCTGACCCAGTATGGCCGTTCTCATGTTCTTAACCTTTGAACAGCAGTTTAGAATTTGTGAACAAAAGAAGTCACAGGTTCTAAAATGTTTTCCCTACAGGTATACATTTTCTTCTCTCCCTAATAAGTCTCAATGTTTAAAAAAAATCTACAAAACCCCTAAAAATTGTCCTCGCAGCAGTCTGAGAGCATTAGTACCCAGTACCAGTGTACTTGCGTAGAGAGGGGCACCATCTCCGATATGCAATGTTATTAACTGGCAGGACTTTATGGGGGTCTGGTAAAATCAAATACCTATTACGTATGCTCAGAAGCAATTTTTCATTCCCCACCCCCAAATCTAGCAAGAACTCCTCCTCAAAGGACTACTTACATAAAGCTCCAAACTTCAGACAATTCCTCCATCAAAACGTAGATTTAAAAATGGTAATTAAGTTTTTTTCACCCTTGCTTAATTAAAAATGGCTGAAGGAATGTTTATTCAAGCCATCTCTACTGGTAACTGCAACAGTTGAAGATGCATAATAGTTCCCATTGTTATCCCCCCAACTTGGTTCTCATCTCCACCTCCCTCCGTCACCTACTTTCCATTGGTATTCATCTTTGGGGATGAGTTATCCATGTTTTGACTGTATCTGAAGGTCAATTTTTCTATTAAGTTGGAGCTAAATATCTCATTTGTTTTTCAGGCATGAAAAGCTGAAAAGATTATTGCAAAGAGGAAGAAAGGATCTCACTCTCCATCCCAATCTCAAACCTCCCTAAGAATAATTCAGTCAAGAAAAAACCTTCAAATTTGAAATATTATTAATGAGCAGTACAGGATTTGGGGAGTGCAAGTACACTTGTTTAAGTCAAATTATAAAACAGTCAAAAACTACTAAAACAGAACAGTTCCTTACCCTACAGTAATTGTGGTTCTTTGAGATGTTGTAGTCAGTATGGATTCTTAGGTGCACATGCATCATGCGTGCAAGCCCAGAATCTTTCGAATAGCAGAGTCCAGTGAGGAGACACATGTGCCCTGAGCCTCCTTGAGCTTCTGTGTGAAGGCATAAAAAGGGGGAGTGGCAGCAATCCCAACTCAGTTCCCTTGCAATTCAAAGCCCATGAGTGACTGCTGAGGACTTGGAAAAGTGGGGATGAAGAATAGGTCATGGGATCCACACTGACTGTAACAATTCAAACAACCACAATCATAGTAGAGTTAGTAACCACTCCTTCGAGCGTTAGTCACTGCAGGTGACTGGCAAACAATATTGACTCAGGATGGTGGGAATGAGGAGTATCAGCTGCATCTTCAAAATGAAACAGCTGGCTCTTGAGGCAGCCAACTGTGGCCACAAATAGAAGAAAATCCTCTATCGTCCCCACAGCTATGAACATAATATCATGGAACTCTAGGTTTGCCCAGAGTGCAGTTTCTTCTCCCCTCATGTGGAATGAGGTCTTGGGATGAACACAGGTTGGTTTAAATGGAACTTGGAAATCATCTTGGGAATTTGGTATGAGGTTTTAGTATCACCGTGTCTTTATGGAACCAAAAGTACAGCTGTTCCACCACGACTGTCTGAAGTTCGTTCACTCTCTGGGCCGAGGTCATCGCTACCAAAAATCACCATTCTGAGAGTAAGCAGGTGAATGGAGAACTCCACAAGCTTTAGAAGGATGATGTTGCGGTCCCATACTAGAGCAGGTCCTCTGACCAGTGAGTAAGCATGCATTAGGCCCTTGACATATTTGGATACCATTAGGATGAGAGAAGACTGAGTCCAAAGGTATCAGTCCATGATATGCAGAGACTTCCTCTAGATTAACTTTGACTGAGCTAAATGAACGTTCAGAATGTTTTAACTGCAGGAAGTAGCCCAGAATCTTCAGTATCAGGGCTTGCAATGGGTTTAGGCCACTCTGGGTTGGAGGAATAAGTCTCTCTTGCACAGTATTCTGCTCTACGTCAGGATTTCCTGATTTTCCACGGCACTCAACCAGTCAATATCCAGGTTATAAGGTGCTGCGACTTCAGGTCTGGATGGAATCCTTGACAGTTTGACCGTATGGGGTCTGCCGGATCAGGCCTTCCTTGTCTTGTTATGATTCAATTAAATTTCGACTCAATTGTGTATTGATCACTAGTGGAAGAAAAACACTTCTTTGGTCTGTACTAGTATCATCTCAGGGTATGTCTATGCAGCAGCTAGAGACTTGTGGCTGTCCCGTGCCACATGGTTTGAGCTGTGGGGCATTTTTTGTAACAGGCTCTTGGGGAAAGATTCCTGAAATAAGGAAGGGGGCAAGGTAGGAAACAAGGAAAGGAACTGGATGGGGTAGCCACAGACGATGATGATGAGCATTAATTCTTCATCTAATCTCTGACCACAACTGTTGGAAGGGGGAAAAAGCGATTTCTGAAAGTTGGCTGCAGTCAACACAGTTGAACACTTGACACAACAGAGCTCTGAATACTCCTGTCAAACCTGCTGACTCTGAGAGGGGGCTTGGTGTACAATGGAGGACGACAACAGGCGCTTACTGGTGTAATGGGGTTCTTTCTGGGCAAATACTCTGGCTGACAATTGTGGGAATAAGATTGTGTTTTGTCTTTGTGGGAGCTGATCCCAGAAGGGCTTGTAGTATAGCGTGGGGTAGTACATCCCTAGAGATCTCAGAATTGCCTTCAAATCTTTGACAGAAAGGAGTGCTTGATCAGTCCAACTGCTAAAGAGCTTCATGCCCTGAAGGGTAGGTCCTCTCACATAGCCTGGACTTCTTTTGGAATCCCAGACATTTATAACCAGGAGGAGCAGGGCATTTGGACTACTGTAGCTATGAATCAAGTGGTCATATCTGATTCATCCACTGTGGCTTGCAGCACTGTTCTTATTACTACTTGCCCCTTCCTTGATAGGATGGTCTCAGCTCTTCCTTACAATCTTGAAGGAGCCTCAATAGGAATGGGGTCACCCTCGCCCACATCAGAAAACTATTTTGCCAACAGGGCCAGTAGCTTCCTGTTAGGAACTGGAGGGAGGCCTGTTGAGTAAGCCTTTTGGCCAAAGTAGTTCCGTTTCCTGGGAGTGAGGGGGGTGTCCTTATCTGTGGTGGATCTAGTCTTTTGCTGGACTGCAGACACCGCAAGCGACTCTGGTGTCTGATGCTTAGAAGAAAGTTCAAAGCCTTTGGATGGAACTTGATAACACTTTTATACTCAGTTTGAAGACGGGGAAAGCAAGGCTGAGGTGTGCCACAATCCTTTTGTTGGGTCCAATATACAATGATCTGCACAATCCCAGTTGGGACTGAGGATATTGAACAGAGAACAAACCTAAGATCATGGTCGTCTCAAAGTCCAAGATTTCAGCAAGCTATCCTCAAGAGCAGGTCTGGAAGGCTCTAAAGTTATTGATAGTTGGTGTTGGGTCGAGGCAACAGCTTCATCTGGAAAAGAGGAGGATTAGGTGGTAAGGGCAATTGGAGTGTTTCCTGAGCCATTACCTCACAAGGACACTTCTCCGGTCCTGTGACAGGGATCTGGCTATTGATGCCAGATGATGAGTGAGACCTTCTTTTCCCCAGACACATATGATAGGGCTCCACTCTGGGAAGGTGGGCCCAAACAGGGCCATAAAAGTAAATTGTACAATTATTGCCAGGATGTGATTGGCCTGTCCACTGTCAGCTTGCATCAGTGCCTGATATGGGGCACTTCCAGAGCTCCCCTTAATGTACTATTCTGGTCCGGTCCCATGCTTGAAGTCAGGGAGGAGTGGCTTGGACGTGGCAAGGAGAAATACATCTCCAGGAACAGCAGTGCCATTAGATGTGGGACCAGTGCTGATTCTGCTGGTGTCAAAACAAGCAGCAACGGCAGTTCCTCGAAGGCGTATTGATATTGGGAAAGGCTCATTGTTGACATCAGCATCTCCTGAGTCTTTCACATCCCTCAACGCTAAGGAAGATTTGGAAGACCTGCCTTTGGAGGAATGCTATGGGTCCTTCTCATGGAATGAGCTTGCTGCATGCTGTGAGCTGTGCTTATGCATGGTGAGGGTATGGTGCTTGGCATCCAAAGTGGATGCCAGGTCTCTTTGCCCCAGAGTTGGTACTGATGCACACGGCACTGAAGGATCATGGTGCCAGTTCCAGTGGTCTTGGTCCCTTTTTAGATTTCTGCCTACTAGAACCAGAGGCATGGTGTCTGGTTACCAGAACACTTACCGTAGATAGCCTCCTTGTCTCCAGCTTGGAGGATGTCTCTTCTCCAAGATCATATAAGACCTTTAAAGATTGAAATTAAGTCTCTTGAAGCAAACACACATCTCTCAGTTTTCAGATGTGTGACAAGAAATGGCAGATGAAGCACTTGTTGGGTGATGTGCTCTTCCAAGACAGAAAAAACACCTGCTGAGACCACTGATTAAGAACATATAACTGTTGCACAATGTACAAGATTTAAACCCTGTGGGTTTACAATAGGCCATACTGGCAGTCGGTGTGAAGTGCCCCGCCCTTCTGTATGGAGAGGCTGTGTAGCAGAGTCTCTTTGTACTTTTTTCTGCACACGAGCAATGAAAGAGAAGAAGTGAAATGGTATTTCTTCACAAAAGGGTTGAGATTGAAGATCAAAAAACCTATAGCCCATAGGACACTGTCCAAGTTCCATCTCTGTCACGGGTGGTAAGAGAGAACTATGGGAGGGTCACAGCCACTCCAACTTTTATGCCCTCACACAGGAGGGTTTTCAGGAGTGGATTTATTTATACTTTTTGCATGGATTTAATAGCACCAGAGATGTACATGTTAATTTTGCTCATATTTTCCAAAGAGTCTGTGGAAGAAGAAAGCAACAAAAATTTCATTCTGAAAAGATAAACATAATGGAAAGCAAAATATAGAAACAGGGACAACAGAAATTGCTATTCAGACTCAGCTACACCATTTTTTTGCCAAGCGAAAGTTGTATTAGTGCAGCAAATATAATTAATTTGCAAAGGCATATTCTGAAGTTGCAGTGCATGTTCAAGGATTCGCTGTATAATAATTTGTTCTATACCAATGTTCATGTATCTCTGCCATGCACACATTTATGTATCAAGTAATTCGTAACGCTCCAGCTACGGTATCTAGCCAAAGAATAAATTTCTTCCACATTAAAAAGGTCAAAGTGACACAAGCCACATAACTGATATTGGCTGTTTACACTTACAGCAAGTACCCAGCCGTAACAGTCCATGCTCGTACAAGACCTTTCAACCACTGTCTTGTGTGTCCTTGTTCAAGCAGAGCTGGCAGCACCACCTGAAGCAAAAGCAGCTCCAGAGAAAGTTCACTCACTGGAGCATCACTAGAAACAATGGGACAGAACAAGAAGGCAAACACATAAGGACTATTCTCTAACATTTTATGAATTTCCTACAAACATTTTAACAAACCAAGACTATTATAACCAAATATCTGAACAAACTAACAGTAAAGGCTAAGCAGGTTTCCATCACAGGCAATTCTTAGACTTTAATAGCCAAGATTTTTTTTTTGCATATGTTTCTGAGCACTGGGGAAGAATTTAGTAGAGTTTAGGAATTTAATGTGAACAGAGAGTTTTATGAAAAGTCTTTAGGAAAGCTATCTTCCGTTATCTGAAAAGGCAAGGTTTAGATTTTGACTTGTTCCTTTTATAAGTTAAGAGCAGTATCACTGATAAGCCAAATTATTGTTTTAATTGAGAAACAGAGGAAAAATTTTGCATTGATATTTACAATAAAGATCCAACCATGGACATTCTTTCATTCCTGAAGTATTCCTAAAAACAGTGTAAAAACAAAAAAAAATAGGGCTGTCAAGCGCTTAAAAAAATTAATCGTCCTTTAAAATTAATTGTGATTAATCGCGCTGTTAAACAATAATAGAATACCATTTATTTAAATATTCGTGGATGTTTACTACGTTTTCAAATATATTGATTTCAAATACATCACAGAATACAAAGTGTACAATGCTCACTTTATATTTATTTTTATAACAAATATTTGCACCGTAAAAAACAAACAGTATTTTTCAATTGACCTAATATAAGTACTGTAGTGCAATCTCTTTATCATGAAAGTTGAACTTACAAATGTAGAATTATGTACAAAAACCCCCTGCATTCAAAAATAAAACAATGTAAAACTTTAGCGCCTGCAAGTCCACTCAGTCCTACTTCTTGTTCAGTCAATCGCTCAGCCAAACAAGTGTGTTTACATTTGCAGGAGATAATGCTGCCCAGAGGACGTGTCCATGCTGATGACGGGTTCTGCTTCACAATGATCCAAAGCAGAGTGGACGATGCACGTTCACTTTTATCGTCTGAGTCAGATGCCACCAGCAGAAGGTTGATTTTCTTTTTGGTGGTTCAGGTTTTATAGTTTCTGCATCTGAGTGTCACTCTTTTAAGACTTCTGAAAGGATGCTCCATGCCTCATCCCTCTCAGATTTTGGACGGTACTTCAGATTCTTAAACCTTGGGTTGAGTGATGTACCTATTTTAGAAATCTCACATTGGTACCTTCTTTGCATTTTGTCAAATGTGCTGTGAAAGTGTTCTTAAAACGAACATGTGCTGGGACATCATCCGAGACTGCTATAACATAAAATATACGGCAGAATGTGGGTAAAACAGAACAGGAGACATACAATTCTCCCCCAAGGAGTTCAGTCACAAATGTAATTAACACTTTTTTTTTTTAAACCAACATTATCAGCATGGAAGCTATCCTCTGGAATGGTGGCTGAAGCATGAAGGAACTTACGAATGTTTAGCATATCTGGAATGTAAATACCTTGCAATGCTGGATACAAAAGTGCCATGCAAAAGCCTGTTCTCACTTTCAGGTGACATTATAAATAAGAAGCAGGCTCCATTATCTCCCGTAAATGTAAACAAACTTGTTTGTCTTAGCGATTGGCTGAACAAGAAGTAGGACTGAATGGACTTGCAGGCTCTAAAGTTTTACCTAACTGCATTCAAAAACAAAACAATGTAACAAAAAAAAATCTACATTTGCAAGTTACACTTTCAGGATTAAGAGACTGCATTACAGTACTTGTATGAGCTGAATTGAAAAATACGATTTCTTTTGTTTATCATTTTTACAGTGCAAGTATTTGTAATAAAATAATATAAAATGAGCAGCATACACTTTGTATTCTGTGTTGTAATAGAAATCAATATATTTGAAAATGAAGAAAAACATCAAAAAATATTTAATACATTTTAATTGGTATTCTATTGTTTAACAGTGTGATTAATTTGTGAGTTAACTGCAATTTATCGACAGCCCTAACACACAGTCCACAGCATAATGATAACCTATGGGGTAAAATTAATAATTTGTTCAACTTCTACATGCCTGAATCACTGTGGAAAATCAATGCATAAAAAGGCAAACTTTTTATTTGTCAAAAATGTACTATTGTACTTGGCATACTCTGACATTTAACTTTGCTAGAGCCGATTAAAATTTGTGTTATGTTGTTCATTTTCAACAAACATACCAAATGCAATGTCAAAGTAATGGTGAAAATGGTACAATTATGCCATGTCTACACTAGCACTTATGTTGTCAAAACTTTTATCGCTCAGGGGTGTGAAAAAACCCTGAGAGACATAAGTTTTGCCAGCATAAGCGCTCTCCAGCCGACGCAGCTACTGCCACTCGTTGAGCTGTTTTATTATGTCAATGGGCACAACACGCTGCTACATGAGCACTCTTATAGAGGCACAGTTGTATTGGTACAGCTGTGCTGCTGTAAACTTGTAAGTGTAGACATGGCCTTAGAGAGGTACACAATGAGGATTCTGTCTAATCACAGGGAGACCAAAAACATCTTTCAGAACGACAATAAAAACTTACCTGTAGAGCATGACATTATATGGAAGAAAATTAGGCAACAGATACTTAATAATACGTATAGGAAGCCAAAGCATGAGCAGGACAATTGACCCAAAGACGATCTGCAACAAGAAAATTACAAATGCATATTGTATCTACAAAACTCACGAGGCCTTATTTTTATATGGATGGGCCAATGAAGATGTATACCATCTCCAAAGGTTTTGAATGAAAAAATTGTATGAACAAAGGTTCATGATTAAATTAAAACCTGTTCCTCTCAAATTTTGGTAGTCTATGTTCCATAAAAGGAAATAAATGTGTAAACTAGAAGAGAAAGTTGTTTAATCTCTGAATATATAAACTGTAACTGACCATCATTCATGGGGCCCAAGTTCCCACTGTGAGTCTGATGAAGGTTCTGAAATCATTACAATTCATGCCTTCAGAGAATGATAATTAGCCAAGCGCTTCATTTCTTGATTCAAAAGGCAAAAACCAATTCCATTACATTCTGCTAACCCATGCATTTGAGACCTTTAAAAAGAACTATATGTTGGATTAAGTTTGGGTCATTTTACGTGGCACATACATCCCTGATGCAGCCAAAGCAGTGTGGTTATAAGATGACAAAACGGAAATACATCCTGCTATTTTCTGGAGTCCTGAGCATGACTGACCAGCACTCCTCTCTTTAGCTTAAGTTAGCAGGAGATGGCAGGGAGAAGGTCTTACCCACAGAGCATATGCTGCGCACCACTAGAGTGATCCAACAAGGTACAGAGGATGTTGATGTGTTAACAGTATATCAACATCACAGTATCCCATACAGCAGTCTGTTTCAAAGGTATGCAGTCTTCAGAGCCTGTATTTGCAAAACCTGTGCCAAAGCAGGCCATCTGAGATTTTGCCTTAAAGGCCTTCCAGACAGAGATCAGGGTGAACATCCGGAAAATGCTTGGGGAGGCCAGGAAAGACTGTACATGTTTCCCCAGGAATTCAACAGCCTGCAGCTACATCTTGTAGTAGATACCACTGCCCAGGCTGTCATGGTCCACCCCAAGACAGACCAGAAACATGAATGAGACCTATCTCTACTGATCTGGTTGAACTGGGACCCAGAATGTTTGTTGCAATAAATGGCTTAGACCAGCACCGTGACCTCAAGGGATCTCCTCCACCATCCACAGTAATAAAGTAACTGTTGGCTAGTGATACAAGCAGTCATTGTGGTTTTTGCAGAAGGGGAAGATTTTGACTGTCTGTGCTAGACCCAAAAATTTTAAAACTTTTACAACTAACACCTCTGAAGAAGTAAACTTCAGTTTTATTTTAGTAACTAAAGAATGAACACACATCAAAAAAGAAAGTTAAACATGCTAATATTCAAAACATCAAAGAGGCTAGCACTGTATTTGCAGCAACAAGAAAGAAATGAATATAAATTATTCAAGTACAAGTCTGAAAGAAGTCCTTACCACTGATAAAATAAACCTCCTGAGATGTCTATAGATTGGCAAGTGAATCATTTCCTGAACTGGATTAAAATCCGGATCATTCAAATTCCTCAGAAACCACAGTACACCAGGTCTCAGTACCTGAAACAGGTATTTAGATTTGTGTTTTAAAAGACAAAAATGCAAGCAACGTAAGAATTATTAGCATGTTGTCTAATTAACAGAGTTAGATTTCTGTTGGAAAAAAGGTGTTAGAAGGAACTAGGCTGTGAGATATAAATATGAAGAACTTTTCAATACAAGAATCAACAATGAGAGGTACAGAGCATTACTTCTAGGCCACAGCGGAAACATTTTAACTAAAAATCTTTACTTTCAAATACATTTCAGTTTACAGATACTAAGAAGTATTTAAACAAAAGCAGCATCCATATTAAAAAATCCCTTGCATGCAATTGGCTAGCATCCTAAGGGTGTTCCCACATTCACTTGTAGCCAGCATGATTGTTCAATTTTTAAGGCAGAAAAATTTTGAAGTCTAATATGTATTAAAAGCATCATAACAGAAACACACAGATGGGGAAGAGCTAATGAACTCTTCAGTGCATAAAGTTGTTAAAATATATTTTATAATCCCCTCACCTGAATAAGAACTTACCTCTCTCAGTAAGAGAATGAAAGATGCAAAGTAAAAGACGTAAACCATTCCCACTAACCAGTGTAGGAACATTGTGGTACCAGGGGCAGACTGAAAGCTCAACTCTCTGTCTTTCAAAGTAGCATCAAACATTTCCTATACAAAAAAGTACATAGGATCAACAAAGTTTATCAAATACTCTTTCTTGGTTACCCATTTAATTTACCCCAATTTGTATCTAGCAAATAGGGTTAAATTGGATTATATACTACATTTAAATAATCTCAACCTGTTGCAAAACTATAAATATTTAGAGGAGCACTCAATAAAACAAAAATGTCTATTTAAGTCATAAGTTCCTTCTGCCACTGAAAACTACACAGTTCTTACAACATACTTATAGCACTGACGCGGGAGATGGCAAATAGTGACAAATTTCTCTGCTCCACATTCCATTTTAAGAATGGGAAGGAAACTAAAACAAGGAAAACACTAACATTTAATATGTAACATTACAAAGCATATTAGCATGAGCATATCAGCTCATACTAAACTGTACTGTACATTTATTCTCATTAGAAATAGGGTATCTTATTAATGCAGAGAGCAAAAATGGTTGCTTTTTCTCATATAAGCATTTAATAGTAATCTCCTATATTAGCTTTTGGGGAAGTGACATTTTAAAAGTTATGATAATTTCCCCTTCCTTTCCCCCGCTCTCCCTAGACCAAGGGTCCTCAACCTTTTTCTTTGTGAGTCTCTGTCAAGGTTCCTCCCCCACTCTGAACTCTAAGGTACAGATGTGGGGGCCTGCATGAAAAAACCTCCTAAGCTTATCTTTACCAGCTTAGGTCAAAACTTCCCCAAGGTACAAAATATTCCACCCGTTGTCCTTGGACTGGCCGCTACCACCACCAAACTAATACTGGTTACTGGGGAAGAGCTGTTTGGACACGTCCTTCCCCCCAAAATACTTCCCAAAACCTTGCACCCCACTTCCTGGACAAGGTTTGGTAAAAAGCCTCACCAATTTGCCTAGGTGACTACAGACCCAGACCCTTGGATCTTAAGAACAATGAACAATCCTCCCAACACTTGCACCCCCCCCTTTCCTGGGAAATGTTGGATAAAAAGCCTCACCAATTTGCATAGGTGACCACAGACCCAAACCCTTGGATCTGAGAACAATGAAAAAGCATTCAGTTTTCTTACAAGAAGACTTTTAATAAAAATAGGAGTAAATAGAAATAAAGAAATCCCCCCCTGTAAAATCAGGATGGTAGATATCTTACAGGGTAATTAGCTTCAAAAACATAGAGAACCCCTCTAGGCAAAACCTTAAGTTACAAAAAAGATACACAGACAGAAATAGTTATTCTATTCAGCACAATTCTTTTCTCAGCCATTTAAAGAAATCATAATCTAACACATACCTAGCTAGATTACTTACTAAAAGTTCTAAGACTCCATTCCTGGTCTATCCCTGACAAAGACCAGCATATAGACAGACACACAGACCCTTTGTTTCTCTCCCTCCTCCCAGCTTTTGAAAGTATCTTGTCTCCTCATTGGTCATTTTGGTCAGGTGCCAGCGAGGTTACCTTTAGCTTCTTAACCCTTTACAGGTGAGAGGAGCTTTCCCCTGGCCAGGAAGGATTTCAAAGGGGTTTACCCTTCCCTTTATATTTATGACAGTCTCCCTCCCCCCAACATGCTATAAAAAGTCCACCTGTGCCACAAAAACTGGTTTTCTGCATATCTAGTACATTAAAAGCCACTGGCATTCAGGGGTAGCACGCAGGGCAGTTGCCCAGGGCTTCATGGCACTGGAAGACCCATGAAGCTAAGCTGCTCAGGCTTTGGCTTCAGCCCCAGGTGATGGGGCTCAAGCTTGGCTTTCTGCCCTGGGCCCCAGCAAGTCTAATGCCGGCCCCTCTCTAGTTTATTTTGGTGGACCCCCTGAAACCTGCTCACGGGCCCCCAGGGGGTCACAGATCCCTGGCTGAGAACCACTGCCCTGGACTACAATAAAAATAGTGTCTTTCATATGGCATTCAATACACAGAAGGAAAAATTCATAGCAATGCCATAAGATGAACCATGCATGAATTTCCCCATAATAGCCAAATAAAGAAAAAACTCAGTCATGGAGTTGCCGGTAAGATATTTAGCATACCAGAGAAGTTAGTTACAAAACACTGTGAAAAGTAACTGTTCCAAAAAGTTTAATGATGGGGTTTTTTTTTACTCTGTTTTAAACATAGATTGTAGACTTTAATTGCCTTAAATACAGGAACATGGACATTGTATTGCACCACGCCTTAGGACAAACTACCTTTGATCTCTGAAACAATGAAAGTATAAATAAAAAAAAGTGAAGAGATGCATTTTCTGCAAGTCCAGTTTATATCAATTTTTTTTTCTCCAGGGCAAAAGAACTTTCCCCTCAGAAAACAACAACAGTGTAAGACTTGGCCTACATTCCAATAATTTTTGTTCTTACCAAGGAGCATATATCCAGCCACCAGCCACAGATAAGGGGGAACACACCAATTTCTACAACCACTAATAAGGAAACCTTCAGGGAAAAGGAAAAAAAAATTACTCAGTAACTAGGAATAAATCTCTAATGAAATTACAGTTGAATATCTTTTGCTTTCAGAAGACTATAATTACCTTAACAACAATATAGCAGACTCCCAATAAGCGACGTGATCTCTGGAATTTTACAAGCGCTGCCAAACCCTACATACTCTGGTCAAGGAAATATACTAAATGAAATGTTGTAACAGGACCAGAAGAGTTATGATACAATTCATATGAGCAACTGTGCAATCTATCTTTTATAGCAGGAAATTCTGGAAGAGTCAAGCACTAATGTGAAACTGTGAATACTATTGTTGGGGTTCTAATCTTTCAAAAGTGACAATGATTTTGGGTGCCTAATTTGAAACACCTTAAAGGGACCTGCTTGTCAAAGTGCTAAGCACCCATCCTCTGAAAATCAAGCCCTCTTTCAAAGCATCTGAAACTGGGGACTGAAAATTGAGATGCCAGAAATCACTTTAGAAAAAAATGTATGCAGGAATATTTACCAAGAGTTTAACAATGCAGCTACAACTCTAGAGGTCTAATGTAATATGCATTTTAATGGGGTCTGAGAGAAATTCTCATCTCTTCACAGCAAAGCTAGAGTGTGTGCGTGTTTGTTATTTTTTGGAAAATTTAGTCCCAGCATTTTAAAAGTATTTAGGTGTTGTGGTGCTCAGGATTGCAATGCGTAAGTGATTTAGGAGCCTAAATATAATTTTTAAAGGGATTTAGACACTTAGGAGCTTAAATTCTATTGACTGTCAAAAATGAGATTTAGACTCCTAAATCATTTACATGTTGCAACCCTAAGCACAACGCCTAAATATCTTTAAATTCCTGGATCACAGTCTCCTTTTAGTAGGCCAGAGGATCTCAAGAGAGACATGGCATCAAATATTTTACTATGTTTGTACAGTGCCTATCACAACAAGGCCCAACCTGACTGTGGCCTTTAAGTGCAACTGAAATAAAAAGTGTTAAATAGCGAATAAATTTACTCCTTCAAACAGAAATCAATTTAATCTTTTTAAAGCATACACAGTTTTGTCTGTGACCAAGTCTCCTCAGACTTTCAAAACTTTAAGATAGTGGTAACAGTCACTTCAATATCTCCAGCGCAGCACAGTGAACTGCTGCCCAAGAGCAATCCAAGTTGCACAAAGCTCAGAATGCTACTGGCCTGGTGCAGAAACCAAGGAAGACATACTAAGGGTATGTCTATACTGCAGTCAGGAGGTGTGACTGCAGCAAAGCTACCTCAAACAATAAAGCAGTGTGGTTATGGCAGCATGGATAACAGCACAGACTAGCCCTCCAACTATGTACCCAAAGGGTCAGATGGGCTTGTACTCTGGTGGCTAGCTCACGAGACCGTATTCACACTACTATTTCTAGCATGCTAGTTCAAGCAGAGGTAGCACGTCTGAATACCCACACTGGCTAAACATACTCTGAGAAGCTGCCTGAAATAGGAGAACTGATGTAGATGAGCTTCCCATCCCACGTGGCACAAATCCTAGTTATTATTCTGTATGCCTATTTCTATCTCTGCTGCAGCTGTGTAGCCCACAAGAAGAGAAATGGATGGCTCCATACCTGTCTATTAGGCTAGATCACAAAAACTATAATTGCAAGCCTTACCAGATCACAGGGGCACTCTTACCCTCCCAATCATGACTTCATTTCCGCAAAGTTTTTAAGCACGTTTCTCAAGTTCAACGTTGAGTGCAGTCCCTAAAACTGCTGAAAATTCTTTCTGGACTATTATGGTGTATGGGAAACAAGGGACACCCTTTAGTATTTTAGTGGCTAGTGAAGAGAGCGGAAATATTTGTACCACATTTTCCCTTTTCTTTGGCTGACCGCCAGAAAGAGATCTGCCATTCAGGAAGAAAGCAATGCATTCCGTCTATGGCCTTGTGAAATTTTATCCTGATTAGCTGACAGGCAACTGGGGAAGAAGTTGATTCCATGTTAAGGCCTCTCCAGCGTCATTCCCATAAAACAGACTACTATATGGGGAAAACTGGGCTGAGTGAAGTCTCAAAGCTGTTATTGTTCTGAATACACAGCCTGTTTTGAAATTAGGTCTGGATGGTCAAATCCCTATTAAACAGATTTTATCCAAAATTTTACCCCAAACAGCCCTTTTTTCTTTGTTTCATCATAAGAACAAAGCGAAAAGAGAAAGAAAGTGCTCCTGCTTCATTTCTAATCCTGATCTCAACATGGCTAGAGATAATGATCCACAGACAGAATTTAAGACAGAGTCAGGCAACTACTTATGAAAGGATACATGACAAACAATTAGATTTATTGCTAGCAGCACATAGCCAACTATTGTTGTGATTAGGCCTTCAAAGTGAGATGCTTGAACCTGAAAAAGAAAAGATATTTTAAACATTTTACATTCAATTTTAGTTATTCCTCAAAAAGTTCAGTCCTTTTTCAATATTAATGACAGAATCCACTTGGGCAGCTTGGATTTGGAACTACAAGATTCCTAGGCTGCTTTATACTACAACATGAATAGGACAAATAGTTAATCAATAAATTCTCTTTACTAATCATTTTGCATCCTCAACAAAAACGCAGAAAATAAGTTTGCATCCACTAGAAAAATCAAATAATGGCAAAGCTGCCAGCCTTGCAGGAGGAGCCGCCATATACCCTACTCCTTTTCCTGGCATTCACCAATAGTCATTTCTGAAGCATTACCCCACATGCAATCAAGGAACACCAAAATAAAATATATTAGACTTTATAAAAATATAATATAAAAAGCCAAATTCAGTGACCTTACAAAGGGGGAGTCTTAGACAGGGATCACAATAATGAAGTTTGGGAGGAGGGTAAACAGTTAAAAGCAAAAAAAGGTCCTAGAATGAAGACGTGGACAACTTCCCACGCTGTTCTGTTGTCTTATAGAGTAAAACACAGAAATTTTAAGTTGCATAAATTTTTAAGAATTTAAAACATCAAAATTATAAAATAACCATACTTACATATTCCTCAAAACCCAGGCCAACAACAGAGAAGTGACCAATGTGGTAAGGACAAAAAGCTGGAAAACATGAAGGGGAATGGGAAAAATGATAAAAATTGCTCTATCAAATGCAATGTGAAACTTATACTGAAAAGTCTCTGTTCTGTGGCGTGGCAATTGTTTGAATTTTCACCAGTTTTACAAAGTGGACAAAAAAATAACTATCCATCCAATATTGTTTTAAAGTTTCGTTATAAAACTTAAAAAGAAAAGGAGTACTTGTGGCACCTTAGAGACTAACCAATTTATTAGAGCATAAGCTTTCGTGAGCTACAGCTCACTTCAAGTAAAACTTGACATTCTGTAGCACTCAAGATTAATAAATCACATTACAAACTTTTAAGGGGTAAGGTAGCTCAATACTCATTTCTCTGAATTTTTTTAACTTGCAATATTACAAGCAACCTATGATTTTGTTCCTTCTTCAGCTTTCATTTGATAGTGCTGAGTCAGCTTTATTTTCTAGTTTCATTCATTAGCTTGACAGAAGTCTTCTACACTGTTAAAGGAATCTGCCTGTATGCTCTTCCCCAACGACTACAGAAGAGTGAAGTTGCTCTTTCATAGATCAGTTGGATATTACTTTCCCTTTTAGTAAACATAATTTAAGAATCTGACAATTGAAACTGAAGAATTTAAAGATTTGGGGATTGTCCAGAGAAACACAGTTCCTGCAGGTGTCTGGGAAGGGAGCAAAGAAGCAGATATATCAGGGGGAAGGTAAGACACACTCCAACAAAGGAGTCAGGAAGGGAAGCTTTTAAGAGGTTTGTCCTCTTTTCCCAGATCATTGAACCAAGGATGGTACCTCACTCACAATCCTAAAGATTCCTCCCACTCACTCCCAGAGTTTAGGAATCAAGCAGTCATGAGGGAGTCTTCTTTTCCACACTTGAACATCTGTATTGACTCATAAGTGGTTAGGTGCAGCAGGGTCAAGTATGCTCTCTTAGTCTCCCTCAGGTACCCTATTAGCGCTAGGAGAGAAAAGTCTGAAGCAGAAAAGATGGCAATGTTCCCCCTTGGCATCTCTTCTGGTGCTTTCTCCTAGCCCTCAAGGCAGAAAGGGGAAGCAAGAGCTGGAAGCTCTCATTCTCTACCTCTATCCGCTCCACGGTATCAGATGAAGAGAACTGGAGATTGCCTGCCCCTTAATCTGTTCCACATGACCATTTGGAAGATGGGGATGGGAGTCTTTAGTCCCTAGTCCTGTCTATGAGGTCAAAGAGCAGGAGCAGCATGCCTGGCAGAGACTCTTCACTTGTCCAAATCCCTTCCATCAAATCAATGGCAGTAGCTGATGGCAGTGAGGAAAGATAAGGGAAAGGTATGGACCGCTTCACTCCTCAGGATCTTTCAATGTGGCTTAGTGAGCATAAGAGGCTCCCTGTAAAGTCAGGGAGGAAAAAAATCTCCACTTCTCAGGATCTCTCCACAGCAAGAAGGAGAACACGCTGAGAAGAAGCTTCACTCTAGAAGCCTCTATAAAGTCAAAAGACTCAGATTTAGACCTGTTTAAGTTGCAAATAGCAGAAGGGGAGAGGAGAACCACCTTAAAAGTTGGGACCATGGCTCAGGTACAGGTTTTCAAAACTACTTTTAGTTTCTTTTTTTACTTTTTTTTTTTTTTTTAAAAACAGACCCAATTTCTGCCTGACAGTCCCCCTGGAAACAAAGTGTGAACTCCTCACAATTCCCCTGTGAATATTCTAGTGATCTGCAAAGGGTGTATACTGAGTCAGAGTTTAAGTAACTTGTTCAAGAACACCCTGCAAGATAGTGGCAGGGTCAGAAATCAAATTCAGGAGTCCTGATTCCCAGTTCCTTGTTTTAGTCACTAGAAAATGCTTCCTAACAAGTTTCCATAGAATGCCATAGCTCAAACTTGACTGAAAGCTGCAATCCCTACTTGCTAGTCAGGTGTTTGGAGCATGATGTACTTGTTCTAGTTCAAGTTAATTACAAAGCAGGATTCTCACAGATTGTATATAATTTAAGATACTCATTCCAAACAATTACAGTATCCCTTGACAACTTTAGTTTAGGACTGAAATTTATTTTAAACTGCACTAAATTTATAACTGGGTCATACAGAACTTCATTTCATAGCTCCTAATGGAATGTCACAAATTGTGCTATGTGATTATCAAGTTATTTTTAACCTGTAATTGCCATCAGGAAATTTCTGATTTTCCTAATTCTAGTATGAAACAGAAATTATTTAGATTTGCCAGTTTGTATTCACATATACAACTTAGATGCCACATCTTGTTTACAGCAGGAAGCTAAGTATTGTGTATATTATTACACAGCTTGAAAAAAATGTAGCCCATACAACAAGTGGGACATTTTCCCTGGCAAGTGTAGGGGCCTAAGCCATCTATTTCTGCACTATGTACAATGTATTTTAAATAATGTCTCCAGTCCTTTGGGTTGCTGAGACAACCTCTCAAAATGCATACCAATTATAAAAGTGCAGTGTTGCCCACATGAATTTACAGTCAGGCTCCTGGGACTACCTAAAACTTTGTGACAACAAATCGGGACAATTTCATACTGTGACAAAAAAATTAAAATTCTGTGCACAATATTTTACAATTCTGCAAAATTCTGCAAATTTTGTCAATAAATCCATGTGGCTCCAGAATAGCAGTGGGGAGCACAGGCCACTGGCTGCACTGAGTTAGGAGATCACCCTGAAGCCCCCTCCACACACGATAAAAGGACTCAGCAATGAGGCTGCACCTGACCCAGACACAGTGCAAGGGCTGGGCCTGCCCCAGAAACTCCCCGAGGCCCTGTCCCCCTGTGCCAGGTGTGGGTGGGCAGGCTCAGCCCAGCAGGATCCAAGTACGGAGGGGCTTAATGTGGGGGGATCCAGGTTTGGGATGAGAGATTTCCTGTGTGGGGCAATCTGGGTGTGGGTAGCTCAGTGGGAGATCTGGATGCACAGGGGCTCACTGGGGGGTTCTGGGTGCAGGGGCAATGGGACTCTGCAGGGGATCCAGGTGAAGGTGGTTGGGACTCAGTGGGGAGGTCTGGGTGTGGGGAGATGGGGCTCGGCTGGGGGTAGTGTGGGGGGCTCAGTGGGGGGGGTCTGGGTGAGTGGGGTTTGATGGGGTGGGGGTCCAGGTGCAGCTGCTTGGGATCAGTGGGGTGCAGGGTCTGGGTGTGGGGCGCTCATCAGAGGGGTTCAGGTGTACGGGGGTCGTGCTTGTCAGGATGAGGGTTCGATGGGCCTGCTTAACGGGGGAGCCCCAGCTGCTGCCAATGGGATGCTGCATTCCAGGCTCCCACTTCCCCCCACAATTGTCCTATCCTCTTTTCTTCGCCATCTCATCCCCCTCCCCCACTGCTCCATACCTCCTCCTCCCCTCACTCCTACATTCCTCTCCCACTGCCCTATTCCACCCCCATTTCTTCCCTACTGCCTCTTCCCCCCCACCCCCCTTCCCTCATTTCCCCCCACCCTCCTTACCCAGACCCACCGCCAGCACTCACTGTTGCACAGAAAACAGGAAGGCTTCAAGCACACAGATGGGGGCATGACTGGCACTAGGATACAGGAGGCAGCGTTCAGCTGCAGAGTCAGTGGAGCTGCAGCCTCCTTCAGCTGGGCAGCTCTGAGCTTGCAGAAATGAGGGTGGGCAGTGGCACGTAATGCCGTGTGCCCCCCCATGCCTCGCTGCTGTTTGAAGGGGCAATCCCCCCCAAAACAGTGCCCATCGTCGTGTCCCCCCTTGCCTGGACGAGGCTTCCCTTTGCTTCCCTGCTGTTTTCGGCAGGGAAGCATAGGAATTCGGGGAAGGGGAGGGGGAGTTTTCTGCAGGCACCGCAGTCATGCAGAATCCCCCTAGGAGTAAGAGTTCAGGAGAAACATCATGCTAATGATGCAGGCTGATCATTTTACTGCCTGCCACTCATCTTCTCTGGAGGAGCCCTATATCCTCATCTTCCTTATCTGCCTGTGGCTAGTGGGTATCTAGTAATTTTTTTTTAAGCCCCCAAAATACAAATATTTTCACGTTAGGTGATTCCCAATATCTTGCACCAAAATATAACAAAGAGGCAAACAGTTTTTGAAACATTTAAGGATGCAAATCACCCTTTATCAGCAGTGTGAAAACAGAACAAAACAATATTATTCCACTGTACATGACTGTTACTGGAGTCTTCTGTGTTGCACCACTTACTGAGGTAAAAGCATGCAACATACCAAAACAAAGGCTTCTTTACAGATTATAGTGGTAAGGTCCAGACATAATATCCTTTCTATACCGCTAGGTTAATACAATACAAGTCAGTCAATTGACAGAGTTAATTTTTCTCCACCAAAAAAGGGAGGCAGATAGTAGTTATAGAAGAGCCTATCATCTTTTAAAAAAAACACACCACACCATACATTTGTGCACTTCTAGCCAAACCTGCTCCATAGCAGCAATTCTGAGTGTACTGGTTTGGTGCAGGGTTGCTCTGGAGGAAGAAACCCTCCTCCCAGGTACAGGAGTACTCATATAGCTGCTCCAAGACTACTACTGCAGTCTCAAGGCTACAGTATGTGCCATAGCTGCTGCTCCCCTCCTATCCAACTGGGGTATTTGTGGGTCCCTATGACAGCGAATTCATTGGTTCCTCTCACACTCTACCCCTAAAGCCCACCATAATACACATCTCCCACCAAAAATACAATAGTGTTCTGCCAATAATTTAATGAAGTGATCCCACAGATTTTCCTTCCATTAGCCTACGGAACCCCATGTATGATGTCCTTTAACAGAAAAGAGGTGAGAGACTGAGGATTCTGTTCACTCGATCTTCCGTTTAAACAAAAATAATCTTAATAATAACTAAGGAGGAAAGCAACATCATTTAGAAAGCAAACAGATATTAAGGGCACACTACTGGAAATGTTAGTGTTTTATCCCATGTACACTGAGTATACTGATAGAACAGCACAATCTTCAACTTGAATGGGGTTGAATAAAGCCCTTACTGAAAGTCACAGGATAGTCCTCCTGGAGACTTTTTTTTTTTTAAAACAATACATGACAACTGTGTGCAGCCTGTGGCGCTCCAAAGGAAAAATATATATATGCCCTTCAGAAATGATTTTATGAGCCTCAGAGACAAAAGATATCATTTGAAGGGTCATTTAGCAATATCTAGGGAAGAATGAAAGCAGGGAAATTATATCCCACCTGTCCCCACAATTTTTGGGGGAACTTCATAAAGTAACTCCCAGAAATTCCCTCCTGAATATTATTTCACAAATATATAGTTCTCAGCTCTAACTAACGGCAATAAAGCTTATGCAACAGCTCAGACTTTTAAAAACCAAATCCAAAAAAATTACTTTCAGTAACAAAATAAAAAGGAAAAAATATCTGTCTTGGATGCAATACATGCCACCTTGGGAACTAAAATTACACAGTAAGATGCAAGCAATCCACTAAGGTCTGCTCATATCCATGTGTTTGCAGGGTCTGTGTAATACTATTAGTAAGAAAGGTTTATTATTCACATTTAATTATTCACTTTTTATTCTGGTTCAGTTTTTAAAAAAATGAGAGTCACTTTGTTTTTCTCTGAGAATAAAAGTGGTCTAAAAACGAATTTTTATCAAGCAGTCACGAAGAAAAAGCTAGTTTTGAAATAAGAACAAATAATAATACGTACCAAACACAAGTATGAACAGTGTGTTTAAAGACACCACCCAGAAGACATGTTCCTGGGGAAGGAAGTAAAACATTTTTCAGGAAAAGCAGAGTATAAAAACATATAAATCACATAATAAGCAAATAACTGCACCTGAGTTCTTAGGGTAAGAATGAATAATAATGAGCTAAGTTGCAAGCTTAGAATTTTCTAAATTTCAGCCCCAAAATGAAAGTGAATGTTGTGAGTAAAAATGGTGGCTATAATGGAAATTCTTTGTGGCTAGGGTTAGGAAGGGTGTTTTGCAGATAATCTACCCAGGTCTGTAAATATAAATGGCAAGAGTTATACTACTTTTTATGCTTACTTTAAAAGTACATAGAATTTGTATTTTCAGAAAAAGAGGAAAACTATTTCAGGTTTAATTTGCAAAGGGATTCTTGTTTCTTACTTTGGTTAATAGTAGCAAGTGTTTGCTTGTGATTGCTATAGTTAAAGGGACACAGGTGGCTATATTTATGTTATAAACAAAACCTGTTTATCTAAGTTACTAATAACATGGTACTCTATTAACAGTGATTTTTTAAAAAAACATTGAGTGTACTTCTCCGTCTGTTCTTTATGTACTACTTATATTTCTCTCAGCTAGGATAATGAAAACCAGTGTAGTCAATTTCAGGTTTAGTGGTGCAATGCCTGGATTTTAAAAAGTGCAGAGGAATGCTTCTTGTTTAAAAACTGTTGTTTGGAATGTGGATGTTTGAGTTGAAACATTTTTACTGATCATAAAACAAAAACTTGTTTTTACAAAATCTAAACTTTGGGGCAACTTTAAGTTTACAACAGCTACTTAGGCCCTTTTGAAAATTGTACACTTATGGAGGACCCACTACAGCGGTATCTGATTGCCACAAAAAATTAAAAAAATTAAATCATCCATGTGAATCAAGTTTATGATAAAGTAAGAAAAACTGTTTAAAGCAGAGATGGGCAAACTACGGCCTGTGGGACTGTCCTGCCCGGCCCCTGAGCTCCCGGACGGGGAGGCTAGCCCACGGCCCCTCCCCTGCTGTCCCGCCTCCCCCACAGCTATGCCACCACGTGGCTTGCACCTGCCCACCTCCCAGGCTTTCAAATAAGCCTGTCCTGCTGCTCTGAGCAGCATGGTAAGGGGGTGTGTGGGGGGGGGGGGTTGGGTAAGGGGCAGGAGGTTCCCGGGGTAGTCAGGGGACAGTTGGATGGATTGGAGGTTTGGGGGGGGGGGGGAGAGGCAGGGCGGTCAGGAGACAGAGAGCAGGGGGGGTTGGATAGGGGGTGGGGTCCTGGGGGTTCAGGTGGTCCCGGGAGGCGGGGGGGTGGGACAGGGAGCAGGGGGGGTTGGATGGGAGTGGAGGTTCTGAGGGGGGCAGTCAGGAGGTGGAAAGTGGGAGGGGGCGGATAGGGAGTGGGGGCCAGGCTGTTTATGGAGGCACAGCCTTCCCTTCCCGGCCCTCCATACCGTTTCACAACCCCGATATGGCACTCGGGCCAAAAAGTTTGCCCACCCCTGGTTTAAAGCTACCACATCGATACAACATTTGAAATCTGCTTCATACATTACAGAACAGACTTTTTATTTAAATCTACATAAAACAAGTTGTTAGTTTCCTTAAAAATAAGCCTGCTGAAAAACTATTCTTGAACTATAAGACTTCACTTACTAAAAAAACCAGAGATCCGTCAAGCCCAAGCATCTAAGAATAAAAGAAAGTTGAGTTCATTCACAGTTCTATATTCAAAAATCTTCATAGTCCCACAATCAGCTTCAAGGTCACCCTTTTTCAAACCCCTTTTTTACTGCCCTGGTTAGCTACATGCCTTATACTACTGGACAATCAGACCAACACAAGTTTTTAAACCTACAGTAAGGAACTCAAACTGTCTAGTTCAGTACTGTAAACGGACCTAATCAAAAGCAGTAATATTTTAATACACAATTGTTTAAATGTATAGTAGTTCATGTAAACCAAAGACAGTCTACAATTTAACTGATTATTTCAGAGAGAGACCTGTTTCAAGAATATGAATGGTGAAGATTTTAATTTAGCTCAGGAAATGAATTGTTTACCTATTTATAGCAGCCTCAGCATTTATCTAGTGATTTAACTGAATTTTAAATTCATATGAAATCTGAGGTCAGAGAAGTTGTATATCAAGATTTGTGTAAATATAATTTTGCTTTCTAGCTGCAGAGTATTACCCATGAAAGAATAAGAGCAGATGATATTCAATCAAGAGTATAATGGCGAAACAGCTCCCAGTTCTAGACCAGTCATATCTCATGCTCTCATATTCTCTCTCTGAAACAGGAAAGGGCTTGCAGATGGGAAAAATATCCTCTATTTAGTTGTACACTTGTTTCAGAACAAAACAAAACGGAAAAAACAAAACAAGGAAAAAGATTTTTAAAAGGTATTTTCTTTTCCTGCTCCTCTAAGATATTCTATGCCAGTCGAGACTTCATCACTTCAAGATTAATGGAATCGTTCATATTTGAGCCTCTCTTATATGTCAAATTTTAAGCTAATATTTCAAGGTCTCAGTTCTCAGATATTTCACTTAATAAACAACATCATGTAAACTACTTTTGAAATTTCAGATGAGCTTCCAAGCTCGTTACATTCAAGGGTGTTACCACCAAGAATTCTCAATGTACTGTCCCCATCAAGAAGGGAAGAAGGGACTATACTCAAAACGCACAGACTGGCACAGAAGATCTAAGCTCTGGTCTACACTACAGGGTTAGGTCGAATTTAGCTGCGTTAGGTCAATTTTAAAATGAATGTGTCTACACAACCAACCCCGTTCCATCAACCTAAAGGGCTGTTAAAATCAACTTCTGTACTCCTCCCTTGTGAGGGGAGTAGCGCTAAAATCGACCTTGCTGGGTTGAATCTGGGGTAGTGTGGATGCAAATCGACATTATTGGCCTCCAGGAGCTATCCCAGAGCACTCCAATGTGACCGCTCTGGACAGCGCTTTCAATTCTGATGCACTAGCCAGATACACAGGAAAAGCCCTGGGAAATTTTGAATTTAATTTCCTGTTTGGTCAGCATGACGAGCTCAGCAGCACAGGTGACCATGCAGTCCCCCCATAATCGCAAACGAGCGCCAGCATGGATCGAAAGGGGGACACTGGACCTGATTGCTGTATGGGGAGAAGAATCTGTGCAGGCAGAACTCTGATCAAAAAGAAGAAATGCTAATATATACACCAAAGTCACACAGGGCATGATGGACAGAGGCTACAACAGCGATGCAGCAGTGCCGCATGAAAGTCAAGGAACTGAGGCAAGCCTACCAAAAGACAAAGGAGGCAAACAGTCGCTCTGCGTCAGAGACCCATACATGCCACTTCTATGATCAGCTGCACGGAATTCTAGGGGGAGACCCTACCAATACCCCACCAGTGTCTGTGGACACCTTCAAGGGGGAGTTGCACACAACACGGAGGAGGATTTTCTAGATGAGGAAGAGGAGGAGGAGGAGAATGCACAGCAGGCAAGCGGTGAATCCGTTCTCCCCGGCAGCCGGGATCTTTTCATCACCCTGGAGCCAATACCCTCCCAAGGCGGGATCCCCGACCCTGAAGGCAGAGAAGGCACCTCTGGTGAGTGCACATCTGTAACTACAGTACAGGGTTTAAAAGCAATAGTGCTTAATGTGTTTTAATAGTGTTTAATGTTTGATTTGGGATGCATTTGCGGCCAGTACAGCTACTGGAAAAGTCTTAATGTGTCTGAGGATGGAGCGGGAATCCTCTAGGGACATCTCCATGAAGCTGTCCTGGAGGTACTTTGAAAGCCTTTGCAGAAGGTTTCTGAGGAGGGCTGCCTTATTTCATCCTCCACGATAGGACACTTTACTACACCAAGCCAGTAGCAAGTAGTCTAGAATCATTACAGCACAAAGCATGGCAGCGAATGGTCCTGGGTTTTGGTCACATTCAAGCAACATTCAGTCTTTATCTTTCTGTGTTAGCCTCAGGAGAGTAATATCATTCATGGTCACCTGGTTGAAATAGGGGAATTTTTGTAAGGGAACAGTAAAAGGACCCCATCCATGCTGGGTTGTTTGCGCTTGGCTAAAAGGGATTATCCCATAGCCATGCGACGGCTGGAGGGGTGAAAGGATCATCCCAAATAGCCACGCGGAGGGGTGGGGGAAGTGTGTGCTACACATCCACCCAAAAACCGCAGCCCCTCCTTTTAAATGGCAAACCCAACCAGTATTGCTTGCTACGGGAAAGGATGGCGCTGCAGTTTGAAACCATTCCCACATGTTATGAAGGCATAAGAAGCCAACCCCACATACCAAAAGGCTTACCATGGCTGCCTGGAAACCGAATTCTATTGCCCAGCTGTGTGTGATGTTTCACCATACTGGCAGGTGCTCAATATAAAAGGCAAAATGAGACCTTGTACCTAAAGCACATGTGCTGTCTGCTGTGAATTGCTTGATTCACTGTGAAAGAGTCTCCCTTTTGTTCTCAGAAATGTATCATCTTAAATTTTACTCTCCCTTTTTATCCCCCTGCAGATGCAAATGTTTCTATGCTCCCCCTATCATCTCTGTCCCTGAGGTTACTGCAGATTAGAAGGCCAAGAAAAAAAGACAAAAAAACAAAAAAAAACCCCGCACTCGCGATGACATGTTTTCCAAGCTCATGCAGTTCTCCTGCACTGATATGGCACAGCTGAATGCATGGAGGCATTCAGTGGCAGAAGCCAGGAAAGAATTAAGTGAGCGCAATCAGAAGAGGCAGGATGCAATGCTGAGGCTAATGGGGGAGCAAATGGACATGCTCAGGTGTCTAGTGGAGCTGCAGGAAAGCCAACAAGAGCACAGACAGCCGCTGCATCCACTGTACAACTGCCTGCCCTCCTCCCCAACTGCTCCCTCCTCCCTCTCACCGAGACACCCAAGAACGCGGAAGGGGGAGAAGGCTCTGGGCACCCAGCCACTCCACTCCAGGGGATTGCCCAAGCAACAGAAGGCTGTCATTCAAGCAGTTTTGATTTGTAGTGTGGCTACAATAAGCAATGTGGCCTTGTCCTTCCCTCCTCCCACACCCCATCCTACCCCACCCAGGCTACCTTATCAGTTATCTCCTTTTTTTTTTTAATTAATAAAGAAAGAATGCATGGTTTCAAAATAATAGTGACTTTATTTCCTTTGCCAGCTGTGATCGAAGGTGGGAGGGTGGCTGACTTACAGGGAATTAAAATCAACAAAGGGGGTGGGTTTGCAGCAAAGAAAACTCACACAACTGTCACAACATAGCCTGACTAGTCATGAAACTGGTTTTCAAAGCCTCTCTGATGCACAGCGCGTCTACCTCTGCTCTTCTAATAGCCCAGGTGTCTGGCTGTTGAAAATTGGCAGCCAGGCAATTTGCCTCAACCTCTCACCCTGCCATAAACGTCTCCCCTTTACTCTCACAGATATTATGAAGCAGACAGCAAGCAGCAATAACAATGGGAATATTGGTTGCGCTGAGATCTAACCTAGTCAGCAAACAGAGCCAGTGAGCTTTTAAACGTCCAAAGGCACATTCTACCACCATTCTGCACTTGCTCAGCCTATAGTTGAACTGCTCCTTACTACTGTCCAGGCTGCCTGGGTATGACTTTATGAGCCTTGGGAGCAAGGCGTAGGCTGGGTCTCCAAGGATAACTATTGGCATTTCAACATCCCCAATGGTAATTTTCTGGTCTGGGAAGTAAGTCCCTTCTTGCAGTTGCTCAAACGGCCCGGAGTTCCTAAAGATGCGAGCGTCATGCACCTTTCCCGGCCATCCCACGTTGGTGTTGGTGAAACGTCCCTTGTGTTCCACCAGTGCTTGCAGCACCAATAAGAAGTACCCCTTGAGGTTTATGTACTGGCTGCCAAGATGGTCAGGTGCCAAGATAGGGATATGCGTTCCGTCTATTGCCCCACCACTGTTAGGAAATCCCATTGCAGCAAAGCCATCCACTATGACCTGCACATTTCCCAGAGTCACTACCCTTGACAACAGAATGTCAGTGATTGCACTGGCTACTTGGATCACAGCAGTCCCCACAGTAGATTTGCCCACTCCAAATTGATTCCTGACTGACCGGTAGCAGTCAGGTGTTGCAAGCTTCCACAGGGCTATCGCCACTCGCTTGTCAACTGTCAGGGCAGCTCTCATCTTGTTATTCCTGTGCTACAGGGCAGGGGAAAGCAACTCACAGAGTGCCAGGAAAGTGGCCTTATGCATGCGAAAGTTTCGTAGCCACTGGGAATCATCCCATACCTGAACACTATGCGGTCCCACCAGTTTGTGCTTGTTTGCCGGGCCCAGAATCAGCGTTCCAGTGTATCAACCAGCCCCACTGCCGCCATGATGTCCCAATTGCCAAAACCCATGCTTTCAGGAAGGTCTGTGTCCATGTCCTCCTCACAATCATCCTCGTGCTGCTGTCTCTTAGCCAGGTTCTGCACTTACTACAGTATAATGCGCAAGATGTTTACAATGCTCGCAACAGCAGCGGTGAGCTGAGCGGGCTCCATGATTGCACAGGAAACCCAGGAAAGAAGGCGCAAAATGATTGTCTGCAGTTGCTTTCACAAAGGGAGGGAAGGAAGGAGGGGAGACTGACGACATGTACCCAAAACCACCCACGACAATGTTTTTGCCTCATCAGGCATTGGGGGCTTAACCCCGAATTCCAATGGGCAGCGGAGACTGCGGGAACTGTGGGATAGCTTCCCAAAGTGCACTGCTCTGCGAGTTGATGCCAGCCACGGTAGTGAGGACACACTCCGCCGATTTAATGCGCTTAGTGGGGACACACACAATCGACAGTATAAAATTGATTTCTAAAAATTTACTTCTATAAAATCGACCTAATTTCGTAGCGCAGACATACCCTAAGAGAGGTTTCTGAGACCACTGCATTTAAACTGCCGAAGACAATGCACGTATCCAATGTATGTAAAATGCTGAAGACAATGTACATATTCATGAAAAGTTCTGAAAATAATTAAAATATTTTTCAAGTACGCAAGATAGTTCTGGAATATGTATATAACACTAGAAAAAGTGAGCATAATGTTTATGCTGAAAACAAAGAGCTAATTACTCCTTTCAGGGAAGTCCAATAGGTAAGAAAGGGTCAGAAATTTGAGTTTATATTGAGTCCTTTTCACCAAATGTCTTTTAAACAAGACAATGCACATAGCATTCTGTATTGTTAACAGAGGACTTTTTCCATCTCCTTATTGTTCATGCTACAGATTGCAAGAAAGTTTTAGTTACAGAATTTGTAAACTAGAAAACAAAATGAGATAAGCCTATATTGGAAATCATTCTTGATCATATTCTTGTTTGTTTTTATAAAAGTGTATACTTATTTTTACTCTATCTATACATACACTCACAGAAAGATTAGTTTTTAAGCTATGCACCATTTAACATCTACTGGCACATTTAGGAGCGAAACTGAAGATCTCAGAAGAGTGTCTTGTTGAAAGATGTTCTTAACTATGTTTCTTCACAGCAATCAAGGAAATGCTTTTTTAAATTGTTCCTTAATACGGTATACAGTATTTTTAACATAATTACTTTTTGGAGTCACTAATATCTATCACCGTCAAATTTTACATGAAATCAAAGTATCAGAACCAATTTTCCATTAGGTTTAAAGTAATTTCAAATATAAGTCAGTGATTGAGAAAGCTCAGAATACTTCAGGAGAATGGCTCTTACTCACTCTCTCCCATGTAAGCTCTTCTGCTGCTCGATCCCATTCCAAAGCATTCCAATTCATGTCATCTACGGGGATATTATAATTGTTAAAGCTATCAACTGACCCAAAGCAGCACATTGGTAAGAGCTGTATTATGATTTAAACTAGCAAAAACACCAACTGCATACCATTTAGCTCACTCAGTATGTCAGATGGGGATACAAGTCAAAAGAACATTTTAAAAGTAATTATTCTCTTTACAGTTTAATTTCTCCTCAAAAGTTAAACCAAATATTTCCTTATTGCCATTTGCCTTTTGACAACAGAAGCAGAGTAGTTTCTTATTGTAGGGATACCTGAAACCACAGAGCTGCTTATAGTTTTGGCTTTTCTTAACTGCAAAGTGTTTTAGTGCTCATTAAAAAATAAACTACATAAACATTGCAACACACACAAGAAGAGGTAAGCAGGCTGAACTGAGCCTACTCTCCTTGGTAGTTTCCCTATGTATGTTATTTACCAATTTAGATGTCAGCCAGGAAAAAGTATAATTTCCATTTTCACTTCTTTTCAATAACTATTTTATATGATAATTTTAGGGAAATGCTCCTACTCTGTGTCACCTGTTACCTTGGGCTCCATTGTTTGCATCTGCTGCATCTTCTACTACAGCATCTTCTTCATCTTCATTGTCTTCCTCTTCCTCATCTCCTGGTTCTTCCTGAATTTCTGGGTTTTCGCCGACAACTGCATTCTCAGCAGGTGGGTTAGCAGGTTGATCAAGTGCAGCATTTTCACCTCCACCATTTCCTAATCCCTGAGCCTGCAGGGACAAGATTTCAGTGCAATTTTACTTAAAGTATTGTTGTGCTTTGATCAATGTCCAGAAAAACAAACATGTTAAAAGCCAATTTTTTTGGTTCCACTTAAATCATAAAACACAAGCCATTGCTTTTGGCAATGACATATCTCCTAAAATGTTGACAGTATCACTATCTTATTGGACTTCTAGAGGTTCAATTTAGTGATGTGTAAGAAAGATACATTATTGAAGAACACTGTCAAGTTAAAGAACCATACTTTTGTGTTAAAATTTTGTATCTATATAGTTACAATTGATACTTATGAAAAAGTTGGGGAAAGTCTTTTTTTAGTTTGTGCATTTGACAGAAATCTGTGAATAGCCAATTTCTCTCCTGATGAATATCAATCTCTCCTTATGATCATCAATAGTTATGGAGAAAAAAATGAAATCTAAAAATAAAATAAATAATTCAGAACATACTGTTTAAAAGGGATTCTAGCACAGAGGACTCAAACTTTACCAAAGTACTGAACACAGCTTTAAGAGATGTTCTCAGAAACAACTCTGTTGAAGTGGAAGTATTATTAGGAAAATATATTGTTAGTTTCTTTAATGTAATTGAAGGCTGGAAAGGAGAGCTAGCACCACATGACAAGCCAGCTCTCTCTAGATGACCAGTAAGTGTTCCACTGGCCACCCAGTTGTCCACAGACCAGTGAAAACTTTTGTTCTATCAGAAACAAATATTTTTCAGGTAGTCATTTTAAAAAAAAATGACCTGACCATAACACTTCAAACTTGCTTTATCATAGTTACAAATTCAACTTCACAAGCACTAAATCCTATTTTAAAAAAGATTTAATATATTATACATAGAAGGTCATAAGAACCAAGATAGCTAGAAAATTATTTACTGCATAATCACAGTAAACATTACTGTAAGATTCTACATTTTATAATGGTTCAGGAATGTATATTGCACACATTACAGCTGAGATCACATTACCCTGGTGAATTTACATAGGACTAAGTATCAGAGGGGTAGCTGTGTTAGTCTGTATCCACAAAAACAACAAGGAGGCTGGTGGCACCTTAAAGACTAACAGATTTATTTGGGCATAAGCATTCATGGCTAAAAAACCCCACTTCTTCAGATGCATGGAGTGAAAATTACAGATACAGGCATAAATATACTGGCACATGAAGAAAAGGGAGTTACCTTACAAGCGGAGAACCAGTGTTAACAAGGCCATTTCAGTCAGGGTGGATGTGGTCCACCCACAATAATTGATGAGGAGGTGTCAATACTAAGGGGAAATTGCTTTTGTAGTGAGCCAGCCACTCCCAGTCCCTATTCAAGCCCAAATTAATGGTGTTAAATTTGCAAATGAATTGTAGCTCTGCAGTTTCTCTCTGACTTTTTTTTGAAGGATAGCTACTTTTAAATCTGTTATTGAATGTCCAGGGAGATTGAAGTGTTCTCCTACTGGCTCCTACTCACACAGATACAGACAGACATCTTCCTCTCCAAGTGCAAACAGATGGACATCATACCAAATGGACTGAGGGTAAAAAATCCATTGCAATCGACATACTACATCATGAACAGGTAGCTGCCAGGCAACTCTCCAACACGACATTCCACAGGCCACTATCCTCCAATCCCACTGAGAAAAGAAACTACATCATCGGCTCAAGAAACTCCCTGCTATACACTGGAACAAATCTACACAGACATACCCCTAGAGCCCAGTCCAGGGGTATTCTATCTGCTACCCAAGATCCATAAATCTGAAAATCCTGGGCGCCCCATCATCTCAGGCATTGGCACTCTTACAGCAGGATTATCTGGCTATTTGGACTTTCTCCTCAGACCCTACGCTACTAGCGCTCCTAGCTATCTTCGAGACACCACGACTTTCTGAGAAAACAACAATGCATCGGTGTTCTTCCTGAAAACACCATCCTGGCCACTATGGATGTAGAAACTCTTTACATCAATATTCCACACGAGAATGGACTAACAAGCTGTCAGGAACAGTATACCTGATGAGGTCACGGCACACCTAGTGACTGAGCTCTGTGACTTTGTCCTCACCCACAACCATTTCAGATTTGGGCACAACTTATACCTTCAAGTCAGCGGCACTGTTATGGGTGCCCACATGGCCCCACGGTATGCCAACATTTTTATGGCTGACTTAGAACAACACTTCCTCAGCTCTTGTCCCCTAGTGCCCCTCCTCTACTTGCACTACATTGATGACATCTTCATCATATGGACCCAAGGGAAGGGGGCCCTTGAAGAATTCCTCCTGGATTTCAACAATTTCCACCCCACCATCAAACTCAGCCTGGACCAGTCCACACAAGAGATCTACTTCCTGGACACTATAGTGCAAATAAGCGATGGTCACATAACCACCACCCTATACCGGAAACCTACTGACCACTATACTTACCTCCAGCTTCCATCCAGGACACATCACATGATCCATTGTCTACAGCCAAGCCCTAAGATAAAACCGCATTTCCTCCAATCCCTCAGACAGAGACAAACACCTACAACAGCTTTATCAAGCATTCTTAAAACTACAATACCCATCTGGGGAAGTGAGGAAACAGACTGACAGAGTGAGACAGGTACCCAGAAGTCACCTACTACAGGACAGGCCCAACAAGGAAAACAACAGAACACCACTGGCCATCACGTACAGCCCCCAGCTAAAACCTCTCCAGCATATCATCAATGATCTACAACCTATCCTGGAAAATGATCCCTCACTCTCACAGACCTTGGGAGGCAGGCCAGTCCTCGCTTACGGACGGCCCCCCAACCTGAAGCAAATACTCACCAACAACTACACACCACACCACAGAAACACTAACCTAGGAACCAATCCCTATAACAAACCCCGTTGCCTATTCTGTCCCCATATCTACTCTAACGACACCATCACAGAACCCAACCACATCAGCCACACCATCAGGGCTCATTCACCTGCACATCTACTAACGTGATATGTGCAATCATGTGCCAGCAATGCCCCTCTGCCATGTACACTGGCCAACCGGACAGTCTCTACCTAAGAGACTAAATGGACACAAATCAGGCATCAGGAACGGTAACATACAAAAGTCAATACAAAAACACGTCAATCTCCCTGGACATTCAATAACAGATTTAAAAGTAACCATCCTGCTACAAAAAAAATTCAAAAACAGACTTCAAAGAGAAACTGCAGAACTACAATTCATTTGCAAACTTAACACCATTAATTTGGACTTGAATAGGGACTGGGAGTGGCTGGCTCACTACAAAAGCAATTTCCCCTCTCTTGGTATTGACACCTCCTCCTCAATTATTGAGAGTGGACCACATCCACCCTGACTGAAATGGCCTTGTCAACACTGGTTCTCTACTTGTAAGGTAACTCCCTTCTCTTCATGTGCCAGTATATTTATGCCCGTATCTGTAATTTTCACTCCATGCATCTGAAGAAGTGGGTTTTTACCCACGAAAGCTTATGCCCAAATAAATCTGTTAGTCTTTAAGGTGCCACTGGACTCCTCATTACATAGGAGTGTATATTTGAACATGTAGAAATAAGATCCCCTTGCAGTAAAATGTATTAAGCTGAAATGGACAGGTTTTTTACCATTAATTTTTCCATGTGAACATCCCCTCCCTCCTCCCAGCTTTAATTTAAACCAATGGACAGTTTACAAACTTTTACCTCATTCTGTTGGCCAAGACCATTTGGTGGCTGTTGATTTTGTTCCAACCACTGTGGTGCTCCTCCATGGACAATCTGTTCACGTAACCACACTAGACTGATAAATGCACAGAGTGTGCATGTGACCACAAAACAACCCTGTAAACAGTCTGCCAATAAATTTTCCCTGTTAAAAAGAAGACATTTATGTTAATATATTTAGTTTTAAAAAAAAACTATTTCCAATTATTTTTGCTCACATGGTTTAATTGATTGTGACTGAGGGATTCTAAGTTCTCATTTTGTGATCTGAAGAGCTATGTCTCCCAGCTCCTTTAGTAAGAAATATACATGTAAGTAATATTTCCGTTTCAAGGGAAAAAATGAAGAAAACAAATGTTCTTGGAAGACTATTTTACTGAAGAAAACTGCATATATTTGAAATTAAATCAATTCACAACACTGTTTATCTTAACCCCTTTGCAAATTATCAAATGCTTTGATTAATATTGTAGCCCTGCAGATTTCAACAATGGGAACATCTCTGAGTACAACTACAGCCATAGACTGTGATCCAGTACAGTGCACAGTCACTCTTACGGTTTCGCTGAGGTTACCTCTCCCCTAACAGGCAATAATACAGAGACCCATTTTGAAAATCTCTTAGTGGAGACAGGGGCTCCCTCACACATATCTGGAATATAAACAAAGTCTAGGGAGTCTTCCTGAATGGCTTAGTATCATACAAGTGAAAGTCTAATGCCCTCTTATTACCTGGTGTATGAAAAGCACACTCCTTTGTAGACTGATGTGGCTTAGGAAAAGAAACAGAAGGTGAACAGTTTGGTTGATACGAAATTCAGAGAACACCTCAGGTAACAACTTTTGATGAGGTCATAAAGATAACTTCTCCATGAAAAACAAAGTAAAGGGAGAGCCTTCCATTAAAGCCCCCTTCTCCCCAACCCTTCGCACAGAACTTATGGCTACCAAGAAGCCTGTCTTCATAGACAGAGGTAGTAGTGAGCACGAAGTTAATGGCTCAAAGGGTTGTTTCATGAGATGGTAAAGAACCAGGGAGAGATCCCAGAGTGATGTAAGGGCTCTAATCTGGAAAAAAAAGATTGATAAATCCTCTTAGGAATCTCACTGTGGTTGGATGAGCAAATACCAAGAAACTGTCTATTAGCACATGAGAAGCTGTTACTGCCCCTAATGAACTTTGATGGAACTCATAGAAAGGCCTGAATTTTTTACTTCCAACAGGTAATCCAAGATTGATGAAAGAGATGATTGGGATCCGTTACACCAAAGGTTATATCTTCTCCATTTCTGAAGGTAAGTATGTCTAGTAGATTCCTTTCTGCTATTTAACATTATCTTTTGTACTTCCTATAAGCATGTGGTCTCCACTCCCTAAAACCATTAAGAAACCAAGCTTGTAGTTGCAGCATATTCAGACTGGGTGAAAAGTCTGATCCACATCCTGAGACAACAATTAAGGTTTGATTGGAAACCACCACAAAGGGTGAGAAGTTTGATGAGGTAAATAACCCAAACTTGTCTTGGCCAAGTTGGTCCAATTGAAATTACTTTAGATTGGTCCTGTGTGATCTTGATAAGGACCTTTAAGAGCAATGGAGTTGAAGGATATGCACAAAAAAGACCTTTTGTCCACGTAATGAGGAAAGCAGCTCCTAGAGGGTGAGGACTGAGCCCCAGGCTGGAACAGAATTTCCTGCATTTCCTGTTGGCTTCCACAGCAAAATAAAATAAATAAATAAATAAAACTGACCTCTGGAAATCCCAAAGTTGGGAATATTTCACTGGGGACGCAAGAGTACAACTCCCACTCTAATTAAGGGAGAAATGTCTACTCAGGTTGTCCGTCATGGGGTTGTATATACCCAGGAGGTAACAAGCTTAGATGACTATCCGATTGGCTACACACCAACTTTGAGAGTTATCTGCAGGCCTATACTTCAGAACAGTGAAGTTGTTTGAGCTGCCTACCATACCTCCTGATATGACTGACACTTGAGGGGCCAGTCGTCCAAGTACAGAAAGATAGTTATTCCTAGACGACAGAGGTAGGCACTACGACTGCCATGATTTTTGAGAACATGCTTGGAGTGGATGGGCAGGCCAAAGGGCAGGAACCAGTACTGGTAATGATTGTGATTGTAAGTAAAATGAAGAAATCTTTTGTGAGAAGGATGAATTGTGGAAGCAGGCATCTTTGAGGTCAAGGATTGGAAACCAGTCCCCTAATTCCAGGGAGGGAATTATATCTGCTAGGGACACCACCCTGAATTTTAGATGTCTGACATGTTTGTTCAATGATCTGAGATCTAGTATCAACCTCCTTTTTTCTTGGGTATCAGAAAACAACTTGAATGAACCCTTTTCCCCTATGCTGAAGTGGGACTGGATCCATGGCCCTAGACTTAGAAATGATGAGATTTACAGTGTCAGCAATTGCTCGTGAGAGGGGTTCCTGAAGAGGGACACGGAAGGGAATTGGAATGGCGGGGTGGAGGTAAACTGGATAGTCTGAAGTAACGGCCTTCAATACCCATTTGTCCAAGCCTCTCAGGCTTGATGAAATACAGAGAAGCATTATTCAAATTGAGGGAGGGGGTCATATCATGTAGCTGATAAACCTGCTCATCAGGTGGACTCTCGATCAAATCATCAAAACTGGACGATGCTGAAGGCTGGGATGAAGCAGCTGAGGTAGTTGCAGGTTTTTCTTTGAAAACCTCCACATCTTAGCTTGTGATTCCAGTGGCCTACAAAAGGTGGAAAACTGAGAAAGGTCAGATCTTTGTAATTGAGAACTGCTAAATTTCTTTTTATTTGCAGGCATGTATATCCCTAAAGAGCTAAGTGTTGCCCTAGAGTCCTTCAGGGTATGAGGCGAGTCATCTGTGGAATCTGTGAAAAGCTTCTGGCCATTAAAAGGTAAAGCTTGCACAGTAAATTGTACCTCCTGCAGAAACCCAGGCAACTGAAGCCAGGAAGCTTGTCTCATAACTACTGAGATGGAAACAGACCTGGCTCGGTGTCCACAGCGGCAAGGGAAGCCTGAGGTGAGATTCTGCCAAAAGCTCACACTTTTATTATGGTGCGGAACTGTTCTCAGTGTTCCTTTTGTTGATCAACAAAAGAATTAAACTTCTTGTAATTCAGTATTTTGACATCTGTGCTTCGTAATTAGCTACCCTGAACTGAAGTGTTGCTGATGAATAGCTCTTATGACCAAATACGGCGAGATATTTCTGGTTTGTATTATAAGGCATGGTTTTTTGGGTATGCTGCCTGCCCCTTTCATGGACTATGTCCATGACCAAAGAATTTGGTGCTGGATGACAAAATAAAAACTCCGAAACCCTGGCCAAAGTTGTGGGTTTTTTTTCTGTTTTTTAAATCAGCCCTCTTGCATCTTGGGGAGGCTGTTGCTGGAGTTCACCAGATGGACATAGCTGGCTACAGGAGAGCTTCCTTAATTGGCAGTGCCACCCATTCTGAAGTAGAGGTGTGCAATATATCCAGGAGTTAGCGATGGGAATTCTGGACTTCTTTCAGGAATTTGCAGTGTGTCAGTCACCCACTTCATTAGATCCTGGAATTATGTAATGTCATCAGCTAATGATGGCAGTGGTAGCATTAATGTCTCATCCAGTGATGATGACAAGATGTTTGTGAGGAGGCTTATCTCCTTTTGTTCACCTTTGCCTCTTGCTCCTCAAAGGTCTCCTCTGGCTCAGAATGGGGAGGAGGGATGGACTGTAAACAGGGAATACGGACTCCCTATTAAAAAGAATGGACAAGCCTATCACCCGAGCTGATCCGAAGAACAGAAGGGTGTGCTATCTGCCAGGACCTAAGATATGGGCTGTGGATCTATGGCTGAAGAGTATTCTGATGTGAGCATGAAAGAATCCACTGACTGTCCTTCACGTGGGAACAAATAATACTGCTAGGTTCTTGCCAGAATGTTATCAAAGAAGACTATGCCAAGCTGGGGAAGACACTTAAAGAAATGGAGGCTCAGGTGATCTTCAGTGGGAGGAGGAGAACGAAGGCAAGACAAGATTGTGATGATCACCAGATGGCTCAGGCAATGGTGCTATAAGGAGAGCTTTGGGATGTTCGACTATTGGGAAGCATGCATGAATAGAGGACTCTTCATGTGACTCCACCTGAGGTGGGAGCAAAACAGATTTCTGGAATGGAGGTTGGCACAACTGATTAAAAGAGCTGTAAACTAGGAATCTGGGGGGGATGATTGGGAGATGCTTACATAATCTTCATGCCTGATGCGTGGGAGTGGGGAGGCAATCAAGAGAGGGAGAATATAGCATTGGAGAAAGGAACAGCAGTGGGTAAGAGAATGGGTATTAAGAGGAAAGAGAGTGCCAATCCATTTATGTTAACAGTCAGGTAGGCAATGCTGGCAGTAGAATAACTGTACCTAATCGAGTAAAGAATCTCGTCGAAGCCACACAAACAGCTAAGGTCCCTGCACAACAATGCAAGGAGCCTGGGTAACAAAATGCAGGAACTAGAATTATTGGTGCAGGAAGTGAAACCAGATATTATAGGGATAACAGAAACTTGGTAGAATAGTAGTCATGACTGGAGCACAGGGACTGAAAGGTATATGCTCCTCAGGAAAGACAGAAATAAAGGCAAAGGTGATGAAGTATTAACGATGAGGTAGACTGTAAAGAAATTAGAAGGGATGGAATGGATGTTTTTTTTTAAAAAAAAGACTGAGTCAAAATCATTTTGGGGAAGAAAACTACCAGAGGGTCCTTGTGATAGTTCTTGAGGTCTGCTACAGACTCCTAGGATCCTATCTGGATATGGACAGAGACCTCTTTTCATGTTTTAATGAAATAAATACTACTGGGAATTGCGTGATTATGGAAGACTTTAATTTCCCAGATATAGATTGGAGGACAAATGCTACTAATAATGGTAGGGCCCAGATTTTCCTGGATATGATAGCTGGCAGATTTCTTCACTAAATAGTCACCGAACCAACAAGAGAGGATGCCATTTTAGATCTGGCATTAGTGAAGAGTGAGGACCTCATAGAAGTACTGGTTGTAGGGGACACTTTGTTCATGTGATCATGAGCTAATTAAGTTTAAATTAAACGGAAGGATAAACAAAAATAGGTCTGCAACTAGGATCCTTGATTTCAAAAGAGCTAACTTTAAAAAAAAATTAAGCGAGTTAGTTAGGGAAATGGACTGGACTTGAGAACTCAAGGATCTGAATGTGGAGAATTACTTTAAAGTCAAAGATACAGAAACTATCAGAAGCCTGCATCACAAGCAATGTCAAAAAATTTACAAGGAAGACTTGCAGATCAAGATGGATGAAAAACAAGAAGAATGCTATAAGCTGAGGATTTATAAGTTGGAAGTGACAGAGGAGGAGAAAGACCAGGGTGTCTTGGTTGATCACAGGATAATTGTAAGCTGCCAAAGAGATGCAGCTGTGAAAAAAGACTAATGCCGTCCTAAGACACATCAGGCGAGGTATTTCCAATAGAAGTAGGGAAGTAATAGTACCGTTATACAAGGCACTGGCGAAACCTCATCTGGAATACTGCGTGCAATTCTGGTCTCCCATGTTTACACCTGGGGGAATTTTGCATTTCTGTGCAATGCAGAATTTGCTCAGAATTAATGTTCTGGACAGAATTTCATTTTTCCTTGCAGAACTGGTACTGCAGAGCTGCTACTGTCACTAGGGACTGCAGGACCCAGCAGAGCCCTGGTCTCCAGTTCGCAAATACAGGACACTCCCAGGGGAAGGGGAGCTGGAAGGTTTCAGGCAACTGCGGCTCCTAGCACATCCTGAAGGAGGGAGGCAGCGTGCAGGAAACTCCATAAAAGCCCAGGACCCAGCATCAGGCTGTTTATCTCTATGGATACCTGGGCTCTGCGGGGGGTAGGGGGAATAGAGGGTGCAGGTGTCTGAGCTGGGGGGCATCCCGTGGGTGGACTCTGGGGAGGGGAAGGGGTACAGATTTCTGGTCGGGGTGGTGGTGGTGGGGGGGGGGTTCTGGTTGCGGGTTGGTGCCTGAGACCAGAATGGCAGAGTTCCCCCCTAAGATGTGCCTAGTGGCATGTGTGACAGATCCAGACTAAGGCGCCCAACAAAAGCGTAACAGAGAAACAGGAACTAGGTTTTCATAGGGGTTTCTTTAACTCTCTACTGCTGGGGGAATCTTTTTTGTCGTCTGTACTGTTGCAGACATACTTGCTGACAGGTATTTTGAAATAAATTACCAAAATAATTGAAACTGGTGTGATTATATTGTGTTATTTTAACAAATATCCAGAATTTTAAAATACTGTGCATAACATTTTTCGGCACAGAATCCCCCTAGGAGTACGTTTAGGAAATATGAATTCGAACTAGAACGGGGCAGAGAAGGGTTACTAGGATGATCAGAGGAATGTAAAGCTATCGAGGAAACTCAAGGAACTTGGCTTGTTTAGCCTAACCAAAAGAAGGCTGAAGGGAGATAAGATTGCTCTCTATACATACATAAGAGAAATAAATGTCAAGGAGGGAAAGAGTTATTCAAGTTGAGTGCCAATATTGACATGAACAAATGGATATAAAACTAGCCATCAACAAGTTTAGGCTTGAAATTAGACAAAGGTTTCTAACCAACAGAAGAGTGAAGTTCTGGAACAGCCTTCCAAGTTAGGGGGCAAAAAACCCCAAAAAATCTGGCTTCAAGATGCAGCTTGATAAATTTATGGAGTGGACAGTATGATGAGACTGCGTACAAAAGCATGTAGCCAATCTGCAACTGCTGGTAGTAAATATCCCTAACAGTCAGTGATGGGACACTAAATGGGAAGGGCTCTGAGTTACTACAAAGAATTCTTTCCCGGGTGTCTGGCTGCTGGGTCTTGCTGAAATGCTCAGAGTCCAACTGACCACCACATTTGAGGTCGGAAAGGAATTTTCTCCTAGGTCAGATTGGCAGAGACCGTGTGGGGTTTTCACCTTCCTTTGCAGCATGAGGCAGGGGTCACTTGCAGGTTTAAAGTGGACTAAATGGTGGATTCTCTGTAACTGGATGCCTTTCAATCATGATTTGAGGATGTCAATAACTCAGCCAGAGGCTAGGGGTCCATTACAGGAGCAGGTGTGTGAAGTTCTGTGGCCTGAAATGTGTAGGAAGTCAGACTAGATGATCATGATGGTCCATTCTGGCCTTCAAATCTAGGAGTCTTCTTTGAGCTGAGGTTCCTCAAAATTGCTGGAGGTACATTGCCCCTCGATCCCAATAAGGCCAATGAGGGAGACCCATAAGGCCTGAAGGGAGGAATCCAAGCTGGTGACCCCAAGAGTTGGCAGGCAGGGATCTGGTGTCCAGCTGCAACAGGGAATAATGTCTCCTGGAACAAACTGATGATCCTTTAACAGAAAGTTCAGAGACTGAATCAGAATGTTCCTCCACGTATTGTACAGGAGGTAAGAACTCCTCCTTGTAGATTGTCAAAGATGGAGAAGAGGTAGAACTCCCAGAAACATGAGCAGTCAGTGACCCAGCCAACCTCACTACCAAGAGGTGTCTCTGAGATTGCAAGGAGCAGAGATTCAGGTTCATTTGGCACCATAAAGTCTTTTGGGTACAGGAATTTCTGCAGTACTGGAAGTTCAACAGAACTTGATATCAGCACCAATGATGTTACAGAGGCTGTTGTGGTAGGCACTGACATTGGTATCGAGGGAGTCAAAGATTCCATTGAAGCCATTCTCTTCATAATAGCAGTCTTCGGTATTGAGCCCCTTACTGCAGCGGTTCGTGACTTAGTTGAAGACTTGACATGTTTCACAGTACCCAAAGTACTTTGAGCCTCACCTGCACTCCTCTTGGGGCCTGTGGTCTCCATTAACCAGATCTTCTTTAATGAGGAACTCTGTTTTGCTCCTTTTATCTCCTTCCTTATACCTGGAGTGGGAAGCTCTCAGTACGAGCAGTGAAGTTATTGGTAACTTAGTCAAAGATAGTGTTGAAAGACTAAGGTTTTGGTGCCATCTTCCCCTTGGAAGCTCTAGGTGTCCGTGATCTGGTCAGAAGCTGGTCTTAAGGCTTGCTCCCTCATTAATAGTTTATATTTAATTTCCTTGTTTCTACAGGATCTACCCTTAAAAGGAGAGCAGATTTTACACTTGCTTGGAACGTGAGAGTATTGTAGTCGTTGCAAGTGACCACCACTCATATGGACTGCTTCTCAACAAAAGAGGCACCTTTTAAATCTTCAGGGAGCCCGGTATCCTCAACAGAAGAAAAAGTTGTTCAAGTCACTCAACAGGGGAAAAGGAAAAAACAAAAATGTGCTGGTTTTTTTTAAAGAAAAAAGGAAAGAGGAAAAGGAGAACAAACATTCCAACTATAAAGTACTAAACCTACTACTATTGCTAGTATGAAGAGCCATCTATAAAGCAAAAATACTAATAAAAGGGGGAAACAGGTACACTACAAACAGGAATATTGTAGACAGCATGGCTGAGAAGGAACTGTGGGCAGTTCACCCACACAGCCCAAAATAGCCTTGGTACAGAGCATGAGTATGTGTAGGGTGCATGTACCAGGAGAAGAAACACTGCTACCAAAAATCTCCAATCAAAAGTGAAGAGGTGCCCCATAAAGTGGGGCATCCACAGGGACACCACTTGAACTACTTATTCTATGGAGACACTTCCGTAAGAGGATTTGACTCACTACAGGATAAAGCAGGAGGAGAAACTCAAGGAAAATAGTCCTTAAGAATAACAAGAGAAACACAGAAGATACTCGCAAATTAAATTTCTAGAAGAAACAATTTAGTTTAGTTTAGCAATGTTCATCTCAGATTTGATTCAGTACAAGTTCTGCTTGACAGCTTCAATTTTCCTTTCAATCTCCATGAACCCCCAAGGAGTTAGAATCAGCTATTGCACAAACAAATGTTAATTAGAATGATTACAGAATGAAGTCAATAATGTTAAATTATTAGATGGTGGCACAAAAGGTAATTTTCCAAGTATTTAATGAAGAGGGGTGTCAGGGAAGGAATCAGTAGGGCAAGTTGCAAAGATCAACCAAATGAAAAGAAAAAACGCAAGTTAGAAAATAAAAGGTAGGTGACCTTCTGGAAGACTAGACTCCTGCTAGCAGGTTTTCATTCTACATTATATAGTATGTGAAGTGTTTAAGTGCTAAGGACTAAACATACAATATTTTGCCATTTTCTGAGAAGCTTTATCCTCTGAACTAACCTAACCAAAATGTAAAATGGCAGAACCTGTCTGAACTGCTGCTTTTTTCCCTTTCCATAACTTAGATCTGCTTCAGAAGCTGCTCCCCACTCTCTCCCCCATCTCGGCACTGTCTTCTATTATGCTTGTTCAACCACTCACAACACTTTCTGGCTCCAAGTGCACAAGGTATTTAAGCACAAGTGGTCCAAACGAAACGACTGCTTAAGTTAGACAAGGCTTGCTAAAAATCAGAGAGGAGATGGAGAGGAAATGGTTGGATATCAAAAACCAAGAGCATATGAGAAAAAGTAGTCTGGCTTCAGTTTCCTGCCCACCCCACAAAAGATGAGTTCAAATCTGGATTTATTAGTGGGTCACAGGGGAAAACTGTACTGTGTTCTCATCCTAGTGAGTTTCTGTCCCCATAAAAAAAAAAAAAAAAAAAGGATGTTGTCATAAATATAAAGGGAAGGGTAAACACCTTTAAAAGCCCCTCTGGCCAGAGGAAAAACCCTTTCACCTGTGAAGGGTTAAGAAGCTAGGATTACCTCGCTGGCACCTGACCAAAATGACCAATGAGGGGACAAGATACTTTCAAAAGTTGGGGGGGGGAAACAAAGGCTCTCTGTGTGATGCTTCTGCCAGGAACAGAACAGGAATTGAGTCTTAGACCTTAGTAAGTAATCTAGCTAGATATGTTAGATTCCGTTTGTTTAAATGGCTGAGAAAATAAGCTGTGCTGAATGGAATGGATATTCCTGTTTTGTGTCTTTTTGTAACTTAAGGTTTTGCCTAGAGGGATTCTCTAGGTTTTGAATCTAATTACCCTGTAAGGTATTTACCATCCTGATTTTACAGAGGTGATTCTTTTACTTTTTCTTCTATTAAAATTCTTCTTTTAAGAACCTGATTGCTTTTTCACTGTTCTTAAGATTCAAGGGTTTGGGTCTGTGTTCACCTATGCAAATTGGTGAGGATTATTATCAAACCTTCCCCAGAAAAGCGGGCATAGGTTTGGCAGGATTTTGGGGGGGAAAGACGTTTCCAAGCAGGCTCTTTCCTGGTTATATATCTGATAGACGTTTGGTGGTGGCAGCAATAAAGTCCAAGGGAAAAAGGAAAATAGTTTGTACCTTGGGGAAGTTTTAACCTAAGCTGGTAAAAATAAGCTTAGGAGGTTTTCATGCAGGTCCCCACATCTGTACCCTAGAGTTCAGAGTGGGGAAGGAACCTTGACAGATGTCAACAGAGCCTGACTTGAAATGTAACTCAAAACTCCAAGACTGGGTGCTTTAAGGCAGAATTGAACACATTGGCCAAAATGTAAGGGGAGCTAGCAGAACTTTGTTCAATGTCTGCTTGGCTTACAACTGGCTCTGTCAAGTGCCTGGCATCCATCTGCATTAACCTCATAAACAATTCAGTTAAAATATAAAAGCAATCTGAGACTGAATTGGTGACTAGTATGGACCAGTATGGATCTAATTATTTTAATAATGATCTGGAAGGAAAACAAAAACAAAAACAAAAAAACCACAAGGGTGATAATATTATATAGAGTTCGATGTGTGGAACACTGAAATGACCAGTTAAAAGAGAGGCCAATCAATTCAAATCTTTATGGAATCCCTATGGGTAGATTAAATTCAGTACATAGAAATATAAAATGTAATTAAGCAATAGGGAAATCGTGAAGGATCCCATATTTTAGAAGATCATATGATATAAAATAATGAATAGGAAAATTACATAAAAGATGGCTATAATTCTAAAACCTTTAGAATAGGCTCCGCTGCAGTTTAATTAAAGAAAATTAAGTTTTTAAAAAATTAAAGTGCAACTTTACACCATAGCAAGTATTCCTAAGGCTGAATAAACCACATAAGTCTATAATATGAAACAGCACTACCCAGGCCCAGTTCTATAAGTCTGATTTGTTCATCCTTCAAATAATCCTGCACATCAGCACTTCAAAAACAGGAGAGTTGTAGCACAGCCGTGAAAACAGCTGGCTAGTTCTCCTTGCTACGGCAAAGATGATGATAGTAGTAGCAGCCAGTGTAAGAAGGTGTAAAGTAAAAGGATAATGAAAAAGAACTGGGAATTGAAAGTACCAAAAGCAACAACTTTAACAGGCATCTAGTTAAAAAGTCACGTATATCAGGCTGGTTAGTACTTACGTTGACAGCATATCTAACGGCAGTGTCAATAGTGAGCTCACGGAGCCAGTAAACAAGCACTTGTAGATACGGCCTGTATAAAAGAAACAAAGTGCTGTAAATACCCTCAGTTATGAGGGAAGAACACTCTTGAAAGCGGCCATTACTAGTTTATTCCAGATTGTTTCTTAGCCCAAGTAACCATTTACCTCTGGGACAGAAGCTAAAACCAATTGGTGAGAACCAATACAGATGTGCAAAAAGATTTCATTCAGACATAAGTCACAAAAGGTATCACGATATAGTTGTTATTCACATAAGTCCCAACACTGGCGTGGATGGCTGTCCTTGCAAGATACAAGCTTGAGTTGACTGTAAATCTCTAACTTGCACAAGGATCAAGTCCTCTCCTGATGCACACACAGTACATGGAACACCAGCCTTTTTAAGTTAGTTGACTATACTGAACATACTCTAGGAATCTTAACATTTTATGGTGTGATATTTAAAGCCTATAGCCAGCACTTCTGCCATTCTTCAGAAAGAGAACCCCAAAAATGAAACATTAACACATTCATAAAGCCTATCTTATAAAATGAATCACTTCAAAGATGTGCTTATTTCTACAAAAATACTTATTTCTTTGAACAGGTGACCAAGCGTTGCTCCACTTTGCTTTATTTACCACTCTACTCTGATACCCCAACTTGTACTGATGCTACCACAGGTCCCCTGGGATTAGCTTCGGGAGTCGGCATATGGAGAAAAGTTCCACTTTTATTCAATAATTTAAGGGGGAGAGGAGCAGAGTTCTGTAGGCAGGGGGCAGGCTAGGAGTCTCTGATAAGAGTGAGCATCTGAGCCACTAGACTTTATGTAGAAAGCTACTATTTACAATAAAATAAAGGATTCTCTTCACACTCAGAATAATTTAGTTTCATTATAGTAAGTTTCAGGCTATTCGTATGCTTGTACATATATACATTTTTAAAATAAAACTGTTCAATTAAAAAAAAAAAAGGTGAGATCTCTCACTGTGTCCCTCGTTTCAAGGTGTGTTGTCCCTTACTGTTGTTCATTTTGATGGTCACTGTCCCTCATTTCAGAGTCTGGGGATTGAGAGGTATGATACTTGAGGTGACCAGCCCCTCCATCTGCCACAGTTACACTCTTTTTAGCATGCTAGCTCAATTAGATCTAGCGCAGGTATGTCTCTTTGAACTGGGAGTCATACCCCCAGCTCAAAGTATAGACATACTTGAAGTGAGAGAGGAAGAGTAGGAGAGAGGGGTAGGACGAGTGAAAGGACAAAGGAGAGAGACAGAACTGTGATTGGAGAAGAGGAGATGATGAATGGAGATATGGGGAAATGAGGAGGGAGGACAAGTCAGTGGAAACAGGTGAATTAAGGGATAAAAGGATTAGGAAGGGAAAGATAAGGAGAGAGAAGGAATGGGAGAGATTACACAATAGTTATGCAAAGTTCAGCTTTGGCAGTCACTCATTCTACACACACAAACTAATTTAAAGGGAAACATTTTCATCTTGGTTCTTATATCTAAGGCCCTACCAAATTCATGGTCTATTTTCATCAATTTCACGGTCATAGGATTTTAAAAATCATAAATTTCATTATTTCAGCTATTTAAATCTGAAATTTCACTGTGTTGTAAGTGTAGGGGTGTATCAAGGTTATTGTAGAGAGTGTTGTGGTACTGCTTCCCTTACTTCTGCGCTGCTAGTGGCGACGGTGCTGCCTTCAGAGCTGGGCAGTTGGAGAGCAGCGGCTGCTGGCCAGGATCCCAGCTCTGAAGGATCCCAGCGCAGAAGTAAAGATGGCGTGGTATAGTATTGCCACCTTACTTCAGTGCTGCTGCCTGCAGAGCTGGGCCCTCAGTCAGCAGCTTTCTCTCTCTGGCTGCCTAGCTCTGAAGGCAGCAGCGCCGATGTAAGGGGTGGCATGGTATGGTATTGTTACTCTTACTTCTGCACTGCTGCTGGCAGGTTGCTGCCTTCAGAGCTAGGCGCCCCGCCGACAGCTGCCGCTCTCCAGCCGCCCAGCTCTGAAAGCAGCGCAGAAGTAAGGATGGCAATACCACGATGCCCCTAAAATAACCTTGTGACCCCCCTGAAACTCCCTTTTGGGTCAGGACCCCCAATTTGAGAAACACTGGTCTGGCTCCGTGAAATCTGTATAGTATAGGGTAAAAGCAAACAAAAGACCAGATTTCATGGTCCATGACTTATTTTTCATGGCCACGAACGTGGTAGGGCCCTAATAACTTCTGTACATTGTAGTAACAAGTAGAATGGTAGGCACTTCCAAATATAGAGGAAAACAAGGTCCTGGCATCAAAGAGGAGACAATCTAGAAGGGTAGGAGAAAGGGATAGAATATACTATCAGGGTGACAGCTAGCATGCACCTATCTTAATTCCAGGGGTGTTTTGTTAAACATTACAAAAAATATAGTTTCATGTTTGTTTTGGGATGGCCCTTTGGATTGAGACTAGGGCTGTTGATTAATCGCAGTTAACTCACTCAATTAACTCAAAAAACTAATTGTGATTAATCGCACTGTTCAACAATAGAATACCAATTGAAATTTATTACATATTTTTGGATGTTTTCTGCATTTTCAAGTATATTGATTTCTATTACAACACAGAATACAAAGTGTACAGTGCTCACTTTATATTATAATTTTTGATTACAAATATTTGTACTGTAAAAATGATAAACAAAAGAAATAGTATTTTTCAATTCACTTCATACAAGTACGGTAGTGCAATCTCTTTATCCTGTAAGTGTAACTTACAAATGTAGATTTAACTATTTTTTGGTACTTAACTGCACTCAAAAACAAAACAATGTAAAACTTTAGAGCCTACAAGTCCACTCAGTCCTACTTCTTTTTCAGACAATCGCTAAGAGAAACATGTTTGTTTGCATTTATGGGAGATACTGCTGCCTGCTTCTTATTTACAATGTTACCTGCTTTATTATTGACATCTCTTTGCTAATTTTTTAAGAGCAGTTTTATTGCCATATTTTACCAAAGACATAGTCAAGGATTTTTGCTCTCAAATTTTACTCATCAGAAGTTTCTCCTTTCTAATGAATTTGGTATTAACTTCACATTCTTATGAAATAGTTTTTAAAAACACTACCTACTTTTTGAATTGGCAAAAAATTAAAACCCAAGACAGACAACTAACTTGAAACTTATTTTGGGTTTTAACAGCCAGTCAGATGACAGAACAAGGAGTAATGGTCTCAAGTTGCAGTGGGGGAGATTTAGGTTGGATAGTAGGAAAAACTTTTTCACTAGGAGGGTGGTGAAGCACTGGAATGCGTTACCTAAGGAGGTGGTGGAACCTCCTTCCTTAGAAGTTTTTAAGGTCAGGCTTGACAAAGCCCTGGCTGGGATGATTTAATTGGGGATTGGTCCTGCTTTGAGCAGGGGGTTGGACTAGATGACCTCCTGAGGTCCCTTCCAACCCTGATATTCTATGATTCATATAATTGCACACACTATAAAAGTGGAAAGCATATGTGCACAACTTTGTTTAGACTGAAAACTACATCAAGTTGTACCTATGTGCATCTTTTATATGGGCAGGTAAGGAGAACTAAAAAAAGGGTAAGGATTAATTTTAAATTTAAGTTTCATTTTATTTTAAAATTTTAAATAAAAACTTACTCTGAAAAATTCAGTAAGTAAAAGAGCCACTTCATTAATATTCCCTTAACATGGGTTCTGTTTTCCTATCTATTAGCTATTGTCTGCACTGTGCTATTGGTTTATGAATTGAATAGTTTCTTAGATAAAGTAATTAAAATACAGCAAAATATAAACATCTAAAATAAAATGAGTGGTCAAGTCACAAAGTTGATAACACATGAGAAGTATTAAAGCTGATGGCTATTCGCAAGCTTGTTATAAGATCATTATGAAAGTATTTCAATGCAAAAACTTAACACTTACATGCTGTAAGAGGTACAACTCCCAACCATGCAAAGGCCACAAGTGTATAGTGAAACCAGTATCGTATTGCTGTGCCAATACTTGTAACCAGTCCAGCAAAAATGTCTTGGATTGGAAGCCGTGAAGGCATATCTGGGGAATAAACTGAGAGGAAAAGAAAATCACTTTTATAAAACAGTTTTCATATCTGCTTGCAATAAAAGCACAATATAGTACTGCAGTCAATAGTGTAACTTTTAAATTATATTTAAGAAAAATGTATGGCAACAAACAGTCACAAAGCTAAAAATAAATGAACACACTCACTCTCTCTTCACACTTTATACATCCATTACAGGCAAGTGCCAATGAAACTCTTAAACCACAAGTTCTCCTTAACTCATGTATTTAATTTTATAGAACTATTTTACAGACACTTCAGAGTTTGAGAAGTTTTTGTTTTGGGGCATTAATACCATCATCCCTACCAGTAAAGCCAGATTACCTCAGAACAAACCCAACACCATAGGCCTAAACTAAATTTTAACTAAAAGTTTAAAATTCTATAACAAAGTATCACCCGAATACATAGAACTCCCCTCCCTTATCACAAGAGACTTCCCTTTTCAACCTAACCCCCTGAGAGAAAAGCTAATTAAGCAACAGACCAGCAGAAAAGTCAACAAACTCAGGCCCTGCCAAGAAAGGGAGAAGAAAATTCCAAATTCAAGGGCCCTCCAGAGAGAATACCCAACACCTAAAATGTACACATCTGGAATCTGTTTCCAGATTATATCAGCTGTTGGAATAAAAGCACAAGGAGAAAAAACAGTCACTAAAAAATATTGATCTAAAATAGGGGTGGGCAAACTTTTTGGCCCGAGGGCCGTATCAGGGTTGCGCAACTTTATGGAGGGCTGGGTAGGGAAGGCTATGCCTCCCCAAACAGCCTGGACCCTGCCCCCTATCTGCCCCTTCCCACTTCCTATCCCCAGACTGCCCCCCTCAGAACCCCTGACCCATCCAACCCCCCCGCTCCTTGTCCCCTGACCGCCCCCTCCCGGGACCCCCGCCCCTAACCGCCCCCCCCCCGGAAACCCCACCCCTATGCTCCCTGTCCCCGGACTGCCCCGCCCCTGCCCCGACAGGCCCCCCGGGACTCCCACGCCTATCCAACCGCCCCCTGCTCCCTGACTACCCCCTGGGACCTCCTGCTCCTTATCCAATGCCCCCACCCCCTTACCATGCCGCTCAGAGCGGCAGGAGTAGCCGCCGCACAGCGGCATGGCTGCGTGGGAGGGGGGACAGCAGGGAAGAGGCCGGGTGCTAGCCTCCCCCAGACGGGAGCTCAAGGGCCGGGAAGGACGGTCCCGTGGGCCGGATGTGGCCCGCGGGCCATAGTTTCCCCACCTGTGATCTAAAACCATAAGAGACTAACTCAAAACAGTTCCTACAACAAAACTATTCCAATCCAATATTTTTTCCTTCTTTTAAAATGAATTAACTGGTTATGCCATTCAGCTGTCTGGGAAGTTGCACAAACTTTCATCTAACTTTTCAGTAACTTTTCCATACTACATAATTTTTAAGTTCTAATCACTTCATCTGGCTCCTGCATCTCTCACAGCTAGCCAAAAGTCAGGCTCTGACTTACTGATATGATTTTTTTGTATGTTCTTACAGGCAACTGCTCAATAGTTTATTAGACAGAGGAAGAGTCCAACTAAACGTTTTAATATATGTGAACATTTATTAAAGTGAACACATTAAAGTCCAGGTTTCATTATACAGTGCAATCACATACTCCCTATATTAAACTTCTTAGACACTCAGGGCCACAAAACACAACCTATCAACAGCAATAAGGAAATAAAACTTTCACTTTATTAATAAGAAATGTATTTCAAAAATTAAGCAAGACACTGAATATGCCATCTGCTGTGTAAGATGAGCATCTACAAGACTTAACTCTAGAAAGTACAGATGCCCTGGCATGCAAATATTTTGGTCAAAATTCTGAGCCCTACCTTTTGCGGGCTTCCCTTTTGCTCCCACAATAATTTTCAGACCCAAGAAAGATTATTTGAATGTCTACGTACCTGATCACATCCACAAAATCAGGTATTTGGACACACAAGGCACATTAATTTTGAGTGCAGAGGCTGGCTTCCACAAGTCTCAAGTGTACACAGGGTGGATACAAATCAGTTATTTTAAATTTAAATCAGAATTTTTTTTAATTTGAGATACACAAGTTGGGAGATTTTGTTGTTGTAATATAAATAACAATACATTTATTTTTAAAAATAAGCCGGTTTAAAATGAAAACTGAATTTAATACAAAAATGTTAAGGCCTACACTTACTATAATCTCTTAAAACATTTAAATAAAAATAAACTTACTGAATCCATACACCTCGATCAAAAACTTTAAATTAAAGGCTGTTTTTCTATATAAAGAAAAATCAGGGGAAAAAATATCTAACTTTTGAGGTCAACCTTCATAAATATGGCATATATCAAATAAGGAATATATCATTCACCCTTTTCTAACATACTAAAACATACAATTAATAAGAATCTGAAAATAATGAGCTATATAACTTCTTAAATAAATGTATATATATAGTTACATCATCTTTTTGCTGTACACTATATCAAATCTACTGTAAAGGCTCTGTTTAGTTGTAAATCAGCATTTTAATGGTTGTTTCAACCAATGAGAGTGCACCTTTCTTCAGAAAATTATCAGAAGTACCAGTGGAGAAGTTGATTAAAATCATTTAAATCAAGGCTTTCCACTCGACTTAAATTACTTTTATTTAAATCAATCCATTCTGCTCACACAACCTACAGCTGTTTTACCTTCTCATTACCTGAATCCACTAAAATCCACCATTTACAACACATATCACCGCCTCCTCTTCTGACCTTCACATAAAATATGCAGCCTTTAATTCTGATCATATGGATTGGTTAAAAATGATGTCCTGATGCAATTAGTCACTGAAGTTCTATTTTCCTGCATTATCTGGATGGTTTGCACAGTAAATTAGTTATCACTTCTGAGGTGAGGAGTGGTTTGCAGTCAAGCGTAAAAATAGTCTAGCAGCTTTCACATTCAGAGTTAGGCTCAAAGGATGTAAGGATTTTGTATCAATCATCCAGTATTCACTCGTTTTTCATTGTTGCTAAAACGTCTCCACCAAACGATTAAAAATGCAAGAAATTGATATGAATTCAACAAAGCTACAACCTCTTGACAACATGGACACAGCATGTCAATGACAACCAAATCTAAATCAGAAGTTATCAACTGGACCACACCAGGTTAAGCCCAGTTTTAACATTTCCTCTTTCCTCTAAAAAGCTCACTTCATTACACCATTGCCCTGCAAGTCAGGTCTACAGTTAAAACTTTAAAAAAGGACATGCAAAGTGACTTGGCAAACCACTGAAAGACAGTGGCGGAGTACCGCGCACTAGTTTGGAATCAATCGTCACACACCAAACTGGTGGATATGCAGTTACATGCCGCCATGAGCATCATCTCTGACACCCTGCGTCCGACTCCACTCCCATGGCTTCCAGTTCTGAGCAATATTGCTCCTCTTCATATCAGATGAGAGGTTGCCACTGGGAAAGTTACTGGAAAAAGTACGCGCCAACCCAAGTCTGCCGCTGCACAATGACCTTTTAAAACACCAGCTGCATGTTTGCCATCACGTTGCCCATTATGGTCTCATCCGCCATGCCAGGATGTTAGGGCAGAAACACTCTGGCGAGAGGAATGGATATCTGTTATAATCCCCAACCAGTTCCTTGCCGCCGACCCCACAATTTGCCTGCCTGGTTTTGACCTGCCCCATCGCTAGTGGTCCCTGTTGAACAGGTTCTGGACCGGGCAAGGTCTCTGTGCAGCCAACCAGTATCGCTGGAGCCTTTGTGACAGCCCTTTGTGCAGCTGTGGCGCAACACAGATGATGATGCACATGGTCAATGAATGCCTGCTGACGAGGTTCAGCGGTGGCCTTGTAGAACAGCATCACGCCACCGAAGAGGCCATCGCTTGGCCAGACGACTACGCACACGCAAAATAAATAAAGATACTGAAAGACAGCACTGAAACCATCTTTATCTGAGATGTCACTACATCCAGAATTTACAGCTATTAGCCAAATCAATCACTGGATAAGAAAACTCTAGACGTTAAGCAGGATGTTGTGACGTGAGTTACATTTCAGCTCACCATAATGATTTCAAGTCAGATTATCACGAATTTATATATTGAAGTTAACTATTTTAGAAGATATCCTCTAATTATCCCAGTTTTCACCAAAAACATACTTAATGCAACTTACATTGTTACAAAGCAACACAACAAAGGATAACAATATGGACAATATCCTGGGTACTTGGCTAAATTACAAGATAAATTTGAAAGCCACAACTCATACCAAATTTATCAGGATATAATCCAGAGTAAACGCTTAGACTTTGCCTCATCCCCCTCTCTACTTAAGTAGTGAAACAATTATGATCCAATGCAAATTATGCACTGAGCACACAATTTTCCCCTTGGGAGAAGGTGAGACAAAGAATAAACCATATATGACAGCATTAATCATGCCACTTAACTGGAAAGTTCCCAGATACTATGGTCAGTACAAGACCATATACAGAGTACATGATCACCTGCTGTTCTGATACACCTCAATAAAAATTTAGGCACACTACTACCAAAATTGAATAGTTTCAGATTTAACTTTTACAAGTTTAAAATACAGCAGACCTGACCTAACTTGCAAGTATACATGTCTGAGAAGCTTTTTTTTTTTTTAATGAGTATATACGCAATGGTAAGTGTTCCAATTTGCAAAAAGTAGTTCTGAAGAGTATGTAAGTGCCCTAAATCATGTAACTGTTTATTACTTGATTCTTAGTAAATTGCTAAAAAATGCTGTTTAGTAGCAGATCCAGGATCTTACCCCACCTTATGACAACCGCTGCAGAAACAATCAGAATCTTCTTTCGAAGCAAGTAAACAGCGCTCTCTCATCATGGCTCTTTTTGTAAAATAACATGACAATGGTGGACTAAAATAATATAGTGCAATGTTCTGTTTCAATGGTCATTGAATTTGTTCTGACTGCTTGAGAATAACTAGTTAAATGAGCCAATTCATTCACATTTTTAACTGTCACTTCAATAAACCAAGACAGTGAACATACGAATGAACGTTGACAAACAGCCGGAAGGGAATGAGTGAGAAAGAATAAGGATTACAACAATATAAACACTACTCAGGTTAAGGTACAAAGACATCTTGATTTTTTAATTCACACAAGGCAAGGGCATATTTCAGAACATGTTATTTAACTTACAAGTTAGTCTTTTGGGGATTGAAGAGGTGATACCCCGTTACTGGCTTCCTTCCATTTAATAGCCCAGTATTCATTCAGCTGGCAATGCCACACCCACCATTCATCAGCATTGCAGAATGTGTTGGACGGGAAAGTGAGCAAGTTATTTTTGCTTTATATAAAACTGTCCATCCGAAGACCAGACAAACCTATTTCTACCACCCTACACCCTTGGTATCATGCATTTTTCATACTTATGTTTTCATTAGGGCTGTCAATTAATCACAGTTAACTCACACAATTAACTAAAAAAAAATTAATCGTGATTAAAAAAATTAATCACGATTAATTGCAGTTTTAATCACACTGTCAAACAATAATAGAAATACCAATAGAAATTTATTAAATATTCTTGGATGTTTTTCTACATTTTCTAATATATTGATTTCAATTACAACACAGAATATGAAGTATACATTGCTAACTTTATATTATTTTTATTACAAATATTTGCACTGTAAAAATTATAAACAAAATAAGTAGTATTTTTCAATTCACCTCATTCAACTACTGTAAAGCAATCTCTTTATCGTGAAAGTGCAACTTACAAATGTAGATTTTTTGTTACATAACTACACTCAAAACAAAACAATGTAAAACTTTAGATCCCACAAGTCCACTCAGTCTCGGATATGACCCAGCACATGGTTCATTTTAAGAATACTTTCACTGCAGATTTGACAAAATGCAAAGAACGTACCAATCTGAGATTTCTAAAGATAGCTACAGCACTCGACCCAACGTGTAAGAATCTGAAGTGCCTTCCAAAATCTGAGGGGGACGAGGTGTGAAGCATATTTTCAGAAGTCGTAAAAGAGCAATACTCTGATACAGAAACTACAGAACCCGAACCACCAAAAAAGAAAATCAACCTTCTCTTGGTAACTTCTGATTTAGATGATGAAAATGAACACATATTTGCTTTGGATCGTTATCGAGCAGAACCAGTCCTCAGCATGGAAGCATGTCCTCTGGAACAGTGGTTGAAGCATGAAGGGGCGTATGAATGTTTAGCATATCTGGTACATAAATATCTTGCAACACTGGCTACAACGGTGCCATGTGAACGCCTGTTCTCACTTTCAGGTGACACTGTAAACATGAAGCGAGCAGCACTATCTCCTGCAAGTGTAAACAAACTTGTTTTTCTGACCGATTGACTGACCAAGAAGTAGGACTGAGTAGACTTGTAGGATCTAAAGTTTTACATTGTTTGATTTTTGACTGCAGTTATTCTTGTACATAATTCTACAAATGTAAGCTCAACTTTAATGATTAAGAGTTTGCACTACAGTACTTGCATTAGGTGAATTGAAATACTATTTTGTTTTTACAGTGCAAATATTAGCAATAAAAAATAAATATAAAGTGAGCACCGTATACTTTGTATTCTGTTTTAATTGAAATATATTTGAAAATGTAGAAAATATCCACAAATATTTAAATAAATGGTATTCTATTACTGTTTAACAAAGTGATTAATCACAATTAGTTGTTTTAAACGCACGATTAATCATGATTAATTTTTAAATTAACACTTGATAGCCCTAGTTTTTAATGCTCTTAGTTCACATCCCACAGGATGTCAGGTAGAAATAGTGAAAGATTTTAAAAATTATACAATAGTGGGAAATAAAGTTCTCTCTTTCAGTAGGCAAGCTCCAGTACTCATGACTCTTTGGTGTGATGTTAGAGTGCATGCTAGGGTATTACATGGAGGCAAGTGGGGGAGTGTGGAACAGTTGGTCTTCGGAAACCCAAAGAGAAGAAAGAACAGTTAGCTAAAAGCGAACTGAAAGGCTTTTTACAGAAATAATGAAAAAAATTTCAAATTATGTTTACAATTATTGTTCAGTCAACACGTAGACTGAATAACCACAACTAAGAGCAATTTTTAAAAAATGGATGTCTAGAATTACACTAAGCCCTGGTCTACACTATGGGGTTAGGTCAAATTTAGCCGCATTAGGTCGATTTTAAAATAAATGCATCTACACAACCAACCCCGTTCCGTCAAACTAAAGGGCTCTTAAAATCAACTTCTGTACTCCTCTCTGGTGAGGGGAGTAGTGCTAAAGTCGACCTTGCTGGGTCAAATTTGGGGTAGTGCAGATGCAATTAGACGGTATTGGCCACCGGGAGCTATCCCAGAGTGCTCCAATGTCACCGCTCTGGACAGTCCTTTCAACTCCGATACACTAGCCAGATACACAAGAAAAGCCCCAGGAAATTTTGAATTTCATTTCCTGTTTGGTCAGCATGGCGAGCTCAGCAGCACAGGTGACCATGCAGTCCCCCCAGAATCACAAACGAGCTCCAGCATGGACCGAAAAGGAGACACTGGATCCGATTGCTGTATGGGGAGAAGAATCTGTGCAGGCTGAACTCCAATCAAAAAGAAGAAATGATAATATATATGCCAAAATCGCACAGGGCATGGTGGAGGCTACAACAGGGACACACAGCAGTGCCAAGTGAAAGTTAAGGAGCTCGGGCAAGCCTTCCAAAAGACAAAGGAGGCAAATGGTTGCTCCGTGTCAGAGCCCCATACATGCCACTTCTATGATCAGCTGCATGGCATTCTGGGGGGGACCATACCACTACCCCCCCCTCCATGGACATCTGCAAGGGGGGAGTCTCATGCAACAGGGAGGAGGATTTTGTGGATGAGGAAGAGAAGCATGCACAGCAGGCAAGCGGTGAATCTGTTCTCCCCGTCAGTCAGGACCTTTTCATCACCCTGGAACCAATACCCTCCCAAGGCGGGATCCCCGACCCCGAAGGCGGAGAAGGCACCTCTGGTGAGTGCACATCTGTAACTACAGTACAGGGTTTAAAAGCAATAGTGCTTAATGTTTGATTTGCCCTGAAGAATTGGAATGCATTCGCAGCCAGTAAAGCTACTGGAAAATTCTATTAACGTGTCTGGGGATGGAGCTGGAATCCTCCAGGGACATACACATGAAGCTGTCCTGGAGGTATTCTGAAAGCCTTTGCAGAAGGTTTCTGGGGAGGGCTGCCTTATTTCGTCCTCCACAGTAGGACACTTTACCACGCCAAGCCAGTAGCAAGTACTCTGGAATCATTGCAGCACAAAGCATGGCAGCGAATGGTCCTGTGTTTTGGTCGCATTAAAGCAACATTCGGTCTTTATCTTTCTGTGTTAGCCTTAGGAGAGTGATATCATTCATGGTCACCTGGTTGAAATAGGGGAATTTTTGTAAGGGAACAGTAAAAGGACCCCATTCATGCTGGGTTGTTTGCGCTTGGCTAAAAGGGATCATCCTGGAGAATAGCCACACAGCGGGTGGATGGATGAAGGGATCATCCCAGAGAATAGCTATGTGGTGGAGCGGGAGAAGAAGTGTACTGCACACCCACCCAAAAACCAAAGCCCCTCCTTTCAAATGGCAAACCCAACCAGCGTTGCTTGCTATGGGAAAGGATGGTGCTGCAGTTTGAAACCATTCCCACATGTTATGAAGGCGTAAGAAGCCAACCCCGCGTACCAAAAGGCTTACCATGGCTGCCTGGAAACCAAATTCTGTTGCTCAGCCATGTGTGATGTGTCACCATACTGGCAGGCGCTCAACATAAAAGGCAAAATGAGACCTTGTACCTAAAGCACGTGTGCTGTCTGCTGTGAATTGCTTGATTCACTGTGAAAGAGTCTCCCTTTTGTTCTCAGAAATGTATCATCTTAAATTTTACTCTCCCTTTTTATCCCCCTGCAGGTGCAAATGTTTCTATGCTCCCCCTGTCATCTCTGTCCCTGAGGTTATCGCAGATTAGAAGGAAAAAAAAACCAAAACCAAACCAAAACAAAAACCCGCACTCACGCTGACATGTTTTCCAAGCTCATGCAGTCCTCCTGCACTGATAGAGCACAGCTGAATGCATGGAGGCATTCAGTGGCAGAATCCAGGAAAGCATTAAGTGAGCACGAAGAGCAGAGGCAGGAGGTGATGCTGAGGCTAATGGAGGAGCAAACAGACATGATGAAGCGTCTGTTGGAGCTCTAGAAAAGCCAACAAGAGCACAGACCCCCGCTGAATCCATTGTATAACTGCCTGTCCTCCTCCCCAAGTTCCATATCCTCCTCACTCAGACGCCCAAAAACGCGGTGGGGGGAAGGCTCTGGGCACCCAGCCACTCCACTCCAGAGGATGGCCCAAGCAACAGAAGGCTGTCATTCAAGCAGTTTTGATTTGTAGTGTGGCTACAATAAGCAGTGTGCCCTTGTCCTTCCCTCCTCCTGCACTCCACCCCACCCAGGCTACCTTGTCAGTTATCTCACTTTTTTTTTTTTAATTAATAAAGAAAGAATGCATGGTTTCAAAACAATAGTTACTTTTTTCCTTTGCCAGCTGTGATCGAAGGGGGAAGGGTGGTTGGCTTACAGGGAATTAAAATCAACAAAGGGGGAGGGTTTGCAGCAACGAGAAACACACACAACTGTCACACCATAGCCTGACCAGTCATGAAACTGGTTTTCAAAGCCTTTCTGATGCGCAGCGTGCCTATCTGTGCTCTTCTAATTGCCCTGGTGTCTGGCTGCTGAAAATCGGCCACCAGGCGATTTACCTCAACCTTCCACCCGCCATAAATGTCTCTCCCTTACTCTCACAGATATTATGAAGCACACAGCAAGCAGCAATAACAATGGAAATGTTGGCTGCGCTGAGGTCTAACCTAGTCAGCAAACAGCGCCAGCAAGCTTTCAAATGTCCAAAGGCACATTCTACTACCATTCTGCATTTGCTCAGCCTATAGTTGAACTGCTCCTTACTACTGTCCAGGCTGCCTGTGTACGGCTTCATGAGCCAAGGGAGTAAGGGGTAAGCTGGGTCCCCAAGGATAACTATTAGCATTTCAACATCCCCAACGGTAATTTTCTGGTCTGGTAAGTAAGTCCCTTCTTGCAGCTGCTCAAACAGCCCGGAGTTCCTGAAGATGAGAGCGGCATGCACCTTTCCCGGCCACCCCACGTTGATGTTGGTGAAACGTCCCTTGTGTTCCACCAGTGCTTGCAGCACCAATAAGAAGTACCCCTTGAGGTTTATGTACTGGCTGCCAAGATGGTCAGGTGCCAAGATAGGGATATGCGTTCCGTCTATCGCCCCACCACAGTTAGGGAAACCCATTGCAGCAAAGCCATCCACTATGACCTGCACATTTCCCAGACTCATTACCCTTGACAACAGAATGTCAGTGATTGCACTGGCTATTTGGATCACAATAATCCCCACAGTAGACCTGCCCACTCCATACTGATTCCCGACTGACCGGTAGCCATCAGGCGTTGCAAGCTTCCACAGGGCTATCGCCACTCGCTTCTCAACTGTCAGGGCAGCTCTCATCTTGTTATTCCTGTGCTTCGGGGGGGGGGGGGGGAAGCAACTCACAAAGTTCGAGGAAAGTAGCCTTACGCATGTGAAAGTTTCGCAGCCACTGGGAATCATCCCATGCCTGCAACACTATGTGGTTCCACCAGTCTGTGCTTGTTTGCCGGGCCCAGAATCAGCGTTCCAGTGTATCAACCAGCCCCACTGCCGCCATGATGTCCCAATTGCCACAGCCCATGCTTTCAGGAAAGTTTGTGTCCATGTCTCATCACAATCGTCATCGTGCTGGCGTCTCTTAGCCCAGTTCTGCACATACTCCAAGATAATGCATGAGGTGTTTACAATGCTCGCAAAAGCAGCGGTGAGCTGAGCGGGCTCCATGCTTGCCTTGGTATGGTGTCTGCACGGGTAACCCAGGAAAAAAGGCGCCATTGCTTTGATGGAGAGAGGGAGGAGCGACTAACGACATGTACCCAAAACCACCCGCGACAATGTTTTTTCCCCCATCAGGCATTGGGAGCTTACCCCAAAATTCCAATGAGCAGCGGAGACTGCGGGAACTGTGGGATAGCTACCCATAGTGTACCGCTCCATAAGTCGATGCTAGCCAGGGTATTGAGGACGCACTCCGCTGACTTAATGTGCTTAGTGAGGACATACACAATCAACTGTATAAAATCGATTTCTAAAAATCGACTTCTATAAAAACAACCTAATTTCGTAGTGTAGACTTCTGACTTCGTAGTGTGGTCAGAAGTAGTGTAGACTTCGTAGTGTAGACTACTCTTCTGAATTTGTTTTCAAACATGTATTTAAGTGACCTGATTTTCAAGTTGTGGCCAATTACTTTAATACACAACGGCTGAAATCAACTCATTCTGCCAAGACCTGAGGGTTCTGTTCCTGTCCCACTTACAAATAATAATTTCATTCACACCTAAAGGAGTGTAAAGAACACAGTTTCCTGCACAGTTCAGTGTTAACTGAGGTCACCAGATGTTATAGAAGAGAGAGACCCAAGGACTGAAACTTAAGCCTTGACAGGTAAAAAGTATTTCCATTCCCCTTAACACATGCTTATGTACATATTTTTAGATCTAGATGTATGTTTTCTAATTGATTTGGGATTGCTCCCCCTTTTTACTGGGCTTTTAAGTGAACTAAATTGTTAATATATAGAAACTGTGGTTCTTTGAGATGTGTGGTGCACAATTATATTCCACTTCATGTGTGTCTGTCCAGTGCACTTGAGCCAGATACTTTTGGTCAGCAGTACCCATCAGGGGAGTTCATGCACTTTATGTGCTCTCGGTGCCTCCAATGAAGGGCATGAAGGACAGGGCTGGCCACCCTCCCTTCCCCCCCTTTCCTTCATACCAGAATCCTAGTTGATATCATACTCAGAGTAGCAGGGATGGAGGGTGAGTCATGGAATATATATATGTACATGGTACATCTTGACGTACCAGTTATTGTAGAGGTAAGTAATTGTTTATTCAAGTGGTTGTATACATATATATTCCAAGTTAGGCAATTCTCAAACAGGGCTGTCCATTGGCGGTGTAAATTCAACTAGTGCATGCAAAGAACTCTGGCAAGCTCAGTCATGTGTGCAGGATATCATGTGTCCCAGCAGCTTGAGACAGAATCTCGCTGTTGTTCTCGAGAGAGACCACAGACTGGTGCACAGGGTTAAAATGGACTGGAACATTCCCTGAGGTAGATATGTGATTGCAGATGTTGAGTCAAGAATGGCCCCAATAAACTCAATTCTCTAAATTAGACACATTATCAATTTGTCTATGTTTATTTCCCAGACTCAACCGAGTAGCGCCAGGAACTGATGGATGCTATCTGTGACTTTTTGCCTTTAGTGACAACAGATTTGTCAATTATCCAGATACAGGAATACCTGGATACCCTTTGGTAAGCCACTGCCATAAGCTTTACAAAAACTTCTGGGGGTTGATGAGAGGCTGAACAGAAGTACTGTATATGGATAGTGGCGATCCCCACACCGAAAACCTAGGATATATCCTGTGGCTGGGCTGGATAGACACTCAAAAACAGGCACTCTGTAGATCAAGAGTATCATACCAGTCATTCAAATTGAGAGAAGGAATACTGTCCTGAACATCATCGTTTTGATGAAGGTGTTCAGGTCTCTTAGGTCTAGGATAGGCCTTAGATTTTTTCTTTTTAGGGATGAGAAAATTATAAGAATAAGAAACACTTCTCCTATGCTGTGGAAAGACCTGCTCTATAACTCCAAGATCAAGAAGAGATTGTACAATCTCATAAGGGTCCCTGAACAGGGAGTGGAAAGGTGAATGGGGGACTGAAAGGGAATGGTTAATCCCAAATTCCACAATGTCTAGAACCCAATAATCTGAGGTGATGGCATTCCAGACACCTTGGAAGTGGTACTACTAATTCCCAAAGGGAGGAGACAGGTTGGGAAGATCTGGTACAACATGAATTCTGCTCCTGAGTAAGTAGTTAACTCTGCTGCTTTGAGGTTTGCAAATGCTGATGAGAGGTCAAGTGTGGCAGAAGCTTAGGAAATTTGTGTCTTTCCCAAGCTGGATCATATTGCCTAGGTCAGGGGTCTCAAATGACCATGAGGGCCACATGAGGACTAATACATTGGCCTGAGGGCCGCATGACTGACCCCCGACTCCCCCACTGCCCCGGCCCTGCTCCCACTCCACCTCTTCCATGAGGCCCCTCCCCTGCCCCACCTCTTCCATGACCCCATTCCAACCCCTTCCCCGAAATCCCCACCCCAACTTCGCCCCCTCCCTGCCCCCAGGGGATGCAGGAGGGGTGCAGGGTGCAGCAGGGGGCTCAGGGCAGGGGGTCCGGGTGCAGGAAGGGTGTGGCAGGAGGTTGGGGTGCAGGAGGTGTTCAGGGGGCAGGTTCTTTGTTCTTCTGGAGAGCGGCCTTCTAAACAAAACAGGAACCATTGTACATCCATCATTTAGCGGCATAACAGCCTGAGAGAACAGATGTTTTTTAAAACCTGGGGATTTTCTGACTAACAACTTCAGCAGCAGCAGTAGTAGTACAGGAATACCACCCAAGGAAATAGAGAAGAGACTTACCTCAAAAACTCAGAGAGAAAAGGAAACACTATTTTAAAAAAGCCTATCACTAACTGCTACGTAAACTAAGCTAATTATATATGAGTGCTAATAAGTGCTGAATGACAAAGAGCAGTAGATGATGAGAAGAACTTGAGAAGGGTCAGGGTGGCCCCACCCTTTATGCAATCAACTGGAGGCACGAGGACACTCAGGGTACAGGAATCACCCCAGTGGGTACTGCTGACCAATCATCTTTGACTCAAATGCACTAGATGCGCACACACCCTAACTGGAATACATATGTGCACAAGCATTCAAACTTTCTCTTCACCTTTCATATCTGTGTTTAAATGCCCCCTGCCTTCTTTAGAAGTAAGTGCTGTATTGCTCATACTTCCATTGTTTTGCAGATATATTTTAAGGAACAGTTATTAACAGAGCCCCATGTAAAATTCGATTAGTTGGCCTTTTGATTGCTGCAAAATTATGGATTGCTCTTAGAATACCACACAGTTGTACCCCAGAATCAAGGTGGATTTTCTGTTGCAACTAAAAATAGCCTTTAGCAAAAAGTAGGACCAAATTTAGTGTAACCAGAGGATTATATACACATTTATTTGTGCAACTATATAGTTTAACTTCTTTATTCAGATTCCTAATTTTTATTATACTAGAAAATGATGAATGATGCATTTCTTATTTACCAGATGATTAATGATTTAGTTGTGATTTGTGTCAAGGTCTGTTTGGATGGACATTCAAATTCAATTAAAATACACAAAAACAGCATTTTAATTTTTTTTATTAAATAAAACTATATTAAAAATGCTGAATACACAAGAAAAAAGTTAGTCAAAGTTTATCAAAACATGTTTTGCATTTAAAACTAACTGATTTCTTAAATAAAGGAAATATCTGTAGTTAATGAATTTACCTGATTGTTTCTGGTCACCATGTTCTACAAGATTTTAGCATGAGTACATCTCATCTTCTTACACTCAGTGTTTATTCAGAGATTGTAAAACAAGCATCCCTACTTTTTTAACTCCTAATTGTTTTCTCAACTAGCTATTGAACAGAACTAGCTGAAGAAAATGAAATGAAGAAAATATTCTCTCTGCACATACAGAAGAGGCTACTGCTATTAAAAGCTGGTCCCATTGCAATAAACTGCTTAGTTCGTGACTTCCACCAGCTCTGTAGTCTGACTTTCCTTAAAACTTGACAGCAAACATGTACTGTAATATTTTATTTTGTATTTAACTTAAATTATGTTAATAAATTATAATAAGTTAAGGCCTGAGCATAGGTTGTCCTAATTTCAAATTTAATTTTAAGAAAATTTATTTAAAAAAAAATAAAACTATTTAAATAAACTGATTTTTTTAAAATAATTTTTATCGGCCTCATTTTTTAAGGTTTAAGAGGGAACCCTTGCAAGCTAGAAGTATAATCAAGAAGCAAGTATAACCAATTCAATAACATATGTCACAGTCTACCAACCAGTCTGAAACACTAACTCTGAAAGATGCTAAATGCTCCACTCATCTGTTTGGTGTTAACCCCAAACTGTCAACATTAGCTATTTAATTTCTGATCATGTTAGTAGTAGCATCAGTTTAATGCGCTTTTACATTGTTATGGTTGCTTTGACAGATTTTGGGGTAGGTGTTACAAGGTGACAGCTAGTTGGTATAAAGGGCTCCTGGAACGGAGAATAACCCCTAGTTATAACCAACCCCTAGATGGTTGGAGATAGAGGAAACTGAATCCAGAGGGTGAGGGGGGAAAAAAAAGATGCATCACCTGTCCTCCAGCAGCAAGAGCCAAACTGCCTCCTGGATAACAAAAAACTCCAACTATTGAAACTGCCAGTTTCCCTCCCCATCCCAGCCAGTTCCTAGAATGCAGGGACTCATTAGTTCAAAAAAAAAAAAGTCTCTTCATGCAGTACATTTAAATCTTAGAATCTGGGAGCAGCAGCATAAAGTGCAGTAGAACCTCACAGTTACATACACCTCAGGAATGGAGGTTGTTTGTAACTCTGAACAAAATGTTCTTTCAAAAGTTTACAACTGAACATTGACTTAATACAGCTTTGAAACTTTAGTACACAGAAGTATTTTTTTTTAGTAGTCTACAGTTAACACAGTATTGTACTGTAATTTGCTTTTTTTTTTTGGTCTCTGCTGCTGCCTGATTGTGTACTTCTGGTTCCAAATGTGGGGTGTGATTGACGTCAGTTCGTAACTCTGGTGTTCGTAACTCTGAGGTTCTACTGTAAACTGAATCAAAATAAAAAACACAAGGAGTATTGTACTGATCCGACAGGCAATGAGGGGGCAATGCGGAATGATTGGGGCCTAATGTGCCACACAGGTCAGGGGCCTTACTTATTTGACACCTTGTCCAATGTTAGTTTTCTTGTCACCCAGTAGAACAGAACACTGCATCCCATCAGAAACTGCATACAGAGCAGGTCAGCTCTTGAGTCTATGGTTTTCAAAAATTAACTAAATTGCTTAACTTTGATTTTCGTTAGCTGAACCTAACATGATAAACAATTATTTGTGGTAGCTACTCAATCTTGACTGAAGCGGCAGTAGAATGAATGGAGAACATTAAGGTACATTAATCAACTCACATTGCTAGTGTCGATTGTGTTGCTAGGAAGAAGTTAGCAGAATTGACTTAGTATCTTACCAAGTAATGTTCTTACAGATAGATACTTCAAAGGCAATTGAAAAAAGTTTGTCAGTTATAGATTACAGGTTTGGTTCACCTCATTTTAGCAGTCTAAAACTTCCAGATTCCTCAGAACTTTACTCCTGCTTAATACACTGCAACTGAAAATGAACTGTATGCATTAATTTATTTAAACTTAGCTGACCGTCCATGAACTGGAATTGGGGGCATCAACAAAAAGATACTGAATATTCTCTCTTTGAAACTAGGTGGATGAAAAAAAATTCAGTATTATTTGCTACAAAGAAAAAACTTTTTTAAAGCCTATATTGTGATCTACTCAAAAGAGCTGTGGGTCAAACAAGAATAAGAGACATAGTCCAAAACTATCAACACAGATACACTTAGAAATAAAAAAAAAATTAAAAAGGCCAATCACTACTCTAAATATCACAAATAAGAAAATAAGGAAACAAAAGTGTTGAAAAAGCTAGAAAAGGTGTTACATACTTACTTGGTGTGAAAGCAAATCTGTGCTTACATAATTCACAGTATTCTTTTCTGCTGTGTTTCAGCCACTGAACTAAGCTGCAAAGAAACACAAACACAGGGCTAAAATGTGTCTGCACTTAAAAATTTAAGACATCCAAACAATTGATTTCCTGATACTTGTGAAAAGTTCAAGTCTAAAAAAATTGCAGTTGAAAAGCTAATAATTGTATTTATGAATTTATCAAATATATTAAGCCTGTTAAATCAATACAGATAGATTGGCCCACTATGAAAATGAAATTGGTATGCAAGAATGGAAAAAGAGGGTGGGCTACCACTGGTAATTGTGACTCTTCAAGCAGATGTGTTTGTGCTACTGATGATGTGCCCTCCTCGGCTGTGCATTAGCTCAAATCTTATAGACACTACTATCCAAAAAGCTAACACACACAAGGCACATGCACCTCTATTAATGTGGACCTGTAATTATTTTTTCTCCCTCTGAGGATTGTTTGTACAAAGTACACTTGCATATCTAAGATTGAAATAGTAAGCGATTGTGTAATTAACCACTATCATAATACAATCGCACTGGGGGGCAGCTTTAACTTTGGCATTTTCATGATTAACTGTGCAATCATAACATTGCATTATTATAAGATTTTTAAAAGTTTAAATATAATATTTACCCTTGGGTGTTAGACCTTTACACTCTAATTCATATCCATAAAGGTGCAGAAAGATATACTAATAATTTAGTAAGTTTAGTTAGCCGTCTTCCTGATGCGCACAGTTTATAAAAGACTACCAGTAAAATACTACTGTATTCGTAAGCAGGAATGATTGTTACAACATGTAGGTGCACATACTTTGGTTTTCACATGCTCTTTACTCTACAGAGACAGAAAGCAGGCAATGTGAGCTAACCTGTAAGAACCATCCAAAAGTTTACATTTAAATATAATTTTTCCACAAACTAACTTTTCTGCTTACATACTAGTTATTCTGAAGACCTAACACGTATCCCTTTTAGAAAACGTTTGTGTTTTGTTTAAAAAATTTAAACTTACCATTCTTGATGAATAAATTTAATACTGCCAGTACACACGCACGGATGATAGAGGGGTTTCTCAGGTGTTCCTTCAGACCGACACACCCTACATATGTCTGCGGGCCAAAACAAGAAACTTATCATTTTGCTTAAAGTTTCTCACATATTTAATATCAAAATAAATTAAGAATAAAAAATAATGGAAAATATAGCATTATGGTCAAGGATGATGCCATATAGTAAAATAAAACCATGCCAATTTAAAATGAAAATAAACTGAAAAATACACAAGACATATTTTGAACTTGGCAAAATAAAGATCCTATGATCTCCAGAAAAGCAGAACAGAATTCTGCATCTTCTTCCTGAACACCCTGCCACTGTGAAAAACTGATAAAAATCTCTACCACACAAAAACAAAAGATTGAAAGGTTCTGGAATTAACAAGTATATACAAACACACAACTGTGGAGGACGCATGCATGAGCACACTGGATGTGAAGATATTTGTACTGCTAAAACAGCAACGCATGGGGTCATCTAAGGACATAAGCTGATGCTCCCAGACAGCTGTCTCTCAACTTGGCACTGGAAGCTGAGAGTAGTTGTAGAAGTTTTATGCAAAGTAAACAGAAGACAGGAAGGTCTGGGGTCTAACCAAGGATGTGTCATTTGGGATACTAGCCCTGACCCTACTAAATTATTGTTCTCAGCATTTTAGTGGAACTAAAAAACAAATTAAAAAAAACCCCACTGCTTTAAAGTGACAAAAGCTGAAAGGTATACTTGATCAAGTGGACACAAGTTCTACCTAATTAGAAGCAATATAGGTTTCAGGAGCTACAGAAGAGCAGAATAAATTCTGCCTCTTGTTCCATAATCCTATCACCTGATTTCTCCTGAGTTAACATAGCTGTGGGAGATTTTCTGAACTGAAAAACATGTTATTTCTATTTATAAGAGCAGACACAAAGCCTACCCCAACTCTAGATGCTCTTGACAATTAGCTAAACACAACCAATACAGATGGAACACTTAAGTAAATAAAATATTTTATTTAAGAGTCATTATCCTAGCCAAAAATCATCTGTATGAAAATACCAGCTCCGTGCCCTGTGTTAAACATTTGTGTCAAAGAGTCAAGAAAGTGCCACATCTGCTTATGTTCGTATCTTTTTGTGCTCAGCTGGAACTCAAACGGTTAATGTTTTACTTTCTCTAAAAGTCAGAAGCAATAATAATACATAGCTGTTTTCATACACAGACCTCAAATTATGTACTGAACACTAGCCTCTGTATATGAGGCTAAGACAGTCCACCCCAAGTTTAGTTTTCAGTGATTGGCCATAAGAATGTAAGTAATTCAGGAGATGATAGGAGGAAGAATAACTTGGTACATTTGATTCAGGTCTCTGGACCATTTACATGGACCTCAAAGCTAAAATTCAGTAAGCCCAGAAACATCCTGAATGCAGCATCAGTAATTTTACAGATTGACGTGGTCAGCACTGAATTTGCCTGTTAGTTTCATTACCTCATAAGACATAGTGATGAGACCTTTTTATTAACCTATCACTATTACCCAGGATTATCATCACTACACATATGAAGTATGGCTGACTCATCTGTGGACAGCAATGGGAGGGGATTGTGTTGCTCTTAGGTAAGTAAGTATAACTTTCTTATTGAGTTTTCTCAAAAGATGGTGTAGAACAATTGCTCCTCCTCCCTGTGGGCACTGCTAAGATGTTCTAGAGCAGGGGTGGGCAAACTTTTTGGCCTGAGGGCCACATCGGGGAATAGAAATTGTATCGCGGGCCATGAATGCTCACAAAATTGTGGTTGGGGTGCAGAAGGGGGTGAGGGCTCTGGTTGGGGGAGGCTCAGGGGTGCAGGCTCTGGGCGACACTTACTTCAAGTGCTTCCAGCAGCAGCATGTCCCTTCTCCAGCTGCTATGTGGAGGCATGGCCAGGCGGCTCTGCTGCATGCTGCCCCATCCGCAGGCACCACCCCTGCAGCTCCCATTGGAGTGACGGAGGAGGCCACTGGAGCACGGAGGAGCTGGAGGGGGGCCATGCCGCTGCTTCCGGGAGCCGTGTGGAGTGGCCCCCAACCCTGCGCCCTGACTGGAGCGAGGCAAACCCCAGACTTCATTTCCTAGTGGGAGCTCGAGGGCCAGCTTAAAACAGCTGGCAGGCTGGATCCGGCCCGCAAGCCATAGTTTGCCCACCCCTGTTCTAGAGGATTCCCTTTTCTCCCATTCCTGTTGAACAAGCATAGGGGGCCATCAAGGGTATGTCTACACAGCAGTATAAGCCCAGGTCTGAGCCTAAGCTCAAGGCAAACCCCCCTTGCGTCCACACTGCAATTGTACTAACCTAGGGCTCAGGACCCTGCAGGGTCTCAGGACCCGAGTCAAGCTAGGGCCAAGGGTCTGAGTCCTATTGCTTTCCTATGTACATGTGGCCTTGGCTTGACTTGGGTTCCGGGTGTCCTCCAGATATATCGCACCCTTACTGGTGGCAGAGTAATAGCACTGCAGGGAGCATCATTACTGCCTGGCCAAGCATGGTCCCCATTCCTGCTCCTCCTGCAATGATGACTCCAGCTCCTGCTCCTCCTGCAATGACGACTCCAGCTCCTGCTCCTCCTTGCTGCTGCGCAGCGCTTGCCTGGAGCATGTGGCAAAGTTGCCAGGCCAGAGGTGACTCCTGGCTGTCGGGATATTGGGGGTCATCCCTCCGCAGGCTGGGCTGAGCTGGGAGCTCCACTCAGTGGTTCACGCGAACAGGTTGTTAAATTTAGAAGCAGTTTTAGAATCGGTTGTTACGGCTCCCCCGTCCCCTCTCCTGCCTTCCCTCCTCTCGCAGAGCCTCAGCATGCCACACCGCTGGCACCAGTGCTCTGGACCACTCCTGGGCAACTCTGCAGCTCCTGCCGCTTTGAGCAGCATGGTCAGGGGGCCGGGCCGGGCGAAGGGATTGGATAAGGGGCCATGGTCAGGGGGCCGGGCCGGGGCTGGGAGAAGAGATTGGATAAGGGGCAGGGAGCGGTTGGAGATTCCGAGGGGGCGGTCAGGGAACGTGGGGGGGGGGGGGCGGGGCGCGGGCGGTGGGGTTGGGTAGGCAGTCGCCGCCCAAGAAAGTCCCATCCAGGCTGGGGCTCGGCTGGGACAGCCCCCCAGGCCAAGGGGGCCCCAACTCATGGCGCTAGGGAGGGTGCATGGTGTAGGGCTCAGTGTTATAGAAGGGGGCTGTTGGAGAAGGGGCTCGGTGCTAGAGTGGGGTGCATGGAGCAGCACTGTTTGGGGGCGTGGGGCTATGGAAGGGCTGCGGGGCCCCACATCCTGTCTCGGGGCAGGGGCCGGGCTGCGGCTGATACTTGCACTGCACAGCCATATGGACAGCCGCTCCAGGGCCCCGCACGCAGAGGCCGATCTAATGCCACCTCGCTCAGCAGCCGCGGCCGAGCTCCATGCTGCTTCCTGCCTCGCCCAGGAAGCACGACCGGCTGTGCTGGGCAGGGAGATCAGGCACCATGTGACTGGGCGCTGCATACAGCTGGGGAGCCAGGCCCCTGGCCGCAGCAGCCTCCTCTGCCCCAGGAGCCGGGCAGGGCTGGCTGGTGCCATGGCTGGAGGCTGTCTTGGGCGTGCTGGGGTGAGCCCCCATGTCTCTCCCCCTCCTGCACTGTGGGGCTGTTCAGCCTCTGCTGTTCGGGGGCGCTCACATCCCACACTGGGGAGTTGGGCAGATGGCAGCCTTTGCCCCACATGCCAGGAGCAACCCCACTGATGCAAGGGCTGCAGGACTCCTGTGCCACCAGCTGGCACCTGGGATGGAGAACAGGCCTGGGGAGGACAGGGGGGCAGGACAGAGACTGGGGGTGGGAGGGGGTAGGAGAGAGTCTGGGGAGATGGGGGGGCAGGATGGAACCTGGGGGGCAGGATGGAATGGGAGGGGGCAGGACAGAGGCACATCCCTTAAATCAGAACTTTTTATAGGGAACCAGCTGTTAAGATTTTGGCAGTTCATCACTGGCTCCACTGCATAGGGTTGCCAACCCTCCACTACTGTCCTTGAGTCTCCAGGAATTAAAGATGAATATTTAATTAAAGATTGTGTCATGAGATGAATACGTCCAGGAATATATCAAACCAAAACTGGCAATACTATCCACAGGGCACTGCTTGGTCCCCACTCCACGCTCTGGCTCTTGCTTCCGGGCTCCCCCTGCCCTTGCTGGGGCCGCATGTGCAGGGGCACCTGAGTTCATGCACTGTGAGGGCGGTGAGAGGGAGCCAGCCCCAAAACTTCCCTGCAGCCTTTAGTGTGAAGACAGGGATAAGGAATTGCCTGGGGGTGCTGGAGCACACTGCACCCCAAGTCCTTCACCACTCCACAGCCAGGCTGGTGTGTGTGTGTTTTAAGGGATGGGATCTTTGGGAGGAGAGCAATGATCCCCCACTGGGTCATGTGGTCAGGGACACACACTCTGGTCAGAATGGAGCATGGAAGGAAGTAGCTACTTCTGGGGCCCTTGGTGAGGGATTGCCAACAAATGAAAACTTTGATTATTAAGCAGACGAGTGGGTCACCCATGTTGGCTGCTTCTGGAGACTTGTTAGAAAAGTGGGAGTAAGAAGCACCATCAGTTGAACATGGGAGCTCCAGTGTTCAGCTGAGCCAGGGTTAGAAGACTTTAAATGGGGTGGTGACACTGATGCAGTATATATCCCACTAAGGGTGTTCCTCCTGAAGAGTGAGTGATCTTCAGCTTGCACAAGCACACTACTAGAGAGCCTCCAGGGTTTTCAGTGAAGACCGATATGGTCAAGCCATATCACAAAGCCATTGTGCTACTCTCCACCCCACCCCCAACCACACATTTATTTTCCATCACATTACATGGCAATCAAGACCACTCCCTCTCACAAGCACTGTCCCCCCACCCTCTCTCCTCCCAAAATGAGCCAGTTTCCCTTCCCACCCCGAAGCACATAATACCATTTATGTCAATGTCATTTGGTTGGAATAGTATCCAAGCCTGTCCATGAATCTAGACAGTATAGTTTTCCCACAGTGCACCATGCTTCTGTGGATGAAGGGAAAGCAGTGGATGTATTGTTTCTTGACTTTAGCAAAGCTTTTGACACGGTCTCCCACAGTATTCTTGTCAGCAAGTTAAAGAAGTACGGGCTGGATGAATGCACTATAAGGTGGATAGAAAGTTGGCTAGATTGTCGGGCTCAACAGGTAGTGATCAATGGCTCCATGTCTAGTTGGCAGCCGGTGTCAAGTGGAGTGCCCCAGGGGTTGGTCCTGGGGACGGTTTTGTTCAATATCTTCATAAATGATCTGGAGGATGGTGTGGATTGCACTCTCAGCAAATTTGCGGATGATACTAAACTGGGAGGAGTGGTAGATACGCTGGAGGGGAGGGATAGGATACAGAAGGACCTAGACAAATTGGAGGATTGGGCCAAAAGAAATCTGATGAGGTTCAATAAGGATAAGTGCAGGGTCCTGCACTTAGGACGGAAGAACCCAATGCACAGCTACAGACTAGGGACCGAATGGCTAGGCAGCAGTTCTGCGGAAAAGGACCTAGGGGTGACAGTGGACGAGAAGCTGGGTATGAGTCAGCAGTGTGCCCTTGTTGCCAAAAAGGCCAATGGCATTTTGGGATGTATAAGTAGGGGGATTACCAGCAGATCGAGGGACGTGATCGTCCCCTCTATTCGACATTGGTGAGGCCTCATCTGGAGTACTGTGTCCACTACAAGAAGGATGTGGATAAATTGGAAAGAGTCCAGCGAAGGGCAACAAAAATGATTAGGGGTCTGGAACACATGACTTATGAGGAGAGGCTGAGGGAACTGGGATTGTTTAGTCTGCAGAAGAGAAGAATGAGGGGGGATTTGATAGCTGCTTTCAACTACCTGAGAGGTGGTTCCAGAGAGGATGGTTCTAGACTATTCTCAGTGGTAGAAGAGGACAGGACAAGGAGTAATGGTCTCAAGTTGCAGTGGGGGAGGTTTAGGTTGGATATTAGGAAAAACTTTTTGACTAGGAGGGTGGTGAAACACTGGAATGCGTTGCCTAGGGAGGTGGTGGAATCTCCTTCCTTAGAAGTTTTTAAGATCAGGTTTGACAAAGCCCTGGCTGGGATGATTTAATTGGGGATTGGTCCTGCTTTTGAGCAGGGGGTTGGACTAGATGACCTCCTGAGGTCCCTTCCAACCCTGATATTCTATGATTCTATGTTCCTAGGGCTAGAGCAGTGGTTCTCAGACTTGTGTTTTGGTGACCCCTTGCACACAGCAAGCCTCTGAGTGCGACTCCCCTTATAAATTAAAACCGCATTTTTTTTATATTTAAACACCATTATAAATGCTGGAGGTGAAGCAGGGTTTGGGGTGGAGGCTGACAGCTCAAGACCCCCACACACATAACCTTTGGACCCCAAGGAGTCACAACCCCCAGTTTGAGAACCCCTGGGCTAGAGTCTCAACACTGGGGGGAGGTGGCAACGAGATATGCTGGGATATGGTTACTTTGACTCAGATCTGTGCACTGCAGTGTGGATGCCAGAGCCCTAGGTTTGAGCACAGTCAAAAAATTCTTAACGTAGGGTTAAAATGCAATGTAGACACTTCAGCCCAGGTTCCTTGACATGAGTCCGCTGACTTGAGTCCCACTAATCCAGGGGTTCTCAAACTTTTTTTTTGCTGGAAACCCCTTTGAAAATATTTCAGACTGTAACAATGCCCCCCGCCAAAAAAAAAAAAGTGATAGCAAATTACTGTATGTATTCATAGGAGCATACTCAGGATACTGCCACCCTTACTTCTGAGCCGCTGCTGGTGGCGGTGCTGCCTTCAGAGCTGAGGAGCCGGAGAGCGGCAGCTGCTGTACCCCCTCCCATTCCCTCCAGTAATATTTTTTGTGATCTCATGACCCCTGTACAATAGCCTTGCAACCCCTTTTTGGGTCAGGACTCCCAGTTTGAGAAACACTGCACTAACCCAAGACTTACACTGCCGTGTAGACATAGCCTAAGAAGCTTAGTTCTGAGGTAGTAATTTAATATACTGATGACACCCAGCTTTTTTAATCACCCAATCCAATCACTGCTGTTGAATGCCTATCCCAATGTTGGGGTCAGATTGGGACATAGATGAAAACTGGGTGACTAAAACTCAATCCACATAAAATTGAAATAATGTTGGTAGATTAGGGGAAGTAGCCAAATGATAGCGAAGCGGATGTCCACAGCCGATTAAGGACATTTGTCTGCCATTTATTCCATGGGCATGCAGCCTGGCTGTTGTGTTTTAACCTCAGTTATGGCTGAGTGAAAACATAGAAGCAGAGTCCAAAAGTACTTTTAACCAAATGCATCTGAATGGGGCAATGTGACTTTTTTCAGCTGCAACCCTGCTAAAATAACCCAGAAGGGGGGCACCACTGTCTGAAGAATTGGGCACTTGGGTGGAAGTCAGGAGACCTGGGTTTTACTCCTAGCTCTGACATTGTGTGACCATGACCAAGTCACTTCACCGCTCTGTACCCTCACACACACTGTCTAACTTGTTCTATTTAGACAATATGGGACAGTCCCTGTCCCAAAAAGCTTACAATTTGTTTGTACAGTGTTTAGTACAATGGGACCCTAGCTTTGTTTGGGGCTTGTAAGTGCTACTGCAATCTTTAAACAATATATTAATCCATATCTTTGTCACCTGAAGACAGGATTACTGCAATGCACTCTACATGGGGATACAATTTAAATCAATTCAGAAACTTAAGCTGCCACATTTTGCACCAGCTTGTTTATTAAGGCCTTGTCTACACTGCCACTTTACAGCACTGCAGCTTTCTCACTCAGGGGTGTGAAAAAACACCCGAGTGCTGCAAGTTTCAGCGCTGTAAAGTAGCAGTGTAGACAGTGCACCAGCACTGGTAGCTACTCCCCTCCTGGAGGTGGGTTTTTTATAGCGCTGGGAGAGATCTCTCCCTTGATTTCAAAGAAAGGAGGCTGGAGGTAGTACAGTCTCCGAAGGGCATGCTGCAATGCATATGAATTTGTGGAAGTTGCTGTAAAGGATGGAGTTATATCTATGAGGGTGAGGGGAGAGTGGAATTGTGTGGTTTTTTTAAGGAATTTTCTTTCTGGCTGTCAAAATAAGTTTGCGTAACTTGTGTCAGAGGGTGCTGAGAACTTTTGGATAGGTGTTTTTTATTATTGTAGAAATCCAAATATATACGCATATATTAGGCTAACATAATCCAGACTGTAAAGGCAACAGTCAGCTTCAATCTATTCTGTCTCTGGAGGGCAGCCACCTGAAATTAATTACACCCATTATTGCCTATACATTGCAACATTCAAAATGAGTTCTAGCTGCTTAACAAGTATAGTTTTCTACTTGTGTATATAGTTCTCATCTTCCCCTCTGTTTACACGCAATGTGCAGGGAAACCTATGCTGTATATAGCTCTTTATCTTGACAAAAGTTGTTAAAGCCAGATTGCCTAACTATTTTTCTCTGCATACAACACCTCAGTCTACTATTTCCCCCATTAGAGAAATCTCTCTTTGGCATCCTGATGCCTAAAGTTGGAGATTAATATATTTACCTATAAACTAAAATTTAATTCCAAAGCAATAGGAGTATCCTCCACCACCACAAACTGGATTTATATACATGGAAGTTTTAGCGTTTCAAAGTTCCTTTATAAAAGATACACATATGGATATGGCCATGTGGTGATGGAGTTTTGACAGTTTTATAGTGACACAATATAGTCCAGGGGTGGCAAACTTTTTGGCCCAAGGGCCACATCTGGGTAAGAAAATTGTATGGTGCGCCATGAATGCTCACGAAATTGGGGGTTGGAGTGCGGGAAGGGATGAGGGCTCCGCCTGGGGGTGCGGGCTCTGTGGTGGGGCAAGAAATGAGGAGTTCAGGGTACGGAGGGGTCTCCGGACTGGGGCGGGGGTGAAGGCCTCTGGCTGGGGGTGCAGGTTCTGGGGTGGGGCTGGGGATGAGGGGTTTGAGGTGCAGGAAGGTGCTCCAGGCTGCAAGCGAGGGGTTCAGAGGGCAGGAGGGGGATCAGGATTAGGGTAGGGGCGCAAGAGGGGGTCAGGGGTGCAGGCTTTGGGCGGCACTTACCTCAAGCAGCTCCCAGAAGCAGCAACATGTCCCCCCTCCGGCTCCGATATGGAGGCATGGCCAGGCCCTGTCTGCAGGCGCCGCCCCTGCAGCTCCCATTGGCCATGGTTCCCGGCCAATGAGAGCTGCGGGAGGGGGGAAGGGGGGCACTCGGGGCAGGGGCAGAGTGTGGAGCCCCCTGGCTACCCCTGCACATAGGAACCAGAGGGGCGACATGCCCCAGATGCCACGCAGAGTGGGGCAAGCTCTCTACCCCGCTCCCCGGCTGGAGCGCCAGAGTGGGGCAAGCCCCCAGACCCTGCTCCCTAGTGGGAGCTTGAGGGACGGATTAAACTGTCTGGAGGGACGGATGCAGCCCCCAGGCCATAGTTTGCACACCCCTGATATAGTTCATTAGCGTGATGTTAACAGCATGTGTTTAGAAAAGATATAATCAGAGAATGCTAACTACAGTTTTAATCCAACTTTTAAAGAGTTATCAGCTATTACATTTCAACATATACCAATATACTGTTAACACAGGGGGCAAACTGATAACTGTAAGAGTGAACCAGGACTTGAAAAAGTCACTCATCCATTCCCCACAACTGAGTGAGAAAATGCCACTTGTAAGTGCTATAGAAGTTCAAATGTTAAATTTAATGCTTTTGTATATACTATAGTAGTCCCCTTAAACCCCAAACACAATTGCATCTCATCACACTACAACAGGGGTGGGCAAACTACGGCCCGGAGTCATTTTAAGCCGGCCCGCGAGCTGCACCACGCGGTTCGGCCCCCTCCAGCTGGGGTGCTGGGTCGGGGGCCGCACCACGCAGCTAGGTCCCGCTCCAGCCAGGGCGCTGGGGCCGCACCACATGGTTCCCTGAAGCCACGGCATAGCCCCGCTCCGGCTCCTACGCGCTCCAATGGGAGCTAGAGGTGCTGTGCCTGCGGATGGGGCAGCGTGCAGAGCTGCCTGGCCACACCTCCACGTAGGAGCTGGAGAAGGGACATGCAACTCCTTCCAGGAGCCACTTAAGGTAAGCACTGCTCGAAGCCTGCACCCCCCGAGCCTCTCCCCATACCCCAACCCTGAGCCCCATCCCGCTCTCCAAACCCCTCAATCCCAGCCTGGAGCACCCTCCTGCACCCCAAACCTCTCATCCCCAGCCACACCCCAGAGCCTGCACCCCAAGCCGGAACCTGCACCCCTGCCCCAGCCCTGATCCCCCTCCCGCCCTCCGAACCCCTTAGTCCCAGCCCACAGCATCCTCCGACACTCCAAACTCCTCATCCCCAGCCCCACCCCAGAGCCCGCACTCCAACCCCAATTTTGTGAGCATTCATGGCCCACCATACAATTTCTATCCCTATCAGGTGTATCCCCTCAGCTCCTTCAACATTTACACACTCCGCCATCAGGAATGGGCTTGCTGCCTGTTATTTTGTTTATCCTCCTCAGGAGGCTATACTCCATTGCTAGCACTAATAGCTTCCCACCTCCCTAAAACAACTATTTCCATGAGTCTCTCAGACCCTATTCTGTATATAAGCCCCAACCTCCATTGAGTGCAGCAGGAAGGCAACCAATGTTTCTGAGGTTTCTGACACACTCTGCTGCTACCCAATTAGTAGAGGTGAATCCATAAACATGTCAGGTGCTACTGAGCAGCAAATCCTTTGCTCAGTTATGGAGCATATGTTCTGATGCCACTATGGTCTGAGGTTGCGAAACTGTCATTCAGGTCTGCTCATTCTCTGATCCCAAATCATCCCCCTTTTCCACACCCTTCCCACCCCAGTTAGTCTCCCAACCCCATGATGCTCAGAGTCCAGAAATGAAGCCATAATAAGGATACTGAGGCTGTAAAGGCACTGCCATGGTGCTCCTGGGAAAAGGAGAGGCTGTTTGGGCCACGTTCACCTGAAGTCCTCCTGGCTTTGCAGGGCAGTGAGAGGAAGCCTAGCTAGTCTCCATACCCTCATGATGCTATCAGACTCTACAGTTGTTGATGAGTTATTTCTGGAGGAAGCTGAAGACTCTTAAAGGGAAACTCCCTGGAAATGAAAGATGAATGCCAGGGTCTGAGCGCCAAAGTCCTAGGTTTGAAGGAGAGGGCAAAATCTCTAAGTGTTTTGGATAGGCCTTCAGAGCAACTGTAGAGTTTGAGGGCAAATAAAGCTCCAGAGTAACATACAAACATACTAGACATAACCTATATACTGTATTCCAGAGGCCTACTGAAACAGCCCTAATGATTCTCAGTGTACTAAAGAACTAGCCAGTCTGGCCTGGTCCACACTAGAAAAATTACCTGTTGCTGAGAAGAGGTATCAGCAGCACACTGCAAGTTTAGAACATGGCTTTTCATGATCAACACCATTTCAGAAAACAATGAATAAAATGAAATTTATTCCAAGAAAGTCAACCAGGGTTTTCTCAAATGGTGCTGAACACTATGTGTCCTGTTCTCCAAATGCAAATTAAGCTGTGCAGTTTAACCAGTGTTGGACCTGCTGCTGACAACTGGTGTCAGCAATCGGTAATTTTTCTAGCGTAGATCTGGCCTCTGACTTGACTCAATTCAATGTATTCTCTTTTATCTAGAGGCTTGTTTATTTCACTACTAAAAAAACTAGTGCAGTAACATTTTCTCTTTCTCTGAGAGAATCCCATACTAATAAATAACATTACTGTTCTAAACAATCAGCTGAAACTTAAGATAAATTTGCAGTGCACCTCATCACAAGTCCAAAAATAGATATGGCCATTATGAAGACAGTATAAAAGACTAAGCAGTTATTTAACATTTGCAAGTGCACTTTTAACTGATTCTAAAGAGTCTGACTTTAGCATTAAGTGCTGAATGTATCGAGTCAACAACAAAGAAGGGCACGACCATGAAGTGCAGATCCACTGATAGTCACCTATTCCTGTTTGATAAAATAATTGCAGGAAGTTGTAGACTGTATCTATTTTATTTTATTTCCCAGTTTTCTAATGCTTTTTTTTCAAGAAACTGAAATATAAAATACATGATTACATTACCTCAAAATGACAGCCTTCATGCTGTCAACGTCAGTGTGCAATAAGTAGGCCCAACATTCATGAAGAAAAATGAAAACTAGTGCCTCTTGTCTTGATTTTTGTAGGGTTGTCAACAAATACCTTAACTACATTTTTTTCTTTTTTGCAAATTTACAGGTCTTCTTTATTACACTTTTTCACAACCTCAAACCTCAACCCTCACCAGCAATTTAACTGATTTTTTGAGAGAATAACAGTTTAAAAAGTAAATAGCAAAAATATATCAGCTGCAGGAAGCCTACCAAAAAACCACTGGACAATTAAGGTGCGAATGAAGCACTCACAGCAGACAAAGCCCTTGCAGAAAAGATAAATGAATGTTTTGCATTGGTTTTCACTGCAGAAGATATGAGCAAGATTCCTACATCTGAACCATTCTTTTTAGGCAACAAGTCTCAGGAACTGTCCCAGGCTAAGGAGTCAGAGGACGTTTTAAAACAAACTGATAAATTAAACATCAATAAGTCATCAGGATCAGGTGGTATTCACTCAAGAGTTCTGAAGAAATTCAAATATAAAATTGCAGAACTACTATAGTAATTGTGGTATGTAATCTATCATTTAAATCAGCTTAAACAGTACACCCACACCTTGAATACCGCATGCAGTTCTGGATGCCTCATCTCAAAAAATGGAAATGGTACAGAGAAGGGCAACAAAAATTATTAGATTTCAGAGTAGCAGCTGTGTTAGTCTGTATTCGCAAAAAGAAAAGGAGTACTAGTGGCACCTTAGAGACTAACCAATTTATTTGAGCATAAGCTTTCGTGAGATACAACTCACTTCATCGGATGCATTTCAGTGGAAAATACAGGCCCATCTTGATTATCACTACAAAAGGTTTTCTTCCCCCCTCCCCCCCGCTCTCCTGCTGGTAATAGCTCATCTTAAGTGATCACTCTCCTTACAGCGTGTATGATAACACCCATTTTTTCATGTTCTGTGTGTATATAAATCTCCTCACTGTATTTTCCACTGAATGCATCCGATGAAGTGAGCTGTAGCTCACGAAAGCTTATGGTCAAATAAAAAATTATTAGGGGTATGGAAAAGCTTCGACAAGAGGAAAAATTTTAAAAAATGGGACTATTCAGATTAGAATAGAGATGACTAAGGGGAAATATGATAGAGATATATAACATCATGAATGGCGTGAAGACAGTGAATAGGGAAAAGTTATTTACTGGTTCACAAAACGCAAGAACTAAGAGGTCAGCCAATGAAATGAATAGGCAGCGGATCTGAAACAAGCATGAGGAAGTACTACTTCACACAACACAGGATCAGTCTGTGGAACTCTTTGCTGGGGATATTGAGGAAGCCCAAAGTATAACTGGGTTCAAAAAATAATTAGATAAGTTCATGGAAGATATGCCCATCAATGGCTATTAAACATGATGGTCAAGGATGCAACCCCATGCTGTGTGTTCCCCTAAATCTCTGATTGCCAGAAGCAGGGCATGGGTGACAGAGGACAAATTGCCATTTTTTGTTCATTCCCCCTGAAGCATCTGGTACTGGCCACTGACAGAAGACAGGACCCTGGGGCTCGAGACGTTGGTCTAACCCAATATGGTTGCTGCTATATCTGTAGGGCCAGATCCACTGGGCACGCTCACTCAGAGGCTGCCTAACATCACACAGAACAGCCAAAGAGGAGGCCCCTACGTTATAAACTTTAGCCCAGTAGTTAGGGTACTTACTCACTGAGGACATGGGAAACCACCAGTTCCAGTCTCCCCTCTTCCTGCTGAGGAAAAGGGATCTGGACATGGATCTGCCACCTCTGGGCTGAGAGCCCATACCACTTATATTGTTGACATTACCCAAGATTTGTATTTAAAAGAAACAGGCCTTCCAAATCATCTTTCACTTTTAAGAATTACACAGAATACATTTAGCTTTTCCCAAAAGCCGTAAGTAAAGATGCACCAAGTACTTTTCCCTATCACAAGGTATTTGGGGGGGCCGAGAATAGGTGAGATGTGAATACACACGTCTGACAGTGGACAGCGGCACCTCTTCCACGAGATTTCCCCTCCTTCAGGCGGAGTGACTTTGCTGCGCTGCCGAGGGAACTGAAAGCGGCCCAGCGCCCATTCCGCGACAAGCGGAGTTTTCCGCCGAAGTGCCCAGCGCCCTTTGACCGCCAGCAGCACCCGCCGCACCGGGGAGCTGGGCACCACAATAAACCCTGCGGCCGCGGGATCCCGCCGCACGGCGAGCCGCGCCCCCGGCCGGTCGGCCGCCCCGCCCACCCGGCCCCGAGCCCGGCACGGCTCAGCGTCGGTGGGCCCCGCTGCCTGCAGCCCCCCCCCCAAGCGCCGGCTCCGGACTCACCCCCAACGCCGCAGCGGTTACATAAGAGACACCCCCGCCCCCGCACGCGCCGCCCCCCCCGGCCCCCCCTCCACGCACCGCCGCCCCCGACACTGCCCCGACCCCCCACGCGCACAACGGCACGGACACCTCCCCCACCCGCCCTGTCCTCCCGCTGCCGCCGCAAGGCACCTGCAGCCCCAGACGCGGGGTTGGGGGCGGCCCCTCCCGAGTGTAACACCGCCCGCCCCCCCGGGACCCCTTCCCGCCTGGCCCCCGCGCCCGGGGAGGGGTGATCGCGGCCAGCGAGCGCGTTACCTTCCTCGGCGGTCTCCATCTTGTCCGGCTGACGCAGCGCCGCGGCCGGCGGGCGGATGGTGTGACCGCGGTGGGGCGGGGGCCGCGGGGTTCGCAGAGTGAGCACCATAGAGCCAGCCCGGCTGAGCGCAGCGGCCTAGAGCGCCGCGCTCGCCTCCAGCGCCCTCCGGCGGCCGACGCGCGCCAGCCACGCTGCGGGGCCGTTGTTGGCCCAAAGGGGAGCGGGAGGCGGGAGCCTGGGGAGCGTGTGTGTGTGTGTGTGTAACTGTAATTCCCGGCGTGTCTGCAACAAAGAGATACGTGTCCCGAGTAGAGGCCAGCAACGCTCACACCTACGCCTGTGCACACACCACAACACGTGCGCACGCACATGCAAACACATATGCACGTGCGTGGACACCCACTATTCAAGTCTAGCCGACTGTATCGGCGTGGACACAAGCGTTTCCGAAAGGAGCAGATACCTTCGTGTGTGGCTCAGACGCATGCTCCTCTCCACACACACAGAGTGTTCCCTCAAGGGGAATAAGGCAACGCTTCAGAAAGGAAAACTTTCGAACTGGTAAAGGGGAGATAAAAGGAAAGCCCCTTTTCTCAGAAGGTGCAGACTCGACTCCCTCCTGTATCTGCCGCCAGTGGATTAATTTACAGTAAGGGTGTCCCGCCCTCCTTGTGTAACGTAAATAAAATAAAGAGAAGACAAGGTGATATGGTGCAAACAAAGGTAAGTGTATTCAGGGTAAAGGTACAGAAAACTGGGAGAAATGGGGGTGGGGGGAGAAGAAATACAAACCTAACCAAGACAATGAAACAGTGACTGGCTTTAGGAGCTTGAAGCTCAGACCCGCAAAACCTCCCTTGGTGTTCAGAAAAATAATAAATGAAACCCCGATACAGAAACCTCTCCTACTATATTCAGGCACAGCGGATGCTATGCACCGACGCGAGGCCTAGGGCCTTCAACTCTCTGGCTGATTGGGAGCCTTCGAAGAGGACCACTGGGGAGTCCTGACAACTGGTGGACTTTGTCGCAGGCGGGGAGACCCTCTGGGATGATGGACACCAGGAAAGCTGCAGGATTCCCTCACAGGTAAGATGGTTTTGCTGTGGCGGGAATGATGATGATGACAGGCCCCTCCTTTCTCTCTCTTGCTTCAGGATAGATGATGTTCTTCTCGCTAGCTCTGGAACGTTGGGAAGACCCAACCGTGCGCACGCTGCCACTGGAATGGACAGCCCCGTGCAGGCGCTGAGCAAGATCTTATATAATCTTTAAGGCGGGAAAAGTTCTAATGGAATAGAGTGTTGGGGGTTGGTTTTGGCAGGAAAAACTGGTTCTGTCTGGTTTGAGCCAGGGAGCTCCAGTGTCTAAGCTGTGAACAAATTTGCTTACAAAGATGGAGTCCAGGGGTCACAGATGATATACTCCGTATTGGATTTCATTAGAGCCAGTGATTTACATAACCTTTATCTTATATACATTATTAAAACAACGAATTAAACACATTTAAACAATACCAACACAACATTTTTTTCTAACAAGAGAAATGTGCACATAAGAACGGCCATACGGGGGGTCAGACCAAAGGTCCATCTAGCCCAGTATCCTGTCTTCCAACAGTGGCCAGTGCCAGGTGCCCCAGAAGGAATGAACAGAACAGCTAATCATAAAGTGATCCATTCCCTGTTGCCCATTCCCAGCTTCTGGCAAACAGAGGCTAGTGATACCATCCCTGCCCGTCCTGGCTAATGGCCATTGATGGCCCTATCCTCCATGAATTTATCTAGTTCTTTTTTTAACTCTGTTTAGGTGTGGCCTTCACAACATCCTCTGGCAAGGAGTTCCACAGGTTGACTGTGCGTTGTATGAAGAAAATACTTCCTTTTGTTTGTTTTAAACCTGCTGCCTATTAATTTCATTTGGTGTCCCTTAGTTCTTGTGTTATGAGGAGTAAATAAAACTTCCTTATTTACTTTTTCCCCACCTGTCATGATTTTATAGCTCTCTATCATAGCCCCCTCTTAATCATCTCTTTTCCAAGCTGAAAAGTCCCAGTCTTATTAATTTCTCCTCATATGGAAGTCATTCCATACCCCAATCATTTTTGCTGCCCTTTTCTGAACCTTTTCGAATTCCAGTATATCCTTTTTGAGATGAGGTGACCACATCTGCAAGCAATATTCAAGATATGGGCGTACCATGGATTTATATAGAGGCAATATGATATTTTCTGTCTTATTATCTATCCCTTTCTTAATGACACCCAACATTCTGTTCGCTTTTTTGACTGCCGCTGCACACTGAGTGGATTTTTTCAGAGAACTATCCACAATGACTCCAAGATCTCTTTCTTGAGTGGTAACAGCTAATTTAGACCCCATCATTTTATATGTATAGTTGGGATTATGTTTTCCAATGTGCATTAGTTTGCATTTATCAACATGCACAAAAAACATACCCAAATTCACAAGGACTTGTACAGGTGCTCACATGCACACTTCTGCACAGTCACAATGATAAACACGCAGACAAATGCACAAGCACACACACACACGCACACGTGAGTGCACACAAACATATGTATGCACACACACCCACATAAAAGTGTACATATGCCACGTGCATAATCACAGATGGGTACATACATGCACAGATGAAGACAAGCACAGAAATACAACAATGGATACATGCATACATGCAAATACACATACATAAGAACACGCAAAGATACATGCATACAACATCCTCCTACATACACACCTTGTAGTCTCTTTGCTTCATAGAAGACTTTGAAAATTGGACACTTGATGATTTCACGTGGAATAAAAACAGCTTTAAGGAACTTAAACAAAATTCAGACATCATACTTTATGACTCAGGAGGTATATAAACTGTTGCTCTTGACAACAACTAAAATTCAGAAAATATGAAAAGAACAAAATACTAGCAGAAACAACATTATCTGGACCCAGTGAAACATTACATAGATAACTAAAGTAGCCAACCCTTAAGGTGAGAATACACTATAACTGTACATGTGTCCAAGCGTATGGTTGAGCCATAAGAGAAGGCTACTCACCCTGTGCAGTAACTGGTTCTTCAAGAATTAAGGTTGCCAAGAGTCCAGTTTTCAACCAGAATGCCCTGTCAAAAAGGGACCCTGGTGGCTCCGGTCAGCACTGCTGACCGGGCTATTAAAAGTCCAGTCGGCGGCGCAGCGGGGCTAAGGCAGGCTCCCTGCCTGCCCTAGCTCCGCGCAGCTGTGGGAAGCAGATGGCATGTCTCTGCGGCCCCTAGGAGCAGGGGCGATCAGGGAAGCTCTGCATTCTGTCCTTGCCTGAGCACCGGTTCCGCTGTTTTCATTGGCCTGGAACCACGGCAGCCATGCCAGCTGCTTCCAGGAGCAGCACAGACCTAGGGCAGGAAGGGAGCCTGCCTTAGCCCCGCTGCGCTGCAGACTGGGAGTTGCCTGAGATAAGCACTACCAGGCTGAAGCCTGAACCCCAAACCTCCTGCCCAGGTCAGAGCCCCCTCCCACATCCTAATTCCCTCCCAGACCCCGCACCCCATGCCCCCACCCAAAACCCAATCCCCTGCTTCAGATCAGAGCCCCCTCTCGCACCCAAACTCCCTCCTGGAGCCCACACCCCGAACCCGCTCCTGCACCCCAACGTCTTGCCCCAGCCCTGAGCCCCCTCCCGCATTCTAAACTCCTCGGCCCCAGCCCAGAGCCCCCTCTTACACCCCAAACCCCTTATCTCCAGAGCCCGCACCCCCAGCTGGAGCCCTCACCCTCTCCCACATACCAACCCCTTTCCCCAGCCCATGAAAGTGAATGAGGGTGGGGGAGAGCGAGCGATGGAGGGAGGGGTCCCGGAGGGAGGGGGCAGGGCTTCAGAGAAAGGGTGGGGCAGGGGGCGGGGCAAGGGTGTTTGATTTTGTGCAATAAGAACATTGGCAACCCTATTCAAGGTGTGTGTCCTCGTGAGTGCTCCACTGAGGTGAATATGTGCTCCATGTGCCTCAGATCAGAGATTTTAGGTAGCCGTGCCTATTCAGTCTGCACATGTGCTCCATGAAGCCTCGTGCTCTGCACTGTGTCTGTATAGAGTTGCATGGGTGAGCTGCCCTCAGTTCCTTCTCTGATGCAAAACTCCATGGCAAAGAACTCTGAAGCAGAGGGGAGGAGGGTGAGTAGTAGAGTACCCACATCTCAAAGGAACGCAGTTACTGCACAATGTGACAAACCTTCACTTCTTTGAGTAATGTCCCTATGGGTGCTTCACTCTAGGTAATCACTGAGCAGTACTCTCTATGGAGGTGTGGGGCTTTGGAGTCAAGTCCAAAATTGAAGACAGTACAATAGAGCCAAACACTGCATCTGAGGCTGAGGCCTGAGTAACTGCATAGTGTTCAGAAAAAGTAGGAATGGAGATCCAGGTTGCAGCTCTACATATGTCCGTGACAGGAACATTCTTAAGAAAGGCTACTGAAGGGTGTGTTAACACTCTAGAAGGAGGTTGAAGGTCATGAGACTGATAGCAATAGATAATGCAGCCAGATATCCATCTAGAAAGTCTTTGCTTGGAAATTGGAGATCCCTTAATTCCAGGGTTTAAATTCTGATAGAGTATTTCCCAGATTCCTCTATGTCCTCTTCCCCCCCCACCCCCACACTGCCCTCCCCTGGCAACATGCTAAGAAAACTCCAGGAGGGTTGCAAATATTTACTAGAGCTCTGCTCTGGACAGCTCCAGCTGAATTTAAGCCCTGGTCTGATCCCACACTGCAACTCCTGTGACTACGCAGGGGTTTTGGATGAAGGAGCCTTTAGTGGTATCAGATATAATTGTCCAGAGAGCATCACCTCATGGTCCTGATCTGGAGTCCTTGAGCTAAATGGGAGATTTTGCATGTGGATTGTGTTAGAAATACTTCCAAAGATTTAGGTTCAGGCATGAGATTAATTCAGGAGGAAATATCCAAATAATAATAAATAACACATACTTCTAGGGATCCTTGCATGTGCAGGAGCTCACAGCACTTTACAATAGTTAATTAAGACTCATAATCCCAGGAGGAAGGGAAATATGGTTATCCTCAATGGTGAAGAAACTAAAGCACCAAGAAGTGGAGTGTGTTGCCTAAGGTCATAAAACAAATCTTTCAATGTCAGGAATAGATGCAGGCCAAGAGGCTTTCACTCCAGAGCTCTGACCACTGTTAGGATATAGATATTCAGGCCTGTCTGTAAAGGCCTGTACTTTAAGAATTTAGATGTATTCTTATCACTTGGCTAGTTAGAGGTATAAAAGAAAGAATCAAAATCACTGTCTGCCAGTGTAAGGTCCTTCTCTTACTGTGACAGTCTGAGGCCCTGTTCTTAGGCTAAGGCCTTTGGCTAAGCAGCAGAGGCACCCATAAGCTAGGAAGCGAACAGTCACATCCTCACATTCCAAACTAGTCACATTGAAATAAGGTGCTATTGGGCTGTCAGGCACTATCAGGACAGGATTGTATTCCTATCACCTCCAGAGAAAGGGAAGTGCCTAGAAAATGTAAAAGGAAACTTAGTTTGATAGCATCCTGTCTGGCAAGAACTCACTTATCAATAGCTGGGATGTGAAATCCTCACTTCTGTATTATTTTGTCATTATAGTTCCCACTTTGCTATTGTTTGTCTGTATAATCTCTGTCTGGTTCTGTGATTGTTTCTGTCTGCTGTATAATTAATTTTGCTGGGTGTAATCTAATTATTGTGGTGGGATATAATTGGTTAGCTAATCATGTTACAATATGTTAGGATTGGTTAGTTAAATTTCAGTAGAATGATTGGTTAAGGTATAGCTAAGAATATTACTATATAAATTAGGGGCAAACAGGAAGTAAGTTGGGATTCGAAAATAAGGAAAAAGGAACTTGTATTTAAGCTTGCTGGAAGTTCACCCCAATAAACATCGAATTGTTTGCACCTTCGGACTTTGGGTATTGTTGCTCTCTGTTCATGCGAGAAGGACCAGGGAAGTGGGAGAGTGAAGGAATAAGCTCTCTAACAACCACCAACCCATGCTGCCTCCTCTTATCTATATATAACAATTTTGTAGATATTAATATACATGTTATTTCAAAACTTCAGTGTCTGTGAAGAACATAGATCCTATGATGTAATGATTCAGTAAAGCACAAAGGAGTCAAATATAACAAAAATTAGAATTATACCTTTCACTTTCTTCCAATTGCTAAATCCAACTCAGCAGCATTTTTTAATAATAACTACTGGAGTGTCATATGAGACATTTACATATCCCAGAATCTGGATGAGCTTCTTATGCGCTTGACCTCAGTGGTGTCATCCAACCTTCCAAATTGTGGAAGTGATTTTGGGAGGATCGGTGGGCACACCCAACCATCAAGTCATCTGTTATTTTGTACTGCTGAGTTTAATATTCCATATCCTCAACTACCATCTATGGTCACTTAAAGGAAAGCTTGATGAATGGCCTAGTCCAATTTATAAAATGCCATTTGTATATTTCATTCTAAAAATGACAAGAGGGATTGCAAGTTGTGGAGAGAACAGCCTAGATATTTAAGAAGGTCAAAGGGACTATTGAAATGTTAAATGTGATCTGAAGCAAAATCTTTCACATATATTGATTTCATGGCTAAAACCTCTTGAGGGAAAAGAATTTGAAACATTCATGAAAGATGCTGCTTTAAAAAAGAAAAAGAAAGAAAAGGTAGAATTTAGAGGTAGCATGAGGTCCAATATGAGGCCTTGATCCTGCAACTGGATCCAAATGGATGGAACCCTCTGGCCACACAGGGCCCAATGGGTATACCCTTTCACGCCTCAGGATCTGATTGTCGGAGCTGGGCCTCAGATGACATGCTCTTTGAACAAGTGCCTTGTCTCTCCCATTTGTTTTGTAAAGTGCCTAGCATAGTTTTGGTTGCTAAAAAAATAATAAGAATTTAGAATACATTTCTAGAAAGATATTATAACCTTCTTTGAGTTTAACCCATATTCTGTAAGTAAGTCTACTTCCTCTTACCTGGGAGGAAGTAGACTTGTTGTTTAGTTAGGATGTTTGTGTAATGTTTATTCCTCAGGTTAAAGTGTATCCTTGTGTTGGTTACCATGGAATACTGCACTTACGCTTATAGGTGCTAATCCACAGTACTATATAACAGATAAAAGCTCGGTCTCCTAAACTTATTTGAAGTTTAGGATATTGGTTATACCAGAGAGAAAAGATTTTTAAACTAGACTGGACAAAAGCACTGGAGGAAGTTCCATAGGGAACAATCTGTCTTTGCTCATGGGGATAGACTGGATGACCCACTATATCTTTCTTAACTCTAATTTCTATGATTTATTTGCTATGAAAGCTGTTTTTACCAGACACTTACCAGATACCTGAGGCCTTCCTGCTCGCAGCTGCTTCTGCTGTTTTCTCAGTCTGTTTAAATTCATATCTTGCACACCTGATGCCTCCCCTCTCTTAGATACTTTTCTTTGGCCCTTCCCCAATTCTGGTCTCAGTCCTCAGGTTCTGATATATTTAATAAAGATAGGATGAGAGGAAGATAGTAAATATACAAACCACAGTGGGAGAAAAAACATCCTGCCTAAGTCAGGTCAAATTTTGCTGGACTGTTTTTAGGGAATGGAATATGATTGCCTTTTTTTTTTTTTTTTTTAAGGTGCATTCTATTGTAAGTTACATGGACTTCACCAGTGTTTTTCTAGCCATTAGGGGAAAATAAATGACATATAGGGGGAATTCAAGTGCCTCCTCATTCCTTGAGAGTCTATCCAGAAAGTGAGAATGTTGAATTCTGTCCAAACGTTTCCTGCTCTGAATTGGAAAGGGAAGTAGTAGGGGGAAGGATGCAATATAACATTAAATTGCTGCTTTGGATTAACAGCAACTCTTTTAAGAATGATTTCACAAGATGGGTTTGAATGGAATTGAACCTCTGCAGCCCAAATCAATGTAGCAATCCACTGATGAAAGAACTACTTTTAAAGCTGTTTCATATAGTGGATAAAAGTAATATGATTTGGATGATGGACAGGGCTTAAATCCTCATAGAGTATTTCCCAGAGGTCCGTCCCCCTCCCCCCACATCCTATAAAAATTCCAGGGGGGTTGAAAATATTTACTGGAGCTTTGCTCCGGATAGCTCCCGCTGAATTTAAGCCCTGCTCAGTTCTGTCCGCAAAGGAAAGAAACAATCTTGGAGATTTCCTAAAGGGCTTAGTCCTGTCTAGGTAAAAGGCTAATGCCCTTCTGACACTGAGTGTATGTCATGCTGCATTTCCCTTATCCAGGTGTGGTTCAGGGAAGAAAACTGGGCGGTGAATAGGTTGGTTTATGTGGAAGTACAAGGATGCCTTTGGTAAGACCTTGCGGTACAGTTGCAACATGACCTTATCCTTAAAAAAAATACCATGAAGGGGGGATATGCCATCAGACCCCCTCTCTCTCCAACTCTTTGAGCTGAGAAATAATGTCTACGAGAAAGGCTGTTTTCATAGACAAGTTTAGAAGGGAGCAGGTAGCCATAAGTTCAAAGGAAGACATAATAAGGCATCTAAGTGCCAAGATGAGGTCCCAAACTGGAGTCGGGAATCTGATTTGTGGAAAGCCGTTCCCCAATCTCTAGAGACACCTCATCACTGTAGGATGAGGGAACATGGAAAAACCCTCCAACATAGGATGGAAGGCCGTAATAGTTGCCAAGTGTGCTCTAACAGAGTCTAGGGACATCCTCGACATTTTTGGCTCTAAGATGTAATCTAGTATATCTGACAGCAGAGAGGATGTAGATGAGCAATGTCTTAGGTCACACCAGTGACTGAATCTCCTCCACATTTGCAGGTACTTATTACAAGTGGATTGTTTCCTACTATGTAATAGCACTCTCCTTACATCCTCACAACAGGTTGTTTCTAACTCTGCAAACCGTGAATCAGCCATGCCTTGAGCCAAAGAACCTCGAGGTTGGGGTGAAGAATTTCACCGGCATCTGGAGAGAGAAGATGGGGGGGATGGTTTGTGTCAGCGTTCCCTCTCCATCTGAACTCTGGGGTGCAGAAGTGGAGATCATAGAATCATAGAATCATAGAATATCAGGGTTGGAAGGGACCCCAGAAGGTCATCTAGTCCAACCCCCTGCTCGAAGCAGGACCAATTCCCAGTTAAATCATCCCAGCCAGGGCTTTGTCAAGCCTGACCTTAAAAACCTCTAAGGAAGGAGATTCTACCATCTCCCTAGGTAACGCATTCCAGTGTTTCACCACCCTCTTAGTGAAAAAGTTTTTCCTAATACCCAATCTAAACCTCCCCCACTGCAACTTGAGACCATTACTCCTCGTTCTGTCATCTGCTACCATTGAGAACAGTCTAGAGCCATCCTCTTTGGAACCCCCTTTCAGGTAGTTGAAAGCAGCTATCAAATCCCCCCTCATTCTTCTCTTCTGCAGGCTAAACAATCCCAGCTCCCTCAGCCTCTCCTCATAACTCATGTGTTCCAGTCCCCTAATCATTTTTGTTGCCCTTCGCTGGACTCTCTCCAATTTATCCACATCCTTCTTGAAGTGTGGGGCCCAAAACTGGACACAGTACTCCAGATGAGGCCTCACCAATGTCGAATAGAGGGGAATGATCACGTCCCTCGATCTGCTGGTAATCCCCCTACTTATACATCCCAAAATGCCATTGGCCTTCTTGGCAACAAGGGCACACTGCTGACTCATATCCAGCTTCTCGTCCACTGTCACCCCTAGGTCCTTTTCCGCAGAACTGCTGCCTAGCCATTCTGTCCCTAGTCTGTAGCTGTGCATTGGGTTCTTCCGTCCTAAGTGCAGGACCCTGCACTTATCCTTATTGAACCTCATCAGATTTCTTTTGGCCCAATCCTCCAATTTGTCTAGGTCCTTCTGTATCCTATCCCTCCCCTCCAGCGTATCTACCACTCCTCCCAGTTTAGTATCATCCGCAAATTTGCTGAGAGTGCAATCTACACCATCCTCCAGATCATTTATGAAGACATTGAACAAAACCGGCCCCAGGACCGACCCCTGGGGCACTCCACTTGACACCGGCTGCCAACTAGACATGGAGCCATTGATCACTACCCGTTGAGCCCGACAATCTAGCCAGCTTTCTACTCACCTTATAGTGCATTCATCCAGCCCATACTTCCTTAACTTGCTGACAAGAATACTATGGGAGACCGTGTCAAAAGCTTTGCTAAAGTCAAGAAACAATACATCCACTGCTTTCCCTTCATCCACAGAACCAGTAATCTCATCATAAAAGGCGATTAGATTAGTCAGGCATGACCTTCCCTTGGTGAATCCATGCTGGCTGTTCCTGATCACTTTCCTCTCATGCAAGTGCTTCAGGATTGATTCTTTGAGGACCTGCTCCATGATTTTTCCAGGGACTGAGGTGAGGCTGACTGGCCTGTAGTTCCCAGGATCCTCCTTCTTCCCTTTTTTAAAGATTGGCACTACATTAGCTCCGCATGAAAGACCCCCTAAGCCCTTCACCCTCTTTCCTTGGGAGGCTTGAGAATGATATCCTCACCAATTGGTAAAATGTGAGCACAGACCAAACCCCTTAGGTTTTAGGACACTGAAAATCAATCAGGTTCTTAAAAGAAGAATTTTATTTAAAAAAAGTAAAAGAATTACACCTGCAAAAATCAGGATGGAAGGTACTTTTTACAGGGTAATAAAAAGATTTTAAACACAGAGGATTCCCCTCTAGGATCAGCTTCAAAGTTACAAAAAAACCAGGAATAAAACTCACTCTTAGCATAGGGAAAATTCACAAGCTAAAACAAAATATAATCTAATGCATTTGCTTGCCATTACTTACAATTTTTGTAATCTTAGATGCTCATTTCAGGTATGTTTTCAGGAGATATATTTCCTGCCTGGTCTCTCTCTCCCCGTCCAGAGAGGGAACAAGCAAAGAGAGCACAAACAATTTGAAAGTATCTGCTTTCATCATTGGCCCTTTTGGTCAGGTGCAAACTAGGTTATTTGAGCTTCTTACCCCTTACAGGTAAAGATTCAGTACAGCTACCCAGGAGGGATTTTATGCTACCTTTAGCTGTATGTTTATGACAGTTTGAAGGGAATTGGTTAACAAACAGTAAGCAGGGTGGACCATGAGAAAGGCATCTGCAAGGAAGTGGCAACCCAGTCCACCTCTCGAACAGAACTGGTCAGACTTCTTGTTCTTGACTGTGGCGAACAGGTCTATCTGTGGGACTCTCCAACATCGAATATGTGGTGGAGTGTAATGGAATCTATTTCCAATTTGTGATCCTGTGAAAAGTGCCTTGCTAAGGGCATCTGCTGTGATGTTTTGCACGCCCAGAAGGTAAACTACTGAGATTATCTGATTTCCAGTGCACCAATTCCAGAGCCTCACTGCTTCGTTATAGAGCGTGGGTGATCTTGCTCCCCCTTAACAGCTGATATAAAACATGCATGGCATGTTGTCTGTCATGAAATTCATGTATTTGCCCCAATCAATGGAAGAAAATGGAGACAGGCATTTCTGACTGTGACCAGTGCCTAGAATGGACCACACTGAGAATAAGCACAAGAAACAGGGCAGAGTGCAAGAAACAGGGCAGGCACACCCCAGAAACTGGTGGTTTATTCTATAGTTAGATTCACCAAACCAGTAATGAAAGAGCTTCTGTAGCACCACACTGGTTAACAAGAAGCCAGATATAGTCCCCTTTAGGCATTCCAGCCTTTGTTTCCCATCCAGACAAACAGGTATAATATAGTGAGAGGTTACAGAAAACCCAATTCACCAAATGTGAGCTTCACCAATCCCAAAGGATCAGACAATTACCCCCAGGTCACACAGCCTTGTTAGTCTGTATTCGCAAAAAGAAAAGGAGTACTTGTGGCACCTTAGAGACTAACCAATTTATTTGAGCGTAAGCTTTCGTGAGCTACAGCTCACTTCATCGAATGCATCTGATGAAGTGAGCTGTAGCTCACAAAAGCTTATGCTCAAATAAATTGGTTAGTCTCTAAGGTGCCACAAGTACTCCTTTTCTTTTTGCAACTTAGACACAGTGCTCCTGTCAGATAATAATTTCTAATACCTATATAAAGAAAGAAAATTAAATAAATATTAGACCCACTCAACTCTAATACTAACATATTCTGTCATCTTGTGTCAATTCACTTAAGGGACACTGGTTAGGTTTAAAAATTTAATGTATATTCTTACTTTGTTACTAACTCTTGAATACAACAATTAAAACAATTGTAGAAAAATCTAGATTACTTTCTGTCACCTTTTTGAAGTTCATCAAGCTTGGAATAGATCAGTGGTTCCCAAACTGGAGTTCAAGAAATGTTACAGGGGGTTCTCGGGAAAAAATTCCCTAATAGCGGACAGAGCTGTCCCTAGGGACCTCGGGCAGCAACCCGGAGCCCCTGGACTTCCAAGAGCAATGCAGATCAAAGCAAGCATATCTAGCAGACTGAGAAGATTTAAACTTCAAGACTCCTTATAAGAAATGGAAAGGGAGGTGGATATTTTTAGTTGTTTTTAAAATTAAATAGGCAGCTAGTATTGTTTTTAAAATTATTATGAAGAACAAGTTTAAGCTTTGTTGTAATGTGCGTTGTTTGCCTGGACTGCTCAAGACCTGAATGCTTGTTCAGGAGGAACTCTGAGTTGGTTTCTTAAATATAGTACCTTCATGCTGTTTCACATCTGATACTCCTTGATGAAACATAGGAGCCTTGTCTTATAACAGGCTTATTCAAAGTGATACAAGCTACAAAAGTGAGATCTTGAAAGAGTGTTGCCATTTTCATAATGTAATAAAAATACTGTAATGATAAATAATAATTGTGTGTTGTAAGCATAAAAACAAATTTTATTTTTCCAAGATCACTGTTTTTATAATTTATACTCAGGTAAAGGAGAAAATCCCTGGAAATATTCATTTTGATGAGGGGGTTTTTGAGACTTGACATTTTAGTGAAAGGGGTTCACAGGTTGTTAAAGTTTGGGAACCACTGGAATAGATCATTTAACTTTTGGAAACATCCTATTAGGGCAAGGCCCTGTGAGTTTATACTGCACCTACCTGGGGCTCTAGGGGTTTTACCCCACTACTAGACTAGAAAATTACTTTAAACAATAATGAAACTGACATTTTCAAGTGATTTTCATAGTACTCCCAACCCCAAATGTTCGAAAATCAAGTATTAGGCTCACCAGAAATAATGAGATTGTATAAAAATAATAGATTTGGTGTTTTTTTTAATTTACATTCTGCTTTTTGAGCCTTGAAGGTGCAGTGGGGTCACATTTTGAAGCTTTCTTCACAGCCATGAGGGCTAGAAACTTCATTTTTTTTTCAGAATGAAGGCTTAAATTATCACATATCACTTGACTCCAGGAGCTGGGGCTTTAAGGAAAACAATAGATATCATGAGACTCCTGACAAAATCATGAGAGTTGGCAACACTGCTTTAACTTCTGTTTAAAGGCTAGTTACTTTCTAGAAGGGTCTTAAACACAACACTGCAGTGTTGGAGTTGCAGTTCTCACAGGAGAATATTTTAAACCAAACACCAAGAAATTTCCCTGTTTCAAAGGTGGGGGAAAACACTGAGACTTCTGAGGTATATCAGGACCACTGCAGGTAGGAAAGGAAAATAAACAGGTACAGGAGCTCTGGACAGCTATTCCTCTTGAAAAAAAGTTGGAGGGTCAAATCTTCTAGTCTTTAATCAAGTAAAACTTCTATTGCAATCAGTGCCTCCACCCGCAGATATTAACATCACAGTGAACATGTGATAACATGTGTGGTCAATAACTATACACTTCATACTTAAATATCTGAGCCATCTTATCCGGAGTTATACATTATATGCATTGGCTCAGGGACTACATTTTCTGGCATATTCTGAACAGTGCTGAGCACACAGATGGTGCCCAGTGAATAACACAAATCATCACAATAATCGTCGACTTTATGGACGCTGTGGATGCAGTTTCTGTTCTTTGTTCTGGAATTGGCCTGAATGTGGCTGAAACACTAAGAATTTGATGTATAAACACATCTGATACTTATATAACACTTTCTCGTTCCTTCCTTTTCTCAAACAGAACAAAAAATGACAAAACAAAATGGTTTTCAGTTAAAATCTAAAATTGCACAGCAGGCATTGCTGTACAACTCAGCCTGGGGCAGAACCTGCCACCCATTGGTGGTTAAGTGCTCTCAACTCATCTGACTCATTCTCTTTCTTTCTTCATCCTTCCTTACCTCTGTGCTGCTTTTCATATTCTTAACCATGACATTCTTTCCAATCGCCTGGGACCAATTGCTGGAGTCTCAGAGAACTGGCCTTCTTAGTTTTGCTCCCATCCATCAGAGTCCTCTTTTTTGCAGCATGCAGCAGAGAGAAAGGCTGGTCCAGTACATAAGGGAGCTAGCCCTGAAAGACCTGGGTTCTACTCCTGCCCCCGCCCCCCCCAGACTTCCTGTATGACGTCAGGTCAGCGCCTTAGGGACAGAGTTTCAAAGGTATTTAGGTACCCAAAGATGCAGCTAGGCATCTAGTGGGGTTTACAAAGAACCTAACCTTCTAGGTGCTTTTGAAAATTCCCCTAGGTGCCTAAATACCTTTGAAAATCTGTCCTTTAGTTTGTGTGCACCTCAGTGCCCCATCTGTAGAATGGGGATAACAGCCCTGCTCCACCTCACCGAGGGGGGCTGTGATGTGAGATGCTCAGATTCTATGGTGATGGGGCCACATAAATACCACAGGCAGAGTGGAACTTCTCTATACCACTGCTAGCCCTTCCCTGGGTTTTGGCCCCTTCTTTTTACTTATGCCCCTCACATCTCCCTCTTTTCTGAATGTAACTTTGGCTCAAAGGGCTTGGCTGTATTTCTTCTGAGTCCCCTGTGTTCTCTCTTCACCCCCACCCGCAGAGGGATTCCTGTTTTACAGGTTCATGTAAGGACTTTCAGATCCTTAATTTAATTACCAGCCTTTTCTTATCTTAATCATCCTGCCTCTGTTTGTAAACAAAACACTGACTCCCTGCCACAGGGACAGGAGCTGGGAGAAGCACCTCTCTGCAGAACTCACATTCCACACTAATGCAGGTAAGAGCTCCTGTATGAAACTCAGGGGGGTGGTGGCAGCCCCCCCTCTACCCTTCCTAATTGGCACCGTTGTGTATCTGCTATTCAGCTTCCTGGGTTCATCAGTAATATCTCTGGAGTCCAGGGAGGTTACTGATGAACCCAGGAAGCTGATTAGCACATACCGCCTCCTCAACTACCCCGGAACCTGCATGGGGCATAATAAAGCAAAAACTTCCCCCCGCCAAACCCACAACTGGGTGTCCGGTGTCGGCATCATTATACCCACCAGCCTATTATACCCATCGCCCATGACCCTCCTGTTGTTCCTATATTCCTGAGTTTAAGCCCAGCCCCCACTCTACCCCAAAATGGTCCCTGAGTGAGATGCATCTGTAAATTAAGGATTTTATTGATTTCAGTGACCCATTATAGAATGGATTATTAAGGAGGTATCATTGTGCTCTTGTGCCTGTGCATTTCTTGACCAGCATGCAGGCAGCAAAGGGCCAGGGGCCACATGGACTGAAGGAAATAGTCTGGAAGAATAACAGTAAAAATCTCATTCCATGGGTAAGTTAGTGATAGAAAAGCAAGGGAGGTGTCATCTGATTTGTTAAATTTATCTGATGGTGTTATCGGATTTGTAAAATTTCTATAGTGTCACTCTCTGCAGCACAGGATGGGGGATGACTCGCTCTCTCCTGGTCTCCCAGTTCCAGGTCCTCCAGTGGGTGGAAATTTTGATAGTACAATGTTGTCGGAAATGGGTTGAATCATAGAATATTAGGTTTAGAAGAGACCTCAGGAGGTTATCTAGTCCAATCCCCTGCTCAAAGCAGGACCAACACCAACTAAATCATCCCAGCCAAGGCTTTGTCAAGCTGTGTCTTAAAAACCTCTAAGGATGGAGATTCCACCACCTCCGTAGGTAACCCATTCCAGTGCTTCACCACCCTCCTAATGAAATAGTTTTCAGTGTGGTAGCCATGTTAGTCTGTATCAGCAAAAACTACAAGGAGTCCTTGTGGCACCTTAGAGACTAACAAATTTATTTGGGCATAAGCTTTTGTGGGCTAGAACCCACTTCATCAGATGCATGGAGTGGAAAATACTGGAGCAGGTATAAATACATGAAAAGATGGGGGTTGCCTTACCAAGTGTGAGGTCAGAACCTAAACCTAATTTACCCAATACTAATTTCTCCCTAGTGTTACTCACACCATCTTGTCAACTGTATGTAATGGGCCACTCTTATTACCACGTCAAAAGTTATTTTTCCTCCCTTGGTATCCTGCTGTTAATTCATTTATCTCATTAAACTGACCTCATCCGGGACCTCCCTTGATCGCCACGAATTTTCAAAGATAATGGCCCATGGCTCTGCAATCACATCAGCCAACTGCCTCAGCACTGTTGGATGCATTAGATCTGGACCATGGACTTGTGCACATCCAGCTTTTTAAAATAGTCCTTAACCTGTTCTTTCACCACTGAGGGCTGCTCACCTCCCCATACTGTGTTGCTCAGTGCAGCAGTCTGGGAGCTGACCTTGCCTGTGAAGACCGAGGCAAAAAAAGCATTGGGTACTTCAGCTTTTTCCACATCATCTATTGCCTCCCCCATTCAGTAAGGGTCCCAAACTTTCCTTGACCACCTTCTTGTTGCTAACATACCTGTAGAAACCCTTCTTGTTACCTTTCACATCCTTTGCTAGCTGCAACTCCAGTTGTGTCTTGGCCTTCCTGATTACACCCCTGCATGCTCTAGCAATATTTTTATAATCCTCCCTAGTCATCTGTCCAAATTTCTACTTCTTGTAAGCTTCCATTTTCAGTTTAAGCTCACCGAAGATTTCACTGTTAAGCCAAGCTGGTCGCATGCCATATTTGCTATTCTTTCTGCACTTTGGGATGGTTTGTTCCTACACTCTCAATAAGGCTTCTTTAAAATACAGCCAGCTCTCCTGGACTCCTTGCCCCCTCATATTAGCTTCCCAGGGGATCCTGCCCATCAGTTCCCTAAGGGAGTCTAAGTCTGCTTTTCTGAAGTCCCAGGTCTGGGGACTCTCCTTTCTTCCTTTTGTGAGGATCCTGAACTCAACCATCTCATGGTCACTGCTGCCTAGGTTTCCACCCACTTCCACTTCCCCTACCAATTCTTCCCTGTTTGTAAGCAGCAAGTCAAAAGGAGCACGGCCCCTAGTCGGTTGCTCCAGCACTTGTACGAGGAAGTTGTCCCCAACGTTCTCCAACAACTTCCTGGATTGTCTGTGCATTGCTGTATTGCTCTCCCAGCAGATGTCAGGTGATTGAAGTCCGCCATTAGTACAAGGGCCTGTGATCTGGAAACTTCAGTTAGTTGTCCAAAGAAAGCCTCGTCTACCTCATCCTTCTGATCCGGTGGTCTATAGCACACGCCCACCACGACATCACCCTTGTTGCTCTCGCCCCTAAACTTAACCCAAAGACTCTCAACAAACTTTTCTCCAGTTTCAAACTGGAGCTCTGAACAATCATACCGCTCTCTTACATACAATTTAATTCCTTCACCTTTCCTCCCACACCTGTCCTTCCTGAACGGTTTATACCCAACCATGACAGTGCTCCAGTCATGTGAACTGCCCCACGAAGTTTCTGTTATTCCAATCATGTCATAGTTCCTTGATTGTGCCAGGACTTCCAGTTCTTCCAGCTTGTTTCCCAGGCTTCTTGCGTTCATGTACATGCACCTAAGATAATAAGCTGATTGCCCTATTTTCTCAGTATGAATCAGGCTTACTGTCTCATACCCTCCTCCTTGTGTTTCCTCTCGGTATCCCACTCCCCAGCTTACCTCTGGGTTTAGGTCACCATCCCCCGGCGAACCTAGTTTAAAGCCCTCCTCACTAGGTTAGCAAGCCTGCCTGTGAAGATGCTCTTCCCTCTCTTCATTAGGTGGATCCCATCTCTTCATTCAAAAACCCTCTCTCTCACAAACTCAATGGTACCAAATGTGACAAACCTCAAACAATTATGTAGAGATATATTCAATAAAATGTTTAAAAACCAACTTTTTAAAATTATACTTAAACACAGCCCTTACAGTGGTAAATTGTAGCCCTTGACTGACAGTACAGTGTTATCAGTTACTGCTCAGAACATGACACCCAATTAATTTTTTTAATGTTACAGGTTACTATAAATAGAAGAAATGCTTCCAGTTGAACTCCAGCTGAGTCACACAATTTTCAGTAATAAAAACAGTATTTGTTTCTGTTGCTTTCATTTTTTGATGCAACACATTACAAACATTCTTGGTGTAGCGCTCCATGTGATACACAATGTCATATGTGTGGGCATCTTTCGGGTCAGTGCACCTATGGCAGTTTATATCATTATGTTCACCACTTTTACAAGAATATGATAAAGTTTGTACAAAGTATGCCTTGTGTCATTTGAAAACTCATAATCTGCTGAACATTACTGTCCTGGTAAAATATGTTTATCAACATTGTTTGTAGAATTATACGTTTCTACTGTATAGCATTGCTGTAACGTGTTCCAGAGTTAGAAAGACAGGCCCAAACCATTTCTTCAGAGACAGACACACTGGCACCCCCAGACAGGTATCCACAAAGTCAAATGGGCTATCGCTTAGCTAAGCAACCATTCTCTGGTAGGGGGAAGGCGTGAACAAGAAATTTGCATTTAATCACAAGGACAATTCAAACCTCATGTCCACAACAGGCTGTTCGTCACCATGACTCAGCAAGGATGTTTCTAGCACAAGAAATTGCATTATGAAGAGGGGAGAAAAATGCTTCATCTCACTCTCCTTCTTCATCTCTGTCCATGACATCAATGACTCCCAAAGAACTGAATTTGGGGGATGGAAGGAGTCCTGGCTGGGAGGCTTTTCAGACAGTACAGACTCCTGTAAGATTATGGTGAGAAAAACCTTTTGCTTTTAAGTTCACTTAGTTTGTTAAGTTAGGCATTTAGCTTGCAATTTATTTTTTTATATTTTCTTTGTAACCAATTCTGACTTTTATGCCTTTTACTTGCAATCAGTTAAAAATCTATCTTTCTGTAGTGAATAAACTTGTTTTATTGTTTTTATCTAACCAGTGTGTTAGAATTAAAGTGTGGGAAACTTCATTTGGGATAACAAGGCTGATGCATATCATTTTCCATTGATGAAATGATGAACTTTATATGCGCTTGCATTGTCGAGGAGTGTGCTGGGCAGTACAAGATGCACATTTCTGGGGGAAAGTCTGGGACTAGAGAATCTGCTGGTGCTCTTCTGACGCGTAATTCATGAGTGGCTAGCTGGTAGCACTCACTACTCTGTGTCTGGGAGCAAGTTATATGCTGGAGACTAATGTGTTAACTGGCCAGAAGTGGCTGTTCACCAGTAAAGCAGTGTAAAAGGTGTCCCAGGTTGGAGAACTGAGGGGACACAGCTATTCAGCAGCCCAGATTGTACCCTGAGTAATGTTACAGCAACCAATTAACTTTACTTTCTAGGCAACATTCTTGCTAAGAGTGACTGCTTCATACAGTTTCTCACATGTCTCATGTTGAAAGGGTGCTTAATCAATGCTTACTGCAAGACAAAGCAGATACTCTAAAAATACATGCAATGGAACCTAGTGTAAGGCAAGTCTCACCCACAACTGTCACTTGTCCCAGCAGCTTCAACTTTTTCCTGATGTTCAATGTACTTCCTTTCTCCAGGTGTAGCGGAGCCAGAATACACTGGGATTGGCATTCCAGCCACCTGGATGATGCCGTTTGGTTCTCAAAATGGTGTCCTCCACACAGCATGACTTCATACTCATCTGTTGGCAGGGACATTCCAGTACTGTACAGTCCATTCAGGACTACACCACTGTTCCTCTCCAATCTTACCAAATTCAGTTAATGGGTGCACTTCCTATACCATGTAAGGAGTGTTGTGTTTAACCAGGTCCTCCATAGTGGTATTCTCCAGAGCTTCAGCTACTAGTTGACAATGTACATCTCCCCATTGATGCCTAAAAATGACAAAGACCAAAGTAAAACCAAGGATTTTTGTAATAATTACAATTACTCCCAAAGTAATTTAATTATGTTATGTAATGCCTACTGTCTACAGATGTATTCCAGTAATTTCTGGCTGGATGCTGTTGTCTTAACCAGTGCCTCATTACAATTCTTTTGGCATCATAAACAAAACTGATAATTAGTACACGGAATTGCTTCTTCTTTTTTTTTTTTTGCCAAAGATGACAAATCAATTTGAAGCCCTCCTTCCATTTATAGTAATAGGTAATTTTTTTAGTGTTATCAGGTATCATGTTCTGATAACACAGTACTGTCAATTGAGGGCTGCAATGTACCTTTTTGAGGGCTTTGTTTGACATGCATGTGTTAAAGTATCATTTTAAAATGTTGATTTTTAAACATTTTATCGAATATATATCAATGTAAGGGGATTGTTGTCCCCTTACTAACATTCCATGGGGGTGTTGGGTTGGCTCGCTCTCAGTACTAAAAGGGGAAGGGTTGATGGGAAATCAGGACCCTGAGACTGACAGTCCCCAGGAACAATGGGGAGAGGCCAATGCTCCAGGTCAGCCTGATTGAGAGGGCGGGCAGGCTAATCAGGGAATCAGAAGGCCAGGGGGGTCTCGTCCTCCATGTGAGCTGGTATTGCCTGGGTCAGAGAGTGGGGCCGAGCTAAGGAGAAAACAGGGGCCCAAGCTGAGCTGGGGAGCAGAGCTGTGCCAGCCAGAGGGGCCAGAAAAGCAGCCCAGGAAGCAGGTTAAAGCTGGGAGAAGAGTCACAGAAGCAGCCCACAGAGCAGACCCTGTGCTGGGAGCAGAGCTGCAGCCAGAGAAGCAGCCCAGGGGGCTGGAGGCAGAGCAGCAGCAGCATCAGTGCTGAGGCAGAGTGGAGCCGGAGCTAGAACAGTGGGGCTGGAGCAGTCTGGAGCAGGGTGCGGTGAGCAACTGGGGCCAGCCAAGAGGGGACCCTGGGCAAAGAGCCCAGTGCAGAAAGACACCTTCAGCCCAGGGTCCTTGCAGGCCAGACTGGGAGGGGGATCTTAACCCGACAGGGGGCTGACGCTGGGAAGGAGGGTCCTACCACCCAAAGCCCGGAGGTATGTGGCCACCATCACAGCACGTGTCCAACCTGCAGCATCCCTGCAGCACAGCCAGGGCCTGAGGAGGCGGCCTGAGACCTACAAGGAACAGACTGAACTGCCCTGACTTCCAGAGATACTGATTGTAATGCTCCCTGCCACAGAGCGGGGTGATGTTTTCCTTTAACCTTTCCCATTTTTCCTTATTCTTTTTAAAATTAATTGTTAATTAATTGCTTTAAATTGTATGTAACCGTCAGTGGGTCAGGAAAGTGCCCAGTGCAGAGAGAGTACCCCAGAGTGGGGACACCCTAGCTCCTGTCCTAGGTGACCACAGCAGGGTTGGGGGTCGAACCCCCCAGGAATCTTGGGCCCAGCCTTGTCGGGGTTATAAGGACTCTGCCAGACAAGAGAGTGGAAGGGGAGTCCTCAAAGGCAGGGAGGCCTCTGGGTAAAGGAAGTGGGAGCGAGGACTCAGATCCTTTCGCTAGCCCACTTCACCGGGGTAGTGCAGAAGCCAGGAAAGTTCCCCACAATAGTGGGACCATTCTGCTGCTTACATCTACATAATTGTTCTAGGTTGAAATTATGGTTCTGTAGATTTTTACAGATCAAATAACTCCTCCCTTACCTTTCTGTCACTAACTTGCCCATGGAATTACACATGTTCCCAGGTTGAAGGAAAGGGATGGATTTAGAAAGGCCCCTGTTGGGGATGGAAAAGTTGTAGAAAACTTACAGTTGGTTGTCTAAAGTTAGTAACAGCTGTCTTTTGTTCCTTGGAAGATTACACAGTTCCAGTGATTCCTTCACCCCCCACCCCACCCTGCTCCCCAATCCTACATTCCCTTACAAAAAGGAGCCATGCAGAAGGTAGGAGGCGTTGAGGTGGAGAAGGGTTTAGGTCCAGGAAACCAGAGAAAATGGGCATGGGAGAATGATCCAGTTTACCAGTTGAATAAACAGTGTCCCTTTGCTGTGGAGAGGTGAGGGGCTTGTGGTTCTCATCTGAAACTTCAGGGAACCAAATAAAGTTGTGGGGTGTCTTTTTCGTTCCCTGTCCATTCACCATTGATAGGAAGGCACAGGGCAGGATTTTCTGACAATGTTGTGGGTGCGGGTGGGAAAGGCAGTGTTCATAGTTCACTTCTCCCTTTATATGGAAACTCCGTATGCTAGTGTGACAGATTTATGTTACCAATCTGCCTGGGGCGTCAGGTGATCAGGCTGAGGCCACAGGATCTTTAGGGGAGGAGATGAAGAGCACACCAAGTGCCTGAATTTTAAAGCTTTATTAATAAAATAACAGCGGAGAGCACCAGGGAGGGTGGGGGGGGGGTCCTCATGTCACTCAGAGGAAGGAAGAAAGTGTTAGTGCCCCAAGCCCTAACCCACTTTTATACTCTCACCCGCACTACCTGAGGCTGGCCAAGCCTGGGTGTAATGAAAGAAGAGGAAGAGGGAGAGGGGTGGACGGGAGTTCTTGTCCTGTGCATGGGTCGTCCAGGGTCCACTGTTGATCTCCGATCTGCCTCAGCTCCCTAGAGGGTTTTTAAGGCCTGGGGTCTCTTGGGGGCATCTCCTTCAGGGACCTATGTTCCCCTTGCTCTCTGTACCAGTCCAAACCAGCCTTCCGAGGCTTCCTTGGTTTCCCCAAAACACATTGGCTTCAGGGTCGCGAGACTGTTATATTCCCATTTGCTGACCTTCGCATTTTCACTAGTTTTGCACCCCCCTTTCAGGTCTGTTTGGTTCAGTTCTCCTTTCCCACAGGCTTTTGGCTGTTTAGCAGCAGGGAGCTTGTTTGTGTGTGCATTGGCCTTGAGTGGCAGTTTCACCCCTTATCTTCAAGCCTAGCTGAACTGTCGAGTTAACCCGTTCCTTTCTTTCTCCCTCCCTCTTCGGCCTTTTGTAACCTGCAAAGGAATCTTCCACTCCACACTCACACCTTTAACCCTTCCCAAAATGCTTTGCGATGCCTGCAACAGTATTACAACATACAATGCTGATTTGCCTCCCCAGAGGACCCCCACAGGACTGGAAAGCCACTTCTCTTTTCCATTCTGGTACCTTGAAAACTGCTATGTTTTCCAAATGTTGGGCAGCCTTTAAAGAAGAAATTCCTGGAAGGAACTGCCATTCCCCACCCTCACCCCTCTTGGGACACTATAAACATTTTAAATTTTCAAAAAACATTAGTACATGTATTTTATTGTAGTAGCCTCTGCCCCTTCCTCGGGGGCTGAAAAGATTGTCTGAGAACCAAGGATCATCTAACAGTCGCATTCCTAAAATGCTAAAAAGTATCAAGACTGTGGCCTTCCACAGCAAATTTATGTTATGTTATTGCTTGGCATCTTCCAGAGGAAAAAAAATATATAATGCTACCCTGGTCTTTGAAATGGCAGGACCTTCTGATCCCGAGAAGGAAATCATTGTGCCAGAAGGGCAGAAGCAGCACCCCAGTGACGGCGGAGGCAGACGGTGAAGGACCCTGGAAGAGCTGCTCATTGCCATGGACAAGAGCTGCTGTGGCCACTGAACCTCTCTGTGAACCATCACCACATCTTTCTCCTCCTCTGGCTGCTGCTGAGATGGAGGACCCAATCCCTCTGAGTGACCGGGAGAAGCCTGCAGGACTCCCAGCACTACACCTTCCACCAGCACTTGAAACCCTTTGCAGGGGGATCCCCTGAGCATTCAGGAGGGGAATGATGAGTCTGCAGGAGTCCCTGAAACCCACCAACTGCCAACCCCTTCAAATGCCAGACAAGAGGCAGTTGTCCCCAAGAACAATTTTCCACAGTTGCTCCTCCCTTGTCATGGAGAGTGCGCAGGCAAGGAGATGGGTGCAGAGACATTAATATTTGGCTGTTGTTTACAGACTCAGTCCTGTTATGTTTTATTGGTTTACATTTCCTTTTAAAAATATTTCAATTACATGCTCCATATAGTATTTTAAATAAATGTTATAGTTTCCTTGACTTGTGTGTACCTCCCTCCCCCTTCCTGAGTATGATGAATGTAAGATGTTTTCAGTTCCAGGATTGGGTCCCACAATTCACAGACCACGAATAGGAATGTTCTAATGTATGATGTCTGGTGCCATCTCACACCCACACTCCCCTCCTCAGTTAAAAAATATCTGAAGTCCTAAAGATACACAGAAAGGATGGGGAAAGTGCATCATTATGTGCTTAGAAAGCACTGGTAGTTTTAAAAGCAGCAGAACTCACAACACAGAAAATAGGTAGCTCTGGGTATGTCTACACAGCAAGTAGACACCCACAGCTGGCCTGTGCCAGTCGACTCGGACTTGCAGGGCACATGCTTTGGGGTTGTTTCCCTGCTATGTAGATGTCTGAGCTTGGGCTGGAGCTCGGGCTCTAGGATCCTGTGAGGTCTTAACACAGTGGATATGCCCTTATATAATTGTCTGTAATGGGTGAACAGTCACAAGAATGAAGGGCTAGTGACCATTGGCTATGGCAGAACAAAACACTCCTAAAGGTATGTAGCTCCACAAGAACGTGCCAATGTGCCCTAGTGCTTTTCCAGCAGGTGTACAGGGTGTGAATGTATCTCTCAGCCCAGGCAGATGTCACCCTCTACCTCCCTGATTTCCCTTGCCCACTGGGAATCAGGACCAGCATGCACTGGGATCCTGCTGCCTGTACACAGTTTGTAAACCAGACTTGTCTTGTGTCCACTTGGGACAGAAGCACTCCCCCTCACAAAGGTTATTGAGCGCACAGCATGCAACGATCATGCAAACGGTGTTGGCCATGTTGGCATCAAGATGGGTGCATAGGCAGTGCCCATGAGATTTAACATACTAGATGTGCACTCCGTGACCCTTCTGCAGCAACTGAGTTTTAATTGAATTCTCTTTTTTCAGTGTCATTGATGTCCGGGTCTGGTTTCATGAGCTAAGTTAGGAGCAGGAATGCGGGGTCTGCCGAAATAACAGTTGGCACAGATACATCATAGAGAACCATATCGTTTCTGGGGAACAAAGTCCCTTCTTCCCCCCAAAGTACAATTCCGATATTCTCAGCACTCTGGTGTCATCACCAGGTCATGAGCAGCCAGACCTAGTAGTCAGAGCCAGAGTCCATGTCATGAGACAGGAGTCAAGAGTCATCTGGGTCAGGATATCAGGACGTCAGAAGCAGGAGCCAAACTGGTGGACAGGAACCATAAGTCAGATGCCAGGAAATCCAGGAGCAGGAGCAGGGTGGAACCCAATTGTTCAGATAGCTGCCTGTTCCAGTTGCTGATATCATGGGTCCCAGGTGTCAGAGAATGGGTGCTCCTCTGGGCCTAGCTTCCTCAAGAACCGTGGGTCATGTTATCTGGTGTCATGAACCTTCCCAGTATATCCTACAGTGATATTTGTGAATCAGCCTCTGTGGCCCACTAAGCCCTGCAGAACAAGTGAATAGTAACCTTTTCCCTTCACATACTCACTTACCCCTGTTTGCAGGAAAGATATTATAATGTGAGGTTTCAGAGTAGCAGCCATGTTAGTCTGTATTCGCAAAAAGAAAAGGAGTACTTGTGGCACCTTAGAGACAAATTTTATTTGAGCATAACTCAACTACAGGTCACTTCATCGGATGCATTATAATGTGGGTGCTATCAATGATACCTACACAGTTCCTCTGAAATCCAGCTATTATTTCCAGAATTTTGCATATGGCAGCCATTCATGGTTAGATCACAGTGTTAATTGCCTCACAAATCTACACAACCACATCCTGACAGTGGAGTTTCCAATTCCAAACTGGTTTGCAATGGACCAATTGTTGTCTGAGGTTGCCAAGTTCCACAGGGCAGTAGCCAGGCCCTTCTGCACTGATTTGGCTTCCCTGAATTGGGTGTTCTGGCAATGGAGGTTTGGTGCAAGCTCTTCACACAGCTCCATGAGTGTCTGTTTCCTCCTTTGGAAGTTTTGCTGCCACTGCTGGTCATCCCAAGTTTCCAAAATGATCTGATGCCAGTACACCATGCTGATTCTCATGCATCAGAAGCAATGGTCCATCCATGGGCATACCGTGGCAATACTAGCATTCACCACAACTAGCATTCACCACAACAATACTAGCATTCACCACAAGACCCAACTGGGTTGTCATTCCCCCTCACAGTCAGCCATCTTCAAGTTGTCAGAAAGCCTTGTCCTGATTCCATCCAGTATCTTACCTATCACCATCACCGCATAAACATTTGTCTTGCAATAAGGAGCAGGAGCAGAAGCAGATCATCATCCAGTTGATGGAGAGTGAGCAGGAATTGCCATTGCAAATGTGTGAAAGCAGGAGCCAATATCAACAGCACACAGCAAAGAGATTCTGTGAGTGAGTGCCTGTGCACAGAATCCTGGGAAACCAGTCCTGAAATGGTAGCCCGAAAGTTGCATAACAAAGTGGCTGTGAGGACATGGGTATATGCGTTGTGACAGACCCAGACTGGTTGGGTGCTGGAGTCTGGCAGAAGGAAAACATACTGGACACTGGATGAATAGTTTTCTGTTCCCTGAGTAACCAGGGCACAAGCTGCCCCAGAGCAGTCAGGAAGGTGCTAGAAGCAATTAAGTCAGGCAGACTCCATAAGACACCTGGAACCAATTAAGAACGGATTAGCAGCAATCAAGGGAAACAGGCTAATCAGATCACCCAAAGCCCATTTAGAACTGGCTGAGATTAGTTTAAAAGGAAGCTCCTTCAGAGAGGCCAGCTGGAAGGAGCTGGGAGAAAGAAGATGTGTTGGGGGAAGACTGGGAGAAAGAAGGTGTGCAGTGAAAGAGCCGGGAAGACAAGCATGGTCAGGTACCAAGGAAGGTGCTAGGAGGGGCCATTTGGGAAGTAGCCTAGGTACGAGCTATAGCTCCAGTAGTATAGGAAAACTACCTGTTGCTGTTGCCATTAGGGTCCTTGGGCTGGAACCCGGAGAAGAGGGCAGGCCCAGGTTCTCCCCACACCTCTACAAAAACGCTCCCTAAGTAGGAAGACAGGGACTAAACAGGGCTCTTACAGGGATGAAAGTAACTTAAAGGACTTACCGGTATGCTAGAGTCCTGAGCGGCGAGGGAGGGCCTCAACCAGAAGAGGCATGGCCTGAACTGGAAGACGCGGGCGGGGCCTTTAAATCCCCAGGCCCTTTAAGTCAAGATTTAAAGGGCCCTGGGCTCTGGCTGTGGTAGCGGCAGCTGGGAGCCCTGGGCCCTTTAAATCACCCACGGAGCTACCAGCTCCAGAGGCGGCTGGGAGCTCGAGGGCGATTTAAAGGGCTCGGGGTGCCAGCTGCCACTACCGCAGCAGAGTCCTGGGCCCTTTAAATTGCTGACAGAGCCCCAGGGGCTCCTGGCTGCCACTGCTACCCCAGGGCTTGGGGCTCTGGTGGAGATTTAAAGGGCCCAGGGCTCTGCTGTGGTAGTGGCGGCTGGGAGTCCCTGGCCCTTTAAATCACCACCAGAGCCCTGCTGCTGCTACCCCAGGGCTCCTGCAGTGGGGCTCTAGCAGTGATTTAAAGGGCCCGGGGCTCCGACCGCCACTACTGCCCCGAGCCCTTTAAATTGCTGCTCGAGCCCCCAGCTCCCTGCAGTGGCCGGAGCCCCAGGCCCTTTAAATCGCTGGCCTGGGAAAGCCTGTCCGGTACGGCATGGCGTACGGGCTCTTGCCGGTACACTGTAGCAGACCGTACCAGCTTACTTTCACCTCTGGCTCTTACACCAAACCCATTGATTGCCGATGATGAAGGTGGCTCAGTAAGCTGTAACCCTTCTCTCTAGGAGGGGAGAGAGGCTACACTGAGGGTCACAGCAAACCTCTGAGGGAAACTCTAACCACCTAGAGGTGAAGGACCCCCCAAGGCAGAGCCGGAGCTGTGCCACAGTGTGTACACAGTGTTACACCTGTGTCCAGCACAGCTTACTTATGTGGACACTTGGCATGGGTATAGAGAACATGCACAAGCATGTACATGGTCAAGTAACCAAGTATGCGCACCACTATAGACATAGCCTTAGATGTAGTTGATGTTCATGCAGCTGTTTCACAGATCATCAGAGTGTAAATACACACTTTCTCTCTATAGTGGTAGTGGAAATACTGTTCCTACCATCTAGAACAGCCTTGATGTTACTCAGAACAAAAGGTAACTTTATGGCTTTTTTTCATATCGCATACCTTCTCTGTGGTCTATGATTCCTAATGTTCTCTACAATAATTAATCCTACTCTTTAGTTTAATAATTCACATCTTCAGCTCTGTCCAGCTGTATCTACAGTTAGTACACATAGCATAAGAGACAAATGATATAATCTGCAGGGTGCACAGAGTGTAATTTGCTACCAGACGCTCTCTGATGTTTTGGTAAGAATATTATATAAAAATAGTTTTGTTGTACTGAAAGTAATAATTAGGTTCTTTGTGATAAATTAAAGTTAAAATGTGTCTTTAATTCTATAATTGTGCTCTGAAATGCATGTGTGTGTTTTAGCCACAGTTTACTACTGCAGCAACTTTTAATCACTGATGAAGTAAATGAATGGTCAATGAGTCCCAGAAACCTTGAGCTCTTTTTCCCATATGAGCTCACTGCATTCAGCCCATAATTAAAAGTTTGCTTTAAAACAAATGGTGCTGTTGGCCAGACATAGTGCCACCACCAAAGAGCAGCATGTAGCAATTCAAGCTTGGATTTTTAAATCCCAGGTACAGTGCAAAACCACTTCTAGAAAACTTTTCTTTAGATTCAACAGCATTAATACCCCCCAAACAATTACATTTGGGACCACTAGAACTGCTGCTGGGACATGGGATGCCAACATGTGAAAGCAAGAACATCCCAGGAAAATGTGGGTGGGTGGAGTGTCTCTCTGGCACCCATATCGTGGGCATCCACAAGATAATAGTGGAATGGTTATACAAGCTTTTAAAATTCTTTGAAATGATATCTATAGAAGTCTGCTGAGCTCAAGAGGGCTGTCAAGCCTGATGTTCAGTCACATAGTCAGCAGTTTAGCATATTTCTGATTCACTTGAGAATGATCTTGCTTGGTAATAATACTATTACCAATTTCCCCTCAGGGTGTTATGATGAGTGCCAAGGTAACCAAACCCTTTTAGATATATGGTACAATACTGTGTGAGACACTTGCCCCAAACATCCTGGCCATATGCAAACCCCACTGTTTTCTTTTTATCCCCACAGCCATATCTCTTACTCAGGCCTTTATTGTAGCCCATCTTTACTACTGCAACATCTTGCTTTCTGGTCCCCCAAAATATATATTTGCCCCCCACTCAATCCATATCAAATACAGCAGGTAAACTCATCTTCCTTGCCCCTTGATTTGATTGTGTAAGTCCACTCTTCAGATCCTTCCATTGGCTCCCCGTCTGCCATCACAGCAAATCTGAGCTCCTGGCACCGTCTTAAAAACTCCCCACAACTCCGCTCTTCCCTGTATGTCCTCCCTTGTCAAGCTTCACATTGTCCCCATCACTGTTGCTCTGCCAATTTCCCAGCTTGGTCCTCTTATTTGTCTGCTTCTCTCACAAGCACCTCCGTGCCTTCTTCCACATAATGCCCAGTTTATGGTATGACCTCCATGAGTTCATCCACAATGTATCATGGCCACTTTTAATTCCATCTTAAAGAACCACTTCTGCTTACAGTGAATCATATTGGCATATACAGATTGTGTATACATTTCCTGTTGCCATTCTCCTTCCCCTAACCTCTGTGCTTGGGCTATAAACACCTTGTATCAGCGACTATCTTTCTGAATGTATGGAAACTGCCTAGCATGTACACCATTTACATTTACAATAAACTCAGAGGTGCTAGTATAGGCATTCCAAACATTCGGCCCGGTATTTCTGCTCCTTGCTGGTTCTCAATAGAAACTCAAATACACATCTAGTAAAGGAAGATTTACCAAAACTGGCAGAAAAAGAGTGGGCATGTGCCCTATATATAAGGTTGTAGTATCTAGTTACAGGAAGGAAAGACCAGAATTCCTAACTGAGCCCCTACAGGGCATTAGGAGGAAAGATTAGAGCAGTCTGAACCCTGGTATATGTTTGCTGCTGAGGGCATGACTGCAGTACGAAATTATTTTGAAATTATTCTATTTGAATTTTCGGAAGCTATTTTATACATTCGGTCTTCTGTGTCCCCACTAAAGCGCTTGAATTCAGCGGATTGCATCCACAGTACCAAGGCTAGCATCGACTGTCAGAGCGGTGCACTGTAGGAAGCTATCCCACAGTTCCTGCAGTTCCCACCGCCCATTGGAATTCTGGATTAAGCTCCCAGTGCATGATGAGGCAAAAACATTCTCACGGGTGTTTCTGGGTGTGTGTCATCAGAAAGCTACTGCAGACAATTGTTTTGCGCCTTTTTGGCGTGCAGACACCATACTGCTTTCAGCAGACGGTGCACCGCTGCTCTCTTGCTACTATGAATCCACCTCTCCAACTCAACTGTGTTTGGCCATCGTGAACCGAGCAGCACAGCCTCCACTGCCAACTCTGCTCTCCCACTATTGCCATGCTTCTGAGCTTCTCCATGTTGTCTGTCCTGGGCTCCCACCTCCGTGAAAGCCACAGAAGACAACCATTTTCCGCTGTTGTTCGGCTACCGTGAACCGAACAGCACAGCTTCCACCTCCAACTCTGCTCTCCTACGTTTTCTGTCCTTTTCCCAGGATTACCCGTGCAGGCGCCATAGCCATGGTGCCTGATCAGATCTCTGTTGTACCAATAAAATAAAAACCAGCAGGATCTTATTAAAGGGAAAAAAGCAAAATACCATATTTATTGTGAATACAGAAAGAATCATAGTAAGCAGTTATAGTTATAACATTCCATTCAATCTCATATTTATTCACACATTCATTCATACAAACATACACACACAGGTTCTGCAAGGTTGTTATCATAGTTACCAGCCTTAGAGTTGCTCATGCCAAGCCACTGGCCAGGTGGCCTGGACATGAGGAGGGAGCAGGGCCTTGTCAGATGCTCATCTGATGCTCCTGGAAGTTGGTTTGCAGAATCAGACCCCAAAGTTCTCACTTTTTAGAGTCTATTTTTATAGGAATTTCTTCCTATGCCAGTCTATGGGAATTGCTTCATCATGCTGTTGCTGAATCAATCAGCAGATAGCACATTCCTGACGGCTCCAAGATGTTATCTTGTTCTTTGGTTCTCCCATTCTTGAGGCTGTTGGGTGGATTCCAGTCTGCCCTCCGGGGGGGGGAGGGGGTCCTCTGGTTATTTCCACTTGACGCCTTCTTCAGCCGATGGACACTGGATTCTTAGGCTGGCACCTCCCTGATCATTCAGTTATTATCCACACCAAGCATCCATCCACATACATCCTCTATCTCTATTTTAATCACAATTGTTAATACAACAAAAGGGTGGGGAGTCTCTGGGTGCTGTTTCTGTTGTTAGAGTATTGCTTTGAGTCTCTCTCTCTGTGAATTGCTTTGAGAATAGACTCTGTCTTAGAATGTACTAACACAATTAGCAGCTTGCAAGTTTCACACATAGAGGGAGAGAAACAGTACCAAAAACCAAGAGACCTCTTAATTAGTAATACCCTGGAATTTAAACTCTGGGGAATCAAACTCATTTGTGATTTTAATACAGAACTTCTTTAATATGATCCAACATCTCTGCTGCAGTTTTGACCATTGTAAATACATTGCGCATTATCCAGCAGTATGTGCAGTACTGGCAAAACCGGGCGAGGAAGCAATGACAGCGCAGTTACTATACTGATGAGGACATGGACACAGACGGCACGGCATGTAGTGATTGGGAGATCATGGTGCTGTTGGGCCAGTGGAATGCCGTGGAATGCCAATTCTGGGCCTGGGAAACAAGCACAGACTGGTGGGACCGCATAGTGTTGCAGGTCTGGGATGATTCCCAATGGCTGAGAAACTTTCGTATGCATAGGGCCACTTTCATGGAAGGTTGTGAGTTGCTGTCCCCTGCCCTGAAGCACAAAGACACCAAAATGAGAGCAGCCCTCACAGTTGAGAAGCGAGTGGCCATAGCCCTCTGGAAGCTTGCCATGCCCGACAGGTACCGGTCAGTCAGGAATCAGTTTGCAGTGGGCAAATCTACTGTGGGGGCTGCTGAGCTGCAAGTAGCCAATGCAATCATTGACGAGCTGCTATCAAGGGTAGTGACTTTGGGAAATGTGCAGACCATAGTGGATGGCTTTAATGCCCTGGGGTTCCCTAACTGCGGCGGGGCGATAGACGGAACACATATCCCTATCTTGGCCCTGGAACACCAGGGTGGCCAGTACATAAACTGCAAGGGGTACTTTTCCATGGTGCTGCAAGCACTGGTGGATCACAAGGGACATTTCACCAACATCAATGTGGGATGGCCAGGAAAGGTGCATGCCGCTCGAATCTTCAGGAACTCTGGTCTGTTTGAACAGCTGCAGGAAGGAACTTATTTCCCACACCAGAAAATTACTATTGAGGATGTTGAAATGCGTATAGTTATCCTCAGGGACCCAGCCTACCCCTTAATGCTGTGGCTTATGAGGCCGTACACAGGCAGCCTGGACAGTAGTCAGGAGCAGTTCAACTATAGGCTGAGCAAGTGCAGAATGGTGGTAGAATGTGCGTTTGGACATTTGAAAGTGCGCTGGCGCAGTTTACTGACTCGGTTAGATCTCAGCACAACCAATATTTCAACTGTAATTGCTGCTTGTTGTGTTCTCCACAATACCTGTAAGAGTAAGGAGGAGATGTTTATGGCGGGTTGGGAGGTTGAGGCAACTTGCCTGGTGGCCAGTTTCACACAGCCAGACAACAGGGCCATTAGAAGAGCGCAGCAGGGCGCTGCACATCAGAGAAGCTTTGAAAGCCAGTTTCATGACTGGCCAGGGTACGGTGTGAGAGTTGTGTTTGTTTCTCTTAAAGTTACCCACCCCCTATAAGTATATATGAAAGGAAATAAAATCACAATTGTAAAACCCTTCTTTACTATTTGTTGCACAAAACATTGAGAGAAATCAGAAGCTAGATGGGGGAGAGGGGGGTATTGCGTTAGGGGGGTGGTGGAGGAGGGAAGGTCAAGTCCAGAAACCAAATCAAAATTTAGGCTATGCCAGCTTTCTGTTGCTTACTGCACATACTGCTGCAATCCTCTGGGGTTGACTGTGTGGGTCCCCGTAGGCCCCCGCCCCATGTTCTTGGGCATCTGGGTGAGGAGGCTGTGGAACTTGTGGAGGAGGGAGGGCGGTTATTCAGGGGCTGCAGCGGCAGTCTGTGATCTTGCTGTCTTTCCTGCATTAGGACAGGTTTAAGAGTAGCAGCCATGTTAGTCTGTATTCGCAAAAAGAAAAGGCGTACTTGTGACACCTTAGAGACTAACAAATTTATTTAAGCATAAGCTTTCGTGAGCTACAGCTCACTTCATCGGTTGCATCTGATGAAGTGAGCTGTAGCTCACGAAAGCTTATGCTTAAATAAATTTTTTAGTCTCTAAGGTGTCACAAGTACGCCTTTTCTTTTTCCTGCATTAGATCCACCATACAGCGGAGCACGTCAGTTTGCTCCCCCATGAGCTTGACCATAGCATCCTGCCTGCTCTCATTGTGCACGTCCCTCCTCTCTTCGTATTCACGTAACGCTTTACGCGACTCCACAATTGTTTGCCTCCATGCATTCAACTGGGCCGTATCAGTGCGGGAGGACTGCAGGAGCTCGGCAAATATGTCATCCCAAGTTAGTTTTTTCCTCCTTCTAATCTGGACCAGCCTCTGGGATGGAGTAGATAGGGGCCACATTGAAACATTTACACCTGCTGCAGGAGGAGAAAAAGGGAGGGTAGTATGTTAAAAGATACATTTTAGAGAACAAAGGGGACACTGTTTCTCAGTGAAACAGGCAATTCATAGTACACAGCACATGTTCTTTCTGTACAAGGTCTCATTTTGCCTCTTATACTGAAGTGCCTGCCACTTTGGTGTGAGTAAGCCATCACATGCGGCCAGGCAACAGAATTCAGCTTGCAGGCAGCCTGCGGGCTCTCTGGAATGATCGCTTCACACAACACTCTCCCCCCCCGGTCCCCCACCAACACACCATGGGGCTCCGATGAGGCTCTGAGCAGGGATGAGCCCTTTAAACTAAATGCGAATGGCCCAGCACAGCTGGGTTTCCCCACACTGCGTGGCTCCGATCAAGCTCTCACTCACCAGAAGTGCCTTCTCCAGGGTCATGGTCCAGGAGCATGCTTTGGGAGTAGGGGAAGGCTATTGGCTCCAGCGTTAAGAATAGTTCCTGGCTGGGGGGAAAACAGATTCCCCACTTGCCGCCTGTGCACTGTCCTCCTCCTCGTCCTCCAAAAACTCATCCTCCTCGCTCCATGCTACTCCCCCCTTGCCGGTGTCCATGGACACTGGTGGGGTAGTGGTGTCGTCACCCCCCCTTCCCTCCCATAATTGCATGCAGCTCACAATAGAAGCGTGACCCAGAGTGCCCATTCGCCTCCCTGGGTTTTTGGTACACTCGCATGAGCTCCTTGATTTTTGTACGACAGTGTTCTGTGTCCCTAGAGTAGACTCTTTCCGTCATGGCTCTGAAGACTTTAGCGTACGTATTTGTGTTCCTTTTTTCGGAACGTAATTCTGCCATAACAGATTCGTCTCCCCCACATGCAATGAGATCCAGTACCTCCCATTCGGACCATGCTGGAGCTTGTCTGCGAATCTAGGACTGCATGATCTCTTGAGATGGTGGACTCTGCATGGTTGCCTGTGATGGTGGACTGTGCTGATGGTCACCTGTGCTGATGGTGACCAAACAGGAAATTCAAAAGTTCCCGGGGCTTTTACAGCCTACCTGGCTAGTGCATCAGAGTTGAGTGTTGTCCAGAGTGGTCACAAGGGATTATTCTGGGATAACTCCCGGAGGCCAATATTGTCGAATTGCGTCCACAGTACCTGTCACCCGGAACTGCGATCTCGATTTTAGCGCTACTCCACTTGCCAAGGTGGAGTACAGAAATCTGATTAAAGAGCCCTCTGAATGGAAAAAACTGGTTTGGTTGTGTGGATGGAACCAGTTTTACTTCAAGGTAACTCTGCTAATTCCGAAATAACCGCGTACTATACACCAGGCCTGAGACAGTTGACTTGTCCTGCATTGCTTGCTCAGAACAAGGAAAGTGCCATTCAAAGCAGCAATCCATGCTTTCTCTGATAAGTGTATGAAAGGGAAAGTATTAAGCACTAGCATTCCTGCACTGCAAAGAAGTACCAGTAACCTTGCACGTATCTTGCTCTCTGGATCACTCAAAATGTGCAAGGAAGGGAGAAAAACAATTGAAAGACTCAGTTCCTCTCCAAAACACATGGGAAAAGCAGTAGCAAATCCACACACTTCCTAACAGCAAGATGTATGGAAGATGGAGCCCACCGTTTTCCACCAGCATAGCCTGGGGGAAATGCTTTCTGTCACAGGACATACTGTCCCTTTAAGAGCAGGACTGGCCAGCACAGTCCTACCGCATATAGGGCAAGCATGATGGGAAGAGAGGTATTGAGGCTGCCAAATACATAATGTATCCAGCTGCACTGTGGGCAGCCAGTCACAAATACAGTAACTAATTCAGATTACATGGCAGAGAGAGACAGGAAGAAATGTCAAGAAAAGTCTGAGTTTGCTACAGATTTTGAATCCCATATTGAGATGAGCATCTCATAAGCAATCTGTTACACTGATAAAATATTGAAGCATTCTAATGCAAACATTAAGTTATCATCCTTCCTTCTGTTCTTCTAATTTGTCTGGTATTTTCTTCCCACCCAGTTTTAGTTCCTTAATAAGTCATTACCTATGCTTCTAAATCGCTTGATTCCACCTGAATCTTCTGTATGGAGCTGACATTTCTCACGTATACTTATAAGAGGTCAGAAATAGCTCTCAGAATGGGTTTTTCCATTTTTCTTCCTTCCACCTGTACCTCCTCTGTTATATATTTTCAGCTCTTCCCTTCCATTTTTGCCTGTTGGGCCTGATTTGGAATGGAAGTGAATTTTGCTGTTGCCTTCACTAGGAGCAGGACTGGATCTTTTCTTCCTCCCTTGAGTTGTTTCTCTTGTCCATTATCTGTGACTGTCACTTCATCTTCTACTAATTTGTCTCTTCATTCAGTTTTGACTTTTTGCATCTGTTGCACTTGATTCTAATAGAGCATGGCATGCAATAACTTTTAAAGGGAAGTCTTCATCTTCCTTTCAAACAACCCTTTATTGCAAATTGTAACTACTGTAATTTTCCTTCTAGATGCAGAATCTGCCTGAAAGTCACAAGCTAGCAGGGGAATTTCAAACATCACAGTGCTGGGGACAAGCCTGTGTCATGTGTACTAGCTGTCTGAACTCAACATTTCTGACCTCCTCATCCATGCACAGCCTGTATTACTCTGGTGCTTTAGATTTTAAGGGACTAGCTAACCTACATCAAAGGACTCCAAAGCAATATTCCTTGGACAGAAACAATGTAAAAATATAGTTCTGCATTATAAGCGTAGGGTATGTCTCACACTGGTGTGGTGAGGCTTAAATAACATTTAAGTGCTTTGAAGTGTATAAATGGCAATCATGGTATATAGTTACTATTGTTGGCCAACAGGAATTATTGCCACATTTAAAAAGAAACAACTCCAACTCAATAGAGCTACAAAACTTATTTTGGCATTACTTGCCTGTGTTTGTAGGACTCTAGCCTTAGTGATTGTCTTGCCCTCTAGTGGCTAGTCTAAACAAGACAGAGAATATAAATGCTAAATTTTTCTCTCTCATGGTAGAGGACTGAAGTCTGAAGCAGAATATCATTAATTCCAATCCCCACAGTGTGACTTAAACCATATCTGACTTGGACATATATGCAGCGATAGCTTATACACACATGCAAAGAAATAAACAAACTAAAATAATGAATACTGTAACTTCCTAAGCCCTGGTCTACACTGGGAGTTGAGGTTGAATTTAGCAGCATTAAATTGATTTAACACTGCACCCGTTCACACAACAAAGCCCTTTTTTTCAACTTAAAGGGCTCTTAAAATCGATTTCTTTACTCCACCCCCAACAAGGGGATTAGCGCTGAAATCGGCCTTGCTGGGTCGAATTTGGGGTACTGTGGACACAATTAGATGGTATTGGCCTCCAAGAGCTATCCCAGAGTGCTCCATTGTGACCGCTCCAGACAGCACTCTCAACTCAGATGCACTGGCCAGGTAGACAGGAAAAGGCCCGCGAACTTTTGAATTTAAATTTCCTGTTTGGCCAGCATGGCAAGCTGCAGGTGACCATGCAGAGCTCATCAGCAGAGGTGACCGTGATGGACTCCCAGAATCGCAAAAGAGCTCCAGCATACACCGAACTGGAGGTATGGGATCTGATCGCTGTATCGGGAGAGGAATCCGTGCTATCAGAACTCCGTTCCAGTTTTCGAAATGCCAAAACATTTGTCAAAATCTCCCAGGGCATGAAGGACAGAGGCCATAACAGGGCACTGCCAAAGCACTGCCGTGTGAAACTTAAGGAGCTGAGGCAAGCCTACCAGAAAACCAGAGAGGCGAATGGCCACTCCTGGTCCGAGCCCCAAACATGCTGTTTCTATGATGAGCTGCATGCCATTTTAGGGGGTTCAGCCACCACTACCCCAGCCATGTTTGACTCCTTCAATGGAGAGGGAGGCAACACGGAAGCAGGTTTTGGGGACGAGGAAGATAGCTCACAGCAAGCAAGCGGAGAAACTGGTTTTCCCGACAGCCAGGTACTGTTTCTCACCCTGGACCTGGAGCCAGTACCCCCCCGAACCCACCCAAGTCTGCCTCCTGGACCCGCCAGGCAGAGAAGGGACCTCTGGTGAGTGTACCTTTTAAAATACTATACATGGTTTAAAATCAAGCATGTTTAATGATTAATTTGCCCTGGCATTTGCAGCTCTCCTGGATATACTCCCAAAACCTTTGCAAAAGGTTTCTGGGGAGGGCAGCCTTATTCCATCCACCATGGTAGGACACTTTACCACTCCAGGCCAGTAGCATGTACTCGGGAATCATTGTAGAATGAAGCATTGCAGTGTATGTTTGCTGGCGTTCAAACAACATCTGTTCTTTATCTCTCTGTGTTATCCTCAGAAGAGTGATATCATTCATGGTCACCTGGTTGAAATAGGGTGCTTTTCTTACGGGGATATTCAGAGGTGCCAGTTCCTGCTGGGCTGTTTGCCTGTGGCTGAACAGAAATGTTCCCTGCTGTTAGCCACGTGGTGGGGGGAGGGGCTAGCCACGCGCTGGGGGGAGGCAAAATGCGACCTTGGAACGAAAGCACATGTGCTGTGTATGTAATGTTAACAGCAAAGTGTACCATGAAAGAATGTACCCATTGTTCTATAAAATGTCTTTTTAAATACAACTGTCCCTTTTTTTTTCTCCACCAGCTGCATGTGTTTCAAGGATCACAGGATCTTCTCCTTCCCAGAGGCTAGCGAAGATTGGAAGGTGGAAAAAAACCTCACTTGTGATGAAATGTTCTCTGAGCTCATGCTGTCCTCCCACACTGACATAGCACAGACGAATGTGTGGAGGCAGACAATGTCAGAGTGCAGGAAAGCACAAAATGACCAGGAGGAGAGGTGGCAGGTTGAAGAGAGGGCTGAAGCTGAAAAGTGGCGGCAGCGTGATGAGAGGAGGCAGGATTCAATGCTGAGGCTGCTGGAGGATCAAACCAATATGCTCCAGCGTGTGGTTGAGCTGCAGGAAAGGCTGCAGGAGCACAGACTGCCGCTACAGCCCCTGCGTAACCAACCGCCCTCCTCCCCAAGTTCCATAGCCTCCTCACCCAGACGCCCAAGAACGTGGTGGGGGGGCCTCCGGCCACCCAGCCACTCCACCCCAGAGGATTGCCCAAGCAACAGAAGGCTGGCATTCAATAAGTTTTAAAGTTTTAAATTTTAAAGTGCTGTGTGGCCTTGTCCTTCCCTCCTCCACCACCCCTCCTGGTGCTTCTCTCCTCCACCACCCCTCCTGGGCTACCTTGGTACTTATTCCCCTATTTGTGTGATGAATGAATAAAGAATGCATGAATGTGAAGCAATAGTGACTTTATTGCCTCTGCAAGTGGTGATCGAAGGGAGGTGGGGAGGGTGGTTAGCTTACAAGGAAGTAGAGTGAAGCTAGGGGCAGGGGGTTTCATCAAGGAGAAACAAACAGAACTTTCACACCGTAGCCTGGCCAGTCATGAAACTGGTTTTCAAAGCTTCTCCGATGTGAACCGCGTCCTCCTGTGCTCTTCTAACCGACCTGGTGTCTGGCTGTGCGAAATCAGCAGCCAGGCGATTTGCCTCAACCTCCCATCCCACCATAAACGTCTCCCCCTTACTCTCACAGATATTGTGGAGCGCACAGCAAGCAGTAATAACAATGGGAATATTGGTTTAGCTGAGGTCTAACCGAGTCAGTAAACTGCGCCAGCGCACTTTTAAACATCCAAATGCACATTCTACCAGCATTCTGCACTTGCTCAGCCTGTAGTTGAACAGCTCCTGACTACTGTCCAGGCTGCCTGTGTACGGCTTCATGAGCCATGGCATTAAGGGGTAGGCTGGATCCCCAAGGATAACTATAGGCATTTCAACGTCCCCAACGGTTATTTTCTGGTCTGGGAAGAAAGTCCCTTCCTGCAGCTTTTGAAACAGACCAGAGTCCCTGAAGATGCGAGCGTCATGTACCTTTCCCGGCCATCCCACGTTGATGTTGGTGAAATGTCCCTTGTGATCCACCAGTGCTTTCAGCATTATTGAAAAGTACTCCTTGCGGTTTATGTACTCGCCAGCTTGGTACTCCGGTGCCAAGATAGGGATATGGGTTCTGTCTATCGCCCCACCACAGTTAGGGAATCCCATTGCAGCAAAGCCATCCACTATCACCTGCACATTTCCCAGGGTCACTACCTTTGATATCAGATCTTTGATTGCGTTGCCTACTTGCATCACAGCAGCCCCCACAGTAGATTTGCCCACTCCAAATTGATTCCCGACTGACCAGTAGCAGTCTGGCATTGCAAGCTTCCACAGGGCTATTGCCACTCGCTTCTCAGCTGTGAGGGCTGCTCGCATCTTGGTATTCTTGCACCTCAGGGCAGGGGAAAGCAAGTAACAAAGTTCCATGAAAGTGCCCTTACGCATGCGAAAGTTTCGCAGCCACTGGGAATCGTCCCAGACCCGCAACACTATACGGTCCCACCAGTCTGTTCTTGTTTCCCGAGCCCAGAATCGACGTTCCACTGCATGAACCTGCCCCATTAGCACTATGATGCCCACATTGCCAGGGCCCGTGCTTTGAGAGAAGTCTGTGTCCATGTCCTCATCACTCACGTCACCATGCTGACATCGCCTACTCGCCCGGTATCACTTTGCTAGGTTCTGGTGATGCATATACTGCTGGATAATGCGTGTGGTGTTTAATGTGCTCCTAATTGCTAAAGTGATATGAGCAGGCTCCATGCTTGCCATGGTATGGCATCTGCACAGAAAAAAGGCACGGAACGATTGTCTGCCGTTGCCCTCATGAAAGGAGGGGCGACTGATGACATGGCTTACAGGGTTGGCTTACAGGGAATTAAAATCAACAAAGGGGGTGGCTTTGCGAGAAACTGAATGGCCCCCTCAAGGGTAGAACTCAAAACTGGGTTTAGCAGGCCGTTTATTTCACAGAGGGAGGGAGGGAGGGAGGAAGGAGAAAATACAAAATAAATCTGGTCTATTTCTTGTTTTGAGCCACTTCATCTATTGTTATACATCTTGCTGGCAGCAGACTGTGCAATACGACTGCTAGCGATCATCAACACCTGGGTGCTCGGCAGAAGATGGTGCAGTATGACTACTGGCCATCATCTTCTGCTAGCTGCCGGTAGGACTGAATCGCCATGAGACGAAACAAGGGAAATGAGCTGGCTGAGTCACTCCCATGTTTGCCCAGGTGCCCGGTTAAAAGAGCACCCAGGACTACGTGATGACGGCTACCAGTCATACTGCACTGTCTGCTGCCAAAAGGCAATTAACTGCTGCTGTGCAGCAATGCAATACCACGTCTGCCAGCACCCAGGAGACATACGGTGATGGTTAGCTGAGTGGGCTCCTTTCCTGCCGTGGTATGGCATCTGCACAGGTAACTCAAGAAAAAAGGCGCAAAACGAGTGTCTGCCCTTGCTTTCATGGAGGGAGGAAGGGAACAGGGGCATGACGCTATGTACCCAGAACCACCTGCGACAATGTTTTAGCCCCATCAGGCACTGGGATTTCTACCCAGAATTCAAATGGGCGGTGGAGACTGCGGGGACTGTGGGATAGCCACCCACAGTGCAACGCTCCGGAAGTCGACGGTTGCCTCGTTACTGTGGACACACTCCGCCAACTACATGCACTTAGAGCAGTTGTGTGGGGACACACACCATCAACTGTATAAAAACGCTTTCTACAAAACCGACTTCTATAAATTCAACCTAATTTCATAGTGTAGACATAACCAAGGAGTGGCAATTAAACGTTTCAATTGTATAAGTAATTTGTAGCAATGTTGCATGCAGTGTTGTTGTAGCCATGTTGGTTCCAGACAGGGTGACAAGGTGGGTGAGGTAAAATCTTTTATTGGACCAAATTTTGTTGGTGAGTTGGTAAGCTCAAAAACTTGTCTCTCTTACCAACAGAAGATGGTCCAATAAAAGGTATTACCTCACCCACCTTGTCTCTCTTATAGTAATGTTAGTAATACACGGCAAAAAAATTACTAAGGAGCAGTTTCTTGTAAATAAAGATAATAAAGATTTTGGTTACTAAGTAAAAACAATACTAAATAATTAATTTTAAAATACTAAGAATTTTTTTTTAAGGTCCTGATCCTGCACACACTTAAGAACATGGTAAATATTATGTACTTATGTAGTAGAACTGAGTGAATAATTGATTTTTTTCAATTTGGTGGGTAAACCGGCAAAAAAATGGTTAGTTTTTAACCAAAACTGATTTTGTTTTTGTTTTACTCAATGAAATGAAAAACTGGGGAAAAAATGCATTTGGGTCAAATGAAATGTTTTGAATGTCAATTTTCATCTACATTTCCTTTCAACATTTTTGTTTTCAATTTTTTTCAGTTGAAACTATTTGCTGAATTTGACCCTACTTCATGAATAATTTTTGGTGCCCCGCAAAATGCATTTTTCTGAAAATTGACTGTTTGCCTTTTTTTTTGCCATGTAGTACTGTTGCCCTTTTCGTGAGCACTAGCAGACTGAGGTCTTGCAGGTCAGCTTTTCTTTGGCAGAGGAAAAATTGGTGATGCAGAACAAAGATCTCATGTAGTGTAATTGACTTCTTTTCAAATATAGCCCTGGAACAGAAGTGGTCAAGACACCACAAAGGCAGTTCCTTCTTGCAGAAACCTCAGCTAAGACACCATTGTCCAGTCTCCAAGAAGCTTCTTTCTTGATCCTGGTTTCTCTTGGGCCTTGTATAGACTAGGATTTAAAGGTTAGCAAATGTTGGCATCACACGTGCTAACATCCCACCTCTGAGTCCTAATCTAGACTAAGCCTTGGACTTTTCTGTTTTACCACACTCTACGTTTCCAGCTTTGGCCCCTGAGTTTTTCACCTTGGTCACCTCCAATGCAAAACTCTTTATCTCGGAGCATATGGTCTGGTAAGATGAGCCTGGGAGTTTATTCTCTTTTTGTGAAGCTGCTCTGAAACACAAATGAACCTTAGGGCTTGTCTACACAGTGCTTTAGTCCACACCAGTGGGGTGTAAATTCTAGTGTGTGCTAGCATGTTGCATACCAACTGGCCTGTGTGGACCTCACTAGTATGCACTAAAAGCAGGACTACATTAATGCACTCTAGGGAGTTTCTAATATGCACCAGCAGGATCCATATGGGCCAGTTTGTGCACTATGTACTTATGAGGACTAACATTTACACCCCTCTGGTGTGGACTAATGCACCAAGCAGACGAGCCCTTAGAATAGGTTTAACTGCCCACTTAGACAAAGGACAGTAATTTAACCCACGCATTGAGAATTTTATTCTGAGTTCTTATATACTGATCACTCATAATATGTATGGCATTAGCACCTGTTGCCATAACATGAACCATTAAAGTATAATTGACTTGCAGAATAGGCATATCATTTACCACACCTAGGAAGTTAAAATGCTTACTGGAAATTTATTTTAATGAAAACAGAATCTCTCAGCATAACTTGCTGTATTTTCCAATATGTCAGCAAATAATCAGTGAGAACCCAAATCTTGCAGTGACTCCTAACTATATTTGCTACATAGTCATCTGTTAAGATCAATGGATATGACAGATGTGTCACACACTTCATAAAGCTTTAAATTTCCCTTTACTCTGGGCAATGACTCAAGTAAAAAGACTGACATCGTATTACAGCGCTTAACTTCCTCGTACGCTCTTTGCTCTTTAATTATAGGTGGCACAGGTGGAGACGCCTATAGTTAAGATTGCCCAACACTTCCCAGGATACAATCCTGTTTTCAGTGGTTTATAACTTTGCCAAACGTAAAATGTTTGGGCTGAAAGATGCTATACCAGGTGTCTTCTAGGGCTGCCATCTTTTGAAAAGTTTCAGCTAGAGCAGTTCATTTGTTTCTGAAAATGAGGTTAAAGGAAAATGTTATTTTGCCCATATTAGAAAAAACTCTGACAATCATTTTTTGAGGAGAAGCTCTAACATCTCTGTGCTTTGGAGCAGAGATTTAAAATTTGGTGGGAAGCCCAGGGGGCTACGCTGGTGTTAGGGATGAGTCTTTCACCATCCCAAACGATAAGTGGGTGAATAATGGCAGTTTGCAAAAAACTCAGTAGCAGTTTGTTACTTTGGCAGCTAATATCTCTGAAGATTCCATTTGTACTGAGCATGTTCCTTCCCCTCACAGTCCCTATGTGTTGATCAGACTGCACTTGTGCCATCCCCACAGAGTGGCTGAGCATGCTCCGACCCAAGGCTGCAGGGGCTGAGCAGCACTTTCCCTGCAGTTGTTCCTCCCAGCTTCCCAGAGGGCACTATAGGTATGTCTACACTGCACCCTCCTTATGGCGGGATGTGGAGTACATACACTGCACGCCCCCCTAGCATGGGTATAAATAGCAGTGTAGTTAATCGCGTAGAGTAAGGACATGCCTAAATCCTGTGGGTGTGTACCCTACTTGCCCAATCAATGCTTCTCCTACCTACACTGCTGTTTTTAGCAGTGTAGTGTCCCACTGCCTCCTCTCTTTCCTTGTCTCAGGGAATGGCTCCATCAGGGGGAATAGATTCTGGCAGTGGGAAGGCAACAGGGAAAGGCACTGGCAGCTCCCTGCTGCTGGAGCTTTTCCCAACCACAGGGAGTTGCTGGAGCCTTCCTCTTTCATGGGGAGACTCCAGCAACAGGAAGAGGCTTTGTCAATGGAGATGCAGTGGGGAAAGTCCCCGGCAGCTCCCTACTGCTGAGCCTTTCCCTGCTGCCTCCCCACTGCCAGAGCCTTTGATTGGCACGTGTAGCCACACACCACAGCGTGCTTTTCATGGAATATGCCACTACAAAAGGCATGCAGCGGAGTGTATCCTATGGCACAAGGCACCAGAACTGAGAGCAGGGAGACTGTCTGTCCGGTGATCTGCTGTTGCTGGTGCCCACACAGTATGCTTCACTTCAATGCAGAGGGATGAGAAATTGGGGAAAAGGGGATATAAGCTGGGGAGATGGTGAGGAGCAGGAGACAATAAGAGGACAGGGATGGGAGCACAGGGAGGCAGCAGATGGGGGAGGAGGAGAAATAGATATGAAAAAAGGAGGGAGAAAGGCAGGAGAAGTGAGAGGATGAGGGAGAGGAGCAGGAGCTATGGAGGGGTCAGGAGGACAGAGGAAGTGTGGTGGGGGGACTTGCAGAGCCAAGAGGAACTGCAGCAAAGGAGGTAACAGGGGCAGGAACTGGGGACAGGGGAGATAAGACCAAAAGGGGACAGGGAGATTTGGCCATGAGGGATGGGGCAGAAGGGTCTGTAAACAGTAGGCCACACTTCCTCCAGAAACTGGACTTGAACACATTATTCCTGAATCTCAACAATCCTTTGCTGTCTAGCAAATAGCTGTGAAATCCAATAGCAAAGTGACTCATTGCCCACTAGTGGCTGGTCTACATAGAGGATAACAGCTCAAGTAGCAGTTGTCTGTGCTGTGACTCTTTTTTTTTCCTTGAGATTTTTAAGGCCCGACATGACAAAGCTGTGGTGTGGTGTGGTGTGGCTGTCGTGATTTAGTTGGTGTTGGTCCTGCTTTGAGCAGGGGTTTGGACTAGATGATCTCCTGAGGTCTCTTCCAACCCTAATATACTATGATTCTATGTGACTCTAAAACGCCCAGCCCTGCTGATAACCTATGAAAGGAGATCAATATGATTCCACATGGTGGAATTCTTGTTTTTAAGATTTTAGAAAACCTAGGAAATTGCATTAAAGAAAGCTATGTTGCACCTTAATGATCTCTTAAAATCAAACACTCAAAATTTAGGAATTGCCTGTGAAACCTTAATTCAGCCCTTTTGAGTATGCATTATGATACCGTCTTTATTTAGATGATCACATATGATTTTTTTCCACAGCACTCCTGCCTCATTCAGTGCAAAGGATGGATGGTGCTCACTGAATGTGTAAGCTATTCAATATTTATCTTTATCATAATTCAGTGCTTTACTGTACACCATCCAAACCCTGCTCTGAATATTATTAATTTCTCGTGGGCATTTTTACAATGTTCTTGTGGTATCTTAGGGTATATCTATACTGGAGCTGGAGGTATAATTCCCAGTTCAAGTAGGCATACCCTCATTAGATCTAACTGAGCTAGCATGCTAAAAATAGAAATGTAGCCCTGGCAGCATGAGTAGTGGGAGGGGCTAGCTGCCACAAGTAGGTACCTTTGGTGTCAAACATGATTGTTTTCAGGGTGTCTAGCCCCTCCTGCTGCTCATACTCTGTGAAAATGCACTAGCTGGGAGACATACCCATAGTTCTTCACAGACATTAATGAATTTATCTTCACAGCACCCGTGTGAGGTGAAATGGTATTATAGTCCCCACTTTAAATATGGGCATCTGAGGCACAGAGATGAAAGACAATTATTAAAAATGTCTCTGCAGGATGACCAATTTGAGAAGTCTATAGTCTGTTTTTTTCACAGTACTTACTATTTTATGTGTGTTGAGAGCAGAGATCCCATTAAACTCAGCTGGAGTTGAGTGCTCAGCACTTTGACAAATCAGACCCCAAGAGTCTCAAGTTGGGTACCCAGCAAGTGAGGAACACAGTGGCCACCTGGGAATATTTTGGATCATGAGTTGCCTAGCATCACATGGGAACTCTGAGGCAGAGGGAGGGACAGAGTCCAATTCTCCAGTGCAGCATTCAACTGTCTTAATCATGAGACCATCCTTTTGCTTCCTGCAGTCCCACACACCTTCCCATTCCCACTCCGGTATCTAATGAGGAAGGGATCCTACCGACATCAGACTCCTTCACTCCCTAACCCTGAGTCATCCCTAAAGAAGGTCCATCCTGTGCACTGAGTGAGGCAGGGATCCTGTGGAAAAAATAGTGCGTGATCATGTAATTAAAGACTGTATCATAATGCAGATGCACAAGGGGGCAAAATTAATTTTGCACAGGCACCTTAATTCTTGCATTACCTCACATGAGTGCTTGAATTTGGAACCTTAACACTCTTCAAGCTTAGGTTTTTATTTACTTTCATACATAGGAACAATACAAAACTGACGTTAATTGCATTTTTGGCAGCTGAGCTCCCCTTTAATCAGCTTATTTCAATACAGAGACAGCTATTGACCGATTTTTTCGGTTCATTTGCTGATGGTCATCCAAACACCTTCGGGATACCAAAAGGGAAAATGAAAATCACCACCCTGTGTTTCAGTATTGCCACATGGGTCTCACAGAGGCACCCCAGTCTGCCACAACTTGGTCCTGGAGACCTGTTTGCAGTTTGAAGTAATTGGGAGTAAAATACTTAAGAAACATGAAGGTCTAGAGCATACCTGAAGGTGGGGTCCCAAAGAGATACCATGAAGGCAATTTCTCTGTGTTTCTGAGGAATGATCCCCACAGGTGGGAAATGTTTAGAAGGGACAGGAGTGCCAGGGATGTGGCTTTGCACAGGTACTTAAGTTGTGTGGAGAATGGAACCTAGAAATGGGTGGAGGAAGAAGACAGCCACATGGAGAGCTGGCCCCTCCACACCACGCTGCTGGTCTGCCATCTCCCCAGAGCTGTGCAGCCACTCCTTTGTCTTCATCTAAGGGATTAGTGTGTGGACACTCTTCAGGGTAGCTATTCAGGGTTTATCGTAAACCAATTTCTATCTGATTTAAGCTAAACCGAAATGAACCCGGTTTAAAATAAACCCATGCAGCCTTTTGCACCAGTTTAACTAAATCATTGTCAAATCACACTGTAATGTAAGCTGGTGCAACTTTCTCTTGTAGACAAACCCATAGTGTCCTGTGTCTCATACAGCCAAGAAAGGTTCCCAACAGGAGCTGCTGTTATTTGAAGCAGCATTAATTCTTGTCAGGATATCTGGAGGGCTTGCTGGGGTTTCAGATATTTATTTATTTATTTATTTATATTAAGGCCAGAAGGGACCATTGTGATCATAGGTGCTGACTGGGGCTGGAGTACCCACAGGGTTCCCTGTCCCGCCCCCCACCCCAGCTCACCTCCGCCTCTCCGCCGCCTCCTCCCCAGAGCGTGCCTCCGCATCCTGCTTCTCCCCCTGGCTCCCAGCGCTTGTGCCGCCCAAGCTGTTTTGCGGCGGCAAGTGCTGGGAGGGAGGAGGGAGAAGGGGGAATGCGGTGCGGTCAGGGGAAGAGGCGGGGCTAGGGCGGGGATTTGGGGAGGGGTCCAACAGGGGCAAGGAGGGGGCGGAGTTGGGGCGGGGACTTTGGGGAAGGGGTTGGAATGGGGGCGGGCCAGGGGTGGAGTCGGGGCAGGGCCGGGGCCAGGCGGGGTGCGAGTATCCACCGGCACGGGGAAAAGTTGGCGCCTGTGACTCTGATCTTCTAGTCTGACCACCTATGTCATACAGGCCACAGAACTTCACCCAGTAATTCTTGCGTCAAGTCTGTCTTGTGACTTTCCAAAGCTTGAGGTTGACTATACAGCTTTGACTTACAGGAAAGTGTTTGTACCATTATACAAGGCACTGGTAAGACCTCAGCTGGAATACTGTGCACAATTCTGGTCTCCCATGTTTAAGAAAGATGAATGCAAACTGGAACAGGTGCAGAGAAGGCCTACTAGGATAATCGGAAGAACGGAAACCCTACTTTATGAGAGGAAACTCAAAGAACTTAGCTGGTTTAGCCTAACCAAAAGAAGGCTGAGGGGAGATATGATTACTCTCTATAAATACATCAGAGGGATAAACACCAGGGAGGGAGAGGAGTTATTTAAGTTAAGCACCAATGTGGACACAAGAACAAATGGATACAAACTGGCCATCAACAAGTTTAGGCTTGAAATTAGGTGAAGGTTTCTAACAATCAGAGGAGTGAAGTTCTGGAACAGTCTTCCAAGAGGGGACAAAAAACCTAACTGGCTTCAAGACTGAGCTTGATAAGTTTATGGAGGGGATGGTATGTGGCTCATTGACGACTGCCAGTAGCAAAAATCCCCAACAGCTGGACACGGGACACTAGATGGGGAGGGCTCTGAGTTACTACAGAGAATTCTTTCCCTGGGGTCTTATCACATGCTCAGGGTCGAACTGATCACCATATTTGGTACTGGGAAGGAATTTTCCCCCAGGTCAGATTTGCAGAGACCCTGGGAGTTTTTCGCCTTCCTCTATGGCATGGGGTACAGGTCTCTTGGAGGTTTAAACTAGTGTAAATGGTAAAGTCTTTAAACCATGATCTGAGGACTTCAGTAACTCAGCAGAGGTTAGGGGTCTATTAAAGGAGTGGGTGGGTGAGGTTCTGTGGCCTGCAATGTGCAGGAGGTCAGACTGATGATCACGATGGTCCCTTCTGACCTTAAAGTCTATGAGCTTTTTATTGCAATCTCATTTTGGGGGAAGTCTGCAGCCTTCTCTGTGCCTATGACCTGAAATACAGAATACTATAAGAAGTAACTTTGCCTAGCTCCTGAGGTCAGATAAATAAAAGGTACCAATTTAGGCCTAGTGTGAGTACTGTTGCTCCACTGACCTCCCCCTAATTCAAGTTTGTATTTGGCCCAAGAAATAGTTTATGGGCAAACTTACAGACAGCAAATGCCATGACAATTGCTAAATAAATTGCAAGTAACTTTATTACTGTTCATAAAATCAATGCTAAACAACTGAGTTACTAAAACTTATTTACAGAATGGACATGTTCTTTTACCATTTCTAAAATTAAATTACTAGCTTTATTCTAGCCCCAAATAAACCTCACCGGAATATAATTTACAAGCAGTCTTTAAGCATTCGGTGTTGCAAGGGGTTGGGCATGTCCCGAGAAAGTGTATATACTTATTTTTCAGGTAAGTGACTTTAGCAAAGCTTTTGACACAGTCTCCCACAGTATTCTTGCCAGCAAGTTAAAGAAGTATGAGCTGGATGAATGGACTATAAGGTGGATAGAAAGTTGGCTAGATTGTCGGGCTCAACTAGTAGTGATCAATGGCTCCATGTCTAGTTGGCAGCCGGTATCAAGTGGAGTGCCCCAAGGGTCGGTCCTGGGGCTGGTTTTGTTCAATATCTTCATAAATGATCTGGAGGATGGTGTGGATTGCACCCTAAGCAAGTTTGCAGACGACACTAAACTGGGAGGAGAGGTAGATACACTGGAGGGTAGGGATAGGATACAGAGGGCCCTAGACAAATTAGAGGATTGGGCCAAAAGAAATCTGATGAGGTTCAACAAGGACAAGTGCAGAGTCCTGCACTTAGGACAGAAGAATCCCATGCACCGCTACAGACTAGGGACCGAATGGCTAGACAGCAGTTCTGCAGAAAAGGACCTAGAGGTTACAGTGGACGAGAAGCTGGATATGAGTCAACAGTGTGCCCTTGTTGCCAAGAAGGCCAATGGCATTTTGGGATGTATAAGTAGGGGGATTACCAGCAGATCGAGGGGCGTGATCGTTCCCCTCTATTTGACATTGGTGAGGCCTCATCTGGAGTACTGTGTCCAGTTTTGGGCCCCCACTACAAGAAGGATGTGGAAAAATTGGAAAGAGTCCAGTGGAGGGCAACAAAAATGATTAGGGGACTGGAACACATGACTTATGAGGAGAGGCTGAGGAAACTGGGATTGTTTAGTCTGCGGAAGAGAAGAATGAGGGGGGATTTGATAGCTGCTTTCAACTACCTGAAAGGGGGTTCCAAAGAGGATGGATCTAGACTGTTCTCAGTGGTAGCTGATGACAGAACAAGGAGTAATGGTCTCAAGTTGCAGTGGGGGAGGTTTAGGTTGGATATTAGGAAAAACTTTTTCACCAGGAGAGTGGTGAAACACTGGAATGCGTTACCTAGAGAGGTGGTGGAATCTCCTTCCTTAGAGGTTTTTAAGGTCAGGCTTGACAAAGCCCTGGCTGGGATGATTTAGTTGGGGATTGGTCCTGCTTTGAGCAGGGGGTTGGACTAGATGACCTCCCTTCCAACCCTGATATTCTATGATTCTAAGTCAGTAGAACTTGTAGGCGCACAAAGTGTTAAGAAGGCCATAGCACCTAATAAAACCATCCCATCCATCAGACATACAAACCCACCCACAACATAACAAAGCAGCTCTGTGCATAATAGAGATTTAAACTCAGTTATGCTCTCAGTAATTGAATTTCCCCCTGAAGATGACCTCAATAGGGGAAATGGGCCTTCTGTCCTTCTTTGCTTCTCTGTGATTTTATAAAGGCCCTTTTTGGTAGGGCAGTGTAGTGTTGTGCTTGTTTGGCATAGACTGGGATTTGACACTGATGGCTTTGACTGGGATAAATCCCTACCACAGACAAGCCTTTAGCGACCAATCCTGCAATCATATTTTTACATGAGTAACTATAAACACAAGTAGTCCAATTGAACTCAGCAGTATTACTCATGGGCATAAAGCTACTCCCATGCAGTGTTTGCAAGAGGAATCTAAAGCTGAGCAATTGAGGGAAGAAGGGTTTTTTCTCAGACTGTTTAAAACTTTTAAACACCTGCTTAACATGGACTTCTGTTGTTCTGATTGTTCATTAGACATTGGAGTTAGTCAACAACCTGACCCCTTCAGTTAGGATACAAAAGACTGAAAGTTCATTTAGGAGATGGAAGACCAATAGGTAGTCAAAAGTAAGGGGAAAGTCTGGGCAGGCCTTAGAATTAGCCCATATCTTAACCATTGCTGTAGTTGCATATGCAAGGAAAGCCATGAATTGTATCTGTAGATCTTCCTTCTGCTGGAAACCAGGGTAAGCTCCACCAATGCAAATTTTAGCTTTCTCTCTGAGCTGTAGTAGCTGCCAATGACCAGACTTGAGGCTAATTCTGAGTGTGGACAAGACCTCAGTTAAAGGACATGAAACTTTGCTGACAAATCATGTAAACTCTCCAAAATCTAAGGGGAGCCTTAAACACACGCAATCCAATGTCTTTTTGGGGCCCCTGAATACCATATAAGCTCTTCCTCAGAGTTCTCCTCTCAGGAATCTTAGATTTAGCAGAAGGAGCTGAGGCAGTTGAGGCCATATGACTGTTATAACCTGGGCTCTGAATGATCACTGCCTCATGAAGGCACTAGTTTGTCTTTTCTGGGCTTTGCATTCCAGAAGATTCTGAAACTCTGGTACCAGGCAATACATCCTCCAAGTGTGAAACCGCAGAGGCAACACTCCCAAAGAACCACTGCTGATGTGGTAAATAACCATTTTCTTGTTCTCTCCCTCTGGTAATTTAAAGCCCCACTCTTGAGAGGAAAACAAGTGTTAAATTTTAAGGCAACTGTTGTAACTGAAGGTGGAATTTTCTCTGCTGCTGTGTAGACACTATCTACTCCGACGGGAGGGATTCTCCCTTTGGTGTAGTTAATCCACCTCCCCAAAATTTGGTAGCTAGGTTGCTGGAAGAATTCTTCTGCCGACCTAGCACTGGTTTACACTGTGGGTTAGCTTGGCACAGCTACGACTTTTTCACACCCTACCGTACAGATGTAAAATCCTAGGGTAGACCAGGCCTCAAAGTAGTTCAGTTTACAAGTTTATTGCCCTTCTCTACCACACACACATTTTAAAGATGCTCTAAAGGTGACATGGCTGTGGACGTGTTTGAATTATAAGAAGGCCTGGATTATTTCATTTTTTAAATTTGTAAACACTAATTGTTTCCTGCATGTTTTTTGGATCAGAAATTCAGCTACTTTGCCTGGAAGAGTTATTGGTGACTGAAGAAATGGTGAAAGGATGACATCCTGGGATTGAATAGATTGAAAGGTGAGTAACTGAGAAGGGAAGGGATTTTTAGTCACTTTTGGGTGTGCTATTTATTTTTTCAGTTTGTTTTGTATAAAATGGCAAAAAGCTGGGAAGAAATAAAATGACAGGTAAGTACAATAGGCATATGACATGCAAAAATGTATGTTAAAAGACATTTGTTTAGATTGCAGAATCAAGCACTAGTGGGTTTGGAAATGCCAGTAAGAAGGTTGCCCAGGCAGACAGTTCTGGTCCTGTGTGCATTTCCTTGTTTGTGTTTAGAGGACCAATGATCACCGCTTCCGATCTTGGTTGTGGGTGCCTATGCTAAACCATGGAACTAGTACCATTGTTGACTGTATGAAAAACCTCTTTCTAATGTTGACAATCTGCCTCAATAACCTCATTTTAAAAGGCGGTACTATTTTTTTTCAAACTTTTTTAAAAAAAATCCAACCTGAAATGGACACCAAGCACAGCCATTTCAACACCAAAGGCTAGTTTGGCAAATTGGTGAGCTACTGAATAATCTGGAAAATACCTGCAAAGCATTAGATAACTTTAATAAACATAATTACATATGCCACGTGAAGGATTAAAATAATTGTCCTGTTGCTTGGTTGTCATTAGTTATGCCTCCTCCCCTTGCATAAAGGTGAGAGTTCACAGTACACATCCTCTGAGAGTCCAAAAACATCCTTTGGCAAAACTACACTGTTGACTCATATTTAGCTTAGAGACTAACCAATTTATTAGAGCATAAGCTTTCGTGAGCTACAGCTCACTTAAACTTGAAGAGTGGTCAGTTTGGATGAGCTATTACCAGCAGGAGAGTGAGTTTGTGTGTGTATGGGGGTGGGGGGGATGTGAGAAAACCTGGATTTGTGCAGGAAATAGCCCAACTTGATTGTCATGCACATTGTGTAAAGAGTTGTCACTTTGGATGGGCTATCACCAGCAGGAGAGTGAATTTGTGTGGGGGGGTGGAGGGTGAGAAAACCTGGATTTGTGCTGGAAATGGCCCACCTGATGATCACTTTAGATAAGCTATTACCAGCAGGACAGTGGGGTGGGAGGAGGTATTGTTTCATATTCTCTGTGTATATATAAAGTTTGCTGCAGTTTCCACGATATGCATCTGATGAAGTGAGCTGTAGCTCACGAAAGCTTATGCTCTAATAAATTGGTTAGTCTCTAAGGTGCCACAAGTACTCCTTTTCTTTTTGCGAATACAGACTAACACGGCTGTTACTCTGAAACCTGTCATATTTAGCTTGTGATCCACTATGACCCGCAGGTTCCTTTCTGCAGTACTCCTTCCTAGGCAGCCATTTCCCATTTTGTATGTATGCAACTGATTGTTCCTTCCTAAGTGGAGTACTTTGCATTTGTCCTTATTGCATTTTATCCCGGTTACTTCAGACCATTGCTCCAGTTTTTCCAGATCATTTTGAATTTTAATCATATCCTCCAAAGCACTTGCAACCCCGCCCAGCTTGGTATCATCCCCAAGCTTCATAAATGTACTCTCTATGTCATTATCCAAATCATTTATAAAGATATTGAATAGAACAGGATCCAGGAACGATCCCTGTGGGACCCCACTTGATATGTCCTTCCAGCTTGACTGTGAACCACCGATAACTACTCTCTGGGAACTGTTTTCCAACCAGTTATGCATCCACCTGATAGTAGCTCCATCTAGACCAGGGGTGGGCAAACTTTTTGGCCTGAGAGCCACATCTGGGTATAAAAATTGTATGGCGGGCCATGAATGCTCATGCAATTGGGGGTCAGGGTGTGGGAGGGGGTGAGAGCTCCAGCTGAGAGTGTGGGCTCTGAGGTGGGGCCAGAAATGAGGAGCTCAGGGTGTGGGAGGGGGCTCCGGGCTGCGGCAGTGGGCTGAGGTGCGAGTGGGGTGTGTGGGTGGGCTCCAGCTGGGAGTGCGGGCTCTGGGGTGGGGCTGGGGATGAGGGGTTTGGGATGCAGGAGGGTGCTCCAGGCTGGGACGGAGGGGTTCGGAGGGTGGGAGGGGGATCAGGGCTGGGGCAGGTGGGGTGGAGTACGGGGAAGGGATCAGGGGTGCAGGATCTGGGCAGTGCTTACCTCAAGCAGCTCCTGGAAGCAACAGCATGTCCCTCCTCTGGCTCCTACGTGGAGGCATGGCAGGTGGTTCTGCATATGGCCCCATCCGCAGATGCCACTCCTGCAGCTCCCAGAAGCAACGGCATGCCCCCCTGTGGCTCCTACATGGAGGCGTGGCACCAGCCAGGAGGCTCTGCATGCTGCCCTGTCTGCAGGTGCTACCCCTGCAGCTCCCATTTGCCGTGGTTCCCAGCGAATGGGAGCTGCGGGGGGCAGTGCTTGGGGTGGGGGCAGCATGTGGAGAGACTCCTGACTGCTTCTATGCATAGGAGCTGCGCAGCAAGCCCCCGACCCCACTCCCTGGCTGGAGCACCGGAGCAGGGAAAGCCCCTGACCCCACTCCCTGGCCGGATCTCGAGGGCCGGATTAAAAGGCTTAATGTGGCCTGCGGGCCCTAGTTTGCCCACCCCTGGTCTAGACTGTATTTTGCTACTTTATTTTTGAGAAGGTCATGCGAGACTATATCAAAAACTTTATTAAAGTCAAGATATACCACAGCTACTGCTTCACCCCCATCCACAAGGCTTGTTACCCTGTCAAAGAATGCTATTAAGTTGGTTTGATATGATTTGTTCTTGACAAATCCATGCTGTCTGTTACTTATCTTATTATCTACTAGGTATTTGCAAATTGGTTGCTTGATTATTTGTTCCATTATCTTTCCTGGTACTGAACTTAAACTGACTGGTCTGTAATTCCCTGGGTTGTCCTTATTCCCTTTTTTATAGATTGGCACTATATTTGCCCTTTTCCAGTTTTCTGGAATCTCTCCTGTCTTCCATGACTTTTCAAAGATAATCGCCAATGGCTCAGATATCTCTTCAGTCAGCTTCTTGAGTATTCTAGGAAGTATTTCAAAAGGGCAACCCTGCTGACTTGAAGACAACTAACTCATCTCAGTAATTTTTAACTTGCTCTTTCCCTATTTTAGTCTCAGACCTTACCTAATTTTCACTGGTGTTCACTATGTTAGATGTCCAATCCCTACTAACTTTTTGGTGAAAACTGAAACAAAAAAGTCATTTAACACTTCTGCCATTTCCACATTTTCTGTTGTCTTTCTCTCTACATTGAGTAACAGTCCTACCCCGTTCTTGGTCTTCCTCTTGCTTCTAATGTATTTGTAGAAAGTTTTCTTGTTACTGTTTGTCTTTAGCTAGTTTAATCTCATTTTGTACCTACCTGCTTGTGTTGTTTGTTTATATTCATCCTTTGTAATTTGACCTAGTTTTCACTTTTTGTAGGACTCTTTTTTGAGTTTCAGATCACTGAAGATCTCCTAGTTTACAGTTTGAATAGTATTTATACTGATAGTAACAGCATTTAGTGTAAATTAAACTTGACATGCATAAATTAGTTTCGTCCCTCCAGACTCCTGTAAATTGCCAGTGCCGTTCTTATACCTGAAAAGTTAATGGGTTATTTTGGAATGGTGAGGGCTGAAACAACCCCCAGTTAACTTAGTATTGCTCTGTGTGTATTTTCCCATTCACGAACAAGGCAGATTAATACTGGCTGAAAGGTAGTCTGACAACTCACTCTGGCCTGGCAGCCAGACCAGGTGTGTCTCAATAGCTCAAGAACTTGGGTCTTGCACAGAGAAAACCTAATCTTTCCCCCCACCCCACCTCCGATTAGCAACTGAGGGCATAGTGTGGGTATCTGTGAAATAGTTCATAGTTGCCTTAAGGCATTAGTAGCTTCAAGCTCTTGCTATTGTCTTGCACAGGGATTTGGGTAGTAAAATTTGAAAACATCTCTTGAAATTAGCTCAGTTCGAGCTGCGTCATGCTATCAGATTGGAGTCGTAATCTATCTGGTAGGAGACTGGGGAACAAGTCCATCCCCCAGCTATGTTACTCTTGATGTCTTAGTTATTGCAGATACTGATGCTGATAGCGTATGATGAGTTGCTGGAGTATAGGTAGCAACAATGGAGGGAGAACCAAGTCTGTCTAAGGCACATTTAGGACCAGGGCTAAAACTAATGGACAGTCCTAATGTGAGCTTGTTCATAGCTTCATCTTCATCACTTGGCATTTTTATAAGACAGGCCATAGCATTCTACTTGGAGTGGGAAAAGTAACCAGTTAGGCCCTGGTGGGGCTCTTTTGGGTGTAGAGGATATGGCACCGTCTGTCATCCCCTCACAGAATAAAGCAGATAAGATCACTGCATCTGAAGAGACATTCTCATCTGGGAACGATGCATTTCCAAATCTTTCTTCTGAGAGGGAGGATGGTGAGACTCCCATGTTGCCAATTAATCATGAGGCAGGGGAGCATTCAAGAGCAAGAGGGAATTAATTGGTAAAGCTAGTGAAATAAGAAGGGCCATAAATATTATCACAATATCTGGAAATTTCTGTGATGCTGTCTCCAAAGGCAACCAGCACCTGTAGAGTACAATACCTGGTAAACGGCAGAGGCCAAAATCATGGGTGTGTGGGAGTATTTTTCCACTGACAGTGGAACTATCTGTGCATCTTATCTGATGTATCAATGGATAGTGTAATATGAAACTGGCACCCTTTGTTCTCCACACACCCAAGCGTACTTCCTTTTGGAAAACCACACCCATGGTACCTCATTTGTGGGGAACTACATGAAACACAATGTATCACTGTGGACCTTCAAGAAGAGAAAGGGTGAACAGAACTACATCTCAGGTGGAGGAGAGCCTGTCACCAGAGCGTGTCTGAACAAATGAATCCATTGCACTCATCCCAGCCCTCAGCTTTCCTCTCTCCCCAGAAGCCTGGGGAAAGAGGTAGACTTTGCCAAGTGCCTTGAAAAAAACAGATCTGGCAGCTAGAACTCCGCATATTGTATCAGCACTATGGTTCTCATAGACCACTCCATTCCAGCTGAATAGATTCAACTTCTGAGTGTCAGACAGTGGGAATCCCTTGGCAGCATGACCCCAAATGTAGAGCTCCTTGCCAGAGAAGGTCAGACTGAATGCAAACTTGATGGTGTTGAGATCAAAGGATAAAATGCAAAATTTCTGACTCAATGTTTCTGACTGAACTGGTATTTAGCCTTGCTAAAAGCAAGTCTAATCAAAAGTTTATTTAGAGAACAGTGAAACTGTGTGGAATGCTTTTGTGTGTGTGGCTACAGTGTGTTTTACGAGTGTGCCAGGGAGACCACAGTGACTTTTTACACCGTGAATTTCTTAGAACAGCAGAAGTCACATTAAAAACATTGTTTATCCGGTACAAAACAAAATGCACATACACAGACCATAACAAAAGGTGTCAATGCCCAATTATAGCCCAAAAGGAACTCCTGAGCCTCACATGACAGCACAGCAATCTTTTTTAGACTGCAGTTCTGATTATATTGAAAAGCTCCAGCATGTTGCTGTTCTCCTCCTACTTCTCCGTTCTATTTTGTTAGGAACGGTAGTTTTTAGCATATAGCAACTGCAAGAGAAGGTAGGAAAAGTGGAGACAATATAGGAAGGGGAAGTTCACTACATGTAGTTTAGCAGACTCCAACCTGTCTTAAAAAAAAAAAATTAAAGGCAGTGTGAGAGATAAATTAATAGGAATCCAGACAGCCCCGCCTTGCTCCATGAAGGTGCTCCTCCCTCTTCATGTCTGGGTTACTAGGGTGCTGGGTTCTTCCTCCTTCTAACTCCAAATTTCACAGGAGAGCTGCAGTGTGCTAGAAATAGCAGCAGCAACGACGCATCGGCAGCAGAGCCAATTTTTATTTGTTTTATTTGGACACATCAAGCAGGTTTGTAGCTTAAGAGAAGAAGGGAGTGATCTACTCTTTGGGATCGAACTGCAGGTATTTACACAGCAAATCCTTCTACTAAGAATGTGTTGAGCAGAGAAATGCAGCAGCTGCTCCAACTGCAGGACAGGTCTAATGGGGGTGGGGTGGGGGGCATATTTAAAACCATTGAGAGGTTGGAAATGTCTCCTTGAAAATGACCAAAATACTGCACAAAAATCACCACTGTAAAATAAGATTTTTACTTCTCTTTCTGTAAGCAGTGAGAGTTGAACAGGTGATCCAGAGTAATAGAGACAGCCCTTCAAAGGGTGTTTCACTCATTCTGGGGAAAGGGCTGAGTTTCATTTTGAATTATGCTCTGTAGGCTGGTGTAAATTTATGTCTATATACTTTCCTAGCCCACAACAGATTTCCCATTGACGTCAATGGCTGGGTTTGCACATAGATCAAGGGTAAAATGTGGCTTTATTGAATAGTGAAATGTCTAGATTTTTTAAATCATAATTTGATAGTTCTTCAGCACTATTACATTAATTTAGATGAAATATATGGGCCCAATGAATCAAAGAGGTTAACATGACTCTGTCACTGTCCAACATTAAATAGTGTTGAAGAAGGTCTGGGATTTGGTATACAGAGATCTCAGCCAGCTTAGTACCATGGCAAGGATGCCATTAAAAATTCTTTTAGCCTTTTATTAAAGATACAGAAAAGGAGAAAAACAGTTAAAGTATTTGAAATGTAAAGTATTCAATAAGACTTTCATTTTACCAACATCCCTGTTTCCCTTACCTTTAGCTGGAGAGAGTCTTTAGTAGGAAAAAAGCCTTTGTTTGATGGTCTCCTAGATGGTAATAGCTGTCCTTTTTGGGGAAAAGAGAAGAAGTTAGTTGTTGTTGCTGTTGCTAAAGTCCAATTCCATTTCTTAGGCTATGTCTATGCTATAAGGTAGCGGTATGAGTCCCCTGCTCAGGTACACATATTTGTGGTAGCTCGGTGAGAACTAGTGTCAGTATAAATAGAAGTGTAGCTGCAGTAGTAGGGGTAGCAGCAGTGGAGGCACGGCTGTGTTACCAGCTTTCCCCGTTACTTTGGGGTACTCTCATTTATTAGGGTTACTCTTCTGGGGGGGGGGTATTCTGTACTTCTATCAATGCACTGCTTGTGTCACTTGTGTTCTCGTAGGGAGCTCTACTTCTCCCTGCTGCAAGTCCCCTCCCAATGGAGCTGTCCTGCAGGACCTACGGTTCCCCAGGGCTGGGTTCTTCCAGCCCTAGAATCAGATGAACACACACACACACTAACAGAGCAAGTCTGAAAGGGCCGGGTCAGTCAGCACTCTCAAGATGACCCCTTATATGTCCCTGGACTCAGTGGGCTGGGTCAAGCAGTATTTCCAAGCTGCCACCCTCGAATGCCACAAGTACCAGACCGGAATAGAGTGCGCCTGAGCAGGCTGGGTCGAGCAGCACTTCCAAGCTGCCACCCTCATATGTCACAGGTTCAGCACCTCCCTATGCCCACTTTCATGTTACAATTGTTCTGGTAGTAACCCACTTGGGGAGCAAACCCCACAGGATTTTTGGGCGCTACAGGGATCTTTAGCTTAGGTAAGAGGAGTGTTGCTGCAGAGTAAATGGGGAAGCCAGAAACACAAAAGAGTGAAGTTCAGAGAGAGAGGGAAGGAAGCAACCAGCTTAATCCTAAAACTTATTGATTGAATAATAGTGATAACCACACAAGGAGAGCCTAAACAGACATAACAATTACATTATTAAAGATTACAAAAACTGAACAAAGAAGTCAGGGTTAAAAAGTTATATCTGAGGTAGAAAAGAAAACACACACAGAGAGAGAGAGAGATGGGGTCTCACCACTCCATGAAGCTTGAGCTGGTCGGGGTACCCAGGTGATGGTGGTAGCCCAGGGTCCTGAGTGCTGGAGACAGGCAGAGCCCCCAGCACGATCAGTCAGGAGAAGATGAAGTCCCAATGAAACTGATGCAGAGTTTGAATTTAGGCATCAGAACACTTACTTGAGCATGGGTAGGGGTCTTTTGTAGGGAAACAACAATGGTTCAAGGGAGAACACTAGATTTGTTTATGGGTAAACTGATGACTCAAGGGTTTTCTTTCGGCTAGACAATAGGAACTGATCATTTCTGGGTGGTGTTCCTTCAGGGGAGTTCAGAATGCAATTAGGCAGCTTCAGTATTTTGGATATCAATCAAGGATTCATTACTAGAATTGGTCTGATAACTGCTGAGTTGGGTGTGTGCAGGCGTGGGTTTATCAACATCTGGAGCAGAGATCCCCCATCATGCAGTGCTTCCCTGCTTTTCTGGTCCCAGAGTTCTGTGCGGTTCTTGCCTTGGAATCTCTGTTCTCCATTCTGTATGCTAATGGAGATGCCTCCCTGTCCCATCTTTGATGCAGATGAGGCTAGGGGAGTTGCCTTAATCTTGTCACCCTTGTCAGGAGGGGTTTAGGTGTGTCTCCCGCTGCCTTTTCATTGCTTTCTGAAGTCTTTCTTCTGATCGGTTTTGGTTCAAGCAGAGGCTGTGTGTGTGTGTGTATGTTTCATGAGTCAGACAGGCTGGATACTGTGCCCTGGTTCCTCAAGAATACAGAGCTGACTGGTATCAGCTGAGCCATGCCAAGTATGTACCCATACCATTTTCAGGGAGGTTTGTACTCAACATGGCTCAGCCATGCCTCTATTACCACTGCCTGGGCTGCCATGGCCCCATAGCTACTTATGCTTGCAGTAGCTGGATGAGAGCTAACACAAGTATGTGTATATGAACAGGAAAATCACACCCCTACTTCACAGAGTAGACATAGCCTCAGCCAGCTAGTGCCATGGTAGCCAGCTTCCTCCCCTGCACAAGTCATTTTTTTCAGAACCCCAAAAAGGGAGTGATGGGTGGAATAGCCCATCCCTTCATGATTGTGTCCACCAGTTAGGCCTAATTTCTGACACACCAATTTTGGTTCACTGATTTCTGGTCCCACACTTCACTTGTTTACTAGGCATGATCTTAACACAGTCCTTGAATTATAGTTTCATCGATTACAAGGCCACAAGGGCCCATTGTGATCATCCAGTCTGACCTCCCAGATAACACAGGCCATAGAACTCTCCCAAAATAATTCCTAGAGCATAGCTTTTAGAACAACAGCCAACCTTGATTGAAAAATTGTCAGTGATGGAGAATCTACCAAGACTCTTGGTAAATTGTTCCAATGGTTAATTACTCTCACCATTAAAAATTTACACCTGAACTAGTCTTGCTTCAGCTTCCAGCCGTTGGATGTGTTATACCTTTGTCTGCTAGACTTAAAGCCCATCGGGGTGCCGGAACACTGGGACCAAGGGGCCATAGCCCTCCCACTTTTTGAAACCGGACGGACCTGGCCTGTCCACTTTTCCCCATGGCGGACCCTGCCCCCTTCCCCTTCTTTTCTCCCTGAGGCCCCACCCCCTGGCCAGGCCAGCAGCTGGTGGAGCCCGCCTGGCCAGGGAACCCGGGCAGTTGTGGGAACCATGTGGACCCTCCACCTGCGCATGGTGTGGGGGGCGGAGAGCAGCCTCCGGTCTGTGTCCCTGTCCCCCGGGCTACCTGCCTGGCCCAGGGTAGGTGGAGGTGGAGGGTTTGCGATTCCGCACTGGCCCCCCACAGATGCCCATGTGGCTCTCCCTGACCCGCTCCGGCCAGGGAGGGAGGGGGCTCAGAGCTCCAGCCCTGCCATGATAAGAGCCATGTGGGCAGCTGTGGGGAGCTGCGGATCCTCCACATGCCCTGAGTAGGGACTCTGGGGGGGTGGGGACATGTGCGGGGGGCCTGAGGAGAGCAGCACCCAGCCCCATGGGCAGGAGGAGGGTTCGTGGTGGCTCCCCACAGCTGCCCGTGCAGCTCTTACCCTGGCCAGACTGCTATGGGAAGCCTGGGTCCCTCCACCTGCTCTGGATATGGGGCTGGGGGGCAGGAACATGGGCAGGGGGCTGCTTTCATTCATCCCAGGCGGTGGGAGGCTCCCTGGCCCCACTCTGGCTTCTGGCTTGGCTGGGGGTGGGGCCTCTGGGGGAAGAAGAGGGGTGGGACTGGAACGTCAGTGGGTTTGGGGGCCAGTCACTTTTGGGAAGGCTTCGATGCCCTTGAAGCCAATTATTAAATATTTGTTTCTCATGTAGATACTTATAGACTGTAATTAAATCACCCCTTAACCTTCCCTTTGTTAAGGTACAGAAATTGAGCTCCTTGAGTCTATCACTGTAATACATGTCTTCTATCCTTTAATCATTCTCGTGGCTCTTCTTTGAATCCTCTCCAACTTATCAACATCCTTCTTGAATTGTGGACAACAGAAATGGACACAGAATTCCATCACTGGTCACACCAGTGTGAAACACAGAGGTAAAATAACCTTTCTACTCCTACTTGAGATTCCCGTTTATGAATGTCACGATTACATTAGCTTTTTTGACTACAGCGTCACACTGGCAGCTGATTATGAACCACAACCCCAAAATCTTTTTCAGAGTCCTTGCTTTCCAGTATAGATAAGTATATAAGTAGGCCTGTGTGTTTGTATTAATTCAGTTTTTGTGTCTCTCTTTTGCACCTTTTCCAATCAGCATTTATTGTTGTAGGTTATTGTGACACTTCAAGAATTTTCTCTCACTTTTCACAGTTCAGCTCACAATTAGGGTGAATTTGTAGGTCAGGTTATCACAACAATACCCTATTATCATAACCAACATCACCATTGGGAAATTATACTCAACTTTAGGAACACAGCTTTTTCTGCCCATTGTTTCTCTTCTTTTCCTGACTTGACCTCTCTGATGATCTTCTCTGTTGCTCCTCTTCACTTCCTTCCTGACAGCAATTCTCCTTTCTCCCCTGACAAGGAGCTTCACTCTGAATTAAACATTGGAAGAATTCACCAAGGGATGTAGTGATTACACATCACTTGAAGTCTTTAAATGAAGATTGGATGTCTTTCTAAGAGAAATATTGCAGTCCAGCCTCAAGTTACTGGGCTCGGAATTACTAGCAGTATTCTATGGCCCGTACTTCGCAAGAGGTCAGACTAGATGATCACAATAATCTGATTTCTGACCTTAAATTCCTATGAATTCCCATTCCCTTCCAAATCCTAGCCACTAAAATGATTAGCAAGGAAATAGTCAATGCTGTCACTTAAAGTGTCATAATTAGGCTTTAGCGGCAACATTTTAATGAGACTAATGAGGGTTTGGAGAGGGTGCACCCCTCTGAGTCATTGTTTCAGGCTGGCATTGTTTTAGGCATGCATTATATCCATTACACTTCAAGGATTTTGTCACAACCGCTATGACTGGAAATTTATTTTATTTCTAATGAAAGTTCAGGTTCTTCAGAATTTGATCATGCTAGGTGGGCCACAAATGAGTCCAGCAGGCCTGATCTAGCCTGCAGCACAAGTATTTTTCACCTTTGCCTTACATTAAAAAAATACTACAGCATTCTGTGCTAATGATCCAAACTGTACAGTGACCTGTAGACACCAAGAGCACTCAGGGGTAGCAGCAGCAGAACTTGTAACAGGCAGGAGAACCCCTTGAAGTGCCCCCCTATCTAGCAACCTGTGGGGATTGTAGTTTTTTCCTGATTGGTGGCAGCTTCTCTCTCTGATGTGAGTTTTGTGCCCTGGCCTGTATCCCCTGTAGGCCAGTGTTCTATGATGAGATGTTGGCCTGGGGTGGGAGGTGAGGGGGTTGGGGGTGGGCAGGGGACTGTTGCTTGGAGTAGTCCTGTTGGGTTCTGGGAAGTGCTTGCACCTGCCCACTGCTAAAGGACCCTCCCACAGTCTACGGGGAGGACCTACTGGGCCTGGGACTCAAATAATGATGTGCGGGAGGGGGAACAATGGAAAAAATAACAAGGACAGGTGTGGGGGGGTCAAAGGGTCAAAAGTAGGAAACCTGAAGGAGTTACTTGGAGTAGTGCTGCAGGGGAAATAGGCTGAGGGAAGGCATGGTGGATAATATTGGTGTAAAGAAGGAAGAGGGAATGAGGTGAAGGAGCAGCGGTAGGAAATATTCCAGATTCTAGCATTGCCGGGACTCTATCTAACCCAGCTCCATGTTGGATGGAACAAAGGTGGTGTGGGGACAAATATTACAGGAGCATGCAGTGACTGCCTAAAGAGGATGCCATCAAAATCCTCCACGTCATCAGGTGAAGGCACACAGGCAGTTAAATCAGGGGTGGCATTTCAGATTTTGGTGGGGCGGCACCTTTAACTGTGATTCCAAGGGCTAGGTAGGCACCTGTAAAATCTAGTTTTCTTTGCAGATAATAACTTTCAAATTAGCTGACAGGAGCACTGTATGCAATTCGCATGTAAAGAAAGAAAATTACATAAATATTAGACCCACTCAGCTCTTACACTAACATGTTCTCACATCTGTGTCAAGTCACTTAAGGGACACTGGTTAGGTTTAAAATGTTAATGTATATTCTTTGTTACTAACTCTTGAATACATTAATTGAAACATTTGTAGAAAAATCTAGATCACTTTCTGTCATTTAGGCTACTTACCTTTTGCAGTTCACCAAGCTTAGAATTGATCATTTAATGATTAGAAACATCCTACTAAGGCAAGACCCCAGGAGTTTATATTGCACCTGCCTGGGGCTCTTGGGGTGTTACCATACTACAAATAATAGATAAGAAACTGACTTTAAACAGGAATGAAACTGACACTTTCAAGTCTCTTTTACAGTATTGCCAATCCCATATGTTCAAAAATCATGAGTCAGGCTCATCAAAAATCAGAAGATTGGTTTAAATATGAGATGATGTAAAAATAATAGATTTGGGGTTCTTTTTATTTGCCTTCTGCTTTTTGAGCCTTTAGGGTGCACTGGGGTCATATATTGAAGCTTTCTCCACAGCCACGAAGGCTAGAAACTTCACTTTTTCTTAAGAATGAAGATTGATATCATCACATATCACTTGACTCCAGGAGCTGGAGCTTTAAAGAAAACAATAATTTAGCATGAGACTCATGACAAAATCATAAGATTTGGCAACACTGCTTTCACTTCTGTTTAAAGGCTTGTTACTTTCCAGAAGACTCTTAAACACAACACTACAGTGACTCACAGGAGAATATTTTAAACCAAACACCAAAGAAAATTCCACATTTTAAAGTTGAGGAAAAAATTGAGTTTTCTGAGGTATATCAGGGCCACTGCAGGCAGGAAAGGAAAATAAACAGGTGCAGGAGCTCTGGGCAGCTCTGCCTCTTGAAAAAAAAGGTTGGAGGGTCCGATCTTCCAGTCCTTAATCAGCTAAAACTCCTTTTGCCATCAGTGCCTCCACTCAGAGAAATTAACATGTGCTCAATAACTATACGCTTTGTACTTAAATATCTGAGTCATCTTATCCAGGGCTACACATTTTATACCCATTGGCTCAGGGACTATATTTTCTGTCATATTCTGAACAGTGCTGAGCTCACAGATGGTGCACAGTGAATAATACAAATCATGGCAATAATCATCGACTTTATGGACTCTGTGAATGAGATTTCTGTTCTTTTCGCTGGAATTGGCCCGAATACAGCTGAAACCCTAAGAATGTCAGGCATAAACACATCTGATACTCATGCAACACTTTCTCATTCCTTCCTTTTCTCAAACTCAGAACAAAAAATGACAAAACAAAATCATTTTCAGTTAAAATATAAAATTTCATAGCAGACATTGCTCTACAACCCAGCATGGGGCAGAAACTGCCACCTCCTGGGGACTAAGTGATCTCCTCTCATCTGACTCTCATTCTCACTCTTTCTTCATCCTTCCTGACCTCTGTGCTGCTTTTCATGCTATCAACCATGACATCCTTCCCAATCACCTGGGATCAATTGCTGGAGTCTCAGAGAACTGGCCTTCTTGGTTTTGCTCCCATCTGAGTCCTCTTTTTTTGCAGCATGCAGCAGATAGGCTGGTCCAGTGGATAGGGAACTAGCCCTGAGAGGGCTGTATCCCTCCCTCCGCCCTGCCCAGGACTTCCTGTATGACCTTAGGCCAGTCCCTTAGGGACAGAGTTTCAAAGTATTTTAGGCATCCAAAGATGCAGCTAGGCATCTAGTGGGGTTTACAAAGAACCTAACCTTCTAGGTGCTTTGAAAATCCCACTAGGTGACTAAATACCTTTGAAAATCTGACCTTTAGTCTGTGTGTGCCTCAGTGCCCCATCTGTATAATGGGGATAACCGAGGGGCTGTGAGGAGAAATAGGTTAGACATTGTGAGGCACTCAGATACTATGGGGATGGGGCCACATAAGAACCACAGGCAGAGTGGGAACTTCTCTATGCCACTGCTAGCCCTTCCTTGGGTTTTGGCCCCTTCTTTTCACCCATCCCCCTCACATCTCCCTCTTTTCTGGGGGCTTGTCTACACTACGCAGCTTTTAGTGACAAGGCTGTGTCGACACAGCCTTGTCGCTAAAAGTCAGCATGTATAAATGCTCTCTGTCAGTATTTGGTCAGCACTTTTGCCGCACTTCCAGCCGCATTCGCTTTGTCAGCAGGAGAGCGCTCCCGCATTCACACTGCTGCTTGCATAGGCAAAACTTTTGTCTTTCATGGGGAGTGCTTTTTTAAGCACCCATGAAAGACAAAAGTTTATCGACAACTTTGCAGTGTAGACATACCCATCATAGGCGTGCGCAGCACATTTCATTAGGGTGTGCACCCAGGGATTTTTTTTTTTTAAAGGCGAACATTTAGCACACAATTTTCCACACTGAAAAAAAACAGTAACCTAGTTAATATAATTAATAATAATAATAAAATCAACTCATAGAATTAATGAAAAATGTGTGTATACTATCTATGAGATTATTATATGAGAAATGAAAATGAGCTTGCTTTGGGATTTTACAAGGCACTTATATCATTTAAACACATTTGGTACCCTGAGTAATTATAACACTTCTTGCCAATCACATAAATAGGGATCTCATGGTCTCCTTCCTTCACTGCATTGCAGAGGCTCAGGTGTTATTGCTGGCTGCCCTAGGGCTGCAGAAAACCCTATAGGCAAAACATATGGAAAGAAGAGGATCAATTTATACAGAGGGCTGAAGGGGGACTCCCATAGTGCATTAATTAACACTTAATAAATACATCAAAATTAAATACATTACAGAGATAAGAACCTGTAATAACAACTTTACTTCGTGAGAAGCTCCAGAGAAAGAAGACCCAGAGGGAGTAAGGGTAGGGGGAATCCCAGGGAGACCAAAGGGGCTGGTAGAAGGAGCAGACAGAGAACAAGGGTAGAGGCAGAGTGGCTGCAGGGTTTTCCCAGTCTTCTGCATCTCCCCTGTGGGTGGAGACACTGATCTCTATCACTGTAAGAGGGAACAATAGAATGGAATGCCCAGAAGAATGAATGACTTGAGGACAATTCCTGAGGGACCCATACCCTTACAGAGCTTTTCTAGCTCTGACATTTACATTTTTACATAGGGTGGAGGTTTGGCCCACAGAAATAAAAATCTGCACATCTTCCATGTGGTTTTGGACCAATGGAAAGAAACAGGTTTCAGAGTAGCAACCGTGTTAGTCTGTATTCGCAAAAAGAAAAGGAGGACTTGTGGCACCTTAGAGACTAACCAATTTATTTGAGCGTAAGCTTTCGTGAGCTACAGCTCACTTCATCGGATGCAAACAGTTACAATTCAAGTGACTTTTAAAATTCCCTATGAAACTGAGTTAACAAAATAAATGAGCTTATGAACAACCAGAAAATGTACTTCTCAAGTGAAAAACTGTAACTGGACTTCTTTGCAAAGAAATTGTAAGTTTTCACACAGGAAAAGCCACGCACTGTCTGGAAAGGAAGAGTAGATTAAATTACTTGCCTCAGTGAAACTAAATACCCAGAGAATTGCTGTGTTTGTGACGAGGATGACCAGGGTTTGCTCACCTGAGGCTCCCCCTCCCCGTGCTGTAGAGGCACAGCCGGGCAGGTCTCCATCTGCAAGCAGGCCCCCTGCCTGAGGTGCAGCTCCCATTGGCCTTGGTGGCCAACGGTCTGGGAGCCTCTTGGCCAATGAGCTGGGGGTGGGAGGGGGAAGGCAAAGGGGGAGATGGTAGGGAGCTTGGGAGCAGGGGAGGCAGGGGGGAGGGGAGCTGTCTCTAGAGGCACAAAGGGGGGGCTCTCTGGAGAGGGGTGATGGGGGCACCGGGGCTGGTGGGGATCTTTCATGGGGGCAGAGGGTTGTGTGGGTCTCTGTGGGGTTGGGGGCAGCGATAGACAGAGCCAGCTGCAGCCTGGGTCTGGTCTATGGGGGAAGGGAGTGTTGCTATACCCCCCCCACCTCCCCAGGAAGCCCCCTCTGTACTGTGTATTTTATATCAGCCCCAGGGTGCCCATCGCTGCTCCTTTCTCCTGCCCCCGGCTCCATCTGTTTGTCTGCCCCCACAATGCCCCCCCCCCATCTGTGTCTGACAGTGACAGACTCCTGCTCCTCTATCTGCATGCAGCTCCCTCCCCTTCCCTGCTGGGGAGGCGTGGTCAGGCAGCTCTGGGAGGCAGCATGTGCAGGGACGCCGGGGAGGGGGAAGCCGCCCCTGAGGTGAGAGCGCTGCACGCCCCACACGTTGCCAAACAGTGGAGCATGGGCACCACGGCCCATCTCGCCGCCTATGTATCCAACCCACCCTGCTCCCTGTCCCCTGACTGCCCCCGCCCCTTATCCACCCCCATGAGGCTCCTAGCAGCGTTCGGCTCAGCACGGAGCCAGACACGCTGCCCTGTGGGAGCACGCAGCACCCCCCCCCCCCAGAGCTGTGCCCTGCATTAGGGTGTGCCTGGGCACACCTGGCACACACCATGTGCACACCTATGATAGCCATGTACACTTGGTTCAGAGGCCTTGGCTCAGGCTGTATTTCTCCTGAGTCCCATGCATTCTCTTTTCAACACATGCACACCTGCCCCTCAGAGGAATTCCTGTTTTACAGGTTCATCTAAGGACTTTCATTTCATAAGATCCTTAATTTAACTACCAGCCCTGTCTTATCTTAATCATGCTGCCTCTCTTTGTAAACAAAATACTGACCCCCTGCCCTAGGGGCACAAGCTGGGAGCAGCACCTCTCCTCTGCAGACCTCATATTCCACACTCAGGATATGTCTACTCCACGAAATTAGGTCGAATTTATAGAAGTTGGTTTTTTAGAAATCATTTTTATATAGTCGATTGTGTGTGTCCCCACACAAAATGATCTAAGTTCATGAAGTGCATTAACTCGGTGGGGTGCTTCCACAGTACCGAGGCTAGCGTCGACTTCTGGAGCGTTGCACTGTGGGTAGCTCTCCCACAGTTCCCGCAGTCTCCGCCACCCATTGGAATTCTGGATTGAGATCCCAATGCCTAATGGGGCAAAAACATTGTCACGGGTAGTTCTGGGTACATGTCATCAGGCCCTCCCTCCCTCCGTGAAAGCAACGACAGACAATCGTTTCGCGCCTTTTTTCCTGAGTTACCTGTGCAGATGCCATACCATGGCAAGCATGGAGCCCACTCAGCTCACTGTCACCCTACATCTCCTGGGTGCTGGCAGACGTGGTACTGCATTGCTACACAGCAGCAGCTCATTGCCTTGTGGCAGCAGATGGTGCAGTAGGCCTGATAACCATTGTCATCATGTCCGAGGTGCTCCTGGGCGCAGGGACTGAAATAGGAGTGACTCAACCAGGTCATTCTCTTTAGTCCTGCCGGCAGTCCTATTGCACTGTCTTTTGGCGAGCAGGCAGGAGATGAGGATGGCTAGCAGTCCTATTGCACTCTCTTCTGCCAGCCAAAGATGTAAAAGATAGATAGAGAGAATCAAAACAAGAAATAGACCAGATTTTTTTTGTATTCATTTGCTCCCCACTTCCTCCCTCCCTCTGTGAAATCAACAGCTGACAATTGTTTCGGTGAGCTCTGTGAGGGGCACCTTGAAAAGTTTAATGAAGATTCAGTCCTGCCTGAAATACCAGGAAGACAGATAGCTCAGTGGGTTGGGCATTGGGTTGTGCATTGACCTGCTAAACCCAGGGTTTTGAGTTCAATCCTTGAGGGGGCCATTCTGTGTGACAGTTGTTTTTGTTTCTCCTTGATGTAAAGCCACCTCCTTTGTAGATTTTAATTCCCTGTAAGCCAACCCTGTAAGCCATGTCGTCAGTCACCCCTCCCTCCGTCAGAGCAACGGCAGACAATCATTCTGCACCTTTTTTCTGTGCAGACGCCATACCATGGCAAGCAGAGAGGCTGCTCAGATCACTTTGGCAATTAGGAGCACATTAAACGCCACACGCATTATCCAGCAGTATAGGCAGCACCAGAACCTGGCAAAGCGAAACCAGGTGAGTAGGCGACATCAGTGCGGTGACGAGAGTGATGAGGACATGGACACAGACTTCTCTCAAAGCATGGGCCCTGGCAATGTGGGCATCATGGTGCTAATGGGGCAGATTCATGCAGTGGAACGCCGATTCTGAGCCCAGGAAACAAGCACAGACTGGTGGGACCACATAGTGTTGCAGGTCTGGGATGATTCTCAGTGGCTGCGAAACTTTCACATGCGTAAGGGCACTTTCATGGAACTTTGTGACTTTCTTTCCCCTGCCCTGAGGTGCAAGAATACCAAGATGCGAGCAGCCCTCACAGTTGAGAAGCGAGTGGCAATAGCCCTGTGGAAACTTGCAACACCAGACTGCTACTGGTCAATCGGGAATCAATTTGGAGTGGGTAAATCTACTGTGGGGGCTGCTGTGATGCAAGTAGGCAACGCAATCAAAGATTTGATATGATATCAAGGGTTGTGATCCTGGGAAATGTGCAGGTGATAGTGGATGGCTTTGCTGCAATGGGATTCCCTAACTGTGGTGGGGCGATAGACAGAACCCATATCCCTATCTTGGCACCGGAGCACCAAGCTGGCGAGTACATAAACCGCGAGGGGTACTTTTCAATAGTGCTGCAAGCACTGGTGGATCACAAGGAAACATTTCACCAACATCAGCGTGGGATGGCCGGGAAAGGTACATGACGCTCACATCTTCAGGAACTTTGGTCTGTTTCAAAAGCAGCAGGAAGGGACTTTCTTCCCAGACCAGAAAATAACCGTTGGGGATGTTTAAATGCCTATAGTTATCCTTGGGGACCCAGCCTACCCCTTAATGCCATGGCTTATGAAGCCATACACAGGCAGCCTGGACAGTAGTGAGCAGCTGTTCAACTACAGGCTGAGGAAGTGCAGAATGGTGGTAGAATGTGCCTTTGGACGTTTAAAAGCACGCTGGCGAAGTTTACTGACTTGCTTAGACCTCAGCAAAACCAATATTCCCATTGTTATTATTGCTTGCTGTGCACTCCACAATATCTGTGAGAGTAAGGGGGAGATGTTTATGGTGGGGTGGGAGGTTAAGGCAAATTGCCTGGCTGCTGGTTACGTGCAGCCAGATACCAGGGTGGTTAGAAGAGCACAGGAGGGCGCGGTGTGCATCAGAGAAGCTTTGAAAAACAGTTTCATGACTGGCCAGGCTACAGTGTGAAAGTTCTGTTTGTTTCTCCTTGATGAAACCCCCCACTCCTAGGTTCACTCTACTTCCCTGTAAGCTAACCACTCTCCCCTCCCGCCTTTGAGCACCACTTGCAGAGGCAATAAAGTCATTGTTGCTTCACATTCATGCATTCTTTATTCATTCATCATACAAATAGGGGGATAACTGCCAAGGTAGCCCGGGAGGGGTGTTGGAGGAGGGAAGCACTGGGTAGAGTGTGGAGGAGGGAAGGACAAGGCCACACAGCACTTTAAAATTTAAAACTTTAAAACTTATTGAATGCCAGCCTTCTGTTGCTTGGGCAATCCTCTGGGGTGGAGTGGCTGGGTGGCCGGAGGCCCCCCCACCGCGTTCTTGGGCGTCTGGGTGAGGAGGCTATGGAACTTGGGGAGGAGGGCGGTTGGTTACACAGGGGCTGTAGTGGCAGTCTGGGCTCCAGCTGCCTTTCCTGCAGCTCAACCATACGCTGGAGCATATTGGTTTGATCCTCCAGCAGCCTTAGCATTGAATCCTGCCTCCTCTCATCACGCTGCCGCCACCTTTCAGCTTCAGCCCTCTCTTCAGCCTGCCACCTCTCCTCCCGGTCATTTTGTGCTTTCCTGCACTCTGACATTGTCTGCCTCCATGCATTCGTCTGTGCTCTGTCAGTGTGAGAGGACAGCATGAGGTCAGAGAACATTTAATCGTGAGTACGTTTTTTTTGCCTTCTAATCTTCCCTAGCCTCTGGGAAGGAGAAGATCCTGTGATCCTTGAAACACATGCAGCTGGTGGAGGGAAAAAAAGGGACAGTGGTATTTAAAAAGACATGTTTTATAGAACAGTGAGTACACTCTTTCATGGTAAACCTTGCTGTTAACATTACATATATAGCACATGTGCTTTTGTTACAAGGTTGCATTTTGCCTCCCCCCACCGCGTGGCTAACCCTGCCCTCCTCCCCCCACCACGTGGCTAAGAGCAGGGAACATTTCTGTTCAGCCACAGGCAAACAGCCCAGCAGGAACGGGCACCTCTGAACGTCCCCTTAAGAAAAGCACCCTATTTCAACCAGGTGACCATGAATGATATCACTGTCCTGAGGATAACACAGAGAGATAAAGAATGGATGTTGTTTGAATGCCAGCAAACATATGCTGCAATGCTTTGTTCTGCAATGATTCACAACTACGTGGTACTAGCCTGGCGTGGTAAAGTGTCCTACCATGGTGGACGGAATAAGGCTGCCCTCCCCAGAAACCTTTTGCAAAGGCTTTGGGAGTACATCCAGGAGAGCTTTATGGAGATGTCCCTGGAGGATTTCCGCTCCATCCCCAGACACGTTAACAGACTTTTCCAGTAGCTGTAATGGCCGTGAATGCCAGGGCAAATTAATCATTAAACATGCTTGCTTTTAAACCATGTATACTGTTTAAAAAGGAACACTCACCAGAGGTCCCTTCTCCACCTGGCGGGTCCGGGAGGCAGCCTTGGGTGTGTTCGGGGGGTACTGGCTCCAGGTCCAGGGTGAGAAACAGTACCTGGCTGTCGGGAAAACCAGTTTCTCCGCTTGCTTGCTGTGAGCTATCTACAACTTCATCATCATCATCTTCCTTGTTCCCCAAACCTGCTTCTGTGTTGCCTCCCTCTCCATTGAAGGAGTCAAACAACACGGCTGGGGTAGTGGTGGCTGAACCCCCTAAAATGACATGCAGCTCATCATAGAAGCAGCATGTTTGGGGCTCTGACCTGGAGCGGCCGTTTACCTCTCTGGTTTTCTGGTAGGCTTGCCTCAGCTCCTTAAGTTTCATGTGGCATTGCTTCGGGTCTCTGTTATGGCCTCTGTCCTTCATGCCCTGGGAGATTTTGACAAATGTTTTGGCATTTCGAAAACTGGAACGGAGTTCTGATAGCACGGATTCCTTTCCCGATACAGCGATCAGGTCCTGTACCTCCCGTTTGGTCCAGCTGGAGCTCTTTTGCGATTCTGGGACTCCATCATGGTCACCTCTGCTGATGAGCTCTACACTCACCTGCAGCTTGCCACACTGGCCAAACAGGAAATGAGATTCAAAAGTTCGTGGGCCTTTTCCTGTCTACCTGGCCAGTTCATCTGAGTTGAGAGTGCTATCCAGAGTGGTCACAATGGAGCACTCTGGGATAGCTCCCGGAGGCCAATACCGTCTAATTGCGTCCACAGTACTCCAAATTTGACCCGGAAAGGCAGATTTCAGCACTAATCCCCTTGTCGGGGGTGGAGTAAAGAAATCGATTTTAAGAGCCCTTTAAGTCAAAAAAAGGGCTTTGTCGTGTGGACGGGTGCAGTGTTAAATCGATTTAACGCTGCTAAATTCGACCTCAACTCCCAGTGTAGACCAGGGCTCAGGGCTGCTCTTCAGTTAAGAAACCTTGGGGGAGGGGGGAGAGCAGAGCCCCCCTCTCTTGTCGCCCCTAAATGGCACCCCTGAGTTGAATGCTGCCCTGAAGAACTGGTGGGGGCATCTTTTGTCCTTGGGGCTAATAATACCACCTTACCTCACAGAGGTGTTGAGAAAATAAAAGTTTGTGAAGCATTCAGTTATTGTAGTGATAAGCAACACAAATAAGCCCACGAGGAAATTAATAATTCTGTATTCAGAGCAGGATTTGTTTTGAATCATGTGCAGTAAATAAGTTCTGGGGTAATGCATTGTACAGTGAAGAGCAAACATAATAATGAATAGCTGTTCAGGAAGCAGCATTCTTCCTGTGCACTGAATGAGGCAGGGGTCCTGTGGAAAAAAATGGGATGTGATCATGTAACTAAAGAATGTCTTCTTTCCCAGCCAGTTCTACCCTCCCATTTGGGGCTTCCCATTCAAATCCCAGTCTTCCCTACTCATTGGGGTCCCCTTCCAGTCTCCTGCACAGCCCGGTCCAGTCTCCCACATTGGGCTCCTCTTTGGATCCTCAGTTTTCCTCCCCTGCTTACCACCATTCTCACTCTCTACCCCCACCCCAAGGATCCTTGTCTCAGTTTCCCCTCCCACAACAACTCCCATGTTCAGTCTCCAGGCCCCTCTCCCCCCAACTCCTTGTCCCAATCTACTCTCTCACTGCCACTGCTTGTCCCTCTCCCCCCGCCCCCCGCACCGGTCTGTTTTTTGTCTGCATGAGTCAGGTAGCCTTCTTCTCCACACTGACTGGGCACCAGCAGGGGTAGCCTTGAAAACACAGGAGAGACAGACTCCCTGCTCTCAGTTCCAGAGCCATAGTAGCCCCCAGCACCAGAAGCAATTGCAGTGAAAGTCCTGCTCAGTCCCTGAGGATGGAATCCTCAGAGAATTTAGCTGCCAAACTCTGACAAGTGTCTACTGAGCACATGTGAACTAAGAGTTTTCTGAGGCTTAGATACTCACTAAATGTGGGCTGTTTTTTGTGAGAATGGCAAAAAGCACAGCAGTGACACAATGGCCACCCCCTGCCAGATTTCAAACCCCTGCTCCAAAGCATGAGGATGCTAAACTTTCTGAGTAAAATAGTTGTCAGAAGTATTTTAACATGGGTAAAAAAACATATTTCCCCCTAATCTGTTTCTCAGAAATGGCTGGACCCTTTTTGTTGAAATTTTCCAAGAACAATATTGGGCCTGAGGCAGACATTTAGCATGGAAAAATTCAGCCCAGATGGTTTAAGTCTGGCCAAGACCCTCAAATCATGGTCTGATAATGGAACAACCTTAAGTGTAGGCAGTGCTACCAGTGCCACCTGTAAAATTGTCACCTACGTCTTTATTCTGGAATTACCGTTTCTCTGATGTTGATCTCAAATTTATCTCCATAGTAGAGAGAAACTGTTTGGGTTTGTGATATAAGACTACAGAGGTTCATGTTTGCTGCTACCCATACTGACTATCATTAAGGTTAAGCTTTTGTCATGATTATCTTTAGTAAAAGTCATGGACAGGTCACGGGTAACCAACAGAAATTCATGGAAGCCTGTGACCTGTCCCTGACTATTACTAAAAATAACTGGGAGGGAGAAGGGGGGCTGACTGCCACGGTGACTGACAGCTCCAGCCCCTGCTGCTGCCACAGGGGCTGAAGTCAAAGAAGTCACAGAGGTTCATTAAAGTCACGGCATCCGTGATCTTCATGACTAAATCGTATCCTTAACTATCGGATATATACTTCCTGATTTGCAGTTTACTATCCATGAACTTGACCCAGTGTAGGAATACCGCAAGATAACCAATCCAAAGTCACATGCCTCATTACTGACAACTTCCAGCATTTTCTTCATGTGAGGTTCTTATTGGTTCACCATCAAATTGTATTATAATAGGTCTGTTTCTCCTTTCACGCCAGAGGAAATCAGGAGTAACTGCTTTGTGGTTAATGGCACTGTATAAGGGTAAAAAGGTGTGATATCAGAAACAGGCCCCAAATGTTTAAGTTGTGTATGTCATTCTTAACTTTGCTTTTTTTATCTTCCTTTCTTTATTTTCAGTTTACTAACACGATTGGTTGAGACCTATTCGAAAAGTTTCTCACTTTGGAACATTACCCTTCAATTTTAATTTTCCCTTTGAGACATGACATATTAAAGTTATTCATTAATGTTATAATGTCACTCAATGTAATATTTTCTGAAAATCCAACGTGTATTTAATTTGTTTTATGCTAATAGTTTAATATCTTTTTTCATTTCTACTTTACTTTAGTTTTTCAAATGACTTTAGATGCTCAACCTTTCCTATATGATATTGGAAAAAGAACTGATTATGTGGGCTTTGGACATGAAGAGCAAGTGGAGCACATCAAGGCATATGTTTGCAAACCATCTTCTGTCACGGACAAAGCTGTGATTGTGATTCATGACATATATGGATGGCAATTCCCAGACATTAGATACATAACTGATCTAGTGGCAGCTGAGGGATACGTGTAAGCATTATTGTTTTACTGATTTCTTCCCAAAGAGACGCACTCAGGTTCACCAGATTCCAATTTCCAAATTGTGTTTTCCATATACAAGGAGAAATCATGTCATTTCAGTCTGAATTACTTATCTAAGAATAAAGGACACATAAAAAATGGTACTTTCCTGACAGCTCCCAGTGTAAAATAGATTTTCTCAGTTCAGGCTGCAACAATTCTCGGAACATAATGGCGACACAAGCAGAGTTCTGAGAAATGTCAAGGTGCAGTGCACTAACAGAAGCACCAACAAAAGGTTGCTGTGTTTGAGTGCCCAGCAGTGTGGGTGATTTAAAAAACTGAAACTGTTTTAAACTGAAATTTAATTAGAAATACTAACAAGAAATGTATATTCATGGTAGGTTGTGCAACCTCTCTTTAAAACAAAACTTCTTTGAGACTAGACAACATGACAATATTTCTTTTAGCTTTCATTAGCAAAGATGTAACATGAGAGTGAGAGAGAGCGAGTGTGCATAGCAATGAAGATTTCTTTTAAATGCACTGGCCTTTGGATTTGATTTTTTAAAGATAAGGTGATATAGTATCAGTTTATTTTTCTACAGAAACACTGAATTTTTTTTAGAGAGACTAGGTGGGTGAGGTAATACTTGTTACTGGACCAATTTCTGTTCATGAAAGAGACAAGCTTTCAAGCTTCTACAGCTCTTCTTTAGGTCTGGGACAGGTGCTCAGTCTTACTACATCTTGCTAAGTAATTTTCTGACTACTGGAATAGCATGATGATTAGAAGGTGATACTGACACTAACCATGTGGGTGACCATTATGGGGCAAAAAAGGGCCAAATGAATATTTTGGTGTACATAGATTTTCCCTGTTGTTCTTGCCCGGACCTAAAAGTTGAGTCAATTTTATTTTTCATACAGAGCCATCTGCCCAGACTTTTTTCTGGGGAAAAAACCTTGGACATCCGCTGATCACTGGGCTGAGTTTGGTGACTGGTTGAAAGATCGAGATCCCACAAAAGTGGACAGGTAAGATGTATATTTATGCTGGAAATTTCAAAGCTTCATGGGCACCTGAACATAAAGATATGGATTTAATGTAGCAATTAAAGAGAATGTATGTGCCTTTAGGCAGCTGCATGGGCTAGCTCTGATGTAGCTAGATCAAAGCTAGCTTGAGTAATAACAGCAGTGAAGCTGCTGCAACACGGGTGGCTGCAACAGCTGGCCCTGCCTGCTCAGGATTCTGGGTACATATTCAAATAGCCTCCATCCATGTTGGCTTCACTGCTATTATTATTCAAGCTTGCTTTGATCTACCTATCTATGGTGTTGCAATCAGTCCTCCAGATTACAGAGTAGACAAATCCTGTGTGGGAGGGAGCATAACAGGAGTTAAAGGTTGAAAAGTTAGGCCATCCCTGGGCATACTAAGAGAGGAGAGCTGCTGCACCATGTTCTTCCTTGGGGCCAGGTCAGTGCTTCAAGGCTGCCTGGGGGGAACTGCAAAAGATGCCTACTGAGGGGGAAAGAGGGTTACTTCAAAAGTGTGGGATCACAAAGTGCTTTTTATTTTGCAAAAGTGTAAGGATGTGGAGGAGGGGTTACAGAAAGGGAGGAAAAACTAGGAGTAAGAGGAATTGCATGGATTTCAGTTTATATTTAAAAGTGCCATGAAAGGAGCTTATTTTTTAATTTACCAGTTATCTGACCAATGCACTTGTGGTGTGCTGCTGGCTGGGCACCCAGACGTGTGCGAGTGTCTCTTGAAAGTAGGATATGAGTCTGGGCTCTCCCACTTTGTGGAGATGGTGGCATAATTACTACAGCCACCTAGGACAAGGGCACACCAAACTTCTGGCACTAGTAGCACGCCGGGTGTACCGTGACTGAGGCAAACACTGAAGGGGCTTCAGCTGCTAGATCCAGTAGATGTTAGACCTGGTGGGTCCCAATAATCACTCTGATGTTTGGCTAAAGTGAAGGGGTATTTTACTAGGGCTGGCAAGAAAGGGAAGGGTTGCAGATACTCTAGGTCAGGGTGGGCAAACTAAGGCCTGGAGGCCGCCTCTGGCCCTTCAGACATTTTAATCCGGCCCTCAAGCTCCCGCTGGGAAGCAGGGTCCAGGGTTTGCCCTGGTCCGGTGCTCCAGCTGGGAGCTTGCCCCGCTCCACGCGTGCTGTGGCTCTGCGCTGCTCCCGGAAGCAGCGACATATCCCTCCTCCGGCTCCTATACATAGGGGCAGCCAGTGGGCTCCACATGCTGCCCCTGCCCCAACTGCTGCTCCTGCAGCTCCCATTGGCTGGGAACCATGGCCAATGGGAGCTGCAGGGGCGGTGCCTGCGGACAGGGCAGCTCGCCGAACCACCTGGCTGCACGTCCGTGTAGGAGCTGGAGGAGGGACATGCTGCTGCTTCTGGGAGCTGTTTGAGGTAAGTGTCACCTGGAGCCTGCACCTCTGACCCTCTCCTGCAGCCTAATCCCCTGCCCCAGCCCTGATCCACTTCCCACCCTCCGAACCCCTTGGTCCCAGCCCGGAGCACCCTCCTGCACCCCCAACCCCTCATCCCCAGCCTCACCCCAGAGCCCGTACCCCCAGCTGGAGCCCAGCCCCGCACTCCAACCTCCTGCGCCAGCCCGGATCCCCCCTTCCGCACCCTGAACTCCTCATTTCTGGCCCCACCCCAGAGCCTGCACCCCTAGCCAGAGCCCTCACCCCCTCCCATACCCCAACCCCCAATTTCATGAGCATTCATGGCCCACCATACAATTTCCATACCCAGATGTGGCCATTGGGCCAAAAAGTTTGCCCACCCCTGCCCTAGGTACAGTGGCTTAAACAGTTACAGCTGAAAGTGAAACAAAAGCAGTTCCTGTCTGGGCCTCTGGGGACAGTCCAGCCTTCAGGCCTATTGCCAGGGGTGCCCTCTGCAGTCCAGTCTCCTTCAAAGCAAATAGGGGCTTGCAGATTTCCAAGCCAGGATCTGGTAGGGGTGTGTCTCACTGGGATCCCTCTCCGCTGGCTCCCTGCCCAGTCTCTGCTGCTCCTCCACAAGTCTTGCACAGACCTGCTCCCAGCGGCAACGTATGGCAGTCATACCCTGTGCCTCAGCTTTTGCTGCAGCCTGCTCCGCACACAGTTCTTGGGGCTTGCCCCCTGCATCCAGAGTCCCTGCTGCTCTTGGCGCCATGCCACCACTGCTTCTCAAAGGTGCCAAGTCTCTTCGTGGGTCAGGGTCTTTCCATACAATTTCTGCCCCTTCCTCCTGCTGGGCTTGGGGAAGAGCATGTGCCATGGGAGGGGAGTTGATGGGAATGGTAGTTTCCAGTTCATCAAATTCAGGATAGTGGGATGGGGGGAAAGGTTGCAGTTCTGTAGTGGGCAAAGTCTCAGGGGGAAGAGATGCTGAGCCTTGCCTGGCTGTGCTTCCAGACGGTTTATGTGCGCAGGGTTTGGGCCAAATGGAGAGATACAATTCTATGTTTGGATGGATGCTGTGGGGCTGGAGTTGGAGTTTCCTGGTGGTGCACTGGAGTAATTTCCTCCTCATGCTCAGATCCACCATAGTAAGTAGTGAAGTAAAGGGTTATCAGCTTGGTGTCACCCCTCTCTTGACTCCTGTCTCTTCCTTTGCAATGGCCATGTCCTCTTCAAGGGTAGCTGGAGTTTGCTTCTGGAGAGGTCCCGGGTCACAGCAGGGGGTTCTTGTAGGAGGGTTGCTCTGGTCTACGTATTTTACACAAGGAAAATGGTGGGGAGAGGCACATCTTTATTACTGACAGACATACAGACCTCAGCCACTTGCTTGAATGACACTGTTGGCAGGGCAAGGTGCCTGCTGTGCTCTGTTAACCTTGTAAGGGCTGTGGCTTGTGCTTCACCGTGGGATGGACTGTTGTATTCACACCTGGGAATGCTCTGTCTTTCACATAAGGAGCTGCAAATCTTGCCACTTGGTGAGGGGCATTTTTGATAAATGCCCCACTCCTGGCTGCAGTGAGTCTCAGGAGTAGCAGTGGGAAAAGATCATGAGAACGTGGTCTTGTGAACAATATAAACGTGCAACACCCTGCCCAACATACTCACCTGGAGACAGCTGTTTCATGTGGGTGGTGGGCAATCCCCACCTGCTGTATGGATTGTAGCACCATTGTCTCCCCTTCTCCCCAACCACAGTTCTTTTCTTTGGCTTTGGCACACGCAGCTGCTGTCTTCTTAACCTCTCTGCAGAGTACCAGCCACTTCCCAATGTCCTCCAGACTACTCCTCTGGTGTCCCACAGCTTTCACGCCGCCTATCACCTGTATCCATAGGTACTGAGGCTGGCTTTGATCTTTCTCCAAACTCCATGTGGAAAGGAGGCAAAGTTTTCCATGAATCAGTTCTTCAAGTAGAATGCTCCCATTCTCTGTCAGCCATTGTCTGCCCATCTCACATCACACTTTCCTTCTCCAGTTGATGATAATAGGATTTATTCTCTTGCACAGCTCCTAAGCAAAATGTGCAGGATTACCCTAGAACATATTAAAGAGAATGTTTCCTGTGGGAGGGAAATATCGATGCCTGCAGAGGAAATGATCAGCTGAATGCTGATTCAGTGTGTCAATGGGAGGTCTGTCTAACATACATCCCATATATCTGATGCTTCCTTGACATATCGTCCAATATATTCACTTTACACAGTGTGTACATACACTAGTGAATTAGTATTTTGTCATTGCATGCCAGTGCTTGATTTCTGAGGGGAGCTTTCAGGTCCTTTCTGCAGCTCTTCTCTAAATACTTTGAGGAAGACATCTAAGTTCCTCTGATTAAATTTATCACTTTTAAACAGCAAATGAAATGTAGGTACAGTTATCTATAGTCCATACCGACATTTGCAACAAACCGGTTCCTGAATTCAGGGAGGCACTGTTAGTTCTTCAGTGTCCATCAGGAGAGCCTGAAACTTCAAGAAACAGACAATAAAGCCAGAGTGACACCCATCTACTCTGACATTGACTGATGGGCCACTAAGCACTTCCATAACCTCTTAGGAGTAGCTCAGTGCACCCAGCTTATCCCCTACTCCTGCCGGCCCAGCTTCCAACTATGCAAATCCCAGAATCCCTGTGTATAACAATATTACTGAATTTTCAGAACGGATAGTTGCTGAACATTTACCTTTTAGAATTCTTTCCCAAAACAAGGTGCAGATATATAAGCACTTACCTATCAGCTTAGACACCAAGTTTTGAAAATCTAGCTTAGTATATGCAATTACATTTAAAATTTAAAAAACTAAAAATCAGACCTCTGAAAAATAATAAAATGAAAATGTTTTCAAACTTGTTGAGACTTCTGAAATTAAAAAAAAGAATTGACCATGGTATATATTATATATTCCCAAATTTGTTACATTACCCTTCATATGCAGTACATGTGCCTTTTTGTGTAGTAGTTATTGTCAGTTTAATTTTGGAAAAATGTTTAGTTGGATAATTCTTTAACACTCTGTCAAGTGGTTGGCTGGAATTATTTTATGCTACATCACAAAGTATGAGGTGGGTCATAATATAGTCATGTAATTTGTTTACCTAAATAAGTATTTCATTTTTACAGAATCAAGCTAAGCTCTTCTGCTCCCACAATCCATCATGTAAAATTCTGTTTGTGCACATTTGCACTTGCTTGCATGTCTTGTTCTTATTAGTTCTCTTCTGGATGAAGTAATTCTTAGTCAGTTCTCCTGGAAATGGTAGGATAGCTCCCAATTCAGATAATTACTTCAGCCCATGATTAATTTACTCTACTTAAGTTCTACTGAAGAAAATGTTTAACTTTAAGCACATGCTTAATTGCTGTCCAATATAGGGATACTCTTCTGAATTAGGGCCATAGTTCCTAACCCATATTTAAGAATAGCAATACCTAATCTGGGGCTGGAATAATTTTAAATGACAGAAGGAGTAGATGGGGACAATTTTATGTATTTTTGGGTTTTCTTTTTAGATTTTCAGATTAAATCTGCTATAGATTTCTTAGTTCACTTTTGTTTGTATGTCTTAGGGAAGCTGACGTTGTCTTGAAGTATCTAAAGGAGCAATGCAGTGCAAAGAAGATCGGTGTCGTTGGGTTTTCTTGGGGTGGAATGGCTGTACATCACTTGATGCTGAAAAATCCTGAATTAATGACTGGCGTGTCCCTCTATGGTAGTGAAGATTGCATGTAAACTTGAGCAGGCTCACTTGATTATGTAGAGTATATATTTTAGATGTTGCTTTATATAGATTTCTATAAGTATTCAATTTACAGGTGAGCTGCAGATTTAAATATGACTATTTATTTCAGCAATATGTGCTATATGCTTCCACTAACTAAAGGGAAAGCCAGTATTTAAGATGTTCACACAACAGAAAATGTAATTTTTCATTTTTCACTGAATGTCCTCACCAGCGCTATAACTGCTTGGAAAATTGTGATCTTTTCCCCCAGAATATTTTGTTTTTCATCAGAATAAAACATGTGCTAATCTGTGAAATATATGAATGCCTTGTCTACACTAACACTGTAAATTGATGTAAATTACACTAATTAAGTTATGTAAATTACATAAGTTGATGTAACTTATATTGATTGAAAATGGTGTCTACACTATGCTATGTCGATGGCAGAGTGCTCTCTCGCCAACTTATCACATCTTCACCAGACCCACTAAATCAATACCTCTGCATCAATCACAGTGGCGCCGATTAAGCTCGTAGTGAAGACTAGCCCTAAGAATCAAGTATTTCCTGATTTCCACTTGACTGGCTCTATGCTCCAGCAGGGTTCTCTGCTCTCAGCATTGCCATGGCATAATGCATACTGGGATATCCCAGAGCACAATAATTTGGGATATAAATGGTCTGAAAGGAGAAAAGGTAAGTTGTCTGTTGTTCATGTGCTGAATGCCCAACGGAGCCTAGTTTGTAGGAACATTGCAGGAAGTTAGACTGGACATTTGGCACAGACGATGGCAGAGAGGATTCTGCTGCCTATTCTGATGGGAGGAGCACATCTGCCGATGGTTAAGGAGTTTCACAATGTGGGAGCCATGTTGGTTCCCTGGTACAGCAGCAACCAAAAGTGCTTTCTTTCATCTTGGCTTGGCAAGGCAGGTACAGCGTTTCCTTTCAGATATGGACCTAGCCACACTTATCCATGCCTTCAGCCACTTCCAGTTTAGATTGCTGTAATGTGCTGAACATCAGTCTTGAGGACCACTCAACTTTCATTGACTGCAGAATGCAACTTCTCTTATCTGCTTAGTGATGCTTCTTACATCTTGGCATTCCATAGACTGAACTACCCCCAATTGGAAGCCATTGCCAAGAGTTGCTGATTTTTAAATCCCTATCCAACTTGGATCCTGTCTAGCTTACATATCATCTTTCTCCTTATGCTCCATCCCAATTTTTGGGATGAGTAAGGGGCTGTTGACTCTAAAGTTTGCTGCCCTCACTGGTCCCAATAACCCACCTTTGTTGACATTCAGGATATCTTGCAGGGCCCATGTACATGAATATACTATCTTTCATTTGCTGGGTTGGCTTGAGGAAAGTTGAGCCTCTTGAGGTTCTCTGAGTGTTTTTTTACACTATATTTTATGCTGTGTGAGTTTAAAGCTGATTTACGCGTGCACGTAGCATTTGTGACAGAACATTTTTATAATAAAAAATAAATATTGCTGAAGTAAATAGAAGTTTTGTATTTAAATTTGCAGCTCACCTTGAAAGATGTCACATGATTTAAATACTCTCTCAAAATGTGTTATAGGAATAATCAGGGACTCTGATGACAGATATAATTTGCTGAACCCGACGTTTTTTATTTTTGGGGAAAAAGATCACACCATTTCGTATGACCAAGTAAGTGTTTGTCTCAAAACAGATTTCTCTTTTTCTGACATGCTTTTATCTTATAAAGCAGAATTCTGGCTACTGGATATCTGTGTAGGCCTGCTAGGAAACCCTTGGGGAGACAGGAGAGCAGAGCAGTAGCTATATTTTAGCTTCTCCTTGAGATTACAGAGAAGCCACTGTATAGCTTCTCTTTCGGGGGGACTGAACAGAAACATGGTGGGGCCAACGGTCAGCCTCTTTGTATCACAGCAAGCAAGGGCTGAATGTGTACAAAGAGACTCCAGTGGGTACAAACCATACACTTTAACCACTTCGACATTTGTGCTGCCTCTTAGAGGGCACAGGGTTAAGCCACTGAATTTAGACTCTGGAGACAGAGGTTCAGTTCTCAGCCCTGCTCCAGAACTCTCTGAGTGACTGTGAGCAGGTCACCTAGTCAGTCTGGGTATACTGGGAAACTGAACTAGGTTAGAAAAGTGGTAATGAACATATTTTACTTATAATACCTGTAAACCTTATGCCCTGGCTAGATGAGGAAATATAGTGTTTTTTTTAAAAAAAGGAATGATGTAAGATTAGCTATAATTAAAATACCTAGCTCTTATATAGGGCTTGTCATTAGTAGATCTCAAAGGAGGTCAGTATCCTTATCTCCATGTCACAGATGAGGAAACTGAGGCACAGGGAAGGAAGTGGCTTGCTCAAGGCCAGAGCTAGGAATAGAACCCAGCTCTCCTAAGGCCCACTCCAGTACTCTATCTAGTAGGCCACACTGGCTAATTAGTACATTTCCTAATATACTTTTTCCCAGTGTAGACATGGGTGACCATGCCTTGGTTCCCTCTGTAAAATGAGGGTAGTACCTCCCTGCCTAACAAAGGTGCTGTGAGGGTAAATTCACTAATGCTTGGTAGGCACTAAAATACTAAAATGACAAGGGCCCCATAAGTACATAAATAGGAGTCAAGAGCCTGGTCTGCATATAAATTCCCTGCCTGTGCAGTGACAGTGATGGCACATCACCACAACACCATAGTTTATGCTGTAGGAATAGTCCATAAGTGGGAGAGGACTGACAGGTTTCAGAGTAGCAGCCGTGTTAGTTTGTATCTGTAAAAAGAAAAGGAGTACTTGTGGCACCTTAGAGACTAACAGAGACTAACAAATGTATTAGAGCATAAGCTTTCATGAGCTACAGATGAAGTGAGCTGTAGCTCACAAAAGCTTATGCTCTAATACATTTGTTAGTTTCTAAGGTGCCACAAGTACTCCTTTTCTATTCTTCTCAGATATACTTGATATTTTTTCATAAGAATGTTATTTAATCCATGTAATGTGCCTACAGCATGGAATAGATGCATCAGGAAAATCTAAATTCCATACAAAAACTGCATTAAGAGAATCTTGAGGTGTAAAATGAAACACTTACATGACAGGAAATGCCAATATTAAGGTTGGATGAACAACTTTGTGCCCTTATCCATATGCATTAGGACACAGGATGAAATCCATTCAAGTGTTGGTATTGACTTCAGTGGGGCCAGGATTTCACCCACAGTGTTTAATTACATGATCCTTACATTATTTTTGTTCAGTAGAACTCTTGCCTTATTCACTGGGTAGTATGGATAGTGCTCAGTTAAGGAAGAAGCTGATCTATATTTATTTTTATTTGCATTATTTAAACGTGTGGATCCATGCCTCAGATATGGCTGTCCCTGCACTGACTGAACAAAACCTTCATTCACTACATACTGTCCAATTTCCAAGGTGAAGGACTCAGTACTCTTCCCCAGCCTCATTCACTACACAATGCTATTTCACCCACCCTGCAAACTGAATAAGGCTTGGGCCCTTTGGAAAATATAGTATGTGATTACATAAAGACTGCATTGTAATGCATACACACACGAGGGAACAATTAAGATTGCACAGGCCACATTACCTTTAATTTTTCTTCTAAGTGCTTTTATTTTTCAAGGGTTATTTAATGTATTTTTTTTTAAATGGAAATTCCTAGGTTCTTAAAAAAAGAAAAACAAAAAATGCCCTAAAAGCTTCCATCATCTGTAATGCGCTGTACAGCAGTGGAACTCTCTGTCCTGCACTGCATGTGCTCCGGTGAGGTACCAAACCTAGGCTTCATTCCATACACTTCCCTATTTACATCTGAAAAAAATACATGAAAAGAATGTTCTGACTGCAAAGTAACAGAAATTTTACAGTTGCTCATGCAACCTTAATTCAGACCCTTTGGGCACAGGAATTATGATACATTCTTTAATTACACAAACACATACACTTTTGAGACCCTCCTTTCTCTTCCTTCCAACTAACAGACCTTCCAAATTCTGCAACAAATGAGACAACTGCCTCCTTCGCTACCCAACCTTGATTCAGCCCCAGAGCACAGTTCATTCTGTTTATTGAATGAGGCAGGGGTCCTGTGGGAAAAATAGTATGTGATAATGTAGTTGGAGACTGTATCATAATGAATATGCACAAAGAGGCTGAATTAAGATTGCAAAGCGGGGCTTAATTTTCTAATTTCTGAGTGGTTGGCTTTGCAACCTTAATGTTCTTTTAACATAGGATTGGGTATAGTGCAGAAGGAAGCAGGAATCCTTTACAGTCCTACCTGCTTACATACTCACCTTCACAGATAATACTGCACAGCCATCTGCACAGGTCTACACATTAAAAATGAAATTCCCCTCCACATCTGGCCCATGCATGTGCAACTGAGGGTACATTCACACTTCAAGCTTGAGGAGACATACCCACGTTAGCTCTGATCGAGCTAGTGCACTAAAAATAGAATGTAGCTGTAATTGCGTGAGCAGGAGCAGGGTCTTAGACAGGATTGTACTCAAGGCAGCTAGCCCCTCCCACCACAGAGACCTGTGTCTTTCTCCCTTTTGACTGGGATTTGTCAAGCTGCACCATTTCTGTCTACTCTGTGATATTCCCAGCAAGCCAGACTGCCTAAACAGGACGGAGTCTGCACTTTGTTTTCTCTTTGAATGCTAAGAACAATGTAATTGCCAGCAATTATGAGTTACCACATCTTTTTCTAAGCAAGCACATTTATTCTTATGGTGAAAGCATTACAGAGCAAACATAGTAAAAACAATAAAAGAATCTACATACGTCTAAAAAGCTTACCAGAGATCACCTCAACTCCAGCCTCTGGCTCTGGTAGGTATCACTTGTTCAACTGGGTTTTCCCCATGGTTACAAGTTCATAACTGTCTCAGATTCAGAGCCAGAACAACCATGAATAGTTCAGTCTTTCCTTTATACAACTTGGGCTTTTAATACTGGCCTTACGTAACAGGTGATCCACAGACAAAGGCCTGCTCCTCAGGGTGTAACTTCAAAGGCTGGATTTTTGCATAACCGGAGGTGCAGAATTTGAATTCACCTTACCTGAGATATTTCCCAGGAAATCCACTTCACGCGTATTGTCCCAAAAGCTCATTCTTATCTGACACATTGTTCAGTAGAGTCCTTTGATCACTCAGGCCTTATATTGGATCTCCCCCTACCGAAGTTACATACAGTCCTGGCCCACAATAATACATAAACTTTGTATTTGGTACAATGAACCCCAAGGATACTAAGACTTAATTCACTAAGGTTTCTTAAGGATATGGGAGGAAATTACCATATCTTTCACAGAGTCATATTTCAAAGATAAGTTTTCTTCTTTATTAGTTAAGAGCCTGTAAAAAGAGGTTCGTTAATAAAAATCTGGCCTGAGTGTTAGATAAGTAAAGAAGATACTAATCACATCTTCCAGAAAGCCAAACAATGGACAAACTGAGAGTTGACAAGTTAAACAAAAATTAAAAACAACACAATAATGGAAGATGCTCTGTGTTGCAGATCATCTTACTGGAGAAGAAACTGAAACAGTACTGTCAAGTTGAATATAGAATTAAAGTTTATCCTGGACAAGTTCATGGCTTTGCAGAGTTAAAGCCAGAAGATATGAAACCTCGAGATAAACCTTACATTGAAGAAGCAAGAAAGGATATGATGAACTGGCTGAAAACATATGTTTAACAGAAATATAAAGTCTAGTCTGTAAAACAATATAAAGTAATATATTTTGGGGATTTAAGAGTAGCACTTGATTGAATTATATTTTACAGAAAATATAAAGGTCCTATTCCTATAACTTTGAAAAAGAAAATCTGTACTGTTTTGTAGAGAATTTACAACAATTAAAAATAGTAACTTTTTCATTTGTAGTTCTTAATGTTTATAATCTGATTTCATATTGAATCATTGTTGAATGAAGAAATCATTAAGCATTAAAAAGTTGTTCAAATTCAGCCTATCTTAATATAGTTATAATCTGCCGGAAAAAGTTCTCCAATTTGTATAGGGCATATTCTTTTAATGATCATATTTTAATCATAATTAATACTAATGGAAATTGAGAGTGTGGACTCCTTTGATCTATACTATCATGACAAAAGTGACCATACATCCTAATTTCACCAGCAGAGCCATGTGTTTTTTCTAAATGATGTCCCAGGAAGTTTTTTGGGGGACACCTGCAATGTCCTGTTTTTTCTTTTAATAAGTCAAAACATTTTTTTTATTAACAACTACAAAACATTTATACAAGACATATTGCTGTACTTAGTAGAATTTGCTGTTTGTGTAACAGGAAGGAGCAGTCTAGCCAAGTATGGTGAACAGAGAGCAACCGATGTGAACAGATAAATCAAATGACTGCAGACACTGTCAAAAGGTGTTGTTCTGCAAACATGGATGACACCAGTCGAGTGTTCATTATAAACTCATTTAGAACCCTATGCCACTGGAAAAAATTCTTCCACTCTAAGGCCTGGTCTACACTGGGGGGTTGGGGGGGTGGGATCGATAGAAGTTACGCAACATCAGCTATGTGAATAACGTAGCTGAAGTCGACGTACGTAGACCTACTCACTGTGGTGTCTTCACTGTGGTGAGTCGACTGCTGCCGCTCCCCCGTCAACTCTGCCTGCGCCTCTTGCGGTGGTGGAGTACAGGAGTCGACAGGAGAGTTCTTGGGAGTCAATTTATTGCGTCTAGAGTAGACGCAATAAATCGACTCCCGCTGGATTGATCGCTGCCTGACGATCTGGCGGGTAGTATAGACATACCTGAAGGAATATGCTCATGTCATGGTTGAGTCAGAAGCTAGCAATAGTGCACAATTAAAAATAATTCTGTAAAAGTATTTTGTATTCTTAAAAATGACACCTCAAAAGTGCCTCCATATTTGATTTTGATACTAAGATCTCCTTAATCATTTAGATATATCATACGTCATGTTAGCTTCATTGTTTGTTTCGTGCACTGTCAAGCTCTTGCTGCCAAAGGAAAGCCTGAAAACTTCCACCATGTCTTTCTTTAAGCTGTTAAAATACTGAATTGCCTTCAAGGGTATGTCTACACTATGAAATTAAGACTCAAAGAACTGCCTTAAAGACTGCCAATACTTCTTTGCTTTTTGTATCACTTTACAATAACATAGGAACCTTTCATCAGCAGCCAGTACTGGGTTTACAATGGTGCCAGTCACTGCAGAAAGGGCCCACACAGGTGCCTGGACTGTGGCCCTACCCCCACTCCAACTCTTCTCCCGAGGACCCCCCTCACTCTGCCTCTCCCCAGCCCTGCTCCTCTCCACCCCTTCCCAACCCTGTTGCTCACCCTTAAGGCAGAAAAAAAGTGCCCTCCCATGGCTACCTCATTCCTGTGCCTCTGATGCCAGGTGTCTGTTTTTTTACTGGAAAGTCCAGTTATAGGAGTAACCGAAATCAGCCTCTCCACCAGGAGGGCGGGAAGAGCAGCTGCTGTTGCCTGGAGGAGCTGCAGCTCAGTTGGAGAGAGAGAAAGAGAATTCACTCCCAAGGACCCTGCTCTGGCAGATAGAGGTAGGTACCAGCTCCATGCTGCCCTGGGGGATCCTATCTGTCCCCCACCACCCCGCAGTACTTGCCCCTGACTCCTACCTCGCTCTGGCAGGGCACTGACACCCCCTCGCCTGCCCCACTGTGCTTGTCCCTTGCCCCTTCCTCACCCCCAGGATTGAGCCAGGCAGCCCTCTGCCAGCCCAGCCCTGGGATCCCCCACCCCAGCTCTGCTGGTGCCTCTCACTCCTGACCCACAGCCCAGCCCTGGGCTACCCCCCTCCACCCAAAAAAAAATTAAGGAATAGTGATAGTTGAAGGCAAAAAACCCCAACCCAACCCACCCTTTTCAGCGCAGTGAGAAGAGCATCAGACTTTTCTACTGTTGTTACTGGAATCTGTGCAGATATTGAAATCTCAAGGGTTTTTAACTCTAATCCTGCTCTGGTATATATATATATATATATATATATATATATATATATATATATAATACATATATATATATACATATACATATAATATATATACAATATATACTTTTGTTTTATAATTTTACTATTATGTAGAGTTTGTTACCATGTCCAGAACTCTTTTTTTAGGATGCCAGAGAAATTAAACACTACTCTTATTGATCAGATTAAGACATTATTTAGTAATAAATGTAATTAAGGTCTGGCTTTAGAAAGTACTATGCACTGAGTGGTCAAAAATTGTATGGGGTTATGAAAGACCAAACTAGGCTCATATATGGGGAAAAGTTTCATGTATATTTATGCCTGCCTTTCTTGGAAGTGGATAGTTGGTCCATGTGATTAAGTTTTCTTGTTTGTCAGAAGGGAAGTATATGGACATATAAAGGCAAAGCATACAATAGCTTCATTCACTTTGCTTAAACCCCTAAAATGGGGAGGAAGGTGGGAAGGATCAAGTGATGAGGAAGGGGGAGGAGGGAGAGCAGGGAGTGGCAGGGTCAGGGTGGGGGCAGGACCTCAGGGGGAAGAGGTGGGTGGGGTGGGAGGAGAGGTTCCAGCACTCCTGCTGTAGTGTCCCATGGGTCCGAGTCCACAAAAAAATAGGTTTGGGGCCAAGCCCACAAAAGGTTAATCAGGCCCTGTCAGCAGCTCCTCTTTCATACTGAAGCAAAGCAGCTCTTACAAAATGAAATGCTAACTTGAATTCAGAGTGAAAGTGGAGGATTTCTAGAGTGATCAGCAGCTGAACTCTCAATGGTGGGTAGATGAATGTCCTGTATGTGCACCACATTTATCAAAAAATCTTGGAAATAGTGTTACATCAAGACAAATTTTTTTGAAGCAGAGGAATGCCATCAACTTGAATGGGACCTTGTTTTGCTCAGGTAATTAGTAGTTGTTTCTAGCATGGTTAAGTTTAGAACATTTCTGCTGCACAAGGTATTGGAGAGAGGGGTCAGGAAGCTTTTCTTGATCTGGAATGGGGCACCGGTGTGGTATATTTGGGAAACCTTGATTTAGATGAAGTACAGCTCCATACTAATGTAGCACCATTCCCTTCAGCATTCCTATTGACAGCCCTCTGTTCCCCAGGGCAGGAATTTTCAAAGGCACACAAGGGGTGAAAGGAGCATGTCCCATTTACTTTCACTGGGCCTGGTGTGCCTAAATTCCCAAAGCACTTTAGAAAATCCTAACCCCATGCAGTCCCAGCAGTAGCTCCCTCACATTTCCCTCTGCCTTGCCTCATTTATTGCCCACCCACTGCTGCTCTCACTTCTGTTTTCTAGGCTGTAAATACTGTTTCTTTTTACACCAGTGGGAGTCAGACCCACGCTCTTTCTCCTGGGTGCTGGAAATGGAGGACTGCAGGCTATTCACAAGCGATCTCCCAGTTAAATCATTTGGGGGTAGCCATAATCACTGAGGCACAGGTTGAGGGTGACAGGGCTCGCCCTCATGAGGAATAAGCATCTGCTTCGAAGACAGCCCAGCAGCGATTTTATGGTACCTTTCCCTTGGCAGTGCAGGGCTGTAAAGACGCTGCTCCCTACTCAGTTAAGGGCACAAGGGTGTCCCTCAACCTCTGACCGCCAGCAGCTTGGACTGGCTGCCAGGGGTGGCTCACTGGGTGATTGCCGGTTCTGTTCATTCCCCCCGAAGCAGCTGAGCAGTCACCCGGGCAGAAGGGTACTGGGCTAGCTGGACCATTGCTCTGACCAATCTGGCCACTCTTATGTACCAGATCCTTCCATGCTGGGAAGCCTCCGGCCCCACCCCTGCCCGCTCGCTCCTGTTTTGCTCTGCGCGTGTATGATAAGCGCAGGCGCCGGGAGGCGGGCGCTGAGCCGAGGGCCCGAGGTGCTGGGGCCGGGGAGGCGGCGGCGGCCAGGAGCACGCAGAGAGCTCAGCGCCCTCCCCAGGGAGGCAGCCGCGTCTCCGGCCCCTGCTGCGCGGGAAGGGGCGATCAGCGCCCTGCGCTCCAGGTGGGTGGCGGGGCGCAGCAGCCAGGGTAGGGGCCACCCACGCAGCGGCCGCTCCCTCCCGGGGCGGGGCGGCTTCAGGCCGGACGGGGCTTGGATCCGGCTCCTGAGAACGCCCCCCCCCCCGCAGCGAGAAGCCCCACGTTCAAGCCGAGTCGCTGTGGCCGTGAGCAGGGTGCCCAGGGGAGCCGGGACACGGACACGGGCCCGACCCCGGCCGGCCGCCGCGCTGCGGTGATGCGCCGGCGGCGGGGGAAACGCGCGGGTATGCAGGGAGCCCGGCGGCGACCGCAGGGGGCAGGCAGGAAACACCGTCCGCTGCCGACAGGGTGTTGTTGCGTTTTCCTCACACTAAAACCAAGCGCGTTGGGAGTAGCACAGGTCACCGTGCCGCCCCAGGCACCGATCCTGCCGTCCTCCCTCTAGCCAAACCGGGTCTGGCCTGCAGGGGACCTGTCTCCTGTGACTGGGCCCGGGGCACTCCGCGCCTTTCCTGATCCTCCGCCAGCCCCGCTACCCAGGCAGGCTCTAGGACCCTGGCGTTCAAACTTTTTTTCTGGCAACCCAGTTGAAGAAAATTGTTGATGCCCCTGACCCAACAGAGCTGAGGATGAAGGGTTTGGGGGGTGTGTGGGGGGGGGGGGGGCTCAGGGCTGGGGCAGAGGGTTGGGGTACGGGGGTGAGGGTTGCAGGGTGGGGTGAGGAACGAGGGGTTCAGGGTGTGGAAGGGGGACTCTGGGCTGGGGCAGGGGTTGGGGTCAGGGCTCTGGGTGCAGGCTCTGGGGTGGAGCCGGGGATGGGGGGTTTGAGGTGCAGGAAGGTTCTAGGTTTGCGGGGGCTCAGGGCTGGGGTAGTGGATGGGGGCATGGGGTTACCTTGTGCGGCTGCCAGTCAACAGCGCAGCGGGAGTGTTAAGGCAGGCCTCCTGCCTGTCCTGGCACCACGGACCATGCTGCACCCCTGAAGCAGACAGCAGCAGGTCCGGCTCATAGGTGGAGGAGCGTGACACTTGCCAGCAGGTGCCTCCCCCGCCTCCCCCGCTCCCATTGGCTGGTTCCTGGCCAATGGGAACGTGGAGCCTGTGCTTGGGACTGGGGCAGTGCACAGAGCCCTGTGGCCCCCCTGCCTAGGAGCTGGATATGCTGCTGGCTGCTTCTGGGGCACTGCATGGTGTCGGAACAGGTAGGGACTAGCCTGCCATATCCGGGCAGCACCGCCAATGGGACTTTTAATGGCCTGGTCGGCAGTGCTGATCAGAGCTGCTGCGACCCAGTGCCTTACGTTCCACAACCCAGTACTGGGTCACGACCTGCAGTTTGAAAACCACTGCTATAGGACAACAGCAGAATGTCTGTCTCTTAACAGCCCCCTGAAGACTTTAGGCTTTTTAATAATGCTAATAAAGTGGGTTTCCTAAGAAAGTAGGGGGAGGGGAGTGTCACTGGTAAAATGTTTCTGTTGGTTTTCAAGTAAGCACAAAATCCAGAGAAGAAGGGAGACAGTCAGCATCCCCCCCCTCCACCCCCATACTGTTACCAATCCCAAATTTAGACTGTCTTCCTGTTGGCAAGTTCTGTTAAATTATCACTCTAAAACACATCTTGGAAATATAAATATAGCACCTTTCCTACAGTCTCTGTCCCCACAGCAGAATGCAGAATGATGGAGGTGGGAAGGGCTGTAAGTGTGACAGCCTCCACCTTGGCCATCACTGGGGACCTTCACAGCTAAAAGCAGGAGACTCTACAGCTTGCACTCAAGATCCAAGCTCTGTAATCACGGGCTGTAACAAACTCCTATCCTCTGTGGATCAGGTACAGAGGCAGACACATAACTTGCACTGACCAGTAAGGTTACATAAACTAGTTTTGCAGAAGAGCTCACTGGCAGCTTTTCAATTAAGGTTGGTTGTTTTTCTAAAAGCTATGCTCTAGGAATTATTTTGGAGGAAGTTCTATGGCCTGTGTTATACAGGAGGTCAGACTGGATGATCACATTGGGCCCTTCTGGCCTTATAATCTATGAATCAGTGAAACCTATTTGTGCTGTAAGGGCTAAATCCTCCTGCACACAGCGAGCCTGATTGGCCAGGTTCAGTGCAGGGGATTCCTAGGGGTACTTAGGAGGAGGCAATTATCACCCCTTCCCCTCTCCCAGATTGTGAAGCAGCTACAGAGCTGCAGTGTAATGGCTGCTGTGGCCCTTGGGAAGTTGCTCCCATGTCCTAGCTGTGCAAGTGCTAATGGCTGATGGATCTGCATAGTGATTGATCCACTGGTCCCTTTCCTTCCTGCCCCACCTCTAACCCCCAAAACCTTGTGCATGGGGACAGTCAGGGAGCTTGCAGGCAGTGTGCAAACTCCATGTATGTGTTCCCCAAACTACGTTCCTTTCCCCATACTCCATTTTTGATTCAGATAGGAGCAGGACTTGCCCGAAGGCAAGAATGAGATTTTGTTGAATGTGTTGTCGCTTTGTCCTGGTTGCAACAATGAAAAACAGAGGAGTCCAAAGCCCTGAATCACTGAAGCATTACTCCATTTCCACATCAACTTAGTTAAAGTTAAAAGTGCCAGTATTTCATTAAAGGCCTGCATGTAACAGTATAAATATGCCGTGAGCTCTGATGGTGCATCTGATGGGGCGTATTCTACAATGTAGGAGACCTTCAAATGGTAATTCCTTGCTGTTGGTCTCCGACAATAAAGCTTTCTGTTCTGTTCTATGTAGGTTCTTATGACCACCCTCATCACTGTAATATCTGAGTGCCTACGAGTAGTGCATTAAGCAATGTGATGAACATCTGTCCTGTGTTTGTTCACTCCAGGAAATGTCCACAAGGTGGACCCACAGACTGGCCAGGAGGATCTCTGAGGTAGTTAGTATAAGCCATTCAGGGCTTTAAATATAACTACTAACCCTTTGGCTGTAATAGATAGGTAGAGTAGTGCATTGATATAAAAAGGGCAGAGGGATCCTGGCAGCTGTCTGCACCAGCTGAAGCCACTGAATTGTGTTTAAGTTTACACCAAAGCACAGTGCATTGTCATAATCTATGTGTCATATATGTCATAAGCAGTTCTGTGACAAAATTCAGGACCTAGAATTCAGGACCTTTTTCGAAACACCACGGTTAGTGAACATCAATGACTTGATTGTGACTAACAAATGCAGACACAGCGTGATAAAAGTTTTTATTTGCAAGATCCAACATGCCAGACAATCGCTTCCCAAAGCTTGCACAATGATGTTGCCTTTGGGATATTATTAGAACTTGATAAACCTGCCAGTTCTAAAAAGCAAGGTGGGAACTGTATCTTGGGGGTATTATATGCATGGTATTCATTGTCAAATAAGATTTTTTTTCTACCATAGAAAGAAATAGAAGTAGTGGTATACCAGGCGGCTTAATGGAATCTACTCTCCATAAGTCAGCATTAATTTCAGAGGGCTGGATTTATCTCATGGGAATAATTTATTTTTGTTAGTTAAATTTTAATGAACCAATCTGTACAAATTCACATTAAAATGAAGTTCATCAAACAAAAACATAGTTAACAGGAGATACGCCCTGTGCAACCCAAATACATATCAATTAAGAAACAGCATTAAGTGGATGCTAGCAGCCAGTGAACTTGTTCCGCCAGTGCTTCAAAGAGCAGCAGCAGCATTCCTAATAGGGAAGAGAACCCTTGAAGTGCCTCCTATCTGGCAACTTGGAGTCTGTCTTCAGATTTTCTTGGGGATTGTAGTTTCTTCCTAATTGGTGGCAGCTGCTCCCTCTGATGTTAGTTGCATGCCCTTGTCTGTATCCCCTGTAGGCCAGTGTTCTGTGATGAGAGGTTGGCGGGGGGAGGGGACTGCTTGCTTGGAGTAGTGCTGCAGGGGAAGTAGGCTGACGGAAGGCATGGTGGGTAGTACTGGTGTGAAGAGGGAATGAGGTTAAGGAGCAGGGATAGCAGATATCCAGATTCTAGCATTGCCGGGACTCTATCTAGCCCAGCTCCATGTTGGGTGGAACAAAGGAGGTGTGGGGATGAATATAATGTGGCCACACATTCACCCTCTGCCTAAACACCAGATCTCGCCAAAATCCATTTACCATTTAGTTTTATTTTTAAAGGGGTGGTGTTCACCCACCATTTGAGTGGTGAGGTCCACCTTCTTCAACTGACCCAGTCAGAAACATAGCTCAGGTTCATTTCCACAGCTGCTGAGCTTGAGGCAATTTCCCCCAGGATCCCCAAAGGCCTTGTCTGCCCCATACTGTACGGTGGTGGAGCTGACTTTCAGTAGCCATTAAGTAATAAAGAAGGGTGGCTTCTTCCATTATTTGTGGGAAAACAAATGTATAGGGGGCAGGGACGGATTAACTCTCCTGTGGGCCCAGGGCTATTAGATTTTGTGGGGCCCCTGTATACAAGTCTCTTTCCTAATTTAAAACAAAACAATCACAATTATGGCATCGAGGCTGTTAACGTTATACTAAACTTGCCTTTTAATTAACATAAAGCCATTCTGTGGTAACATTTCAGTCTTAAAATATATAGAATATAGCTGAGTTAATTCAAAATAGCCTACTTCTTACCCTAGAACAGCTGTTATATTAGTTTCTTTCTGGAAGGGAGTTTGGGTACAGGAGGGGGCTCTAGGCTGGAACAGAGTGTTGGGGTGCAGGAGAGGGTGAGGGGTGTGGGCTCTGGGAAGGAGTTTGGGTACAGGAGGGGATTCTGACCTGGAGCAAAGGGTTGGGGTGCAGGAGGGGGTGTAAGGTGTAGGCTCCGGCCGGGAGGCGCTTACCACAGGTGGCTCCCGGCCAGCAGGGCTCAGGCAGGCTGTCTGCATGCTTTGCCCGCAAGCTGCTCCCAGAAGTGACCGGCTTCTGGCATGTCTCTATGTGCCCTTGGGGTTCCCGGCCAATGGGAGCTCTGGAGATGGTGCTGGGGGCGGGGGCAGTGCACGGAGCCACTTCTCCCCCCCCCCCCCCGTCAGGGGTTGCAGAGACATGCCAGCAGCCGGCTGCTTCCGGGAGCAGCATGGGGCCATGGCATGCAGGCAGCCTGCCTGAGCCCTGCTGCATCGGGGCCCCCTTTAGCCTGGGGCCCTGGGCTGCAGCCCCTAAAGTCCCTGTGTTAATCCATCCCTGACAGCGGGGTGTTTGGCTATTCACATCTTTGTGCTTGAATTACGTATTTCCCTGTTGTAAAGCCCTGTTCACTTTAAATTTGCCTTGGTAGCTTCAGAGAGAAATTGCCCAAGGCAGAATTGTGAGGGGAGATTCCCCCCTGCTCTCCAAAGGCACCAAGGCCCCTGTGGCCCTACCGCTCCCTCCCAGCCATGTGGGCTTGGGAAAGAGAGACCCTCCAGGGAGGAACCAACTAGAGAGAGCTGGAGGGAAACACAGAAGCTGGTGCAGCAGGACCCTTCTGATGACTGCTGATGTCATCAGACTCCTTTTTCACAAGTCTAATTTCTACCTAATCTGAGTTAGATGAAAAGCGTTACAGACCTGCTGGCTCATTACTGGGTACCTAGTGCTCTCCCTGGCTGAGATGGAGGGAAAGGAGCTAGCCAGAAGAAGGGTCTATAATATCTTGGGTACAGGAAAAGGAAGTAACACGGTGAGGTTCGAAGGGACCAGGCATGTGAGCAGGAGCAGCAGCCTGGCTGCTGTCTGTGTGGAGGGAAGGCTGGGTAGCAGGCAGAATGAGAGCTGGGACTGAAGGCTGGACAAGGGGCTCACAAAAGCAACATGATCAAGTTGCAGTGGGGGAGGTTTAGATTGGATATTAGGAAAAACTTTTTCACTAAGAGGGTGGTGAAACACTGGAATGTGTTACCTAGGGAGGTGGTAGAATCTCCTTCCTTAGAGGTTTTTAAGGTCAGGCTTGACAAAGCCCTGGCTGGGATGATTTAACTGGGAATAGGTCCTGCTTTGAGCAGGGGGTTGGACTAGATGACCTTCAGGGGTCCCTTGCAACCCTGATATTCTATGATTCTATGATCCAGGGACTCAGCCTATAGGTAGGAGGTGTGAGATGGCTACACATATGGGTGGCCAGAGCATGGTGTGGAGGGATCTCAATGAAACAGTTACCCTTCCAGTGGTTTGCCCCATGCACAGAGCTGGGAACTGTGGGTTGAATTTTGTAGCTGTCAAAGTGAGTGCCCTCATGGTATTTATTTTCCCCCAATATAGTTCTTTCCTGTTCCGCTTAGACTCCATGAACATTTATGAGGACCCACTGATGGCTACAGCCTGTTAAGCAAGGTGGCCACTCTCACATTTCCACAATACCACATGGGGGGCATTTGTAAGAGCCAGAGGGTGCGGAGCGGTATCCCCGTCTAATATTAGACAAAACCACATTTGGTTTTATCCCAGTACTGGACAGGGGACAAACCTCTCAAAAAGAGGACTGCCCAGTTCAGTACTGGATGAGTGGCCTCTGTACTGTAGAGCCTAGTGCATGGAGTGCCTATACCATATGCCTCTGAGCCGGTGGCACACAGCACACCCTATTATCAGGCATCTAGAGGGCATTCTGTACTACGGCAGTTGCAGTGATGCCCTGTAGTGGGGTCAGTTACAGTACTTTGAGATATATGAACCTTTGTCCTTTTAACTTCACATCAGATTTCCAGATGGCCAATGAAGCGAGACCATGCCCATGTGACATTGGAGACAGGTTTGAGTATGGGGGGCTTGGGCATGAAGTGCAAGTGGAGCACATCAAGGCGTACGTTTGCAAACCATCCGCCAGCACGGAAAAAGCTGTGGTTGTGATTCAAGATATATTTGGATGGCAACTCCCAAATACCAGATACATGGTTGATATGCTTGCAGCTAATGGATACATGTAAGCAATTCTTTTTTCTTGTTTTCTTCCTAAAGAGACATTCTCAAGTTCACTAGGTCCAAATTATGACCTGGTCTATGGTGTCTTCCATACACTAGGAGCAACCTTATACTTTCAGTCTGTATGACTTATTTTAGAACAAAGAAGACAAAAAAAGAAAAAGTGGACTCTTCCTGAGAGACCGCAGTATACAGCAGGTCTCCTCTGCATAGTTGTTTTCAGACATGATTGTTGTCAGACATGGCACAGCAATTGTCAGAACATAGTGGCTGCACAAGCAGAGTTCTGAGAAATGTCAAAGTGCAGTGCACTAACAGAAGCACCAACAAAGGCTGTTGTGTTTGAATGTCAAACAATGTGGGTGATTAAAAAAATTAAACAGCTTTCACTGAAATTTAATTAAACAATAACAAGAAGTGCATGTTCATATAAGGTTTTGCAAATTCTCTTTAAAGCAAAACATCTTTTAGTCTGAACTACATGATGGTTTTTCTTTTAATTTTTGCCAAAAAGATGTAATGGACTGTATGCACTAGAGCATTGCATACAATCCTTCTTTCCCCTGCTCCCAGCTAGAAACAGCTTGTCTCAAGCTTCTGAGGTTCATAAGAGTTAAATCCAACAGTGGGGCACCAATTTCTAGCAAATCCATGTGCTGTAAACAGGCAGTTACTGTGTAATTACAACCATACCTGGGGAGCTGGAACTTGACCTCTGCTCCAGAAAAGTGGGCCTCTGCCTAATTTTGTAATGTTCTGGCTTTGAGTGCTGGCCCCCTTTAGTGGCTGCAGCCCATTGAGGAAAATGGAATTAAAATTAATGGCAGCGAAGGACAATTGTTAATCTCAAGAAACTGAGGTCTGGTTTTGGAACTAGTGCCTATCCTATAATCTGGTTTCGCTTTATCTAGTAGTTGAATGCGTCAATCAGCAGGACAAGAATTCTCTGTTTGAATTCTGTGTATGCTCCAAAGCTTGTCCACCCTGGGTCTGTAGCTCACTATCTCTCCACTGCCCATTAATTTCTGATCATCTGATGTTTGCACTTCCCTCGCAAGGTGGGGAGAGAGTGGAAAGCTGGGAGGCAGGCAGCTTTTGGCTCCCTCTCGTGTAAGGTAGTTAACTGGCTGAGTACACAGAGATGTGAGCAGGGTGGGCATTCAGTGTAGGATGTGACTGGTTGGACTGGCACATTACCATCTAGTGGCAGGAATGCAGGAGTTTATTTTAAGTGCTCTCCAACCTCCCGCTCCTCCTGCCAGAGCATCACTGGGATGGAGAGCCCTTGAGCCTGAATTTCAGGGCCCTTGTTAAGGAAAATACCCTGTGTTATCTCAACAGGCTTGCTCCTGTGGAGAGGAATGTGTTCAATATTTGTAGTGCAGTCCTGGGTGATAAATTCATTCTCCAAATAATAGTCTGATTTAAGTGACATTACGTATAGCTCATGTTTAAATCTCACATTAAGCTTAATAATACAGGGCCATTTTGTGTCAGCATTGTTTAAACAGAACTTCCCATTACATTAAATGGGGACTGTCAAGGTTCCTTCCCCACTCTGAACTCTAGGGTACAGATGTGGGGACCTGCATGAAAGACCCCCTAAGCTTATTATTACCAACTTAGGTTAAAAGCTGCCACCACCAAAGTGTTACACAAAGAACAGGGGAAGTGCCCACTTGGAAATGTCTCCCCCTCCCAAAATATCCCCCCAAGCACTACACCCTCTTTCCTGGGGAAGGCTTGATAAAAATCCTCACCAATTTGCATAGGTGAACATTATGGATCTTAACCCTTGGATCTTAAGAACAATGAAAAGCAATCAGGTTCTTAAAAGCAGAATTTTAATTAAAGAAAAAGGAAAAGAATCACCTCTGTAAAATCAGAATGGTAAATACCTTACAGGGTAATCAGATTCAAAACATAGAGAATCCCTCCAGGCAAAACCTTAAGTTACAAAAAGACACAAAAACAGGAATATACATTCCCTCGAGCACAACTTATTGTATCAGCCATTTCAACAAAACAGAATCTAACGCATATCTAACTAGATTGCTTACTAACTCTTTACAGGAGTTCTGACCTGCATTCCTGCTCTGGTCCCGACAAAAGCATCACACGGACCGAGAGAACCCTTTGCGTCCCGTCCCCTCCCCCCAGCTTTGAAAGTATCTTGTCTCCTCATTGGTCATTTTGGTCAGGTGCCAGCGAGGTTATCTTAGCTTCTTAATGCTTTACAGGTGAAAGGGTTTTTCCTCTGGCCAGGAGGGATTTAAAGGTGTTTACCCTTCCCTTTATATTTATGACATGCCCCCCAAATCACAAATAGGATGAAACGCTGGCTGTGATTTCTTCCTGGAGCTCTAGGAGAAAACAGAGTTAATAAGACACATGCACCTCTAAATATACTACCAAGTATATAAAGACGAACAATATGTTCCACATCTCAAGGACGATTTGAACCAGTTGATTCTGGGAAACTTTCATGGGAGAGTGCATCAGCCACTTTGTTAGAAGCTCCTGAGATGTGTTGGATGTCGAAATCAAAATCTTGGAGAGCTAAACTCCACTGAAGAAGTTTTTTTGTTATTTCCCGTAGCGGTATGAAGCCACTGTAGCGCAGCATGGTCGGTTTGCAGGTGGAAACGCCATCCCCAAACGTATGGGCTTAGCTTTTCCAGAGCATAGACAATGGCGTAACATTCTTTTTCACGGACTGACCAGTTGCTTTCCCTCTCAGACAGCTTCTTGCTGAGAAACACGACAGGATGGAATTCTTGATCCAGTCCTTCCTGCATTAAAACTGCTCCCATACCACGCTCGGACGCATCTGTGGTTACTAGGAATGATTTGTCAAAGTCTGGGGCCCTTAGCACAGGGTCAGACATGAGTGTCGCTTTAAGCTGGTTAAAGGCCTTCTGACACTCTTTGGTCCACTGAACAGCATTTGGCTGTTTCTTTTTGGTTAGGTCTGTCAGTCGGGCTGTGATTTGGCTGTATTGCGGCCTGTAATATCCAGCCAAGCCTAAGAAGGATTGGACCTGTTTCTTTGACTTTGGGACAGGCCACTTTTGGATAGCATCCACTTTGGCCTGTAGGGGGTTGATAGTTCCTTGACCCACCTGGTGTCTAAGGTAAGTCACTCTGTTTAGGCCTATTTGACACTTCTTAGCCTTAACAGTTAGTCCTACTGGAATGCGTTACCTAGGGAGGTGGTAGAATCTCCTTCCTTAGAGGTTTTTAAGGTCAGGCTTGACAAAGCCCTGGCTGGGATGATTTAACTGGGAATTGGTCCTGCTTCGAGCAGGGGGTTGGACTAGATGACCTTCTGGGGTCCCTTCCAACCCTGATATTCTATGATTCTACCTCCCTTATGTGCTCGTAGACTTTTTGTAGATGTTCCAGGTGTTTTGCCCAGGAATTTGAAAATATGGCCACATTGTCAAGGTAGGCGACTGCATATTCTCCTGATCCCGTCAGGAGACCATCTACAAGTCTTTGGAAGGTGGCGGGTGCATTCCGCAGCCCAAAAGGGAGTACATTAAATTCATACAGCCCAACCTGTGTGGTGAAGGCTGACCTTTCCTTGGCGGATTCATCTAGCTGTACCTGCCAGTACCCCTTGGTTAAGTCCAAGGTAGAGATGAACTGGGCCCGTCCCAGTTTCTCTAATAGTTCATTTGTGCGTGGCATTGGATGGTTGTCTGGGCGAGTTACAGCATTTAGCTTACGGTAGTCCACTCAAAAGTGTATCTCCCCATCTGGTTTGGGAACTAGAACCACTGGAGATACCCATGCACTGCCAGGGGGGCGGATTACCCCCATCTGTAGCATATAGAATGGGAGATCCAGGATAGCAGTTTTAGCTTGAGGAGACACCCGGTAAGGTTGGACTTTAATTGGGTGAGCATTACTTGCCTCAATGGAGTGGTATGCCCGTTCAGTCAGTCCTGGGATGGCTGAGAACGTCGGCTCGTAGCTAGTGCACAGCTCCTGGATCTGCTGTCACTGCATACGCCCAAGGGTCATGGAGAGGTTCACCTCTTCCACGCCACCAGCACTTTTCCCTTCATAGTAGACACCTTCAGGCCACTCAGCGTCCTCTCCTCCCTGGGCTGTAAACTGACAAACCTTTAATTCTCTGGAATAAAAGGGCTTTGGAGAATTAATATGGTACACCTTAGGCTTTCGGTTGGAGGTGGGGAATGCTATGAGATAATTAACAGCTCCCAGGCGCTCCTGGACCGTGAATGGCCCTTCTCACGACGCTTCCATTTTATGGGTCTGGATCGCCTTTAAGACCATGACCTGGTCCCCTACTTTGAAGGAACGCTCTCTGGCATGTTTATCATACCAGGCTTTTTGCTCTTTTCGAGCATCCTGTAGATTTTCTTTAGCAAGGGCTAAAGAGGTTCAGAGGGTGTTTTGTAGGTTGGTGACAAAGTCCAGAATGTTAGTTCCTGGAGACGGTGTAAACCCCTCCCACTGCTGCTTCACCAGCTGTAATGGCCCCTTAACCTCACGGCCATATACAAGTTCAAATGGTGAAAACCCTAAACTGGGATGTGGTACAGCTCTGTAGGCAAAGAGCAACTGCTGCAACACTAGGTCCCAATCATTGGAGTGCTCATTTATGAATTTACGTATCATGGCCCCCAAAGTTCCATTAAATTTCTCCACCAGGCCATTTGTTTGATGATGGTAAGGGGTGGCAACCAAGTGATTCACTCCATGAGGGGTGAGGGGAGGATAGCTCAGTGGTTTGAGCATTGGCCTGCTAAACCCAGGGTTGTGAGTTCAATCCTTGAGGGGGCCGTTTAGGGATTTGGGGCAAAAATTGGGGATTGGTCCTGCTTTGAGCAGGGGGTTGGACTAGATGACCTCCTGAGGTCCCTTCCAATCCTGAGATTCTATGAGCATCCCAAAGGCTTTCCATAGTTCCTGCCAGGAAATTAGTTCCTGCATCTGTGAGGATGTTGGAGGGCCAACCTACCCTGGCAAAAATGTCTGCTAGTGCCTGGCACACACACTTAGCCCTGGTGTTGCTTAGAGCTACTGCTTCCAGCCACTGGGTGGCAAAATCCATGAAAGTCAGTATGTACTGCTTCCCTCTGGGTGTGTTTTTCGGAAAAGGACCCAGAATATCCACAGCTACTCGCTGAAATGGAACCTCAATGATGGGGTGTGGCTGGAGAGGGGCTTTGACCTGGTCTTGGGGTTTTCCCACTCTTTGGCGTACCTCACAAGACCGGACATAGGTAGAAACATCCTTGCCCATTCCCTCCCAGTGGATTGATCTCCCCAAACGGTCTTTGGTCCTGTTTACCCCAGCATGGCCACTAAGATGATCATGGGCTAAGCTCAAGAGCTTGACCCTGTACTTAGTTGGAACTACCAACTGTCTGAGGATGCCAGTCTTCCTGGTGTCCACCAGAAAGGGTTTCCTTGTATAAAAGTCCTCTTTCTACAACAAACCTGGATCGATTAGAGGAGCTGAGAGGCAGTGGGTTGCTCCGTGCCACCATCCAAGCTCTCTGGAGGCTTTCATCTGCTTCCTGTTTGGTCTGGAACTGTTCCCTTGATGCTGGAGACATCAGTTCCTCATTGGATTGTGGACCTATGCTTGGTCCCTCTGGAAGCAATGTAGGGGATGAGCCTGTTTCCGTTGACTGTGAACCACTCTCCAGTGGTGCACTATGTTGGGGTTCAGGCTCCAGCTGAGCCTCTTGTATAGAGTTATCAGCTGCTGCCGGTTCAGGTTCAGTGAGGCCCTCTGGTGTTGGGGTTGCAAGTACTGGATTCAGTGCTGGCAATGGTTCTGCGGCTGGCTCTGTCTGGGTCTCTGGGATTGGATCTACTACTGCTGTTGCAGACTTGGCATGGGGTTCGGTTCTATCACCTCTGACCGGGTCCTGGTAGAAGTTTCCGGAACAGAGCTCGGCGTGACTGCTTGCTAAGCCTGGCTGCAGGTGACCATTCCCACCCTCTTGGCTAGCTTCACATGATTGGCCAAGTCTTCCCCCAACAGTGTGGGGATGGGATAATCATCATAGACTGCAAAAGTCCACGTTCCTGACCAGCCCTTGTACTGGACAGGCAACTTGGCTGTAGGCAAATTGAAAGAGTTGGACTTGAAGGGTTGAATCATCACTTGGATCTCTGGGTCGATTAAATTGGGGTCCACTAAGGAAGCATGGATAGCCGACACTTGTGCTCCGGTGTCCCTCCACGCGGAGACCGTCTTCCCGTCCACATTCACAATTACCCTCCGCTCTGAGGGAATCTGGGAGGTATCTGGGCCTGAGGACCTCTGGTGTGATTCCGGTGCAATGAACTGTAATCTGTTGGGGTTCTTGGGGCAGTTGGCCTTTACATGCTCCGGCTCGTTACATTTAAAACATTGTCCAGCTGATGGGTCACTGGGGCAAGGTGGGTTGCTGGGGAACGGTGTGGCAGGACGATAAGGTGTCTGGAGTATTCCTTTGTGTGTAGTTCGGGCCTTGGGCTGCCCCCGGTAGTAGGGTGTGGTTTGAGGGTGTCCCTTCTGGTATCCGCTCCAACTGCGACCAGGGTTGTTCCTCCCTCCACCTCTTTTGTTCCAGCTTGCCCCGCTTCTCTGGCGGTCTGGGACTGCTTGTATTGATCAGCATAAGAAGCAAGATTTTCTGCTGAGTCCATTTCCTTATCCCATAAACATTGTTTTATTTCCTCCTTGGACATATTCAGGAATTGCTCCTGAGCTATCAAATCACACATTCCATCAAAGCTAGTGACACCCCTTCCTTCAACCCATTTATCTAACAGATCCTTCATCTGGTTTAGATAAGCCACATTACTTAGTCCAGGCCCTCTCTTAAGGGTTCAAAATTTTACTCTGTACGTTTCAGAAGTAATTTGAAATTGCTTTAAAACCAAATTCTTGAACTTATTATAGTCAGAAGCCTCATCAGTAGGCATCTTATTGAATATGTCCAGAGCTCTTCCAGTCAATTTTGCGACCAATGTGGTCATCTTGTGAGCTTCAGGAATTTTATGGAGAGTGCACAGTCTCTCAAAGGTGAGAAAATATTCAGCAATATCACTGGATTCATCATACTGTGAACATAGTCGCTCCCATTTGTGGATTGTTGGGGAAGGATGGTTAGGGTTATCTAGTAGATTCCGCTCCAGCCCTTACCTTCTCCAACTCCAGTGCATGCTTCCTCTCTTTTTCCTTCTCCGCCTCGGCATGCTTCCTCTCTTTTTCCTTCTCCTCCGTTTCTTTTTCCCTTGCCTCCATAGCTCTCCTGTGGGCAGCCTCTTGGTTTTTTTCTGCCTCGTTCGCTGCCTCCAGTTCTCTCCTGTGGGAATCCTCTTTGGCTGTTTCTGCCTTGGGCTCTGTCATGGTTGCCTCTCTGTTTTTAACTAACTTTACACCCGAAAGTTAGAAATAAAACAAACAAACAAAAAACTTGGCTTGTCAAAAAAAAAAAAAAAAAGGTTGTGCTGTGACCGGATACCTGTGTTCTCTGATAGTGATTGTCAGCCTACAGAAAAATCCTTTTAAAAAAAACCCTAACACCTTTGTCTCCAGGCAAATAGGCAGAAAACCCTCTAGTTGCTCTTAGCTAGAAAAAAAACCCACGTCTTCAGGTCTGTGAAGAACTTGTGAATTTCCCTGCAGGAGGTTAACTACCCTGCCTTTAGGTAGAGAGAACTCCAGCTCACAAAAGACAATTCCCTTTTGTCTCTGCTCTGGACCCCAAGCAGAGACAAAAAAACTCTAACTGCTTTCAGCTTAAAACCTGCTTTCAAGCAGCCCAAAGGATAAAAAAATGTCCTTTTAAAATCTATGCTTTTGGTTCACAAAAATCTCAAATTGATCTCAGAATGATTTCAAGTTAATCCCACTGCTCTGCCACCATGTCAAGGTTTCTTCCCCACTCTGAACTCTAGGGTACAGATGTGGGGACCTGCATGAAAGACCCCCTAAGCTTATTATTACCAGCTTAGGTTAAAAGCTGCCACCACCAAAGTGTTACACAAACAACAGGGGAAGTGCCCACTTGGAAATGTCTTTCCCCCCACCCCCCCAAAATATCCCCCCAAGCACTACACCCTCTTTCCTGGGGAAGGCTTGATAAAAATCCTCACCAATTTGCATAGGTGAACATTATGGATCTTAACCCTTGGATCTTAAGAACGATGAAAAGCAATCAGGTTCTTAAAACCAGAATTTTAATTGAAGAAAAAGTAAAAGAATCACCTCTGTAAAATCAGGATGGTAAATACCTTACAGGGTAATCGGATACAAAACACAGAGAATCAAAAGACACAAAAACAGGAATATACATCCCATTCAGCACAACTTATTGTATCAGCCATTTCAACAAAACAGAATCTAACGCATATCTAACTAGATTGCTTACTAACTCTTTACAGGAGTTCTGACCTGCATTCCTGCTCTGGTCCCGGCAAAAGCATCACACGGACCGAGAGAACCCTTTGCGTCCCGTCCCCTCCCCCCAGCTTTGAAAGTATCTTGTCTCCTCATTGGTCATTTTGGTCAGGTGCCAGCGAGGTTATCTTAGCTTCTTAATGCTTTACAGGTGAAAGGGTTTTTCCTCTGGCCAGGAGGGATTTAAAGGTGTTTACCCTTCCCTTTATATTTATGACAGGGACTTCTGTGTAGGCACTGATAGCATGATATTGCCCACAAAATCTGAAATGTGGACTATCAGGATATCAGCACTTGAGTTTGGCCATTTATTTCAGCCAGTCATTCCTTAGGAGGTCAGTTAATAACTATTTTATTTTTTGTATTACTGTAGAACCTTCAAACCCCATCTCAGACTGGGTCCCACTATGCTGGCATTGTAAAAAACACAGTAAGAAATGTTATCTTCCCCAAAGAGTTTTCAGTCTAAATACTCAAGACAGACAAAGGATTGGAAAAAGGGAGTATCCCTATACCCATTGTCATGGCAAATGAGCTTATGTGATTTAATCATTAAAGGAATATTGTTAAGCAAATCGTATTTATTTGTATATATAAAATAATGATTTATACTTTTAAAGAATTATTAATAATATTTAACAAAGGACAAAATTGAGGGGAGTGAAATCACTACCATATCACAGATTAATGGAAACATTCCTTGGTTTAAAAGATTACAAAACATCTCAGGATTTGATAAATAAACTTACTTTGATTTTTCATACAGAGCCATCTGCCCCGACTTTTTTGTGGGAAAAGAACCTTGGAATCCTTCTGATGACTGGTCCACGTTTGGTGAATGGCTGAAAACACGAGATGCCAGAAAAATAGACCAGTAAGATGCAAGAGGGATGGCATCCCTTGTCATGGATCAACTATTCTTTTCTTTGGTCTGAGATTGGGGTGCACCTAGCCTACCAGCCTGATGGGCTGGTTTAAATGTTCCACCTTTGGCGGTGGCGGGGACCAGGCTGCCTTAAGGGATGAGGTTGCTCTTCCAGTGGAGAACTCTATCATTTGTTGATAGGACTTTATTATAGTCTTTGGATGTTGGTGCAATAGCTGCTAAACATTGTGTCCACCAGCTTCCTCCTCACAGGTCACCAGAACTTATAAATGACCTGTGAGAGATGAAGTGAGAGAGGAGACAGCCAAAGGCACAAGTCTCTTTCGGAGACTGACCAACTGAAACATATCAATATTTTAAGATTATATGACAGTGGTGGTTAGGGGGCTTCTTCCTTCACCCACTTACTTCCCTGGTCCTTCTCACATGAACAGAGAGCAACAATACCCGAAGTCCAAAGGTGCAAACAATTTGATGTTTATTGGTGTGAACTTCCAGCAAGCATGATTCCAGTTTCCTTCCTTCGTGTCCCCCTTCCCAGCTCTGACACCATAGAGCCTTACCTGTGTCCCTGTTCCCATTCCTGCCCTTAGCTAAACATGATTCCAATTTCCCGACCCCCATTCCCTGTTTCCATTTCCCCCCCACACACACTTCCTGATTGACTGCAGACTACGTAGTAAAACTTGAGTTCTGCTTAGCTATACCTTAACCAATCATTTTACTGAAATTTAACGAACCAATCCTAACATATTGTAACATGATTATGTAACCAATTATATCCGACCACCTTAATTAGTTTACACCCAGCAAAATTAATTATACAGCAGACAGGAACAATCACAGAACCAGATAGAGATTATGCAGACAAACAATAGGGAAATGGGGACTACAGTGATAGAACAAACACAGAAATGAGGATTTAACATCCCAGCTATTGATAAGTGAGTTCTTGCCAGACAGGATGCTATCAAACTAAGTTTCCTTTTACATCTTCTAGGCACTTTCCTTTCTCTGGAGGCGATAGGTGTTATCAGGACAGGATTATATTCCTAACAGCCCAATAGCACCTTCTTTCAATGTGACTAGGTTGGAATGTGGGGATGTGACCGGTCCCTTCCCAGCTTATGGCTGCCCCAGCTGCTTAGCCAAAGGTCTTAGCCTAAGAACAGGGCCTCAGACTGTCACAGTAAGAGAAGGCTCTTATACTGGCAGACAGTGATTTTGATTGTTTCTTTTATACCTCTATAACTAGCCAAGTGATAAGAATACACCTAAATTCTTAGCGTATAAGCCTTCACAGACAGGCCTGAATATCTATATCCTAACAGTGGTGTGGAAAGGTTTCCTTGGTTCCACCATAGTTTCTGAAAAGTTGTGCACAGCATAACTGTCCCAAGTGGTTGACATCTGGATGAATCTTTACTGCCTAACTAAGAGAGTTAGTATGTATAGTTAGAATACAATCTTTTTTACTGTCAAGAATGTTCATATTACTTTGCAGACTAAATTGCTTGGATTTGGATTCAGTTGTTTATTGCAAGGAAGAAAGAACAATAACTTGAGGGGACAGGCATTGAGTCTTCCCTGGTTGGGTTTCAGCTAGTTTTGCTCACTGAGGTAATGGAGATACTGAGGTGCTTCATGCTAAAACCTATGAGTCGGACCCTTTTCCTCCTTGGCCGAGTAAGGCCAATAAGAAAGTACTGGTGCATTGTCAGTTAAGATTTTCAGGGTGTCCCTGTGGTAGGTGGGGTGAGGGACAGAGCTTCGGTAGCTCTGAAAGATGCTATTGTGAGGCCATTGCTCAAGAAACTATCCTTGATATCAACTTTGCCCAGCTATTGAGCTGTGTCCCTCATCCCACTTTTGTGGAAAGGTAGTTGAGAAGGTTGAGGTGGGGCCGCTGTGGCAGTTTCTTGATTCCTTAGTTGACCTTGACTTCTGTCGATCTGGACCTGGGTAAAGGGTAGAAAGTGCACTGGTTGCATTAGTTGATAAACTCCACCCAGAAATGGACAAAGATAGTGTCTGTGCCAATTTCTGTAACAGTCATTTGATGATGAGATTTTGTTGGCTTGTTTATGGACCCTGGCAGGGTCGATGGAGCTGCTCTTGTATGGCTCTGTGCGTACCTCTGAGAGATCCCAAAGGTAGTTTTGGGGATTTGTTCCTCTGTCCCAAAGGCTCTTTCCTACAGGGTACCACAGGGTTTATATTATTATTTCTCTTGTACAGTGTATACATGAGGCCTGTGGGAGGAGATACGGAGTCTGATTTATTCAGTGTGTTGCTGATACTTAGATCTGCATCTCAATCGTATGGTTGGAGCAATAGAACAAATTACTCTGTGATTAGAAAGGGTTGTGAATGACAGCTAGCTGGCTGCAACTCAATCCAGACAAGATGAGAGAATGTTGGTGGCCAGTGGAAGCAGGCAGAAGAATCGGCAGGAATTGTACCAGTACCTCTCATTGAGAGAGCATGGCCGCTATTTATAAAACTGGTACACGTGGGCATTGTTAGATTCTGAGCTGCTCCTGGGTGCCCAGGTACTGGCAGTAGCCAAGAGCGTTTTATTCCATCTGCACCTGGCAAGACATTTCTCTTTGATGAAGGGACATTGCCACAAATATCCATGTGTTTGTCACCTCAGGATTAGATTGCTTTCATGTGCTCCACTTAGGGCTACACTTTGGGACCTTTTGGAAGCTGAAGCTGGTGCAGAATGGTGCAGTTATTAAGTTGCATGTTGGAAGCACAATTACACCAGTGCACTGCACTAGCTTCTAATAAGCTTCCAAGGGAATTCAAGGTGTTAGTTTCTACATGTCAAGCTTAAAATGGTTTTGGTCTTGGTTGCCTGTGAGATTCTCCCCCCCCCCCCACCTGTGCCATACTGCTACAGCTGTGATCAGCAAAGGTGCTGGAGTTGGTGTCTCCTGAGTATAAATGAGAAGGAACCATTGGCAGGGTGCTTTCCATGAGGGTCCTTGGCCTCAGAATTCACTTCCCCCTTGGTTCCTCAGAGCCCAGATTTGTTACCCTTCCGGGCACACTGCAAAGCACATCTCTTTCTTGGGATTTTGAGCGGGGGTGGGGTGAGGGTTGTCAGGGTTTTGTGAAGCAGTGCAGGGATTATGGAAGACACAACTGATCCACATCCAGCATACTCTTGGCTCATTGCTCTCATTACCTGTTTGTAGGAGAGCATCACACCTCCTCTGCACAAGACAATGGCTCAGGGGAGGAGGTGTTAGGCTCTGCCTGGCATTTCCTCCCTGTACCTTACATGTTCTAAATGTTGGTCCCAATTGGACAGACAAAGTGTCTGGCGTTTCACTGGAGGTTTTAGTGCTGAGGGGCTGGTGGTAGAGTCTTGTGTTGGTCTGATTCATATTTCACATGCCCAGGTGCAGGGGAGTAGGGGATAGTGTCTGAAGTAAAGAGTTGTTTGGGTAGAGTGTAGGCTCAGATGTTACATCTCCCCCCTCCTTCCCAACATCAACTCCCTTTAATACAGTGGTTCTCAAACTTTTGTACTGGTGACCCTTTTCACATAGCAAGCCTCTGAGTGCAACCCCCCCTTATAAATTAAAAACACTTTTAAATATATTTAACACCGTTATAAATGCTGGAGAGGAAGTGGGGTTTGGGGTAAAGGCTGACAGCTTGTGACCCCCCCCCCATGACCCTCTGAGGGGTCCTGACTCCCAGTTTGAGAACCCCTGCTTTAATACCTCTGCAGTGGTCATGTCTCCCTCTGGGCTGGCTGGTGTTTGAGGAGTACCTCATGTTTTGGAAATCCAGCTGTTAGAGCAATATGCAGACCTTTTCCAGATTTGTTACACTTCCCTTCCTGCAGTACACCAGACATTTTGTGTAAGAGCTAAATTACAGTTATCATCAATGTTATAATTGTTTGTTTAATGGCATTCCCTGGAGACTGCTCTACCACTTTTTAAAATACTTATATACAAGATAAGAATTGAGCCATCTTCACAGATCAGTTTTAATTCTTCTGCCTCTGAGGTCTGTAGTGTAATAAATTATTCTGTTTCCACACATTTATATTTCCTTCCAATGTGTGTTATTCATGTCTTCCTCTCATTCCTCTCATTTGTCCCTTTCTGGATGAACTAATTATATTAAATACTCATCTCTTTTTGGAAACTGAGTTATGGTTGTCAGCCTGCATTTTAGATTATCAGCCCCTAATCTCGGGCTCGAATATCTCTCTTTAAAAAAAGCACATATAAATTAAAAACAAACAGAGAGAAGTTGTGGGGGGGACAATTTTATGTACTTTTGTATTTTCTTTTCTGATTTTCAGGGAGTGCTTCTACTATGGATTCCTTAGTTCACTTTTGTTTATATGTTGTAGGGAAGCTGATGTTGTCTTGAGGTATCTAAAGCAGCAATGCAGTGCAAAGAAGATTGGTGTTGTTGGATTTTGCTGGGGTGGCATTGTCGTACATCACCTGATGATGAAATACCCTGAGTTAAAGGCAGGTGTGTCTGTCTATGGTAAGTGGAGAATGCATGGGAATGCAATCAGGCTCACTTACATATGTGTAATAGTTCCAACTGAGGTGGCCAAGAGTGCTTTCTTTCATCCTGAGTTGGCAAAGAAGTTGTGACATTTCCTTTCAGGTATGGACTTCTGCTTATGCTCTATCCCAAAAGATGAGGTCAGCTGAGTTAGCCTTGCTAACAGTCCTGGATTATAATTCTTTGGCTGTTTACAATAGAATTTGCTTCCCCCATTGGTCCAAAGGAGCCCACAGGATAACTTGCAAATCTTATTAATTCAGATATTCAGTCTTTTGCTTGAGGGGTTAGTTCGAAGGGGATTTAGTCTCTTGAGTGTCTCAAAGGGGTTTTTAGCTGTGTTCTAAATTGTGTGATTTTAAAGGTGATGTACACCTAGTATTTGGTGCAGAAACATTTGAATAATGAAACAGAAATGAATATTGCTGAAGCAAAGAGAAACTTTGAACTCTGAAAATACAGTTCACCTTGGAAGCTGTATCACTACATTTTAAACACTTTTTTGAATTTTTTCCTAGGAATAATCGGGGACTCTGATGACAGATACAATTTACTGAAGCCCACATTTTTCATTTTTGGTGAAAAAGATGATGTCATTCCTCTTGATCAAGTAAGTTGCTTTTTTAAATGAAACCTCTGTTGATCAGTATTATTTTCTTTTTTGGACTTGAACCTGTCCCATCAGTCTTGGAAGCTGAAACACAGAACAGCCTGGTGGTAGTGCATGAGAACCAGAGAGTGAGAGAAGAAAATGGAAATTGACTACCTTTGTTTTCATTGTCTAAGCTGAGTGAAGGACCAAGGAACCAAAGCCAAAACAAAACCAGAAAATGGCATTGAAAAAGTTTTGCCTTTTCTGCCTCAGAATTGGTATTAGTAACACTTTTTTCCAAAAATCTCACCCCTCCCTTGAGATGTCAAAGCAATTTTGATCCTTTGGAGTTGCTAAGGCTGTCACCCTGCTGTAATCGGGAATGGGGCATTCTCTGAGCAGACTAGCTGGCTATGGAACTCACATCCCACCTTGGTTCACAAAAGCATGGATTTAGGTAACCCTCATGACACTGAAAGTCTCAGCTGTTTTTCCAGGCTTCCCCAGTGATGGAGGTATTGAATAGGGACTGAGATGGGGACAGCTGGATAAAGGATGTTTGGTGACAATGACTGGAGGCCTGGTTTTTGTAGATGCATTTCACATTTGTGTTCTGTGGACCCCTGCCTCATTTACTACACATAGCTTCGGTAGTGACTGATGCAGTACTCTTCCCGAGCCTCACTCACCATCAGAGCCATGTGCTGAAAGAGACTGGGGCCTGGACTCATAGACTTTAAGGTCAGAATGGACCATTGTGATCGTCTAGTCTGACCTCCTGCACATTGCAGGCTACAGTACCTTACCCACCCACTCCTGGAATAGACCCCTAACCTCTGTCTGAGTCACTGAAGTCCTCAAATTATGGTTTAAAGACTTCAAGTTACAGAGAATTCTCCATTTACACGAGTTTAAACCTGAAAGTGATCTGTGGCTCTTGTTGCAGAGGAAGGTGAACCCCTGCCCCCCTCCCCCGGGTCTCTGTCAGTCTGACCCAGGAAAAAATTCTTTCCCGACCCCAAATATGTGTGGTCAGTTAGACCCTGGACATGTGGACAAGACCCACCAGGTAGATACCTCGGAAAGAATTCTCTGTGATATATGTGCATCATTCAAGCAGTATTCAATACGCAGTATTCAAGCAGTGGAAAACAGGTAAAGTCCTTGTCTCCACATTTGGAATTCCAGAATTCAGTTTTCTTGATAAAAGCATTCACTTTGTCATAGAGATTCAGAATGTTAGTGTCACGGTCTTGCATGGACAAATTTAGATAATTCAGCTTGCTAAATATATCTGCAATGTAGGCAAGTTGAGCTAACTACACAGTGTTGACAAACAGAGGTAAGAGGGGATGAAAGATCAGAAAGAAATGCTGGCTGTATTTTAAAGAATCCTTATTGAGGTTACAGGGACAAACCATCCCGATGTGTAGAAAGAATAGTAAATATGGCAGGCGACCAGCTTGGCTTAACAGTGAAATCCTTGCTGATCTTAAATACAAAAAAGAAGCTTACAAGAAGTGGAAGATAGGACAAATGACCAGGGATGAGTATAAAAATATTGCTCAGGCATGCAGGAGTGAAATCAGGAAGGCCAAATCACACCTGGAGTTGCAGCTAGCAAGAGATGTTAAGAGTAACAAGAAGGGTTTCTTCAGGTATGTTAGCAACAAGAAGAAAGTCAAGGAAAGTGTGGGCCCCTTACTGAATGAGGGAGGCAACCTAGTGACAGAGGATGTGGAAAAAACTAATGTACTCAATGCTTTTTTTGCCTCTGTCTTCACGAACAAGGTCAGCTCCCAGACTACTGCACTGGGCAACACAGCATGGGGAGGAGGTGACCAGCCCTCTGTGGAGAAAGAAGTGGTTCGGAACTATTTAGAAAAGCTGGACGTGCACAAGTCCATGGGGCTGGATGCGTTGCATCCGAGGATGCTAAAGGAGCTGGCGGATGTGATTGCAGAGCCATTGGCCATTATCTTTGAAAACTCATGGCGATTGGGGGAAGTCCCAGACGACTGGAAAAAGGCTAATGTAGTGCCCATCTTTAAAAAAGGGAAGAAGGAGGATCCTGGGAACTACAGGCCAGTCAGCCTCATCTAATTGCCTTCTATGATGAGAGAACTGGTTCTGTGGATGAAGGGAAAGCAGTGGACGTGTTGTTCCTTGACTTTAGCAAAGCTTTTGACACTGTCTCCCACAGTATTCTTGCCAGCAAGTTAAAGAAGTATGGGCTGGATGAATAGACTATAAGGTGGATAGAAAGCTGGCTAGATTGTCGGGCTCAATGGATAGTGATCGATGGCTCCATGTCTAGTTGGCAGCCGGTATCAAGTGGAGTGCCCCAAGGGTCGGTCCTGGGGCTGGTTTTGTTCAATATCTTCATAAATGATTCATAGATTCATAGATTCATAGATATTTAGGTCAGAAGGGACCATTATGATCATCTAGTCTGACCTCCTGCACAATGCAGGCCACAGAATTTCACCCACCACTCCTAAAAAAGACCTCACACCTATATCTGTGCTATTGAAGTCCTCAAATTGTAGTTTGAAGACCTCAAGGAGCAGAGAATCCTCCAGCAAGTGACCCGTGCCCCATGCTACAGAGGAAGGCGAAAAACCTCCAGGGCCTTCCAATCTGCCCTGGAGGAAAATTCCTTCCCGACCCCAAATATGGCGATCAGCTAAACCCTGAGCATATGGGCAAGATTCATCAGCCAGATACTACAGAAAATTCTTTCCCGGGTAACTTGGATCTTACCCCATCTAAAAACCCATCACAGGCCATTGGGCCTATTTACCATGAATATTTAATTACCAAAACCATGTTATCCCATCATACCATCTCCTCCATAAACTTATCGAGTTTAATCTTAAAGCAAGATAGATCTTTTGCCCCCACTACTTCCCTCGGAAGGCTATTCCAAAACTTCACTCCTCTGATGGTTAGAAACCTTCGTCTAATTTCTAATCTAAATTTCCTAGTGGCCAGTTTATATCCATTTGTTCTTGTGTCCACATTGGTATTGAGTTTAAATAATTCCTCTCCCTCTCTGGTATTTATCCCTCTGATATATTTATAGAGAGCAATCATGTCTCCCCTCAACCTTCTTTTAGTTAGGCTAAACAAGCCAAGCTCCCTGAGTCTCCTTTCATAAGACAAGTTTTCCATTCCTCGGATCATCCTAGTAGCCCTTCTCTGTACCTGTTCCAGTTTGAATTCATCCTTCTTAAACATGGGAGACCAGAACTGCACACAGTATTCCAGGTGAGGTCTCACCAGTGCCTTATATAACGGTACTAAAACCTCCTTATCCCTACTGGAAATACCTCTCCTGATGCATCCCAAGACGACATTAGCTTTTTTCACAGCCATATCACATTGGCAGCTCATAGTCAACCTATGATCAACCAATACTCCAAGGTCCTTTTCCTCCTCCGTTACTTCTAGTTGATGCGTCCCTAGCTTATAACTAAAATTCTTGTTATTAATCCCTAAATGCATGACCTTACACTTCTCACTATTAAATTTCATCCTATTCCTATTACTCCAGTTTACAAGGTCATCCAGATCCTCCTGTAGGGTATCCCTGTCCTTCTCTAAATTAGCAATACCTCCCAGCTTTGTATCATCTGCAAACTTTATTAGCACACTCCCACTTTTTGTGCCCAGGTCAGTAATAAAAAGATTAAATAAGATTGGTCCCAAAACTGATCCTTGAGGAACTCCACTGGTAACCTCCCTCCAACTTGACAGTTCACCTTTCAGTAGGACCCGTTGTAGTCTCCCCTTTAACCAATTCCCTATCCACCTTTCAATTTTCCTATTGATGCCCATCTTATCCAATTTAACTAATAATTCCCCATGTGGCACAGTATCAAACGCCTTACTAAAATCTAAATAAATTAGATCCACTGCGTTTCCTTTATCTAAAAAATCTGTTACTCTCTCAAAGAAGGAAATCAGGTTGGTTTGGCACGATCTACCTTTTGTAAAACCATGTTGTATTTTGTCCCATTTACCATTGACTTCAATGTCCTTAACTACCTTCTCCTTCAAAATTTTTTCCAAGACCTTGCATACTACAGATGTCAAACTAACAGGCCTATAATTACTTGGATCACTTTTTTTCCCTTTCTTAAAAATAGGAACTATGTTAGCAATTCTCCAATCATATGGTACAACCCCTGAATTTACAGATTCATTAAAAATTCTTGCTAATGGGCTTGCAATTTCTTGTGCCAATTCTTTTAATATTCTTGGATGAAGATTATCTGGGCCCCCCGATTTAGCCCCATTAAGCTGTTTGAGTTTCGCTTCTACCTCAGATATGGTGATGTCTACCTCCATATCCTCATTCCCATTTATCATGCTACCATTATCCCTAAGATCTGGAGGATGGTGTGCATTGCACCCTCAGCAAGTTTGCAGTTGACACTAAACTAGGAGGAGAGGTAGATACGCTGGAAGGTAGGGATAGGATACAGAGGGCCCTAGACAAATTGGAGGATTGGGCCAAAAGAAATCTGATGAGGTTCAACAAGGACAAGGGCAGAGTCCTGCACTTAGGACGGAAGAATCCAATGCACCGCTACAGACTAGGGACCGAATGGCTCGGCAGCAGTCTGCTGAAAAGGACCTAGGAGTGACAGTGGACGAGAAGTTGGATACGAGTCAACAGTGTGCCCTTGTTGTCAAGAAGGCCAATGGCATTTTGGGATGTATAAGTAGGGGCATTGACAGCAGATCGAGGGACGTGATCGTTCCCCTCTATTCGACACTGGTGAGGCCTCATCTGGAGTACTATGTCCAGTTTTGGGCCCCACACTACAAGAAGGATGTGGAAAAATTGGAAAGAGTCCAGCGGAGGGCAACAAAAATGATTAGGGAACGGAACACATGACGTATGAGGAGAGGCTGAGGGAACTGGGGATGTTTAGTCTGCGGAAGAGAAGAATGAGGGGGGATTTGATAGCTGCTTTCAGCTACCTGAAAGGGGGTTCCAAAGAGGATGGATCTAGACTGTTCTCAGTGGCAGCTGGTGACAGAACAAGGAGTAATGGTCTCAAGTTGCAGTGGGGGAGATTTAGGTTGGATATTAGGAAAAACTTTTTCACTAGGAGGGTGGTGAAACACTGGAATGCGTTACCTAGGGAGGTGGTGGAATCTCCCTTCTTAGAAGTTTTTAAGATCAGGCTTGACAGAGTCCTGGCTGGGATGATATAATTGGGGATCGGTCCTGCTTTGAGCAGGGGGTTGGACTAGATGACCTCCTGAGGTCCCTTCCAACCCTGATCTTCTATGATTCTTCTATGATTCTAACTTCTGTGCGTAATTCAAACGGTCTGTCAAGTACTCTCCCTCTTGAAAGCCAGCAAACCTCTGTGTGAAGCAACAGTTGCTGATGTTCTGACCCCATCTCTTCGCAAAGAATGTGAAACAGGCAAGCATTGAGTGGCCTGGACTTGATAAAGTTGACAATTTTGACAGACTCGTTTAAAACTTCCTGCAGCGAAGAAATCATCTTTTTTGAAGCAAGTGTCTCTCTGTGTATGATATAGTGCATCCATTGCAAGGAAGGATTTTCTTTCCTGATTCTAGCTACATGTCCATTCACTCTCCCAGTCATTTCAGGGGTCCCATCAGTGCAGATGAATTTGCATAAATTCCAACTCAAATCATGTTCCGAAAAAAAAGTCAGTTAGTTTAAAAATGTCCTCTCTGGTTGAAAAACAACAAGGAGTCCGGTGGCATCTTAAAGACTAACAGATTTATTTGGGCATAAGCTTTCGTGGGTAAAAAACCACTTCTTCAGGTTTTTTCCCATGAAATCTTAAGCCCAAATAAATCTGTTAGTCTTTAAGGTGCCACTGGACTCTTTGTTGTTTTTGTGGATACAGACTAACACGGCTACCCCCTGATACTCTCCGGTTGAGTTTGCCTTTATACTTTTGCAACACGGTATGTGCTTGTTGATATCAGTGGTTTCAGGGTATCAAACATAAGAAATCAACTGAGCTTCTCCACTGATATCCGTGGACTGATCAAGCTGAAGGGCAAATGCTTTTGCCATTTTAAGTTTCTCTACAAGTTGAGAGACAGTATCCTCAGCCATGTCTTCAATTCTACGACACACAATGTCATTTGATAAGGATACTTTTTTGAGAGTATTGGCTGCTTTTTTATCAAGCATGTTTTCTACAGGCTCCACAGTGGCAGGCAGAATCAGATCGTGTGCAGTTGTCTACAGCGTCTTTGGTTTTGCTATAAGAAGGGAGACGGCATATGAAGCTTTGAGTGCTTTTGTAGAAATAGTTGAAGTTTTTTTAATTATAAGCTGGCCAGTCTGGAACTCAGAAAGCTTTCTTTGAAAATATTCTACTGGTTTACTGATATGCACAGAGTGTTTTGTCTTCAAATGTCATTGCAAATGCGCTGGCTTCATACTGTTATTAGATACCGTTTTAGTTTATCCTATAATACAAACCAGTGTGCATGCACAAAGTACATTTTCTAAAAGCCTTCACTCAGCAAAATTAAAACTGATTTTCATAGAACTACTGACATTCGCATCAGTGACATAGGGATTGAGTCACTGCCAAATTTCCCACTTCTACCACCTTCTGCTGAGCTCCTCAAAAAGAGTCTCAAATGTTTCTCCCCTATCTCAGCTGCACTTGCTTTATACTAAAAATTGGCTGCAATGTTTTTGCCTGAAGTTTTCAGTATCATTCACTCACAGGTTGTCAGATGTGCCAAACTGCAGCCCAACATTGTAAACTTCTATAGAGAACCCTTTAGAATAAGGATCTAACAATGGCCATACTTGGTCAGATCAATAGTCGATCTAGCTCAGTATCCTGTCTTCCAATAGGGGCCAATGCCAGATGCTTCAGAGAGAATGAATAGAATGGGCAATCATCCAGTGATCCGTCTCCTATCGTCCACTCTGAGCTTCTGGAAGTCAGAGGCTAGAGACACCCAGAACATGGGGCTGCATCCCTGACCATCATGGTTAATAGCCATTGATGGATCTTCCATGAACTTATCTAATTCTTATTTTGAATCCTGTTATAATTTTGGCCTTCACAACATCCCCTAGCAATGAGTTCCATACGTTGACTGTGCATTGTGTGAAGAAGTACTTCCTTTTGTTGTATTAAACCTGCTGCCTGTTCATTTAATTGGGTGACCCCTGATTCTCGTGTTATGTGACGGAGTAAATACAATGTCCTTATTCACTTTTTCCACACCATTCATGATTTTATAGACCTCTATAGTATCCTCCCTAAGTCCTCTCTTTTCCAAGCTGAAAAGTCCCAGTCTTTTTAATCTCTTCTCGTACAGAAGCTATTCCATACCCTTAATAATTTTTGTTGCCCTTCTCTGTACCTTTTCCAGTTCTAATATATCTTTTTTGAGATGGGATGACCAGAACGGCACACAGTATTCAAGGTGTGGGTGTGATGTTGATTTATATAGTGGCATTATGATATTATATATCCCTTTCCTTATGGTTCCTAACATCCAAAATGTTCAGGGGAACTATCCAAAATGACTCCAATATCTCTTTCTTGAGTAGTAACAGCTAATTTAGAGCCCATCATTTTGTATGTATAGTTGGGATTATGTTTTCCAATGTGCATTACTTTGGATTTATCAACATTGAATTTCATCTGCCATTTTGAGGCCCAGTCACCCAATTTTGTGAGCTCCCTTTGTAACTCTTAGTTAAGTCCAAAGCTGACTGCTATCTTGAGTAATTTTGTATCATCTGCAGATTTTGCCACCTCACTGTTTACCCCTTTTTCCAGATCATTTATGAACATGTTGAACACCATGTTGAACAATAAGATCCCTGGGGAAAGAGTATTTATCTCTTTCCATTCTGAAAACTGACCATTTATTCCTAATCTTTGTTTCCTCTCTCTTAACCAGTTACTGATCCATGAAAGGACCTTCCCTCTTATCACATGACCGCTTACTTGGCTTAAGAGCTAGGTGAAGGACTTTGTCAAAGGCTTTCTGAAAGTCCAAGAACCCTGTATCCACTGGATCCCTCTTGTCCACATGTTTGTTGACCTTGTCAAAGAATTCTGATCGCTTGGTGAGGCATGATATCCCTTTACAAAAGCCATGCTGACTTTTCCTCAGCAAATCGTGTTCATCTATGTGTCTGATAATTCTGTTCTTTACTCGAGTTTCAACCACTTTGCTTGGTACTGAAGTTAGGCTTACCAGCCTGTAATTGCCAAAATCGACTATGAGCCTTTTTAAAAAATTGGAGTCACATTAGTTCTCTTCCAGTCATCTAGTACAGGAGCTGATTTAAGTGATAGGTTACTGTAAGGTTTCTGAGGTCTTCTCTGGGGCACCCCATTCGGTGGCAGCAGGAACTTGGTGCTCATGCCAAGCGGAGAGGTTAGTCATCCTGTTTTGTGGCCGAGCCACTGGGCATGTGCTAGCTCTGGCCTCCTGGATGGGTGCTGGACTAGTAAGAAGTCTGTGGCTCTGGTCTCCTGGCTGAGAGCTAAGGCAATAAATAGCCAAGGGCTCAGGCCGTCTGGGCATGGGCTGAGTAAACAGTCAATAGTTCAGGCCCCTTGAGTGTGGGCTAAGCAGTAAACAGCCAATGGCTCAGGCCCCTTGGCCTAGGGGTTAGGGGCTGGATGAGTGCAGAGTGTGGGGCAGGGTAGGGGGACCCGGGCCCATCCTGCTCCGTTGGGTCCAAGCCCAGGGTACTTGAAGTGATGGGTGATCCTGTTGCTGGATTGGTGGGGAAATGCGAGGTCACTGCTTCACCTCCCGGCAACACAACAGGTCCAGTGTCCCCTTTCCCTGGCCTGCTTCCTACTGGTGTTTGCTTGAGTTGCTCCATGGCCTCTGGGGGCCTGGTTCCCTGTCTGTGAACTGGATGTCTGTCTCTGCGTGTCTGCTCTGGATTCCTTGCCTTTCCCTCAAGCTGGCTTAGAAGCGTCCGCACCCTGTTGTGAGCTCTGTGGGTGTTTCAGCTTCCTGGAAAGGACATCTGGTTCCTTCCCTCATCTGACCCCCACTGAACTGCGAGACCCTGCCCTTATACTTCCTGTCCTGCCCTGCACTTCCTGCAAGGGGGAAGGAGCAGGGCTAGCTGTGTCCAAAAGGGTGAATTAACCCCCTCAGTGCAGGAATAAGGGCACTCCACCTCATTACAGTTACATACCACACTTAGTAGTTCTTCAGTTTTCATGAATGAAAATGCTTCTGCAGCTTTAACTTTAAACATTACTACATATTCCACCTGTAACAAATAACAATGTGTGATCTTTGCATTAACTCCTCAGAGGCTATTGGACTTGTCAGTATGTTTTGTATATATGAGTGCGTGCCTGCATGGGCCACACTGAGAACGCCACACTCAGGGCAGAGTGCAAAAAATAGGGCAGACAATCCCCCCCAAATGGTGGTTTATTCTATATTTAGATTCACCAAGCCAGTAACAAAAGAGCTTCTGTAGCACCACACTGGTTAACAAGAAACCAAAGATGCCTTTAAGCATTCCACCCCTTGCCTCCTATCTAGGCAAACAGGTCTAATATAGTGAGAGGTTACTGAAAACCTGATTCACTATATGTGAGGTTCACCAGTCCCAAAGGACCAGACACTTATCCCTAGGTCAGTATGAGTCTCAGATCTTACTCAATAATCATGCTGATGCCGATTCTTTAGTAACTGAAAAACTAAAGGTTTAATAATATAAAAAGAAAGAAAAGAAGAAAGTTATTGAATGGTTAAAGGATCGTATACATACAAGTGATTTTCAGTATTCATAGTTCAGGATCATAACAATGTTGGAATAAACTGCTAGATTGTAAAAGTCTCTCTGGAATCAATTCAAAGGGTTATAGTCCAATAGGCAGTTCAGATGTAGAGTCTGTTAGAGTTTTTCCATGAGAATTCCAGGATAATCCAGGTAATTACCTGGAGATCTTGGTCCTGTGGTTTAGACCTTCCCTGCTTAATGTTTAAGCAGACCTGAGATGACAGGATCAGGCCCAAGGCTTCTCTTTCATAGCTCACTAGCAGGCTGACAAGTCTCCTCACAGAAATTGTCACAGCAGGGCCTTCCCCAGAGGAAGAATAGGCAGTGCAGATAGTTTGTTGACATTTGCTTTTAAATTAATTTTCTAGTTCCTATGTATACACAGGTGATTTAGTTACACTATAAGACACCAGCTGGTCATTCATTATAACACAGATAATTAAGCTGAAGACAATATAGATAATATTATTAGTTTCCTACGGTATCTTGCATCTTTGACCTTAAGGTTAACTGAACCATTTGCATACATAATGTCAGGCAATTAAGACATGAAAGGAAATTAGCATTAACAAGCTAATTTAGTTACCTTGTTAAACTTCTAAAAGGATATTCGTAAACACAGACAAATACACTTAACACCTCCCCTTGATTTCTGTTACTACAAATGAATGCTGGTCTAGTACATCTCTTTGAAGTTCACATACAAGTAAATTGTTTTGATTACAGTTGTAATGCCGCCTGTTAAGTTGTTATTGGACATACACAGATTGGCTGGTCTGTCAGTGTCACAGTATCATTTTATAGAGTCCTATTTCAAAGATAGTTTCTCCTGTAGTTAAAAGAACCTGTATAAAGAGGTTGGCCTGAGTGTGAGATTAGTAGAGAAAGTACCAGGGTGAGGATACAGCATGGATTTCAAGGAGTCAAATAGTAGGCAAGATGAGAACTGGCAAGATGCACTAGGTTAAATCAGTATCCCTTATGGAAGAATGTTCTGTGTTACAGGTCACCTTACTGGAGCAGAAGCTGAAACAACACTGTAAAGTTGATTACAGAGTTAAAACTTACCCTGGGCAAACTCATGGTTTTGTACATCGGAGGAGAGAAGATATTAATCCTCAAGATAAACCTTACATTGAGGAAGCAAGAAAGGACATGATCAGCTGGCTAAATAAATATATTTAACAGAAGCATATAGCCAGACCTGCAAAACAAAATCACTTAGTATACTGTGATAATCATCTAATTAAATTATATTTTTATGGGGAAAACATTTTCTATAATTATTTTAGGGATAAATATTTGATAAATTATATTTTAGGGAAAACACACAGGCCATATTAATAGAAGTTTGACAAAGAACGTTGGAGAGACTTTTTGACACTAATGAATTGTACTTTTATTTTGTAGTTATTCACACATGATTTCAAGTTGAATTCTATTAAATGATTCTCAGATTCAACTTAACTTAATATTGTTCTAATGTGCTGGGAAAAGTTCTCCAAGTTCCTTGAGGTTTATCCTCCTCACATTTTTGGTGAGTTACAATTAACTGTGCATTGTGGCCCCAGTTCAGCAAAGTATTTATTGAAGCATGTGCTTAAATCATCAATACTTAATTTAAGCACATGCTTAGATTCTTTGCTGAATCCAAACCTGAGAGATTAGACTTGTAAGACCTGTACTCTCATGGCCACTTTGGATTTCTTAGATGTCATCAGTGGAGTAACTTTCCCCCAAAATTTGGGGGGTGGACAGGGCAACAACAAGGAACTGCTTTCTCAGATGACCCTGGGTCTTTCCTTTCCCTATGAGGATCCTGGCTGCCACTTGGCCTACGTTTACCTCAGGTTGGGAATTTACAATGATAATGTAGTGCAAGTATGGGGACTTCTTACTGTGAAATTGCATACTGTGGTTGCTATTAAACAAGAAACTTTTACTTTATCATCTTATCTACCTTATTGTAATTTGATGCACTGTTTTACATTTCTGGCATGTGATAATCGTGGTGAAAAAAAAAACTTGGTAAAATTAAAGGATTTCTTCGTCATGGCAGCCTCTGAGTATAAACATACAGCATCAAATAATTCTATGTTAATATGTTTATATTTCAAAATAATAAAGAAAATAGAAAATAAGAAAATTAACTAACTGTATTTTTGTTTGTTCTAGTTTATCGTTCCTTTTTCCCCTTCCTGCTTTGATGGGCACCACTCCCACACATTTTTATCCAGGAGGGAAATAGATATAGCGATATTGGTCTTATTTTTGCCTTCAGTTACTCTAGTGTAAATCAGGAGCATCTCTCCTCAATTCAACAGTTACACCAAAGTAAATAAAAGAAAAATCAGGCCATATATTTAGAGAAATGGTGTATGGATTGTACACTGTATTACAGAACATGTCAATCTTGTGACTAAGCAAAAAACTAAACCTAGAATCAGCACAGCCTTTGTTTAAAATGAAAAGATAAAATATCTGAATACACACACAGTTAAATCTTGTAGATAAAATTGTGATTCATTAACTAAGAACTGGCAATACAAGTCCAGGTCAGCACAAATTCCAAACAACTTCATTGTCAGGACTCGTTATGTCTTCCTGAACAGCCTCGTTCTTTCTTCCTGAAGTTGAATAGTTTTAAATAAATCACCCTCAAATAAAAAAATTGCTGTGTTTCTAAACAGCAACAGAACTGAATCAGCTGCTCAGCCAAGCACAAGACACCAAAGGTTAGTATGTAATTTAATCTACAATTTTAGGTGGAGGGAAAAGTTTCAAAGTACATATGATTAACTGTTTTAAAAACAAACAAACTCAGAGAACTGCAACACCATGACACAGGGAAATGAAATGGAGATTGAGATATTTCAGATGAGAAAAAGGTTTTGTGTAGGCTTTGCTCTCATTTCTTTTCACTTTGAGTTGCTTTATATACATTTAATACATTGTATGTGAGGTAAGTTGTATTTAACTTTTTCAGTGATTCAAGCCAAACAAACCAAAGAAATCCTGAATTGATTCTAGAACTCTTTCCCCTCCCCATGTAGATCGAGATAGGGGGAGTAGGGGTGTGTGATTTAGCATGTTGGACTCCTGTCACATTTAGGATATGCCTTCCCTAGGCTAAAAAGTGTTTTTAACATATCACTAAGACATTTGTTAAAACCTTGGTGTAGAAAGCACAATTTGTATTTTAACACATTGGCTAGTAAAGATCAACTGAAGGCTCCCCTCTAGAGTTGACTGATAACAACTAATGTGCTAGAATAATGGATTTGGACTGTATGAGTCCAAACTTTTGAGCTTACACAGAGCTCTTCTTCAGGTCTAAGCTCTATGTAAGCACGAAGGCTTGTCTGTCTCACCAACAGAAGCTGGTTCAAGAAAAGATATTACCTCACCCATCTTCTCTCTCTAATATCCTCAGACAGACATGGCTACAACAGCACTGCATACATCAAGAGCTAGTAAGTCGGATCAATCAATCAAAGTCTTATCAGAAAATTTTATTACACAGGTGAAAGTATCCTAGCAATGAACTATTCTGGACAGGTGATTTTGGTACCAGCACTGAACAATGGATCATTCAATACAGATCCCTACTAATCTATTAATCAAATTATGGGACTGTCTGTTGCCAAACATTACTCTAAGGTTAGAATTTAGAATGTAGACAGTTAATTACTAAAACATGAATTTAATTTAAAATTGCCTCTCTAGGTGATAAATCATAGCCTTCATCACACACTAAACCACAAATATAATATGCAATTAATGATGCAAACTACCCTAATTTCACAGGAAATTCACTGCTACTGTAAGCTCTTAGCCATCTAAATAATTGCAGCCTCGTAATGCTGAGTGGAGTAACACCTACATACTATTAAAAATCTGGGCCTAAGTCCCATTTTTAAAAGTGACGTAGGCACTTAAGAGCCTTTCAGTGGGAGTTAGGCACTTCTGAAAAACCCAGTAGGCACTTATCTGAATCTTTAGGTCCTTAAATACCTTTAAAAATCTGGCCTTTAGTGCCATTTAATTAAAACGAAACCACTGAAAGTTACTTTTGCCTTTTACTTTAGGGAGCTGCATGTTTCTTCCGATCAACTGTGTATCTAGGCTGATTGTTTTAGACACTAAAGGTTTCTCTCAGTTATCGTTTGCTATAAGCAAGCATTCTTGTTATAAGTAGTGCTAGGCTGAGTTCAGTCACCTTGATCAATTGGTCCATCAGCCCTCTCATAGAGAGCGCCGATCACAACACACCATTCGTGTTGTTCTAGCCATTTCTTCAGCTACCCACTGGCCAAGCTGTCTGATCGGCGTAGTGCACTGCAGCCCTGAAACACTGAGCCCAAGCGATCCACCAGCCTCAGCCTCCAAAATAGCTGGGATTACAGGCACGTGCCACCACGCCCAGTTTTGAGATGAGTTAGTGTAATTAATTCTTCCAACCTCAGCTCTCTCAATTACTTGATGTAGCATTATTTCTATACGTCTAAGATAGAGCTTGTTAGTGAAACACAGTATGCTATACACTTAAGTCATTTCTGAGATGCATTTTGCTTGAAAATAATCAAGTCTTCCTTTGGGTACATATATTATTGAAACTTGGTTGCTACTTACCAGTTACAACTGGTGTGAAGGTAAGTTCTCCAGCTCAGCTTGACTTTGCAATGAATAGTTTCTTGAGACAAATGGAAAGTTCAGTTCAGGTAGTTTGCATTCAAGACCTTCTGATATCTCTACTTTTTTCTGAATTTTGCAGAAGTCTCCTATGGGACTTCAAAGGAACAGCATTAAAACGTTGCTTGTCTATGACAAGACTTTAGTTAGGACCAGACAACTGGTATGCCAGTGAAGGCCTTCTCAGTCTCTCTTGTCTAGATGTTTCAGTTTGGGAACAAAGTTCTGATGGCATTAAGCTACATTTATCCACTTATGGGCAATACGGCCTGGTTCTTCTTAGCAAAGCTGATCTAGGCCAGTCAGAAAGTGATGCATGCTTCTGATGAAGAGTTGAGATAATCCAATGAATTCCTCCATTTGAAAAGCTGATTTGACTCAAACAACATACAACTGATACTTCTTACTAAGTTTTGAAGTGGCCTATCAGAGTACAAGTCCTGTTCCTTCTCACCATCCAAAGACAGAACAAATGCTGTGTTTTTTACTCTTGGAATTGTTCACTGCTTGTGGTTTGTGTTACTGGAATTTGAAGTCCATAAGTACAAAACCTCTTGAGCCATACCAATTTGTGTAAATCATCTGGTCATATGGGTATGCAGACTTTTTTGTCCTCAGTTTTGCATTTGGACAGACAACTATTTAGATCATCCTATACCAGGGCCTAGGCAGCAACCTGCCTCCACAGGATGGTTTCCATGAGCATACTTAGTGTAGTCAACTTTATACATCTCCTTTTATGTACCAGGCAGCATGTTCTTTGTCAGTGCTCTTATGTCTTTGCAACATGTCCATTTTAAAGTTTATACAGAATTTTAAGTAAAATTTCTCCACATTGTTTAATACAGGGGTCTCAAACATGCAGCAGGCGGGGTGATTTTTGTGGTCCACCAGCTTCCCGTGGCCCCCCCAGCATTTACCTAGAGCGGCTCCGGCCTGGTGTGCACTGGGGTCAGGGCAGCCCTGTCCTGCCCCCGCGCCACTCCAGGAAGTGGCCGGGACCTGGGGGAGGGGGGCAACAGGGGTCTGTGTGTTGCCCTGGCCGCTCCTCCAGGTACCCCCCCGAAGCTCCCATTGGCCGCGATTCCCCATTCCCAGCCAATGGGAGGTGCAGGGGGCGGTGCCTGGAGGTGCGGCCAGGGCAACACACAGACCCCTGTGCCCCCCGCCCCCAGGTCCCGGCTGCTTTCTGGAGCGGTGCAGGGGCAGGGCGGGCAGGCAGGGAGCCTGCCCTGGCCCCGGTGCATCCTGGGCCGGACCCGCCCCTGAACCCCTCTTGCAGCTGAACCCCCTGCCCTGAGCCCTCTGCTACACCCCACACCCCTCCTGCACCCCGACCCCCTGCCCCGGGCCCAGTGATGAGCTGCCAGAATCTGAAGAACTGGTTCCTTCAGTCACTCGGGGTCTTCGGCGGCACTTCAGCGGCGGGTCCTTCACTCACTCCAGGTCTTCGGCGGCCCTGAGGGACCCGCCACCAAAGGGCCGCTGAAGTCCCGGAGCGAGTGAAGGACCCACTGTCAAAGACCCAGAGCACTGCCGGGTGAGTATAAAGGCATTCTCAAGGGGAGCCTCCCCAGCCGGGAGCTCAGGCAGGCTGGACAGGATGGTCTTGCAGGCCAGATGTGGCCCATGGGCTGGAGTTTGCCCAACCCTTTAACAACCAGTTCTAAACCAGCTTCTAAATTTAACAACTGGTTCGCGCGAACTGGTGCAAACCGCCTCCAGCTCACCATTGCCTGAGCCCCCTGCTGCACCCTGCACCCCGACCCCCTGACCTGAGCCCCCTGCGGCACCCTGCACCCCGCACCCCTCCTGCACCCCAACCCCCTGCTCTGAGCACCCTGCTGCAGCCCACACCCCTCCTGCACCTCAACCCCCTGACCCCCTGCCCCACCCTGCACACTGACCCCCTGCCCTGAGCCCCCTGCTGCACCCTGCACACTCCTGCACCCCTTGGGGGCAGGGTGGGGGCGGAGTTGAGGTAGGGATTTCATGGAAGGAGTTGGAATGGGGACAGGGAAGGGGTGGGAAGAGGTGGGGCAGGGGCGGGGCCTCACGGAAGGGGTGGAGTGGGGGTGGGGCCGGGTCAGCAGTAGGGGGTGGTCAGTGGTGCGGCCCTCGGGCCAATGTACTAGTCCTCATGTGGCCCTCATGGTCATTTGAGTTTGAGACCCCTGGTTTAATAGTTTGTATACTATTCAGTCCACAATGAAGTAATTTATATGGATCACTTGAAATATTCTGCAGCAATATAAAGTAATTTGATTAATTTGGTTGGTCCGACACTAGCAGAATGTAGCCATTAACTTAATGAAATAGTAAGACAAAACAGCTATATAAATCTCTGTATCAGCTCTGTTCTCTTTACTCTGTTTGAGTCACTTGTATATGCTGACCTCTCTCTGTATAATAGCTAATCAGCAGTTAACCAGGCCTTGTGGTCATTTCATTCTTATAACATTTTTGTTCACCTTAAAGATTTTCACTTCTCATGAGCTTTTTACCATACTGGCAGAATGTATCACTTCCATAATATGTAATAAATACCTCATAAAAATTTTGTGAAATATTTGTTAGGTATGTTCTTATTGATCACATTCCATATATAAAACAAACACCTTTCTTCAACCTGGGCTGGAAGTTGCTTTAGCAGTGGCATTTCTTCAAATTGAAAGAGCCCATTACAGAATGTTTTAGAGAGCTTTAATTCTTGCCATAAAATGTCTTACGTTTAATCAAAACTATGTATGTATCTTTACTTGCTCAGAAAAGATTATTCACTTCCAAAGCACTGTGTCACATATCAAAACTTCAAAATGACTAGACTAATATATACTATGAGTTACTGAGCACATCACAGAAAAGAAGGAAAAGAACCTACTTCATCACAACAGCAGTTTGCGATGATCTTATCTAGGGAGATATTACTCTTAATTTTTTTCACTGTTTTATTATTTGTACTACTGTTGGATCATATTAAAGAAGTTCTGTATTAAAATCACAAATGAGTTTGGTTCCCCAGAGTTTAAATTCCAGGGTATTACTAATGAAGAGGTCTCTTGGTTTTTGGTACTCTTTCTCTCCCTCTATGTGTGAAACTTGCAAGCTGCTAACTGTGTTAGTACATTCTAAGACAGAGTCTGTTCTCAAAGCAGTTCACAGAGAGAGAGACTCAAAGCAATACTCTAACAACAGAAACAGCACCCAGAGACTCCCCGCCCTTTTGTTGTATTAACAATTGTGATTAAAATAGAGATAGAGGATGTATGTGGATGGATGCTTGGTGTGGATAATAACTGAATGATCAGGGAGGTGCCAGCCTAAGAATCCAGTGTCCATCGGCTGAAGAAGGCGTCAAGTGGAAATAACCAGAGGACCCCACCCAGAGGGCAGACTGGAATCCACCCAACAGCCTCAAGAATGGGAGAACCAAAGAACAAGATAACATCTTGGAGCTGTCAGGAATGTGCTATCTGCTGATTGATTCAGCAACAGCATGATGAAGCAATTCCCATAGACTGGCATAGGAAGAAATTCCTATAAAAATAGACTCTAAAAAGTGAGAACTTTGGGGTCTGATTCTGCAAACCAACTTCCAGGAGCATCAGATGAGCATCTGACAAGGCCCTGCTCCCTCCTCATGTCCAGGCCACCTGGCCAGTGGCTTGGCATGAGCAACTCTAAGGCTGGTAACTATGATAACAACCTTGCAGAACCTGTGTGTGTGGGTGTGTATGTGTGTGTGTGTGTTTGTATGAATGAATGTGTGAATAAATATGAGATTGAATGGAATGTTATAGCTATAACTAACTGCTTACTATGATTCTTTCTGTATTCACAATAAATGTGGTATTTTCCCTTTTTCCCTTTAATAAGATCCTGCTGGTTTTTATTTTATTGGTACAACACTACCACAGCACCTAGGAACCCTAGTCATGGCCCAGGACTCCATTAACCTCGGTGCTGTGCAAACACAAATCAAAAAGATGGTTCTCTGCCCGCAAGAGCATATAGGCTAAGTAACCAAATTACAGCTCTCTGTGAAATACAGCAAAAATGCTGCTGTTTGACAAGTATTAGAAGTTCATACCTAACATCAGTGCTATGCCTAACATTATCAATAGATTCCATATTTCACGGTGCCATCATCACATTGCGTTCAGACATTTTCTGCGTGTGTACTTAAATATTAATAGTTTAATATCTTTTGTCCTTTCCATGTTTGTATCCCAGATGGCCAATGAAGCGAGACCATGCCCATGTGACATTGGAGACAGGTTTGAGTATGGGGGCCTTGGGCATGAAGTGCAAGTGGAGCACATCAAGGCGTACGTTTGCAAACCGTCTGCCAGCACGGGAAAAGCTGTGGTTGTGATTCACGATATATTTGGATGGCAACTCCCAAATACCAGATACATAACTGATATGCTTGCAGCTAATGGATACATGTAAGCAATCTTAATGTTTTCTTCCCAAAGAGACATGGTCAAAGTTGCTAGGCCAAAAATGTTATAGACTTTTTTTTAAAACCACACCACGTATGAAGAATTTCAAAGACTTTGCTAGCATGTGTTTTTTCTAAACACATATGTCATCTTAAAACAGTGCAAGTAGCTGATCACTAGTGAGTAACCATACAATTAGGGCTGTCGATTAATCAGAGTTAACTCACACAATTAACTCAAAAAAATTAATCGCAGATAAAAATATGAATTGCGATTAATCACAGTTTTAATCGCACTGTTAAACAGCAGAATACCAACTGAAATGTATTACATTTGATGTTTTTCTACATTTTTAAATATATTGATTTCAATTACAACACAGTATACAAAGTTGACAGTGCTCACTTTATATTAATATTTTTACTACAAATATTTGCACTGTAAAAATGGCAAACAAAATAAATAGTATTTTTCAGTTCACCCCATACAAGTATTGAAGTGCAATCTCTTTATCAGTGGTGGGCAACCTGCGGCCTGTGGGCTGCATGCGACCTGTCAGGGTAATCTGCTGGCAGGTCACCAGACAGTTTGTTTACATTTGTACGGCCGCCCGCAGCTCCCAGTGGCTGCAGTTCACCATTCCCGGCCAATGGGAGCTGTGGGAAGTGGCGTGGGCTGCATGGACATGCCAGCAGCTAAATTTTTTGTTATATCTAAATTTTTTGTTGCACTCAAAAATAAAACAATGTAAAACTTTAGAGCCTACAAGTCCACTCAGTCCTACTTCTTGTTCAGCCAATCGCTCAGACAAGCAAGTTTGTTTACATTTACTGGAGATACTGCTGCCAGCTTTTTGTTTACAATGTCACCTGACAGTAAGAACATGCATTCACATGGCACTTTTGGAGCCAGCATTGCAAGGTATTTATGTGCCAGATATGCTAAACATTCATATGCCCCTTCTTGCTTCAGCCACAATTCCATGCTGATGACGCTCGTTAAAAAAATAATGCATTAATGATATTTGTGACTGAACTCCTTGGGGGGAGAACTGTATGTCTTCTACTCTGTTTTACCTGCATTCTGCCATATATTTCATGTTATAGCAGTCTCAGATGATGACCCAGCACATGTTGTTCATTTTAAGAACACTTTCACTGCAGATTCGACAAAACGCAGAAAAGGTACCAAAGCGAGATTTCTAAAGATAGCTACAGCACTCAACCCAAGGTTTTAGAATCTGAAGTGCCTTCCAAAGTCTGAGAGGAATGAAAGCATACTTTCAGAAGTCTTACAAGAACAACACTCTGATGTGGAAACTACAGAACCCAAACCACCAAAAAAGAAAATCAACCTTTCTGCTGGTGACATCTGACTCAGATGATGAAAAGAAACATGCATAGATCCACACTACTTTGGATGTTTATCGAGCAGAACCCATTATCAGCATGGATGCATGTCCTCTGGAATGGTGGTTGAAGCATGAAGACATATATGAATCTTTAGCACATCTGGCAAGTAAATGTCTTGCGACGCCAGCTACAACAGTGCCATGCGAATGCCTGTTCTCACTTTCAGGTGACACTGTAAACAAGAAAGGCAGAATTATCTCCTGCAAATGTAAACAAACTTGTTTGTCTGAGCAATTCGCTGAACAAGAGGTAGGACTGTGTAAACTTGTAGGCTCTACATTGTTTTATTTTTGAATGTAGGTTTTTTTGTACATAATTCTACACTTGTAAGTTCAACTTTCATGACAAAGAGATTGAACTATAGTACCTGTATTAGGTGAATTGAAAAATACTGTTTCTTTTGTTTTCTACAGTGCAAATATTTATAATAAAAATAAATATAAAGTGAGCACTGTACACTTTGTATTCTGTGTTGTAATTGAAATCAATATATTTGAAAATATAGAAAATATCCAAAACTAAATAAATGGAATTATATTGTTGTTTAACAGTTGGATTAATCTCTTGATTAATCGCGATTCATTTTTTAATTGCTTGACAGCCCTACTTACAATAATTAGACAGTGTGTAGATGCATAAAGAAGGAAAGGAAAACAAAACCAAACATCTGATTTTCAAGTTTCTGAGATATTATTTAAAATATCTGTAGTATCTTTTAAACAGCCTTGTACTTTTTGGTCCTAATTAGCATTACTTATAATGGCAAAAGTCCTAGTGAAGAAAAATGGAATTTTGCATGAGTGTGAAGGGCTGACCCTATAAGAGTACTATATTCAGAAATATAGTAAAAACCTAAAGTCATTCCCACAATATTAGGTTAACATTAGTTCCAGCTCAAATTTATATTCTTGTAAATTGTAGAATATCTGCAAAACTGATAATCAGTTCTTAGGGTATTTTAATAACAGTTAATAACTTATCAAATTCCTTAATTAACAAAGTCTAATAAGTCAAAGTAAACTGCCATGCTCTGGAAGTTCTATCAAATCATTCTATTAGATTTAGACAAGTAATGGGAACAGATCTGTATAACTGTGTGTGAGCATTATGGAATAAACAGAATGAATACACATTAAAGTATACAGACTGTCCCATAATTACTCCTTACTGCTATTCCATGGACCTAAAATTGTTTTACTTTTTCATATAGAGCCATCTGCCCAGACTTCTTTGTGGGACAAAAACCTTGGGACCCTTCTGATGACTGGTCCATCTTTAATGACTGGCTGAAAACTCGAGATGCCAGCAAGGTAGACAGGTAAGATGTATATTTAGTAGACTGTTTGTATACACAGCTCTCATTGATAGGAGTTTTGCCCTAGTAAAGACTCCAGGATCAAGTCCTAAAACATAATGGACCAGATGCAGCTTGGAATAAGAAAGCACAAATCCCATGGAAATGTGTGGGTCAAATTAGTAGTTATGTAAACGGTGGAGTCAATAGCAAAGTAGTGACATTAAGCAGGTGTGCAAAACAGCTATAAGTTATACATGTCAGGAGTGGAGATGGAACCATCGAAGGAAAGGAGGTGGGGTGGAAACCCTATCAAAACTCAGCAAGATAAAGCAGGCTTCTCCTACTTTAACTTAGGTCACACTACTCCCGTGCTTCCTAGGGTACCATTTTGCCCTGCTGTAATTGTAAGATGTAAAATTAGTCACCAAAGACTACCAAGCTGATGTAACTTACATTTGTATTGCACACCCACAAAGTCCCAGGTCAGCGTAAGTTACACTACTTTGCCACTCTACTAGTCACTTAAACTTGTTTTTTACCATTTACACCTAACTGCACTTCACCATTACACCTATTAGTTCACTGCTGAATTTCATTCAGCATTTTCAAAATTTGCTTTACTGACTTCATGCAATGTTTACTTCCCTTGAAACAGTTCAAGTAATAATTTGATCATAAATGGTGTTCTCTTGAATGGGCTTCACTTAAATTTTATTAATGTTAATTGATAAGATAAGAAATCGGGTCCTTTGTCCAACTGTATTTGTATTTTTAGACTCAATTAAAATTCTAACCACTAATACGTGTAAAGTAAAAGATTGTTCTGATTGCACCTCATTACACATTCAGTATGTTATTCGTGCATTATGCTGTTTTCTTCTCTAGGATGAACTAATCCATTAAATATTCATGTGTTTCATATAATTGCCAACTCATGTTTCAAAACTGCAGTTTAAATTCTGGAGTTGTTGTGTTCCAAGAAGATACTAAAAACCTAAACAAAATTAGAAGTGACTATTTTATAAACCAATTGTATTTTCTTTCCAGTTTTCCAGTGCTATTAGATTCCTTAATTTGCCTTTCTTTATATGGGTTAGGGAAGTTGATGTCATCTTGAAGTATCTAAAGGAGCAATGCAATGCAAAGAAGATCGGTGTCATTGGATTTTGCTGGGGTGGAATGGCTGTACATCACTTGATGCTGAAAAATCCTGAATTAAAAACTGGGGTGGCAATCTATGGTAAGTTTAAAATGCATGTAAACTTGAGCTCACTCACATACATAAATATAGCATGTAGTTTAACTATTACTGAATATAATCCATAATGATTTAGATTTATGTGCTGTGGATTATGGGGAGAGTTGGGAGAACTTCCTGGGGGCCTTAAAAGCTCATATTGCTGCTTTGATTTGCTGATCAGCCAAGTTAATTAATTATTTCTATATGGTTATTTTTGTTGCTCTATGGTCATCACTTGTGAATGTATGTCTAATTATTTGTCAGAGCACGTAGAGCTTTTTCTATGGATTTTATTGTTATTTAAATGTAAATAAATAGTAAAATACAAATACAATATAGATTGCCTAGTGATTTGCATCATTATTTCTGAGTATATTTAAATTGAAATCATAGATGTATATATAATTATGAATGTTTATATGTGTCTTTGTAGCCCTAGATCTATGAAGCTTTCATAACAGAAAAAATGTGAAATCAACTTTGTATAGTCTGCTACAGCATGCTGATTCTTATACCATTTCTAACTGATAATAAAGGCACATCACATTCAGTTCAATTGTGTCTCAACCATTTGGTCTGTGTCAAAACTAGATCTGTAGGCTTTTTCAGTGGGGCAAAATGCCAGGCATGCACTCAAGGCTCAATGTAATACATACAATTGTCACAAAAGATTGACCCAAGCTGTGAAGTATGGATTTTGAACAGGACCTGAATCAGATGTCCCCACAGATCTTTGGGTTCAGTGCTGCAGTGTCTGTCTACGCTGGCAAAAGTCAGGTGATTAATTCACCACCAGTACAGCTCCACCAAGGGTATCAATGATGGAAGTTGTAGGATAGCCATCCAACCTGGTGATAAAAATGCTTGTCTACAATACAGATTTTTCCATTGTTCTTACTAGGGGAACTGCACTGATGGGGAAATACATCAGTGTGGTTTTTTTTTTGCCAGTGCAGGTCCAGGTAGACCAGTTATAGAGCTGGGCCAAGACACTGGATCTGGAGCCTCACTTCCCCAGAGCTGGAAGAGAGGAAGTTCAGATCCAGTGTCTCCATCTAAAAAGAACGAGGAGTACTTGTGGCACCTTAGAGACTAACAAATTTATTTGGGCATAAGCTTTCGTGGGCTAAAACACACTTCATCAGATGCATGCAGTGGAAAATACAGTAGGAAGATATATATACACAGAAACATGAAAAAATGGGGGTTGCCATACCAACTCTAAAGAGACTCATCGATTAAGGTGAGCTATTATCAGCAGGAGAAAAAAAACTTTTGTAGTGATAATCAGGATGGCCCATTTCAAACGGTTGACAAGAAGGTGTGAGTAACAGTAGGGGAAAAATTAGCATGGGGAAATAGTTTTTAGTTTGTGTAATGACTCATCCACTCCCAGTCTTTATTCAAGTCTAATTTAATGGTGTTCAGTTTGCAAATTAATTCCAGTTCTGCAGTTTCTCACTGGAGTCTTTTTTGAAGCTTTTTTGTGGAATAATTGCGACTTTTAGGTCTGTAATTGAGTGCCCAGGGAGGATGAAGTGTTCTCCAACTGGTTTTTGAATGTTATAATTCTTGACATCTGATTTGTGTCCATTTATTCTTTTGTGTAGAGACTGTCCAGTTTGGCCAATGTACATGGCAGAGGGGCTTTGCTGGCACATGATAGCATATATCACATTGGTAGATGTGCAGGTGAACGAGCCTCTGATAGTGTGGCTGATGTGATTAGATCCTATGATGGTGTCCCTTGAATAGATATGTGGACAGAGTTGGCAACGGGCTTTGTTGCAAGGATAGGTTCCTGGGTTAGTGTTTTTGTTGCGTGGTGTGTGGTTGCTGGTGAATATTTGCTTCAGGCTGGGGGGCTGTCTGTAAGCGAGGACTGGCCTGTCTCCCAAGATCTGTGAGAGCGAGGGATCATCCTTCAGGATAGGTTGTAGATTCTTGATGATGAGCTGGAGTTCTTACAACTACAATACCCACCTGCTGAAGTGAAGAAACAGATTGACAGAGCCAGAAGAGTACCCAGAAGTCACCTACTACACGACAGGCCCAACAAAGAAAGTAACAGAACGCCACTAGCCATCACCTTCAGCCCCCAACTATAACCTCTCCAGCACATCATTAAGGATCTACAACCTATCCTGAAGGACGATTCCTCACTCTCACAGATCAGCCACACGATCAGAAGCTTGTTCACCTGCACATCTACCAATGTGATATATGCCATCATGTGCCAGCAATGCCCCTCTGCTATGTACATTGGCCAAACTGGACAGTCTCTACGCAAAAGAATAAATGAACACAAATCAGACATCAAGAATTATAACATTCAAAAACCAGTCGGAGAACACTTCAATCTCCCTGGACGCTCAATTACAGACCTAAAAGTCACAATTATTCCACAAAAAAACTTCAAAAAAGACTCCAATGAGAAACCGCAGAACTGGAATTAATTTGCAGACTGGACACCATTAAATTAGACTTGAATAAAGACTGGGAGTGGATGAATCATTACACAAACTAAAAACTATTTCCCCATGCTAATTTTTCCCCAACTGTTACTCACACCTACCTGTCAACCGTTTGAAATGGGCCATCCTGATTATCACTACAAAAGTTTTCTTCTCCTGCTGATAATAGTCCACCTTAATCGATGAGTCTCTTTAGAGTTGGTATGGCAACCCCCATTTTTTCATGTTCTCTGTATATATATATATATATATATATATATATATATATATATCTTCCTACTGTATTTTCCACTGCATGCATCTGATGAAGTGGGCTTTAGCCCACGAAAGCTTATGCTCAAATAAATTTGTCAGTCTCTAAGGTGCCACAAGTACTCCTCATTCTGTTTGCTGATACAGACTAACGCGGCTACCACTCTGAAAAGTGTCTCCATCTGTAACTTTCATGTTTTGATTTAGTGTTAATCATTATAAATTGCTCACTATAAACATTTTAAATGTATTTAATTTTTCTAGGAGTAATTAAGTACTTTGAGGATAGATACAGTTTGCTCCACCCCACATTCTTCATTTTTGGTGAAAGTGATGATTACATCCCTCTTGAACAAGTAAGTTCACCTTCAAACACATTTATATCTTCATTGCTTTTTAAACATTGATTTAATAAGATAACATTTTGTTCAGAGAAATTAGAAAATGAATTAGTATCTTTCTTGCCTCTTAAAAAAGGATATAAAAACTCCTGTTATTGTTCTCACAAATTATTTAAAGGCATACTGTCAATGTTTCCCATCTCTAAGTATAGATTTTATAAAATAAGGGGGTCATGGTAAGAGAGGGACTAGTAGCTGTAGATGGAGTCAAAAGGAAGGCATTCGGCAGGCACAGGAGATGAAACCCTCCTTAATCAAAATGAGGTTAGGCATTAGGTCAACACCCTGCAATTGGGATCAACAGTTACAGAGGGACAGCTCATTCCTAGGCTTTCCCTCTTCTTCCTGCGAGCTCATTCCTAGGCTTTCCATCCCACGAAGGCCAAGAGAGCCACTGCTCTTTACCAGGCTTTCAAACAGTTTATGAAGTCCAATCAGAAGGCAAAAAGCCCTGCAAACAACTGGGGTCAGATCCTCTTCTGGTGTAAATCAGCATAGCTCTGGTGAGGCTGTAGTGATTTATACCACTTGAGGATCTGGTCTCCGGGTTCTCTGTTTACCTCAGGGAAATCCATCCTCCATCAGGGCAGCCAGCTCTCTGTCCCCTTCTTCGGTGTTATTGCCTATTTCCCTCCTAGTTATTCCCTCCTACTGGAGCCCCCTCCCTTCAGGGTTGACATTTCTGGCAATTTTGAAGGTTTCCCTGGAAGGGAAAACTAACTAGTGTAGTTTCATTGACCAAGCTGAGAGATGTGCAAAAAGAAAACAGAGGGGGAGATTATGAACCCTGTAGCAAGGCAGAGTGGCCTCCCGCCGAGCCTGAGCCCCAAGGACCCCTACACTCCCTTGGTGGGCGAAGCAGGGCCAACCCCACCCCCTTGTACCTGAAGCAGAGGGGAGTGGCAGGAAGTGTAGAAGGAGGGCCCTGCAGCTCAGTTCGGCTGGAGCCATGGAAGGAGGCAGACGTTTCCAACCAACTGCAGAACTCCAGAGCTGAATCAATGCTGTGCTGCGCCCTGCCCCCAGAGGAGACCAGCCCATGATAGGAGTTGCCAGGACTGCTGTCAGCCCTGTATCCTGAGATGATGGAATATCCTTGGACTACAGAGTCCTGCACCTGGACTAGGGTAGGAAGTAGCCCAGAGAAACTAGACTTTAGTCCGCTTTTGTTGCTGGAGCATGAGTAAGAATGTTTCAGTTGGATCCCACTGACCCAGTGGCAGAACCCTCCACCACTGTTAGGGCTCTGGGCTGGGACCCAGTAGAGGAGAGTGGGCCCGGGTCCTCATACCCCCTGCTGCCAGCCCCACCCTGTTCTATCCCTGTTTATTATCTAAAGGCGTTATTAGTAACTAGACGTAAATCTGGATTCCATGTAGGCTAAAGTTCCAGGCTTAAGCTTGGCTCAGGCTCTGGTTCAACAACACTAAAATACTGCAAGCTTTTCTTATAACATTTCAGATCCATCTGAACCAAAACACTTATATAGGCACAGTGCTCAATGTTTTCCGGATCAGAATATAGATTTTTTTTGTGTTGTGACAGGGTCGGGCCAGATGGCTATAGGAGAGTAATAGAAGGCAGCTATATTAGCCCCAGGCTAAGTAGGTCCCTTTTCCCTGGGTAGGGTAACAGGGAAGGTTCTAGAACAATCAGGAACCTTCTGGAGACAATTAAGACAGGCTGATTAGAACACCTACAGCCAATCAAGAAGCTGCTAGAATCAATTAAGGCAGGCTAATCAGGGCACCTGGGTTTTAAAAAGGAGCTCACTTCAGTTTGTGGTGTGCGTGTGAGGAGCTGGGAGCAAGAGGCACTAGGAGCTGAGAGTGAGAACGCGGACTGTTGGAGGACTGAGGAGTACAAACATTATCAGACACCAGGAGGAAGGTCCTATGGTGAGGATAAAGAAGGTGTCGGGAGGAGGCCATGGGGAAGTAGCCCAGGGAGTTGTAGCTGTCGCACAGCTGTTCCAGGAGGCACTCTAGACAGCTGCATTCCACAGGGTGCTGGGCTGGAACCCGGAGTAGAGGGTGGGCCCGGGTTCCCCCCAAATCCTCTCAACTCCTGGTCAGACACAGGAGGAGTTGACCTGGACTGTGGGTTCAGAAAAACGGCCAAACTGAGGGCTGCCGTGAAGCTCCAAGGTGAGCAAATCCGCCAATAAGCGCAAGACCCACCAAGGTAGAGGAGGAACTTTGTCACAATGTATAGAATCATAGTAGGAGGGAGCTGAGTAGCCTTTGCAGGAGCCCAAAGGAAGATATGCTGCAGGCTTGCATCCACTTGTAGATTTTTTTTTTCCATCAAAAATCATAGGAACAGGTTAGAATCACAAGCTTTGAATCTGTGCAGCTTCCACCCGCCCAAACACAAATTCAAAGTGATTCCAGTTTTGTCCCTTTTCTCGGTCCAGTCTCCACTACTTACTACTTGCTGTAGTGCTTGCTACCAACTGGACTACTCATGGTAGTAAGCCCCACATCAGGAAACAAGTGTTTTTATCTTTGCAGAGACCTTTAAAGATGCGATTCCACTTACCTACACAGTTTTTGTAATTTTGTACAGTCATAGCTCAATGATTACTAGAAGAAAATAGCCCATAAAAATACAATTGGGGTAACAAATCTAGTCTGGCCCAAGTGTGAGATTGGTAAAGAAGGAACTGAGATGAGGATACATCACATCTTTCAGGAAACTAAATGATGAGCAAGCTGAGAATTAGTAAAAATAATAGGTTAAATCAATGTCACTAACGGAAGGATGTTCTGTTACAGGTCACCTTACTGGAGCAGAAGCTGAAACAACACTGTAAAGTTGATTACAGAGTTAAAATTTACCCTGGGCAAACTCATGGTTTTGTACATCGCAGGAGAGAAGATATAAACCCTCAAGATAAACCCTACATTGAAGAAGCAAGAAAGGACATGATCTACTGGTTAAATAAATACCTTTAACAAAAGTATACTGCCAGATCTGTAAAACACAATCAAGTAATTTGTTAGGTAGACTTTAGAGCACATTGTACTTTTATTTTTGGAAAAAATAAAAATCATTTTAAATTTAATTAGAAGATAAAAAAAGATAAATGGTTGTTTATTTACTTTTCAGCAGTAACACTTTCTAACAATTTTTATTTGTATTTTTGAACTTCCTTGAATAAGTTGATGCCAAAATATTTTCAAGTGTAGAACACCTTAAATTTAGAAAAAAGTTTTGAAATCTGACCTATATATCTTAAGATTGTTACAATCTGCTTCGAGATATACCCCTATCTAAGGGGTTCATATATCCCTCAATATTTATGAGTAATTGTAAGAAAAGCTAATGACAGTTATGTGAATGCACTGAGAAAATATTTCTCCTACAGCCATCGTACAGTACCTTGAGCTGTGGCTTCGTCTGCTCTAAACTAGGCAGGGTTGTGCTTGGACATTAGATGGGAGACTTCCCAGGAGAGTGGCATCAGTGACTCAACAATTAGTACCACTCCTGCTGAAGCAAACATTTACTAATTCTCCAATCCCAGCATGGTGTTAGGGCCACTGTTTTTCTGATAAGATGTTTAATCAAGTTGCTTGTCCCACATACTTGTCCCATGAACTGTTGCAATAGCTAGGGAAATTATGAGAAAAGGTGTTGATGTGATGGTGTCCCCAGGGTGCAACATGGAACTGGGGTACCGCTGAGCCCTCTGTCCCACGAACCTGGGCTCCCTCTCACACTGTGATGTTGTGACAAGCTGCAAACCTCTGGCAGCTACTGCACTCACACAGACATCCACAGGTAGGGACACACTTAAACGAGTTACATGAATACTTCTCCCAACCACTCCTGAACTAACAATAGAGAAGCTCCAGACAATTCCCTGCAGCTTCCCCAGCCTAGGACCCCAGAGCTGTACCTTCTTGCCCTAGTCAGAAGCCTGACCAATGTATGTTTATTAGCCAGGCCGCCCTCTCGCCTTCACTCAGTGTGGAGAGGACATGCATAAGCCTTTGTAACTGTGCAGAGATTTCCCAAGCGCTTCAACCAAAACACACTGGTTTAGTTAAAGTATAAAACAGATCTATTAACTACAGAAAGATAGATTTTAAGTGGTTATAAGTGGTAGGCATGGAAGATTAGAGATAGTTACCAAAGAAAATAAAAGATCAATGAACAATCTAAATCTTAAACCTTATTTCATTCGGCTGTGTTTAGATCAGCATTTTTCTCATCCAACTGGATGTTACAATTCTTAATACACAGGCTTCCACTTAAGCCTGGACCAGTCACCTCAGATGATCTTCGTCTTCTTGTCATTCCAGTTGCTTCCAGCATAGGTGCAGGGAGGAGAAACGTGCTGCAACATGTCCCAGTGAGCTTTGCTGAGTCACAGTGATTGAGTAAACCTCCATTGTGTGGACTTGGGCAAAAGTCATTGAATTGTAAATTCCTTGATTACAACTCTCCTGCGGATTAATGGTTGTGGAGCACCCTCCTGGGCGGGCTCCTTTGTATGTCACTATCAAACATACAGCATATTTCAGTAACAACCATACAGCAACATCTCATAACTTTATACACACTAATTATATACATATTTGGACAGAACAATGGGTTTCAACAGTCATGACCTTTCATATGATATCTTACATGGCATGCTTTGTATGAAATATTACAACCACATACGAATGATGAATATGGGGGTTACAGAGTGCCATTTTGAGGTACAGTATGTCACAGCTGATTTAACCATGTATTTACCTCAGTTTGCTAACATGTCTGAAAACTACAACTGCCTTATCCACACTAGAATTTTGCCATGTGATAGTTACCATGTGGTAGGGAAAAAACCCTTTCCCAGTGAAGACAAGGCCTAAGTGTCGTGTCCAATTCCAACTTGGATCATTCTATTTTGCCTATACAAATTCTCCCTGTAATTTCAGTAGGAGAAGCTATATTTAACTCTCCTTTAAAAAATAAACAAAGTATCCTGTTGTATGGCTAGCTGTGTTAAATGGCTGTCACATTCCTCCTTGGTGGTAGGGATGGAGCAATTTGTGTATGCCATTTAGATAGATTAGATAGAAGTCAAAAGTCAAGAAGGCAGGAGGCGTGTGGAAAAAATAGCATATGATCACAATGTTGTATAATAGTTCATATGCACAAAGGAGGCCAATTAATGTTTCACATGTAAATTAAACTTCCATTTCCTAATTGTTGAGTGCTTGACTTAGTAAGTTTAACTTTCTTTTTGTGTAGTTTTTTTGTTTATATTCTGTTAAAGCAACATTATCGAATGCCTGTAATCTCACACATAGAATCTTTTGCCTCCCCGGTACCAGATTATGCCTGCTAGCATCACAGATATGTGATGGGGTAGGTTTGCATTGTCAGTTTTAATTCAGAGAATCTATTTGTAGACCAAGTTCCTGATACCCATTCTGTCTAGGTACTCATTAAGGCCCACATCAATCATAGAACTTCACATACATTAATTAACACCCCTGTGAGTTAGGGAAATATTGTTATACCCACTTTACACACTGATATACAGACATATTAAGTGACTTGCCTGAGGTCATAAAGGAAAACTATGACACAGCTAGGAACTGAACACAGATCTCAAGCATCTTACTATAGTGCCATAAGCATCTTTCAGGAAATTATTTCAAAATCGGTTCCAGATATCGGCTTTAAAAGTGTTGCCTTTTCACTTCATTATGTTTCCCCTTGCCCATGCTCAATGAGGTAGGGTAACCAGAAGAACCATCAGATTAGTTATTGTAAATCATATGTCCACTAAAGTAGCCCTGCTTTTATCTGTCAGTTACTGGGGAACATGTTATGATTTTTTACAGATTTATTCTTGATTTGTAAGCTTCCGAGTTGGGCCAGGAGAGCATGTGCGTCCCACCTGAATATGTGAACGTTTTCTTAGAGGGCACCCCCTGTGCATCCTAGCTCTGGAGCACTCTCTGTGATAGAGACGCCACACTTCCTGTACACTCTGCATGCAGCCTTTGGTTTCTTGTGACACGCTTCCTGCTGGGAAGCAGAAATAAAGGAGTCCAGCTCATGGCAATCACAGGCTGCAGCTAGAGAAATTTAGGAAGTTTTGTTACCTTACTTCTGTACATCATGTCTTTTCTCAATAAAGGGTTTATCTTGACACCAGTCTGCTCACCAGTAAGATACTACACGCTCCCTGCTGTTGGCTTGGTTTTCAGGACAGGTCTCTCAAGCCTCTCCTGGTTGCTTGGGAGACATCTACTAGAGGAGCTTCTCTTTGCAATGGAAGAGATTTGGGGTGTGGTGCAAGCAGCCATGCAGATCCCTTTAAATACGTCAGTCAAGGCTGATTTTCCACTCTGGCACTTTGAGTGCAGAAGGTGGGGGCTCATAAGGATTCTAAAAATTAATACTGACTACTCCAGGCTTGTATTAAACTTCCAAGGTTACAGCTTTTCTCTGACCTTGGATGGGTAGATGCTGCCACCACCCAAATGCAAAAAACCCCTTTGAACCCGGGAAGACGCACTTGTGAATTCCTCCCTATGGGGTACCCTCAAGCCCTTTCACCCCTCCCACACACCCTTGTTACACTAATAAAATAATACCAATAGGATCTTATAAGAGGGATAAGGCAAAATTCTGCGTTTATTGTAAATACAACCGTTAGCATATGCTTTTCAATCTCACACACATGCACACCCTGCACACAGTCCTGCCAGTTGATGTTTATCGTTACCAGTCCAGAGTCTGGATCAATCTAGTGGCCGGCCAGATTGGTCGCAGAGGGGAGCAGGACTCTGTTGGTCGTGATCCAATGCTCCTGGAGTGTGGCAAGACAAACCTAAAATCTTATGGCAAAGCACCCTGTTCTTATAGTCTTTTCTCTCTGTTGAAGTCTATGGATTTTTCCGTGTCAGTTTCTGACCGGTTAATCCTTGATTGGTGTTAACATTTCAAAACTCCTTTGAGAGGGTCATCCTGTCCTGGTTTTGATTTAATCAATTGTCTTTAGGGGTGCCAGCCTTCCCCTCAGGGTCGTCAATCTGCCCTTCCTTCATTATGGATGCGCATTGATGATTTTCTGGTGTCATTAAGTCTCTTCACTACTTCTTCCTTGACCATCTGGCTATAACAATGACCTTCACACCTTATCTTTTCCTGATGCATGCATTCCTCATTCACACAGTCTCTCACAGAGAAGACAGAAATTAAACTTCACTAAATCTTGTGGTCAAAAACCGTTTATATTGTGCTCAGGCCTTCAACATTCCTTTAATTTAATTAACATAGACACAATACAAAATCCTGTCTCTTATTAACTAAACTTTATAACAGGTCCTAATTGTAATGCATATGGGAAAACAGAATCTCATAGTCCCAAAGGGTCATTCCTTTCTGCTATTCAAATGGGAAGGGCTAGCAGTATGAAATCAAGACATACATTAATTCTTATAGCACAAATATAAAATCCTGCTCGTACACCCTCCGGGAAAGAGCTGAGAAAGAAAACAAAGGAAATCAGCTGTTGCCACCAGCTAATTAAACGACATGTGCACAAACCTCTTAGGACACAAAAACCAAATCCTGTTCTTAAAAAAGGTAAATTTTATTAAAAACAAAAAAAGAAAGAAAAATACGTCTGGAACTTAGGCTATTGCTAGATTTAAAAAGAGAAAATATAATAATTAAGCATCAAGAATGGTTTTCCTGAGGTCCAGCTTATTGGTTACAAGCAAAACAAAAGCATTTGGGGGTTAGCACAGAGGAGTCCACAAGTCTTACAGAAATAAAAGAGAGAAACTTTTCTAGACATTTCCTGATCTACTTACATATCTAGAGTTTCAAATTGAGTAGTTCCTAGGTGTGATCTGGTGGTTTTCATACCTGGTTCACAGCTTTTTACAACATAGCTCAAGCCCTGTCTCTGCTCTGTCCTCTCCCTCTGGAGAACAACAACAGAGAGACAAAAGGAAAGTTTTTTCCCAATTTTAAAAAGTTCAAGCCCTCCCATTGGCTCATTTGGCCAGGTACTTACTCCTTTCCTTTTACCTATGGGCTTTTTTAACACTTTACAGGTAAAACAAGTAGAGAACAGCCACTAACAGGGATTTTAAAGCTAACTGGCTGGCTGGGTGTCCATAAAAGGGAACTACCCTTCATTTATCACAACCTGCCTCAAAGACTGCCTTTAAGGCACTCACACAGATAAAGAAGGGTAGCCAAGCAAAGTCCATTCGTGTTCATCTGGCAGCTGCGTTGACCTGTCTCAGATGCGCGGGCAGACCACCTGTCTCTCTGCAGCCTTTGCTGGCATGTTCATGTGTGGTGTGATACATTTGTAAAAGCCCCATTAAAGAGACCTTCCTGTCCTGGGATGTTAACATGACCCCAACTAAGCTAATAGAAGCAGCTGCATGCACCTGTGACTTCAGCTTGTAGAGTGAGTAAATCTATTTCCCTCGTAGTCTGTTGTTTTCCAGAATCTGGATGGGAAGGTCTTGATGGTGTAATCTACTTCCACAGATAGTTCCATGGACTTCCAAACTACACATAGACTTAGTGTTTGTAGGATAAGGCTTTGGCCTTTAATATTTTTCCTTGGTGTGGCATCTGCAACCAGATTGCAAAGATTGTTTATTCCAATGGTCTGATATTTTTCAGACTCCTGGTTGGACTGGGTCCCCTTTGTGGGACAGTCAGCCAATGAAGGCAGAAGTATTTATCCCCAGCTGTTCGAATATGACCTTGAAATAAAAGGTTAAGGCACCTTTTAGTAAGAATGGACCTTAGGTGAGAGTTTGTCTCCATGCAACAGGATAATTTATAGTGTTGTGAGTTCTGTTGTTCAATATATCCAGGCATAGGTGTGAGGGCTTTGGACACAGCCTCCCCCATCATTTCTGGGCTTAGGCTAGATTTATGTTGTTCACTAACAACATCTGCTGATTTCTCAGTAGCCCCACTGCTTGGGTTTCCCTTGCCATTAGGGCATTGGCTTGGAGAGAAAGCTGACCTGCATTTCTCTTGGGTTAGGAATTTCGGTGGCATTTCTCACTGTAGTGTTTGTGTGCCTCACAGACTGTGGTACATTTCTCTCTCTCAACACTTCTGTGAGGAAGGAAATGCTATCGCCATGTTACAGGTGGGAAGAGAGACACAGATTAAGTGACCTGCTGAAGGTCATAACAGAAAACAGTGGCATGGAAATAAAAATGTTCTCCTGTTCCCCAGCCCAGTGCCTTAACATACGGCCAGCTTCCCTCCCTCCTTCATATGCTCCCCCCTCCATAAGGAGATATTTTAAATGTAGTGACTTCTGTATTGCTTGGCCAGCTATAACTGAGCTGTCACCTCTTGCTATACTGATTCTGTTTTGAATGGAAGACATTTTGAAGATCTTACTCATTCCTGTTGCAAAATCTCCATGGATTTGTTAATGAAGCCTTAACTGTATGCGCATGACCAGTTTAGGAACAGCCACAAATTATTGGGCTTGATGCAGGAATTACCGGTGAAATTTTATAGCCTGTGCTTTGCAGGAGGTCAGATTAGATCAGCGGCTCAGGATCAGACATTACCCCAAAGAACCACAGTAGTGTGACTTCATTGTTTCATTTACTGTAGTACCACTGTAGGGACCAAGACATGGGCAGCCAGGCTTAATGGTTTGAGTCAGGAGTTGCCATCAGAGTCAAGTACCATGCCAAGGGTCAGAGCCAGAGCCACAGTCAGGAGTCAAGCCAAGGGGTTGAAGCCAGAGATAGCACCAGGGGCAGGGTGTAGGAGCAGGGACCTGGAATAAGGCAGGAAAGAAGGAACCAGGAGCAGCCCAGGATCAAGGTTGGGGGCCGCTCCACGTGGATCCTGGAAGCAGCAGCATTGCCCCCCTCTGGCTCCTACGCGCTCCAATGTCCCCACTCCAGTGGCCCCCTCTGGCTGCAGGGGAGCTGCAGGGGTGGTGCCTGGGTACGGGTCAGCGCGCAGCAGAGCCGCCTGGCCGTGCCTCTGAATAGGAACTGCAGAAGGGACATGCTCCTGCTTTTGGGAGCCATTTGAGATAAGCGTCGCTCGGAGCCTGCACCCCTGAGCCTCTCCCCACGCTCCAACCCCCTGCCCCAGCCCTGATTCCCCTCCTGCCCTCCAAACCCCTCGATCCTAGCCTGGAGCATGCTCCTACAGCCCAAACCCCTCATCCCCAGCCCCACCCTAGAGCCCACACTCCAACCCCAATTTTGCGAGCATTCATGGCCCACCATACAATTTCTATTCCCAGATGTGGTCCTCAGGCCAAAAAGTTTGCCCACCCCTGATGCAGACGGTCTCTGGATGGAGGCAGGCTGATCCCTCGATATATCCTCATAGTCAACACAAAACTGAAGTGGCTTGCAGAAGATTTAGTTCTATCCAGGTAGTAATGAAAGACCCGTAATAGGTCAGAATACAAACCTTAGCCTCTCCAGGGTGAGAATGGGGTTTTGGTAGGCTGATTAACCAGTTCAGGTGGAAGTCTGAAACAGTCTTAAAAATTCAGGGCAGATTTGTAGCACCACACTAGTCTCAAGGAACACTGTGTATTGTGAGTCAGCTGGAAGTGACTATATTTAATTCACTCTTTGGGACCCTGCAATAGCCACAAAAAAGGCAGCTTTAATGGACAGAAGGTATAAGGAGCAGTCTTTCATGGGTTCAAACAGCATCCCATTAACTTTGTGAGCTCTACCCTGAAGTCCTAGCATGGGGTCAATTCCTGGAAAAGTGGGTACGAGAGAAAATTGTGGTAACTTTGACAGGAGCATTGACAGACAGATATTGCTGCTGGATGAACTCTCACCAAGGTGATATTGGGGCTGGATTGCCTGAGTGAAGGAGGTGACCTAGGATTATGAGTACTAGTGAGAGAAGGTGGTCATGTCCTTTATCATTGGCTCAGATGGAGAATCTCTTCCATTTCGTGGCTTAGACAGACTTATTAGCAGGCTTCTTGCTCTGGACCAAGATGTTTCCAGACCTCTGTACAGCAGTTCCTGTCATGACACTTAGTGAAATCCCTACATCCAACAATGCTAGGATTGAGATGGGGGATCTGGCCCTGGATCTGAGACAGAAGGTCCTGTACATTTCGAAGTGGAACTGGTGGATGTATAGACAGACGTAGCAGGTCTGCAAACCAAAAAACAGTCTTGTGAGGAGGGAGCTATAAGGATTACTGTAGTTTTGTCTTGCCTGATCTTCTGGAAGACCTTGAGAATGAGAGGAGTGGGAGGAGGGAAGGCATGCAGGAATCTTTTAAATCAACTCATGAGGAAGGCAATCTATGGGAGAAACTGGACTCCTGAATCATCTGGAATAGAACAGTTAGCTCGATCTATTTTGTAACTAACTGGAGCTATGTGGGGAGAGCCCCACCTGGTAAAGAAAGGCTGGAGAATGAAATGTTCCAGGAACTACTGATGGTGACCTGAATACTGCCTACTCAGATAGTAGGCCAGGTTATTATTTACTCTAAGGAAGATGGAGGTTCTATAGATATTAAATGCACCAGTTCCACACCTTGATGGTTTCCTGATACAAAAGAGACAACTGAAATCCAGTGTGTAGATTGATATACTACAGGGGTGTAATCTGGGGAATAAACAATTCTCAGGCCAGGCAAATTGGCTGGACTTCTAAGACATTTGTGTGTAGTATGTGGAGTCTTGTCAGTTTCACAGACCTTGTCTGTAGGTGATCCAGAGAGAAGATATATGTTACCAGAGTTGTTGAAGGGCATAGTGGGCGGAATGAGATGCTGTCATAAATATAAAGGGAAGGGTAAACCCCTTTAAAATCCCTCCTGGCCAGAGGAAAAATCCTCTCACCTGTAAAGGGTTAAGAAGCTAAAGGTAACCTCGCTGGCACCTGACCAAAATGACCAATGAGGAGACAAGATACTTTCAAAAGCTGGGAGGAGGGAGAGAAACAAAGGGTCTGTGTCTGTCTGTATGCTGCTTTTGCCGGGGATAGAACAGGAATGGAGTCTTAGAACTTTTAGTAAGTAATCTAGCTAGGTATGTGTTAGATTATGATTTCTTTAAATGGCTGAGAAAAGAACTGTGCTGAATAGAATGACTATTCCTGTCTGTGTACCTTTTTTGTAACTTAAGGTTTTGCCTAGAGGGATTCTCTATGTTTTGAATCTAATTACCCTGTAAGATATCTACCATCCTGATTTTACAGAGGTGATTCCTTTACTTCTATTAAAAGTCTTCTTGTAAGAAAACTGAATGCTTTTTCATTGTTCTCAGATCCAAGGGTTTGGGTCTGTGGTCACCTATGCAAATTGGTGAGGATTTTTATCAAACCTTCCCCAGGAAGTGTGGTGCAAGGGTTGGGAGGATTTTGGGGGGAAAGACGTGTCCAAACTACTTTTCCCAGTAAACCCAGTTAAAGTTTGGTGGTGGCAGTGGAGATCCAGGGACAAAGGATAAAATTAATTTGTACCTTGGGGAAGTTTTGAAAGTAAGCTTAGGAGGTTTTTCAGCAAGTCCCCACATCTGTACTCTAGAGCTCAGAGTGGGGGAGGAACCTTGACATGGTGGCAGAGTGGTGGGATTATCTTGAAATCAATTTGAGATTTTTTTGAACCAGAAAAACAGATTTTAAAAAGGAAATATTTTTTTTCCTTTGGGGCTGCTGGAAAGGAGGTCCAACTGAAAGCAGCTAGTTTTTTCTCTGCTTTGGTGCCAGAGCGGAGACAAAAGGGGATTATCTTTGTGAATTGCAGGTTTTCTTTGCTTGGAGGCAGGGTACTTAACCTCCTACAGGGAAATTCACAGTCTTCGCAAACCAGAAGTTTTTTTTCCCCCTAAAAGTAAATCGGGGGGTGTTCTACCCATTTGCCTGGAGACAAAAGTGGCAGGGGTTTTTTTTTATTTAGGATTTTGATTTTTTTTTTTTTGTTTTACAAAGAGCACAGGTTTGAAAAGGAATTTTTTTCCTTTGGGCTGCTGGTAAGCAGGTTTCCAAGTAGTTGAAGGTTTTTTGCTTTGATTTGGGGCCAGAGCAGAGACAAAGGGAATTGTCTTTTTCTGTAGGCTGACAATCACTATCAGAGAATAGGTATCCTATTCCAGCACAGCAAAAATTTACAGCCAAGTTTTGTTTGTTTATTTCTAAACCTCGCTTGTAAAATTAGTTAAAAACAGAGAGGTTAGGATGACAGAATCCATGGCACAACAAAAGATGGAATTAGCCAGATTTCAGGCCGAGGAAAAACAAAAGGAACATGAAAGACAGATAGAACTCATGCAGCTGGAGAAGGAGGTACAGAAGGCTGCCCACAGGAGGGAAATGGAGGCAAGGAAGCATGTGGAGGAGGAGAAGGAAAAAGAGAGGAAGCATGTGGAGGAGGAGAAGGAAAAAGAGAGGAAGCATGCACTGGAGATGGAGAAGGTAAAGGCTCAGCAGAATATACCAACAAACCCTAGCAATCCTTCTCCAGGTACCACTTCCCATCCCAGAAAGTTCCCCACCTACAAGGCAGGCGATGATACTGAGGCCTTCTTAAAAAACTTTGAAAGGGCCTGCCTTGGGTACAGCATCTCTACCGACCAATACATGGTAGAGCTGAGGCCTCAGCTCAGTGGACCCTTAGCTTAAGGTGGCAGCTGAAATGCCTAAAGAACACATGAACAAGTATGAACTGTTTAAATCCAAGGCAAGAGTCAGAATGGGGATAACACCCGAGCATTCTCGTCAGAGGTTCAGAGCCCTAAGGTGGAAACCAGACGTGTCATTTACCCGACATGCCTACCACATTGTGAAACATTGGGATGCCTGGATATCAGGAGCAAGTGTTGAATCTCCAGTAAATTTGCCCTTCCTAATGCAAATGGAAAATTCTTAGAGGGTGTTCCTGAGGAAATAGAAAGATACATCCTAGATGGGAAGCCCAAAACTATAATCAAGGCAGGAGAGATTGGAGCCAGATGGGTGGAGGTGGCAGAGAAGAAGAAAACTGGTCACAGTTGGAGCGGAGACCAGAAGGGACAACCCCAGACCACACCCTATTACCGGGGGCCGCCCAAAGCCCCACCTACCTCCCAAAGAACCCTCCAGACACCTTATCGTCCCACCACCCCGTTCTCCAGCAACCCACCTCGCCCCAGTGACCTGTCAGCTGGACGATGTTTTAAATGTAACGAGCTGAGGGGAGGGATAGCTCAGTGGTTTGAGCATTGGCCTGCTAAACCCAGGGTTGTGAGTTCAATCCTTGAGGGGGCCATTTAGGAATCGGGGGCAAAAATTGGGGATTGGTTCTGCTTTGAGCAGGGGGTTGGACTAGATGACCTGCTGAGGTCCCTTCCAACCCTGATATTCTATGATTCTATGTAAAGGTCAACTGCCCCAAGAACCCCAACAGATTACAATTCATTGCACCGGAATCACACCAGAGGTCCGCAGGCCCAGATACCTCCCAGATACCTTTGGAGCAGAGGGAAACTGTGAGTGTGGGCGGGAAGAAGGTCACCACATGGAGGGACACCGGAGCACATGTGTCAGCTATCCATGCTTCCTTAGTGGACCCCAATTTAATCAACCCAGAGATCCAAGTGATGATTCAACCCTTCAAGTCCAACTCTTTCGATTTGCCTACAGCCCAAGTTGCCTGTCCAGTACAAGGGCTGGTCAGGAACGTGGACTTTTGCAGTCTGATGATTATCCCATCCCCATGCTGTCGGGGGAAGACTTGGCCAATCATGTGAAGTGGGCCAAGAGGCTGGGAATAGTCACCCGTAGCCAGGCTAAACAAGCCGTGAGGCCTAGCTCTGTTCCGGAAACTTCTATCAGGACCCTGTCAGAGGTGATGGACCCGGACCCCAGTCCAAGGTCTGCAACAGCAGTAGTGGATCCAGTCCCAGAGACCCAGACGGAACCAGAACCGGAACCAGCGGAACAACCAGCACCAGACACATTGCCAGCACTGAATCCAGTACTTGCAACCTCAACACCAGAGGGCCCCACCGAACCTGAACCGGCAGCAGCCCATAACCCTACACCAGAGGCTCAGCCGGAGCCTGAACCCCAACATAGTGTCCCAGCAAAGAGCGGTTCACAGTCAACGGAAACAGCCCCATCCCCTACATCGCTTCTAGAGGGACCAAGCATAGGTCCACAATCCAATGAGGAACTGATGTCTCCAGCATCAAGGGAACAGTTCCAGACCGAACAGGAAGCAGATGAAAGCCTCCAGAGAGCTTAGATGGCGGCACGGAGCAACCCACTGCCTCTCAGCTCTTCTAATCGATCCAGGTTTGTTGTAGAGAGAGGACTTTTATACAAGGAAACTCTTTCTGGTGGACACCAGGAAGACTGGCATCCTCAGAGACAGTTGGTAGTTCCAACTAAATACCGGGCCAAGCTCTTGAGCTTAGCCCACGATCACCCTAGTGGCCATGCTGGGGTGAACAGGACCAAAGACCGTTTGGGGGAGTCATTCCACTGGGAGGGAATGGGCAAGGATGTTTCTACCTATGTCCGGTCTTAAGTATGCCAAAGAATGGGAAAATCCCAAGACCAGATCAAAGCCCCTCTCCAGCCACACCCCATCATTGAAGTTCCATTTCAGAGAGTAGCTGTGGATATTCTGGGTCCTTTTCCGAAAAAGACACCCAGAGGAAAGCAGTACATACTGACTTTCATGGATTTTGCCACCCGATGGCCGGAAGCAGTAGCTCTAAGCAACACCAGGGCTAAAAGTGTGTGCCAGGCACTAGCAGACATTTTTGCCAGGGTAGGTTGGCCCTCCGACATCCTCACAGATGCAGGGACTAATTTCCTGGCAGGAACTATGGAAAACCTTTGGGAAGCTCATGGGGTAAATCACTTGGTTGCCACTCCTTACCACCATCAAACCAATGGCACGGTGGAGAAGTTTAATGGAACTTTGGGGGACATGATACGTAAATGAGCACTCCAATGATTGGGACCTAGTGTTGCAGCAGTTGCTCTTTGCCTACAGAGCTGTACCACACCCCAGTTTAGGGATTTCCCCATTTGAACTTGTATATGGCCGTGAGGTTAAGGGGCCATTACAGTTGGTGAAGCAGCAATGGGAGGGATTTACACCTTCTCCAGGAACTAACATTCTGGACTTTGTCACCAACCTACAAAGGTTGTAGACATGCAGTCTCAGATCTGCATTTGGGACTTTGTATCAAATGCTGTTTCAGTTAACAAAGTTAGTAATTTATGACACTGGTGCTCCAATGGGATACAGGAAATTCATCCATGTAATGCCCACTACCATTAAAGAGTTGGAGGGGGAGTCTTTGGAGAGGAGAATACATCCTGAGGCGTAGGAGGGGTCAGCTGCATTCATTCTTGATGACACTCATAGGTATATGTGATGGGGCAGCATGCCGCGCACCTGATGTGGCCAGAAATCTGATTCCTCTTCCTTGGTTAAGAACCTGCTGGGAACAGCGCTGATTCCTTCTGACTTATGACCAGAAACAGCCTCAGTGACAACAATTATTGGGACACAGACTTGTTCTGGGAACTGCGACTTCTAGTCCCCTGGCTCCCTGTGGCCCTGACTGATGGCCTCATCTGGCGGATACTTCATGGAGTTTGCCTCAGCTGATGGGCTGTGTTTCTCCACTGCTGAGAGCTCAGCACACTGTCTCTTCCCTTCAGTGATGTGTTGCAGGGACCTGACCGCAGAACAACCCGAATCTAGTTAAAATCATAAATCAGGAGAGAAAATGCGCTGATGGTTAAAAGCTGCTATGTCTGCACAACACCTCCAGCCTGGTACTCAGTAAAAGCTACAGCGCTGGTCCCGTGTGTCATTGCAAAGAAGTGAAAATGCCTTATGTGCAGATGCATCCTCTGCCAACAGGGTCCATTCTGCTCTGCCCCTGTCTCGGGCATATCCTCACCCACCCACTGCGGGGCTCTGGCCCTCTAACTCCTTTCCAGCTATGTCTCAGTTTTCCTTCCTAAGCCCAGTCTGCACTAACATATTTGTGAGACTCTCCCAACAGGCGCTATCCCCAGTGCAGCTTGCCCGGAAGGAGCAGTGGCGGAGCGTTAGTGCCAACCAGCTGCTGGCATATTGATGCCTTTTTGTTAACACCGAGGGTTAGAGGACACAATGGTTAAATCAGCAATGGCCACTCTATACTAGCGCTCCCAGCATTGCTGCTTCTAGGGAAGCTACACTGGCAAGAGATCATCCCCCCCCACACTAGTTTAGATAGGCTTAAGGGGTCAGTTAGGCCCAGATCCTCAAAGGTATCTAAGCACCTAACTCCCACTGAAATCAGTGAGAATTAGGTACTTAAATATCTGTAAGGATCTAGGCCTTAAAGTTTGATCCTTTTGATGGTCAAGGTTTTGACCTGGCCATCATAACCTCAGGCACCCAAAAGAAGCTGAGGAAGGATAATTTAGCCACTGGTTACTCTCAGAACTAGGACTGTGCAGGACTAGGGTTAGGAAACAGCAGGGCTCTGTCCATGTGTGCGTGTGTGTATGCATACACTGCTGTTATAGGCAGGTAGTCCCAAAGCCCACAAAGGAGAGAGCCTGGCAAGAAAAAGCTGGTGAAGATGTGTGTGAGGTTTTCAAAGGCTCTTTCAGGTGATTAGCTCTTTGGGGCAGAGAGGAATTTGCTGTTGTTTGGAAAGTGCCCGGTGCACTGTGGGCAGCAGTACTGTGTCTGTGTGTGTGTTGTACAATTGATGTTATAGGCAAATAAAACTAAAGTGTGTGAAAGGAAGACTGGCAGGAAAAGCTAGTGAAGATCCTCCTCTACACTATGCAGTGCCATTCTGAACAGTCAAAGCGAGGCTACACTTGTCAGAGCACAGTATGTGATGCACCAGCTGCGCTTTTTTTTATTGCTTATCTGTCAGCTGGCATATTTCCATCATTGGCATTAGGTTGCCCCAGTAATTGCTGGGAATTAGTAATACCTAGCTCTTATATAGCGAAATTCACTGCAAATCACCATCACTGAGCTATACAATCCCCTTGCATAGAATCATAGAATATCAGGGTTGGCAGAGACCTCAGGAGCTCATCTCGTCCAACCCCCTGCTCAAAGCAGGACCAATCCCCAACTAAATCATCACAGCCAGGGCTTTGTCAAGCCTGACCTTGACAACCTCTAAGGAAGGAGATTCCACCACCTTCCTAGGTAATCCATTCCAGTGCTTCACCACCCTCCTAGTGAAAAGTTTATCCTAACGTCCAACCTAAACCTCCCCCATTGCAACTTGAGACCATTACTCCTCGTTCTGTCATCTGGTACCACTGAGAACAGTCTAGATCCATGCTCTTTGGAATCCCCTTTCAGGGAGTTGAAAGCAGCTATTATGAGGTTTCCTCATGCTCTGAGCATCTCCTACCTGATAAGGAGTCCTCGGGGGCAACATGTTAATGGAGCTGATGCAGCTGAACCCAGTATTCACCAGTCCCTCCCACAGCAAAGTTTCTATGTGAGCAATGTTTTGTTCTGGTGGTGGTTTCTCTCAGACCTGCAGTGAACCACATGAATGGGCATTAGGTCATGAGTCTCCAGACTGTGTTGTCATTGCAGCTAATGCCGAGCAGTGTTCCCAGGGAGAGCGATCCAAAGGCAGGCCGGTTGGATGGTGCTGTGTATGAGGTAGTGGCAGTGTGTTCCTTGGCTGCTGAGGTACATCCGAGGCTTGTCACATGGGTGGGTGGGGGTTGGTAGCAGTTTGGGCAGCTCTGGGCACGTTGGGAGCTGGGAGAGAGCTAAGCCCTGGACAGGGGCAGTAGCTGGAACCTGGGGGAGGTGAGTTTGGCACATCTCCAGGGAGCTGAGAGACTTTTCATCAGCTCAGGAGGGATTTCATGCGTCAGTTTATGCCAGCGTGGGTGGGGCTCTGAGGCAGGGAGCTGTCTGCAGACTCCACCATGCTCTAGGTCTCTTGTTTTCTCCCCTCATTGGCCAGGGAGGGCAGAGCTGGGACCGGATTTGCTCTCCCAGGAGTTTACAAAACCCCCTTTCACAGGGTGAGAAATCTTCCCAGAAATATCCCTTAGCTTCCTACTGATTATCTGGGAACCAAGCTGCAAAAGGCTCTTGTGCCCTTCCCATCCACATGGGTGGGACTGGCCCCTACAGGCAAGGCTAGTTTGAAGGCTGTTCCCTGAGCAGGCATAGGACACAAGTGAGGACAAGCTAGTCAGGGAAAGGCAACCAGGAGGCTACTCAGTCACTGACAATTTAGATGTTGGGTCAGGTTCTCTCTGAAACTTTCACACACAAAAATCCCTATTGACCGGGACTGAAGCTGAGGCTCTGCAGGCACCAAGGGACTGTGCTGGGAGGGTGAGATGGGGGTGCAAAGTGGGGTCTCACCCCGCAGCTCTGGCTGCCCTGGGCAGGGAGTGGTGGCTGCACACTCACCACAACACCGTGTCTCTCAGGAGTTACAATACATACATTTTTACAGGCAAGTTCCCAGAAAGTTCCCGTGCCTGGAGCTGGTCAATCCCATGATCCTCTCTGCCCCAGCATTCCTGAATGAATCAACTGAAATTCAAGCCTGCTCCAAATCCCCAAGGCCTGCCTGTGGTCCTGGAAAAGGGAGCAGAGCAAGAGCACAAGGAATTTAGGGCTGTCCACAGTGCCCTCAAGAGCACCATTGGGTGTGAAACCCAAGGCAGTCGTGGGTCTGCATCTCTTTGATAGGACTAGTGACAGAGGACATGTCTGCTGCTGTGTGAAAGATGCAAGCCAGAGGGCATGTTTTCAAACAGCAGCCTTTTGCCTCCTGGTCCCCCTGTCTAGGAGCTGGACCTTCTTCCGGGGCACAGGACAGTCAGGGAGCCTGCCTTAGCGCTGCTGAGCTGCTGACCAGGAGCTGCCTGAGGTAAGCACATGCCCCTGCCCCAGCCCTGAGCCCATCCCAACCCAGAGCCCCTTCCTGAACCCCAAGCTCCTCATCCCTGGGCCCAGCCCAGAGCCTGCACCCCAAGCCCAGAGCCCATACCCCTCCTGCACCCCAACCCCCTGCCTCAACCCACAGACCCCTCCTGCACTCCGAATCCCTCGGCCCCACCCCCAGCCTGGAGCCCTCCCACACCCTGAACCCCTCATTTCTGGCCTCACCCCAGAGCCCGCACCCCCAGTTGGAGCCCTCACCCCCTCCTGTGCCCGAACCTCTTGCCCCAGCCCAGTGAAATGAGTGAGGGTGGGGGAGGGCGAGCCATTGGGGGAGGGGGAATGTGGTGAGTAGGGATGGGGCCATGGGAAGGGGCGGGGCAGGGGGTGGTGCTTCGGGAAGAGGCGGTGCTAGAGTGTTCAGTTGTGTGCAATTAGAAAGTTGGCAACCGTAGCACTGTAGCCAAGTGGCAACTCTTCAAAATGGGACCTAATGCAACCTCCCCACCCCCTGCTTCAGCCCCTACCCCCAGCAGCACCCACCCCTGACAGCAGCAAAGCCAATTTGTGTGTGGGCTGGGCTGGGCTGAGCGGCCTTTCTCTGGCCCTAGTGAACTTGAGACCTGTATAATGGGGAAACCCCCTCTGATTGGCTGCCTGCCCTACCCTCCCACCTCCTGGGGCACAGCAACCAATCAGAGCTGCTGCAGGAACAGCTCTCTCCCTGCCTCCCTTCCTCTCCCCAGCAGTGCAAAGATACTCTCGTGGGGGGCGGGGGGCAGGAGGAGCAGAGCTTCCCCAGGCTGCTGGGCTCTTTAGCTTCATCCTCCCCCCAGCCCTCCCACAAACATGGGTTTGGGTTGCTGAGGGGCGAGGAGGCTAAAAATCCCAGCAGCCCAGGGTGGCTCCACTCCTCCTCCCCTCTCCCCTCCTGTGGACAATAGGGACAAGTTGATGTGTCTGCTCCCTTCCGCCTCCCGCAACAGCCAGCGGGGAAGGGGCATAGGAGGGATGGGGGGGCTGACCTGAAGGGGATGTGGAGGTTGGGGGCAGAATTACTTGCTGGGCAGGGGCTAGGCAGATGGAGGGTGTGAGCTCCAGCAGTGGGGACAGAACCGCCTGCCCCAATACATTTGGGAGCATTGGCAACACTTATTGTTTCGCACACACACAGTGGGTGAGGTAGTTTGGAAATCAAAAGACCAAAAAACACAATATAATTCAGATAAATTCTCATGATTTGTTGGGGGCTGACTCATGGGTTTTGATCTGTCGAGTCTGGCAATACAGAACAGCTCCCCTCACGCGGGACAGCTCCCAGATATCCACGTCCTGCCTCACTCACACAAAGTCAACCTCTCCTGCACCTGGGGGTCTGGCCAGCCCACCCTGCTGTGCTGGGAATCATGGCGGGCGGGCAGGGGGAGGAGGGGAAGATGGGGGTCGGCCTGAGTATGCCCGCCCTCTAGTAGGGCTGGGCTCTTTCTGCATGGGATGTGTGTGTGTGGGGGCGGGGGGGCTCTGAGTCCCCTAGGCCCGTATGAACTGCTCAGCTCACCAATATGGAGCATTTGCTTGTCATTGCCTAGGAGGCTCATGTGGAAATTGAGTCACTGACATGGGAAGGGATGCACATTGTCACGCTGCAGCTCAGGCACAGAGCCAGGGAAAGAAGTCAGGAGTCCGGGCTCCCAGATCCATCCCCCTCACCGTCATGCCCTAAGCCCCACTCCTGCTGGGGGCCCAATGTGGCTGGGAACCCATGTCACTCACAAACCCATTTTGCAGTCAGGCTCAGCTGGTGGCTTCCATTCCCAACTGGACCCAGTGCAGTTCATTCCCCTGCAAGGTGCCCACAGGGAGTTTCTGCACTCAGTGAGTCCCATGGTGGGGAGGGGAATTGTGCTGACACCATCTCCCCACTCTGGAAGAGTGCAGCTGCCCTATGGCCCTTGCTGGCCCCCATCCCATGCAGCCTGAGCCATAGCCCAGGGCTGGGGCAATGCAGGAAGGTGCTACTCTTCTGCAACTCTCCATCCACACCTAGTGCTGTCAATGGGCCATTTAACCCCAGGGACACCATGGACTGAGTGCTCTGCACGTGCAGCCCATGCCTGAGCCCAGGGATGGAGGCACAAGGAGAGTCCACTGGGACAGAGAGAGTAAAATGCATCCTGCACTGAGCCCACAGCCCACTTCTTGCAGCACAGGTCCCTACTGGGGCATTGGGGTCAGTGCTGACTGTCAAGGGAGAGCGCTCTCCACTGAGTACTATTTTGCTCCCTTGTGTGTGTGTGTATGCACGTGTGGGTGTGTAAGTGTGTGGGTGGTGAGGAGAAGTCAGGGTGGCATCAGGGATGGTTCATGGCAGTGGATGACATGGGTAGCACAAAAAGATCAGGCTGGCAGGTGGGACTTGGGGAAGGATCCTGGCAGTGAGAGACCCTCCTTGATCCAAACTAGATCTGCCTCCCCAGTATCCAAATCCCCTAATTCCAGGGCCATGGCAGCTCCATGAAACCCAGCTGCCCAGTTCCCTGTGCCTCTTCTCCCTGCTGCTGGAGCCCCCAGATTTGCACTTCCCAGCCCACGCTCCAGTGGTCAGAATCCTGGATATTAAGGTGCTGTCTGGGCCGTAGGAGATGGGTGGGATGAGTTCTTGGGCAGCAGGATGCTGACTCACATTGCACTCTGTCATCTGGCTGGTGGTGGGGGTGGGACCCTGCCTCGCACGTTTGGGAAGGGGGCCAGCAGATTCCAAAGCGATGGCATAGAGAAAAATGACCTCACAGCACAACTGGCCTGTGCAGCTGGCAGCAGCAACTGAGAGCCCTACCTATGCTTGGGAGCTGGGTGAGCACATGGCCCCAGCCCCACTTTCATGGGAACAGAGCAGCCACCCCCATCCTGCACCACTGTCTGGCACAGCTTGGCCTCCTGCTGGGACTGGGCAGGGGTGCTGACAGGTCAGAGGTATATTAATAGTAGGAGAAGGGAGAGGGATCTCCCACACCCTAGCTTCAGGCTCCAAGCAGGCTGGTGCTCTCTGGAAGGGGGGAGCAAATGCAGCCCACCCAGCAGAGCTGGGCATCATGGGACCATAGCGCCTGTGCAGAACTGCCAACAGTGTCATTCTATCCAAATTCTAATAGCCTATTTGCATATATGTAAATAGCTTACATATTACCATAAACTTCACCTTAAAAATAGTTTTAGTGCTGGTGAAAGGCATCAGCATGAGAGTCCTGGTAAACAGAGCCCCGTTTGTATGCAGGAAAACCATCCCCACATACAGCTCTGCCAGCTGCTCTCAGCATTGGTGTGGTGTGGGGCTGCTGTCACTGGGGTGCACCGGAGCAGCTCGTTCTCTCTAGCCCAGGCAGTTCTTGGTATCTCTGCTGAGTTTGCTTGTTTGTGCAGAGCGAGGATGGGGGTGAATTTGTGAAAAGGGAGCTGAAGATGAGACCCACCGAACAAATTTCACATAGGGGCTACTAATTGGCCATTAGCTGGGAACAGCTGTTAGTGCTGTTGTACGGGGCTAGATTCACACTGGGGAATAGCAGATGAGAGGCTCTGTAGCCTGTTAGAGATGTCCTGGGGCAGTAAGTCCCAGCCGTTGCTAATGTTGCACTTGCCAGAGAGAAGCAGATTTCTGTTTTAGGGGGCAGAGTTAAGGTTCTCCAGCTAACTGAAAATCTTTGCCTAGCCTTTGAGTATTTGACTTTGCAACCTTAATGTTCTTGTAATGTTGTTTATTTGTGTGCAATTTCCTAGGTTCCTTTTGTATACAAAGGTAAACACAAATTCTATTAAATGTAACTATAATGACTTCTTCATTATGCATCATCAGCAGGGTTTGAACACTGAGCCTTCCGCATTGACGGCTATGCTTAAGCTACAGCATTGAGTACATTTACTGGTAGCTGAAGAAGGCTGGGCAGGGGGAACCAGGTGCTGGATCTGGGAGGTTGTTTCGGGGGACGTCCAGCTCCGCTATATCCGCCCTCATATAGTGGCAGTTCCCGGTTGTTCCTGGTGCAGTATCTGTTGCTGCTGCTGCTTTTGCAGTATAGCTGCATGTCTGGCTCTCGAGAACGTCCATGTTCAGTTATTATTTTTGTAGCGGTTGCTTTTCTGACGAGGAGGTCCTTAAAGGACATTCGGTCACCAATTTCATGATATTTGTTGTTCCTTCAAACATAACAGGAGACCACATGAAGGCTGTCATCTCCTCCCCCAATGCATGGAAGGTGTCAATGTTTCCTCCACAAATGGAAAATTAAAGAATCACTAAATTGTGATTGTGGTGAAGTACAAACTATCCAACACATTATGGACAACTGCCCCATTTGTACTTAGAGTGGTGGCATTAAGGGGATCCACGTAGCAATCCCAGAAGTATTAGAATGCCTTTCGAATGCCATAAGAAAGATGATTTTGGTCGCTGCCTATGCTTCCTGAGGAAGGCATGCAAGAGAAGGAAAATGGCGATAGTTAACATGTTATATCTTAGCCAAACACAGCAGAATTTCACAGGGCAAAGAAGAGGCAATGTTGTGGCTCAAGGACTTTTCTGCTGCAGAATATCAAAGCTCAGCAGCACCAAAAAGCAGTAGTAGCAGTGGGGGGACGGACGTGAGAGCTTCTCAAAGAAAGGAATCTTTTATAATGGAAAACTTTTGGCAACCTAAATATAAGGGACACTAACAAACCCCCTATAGTATAATTCCTGCCCTGCCCATGGGCTATCAGCAGGGTTTGAGTGCAGGACCTGTAGATCTATCGCATAGGAGGAATGGCTGGTGAATTGCTGTTATCCAACCATAGAGGAAGACACAGCACCCACTTTGCTAGTGGGATAGACAACTCTGTGAGACGCCAGAGGAATGTTGGCTGTTAGGATTCCTGGGTTATGCTCCAGAGTAACAGGCTTCAGAGTGGTAGCCGTGTTAGTCTGTATCAGCAAAAAGAACGAGGAGTACTTGTGGCATCTTAGAGACTAATACATTTATTTGAGCATGCCCACGAAAGCTTCTGCTCAAATAAATTTGTTAGTCTCTAAGGTGCCACAAGTCCTCCTCCTTTCTTTCTGGGTTATGTTCATGATTCTCGGTGCAAAGTGTGGTCTATTGGTTAGAGACAGCATAGTTAAGTACATAGTTTGGACCATTCCTTCTGAAAGGCAGCATGACACGCTGGCTGAGACTTGGCTTTGCCGTATCAGAAACCTGGGTTCTTTCTCCAGCTCTGCCTGTACTGACTGTGTCCAGTCTCCCAGTTACCTGAGTGGTGAAATGGGTGCATGACAGGACAGGTAGATGTGTGAGGCCTTAGTTGGTGATAACGGTTGTGAAAGCGCACAAATGCTGATTGCAGTCAATAGAAGAACAAGGGCTAGAACTCCCAGCCTGCATCTCAGTGCCTCAGCCCCCAAATACAGCACATGATGTTTCCTCTGAGCTCCGGGAACGCGTGACAAACCCGCTGCATGTATGAATGGCATACGAGATGCATATCGTTCAGCAACTCTGCCCCTGGCTGCCACACGCTGGCTCACTGCCCTGCCCCTCAGCTTGCCTGGCAGTGCAATGGCAGCTCCATGGAAAGAGGAGGACGTGGGAAAGGAGGGTGAATGGCACCGGGGGTGGGTGCAGAGGCCTCACAGAGCTCCTGATGGACGCTGGAGTGGAGCCCCATCTGACATGGCTTGAAGCACCAAATGAAAATCCCCTCCTTGCTCCCCACTGACAGCATTGCTTGCCCACCAGCCCAGCCCACCGAGCCTGGATCCCAGCTGCTCCTGTCCCAGAGTCCTTGCTGTTTCCCTGCAACCTGGAGTCCCATACAAATCTACCTATCCATCTATCATCTCTTTGTCCATCACTATGGTAGCTGAGCGAGTAATGGGACCCTTTGCAGACAGGCCAAGGGCCAAACATGGAAACTGAAGAGTGACTCTAAAGCAGGTACCTCCAGGTGTGGGGAGTGGTGTGCAGAGGGTTTTGTGCCCCCTTCCCTGGAACACACCAGGGTACATTCTCCAGGAGCTGCTGAGCTGGGGTCTCCCCTGCTCTGAGTGGCACCAGCATTGGGCTGGAGCAGTGCATTCCCCAGGAGAGTTCCTCTGCTGGTGGGAGCCCTCTGGCCATCAGCCCCAGTGCACCATGCTTGCACCCAGCCCAAAGCCATGGCTGCAGTGGGCTTTGCAGTACAGAATGCCCTGCATCCAGCTCTGCCCCGCAGTACAGTGACGCTCCCCACCCTGGGTCTGAGTGGGTTGACTGGGGCTGCTTCCCCTCCACAGAAATTGCCAGGAAAGGATTAGCAGTGGGCTGGGTCCCTGCAAGTGGAGGGGATCCTTCAGCCATGGCGGTTGAAGCCAGAGGAAGCTGCTTGTTGGTGGGACACAGACCCAGATGAGGCTATGGCAGCTGCCTTGTCCCTGAGCCAAACACAAAGCGAGAGTCACAGTCTTGATGGACTGTGGAAAGGACACGGGAAAGCAGGTTGTTAGAAAGTCAGTTATGAAACTGAGAGTCAGGATACCTGGGTTCCAGCTGCAGCTTTGGGAGGGAAGTGGTCTCTAGTGGTTAGAGCAGGATGCTTGGGAGGCAGGACTGTTCTATCCCCAGCACTGGGAAGGGACTATTGTTTAGTCGTTAGGGCACCCAGGGGTGGGTGGGAGGGGAAGAGGAGGTGTCAGGACTGCTGGGTTCTATTGCTGGCTTTGTCCCTTAATCTCTGTGTGACTTTGAACAAGTACCCAAGGCCAGTGTTCAACAGTGGCCTCTGATTTGCATCATAAAAATGGAGGCATCCACAATCAGAAGCCACATTGTTCTTAGCCTCTCTGTGCCTCAGTTTCCCCATGTGTATATGATGACTGAGTTGTTAGGGGGCTGGCAGGGCCTGTGTACAATGGGATCATGCAGCCCTAGCAGGGTGCCTCCCTATCAGCTACCCCAGCATGTGGCTCTCAGACACCCATCCAGCCAGGCCCAGGATCCCCATCTTTCTGCTGTGGTTGCTCAGGTCCCACCAGCACAGGGGCTCCCTACATTCCACGTTGAAGGCCTTTCCCCATCACATGGGTTGGCCCAGGCAGCCTTCAGGCATGGGATGTGGAGGGGGAGCTGCTCTCATCAGCCCCAGCTGCCACGGGATCTTTGTTGCATCAGCCACCCAATCACAATACCCAGAGCCCTTCTCTTGCCCAGGTGCAGGGGCAAAGCCCTGATCCTGATGAACTGTGCTCCTTTTGCCCTCTGCTCTCCTGACCTGCCTGTGAGGCACAGGGGATGAGGCTGGTTCCCCAAGGGATTGTGGGTCTGTAACAGGCCAGGTGGGTCTCTCCTCACTGCCTTCCCATCAGGCAGGGCACCCAGTGACAGGCCCTTGGTGAAATATCCCTCCCTCTGGGCAGCACACAGAAGGGCTGAGTCCCTGTGCTGGAGAAGAGCAGCCCCAGAGCCCCGGGCACTTGTGCTTGCAGAGGCCACACGGCTCTCCATGGTGAGGGACAGCCTCTGTCTTTCTCCACTGCCCCTTGTCAGTCCCCCAGACAGCGCTGCCTTCCCAGGGATCCCAGAGCAGTGGCAGTGAGAGCTGAGCATGGGCACGTCACCTGTGCTGCTCTGGTCATGTAGAACAGGGAGCAGAGCACTCAACTGCCATGCGAGAGCCACAGGACTTATCCCCATGCCAGAGACGCAGCTGCACATACACAGGCCTCACAGTCACCAGCTAAACAGCACGCAAGCGGCACTGACCATCTGCTCCAAAACACAGGCCCCTGCTCCACGGTCACGTGCTGTGATCTGGGTCACGTCAGTGCCATCACTGGGAGCAGATTCTCTCTCTTCCCACAAGTCCATGATGAGGAGAAAACAGCTAAGTCCCGGCCAAGGAGACAACCTCTACACAGGGGTCAGCTGGCTGCAGCTGTGGGGCATACCCCTGGGTAGGTCAGTGCAGCTGCCATTGTGGATTTCCATCTTCCCCTGTGGCACCAGCAGATGCAACGGTCACTGTGAATTGGCTGGGCCCACGAGGCCCCACTGTGATAGAATCGTAGAATCACAGAATATCAGGGTTGGAAGGGACCTCAGGAGGTCATCTAGTCCAACCCCCTGCTCAAAGCAGGACCAATCCCCAACTAAATCATCCCAGCCAGGGCTTTGTCAAGCCTGACCTTAAAAATATCTAAGGAAGGAGATTCCACCACCTCCCTAGGTAACACATTCCAGTGTTTCACCACTCTCCTAGTGAAAAAGTTTTTCCTAATATCCAACCTAAACCTCCCCCACTGAAACTTAAGACCATTGCTCCTTGTTCTGTCATCAGCTACCACTGAGAAAAGGCCCCTGCCCCTTTCAGCCCCTCAGGCTCCCCAAGGCAGATAACTGTGACTGAAGGGACTTTTGCTGCTCAGCAGCCATGGTGCCGTTCTGGAGAGTGGTGCTGTGCTCTTCCACAGGGGGTGTGGCTCCAGAAGGCCCTTTCCTTGGGCACTGTCCCACTGATCACTGCCTCTGCAAGCATCACTGAGGGCAGGGGGCAGGGCAGGGTGGGGGTTTGAGGAGCTGAGGCGGTGCTAATGGGAGCTGATGTGGTGTCCAGTGATTACTACACAGTTAGGTCAGTTTAACTACATCACTCAGGGCCCTGAAAAATTTCACACCCTGGGTGATGTAATTAAGCCTGAGCCCTGGTGTAGACACCACTTTGCTGACCGAAAGAATTCTTCCATTGACTTAGCTACTGCCTCTCGGAGAGGTGGATTTACTACAGCGAGGGAAGAATCCCTCCTGTCTCTGTAATAAGTGTCCCCACTACTGGGCTACAACGGCGCCTGTAAGAGCTCTGCTTTGTTCTGTGTCAGGTTCCAACTTGCAACTGGCTGTGCACAGCAAGCGCTTCACAGCGCCTTGCCAGGAAAGCTCAACCCTTAAAGGCACAGTCCCCAATTCCACTGATCGAGCCCCAAACCCCAGGTGCCCTCCCAACCCCGAGCATCCCTGAGGTTCATGGGATTAAGACTCCGTGGGCAGCAGTAGCCCCATTCCAAGCACTGTGAGGGCAGAGGACCCAGTATCACCCTCCTTTCCATGTGCCCTATCAGATAGATAACACACCAGGCACCTCCCCTCTGCTGTCACCTTCAAAGCAGAAGCAGCAAGTCCCCCAGGGCCAGAAATATGGGGAGGGGGCGGAGCGTCACGCTCAGCCCCGTAATGCCTGAAAGCCCCTCCAGCTGCACAGCGCAGACTGAGCTGAACCCTGCAGCAGCAACAGGAGAAGCAGGACAGCCTGCAGCAGTCAATCCTGAGCTGCTGGAGAAGGTGAGAGCCTTGGGGCAGGCGGGGGAGTGGGGGTCATGCAGTCCAGTCACTGTCAAAGAGAAAGGATAGGCACACAAAGAGGCATGACTAGGTATCCCCAAAACCAGCACCAGAAAGCAGGGGTAATGCACTGCACAACATGGAGCCCAGCACTTCCAGACATCTAGCAGCCAGTGCCATCTGATCAACAGTGAGACTGTTACACGGTTCTGCTTGGTGAGATTGTTACGTGGCTTTATCCAGTGAGATCACTATGCAGTTCTGCCTGGTGAGATAATTTAACAGCTCTGTCCTGGTGAAACTGTTATACAGTTCTATCCTGGAGAGATCGTTAGATAGTTTTGTCGGGTAAGATTGTTACATAGTTTTATCCGGTGAGATTGTTATACTGCTCTGTCTGGGTGAAAATGTTACACAGCTTTGTCCCAGTGAGATCATTACATGATTCTGCCCAGGGAGATTAAGAACTGGTTCGCTGACTGATCTTAAAAAACCAAAGACAGATTATTAGGCCAGAAGAGACCACTGTGATCATTTAGTCGGATTCCCCCTAGAACTTCCCTGAATTAGTTCCTGTTTGAACTACAGCATGTCTTTGAAAAAATCTTTCAATCTTGATTTTAAAATTTCTAGTGTTGGAGAATCCACCATGACCCTTGTTAAATTATTCCAGTGATTAACTACCCTCATTTTTAAAAAAGTATACCTTATTTTGAGTCCGAATTTGTTGGATCTTTTTATGCCTTTGTCAGCTAAATTGAAGAACTCATTATCAAATAGGTTTCAGAGTAACAGCCGTGTTAGTCTGTATTCGCAAAAAGAAAAGGAGTACTTGTGGCACCTTAGAGACTAACCAATTTATTTGAGCATCAAATAGTTCACCATTGAGGGACTTACAGCCTATAATTAACTCACCGTTAACTTTCTCTTTGATAAACTAAATAGACTGAGTTCTTTAAGTATATCACTATAAGGCATGTATTCTAATCCTTTTATTATCGATCTTTTCTGAGCCCTCTACAATATATCAACATACTTCTTGAACTGTGGACACCAGAACTGGAAATGGTAGCCCAGTAGCGGTCAGACCTGTGCCAAACACAGAAGTAATATAGCCTCTCTACTCTGCTCTAGATTCCCTTGTTTATACAGCCAAGGACTGAATTAGCCCTTTAGGGCACAGTGTTGCATAGGGAGCTCATGTTCAGTTGATTATCCACCATGACCCCTAAGTTTTTTTCAGAGTCACTGTTTCCCAGGATAGAGTCCCCCATCCTGTAAGTATGACCTACATTCTTCATTCCTAGATGTATGACTTTACATTTGGCCATATTAAAACACTTATTGTTTGCTTGTTTACCAAGCGATCCAGATCACTCTGTATCACTGACCTGTCTTTTCATTTACCACTCCCCCAATCTTTGTGTCATCTGCAATCTTTGTCAGTAATACTTTGAAGTTTTCTTGCAGGTCACTGATAAAAATGATAAATAGCATAGGGTCAAGAACTGATCCTTACAGGATCTCACTGCAAATGACCCTATCGATAATGACTCCCCCTTTATTATTATTTTTGAGACATATCACTTAGCCAGTTTTTAATCCATTTAATGTGTGCCATATTGAATTTGTATCAATGTCATGTTGAATTTGTATGAATAGTTATCAGTAGGGAACGATCATGGAATGGGGGTGTTTCTAGTAGGGTTCCACCGGAATTGGTACTCGGCCTGACACTATTCAATATTTTTATCAATGATCTGGAAGTAAATATAAAATCACTGCTAATAAAATTTGTGAGTGACACAAGGATTGGCAGAGTGATAAATAAAGACAAGCACAGGGCAGTGATACAGAGCAGTCTGAATGGCTTGATAAGTTGGGCCAATTCAAACAAAATGTTTTTTAATATAGAGCTGGGTAAAACAATTTTGGTGAGTGGTATGTTCACCAAAAAAAAAAAAAAAAATGCCTTTTGGGGACATCAGAACTATTTGGGAATTTAGGTTGAAGTTGGCCAGAAAAGGAAATTTTTTATTTTGATGTTTCATTCTGAAACAGCGTTTTGTTTTAAATTTAGCTATTTAAAAAAAACAAAACACCAAAAAGGGTGAAACACCTCTAAAAATGATCCATAACAAAATGAAAAAAAATCACTTTGGGTCAAAAGAAATGTTTAGCTCAAACAAAAATGTTTTTTTTTTCATTTATTTTTGTTTTGATGGGAAAAACCAAAAACTCCTCAGTTTTGGTTCAAACTGAACAGATAGTTTTTTAGGATTTTCACAGTTTGGCTCCTGAACCCCAGAATTAATTATTCACTCAGCTCCATTTTAATACAGCCAAATGCAAAGTAATACACCTAGGAACAAGGAATGCAGGCCATACCTACAGAATTGGGGAGTGTATCCTGAAAAGCAGTGACTCTTAAAATGATTTACGGGGTCATAATGGACAAGTAACTCAGCATGAGCTCCCAATGCAATGGTGTGGGAGAAAGGGCTAATGAAATCCTTGGATGTATAAATAAGGCAGTAGGGTGTAGGAATAGGGAGGTGATTTGTATTTGGCATTGGTGAGACCAATACAGGAATACTGTGTCCAATTCTGGTTTCAACATTCTAAAAAGGATGTTGAAAAACTGGAGAGGGTAAAAGAGCCACAAAAATGATTTGTGGACTGGAGAAAATGCCTTAGACCTGCTCTACACTAGAAAATTAGGTTGGTTTAACTATGTTGGTCAGTGGTGTGAAAAATCCACACCCCTGAGTGGCATTGTTAAGCCGACCTAAGTCCCTATATAGACAGGGCTAGGTCAATGGAAGAAATCTTCTTTCAACCTAGCTGTTGCCTCTCTGGGAGATGGATTATGTAAATTAATGGGAGAGGCTCCCCTGTCAACTTTGGTAGTGTCTACAGCTGTGCAGCTGTACTGTTTTAAGTGTAGATAAGCCTTTAGAGTGAAAGACTTAAAGAGCCCAATCTGTTTAATTTATCAAAAGGAAGACCAGGAAGAGAGTTGATTACAGTGTACAAACACCTTCATGGAGAGAAAACATAGGATACTAAAGGACTTGTTAATCTAGCATAGAAAGGCATCACAAGAACCAGCTCCTGGAAGCTGAAGCCAGACAAATTCAAACTGGAAATAAGACACACAATTTTTTAACAGTGAGGGTGATTAACTATTGGACCAAACAACAAAAGGGATGTGGTGGAGTCTCCATCTCTTGAAATCTTTAGATCAAGACTGTACACATTTCTGGACAAACGCACCGTATCACCTGTGGGTGAACACTTTTCACAAAAGGATCACTCCATATCTGATCTTTTGGTCCTCGTCCTCAAAGGAAACCTGCACAATACCTTCACAAGATGAGCCTGGGAACTTAAATTCATAACTTTGTTAGACACTAAAAATCATGGTTTTAATAAAGACACTGGATTTATGGCTCATTACAACACTGGATTTATGCCCCTCTCCTTTTTTGTCATATTACTGCAGGAGTGTTTAATGGGCTCCTTCACCTTGAATGGTCCTTTAGAATACGTGTTAACTACTTATGCTAAACAATTTGTTCCACTTTGTATATAGCTGTAACACTCTGAGGCCTGGTCTACACCATAAAATTAGGTTGTCTTAACTATGTTGCATAGGGCTGAAAAGCCACACCCCATGGCAGTGTGGTTAAGCCAACCTAACCCTCACTGTAGACCACACTAGGCTGACAGAAAAATTTGCCCTTTGACCTAGCTACCACCTCTTGGGGAGGTGGATTATTTGTGTTGATGGGAGAGCCCCGCCCCTCCATTGGCATGGGTAGCGTCTACACTGAAGTGCTACAGTGGTGTGGCTGCAGCTGTGTCGCTGTAGCATTTTAAGTTTAGACCTAGACAGTGTACTTTTCCCAGACCTGAAGGAGAGCTTTTTGTGCCTCAAAACCTTGTCTCTCTGATCAGCAGAAGTTGGTCCAACAACAGATATTACCTTACCCACCTTGTCTCTCTGGAAGATATGCTTTAGCCAGACAAGTTATAGAGCTCGATACACAGGTAACTGTGTGAAAGTGTGAAATTCTATGGCCTCTGTCAAGGTTCCTCCCCCACTCTGAACTCTAGGGTACAGATGTGGGGACCTGCATTAAAACCTCCTAAGCTTACTTTTACCAGCTTAGGTTAAAACTTCCCCAAGGTACAAATTCATTTTATCCTTTGTCCTTGGAATATCCACTGCCACCACCAAACTCTAACTGGGTTTACTGGGAAGCGTAGTTTGGACACATCTTTCCCCCCAAAATCCTCCCAACCCTTGCACCCCACTTTCTGGGAAAGGTTTGGTAAAAATCCTCACCAATTTGCATAGGTGACCACAGACCCAAACCCTTGGATCTGAGAACAATGAAAAAGCATTCAGTTTTCTTACAAGAAGACTTAATAGAAATAGAAGTAAATAGGAGTAAAGGAATCACCTCTGTAAAATCAGGATGGTAGATACCTTACAGGGTAATTAGATTCAAAACATAGAGAAATCCCTCTAGGCAAAACCTTAAGTTACAAAAAAGACACAGGCAGAAATAGTCATTCTATTCAGCACAATTCTTTTCTCAGCCATTTAAAGAAATCATAATCTAACACATACCTAGCTAGATTACTTACTAAAGTTCTAAGACTCCATTCCTGGTCTATCCCCGGCAAAAGCAGCATACCGACAGACACAGACCCTTTGTTTCTCTCCCTCCTCCCAGCTTTTGAAAGTATCTTGTCTCTTCATTGGTCATTTTGGTCAGGTGCCGGCGAGGTTACCTTTAGCTTCTTAACCCTTTACAGGTGAGAGGATTTTTCCTCTGGCCAGGAGGGATTTTAAAGGGGTTTACCCTTCCCTTTATATTTATGACACGCCCCCCCAATCTCAGCCAGAGTGAAATATTCCTTAGATATTTCTTCCTGGAGCTCTAGGAAAAACAGAGTTAATAAGACACATGCATCTCTCAATATACTACCAAATACATAAAGACTAACAATATTTTCCACATCTCAAGGACGATTTTAACCAGTTGATTCTGGGAAACCTTCACGGGAGAGTGCATCAGCCACTCTGTTAGAAGCTCCTGAGATGTCGAAATCAAAATCTTGGAGAGCTAAACTCCACCGAAGAAGTTTTTTGTTATTTTCTTTGATGGTGTGAAGCCACTTCAGTGCAGCATGGTCGGTTTGCAGGTGGAAATGCCGTCCCCAATCATATGGGCGTAGCTTTTCCAGAGTTTAGACAATGGCGTAACATTCTTTTTTACTGACTGACTAGTTGCTTTCCCTCTCAGACAGTTTTTTTGCTGAGAAACACTACAGGGTGGAATTCTTGATCAGGTCCTTCCTGCATTAAAACTGCTCCCACACCACGCTCGGAACATCTGTGGTTACTAGGAACCGTTTGTCAAAGTCTGGGGCCCTTAGTTCAGGGTCAGACATGAGTGTCGCTTTAAGCTTGTTAAAGGCCTTCTGACACTTTTCGGTCCACTGAACGGCATTTGGCTGTTTCTTTTTGGTTAGGTCTGTCAGTGGGACCGTGATTTGGCTGTATTGCGGTACAAATTGTCTGTAATAACCAGACAAGCCTAAGAAGGATTGAACCTGTTTCTTTGACTTTGGGACAGGCGACTTTTGGATAGCATCTACTTTGGCCTGTAGGGGGCTGATAGTTCCTTGACCCACCTGGTGTCCAAGGTAAGTCACTCTGTTTAGGCCTATTTGACACTTCTTAGCCTTAACAGTTAGTCCTGCCTCCCTTATGTGCTCAAGGACTTTTTTCAGATGTTCCAGGTGTTCTGCCCAGGAATCCAAAAATATGGCCACATCGTCAAGGTAGGCGACTGCATATTCTCCAAATCCCGCTAGGAGACCATCTACAAGTCTTTGGAAGGTGGCGGGTGCATTTTGCAGCCCAAAACGGAGGACATTAAATTCATACAGCCCGAGATGTGTGATGAAGGCTGACCTATCCTTGGCAGATTCATCTAGCGGTACCTGCCAGTACCCCTTGGTTAAGTCCAAGGTAGAGATGAACTGGGCCCGTCCCAGTTTCTCTAATAGTTCATCTGTGCGTGGCATTGGATAGTTGTCTGGGCGAGTTACAGCATTTAGCTTACGGTAGTCCATGCAAAAACATATCTCCCCATCTGGTTTGGGAACTAGAACCACTGGAGATGCCCATGCACTTTTAGAGGGGCAGATTACACCCATCTGTAACATATCCTGGATCTCCCGTTCTATAGCAGTTTTAGCTTCAGGAGACACCCCGTAAGGTTGGACTTTAATTGGGCGAGCATTCCCTGTGTCAATGGAGTGGTATGCCCGTTCAGTCAGTCCTGGGGTGGCTGAGAACGTTGGCGCATAGCTAGTGCACAGCTCCTGGATCTGCTGTCGCTGCATACGCCCAAGGGTCATGGAGAGGTTCACCTCTTCCACACCACCAGCACTTTTCCCTTCATAGTAGACACCTTCAGGCCACTCAGCGTCGTCTCCTCCCTGGGCTGTAAACTGACAAACCTTTAATTCTCTGGAATAAAAGGGCTTTAGAGAATTAATATGGTACACCTTAGGCTTTCGGTTGGAAGTGGGGAATGCTATGAGATAATTAACAGCTCCCAGGAGCTCCTGGACCATGAATGGCCCTTCCCATGATGCTTCCATTTTATGGGCCTGGAGTGCCTTTAAGACCATGACCTGGTCTCCTACTTTGAAGGAACGCTCTCTGGCATGTTTATCATACCAGGCTTTTTGCTCTTTTCGAGCATCCTGTAGATTTACTTTAGCAAGGGCTAAAGAGGTTCAGAGGGTGTTTTGTAGGTTGGTGACAAAGTCCGGAATGTTAGTTCCTGGAGAAGGTGTAAATCCCTCCCATTGCTGCTTCACCAACTGTAATGGCCCCTTAACCTCACGGCCATATACAAGTTCAAATGGGGAAATCCCTAAACTGGGGTGTGGTACAGCTCTGTAGGCAAAGAGCAACTGCTGCAACACTGGGTCCCAATCATTGGAGTGCTCATTTACGAATTTACGTATCAAAGTTCCATTAAACTTCTCCACCATGCCATTTGTTTGATGATGATAAGGAGTGGCAACCAAGTGATTTACCCCATGAGCTTCCCAAAAGTTTTCCATGGTTCCTGCCAGGAAATTAGTCCCTGCATCTGTGAGGATGTCAGAGGGCCAACCTACCCTGGCAAAAATGTCTGCTAGTGCCTGGCACACACTTTTAGCCCTGGTGTTGCTTAGAGCTACTGCTTCCGGCCATCGGGTGGCAAAATCCATGAAAGTCAGTATGTACCGCTTTCCTCTGGGTTTCTTTTTCGGAAAAGGACCCAGAATATCCACAAGATATCCATCAAGAAACATCCTTGCCCATTCCCTCCCAGTGGAATGACTCCCCCAAACGGTCTTTGGTCCTGTTCACCCCAGCATGGCCACTAGGGTGATCATGGGCTAAGCTCAAGAGCTTGGCCCGGTATTTAGTTGGAACTACCAACTGTCTCTGAGGATGCCAGTCTTCCTGGTGTCCACCAGAAAGAGTTTCCTTGTATAAAAGTCCTCTTTCTACAACAAACCTGGATCGATTAGAAGAGCTGAGAGGCAGTGGGTTGCTCCGTGCCGCCGTCCAAGCTCTCTGGAGGCTTTCATCTGCTTCCTGTTCGGTCTGGAACTGTTCCCTTGATGCTGGAGACATCAGTTCCTCATTGGATTGTGGACCTATGCTTGGTCCCTCTGGAAGCGATGTAGGAAGCGATGTAGGGGATGGGGCTGTTTCCGTTGACTGAACCGCTCTCCGCTGGTGCGCTATGTTGGGATTCAGGCTCCGGCTGAGCCTCTTGTGTAGGGTTATGGGCTGCTGCCGGTTCAGGTTCGGTGGGGCCCTCTGGTGTTGAGTTTGCAAGTACTGGATTCAGTGCTGGCAATGTGTCTGGTGCTGGTTGTTCCGCTGGTTCCGGTTCTGGGACTGGATCCACTACTGCTGTTGCAGACCTTGGACTGAGGCCCGGGTCCATCACCTCTGACAGGGTCCTGATAGAAGTTTCCAGAACAGAGCTAGGCCTCACGGCTTGTTTAGCCTGGCTACGGGTGACCATTCCAACCCTCTTGGCCCACTTCACATGATTGGCCAAGTCTTCCCCCGACAGCATGGGGATGGAATAATCATCATAGACTGCAAAAGTCCATGTTCCTGACCAGCCCTTGTACTGGACAGGCAACTTGGCTGTAGGCAAATTGAAAGAGTTGGACTTGAAGGGTTGAATCGTCACTTGGATCTCTGGGTTGATTAAATTGGGGTCCACTAAGGAAGCATGGATAGCTGACACTTGTGCTCCGGTGTCCCTCCATGTGGTGACCTTCTTCCCGCCCACACTCACAGTTTCCCTCCGCTCCAAGGGTATCTGGGCCTGCGGACCTCTGGTGTGATCCCGGTGCAATGAAATGTAATCTGTTGGAGTTCTTGGGGCATTTGGCCTTTACATGCCTCAGCTCGTTACATTTAAAACATCGTCCAGCTGACGGGTCACTGGGGCGAGGTGGGTTGCTGGAGAACGGGGTGGTGGGACGATAAGGTGTCTGGAGGGTTCTTTGGGAGGTAGGTGGGGCCTTGGGCGGCCCCCGGTAATAGGGTGTGGTCTGGGGTTGTCTCTTCTGGTCTCCGCTCCAACTGCGACCGGTTTTCTTCTTCTCTGCCACCTCCACCCATCTGGCTCCAATCTCTCCTGCCTCGATTACAGTTTTGGGCTTCCCATCTAGGATGTATCTTTCTATTTCCTCAGGAACACACTCTAAGAATAGTTCCATTTGCATTAGGAAGGGCAAATTTACTGGAGATTCAACACTTGCTCCTGATATCCAGGCATCCCAATGTTTCACAATGTGGTAGGCATGTCGGGTAAATGACACGACTGGTTTCCACCTTAGGGCTCTGAAGCTCCGACGAGAATGCTCGGGTGTTATCCCCATTCTGACTCTCGCCTTGGATTTAAACAGTTCATACTTGTTCATGTGTTCTTTAGGCATTTCAGCTGCCACCTCAGCTAAGGGTCCACTGAGCTGTGGCCTCAGCTCTACCATGTATTGGTCAATAGAGATGATGTACCCAAGGCAGGCCCTTTCGAAGTTTTCTAAGAAGACCTCAGTATTATCACCTGCCTTGTAGGTGGGGAATTTCTGGGTTGGGGAGTGGTACCTGGAGAAGGATTGCCAGGGTTTGTTGGTATATTCTGCTGAGCCTTTACTTTCTCCATCTCCAATGCATGCTTCCTCTCTTTTTCCTTTTCCTCCTTCTCCAGCCGCATAAGTTCTATCTGTCTTTCATGTTCCCTTTGTTTTTCCTCAGCCTGAAATCTGGCTAATTCCAGCTTTTGTCGAGCCGTACATTTTGTCATCCTAACCTCTCTGTTTTTAACTAACTTTACAAGCGAGGTTTAGAAATAAACAAACAAAACTTGGGCTGTAAAATTTTGCTCTGCTGGAATAGAATACCTATTCTCTGATTGTGATTGTCAGCCTACAGAAAAAGACAATTCCCTTTGTCTCTGCTCTGGCCCCAAATCAAAGCAAAAAACCTCCAACTACTTGGAAACCTGCTTACCAGCAGCCTAAAGGAAAAAAAATTCCTTTTCAAACCAGTGCTCCTTGTAAAAAATTCAAAATCCTAAAAAAAAAAAAAGCCCCTGCCACTTTTGTCTCCAGGCAAATGGGTAGAACACCCCCCCTATTTACTTTTAGAAAAAAAAACTTCTGGTTTACCAAGACTGTGAATTTCCCTGCAGGAGGTTAAGTACCCTGCCTCCAGGCAAAGAAAACCTGCAATTCACAAAGATAATCCCCTTTTATCTCCACTCTGGCCCCAAAGCAGAGAAAAAACAAGCTGCTTTCCAGCAGCTCCAAAGGAAAAAAAAATTTCCTTTTTAAAAATCTGTATTTCTAGTTCAAAAAAATCTCAAATTGATATCAAAATGACTTCAGGTTAATCCCACCACTCTGCCACCATGTCAAGGTTCCTCCCCCACTCTGAACTCTAGGGTACAGATGTGGGGACCTGCATTAAAACCTCCTAAGCTTACTTTTACCAGCTTAGGTTAAAACTTCCCCAAGGTACAAATTCATTTTATCTTTTGTCCTTGGAATATCCACTGCCACCACCAAACTAACTGGGTTTACTGGGAAGCGTAGTTTGGACACATCTTTCCCCCCAAAATCCTCCCAACCCTTGCACCCCACTTCCTGGGAAAGGTTTGGTAAAAATCCTCACCAATTTGCATAGGTGACCACAGACCCAAACCCTTGGATCTGAGAACCATGAAAAAGCATTCAGTTTTCTTACAAGAAGACTTTTAATAGAAATAGAAGTAAATAGGAGTAAAGGAATCACCTCTGTAAAATCAGGATGGTAGATACCTTACAGGGTAATTAGAACCAAAACATAGAGAATCCCTCTAGGCAAAACCTTAAGTTACAAAAAAGACACACAGGCAGAAATAGTCATTCTATTCAGCACAGTTCTTTTCTCAGCCATTTAAAGAAATCATAATCCAACACGTACCTAGCTAGATTACTTACTAAAAGTTCTAAGACTCCATTCCTGGTCTATCCCCGGCAAAAGCAGCATACAGACAAACACAGATCCTTTGTTTCTCTCCCTCCTCCCAGCTTTTGAAAGTATCTTGTCTCCTCATTGGTCATTTTGGTCAGGTGCCAGCGAGGTTACCTTTAGCTTCTTAACCCTTTACAGGTGAGAGGATTTTTCCTCTGGCCAGGAGGAATTTTAAAGGGGTTTACCCTTCCCTTTATATTTATGACAGCCTGTGATACACAGGAAGTTAGACTACATGGACCCTTCTGGCTTTAAAATCTATGGGTCTATGAATGTACGGTTACATAATTCTGTCTCAGTGAGATCATTACATGGCTCTGTCTAACTTTGGCTCCTGGAATGTATGGAGTGCCCCTTTTTTGACACTCATGTGCCAATCAGCCTAGTAAAAGTACCAGTTACCAACCCAGGAGACAATGTTACCCATCCAGGAGTAGATTCCTCTGGTGATAACTGTGGGATGAGGGTGCTGGCTGAGACTTTGTACTCCCATGGCCTCTCTCCTCTGCACAGATGTTCAGGAGCATTTTCTAAGAATGGGGGATTTTCCTGGAGTGACCTTGGCTTGCATTTTATATCCTCCCTCTTCTTCCCAACCACTGCTACACCAGCTGGTGCTCTCCAGAAAAGTCTGGCACCAAACACATGTGTGGGCCCCCATGGGGAATGATTGTAAAAGACAGGAGGGGAGGTCGGTCCCCGGAGCAAGGCAGGGGCTGGGGCAAGCACAACAGAGCAGGAGGGGGTGGACAGGATCGTCCCCAGGGCGGCACATAACCGGTACCTACCTCTGTCTGCTGGAGCTGGGTCTTTGGGAGCCAGTTCTCTCTCTCTCCAGCTGAGCTGCAGCTCCTCCAGGCAGCAGCAACTGCTCTTCCTACCCTCCTGACGGGGAGGCTGACTGCGGTTACTCCTGTAGTCAGATTTTTAGTGTCTGGTCAGCAGTACTGACAGGACATTGCCAGGTCTGCTTTTTGACTGGACTTTCCAGGCGAAAATCAGACACCTGGCAACAGGGGCACCAGAAAGGGGGTGGGGCAGGGGGCCATGGCCCCATCACTTTTAGCCCTCCCACTTTTTTCCTGCCATAAGGATGCAATGCGGGGCCGGAGAGGAGAGAGCGGTGGGCAGGGCCTTGGGGGAAGAGGCCAAGCGAGGGCCAGGCTTTAGGGCGGAGTGGGGGTGGAGCATAGGCAGGGCCACAGGGAGTGGAATGGAGCAGGGGGATGGGGCCACAGTCTGGGCGCGGGTGGTCCCCCCCACTTTGAGGGAGCTTCCAGTGCTGCTGCCTGGCAACCATAATGGGCCCCTTCAACGGTGCCATTGGTGCTACTGTAAACCTGGTGCTGCTCTCCAAATAAGTCAAAGGTGTAGATCTGTAGGTGCATGGAGTGTGGGATGTACTCAGGACCTACAGTAACTAACAATAACCAATAATAATCATTCATCCTACAGCACCTGTTTTTTGTTCTGGAAGGAGCTGAATTGCAGCTGCCTATCAGGTGATTCAGCATATCCAGTTACTGCATTTAATACAGTTCCAAGGACAACACAGCCAGACCATCTCCTATCCTCATGTACTACCTCAACCCCTAACCTGCCCAAGGAAGAGAGGTGGGCTAGATCCCAGGAGTGTGGTTCCCAAACACCCTGTTCTAACCCACTAGATCACACTCCTCTCCCAAAGCTGGGGATAGGAGCCTGACTCCCAGCTCTTGTGCTCTAATCACACAGCCTTCCATGTAAGCATTAGCTGTATTGCCGATAACAATAATAGCATTGATAGTAATCAGCTGAAAAGAGAGAGATGCAGTGTATGAGCAGGAAAGGGCACGTGACCTGCCAGGCTGTGGGGAAAGCAGACTGTTCTACCCCAGAGGCATGCGGAGGGCAGGGAGAAGCAGAGGGGCAGTGTCATCTCCTGTGTGGGAGGTGGGTGCACCAGGGATATGGATGACTTACGTTCTCTGATGGATCCATTTTCCAGAGATGATCATAATCATTTTAATTCCCACACTCTGCACCCAGCCCCTATGCCCATCCTCACCAATGGGCTCAGACCTGTCAGTGAGGGCTCCTCACCTGGGCAAGGGCTGCAGCTGACCCTGAAAGCAAGCGGTGCTGAGTCTCAGCCCATATGACAGGCTTTGGTGGGTTCTGGGGGTCTTGGCTCCTTCTCTCAATTCTGGGTAAATGCGGGGTAGGGGAGATATGAGTTTTTTGCACTCCTGACTGGGGCCAGGTTTCCAGAGATTCCCTTATCTGTGCTCACTGAGAAGCTAGCCCCAACTGGGGAGGCTGAGCCCCATCACATCAGGCCCTGAGCTCTTGTGCAAATCTGGTCCTTAGAGCTTTCCCTAGCTGTAGCAATTTCATGGCTAAATCACTAGATTCCAGAGTTCTGGTCTAATTTAGCAACAGCAGAGGGTGCGGGGAGGAAGGAGGAGGCACAAGCTTTGGCTTCTGATTTAGATGAAGCGATGTAAACCCAAGGGAAAAGGCTACAAACCTTTTATTCTTGCTCATTCTCCCAACGCTGCACCTGCCTGTATAGCAGCATGATGCCGCTCACTCAATAGAGTCAGAGTTTTTCAGGGCAAAGGTCCTAGCAGGCCCATGGGGCTCTGACCTCTTGTGTCTGGCTTAGACACTTGGGGCAAGGTGTTCTGACCTACCAGTCCAGTGTGTACCACAGTCCAGCCAAGTGACTAGTGCTGCTGCCTAAGGCTGGGACCCTGTTAGCTCGAGCTATAGAGGATGGTCTGTGCTGCTGACTCAGGAACGTTGCCCACTGAGGTGCTGTGACTGGGGGTCATTATAGAGGCTGCTCTGGGCTGGGCTGTAGGGGACAGAGGGACTGGATCCTGCCCCCAGAGCTCTGTGGATGGTGAGCAGCTTAGAAGCACTGAAATCCCAGGATAGAGCAGGATCAGAGCGAGGGGCCTGTCAGGAAAGCAGAGCCTAGAGACAATTGCTACAAACCGCATAGGGCAGACTCGGGCCCCATGGCACTGCACCAGCTCCAGAGAGAGGACTTGGAGCAGGGGAGGGAGGAAAGGGGTAGAGTCACACACAGCTCTACACCCAATGTGCCCGGAACCAGCTGTGTGTCCAGCTCTCTGGGAAACTTGGCATGAGAGTGAGTTGCGTCAGTTAACCCTCTGATGTCATTTGACACTGGATAGCTAGCTAGATAAGATTAGATTAGATGATAGATCGGTGAAGAGCATCTAATCACTATACAATGATATCCAAACTTCAGATCACACAAGTCAGAAATAATCAGTTGAGAGTTTGGTTTCAATGGACTTGAGGGGCTAGGCTCTGTCCTGATTCCCACCACTGTAAATCCAGAATGACCCCATCCACCCAGTGTGGTTTGCCCTAGTGTCACTATGAGTCTGGCTGCTGGCATCAGGCTGGCAGAAACCAGTGAAGTTCAGGGTGACAGCATGGGACAGATAGACGCTGTAGGGGCCCTAGGGTAGAGCAGAACCAGGGCTTAGCTGCGATGACTAAAAAGAGGGGGCTGGACATGGACAGACCCAATGGCTCTCTGGAACCTGCCCTGCTCAGTGTTGCCACCTGGGCCTCCCCATAGGGCCTGGCCAGGCTAAGCAGTACCAGGTGAAGGCACCCCTAATCAAAAGGGATCAATTCCTGGTCTCTGAGAGTGGGAGGGTCTAATGAGTTGGGCATTGCCCCCTAACCCCACCCCCACTCCCTGTAAAATGTGTCTGAGATGCTCAGGCTCCAGGGGACCTTGCCAGGCTCTGAGTCAGAAGGAAAGTGCAGTGCTTCTAAGTGCGCTCTGCCCTCTCCAAGCCTGGAGGCACCAGGGACCCTGAATGGCGCAGCTGGCAGGGAGGGACGAGTGTGGAGCTGCAGGTCAGGGTGGTGCCACAACCGTCCCAGCTGGGCAGGAGGGTGCTCTGTTCAGTGCACAGATGGGGCTGGCTGCCTGGGGATGTTTGGAGCTGCCGCGCCCAGCCAGTGTCCCCAGGAGAGCTGGGGGACATTTTTGTACCAAAAACTTTTTCAGCGAAAAATGCAGATTCAGCGACACTGAAACATTTTGCAAATTCATGTCAGTTTCACCGAGTTCTTTGTTTTGAAAAAACAAACAAAAAAACCTGAACAAATTTAAATGTTTCGATTTTTCTTTGAGTTTGAAATTGCCAGCGACCCAAAAAACATCACTTCTTCCCCCAGCACTAGTCCCAGGCACCCCTGAGCGTGTCCTGAGCAGCAAGGGAGCAGTCACTGGATCCAAGTGCGGATGCCTCAGGAGCCATGTCAGGGCAGGCGGCCAAGCCTCACAGCCAGAGGCTGTGCAGTGGCAAGGGTTTACAGATTTCTCAGGTGTACTGAGGCGTCAGGCCTTGCCCCTTTACACACTGCGCCTCTAGCAGGATCCCTGCAGGGCTTGGGCTGGCAGCACATGAGAGGCACTGTGTAGGGCTGGTGTGCCTTTGGCTCTTACACAGCATCTGCAATAGGAAGGATCCACATGGGCAGGGTTTGGGGTATTTTTCCCAAATACTATACACAGCATGCAAGGTCTAGCCACATCTACACACTGCTGCTCTGGTGGGGGTTTGGTGGCTTCTGAACACAGAACACAGTGAGTGCCCTGTCCATGGGATAATCTGTCCACTCCCCCATTAGGTGGGATCTGGTCTCTCCAGAAGCACTTAGAAGGGCTGCTGGAAGGGCTTTAACTCAGCTCCAAGCCTTAGTCTGAGCCAGAGGGACCCTGCATCTGGGATGCGGAATGAGGCTGGCACATTTGAGCCTCTTGCCATGTGCAGCGGTGATGGCCCAGACCTCACAAGGAGCTGATCCTGGCCCCCACCCACCGAGTTGGGCTGGGGAGGCTTGGGAGGGCTGTTCCTGGCAGCAGTCCCTCCTCCCACTCGAGGCAGCATCTCATTGGCCTGTATGAGATGAATGGGAGTCTCAGCTGCGTTCCCTCTGGACAGTGCCATTCCACCCTGCACTAACCAGCCCCTCGCCCAGGACAAACAAAGGCGGATCAGGTCACCAAGCCAGTTCTCCCCTCGCCTGTCACTTTGTGCCTGCAGTGCAGGAGGCTGCTGGGCAGACAGGGCACCATCACCTGGGTGCTGGGCTAGGCACCATTCTCAACAAGCCCCCATGCTCCTGTAGAGCACTTAGGGATGGGGCGGTGTATAGGGTGCCAGGTCTGGCTCTCTCTGTCCAGTGAGAGCTGCCCCTGTCTCAGCCTGTGGTGTCTCTGCAGGACTCAGCGATGGCCCAGTGCCCAGGAGCAGCGGCATTGGCCATGCTGGATGAGATGCTGGAGATCACGGCCCAGAGCCTGGTGCACGCCGAGGTGGCTGAGCACTACCAGGTCATCCGGGAGCTGGGCAGGGGCAAGTATGGCCATGTGGTGCTGGTGAAACACAGGCAGAGAGGTAAGGAGCTGCCCTCACCTTGGACCTGCACACCACCTCACCTCTGCTCCCCCCGCCCCTCAGCTCCTCTCTCCAACTGCCCCGGGTCAGGCCAATGGTCCCATCTCACCTGGAATCCTCCCTCTAACTGCCCCGGATTAGATCAAATGGGTCCATCTAGTCTGGTATCCCCCACCCCCTGCTGTCCCACGTCAGACCCTGCCCACCCAGCATGCAGCTGGCTGGCCCAATCTCAGGATGGCTAGGAATGGCCATTCCTCTTAACCAGCTCCTACAGTGCACCCCTGCCCTCAGGATCTGGCTAGAGATCCCCCTGTGGCAGTGAGTTCCACAGTTCCATGCCCCGTGTCTGCCCAATGCCCTGCCTGTCTGGCTGGCCATGGTGTGAGCTGCTTTTCAAGGGGAACCTAACCTCTCTCCCACATCCTCAGGGACCCCCATGGCTCTCAAGCTGCTGCCCAAAGCTCACACCAAGCTGCACACCTTCCTGTATGAGTACTGTGTGGCACTCTCCCTCGCCACCCACCCTGCTATCATCGGCATGTTTGGCATTGCCATTGAGTCCAGCCAATACTACGGCTTTCTCTACGAGCCAGCGCTGCACAGAGACCTCATCTCCATCATCAAACCACGGGTGAGTGCCACCGTGTGGGAACAGGAACTGGGACTCAGCAGCAATCCAGATCCAGGAATGGGAATGAGACATGGGGCCTTCTCCTGTTGGAGGCACTCGCACCCATCTGGCCAATCTGTGGGAGACAAGCTGGCTTAGGAGGTGTCAGGATAGGGCTTTCTCCATTAGGGGGCACCAGCTCTGATCCAGCCCCAGCTTCTGGGACTGGCTGGCGGAGGGGGGCAGGGAATGGGCCCTGCTCAGGGACTGGGCATTGCCCTGCCAGGGGCACCATCTCCTCTCAAGCTGCAGGTTGTGGGGAATGACTGTACCCTGAGAAACCCCATCTCCAGCATTCGAAGTGCCAGAGTTTCCCCTACATGCAAAGCTGGCTGGTGCACGTTCGGCTGGCGGGGCTGCCATGGTGCTGTGGGTTGCAACATCTCCTCTCTCTGTCCCTGCCCAGGATGGGATCCCTGAGCCAGCTGCCAAGCAGTGTGCCAAGCAGCTGGTGAGTGCCCTGGAGTTCATCCACAGCCGGGGGCTGGTGTATCGAGATGTCAAGCCTGAGAACGTGCTGCTCTTTGACCCGGAGTGCCGGCGCATCAAGCTGACCGACTTTGGGCTCACCCGGCCCAAGGGCACCCGGCTCAAGTTGGTGGCTGGGGTGATCCCCTACACTGCTCCAGAGCTGAGCAACACCACCAGTGCCCAGGGCCTGCCCATTGATGCCAGCCTGGATGCCTGGGCCTTTGGTGTGATGCTCTTCTGCCTGCTGACCGGCTACTTCCCCTGGGAGCAAAGCCTGCCAGCTGACCCCTTCTTTGAGGACTTCATGCAGTGGCAGGAGTCGGGCCTGGATGAGGACCTGCCACGCCATTGGAGGCGCCTGACTGCTGAGGCCACCCGCATGCTGCGGAGCCTGTTGGTCCTGGATCCTTCCCAGCGCAGCCCTGTCAGTGGGGCCCTGCACTACGTCAATTGCCCCTGGAGAGTGGAGAACTGGCCTGGTGAGGAGCAGGCTGTGGGGTCCTAGAGAGACTCCTTTGGGGGAATGGAGGCCATCTCCTTGTGGGGCCTGTCTATAGAATGATCAGGATCCAATGCCCCACAACGTGCCTCCAGCAGGACAGGAATACGTTGAAAGGGGCTGTCAAAATAACAGCCATGGCAAGATCTGTTCCAAGGAACTGAGCTCCAGTTCCTGCCGGGCACCAATTCTCTTCTGGGTGCCAAATCCCCCACGGGTGCCAGTTCCCACTGGGCACTGATTCCCCAGTAGACACCAATTCCCCCTGGATACTGATGCCCACTGGGTACCAAATCCACCCTGGCCACTGATTCCCCAATTGGTGCCACTTCCTCCCACCCGGGTGTTGATCCCCTCCAGGCACCAGTTCTCCCCCAGGCACTGATTCAGCAATGGGAGCCAATCCCTGCCCCCCCCCGCCCCAACTACCATACCCCCTCCCTGATAAAGGCAGGTCTAGTTGCTATGGGGAGCACATCCCCCTGGAGCAGTTTCTGCCCACCGCAGCAATTGAATTGTTACAGAAATAGAAATTTATTCATCAATAAATTCTCATCTGTGGCTCTTTTTCACTTGTAATAAAATCTCCAAGCGGGGGCCTGTATAGTGTGTGAGAACAGGTTACAATGGGCTCTCTCCCTGCTTGGGGGATCCACCCAGGGTCCACTGCAGGGTGCCAGTAAGTAGCTGGGGGACAGGTGCTGGGGAGCCAAGGGGCTGGAAGGAGGCAGCTAGAGGATAGGTTCCAGGTCTGGCAGGAAGCGGGTAGATGGGTATTGGGGGCGGGAAGGAGTTAGAGGGGGGCTGAGGGGCTAGCATGTGGTTGTCATGGGATAGGTGCCAGGTCTTGCTGGAATGGGGTAGCTGGGGACTTGGTGTTGGGATGTAGTTCTGTAGTGTCCTGTCTCTCACTCTCTGTCTCTAGCTAATAAGTGTCCAGCTCAACTGCCAAGACCCCTTGCAGCAGTGCTGGGAACGTGGGAGCCGAGAGGAGGCTGAAGCAGGGCCTTAAATAGCCCCACACCGGCATTAGTCTGCCAGGTTTGGCTGTGGGTGCTCGAAGCCTGAGCTGGGTCTGGGATTTCCAGCAGTGACCTACCAGCGAGAGTCAGTGCCAGACACACACACTGCATTCTCTCACCCCTCCTGGGCCAGTTTGTTTCATTTTGTCTTAAATGGAGCATGGTCAGACTCCAGCAACAACCACCACAGCCGCTCCAGCCCATCTCCAAACGCACAGTTAATACCAGCCAAACAGATTGCCTGGCAGGGGCTTCCCCTGGAAAAGCCTCTCCAGCCAATGGGAAAGGGCTAAGGGGATTGTTCCAATAGAAGCCACACAGAGTGCTGTCCCTCCCAGTGCTATCACTGTTTCTTCCCCTTTGCTGTGTGTTTGATAATGGGCTGATAGGGTGGTTGTTACAATGGGAGCCTCCAGGGCTGGCGTTGCACAAACCCCAACCACCATTACCTTCCCGATGTTGGAGCAATGATCATTAAGGCTTTCATTACTATTGTCGCCCTTTAGCAACACAAGAACAGGCACAAACTGGCTGGGACAGTCAGTGCAGGGGGGTGCTTGCTCACAGTGGGTGGGTGTGAATGAAGCAGGCATGACAAGACAGGGGCAGAGCACCATGTGAGATGTGGGGCACCTGGCAGTCTGGGGCATGCCATTAGCCTAAGGGTCACTGAGATATATTGGCAGGGATTGGCTTTGCTAACCAGAGTAGGGGTCAAACCCTGCAGTATGAGTAGCTCAATATCTCTACGAGCGACATCAGGCCTTTCCCATCCCACAGGAAGAGCGTCTCAACTCATAGTCACAGTCAGTGTGGAGAAAGCTCAGTGTTATGTCACCAGCCCTACACCAGGATCAGGCCCCACAATACAGAGACCAGCTTCAAAATCATGAGATTTACACAATAATCCATGTGGGGTCTTTTGGGGTTGGAGCCTTTAGAGGGCCTTGTTTGTTAGCTTTTCTCCCCACCCCAAGGGTAAGAAACAGAGTTTGTTTTGGAAGCTGAGATTGTCCTATAATCTCATGACTCCAGGTGCTGGGGATTTATAGGAAACACCAGACATACTGAGAACTGGCAGCACTGCAGTGTTGGATGCTGGGACAGAGTTAAATTGGTGAAGTCAGAGCTCCAAGTGAAAGGTGGTTTCAGAGTAACAGCCGTGGTATTTTCAGAGGGGGCCCAAGTGCACTCAGCACTCAGCTCCCACTAATGCTATGTGATCTAGGTACTGAGTCTACTCTGAAAACCCCAGGCTCAGTGTACAGGAACCACATTTTGAAAAGGGGCCTCTGGTTTAGGGTGTCTCAAACCAGAGGCCTCCTGTAAAAAATTGGCCCAAGTTTCTCTCAAGTCAAGATCTGAAGGAATGAGCTTCTATAACATCTAAAGGGACAGCTACAGTCACAGCGATCAGGGGAAACAGCCCTTACTTTTCTAATGGGTTTTCTTTGTGCATTTCCCCATGACCTGTGCAGTTGCACTGGGAGCTCATGTTCAGTTGATTATCCACCATGACCCCTAAGTTGTTTTCAGAGTCACTGGTTCCCAGGATAGACTCCCCCATCCTGTTAAGTATGGCTACATTCTTCGTTCCTAGATGTATGACTTTACATTTGGCCATATTAAAACACATATTGTTTGCTTGTACCCAGCTTATCAAGCAATCCAGATAGCTCTGTATCAGTGACCGGTCTGCTTCATTATTTACCATTTTCCCAATCTTTGTGTCATCTGTAAACTTTATCAGCGATGATATTATTTTTTCTTCTTTATCATTAATAAAAACATTAAATAGCATAGCACCAAGAACTGATCCTTGCAAGACCCCACAGAAACACACCTGCTCATAACCTTGGAATAATGAGGAAATTGCAGACTACTGGAAGAATGCAAATGTCATGCTGATATTCAAAAAGGGCAAGCCGGTAACCCAGGCAGGCAACTATAGGCTGGTTATCAATCTCGAGCGAAATAATGAAAATGCTGATCCAATATTCAACTGACAACAAATTAAAGGATGGGAACATAATTAATTAACATGGTTTTATGGGAAATAGGTCCTGTCAAACAGACCTGATTTCAGTCTTTGATGAGATTACAAATTTGGTTGATAATGTACACAGACCTTTGCAAGGCATTTGTCTTAGTACCACATGACAACCTAATTAAAAATAGCACTATATAATATCAATAAAAACACATGAGGTAGATTACAAACTAGTAAACTGACAGATCTCAAAGAGTAGTTGCCCTTGAATGGGGTGTTTCTAGTGCGTTTCCTTAGGCCGGATGCTAGTCAACCTTTTTACCAATGAGCTGGAAGTGAATCTAAAATCACTGCTGCTAAACTTTGCAGATGACACAAAGATTGGTGGGGCGGTAACTAATGAAGAGAACAGGGCAGTCAGACATAGTGATATGGATCACTTGGTAAGCTGAGCCCATTCAAACAAAATTTGAATGCAGTTGCGCATCTAGGAACAAGGATGCAGACTATATGTATAGAACGGGGGACTGTATCTTGGAAAGCAGTGATGCTGAAAAGGATTTAGGGGTCATAATGGACAAGCGACTCAGCATGAGCTCCCAGTGTGATTCTGTGGCAAAAAGGGCTAATGTGATCCTTGTATGCATAGGGGAAGGAGGAGGAAGAGGGAGGTGAATTTTACCTCTGTATCTAGCATTACTGGTGAGACCAATACTGGAATAAAGCATACAGTTCTGGTGTCTATGTTATAAAAGCATGCTGAAAAATTGGAGAAGGTGCAGAAGAGAGCCACAGAAATGATTCGAAGAGAGCCACAGAAATGATTCAAGGACTGGAGAAAATGTCTTAGAGTGGAAGACTTAAAGAGCCCGATCTGTTTAGTTTATCAAAAAGAATATCAAGAGATGATTTGATTATAGTGTATAACGACCTCTACGTCAAGCAGGGCTGCCCCACTGGCCCAGTAAGGGGTTGGTACACCCCGACACTCAGTCATTGGGAGTCCCTGTGGGATCAGGTAATTGTAACAAGGAGGGCTCAGGACCTTGGCCAGGTCAAGCAAACAATCAGTTCGCAGCCCCCACAGGGCAGAACAATCAGTCTGTCTGTATCCCCTGGGTGGGGCAGAACAAACAAATAGTGGCCATACCTAGTGGCAAACTGGTGATGTGAAGGGGAACCCAGGCCCACCCTTCTCCACCGGGTTCTGACCCAGGGCCCTACGAAGTTGGGAAATTCCCCATTAAGTGTTTAAGCATCAGCTTTTACTATATTCCAAAGGTCACTTCCTACCACAAAGTGCATCTCAGACATCTCCCCAGCTGGCAGCAGCTGTGTTACCAGCTTTGCCCATTACTTTGGGGTACTCTCATTTATTAGGGTTACTCTTCTGTGGGGGGGGGGGGTATTCTGTACTTCTATCAATGTACTGCTTGTGTCACTTGTGTTTTCATATGGAGCTCTACTTCTCCCTGCTGCAAGTCCCCTCCCAATGGAGCTGTCCTGCAGGACCTAGGTTCCCCAGGGCTGGTTCCTCCAACCCCAGAATCAGATGAACACACATACACACATTAACAGAGAGTGTCTGAGAGAAGCGGGTTAATCAGAGCTCCCAAGCTGACCCCTTATATGTCCCTGACTCAGCAGGCTGGGTGGAGCAGCACCGCCAAGCTGCCACCCTCATAGGCCGTGGGCACCGCACCGGAATAGAGCGCACCTGATCAGGCTGGGTCAAGCAGCACTTTCAGTCTGCCCCCCTCATATGCCCCTGGACTCTGCAGGCTGGGTTGAGCAGCACTTCCAAGCTGCCACCCTCATAGGTTCCAGGTTCAGCACATCCCTCTCCCCACTTCCACATTACAATTGTTCTGGTAGTAACCCACTTGAGGAGCAAACCCCACAGGCTTTTTGGGCGCTGCAGGGATCTTTTATCTTAGGTGCAAGGAGCGTTGCTGCAGAGTGAATGAGGAAACCAAAAAACACTCATGGGGGGGGGAGAGAGAGAGAAGTAACCAGCTTAATCATGAAAGTTATTTATGGCCAGGTAAAAATCACAGGAGAGTGAAACAAACAAAACAGCTATAATATTAAATCTAACTTAAATTTGATTATAAAAGTCAGGTTTAGAAAACTATAACTGATCACACAAGTCAAGGTCAGAAGGCTATATCGAGAGAGAGAGAGAGAGCGCGCGAGCGAGCGAGCTGGGTTCTCACCACTCTGTGAAGCTGGAATCAATTGGGGGTTCCAGGTGGTGGTGGTAGCTGAGGGTCCGGAGTGCTGGAGACACGCAGAGTCAGGAGAAGATGAAGTCCCCACGGTATAGAGGCAGATTTTGGATGCAGGCATCAGAACACTTACTTGAGCATGGGTAGGGGTTTTTGTAGGGAAAGAACAATGGTTCAAGGGAGAACACTAGATTTGTTTATGTGTAAACTGATGGCTCAAGGGAGTATACCAGAGTTGTTTGGTTCAATGGGAGCTGATCATTCCTGGCTATGTGCGTTGTTTCTTGGAGGGAGCTCACAATGCAATTAGGGAGTTTCACTATTTTGGATACCAATAAGGATTTATTACTAGAATTGGTCTGATAACTATTGAGTTGGGTATGTGCAGGTGTGGATTCATTAACATCTGAAGCAGAGACCCCCCATCATGCAGTGCATCCCTGCTTTTCTGGTCCCAGAGTTCCATGCGGTTCTTGCCTTGGAATCTCTGTTCTCCATTCTGTATGCTAATGGAGATGCCTCCTTGTCCTATCTTCAATGCAAATGAGGCTAGGGGAGTTTCCTTAATCCTGTCACCCTTATCCCAGGGGTTTAGGTGTGTCTCCTGCTGCCTTTTCATAGCTTTTTGTAAGTCTTTCTTCTGATGCAGATTTGGTTCAAGCAAAGGCTGGGGGCAGGGGGAAGGTCTTTGTGTGTCAGACAGGCTGGGTACTGCGCCCTGGTTCCCCAAGAACACAGAACTGCTAGGTAACGGCTCGGTGACCCAGTCAGTCTCCATGGTCGGAAGGTTGTCCTCTGTGTAGTCCGGGCCCATGGTTCCCATTGCTTGGAGAGTCGCAGGAGCCTCTGCAGGAGCCTGTAGCACACATCCTTCCTCCTCCTCAGCCAGCCCAGACTGAGCTAGGCAGTCTCCTTTTATCTGTCCCTACCACCTGGAGCATGTGCAGCAGGGGTGAGGTGGCGTGGTCTCCTGGGTCCACAGTGATTGGTCCAGTCCTGGTGGCCCAGTGCAGGGTTGGTACACCCTGCCACAGGGAGAAAAAACAGGGTACGAATGGGCTCTTTAATCTAACAAAGAAAGGTAAAAGAAGAACAAATGTCTGGAAGCTGAAGCCAGACAAATTCACACTGGAAATGAAGCACTTTTTTTATTTTTTAACCAGTGAGGGTAATTAACCATTGGACCACACTATTAAGAAAGCAGTGAAATCTTCATCTCTTGGTTTCTTCGGTGTTATGCTCTGTGTGCTGAGTCACAACATGAAAGGACTTCACGACTGCAAAACTAAACTGGCTCTTTTTTAAAGAGAACTATTTACAGAGATGATGCAGAGAGATAGCTTTCTAGCCAGGTGCACAGAATGACTTTCTGGTGCCTCCTCCAAACTCTTCCTTCCTGCAACCTGTCTCCATCTTCCTTACAGGTTGCTATATCTTTCCTTTTAATAATTGTTGCTATTGTTTTTGTCTTTGTGCAATGTGCAAGCATTTGCTGACTTGCTGGGACCAGAGGTTATGAGTACATAGCACATTCCAGGGACGTGGCCTTCACCATCCCATTGTAGTCCGCTCAGCCTCATAGTCCTTCAAGTGTGCTGGTCTTCAAACCAGTCTCCCATTTGTCATTTGTGTTATTGCTGTTTGTAGGACACTTACTCCACCCTGTTGCTGGTCTGCTCTTTGTTGGGTGCTGTCCTGTTGGTCCCCTGTGTTGCTCATATACCTAGTTTCTGACTGTCCTAAATCAGATCAGCTGATGGCAGAGGCTCTTTCTATGTTCTCCTGGTCCTGGCCTTCGGCCTGTCTGCGTGAGCCAATTGTCTGCCACTACTCCACAGTTGTCTTCAGTTTCATCACCACTGCTGTCCTGAGTCTGTAAGTACCTCATATGAACTGATCACAATTCTTGCCTGAATGTCGTCCTGATAATCCACCTCCTAGAAGTTGGAGCAGTGACCTACTGTGACCATGTAGTTCCTGTCATTAAAAGTGAACAGGTCTGTTTTGACCTTTTCCCAGGGACGGGCAGGGATTTCATGAGGCTGCATAGTCTCCTTCTGTTGTTGATCCCCATGGGAGGAGCATCTAAAAAGCTTGGGGAGGCTAAACCTCCTCAAAATAAAAAAGGTTGGCTATGCAGGGGGCAAATGTCAGATGCGGGTCACTTCCGTTTGGAGGTGTGCTGGCCCGCCACCTTTGCACCCTGGGAGAAGGAATGCTGGAAGCTCCCTAGAAGAGTGGGGGCCACCAGCACCCAGACCATGGCCCTGCTCTGCCGCTCCCCTTAAGGGCAAGCGATGGGTTGGAGGGGGTAGACAGGAGCACGCAGTGGGTGGGGCCTTGGGGGAAGAGGGAGAGGGGGTGGGAAGAGATGGAGCAAGGGCAGGGCCTTGGGGGAAGAGGCCGAGTGTGAGCAGGGCCTCGGGGCGGGGCCACAACAGCCCCCCCCCACTTCTAGGGAGCTTCTGGTGCTCTTGGGAGTAGCATCCCCAAACAAAAGACTCACACACTACCTACGTCGATCACTATACTATTTGTACACCTCACACTGTTTCATGTATGCTCACAAATGGGCATTCACGCCTGACCAATAGATTCCCTGGCTGGTCTCGGGTATGGCTTTATACCCAGGTGTGAGCTGTGTATCTATCTCATGATGTCAGCTCCTAAATCTGATGGGGTTACTGCTCAATCTGCTTTAAACAAAATCCCACCTTGCACACACAGCTCATCCCTCACCTGGTAGTAAGGCTAACCTCCTGTGGCACTTGCTTCTTGTGATCTGGCCAAACCTGGAGTATCAATCATTCTACTGCCTGTAGCAACGATCCTGTCTGGTGTTTTGTTAGATTGCCCGGAGCATCCCATCAGAGATGTGAAGGGATTGTAGCATTAGTAGATACTGTCTCCTGTTCCAGAGCCATCTGTGTTCTAGTCTGGAAGCTACGCCCTGCTCACTGTATCTGCCACCAGTTGTGACTCTTCTGGGCAGGAACTTGCCGTAACATTGTAGTGCTGGATTCTCAGTAACACGTGCTGCAGTCACTTGGGTGCACTCAGCAGTGGATTTTTCATGATACTTTCTAATGGCATGTAATTAGACTGCACATCCATGTTGTGCTCAATAGTGAACTGGAATCGTTCCATTCCAAAGACCACAGCTTGTAGTTCCTTTTCTACCTGAGTGAAGCCCCTTTCTGTGTCTGTCAGAGCTCTGCTAGCAAATGCTATGGGCTGCTGGCTTTGCATCAGTGCTGCTTCTAGACTTCCTTTTGAGCATCCCATTGTAGCTGTTCCGTAGGGTTGTAGCACTTTAGGACTGGTGCGTTGCTTATGATTTTCTTTACTCTTTCAAATGCTTGTTCTTAGGTCTCTGATCTTCCCCATACTGCATTATTGTGTGTCAACTGCTGGAGTTGAAGGGCTCACAGGTTTCTGATAGGGACTCTATCAGTGGGTGGTACTGCTGTGTCAACTGTGCTAAACTCCAAGCGATAACGTTTCTTGTTCTGTGAGTTTCTTATTGACAGCCCATCACAAGCACTTGGCCACATTTCTCCACATTTCTTCATCTCATCTAGTGTTGCTGCTTACCACTGTTGCTGGGATTATATTGCAGCTGGCTCCACAATCCATCTGGAATCAAATTGCTTGTTGATCTAATAGCATAGTTACAAATATGGCAGTTGAATGACTGGCAGCCTTCTTCTGCACTGCATGTACACAGAGCCTTTGGATCTGCTAAAGCAGGGGTCAGCAACCTTCAGCACGCAGCCCATTAGGGCAGTCCACTGGCAGGCCATGAGACATTTTGTTTACATTGACCGTCTGCAGGCACAGCCCCCAACAGCTCCCAGTGGCCGCAGTTCATCGTTCCCGCAGCTCCCATTGGCCGGGCACGGCAAACTGTGTCCACTGGGAGCTGGGGGGGGGCTATGCCTGCAGGCGGTCAATGTAAACAAAATGTCTCTTGGCCTGCCAGCGGATTACCCTGATGGGCCGCGTGCTGAAGGTTGCCGACCCCTGTGCTAAAGTCACATTGCAAGTACTCTCCTCTTTGCTGGAAGTCTGTGTCCTCAATCACAGCATGTACTGCTGCCTTTTTCTTTCTAGAGTAGCTGTGGCATTGGGACATAGGAATGGTTCTATTTCTCATCCACCCCTTCCATTGTTGCCCATAGGCTGGGCTTTTTTCTTTCTGCCTTTCGGATTGCTTTCCCTAATAGATATACATGTAACCCTTCTGCCCATCAGAGTTGGCAGCAACAAGGGCCGGGTTCAGTATCTAGGGGCTCCATTCCAATAACACAATGCAAACCGGCTCGAGCCCCCACCCAGTGACCTGGGACAAATATATACCACCCCCGCTGGGCGCCTCCAAGAGGCAATACTTCCCCTCTCGCAAGCACCTAGTCTGAGTGCAGCAAAAAGCCTTTTAATAACAGAGAGAAACAATGTGGCATTATGTTGGGGAAACACCACCAACAGGATTCATAACACAACCCATGAGCAAAAACCCACCCCAAGCAAATTGGGGCATGCCCTTTCCCCTTTGGTTCTTGAGTCCAGCAACCCCAAATCACCCAAAGTCCCAAAAGTCCAATGACCCAAAAGTCTCTGTCCCTGGTCAGGGCAGGCCCAGAGTTCAAAAGTTTATCTGCAGAGCTTTACCTCCCAACCTGGGTGGAGATGGCGGAGTGGGGGGGTGAGAGAGAGGTAAGAGGCACCTTACATGATCTGAAGCTGACCGCCCCACAGCTCCATAGACCTTCGCTCCGCTCCGCCAGCCGCCCCACAAACTGCTTTGCTCGGCTCCGCAGCCCACAAGCAGCTCCCGCCGTTCCATGAACTGCTCCACCAGCCTGTCCACAAGGCGCTCCAGCCGTCCCGCAAACTGCTCCACCATATATCTTCAGGCTCCCCCACTACTTAACACAACACTCAGTGATTTCAGCTCTTAGGTGATGTCAGCTTGTAGTAGGGGAGCCTCAGTGCTGGTGCACCATTAGCCCAAAGTGAGCTCAGCAGCCTGTAACTAGACTCCTAAGAGAATCAAAATTAGCTCTGATATTCCCCAGTGGAGGAAATGCAATTAGCATGTAAGGCCCTCACTAAGGGGCCCATATCACCAAGCATTAATACCTACCCCCAACCTCCCTCAATTCACAGAGTTTTGGAACCCATGTCCCCTGCCTAGCGAGTGCTACTTAGTTGATGGTGAGTCCCTCCATCATAACAAAAGGCCAAGTACAGTTCCAAGCACAGTTCCCATAATCAGGGTAATAACAATTTATTCTTCCTGCCCCAATAACAGAGACACTGGGGATCCTACAGCAGCCAACGTGACCATTTGGGCAGCTACGGCCTCATTCTAGGCGGGGTGGGGGTGCCTATGCAAATGAGATCAGCCCCTGAAGTTCTTTTCCACAACTTGCCACACCTCACCACCAGATGTCAGGGTGGAGCTCATCCTGACACTGCTTACATCCAGAATCATGATGCCTTCATTCTTGGTCAGCCTGTCTCTGGGGTTTCTTTAGCTGGAGCCTGTTTACTTGTTCTGCACTGGTGGCTGTTACTGTTTTGATCTTTCCCTGGAGAGTTCAGCTGCCCTTGCTATTTGGAGGCATTTCTCTAGGGTTAGATCTGTATCTCTCAACAATCTCTCCTGTAAGGTGGAATCACGTGTCCCACAAATGATGCTGTCTCTAATAGGAAACCTTTAATGTCTCCAAAGTTATATGTGGATGCCAGAGTTCTCAGTTCTGTAACCTAATATGTATTCCCACTTCTGCTTCTTGGCTTTGGGTAAATGACAGCTTGTCTACAGCCTCATTCTGTCTGGGATCGAAGTAGTCATCTAACATCTTTATCAGCAGGTCCAGTGTTTTGGGCATTATTCCTGGCAATATTGTCTCGCTCACTTCTCGTCTTTTTTCCCCAGTGAGATATTAAAAAAGCTTTACCTTCATTTTCTCATCTTTACCCCATGGTCAGCTCTGTGTACAGATTCGGTTCTTGCTTGCATGAGTGTGCGAGATTTTTTTGTTGAAATCCAGTATTCCCAGTGGTCTGAGTCCCTCCATGCTGCCTCTGCTCTGTTTCTAGGTGCTCTGCTTTGTTTGCCTGTTAATAACACTCTGTTTCTTGCTGTGGGTCTCACTACACTGGCTGGGTCAATGGCCACCATGTTTCGTGCACTGCATACAGAGTAACAACATGACAGGACCACGGTACTGGCTCTAAACTAAACTGGCCCTTATTAAGAGGACTATTTACACAGGTGCTGCAACAGCAGCTGCCATTCTAACCATATGCACATAGAGTGACTTCCTGGTGCCTCATCCAAACTCTTCCCTCCTGCAACCTGTGCTCCTCCTTCTAAGTCCCCAGCAGGTTGCTACCTTGTCAAATCCAGGACTGGATGCCTTTCTGCAAATTATGCATTAGCCAAACACAGATTGCGCTTCAGTCAAACAAGTTATTGGGCTTAGTACGGGGTAACTGGATGAAATGTAATGGTGTGTGGTACACAGGAGGTCAGGCCAGATGATCGAATTGTCCCTTCCGGCTTTAAACTCTAAGGAGTTAATGGTTAGAGTAGTGGCTGTTGGGAGTCAAGACTAGAGCCGGTCGGAAAAAAATTGATGTAACTCTTCGTTGGAAATTGTCAGTTAGTCAAAATTAAAGTCTCCTGGAGACCACTCAGTTTTGATGAAATTCCGCTAGAAGCCAGGTAGATTTCCAATGAAACCTGCCTGGTTTCCTGCTAGCTGATTACCTGGCTCCTCAGCAGGCCACCTAACAGGTTACTAGGGAGCGTGGGCTTTCAGGCTCCTGGCTCCGTGGGGCCCTAGGGTACCTGTTTCTGGAGCAGCCTGCCAGGCGGACTGTCCTGAAGCCAGGGCTCCCAGTGGAGCTGGGCAGAGAAAAGTAATTCCATTTCACAGAATATTTAGAATTGTTTGGTTTTCATTCTAAATCAGAACAAAACAAATTTCAAAATCTCAAAATCCTTCATAAAATGGAATCACTGGTCTCCACCCACCCTTGGTCCAGGCTTACCCTTCGTGTGGTGCAGTCTCCACATCTGTCAGTGGGGTGCAGTGATTCTGAGCCACCCCAGAGGGGTTGCAAGGTGAAGTGTGCAGCTATGGCAGTGCCCAGGATTGTCTGTCACTGTTCTGCATGTCTCCTTTAACTCAAAGAGCCCTGTCCCTTTGGACAGGCAGGATCTCTGCCTCCAGGGAGCTCCGTCTGGTGCACAGCTCAAGGTCAGACCCAGCACTCTGACTGCACCACACCTTTGGTGTTGGTGAAACCAGCATAAAGACAGTGCCCCTGGCTTCCTCACAGGTTGGGCTCAGAGGCACAAGTGCCTGGGGAGGCCGGGCCGGATGCTCTGCACCTGCCCCTGCGCTGGGCTCCCTTTCCCTGGGGCCTCGTGCTCACAGTCAGGTTTCTTAAATCAACTAATAAGCAGGCATGTTGAAGTCTTTCTCTGGGGGGGCTGGAAATGGATCTTCTCACCCTTGTCACTCCTGCAGCAGCTGCTGAGAGAAGCCAAACGGAACAGCTCTGTGTGCAAACATGCCAGCCCTTTGCATTCTCATCCACCCACGGCTGGGTGGAGGGGGGCAGGGGGCTGGCCAGGTGCCGGGCACAGTAAAGGGCAACACTTCAGCTAATGCAGCCATGGGGTGGATCTGGTGACATCCCTGAGGCGGTATCGAGTGGCTGAAAAGGGGAGGAAAGAACCTAGCACTTATCTCCTCCCTGAAATGGAATGAAGAGAGAAACGGGAGGGGGCAGGGTAAGTACAGAGCCCACTGCACTGTGTGAATCCTGGCACTAACGCCCTGGTGCCCAGAACCCACTGAGCCCATAGGCCAGGGATGTGAATATCGAGAGGCTCAGGCTTGGGAGTTAGGATTCCAGGATTGGCATCATGGTGTCTGGACCCTTCTGCACCCAGGACAGGGCTATTCTGCACTCAGGACAGTTTTTAGTCATGCACTGAGTGCTCTGCTTGGCTGTGTGGGCAGTTGCTTTTTCACGGATTCATAGATTCCAAGGCCAGAAGGGACCACTGTGATCATCCAGTCAGACCTCCTGTATAGCATAGGCCATAGAACTTCCCCAAACTAATGCCTAGAACACAGCTAACAGCCAACCTTGAATTAACAATTGTCAGTGATGGAGAATCCACCACAGCTAAGATTGCCAATCCTCCAGGATTGTCCTGGAGTCTCCAGGAATTAAAAATTAATCTTCAATTAAAGATAATGTCATGTGATGAAACTTCCAGGAATATGTCCAACCAAAACTGGCAACCCTAACCACAACCTCTTGGTAAGTTGTTCTAGTGGTTAATTCTCTCACTGCTTAAAATTTACACCCTATTTCCTGTCTGAATTTGTCTAGATCCAACTTCCAGCCTTGCATCATATTTTACCTTTCTCTGCTAGATTGAAGAGCCCATTATCAAATATGTGTTCCCCATGTAGATACTTCTGTAACAGCATGTGGGCTGTGATGCAGACAGAGCTAGGCAGGTGAGGACAGGGCAGGAGCAGGGTGGAGAAGGGCAGGGCCAGGATATGTTTCCAGGGCCAGATGATGCTTGGAGCTGGGAGTTCTTCAGCCGGTGCCCTGCAGTGCAGCTCAGCGCAGTTCCCCATGCCACAATAGTTAGAAAGCAGATGAATGGTGGCATTTGGGGGATGGAAGCAGCATGGCAGTGGCTGGGAGCCCACCTGGCCAGACCAGCCTGGGAGCAAGTGGAGTGGGGGCTGAGGGGGCAAAGAAGCCAGCATAGATGGGGAAACCACGAGAGGGCTCTAGGCACAGAACTGGTGCAGGGTGATAATTGTGGGCAGCTGAAGGGGGGATTAGCTGGGGAGGTGATAACGGTTGGGCAGCAAACCAGCCACCTCCAGGAATTAAAGGGGAGAGTCCTGCAGAAAGGGCTCAGGCAGCGTACTGGGGTTCTTACCCAGAACTCCAGCACCCCAATACTCTGGGCCGTCCCACAACCAGGCTCTTTGCACTGGCTGGATGCAGGCCCCACAGTACAGGGACAGGCTGGGCACTAGGTTTGGCCCATCTCCCCTCCAGCTCCAGGAGGATGCAGGGCTGGAGTGGGACGTGCTGTCAAACAGGGGGCTCAGCCACTGACATTGCACAGCATGGAGGCTGCCTGTGGCCCCACTTGGGCCAGGCCCTGGAGTTCTTTCCAGAGGCTGGTGGTGCAGGGAGATAATCTAAAGCATCCAGCAACAACTGGGGGTACCTTCTCTGTCACCTTCCTGGTCTCATCTAATCTTGAACAACACTTCCATGGCACTGGCCAGCTCTGTCCCATGCTGGCGGTGCCTCACAGTCCCCGATGCCAGGCTGCCTCCCATAGGTCCTGGAACTAGAGGTGCTGGGGGTGCTGCCTGGCTTGAAGTGGTTCCCATCATATACAGGGTTTACAGTTTGGTTCAATGGCTCTCAGCAACCCCACTCTACAAATTGTTCCAGCACCACTGTTGCCTCCCTCTCCCTCTTGGACCCCTGCCCAGCCCTGCTGATCTCCCCCTGCTGCCTGGGAACCCACAAATCATCACGAGGGCTGGGAGATTCCCAGAGCAGAGGCAATGTGCTCAGAAAGGGCGTGGCCCTAAATATTCCCGAATGCCACCATGTCAGGCCTTGATGGTGCAAGGAGACCCTTGCAGCCATGTAGAGCCCTACTCACTACAGGTTTAAGTGACAGAGTGGCAGATGCTATTGCAGGAGTAGGGCCAGCAACTGAAGGCTTTTTTTTTTTTTTTTTAGTGCGGGGAGAGCTGGTATTCCTGCATGTGCTGACAGGCTGGAATGGGGCTGCACAGGGCCACAATGCTGCACCCCTCCCAAGTTCCCTTCTTCATCAGAATCTCGGTTTACATTTCAAAGGAAAGCCAGCCTTTAGCCCTTACACTTACTGCAAAACGTGACAGGGAGGAGAGAGGCAGGAGTTGGGGAATATTTTGAGTTGGAGCTTTCAAGCTGTTTAGCACCCATCACAACCAGAATAACTGACACAGTGCTGCCTGCCTGAGTCTGCAGAGAGCCTGAGACAATAGCTCTGAAATGGTCCATAACTATCACTGGCTGAGGAGTCATGACAACATCAGATGACCTTATTGCAGCCCAAAGGGACTGAGACCTCTCGGCTCAGAGCCAGATGGGCTGGAGAAGCTGTACAGGAGAGACGTGCTCTTGGCAGGAAAACGTGTAGACAGGAATGCAGTGTCTTGTGGTGCTGCAGCCCAGGCCCCTCCATCACTGGCTCATGCAGCCCAGAGGGCAGGTGCAGTGTGAGACAGAGGGAAATGCCTTACTTTGCGGGGGCCCAAAGTAACTGGCCTGATGTCTTCCATGCCTGGTGGAGCAGCTTGGAGAGTGCCTGGGCCCCTTGAGCTGGGGAGAAGTGGGGTGGACTGTGTAACATAATCCCATGCTGACCTGGAGAGATCCAGGGATTCGATTCCAGGCCTTCTGCTCCTAGTTCTGTGCTGGAGCATTGAGGTGTGCAATGGCTGTGAGGAGAGTGCCCCTTTTCAAGCTCCCACTTTGCACCCTGGGTTTCCTGGGTTGTCTTTCACACAAGGCCTGGCCCTGTGGCTGTGGGGAGCTGTGGGCATTCAGGGCTGCCTGTTGCTCTGGGGGCATGTGTTTCCTTCCCCTGGCAGCTGGGCATATTTACAAGACTCATGAACTGACTCGATTGTGTGTGGGAGAGAGGGAACCGGGGGGGTTGGCTAGGCCCAACGTGGTGACAGGAGGCTCTCATAATTGTCACATGGGCTAACTGCACCACTGACTCTACAGGTCTCTCCGAGTGCGGTCTCTTGGGGTGGAATCAGATAATTTTCCCACTCTCGGACTGGGTGCTGGGTTGCAGTCTACTGTGTATCCACTGTGATTACTTCATGAGGTCTGACTTAGACTCAGACCCTGCAGTTCTGTTCCCTCTAGGGAAATGACAGCAATGCAAGGGATTATTTATTTAGAATAAAAGCACTTCAAAGAAAATGTGTCTTAAAAACAATAAAACAGCCTCTGTGCATGCCTGCTTACAAAGTGCCTAACCACGTTCCATGGGCAACTCTGGACAGACTGATTCCCTATGGACTCCTCCACGCTCAGTGTCAACTTTTCTGCCCCTCAGACTTTATTGACACTTCCTGACAACTCACTCCCCTTTGCATGTGTAACCCTTCTGCCCATCAGAGTTGGCAGCAATAAGGGCCAAGTTCAGTATCTAGGGGCTCCATTCCAATAACACAATGCAAAACTGGCTCGAGCCCCCACCCAGTGACCTGGGACAAATATATACCACCGCCACTGGGTGCCTCCAAGAGGCAATACTTCCCCTCTCGCAAGCAGAGTCTGAGTGTAGCAAAAGACTTTTAATAACAGAGAGAAACAATGTGGCATTATGTTGGGGAAACACCACCAACAGGATTCATAACACAACCCATGAGCAAAAACCCACCCCAAGCAAATTGGGACTTGTCCTTTTCTTTTGGTTCTTGAGTCCAGCAACCCAAAGTCCCAGAAGTCCAATAACCCCAAAGTCTCTGTCCCTGGTCAGTGCAGCCCCAGAGTTCGAAAGTTTATCTGCAGTTTTACCTCCCAACCTGGGTGGAGATGGGGGGGGCGGGGTTTTAAGGGGCACCTTATGTGGTCCAAAGCCGATTGCCCCAACTCTCCATGGGGCTCTGCTCCACTCCACCAGCTGCTCTGCTCTGCCAGCCATCCCATGAGCCGCTCCAGCCGTCCCGCGAACTGCTCTGCTCCAAGAGCCGCTCTGTTCTGCCAGCCGTCCTGCAAACTGCTCCGCAATATATCTTCAGGTTTCAGAGTAATAGCCGTGTTAGTCTGTATTCGCAAAAAGAAAAGGAGTACTTGTGGCACCAGTATGCATCCGATGAAGTGAGCTGTAGCTCACGAAAGCTTATGCTCAAATAAATTGGTTAGTCTCTAAGGTGCCACAAGTACTCCTTTTCTTTTTGCGAATATATCTTCAGGCTCCCCCAGCACTTAACACAACGCTCAGTGATTTCAGCTCTTAGTCAGTTCAGCTCTTTTGTGATTTCAGCTTGTAGTAGGGGAGCCTCAGTGCTGGTGCACCATTAGCCCAAAGTGAATTCAGCTCAGCAGCCTGTAACTAGACTCCTAATGGAATCAACATTAGCTCTGATATTCCACAGTGGAGAGAGGAGGAGGAGGTGCAATTAGCATATAAGGCCCTCACCAGCGGGAGCCATGCCACCAAGTATTAATACCTGTCCCCAGCCTCTCTCAATTCACAGAGTTTTGAAACCCATGCCCCTTGCCTACTTAGTTGATGGCAAGTCCCTCCATCATAACAAAAGGCCAAGTACAGTTCCACTGTCCTTGATTCACATAATCGGGATAAAAAGAATAGGAGGACTTGTGGCACCTTAGAGATTAACAAATTTATTTGAGCATAAACTTTTGTGAGCTACAGCTCACTTCATCTGATGCTATAGCTCACGAAAGCTTATGCTCAAATAAATTTGTTAGTTTCTAAGGTGCCACAAGTCCTCCTTTTCTTTTTGCGGATACAGACTAACATGGCTGCTACTCTGAAACATAATCAGGATAATAACAATTTATTCTTCCTGCCCCAATAACAGAGAAACTGGGGATCCCACAGCAGCCAAAGTGACCGTTTGGGCAGCTATGGGCTCATGCTAGGCGGGGTGGGTGTGCCTATGCAAATGAGATCAGCCCCTGAAGTTCTTTTCCACAACTTACCGCCAGATGTCAGGGTGGAGCTCATCCTGACTCTGCTTACACATGATTCAAAATACTGATTAATTGTTCATAGTGCCCTTTGATCTGTTGTTGCTGGTGGTAAAGAGTAAAGCATTTTGAAGAGTTTGAAGCCATGGTTCAATCTCCTTTGCTTGAAGGTGCACACCCACAGTTGGTCATAGAATCTCAGGGTTGGAAGGGACCTCAGTAGATCATCTAGTCCAACCCCCTGCTCACAGCAGGACCAATCCCCAATTTTTGCCCCAGATCCCTAAATGGCCCCTCAAGGATTGAACTCACAACCCTGGGTTTAGCAGGTCAATGCTCAAACCACTGAGCTATCCCTCCCCCCTCCTGTCAATTCAGTCTGTAGTCTAGGGGTATGTCTACACTATGAAATTACTCCGATTTTAAGGAAGTCAATTTTTGGGAACAGATTGTATAAAGTCCACATGCGCATGCGTCCACACTAAACACATTAATTTGGTGGTGTGCGTCCACAGTACTGTGGCAACGCGAACAGCTCAGCGCCAATGGTCCCCTCCTCCACTGAGTGGCTAACTGTGGGGAGGATTTCTTTTCAGCCACAGGGAAACAGCCCAGTAGGAACGGCCATCTCTGAATGTCTCCTTAATTAACTTCCCATATGTCAACCAGGTTACCATGAACGATATCACTCTCATGAGGATAACACAGAGAGATAAAGAACGGATGTTGCTTGAATGTCAGCAAACATCGGGACCATACACTGCCAGGCTTTGTCATGCAATGATACCAGATTACTTGCTACTAGCATGGTGTGGTAAAGTGTCCTACCATGGAGAACAGAATAAGGCTGCTCTCCCCAGAAACCTTCTGCAAAGGCTTTTAGAGTACCTCCAGGAGAGCTTCAAGGAGATGTCCCTGGAGGATTTCTGTTCCATACCCAGACACGTTAACAGACTTTTCCAGTAGCTGTACTGGCCACGAATGCATCCCAAGTCCTCAGGGAAAATTAATCATTAAAAAACACTTTCTTTTAAAACATGTATTATATTTTAAAAGGTACACTCACCAAAGGTCCCTTCTCCGGCTTGGTTGGGTTGGGAGGGTATTTCAGTCAGGGTGATAAAAAGATCCTGGCTGTCGGGGAGAATGGTGTGCTGTGTGCTCTCCTCAAGCTCATCCTCCTCCTCCTCCTCATCTTCCCTGTCCGCAAAATCCTCAGGCATGGCGGAGAGTACCCCATCATTGGAGTCCATGGACAGGGGTGGGGTAGTGGTGGCGGCCCCCCCTAGAATTGCATGCAGCTCAGCATAGAAGCGGCATGTCTGGGGCTCTGTCCCAGAGTGTCCATTTGATTCTTTGGTTTTCTGGTATGCTTGTCTGAGCTCCTTAAGTTTCACGCGGCACTGTGTTGCATCCCTGCTGTAGCTTCTGTCGCTCATGGCCTCCAAGATTTTTTGAAATGTTTTGGCATTTTGTCTTTTGGAACGTAATTCTGGTAGCACGGATTCCTCTCCCCATACAGCGATCAGATCCAGTACCCTCCGTTTGGTCCATGCTGGAGCTCTTTTGCTATTCTGGGACTGCATGGTCACCTGTGCTGATGAGCTCGCCTGGCCAAACAAGAAATGAGATTCAAAAGTTCCCGGGGCTTTTCTTGTTCACCTGGCCAGTGCATCTGAGTTCAGAGTGCTGTCCAGAGTAGTCACAATGGTGCACTGTGGGATAACTCCTAGAGGCCAATACCATTGAATTGCGTCCACACTAATCCTAATTCGAAACGGCAATGACAATTTCAGCACTGATCCCCTCATTGGGGAGGAGTACAGAAATTGGTTTTCAGAGCCCTTTATGTAAAAAAAAAATGGCTTTGTTGTGTGGACGGGTGCAGGGTTAATTCGATTTAACTCTGCTAAATCTAACCTAAACTCGTAGTGTAGACCAGGCCTAGGAGTGCTCTTGGCTTCCTTGCTAACGCTGAGCTCCATTAGCAGCATCTGTGAGTAATGCTTTCCATCATGCCCAGTTGGCTAGGAGACTCCGTCCCATCCTGGCAAATGAAGACCTGGCCACAGTTATTCATGCCCCTTCGTCACCTCTCAGCTGGATTACAGCAATGCAATATAGCTGGGCAGGAAGGAATCTAGCACTTAGGAATTTCCAGCTAGTACAAAACACTGCAGCATGTCTCCTCAGCAACACAGACTACTGGGAGCACATGAAACCTGGGCTCCACTCTCTGCAATGGCTTTCCATAGAATTTCAAATCAAGTTCAAGGTCTCAGTCCTTATCTTCAGACTGCTCCATGGCCTGAGCCCAGGATACCTAAAAGACTATCTAAAGCTCTGGGACGAAGACCATGGTCAACAACTCTGCTCCTCTCTCACAATGGAGCTCTCGACAATAAAAATAAAGCTCATCTGCGCAGGAGACAAAACTTTCTCCGGTGGTGATCCAGGACTGTGGAATGAACTCCCCTAGGACCATCACAAACTTCACCACCTTCCACTCTAAGTGCAATTTCTTTGGCCTTACCTTCTCTCTTGTCAACTCATAGCAACAAGTACATTTTAAAAAATCCCTGCCAAAGCAAGACATTCCATTGCACATGTTTCTCCCCCTGGGGAGAGGATGAGAGAACAAATAACTTGAGGCAGATGTTAGTTATGCTGCTTAATGTGCTACTGGAAGACGCCCCGATTGTATGGTGAGGAGCATGGACGGCGGGTGGACCCTCCTTCAGCGAGGCTAGCCCCTGGCCCTACCCTTTCAGCATGAGGCCCCGCCCCCCAGCCAGAACCCTGAGCCCCTCTGGCCTCCCTGTGGCCGGAGAAGCCCCCCTCTCCCCCCGGGGCTGGCCAGAACCCTGAGACCTTGCAGCCTCCCCTCTCGCAGCCAGAGAAGCCCCCCTGGGCTGGCTGAAACCCCAAAACCCCCGTGGGACCAGAGGGACACACGGACCCCTCCTAAAGATAAGGTCAGGGTAAAGGGTGTTGGATTAGAGATGTTTTGATCGAACCAACAAGTATAAGGTAAAGGGTGGTAACTAACCATGTCAGAGGGGCAATAGGTTACTTGTTTGTAACAGTGTATAAAAGAGGGGGCACAGAGGCGGTGTCTTTGTCTGGCCGAGGGGGGAAACAGAAACCATGTTAGTGTACCTTTAATCATTGAGCCGGGGCACTAGGACCATGCTTCATTGACAATAAACCTGGCTGAGTGCCTTCCCTACTGAACCCAGTCTGTGGTCTGCATGTGTGTTCTCTTTATGTGCTGCACCAGCTCCGGCCAGGTAGCCAGTACAGCAGGCTCCCATCGAACTGCCCGAAGCTTTAGGCCTCATACCAGGCCCCTTATAGCAAGCCTCATGTCTCAGGCTCTCTCTTTCTACGTGTCTACAGGCAAAACAAGGTTTACAACAGGAGACAGGATTTTTGAAGCCAGCAGCCTTCCCTGTTGTCTTTCAAGTGTCTGGTTTGGTGTTTTTATGTGGGAAGCCATTTTGTCACCTTCCCTAGACATTGGAAGTATATAATAAACATTCTACTACCCCCACTATAACCTAGATCAATATAGTCACATAGGGAATTCTAATAACTCAATATACAATCACTTCCCCTCACTGATCCAGTTTTCATAAAATGGTTACAGCTCAGTACTCATAACATGACTTACATCCATGCCTGTCACAGAGGCACTTTCATCTTTATTGAGCCATATTCAGGGATCCAAATGGCCCAGCTGGCATGTGACCTGCCTGGGCAGTGAGCTTCACTGTCCGCATGAGGGTGGGGAATGCCACACAGCCCCAACAGGCTTGGGAAGAAGAATTATATACCCCTCACCCTATGGCGATGCAGCTGGCAGGGTCCCCTCCCCTTTCTCGGCTGCCCTGGAGCCTGTGGGGAACCTCCTTCCTCACTACCATTTCACTGCTCTCACTCTCTGACCCATCCTTCTCCTTAGCCCAGTCTCCATCTTGCTGTCTCTTTCCTCCTTCCTTCCCCTTGTCCTCTCTGGAGCTCAGACCCTCCCCTGCTCCAACTGCAGCCTCCCTGCCCTGTAAGCAGTGGGAGACCCTGCACTGGCAGGGAGCAGTACGGGGTGCTTGGTGCACAGCTGAGCTGCTTCCCCTCCAGCCAGGGGGAGGCGCTGCTTTCTTTCTCACACCTACACTCCACTCACTGGAATCAGTTCATTCCTCCCCAACCCCCCATGCCTGAGATGGGGAGCAGCAGTAAGTGCAGCCGCCCAGCACCTCTGGGCCAAGGCCTGTGCTCACACTGCTACTCACCAGTATTGGGGGCCCTGCAGGTCACTTCTGCCCAGCCAGGACACTGAGTGCCCCTCTGCCTTTCTACCCCAGAGGGATGTGTGTGAGGAAGGAGCTCTGCCTGCTGCCACCTCATGCACTGAGGATTCAGACTCCAGGGGCTGCCCAGCCGACCCTGCAATGGGGTAACTGGGCACTATAAGATGCTCACCCTTATTAGTGCAATAGCAGCACATACCAAGAGACCAGGCTGTGGGCACCTTTCCGCTTTCACACCTTAAGGCCCTCTCTCCAGTGAAGGCTCTAACAACCGTGTGGTCCCCCACCCCACACTGAACATCTCTCATCTGCATTGTGTGTCCCCCTGCTAGGAGCATAGGGAAATACTCACCCTGAGAGCAACAGCCTGCTGGTTAGAACAGAGGGTGGGCTGGCAGCCAGGACTCCTGGGTTCTATCACCAGATCTGGGAGGGGAGTGGCGTCTAATGGCCAGGGCGGGGGGCTGAGAGCTCGCACTCCGGAGTTCTAACTCCTACTGACCTGCTGCGCGGCTTTCACTGCCATTTCCCATCTGCGTCTGAGCTTATACATCTGCACAGCAAAGGGAACGGCAGGCTGTTGTGCAAGGCTCCCAAGGAATGGCTAAGCTGCACAGCTCCTTTTGTGGGGAGCACGAGCACTCTAAACTGGGTGTGTGGGGATTAACTGGGAGCCATGGCTGCCGGGGGCTCTGACTGTCTGAGGCCAGGGAGGAGCTGATGCCCCCAACCGAGGCTGCTGCCCAGCACCAAACCATTGGATAAGCAGGCACATGTCAGGAATTGGATATGGCTTGCAGAGGCCAGGCTGTAACAGGAGCCCTCTGTTCTTTCCCTTCCTTTCATCACCAAGGAAGAGGAGATGAGCTTACAGCGTGTGGTGTCTGGTGGCCTCCCCCAAGCCACAAAGGGGCTGGCAGGATCAGACTGGGGGAACAGGGTGGGCAGGAGTCAGTGATGGGACAGGATGGCTTTCATTATCGTTATGTCACCCACATTGTTGATTGTCAAGGTTCAACCTCACTCATTGCCTCAGCAGCACTTCCCATGCCCCGCACCCAGCAGGATCCATTCAGTTCTGCAACCAGCAAGGATCCAGGGTGAGAACCTCTGGCACACAGCAAAGATTTAATCTGTACCCCAGGTCAGATAGCAAGTGAGTGGCAGAGTTGGGGATAGAACCCACAAGTCCTGACTCTCAGCCCTCCATTAGAAACCACACCATGCCCTAGCTGACTTTCTGGGGATTCCAACCTTGGCCTTTCCCTGTGCCTGCACCAATATCCCTGCTGTATCCCCTCTGCTCAGAGCTCAGACCCAGCATTTCTCTAACTGCCTTCAGCAAGCAAAGCACTGAGTGATCATCTATAACCCACACGTCCACAGCTGCAGGCAGCCTTCCCATCCCCTACCCACTACTCTCAATCCACCAGCATCTCAGCAGCTGTCCTCAGAGTTTATCTGTTAGGGACATTGCAGCCAAAGAATTCACCCCTGTATTGGGGAGCAACAGGGCTTACAGCCCATCCACTGGAGGAATGATCCCCTGGTTGGATCCAACTCCCTGTCAGGGAGCAAAGGGGCTCCCAGCTCTTCCACAGGGGGACAATTCCCTGGATGGATCGAACCTCCCTTGTCATGAAGAGTGCTGTGTCGCACAATGGACACTAGGGGACAGCAAAAAGAAAAGGAGTACTTGTGGCACCTTAGAGACTAACCAATTTATTTGAGCATCAGCTTTCTTGAGCTACAGCTCACTTCATCGGATGCATTCAGTGGAAAATACAGTGAGGAGATTTATATACACACAGACCATGCAAAAATGGATGTTTACCATACACATTGTAAGGAGAGTGATCACTTAAGATGAGCTATTACCAGCAGGAGAGTGGGGTTGGGGGAGAGAAAACCTTTTGAAGTGATAATCAACGTGGGCCATTTCCAGCACATTTCCAGGAGTTAACAAGAATGTCTGAGGAACAGTGGGGGGAAGGGGGAGAGAGGAGGAATAAACAAGGGGAAATAGTTTTACTTTGTATAATGACTCAACCACTCCCAGTCTCTATTCAAGCCTAAGTTAATTGTATCCAGTTTGCAAATTAATTCCAATTCAGCAGTCTCTCGTTGGAGTCTGTTTTCGAAGTTTTTTTGTTGAAGAATAGTCACTTTTAGATCAGAAATCGAGTGACCAGAGAGATTGAAGTGTTCTCCGACTGGTTTATGACTGTTATAATTCTTGACATCTGATTTGTGTCCATTTATTCTTTTATGTAGAGACTGTCCAGTTTGACCAATGTACATGGCAGAGGGGCATTGCTGGCACATGACGGCATATATCACATTGGTAGATGTGCAGGTGAACGAGCCTCTGATAGTGTGGCTGATGTGATTAGGCCCTATGATGGTGTCCCCTGAATAGATATGTGGGCACAGTTGGCAACGGGCTTTGTTGCAAGAATAGGTTCCTGGATTAGTGGTTCTATTGTATGGTGTGTGGTTGCTGGTGAGTATTTGCTTCAGGTTGGGGGGCTGTCTGTAGGCAAGGACTGGCCTGTCTCCCAAGATTTGTGCGAATGATGGGTCGTCCTTCAGGATAGGTTGTAGATCCTTGATAATGCGTTGGAGAGGTTTAGTTGGGGGCTGAAGGTGACGGCTAGTGGCATTCTGTTATTTTCTTTGTTGGGCCTGTCCTGTAGTAGGTGACTTCTGGGTACTCTTCTGGCTCTGTCAATCTGTTTCTTCACTTCAGCAGGTGGGTATTGTAGTTGTAAGAATGCTTGATAGAGATCTAGTAGGTGTTTGTCTCTGTCTGAGGGGTTGGAGCAAATGCGGTTGTATCGTAGAGCTTGGCTGTCGACAATGGATCGTGTGGTGTGGTCAGGGTGAAAGCTGGAGGCATGCAGGTAGGAATAGCGGTCAGTAGGTTTCCGGTATAGAGTGGTGTTTATGTGACAGCAGACAGTCAGGGATTAGGAGTGGGTATAACATTTAAAGTGATTTAATGCAGAGTTTTACATCTAGGGACAAAGAATGCAGGTCTCACTTGTGAGACGAGAGGCTGTATTCTGGAAAGCAGTGATTTTGAAAAGCAGAGGTGGAAACCAATTGAACATGAACTCTCAGTATGCTGTAGCTTAGCTGTAGCTAAGAGGGCAAACATAAATCCTTGGATGTATAAGCAGGGGAGTGTGTGTGTGTGGGGGGGGGGGGTAGGGAGGTGGCATTACCTCTGTGCATGGCATTAGGAAGACAGTTACAAGAGTACTATCTTTACTTCTCATGTCTACACTTCCAAACATCTGGAAGCTCCATCTCACAGTGAGACTCAAGAAGCTCCGTCTATTTCCAAAATGAGCTGAGGGTTTGGGTTTGCAGTGACACTGGTGCTCAGCCTCAGCCGAAGGCCACGCCCCTTCCTGCCGAAGCACAAGGTGCTCCCCCTAGGGCTATCTTCTTTAGAAACAGTGTGCTCTGGACAGTGAAGGCTGGGGCCAGAACTCAGGAGGGCCAGACTTCTAATCTTGGCTTTGCCATAAGCTTGTTGGGTGGCTTTGGACAAGAGATCCTATGGCCCTTTCTGTGATGGCTGGGCTGTGACTGCTGGTGTCCTGAGCCAAGCTGTCTGACAGCAGAATGCAACCGTATGTACACTTCACTTCTGTGTTGTTCAGTGATGTTTCCTGGATGGGAGCAGTCAATTGATTAATAAAAATGCACACAGATCCCCAAAGCTGCATGAATTTATCATGATTATTCCCCATTTAAAAATGCCCCCCAGAAAATAGCCTGTTTATTATGCACAGCCATCCTGTTGAAAAAGGATTGTTCCTTCTAGGGACAGGAACACGGGGCATAGGTGACAGACCACAGCCAAGAGTCAAGTGACTGGGGGCAAATGTCCCATGGGCTGAGATTATTCCCACTGGTGAACAACAAACACTTTAGGAGAAACCAGGGGTGGGTCCTGAGCAACTCAGGAATGGAAGGAAGGGCGAATATAACAAGAAATATGGCTTGCATAGAATGACTAGCCCATCTCTGCCTCTGGCCTATGCCAGCATGTTCTGATTAGCAACAAGCTGCCTCCCTGCATTTCCCCTGTTGGACAAGTTTGTAATTACCTCCCACACTAAACTGCAGTGCTGTGTAGGCCTACAGGGGTGCTAGTTGATTTTGGAGTGAAAGCAGCCTATTATAGTGATTCAATAATTGATTTACTCACTAGAGTATGTTTTAACTTCTAGCCCTTTCTGTATTTATGGCCATGGAGCATTGTCTGCTGTGTCAACACTGGGTTCCTCTAGTAAATTCATTTTTATTGCTCAGGCAGTAATCTGGAATTTGGACACCTAAATCAGAGTGCATTCCTTCATCACAGACAAGACTGCCCCTCCTCATTATTGAATAGTTTAGAAATCAATGGAACAACCCAGTCAGGAGTATGACAACATAGGACAATTTGAAAGAAACAAGAAAAAGGCAAATGATTTTGATTGCATAGAATTAATCACTACAGCAAGACACCAATGAAACCTTCAACTACCTCTCTCAAGAAGTGTATTATTTGACCACAGATTGTAGAATAAGGAGCTGGTCATCTGGCCAGCTGGTGATTCACAAGTTCTAACACACATGTAACAACCCCCTACTAAATCTTGACAAAACCAAGGTGTTTGGGTCTCATTCCAATGCTACATTTCCTTTCACAGATGAAGAAAGTTGCTTAAGAGGAGTTCTCTGTTCCTCTACTCTCTGTCCAGTCAAACTAGACTCCCATAGGAGATAAGGTGATAACTAGCCCTGTGTTACTGTGCTTCAGTGCGTAGCAGCCAAGAAATACCAGATTCACAACAAATTGATGATAAATGGGGCAGACCCATCTCAGACTGGTGGTTATTCTTCCATAAGATATACCAAGCCAGTAACAAAAGTAAACTTCTGTCTCATAGCACTGGTTAACAAGAAATCCAAACTGCAGTCTCTTTAGGCATCCCAGCCCTTGTTTCATCACCTAGACGCTAGACTTTATGATGAGTGGTTATTTAAAACCAATTTCATCAAACAAAGGGTTCTTCTAATCCCAAGAAATCAGCCACATAGGTCAATATATAATTCAGATCTTACCCAATAATCAAGCTGTTGCCAATCCTTTAGTATCTAATATCTAAAGGTTTATTTATAAGAAAAAGGAGGCAGGAGTTAAAATGGTCAAAGGAATCAAATACATACAACTGTTGCAGAGTTCTTATATCAGGTTTAAAGCACTGATGGAATAAACCACTGTCTTGTAAAGTCTCTGGTAACTTACAAAAGATTGGAAGGTCTACAATCTACTGATTAGAATGCTTCTTTTAGTGTGAGTACAGAGACCAGAGCAGGAAAGAGGCAAAATGGAGATGCTTCCAAGGGTCCTTTATACTTTCTCCCATGTGGAGGGGATACTCTCAGTCTTAGTTGTTTGTGGAAAATTACAGGAACAAAATGGAGTCCAGAGTCACATGAGCAAGTCACATGCCCTTGTATACTTTGATGAGTCATAGGAGCAGCCATTACCCATATTCTGGCTAAAACATCTACAGGAAGGCTCACCAGGAAGAGATGAGCTTCCTGTATATCCATTGTGGGAGCTAAGTGTTCTTTGATAAGCCATCAACTTGAATAGTCCATTCACAATGTGCTGGCCAGACTGGATGTAAATTACATTCTGGGTGTTACCCCAGGAGAGAACACATTTGGAATATTGGTACATAGTCAGTATTCATAACTTTAGATACAAAGAGGACACATGCATAAAAACAGGATAATCATATTTGATAGATTGTAACTTATCCATAGATACCTTACATGACATGTGTTGTACAAGATTTGTTGCAATTCTATAACAGTGGCAATATTAATGATATAACTGGTCATGTTTCAATCATACAGCGTTACACCCTGCTATCGGCCTTCCCTCCAGTTATGGCCTGATTTTGTTCAGCTTGTCTGAAATAGACCTACTCATTGTGTTCAGAGCTCATGTTGCCAACTTTTAGCACTTACCTCACCACTCTCCTCAGAGGCTCCAGTGCTAGGGCAGGCAGGGGTCAAGGGGCAAGGTAGCTCCCATGTTCCCAGCTTTTCTAGGGCCAATTCAGACCCATAGCTTTGCTCTGGGTTTTGTTTCTTGAAGCACGGGCATTCTGGAACTTGTCTTCAGCAATTGCAGCTGCATGGATAAGGGGAGCAGGTGAAAGAGAACAAGCAGGCTAGAATGAGCAGGCTTTTGCTCCCTTATTTATAACTTGCAGGGTACTCACCCCTAGCTCAATCTCAATGCTCTGTGGGTTAGAATCATAGAATATCAGGGTTGGAAGGGACCTCAGGAGGTCATGTAGTCCAACCCCCTGCTCAAAGCAGGACCAATCCCCAACTAAATCATCCCACCCAGGGCTTTGTCAAGCCTGACCTTAAAAATATCTAAGGATGGAGATTCTACCACCTCCCTAGGTAACACATTCCAGTGTTTCACCACCCTCCTAGTGAAAAAGTTTTTCCTAATATCCAACCTAAACCTCCCCCACTGCAACTTGAGACCATTACTCCTTGTTCTGTCATCTGCTACCACTGAGAACAGTCTAGATCCATCCTCTTTGGAGCCCCCTTTCAAGTAGTTGAAAGCAGCTATCAAATCCCCCCTCATTCTTCTCTTCCGCAGACTAAACAATCCCAGTTCCCTCAGCCTCTCCTCATAAGTCATGTGTTCCAGTCCCCTAATCATTTTGTTGCCCTCCGCTGGACTCTTTCTAATTTTTCCACATCCTTCTTGTAGTGTGGGGCCCAAAACGGGACACAATACTCCAGATGAGGCCTCACCAATGTCGAATAGAGGGGAACGATCATGTCCCTCAATCTGCTGGCAATGCCCCTACATATACATCCCAAAATGCCATTGGCCTTCTTGGCAACAAGGGCACACTGTTGACTCATATCCAGCTTCTCATCCACTGTAACCCCTAGGTCCTTTTCTGCAGAACTGCTGCCGAGCCATTCGGTCCCTAGTCTGTAGCGTGCATGGGATTCTTCCGTCCTAAGTGCAGGACTCTGCACTTGTCCTTGTTGAACCTCATCAGATTTCTTTTGGCCCAATCCTCTAATTTGTTTAGATCCCTCTGTATCCTATCCCTACCCTCCAGCGTATCTACCTCTCCTCCCAGTTTAGTGTCATCTGCAAACTTGCTGAGGGTGCAATCCACACCATCCTCCAGATCATTTATAAAGATATTGAACGAAACCGGCCTGAGGGTTATGCAGGTGAATTGCAAACTGTCCATAATCATCCTAGCCCCCATGGATGGTGGGAGGGAGGAGGCAGGGAGGAAGACTTGGAGTTGGAACTGTTTGCTCAGAGCAATAAGGAATGTGTGCTTGATGAGAGAGAGAGAGAGAGCATTTGCAAGGAGCAACTCCCTTCAGGAATGGCAGGCATCAAGTCTCTTTTCTAGCTGTTCCCTTCCTTCCAGGTTCCCATGCAATGTGGGGTGGCAGGGAGCATCTCACTGCCCTCAGTCAGAACCTTTCCATTCTGATTCTTGCCCATCGGCCTCGGGTCCATTTTCTTTATTCATCTGGGTGATTCAGACAAGTTGTCATTTAGGGTAATAATACATTTTCAGAATATTGTTGCCAGTTAATGTCTCTATTAGCACTGCCAGGCTCCCATCTGAGATCAGCAAGCCAGTGGTGAGGCAATGCCCATGGACAAACCAAGAACTTGCAATGAGAGTGACCGTGGCAAGATTGCTTGGTGGAGCTCAACCGCCAGCCTGCTGAGAGCTAAATGCAATCTCTTGTGCCACCGATATTTTACCAAAGTAAGAAGAATTAGAGGGATGGAACTGGCAATGGTTGACTACCGCTTCAGCTCAGTTTATTGACAGCTCTGTATGATCTGGAGATTGGAGTTATCTGCCTGTGGCAGGGGGTAAGAGAGTTTAGAGGACAGAAGATCAACCAGCAATGTCCCTAAACCTGACCATCACAGTTTCATTGCCCTTTATGAGGGAATGAAACTAGACTCTCTTCCAATTGCACATTCCATTTCCTTGTAACAGAACCTGGAAGATAAGCTGTGCTGGCTTTTTAGAGGGATAGTTGAGCCAGGGCTTTTAAAGACTCTGCACCCACCCCCACACCTAGTCTCATATAAGGCAGGTCCAAAATCAGAGCTAGATCACAGCAAGTTAGAGTCATTAGCACCTGGCCTGGTAGAAGAGTTGTTATTAAAGGAAGAGTTTGGACAGACACAGCCCTAGGTGTTTTGCTGTCCAGGAAAACATTTTTGGAGCCCCAAGTGCCTGAGAAAAATAAAACAAATAGCTGAGTGAGTGACACTCCTGCCAGATTTTGGTATGGCACCCCTGGAAGTTAGCACCTAGGGTGTTCCCTGATCGCCTGGCGCTAAGGCCATCCTTGACTTTGGGGGATATGGGGAGTACGCACATGACACCTGGCTATAGAACAATGAACATAAAGGTGGAGTTGTGACTTTTTGTTTAATAGAGCTGTCTTCCAGCCACTGATCAGCTCAGCGTTCTGGGGCTTCACTGAGGAAAAAGCACAAACCAGGGAAATAAAAGCACGACAAGCTCTCTTTTTTCCTGGCAGAGTTTTGGTGAATAAATGAGCTCATTTCCTGTAACCGTCTGCAGATGGGCAAAAATAGGGGGAGTGTTTTATCCACCAAGCTAGGATTGAGTTTGACTTTGTTGAAGGCAAGTTTTCCTGGCACAAGAAGAAAGCAGAGAAAACAAAAGGAGCAGGCCAACTATAGAAAGAAGGACAAAGAGCCATTCACACAGAGCCAGAAGGATGTCCCCTAATGTGACCAAAGCCTATACACACAGCTGAATAGAAGCCCTTGAAGAGCAGCTTCACACTTAAACTCTCATATCACCTAACCTCTTCTCTTGAAGGACCTGGAGTAATTGCTGCTGCACAGAGTTGGAGGTGCGGGCTGTAATGTCACACTATGTTGCATGGAGTGAATGAAAAGACTTCTTCCCAGTCTTCTTCAATAATGGAACAATTCCTCACCTACCCTGCCCCACCCAGGAGGCCCACTGTCAGAGAGAGAGAGTGTGCACCTGTCTTCATATTGGCTTTTTCCCCATGTGACCGCTTCTTAAGTATGCTGTCACAACTTAGTTTCCCAGCAAGAACTCCCAGCCAACTGTTGCGGGTGAATGTTAGTTCTAGTAGCACTCACCCAGAGGTCCCACACTGACAGCACAAGTGTGTGAGGCAATGCCCTCCTGCAGGAGGCAGCCATCCCAGGATCAGTTACAAACAGAGGAAGCTCAGTGCACTGCCTGTTGCACCAGAGATGATTTGTTGAGGTAGTTATAATCCAAACACTGTCAATACATTTAACTGGCTCTTTAACAGGGTGAGAAATGTTCTCTTGGCAGCAGGTGAGTTTCTGGGAACCCCTCCAAAAGCGGAAGTGCAGAAGCAGTTCCATGCAGTGAGAGACGACGTAGAGGACAGAGGATCAACACGCTGCTTTCCCACAATTTAATCACCTCCTCCTATAGGGCATTATTAAAAAGCTGGCAAAAAACCCTTGTCAGAGCTAGACTGTTAGTTTGCAACAGGGCCTGGTGCTTACTGAGACAGGGAGAGGGGGTTAATATCTTGTTGTGAAAGGGAGGATGGGCCAAGCCATGTCATAAAACTAGATATAGTGGAAAGAATCCAGGATAGGAAAATGCTGGCTCCAGCAGAAGAGCTGGAAGCAGAAGAGTGAAAGTGGGTAGCAGAAGCCTGTGAAAAAAAAGAGGAGGGGAAATGGCAGCCCAAGAAAAGCAGAAGAAAAGGCAATATGAGCTTAAAAAGCTGGAATTAGAAGGAAGAGCCCTCAGCCCCTGGGTGCTCCTCACAGGGACCGCACAACTGGGACACACTGTGCCCGAGTTACAGGGAGCGGGATTGCATTGCAGAGTATTTGACCATAATATCTTACTCCACAAAGCTGTTAATATTGGGACCAGTAGCAAAAAGGAATATGTCCCTAAGTTCCCAGCGGTAAGCTTTGAGGAGGAAGAGGTAGTTGATAGAAGGGAGAGGAGTCTTGTGCTCCCTTATCAGCAGAAAATAGTTATGAGTCTCTAAGGGAGGGGAGTGAGGATTCACCACTATTAGCTGAGACAGCTCTCAGTGCAAGCAAAAGCTAAATAAAGTTTGCCCTAGAACTAAGTGCAGACACCTCCCCGGAGAGCATGGGTGAAGCCATCCTTCGTAAGGCCATGGAGAAGCTCTTTACAGAAAAGGGAATGATTTACAGAGAGGCCTTAGTTGGGAAAAAGAAAAGTCCAGGGAGTTCTACAAACAATTGATTGTGCTCACAAAGCATTGTGTCCAGTTAATGCTACTAATTCATGACTGCCATTTTGCTGGAAATGGAGAGGACATATGCTAGGCTAAAGAAAAACTTCTATTGGCTCAATATTAAAAATTTGTGACCACTAGTGAATACTCTCCCCCCCTGCCCGAGCCTTAAAAGGTACCCACGATTCCTGAATGGAACTGCTGCACCAGGAGAATCTGAGGGAGTCCCACATCACAAGATCCCATAGTTCACTGCTTAAAGCCTCCTGTTCAAATCCTTTCTCCCCTTCTAGCAGAGAGGGGGGAATTGAACCTCGGTCTCCCACAACCCAGGTACATGTTCTGACCATGGGGCTAAAAGTTTCAAGATCAACACCTGCTTCTCTGGCCTTTTTGCATGGAGCAAGTCAGGCATCTAACTCATTCCTACAAGAGATACCTGACTCCAAGTGGTGGGTTCCTGTTTGTAGATTGCTAAACAGAGATAGGTGCCTCCCTGGAGCCCAGACTTAGACATCTATCTCCCAGAGGGGGCGGGGCTTAGCATACACCTCTTTTGTTGGCATCTCCCACTGGATACCTTAGATGGTTGCCTAGTGTGCTGGCTTTGTTGATTGCAATCTAAGGGCTTGGCTACACTTACATTTTATAGCGCTCTAACTTGCTGGCTCAGGGGGGTGAAAAATCACCCCCCTGAGTGCAGCAAGTCAGAGCGCTTTAAAGCGCTAGTGTAAACAGGCTCCCAGCGCTTGGAGCTAATCCCCTCGTGAAGATGGAGCACCAGGACTGCACTCGCACTTCAAAGTGCTGCCGCGGGAGCTCTCCCGTGACAGCGCTTTGATGTTTCCAGTGTAGCCATGCCCTGTGGATATGTCTACTCATAAACCATGACAGTCGTGCAGCTTCATCGCTGCAGCAATGCTGCTGTAGCATTTCAGTCTAGCTATTCACCACAGCGATGGCAGGGGTTCTCCCAAGTGCTGTCTACACTGGGGATTAGGTTGGCTTAACTATGTCACTCAGGGATTTGTATTCTTCACACTCCTGAACAATTTAGCTGGGTTAACTTAACTTTTTTGTGCAGACCTCATCTAAGGTGCCTATCTGATCCCATTCCTTCTAAAGGGAGGCTAGGCTTGTGGATCTCAGTTCTGATTTTGTGATTTTCTTGGAACTTGAAAGTTAGGCACCACGATGCTCAGCATTGTAACGCCTAAGTCCCTTTGTGGGTCCCACCCACAATGAGTATAGACAAATGTTAAACTGCCTCATCTATTTTCACTGTCCAAGATAAATGAAATGCACAGCATCATAGAGAAGAAATTACTTTAATTTTTCACTTTAATACTGACCTGAATCTGACACCATTCCATTATTAAAACAGTATTCTAATTGTGTTTTTAAAGGGGGTGGTTTTGGAATATTACAAACTAATTTAAAAACATTACACAACTTCCAATTAATTCAAAAAATGATTAAGTTGTGTTGTGATGAAATAAAGGCAGACCTGCAACTAATGATCAGACTGGTGTTCTTCCAGGTTTAATCCTGCAGTCATTGTGCATATAAAATTCTTAATGGGAACTGCATGCAAGTAGGGGCAGGAAGGTCAGGCAACCAGGAGCAAAATGATCAAGAAAAGTTTGTCAGTACATTGCTGACAGGCCCACATGGAGTTTACATTTCCATAACCTTAACAGGGTTTGATTGTTAGGATTATACTTGTTGGTAAAGCATGAGTAGGAACTATAACCCAATTCTGGTTGTGAAATGAACTTTTTAAAGTAGAGTTTGATTCTGGAAAGAAACAAGACAAAAGTTGTTGTCAATGTATTTCTGTTCTATAGTGTGTATGATGGGTCCACTCAGAGGGGAGTCATGGAGTTATACTGCTCCCTGCAGGTCTAATGGTAGCTCTTTTTCATGTTCACATTGAAAAAATTGGTGCAGGCATAGCACTATGTATATGTAAGGTTAAGGTTCAGATTTTAATCACTGGTCAAAGACTTCAGAATCACAGCAACATAACTGAGCATGTGGACACTCAGCATTATATAGAACTTTAAATGTACAAAACATAGCTCCCATTGACATTAATTGCAGCCGTGGATGCTCAACACTCCTGCAAATTGTGTACTCCAGGAAATGAGGGCACCCTTGTCTCCTGTTTCTCTCACTTTCCACAAGTGGGTCCTGTGGGAGGGTGCTCCCCACCCACACCTCACCCCTGGCCCTCCAGAATTCCCCCTTAGTACCCTGCCCGACGAGCCTCCCTGTCTGTCCCCACCTGACCTGGCTGCATGACATTCAGCTGGTCCACCTCTGCACTGCACCCAGACAACATCTGAACGCACTCATGCTTCACACCATCCACTTTCTTGCCCTTGTGTCCCACCCTGACATAAAATGGCAGGACCTGTTGTCACCTAAGGAGGGTGAGGAACCCTGGAGGGCCCTCCAGGAATACTAGCTGGCAGTGCTTTCATGGAGCCGTGAGTACAGGCATGTACCTGCTGTGGTTCATGAACTCACCCAACAACTATCCCTTTTGCAGGAAGAGGGAGATTTCTGTATGGTGTAGCAGGTTGCAGCACCTCTTCCAGGTCCTCCAGACCCTCTTGCTGAGATTCTGGCTTCACTTTTCCCTGCATCATCTGATTTCTACAGACCCCATCTGTGGTCCCACAAAGTCACGGGACCTCCTCACAGCTTCCTCCATGGTGGCCATCTACCATATATGGAGGAGGAAGCGGGATGGGGGTGAGTACTTTGAAACCGTGGGGCCTGTTTCCATTCCCTTGCTCTAGCACATCTCCTGGCAGAGTTCCTCTGGGCAGTTCTCACTGACTCCCTAAAAGCCTTTGAGGGACAGTGGGCTCTGTCTGGGGTTCTCTTGTAGGTGTCCCCTTCAGGTTTCTTGATTTTTAAACTTTGACCTCACTCGTGTTGCTATTTTCTCCTTTGTTGTCCTCCATAATCAATCTGGACTAGTGGTTCCTCTCCCTTGGTTGAGGGGAAGGACCTTTAGTTTTGGGTAGGCCCAGACTCAGCTGTACCAGTACTTCAGATAGTATGTAACTGATTCATTCCCAGAGCAGAGTCCAGTCTGTGCACTGAATGAGGCAGTGGGTCTTGTGGAAAAATTTGTATGTGATCATGTAATTAAAGTCATACTGCACACACACTGGTAAACTTAACTGGCATTTCCTAACTTTTCCTAACATTTTCAATGTAATTTTCTAAATTAAAAAACCAATAAAAATAAAATTCTGTTTTGTGGAACCCTATTGAGCCCGTGTGTGTTTTCAGAAGGGTTGGAACCTTTAGATTCACTGCACAGACCCCTGCCACTTGAACTAAAGGAATAACTGATAGCAGCAGTAGATTGTCATCCTCCACGTACGCCAGCATTAGAAGAGGGAGAGACAGACTGTGCCTGTGGGTTTCACAGATACTTGCTGACAGCAGAGGAATGATGAGACACAGGAATCTTCAGTTCCATTCCAGGCTCTGTAGTGTAGTCCCAGCATCCTAGTCCAGCCAGCCACTCTCCCCTCCACAAAGGATCCTTTTCCAAATCTCACACCTCCCCACCAAAACCTGTGGCTCTTTCCGCTTTTGCATTCAAAGCAGTTAACTTCCTCCTCCATGGCGGCTGTGTCATCAGGGAAAGCACTGACAAGTGAGAGCCCCCAAGCAGCACACAGCTGCAACTGCAGGGAAAAAGTCCTGCTCAGCACAAATGGAAGCTTTAGGGAATTTAGCTACCAAGCTCCCCCATCACCCCGAGAATGTGCGAACTGCAATTTTTCGAACACATATCACGTGGCCAAATTTAGATGAATTTTCACAGGCATGGCAAAAGCCCTGCTCTAGGGCCTGGAGGTGCTAGAGCATCTCAAAGAAAAGATTTCCACAATTTAACATGGGCAAAAATGTACTAATCTCTAACCTTGTTCTTGGAAACTGCTGAACAGTTTTGTCTGAAATTTTCCAGAGATATCCAGCCTGAGGCTGACACCTGGCTTGGAAAATTTCACTCTGAAGAGTTGAAGTTTGGCAGAGTTTAAGCAACTGAACACAGGATCTTATAATGGGAAGTATCAGCCCTGCCTATAATAGCTTTTGAGTACAGAAACACACAGTAAGCGAGGAGACAATCTCCAGACAATAATACAACATAAAAGAAACTCCACTTTAATCCTATGATTCACAACCCATTTTGCTGGAGCTCTCTCCACCCCTACCTTCCAAAGGCTGCGTAGATGGCTGAGACACTTATGTGAACTAGCTCCACTATTCTATTTTCTCTCACCTGTTAATAGTTTGGGAGGAAAGAGGATTTGAGGGCTTTAATTTCTTTTGCCATCCTCCTCCCCCCCTACTCCATGGCGCATCATTCCCCCAAAACTAAACATGTTGCCCATGTATGGGAGCTGTCATAAGTTCTGTAGCAAAAAAAGGGGAGCTTGAAGGTAGCTGCTCCTATATCTATCTGCTGCCCCAGAATCCGGCAGAGGCACCAAGCTAGCACTTTGCATGCAACTATGGAAACATGGTAGCAGGGCAGGGCCCATGAATGATCCCATAACTTTTGGCAGCCCTAATGCTCAGGCAGATTGTGGTGGCCCCCCACAGCACAATTACATGGTAACTATTGTAATGGATGCATACAGTTAACACGGGTGAGTTAGGAAACTATAAACTGAATTTCCCTATTAAAGTCTCAACTAAAATTTTAGGGTATTTGATTTTTTTTTTTTTTAAAATACAATTTGATGTTAATCTGTTTGAACTTGAGTCAACAACTCAATCCTTCCTATAGAATTACACATTTAAAAAAATCTATTTAGCAGGTAGGCACCACTGATAAGGTCTTTTAGATATTAGCTTACACCTTTTGAGATTTAACACACAAATAACTTACAGTGGAATAGTAACTTGCCAGCCATTTCTCATTTAAGGTCTTCTGAGCAATTTAATTGTACCATTCTCAATATACTATATAGTACTGGAGCCCTTTTGAAACAAGTATATCGTGAAATGACAGCTAAGATATTTCTGTGAAACTATAGTGGGGCTGTTTTGAGAATTTTTGAAATTGCCCAGAATCCCCACTTCTCAATGTTTACACTATAAATAGCCATTACTGAAGCACAGTGTAGATTATTCTTCAGTATGTCACTTTCCATAGCAGAGAACTCTTCTGTGCAGTTGGAGCACATGGAAGTTGAAGTTCAGTTTTACTTCATTTATTAGAAATTAGTGACATGCTCAATTATTAGGAAGTAGCTTTTGAACTTTGTGGTTTAAATTTCTCAAGTGAAAGAATTTAAACTTTCCTTCTTAAACTGCAGTAAAACACTGCCCTTGGGTCTCCACTGGGTTTTATCATGTTAGTCTTTAGTTTCTCCTCTGGAGGTGGTCTTTCATCATGTGTCAGCATTCAACGGTATGTCTACACAGGGATAAAAATCCATGGCTGGCCAGTCAGCTGACAGGCTCAGGCTGAAAAACTACTATGTAGATATTTGGGCCCGGGCTGGAGCCTGAGCTCTGGGACCCTGGGAGGGTGGAGAGTCCCAGAGCTGACTCCAGCCTGAGCTCAACCATCTACACAACAACTCTTAGTTCCGCAGCCCAAGTCATCTGACCTGGGCCAACCACGGCCATGCTGTGGGTCTTTTATCCCTGTCTAGCTGTATCCAAGGTGGCGACAATAGGAGGTAGCACTAATCATTATGACAATGATCACAAGTTGTCATTAAAAATGAAATACTGTTAAATAAAAGCAGCTAAAACTACTGGTTTAGAGAATAATAAAAATTAAATGCTCACATAAGGGAAATATATGCTTCAGTGCTTTGATGAATTAGGGGTCTTTGTAGCCGGTCTGTTTTAAAGCTTCTAAGTAGTTTTATTCAGCAAAGCACTTTAACATGTGCAATTTTCAGCACGAGTAGTCCCAATTACTAAAGTTAAGCACAGATTGAAGTGCTTTGCTGAAACTGAGCCAAAATAAAGATAACAAATAAAGTAGTCCAATTTAAGAGGAAAATGAAAGGAATGGACTTTCTACATGTCTAAAATACAGCTATTAGTAATAAAAAATTCTGCAACAAAACTGAAAATTAGGGAGGATGGGACAGTGTAAAATCAAATTTATCACGTGAACAAAGAATACTGCATTATTCGTTTGCATATTTAATTCCATACAAGACTCCATTTTTAAAGTTTATGTAAATTGACAGAGAATTTCCAGTCTGCTGCACTGAAAAGCTAGAGAATCCAGACCATCGGACAGTCAATGGAAAGAGATTCTGTCTACAGGCAACAGCAGGAGTCTGCTGCAGGGACAACGGATGAAGGGCCATAAATAATTTGAACAATGGAACATCTGAGCTACCTTTCTTGCCACATATCAGTATAAAAGGATGTATTTGCTAGGAAACATGTAAGAACATACAATGATGCCTCAAATAACTCTTGAAGCCACAACTGCTAAATGGCATTTTATTGTCTTCAACAACTAGCAGTTACAGTATCTAAAACAAAAAGAAAAGTTGTCAAGAAATAAATAGCTGAAGATGAACTGTTGAGATCTCACTAATTTTTGTTACTGCAGTGGCTCCATTACATTTTATTCCTTGTTTTTCAGCCTTCATTCTTCAGATTCTCCAGGCCTACGAATATCATCAATCTTTAGAATCATTCTAACCATCTGAGTAGCCAGAGCAATCTGTTGCTTTTTACCAATTAAGGTTTCTATGACATGCTGTTTCTTCATATCTGTCAAAAGAGGGGAAATATTTAGACATCCCCCCCAAAATCAAAAATTAAAGACACACTAAAAGAGCCCGTAGAGCGCAAATCACATTTCAGATTTAAAATTCTACCACCATACAATCACACCCTTCTACCAAATCCCAGAATTTTGGTATTATTCCCTTTCAGCTGTTTAGAGATTACAGTGAGGTATCATTACACATACTGAATCTATTTCCTTAAGTTAAGTATCCTCACACCTTCCTGTCAACTGTCTAAATGGGCCATCTTGATTATCACTACAGAAGTTGTTTTTTCCTGCTGATAATAGCTCATCTTAACTAATTAGCCTCTCAGTTTGTATGGTAACTTCCAACGTGCGTGCGTGCATCTCTCTTACTATATGTTCCTTTCTATGCATCTGATGAAGTGAGCTATAGCTCACGAAAACTTATGCTCAAATAAATTGGTTAGTCTCTAAGGTGCCACAAGTACTCCTTTTCTTTTTTCTAAAAGCAAAGACAGTTCCAAGTCAAATTCTCACCTGAACTCATTCTACTTATGCCAAAATGTTTTGCTCATGTGGTGTAAAATTAAGGGTTTTTATTCCAAATTCTTCAAATATGAAGTACTAAGTGACTGCATTTTCCAAAGTCTTTGTAGCATGCACGGTAAGTCTACTATGGCTTTTTACATTTGCTGAGAAATGCCTTCCACAATATTCACAGTGTACCAAGGATTTCTTACCATTTGTTCCTTTGCGCAAACAATCGATCCCAAGAGCAGGATTGTTTTCTTTCACTTGCCTAGCTCGCACTTCAGTCATAGTCTGTATGGGATTCATTCCACTGTTTTCAGAAAGCGCAATGGGAATGACTTCTAGGGCATCAGCAAAAGCCCTCATAGCATACTGTTCCAAAGAGGGGCACTAGAAGAGTACAGGCTTATATTAGACTGTTGGAAAAACCAGGTTACCACACTAAAACAGTGAAAGAATTTATCCATATACAATAGATACAAGTGTTCCTTAAAAACATGGTCCACCCTACCCAACAGGATGTTTATATGTGGTGCCAAAGTACTTATATGCATAATACATCCTACATCAGTCTTAAGGACAAATGGCTTGTCTACATGATAAGCCATTTCACTGTGTGAATCTACAATGCATCAGCTGGCTGCTCAGTAACTCATCACATAGACCCTGCTACATTAAAAGTCCTGGCATGAAATGGTGGGAGTGACTGCAATTTAATTATCATATTGAAATGAGGGTCTAGGGGTAGGGGATGGAGTCATGTGACACTGAATGCCTCATCTACAACCACAGTCTCCACTCCAGGGGCTGCACATTGTGACCTGGCTAAAGGTTACATCCTTTTAAAGCCAAACCCTAAGATCTGTACTTGAATTCAGACATGACTTTGATATGTTTAAGTTGCCCCATTTCATCTTTCAAAAGACAATTTTAGTATTGCAAAAGGAACATCACTGATAACACTACATCAGTCTGGAAAGGCCGCTAGCAATCCAATGGAAAATTTCACAGTATCATTTAATCAGTAACCACAAAGTAGTTTACTAAAGCACAACAGCTTTTCTTCTTCTACTTTGCTTTCCTATGCTGAAGCAGCAGCAGTTACTATGTGAAAAACTATGTATAGTTTTTCAGAAACTATACGACACTGTGCATAAGTGAAAGCATGAAATTCCTTAGCATACACTTGTTTTGCAAAAAGGAGTACTTGTGGCACCTTAGAGACTAACCAATTTATTTGAGCATGAGCTTTCGTGAGCTACAGCTCACTTCATCGGATGCATACCGTGGAAACTGCAGCAGACTTTATATACACACAGAGAATATGAAACAATACCTCCTCCCACCCCACTGTCCTGCTGGTAATAGCTTATCTAAAGTGATCATCAGGTTGGGCCATTTCCAGCACAAATCCAGGTTTTCTCACCCTCCACCCCCCCCACACAAATTCACTCTCCTGCTGGTGATAGCCCATCCAAAGTGACAACTCTTTACACAATGTGCATGATAATCAAGTTGGGCCATTTCCTGCACAAATCCAGGTTCTCTCACCCCCTCACCCCCTCCCAAAAACCACACACACAAACTCACTCTCCTGCTGGTAATAGCTCATTCAAAGTGACCACTCTCCCTACAATGTGCATGATAATCAAGGTGGGCCATTTCCAGCACAAATCCAGGTTCTCTCACCCCCCCACCCCCATACACACACAAACTCACTCTCCTGCTGGTAGCTTACCAGCAGGAGAGTGAGTTTGTGTGTGTATGGGGGTGGGGGTGTGTGGAAAACCTGGATTTGTGCTGGAAATGGCCCACCTTGATTATCATGCACATTGTGTAAAGAGTTGTCACTTTGGATGGGCTATCACCAGCAGGAGAGTGAATTTGTGTGTGGGGGGTGGAGGGTGAGAAAACCTGGATTTGTGCTGGAAATGGCCCAACTTGATGATCACTTTAGATAAGCTATTACCAGCAGGACAGTGGGGTGGGAGGAGGTATTGTTTCATATTCTCTGTGTGTATATAAAGTCTGCTGCAGTTTCCACGGTATGCATCCGATGAAGTGAGCTGTAGCTCACGAAAGCTTATGCTCTAATAAATTGGTTAGTCTCTAAGGTGCCACAAGTACTCCTTTTCTTTTTGCGAATACAGACTAACACGGCTGTTACTCTGAAACTTGTTTTGCAGTTACAGATACGAAAGGCTGATTTTTTTCCTTGAGCGGGAGAATGATGAAAAAGGTTGTTTTTTTTTTTTTTTTTTTTTTTACCTTATCTGCTGTTTCACTAACTGCCAAAGCACAAGAGATCTCGGCAGCACCTCCTCCATACACAATGCGGTTATCACGAACCAGGTTCCGGATTACACACAAGGCATCATGAAGAGATCGTTTTGCTTCTTCGATTATCTTGAATTTTAGAATATAACAAGTTATGTTACAGTATGTAAAGTTAGGAGAGTCCTGAAAATCTTACTTCATCAAGGTTTCCTAATACAAAATCAGAAACTCCACACAGCCAAGTAATATCTGAATAGAAATCTGTTGTTGTAATGATTTTTTTAATTCACTGTTTTCATGAAACTTTACATTTTGAAATAATCAACTTTTCAATACTTAGAAATTGCACATGCACATTTTAAAGATTTTTCAACCCTTCACTTGGATGATCAAATTGCATTTCAAGCCTGGGGTATTTCCAAGATAAAAACAAGGCTTTTTACACTAAAATATTTATGGTTCATACTTCAGAAAGTCCACTTAATAGCTTGATGCATTTTATTTTTTTTTAAAAAGTTAAGCAAACATCAAAAAGTTGTTTTGTTTTTTTTTAAAAAGATTACAAATCTATTTTTAACTCTTTATTTGCACCCTCTCAGTTTTCCCCTTTTTCTTATGCTTTTGGCTCCAAATAGGACTTAAGTACCAGCAGGATACGAGCAACACACTAGACACCAACCGATTTAATGCAAAGTTTTGAAATTTTGTTTTGCTGTACAGGAGATACCATTCTTATCTAAAGGTCAGGCCAAGACTTACAGATGAAGATTAGATATCTACTGCTATGTGAAAATGAGTAAGAACCTGATCCTCCAAATTATTCAATATCATTTTATTCACATGAGCAGTCCATTAAAAGTAAAAGGGATTAGGCACAAGAGTAAAGTTACTCGTAGAGCATGATAACAAACAATCATCAGTTTTACTCAACACCAAACAAAGTGATTCTTGTGGTACTTTGCACAGCGAGTTGCCACTCTTAACAAGCAATCACTGTTGGCTATCCCAGTCAGGTGGACTACGGATTTATTCACTCCCTCTAGCCACTCTTCAGATAAGACAGTACAACACTGAGGCTTCTTTTGGATGCACCTGCTGATTTTGCAAGCTGATAGAATTAGCAGGAGACATGATCAAACTCTCATTTACATATTGAGCATCTCACCATCTTATTTCCTCCTCTAATGAAGATGGTCACAGCTCTGGAATTCTGACATTGCTCAATGACAAGCATTTTATCCTTTGTTGTTCCAAATGAGATCTCCCTGACAATGCCAGCAAAGCCTAGTTTCTCAGATGTGAGTTCGCAGAAACGAGGAACGATGCGCCCTCCAGTTGCAATGGCAATCAACTACAAGTTAAAAAAACAAAACCAAACCAGTCATTTTGAAAAGAATTTTTTCTCAAGGGTTTTTTATTGTGGGACATGGATGGAAGAAGGCCATCTTATGGACTAGACTCTGAAAGGGACACTTCCCCTCCTTCAGAGTATTTCAGGGAACCAGTTGCTTCTGCAGAGCAAGGAATGACATTTTAGATGTGGAGTCTTAGGTCACCTTTCTGTAACCCATCACACTTTTTTAGCTCAATTTTAACTCCCATCCTTCAGTTATTATTTGTATTGGGGTAGTGTCTAGAGGATTCAATTGTGGATCATGGCCCCATTCACAAGTGATATTTTACAATCAGTGATTTAGACTCGTATATATTAGTTGTGCTGCTCTCCTCCTGAAAGCCAGAGCTTCTGAAGTGATCATGTGTTAGAAGTCTGACAGAAGTTTACTTACTTCTATTTCAGGTCCGCCAACCCAACGAACAGCAGGTAGCTCATTCTGAAGCAGTAAGTGATTTGCCTCATCATCAAACCCCCACTGGCAAATAGCTAGGTTTGCACCAGTGTCTTTAATCTGAAAACAATTCCAATATATGTTGCTAAGTTAAAAGCAATACAATGCATTTAATTTGAACCCACAAGTACCAAAATACAGTGGATACAAAGGATGACCCATAAAGACACTAACCATGGAGCTGAATTTCAAAATAGTCTGTTAATTAATTACAGCTATTTTTTTTGAATAGTTTGTCATTCAGTTGTAACTTTTTAAAAGTATATGTATGCAAACAGGTCTGCTTCTTTTGAGACTACTGGTCAAATCATACATGAAAAGCAAAATATTTCACTCTTATATACACTGGGGAAAAGTCATCAGGGATAAATACGTTTATAAACTCTAACCTGTTTTATCATCTCTTCAAATTTCTCCTTTTCATATTTCTGCAGTGCCTTGTAATCTTCCACGGATGTTACATCAAGCTTGTGCTTGGTTTTAGGCTTAGGTGGCTCAAATGGACAAGTGAGAATTGCAATTTTAGCATCTTTAACTTCCTACATGTTAAAATAAAGTTTAAGATTAATTATTTTGACCTCAAAAATATTTGCACTCTCTCCCCCCCGCCCAACCCCATACTAATAAAGCTATTTTTTCTACAAGCTAGGAAAGAGCAACTTCTATTTTAGAATACATGAGAGGTGTTCAGAGACAGTAGTTAGAGGGGCAAAGAAAAGTTCCTTGATGATTTAATAAAGCCTAACATACAGACACACCAGAAAAGACTAACTCACTTTAGGCATCTGTGGATGGCTGAAATCTTTATCCACAATCACTCCTTTGACCAACTGGGTATCTTCCAGTCTCCCTCCCACTTTGCCTTGTACTTTGATTAGCTCAAAATCAACATCTTTGCGTTCCATATCAGCCACCGTCAGTACAGCATTGACAGCGATTTCTGCCATTTGTCTGTTGCAACGATTAATTCTAAATTTAAGCAAAATGTAATGAAGTTAGTTAAGATTGTTTAAAACATCCCCCCAAGAGAACAACTGTCCTAATAGAGAACAAACATTATTTGAGCATTGAATGTTTGTTCATTGTAGGAAGATGGGAGAAGAGGAGAAAAAGGAAGTTAAACTATAAAACAGGAGACAAAGACCTGAATATGTCTGCCTGTGTAGTGGAGACGGACACCTCTTCTTGGATATGTTACCAAGAAGCAGATTTGCGCTCTCACACTTAACTGATTACAAGTGAGTTATAACCAATGAACGACCTATAGGCTGCACGCCAAACAACATGCAAGGTACATCTTGGAAAGGACCTCTTTTAACGTGCTTACATATACTTGGTATACTGGTGCATGCTATAGACAACTGGTGCTAGACCATATGTAGATTTTTGGTTGCACAGAACAAGTTAAATTCTCGATTAATCTTTAAGATTAAAGCAAAATGGTTTGACTATATCCACTTTAATATGCCCCAAAGACAGGGGAAGGAGAGAGTTGCCTCCAACTACGACACTAATTGAACAGTTTTCTGAGAGACCTGAAACGTTCCTTAGTGTAAGACAAGCAGCAAATGTCACAGAGTTAACTGAAAAAAACCAAGTGTTTTTTGAAACTTTCTTTATAGTGCCATTGTTCTACCTGCCCTCCATTAAGAACAAAACAAACAGTAAAAAGAAGAATACTACTTGTGGCACCTCAGAGACTAACCAATTTATCTGAAATAGTGTTAATCAGACTTACAGTTAAGTCAAGCATCACTAGTAGCTTTTCCTTTGTTCCAATAGCGACAGGAAGGAACAAGTGGATTACTTTTGTTTTAAAAAGAAAAGGAGGACTTGTGGCACCTTAGAGACTAACCAATTTATTTGCACATGAGAAGATAACTCACACCTACTATCTTAAAGGGAACTGAGAAAAACCGTCAATGGTCAATTGATCTGTTGAATACTTGTTGATGCATCATGCTGGGTTACCCTATACTGTGTTTCTTAACTAGGGGGTCATGAACGGCAATGGAGGGGTCATGAACATTTATTAAGTCTAAAGCAAAGGACATCTCGCTCTCCCCTCCCCGTCCCCATTACCTTTCAAGGTTAAATACTCTTCGTCAGCCTCTCAATACACACACAAGTTATATAAGCTTATTATCGTCATCACTGATATAAATTAAATGTAAGGAGGTAGTGGAAAAACTTTGACTTCAAAAAAAGGGGCGGCACACCTGAAAAGGTTGAGAGGCTGTCACCTAAAATGCCTGCACCACTTTGGGCTGGTCTACTGACAAAAGGGGAAAACTATATTATGCCATCAAATCATTATCCCAGCAAATTAAAGAGCCACATTTCATTAATTAACCCATGATGAGTATCAAATTAACTACCTAAATACCATTTTACTATAGCCAAAAAAATAAGAGCAGTGACAGAGCAAATTAATAGAAGTAAAGGAGCAGATAAGGCTATAATAATATTAGCTATTTGTCACATGTGAAATCCATCTACTGTCATCTTTTCTTTAAGCAAACTATCATCTTTTAAAAGTGAGGGGAAACAACCACACAAATATATAAAGGGCAGTTAGGAAGCGTGGAAGTGGAAAAGAAAGGAATTAGACAGATAGCATAGAGGAATTTCTATTGCAGCTGCTTGTCACATGTCATCAAATCTGTAAAGAGAATGGTTTACTAATGTCTTCTCCTAAACTTGCTGCATCAGGGAGTTACAGAAGAGAAATTAACTGGCAATAAAAATAAAAAGTGACTTTAAGGAAAAATTTCATTGACGAATGCAACAAATGTTATATTCCAGCTAAAAAAGTCAAACAACTGTAAAGGATTTTTTCCCCAAAATGCTTTCAAGTATGAAACTACATTAGTTAGGTTTTTCAAGTATAAACTTACACTTTAGAACCTAGAGTTGTCTTTGCAGTCTGGATAAGAGGTTCGCTGTTCTGTGGATCAACTGGAAAGCTGTCACTGATTTTGTCTAGATTCTCAATGGCAACGCGTGCAGCCTGTTCATAACCATCTGCTATTCGCATAGGGTGAATACCGCGATCTAACAACTGCTCAGCCTGTTCTAATAATGCACCAGCCAGAACTACAAAACAAAATAAAAACAAGGATTTACTTTCCTCCATCGATTTATTAAGTTATTTGATCTTGCAACACGTTCTTAGAACACGGAAAGTGTGTTTAACGGACTTGCCCCTGCAAGTTTACACTAATTTCTAAAATTCATCAACAGCGGTTGACCAATTATAGTGAGGAAACTACCCAATTATTGCTTTTTCTTAAGGAGTGAAGATGGAATTGGAAGAAAATTAAGATATGTGAAAAAATAAATACATGGATGCATTTTTAAAAACAAAAACAAACCACCCCCTTTCCCCAGACTTCTGATACAGAGCCTGCAATATGGGAGCTGCAAGAGGATTAAAATGCTAGCTACTCTACTAGGTTTGTTCGAGATGCTAATTGTTTATGTAGGGCCAACTCTTTAAATATTTTTAAATAACCTAATTTCAGAGGTGACAGATTTGAAATGTCTCTTACCAACAACCCCTGTAGTTCCATCCCCAATCTCATCATCCTGCGATTTAGACAACTCTACCATAAGTTTAGCTATTTGATGATCCACATCCATCATACTTAGAATGGTGGCCCCATCATTCGTGACAGTCACCTCACCATCCTTGTCCACCATCATTTTATCAAGACCTAAAACAAGTGTTCAAAAAGTATACAAGTTATAAATAATAAAAGAAACCTTACAAAAAAAAAAAGTTTTTAAACTTACATTCTCAAACTTACCATTGGGCCCCAGTGATGTTCTCAGTGTATTTGCCACAGCCTTTGCTGCCATTATATGAGACTATGAAACAAAAATGCAAACATAAATTCAGTCATTATGACACATCCTTAAAAATACAATGCTTTATTAGTAACACTAAGCAAATAAATAGTGAAAAAGAAAGTCCTTTGATTTTAGTTGTTTGCAGATACAGTTATGTGTCAGAGAAGATTAGGTGTTAGTGTTTTCAGGGCCATCAGTTAGCCAGTAGCAATTCCCATCTCCAATGTTTTCCATCGGTGCAAATATGAAAAAAACTGGCACGGGTAATGAAAAAGGCAAAGTAACTTCTCCCCCCCAAACACCAAAAAAACCCAACAAAAACAGCATTAAATGGGGCTGAGATACAAAACAACTGCTACAAATGATTTTACTCCATTTCAAGCAGAAGTTAAACTAAATAAAAATGTATACTAAAATTATACCTAGATCAGGCAAATTGTGTGTGTTGAGATCGAGGGATGTGATCAACCCCCTCTATTCGACATTGGTGAGGCCTCATCTGGAGTACTGTGTCCAGTTTTGGGCCCCACACTACAAGGATGTGGATAAATTGGAAAGAGTCCAGAGAACGGCAACAAAAATGATTAGGGGTCTGGAACACATGACTTATGAGGAGAGGCTGAGGGAACTAGGATTGTTTAGTCTGCAGAAGAGAAGAATGAGGGGGGATTTGATAGCTGCTTTCAACTACCTGAGAGGTGGTTCCAGAGAGGATGGTTCTAGACTATTCTCAGTGGTAGAAGAGGACAGGACAAGGAGTAATGGTCTCAAGTTGCAGTGGGGGAGGTTTAGGTTGGATATTAGGAAAAACCTTTTCACTAGGAGGGTGGTGAAACACTGGAATGCGTTGCCTAGGGAGGTGGTGGAATCTTCTTCCTTAGAAGTTTTTAAGGTCGGGCTTGACAAAGCCCTGGCTGGGATGATTTAATTGGGGATTGGTCCTGCTTTTGAGCAGGGGGTTGGACTAGATGACCTCCTGAGGTCCCTTCCAACCCTGATATTCTATGATTCTATGATATATAAATATAGACCCCAACTTTACCTTCTGCACACCCACTAGCACGTGCATGCATTAAAGGCATTTGACTAGTGGGCTGGATCTTTGCCTGTGAACTCTAACTCTCTCATACAAAAGGGATGATCTGCGAAGGACTTTCGCCAGATAAAGGATTATTGACATTCAGTCATTCTTTAAAAATCCCTTGGCCTTTCAACATACCATTGGATTACTAGTATATCCAAACTGCTCACATTATCCACTAGGATAAAACAAGAGCATCCCATCTCTGCTGTTGCAAAACACCAAAAATCCTGGGTTTTTAAAATTATACTTTCCTTCTCTTTCAGTGATGCAACAGGTGAATTATTGAAATGCAACACATTTATTATTTGTGTTACCAAAGCACGTAGGAGCTCTAATAATGGACCAGTACCCCATTGTGCTATATACTGTAGAAACAAAAAAATACGGTCCCTATCCAATCATTTATAATCTAAGGACTGGTCTACTCTGAAAACTTTACCCGAGAGACATAATTATGCTGACCTAACCCTCAGTGTAGACAATACTAGGTCGATGGAAGAATTCCTCCATTTACCTACCACTTCTCAAGGAGGTAGATTAATTACAGCGATGGGACAACCCTTCTCGTCACCGTACACTGTATATGGGATGAAGTGCTACAGAGGCGCCGCTGTAGCATGGCAGCTGTGCCGCTGTAGCATTTTTAGTGTAGATGTACCCTAAGTACGAGACAAGAGCCAACAGATGGATATAGACAAGGGAGTTCATGTAAACAATGAGACGATACATGATCTCGCACACCAGCTGTCCAGTATTTCATAGGCAACATGGTAAAACAAAATTTTAGGTCTTTATAGTCCTGAAGTTTGGGCTATCGGGCATCTGAGTCGCATGCCCCGAAGTGTTGTACTGTAACTGCACCATGTAAACCCTGCTGGCGTGAGCTAAAAGGTACCTAATTCATGTTTCCAGGACTATGTTGATATGAACTGGGTACTTTTTAGTTTACACTACGTAGTTAAGTGCAATGCTATAGTGCACGGCAATTCACACCCCCATAATCCACATCTATGTAGACAAGCCCTTAGGAAGTAGGATCAGAAGGATAATGAGGTAGCTTTGAGAATGTTTATGAGGAGTGCTTCCCAAAGGTGAGAGGCAGCATGAGAGAAAGCACAAAGGTGTTTGTTTGAAAAATGCAACAAGTGGGCAATGGAGGCTGAAATCATGGGCTGATTGTAGGAGAATATGGACTGCTCAATAATCAATGACAGATAATAGGTAGCGTGACCATGAAACACCTTGAAAATTAAGACAAGTAGCTTATGTTTGAAGGGATTGAGAAGGGGGAGCCAGTAGAGGAACACAAAGAGAGGACTGACATGGTCAAAGCAACAGGTTAGGAAAATGATCTTTGCAACAGCATTCTGAATGGATGTGAACAGGACATAACTGCATCTGTCAAATCAGAGAAAAGAACGTTGCAGTAATCTAGATGCAAGATGACAAGAGCCTGGACAAGAATTTTAGTTGTGTGGATGGAGTAGATAGGCCATATCTTAGCCATGTTAGCCAGAAAGAATTGGCAAGATTCACACACTGCCTGGATATGAATACAGAGGTCAAAGACAAAGCCCAGTTTAACGGCATAAGTGACAGGCAGGATGGTGGTGTTGTCTACAGTGACTGAAAAAGGAAGGAGCAGGGAGAACAGATTAGGAGTTATGTTATAGCCATATTCACCTGGAGCTGACAGCTAGATATGCATGAGATGTCAAAGAGAGGGGCCAAGATTTTAGCTTGGGCAGAAGGAGACAGGTTTGCTGCAGGCAGGTAAATGCGCGAGTTGTCAACATACATGTGGTCGTTTAATTTGTATTTGTGGATGAAATGGATTAACCAGAGGTAAGTTGTAAAGCGAACGGAGAAAGGTACAGTGCCCTGTGGTCCCCTCCCCCCAAAAGTTGAAAGTGGGGGGAGGGCTGAAGAGCATTCTCCAAAGGACATGCTGAAGAAGTAGTTAGAGATCGGAGAAAAACCAAGAGAAAACAGAGTCCAGGAAGCCAAAGGAGGAAACATTTCAAGAGAAGGAGGGTGGTTAACTGTATCAAAAGCAGGTGACAGGTCAAAGAGAATGGGGATAACATCCTGGCTGTGAGCTCTGAGATCATTAGAGACTCTGAGTGGGTTCAGTTGAGTGCAAGGCAGAGAAACTTGGACTGGAGGAAGCGGGCTGTAAACAACGTGCTCAATGCGGTTATTAGGTGGAAGGGAGACGGGACAATAACCGGGGCGAGGGGTTAAGACAGGGGAGACTAAAGCACGTTTGCACGGGAGGGGGTGGAGGGGGGGGGGTTCAGCGCGTGAGAGATTTAAGGGAAGACGCAGACTGATGCTAGTTTAGTGACTCCGTGACAACAGGGCCCGGCCATGGCGTTTAACAAGGCACCCGGCGGATGCCGCCGCCCCGCTCCATCCGCACCAGGAGCCAGCTCCGGGCAGCCTGGGGCGCTTCCGCAAAGGCTTCGCTGGGGCCGCGGCCGGGCCAGGCGGGGAGCCCCCGATGGGGCAGGCCTAAGAGCTCCGCGCCCGAGCCGGGTCACGGCTCCCCCCGCACCCGCCTGGCCCGGCCCGGCCCGGCCCGGCCCGGGGGGGAGGGCGGGAGAGACACACAAAGGTCCGGCGGCTCCAGACCCTACAGGGGGAAGGGGGATTAGTGACCAACCGGGGGGCGGGGGGGAGAAATCGGGGGGTGGCGCGCTCTGATCCCGAGGTGGGGGAGGGGAAGCACATGGAGCCGGGGCTGGGAACCGGCGGTTCCCCGGTGGCGCATGCGCAGTTACCTTGAGTGCCTCCAGCCCCATGAGGCGGCTCTTGCGATCCTGGTCCTTGAGGATCAGGAAGGGCCGCCCGTACTCATCGAACGCGAGAGTCCCCATCGCCGACATGGTCCTGCCGCCACTGGGGCCGCACGCAGAGAGCCGCTCGGACACCAACCGACCGAGCACGAGCCGCGGCTGCTGCCCGCCACGCCCAATTGCAACGTAACGTGATGGGCGGGAGATGCCGCGCCGCGCATGCGCAGCGGCTTACTACCGGAAGGATTTCTCAGCTGGGACCAATGTGGCGCCCCCCTGAGCCCTTCTGGAAGCGTCTAACGGAAAGAAGGGCGCAAGTCAGAGTGGGAGAGACCATTAAGCGGAACTCCGACACACGTCATATTCGCAGGGTCCACGGCGCTACAGCGCGAGCAGAAAGAAACGGCGCAAATGCGCGCTGCGAGGTGGGATACGCTACTCTACAGTGCTGCGCAGCCTGCCCCGGGCGATCCTCCCCCCTGCGTTTCGGGTGGTATCGTCCACTCCGCGGCTCCTGCTTCCGTCCAAGTCCCCCCACGAGGAGTTCCCGCCTGTTCCTCCGAGTCTCGCGGTATCGGCCCTTCGGTGAGTGGGGAGGGCGCTGGCCTGGCTCGGCGAGGCAGGGCCCTTGGCTGCGCCGCCGGGGTGGGGTGGAGCCCCTGCGTGCCGGACCGGGCCTGGGCTACCGCCGCCCCCGCCGGTGCACGGCGCGTTGGCCAAGGACCCGCCCGCTAGCCGGGGGACCCTGGGTCTGCCACGCCGCGGAGCCGCGCCCGCCCCTGCCGCGGTGACTCCTGAAGCGACGCGCCGGGGGAAGCCGGCTCGGGCTGCTGGTTTTCCCCCTTTATTAAGTCCCTTGAGGCTCGAAGAGTGGAAGTTAGAGCCAGAGAGATGCAGGAGTGGAAGGGGCCTTGCTAGATCATCCAGTCCCGTCCCCTGCACTGAGGCAGGATCAAGTGTTCTCTCGAGCAGTGGTCTCCAAGCTCCTTCGGTCGCCCACCCCTACCAGTAAATATTTTTTGAGCACGCACCCCAATATATGTATATTTGTTTATGTATAAATTATATACATGTACTACTGTACTAATATATTAGGTAAATTATAAAACATACACAAAAAGACATTAGAAACAATGAGATAAAGATGAAATAAACAATATTTTTAACTTTTTAAATTTTTTATTAACGGTACAAAAAACCTTTTTGCTCTCACTAAAAAAATATTAGTGAGAGTAATGTGGTTGAATATGCTTTTATTATTTTTGAAAATCTTGGTTTAACATTTTGTGATACAGCGGGCGCTCAGGGTGGGGTGCAGGGTCTGGGAGGGAGTTCATAGAATAGAATATCAGGGTTGGAAGGGACCTCAGGAGGTCATCTAGTCCAACCTCCTGCTCAGAAAGCAGGACCAATCCCCAGTTTTTGCCCCAGATCCTAAATGGCCCTCTGAAGGATTGAACTCACAACCCTGGGTTTGCAAAAAGAAAAGGAGTACTTGTGGCACCTTAGAGACTAACCAATTTATTTGAGCATGAGCTGTCGTGAGCTACACCTCACTTCATTGGATGCATACCGTGGAAACTGCAGCAGACATTATATACACACAGAGATCATGAAACATTACCTCCTTCCACCCCGCTGTCCTGCTGGTAATAGCTTATCTAAAGTGATCATCAAGTTGGGCCATTTCCAGCACAAATCCAGGTTTTCTCACCCTCCACCCCCCCCCCCACACAAACTCACTCTCCTGCTGGTAATAGCCCATCCAAAGTGACAACTCTCTTCACAATGTGCATGATAATCAAGGTGGGCCAATTCCTGCACAAATCCAGGTTCTCTCACCCCCCTCCAAAAACCACACACACAAACTCACTCTCCTGCTGGTGATAGCTCATCCAAAGTGACCACTCTCCCTACAATGTGCATGATAATCAAGGTGGGCCATTTCCAGCACAAATCCAGGTTTTCTCACCCCTCCCACCCCCATACACACACAAACTCACTCTCCTGCTGGTAATAGCCGTCAAGAACACTATCCCCAATAATGTCACGGCTAACCTGGTGGCTGAACTTTGTGACTTTGTCCTTACCCATAACTATTTTACATTTGGGGACAATGTATACCTTCAGATCAGCGGCACTGCTATGGGTACCCGCATGGCCCCACAGTATGCCAACATTTTTATGGCTGATTTAGAACAACGCTTCCTCAGCTCTCGTCCCCTAAAGCCCCTACTCTACTTGCCCTGTATTGATGACATCATCATCTGGACCCATGGAAAAGAAGCCCTTGAGGAATTCCACCATGATTTCAACAATTTCCATCCCATCATCAACCTCAGCCTGGTTCAGTCCACACAAGAGATCCACTTCCTGGACACTACAGTGCTAATAAGCGATGGTCACATAAACACCACCCTATACCGGAAACCTACTGACCACTATTCCTACCTACATGCTTCCAGCTTTCACCCTGACCACACCACATGATCCATTGTCTACAGCCAAGCTCTGCGATACAACCGCATTTGCTCCAACCCCTCAGACAGAGACAAACACCTACAAGATCTCTGTCAAGCTTTCTTACAACTACAATACCCACCTGCGGAAGTGAAGAAACAGATTGATAGAGCCAGAAGAGTTCCCAGAAGTCACCTACTACAGGACAGGCCTAACAAAGAAAAGAACAGAACGCCACTAGCCGTCACCTTCAGCCCCCAACTAAAACCCCTCCAACGCATTATTAAGGATCTACAACCTATCCTAAAGGATGACCCAACACTCTCACAAATCTTGGGAGACAGGCCAGTCCTTGCCTACAGACAGCCCTGCAACCTGAAGCAAATACTCACCAGCAACCACATACCACACAACAGAACCACTAACCCAGGAACCTATCCTTGCAACAAAGTCCCGTTGCCAACTGTGCCCACATATCTATTCAGGGGACACCATCACAGGGCCTAATAACATCAGCCACACTATCAGAGGCTCGTTCACCTGCACATCCACCAATGTGATATATACCATCATGTGCCAGCAATGCCCCTCTGCCATTTACATTGGTCAAACTGGACAGTCTCTACGTAAAAGAATAAATGGACACAAATCAGATGTCAAGAATTATACCATTCATAAACCAGTCGGAGAACACTTCAATCTCTCTGGTCACGCAATCACAGACATGAAGGTCACTATTTTAAAACAAAAAAAACTTCAAATCCAGACTCCAGCGAGAAACTGCTGAATTGGAATTCATTTGCAAATTGGATACTATTAATTTAGGCTTAAATAGAGACTTGGAGTGTCTAAGTCATTATGCAAGGTAGCCTATTTCCCCTTGTTTTTTCCTCCCCTCCCCCCCGACATTCTGGTTAAACTTGGATTTAAACTTGGAGAGTGGTCAGTTTGGATGAGCTATTGCCAGCAGGAGAGTGAGTGTGTGTGTGTGTCCCCGGAAAAAAAAAAGGGGGGGGGGTGAGAGAGCCTGGATTTGTGCTGGACATGGCCCACCTTGATTACCATGCACATTGTAGGGAGAGTGGTCACTTTGGATGGGCTATTACCAGCAGGAGAGTGAGTTTGTGTGTGGGGGGGTGGAGGGTGAGAAAACCTGGATTTGTGCTGGAAATGGCCCAACTTGATGATCACTTTAGATAAGCTATTACCAGCAGGACAGTGGGGTGGGAGGAGGTATTGTTTCATGATCTCTGTGTGTATATAATGTCTGCTGCAGTTTCCACGGTATGCATCCAATGAAGTGAGGTGTAGCTCACGAAAGCTCATGCTCAAATAAATTGGTTAGTCTCTAAGGTGCCACAAGTACTCCTTTTCTTTTTGCGAATACAGACTAACACGGCTGTTACTCTGAACCCTGGGTTTAGCAGGCCAATGCTCAAACCACTGAGCTAGAGGGTGCTCAGGGCTGGGGCAGGCAGGAGGTGCAGAGCATTTACGTGGGGCAGCTCCTGTTTGGTGCAGAGAGTGTGCAGGTGGCTCTGCGCAGCGCGGCACCACCCCCAGGGCCACAATTCTGGGAGCTGCCCCCCACCCCCGGCAGGCAGGGCCACCCGGAACACAGGGGCTTTAGGGGCTTCAGGGCCCTGGGCTAAGGGCGCCCCGGGGCCCTGGCCTGCAGCTCTAAAGCCCTGTTCTGAATGCGGCCCTGCGAGCGTGGGCCGGAGGACTCAGGGGCAGCTGCGCAGCCAGCGGCCGGAGGGAGGTGGCACTTTCCCCTTCACCCCACTTTGGAGACCGCTGATCTAGAGAGTGACCCTGACAGGTGTTTGTCTAACCTGATCTTAAACCCCTTCCCCCCCCAAGCGACAGAGATTCCGTAACCTCCCTAGGCAATTTGTGGCAGTGCTTAACCACCCTGACAGGTTTTTCATGATGTGTAGCTTACACCTTTGCTGCAGTTTTAGCCTATTATTTGTCCTGTCCTCAGCAGCGAAGGAGAACAGTTTATCACCTTTCTCTTTATAAAACCTTTTACATATTTGCAGACTGGTGTCATGTCCTCCTTTGGTCTTCTCCCGTTGTTTGTCTTTCATCGTAGATCTTTTTTTTAGACATTTAATAATTTTTGTTGCTCTCCTTTGGACTTTTTTCTTTTTGGGCACATCTTTCCCAAAGTGTGGTGCTTAGAACTGGGTGCAATACTCCAGTTGAGGCCTTACTAGCGCTGTGTGGAGTGGAAGTATTCTTGTTTTGTATACAACACTCCTACTAATATATCCCAGAAGGAGGTTTGCTTTTTTTACAACAATATTATATTGTTGGCTCATATTTAGTTTGTGATCCATTGTAATCCCAAGTATCAGAGGGGTAGCTCTCAGTCTGTGTCCACAAAAACAATGACCTTAAACACCTTAAAGACTAATAGATTTATTTGTGCATAAGCTTTTGTGGGTAAAAAACCCCCAGATCCTTTTCTGCAAGATTTATTTGAGGCATTTTCCATTTGGGGACAGCTACTGAACTGATATGACTAAGACACGTCTACATTAGAGCCAAAGGTGTAATTCCCAGCTGAGATCCAGCTAGCATGCTAAAAATAGCTGTGTAGCTTGGCCATGGGTGGTAGGGTTTGCTGGCTTCCCAGAGTACAAACCAGTTTGAAACAGTAGGTGTGCTGGAAGAAGCTAGTGCATGCCACCACCTGTGCATCTACACTCCTTTTTTTTTTAGCATGCTGAGTCAGGGCTAGTGCAGGTTTGTCTACACCAGGGGTGGGCAAACTTTTTGGCCCAAGGGCCACATCGGGGTTGCAAAACTATGGAGGGCTGGGTAGGGAAGGCTGTGCCTCCCCAAACAGCCTGGCCCCTGCCCCCTATCTGCCCCATCCCACTTACTGGCCCCTTCAGAACCCCGCACCCATCCAACCCCCCCACCCCTCCAGGAACCCACCCCCTATCCAACCCTCTGCTCCCTGACTGCCCCAACCCCTATCCACACCCCTGCCCCCTGACAGGCCCCCTAGGACTCCCCTGCCTCATCCAACTGCCTCCTGCCCCCTGGAACCCCTCCACTTCCCTCCCCCTTACCATGCCGGAGCCTGCCGCGCTACCTGGCAGGAGCGGTGGGCCAGAGTATTGGCGGCGCGGTACAGCAAGCTGAGGCTGCGGGGGAGGGGCCGGGGGTAGCTCCCCTGGCTGGGAGCTCAGGGGCTGGGCAGGACGGTCCCGCAGGCCATAGTTTGCCCACCTCTGGTCTATACCTTTCACACCCTGCCCACCCCTTGAAATTACAACTTTTTGAAAATTAGGATATTTACTTAAGTGTGTGAAAATAGAGCTTAGGCACTTTGGGCACTCATTTTTAAAAATCTTGGCCATTGATTCTGCAAATGGCTCATACTTCTATCATGCCATAGCTCTTTTGGCACAAAGCAGCTTGCTCTCAACACCATGTGGTACTGGATCTTGAGTGGTAAATGTCACACTTGTATGGACAATGCCTGATGACGTGAGGGGAGGGGGGGCCCTCCTGTTTATGTAAGTGTAGCAACATCGTATTAACTATTTTGATGTTCTCAAAAAAATTGATCAAGACGGAAGCACACCAGTGGGACAATGTGGGGAAGCCTGCACTTTCACTGACTTTGCTATATTGTGTTGCAAAATATAAGACAGGGTTGTCAGGTCAACCTTTCATGAGCACTATATTCATTTCACATAAAAAATACGATATTCAGATTCTCTCTAAGATTTTTAAAGGCATATTGTGTCTGGAGTGTTAATATGATATTACAATGAGTTGAAAGAAAAATTATCAGACTTACATTATTTCTGTACAACTGTTTGTCTGTGTTCCTTGAGAATGCTTGGCTACCTTTGGATATTAAATAAAGTACATAAAGAAGAATGTGTTGTACTTTTTACATTGAACCATAGGTTTATTAGCAGGCTTTGCACTGCACTGCACTTAACTACTTGATTTTTTTTACCTATTTTTCTCTGTTTTAAGTAGAAGAAACCTGCTCCTTTCATGACTGAACACAGTTCTATTTTGATGAGAAAACAGCTACTGATATTTTAAAATAAAAATTTTGCAATCATTATGCACAAGAACAGGTTTTTTGAGTGGAGGTGTTTTCATTTCTCTGTATGTGGGATTTATGTACTTAACTTCTATTTGTATTAATGGGAGTTAAATGTGTAATTTCCCTGTGTTCTGGATGAAAATAGGCTGTGTGCTTCTTAGTTATGTATTCCTTGCTCTCCAGTACATTTATGATGGCCCAAGGTGAGCAAAAAAGTCAATTATGGTAGAAAGAACAGATTTTAAAATTCAATTCTATTCTGATGATTTTCTCCAAGGCCACTTAATATTTTGTTAATAGGATTTATGAATACATCCCAGCTCAAAAGGAGGTAAGCTTTATATAAAATGTAGCTTAAGCCTTAGAGTTTAGTATATGATTCTATTATTGTATACTGTTCACCAACAAGCTTTTGTCTGTAGAAATAAATAGGTTTGTACTTGGCATTTCAAAGGAGTCATGTTATATATGTTTTTCCCTTTCTTCAGGTACACTTTGTCAATGTCAAAAGTACTTCAAGGAGAAAGCCATACCCAAGGCATCTTGCATATGAACCTTGATAATGACAATGCAAGAAAAAGAAATTGGGGAATGTTGGTCCCTGGCATTGTTGGTGGCACACTGGTAGTACTGTATGCTGTTGTCACTCCATTCATAACTCCAGCACTGAGAAAAATTTGCCTTCCTTTTGTACCTGCAACTTCAACTCAGATTGAAAATGTTTTGAAAATGTTACAGTACAGAAGTGGATCTCTGGTTGACATAGGTAGCGGTGATGGACGTATTGTGAGTTATAAAACTCTGGCTCCTCTAAATTCATGTACATCAAACAGTGTTATAAAAGTGAGCTACTGTAGTAGATATTTTCCATTATGCACCCCTTTTTCCTGGTATTTGTGAAGGTTCTCTACCCTGTTTAAAAGTTTTCCTCTCCATCCCACAAAAATTCAGACAAAATCAGTTAGACTGTTTTTAAAAGTATATATTACAGGCTTCAGGAATACCTTTGGGCAAATAATGAAAATAGTATTCTTCAAATAATATGAAAATGTCAAGTTATTTGACTGTGAATTTTTTTAATAGTGCATAATGGAAAAAATGTTCATTAACTAATAGATATGGAAAACTTCAAAATGTGTGGAATAAACTATTTGAATATTTGACTAGTTTTATTCAGGAACAAAAAATATTTACTTTCTTATCCTTTTCTACTTTTCCATACATTTCTAATACAGAATTTTTAAATTTTAGTTTCACATGATTTGAGTCATTTTATTATTTAAAGATACTTGTCAAGTAGTTTAAATTTTACATATTGCATATCTTGAAAGTTGCTAATTTTGTTACCATATTATTCTCCTGATTAATTAATTGGGGCTTTAGTGTTCAAGCAGCCAGAGGTGGATAAACACAACTAATAAAGACATAGAGCACTCTTCTTTTGGGTTCTGCTGTTAATAAAATTACACTATTCTCTTATGTTTCCTGCAAGCACAATTCTATCATAAATAGTGTCATGCTGTAGGTTTATTCTGGCCCTGAATGAAGACTGCTTTTTCTTTTTGTAGGTGATAGCAGCTGCAAAAGAAGGATTCAAAGCTGTTGGTTATGAATTAAATCCCTGGCTAGTCTGGTACTCCAGATACCGTGCTTGGAGAGAAGGGATGCATCATAATGCCAAATTTTATATTTCAGATTTGTGGAAGGTACGTGTTTTGTGAAAAAGTACTATAGAAATCAAAGTATGCAATAATAATTTCACTGGTGAATTAGAAGTGATCAATTTGAAAACACACAGCTGTAGATAATATAATTATTAAAAAACCCTCTGCTAAAATAATGTTAATGTTATATATTTAGCATTCATAAGTCAGGAAATACCAAAGGTAAAGATGCAAAGTGAATGTGCTCATGCATTATGATGCAGATACTAATTAGATAATCTCACTGTTTCTCAAATAATACCCTATATCATATAATATTTTCTACAACTTTAACTATGCTAATGTATACAAATATATAGTTTCTACAACTTTCACTAGATTATTTTGTATTATTTGAGAATAGTGTGGTATTATGTAACTCATTCATGTGCACAAGGGAAAAGAGTTATGGTTGCACTGGCAAGTTCAACTTTAGCATTTACTGACTTAAGTATGCTTGTGTGCAGCCTCAACATTCTCATACTGCAGTATTTTTTTTTCTTTTTAAATAATGGAAACCTCAGGTATTTCTTTTTAAGGGAAAGAAAAAAATAAATTTCATAATCTGGAATTATTTTATTAGACACCACTGGAATGTTGTCTCCTATAATGTGCTCTTCCAAGCCATGATACAGCAAAGTACACAAACACATGCTAACTATGACTACTCACTAGCTTAAATGCTTTGCTGTTTTTTGGTCCTTGGATATACACCCTTTGCAAAAAGAAAAGGAGTACTTGTGGCACCTTAGAGACTAACCAATTTATTTGAGCATGAGCTTTCGTGAGCTACAGCTCACTTCATTGGATGCATCCGATGAAGTGACTGTAGCTCACGAAAGCTTATGCTCAAATAAATTGGTTAGTCTCTAAGGTGCCACCAGTCCTCCTTTTCTTTTTGCGAATACAGACTAACACGGCTGCTACTCTGAAACCCTTTGCAAGGGCTCTTTTGGGGCCCTGATTCATTGAGTACTTCGCTCACATTTGTGTACTTACTGAATGAGGCTGGGTGCTACAAAGCCCTGCCATAGACAGATCTTGATCCTGCACTCCCTGAAATCAGTGGCAAGACTACTCTCTGTAATGGTGCAGGATCAGGCCTCCATGGGCACTGTATAAGATGTGCATGTTCATATTCTTATTGTGCCTACATGTCATGTAGGACTATCTTTCATTTTATGTGTGTATATAATATGTGTGCGTGTGCACACACACACTCGATTTTTGAACACAGCTGTTTTAAAGCAACATAGTGCAGTTTGATTTTTTTCAAAGCCTCATAATTCAGATAAATCAGAATAATTTTCTATCAGAACACTTCTTAGTGATTAATTCTCTGCAGGATTTCAGTTTACCTACCCCCTGCAGTTTCAGCCATTGAGTGATAAAGAAAAAGAATGGCAAGAATTTTATATAATGGGAAAAGTGTATTCCCCCCCACCCCCATGTTCAGAAACAGATAAACTATTTTTGAATGAGAGTTTTTTTGTTTTTTCTTTAAATCATCTTAAGGCAGAGAACTGACCCAGACATTCCTTCCCAATAATTAAAAACTGCAGAAAGTTGTGAGGGACTCAAAACACAGTCTTGGATTAGAAATGGTTAGTCCATTTTAACTCTAGATATATTGCTAAAGAGTTAATTGACAGGTGGCAAAGTTAGGATGTTAAATGAGCAAAGTTTTCCTTAGGGATAAGAACTGGAGTAAAAATGAGTAAACTTGTGCAACTTCTCTGAATTGATTAATATTCTGGAACTTAGGGCCAGAGCCTTGGTGACACTGAAGCAGTTTTGTGCCACTCAATTGGTGCAAAGCTACCCTGTGTTGCGGAATCCTTGGGCTATGTTGAGCTGGTGTAGTGGCTTCTATATAATTCCATGTCCTTGTCCTTGGTGTAGGAGGCCTGGCTGTGAAAAAGAGTGTGAATAAAGGGAAGATTATTATTACTAACATTCCCCCCACTATCCACTCATATTATAAATATTGATTGTCCACAATGACGGTAATATACAATTTTTTTTAATAGGTTAGCTTTTCCCAGTATACAAATGTTGTTGTTTTTGGGGTACCTCAAATGGTAAGTCTCTTTTCATTCTTTCATTGTCTGTATTGTGTTTTATGACCATAATAGCAAGGCATTCAGCATTGGGATATTGATCTATAAAGTGAGTCCACTTATCGGGACCTTTGACATTCAAGTCTTTGGTTTGACAAAATGCTGATTATAGTTTATAGACATTTAAATAATAAAACCTGTTACAATTTGAAACTTCTGCAGAAGATCTAAATCTCAATTGTCTGTCTGTTCTTCCGAAATTCCAATTTGTGCACTGTCTAATGAAGTCCAAATTCCAATATAGTTCAGAACCATAATTCTGTGAACTCTTACAAACAGCTTAAATTACTTGAAAAGTTAATGGAATGTTCAAAATTCCATTTTTAAATTGGAATTTGAAATTCCATTTTGAAATTTCAATTTCCATTTGATCATTGAAATTGATCATTCTACAGATTTTCAGTAAAATAGTTTTCAGGGAGGATGAGTATTGACTAGTTTCAGCTCGCTTCTGTAGACTTGTATGGTAAAGAACAAAGTATTGAACTTTGATTATACACTTTTCAAAAACTGAAAGCACCTCGACCGTGTATCAGTTCGTAGTACTGAAGTACTCTTCAATTACCTTTGTAAAGATTAGTAAGATGGAGTGCTTTTAATATAATTGCTAGTTTGCAGAGCGTACAGGGAAACTGTTTTTCACTTTGAGAAAGCTGTATATCACCCATAAAATGTCAGGTTCCAGATGAAATTGTATGGCTTTTTAAAATTACTGTGAAAATGGTATTTCGAGAGACCACTTTTATGATACAGTAGATGGATGGGTAGTGATCAATGGCTCCATGTCTAGTTGGCAGCCGGTGTCAAGTGGAGTGCCCCAGGAGTCGGTCCTGGGGCTGGTTTTGTTCAATATCTTCATAAATGATCTGGAGGATGGTGTGGATTGCAATCTCAGCAAATTTGCGGATGATACTAAACAGGGAGGAGTGGTAGATACGCTGGAGGGCAGGGATAGGATACAGAGGGACCTAGACAAATTGGAGGATTGGGCCAAAAGAAATCTGATGAGGTTCAATAAGGATAAGTGCAGGGTCCTGCACTTAGGACGGAAGAACCCAATGCACAGCTACAGACTAGGGACAGAATGGCTAGGCAGTAGTTCTGCTGAAAAGGACCTAGGGGTGACCGTGCACGAGAAACTGGATATGAGTCAGCAGTGTGCCCTTGTTGCCAAGAAGGCCAATGGCATTTTGGGATGTATAAGTAGGGGTATAGCGAGCAGATCGAGGGACGTGATCGTCCCCCTCTATTCAACATTGGTGAGGCCTCATCTGGAGTACTGTGTCCAGTTTTGGGCCCCACACTTCAAGAAGGATGTGGATAAATTGGAAAGAGTCCAGCGAAGGGCAACAAAAATGATTAGGGGTCTGGAACACATGATTTATGAGGAGAGGCTGAGGGAACTGGGATTGTTTAGTCTGCAGAAGAAAAGAATGAGGGGGGATTTGGTAGCTGCTTTCAACTACCTGAGAGGTGGTTCCAGAGAGGATGTTTCTAGACTATTCTCAGTGGTAGAAGAGGACAGGACAAGGAGTAATGGTCTCAAGTTGCAGTGGGGGAGGTTTAGGTTGGATATTAGGAAAAACCTTTTCACTAGGAGGGTGGTGAAACACTGGAATGCGTTGCCTAGGGAGGTGGTGGAATCTCCTTCCTTAGAAGTTTTTAAGGTCAGGCTTGACAAAGCCCTGGCTGGGATGATTTAATTGGGGATTGGTCCTGCTTTTGAGCAGGGGGGTTGGACTAGATGACCTCCTGAGGTCCCTTCCAACCCTGATATTCTATGATTCTATGATTCTGTGACTCATTCAAACTTTTAAAACTCATTTTTGGTTTTTTTTTCAAGTGCTATTTGGTTATATTTTTACATTTTCCTTTGAAGGGCAAGAAAATACAATATTTATTCCATTTACATACTTTTATGACAGTAATAAGAGCACTAGCCTTGTATGTGTTATGAATGGACTGAGATATCTCCCTTTCACTCCCCCATTAATGTTTGTAAGTAGTTTCATTCCTTAGGGCAGGCGACTGTGTGGCATGGAATGTGTGAAGAGTTTATGCCAGAGAAATGCGGTATATGGTCGTAGTGTAAAACGGGAATAGTGTGTGATTAAAATATCGTTGTAACATAAACAGGGAGTCACAGTAGGAAGCATAATAATACCAACATTCTGTTTTGTTTTCTGTCTTTTTTTTTTTTTTTCTCTTGTAGGGAATAGGACTAAAAGCTTATCTGATTCAGACACCAACCACAGTACTCTCTCATTTTGAAAACTGTGTATTTTAAAATGCAGTTTTATTTCTACTTCTGTAGTTGGCATATTGAAGGAAAGTCTACATTATCAAGTGTTCCAACAGTTTTATTGTATGCGTTCCCAAGAGACTGGGTAATAAACTAACCATTTTGGTTGATTTACTGCACCGGAGCAGTCTTTGTTCCAGGAGAGGGCAGTAGATGCCTTTGTTACAGGGATATCTGTAATTAGAAAACAAAGTGTTCAATTGCATGATTTTGACAAGACTATCATGTAGTAATTGTTCTTTGAAGCAGTTAATATGTGAGGAAATTAGACCACCCTTTCTGAACTGAGTGATATTATGATCACTCTCTGGTTCACTTGCCAGTACAGATATGAATTTGCAATTAGAAATTCTGTAGCCGCATTGCAGAATCTCTAAGGGCAAAGGTGCAGAGGCAGGAAGACTATTTGGCAAATAGGAAGTTAACAGTTGCACAGAAAAACAAATGTGAACAAATTGATTAGACATACGTGTTTGGAACAAACTTCAGAATTAGTAGCAGCCTAAGATGAGGTAGATTAGTTATTGTTGCTATCTGACCTAATTAGGTAGAAGGAAGATCCACAAACGTTTGTGGGGGGGAAAAAGAGTATTTTACTTATTTAATCCAATATTGTGGTAGTATGCGTTTTTTGTTTGTTTGTTTTTGTTTTAAATCCCTCAAATAATAAAATACTTTTTGGTATGATCACAAATGTTGCCATAAATGCAATGGGCCCAAATGTCTGAAGTAAATGCTGAGGGCTTCCTTCTGGTTGTGGAATGCCCCCATTGCCTTCAGTATGGTGGTTGTGAGAGCTCAGCCTCAGGACACTTTGTAACACATATTTTCTTATATCTTATTACTTGTAGAAAGGTCAGTTACAGTGTTGGCCTAGTTTGAAGCCATGAGCATATTACTTTTTTTCTATTTAATGTCTAAGGCTAACTTACAAAGACAGAGCCTGGATTTATTGACCCACAGGCCACACTGCAAGATCTCTGTTCCCACAAGCTTTTTCTGAAGGAGAGGGTTGATCAGTATGTGTGTATGGGTGGACTGAAGGGAGAGGATCTTATCTGTGGTGGTTGGAGATGTTTTGGAGATATTGAGTGGACTGAAAGGAGAGAACTTTGGGATTGGATGGGGAGATTTTTTTAAACATGTTAATCCAGTGAAAATTTTGTATATATTTTATAATATATTTGTATAGTGCCTATTGCTTTAGTTTCAGAGTAACAGCCGTGTTAGTCTGTATTCGCAAAAAGAAAAGGAGTACTTGTGGCACCTTAGAGACTAACCAATTTATTTGAGCATGAGCTTTCGTGAGCTACAGCTCACTTCATCGGATGCATTCCGTGGAAACTGCAGCAGACTTTATATACACACAGAGAATATGAAACAATACCTCCTCCCACCCCACTGTCCTGCTGGTAATAGCTTATCTAAAGTGATCATCAGGTTGGGCCATTTCCAGCACAAATCCAGGTTTTCTCACCCTCCACCCCCCCACACAAATTCACTCTCCTGCTGGTGATAGCCCATCCAAAGTGACAACTTGGATATGTATAAGCATACCATGAGCCCTTTCCTGAGCCAGGATACAAATTAGAAGGTCTGTCAGCCTTCTTCCTTCAGGTCATAAAGTGGCGAGCATCTGGGGTAAGGCCTTTTAGGTCTAGGTACATGATGAATCTTTTTCACTTTCCTCTGAGTGTTAGGGGGCTTATTCCTTCACCCACTTACTTCCCTGGTCCTTCTTGCATGAACAGAGAGCAACAATACCCGAAGTCTAAAGGTGCAAACAATTCGATGTTTATTGGGGTGAACTTCCAGCAAGCATGATTCCAGTTTCCTTCCTTAGTATCCTCCTTCCAGCTCTGACACCACAGAGCCTTAAGCCTGTGTCCCTGTTCCCATTCCTACCCTTTAGCCAAACATGATTCCAATTTCCTTACTCCCATTCCCTGCTCCCATTTCCCACACCCAGTCACTTCCTCATTGACTACAGATTATATAGTAAAACTTGAGTTCTGCTTAGCTATACCTTAACCAATCATTTTCCTGAAATTTAACTAACCAATCCTAACATTGTAACATGATTATGTAACCAATTATATCCCACCACCTTAATTAGTTTACACCCAGCAAAATTAATTATACAGCAGACAGGAACAATCACAGAACCAGACAGAGATTATACAGACAAACAATAGCAAAGTGGGAACTACAATGACAAGACAACACAGAAGCGAGGATTTCACATCCCAGCTATTGATAAGTGAGTTCTTGCCAGACAGGATGCTATCAAATTAAGTTTCCTTTTACATTTTCTAGGCACTTCCCTTTCTCTGGAGGTGATAGGAACTATCAGGACAGGATTGTATTCCTAACAGCCGAATAGCACCTTATTTCAGTGTGACTAGTTTGGAATGTGAGGATGTGACTGTTCGCTTCCCAGCTTATGGCTGCCTCTGCTGCTTAGCCAAAGGTCTTAGCCTAAGAACAGGGCCACAAACTGTCACAGTAATAGAAGGCACTTACACCGGCAGACAGTGATTTCTTTCTTTTATACCTCTAGAACTAGCCAAGCGATAAGAATACACCTAAATTCTTAGAGTATAGGCCTTTACAGACAGGCCTGAATATCTATATCCTAACACTGAGCATCTGGTATAAGTTATTGCTGGAGGTAAAATGACCAATTAGATGAACCATTGGTCTGTTCTGGTCTGGCAAATCCTATTTTCTTTGTCCCTGACTATATACTCAGCTTTCTGCAGGTGGAGGGAAGCTGGATTGAATGGATCTCGGGCCAGAGGGTTGTAGATGTAGGGGGAGTTGTGCATATTGGCCCTGTGGTACTATGGCAGGGATTAACCTGCACAAGGTGAGAGCGTGGAGCCAAGGGGACTGGCCTCTCTGTAGCATTGTTTCCTCTTCAATCACCGTATTATTCAGTAACTCCACCTTCCAATTCCCACTCCTGTTGATTTGGTCATTAGCCATCAGGGATGCACTGACTTCTCCAAAAGATGCCGTAGGGGCATGAAGCATCATAGAGGCACTAGCCTCCAAGATGTATGTGGATTCTGGAACATAATAAAGTTTTAGGGGGATGAAAACACGTGAATGTTCAATAGAGGGTCAAACCCCACCACCAGTCCAGTGAGCTGGATGAAATTGAGTCAAAACTTGTGGAGTATCCTGTCCCCCTACACAAGTTTTTCTGTGTAAAGCAGGGGTCGGCAACCTTTCAGAAGTGGTGTGCCGAGTCTTCATTTATTCACTTTAATTTAAGGTTTTGCATGCCAGTAATACATTTTAACGTTTTTAGAAGGTCTCTTTCTATAAGTCTATAATATATAACTAAACTGTTGTTGTATGTAAAGTAAATAAGGTTTTTAAAATGTTTAAGCTTCATTTAAAATTAAATTAAAATGCAGAGCCCCCTAGACCGGTGACCAGGACCAAGGCATTGTGTGTGCCCCTGAAAATCAGCTTGCGTGCCGCCTTTGGCCCATGTGCCATAGGTTGCCTACCCCGGTGTAGAGGATGATATAGCTCCCAATAAATGTGATATGTAAGTTCTAAAAAGTTATGTAAACTTAAAATTTTCTTGCTCTTACCATTACTCAGAATAAATTAAAGACTGTGTTTTGGCTTCATATACTGTGTACCTGCATATCAAAGTTAGCATATGACCCTGCATCATGGAAGCTTTCTAAGACTGAAACAGGGATCTTCAAGCCTTGGATTAGTTTTGAGTGCCTGAAGTAGTTTCAAGAGGGAACGCTTCTGTCTTGCACACCATCTGAAGGGCTTTTGTTGTTGCTCCACAGATGCCACAGTTGGAGAAGAAGCTTGAAGAAGAACTTGTTCACAATGCCAGAGTTGTTGCCTGCCGTTTTCCTTTCCCACATTGGATGCCTGATCATACTACTGGAGAAGGAATAGATGTGGTGTGGGCCTATGATTCAAAAGCTTTCAAAGGAAATTTAAAGACATGCTCAGAAACTCTGCAAAAGATGCATCCTTTGTAAGATTTGACGTTAAAAAATGATGTTGATGCTAACTGTAAATGGTGACCATCTGATTTGGTTTTTAGTATACTTTAAAGTGGTGGGAGGATAAAAATAAGTAACATTGAATGTTTCTTAAACCCATTTAATTGTCAGAATGTCTTATGGTGTTAAGCAAAACTGCATTGTACTTTTATTTTATATGAAAACAAAGCAAAGGCCAGTAAAATGTAGGCAAGGTGTAGACATGGAAAACTGCAAAAAAGACTTGTATGCATTGATTACAAGAAGAAACTCAAGAAATTTTGTTAGTATTATTTTTTAAAAATTCAACATGAAAAGTTGTAGGATGCAGACAGAGTTCAGTACTGTTAAGGACACATGTATAAACTAAATGCTCTACTAATATTAAAGTTATTGTTAACTGGTTTTGGTCTGGCCATATTTTGAGCTCTCAACATTGGTGCTTATAAGCTTATTTATTTATTACTTTTGCGTAGCCAGAAGTGGTTGGCAAGCTGCTTTGCAGAAACAAGTAATGACTTGGAGCCTGAAACTCGAAGTGCAAGGCAGTGGAGTCATTTACACATCTATAAAATTAGTGTAAAATGTTAGCACTCTGATCTGTCGGCGAGTTGCATTTACCTTACTCTCACTTGGACTTCATTGTGCAAGGTAGTGCAGAATCAGGCCCATAGCCCTGGACCTGAGCAGCTTACATTCTAAATTCAGATTGACAAACAAGTGAGGGTCATAGAGGGAAAGGAAGGACTTGGGTTACAATATCAAGATAACTCAGTAGAGCATATACACATCTTGATGGCCTCGTTAAATTGAATTCACTTATTTGAATTAACTCCTTTAAGGCAAATTGCAGAAATGATGATTTAGGAGAGACTTCTACTGTTACAGGTGTTTGCAAATTATCATGACTTTCCTTACACCAGAGTCACTCTACCTCTGTTGACAAATGAGACAAAACAAAGGATTTAAAGGTGACTTGGGGAAAAAAAATATTTGTCTCCTTTCTGCTGCTTTATCATATATCAAACAGGCCTGAAAATTCCCCCCTTCCCCCCTCCCGCCCTCCCATTTTTGCAGAAGGGCATTTTGGAAGACTGGAGATCTATTGTGAGATCAGAGGAGATAGAAATCTGCAACTGAGAGAGAGAGAATTTTTGTCACAGTATTTAGAACTCTTTGAATTTAGTTTGGTGGCACCTTAAAGACTTACAGATTTATTTGGGCATAAGCTTTTGTGAGTAAAAAGCCCCAGTTCTTCAGATGGATAGAGTGAAAATTACAGATACTGGTATAAATATGTATAAATATAAGAGAAAATAAGTAAATATTACAGATACCTGTAATTACAGATATCTGTAATTTTTACTCCATGCATCTGAAGAAGTGGCTTAAATAAATCTGTTAGTCTTTAAGGTGCCACCAGACTCCTCGTTGTTTTTGTGGATACAGACTAACACGGCTACCCCTCTGATACGTGAATTTAGTTTGGTTTTATTAATACCGACTTCACTTAAATTCTTGGCAAACACTTGAGAAAAGAGCTTTTTTTTTGAGAGACTTGGCATTGCTGCATGTTTGAGGCCCAAAAAAGCTAGTTTTCTAGTCCTTCAAGGTCAGGGAAGGGCTGGAGCCAAAATAGGGAACACAAGATCTGGTATTTCTAATGCAAAAAACCAAGCAGAAGCCCCTCCCACTCTTCCCCAACAAAAATATTCAGACTTTCTTTGTATATCAGTTACTATGCTCCTTAAACATGATTCTCATCTATGATCCTATTTCCACCTGTCAGATCACAGTACTGAGCAAAAACTAAGCCAGATAGATTTGCCTTAGGTTTAGTTGACATAGAATGAAAGTATTCTCTTTTTCTCTTATGGCTTTGGATAAAGAGTTTCAGTTCTGTTTTCCTGTTCCTCCTCTCCATCTTTTAAAATAAATACATAAATAAATAAATACATAAATAAATGTACCAAAGATGACTGCTATTTCTGCTGATCTTCAGGACCATGCTTTCATATGTTAACACTTTCATCCAAAATAGTTATCTTGGACTATTTTTAAAGAGACAAAGCTGATATAATTTTTAAAAATTCATTCTTAATATTATACTCTAGATAATCTGTCCAATCATATTTGATAATCTCTTAACATTAGTGTGCAATATTTACTTAGTACTTTACCTTTTCTTCTGCACATCAAATTTTGTTATAGCCTATAGCCTTTGATCTCTACTTTTGATGTTTGAACCAAAGTCTACTTGTATGCACTGCTGCAGTTCCTGTGTCAGCTAGCTTCATAAAATGTAATGCATGACTCTTACTGTGTGGGAAATTTGGTTACAGGAGCACACTTAGAGCTCCTATTTTCAGGCTGCTGGAAGATAAATGTGCAGTTGCTGTCCAGGAATGAATGTTAGATTGCGTCTGGTGGCTAATCTATAGGCTGGTGGTCATAACTAGAGTGTCTCTTTTGAACCAGGTTACTTTCTTCACTGCAGCCTTTGTGCGTCCATCTGGTGGCACAAACGCACTGAAAAGGCCAATGAACTTTCCCAGTGGGGTATTCTGGCATGGAGGAGTCCCCAGCTAGAATAGAGCTTCCATAGCTGTTTCCACACCAGCCACTTGCAGCCCCTGGTGGGGTGGAGTGGAGTGGGGCTGGATTGGTACAGTATTCCAGCTTTTCTGGGCTGGCATAACAGCTTCTGGGGGGCCATAGTCGGGCAGTGTGCTTCAGAGAAGCCCTAAGGCTGCTCTAAAGTATTTCAGGGACAATCTAGAAGCAATGCCAGGATCAACCAGCTCCTTTGTCGTCCTCATAACCACAACTCTGCCCAGTGGATAGTGGGCACAGTGCGAATCTGGACCTGTATGACTAGTATGTGAAAAGGCATAGAAAAGGCAGCATTGGTGACAGCAGGTGGCTTTCAAGATAGGCAGAGAGAAGACGAAAAGTTTGTGTGGAATAGCAGACACAAGATAGAAAATTCCTGTTGTGAAAGGTAACAAGAAAGTGAGACACTCTACAATACTCTGGGATTCTCCGTGTTATAAAAGAATTACATTATTAATTAGGAAACCAAGGGGAGGAATAAGTGGTCAGTTTTCACAATGGAGAGGTAAATAGCGAGGTCTCCCAAGGATCTGTTCTGTGATGTTCAACATAATCATAAATTATCTGGGAAAGGGGGTGAACAATGAGGTGGCAAAATTTGCAGACCACACAAAATTACTCAAGATCGTTAAGTCCAAAGCTGCTAGTGAAGAGTTACAAATGGATCTCACTACACTGGGTGGCAAAATGGAAGATGAAGTTCAGTGTTGTTATGTGCAAAGTAATGCACATTGGAAAATATAATCCCAACTATGCATGCAAAACAATAGGGTCTAAATTAGCTGTTACCACTCAAGAAACAGATCTTGGCGTCATTGTGGATAGTTCCCTAAAAACATCAACTCGATATGCAGCAGCAGTCAACAAAGCAAACAATGTTAGGAACCGTCAGGAAAGGGATAGATTAAAAAACAGAAGGTATAATGCCACTGAAAATCGCTGATATGTCTACATCTTGAATACTGTGTGATATTCTGGTCACCCCTTTCAGAAAAGATATATTTTGGAAAAAGTACAGAAAAGAGTACCAAAAATGATTGGTGGTATGGAACATCTTCCATATGAGGAGAGATTAAAAAGACTAGGACTGTTCATTTTAGAAAAGAGATGACGAAAGGGGGATATAATAGAGGTCTATACAATTATGAATGGTGGGGAGGCAGAATAAGGAAGTGATATTTATCCCTTCACATAACACAGAAACTCGGGATCACCCAATGAAAGCAATAGGCAGTGCGTTTTAAAACAAACAGAAGTACTCCTTTACACAATGCACAGTCAAACTGTGGAGCTTGTTCATAGAATATAAGGGTTGGAAGGGACCTCAGGAGGTCATCTAGTCCAACCCCCTGCTCAAAGCAGGACCAATCTCCCATTTTTGTCCCAGATCTCTAAATGGCCCCCTCAAGGATTGAACTCACAACCCTGGGTTTAGCAGGCCAATGCTCAAACCACTGAGCTATCCCTCCCTGTTGCCAGAGGATGTTGGGAAGGCCAAAAGTATAATTTGTTTCCAAAAAAAAATTAGATAAATTCATGGAGGAGAAGTCCATCAGTGGCTTAGTCAAGATGCAATCTCATGCTCCAGGTGTCCCTAAATCTTCAATTGACAGAAGCTGGGGCTGGACAATGGGGGATGAATAACTCAAAATTGCCTTGTTTTGTTCATTCTTCTGAAGAGTTTGGAACTGGCCACTGTTAGGCTAGAGCAGGGGTGGGCAAACTTTTTGGCCTGAGGGCTATATCGGGGTTCCAAAACTGTATGGAGGGCTGGGTAGGGAAGGCTGTGCCCCCCGCAAACAGCCTGGCCCCTGCCCCCTATCTGCCCCCTATCCGCCCCCTCCCACTTCCTGCCCCCTGACTGTCCCCCTCAAAATCCCTGACCCATCCAAGACCCCTGCTCCTTGTGCCCTGACCGCCCCCTCCTGGGACCACCCACCCCTAACTGCTCCCCAGGACCCCACCCCCTATCTAACCCCCCCGTTCCCTGTCCCCTGACTGCCCTATCCACACCCCCGCCCCCAACAGGCCCCTTGGGACTCCCACGCCTATCCAACCGCCCCCTGCTCCCTGTCCCCTGGCTGCCCCCCGGCACCCCCTGCCCTATCCAACCCCCCTGCTTCCTTACCATGCCGCTTAGAGCACCAGAACTGGCAGCCATGCCGCCTGGCTGCGGGCGCGCAGTCTAGAGCACTGCGGCAGGCCGGCGGCTCTTGCAGCCCTGCCTCCCAGAGCACTGGTGGCATGGCGAGCTGAGGCTGCAGGGGAGGGGAGATATCAGGGGAGGGGCCGGGGGTAGCCTTCCCGGCCGGGAGCTCAAGGGCTGGGCAGGATGGTCTCGTGGGCTGGATGTGGCCCGAGGGCAGTAGTTTGCCCACCTCTGGGCTACATGAACCATTGGTCTGACCCAGTATGGCCCCTTCTTATGCTCAAAATACATAAGAAAATTTATTAACAGCAAGGCCTGATATTTGATGAGGCTTGATGAGGCTGTTGAGGTACCCTCCCCCAACTCCTGAGCAGAGTGGCTGGAAAGATAATGATGTTCTTCTGTGACTGGTGGATATACTAGGGGGAAAGTATTTTCCACACTAAACCAAGTAAAGATATTCAAATATGAAATATCTAGTTGCAGCAGGATTAAAGAATAATAGAGCCAGTTATAGCAGCTTTTTATTGCTGGGAAAAAATTGTTCATCAACTATTAGATCCACTGAGACATGCTCTGTTATTGCAATGAACAATGTTTTGGCTTTCACTAACTAAAAAGGATACAAGTATTTATGTTACTCTCACATCAGGGACAGCCACAATTAGATCATACATTATGTCAATTGCAGACTCCAATGCCAATACAGTTTAACACAAACATGTGTCTGTTGTACACAAAAGGATTTCTCTAGAGGAACAGCAGTGAAATCCATGCTGTATCTGGATGATGGAGAAACCCTTGCTATGTCTATAGTACAGACAAAAAGCAAATCATCCTGACAGAGTGCTGGTTGTAGATAGAAACTCATTAGCTTGCAATACCTTTACTAGAACATTATAGTTATATAGAAAACAAATGTCTGAAAGTCAGGAAATAAGCATGCTGTAATTAAAAAAAAAAGTCCTCCCATCCAGCCAGTGTAGCTGGTGGAATTTGCATAGGTATTAAGTTGCACTGCAGAGCTTTGGAACTCCTGTGACCCAGACTGTTCAGGTGGTGGAGTTTGCAAATGTCACAGATTCAGTTGCTCTGCATGGTTGACATAAGTTTATATGTTCTTGAGGGGGTTGAATACCGTGTTCCCAGACCTGCCAACTAGACTGGGTTTTCCTGTTGGTATGCAGGGAAAACCACACTTCTTTGGGCAGCAGCTGAAACCTTATCAAATATGATCCTGGACATATAGGTGGAATAGGAAAAGGTGTATAAAAAAGGATGTGGCTATTCAATCTGTTATTGGGATGCCGAGACGATGACATGGGACAACTGGGTAGGAAACTTTTCTTTTGGGGTGAGCTCCACTTACTTTTTTTCCATCTTTGCTTCTAATGGTCCCCATAAGGTTGTAAGTATGCACAAATCTAAAATTGTAAGTCTGAACAATGCAGGAAACCACTTTCCTGTACCTATCTTATTCTGACACTTATGTATAATGATTTTTCCTATGATTTCAATTGTATTTGTCTTCATTAACTGTACGCTTCATCTTCTTAATTAACTGTAAGTTGCTGCCTGAAAAAGAATAGCAGGTGCACTTTGCAACCTAGATTAATACCAGACTATGCACAAAAATATACTATGGGTCTGATTCTCCACTGCCTTGCTCCTTGTAGCATCATTTACTCTTGTGCAAAGTGTGTACAAAATGCTACCATTCTGATCTGGTAGTGTTTTACACTCATGTTGTTGCATTAGGGCTGTTGGCTACAGAAGGAGCAAGGCAGGAGTATGATTGCAAAGAAAGCCATCTGAATGTAAATAGCTTCAGTAATTAGGTTAATTGATTATATAACATTGGTAAAGTTGCTTCTGCTGTTGCTAGACATCCCCCAACTGATTAAACAGGCTCAAATAGTACTTTTCCATGTTAAAATCTGAGTGTGGGTTGCATGGAAGAACCAGGGATTCTCAGCTGTGTTCTCTCGAAGCTACGTGGTTGCCCGTCCACCCAGGAGTGAATCAAGTGCCACACACTTCATTAGCAGAGCCACTGTCATAAATATAAAGGGAAGAGTAACCACCTTTCTGTATACAGAACTATAAAATCCCTCCTGGCCAGAGGAAAAACCCTTTCACCTGTAAAGGATTAAGAAGCTAAGATAACCTCGCTGGCACCTGACCAAAATGACCAATGAGGAGACAAGATACTTTCAAAGCTGGGGTGAGGGGGAAATAAAGGGTTTGTCTGTCTGTGTGATGCTTTTGCTAGGAACAGATCAGGAATGCTCTTCAGAACTCCTGTAAAAAGTTAGTAAGTAATCTAGCTAGAAATGTGTTAGATTTCTTTTGTTTAAATGGCTGGTAAATAAACTATGCTGAATGGAATGCATATTCCTGTTTTTGTGTCTTTTTGTAACTTAAGGTTTTGCCTAGAGGGATTCTCTATGTTTTGAATCTGATTACCCTGTAAGGTATTTACCATCCTGATTTTACAGAGGTGATTCTTTTACTTTTTTCTTTAATTAAAATTCTTCTTTTAAGAACCTGATTTGCTTTTTCATTGTTCTTAAGATCCAAGGGTTTGGGTCTGTGCTCACCTATGCAAATTGGTGAGGCTTTTTATCAAGCCTTCCCCAGGAAAGGGGGTGTAGGGCTAGGAGGGATATTTTGGGGGGGAAGACATCTCCAAGTGAGCTCTTTCCCTGTTCTTTGTTTAACACGCTTGGTGGTGGCAGCATAGGGTTCAAGGACAAGGCTAAGTTTGTACCTTTAGAAAGTTTTTAACCTAAGCTAGTTAGAATAAGCTTAGGGGGTCCTTCATGCAGGTCCACACATCTGCACCCTAGAGTTCAGAATGGGGAAGGAACCTTGACAGCCAACACATCTGGCAGCATGTATTCAGGTGCCCCTTCCCCTGCTGCTTTGCAGCCGCTTTTGCAGTATTGCTCCTGCCCTATGCCTTGGAACCCTTGGCCAGCTGCTCCCGGGAGCCTCCTACTTGGTGTGCAGAGTGGGGAGGGAAGGGGGGTGCTGATGTCAGGATGTCCCCCTCCGCCGCCTCCCATCCTGCCCATGTATCCAATGTCCGCAGAGGCGGGACAGGGCTTAGGAGCAGGAGCGCTGCTGCGGTGAGTGATTACCTTAAAGAGGCAGCGCAAAGTCTCTCAAAGACTTCCCCAACAGCCAAACTGTCACTTTATCTCTCTCTCACACGGGGTGTGTGTGTGTGTGTGTCTCTCTCTCTCTCTCTCTCACACACACACACACACACACTGTGTTTCATGCTCATCTTCCTACCTACACTTGTAGTGTTGTTGTTACTACTTGGTACTTCCTGTAATGCGCACATATTCTCTGTAATTGTATTCTTTCAAAGTGCTGTTTTAGTTTTTTGGCTGGTCTGTGCATTTCATAATTTTTATTTCTCTCTTATACTTAAATTTATATACTTTGAATAGTGAGTTCTAAAATGCCTAACCTGGAGTACTTATCCCTATGGTAACTTTTAAAAAATATATATGATGTCTAGGTTTTTTGTGTTGACTGGTGGCACACATCCACACATACCTCGATATTGGTGCACATAACAAAATTCATTCTGCATGTCGGGGAAAAATTAGATGGAACATTGGTTCTCAGCCTTTACACCCTGCAGGTCCCTTGAGAATCTCTGCAGGCACAGATACCTTCCTCTGGGGAGACCCTGTGTTTCTATACTGGCTCCTGGATCCCTACGACTCTGCCCTGCGCATTGGATGTCCTGGTGACCCATGACGAAGGGCATAAAGGGCAGTGTGTGCTTAATCACCACTCAGTTCCTTCACTAATACAACAAGGAGTCCGGTGGCACCTTAAAGACTCACAGATTTATTTGGGCATAAGCTTTCGTGGGTAAAAAACTACTTCTTCAGATGCATGGAGTGAAAATTACCGATGCAGGCATTATATACTGATGCATGAAGAGAAGGGAGTTACCTCACAAGTGGAAGAACCAGTGTTGAAAGGGCCAATACAATCAGGGTGGATGTAGTTCACTCACAATAATTGAGGAAGAGGTGTCAATTTCAGGAGAGGCAAAGCGGCTTTTGTAATGAGCCAGCCACTCCCAGTCCCTATTCAAGCCCAAATTAATGGTGTTAAATTTGCAAATGAATTTTAGTTCTGCAGTTTCTCTTTGAAGTCTGTTTCTGAAGTTTTTTTGTTCAAGTACAGCTATTTTTAAATCTGTTATAGAATGTCCAGGAATATTGAAGTGTTCTCCTGCTGGCTTTTGTATGTTACCATTCCTGATGTCTGATTTGTGCCCATTTATTTTTTTACATAGGGACTGTCCAGTTTGGCCAATGTACATGGCAGAGGGGCATTGCTGGCACATGATGGCATATATCACATTAGTAGACATACAGGTGAATGACCCCTGATGGTGTGGCTGATGTGGTTGGATCTTCTGATGGTATTGCTAGAGGAGATATGGGGACAGAGTGAGCAACGAGGTTTGCTACAGGGATTGGTTCCTGGGTTAGTGTTTCTGTGGTGTGTAGTTGCTGGTGAGTATTTGCTTCTCTAAGCAAGGACTGGCCTGCCTCCCAAAGTCTGAGAGTGAGGGATCGTTTTCCAGGATGGGTTGTAGATTGTTGATAATGTGTTGGAGAGGTTTTATCTGGGGGCTGTACGTGATGGCCAGTGGTGTTCTGTTATTTTCCATGTTGGCCCTGTCCTGTAGTAGGTGATTTCTGGGATACTAATACAGTATCCCTTAGGAGCAGGACCCTGAATAAATGGGGGAGGCAGGTAGGTTGTGGAATATTTGTGGACAACACATTTCAAAGAACCACCGCTATTCTAACTGTTCTTTCTTGTTTAAGTGATTGCCCACTCAGATTCCACTCTTGGTGATTAACCGTCAGTTGCCCAGTTGTTTGGAGGTAGGTAAGAGGTGTCCTACTTGAACAGCAATTACATGATGGCCCTACCCAAACTGGTATCCAATCTGGAAGCCTGGACTAGTTGTAAGTGTGTGGATCAGGCTCCATACTGCTGCCCTACATAGATCAGGTATGGAAATGTTTCCCAGACAGGTAGCAGTCAGTCTGGGCCCCTGAGCTCTAATATTATGGCTAGGGGTTCTTTCTTAGTTAGTTAGTAACAAGTCCTTATGCAGTCAGAGGTTGTCCAAAGTGGGTCTCTAAGTAGGCCTTCGACCCTATCAGTGAATGCCACAAGGAGTGTTCCTGAAAGATTTTGTCCTATCTAAATAAAAATATTATGCTCCCACTACATCTAATGAATGGAGTTTTGCTTCTCCTGGGTTAGAATGAGGTTTGGAGGTGAAAAGATTGATCTTTATGTGGAATTCTGAAACCACCTTTCGCAGGAACTCTGGGTGAGGTCTAAGGGTGATTCTGTCCTTGTGAAAGACTGTATACAAGGGACCCTTCCCTTCCTAGAAAGTCTGGATTTCCCTGTCCTCCTAGCTGATGGAATGACCACCAGAAAAGCCATTTAAATTGAAATACAGTAAAAGGAGCAGATTGCCCTCGGCTCTAAACATCAAACCAGTTAGTACTATATTAAGGTCCCTAGAAGCAGGGGGCTCCCTAGCTGAGAGGGAAAACAAACAAGTTCTTTCAGGAATTTTGTCACTGTAGGGTGTGAAAATAGTGTGGCCCTGGACAGGAGGGTGATTTGCAAATATCTCAGCTAGATAGACTCTTACTGAGCTGATGGATAGTCCAGAGGGCTAGCAAATAATTTAGTATTGCTGGAATTGGAGCTCTCAGCTGTGCTGGTGCTGAGCTGCCTAGATAGCAAACCTTAGATGAGCAGATTCTTTCTATGGATGCCCTTCAGCCTGCTTCCAGGTTGTCTGGTGTAACAGTGCTACGTTCAGCTGCCGGATCTGAATAATGTTCTGGGAAGCAAGATTGGGCAGAACTGGTCGGGTAACTGGGGTCTGTACTGATAGATTCACCAGGACTGAGTACCAGAACTGCCTGACCCATGCTGGGGCTATCGCAATGATGCAACCTTTATTTTGACCCAGCTTTCTCAGAACCCTGGGTATCTTGGGTATTGGTGGGAAGATGTACATTAATCCTGGTTTCCACAGAATGAAGGGGGCATCTGTCAGGGAGCCTGGGCTTGCACTCCCTCTGGAGCAAAATATTTGATACTTGTTGTTGTGATATGTCACAAACAATTCAACTTCAGCATTGTGTCCTTCAGGGACTGCTCATGATTTTTGGAAAAGTCCCTGTTGATCTGAACTGCTAGGGTAATCTGTAGAATGGGTAGGTAGAGAGATACCAGGGTGATATGACCAATCCCAAAGACACATCATTTCTTTAAAGAGTGGAGAGGATCTTGCTTCCATTTGTCTGTTGATATAGTGTATTACTAAGGAGTTTTCTGTCAGCATTTGGATTACTAAATCCTAAAGGAGGAGTAAGAAAGCCTTGCATGCCCTGAGTTCCAGAATGTTTATGCGCAGGTATGCCTCATGAAGAAACCATATCCCTTAAATTTTCTGCTGTTCAACATGCACCCACCCCATCCCTGAATAGAGGCATCTATTGCTGAAGTCTTTGTAGGTGGAGGCATGGAGAAAGGAATTCCATTGCACACCTGAAGTGGTTCTGCTCACCAGTTTCAGGAGAGGACTTCTTGTAGGACTACGATCACCAAATCCATGCAGTGCCTTTGGGTGGGTATAGTGATCTCAACCACCCTGGTGTGAACTGAAGGTGAAGTCTGGCATTCTTTGTAACATAGGTGCATGTCTGACCCATGAGTCTGAGGCATGTTCCCATTGGTGTCCTTAGCTGTGCTTGGAGCTAGTTGATGAGGTCTGTTTTTGTCTGGAATCTCTGAGGAATAAATGCCCTCATTGACCTGGAGTCTAATACTGCCCCACTGAACTCTATGCTCTGGATGGGAGTCAGTGTGGATTTCTCCCTGTTGACTTTGAGTCCGAGCAAGGCAAAGAGATCTAGAATCACAGAAAATGAGTGGGTCACTTTCTGAGGAAATCTTCATCGACCTAACCAGTTTCCAAGATAGGGATATACTTGAAGTCCCTGCATTCTTAGATGAGCTCCCCAACAGCCAGAACCTTGGTGAAGACTCTTGGCAGTGTGGAGAGACTGAAGGTCTGTGCTGGTAGTGTGATGAGCCTCCCAGGAACCTGAAGTATTTCTGTGTGCTGCATGCATCAAAATGTGAAAATATGCATCTTGCAGGTCGTGAACCACAAACCAGTCTATAGCATCCAAGACGGGGGTTATGGAAGTGAGGCTAACCATGCAGAATTTGAAACAATGAATAGAAATGTTCAGATGTCAAAGATTGAGGATGGGTCTCCAACCATTCTCCTTTGGGATTAGGAAATAGTGGGAATAAAAGCCCTTGCCCCGGACTCTAAGGGCACTTCCTCCACTGCTCCCAGGCACTAAAGAGAGTCTCTACCACCTGCTTCAACAATCATTTGTAAGAGAGATCCCTGAAGCAGGACAGAGAGCATGGGATAGGAGTTGGCATAGACTGAAACTGGATGGGAAACTTTGTTTACAATCTCCAGGACCTACCATTCCAAGGTTTCCCTAGCTCAGGCATCTTGAAAATAAAACAGATGGTTGCCAAATGGAGAGGTTGAACACTTCGATGGTGGTCCAGTCAGGCTCTTGACATTGGCATCAAAAGTATTGCCTATTTGAAGTCCCAGACTCTGGGACTGAATTATAAAAGAAGGGTAAAAACATTTACTCTACTCCTCCCTTTATCTCTGCTCACAACATCAGAACAACAAAGAAGAAACACACTGAATTGCTTGGGGGACTCCTGGCTGGAAGGAAATCCAGCCTATTATAGCATGTAGGTGAGAGAGACACATTTGCTCTGAATCCATTTTAGTTTGTTAAATGTCAATTGTGTTTTATTTTTTATTTCTTTTGTAACCAGTCCAGACTTTTTATGACTCATTACTTGTAGTAACATCTTTCTTTTCTTCCTGTAGCTAATAAACTTATCTTATTGTTTTATCTTAACCAGTGTGTTTTGGATTTAAATGTGTAGGAAACTCCATTTGGCATAACAAGGCTGGTGCATTTCATTTTCCTTTGATGAAATGATGGCCTTTCTATAAGCTTACATTGTCCATTAGACTGCTGGGCACATTTCTGGGGGACAGGGCTGAGATTGAGAATTTGCTGGTCTCTGCAATACAATTCATGAGTGGCTGGCAGAGTATTCATGAAACATAGCTTTTTTGCATGCTTGAGACTGTGTGAGAGCAGGCCAGGAGTGGATGTTCTTACAGCAAAGCAGTAGAAAAGACACCCCAGGTTGGAGAATTGAGGGGGTACCGTTGTTCAACAGTTCAGATTGTACCCTGGGGAATGTCTCTCTCTCATCCCTAGACTCACTGATGAATAGATCTTTCAGCTTCTTTGGGTCCTTCTTGCAACGACTTTGGATAACCCTGCTACTTTGATCTTGCCTGGACTGCTTGTACTACCAGGGACACAAGTGCAGGATGCTGGCAAAAGTACCCAACCCCTTTGACCAGTACCAGGGTCAAAGGGGTTGGGTACTTTTACCTCGCACCTCTCCAAGGTAGCTGGGATGGATGCAGGCATGTGCCACGTTACCTTGGCAGGTTTGAGTAAGCTCTCATTTATAGGCATCACCAGCCTTCCTAGTGTTGTCATATGGAGGAAATCCAGAAGTTTATGCTACTTCTCCTGGATGACCTTTAGAGGAAAGTACAGTATTTCTACTATCTTTTATTAGGTCCTGAAAGAGCTTGAACTCATCTGAGGCTGTAGATTGAGGGCTGACAGCCTTGTCTGGGGAAGAAGAGGATATGGTAGGAGGTGCTGGGTGCTCCTGTTCTGGGGAATGATTGTTGTCTTCACTGTGCTCCTCACTGCCTTTCAGTAGCTGAGGTTAAATCATCTGGGTGGTTGTGGAGGTTGAATCTGCTTCCTGTGGGGAGAAAATTTCGCTGTTGAGACGGTTGAGGATGATGGTTTTCTGGCGTAGGGTTTCATACCCTAGGGGGATCTAGTATGACTATGGCTGATACAAGTAACAAGGAGTATCCAACCTGTGTATCCACCAACAAGGGTGTTCCCGATGTTATTCCAATATCTTTCTGGCACCCCAACAGAGCAATCTCTGGAATCCCTCCCAGACTCACTGTGCCACGCAAGGGAGGATGAGTCATGAGCAGGGGAAGAAGCTTTGCTATGCTCTTCCAAAGAAGGAGAGGAAAGGAGTAAACCTCCTCAAGGGGAAGGCAGTCCTATCTGGAGTGCTCTGTCTAGGATATGCAGATGTCAATGTCAGTGGTGACTGAGCAATTGGGGGTTTAGCTACAACCTCCCTTAATAGCTTTTGCTAGTGAGGTTGGAACCAGACCCACTGAGACATAGGATCATAGAATAACAGAGTTGGAAGGGACCTCTGGAGGCCATCTAGTCCAACCCCCTGCCTAGAGCAGCACCAATCCCAACTAAATCGTCCCAGCCAGGACTTTGTCAAGCCTGACCTTAAAAACTTCTAAGGAAGGGGATTCCACCACCTCCCTAGGTAGTGCATTCCAGTGTTTCACCACCCTCCTAGTGAAAAGGTTTTTCCTAATATCCAACCTAAACCTCCCCCACTGCAACTTGAGACCATTACTCCTTGTCCTGTCATCTGCTATCACTGAGAATAGTCTAGATCCATCCTCTTTGGAGCCACCTTTCAGGTAGTTAAAAGCAGCTATCAAATCCCCCCTCATTCTTCTCTTCCGCAGACTAAACAATCCCAGTTCCCTCCGCCTTTCCTCATAACTCATGTGTTCCAGTCCCCTAATCATTTTTGTTGCCCTCCACTGGACTCTTTCCAATTTTTCCACATCCTTCTTGTAGTGTGGGGCCCAAAACTGGACACAGTACTCCAGATGAGGCCTCACCAGTGTCGAATAGAGGGGAATGATCACATCCCTCTATCTGCTGGCAATGCCCCTACATATACATCCCAAAATGCCATTGGCCTTCTTGGCAACAAGGACACACTGTTGACTCATATCCAGCTTCTCGTCCACTGTCACCCCTAGGTCCTTCTCTGCAGAACTGCTGCCTAGCCATTCGGTCCCTAATCTGTAGCGGTGCATTGGATTCTTCCGTCCTAAGTGCAGGACTCTGCACTTGTCCTTGGTGAACCTCATCAGATTTCTTTTGGCCCAATCCTCCAATTTGTCTAGGGCCCTCTGTATCCTATCCCTACCCTCCAGCGTATCTACCACTCCTCCCAGTTTAGTGTCATCCGCAAACTTGCTGAGGGTGCAATGCACACCATCCTCCAGATCATTTAGGAAGATATCGAACAAAACCGGCCCCAGGACCGACCCTTGGGGCACTAGATACCGGCTGCCAACTAGACATGGAGCCATTGATCACAACCCGTTGAGCCCGACAATCTAGCCAACTTTCTACCCATCTTGTAGTGCATCCATCCAGCCCATACTTTTTTAACTTGCTGACAAGGATACTGTGGGAGACCGTGTCAAAAGCTTTGCTAAAGTCGAGGAATAACACATCCACTGCTTTCCCTTCATCCACAGAACCAGTTATCTCTTCATAGAAGGCAATTAGATTAGTCAGGCATGACTTTCCCTTGGTGAATCCATGCTGACTGTTCCTGATCACTTTCCTCTCGTCTAAGTGCTTCGGAATTGATTCCTTTAGGACCTGCTCCATGATTTTTCCGGGGACTGAGGAGAGGCTGACAGGCCTCTAGTTCCCAGGATCATCCTTCTTCCCTCTTTTAAAGATGGGCACTACATTAGCCTTTTTCCAATCTTCTGGGACTTCCCCTGATCGCCATGAGTTTTCAGAGATAATGGCCATGGAACCAAACATCACTCGGTTCCATGAACTGCTTCAGTGCCGAGATTGTGAGTACCAAGGTATCTGGTGCTGTAGGGTCTGTTGGTACCAACACAGCAGTTGGTGTTGTAGACGAGGCGCTTAATACCAAGGGCCGCATAGTCTTTGCTATCTAAAGAAAGCATTGGTGCTGACTTAGTCTTCAGAATGGTGGTACTGTATGGGTCCTAGACTTAAGTCTTTTGGTGGAAAGACTTGAGGCTGTGAGGAGTGGTGTGGGTCTTATGATTCTTGCTGGGCACTGGAGAAGGTGATCTGTGCCTACCCTCTTCCCAGAGTGGTGCTTCTTCCTGCCCCTCTCAGATGCTGATGTTGATGTGGCAGATGAATGGGGTTTGGGAGAAGCAGCCCAAGAGCCTGGAGTGGTGTGGCAGCTCACTGATGCACCAACATTGTGAGATTGACCCATCTGAAGAGGCTTCTCCGAACATCTCTTGGACTCGGAGGTCTGCATAGATCTTCAGTAAGGAAAACTTGAGTCTTGTCTCCTTCATCTTCAGTGTGTGCTTCAAGAACAAACAGCACACAGAACAACATTCCAAGATGTGTCCCTCCCCGAGGTAAATGAGGCATCAAGAGTGCACATTAACAGGCACAGCCATACCATGCTGGGTGCAGGTTGTAAATCCCAGTGGTATCTTGGTATCTGCCATCTTGTAGAATCCTTGTTGCGGAGGAAGGGAGGAAATTTACCAAACTACCTACTTTGAGTCTTGTCAGCGTAACTATGAACTACTCGCACAGTACAAGGGATACAGATGCTTCTGTGTCTTGCAGCCTTAGTGGTGAGATGGCACTGAGGGGTGCTTCAGCCTGCTCCACCCTTTATGCCCTCAGCTTCAGGGGGTAAGGATGCAGGCAATACAACATAGGTCTGTAGATCCTGGTGTGACGATGTGACGCAGCGGAGGGGGGAGTGTTGACCTGGGAATGTGCCCTGGGGATGGGAGACCTGAGAGCCTGTAACCTGAGCCAGGAGGGGGAGGTAACACCTCTGCCCAGGAATGTGAAGACAGGCTGCAGGAGAGTGTTTTTCAGTTTGGGGCTGGGTGGAGGAACACAGGGAACCCCAGGGCTGGGGTCTAAGCTCCCTGCTCCCACAGAAGGACTTGACTGAGGGGTCCTGGGTGTACCCACAAGCTCTGTTTCGGACTGTGTTCCTGTTGTCCAATAAACCTTCTGTTTTACTGGCTGGCTGAGAGTCTCCGTGAATCCCAGGAAGAGGGGTTCAGGGCCTGGACTCCCCCACACTCCGTGGCAGCTGACATTCCTGGGACAGTGCCACCAGGAGGCCATATAGAGGCACAGCCATGGAGCACTGTGGAGAATAGGTGCTGCAGGAAGTACTGCCCAAGGAACTCAGAGTGACCGTACACTATGGCTCTCTGATTGGCTAAGTGCCCTATTTAACCCTAGATGGTGGTCCAGGCAATTGTCTGGGAAACCATACAGACTTCTGGCCTGTTGTGACTCCAGACCTCACTTTGTCTTCTGATGTCTGGTCTCTGACCCTGACGCTTGCCTCCAGACTCTAGCCTGGTGCTACCTCTGATCTCCAGCCTCACTTTGACTCCAACTCTTGCTTACTGAACTCTGCTTTAGTGATTCTTCCGACCCTTGTTCACTGATTGCCATCCTTGATTTGTGAACCCCCGCCTCACTGTGGCTGCTAGACCAGACTGCCTGTGCCTTGGTCACTTACACGGAGCAACACAAGGCACCGAGGGATGCAGGTGGGGCCCCAATGGACACTGCTATTGAAAAAATTCTGATCTTGTATGCACAGGGCACATGTGCACCAAGAGTGGAATCGGTGTGGACAACCACTCAAAGTAGTTCTTATTTCCAGACTATCTGTTAAATTCCAGTGTGTTCCTTATTCTGGGTAGGTCAGTTGGATGTTCTGAGTCAGGCTGCCCTTCCTCTATTCTCTCCAACCATGGAAATTCAGGGCTCTGAATTTCCTTCCTGACTAATTCTGCTACATTGGGAGTTCCCACTGAAAATGTTTAGGGTTGCCATCTTCCATTTGAGTGAACCAGTTCTGCTCCTTAGTTAGCCCCGTGTGAATTTTCCAACCCTGTGAAAGCTTTGTGCCTGTGGTTTAATGTTGCAGCCATTATATGTTTTTTGTTGTTTGTTTTTTTTTAAAGTGGCCAATTTTAGTGCACAGAATATTCTTTTGTTTTAGAGTGAAGTGTGGGAAGAATAAAAATACCGGTACATGAGTAATTTCTTAGAGAAACTTTATTCCTGGGTTGTGAAAACTGCAGAATTAATATTTAGATTAAACAGTTTTTTCTCAGTAGAAATTAGTTTTGTTTCCATTCTTTCATTCTCTTCATCTATATTACATTCCATTCTTTTACAACTACAGTTACCACTTCTACCTTTCTTTTTTTAAATTTCATCCTTTGTTGTCTAAATTCTCTCACTCCTATTTCAGCATTTGGTTTCTGACTTGGATCTTATTTGGATTCTCTGACTCCTTTGTCTATGAACTAGTCCTTTTCCTTCATAGACTCGTCTCAGGTTCTCCTCTCGCTCATTTTCATTCCCTTTTATTTTTTCCTATAAAGCAACTGCCTCCTTCTGCCAACTAACGTCTTTGCAATTTTTAAAGGATAAAATATATTTTTAGAAATGTCCCTTCTTTTTATATTTTAGCATGTATTTAACTTACCTCCCTGTTATATTTAGCATTCTGTATGCTGACGCAGCACCACTTTGTTTCCAGTAAATGAAAGAAAAACACCTTCACCCTCATAGTATTTAGACTAAAAAAATAGTTTGTCTACAGCAATTCTGAGTGTTTTGGAAATTTAAGTACTTAATGATTATTATTATTATATTTTACCAGTTGGCAAATTCATCCAGGATTTTTATCCATTTAGTAGTTTTGTGGGTTTATTTGTTCAGGTGGATTTTTGCTGATTTTCCTTTTTAAATATAATTTGGAGCTGTCTATTTAGAGACTTCCTGTTGAAGTGCAGTGTTGATGTTTTGGGTTTAGCATAGTGATGCGCTATGCAGCCTGTGTAACCCCATCCAGTCACTGTAATACAATCCAGTGGATTGTGTTTGGACTGATCAGTTTTAAAGTAAACCACCGTTTGTATACTGCTACATCTTAAATAATTCAGCATAGTTATGAAGACCAATTCTTCAACAGTAAACCATGTACCAATAGTAGTGGAACAAGTGAGCTGTGTGTGAAGTGAGGACCGAAGAAAGAAAGAAAGAAAGAATGAAAAGTGAGGACCAGCGAACGAAGACCAAATTGAGTGCGACTGCACTCTCCTATATCTGGACTGCACTCTCCTATATCCCAAACATCCTTGGTTGGGCAACTTCTTCATGTATGGGTGGTTAGGTCAAGTTCCTCCAGCATCTGTGGGTTGACAGTAAAGGGATGGTTGAGTAGCTCAGTAAAGTGCTGCATCCATTTTTCAGAGATGCCTCTCTTGTCCTTAATTAAGGTAGTTCCATCTGAACTCTTTCATGGAGCTGGTCCCAGTTCTGATGGGGCATAAATGGTATTCAGGGAATCATAAAACATCTTTGTGTTGCTAGTATTAACATAACACTGTGTTCCTTCTGCTTTCTTTTCCCACCGGTCACCCTCTAGGACAAACAGCTGTCTTTGAACTTTGGCTTTCAGGTGCTTAAATTTATCTTTCTTTGATGTTGATTCGTTGTCATTTTGCCAAGACACAAACACATTATTTTCCTTGAGGATCTTTCTGATTTCATCATCATTTTCATCAAAGCAGTGTTGATGCCGTCTTTGATTTTTGCCTAGAGTTTCTTCCGAGGCTTGGAGAACGGTTGATTTGAATATATTCCACTTTTTGAATGTGTTCTTGGCTGATGATGTAATGCTATCAATTTTTTCTTTTAAGTTTTCCTTCAGTTTTTCTTGAAGAAATGGAAATTTTAGCTTTGCTCTGTTCAGTTTCCGTTTAATCTGTTCAGCATTGCTTTCACTGACAGGCAACAAGTGGATTGTTCTGGTGATCTCTATGTCCCTTTGACTATGTCATTATATGGCAATCAGGTACCAGTGCTTTGATCTTGCCTGAATGCAAGAGGTTTATATTTGTTGGCTTGCCTGCAGATTATGTTGGTAATAACAAGCTCATGCTCAGCACACTTACTGAGAGGAGGAAACCATTGTTGTTTCTCTGATGCCATGGGTTTTTATTACACCACTCCAAGCCTCACTATCTTTTCCAGCTCTGGCATTAAAACCTCAGAGAGGTATGAGCATGTCTTCACTGAGTATAGCTTTAATTATGTCATCCCAGTCATGATAGAACTGCTCTTTTGTTTCGTCTGTATTGTTCACGGTTGGCGCATAAGCACTGATCAGAGTCACAAAGCATGATTTTTCCCATGTAGCGTCATGAGGCATTCGTTTTTGCCCACAAGTAATTGTTTCAGTGATTTCAGGAGGTTGTCTTTAATGGCAAGACTGCTGCCAAAAATTTTGTCTTCCTCTGCTTGTTTCCCTTTCCAAAAGAAGATATAGTCACCTCTTAGTTCCTTTATGGAGACTTAGTCTGCAAGTCTGGTTTAACTCAGGGTAGCTATAACTAGCAAGTTCCCTTGCAATTACTGCTGTATGCCTTTTGGGTTTTGAAGTGTTATCTCTATCCATTACAGTCTGCACACAGGTTCAAAGTGACTTGAGGAGCTAGTGAACAGGAGCAGCAAACAGAAGATTTTGTGAGGGCGTTCTCCAGGTGAAAGAGGAGACTACGTGATTCATGGGGTAAGTTTGTCTGTTTGTTTGCAGATTATAGTGTGATCTCTTTTGGGGGCTGTGTACTGAGCAAAGTGGCTTGCTATGCTAGGTTGAGAGCTTACTAATGAGTTCCTAGATCCTTTATCCCCACCCCTTGTCAAAGGATCCTAAAAAGGAGTTAGGGTTTAATGTATGGAGAACAGGGGTTTAAAAAGTCAGGTTATATGGGACCAGAGGAGCTAGCAAACAGGAGAGTTTTGCAAGGGACTTTAGAGAGGGAATATGTGGCAGATACACCTAATAAATGCAGTCTATACTTAGGCCAATAACCCCTCCTCCCCAGAGCAAACAAAAAAACTCTTGCAAGAGTAAAAATAATGCAGGCAGAAGTCCAGCAGCATGGTGGGATCTATCCAGTTTGTTGCACTGCATATAGCATGTACAATTACCTGCCTTGTGGGCAGGTAGAGTATATGTGCATATGTTGCAAGCAGCTCATGGCCCTCCGAGATCATGTATGGGCTCTTGAGACCACAGTGGCTGAACAGAAGGAGCTAAGGGAGACCGAAAGGTACACAGAGGAGACTTTCCAGAACACCGTAGCGGGGTCTCACCCCTAGTCTGACAGTCTCTGTGCTGTTGAAGAGGATTAAAGTCATGGGGAAGGAGAACATCAAGCTGGAATGGAGGGAAATGATTCCATAGTTGGAATCCTTGTTCCAGAAGATGTTATGGTATCCTCTCAGACTGAGGAACCCCTCCAGGGGAGATCCCCAGTTGTTAGGAAGAGACAGATAGCAATAATGTAGGATTCAGTTATTAGAAATAAAGATAGCTGGGTTTGTGATGACTGGAAGAACTGCATGGTTAATTTTCAGGTTTCAGAGTAACAGCCGTGTTAGTCTGTATTCGCAAAAAGAAAAGGAGTACTTGTGGCACCTTGGAGACTAACCAATTTATTTGAGCATAAGCTTTCATGAGCTACAGCTCACTTCATTGGATGCATACCGTGGAAACTGCAGAAGACATTATATACACAGAGACCATGAAACAATACCTCCTCTGCCTGGTGCAAAAGTTTCAGACCTCTTAAGACATCTAGATAGACATATGTGCCATTCTGGGGAGGAGCCAGTGGTCATAGTATATGTAGATGCCAAAGACATAGGGAAAGGTAGGAGAAAAGTCCTGTAAGCCAAATTTAGGCTGCTAGGTAGAAGATTAAGATCCCGGACCTCCATGGTAGCATTCTCTGAAATGCTTCTGGTTCCACACAGAGGGCCAGTTAGACAGGCAGGACTGCAGAGTCTCAATGTGTGGATGATAAGATGGTGTTGAGAGGAGGGATTTAGATTTATTAGGAACTAGGAATCTTTTGGGAAGCAGGAACCTATACAGGAAGGATGGGCTCCACCTAAATCAAAATGGAACTAGATTGCTAGCAAGTAAAATTAAAAAGATCATGGAAGAGTTTTCAAACCAAGGGCTAGGAGAAACCCAACAGATGTGGAGGAGAACACTATTCGGGCAGATAAACCCTTTAGGTGAGGATTTATTAAAGGGGATACTCTATAGCCCAATAAAGAGGAGAGGCCACTGTATGATAATGGTACTTTTGTAAAGGGAAATCATGCCTCGCCAATCTATTAGAATTCTTTGAGGGAGTCAACAAACATGTGGACAAGGGTAATCCAGTGAATATAGTGTGCTTGGACTTTCAGAAAGCCTTTGACAAGGTTCCTCACTAGAGGCACTTAAGCAAACTAAGCAGTCTTGGGATGAGAGGGAAGGTCCTCTCATGGATCAGCAACTGGTTAAAAGACCAGAAACAAAAGGTAGGAATAAATAGTCAGTTTTCAGAATGGAGAGAGGTAAGTAGGGGGTCCCCAAGGATCTTTCTGGGACCAGTGCTGTTCAACATGTTCATAAATGATCTGGAAATGGGGGTGAACAGTGTGATGGCAAAGTTTGCAGACAATACAAAATTACTCAAGACAGTTAACTCTTCGCTGTCAGCTTTGGAGTTACAAAGGAATCTCATTAAGCTGGGTGACAAAATGGCAGATGACATTCACTGTTAATAAGTGCAAAATTGCATGTTAGAAAAAATAATCACATCTATACGTGCAAAGTGATGGGGTCTAAATTAACTGTTACCACTCAAGAAAGAGACTTGGAGTCATTGTGGATCCTGAAAACATCCACTTAATGTGCGGCGGCAGTCAAAAAAAGCTCACAATGTTAGGAGGATAGATAATAAAACAGAAAATATCATAATGTCTTTATAAATCCATGGTACACCCACACCTTGAAAACTGCGTGCAGTTCTGGTCACCCCATCTCAGAAAAAATATATTCGAAGTGGAAAAGGCCCAGAAAAGGGCTAAGAAATTATCAGGGGGGTGGAACAATTTCCATATGAAAAGAGATTAAAAAGATTGTTCAGTTTTCAAAAGAGATGACCAAGAGGGGATATGACGGAGGTCTATACAATCATGACTGGTGTGGAGAAAGTGAATAGGGAAGTGCTATTTACCACTTCATATATACAAAAACCATTGGTCACGCAATAAAATTAATAGGCAGTGGGTTTAAAACAAACAAAAGGAAGTACTTCACACAATACACAGTCAACCTGTGGAACTTGTTGCCAGGGGATGTTGTGAAGGTGAAAAGTATAACTGGGTTAAAAAAAGGGAATTAGAAAAGTTCATGGAGGAAGGTCCATCAGTGACTATTAGCCAAGATGGTCAGGGATGTAACCCTATGCTCTGTTTATCCCTAAACCTGTGACTATCGGTAGCTGAGACTGGATGACAGGGGATAGATCACTCAGAATGTCCCTGTTTTGTTCATTTCCTCTGAAGCATCTGGTACTGGCCATGGTCAGAAGACAGACCAATGGGCCACCTAGCCCAGTATCCTGACCCAGTATGGCCATTCTTACTTTCTTATGTATGTTCCATGTTGTCACACTGAGAGCTCTTGCTTTGCTTACTGAACGACTGCATGTGTGAATGATATACCAACTGCAGTAATCTGGCCAGATTGGAATGGGGTAGGTAATCACTTGGCAAAGAGATCATGCCAGCTCAAATCTTTAAACTCACAGATCCCAAACTGTCGGCTATCTATGTGAAATCATTAAGGATATCTGGAAAGCAGAGGAAATTCCTCAGGACTTCAAAGCTGTAATCATAATTACACTATACAAAAATAAATGCCACAAATGTGGCTGTGGTAACTACCGGGATATCTCCTTACTATATGTAGGTGGTAAAATCCTCACCCATATTTTGCTGAATTGGCTTGTCAGAACAATATAAAGAATTTTCTACCAGAGAACCAATGTGGATTCAGATCAGGTCAGAGCACCACACACATGATTTTCATTCTTAGACAGATTCAGGAAAAATCCAATTCAGAACAAAACATAGAAGGAACTATATGCTGTCTTCACTGATCTAAAAAACCCCTGTGTTCGACACTGAGCAGAAATGGCCTCCCAGAAATTCTAGAAAAGTCTGGCTGCCCCTCCAGTTTCATTAACATCATACATCAATTCCATGAAGACCTGACTGGTCAATTACTCTCAGATGGTGGCCTTTCCAAAGTATTTCCCATATCTAATCGGGTGGAACAAGGCTGTATGGTGGCATCAGCCCTTTTTGGTCTCTTCTTTGCAACCTTTCTATACAAAAGAGAAGGTTCCGAAGGGCATCAACATAAGGTACAGAACTGATGGAAAACTCTTTAGTCTCCGAAGTCTTATTGCAAAGATAAAAGTTCTTGAGGAACTTATATGTGAAGCCCTTTTTACTAATGGTTGTGCACTACTTAGTCATAGTGAGAGTGACCTACAGCTTATCAATGACAGGTTCTCAGAGACAACTAAAAAATTTGGACTCACCATCAGTCTGGAAAATAACTGAAGTCCTCTTCCAACCAGCTCCATCAACCATTACCACTGAGCCAAACATCACCATTGATAGTATAGAACTAAAGACCATCAATCACTTTACTTACCTTGGCAGTATCCTCTTAACTGATGGTTCCCTGGATCAAGAAATATCCAAATAGAACATTCAAGGTAAGCCAGGCCTTCTGAAGACTTCACCATAGGATACTCAACCATCAAACAGTCAACAAAACTGATGATATACAATACCGCAGTGATTGTATCCCTTTTACATGGGTGTGAAATGTGGACAGTTTTTATCACAGACACATTAAGCAACTTGAAAAATTTCACATGCACTGTCTCCACTGTATTCTGAAAGTCCGTTGGCAGACAAAGTCTCAAACATTAACATCCTTAAAAGAACAAAACCAAACCGCATTAAGGCATTGATTATCATAGCTCGTCTTAAATAGATGAGCCATGTTATTAGAATGGGCAATGATAAACTCCCCCCCCAAAGGTTTTCTATGGCACTTTGAAAGCACAGGAGTGAAAACTCTTCAAAGAGACCCTTAAGCAGAATCTCATCTCATGCAGCATAAATATTGGTCACTTTGAAGGCATAGCCATGGACAGATCTAAATGGAGAGAAACGATCAATAAATGTTATAAACACTTTGAGGAAGACAGACATGGAAAAAAAAAGTGCCAAGCATCATAATTTTTCAATGGGAGCCTGTGTGTTCCTGTGTGGTATTTGTTCATGATATTGCTCCTCGTGGATCAGACTACACAGCCACATGAAAACACAGGTGATGCCATGACATCAGCATCTGATATGACACACTGTTGTATGATTGTCTAACAATATAATAAATTTTAATTGCATCTTAAACATGAAGGGCAATGACTTTCTGGCTAAGAGTGGTATCAGTTTTTTGTTTTGTTTTTGTTTGTGTGTGATTAATCCTCTGCTCAGAAAACAGGGTGTACTCAGGAAGAAGGGCATCTTCATACAACTAGAACTAAAACTAACTGTAATGGAGAGATTTGTGGTTTTTAAAGTTGAGCTAATGAGAGTGTGTTTCAAAATACTTTAATATTGTAGGTTAAATGAAAATAACAGCCATGTACCATAAAAATTAAACACCATTTGGACAAACATTTAGTTTATGTTGAATACAAAACAGATGCAATAGGTAATCTAGTGGAATATTGGATAAATGCTGCTCACCAACTCTTATTGTAAGGGAAATCACAAACCAGGTCACCCAGAAAGACCAATATAAAGCTTAAAATGTGAGGCAGAGGCACTAGCGAGCTCAAACATAATAGGTAATCTGATGGGATCATGCAAAGTATTGGCCAGGTAGGAATATGTTCACAAAATAGTCACATTTTTTCTGCTCTATTCATTGTTGGTTGTCCTGACAATTGAACTACCTTGGGCACTTGCAATCCACACATCTAAGCCTTTGTGCTGCTTTTCCTGCAAGGACATATCATCACAATTCATTGCACTGTGACAGCGTTGTGTGTTGCTGGTGGAGTTTGGTCAGCTCTGGCTCCACTAGACGCTCTTTGACACTGGCACGGACAGCAACTCTGTGCATACTGCAAAAAATAGAGGCAGGAAAAAATATCCCAAATCTGTGTCCATTCATGTCTTTCCTAACCCTCAAGGAAACCTGGACCCCAAAGCTTTCCTGAGTGCTTGGAAATGATGACAAGAAACTGATATTTTTCTTATGGTCAAATACCACCACACTGCTCTGCAAAGCCCTAGTAACTGGGCTTTGTGTCAGGGACTTATGGGGGTGTTGAGGGCAGAATTCTGTCCCTTAGCCTGGAGTTATGGCAGGAAGCACCTGTGCTGCCTGCCTGTGGCTGCTGCCATAACCCATGAGCTGTAGTAGAGGCTGTGGCCAATGGACAGTGCAGTTTGCAGATCCACTGGCCACACTCCAATCAGGCCTTTGGCTTAGTCAGAAATGTTCCTGTGGCAAATCCACCACAGAACCTAGCTTCATGGCATAGGAAAGCTACAGACTTCCTTTGCTTAGCCTCTCAAGGTCCTGCCTCCCTACAAAGAAAATGTGGTTGTTTTACTATGTGGGGAGCTTCCTGTATTCATGGAAGAAACCAGAGATTTCACTCTTGTTGAATAAATTGCACTTAAGCCTTAGAGCTGTGGCCAGATTGAATTGCAGCTTTTTCCCTATCGCAACAGTTAACATACAGAAGCAGAGTCAGATGTATGCAAGTTGTCACTTGGTGCACATTCATCAGAGATCCCTTTGGCAGAGTGTGACTTTCTCTTTTTTTCTTTAGAACTATATTCTAAAGAGAAGATAGAAGCTCCTCTGTTCCAAGCACTCCAGCTTTCTGTTTTAAAAACATATTTTATTTTATCTTGCTAATTAGACAAAGGAAGGAGGATTACAGATTGGTAGAGGATGGGTATTTACTCAGCACTGATAAAACACGGCCCTACTCCCTCACAGAGAAAACAAACATGAAGAATTGAGCCTAGACTTGGAATGGAATGGTGTGAGAATGCAGACGGCAATCCTCTGCAAATTCCAGCTATAACCATATTCTATCTGAGATCAAGCAAAGGTTATATTTCACATTTGCCAAGATTCCACAGAACTGATGCTTCTATTTAACCTCTGCTGTCAAAGTGTCAAATGCAGTGGAAGAATGAGCCATCTAACCTGGCAGAGTGACACAGTTCACAAAAGGGTGATGGTTGGCTCTCAGAGCAAAGAAATTTGTACTTTTTGCAGTTGGAGATTTCCCTTTATGTTTTAGCAGATAATTTAGGCTTTCCAAGGTTCATAAATCTTAACTAAAAGAAAGCCCTGTTGTTGAGGAGTCCTACTATGCTACAAGGCAGTTGTCAGCTGGCATCTTTTTATCAACAAGGACTTTTTGAGCACCTATTGAGTAAAAATAAATTTGGTACTGCTATAAATAGGTTTGGAGAATGAAGAGGCTACCATTACTTCTATGGAGACTGCCAGAGTGCTAAAAAGCACTAACTCAGATTTCTAGTAAATTCAAATTGTGCTACTCAGACCAAACATTAATAACTAACAGCAAATCATAATGGTTTGGGAATATGAATGTTATTGCTAGTAACAGCTACTAGAAGTTCTCCTTTACCTCAATCAGTAGAATTACTGCTTTTGAACTCGGTCCTAAAGGTGTAGCTGGCTACTCTGAAGGGAAGTGAGGGAGTGAAGGTGCAAGCAGCCAGGTGCACTACTTCTACAGAGCTGTCGGGGCAAGCATGGGACTCTTAGGAGTTTCTGCCCTCTGCCAAGAGTCACCTTCTTTCCTTGACAGTACAGACTTCAGCCAGACTTGGCTCCTCTGCTTCTTTCCCTTGGTGGCAGCAGGCAGCCCACATTGGCTTCTATCTGGCCCTGTCAGTTATCAACTCTGTTTATCCTAACTTAGAAGTATCCTTGAAAGTAACAAAAGAGATGTCACTAGCAGGAGTCCTAAATACAAGCTAACACAACTAATGACAAATTAGATTGGCACATTCCAGGTAGTTTGTTTTTCTTACCTCTTCTTCAGTTAGAGTCAGTGAGACTTTTAGGTATGAATAAAAAGAGGAGATGACTCACAGGGAAAATTTTTTTCCCATTCCCCTTACTCCTGTCCCTGGAGCAGGAGAGACAGTGCACAGGTGCCAGGGGAACAGTAGCACCTGTTCTTATGGCATTGGTGGAGGAGGGGTACATGTTGTGTCTTCATCTAGAAATATTAGATGCCATCAGCTTAGAGAGTAAAACAACAACAAACTCATTAAAAAGGTGAATTTAAAGCAAAGCTCTATTTATCCCCATAAAATTTGTGAACATTTGTTGAAGCTTACAAAAACAGGGCGTTCAAAGTCACTCGCTGTGCTCCTTGATATGAGTTTCTTCTTTCCATCTTGGTTAATATGTGCCGAGGGATGATGGTAACCTCAAGACCATTCTATTGTTTTTCATACATGTCCTGTATAATTCTGAAATTTTAGAGGGAAAAAAATCACTAATTTTCCTTTAATAAATGGTGCAGTTTGGCCAAGCGACAGTTACTACGAGAATTTAGTTTGACTTTCCTATGGTTCTTGACAGTGCAAAATTGCATCCATAAATCTGTATTAACGTAGAGCTAGACTGTGCTCTAGGCAGGGCCCTGAGCAAGGGGAACTGCCCAAGAGTAGCACCATGAGGCACTGTGCATCTCGGCCACAATTCCTTCTCTGCTTCCTCCTTGCTCCACAGGGTTGTAATTTGTTGCTGGTTTAAACGAAAAGCAAATTACAACATTCCTCCCATATGCACACCTGTGCTGGCTGCAGGTAGAGGCTGTGGAGTCAAGACTCTTCCCATCTCTATGCTCCCCAGAGGGTGTAATGAGGTGTGTCCCTATTGTGAGCTAAGGCTCAGGTGCCCACATAGGAGTATAAGTGGCTTCTTCTTTTTCCTTGCTCCATCATGTACTCCAAATCACAATGCAGCCTATATGGTTCATTTATTGCATTTATGTTTGAAAAAGAAAATAATAAATTCAGTGTGTGTAGGATGCATGTGTATTTGTTCCATTGTGTGGAGAGGCAGTGCAATGTATGTTCACACATGTGAAAATCTGAATGCTTTCTCTGTCCTAATTTCTCCTCAGTTACAGCTATGTCACCCCATTGAGAGGAGAATTTGGCAGTTGAAGTGCACTTAAATCAATAAGAATAATATATTATGCACAAACAGTATGCTTTTGTAAAGTAAAAGTAACAGTAAAGCCCTGGCTGGGATGATTTAACTGGGAATTGGTCCTGCTTCGAGCAGGGGGTTGGACTAGATGACCTTCTGGGGTCCCTTCCAACCCTGATATTCTATGATTCTATGATTTTCTCAGCCAAATATATATTTCTCATTAGGGTCTGTACCCATACTAAGTTTGAACTTACAAAAACAAAATAAAACCCCAAACCTATCAATAACCCTAACCCCTGAATAAAGATTTAAAGCATGTAAAAATCACACCTGTTTCATGCTAAAATAAGTAGAAAATGTCTAGGTGAACTTTGCTCAAAGATGGGGGGGGGGAAGGAGAGGAAATAAGGCCCCCTACTCCAGAACCCGAACATTGCTGCTGTATTTTTAAGGTGCTATCACTTTATTACTGATTAGACCTGATGTACTAATTTGATCCAAGCTTCAAAAAAGGTTTTCCATCATGTTTTGTCAGTTCTGTTTGCCTTAGGCATTTCTAATGTTTATCACCTTGGTACAATGGGTGGGTAGGGGTACATTTAAAAAGGTTCCACTAGTGTACCAGAATTTGTTGGCTCCAGAGATTGGCCCTGATACACCTAAGAACTTAAGTACCTGCATAGGCACAGACTCTGTGGGTGCTCTGGGGCTGGAGCACCCATGGGGAAAAATTAGTGGGTGCTCTGCACCCACTGGCAGCCAAGCTCCCCACGACCCTCCTCCTCCTCCCACTCCCCTAAGTTCACTGTGTCCCTGCTCTTCCACCTACCTCCCAGCATTCCCCCACCCCCAGCTGCTGCCAAGCAGCTGTTTGGCATCATTAGCACGCTCCGGGAGGGAGGGGGAGGAGTGGGAACGTAGTGTGGTCAGTGGAGGAGGCGGGGCCGGGGCGGGGATTTGGGGAAGGAGTTGGAATATTGGCAGGGAGGGGGCAGAGTTGGGGTGGGGACTTTGGGGAAGGGTTTGGAATGGGAGCGGGGAAGGGGTGGAGTGGGGATGGGGCCGGGGGCAGAGTGTGGGGAGGGTCGACCATCCACGGGAAAGAGGGGAAGTCGGCACCTATGAGTACATGTGAAACTTTAAGCATGCGAGGAGTCCCATTAACTTCAAGTCTAGATAATACTTAGGGCAGGGGTGGGCAAACTATGGCCCGGGGACTGCATCCGGCCCTCCAGACATTTTAATCTGGCCCTCGAGTTCCTGCCAGGGAGCAGGGTTTGGGGCTTGCCCAGCTCCCTGTGTGCTGTGGCTCCACGCAGCTCCCGGAAGCAGCGGCATGTCCCCCCTCAGGCTTGTACGCATAGGGACAGCCAGGGGGCTCTGCAAACTGCTTCCACCCCAAGTGCTGCCCTCACAGCTCCCATTGGCTGGCAACCATGGCCAATGGGAGCTGCGGGGGTGACGCCTGTGGATAGGGCAGTGCGCAGAGCTGCCTGGCCACGCCTCTGTGTAGGAGCTGGAGAGGGGACATACTGATACTTCCAGGAGCTGCTTGAGATAAGTGCTGCCTAGAGCCTGCACCCCTGAGCCCCCACCATGCTCCAACCCCTGCCCCAGCCCTGATCCCTCTCCCACCCTCTGAACCCCTCAGGCCCAGCCTGGAGCACCCTCCTGCACCCCCAACCCCTCATCCTCAGCTCCATCTCAGAGCTCACACCCCCAGCTGGAGCTCTTACCCCCTTCCGCAACCCAACCCCCAATTTCGTCAGCATTCATGGCCTGCCATACAATTTCCATACAAAGATGTAGCCCTCGGGCCAAAAAGTTTTCCCACCTCTGACTTACAGTATGTCTATACTGGCAGAGTTACAGTGCCAGGAATTACAGCGCTGCTCAGAGAGCTCTGAAGGGAAACTGCTGTTGTGTGTTCACACTGTCAGCTGCCTGAGCAATAGCGTGTTCACACTTGCGGCACTTGCAGCGGTATTTGGAGTGATGCACTCTGGGTAGTTATCACACAGAGCATCTCTTTCTTTTCTGCCGGTAAGAGTTGTGGGAAGGCGGAGAGGGTTGCATCCTGAGTCCTGTCCCAATGCCCCGTGATGCATTGCTTCATATCCTAGCAATCCCTGTGCTTCTGTCTGCATTTGGCGCCATCTTTCAACGGTTTGTGTACTGCGTGCTCTGCCTCTTCAGTCTGCAGTACTGGATCCTGCACTGTTGACCAATATGCTGCTCACTCTGACTAACATGTCATGAGTGGCAGTGGAGTTATTCCTTAAACTACAAAGGTAAGCAGAGTGCAACATTGATCTCACCATACGTAGTAGCTATGACATGAGATTTCTTGTGACATTCACGGAGGTGCTGACCACAGTGGAATGCTACTTTTGGGCTCAGGAAACAAACACTGAGTGGTGGAATCACATCGTCATGCACATCTGGGATGACGAGCAGTGGCTGCAGAACTTTCAGATGAGGAAAGCCACATTCATGGGACTGTGTGATGAGCTCACCCCAGCCCTGCAGCACAAAGACATGAGAATGAGAGCTGCCCTGCTGTTGGAGAAGCGAGTGGCGATTGCATTGTGGAAGCTGACTACTCCAGATTGCTACCGATCGGTTGCTAACCAGTTCAGAGTGGGAAAGTTGACTGTTGGACTCGTGTTGATGGAAGTGTGCAGGGCTGTTAATCGCATCCTGCTTTGAAAGACTGTGACTCTGGGCAACATGCATGACCTTGTAGATAGCTTTCCCTAAGAATACGTGGCATGCATATTCCAATTCTGGCACCAGATCACCTATCCACTGAGTACATTAATCGGAAGGGGTATTTCTCTATGGTTCTCCAGGCGCTTGTGGATCACCATGGGCATTTCACGGACATTAATGGAGGCTCATCCAGAAAGGTGCATGACACACACACCTTTCAGAACACTGGCCTGTTCAGGAAGCTGCAAGCGGGGACTTTCTTTCTGGATGAGAAGATCCCCGTAGGGAAAGTTGAAATGCCCATTGTGATCCTGGGAGACCTGCCTACTCCTTAATGCCATGGCTTATGGAGCCATACACAGGGCACCCTGACAGCAGCAAGGAGCTGTTCAACACCAGGCTGAGCACGTACAGAATTTAAAGGCCAATCGCACTGTCTGTATGGGAAACTGGACCTGGCCAATGACAATATTCCTATGCTTATAGCCGTGTGCTGTACGCTCCATAATATTTGTGAAGGGAAAGTGAAAGCTTCACTCAGGGCTGGACCGCTGAGGCTCAGCGCCTGGAGGCTGAATTTGAACAGCCAGAGACCAGGGCTATTATAGGGGCACAGCACAGGGCCATAAGGATCAGGGATGCCTTGAGGCAGCAATTTGAAGCTGAAAGCTTGTAATGCTAGGAGGTGATTGTGATTGATGCAGATGATGCACTATGAAGGTTTAAGAAAATTTGCCTGTTGCTTTGCAGGGCTTTGTTTGCTTTCAATTAATAGAATAAAGATTGCTTTTCAACCAAAACAATTATTTCATTAAAAAATAACAACCAGAGGGGAGAGACAAATAAAAAAAACATATCAACACTGTGGGGGATGGGGGAAGGGAGAGTCCCAGGAGGAGGTGGGATCCCAGGATGGATAAAGATTTGTGTATATCCAGGGATCATATTCAGCCTTCTCCTTTGGAGTACAGTGCAGTGAGTACTGTACTTCAGCAGGGCTAAACTGCAGAGGGAGGGGTGTTGAGGGCACTGGGAGTAAACAGTGCTGGACTGTGACGGGGGAGGAGTGGAAAGCTGTGGCTACAGACTGGAGCCAGGAGATTGATAAGAGTGTGTTGGCAGGGTGCATGGGAAAGAGTTTTTTGACAGCGGCGGCTGCAGGGGAGGGCGGGCACGGAGCTGTTTGGTTTGTAGTGCTAGTAGCAGCTGGAGTGTGTCCGCTTGGCGCTCCATAACTTTTAAGAGCCGCTCTGTGGCTTCATTCTGGCGCACCACATTCTCCTTTCGGTCCCTCTTCTCCCGGTGCTGTCACTCCTTCAGTTCTTGTTTTTCAGCCACAGAGTGCATCATGACTTCATGCAGAAAGTCCTCTTTAGTTCTTCGTGGCCGCTTTCTACTTCTGTGCAGCTGTTCAGCCGGTGCTAACAAAGAGGGAGGCTGGGCTCCCGAGGTCATATCTGTGAAGCCAAAATTCAACATTTTACAGAAGCAGTATTGTTTGCAACAAGCAGACCACTGATTCAGTGCTTTAAAACACAGCTAGTACTCACATACCTGTCACTAATTGGCCGATCCCAGGCAAGCACACATGAGCCACAAGACTCCCAAAATGGTGAATAACCGCAGGGGCAGGGAAAATCAGTGTTCCAGGACCGTACTGTGCACTGGGCACATGGCTCTTGGGGAGAGCAAGCACTGTATTAGGTTGCTGATAATCATTCCTGTCCCCACATTTTCCACAGGCTGTGTTCATTATGGAAGATATCTTGCTGCTGAGGGAGAGCAGGGAATCAAGGGAGGGTCTTCTCCAAGCCTGTGGCTTCCGCCCTGGCCCTTATGTGACGCACCTGTGTGCAGCAATTGTCCCCCTCGCCCCTGTCCAGTGATGGCAGAGTGGCATGGGAAAGTTACCCTTAATGGGGCAAGAAACAATGCATCTCTGCCAAAGAACCTGAGGCAGCGGCTTGCCATGAGAGTTTCCTGGAGATCTCTGAGGCAGATTCCCGTGAAGTGAGGGAGTCAATCAATAGCCTGTTCCGCCAGTCAGACTAGGCATGTGGTGGTATGTGCATCATACAGACACAAGCCTGCTTTCTGCAACCCTCCTGCCCCTAACAACTCGCTTCAGCGATTCCCAAAATCAAATCCACTTACCAGGGGCCTCCTCTCCTGTTTGTGCTTCGCCAAGATCTGATAGCTGTGACTGGCTAGCCTCCTCCGGGGTAGAGAAGAGCTCCTGGCTGCATGCATCTCTGACCCCTGAGTCATCCTCTGCCTCTGGGCCCCCCTCCCCCTTATCCAAGATTTCCTCCTCCTGGCTTGGTCCACTCTCGACTGGCACATGAGCCACCAAAGTATCCACAGGGGCCTTTGCAGTGGAGGTGGGGTCGCCACCAAGTATCGCGTCCAGCTCTTTGTAGAACTGGCATCTCATGGGTGCAACACCGGAGCAGCGGTTTGCCTCCCTCACCTTGTGGTAGGTGTTCTGCAGCTCCTTCGCTTTGACCCTACACTGCAGTGTGTCCCGGTCATGGCCCCTTTCTGTCATGCATCATGAAATCTGTTCATAGGTATCATAATTCCTATGGCTGGAGTGCAGCTGGGGCTGGACAGCCTCCTCTCCCCAAATGCTGATGAGGTCCAGCAGCTCGGCATTGCTCCCAGCAGGGGAATTGCCTGGTGCGTGGAGCAGGCCTGGCCACCTGGAAAGATGTGCTGAGGCCACTGCATGCATCACTGAGCAAACAGGAAGGGGACTTTCAAAATTCCCAAGGAATTTCAGGGGTGGGGATGATGGTTGGTCACCTGAGGGCAGGGCAGTAGAATTCAAACCGGTGACCAGAGAGGCGAGAACAGGCATTGTGGGACACCTCCCAGAGGCCAATCACAGCGCTGTAATTGCCCAGGGTGTAATTGACTGGCACCGCAGCTCTGTACCCCTGGCGCAGAAAGCTGTCCGCCTCTCGTCAGGGTGGTTATTTTACATCGCTGCAACTGCACAGTTTCTGCGCACTAAGAGGCTTGGCAGTGTGTGCACCTCGGCAGTGACAACGCAGAAAGCTGCTTAACTGCACAGAAACTTGCCAGTGTAGACAAGGCCTGAGTCCTGCCATGAATGTAAGGACTGGACTAGAAGACCTCTTGAGGTCCCTTCCAGCATCTGATTCTATGTTGGATTGGAGCCATATTCCCTACTTTTAAAATGGGAAAATCCTTTAGAACTGGTAGAATCTTTCAAACCAGTGAAACTTTTTCAAGGTGCTCACAATATCTCAGCACGTAGCTTACTCTACACTATATTTTACTACTTCAGTGTTCAGTGACCCAGGCCATGTAAAAAGTAACATAATCTGACCAATAAATTCTACAGTACTTCCCTTGAATCACGTGGACAGTAACATGTGGAACTAGCTAGAAATATATTTGCTTTTTGACATTGACATTATTCCACACATTTACCCAAGGCATGGGTGGGAGGGATAGCTCAATGATTTGAGCATTGGCCTGCTAAACCCAGGGTTGAGAGTTCAATCCTTGAGGGGGCCATTTAGGGATCTGGGGCAAAAATTGGGGCTTGGTCCTGCTTTGAACAGGGGGTTAGACTAGATGATCTCCTGAGGTCCCTTCCAACCCTAAGATTCAATGATAGATTACATTAACAATTATAAGAGCACTAAAAATATTGCTTGGTCATGTTTCTTAAAAAAATGTTCTCACATGTCATCTCTTAGAAACAATGCTTTATTCTGCTAAGCATAAATTGCTTGTAATTCATAATAGATCAGTTTTTAAGCAGCTTAGAAATTGTACTGATCAGCCTGATGAAGTCAACATTCTTGATGCTACTGATCTCCACACGATTGGTCTGATAAAGGGGGAGACAGGAGGGAAGTAAAGGAATTTAGAAGAATATAGACAATTGCTCTTCTTTACTTATAGCAGGCTTTCCTCTCTGTGGCTTCTAGCAAAGCCTTAATACTACCATATAAAAGGGATTATTATCACCACACATTCATATGATGGATGAAAATGTAAAAGTAATCTAATGCAAGCACACTGACCAGAGAATAAGCCAGTGTTACTGAGTTAGGATTTCTGGTTTTCAAAGAGAGAGAAACTATACAGATCTGTTCTCCCCTAGATGAGCACATGTCATTCCTGTTAATGCTAAAGGAATTTGCATGTATGCATTGAAGGAAAATAGAACCATTAAATGGAAATAGGTGTAGAACAAGACAGCCTGAGTGCTAACTACTAAAGAGCTAGCTCTCAGCTCCATAACACTTCTCTAGCACTATTCATCTTCGAAGCACTTTCTAAACTTTCACAGCACGCCTGTGTGGTAAATAGGTGTTACCTCCCTGTTTACAAACAGGGAAACTGGAACAGAGAGGTTGTCACTTGTCTAAGACCACCAAAGGGAATCAGTGGCAAAGCCAGGATTAAAACTTGGAAGTTCCAGGCTCCCAGTGTACAGGCTCATGCCACTGTGGTTTAACACTTCTCTCTCTCTGGCACAGTGTCCTCTCATTGTTTCTAAAGGGCTTTTAGTGTCTCCTTATTTTTCTCTTTTATTGTCTCTTGTCCCTCAGATGCGCCATTTCCAGGCAATCTTCTCCCCCAGTGATACAGGCTGGAGGTGTGTTTGTCTGGCACTCAGCAGGGTTTCTTCCCTCCCTCACCAGAGGCTGATGTGGTGTCTGTGCAGCACTCCTAGCTTCTGTCAACCCAGGAAACTCAGTACCCAGATTTGGCAGCATTCTGCTTTGCCATTATCAGAGGTGGATTACTGTGTTGTGGGCAGGACCGGCTCTAGGCACCAGCAAAGCAAGCATGTGCTTGGGGCGGCACATTTCCAGGGGCGGCCTTCTGGCCATCCCAATACGTGCTTGCTTTGCTGGTGTCTAGAGCAGGTCCTGTCTCCTTCCCTGTGAGCACGCCTTGGGGCTTGGCACTGCCCTCCGGAGCAGGGAGGAGCAAGCAGCAGGCGTTGGTGGTGTCACGGAGTCCCCAGGCGATGCTCTGGAACTGCTCCCTATGAAGCCAGTCAGGACTCTGGTGAAGTCTCCTCTCTGTGAGCAGACTGTCTTCAGGGCAAGAAGCTCACACAGCTTCCACCTTCCTGGGTCTGACCTCCTAGCATTCAGCATCCTCTGCCCCTCTGTGCACTTCCCACAGCGAGTCCGCACAGGCCGGGCTCCTGGGGAAGCCAGTGGGTTCTGCACCCCAATTCTGCAGTCAGACGTGACCTGCAGCCAGCCAGTAAAACAGAAGGTTTATTAGATGACAGGAACATGGTCTAAAACAGAGCTTGTAGGTACAGATTTCAGAGTAGCAGCCGTGTTAATCTGTATTCGCAGAAAGAAAAGGAGTACTTGTGGCACCTTAGAGACTAACCAATTTATTTGCGCATAAGTATTCGTGAGCTACAGCTCACTTCATCGGATGCATAAAAGTAGGTACAGAGAACAGGATCCCTCAGCCGGGTCCATTTTGGGGGGCAGTGAGCCAGACAACCACGTCTGCACTTCACTCCATGTCCCCAGCCAGCCCAAAATGACTCACCCTCCAGCCCCTCCTCCTCTGGGCTTTGTCCCTTTCCTGGGCCAGGATGTCATCCGATTCCTTTGTTCTCCAACCCTTTAGCTATCACCTTGCAGCAGGGAAGGGCCCAGGCCATCAGTTGCCAGGAGACAGAGTGTTGGCCATTTATGTACTCTGGCCCTTTGCTCTGCAACAATTACACCCCCTTATCCCACCAACTAGAGACTTAAGAAATGCATAGGGCAAACTGTGGCACCCCTACAGTATTCAGAGGAAACATTAAGAACGGTCTCACTTCGTCACATTGGTCCCTCCAGCCAGGGCACAATCACCTTCACTCCCCCAGTGCCAATCCCAGTCTGAAATGGCTTTAGCAGCCCTGCCCACGGCCCCACATCTTGCTATGCAGCATGGGGCTGGGAATGTCCCCTAGCACCAATCCCAGCCATTTCAGACTGGGATTGGTGCCGGGGGAGTGGAGGTGATTGTGCCCTGGCTGGAGGGACTGGGCAACCCCCTCCCACCCCCAACGCCCGCTGCTTGCTCCTGCCATAACGGGGCTGCAACGCCCAGATCCAGAGGGCAGCACCAAGTCCCCGGGTGTGCTCGCGGGGAAGGAGAGACAGGAGGCAGAGGTGTTTGGTGCCTCCCACACAGCTCCAGGCCCCTCTGGTTACTCGGCAGCGACAGCCAGGCTGGGCACCCCACCAGCAGCGTGACTTGGGCCAACCCACGTGGACCACGTGAGCCCTGGGGTCGGTGCTGACGTCCTGCCTATGCCAAGGCCTCCGGCGCAGGGACAGCCCTATCTCTGCCCAGGCAGACACAGCCCAGCTCACTCCATGGCCGGCTCGGTAAGTAAATGAGCACACTAGTAGGAAATTGGTTTATTTCACTATCTTCAAATTCTCTGTTTTCATTTTTTTAACATTTAAACAATCAGAAAACAAAACAAAACAAAAATTGCAAAGTGCAAATGTGCGTAAAAGCCAAAAAAAAAAGAGGAGGCAGCCAAAAACTTTTTTGCTTGGGGTGGCAAAAAACCTAGAGCCGGCCCTGGTTGTGGGGCCCTGGGCCAGAGCAAGTGGGGGGTCCCTTCACTCTCCCCCAGGCTCCTGCCAGGGAGCAGGGGTGTGGGGCTTGCCCCACCCCCACCCCACCCCCGCCTGGCACTGCTGCTGCCGGGGAGTGGGGTCGGGGCATGGTGGCTTGCTCTGCCCGCCTGGTGCTCCTGCTAGGGTGTGGGGGCTTGCCCTGCTCTGCCCACCCAACCGGTGCTCCTACCTGGGGAGCGGAGGAAGTCTCCACGCCCTGACCCCAATCCCCAGCAGGAGTGCCAGATGGGCGGGTGGAGCTGGGCAAGCCCCTGCATCCTGACCCCGCTCCCCGTCAGGAGCGCTGGGTGGGTGGAACGGGTGGGGGTGCCCATTTTTCTGGGGTCCCCCCAATTGGCTGGGGCCCCTGGTCACGGACCCCGTTGGCCCAATGGCTAATGCACCACTGGTCATTTTGCCTCCAGACTGACCAATGTTTTCTAGTTCTGATTGTGAAGATACACAGAGCACGAGGGCGACTAGCTATTACCTTGGTGAACCAATACACTTATAATTGAAGGTCATGTGACGGGCAGAGCAGTGATTTAGCTTCCACACTGAAGCTAATAAATTCCCTGCCACCCCCTTTTGTTATGCATTGCTTTCTGATCAGTACTATACTCAATAAGAAAAATCATAGTTTAATTTTGGGAATGTTCATATTTAGAGAAATAAATGTCAAATTGTGGTATTGTCTTTTCTCTCTAGGTGGATTAGTTATATCTGATAATCCCAGAAGATTCCATATACATCAATTTAGTGGATTATTTACTAGGTAGGTGGCTGCAGCAATGTTCATTGCAGTTTTGTGTTAGGTTAATCAAATAAACATCTTTCATAAACAAAAGCGTATTACCAGCAGAGAGAGATATGTGTGTCACCTGACAAATATGAAGTTGCTGAGTGATATAAAAATATCACTTCTAGAAACATGCCTAAAGAACTTTATTGGCTTTTTGGATAATTTAATCTCGATGCTACATCTCGATTGTCATAGCACAATTGCTGAGATGGTCCTATTGTCTGAGCCTATTTTGTATGGTATTAGACATTTTATCCTTTATTAACATCTTTCCCCAAGGACAAGAAATAATTATCTTTGTCTGCAGCAAAGGAGATTTAGGTTAGATATTAAGAAAAATCTTTCTAACTGTAAGGGTAATTAAACTCTGGAATAGGCTTTCAAGGCAGTTCGTGGAATCTCCATGACTGGAGGTTTTCAAGAACAAAATGGATAAACACTTGTCAGAGATGGCTAAGTTTGACTTGGTCCTGTCTTGGCACAAGGGACTGGACTTCAGTTTCTTAAGATCCCTTCCAGCCATACATTTCTGTGATTTTATGAAGTCCTTTTTTTCTTGGTAGATCCAACCTCACTGTATTACCTAATTATCTTGAGACTTTGGACCAGATATTTTGCCTTTTTCTAAAATATTAGTGATACCAGTCCCATTTAATGCTTCATGAGCCTGTCTGTCCCCCTTCTGCATATTAGCTGTATTGCATTTTTCATTTTATGACCTTCCATTTCTTCAAACTGTCCTTTATTACCAGTTTCCCATCATAGTTTGAAAAGTAGAACATTAAAATATCTACTATATTTCTGAATAACACACTAACAACTGAATTGTAATTGTATTCAAGATGGATATGTTATCTAAAATACAAAAGGCTTTATTCCAAGTCTACTTTTCTTTGCAGATGCTTGTTTACTTGTTTGGCTTCCCTTTAACTATCTTCTTGTACAACATGCCAGTTAATTAACTTTTTTTAATGTTTGTACAAAGTGAAATAAAAACCTGTAATCAAAACATGGTTTTGTTAAAGAAAGCATACCAGCTGATTTTTAATAGTCTGAATGATAAGTTTGCAAAATGAGCTTCCCTAGCCACTCAGGAGATTCAGCCTGTGAAACTGATGTGTAATCCACCTGCACTAAACTTACATTTTTAATATACTGAATAAAGATATACTTGTAACTTACTGAAAGGAGAGAAATGTGTTCAACAAAAAGGTTTATTATGAAAATACAATAGGAGCCCTTTGCTGAGTTGAAACAGAATGCCTAGACCACGCCCCAAGTATTTGATTGTGCTAATGGAAAAGTTATCTCCATCTTAAAGGGCTGATTATCCTGGTTTGATGGAAAAAAATGTATAAGGAAAAATAATTGTCAATTGCTAGCAAATTTTCTGTGCAAGATGCAATTCACATATAAATTAATTCTATGCAGCAAGGCATATCTGCAATCAGTTCTTTTGTCTTAATTTGTCTCAGTTAAAATGCAACAGCAATTTCAGACTTCTTTGCATTGAATCTTCAGATGCTGATGGATCTGTGAATTCAGACATCGTGGTGAGGGGATGCAACTTCATCACACCTGACAAAAGTCTCCTGTCATCTCTATTTAATCATGTGGATTTCAAGTTCCACAGGAAAAAAAAAAACATTCTAGAGTTGGTAAGAGACTGCTAGTAAAGTCTATTTAGGACTCTGGGTTTGCTTAGCCATGTCTACATTGCAATCTTAAGTCAACCTATGTTAGGTCCTCACCAGGAAGGCTTCTACAGACTGAAGAGGAGCAGTGTGGGGAGCTGAGAGCCAGGACCCCAGCTGCCCCCCATCTCTAAGTCCCCTTGCCCGGGGCGTCTCACCTTCCCACTTGCTGAGAGTGGCGCAGGGGGTGGGGAAGCCACCTGCGGCTTCTTGCCTTCGTCAAGGAGATCTGTACCCAGGGCAGTGGGCTGCCATGCTCCCAGTGGGGAGTGTGGAGCTGGGACCCTGGGGGTAGCAGGGGTCCCAGTGGGGAGCAGGGAACTAGGGAGCAGCCCTAGCTGGGAAACTGGTTGGCAGCCTGGTTTGGAGTGGAGACCCAGCAGCAGCCTGGCTGGGGAGCCCTGCTGCCACCCGGGATCCCGGCTCCCGATGGGGAGCTGTAAAATTGACAAGACAGCCAACAGCGATGTGAGGAACACAGTGTCTACACCAAGGGTGGGCAAACTACGGCCTGTGGGCTGGGCAAACTGCAGGCAAACTGTGGGCAAACTGCGGCCTGCGAGCCATTTTAAGCTGGCCTGCAAGCTGCACCACGCATCTCGGCCCTGTTCTGGAGCTCCAGCCGGGACGCTGGGTCAGGGCCACACCATGCAGCTCGGCCCTGCTCTGGCCGGGACGCTGGGTTGGGGGCCACACCACGCAGCTTGGCCCAGCTCCAGCGCAGGGTTGGGGGTCCCAAAATGTGGTTCCTGGAAGCCGCAGCATGGCTCCACTCCGGCTCCTATGCACTCCAATGGGAGCTGCAGGGGTGGTGCCTGCGGATGGGGCAGTGTGCAGAACTTCTTGGTCGCACCTCCACGTAGGAGCCGGAGAATGGACATGCCAGTGCTTCCAGGAGCTGCTTGAGGTAAGCACCTCTCAGAGCCTGCACCCCTCAGCCTCTCCCCATGCCCCTGCCCCAGCCCTGATCCTCCTCCCGCTCTCCAAACCCCTCAATACCAGCCTGGAGCACCCTCCTGTACCCCAAACTTCTCATCCCCAGCCCTACCTCAGAGCCCGCACCCCCAGCCAGAACCTGAATCCCTTCCTGCAGCCCTGCCCCAGCCCTGATCCCCCTCCCACTCTCCGAACCCCTCCGTCCCAGCCCAGAACACCCTCCTACAAACTCAAACTCTTCATCCCCACCCCAGAGCCCACACCCCTTCCCGCACCCCAACCCCAATTTTGTGAGCATTCATGCCCCCCCCTACCATTTCTATTCCCCTATGTGGCTCTTGGGCCAAAAAGTTTGCCCACCCGTGGTGTAGACCAAGAAGGGACATAAGTAGCATGACCTTTTCACAAGAATGAAAGTGTAGACTGTTGATGATTTTGTTATAAGACCATATTTTATACTGACATCATGTAATTCAAAATAGTCTTTTTTTGCCCGTTACCACTTTTCTTCTATTACGCTTTCCCAGCATGTGTCTCTCTTCCCCGTTCTTTTCTTATAGGGCCAGTACATGAAAAATCAAATTTCTGTGGAAGCAAAAAATGGCATCTTTCCAAGTTCTTCACATAAAAAACTCAAATGAGAAACAAGGCAAAACTGAGACATCCTGGGTCAGATTCTCCATTGCCACATACCCTTGTGTTGCCATTTATACCTGTGCTAAATATTATTGCTAACATGTTGCATGGGGTATGGCAAATTGGGGCGACCGCCCTGGGCCCCAAGCTTTGGTGGCCCCCGTGAGCAGGGAGGTGATGCGGGAGGCAGGGGGGTGAGCAGGATCAGGAGGTGAATGGGAAGGCAAGTGGCAGGTGGGCAGGGAGACGAGGAGGAGCCCCCTTACCAGAACCTCCCCTTCCCCGCAGTGCCTCCTGCCCGCTGGGGAGCCCTGCCGATCAGCGTCTCTCCCTCCCTCTCAGCGCCTACCACCTGCCATGGATCAGATGTTTCATGGCCTCAGGAGCCACTGGTGGGGAGGAGAGAGGAATGAGGGTGCAGTGCACTTGGGAGAGGGGGTGGAACTTGGCAGGAAAGAGGCGGAGCGGGAAGAGGCAGGATGGGGGCAGGAAGAGGTGGGGGGGGGGAAGAATTAGGGTGGGGGTGGGGGCAGGGCCCGGATGGAGCCAAGGGGGAGCACTTCCCAGCAGATTAGAAACTCAGCGCCTATGTCCTGGGCCCTGCACCCTCTGAGGGACGGCCCTATCTGTAAGTATATTGAAAGGTCTGAAAAAGTTCCTTGGGTTTGGATCTGTGGAAAATCTGGACACTATCAGTTCTGAGGTCAACAGGAATGGCGTTTGCAGATGTGGATGGGTATATGCAGTTGTTGAACTGTCACCTATGTACAGCAGACTGTAATGAAACTAGCAGCAAACACAGGCCCTGAATCAATATTGCACAATTGCAGCAGTTCTGACATGTATCTAGGCAATTTAAACCATTCTGATCATCCTATCCACCTGGCCCCCTCCAGCATAGCATTATTCAGGCATTCCCTCTATGTTGGTATTCACTCTGTGCTGTTAATGTGAAAACACAGTAATACATATCCCGTTCTCTAGTTTACGCCTGTACTTTCTTAACAACCCCTTAGCAGAGGTCCTTTAGAAATAACAACAGTTTACCTTGCTGGAAAGATAAAATTATTACAATAATTCAGAAGGAATAATAGAATCTCAGGGTCATCTAGTCCAACCCCATGCTCAAAGCAGGACCTATCTCCAATTTTTGCCCCAGATCCCTAAATGGCCCCCTTAAGGATTGAACTCACAACCCTGGGTTTAAGCAGGCCAATGCTCAAACCACTGAGCTATCCCTTCCCCCATCTTCAGAGCATTGACAAATCTTGTATCTTAAAAAAAAAAGCACTATTTATTGACATTTAATTAAACAGTGACAAAACAATACAGAGCCCTTTATTGCTAAAGTAATGACTTTTCACAATATTTGTAGTTTACCATATGCTTGAACTATGGTATAATCCTTATGGAGGACATTCAATTTGTTCCTTCCAAGCTTCAGTAGATGTAGTTGAGTCTGTCTCTTTTTAGACAAATTGTTAATGAAAAGGTAGCTGAACAATCATTTTCTTCTAATATGCAATTCTGTCTCCTTAAATACAGGAGTCTGACAGAGCTGTTCAGCAGTTGACAGTGTCTTGATAGTACTGAACTCTGTTTGACCCTCAGAAACTAAGAACTTTAGCATAAAGGGATAGATGGAGGGAAAATAGGTAAAAATAAACATCCATTTGTAATAAATGTAATCCTGAAGTCCTGAATGTTGAAAAGAAAGAGCATTTATAATATTGTTTCTTGATAGCATACAAAGAACTACCTTTTGCACAAAAATGAAAGTTTTTAAGGATTTGTTTTATGATCTCTAGGATTACTCTGCGTGTGGTGGTTTTGCCTTAAAGAGAGAAACCAATCACCACCCCAACGGTATCAAATTAATTGGAATATGCATTAACACCAGAAAAGATAAGACCATAAAAATGACCATACTGTTATGGTCTTGGCCTTCACAACATCCTCTGGTAAAAAGTTTCACAGGTTGACTGTGCTTTTCTGTGAAGAAAGACTTCCTTTTTTTTTGTTTTGTTTTAAACCTGCTCCCTACTTATTTCATTTGGTGACCCCTAGTTCTTGTGTTATGAGGAGTAAATAACACATCCTTATTTACTTTCTCCACACCAATCATGATTTTATACACCTCTATCATATCCCCCTTAATCGTCTCTTTTCTAAGCTGAAAAGTCCCAGTCTTAATCTCTCCTCATATGGAAGCTGTTCCGTACCCCTAATCATTTTTGTTGCCCTTTTCTGTACCGTTTCCAATTCCAATTTATCTTTTTTGAGATGGGGCAACTAGATCTGCTTGCAGTATTGAAGATGTGGGCGTACCATAGATTTATATCAGGGCAATATGATATTTTTTGTCTTATTATCTAACCTTTTCCTAATGATTCCCAACATTCTGTTCACTTTTTTGACTGATGCTACAAATTGAGTGGTTATTTTCAGAGAACTATCCACAATGACTCCAAGATCTCTTTCTTGAATGGTAACAGCTAATTTAGATCCCATCATTTTATATGTGTAGTTGAGATTATGTTTTCCAGTGTGCATTACTTTGCATTTATCAATATTGAATTTCATCTGCCATTTTGTTGCCCAGTTACCCAGTTTTGTGAGATCCCTTTGTAGCTCTTCGCAGTCTGCTTTGGACTTAACTATTTTGAGTAGTTTTGTATCATCTACTAATTTTGCCACCTCCCTGTTTACCCCTTTTCCCAGATCATTTATGAATATCTTAGAGTACTGGTCCCAGTGCAGACCCTGGGAGACACCACTATTTACTCTCTCCATTCTGAGAACTGACCATTTATTCCTATCCTTTGTTTCCTATCTTTTAACCAGTTACCAATCCATGAGAGGATCTTCACTCTTATCCCATGACAGCTTACTTTGCTTAAGAACCTTTGGTGAGGGACCTTGTGAAAGACTTTCTGAAAATTTAAGTACACTATATCACCCTTCTCCACATACTTGTTGACCCCTCAAAGAATTCTAGTAGACTGATGAGGCATGATTTTCCTTTAAACAAAATGTTTACTCTTCCCCCCAAAAATCATGTTCATCTATCTGTCTGATAATTATGTTCTTTATTATAGATTCAACCAATTTGCCTGGTACTGAAGTTAGGCATACCACCCTGTAATTGCCAGGATCGCCTCTGGAGCCTTTTTTTAAAAATGGCATCACATTAGCTATCCTCCAATTATCTGGTACAAAAGCAGATTTGACTGATAGGTTACATACCACAGTTAGTAGTTCTGCAATTGCACATGTGAGTTCTTTAAGAACTCTTGGGTTAATACCATGTGGTCCTGGTGATTTATTACTGTTTAATTTATTGATTTATTTCAAAACCTCCTCTAATGATCCCTCAATCTGGGAGAGTTCCTCAGATTTGTCACCTAAAAAGAATGGGTAAAGTTTGGGAATCTCCCTCACATTCTCAGCTATGTAGGCCGATGCAAAGAATTCATTTAGTTTCTCCACAATGAAATAGATTTCTTTCAAAAACCTATCTTTTTATCACTGTTAAAAAAATAGTCAAAAGTTGAATAAAAGACTAACGCAGGTATTTTTACCTATTTCATTATATTTTTGCAGCTATCCATTCCTCTGGATACATTAACATATCTAAAGCATCTCATTAACCAACAACTTTATTATTATTTGAGTAACAGTAGCATCTAGAGGCCCCAACCAAGTTTGGGGCTTGTTGTATCTTTTTATCTATACACAATAGCAATAATATGAAGAAACCACAAGGGTATAGTTGGGTTCCACACAGCCATGTGTGGCAAATTGCCAGCACTACTTTTGATGGGTCTCATGCTTTCTCTTCTTGGGGAGGGTTCAGGGCACCCTTTCTCACCCCCTGAACTGGGTATTAACTTCCCCACTAGTGTCCTAGAGGAGGGGAGTGGAGAGGGAGGGACCGGGCCCACCCTCTATTCTGGGTCCCAGCCCAGGGGCCCAAGGGATAGCAGTAAACCACTTGAACTAGTGGTTTCTTCCCCTGGGCTACTTCCCTCTCCTGCCCTTCAGCTTGTGGGGCTTCCTTTACCTTCCAAGTGTCCCTTTACCTAGGGTCTTGGTCTTCTTAGCCCACCACAGCACTTTCCCAAACTGTCATCTGCTTCCCTCTAAACTGCACTCTACTTCAACTCCTTCCCTTGTTTGATTGAAGCAGGGGGGTTTTATCAAGTGACTGCCTTCAGGTGCTCTAATTGGCTTCAGGTGCTTTAATTGGCTTCAGGTGCTTTAATTAATCTACAGCAAACTTCCTTCCCTCTACAGGGAAGAAGGCTCCCTTCTGGCACTCTGCTGCTGCCCTCTGGCCTGGGCTTTCCTTGCTTTTTGCCCCTACTTTAGTTCCCCCCCTGTGACCGGGCCAGACTCTTTTTCTTCGTTTTTTTTTTTTTTTGCTGTTTTTTTTTTCTTTGCTGCCATTCGAGTACTGGTCGGCTGCCAACTTGCCTGCCAGCCCCCCCACACCTGCCCTCGGACGCTGCTATTGCTTCAGCTGCAAATCCCGGAGGAGGGGGGAGGACTGTCAACCCACTCCCTGGAGGAGGGGAGTGGACGCCCCCAGACCCAACCGTTTTGCTGTTTGTTTGTGGACCTGCAATTAATCGTCTTCTTATCTTTGCTTGGCATTTTTGGAATGCTCCACAAAGACTGGGAGAGAAGACAGCTGACAGAGACATCGCCCGGGGAAGCTACAAATCATCGTGGAGGGGGCCGTAAGACTGAGTAACTTTTGAATTGTACTCTCGTGTGGGGGGAGTTTGACTGCGTCTTAACTGCGTTTGTAGAGGCACAGGGGGTGTGGCACGGAGCTGCCCCCCGATCCATCGGTGCCCCCCCCAACACTACTACAACCGTCACGGCCCCCCCACCATCTGTCCTGCTGGCAACCTGCCGTCTGCCTCTAGCCTCAACTGCTTGCCCTGAATTCCATCATCCGGACCAGACACAACAGCTGACCAAACGAGACTCTTTGGATACACGCGCGTGGGTCTGCGTTCCCCCCCACCACCCCCAGACTGCCCACCCCACAGTTTGCCCCTACTACCTGACCCCAACTCCTGTTTCCTTCCCCTGTCCAGTCCGACCCATTTGGCCACCCCCTGCCTGCAGCCCAACAGGGAGAAGTGGTTAATCTGCTTCCCCCTCCTCCTTCTGGTGTCTCCCCATCTCTCCCCGCTCACGATGGCGGGGAATGAGAGGGGTGAGACCCCTCTAACAACCTCAGTTGCCTCTCCCCCACCCCCGCTGGGGCATCGGCAGCCGGAGGCAGCCCCCCCCCCCCCAGTTGGCTGGAAAGGCCAGGGTGAGAAGAAGGGGAAGGGCCCTCCATGGCAGGGGCTGCCCCCACCACTGTGACCTTGTCTTCGACCATGGCGTCCCTCCCCGCTGTTCCCTCCACCAGCTCTGCGAGCGTCCCTCCCCCGGCCCCCCAGGACGTATGCCCAGGCGGTGGCAGCCCCCCGCACGCCTGCCGCCTCGTCATCTCGCCCACCTATCGCCTCCGCTACCATCAATAGCAGCCGGGGCCCCTTTCCCTCCATGACCAGGAAGCACGGTGTCCGTTGCCTCCTGATGCCCGCCTCGCCTCATGTGGAGACATATGTGCAGGCGTTGGCAGGGGGGGTAGGACCCATGGCTATTGTGGCAGCCTCCAAAATGTACGGGAAGGTTGTCTTTTTCTTAGCATCGTAGGCTGCCGCCCAGGAGGCAGTGGAGAAGGGCCTGGCGATGGGGGGGGGTGTTTGTCCCCCTGGAGCCGCTAGAGGACCTGGGCGTTCGCCTAGTCCTCACCTCTGTCCCTCCCTTTCTACCCAATGCCGCCTTGTTACCCACTCTCTCCACCCTGGGGAAACTCGTTTCTGTCATCAGCCCTCTCCTGTTGGGCTGCAAGGACCCCACCCTCCGTCACGTCCTCTCGTTCCGCCGGCAAGTGCAGCTTCTACCGCCGGGGGCGGCGCGTGAAGGAGAGGCGCTCGAGGGGTCCTTCCTAGTCCTCTACCAGGGAGCCCGCTATCGGGTCTTTTACTCCACGGGAGAGGCCCGGTGCTACCTCTGCCGCTCAGCGGGGCATGTCCGCAGAGACTGCCCTTTGGCCCAGGGGGGAGGGGCACCCGAGACCCCCGAGACCCGGCAGGACATCGGCTCTGTCGTTGCCGATGCCCCTGGCCGCCCGGCACCTGAAACCACCTCTCCTCCTGCTCGATCCACAGCTGCTCCCGTCCGAGCCCAAGAGACACCTTCCCTACAACACCCAGACAAGCAAGGGAGTCCCACCATTGCTATTAACAATCTCACAGAGCCTATGGAGGAGGGTGCAGCAAAGATATTACCGGGTATAGGAGAGGGCCCGCCCCAAGGAGAACCCCCCGCCCCTCATGCTGCCTCACCGTTACCCCCCCGAACCCCTGAACGATCGCCTCTGCCCCCCGACACGACCCCTGTTATCCAGCCCCCAGACGATGCTATGGAGCGCTGGACCCTAGTCCAGGGGAAGTGAGGCAAGCGGAAGGCTCGAGCTCCGCTGCGCCCATCCAATGCGGAGGCCCCCCGGAAGACCAGGAAGGGAGACACTGACACTGAGCCTTCCACTATGCCCACGAGTGAGATCCATCCGCCGGTATCGGGAGAGGAAGACAGAATAGCATTGGGAGGTAGGATCTCCCCTCCACGGGAGACCCTCCCCTCCGAGACCCCTGAGGAAGCCCCTTCTGCCTGGATACCACCCGAACCCCCCACGAACCCTGAAGCGACCGTCGAGGCGGGCACCAGAATAGGGCCCCCCGGGGTGGCAGAAGATGACCTCTCCTCCATGTATGAGGAGATAGAGGCCCTAGGTTTGACCCCGGTCACCCAGGGAGAGGATGACCTACTGCCGGCTGGCCTCGATCTGGGCAACCTCACGCCAGTCCCCCTTTCCCCATGCTCCCTCCCCCTAACCGCCTTCCCGGGTGGGCACCCTACAGAAGGTGGTCCACCACCTGATGCCAAGGCCGTCAAATCCACCACAGAGCCTGCGCCTAGCATCACTGGGAGCCCCCTCCCTTACCCCTCAACCCTTGAATCTGCTCAGGAGGCACCACCTCTCAATTGCTTGCCTCCCAAAGCCCAGAGCCTTGCCTCTGCCCCCGCCCCCACCCCTGTCCCTGCCCAATTCACCTCCTCCTGCAATGCTATTGCCGCCCCTGGGGTTATTTCCTTCCCGTTTTTTGTGGATCCCCGCCAAGGAGCAGCCTTTGCATTTTCCTGCGGCGACCCATTAGGAACTGCAATTTTCCCTCCGCCATCCTCTTCTACCCCAAGGCTTGAGACGGACCTAATAACTTTAGCCTGTCAGACGCCCCGTCGGTGGTCTGCACCCTGCCTGCCCGCCTCAGCGGACCACGAGGCTGCACCAAGAGCCCCAAAAGGGAATAACCCGGAAATCGCAACCCCACCCCCCCATGAGCTGCGAAAAGCATTGCGACAGTTTTTAGAAGACATCCTTGGCTCCCGCAACAGGGTACAGCTAGCTTTCCAGCTATGGGGGGGACTTTGATCAAATCCTCCAGGCCACAAGGGCCCTTATAAAGGAGGGTAAAGGGAAAGGAAGGCACGGTGCCGCGGCCTATGGGCGGGCCCACAGCTTCCGTGATGATTTACTCACTTATGGGATGGGTCACGGATGGTTGCGTGACCTGCCGGGGGCTGTGAACACCCCCGCCAACAAGAAACCCCCACCCCCGCAGCCCTACACATGACGCCCCTCATTATTGCAACCTTGAACACCATGGGCTGTAGGATGGCTCTCCGCAGGTCCTAGGTGCTCTCTTACCTTCAGGAAGGAGGGTACTTTGTGGTTTTCCTGCAGGAGACCCATACGGATCCGACCGCCAAGGACAGCTGGCGGCTGGAGTGGGGGGACGGGGTCTACTTCAGCCACTTCACGATCCGACAAGCTGGAGTGGCGACCCTGTTCTCCCCCAACCTACGGCCCGAGGTGCTAGGGGTCACTGAGGCCGTGCCGGGCCACCTGCTGCATCTCGGAGTCCGTGTGGAGGGGCTCGTGGTCATCCTCGTTAACATCTATGCCCCGACAACGAGCCCGAAGCGGCCGCAATTCTATCAGTGGGTGTCCGACTTCCTCATCACCCTAGATTCTCATGAATGCTTAGTCCTGGGAGGGGACTTTAACACCACCCTCGAGGAACAGGACCGCTCAGGGGCCGAGCTGAGCCCTCACTCCCTAGTAGACGTCTGGCGTGACCACCACCCAGATGACACTTCCACGTTCACCTTGGTCCCAAAGCCCGTCGGGGACATCAGTTGGCGGCTCCTTCACGGAGCTGTGAGCATGGACGTGTTTTTGACACAGTTCACCCCCATCCCGGATACTTGCCCTTTTTGCAATGTGAGGGAAACCCTGGCGCACGTATATTTAGAGTGTGCCAGGCTGCAGCCCCTTTTCTGGTTCCTCACGAATATTTTATTATGCTTTTGGCTACACTTTTCCACTCACCTTTTTACCTACACACTCCCCATCCGTGACCCCACAAAATGGCGAGATCTCCTGGTTAACCTCCTCCTAGCCCTAGCTAAAATAGCCATTTATAAAACCAGAGAGAGGAGGTTGGCTAATGAAGCGTCTTGCAATTGTAGGGCCGTTTTCCGATCCTCAGTACATTCACGTATCCGGGCGGAGTTCCTCTGGGCGGCGTCCACTGACTCTCTTGACGCCTTCAAGGAGCGGTGGGCACTGTCCGAGGTTCTCTGCTCGGTGACCCCGTCCGGTTCTCTCCATCTGACCCTTTGATTGAGGGGAAGAGAGAGAGACCCCAGCCCCAGCCGTTGCCGCTGTGGATACCATCATCATTGTCACCTAGGAGGGGTCCTATCACATGTGGTGTACGTCCCCCCCACCCACAAACTGCCCATCCTGCAGCTGTGCCCATCTTGTCAGGCACTCTCAGGAGAGGAATAATCAGTGACACTGGGCGTGGCACTAGGTAACTCGAGGGGGTGGAAGACCATGAGTGTCAAGGAAGCCCCCCTGCTCTAGGCCACCAGGTAACTCAGGAGGGTGGAAGACCACGAGTATTGAGGAAGCCCCTCCGCTCTGGGCCCAGGCTAGCCTGAACACTTCTCCCTCCTGAAGGCTGCTGTGTTATACCTTGTGTTTGCTTTTGTTTTGCTGCATAGTTTTGCTTTATCCTTTTTGGTGATTTTTTGTAAGTGTTACACAAATAAAATTCTTTTATGCTTTAAAAAAAAAAGGCACTCTCCTGCTGCCCTCTGGCCTGGGCTTCCCTTGCTTTTTGCCCCTGCTTTCAGCTTCCCCCCCCCGACTGGGCCAGATGCTCTCCCCCCTTTTCCCCCCTTTTTTTTGTTTTTCTGCTGTTGCTTGAGTGCTGGTCGGCTGCCGACTGGCTGTCAGCCCCCCCCCCGCCCGCCCTCGGACGCTGCTGCCGCTCCAGCTGAGGCCCCCTGAGGGGGGGAGGCCTGCTGACCTGCTCCCCGGAGAGGGGAGAGTAGAAGGACCCAGACCCAGCCGCTTGCTGTTTGTTTGAGGACCCATATCCGGTCGAGAGAGACTCTTATCATCTGTTCCGGCATCCCTGGAATGCTACAGCTGCAAAGAAAGCCTGGAAAAGAAAGGGAAAAAGCCATCTACTGGAGGAACACTGCTTGGGGAATCTACAAATCACCATGGAGGGGGCCTTAAGACTGAGTAACTTTCGAACTGTGCTCTCGAGTGGGGGGAGGCCTTGACTGTGTCTTGACTGTGTTTGTAGGGACAGAGGGGGTGTGGCACAGAGCTGCCCCCCGATCCATCTGTGTCCTCCCAACCACCACACTACTATCTTCACCACTGCCCCCCTCCACCATCTTTGCTGGCTGTTTAACATCTGCCTCTGGACTCAGCTGCTCGTCCTGATTCCACCGTGTGGGCCAGAAGTACCAGCCAACCAAACAGGACACTCTGTACAATCGTACGGTGGTTCATGTGCCCCCCCCCCGAATTGTCCACCCCACAGCTTGTCCCTTTTTACCTGACCCCAACTCCTGTTAACCACCTGCCACCGTCCCGGCTGGGGCATCGGCAATGGAGGGCACTGGGATGACCTCCGCCGCTACCATGCCCATCGCCTCCCTAGACTCTAAGGGAGCCCCCCCAGCTGGCGGGAAAGGCCAGGGCAAGAAGAAGGGGAAGGGCCCCCCTAAAACCACCGGGCCCCCCATGGCAGGGGCCACCCCCACTGCTGCGGCCCCGCCACCAACCATGGCGTTCTTCCCTGCTGCCTCCTCCACCGGCTCTGCGGGTGTCCCTCCCTCAGCCCCCAGGACATATGCCCAGGTGGCGGCAGCCCCCCCTGCCTGCTGCCTCATCATCTCTCCCGCCCACCGCCTCCACCACCATCAATAGCGGCTGGGGTCCCTTTCCCACCATGACAAGGAAGCACGGTGTCCGATGCCTCCTGGTGCCTGCCTCACCCCATGTGGAGACCTATGTGCAGGCGTTGGCGAGGGTGGTGGGGCCCTCGGCCATTGTGGCAGCCTCCAAAATGTACGGGAAGGTTGTCTTCTTCTTAGCATTGGAGGCTGCCACCCAGGAAGCAGTGGAGAGGGGCCTGGCGGTGGGGGGAGGAGGGTGTTTGTCCCCCTAGAGCCGCTAGAGGACCTGGGTGTCCGCCTGGTCCTGACCTCTGTTCCTCCTTTTCTCCCCAATGCTGCCCTGTTACCCGCCCTTTCCACCCTGGGGAAACCTGTTTCTGTTATCAGCCCTCTCCCGTTGGGCTGCAAGGACCCCACCCTCTGTCACATCTTTTCCATACCCCGGCAAGTGCAGCTTCTACTGCCGTCGGCGGTGTGTGATGGAGAGGCGCTCGAGGGGTCCTTCCTAGTCCCCCACCAGGGGGCCCGTTACCGGGTGTACTTCTACACGGGGGAAGCCTAGTGCTACCTCTGCAGGGCATCGGGACATGTCCGGAGGGACTGCCCCTTAGCCCAGCAAAGAGGGGCACCTGGGATCCCCGAGACCCGGCAGGACATCGGCCCCATCATTGCCGACGCCCCTGGCTGCCCGGTACCCGAAACCACTCCCCCCCTTCAGACCACCACTACTCCCGCTCAGGCCCAAGGGGCACCTCCCCTACAATGCCCAGATGAGCAGGAGAGCCCCGCCCTCGCTGCTGACAATCTGGGCGGGGCCCATGGAGGAGGGTGTGGCAGAGATACCACCAGGCATGGGAGAGAGCCTGCCCCAGGGAGAATCCTCCCTCCCCTATGCTGCCCCACCATTCCCCCTACAAGTCCCTGAGCCATCGCCTTTACCCCCTGACATGACCCCTGCTAACCAGCCCCCAGATGATGCCATGGAGGGCTGGGCCCTAGTCCAGGGGAAGTGAGGCAGGTGGAAGGCTCAAGCTCCGCATCATCCACCCAAAGGGGAGGCCCCCCCAAAAGATCAGGAAGGGGGGCACCGATGCCGAGCCTTCCGCTTTGCCCACGAGTGCGTCCCATCCACCGGTGTCAGTCAGGAAAGACATGGCAGCACCAGAAGGTAGTGTCTCCCCTCCATGGGAGACCCTCCCCTCCGAGACCCTCGAGGAAGCCCCTTCTGTCCTGACATGACCTGAAGCCCCCGTGAACCCCGAGGCAACCGTCGTGGCGGGTGCTAGCGGGGAGAACCCCGGGGTGGCGGAAAGTGTCCTCTCCTCCATGTTGGAAGAGATCGAGGCCCTAGATCTGACCCCGGTCGCCCAGGGAGAGGACGACCTTTTGCCAGCAAACCTCGATCTGGGCGACCTCACTCCACCCCTCTTTTCCCCGTGCTCCCTCCCTGTAACTGCTGCTTCTGCTCCCACCTCCGAGGAGCCCCTGGACTCCTCCATCGACCCGGCCACTGATGGCACCCCACTGATGACCACCAAGCCTGCTCAGGTGACAGCCAGCACCATGCGGCCGGGACACAAGTCGCCAGGGGCACTCCCCATTGGTGCAGAGCAAGCGACTTGCTTCCCAGGCGGGGGCCCTACAGAAGATAATCCACCTCCTGATGCTATGGCCGCTAAATCCACTGTAGAGCCTGCGCCCGGTATCACTGAGAGCTCCGTCCCCACCCCCTTAACCCTCAAGCTTGATCGGGAGGCGCCACCATCCAGCTGCTTGCCTCCCAAAACCCAGAACCTCGCCTCTGCCCCTGCCCCTACCCCTATCCAGTTTTCCTCATGCCATGTTATCACCGCCCCAGGGGCTGTCTCCTTCCCTTTTCCAACTGATGACCCGCAGGGAGCGGTGTTAGAGAGCTTATTCCTTCACTCTCCCACTTCCCTGGTCCTTCTCGCATGAACAGAGAGCAACAATACCCAAAGTCTGAAGGTGCAAACAATTCGATGTTTATTGGGGTGAACTTCCAGCAAGCTTAAATACAAGTTCCTTTTTCCTTATTTTCGAATCCCAACTTACTTCCTGTTTGCCCCTAATTTATATAGTAATATTCTTAGCTATACCTTAACCAATCATTCTACTGAAATTTAACTAACCAATCCTAACATATTGTAACATGATTAGCTAATCAATTATATCCCACAATAATTAGATTACACCCAGCAAAATTAATTATACAGCAGACAGAAACAATCACAGAACCAGACAGAGACCATGCCAATAAACAATAGAAAAGTGGGAACTATAATGACAAAACAATACAGAAGTGAGGATTTCACAACTACATCTATAAAGACATAAGAGTTTCCCAGCTGTGTCTATTGATAAGTGAGTTCTTACCAGACAGAAAACTATCAACCTCAATTTCCTTTTACATCTTCTAGGCACTTCCCTTTCACTGGAGGTGATAGGCACTATCAGGACAGGATTGTATTCCTAACAGCCCAATAGCACCTTCTTTCAATGTGACTAGTTTGGAATGTGAGGATGTGACTGGTCCCTTCCCAGTTTATGGCTGCCTCTGTCGCTTAGCCAAAGGCCTTAGCCTAAGAACAGGGCCTCAGACTGTCACAGTAAGAGAAGGACCTTACATTGGCAGACAGTGATTTTGATTCTTTCTTTTATACCTCTAACTAGCCAAGTGATAAGAATACACCTAAATTCTTAAAGTACAGGTCTTTACAGACAGGCCTGAATATCTATATCCTAACAAGCGGCATTTGTGTTCTCCTGCCCCGACCCATTAGGGGCTGCTATTTTCCCTCCACTGCCCCCTATTGCCCCAGGGTTTGAGGAGAGCCTAGAAGCTCCAGCCCATCAGGCACCCCGTCGGGGGTCCGCACCCTGCTTGCCTGTTTTAGTGGGCCACGGGGCTGCACCAAGGGCCCCGCTGGGGAACAATTAGGAAACCGTAACCCCATCCCCCCATGAGCTGCGAGGAGTGCTGCGGAACTTTTTAGAAGATGTCCGTGGCTCCCGCAACAAGGTACAGCGATGGGGGAACTTTTCTCAAATCCTCCGCGCCACAAGGGCCCTCATGGGGGAAGGTAAAGGGATGGGGAAGCGGGATGCTGCGGCCTACTGGCGGGTCCGCGTCTTCCGTGACCAATTACTCACCTACGGGATGAGTCACGGACTGTTGGGTGGCCCGCTGGGGGATGCGAGCATCCCTGCCAGTGGAGATCCCCCCCGGCCCTCCCCATGACACTTCTCACCATTGCAACGTTGAACACCCGGGGTTGTAGAATGGCTCTCCACAGGTCCCAGGTGCTCTCCTTCCTTAGGGAGGGAGGGTACTCTGTGGTTTTCCTGCAGGAGACCCATACAGATCCGACCGCCGAAGACAGTTGGCAGCTGGAGTGGGGGGACAGGGTCTACTTTAGCCATTCCACGGTTCGACAGGCTGGAGTGGCGACCCTGTTCTCCCCCGACCTACGGCCTGAGGTGCTAGGGGTCGCTGAGGCTATGCCGGGTCGCCTGCTGCATCTCCAGGTTTGTATGGAGGGGCTCGTAGTTACCCTCGTTAACGTCTATGCCCTGACATCGGGCCCGGAGCAGCTGCAATTCTATCAGTGGGTGTCCGCCTTCCTCAGCACCTTAGATTCTGACGAGTACGTGGCCCTGGGAGGGGATTTTAATACCACCCTCGAGGAGCGGGACCACTCGGGGACTGAGCAGAGTCTGGCTGCTGCGAACACCCTCCAGGAGATAGTCGAACATCACTCCCTAGTGGACATCTGGCGTGACCACCACCCGGATGACACTTCCACGTTCACCTTTGTCCAGGTGGAGGCCCATCGGTCGTGCCACTCCCGGTTGGACCGCATTTATTTATCACGCTTTCATCTCTCATGAGCCACTCTTCCAGCATTCGGCTGGCCCCATTTTCTGACCATCACCTAGCCACCGTGACAGCCTCCCTCTGTGCAGAGGGACTGGGGCCGGCCTATTGGTATTTTACAACAGCCTGTGGAGGATGAGAGCTTTGTAACGTCCTTCAGGGAATTCTGGCTGGCCTGGTGAGGGCAGCAGCGTGCCTTTCCCTCGGCGCGGCGATGGTGGGACCTGGGGAAGGTGCGCGCCCGGTTTTTCTGCTGTGACTACACCCGGGGCACCAGCTGATGGAGAAATGCGGTGATAGAGCAGTTGGAACGGGAGGTCTTAGAGCTGGAGAGGCGTCTGGCCGCCAGCTCTGAGGACCCGCTCCTCTGCGGAGCGTGCCGGGAGAAGCGGGAGGAGCTCCGGGCCCTCGAGGACCATCGGGCCTGGGGCGCCTTTGTTCGATCCCGCATCCACCTCCTTCGGGAAATGGATCACGGCTCCCGCTTCTTCTATGCCCTGGAGAAAACAAGGGGGGGCAAGAAACACGTCACCTGCCTTCTGGCAGAAGACGGCACTCCTTTCACGGAACCAGCGGAGATGTGTGGGAGGGCCCGAGCCTTCTATGCAAGTCTTTTCTCCCCAGCAGACCAACCCTAGCGCTTGCAGAGTGCTCTGGGAGGAGTTCCCTATGGTCAGCGCGAGCGACTGAGACCGGTTAGAGTTGCCTCTCACTCTGGCTGAGTTCTCGGAAGCCCTCCGTCTTAGGCCCACTAAGTCTCCAGGCATGGACAGGCTTACCGTGGAATTCTACCGCGTGTTTTGGGACGTCCTTGGCCCAGACCCAGTCACCGTCTGGGCCGAGTCTCTGCAGAGCGGGGTCCTCCCTCTTTCGTGCAGGCGATCTGTGCTCACCTTATTGCCGAAGAAGGGGGACCTCCGTGATTTACAAAATTGGCATCCCGTCTCGCTCCTAAGCACGGACTACAAAATCATAGCGAAAGCAATCTTGCTGTGGCTAGGGTCTGTGCTGGCGGACGTGATCCACCCAGACCAGACCTACACTGTCCCGGATCGCAGTATCTTTGATAACCTATTTCTGGTTCAGGACCTTTTGGAACTCAGGTGTAGAGACGGTCTGTCATTCGCCCTTTTGTTCCTAGATCAGGAGAAGGCGTTCGATAGGGTGGACCATGGGTACCTCCTGAGCACTCTGCAGGCGTTTGGCTTCAGACCCCACTTCGTGGGTTTTCTCTGGGTGCTGTACGCTTCTGCAGAGTGTCTGGTTAAGCTCAACTGGACCCTGACTGAACCGGTCAGCTTCGGGCGAGGAGTGCGGCAGGGGTGCCCCCTCTCTGGCCAGCTGTACGCTCTGGCTATTGAGCCCTTCCTCTGTCTCCTCTGCAGGAGGTTGACATGGTTGGTGCTGTGGGATCCGGAGCTGCGGCTGGTCCTGTTGGTGTACACCGATGACCTGTTCCTCGTGGTCCAGGACCCGGGTGACTTGGCGCAGGTGGAGGCTTGCCAGGCCATCTATTCGGCAGTCTTCTCCGCCCGGGTCAACTGGTTCAAGCGCTCTTGCTTGGCGGTAGGAGACTGGCGGCAGGTGAGCTCCCTCCCACCCATGCTTCAGACCATCCGGTGGAGCGCAGGTCCGCTGCTCTACCTCGGCGTTTACCTTTCTGCCACACATCTCTCTCCGCTGGAGAACTGAAAAAATTTAGAGGGTGGGGTGATAGAGCGGATCTGGAAATGGACGGGACTACTCCGATGTCTCTCCCTCCAAGGGAGAGCGCTGGTGTTTAATCAACTAGTCCTGTCCACGCTCTGGTACCGGCTCAACACCCTGGTCCCGGCCCCGGGTTTCCTGACCAACCTCCAGACATCAATTCTGGGGTTCTTTTGGTCAGGAATGCACTGGACCCCTGTAGGGGTTCTTCATCTACCCCTGAAGGAAGGAGGACAGGGCCTAAAGTGTCTGCACACTCAGGACCACGTCTTCTGCCTCCAGGCCCTATAGAGGCTCCTCTATGGTGCAGGCAGTTCAGTGTGGAGCATACTGGTGCGCGCCATCCTGCGCCGTATCAGAGGGCTCCGATATGACGGGCAGCTCTTTTATCTCTGTCCGGTAGATCTTCTGTGAGACCTCTCCAGGCTGCCGGTCTTCTATCAGGACCTCCTCCAGACTTGGAAACTGTTTTTAACTACCAGGTCCGTGGCGGCCACCAAGGGGGCAGATCTCCTTGCGGAGCCCCTGCTACACAACCCCCAGCTCCGTGTGCAGGTGGCGGAGTCCTGCTCGGTGCGCCAGAGCTTGATCCTGGCAGAAGTCACGAGAGTCGGAGACCTCCTGGACTACGACCGGGGAGACTGGCTGGATCCTCTGATGCTCACTTGGCGCATGGGGCTCTCCAGACCTCGTACCCCCTGGCGTGTACTTCAGGAGGTGAAGGCCGCTTTGCCGCCCGCTGCTCGAGCTTACCTCAACTGGGTCCTGCTCGAGGGCACGCCCCGCCCACCCTCTACCCCAGGCCCGCCGGACCTTTTAATTGGACCCCTGCCCCATAGACCCAATTGACCTCCTCACCCCTTTACTGCGAGCCGGCTGCATGAACTGCAGCCGGCATGCTTCCAAACCGCGCCAAGGAAACATCTATACAGGCTCGTGCTCCACACCCTTTGTGCCCTCACCCTAGTGTTCCGCCCCGACACAATGTGGCGAGACCTTCTGCCACCTTTGGAGGGTGAGCAGCCCCGGTGGGTCCGCCTATATTCCACCTTGGTTCTGAGGCCCATCGGGGACATCAGTTGGTGGCTCCTTCACGGAGCTGTGAGCACGGGCACGTACTTGGCGCGGCTCACCCCCATCCCAAATACTTGTCACTTTTGCGGTGTGAGGAAAACCCTGGTGCATGTATATTTGGAGTGCGCCAGGCTGCAGCCCCGGTTCCGGCTCCTCACAAATCTTCTATTACGTTTTTGGTTGCATTTTTCCCCTCACCTTTTTATTTATGCACTCCCCATCCGTGGCCTCACAAAGTTGCGAGATCTCCTAGTTAACCTCCTCCTGGCCCTGGCTAAAATGGCCATCTATAAAACCAGAGAGAGGAGGTTGGCCGATGGAGTTTCCTGTGACTGTGAGGCTGATTTCTAATCCTCGGATCGTTCATGTATCCGGGCGGAGTTCCTCTGGGTGGCGTCCACCGACTCCCTTGATGCTTTTGAGGAGCAGTGGGCGCTGTCCGAGGTTCTCTGCTCGGTGTCCCTGTCCGGTTCCCTTTGTTTGACCCTTTGATTGGGGGAGAGAGTAAGGGACCCCAGCCCCAGCCATTGCTGCTGCGGACACCACCACCTTAGAAGGGTCCTTTCACACGTGGGTGCACGTGCCCCCGGATTGTTCCCCCCACAGCCTGCCCCTCTTGTTGGGTGCTTTCAAAGGAGGGAATTGTTGGTGACACTGGGCGTGGCGCCAGGTAACTTGAGGGGGTGGCAGACCTTGAGAGTCGAAGCCTCCTCGCTCTGGGCCACCAGGTAACTCGGAAGGATGGAAGACCACGAGAGTCAAGGAAGCCCCCCGCCCTGGGCCCAGGCAAGCTTGAACATTTCCCTCCCCTGAAGCTAATGAGAAAACAATTGTGATTGGTTGCTGTGTTACACACTGCATATGCTGTTGTTTTTGTTTTGTAAGTGTATTATGGAAAAGAAAACACCTTTTTTTTTGCTTCAAAAAAAACCCCCACTCTCCTGCTGCCCTCTGGCCATGCTGTATCACACGTGTTTACTAACTGTACACTGTTCCAGAGTAGCAGCCGTGTTAGTCTGTATTTGCAAAAAGAAAAAGAGTACTTGTGGCACCTTAGAGACTAACAAATTTATTTGAGCATAAGCTTTCATGATCTACAGCTCACTTCATCAGATGCATCCTATGAAGTTAGCTGTAGCTCATGAAAGCTTATGCTAAAATAAATTTGTTAGTCTCTAAGGTGCCACAAGTACTCCTTCACTTTAGCCTAAGAAACCCTCTGATGAGAATAGGGGATATGACTGCTATAGGCAACAAGACAGACCCCCATCAGGATCAGCCTCCAAGAAAAAAGGATCTCTCCTCATCTCAGTCTAAGTCAGGTGAGTCCTCACACACAGGTCCTAAGGAGTTAGGTCTACATAAACCTTTCATTCAGGAAGGTAAAGCAAAGAAGAAGGATCCGGTGGCACTGTTCTGCCTCTGTCCACAAATCAAAACATCGGTACCACTGGTTCCATCTGGGAGCTCCACATTGGGACCCCATTCCACAGTTTCAACATACTCCATGTGGGATCCTTCAAATACCGAACCATTGGACTCCCTGGATCTGCCAGTCCCCTCCTCAGAGACTCCCCAAATGCCAGGAAGGACCGAAATCTTTAGCTCACCAAAAGATATTTTTGCTGTTGTATCCACAATCTCCTCTTCTATTGGGCCCAGTCCTCCTTAGAGACATCTCTACTGCTGAAGAAACTACCTCAAGGAGAAGAGGATCATCTCCTACTGCATCCACAATCTGAAGCATTCTCCCACTAACATTGATAGCACCTCTGGTAGAGCAGAAGCCTATTATTTCATTGGGCAAACCTGAGGCTCCAGATGAGTCTTCCCCTCTGAAGGAAACAAGTCCAGAGATAATCATTTTGGATATGGCTACCCAGGGAACTGCTGGTACACTATGCCTTGGGGCCATTCCCCACTGTGCTCTTTCTTCTTGGCCTTATTAGTCCTCATGGGATCCATATAACAGATATCCTAGATCCATGCAAGAATCACATTGACCCTCCTCTCTCAGCCAATTCCAACCGGCTCCACTGGAGTTTGAGAAGGAAGAAGACGAGACAGAGCCACTGGTTCTGCCATATGTGTTATTCTCTTCACCTGTTGAGGTAATTGCTCCACCATCTCTCTCCCCACCCGACGACTAGAGGCACTCTCAGGAGCTCTTACAGAGGGTAGCAATTGAGCTCCAGATACCTCTTCAGGATTTCCAGAACACATCATGGTCTATTGGACATCCTTCAACCTTCTAGTCCTTCTAGAGTGGCCCCTCCAGCCAACCAACCCATTCTGGAACCCACCAGATCTGTGCGGCCTCCTGTGCCCCTAGTGCAAGAAGGGTTGAAAAATGATATTTCAAGCCTGCTAAAGGGGCAGAGTTATTTACTCATCCAGCACCCAACTCCTTTGTGGTGCAAGTGGCTACAGAAAAGTCATCCCAAGATTACTCCAGCTTATAAGGCACTAAATGCCCTGACCTCTTGGGAGGAAAATATTTTCATCAGCTAGTCTCCAATTCAGAGTTGCTATCTACCAGGAGCTGTTAACAAAATATGATTTCCTGAATTATTCAAAATTTGTAGACTTCAAAGACAAACTTCCTCAGGAAGACAAGGCCTAGTTACAAGCCCTCATTGAAGAAGGCAGGCAAGTGACTAAGATGTCACTTTAAGCAGCAGTAGACACAGCTGCATCTAGAGCCATTACCACAGCCATAGTCATGAGACATGAATTGTGGCTGCAAACTTCAGGGTTCCCCAGGGAGGTCCAGAATACCATTGAGGATCTTCCCTTTGATGAACAGACTGACGAGTTTCCACATTCTCTTAAAAATTCTAGGACAACCCCCTGGTCCGTAGACATTTTACACCCTAGCCCTGAAGAAGAAACATCATACGGAAACCTACAGGTCTGACCTCCTCCTTGATATTTTACCATCAGTGCCCTTATGGACCACCCCTTCCTCCCCATAAATGACAAAGGGTTCAAAGACCTAGGCGTATAACCTCCACCACTTCTACAACTGCCACCCAACCCTACTTACCATTCAAGGGGCTTTTTGATGGCATGCTCAAGGACCATGTATCAATATTGATGCCATGCCTTATTGCCCTCTGAACCTTGGGTGGCTGCCTTACCCATTTTGCTCACAACTGGAGGTCAATAACAGCAGACAAACATGTTGTCATAAATATAAAGGGAAGGATAAACCCCTTTAAAATCCCTCCTGGCCAGAGGAAAAATCCTCTCACCTGTAAAGGGTTAAGAAGCTAAAGGTAACCTCGCCAGCACCTGACCAAAATGACCAATGAGGAGACAAGATACTTTCAAAAGCTGGGAGGAGGGAGAGAAACAAAGGGTCTGTGTCTGTTGGTACGCTGCTTTTGCCGGGGATAGAACAGGAATGGAGTCTTAGAATTTTTAGTAAGTAATCTAGCTAGGTATGTGTTAGATTACGATTTCTTTAAAAGGCTGAGAAAAGAACTGTGCTGAATAGAATGACTATTTCTGCCTGTGTGTCTTTTTTGTAACTTAAGGTTTTGCCTAGAGAGATTCTCTGTTTTGAATCTAATTACCTGTAAGGTATCCACCATCCTAATTTTACAGAGGTGATTCCTTTACTTCTATTTACTTCTATTTCTATTAAAAGTCTTCTTGTAAGAAAACAGAATGCTTTTTCATTGTTCTCAGATCCAAGGGTTTGGGTCTGTGGTCACCTATGCAAATTGGTGAGGATTTTTACCAAACCTTTCCCAGGAAGTGGGGTGCAAGGGTTGGGAGGATTTTGGGGGGAAAGACGTGTCCAAACTACGTTTCCCAGTAAACCCAGTTAGAATTTGGTGGTGGCAGTGGATATTCCAAGGACAAAGGATAAAATTAATTTGTACCTTGGGGAAGTTTTAACCTAAGCTGGTAAAAGTAAGCTTAGGAGGTTTTCACGCAGGTCCCCACATTTGTACCCTAGAGTTCAGAGTGGGGGAGGAACCTTGACACATGTACTAGAAGAGATCATCCACTCTGGCTACCCAGTCTAGTTTCTCTCACCTCCATACCACAAACCCCCTTCTTGAGCCCTTCTCAGGGACCACTCTCATGAGGAGACTCCTCACCAAGAAGTGAATTCTCTCCTTCAGAAAGGGGACATAGAACTGGTGCCATCCCAACATCAAGGGAAGGCTTACTCCCCATAATTTATGGTCCCCAAAAAAGGATGGGGGATGGATACTGATTCTTGATCGATGACAACTAAAGGCATTCATCTAAAAAAAATTCTGCATGGTCACACTGGCATTAATAATCCACTATCTAGAAGAGGGCACATGGTTTGTGGCTCTCAACATGAAAGATGGTTTACTTTTGAGTAGACATTCACCCATCCCACAGAAGGTTCCTTGCATCCCTCATTGGGCAAGACCACTACCAATTCAGGGTCCTCCCCACTTGGACTTGCTTCAGCCCCCAGGCTCTTTACAAAAGTCCTTTCAGTGATGGTAGCTTGGACAAGAAGAAATGGCCTTACTGTCTTTCTGTATCTCGACAACTGGCCCCTGACAGGCAGATCCAGCAGGGATGTCTAATTGGTGACCCTATTCCTACTCCATCTACTATATTTCCTGGGAATCTGTTTCAACCCTGAAAAGTTCACTTTGACTCCCACTAGGTCCATGGATTTCATAGGAGTGACCCTGGACTCAACTACAGCAAGAGCCTATCTCCTGATGGAGAGATTCCGTGCCATGGGTGATTTGATAAAACAGGCTACCCTCAGACTAGAATCAGGACCTGTCTTTCCCTATTAGGCCATGTGGCTTCATGCACCCACTACATCATTTGACAGGCTTCATCTCTTCGGCCTACAAACCTGGCTTCAGTCCATCTACTTACCAGACAAAGACAACATCAATGCCAGAGTAACAATTCCAGCCAAAGTTATGGCCTCTCTTGCCCAGTGGACAAACCCAAAGAATGTTCAGATGGGAGTTTCTTTCCTCATACCCATGCCTGAAGTGACTCATCAGAGATGCTTCCCTCTTAGTTTGAGGAGCCCATATAGACAATTACACCGTACAATGCACAAGGATCTCTCAGGAGGCCAAGAGGCACATCAGCTTACTTAATTAAGGGCAGTTCTTTGGACCTGCAACACATTCTTTCCACTCAGCTGATCCATATATATCCAGGTATTTTCAGGCAATATAAAAACTGTCCTCTATGTAAGCAAATAGGGGGGAAACAAGATCCTTCCCTTTTTGTGTAGAGACAGTCAATCTCTGGAACTCATGTATCAGAAGCCACACAACTTGTTCAGTAGTATATCTACCTGGCGCACCAGAACTACCTTGCAGATGGTCTCAGTAGACATTTTTTCACAGAACATAAATAGTAAGATCTCATTCACAATTCCATTTTGAATGAAATCTTAATGGGTAACACCATCTGGGTATCTCTTTGCCTCACAGACAAACAAGAAACTCCCCCTCTACTGCTCCAGAGCAGCTCTGGGTGGCAGCTGAAAGGGTAATGCCCCCATGCTACTATGGATGGACCACTTCAGATATGCCATCCCTTCATCTCACTAATACCACAACTCCTGTGAAACATCCTCACCTCGCCCAACTGGCCAAGACACTTCTAGCTCTCAGACCTCCTGAAGATTATAATGTGAATAAATTGAACAACTGTCTTGTCAAGCTTGAATGAAATAGAAGTATTGCAAACGTTAGGCCTCAAACTTCCGTATTCTGCAAAATGCAAGCCTTGCAAAAATAAAGCTTACACTTGTGACTTGTGGTCAGGAAACGAGGCGACCAGATAGCGATTTATGCTGACTCCTATGTATTTATCAATCCAAAATTACCCACATTCAAAATCTAATTGGCTACAGAAAATAAATAGGCCTCAATTATACAAACAACAAACAATTGGGCCTAAAAATTAAATACACATCAATTATACAATTAGGGCAACCACATAAACAATGTGGCCCACCCTGATTGGTCAGTCTGTTCTAAAATATGGCCGTCAGACCAGATAAACAGATGAAGGCACGGGAGTGTGTGTGTGTTTTCGGTCATACCTGACCCACATCCCCTGAATCAAAGGAACGTGCACTTCTCTGTCTGTACCTGGCCAGTGCAGAAAGTGGCCGACTAAAGGGTAAGTCTATAAAGTAAAAAAGTCTGGTCGCTCAAGCTAAACTAATCATAGTCGTATCAATACTGTAGTACAAAATCAATAGTAAATGGTTTTTGCATAATAGCTTTGCATGTGTTATTGCTTGTCTTTTACATAGTCCTAGCAAATGCATGTGGCGCTGTTGTTCATCAGCTTTATGTTGCCTTTTACACCAGAAATATAAAGCTGGTAAATAATAGCTTTACCTATGCTTGTCTTCGGGGCTTTTATTATAACCTGCCAGGACCAGCATATGTAAAGTCACTGTTCAAAAACTTGCAAATGGTCCACAATATTACTTGTATTTGCACTTGTCTTCAATATAATCTACCTTTTGTATTAATCCTTATTCAGTGCTGGTCTTTGATTTTCCTTTTCTTGTTTTGTTTATGCTGTTATTATAGGCAAAAATCATTAAAAGCCTTCCTTAAGGAATAATCAGTAGTTCTTACTTATTTTATACAGACACAACTTAACCTCATTACATCTGTGTTAGGTGGTGGAAAGTAGCGAACACCCCGGGGTGAAATAGGGCCCCAAGGTGTGCCTCCTTTTTCCTTTATCTCTGCATATAAAATCTGCCTATCAACTTCTGACCATTTCTTGATCTGCTGAAGCAACACAATGGTACAATCAGGCACTCCAACAACTCAAGGCCTGGTATTTGGGTGGGCATCAGACACAGTACTCATAGACTTTAAGGCCAGAAGGGGTCATAATGATAATCTAATCTGGCCTTCTGCACATTGCAGGCCACAGAACCTCACCCACCCTGTAACAGACCCATAACCTCTGGCTGAGTTACTGAAGTCCTCAAATCATGATTGAAAGACTTCAAGTTACAGAGACTCCACCATTTACTCTAAACCTGCAAGTGACCCATGACCCAAGCTGCAGAGGAAGGAGAAAAACCCACAGGGTCTCTGCCAATCTGACCCAAGGGAAAATTCCTTCCTGGCCCCAGTATGGTGATCAGTTGGACCTTGAGCATGTTGGCAAGACCCACCAGCCAGATACTGGGAAAGAATTCTCTGTAGTAACTCAGAGCTCTCCCCATCCAGTGTCTCATCTCTGGCTGTTGCGGATATTTGCTATTAGCAGTTGCAGATGAACCCCATGCCATTGTAAGCAATTTCATTATACCATCCCCTCTGTAAACTTACCAAGATCAGTCTTGAAACCAGTTAGGCTTTTTGCCCCCATTGCTCCCCTTGGAAGGCTGTTCCAGAATGTCATTCCTCTGATGGTAAGAAATCTTTGTTTAATTTCAAGGATAAACTTGTTGATGGCCAGTTTGTATCCATTTGTTCATGTGCCAACATTGGTGCTTAACTTGAATAACTCCTCTCTCTCCCTGGTGTTTGTTCCTCTGACATATTTATAGAGAGCAATCGTATCACCCCTCTGCCTTCATTTTGTTAGGCTAAACAAGCCAAGCTCCTTGAGTCTCCTCTCATAAGGTGATCTTCCCTTCCTCTGAACATCCTAGTAATCTTTCTATGCACCTGTTTCAGTTTGAATTCATCTTTCTTAAACATGGGAGACGAGAATTGCACACAGTATTCAAGATGAGGTCTCACCAATGCCTGGTATAATGGTATTAACACTTCCGTATCTCTACTAGAAATACCTCACCTGATGCATCCTAGGATTATATTAGCCTTTTTCATGGCCACATCACATTGACAGCTCATAGTCATCCTGTGATCAACCAAAACACCAGGTCTTTCTCCTCCTGTGTTGCTTCCAACTGATAAATCCCCAGTTTATAGCAAAAATTCTTGTTGTTAGTCCCTAAATACATGACCTTGCATTTTGCACTATTAAATGTCATCCAATTTCTATTACTTCAGTTTTCAAGGTTGTCCAGATCTTCTTGGCATCATGTTCTGGTCCTCCTCCATATTGGCAATACCTCCCAACTTTGTGTCATCTGCAGATTTTATTAGCACTTTCCCACTTTTGGTGCCAAGATCATTAATGAAAATGTTAAATAAGATTTTTCCCAGGCAACCTCCCTCCAGCCTGACAGTTCCTCTTTCAATATGACCTGTTGTAGTCTCCCCTTTAACCAGTTCCTTATCTGGTTCTCTCAATTCTCACATTAATCCCCATCTTCTCCAATTTAATTGATAATTTCCAGTGTGGAACTGTATCAAATGCCTTAATGAAATCCAGGTAGATTAGATCTGCTGCATTTCCTTTGTCTAAAAAATTAGTTATTTTCTCAAAGAAAGAGATCAGGTTGGTCTGGCACAATCTATCTTTTGTAAAACCATGTTGTATTTTATCCCAGTTACAGTTTACCTCTATGACCTTAACTACTTTCTCTTTCAAAATTGTCCCAAAACCTTACATACAATTGAGGTCAAACTATCGGGCCTGTAGTTTTCCAGATCACTTTTTTCCCCTTTCTTAAGAATATGTACTATCTTAGCAATTCTTCAGTACTATCTTAGCAATTCTTCAGTCATAGGGTATGACCCCCCAAGTTTATGCATTTATTAATAATCCTTGCTATTGGTCTTGCAATTTCATGTGCCAGTTCCACTAATATTCTTGGATGGAGATTATACGTTCCCCTCCCCCAATGTAGTCCTATTAAGATGCTTAAATTTGACTTCCACTTTAGAATCATAGAATCATAGAATCATAGAATATCAGGGTTGGAAGGGACCCCAGAAGGTCATCTAGTCCAACCCCCTGCTCAAAGCAGGACCAATTCCCAGTTAAATCATCCCAGCCAGGGCTTTGTCAAGCCTGACCTTAAAAATCTCTAAGGAAGGAGATTCTACCACCTCCCTAGGTAACGCATTCCAGTGTTTCACCACCCTCTTAGTGAAAAAGTTTTTCCTAATATCCAATCTAAACCTCCCCCACTGCAACTTGAGACCATTACTCCTCGTTCTGTCATCTGCTACCATTGAGAACAGTCTAGAGCCATCCTCTTTGGAACCCCCTTTCAGGTAGTTGAAAGCAGCTATCAAATCCCCCCTCATTCTTCTCTTCTGCAGGCTAAACAATCCCAGCTCCCTCAGCCTCTCCTCATAACTCATGTGTTCCAGTCCCCTAATCATTTTTGTTGCCCTTCGCTGGACTCTCTCCAATTTATCCACATCCTTCTTGAAGTGTGGGGCCCAAAACTGGACACAGTACTCCAGATGAGGCCTCACCAATGTCGAATAGAGGGGAACGATCACGTCCCTCGATCTGCTCGCTATGCCCCTACTTATACATCCCAAAATGCCATTGGCCTTCTTGGCAACAAGGGCACACTGCTGACTCATATCCAGCTTCTCGTCCACTGTCACCCCTAGGTCCTTTTCTGCAGAACTGCTGCCTAGCCATTCGGTCCCTAGTCTGTAGCTGTGCATTGGGTTCTTCCGTCCTAAGTGCAGGACCCTGCACTTATCCTTATTGAACCTCATCAGATTCCTTTTGGCCCAATCTTCCAATTGGTCTAGGTCCTTCTGTATCCTATCCCTCCCCTCCAGCGTATCTACCACTCCTCCCAGTTTAGTATCATCCGCAAATTTGCTGAGAGTGCAATCCACACCATCCTCCAGATCATTTATGAAGATATTGAATAAAACCGGCCCCAGGACCGACCCTTGGGGCACTCCACTTGATACCGGCTGCCAACTAGACATGGAGCCATTGATCACTACCCGTTGAGCCCGACAATTTAGCCAGCTTTCTATCCACCTTATAGTGCATTCATCCAGCCCATACTTCCTTAACTTGCTGACAAGAATACTATGGGAGACCGTGTCAAAAGCTTTGCTAAAGTCAAGAAACAATACATCCACTGCTTTCCCTTCATCCACAGAACCAGTAATCTCATCATAAAAGGCGATTAGATTAGTCAGGCATGACCTTCCCTTGGTGAATCCATGCTGGCTGTTCCTGATCACTTTCCTCTCATGCAAGTGCTTCAGGATTGATTCTTTGAGGACCTGCTCCATGATTTTTCCAGGGTGTGATGTGGTGATTTCTACTTCCATATCCTCATTTCCATGAGCCACCCTGCCACTACCCCAAACTCCTCATTACCCTAATTAGAAACTGAGGCAAAGTATTCATTTAGGTGATGGGGCATGCCTAGATTATCTTTAATCTCCACCCCATCCTCAGTGTTTAGTGGTCCCACTTCTTTCTTTGTTTTCTTTTTATTTATATAGCTATAGAACCTTTTACTACTGGTTTTAATTTCCTTTGCAAGCTCCAACTCTGCTTGGCTTTGGCAGTTCTCACTTTCCTCCTACACTTTCTAGCTTCCAGGAGGTAGCTTTCCTTTCTGATCCATCCCATCTTCCATTCCTTCAATCCATTCTCAACCAAATCAGGAAGGATTCTACCATGAGGTGCTGTTTGGCGAAATGGAAGTGGTTCTCCTCTTGGTCAGGACAATGCCAGTTACCTCCCGAGTCTGCTGGGATTCCTGTTATTCTATACCTACTGATCCTTAAGACAATGGGCCTCTCTGTCAGTTCCCTATGGGTCCATCTTGCAGCAATCAGCACCTTTCATTCTCTAATCAAGGTCCATACTATCTTTACTCCTGCTACACTTGAAGGACTTGTTAGAATTTTCCCACGGCATATTGGGCTGCATTCGTAGGAGCATTGTCAGCAGATTGAGGGAAGTGATTATTCCCCTCTGTTCGGCACTGATGAGGCCACATCTGGAGTATTACATCCAGTTTTGGGGCCCCCACTGCAGAAAGGATGTGGACAAATTGGAGAGAGTCCAGTGGAGGGCAACGAAAATGATTAAGGGGCTGGGGCACATGACTTATGAGGAGAGGCTGAGGGAACTGGGCTTATTTAGTCTGCAGAAGAGAAGAGTAAGGGAGGATTTGATAGCAGCCTTCAACTACCTGAAGGGGGGGTTCCAAAGAGGATGGAGTTCGGCTGTTCTCAGTGGTGGCAGATGACAGAACAAGGAGCAATAATCTCAAGTTGCAGTGGGGGAGGTCTAGGTTGGATATTAGGACAAGGCGGGGCCCAGGATTCCTGCGGGGTTCGACCCCCAACTGTGCTGTGGTCACCTAGGACATTTCGGGGTACTCTCTCTGCACTGGGCACTTCCCTGACCCATTGATCATTACATACAATTTAAAGCAAATACAAGTTGTTTGATCAACAATTAATTTTAAAAAAGAATAAGGAAAAATGGGAAATGTTAAAGGAAAACACATCACCCAGCTCCGTGTCAGGGAACATTACAAACAGTGTCTCTGGAACATCAGGGCAGTTCACAGTCTGTTCCTTGTAGGTCCCAGGCCTCCTTCTCAGGCCCTGGCTGTACTGCAGGGATGCTGCGGGTTGGATACTTCTCTGGTGGTGGCCACACACCTCCAGGCTTTGGGTGGTGGGACCCTTCTTCCCAGCGTCAGCCCCCCATTGGGTTAAGATCCCCCTTCCAGTCTGGAAGGACCCTTGGCTGGGGGTGTCTTTCTGTGGTGGGCCCTTTGCCCAGGGTCCCCCCTAGGCCGGCCCCAGTTGCTCACCACACCTGGCTCTGTGACTGCAGCTCTGCTCCCAGCACAGGATCTGCTCTCCCTGGGCTGCTTCTGTGACTCTGCTCCCAACTCTAACCTGCTTCCTGGGCTGCTTTTCTGGCCCCTCTGGATCTGGCACAGCTCTGCTCCCCAGCTCAGCTTGGGCCCCTGTTTTCTCCTTAGCTCAGCCCACTTTGTCTGACCCAGGCAATTCCAGCTCACACGGAGGACGGGACCCCCCTGGCCTCCTGACTCCCTGATTAGCCTGCCCGCCCTGTCATTCAGGCTGACCTGGAGCATTGGCCTCTCCCAGTTGTTCATGGGGACTGACAGTCTCAGGGTCCTGATTTCCCATCAACCCTTCCCCTTTTAGTACTGGGAGCTAGCCAACCAAAACACCCCCACTGAATGTTAGTAAGGGGGCAATAGTCCCCTTACACAAATAAACATGTTCACTAACTGTACTCAACATGCCAGGCATAGCTATAATAAATAAGCACTGCTGTTTCCTCTGGGTTTTGGTGGTGTCTGATATGCAATGAGACAGTGTGTGCCACTTGGGCTCACAAACTATTTAATGGTTATACTACCCAGCTTGTATGCGCTACAACCACTCTTACTCATGTTGAGTGGTACTTATGAGTGTGAGTACTACTTGATGTGAGTAAGGGTGACAGATTGGAAAAAAAATGTCTAGCTCGTGTTCCTACTATGTCTTTCTTTTATTACATTGCATTGTTTCCCAGGTTTCTAATAAACATGTGAACTGAAGAAGGGTCCAATACTGCAGTTCCTACAAACACAAAACTAATAATGACCGCAGGACTGGGTTTAAGTGGGTGTTTGTGCACAGAGAAGAGTTGAGGCAGGACTGTTGTTGAAAAGATCTCCCCATTAACATCTTTAAGAAGATACCTTTTTACTGGTCTTCAATGTTCATGGACTTTCTTCTAAAACATTACAGTACTTTAAACAATATTTTTCTCAGTATAAACTAGTTGCTATAATTTCCTTTTGAACCCTAGAATTTACATGGCTATAGAATGTATTATATAAACAAGAATTAGCCTTGATATAAAGGCCTCCAGAAAAATAATGCGTTATAAGCACCTAGTTCAGCAACAAAAGAACAATCCTTCAGTCAGCAAACATCACTCCTGAGGTTTTAGAGTGTAACAGTAACAATAACAATAACAAAAATTGCTTCATCTGTCTAGGAAGTGAACAGAACACCTCCAGCTTGGGTTACAACTAGTCCTGAAACAACTGAGTGCACAGTTCTGCATCCTTGAAGTCCCTTTCTAACTATCAGTTGGTTGCTTGTGTAATCTCCTAGACATCTTCTGAAGACCTGAATCTTAAGGACTGGTTTGAATGCTCACTGAAATCCGCAATTGGATAGGGCCCTAAATTTCCAGCTCTGACTCATATGCCTTTATTAAGTCTAAACTGGAAGCTAGCAGGGCTTCCTGACCATGTGACATGTATAAACGATTCAGTTGAACTCTCCTTAAACATTTTGATATGACAATAATTAACTAAAAGCTTCTTAATATGTATTCCTTTAAAAACACTTTACTTTCCATTCTCTTGCATTATTTAATTCGGTAAAGCATTTTGCAATGCAGTATTACAAAAAATACAAAATAAAGTTTAACTGTATAGCATTAATATATCATAAAAATGGTCTATTATAATTTTAAATACAGGAAAATAAAGGCATTGCATTTTAAAGACTGTATTTAGAAATAAACATAAAATATGCATTAGTGTAATTTGATCTAGTTTTTGGCTTCCATTCACCTATAGTCACTCTTCGCTTAACTTTGTAGTTATGTTCCTGAAAAATGCAATTGTGATGGATTGGATCACAGAAACCCCCTTGGGAACTGCCAACTGATGTGCCAAGACTACTTCTGCCCCTGCTTTCCTGCCCTGACAGCTTGGGACTTAAGTGCCCTGCCCAGTTTGAACCAGACCCGCTAGCTTGTTGCAAACCCAGACCCAGGTCTGAACCACGTCCCCTAACAGCTGTAGGCTTAATTGAAAGCAGCTTAAGAAGTGTTCCTATCTTTAACACTCAGATGCTCAACTCCCAATGGGGTCCAAACCCCAAATAAATCAGTTTTCCCCTATATAAAGCTTATACAGGGTAAACTCATAAATTGTTTGCCCTTTATAACACTGTTCCCCCCCCAGGTATTAATACATACTCTGGGTTAATTAATAAGTAAAAAGTGATTTTATTAAATACAGAAATAGGATTTAACTGGTTCCAAGTAATAGCAGACAGAACAAAGTGAATTATGAAGCAAAATAAAATAGAACAAGCAAATCTATGTCTAATACAGTAAGAAAACGGAATACAGATAAAACCTCACCCTCAGAGGAGTTCCTGTAAGCTTCCTTTTACAGACTAGTCTCTTTCTAGTCTGGGTCCAGCAATCATTCACACCCCCTGTAGTTACTGTTCTATGTTCCAGTTTCTTTCAGGTATCTTTGGGTTGGAGAGTCTAGCTCTTGAGCCAGCTGAAGACAAAATGGAGGGGTCTCCCAGGGGTTTAAATAGACTTTCTCTTGTGGGTGGATACCCCTCCCTGTGTAGAATTCCAGCTACAAGATGGAGTTTTGGAGTCACATGGGCAAGTCACACATCCATGCATGACTCAGAACTTGCAGGTAGCAGACATGGTTTACATGCTAGCTTGAACATCCTCATGTAGACTTCTTATGTGGATTGGAGACTTCCAAGATCCATTGTCCATTAAGTGTTTCTTGATTGGGCACTTAATTTGCACATTCCTTTCTCAAGAAGCTGACCAAATGCTTTAGTAAGGCTACTTAAAAATTAAGGAAGTACACAGCCAATATTCATAACTTCGAATACAAAAATGATACATGCTTACAAATAGGATGAATAGGTTCAGTAGATCATAACCTTTACAGAGATACGTTATATGGTATATGTAGCATAAAACATATTCCAGTAATGTCATATATACATTCATAAGCATATTTCCATAAAGCCTTATGGGGTGCACCGTCACGGCAACTTTAAGTGAAACGATGTTAAATGAATCCAATTTCCCATAAGAATTAATGTAAATAGGGGGGTTATGTTCCAGGGAATTTTTTTTCACCAGACAAAAAACTATATTATATATATATATATACACACACAGTATAAATTTTAAACAAACAATTTAATACTTTAATACTGTACACAGCGATGATGATTGTGAAGCTTGGTTGAGGTGGTGAAGTCAGAGGGTGGGATATTTCTCAGGGGATGCCTTACTGGCTAAATGATGAACTAGCATTCGGCCGAGCCCTGAAGAGTTAACACGTTGTTGTTAATGTAGCCTCACACTCTACAAGGGAGCACGAATGGAGGGAGGGGCGACAGCATGGCAGACAGAGACAGAGATACACACCCCAAGTGTGTGTGTGAGAGAGAGATGCGCATTGCCCCTTTAAGCACGCTGACCTCACTCTAAGTACACCACCTTTTTAATTAGATTAGGAAGTTGAGACAGCAGCTGCGGCCAGCAAGCTCTCTATGTCCTGAGCCCTGTCATGTCCCCACCCTGCTCTATATGGAGAAGGGGTAAGTGGGGAGCAGGAGCAGGGGGGAGGGGGACACTCTGCCATTAGCACCCCTTCTCCGCCCCCCGCACAGCAAGCAGAAGACTTGGGGAGCAGCTCCAAGGCAGAGGGCAGGAGCACCACATGGCAGTGGGGGGAGGGACAGCTGAACGGCAGGCAATTGATAGCCTGCCGGGCGGCTGCCGCACAGGGAACTTAGGGGAGCAGGGAGCTGATGGGGGACTGCCAGCCCACCCTGGTTCCAAGCCCCCACCAGCTGGCTCCAACAGGATGCTCTTCCTGCAAGCAGTGGACAAAGCAGGTGGCTGCCAAACAACGTTATAAGGGAGCATTGCGCAACTTTAAACGAGCATGTTCCCTAATTGACCAGCAACGTAACAACGAAACAACGTTAACAGGGATGACTTTAAGTGAGGAGTTACTGTAGATGGGACCAGAGTGCCTATTTGGTTCTGTGTAAATGTCTGAGCCTCACATGCACTGTAAATATTTAATATTTAACTGAGTTAATAAATGAATTTAAATATTTTCATATTCATGATCAATTCCTCTCCATAAACACAATACAGAATTGATATAACAAACAAGTATTGCAGTGTTTGTGTTCTGCCTAGAGATGGTTGGTCAGTACAGTTGACTTTGTTCTGTTTTTGCTATCTTGACTTTGTAATTTGATTGTGTGGCTTATGACAGTGAAATACTAGGCACGGGCAGGCATTTGGTGCTAGTATGTTGACGCCGAGATGAGAAAATATTGTAACCTCTTTACTACTGTGGGATGCAGGAGGGAGAGGTGTTTAATCTGTTTATAGAACACAGAAGATGAATGTCAGTTTGGTGATTCATAAAAGGGATGGTATAGTAGAGAAAGTTTTGTGACCAAGCAGACGGCTTTTAGTAAGGGAGAATGTTATTTATCCTTTACTGTCATAGAATCATAGCCAGGTAGGGCTGGAAGGGACTTCATGAGGTCATCTAGTCCATCCCCCTGTGTTAAGGTAGGATTAAGTATACCCCTAGACCATACCTGACAGCTATTTGTCTAACCTGTTCTTAAAAACCTCCAGTGATGGGGATTCCACAGCCTCCCTAGGTAACCTGATCCAATGCTTAACTATTCTTACAGTTAGGACGTTTTTCCTAATAGCTACCCTAAACCTCCCTTGCTGCAAAGTAATCATCTTAGCTTGCAACAAGGGAGATTTAGGTGAGGTATTAGGAAAATCTTTCCAGCTAGAAGGACAGAGAAGCTCTGGAACAGGTTGCCTAGGGAGGTTGTGGAATGCTCATCTTTGGAGGGTTCTAATAGCAGCTATGTTGAGTAGTATGTAGGTAGTATGTTGAGTATGGGAAGTTACAATGGGAGCATGTGGATGTTGGAAATGTAATAAAAAGTCTGATATGGTGGCTGTACAATTGTCTCCAGAATATATAAACATTATAAGCTCCACAGGAATCCCTTATACAGTTATGAGCTCTGTAGTCGTACCTGTATGAGCGCAGTCGCAAGCCCCTATGGGAGCTGCAAGCTCTAGGAGTACCTGCAGTAATGGGAATCCTCCACAGGCCTGAGGAATCTGAAAGCTCCACAGGAGTCTCTGCAGTAGTCACCAGCACCAAAGGAGACCTTACAATGGAGTACTTGCAAGTCCTACAAGTCTTTCTGTGACAGTTATAACCTCTGCAACATACTCTGCACTAGCTATGTTTATTAACTATTTCTTTAGTGCCAACAATGTGCGTGCAATGTGCTTATAACGGTTGCGTGAGTCCTTTCAGGGAACTCCATAGAAATTCCTCTGATCATTATTAAAGCTTCTTGGAGCTTTCAGCTGCAGACATCTTAACCCCATTATACACAGACAGCTTGAATGTGTACTTTAAAAAGCCTTCAGCCTGTGACACTTGTAACTTTGGGGGGGAGGGGGGCAAAGCACATAGGGACAATGATCTTAGCAATTCTGTAAGGTCTCAAGTCTGGGCTCAGACCAACAGAGTCTCTCTTCCATATTCATTTAGGTAAATACAAAATGTGAAGTAAATAACAATACCTCACCTAATCTGCTGTGCCAATTTGTCCCATATTTTAAAAGAAAACTCTGCCCATTTTGCTTTGCTTGGTAATCTGAAAATGCAGAAAATCAAAAAACCTTTCAACACAAAGATATTGTGAACTCTTTGTGAAAAATAAAGTGCCTGATATTCAGAGGTGCTGAGTACCCACAGTTCCCATGGCCTTCAGTTGAAATGGGGGTGCTCAGAACTCCTGAAAGTGAGACCCACCCTTTTAATTATTGTTGGCAGTGTAGTAGAAAGAGAGCCTGAAATCTAAGCCCGTGTAGTAGAGGCCTGGTGTGGGGCCTGAGCTGAAGTAGTGGGGAAGCCTTGCTGATATAAAGCAAAGTTAGGAAAAGTCAGAAAACGTCAGGCTCTGCCTGCTTGCAAGTTCACACAACCTGACCCGAACAGGGCTGATATCGCAGAAACACACACTCCTAAGAAGTGCTAGGCACAGAGTACTCACACAAACACACTCCAGAAGAGTGGTACCAGAACATCTCAATATCAAGGATGGTACAAAAATTTCCCCCCAAAATAACAGGAACACACTGACTCCTCCTAAAAATAAGGTCAGTAGGACAGTGTGATGAATAGAAAAGTATAAAGTGATAGGTGGTAATCAGCTATGTCAGAGGGTGTCAACTAACCATGTCAGAGGGCAATACATAACCTATTTATATTGATATATACAATGGAGCCTCAAAGGGAGTGTCTTTGGCCAGCCTAGAGGGAAGTGGAAAGTCCCACCACTGACTAAGCTGCATCCATTGTCACTGGCATACATGTCTTAGTGTCCTCATAGAGTCTGTGGGATACTAGTACTGTGCTTCGTCAACAATAAATCTGGCCTAGTGCCTTCATACCTTAACAGATCTTGTGGTCATTGGGCGGTCCGCTCAAGGTCTGCTGTTCCAACTGTCTGCGCAGAGCTGGGACAGCACACAGGGAGAACACACATACACAGCCAAACATCTAACCAAAGGTAGTATATTCAAAAATATGTTGATTTTATTCAAAGTTAACAAAAATAACTGCCATGTATGCAAAGTTTCCATCTATGAAAGAAAAAGTTCCTATCTAAAGAAGAGACTGCCTGAATCAAAGGTATGGCAAATACATTGTGATACTGCCTCAGCACGCTATACTAATGAAACAAAGGCTGTTTGCTTTGAATACAATTATTTACAGTTCTTTTGTAGTCAGTATCACTGTACAGTTTTCATTCCTTAAACTGTTCTTTTGTCAGCTTATGAACACTCGAGGTATAGTACTGTATTCGGGGGGAAAGATTTATGGGGGGTGGGGAGAAGCGTGAACAAGTGCTTATCCTTTAAAAAAGCTTTGCCCACCAGGAGTAGCCCCAGCCATTCAGTCAGCCATGGCAGAAAATATTTTTGGCACACCTCATCTCGTTCCAAGTGGCCACGCAAAAAAACCAGACCAACCAAGTGAACAAACAAAACAACAGCAGCACAGCAGTATAGCACCCTCTGGAGAAGGAACCCAGGGTTACCATGCTGCTGGCCCACTCCCAGAACTGGCCCTGCTACCCACAATCCCAGAATAGCCAGATGTTTGTCTAAATGTGATCTACAGTGTTAAGATTTAAATTGGCATTGTTGGGCTTCAGAGTTAACAATCCTACTGAGATGCATGAAGTCATTCACACTTCTCTTAAGACCAAATTCTGTCCTTCCCCCTCCATAAAACCTATGCTTAGAATAGAGAATCTAAAAGAGGTTGAGAGAAAAAGAAACCTAATTTCCTACCATGCTGGTAGCTTATCACAGAATGGTTCCTCCACTGCTGCTGGTACAGCCAGCACTACCATCTGGGCTCCCCTTCCCCACTCTCACCATGTAGAATGGTCAATGGTTAGCCCTGAGCCCGGCAAATATCTCAAGATCTGCTAGAGGCACAGGCCCAATGGCGTGGAGAGCCCCACTGCTTTCCCTCCAGTTTCCTGTTAATACAGCTCCACTGCCTCAGACTTCATTAGTCATTCAATAGACTTCCTGCTGATTGTCAGGGTGATGTTGCACCCCAGCCCCCCCAGTTTTCTCTTCTGCTCTTCCTCTTCTAAGCACTGCAAGTTCTGGGGCAGGGAAAGACTGTGCTGCTGAACACACCCCATTGTGGGAAGGGGTGAATTTGCATCCTTGGGGAACAATCAATCCCTTTTGTCTTTGTTAATTATAGCCCATATTTTCAATCACTCATAACCAGTACGTCAGCCAAAATCATCCCACAGTCCCAGTCCACACTCAGCCCAAACAGTAATCCACACCTTTAAAGTGGACTCTCCCTCCATTCAGGACCGCCCCCCAATCTGGGAAATACAATAACATTTAGGAACATTAATATAGTAAATAAAATATTCTAACTAAAAAACATCTTTCATTTCCTTTTCTTTTTCGCCTTCCATTTTATTCTCTTCTCTTTTTCTCTCTCCTTCTATCTCTAAATTTATTTCCCCCATATTTCTCCATAACAATCTGTTTGGCATCTTTTCAGACCATTGTTTCTCTCTATCTCTGTCATTAGATCTCTGTTTTTGCACTACACTTCTCCCTGTTCCATTCCCATCTCTTTCTTTCCTCAGTCTCTTTTGAACTTTCTCTACAGTCTTCTGCCATCTTTGCACCTCCTGTAGTACTACCCTTATCCCTAACCCCTTTCTGGCTATCCATCCTTCCCCACCCAAAAGTATGCCTCCTTTCATCCTTCACCTTCCTTAAATCCCTTTATCCTTCAACCTGACCCACCTTCAAATCATCCAGTCTTCCTCCTTGTCTCCCTTTAGTCTCTCGCCTGAAGTCATTCTATCTTCCCTGTTTTCTTCCCTGAATTTGTTTACCTCCCTATCCAGAATGCCTTTGTATGTTTCCCTAAAACTATCTATACCTTCTCCACAAACCCCACTCCATTCTTTGTGTCTTCTGTTGCCTTTCCCCACCTACTGTGTACCGGTGGAGCCTTCTGATGGCTGCTGTGTGGACTCTTGGAGCTCAGACTTCTCTGTACAGGTCCTCTCTGAAATATGAAAGTTAATAGGAGTTGGGCTCCTGACTCCCATTTATGGCTTTGAAAATCTCCTCAGTATTTACAGAGGGTCTAATTAGCTGCAAGTCTCTCACCCAGCCATGCTCACCCTTGCAGAAATGGAGGTTATCAGCAGGCCGGGTCAGGAACAGTCATTGCTATGGAGAGCTTGGGATAAGAGGCGTCAGGTCTAGGCCCTGAGGAATGTAGCACATAGACATTGCTGGGAAGGCAGTTCCAAAAAAATGTGCTTGCTCAAGTTGAAACTGTTACTAACTTTCTCAGAAAATTACCTTCTGGTCTGATGTTCCTTGTATGTGCTCTCAACCTATTAGTGTTAGGAAAGTTTAATAAAATTATCCATTCTACCATTGTTTTGTTCTGAAGTTATCTGCATGTGGAAAAAAGTGTTGTTCAACTAAGGAATTTTTTCTGAAGTTTTTATGCTCGGAAAAGTTACAAATAGCTTTGTTTGAAAAGATATTAACAGCTTTTATGCTCAGAGCCAAAGAAAGATGGGATCGTTATTTCATCTCATCACTCAGTGTAAAAACAATGCCTCTTCGAAAACCCGAGTGGCTCTTATACAACAAGGGATTCTTGTCATAATAGAGAAGGCAGCATGCATTATTGCCCATTTAGGGTAATAAACAGATCCCTTAGTCTAATATATCTTTGCCTTATTTTGAAAATGGATTCTTTTGGGCACCTCTGCTATTTTCCAGATTTCCCAGCATGACCCATAATTTTTCTGTACCCAAGAGACAACCCTAATCTAGCTCATATAAGAAAAGATATGACATTGATTATCTGATGAATAAGCACACTCTCCTCTCCAGAATATGATGCTCCCTTGACTTAATTTCAGTGTCTCTATTGTATTTCCTCAGCTAAAAGCTCCGCCAGTCAAGCCAGGTAAATGGATTTGTGAAGGGCATTTAATTAATAATATTGTCAAGAAGGTTGATTCATCTGGTGTATCACAACAAGCTTAATGTGGAAGATATTTCTTAAACTATGCATGCTGTTGTATCAATTGATGGATCAGGAGAACAAATAACAAGTGGCATGCAGAGCTTAGAATACAAAGTGCCACTTGTGACAGATGTGTGGACTATCAGCTACTGATTTGCCTGGCTTTGTTTACAGTAGATTTGATTAGTTTGTACTTGGTATTTCGCATCAATATTTGATTTGTTAAAAGATTTGAGGTAATTCTTCTAATAAACCAGAGACTGAAAGTAAAAGGAATGTCTGAGAAAATAGACGTCTTTAAAGCCACTACATCTTTCCAACTCTTGGTTAAGCCACCATCATGGGGGCTCTCAAACATCTTCTCTGCCATTGACCTACAGCCTGAAGGGTCTGTTAAAAAAATGCAAATCAGGGGTAAATCACCCTGTTCTCTTTAGCAGACATGGCAGCTCAAGCTGGTACCTTAAGGCTTGTCTACACGTGCAGCACTGCAGTGGGACCGCTGCACCGTGCAGCTGTGCCGCTGTAGCGCTTAATGAAGACATTAGTATGCCGACAGGAGTTTCTCCCCTCAGTGTAGGCACTCCATCTCCCTGCGGGGCGGTAGCTGTGGTGACAGCAGAAGCCCTCTTGTCGACAAAGCGCTGTCTATGCTGGGGGTTAGGTCAGTATAATTATGTTGCTCGTGAATTTTCACACCCCTGAGTGACACAGTTATACCGGCATAAGTCTATAGTGTAGTTTGGGAACTGTGGTGATATTACTGAGGCTTAGCCATGGGGTTTAGGAAAATGTGTCTGTGAGCTATGTAATCTTTCTTTTCTCTTACAAACTCATGAAAAATGGTGGATTAACTGCTCTGGAAACTGAAGGCACAGAACAGGTACAGAAAAACAGAGACAGTCCAAGTTTCCTTACTCTGTTTACCAGTATAACTCCAGCCTGAAATCTGTGGCAGCTGCAGCTGAATTAAAATTCTAGGTTTTTATTGAATTAAACCTGAAAATGAACAATCTACTCAGTACAACATTTCTTGTGCTATATATTTTGATATTAAATTCAGGTTGGCTTTTTTTCCCTGCTGCTCCACAAAGTTCATTTTTTTAATGTGCCACAGATTTTTGTATTCAGAGCACATAGCTACATTGTAGAAATTATCATGGGGAGAAGCTGGAGCTATTACTATCATAAGAGCATTTAGTACCCAGAAAGATATAGGAGGTAGTTTGGGTTTTTGATACCCAGGAACTAGTTGAGGCTTTGGGCAGGTATGATGCATTTTTCCCTGCCCCTTTGGGCAAATCCTTTAGGCTCAGATCCTCAAAGGTATTTGGATGCCTACAGTTCCCTGATCTATAAAATTGCAGTGTTGCCAGTTATAGTGCTTTTATTGTGAATCTCATGATACTTGGTGCCCCAGCTGCTAGATTCAATTGATTATATGAGAATCTTAGCTTTCATTTTTTTTTAAAAGCGAGTACTTAGCTTTCATGGTTATGGAGAAAAACTTGAAAATTTTATCTCTAAGGGCTCAGAAATCAAAAGGGAAATAAAAAGAACCTAATTTTTATTCTTTAAAAAAATTCCATGCTTTTTAAGCCAAACTCAGTATTTTCTGGGGCTTGACTCATGATTATGATACATTTGGGTTGGCAATATTGAAGCTGGGATTAATTTTTTACCTGCCTCACAGCTTTGCAGTGGGGGTTAATTCATTCATGTTAATAAAGCACTTTTAGATTCTATAGTGGAAGTTAATATGCAAGTGCAAAATTAAATAATCCCTCTCCTTGCTATTGCCTTAATATGTTGATGATTATTATGCATTTCTAGCTCTATAACATCAATTGTAAAAAATCAAAATGGCTATTTACTATGAAGATTTTTTCTTTGTTAGAGGGAGATGCTTTTAAATTAGTTAAAAATATACAGTGGTTAATATGGGAGAATTACAGGGATCTGTTCTGGATCCTTCTCTTCCCCTTTTCCATCTGTACTCTTCCCCTGGTAACACAATCCATCACAGGCTTTAGCTGTTAACTTTATGCCCTGGCCTCCTAATCCCTGTTTCCACACCAGGCCTCTCTTCCTCAGCCGAGTCTGGGATCTCCCGCTGTGTTTCTGACATTTCTTCTGGCTGGTTGTCCACCAGCTCAAACTCAGTGGTCCTGACTCTGATCTCCCTTCTATAAATGTAAGTCAGCAGTAATTACAGCAACGTCAGTGAAGTTTCACCAGTTTTAAATCAGTATATGTGAGCTCAGGAAAAGGCATTTTGCCAGCTACCCCAAGCAGCTTTGCCAACGTGTCTCGGACTAAACCTCCATCTGAGCAGTGACTCCCAGTTGCACTGAATTGTACCCGTTTGGAATAAATGGAAAGTAGGACAGGAATACAAGAGCAGTTAGCACTTGGAACCCAAGTCAAAATTTGAACTTCGATCTCCAAAAATGAAAAGCTAGTACTTAAAACACTGAAGTGATCCCCTGGTCCCTCTTCCCTTCATCTTTCCACTGGGGTTGGGGCCGGAACCTGGCAGGGCTCTGCCCTCTGACAGCGAGATAAGGGGTTGGAGGTCAGGTGCACTAACCACTAGGACACCTGACACTCTGAGGCCCCATCACACCTTTCTGGAGATCTAATACGCTTTAAAATTATCAATATGTTGTTCAATATATGCTGATAAAACACTGATCACCAAAATAAATAGCTTTCATTACTCAAGTACAAAATATCCTATCTCAGAAAGGTCAAACTTTTCCCTTCTTATACCAAATGTAAATTTGTGTTCTTACCCATTTAAGGACATTAAGTTTACACATCACTCAATGATTCCACCCACCCCGTCCCCCGGTCAACTTTCAAGGAATAAAAATTAATTGTTTTTCTTCAACATGTGATCCAAATGATGAAATGAAAGCACACTCTTATGCAAAAAAGACAAAGGGAATATGATACTCCAGTACACACCTTCTAAATTAATCAAACAGATGCAAAACAGAAGTCTGGGGACAGCTTTCCTCATTGGTTCTATGTCTATGTTTTGGGATTGTAAAAATAATTCCTTTTTTTCCCTTTGTTTTAATAGTCAGATACATGTCTGCTGAAGGGACGAGGAAGAACATCAGCGCAAATATAAACAAGAAGTCATCAGCAAGCCTTTCATCCCAGTGGGATTGTGCCCCCTCTATTGTCACAGCACAAAATGGCACACCAAAGCAACTACAAAGAATCAGTTCACACTTGTGTTTTTGCCCAAATTTAATATGGAAAGAATAGTTAAAAAAAAAAAAGAAGTGTAAACTTTATATTAAAATCTGTTCTGTTCCCACAGCACAGGAAAAGGCTATAACCAATCACTCACTTTGGAAATCTTGACCTGAAACGCTTTTTTTCTGCACCAGTTGTTCCTGTGATTGTAGAGGAAAAAAGATTAAAAGGGGAAAAAATCATAAAGAAATACGGCATTCTCATTATACAATAAACTAATGATCAAACTAAAAGAGTATGTAGATCCGGAATACATAGACATGCATCTCAGTTGACTCCAGAGGAATATTTCCAGAGCAAAACTCCCTTTTCACATTAAACTGATTATTAGCTTAACACCATCAGAGCAACATTGTGCCTGGTGCTTCCTGGGTATGCAGTGGTGGGAAAGGGCAGAAAAAGCCTCCCCACCTTATGGCAGGGGCCAGGCAAAATCACAACCTTGTATGCCTGGACCACAAAGACTTTGTGAAACCAGAGTGCACATCAGTACTAGCTGTACAAAGAGTAGGGGTTAGGAGAGGAGCAATGATCCTGAACTGTTCCTCATCAGCCAGAAAAACTGACACATTTTAAATCAACATTTAACCGACTAGAGGGGATGCCATTTTAGATTTGTTTTTGGTGAGTAGTGAGGACCTCATAGAAGAAATGGTTGTAGGGGATAATCTTGGTTCAAGTGATCATGAGCTAATTCAGTTCAAACTGAATGGAAGGATAAACAAAAATAAATCTGTGACTAGGGTTTTTGATTTCAAAAGGGCTGACTTTCAAAAATGAAGGAAATTAGTTAGGGAAGTGGACTGAAAAATTTATCAATCTAAAGGCAGAGGAGGCCTGGGATTACTTTAAGTGAAAACTGCAGAAGCTATCGGAAGCCTGCATCCCAAGAAAGGGGAAAAAATTCATAGGCAGGAGATGTAGACCAAGCTGGATGAGCAAGCATCTCAGAGAGGTGATTAAGAAAAAGCAGAAAGCTTACAAGGAGTGGAAGATGGGAGGGATCAGCAAGGAAAGCTACTTTATTGAGGTCAGAACATGTAGGGATAAAGTGAGAAAGGCCAACAGCCATGTAGAGTTGGACCTTGCAAAGGGAATTAAAACCAATAGTAAAAGGTTCTATAGCCATATAAATAAGAATAAAACAAAGAAAGAAGAAGTGGGACGGCTAAACACTGAGGATGGAGTGGAGATAAAGGATAATCTAGGCATGGCCCAATATCTAAACAAATACTTTGCCTCAGTCTTTAATAAGGCTAATGAGGATCTAAGGGATAATGGTAGCATAACAAATGAGAATGAGGATATAGAGGTAGATATTACCACATCCGAGGTAGAAGCCAAACTCGAACAGCTTAATGGGACTAAATCAGGGGGCCCAGATAATCTTCATCCAAGAATATTAAAGGAATTGGCACATGAAATTGCAAGCCCATTAGCAAGAATTTTTAATGAATCTGTAATGTGTACCGTATGATTGGAGAATTGCTAACATAGTTCCTATTTTTAAGAAAGGAAAAAAAAGTGATCCGGGTAACTACAGGCCTGTTAGTTTAACATCTGTACTATGCAAGGTCTTGAAAAATTTTGAAGGAAAAAGTAGTTAAGGACATTGAAGTCAGTGGTAAATGGGACAAAATACAACATGGTTTTACAAAAGGTAGATCGTGCCAAACCAACCTGATCTCCTTCTTTGAGAAAGTAACAGATTTTTTAGACAAAGGAAATGCAGTGGATCTAATTTTCCTAGATTTCAGTAAGGCATTTGATACTGGGGAATTATTAGTTAAATTGGAAAAGATGGGGATCAATATGAAAATTGAAAGGTGGATAAGGAATTGGTTAACAGGGAGACTACAGCGGGTCATACTGAAAGGTGAACTGTCAGGCTGGAGGGAGGAGTGGAGTTCCTCAGGGATCGGTTTTGGGACCAATCTTATTTAATCTTTTTATTACTGACCTCGGCACAAAACGTGGAAGTGTGCTAATAAAGTTTGCAGATGTTACAAAGCTGGGAGGTATTGCCAATTTAGAGAGAGACTGGGATATCATACAGGAAGATCTGGATGACCTTGTAAACTGGAGTAATAGTAATAGGATGAAATTTAATAGTAAGAAGTGTAATGTCATGCATTTAGGGATTAATAACAAGAAATTTAGATATAAGCTGGGGACACGTCAATTAGAAGTAACAGAGGAGGAGAAGGACCTCGGAGTATTGGTTGATCACAGGATGACTATGAGCTGCCAATGTGATATGGCCGTGAAAAAAGCTTGGGATGCATTAGGCGAGGTATTTCCAGGAGAGATAAGGAGATTTTAGTACCATTATACAAGGCACTGGTGAGACCTCACCTGGAATACTGTGTGCAGTTCTGGTCTCCCATGTTTAAGAAGGATGAATTCAAACTGGAACAGGTACAGAGAAGGGCTACTAGGATGATCTGAGGAATGGAAAACCTGTCTTATGAAAGGAGACTCAAGGAGCTTGGCTTGTTTAGCCTAACCAAAAGAAGGTTGAGCGGAGATATGATTGCTCTCTATAAATATATCAGAGGGATAAATACCGGAGAGGGAGAGTAATTATTTAAGCTCAGTACCAATGTGGACACAAGAACAAATGGATATAAACTGGCCATTGGGAAGTTTAGTCTTGAAATTAGATGAAGGTTTCTAACCATCAGAGGAGTGAAGTTTTGGAATAGCCTTCCAAGGGAAGCAGTGGGGGCAAAAGACCTATCTGGCTTTAAAATTAAACTCGATAAGTTTATGGAGGAGATGGTATGATGGGATAATATGATTTTGGCAATTAATTGATCTTGAAATATTCATGGTAAATAGGCCCAATGGCCTGTGATGGGATGTTAGATGGGGTGGGATCTGTTACTACAGAGAATTCTTTTCTGGGTATTCGGCTGGTGAATCTTGCCCATATGCTCAGGGTTCAGCTGATCGCCATATTTGGGGTCGGGAAGGAATTTTCCTCCAGGGCAGATTGGAAGAGGCCCCGGAGGTTTTTCGCCTTCCTCTGTAGCATGGGGCACGGGTCACTTGCTGGAGGATTCTTTGCTCTTTGAAGTCTTTAAATCATGATTTGAGGACTTCAATAACTCAGACATCGGTGAGAAGTTTATTGCAGGAGTGGGTGGGTGAGATTCTGTAGCCTGCGTTGTGCAGGAGGTCAGACTAGATGATCATAATGGTCTCTTCTGACCTTAATATCTATGAATCTATGAACATAAGCTCTAGGAAGTATGTGGGGAGTGTAGGAAGCCGGGGTGGCCTCCCTCCGAACCAGAGGGTAAAGAACCACTCTCTCAACCTGAGTGGGTGGGGCCAGCGTGTTGCAGACGGATCCCTGCTAACCCAGTGGTGGGATCCTCTCCTTCCACCAGTGACAGGGCCCTGGGCTGGAACGCAGTAGAATCGGGTGGGCCTGCGTTCCCCTATCCCAGGCACCCCGCCTCAGGTGGCACAACCCCGATAAAGAGCTCTGACTCTTTCCGCGGTCCCTTCCCTGAGGGGTGTGTCACAGACTCTTGCTGGTGCTCCCCTGCCCGAGGGGCATGTCACAGACTCTTGACGGCGCTCCCCTGCTGGAGGGGCGCGTCACAGACTCTTCCTCCCCTGCCCGAGGGGTGAGCCACTGACTCTTGCCGGTGGTCTCCGCTTGACGGGTGTGTCACGGACTCTGGGCAGTACTCCTGTGTTGTGCCAATTACGATGGCACACCTCCCTCCGCTAATTCCCCGACAACAGAGAGGTGTGACCAAGGCCTTTCGGCAAGGCAGTAGCTCCCCCCCCCCCAGCAGCTTGGTGGACCAACTAAGACCTTGCTATAGAGAGGTTATAAAGAAGGTCAGACTAGATGATCACAGTGGTTCCTTTTGGCCATGGAATCTATGAACTGACCCTGCACAAGATGGTGGGAGCTCATGCTGCACTTGTTAGAAGGGAGTCACAGTGGCCACACCCTGATGAACTGTGAGTGCCTAAGGGATAATGAGCCTGATTCTCAGGTGCAATAAAGTTCTTTTACACTTCTCTGGCAGCAAAAGGGTATAGCTGAGAGTGGGCTGATATACTGATGTGTGCAGCTGGCTGCCCTGGCTGGCACGCAGCTGGCATACGAGCTCTGCATGGCCCCTGCTTCCTGACCCAACAGAGAAAATGTATCAGGGGTCTGGCTGGATTGCACGGCACATCAGTGATTCTCTGATTCTCAGAGCCCAGATAGTTTCATGGGAAGCCAGGCATAAGCTAGAGCCAACCTGTGGCAACCCTTACTTGCACTGGGGGCCAGGCAATGCTCTGCATGGCATCAGAATATGGCAGGTTCCAAGGTGGCTTGAGACTACCTCTAGCCCTTATAATCCATCCCTGCCCCAAGAGCAGGAACACAGTTACTGAGAATCAGGCTCAGTGTGTCCTGGAGCTGCTAGTGGTAGGAGAATGCTCCACCTCCCATGTAGGCTGGTGCCTTTAAGGTGTAATATAGCCCTTAGCTTGTAAGTAAGATCGTCACTTTAATGTTTGATATATGCTCATGTATGAGGTGAGGCTTTTCAAGGTACACAGTAAGACTGACAGCATCAACCTACTGAAAGTCTTCTGCATCGAACAGTGCAGCACTCTTTGGCAGGGCAACTATAAACCAAAGGCCCCTAATTTAGGTGTCTTCTTCTTCTGTCTGGATAGTCCAAAATAATTTCAGTTTCTAACTTATTTTCTCCAGGAGATGCCCGGAAGATATCATAGAATCATAGAATATCAGGGTTGGAAGGAACCTCAGGAGCTCATCTAGTCCAACTCCCTGCTCAAAGCAAGACCGATCCCCGACTAAATCATCCCAGCCAGGACTTTGTCAAGCCTGACCTTAAAAATATCTAAGGAAGGAGATTCCACCACCTCCCTAGGTAATGCATTCCAGTGTTTCACCACCCACCTAGTGAAAAAGTTTTCCTAATATCCAACTTAAATCTCCCCCACTGCAACTTGAGACCATTACTCCTTGTTCTGTCACCTGCTACCACTGAGAACAGTCTAGAGCCATCCTCTTTGGAACCCCCTTTCAGGTAGTTGAAAGCAGCTATCAAATCCCCCCTCATTCTTCTCTTCTGAAGACTAAACATCCTCAGTTCCCTCAGCCTCTCCTCATAAGTCATGTGTTCCAGTCCCCTAATCATTTTTGTTGCCCTCCACTTGACTCTTTCCAATTTTTCCACATCCTTCTTGTAGTGTGGACACAGTACTCCAGATGAGGCCTCACCAATGTCGAATAGAGGGGAGCGATCACGTCCCTCGATCTGCTGGCAATGCCCCTACTTATACATCCCAAAATGCCATTGGCCTTCTTGGCAACAAGGGCACACTGTTGACTCATATCCAACTTCTCATCCACTGTAACCCCTAGGTCCTTTTCTGCAGAACTGCTGCCTAGCCACTCAGTCCCTAGTCGGTAGTGGTGCATTGGATTCTTCCGTCCTAAGTGCAGGAATCTGCACTTGTCCTTGTTGAACCTCATCAGATTTCTTTTGGCCAAATCCTCCAATTTGTCTAGGTCACTCTGGATCCTATCCTTACCCTCCAGCGTATCTACCACTCCTCCCAGTTTAGTGTCATCTGCAAACTTGCTGAGGGTGCAATCCACACCATCCTCCAGATCATTTATGAAGATATTGAACAAAACCGGCCCCAGGACCGACCCCTGGGGCACTCCACTTGATAACGGCTGCCAACTAGATATGGAGCCATTGATCACTACCCGTTGAGCCCGACAATCTAGCCAGCTTTCTATCCACCTTATAGTCCATTCATCCAGCCCATACTTCTTTAACTTGCTGGCAAGAATACTATGGGAGACCATGTCAAAATCTTTGCTAAAGTCAAGGAACAACACGTCCACCGCTTTCCCTTCATCCACAGAGCCAGTTATCTCGTCATAGAAGGCAATTAGATTAGTCAGGCATGACTTGCCCTTGGTGAATCCATGCTGACTGTTCCTGATCACTTTCCTCTCGTCTAAGTGCTTCAGAATTGATTCCTTGAGGAACTGCTCCATGATTTTTCCAGGGACTGAGGTGAGGCTGACTGGCCTGTAGTTCCCTGGATCCTCCTTCTTCCCTTTTTTAAAGATGGGCACTACATTAGCCTTTTTCCAGTCGTCTGGGACTTCCCCGGATCGCCATGAGTTTTCAAAGATAATGGCCAATGGCTCTGCAATCACATCCGCCAACCCCTTTAGCACTCTCAAATGCAGCGCATTGGGCCCCATGGACTTGTGCTCATCCAGCTTTTCTATATAGTCCTGAACCACTTCTTTCTCCACAGAGGGCTGATCACCTTCTCCCCATGCTGTGCTGCCCAGTGCAGTAGTCTGGGAGCTGACCTTGTTCATGAAGACAGAGGCAAAAAAAGCATTGAGTACATTAGCTTTTTCCACATCCTCTGTCACTAGGTTGCCTCCCTCATTCAGTAAGGGGCGCACACTTTCCTTGACTTTCTTCTTGATGCTAACATACCTGAAGAGACCCTTCTTGTTACTCTTAACATCTCTTACTAGCTGCAACTCCAGGTGTGATTTGGCCTTCCTGATTTCACTCCTGCAAGCCCGAGCAATATTTTTATACTCATCCCTGGTTATTTGTCCAATCTTCCACTTCTTGTAAGCTTCTTTTTTGTATTTAAGATCAGCAAGGATTTCACTGTTAAGCCAAGCTGGTCGCCTGCCATATTTACTATTCTTTCTACACATCGGGATGGTTTGTCCCTGTAACCTCAATAAGGATTCTTTAAAATACAGCCAGCTCCTGGACTCCTTTCCCCCTCATGTTATTCTCCCGGGGATCTTGCCCATCAGTTCCCTGAGGGAGTCAAAGTCTGCTTTTCTGAAGTCCAGGGTCTGTATTCTGCTGCTCTCCTTTCTTCCTTGTGTTAGGATTCTGAACTCGACCATTTCATGGTCACTGCCTCCCAGGTTCCCATCCACTTTTGCTTCCCCTACTAATTCTTCCCGGTTTGTGAGCAGCAGGTCAAGAAGAGCTCTTCCCCTAGTTGGTTCCTCCAGCACTTGCACCAGGAAACTGTCCCCTACATTTTCCAAAAACTTCCTGGATTGCCTGTGCTCTGCTGTATTGCTCTCCCAGCAGATATCAGGGTGATTGGAGTCTCCAATGAGAACCAGGGCCTGCGATCTAGTAACTTCTGCGGGTTGCGGGAAGAAAGCCTCGTCCACCTCATCCCCCTGGTCTGGTGATCTATAGTAGACTCCCACCACGACATCACCCTTGTTGCTCACACTTCTAAACTTAATCCAGAGACTCTCAGGTTTTTCTGCAGTTTCATACTTGAGCTCTGAGCAGTCATACTGCTCTCTTACATTCAGTGCAACTCCCCCACCTTTTCTGCCCTTCCTTTAACTTTTCAGAAGACGAAAATCTCACTGCAATGCTGAAGTCTCCATCTCGTTAGAAACAATTACTCGCTTACCTGCAAAGATCTGTCTTCCTGGGAAAAACTCATTTCTGCTGGACCATGTAGGAAAAGCTGATCCTACCATAGATCTTGACTTCTTCTGTCTTCATGATTCTCTAGGGGCCCTGTGCCTCTGACAACAGCATGTTAATAACTGTCCAAAATCCCCTGATGTCCTTGGCCATCCTTTACTGTGGATGTTCTCTCAATGTAAATTGGCCCAGAAGTGATTCAATAAGGGTTTTGATGAATATATCAATGTCCAAGAGCTCTTTATTTTCCAGTAATCATCAGAATACTGACATTTCAGTTTCACACCTGACATGCCAGGTTTTCTACTCTCTTATTACACAGTATACTATTTTTTCCATGATGTTGTTAGGAGAGTTAGCTAGGGAGGTGGACTGCTTGGCTCTGAGGATTGTAAGTGGGCTATGGAACCAGTCATCTCTGGGTTGCTTGTTTAAATCAAATTCAGATCAGGAATAACCAAAAGTAATAATTAGCTGATGGATGTTCAGTGGTCTCTATTAACTGAGTTGGTGGTCTTCTGAAGGCTTCCAGTGAACGCACACAAAATCATCACTACAACATCTGGCATTAATATGTCCAGATATTTTGCAGCTGCAGAATTTGCCACAGACTCAGTTCCCTATTGGAGAATCAGGCCCATAATTAACGCTTCAATTAAAAAAGTTTTTAGCCTAATGATTACAAAGATAACCTTTCAAATGTGAATCAAATGTAAAGTGATGCAGTACTATCTTTCTGAGCCCAGACACTCACCATACTTTACACTAGCTTTTGAAAGTATGAACTTTCCCATTCATCACAACAAAATGTGAACTCTGAATTCTAATGCTGACATTGTAATATCAACATTTTGTTTATTATTTCACAGCTGATCATTCAGCAGAAACATCCAGCTTATATATTTATCCATTGTGGTGGATATTAGGATGGAGGCCAATCGAGTGACTGGTTGCTAAAGGTTTCTGGGGTAGGAAACTGAATTCAATCTAACCCTCAACATTTTAAGTCACACCTAATTGTCCTCTAATACATTCACTAGCCTCCTATATTTGGATAAAACTACAAAATATCGGTAAATAAAAGAAAGAGCTTCCAGACCAAAGGTAGATTGGAGGGAAAACGTAATCTGAACAGATATATCATAATTTAAAGAATATAGTTAACCACAGTAGGAGATGACAAGGTTTCGTTTTTAGTATTATAAATATCCTTAATGAGTGTCTGAATGCAGAAATATAGGGTAAAGATTATTACTTCTCTTGGGAAACTGAGAGTAGCATCACCATGGACAATCAGTCACTGTCCTCATCTTTGCTGCCTAATCATTAGCTGCTGAAACTATCACCTTCCTCTCCACAGCTCAATCACTTTTAAAGACTGAGAAACAAAAAGTAAAGTGACATTCCTAGCAAGCTATTACATGACTCAACTGGGACAGATCTATGTAGAGAAAAAAGCTCATTGATCAAAACATAGTGACATAGTGTGTGTCTGCCACCATATTACATACTATAAAGAGTAAGGATGTTAACCCCGATGTCCTGTCCAAATTCCAGTTTGGGTAACTCCACTCTGCCCACTTAAATTCCCTGTAATTTCACCTGAATATATATTTTTTTCATTCCCTGCCAGAGGCTCTTCTGCGATATTGCTCTGCAGTATTACTGGGGGGCTAGGATGTACTCCAGGTGTGGATGCATTAGAATGCTGGGAAAAATGATCCTTATGTTCCTTAATGTTGTGATACATAGTATTTGCACTTTGACAGCCTCTGCAAGATGGAGCTACACAACAGCCAAGTATCATTGCTGCTGCTACAATAATAACATGTTCTTCTCTTTTCAGAACCTTCCTTTGCTAGTGAAAAAGGAAAAATCAATTTCCTCATTAAATTCTTTGGAGTTTATAGAGTTCCCTGTAAAATCATAGAATCATAGAATATCAGGGTTGGAAGGGACCCCAGAAGGTCATCTAGTCCAACCCCCTGCTCGAAGCAGGACCAATTCCCAGTTAAATCATCCCAGCCAGGGCTTTGTCAAGCCTGACCTTAAAAACCTCTAAGGAAGGAGATTCTACCACCTCCCTAGGTAACGCATTCCAGTGTTTCACCACCCTCATAGTGAAAAAGTTTTTCCTAATATCCAATCTAAACCTCCCCCACTGCAACTTGAGACCATTACTCCTCGTTCTGTCATCTGCTACCATTGAGAACAGTCTAGAGCCATCCTCTTTGGAACCCCCTTTCAGGTAGTTGAAAGCAGCTATCAAATCCCCCCTCATTCTTCTCTTCTGCAGACTAAACAATCCCAGCTCCCTCAGCCTCTCCTCATAAGTCATGTGTTCCAGACCCCTAATAATTTTTGTTGCCCTTCGCTGGACTCTCTCCAATTTATCCACATCCTTCTTGTAGTGTGGGGCCCAAAACTGGACACAGTACTCCAGATGAGGCCTCACCAATGTCGAATAGAGGGGGATGATCACGTCCCTCGATCTGCTCGCTATGCCCCTACTTATACATTCCAAAATGCCATTGGCCTTCTTGGCAACAAGGGCACACTGCTGACTCATATCCAGCTTCTCGTCCACTGTCACCCCTAGGTCCTTTTCCGCAGAACTGCTGCCTAGCCATTCGGCCCCTAGTCTGTAGCGGTGCATTGGATTCTTCTGTCCTAAGTGCAGGACCCTGCACTTATCCTTATTGAACCTCATCAGATTTCTTTTGGCCCAATCCTCCAATTTGTCTAGGTCCTTCTGTATCCTATCCCTCCCCTCCAGCGTATCTACCACTCCTCCCAGTTTAGTATCATCCGCAAATTTGCTGAGAGTGCAATCTACACCATCCTCCAGATCATTTATGAAGACATTGAACAAAACCGGCCCCAGGACCGACCCCTGGGGCACTCCACTTGACACCGGCTGCCAACTAGACATGGAGCCATTGATCACTACCCGTTGAGCCCGACAATCTAGCCAGCTTTCTACCCACCTTATAGTGCATTCATCCAGCCCATACTTCCTTAACTTGCTGACAAGAATACTGTGGGAGACCGTGTCAAAAGCTTTGCTAAAGTCAAGAAACAATACATCCACTGCTTTCCCTTCATCCACAGAACCAGTAATCTCATCATAAAAGGCGATTAGATTAGTCAGGCATGACCTTCCCTTGGTGAATCCATGCTGGCTGTTCCTGATCACTTTCCTCTCATGCAAGTGCTTCAGGATTGATTCTTTGAGGACCTGCTCCATGATTTTTCCAGGGACTGAGGTGAGGCTGACTGGCCTGTAGTTCCCAGGATCCTCCTTCTTCCCTTTTTTAAAGATTGGCACTACATTAGCCTTTTTCCAGTCATCCGGGACTTCCCCCATTCGCCACAAGTTTTCAAAGATAATGGCCAATGGCTCTGCAATCACAGCCACCAATTCCTTCAGCACTCTCGGATGCAACTTGTCCGGCCCCATGGACTTGTGCACGTCCAGCTTTTCTAAATAGTCCCTAACCACCTCTATCTCCACAGAGGGCTGGCCATCTCTTCCCCATTTTGTGATGCCCAGCGCAGCAGTCTGGGAGCTAACCTTGTTAGTGAAGACAGAGGCAAAAAAAGCTTTGAGTACATTAGCTTTTTCCACATCCTCTGTCACTAGGTTGCCTCCCTCATTCAGTAAGGGGCCCACACTTTCCTTGGCTTTCTTCTTGTTGCCAACATACCTGAAGAAACCCTTCTTGTTACTCTTGACATCTCTTGCTAGCTGCAGCTCCAGGTGCGATTTGGCCCTCCTGATATCATTCCTACATGCCCGAGCAATACTTTTATACTCTTCCCTGGTCATATGTCCAACCTTCCACTTCTTGTAAGCTTGTAAACATCTCCAGAATGTTTCACATTTACAGGGATGGGCTTCCTTACCACTTCCTAACCTAGAGATTGGGATCTGTGCCATTCCCACATACTTGGAACTGGAGCCTGGACAGTTGCATTCTTTGAAATGCCTCCTTAATGGTCAAAGAAGATCCGCATATTTTATAGTGCGGCTGTGCTCAGCCATCCATGTTTTTATTGCACTAGATGTCACACATTCTGTGAACTATAAGAGTCAGGCCTGAACCTAAAATTCAGATTCTGTATGGAAGGAAAGATTCCTTATTAAAGTCCACCTTAAGACTTAAGACTTATTAAAGTCTTAAGGAAAGACTTATTAAAGTCTTAAGGAAAGACTTATTAAAGTCTTAAGGAAAGATTCCTTATTAAAGTCCACCTTAAGACTTAAGACTTATTAAAGTCCACCTTGATTTGCACATTCATAGGTTGGTGTATCCCATTTTCGGCTAGCTTCTACAGAGTGAAGATGACAAAATCGAAGACGCATTTATTCATAAGTTTGGGTCATTTCGTTCACAAATGTCTCAGAGCACTTTTCCATAAGAGGTTCCATGAATACTCTTAACCCTCTAGGGATTCATTTATCTTGTTGCTATTCAGCTGGAGCAGTGAGATTCAGTTCTATATTTACTTCTTTTCTTTAAATGTTCAAGTCATTGTAGTTTGTGATCGTTTGCCAAAGTTTTTATGTTCCTTACAATATGCTCTGCAGCTGCTTCAGGACACGATCGACTTTTATCCAAGTCAGTGGAAAGACTCTCATGGAAGTGAATGGGAGCTGGACTGGGCCATTAGTGATGAGTGTTACTTGATGGTAATATAGTATTTAGGCATGTTTATTTGCCTGAGATAGAATTTTGGGTTTTGTTCGCCCGTTTGAATTTTGAGATTTTTAAAATACAATTGTTGGTGTCTTATATCTTTATTAACATATGTGAACAAAGAACAAAAACACTGTGTGTTGCTTCTGCCTACAGTCAGATGGGGTTTTTAGTACAATGAGGAAAGATAAGAAATAGGACTAACAAGTTGCTGGATACGGTGGGAGTTTAATATACGAATGTACAATTGAAGGACAGTTCTGCCTCGATGCGCCTCCCAAGACAAGGTCAAGCAACCAGTTGGGAGGGGCCAGGATGATGGTGGAGGTATAAGGAACACTAAAAGCCAAAGAAAAGGTGACCCTGGCCAGTAGACAACCTCTCTCCCTACTCCTCCAATGGGGTACTGTGACAGGGTGTACTCACCCCGCACTGGACAGGAAGAGGTTAACTCCTCCTTGGTGGCTGAGGAAGCCATGTCCCCACGGCGCTACTGGGCAAGCTCCAGGTGCAGTGGCTGGATAAAGGCAGGCAGCCCAGTTCAGTTGGGGCTGACTGCCAGAGGGGAAGGGTGTAGCATACAGGCTCTCTCTGGGGAGTAGCTACCAACCCACCCCAAGGAAGCCCAAAGCACTGAGGCCCCAGCCAACCCCCAGGCACCCGCTGATACCCAGGAGGAGGCGGAGATGCCGGGAACAGCCCCAGCCAAACAACCCAAAGACGCCCCAACTACTGCCACCAGAACCACGGTAGGAAGTAGCCCAGGGGGGAACTAGCCATAGTCCTGGACATAGGCAGTGTGTTGCAGTTGGATCCTCGCTGACCTCAGTGGCAGAACCCTTTGCCACTACTAGGGCCCTGGGTTGGGACCCAGTGGAGTAGGGAGGGCCCGGGTCCCCCTACCTTAGGCTGCCACCCTTCCCTAGGGGGCGGCCCACTATCCAGTGAATCAGGGGCTCCTCATTGACTCTGGCCGCTAGCCCTGCCTACCCTGCAGCCCAGGGACTCCTCAGAGACTCTGGCCCCTAGGTCCACCCTAAGAACCAGGGAATTACCAATGACTCTGGCCACTAGGTCTTGAGTCCCTGCAAATCAGAGATCCTCTATAGACTCAGGCTGCTAGGCCTTGACCCCGCAAACCAGAGATTCGCCACTGACTCTGACCTCAGGCCTTATGACCCCATGATGCAGGACAATCTTATCAGTGTAAGCCCATCGAGCATCCTACCCTGAAGAAACGGGCACTCGCGGGATGAGGTGTACTCACCCCACACTGGACGGAACACCAACCCTGTCACAGGTACAAAAGAGGTGGTACCTGTGGAAGTTGATAAAGGGAATTTGAATGCCGGCCTCTGAAATGAGCAGGAATCAGGCTAACCCTAGCTTTAATAACACAAGATTTGTAGAAGCGGGGATAGTGCGAAGCGAGTGGAAAACAACTGTGAAAGAGGCAGTTGTGACCTTGTATTAGATAAGAATAGAATGCAGACTATAAGAGAAATGGTAAGAAAAATAAGATATCATGAAGGAATATGTATAAACAATATGCAATTGTTGCTTATTATTGTCTGTAATAAAGGTATAAATACTTGCTCAAATTGTTTATTTGAGAGAGACTTGCCTAGGTGGGGGAAACCCTGTGTCCTAGTGCACTGTCTCCCTCTGTGCAATTGCTTGAGGTAATAAAGACAGGTTTCAGAGTAACAGCCGTGTTAGTCTGTATTCGCAAAAAGAAAAGGAGTACTTGTGGCACCTTAGAGACTAACCAATTTATTAGAGCATAAGCTTTCGTGAGCTACAGCTCACTTCCTCAGATGCATATCGTGGAAACTGCAGCAGGCTTTATATATACACAGAGAATATGAAACAATACCTCCTCCCACCCCACTGTCCTGCTGGTAATAAAGTGTATCTGATTTGCTGCACCCAACCTGAGAGTGAGAACTGTGTTTTTCTCCGACATACCGAAGCCCCCAGACTCAACACTTTCCAAAATAGAACATGACCATAAATTGTAAGAGGTGGTACCAGGGGAGAGCACTACATGTATAATTAAGCCTACTAAGGAGAGGAAGGAAGGGTGCTCTACTGGTGTACAGAGCTGTGGTTATGCTTTCTTGCTAACCCCAATAAATATTGCATGCCTGCACGTTGGACTTTAGCCTTCTGCTTTCTGTCTGTGGAACAAGAACCAAGGGAAGGTGTGGGAGCCCTAACAATGCATACTGGGGTTTTTCTTCTGTCCGACTGGCAATTTTACTTTCAGTTAGTTTGCATACAAGAAAGAAAAAATGTCTTCTACAATTAAGCACTGGTTATTTTTTGGAATTGCCTGAGTTGTCCTTGTATCAGTCAAAGGATGCGGGTTGGACGGGGGCCTCCCTGTGACCGTGACTGTGGGGCTTAATTTTGTGCTTTTCTCTGTTCATGTCTTTGGGCAGATTTCCTCTGGGTGGAATCCTCTAGCTCCCTGGACTCCTTCGATAAGCAATGGATGCTGTTTAGGGGTCTCTGCTCAGGGGCCCCTTTTGGAACCCTTGTTGTAAACCTCTGACCCTCACTCTCATTCCTGTTTTTTCATTTGTTGTCCTCCGAAGCAGTTGATGCCTGTGTTTTGCATCCCCTTTGGGGATCCATTGTGTACCTGAGGACCAAATAGGTCTGTGCACTGAATGGGCAGGGGTTCTGTGGAAAAACTGTACATGATCATGTAATTAGAGACTTTTTCAAATGCATACACACAAGGGGACTGAATTAAAGTTGCATAGGCAATCTTGATTCTGGCATTTCCTAACTTTTGAGTGCTTGCCTTTGCAACCTTAATATTATATTAATGTAATTTTTCTTTTTGTAATTTCCTAAATTTTTAAAAAATCAAATGGAAAAAACAAATATTGGAATCACATTGATCTCCACATGGGTCATCAACAGGCTTGAGACCTTGAGATCCACAGCACAGACATCTACCATTTGACCTAGCTGTTATCTGTAGTAGGCTGCTATCCTCTATGTGGAACAGTACTAGAGTGGGGAGAGACACATACTTTGCCAATAGGTTTCACAGATATTTGCTAGACAGCAGAGGAATGGTGAGACTCAGGAATCCTGGATTCAGTTCCAGGTTCTGGAAAGGATGTGCCATGGTGGTTACAGACCATTTTGCTCCTTTCCCCCCAGCTTGTCTCTGCCCCCTCAGGTTTTTTTCCGACCTGGTCTCTGTTGTCCCTGTCGCCTTTCAGCTCCTATCCCCCATTCCCTCTGCTTCTACTCCCTATCACCCAGCTCTTGTCCCTTCCCCCTCCGCTACTATTGTTCCCAGCCTACCCCTGTCCTTTCTCCCCCATTTTGTCACCCCTTTGCATGTCACTTGCTTGCTCCATCTCCTCCATGCTGCCTGGGCACTTGCAGGGGTGGGGTGGAAGGAGGGGCCTGGCTTAATTTTTTCACTACAGAACCCAATTGGCTTTCTCTCTTAGCTAATAAAAAGCAAGATAGACAACAGATAACTTTTTGATATACATGAACAATTCTAGATCACAATTAATATGTATCTTATCTAATATGTTCTTTCTGTACAAGAAACTTTTTGTGACAGAGCCTGAACTCTAGTGAGAAGGAAACGTAATGTTAAACTAACGGCTTGGAAAGAAAGAAAAGGGGTCACATGTGTCATATCCTGTTTTAATCTGTGAGGGAGAGAGAGATTAACACTTGTCACTTGCTTGATTAGTGCTGTCATTTTATCGACTTTTAACTTGGAAATGTATTAACTGAGCTGATGCAAAGAGAATAGTGCATTGTAGTTTCTTGTCTTGGTTATGTCTAACCTTATAAAATTATACAGTAACGGTCTGATAGCTGAGAAATTCTATAGTGTAATTCAAATGTTATAAATCTGTATGAATCCCTTGTTTTTTCCTATCAACAGGGCTTTCAAAATTAAGGCTAAAATGTTTTAGCAAGGGTCTCCAAGGTAACTATGTATTGTATTTGAAGTTAAAGTACATTTTAGTAAAATGTTCCTCTAAAGAAAACACCTTAAATCAGTTGTGATGTGTACATGAATTCATTCATATCCATGTCAGGAAAATTTCCTGTCAGCCTACTGAACCTAAAGACAAGTCAAGGTGTGCTGTGAATTTGCAATGTATCCGCTTAAACAAAACTCCTGTTTCATTTTGCATTTTCACGGTGCTTAACTTTATCCTGCATGTAACTAATACAGAAGCACTTGCTTTGTTTATTTAGTACCTGATCCTGCCCAGCTGAAGTCAATGGGACCTTGATAGGCTGAGTAAAGTGAGAATAATGAGCTAAGTCAGTCAGCTGAAGTTGACTCATCTGATTCCCTGCTCTCAGAATGATTACAGATGAATGAAATATCCTGGAGTTCCAATGACACAAGCGATCTGAACAGATTCTGATGCTGATAGTAGATGAGTTTTGACTAAACCCTCTTGCACTAATATTTGGATACAATCCAAGTCCACTATATTGACTATCGTCCCCTCTTCTAGCTGCACAGAAAAAGGATGCTGTCTGTAAGCTTTACACTCCATGATCTCAGCAAGACCACATATCTCCCCAGTCACATTCGATCAAGGAATGAGTCCTTGGATATGCTGCCATTGACCACAAGCAAAATAGAGAATGAGGGAGTCTGGTGGCTGCCCCATTGACTCTGGGGAGCATTCATTTTTGTTTCTCCCCAAGTCTCTTACTGTGTTACTTCCCCATGATGTACTTGACCAGCAGATTGTCCCTCAGTTCAAAGTCCCAGCTGTACTTTCATGGTCTTTCCAGTAGCTTGGCCTCCATGGAGTCCTCCAGTAACTGCGTAGCCTTTGCTAGGATGTACCAGCATGACATGTAAAAGACAAGTCTTCACCAGTCCGGGAGTCTTTCTAAGTACTTCTCCATTCATGCATCCAGGTCTCAGGCTTGTCGTCTTCCAGTCCCACCCTGGCTAGTGAAGGGACAGCATTTATTGGCAGCCTGGGCAGTGTAATTGGCTTTACAACTCTCTGAAGCAGGTGCTTCTGGAACTATTGCAATTTGGGTTTATAATAGTTCCTGTTGGGCTGCAGCCTGAGCTTTCTGCTGTCCCTGGAGCTGTTGTTGCTGTTGGGCTACAACTTGGACTTGCTATTGCTGCTACTGCTACCTCATAAACTGCAGCAAGGTTTGCGGCTGTTGGCTCTGCTGTTTGACCATCCATTTCAGGACCTCTTCTGTTTCCCCTTTTACATTGAGGGGTTTTCAGTCTCATTTACGTGTAAGCCAGTTACAAACAGAGCTGCTCTGAACAGATATCCAAAGATGGTTGAAAATGTACCCCCTTCCTGGGTTGTACCTTTGCTAATAACAGAGATAACACCAACCAAACAGAAATATAAGTCTAAGCTGTCTCCCCAAGCTTAGGTTTTCCTAAGATTTGCAATACAGGACCTCTCTCTGTTTGAGGGAGACCTTCCAAACCATCTCGGCCTCCTAGATAGGAACTAGATGGACACACCTGGTCTAATCTCATAGTGACACAAGAAAAATATCTCTGCATCCCTGTGTTGGATCCAAGCATCTGACATCAGGCTGACTGTGTAGAAGAGCACTTTTTCCCTATGCAGGGACTAAGAACCTGCCACCTTGTCAATCTCTTACTGGACTTTTCAGCAAGGGGTACATTTTTAGTTCTTTTGAGGGGCTCTGTTTAACTTCCCTTTACTTTTAAGGCCTCACACTATAGAGACCTACCAGAGAGCTAGATGGGTCTTTTGGAAACTAGTCAACATCACTTCTACTTTGGCCAGAGTTGTCATGACAGGATGATGTACGGCTACTTCCACCCCAAGAAGCTGGTCAGAGTGTTTCTGCAGCACTCCCATCCCCACTGGTGTGAGAGACTGGACCTAGGAGGGTCAAACGTGGGTCTCTTGCACATCTGAATGGAACACAATGCACCTGGATTCTGGACCAGCTTAACGTTTGCACTTTTGGACACCTTGTTTTTTCGTACTAATTTTCTTTCTTGCGCTTATATCTGTTTCTTCTTCCGCTGCATATATCCACTCTGTCTTAGCTGAATGATTTCCCTTTTCTTCCTGCTAATATAATTTTTATTTGGCCGTTTTGAAAAAAAAAAGAGAGATTGAGAGTACACAGGAGAAACTGCCTAATGTAATTAAAATAGAACCAGTCCCACTTCTCTCTCCTGCTCTATAAATGTGCCTCAAGTCTTACATCACAGAACCATCATGTATGGGTAAAAATGTAACTCAGTCAGAATAGCTCCATTAACTTTTGCATTTTATTTGTGTTTTGGAAGGAGATTACAGCAATAATAGAATCACTGTTTCAAAACCTAATGGGATATTTTACAGTCACAGGACTTTGCACATGCCAGTTCACAGACTAAACAAATACTCCTGGTAACAGTTCTGATTTCACTTTCATGCACAGTAAAGTAAGATACTCTCATGTTAAGCAAGGATCACGCAGAAATCACTAAACAATTAATATTATTCAGTTTTACTCAGGAGAGTCATATAGACTTTGTCAGTGTGCTGGGGCTGGAGGGGATTCATTGTTTCTTTTATTACATAGTGTGCCTTTAAAATAATCCAGAAAAATCATGGCATATAACAGAGACTGCAGTGCCGGTTCTTTGGGAAACACTGATAAATTGAGTTGTATGGTTCATAGTCAGTATCTATTTCTAACATGTCTGTATAATTTCTAAAATGGTTTCTAAAGAATTACTGCACATACTTTAGAAAAAATTTTGGGCCCAGTTGATCATTGGATGTACTTGAATCAAACCTAAAAGCTTTCACTATTGAATAGTCGGGGTTGCAGAGATTAAAAAGCTGAAAATATGCATCCCATAACAGAATGTTCTATTGCTATTTTCACTGATCTCTTTGGTGTATTTACATATTGGTTTTTCCCCTCCTGAACAACTTCCTTTTGTACCAGGAAGTCTTCCTGTGCTAGTAATGAACTATAATAAAACCATTCAATCAGCAAATGGAACATTTTTTTCTATTGTGGTCTTCAGCAAGACACCACATTTTACTTAACACTTTTGATTTCAAACAGACACATCACAGCAATTATTTGAAATTTGGGATACTTTTACTATTTTAAATTGTTAGTTTGCCCAAAAATTATTTATCAAAGAGTAATTGGATGCTGCAATATCTTTTTTTAAATTTACTAGTCTCAAAACAATTATATTGTTATACGACATGCTCTCAGTGTTGTGTCTTTAAAGTCGGTAAAACCATCCAACAAGGAATTCAATCAATTGAGTAATTTTTGCTGTAGTAGAAAATCTAATATACCTTGTGTTTTTTCTGAAATGAAAGGCACCATATTTAAAGGTGGTCATTATCAAGAAAAAGAGTACTTGTGGCACCTTAGAGACTAACAAATTTATTTGAGCATAAGTTTTCGTGAGCTACAGCTCATTTCATCAGATGCATTGAGTGGAAAATACAGTGGGGAGATTTATATACACGGAGAACATGAAACAATGGGTATTATCATACACACTGTAAGGAGAGTGATTACTTAAGATGAGCTAATACCAGCAGGAGAGCAGGGTGGGAGGAAGAAAACCTTTTGTAGTGATAATCAAGGAGGGCCATTTCCAGCAGTTCACAAGAATGTCTGAGGAACGGGGGAGGGGGGGGAATTAAACACGGGGAAATAGTTTTACTTTATGTAATGACCCATCCACTCCCAGTCTCTATTCAAGCCTAAGTTAATTGTATCCAGATTGCAAATTAATTCCAATTCAGCAGTCTTTCGTTGGAGTCTGTTTTTGAAGTCTTTTTGTTGTAATAATCAACCTCAGCCTGGACCAGTCCACATAAGAGATCCACTTCCTGGACACTACGGTGCTAATAAGCGATGGTCACATAAACACCACCCTATACCGGAAACCTACTGATCGCTATTCCTACCTACATGCCTCCAGCTTTCACCCAGATCATACCACACAATCCATTGTCTACAGCCAAGCTCTACGATAACCACATTTGCTCCAACCCCTCAGACAGAAACAAACACCTACAAGATCTCTATCAAGCATTCTTACAACTACAATACCCACCTGCTGAAGTGAAGAAACAGATTGACAGAACCAGAAGAGTACCCAGAAGTCACCTACTACAGGACAGGCCCAACAAAGAAAATAACAGAACGCCACTATCCATCACTTTCAGCCCCCAACTAAAACATCTCCAACGCATCATCAAGGATCTACAACCTATCCTGAAGGACGACCCATCACTCTCACAGATCTTGGGAGACAGACCAGTCCTCGCTTATAGACAGCCCCCCAACCTGAAGCAAATACTTACCAGCAACCACATACCAAACAAGAGAACCACTAACCCAGGAACCTATCCTTGCAACAAAGCCAGTTGCCAACTGTGTCCACATATCTATTCAGGGGACACCATCATAGGGCCTAATCACATCAGCCACACTATCAGAGGCTCGTTCACCTGCACATCTACCAATGTGATATATGCCATCATGTGCCAGCAATGCCCCTCTGCCATGTACATTGGTCAAACTGGACAGTCTCTACGTAAAAGAATAAATGGACACAAATCAGATGTCAAGAATTATAACATTCATAAACCAGTCGGAGAACACTTCAGTCTCTCTGGTCACTCGATTACAGAGCTAAAAGTCGCAATATTACAACAAAAAGACTTCAAAAACAGACTCCAACGAAAGACTGCTGAATTGGAATTAATTTGCAAACTGGATACAATTAACTTAGGCTTGAAAAGAGACTGGGAGTGGATGGGTCATTACAAAAAGTAAAACTATTTCCCCATGTTTATTTCCCACCCCCCCCCCCCCACTGTTTCTCAGACGTTCTTGTGAACTGCTGGAAATGGTCCACCTTGATTATCACTACAAAAGGTTTTCTCCCCCCCCCCCCGACCCCGCTCTCCTGCTGGTACTAGCTCATCTTAAGTGATCACTCTCCTTACAGTGTGTATGATAACACCCACTGTTTCATGTTCTCTGTGTATATAAATCTCCCCACTGTATTTTCCACTGAATGTATCCGATGAAGTGAGCTGTAGCTCACCAAAGCTTATGCTCAAATAAATTTGTTAGTCTCGAAGGTGCCACAAGTACTCCTTTTCTTTTTGCAAATACAGACTAACACAGCTGCTACTCTGAAACCTGTCATTATCAAGAACAAATCTATTGCAACACAGAAGTGAGAACTCTGTCTTGGATTGGGGCATTCTAGGTGTCATCAGTCAATCAGATTTGTAGAAGCTTAATAAGCTGTTACTTAGGGTCTGTGGCTGAAAAATGACACCTGATCTGCAGTATCACTGGCTGTTAGTGATGGAGTGGTACATAATTTAATGGTTTATTTTGTGGGGTATACTGTACAAAGAAATAACTAACTTCAGAATAAATTCTGATGTCCCTGTCTAATTCAAAACTCTTACATAAGAATGGTCATACTGGGTCAGACCAATGGTCAATCTAACCCAGTATCCTGTCTTCAGATGGTGGCCAATGCCAGGTACTTCAGAGGGAATGAACAGAGCAGGCAATCATTGAGTGATCCATCCCCTGTCATCCAATCCCAGCTTCTGGCAATCAGAGGCTATGGACTCCGAGAGCATGGGATTGCATCCCTGACCATTTTAGCTAATAGCCATTTATGGACATATCCTCCATGAATTTAGCTAATTCTTTTTTGAACCCCATTATACCTTTGGCCTTTACAACATCCCCTGGCAATGAGTTCCACAGGTTGACTGTGTGTTGTGTGAGGATGTATTTCCTTTTGTTTCGTTTAAACATACTGCCTTTTAATTTCATGGGGTGACCCCTGGTTCTTGTGTTACCTGAAAGACTAAACAACACTTCCTTATTCACATTCTCTACACCATTTGTGATTTTATAGACTTCTATCAATCATATCCCCTCTTAGTTATCGCTTTTCCAAGCTGAAAAATCCCCCAGTCTTTTTAATCTCGCCTCATATGGAAGCTGTTCCATACCCTTAATCATTTTTGTTTCCCTTTTCTGGACTTTTTCCAATTCTAACTTATCTTTTTTTGAGATGGGGCGACCAGAACTGCATGCAGTATTCAAGATGTGGGCATACCATGGATGTCTGTAGTGGCATTATGATATTTACTGTCTTGTTATCTATCTCTTTCCTAAAGGTTCCTAACATTCTGGAACCTTTTATAAAAATTGGCATCACATTAGCTATCCTGTTATAGAAGCTGATTTAAGTGATAGGTTACATACTACAGTTAGTAGTTCTGAAATTTTATATTTGAGTTCCTTCAGAACTCTTGAGTGAATGCCATCTTGTCCTGGTGACTTACTACTGTTTAGTTTACCAATTTGTTCCGAAACCTCCTCTAATGACATCTCAATCTGGGACAGTTCCTCAGATTTGTCATCTAAAAAGAATGGTTCAGGTGTGAGAATCCCTCACATCCTCAACTGTGAAAACCGATGGAAAGAATTCATTTAATTTCTCTGCAATGGCCTCATCTGCCTTGAGTGCACCTTTAGCACCTCGATCTTCCAGTGGCCCCACTGATTGTTCGGCAGGCTTCTTACTTCTGATGTACTTAAAAATATATTTTCAAGTTTACTAGCATCAGCTGTGGTCTAGAAATAAAATAAATAAAATATAACAAATAACTATTTTTAAAAATATCTGGTCAGTGTTAATAACTATTTGCAGCAGCACATACTATTGAACATACTGCTCTGCATCAAACTCTTGAGAAATAAGGGTATAAGGATTTAGAGGTATATGATGGTAACAGCTAATTAGAACATGCAAACACTGTATTTAGGACTTTCAATATAAAAAAAAATGTATTTGAAGAGCTCCACAACTGAAAGGCTCCAGTCTAGAGGTGTAACTAAAAAAGATTCAGGAAGGTTTCCTTGGTGCCTCTTGTACTTGTTCAGCTAATAATTGGTGAAAATTCTACTGAGAAAATTGACTCTATTTTCTAATGTTCTCCTCTGCCCTGTCCTAGTTAAAATTCTATAACTTCTGCTCTAATTGCCCTATTGACTGGTTTGGCCACTTCACTGGTGCCATCATCTCATTAACATTAGAATTTGCTTTCTATTGAATATTAGCATACACTGTTTTCTGTACAGAAATTTAACCTTTTACTTCTCTTTGTTCCCCTCTGTCTTCCTTCCTTCCCCTGTATTGGAAGTTAATGTATGCAGTAACATTCCCCAGGAGTGTGAACATGTTTAACGTTATGAAGAAGACACCCTTTTTCATGCTGCACCCAATCCACTAACCCTGGCACCGCTGGTAAATCTTGTCCATGACTGTCATCCCCTAGCTCACGAGAAGATTCTTGGTGACCAATTTCCAGCCTAGGGAGGTAGGGGCTGGCTCAGGTAGCTCCCGGTCCAGTGCCGGGTGGAGCGACGGGTGGAGCCCCCCTTCGGGGAGGTTAACCCCCTCATCCCCACCCTTTCTGCCCGAGGAGCCCCCGCCCCATGGCCAAAGCCCCGAGCGCCCCCCCCCACACACACACACAGCCGGAGCCCCAAGCTGCCCCCTGCCCCTCTGCGGCCGGAGGGGCCCCCTCCCCCCGCCGGAGCTACGCTGTGCCTTCCCTCCTGAGACCCCCAAGCTGCCCCCGGGGAAAGCGCGCCCCTTGCGGAAGAACACGGAGCGTTTGTTATGCGCCATGCAGGTTCCGGGGCATCTGAGGAGGCGGTATGTGCTACTCAGCTTCCTGACTTCATCCGTCATCTCCCTGGACTCCAGGAAGCCTGATGAAGAACTGATGGACCCAGGAAGCTGAGTAGCAAATACCGCCACCTCCGCCGCCCCGGAACCTGCATGGGACAGAATAATAAGCAAAAACTTCCCGCGCAAACCGCCAAACCCCGCAAGCGGCGTCCGGCGGCCACAGCTCCACCAGGGGAGGCTTACCCTGCCCTGACCTATTGTACCCGCCACCTGTGCCTGGAGCAGCTCTCCCAGCTCTTTGCCACAGCCTGCCAGCAGGCGCCTTCTCTGACTGACCTTGCCGGCCGATGGGATGAGGGCAGCTTTGTCCAACTCCCCCCCTCTCCGCGTGTGTAACCGGCTGTGCTTCACTGTCAGGGCTCTCTTCTTCCCCAGATGGGAAGGTCCAATTGAACCATTCTTTGGGGATGTCTGATTTAGACAGTGTCAGGTAGTCTCTAATCCTCCTGCTGAGCGCCTCTACTTTTGGCCTCTACAGACTCCCTCTGTGCTCACTGTTCTGCTGGTCTCTCTTCTCTGGACCTGGACCGCTCCCTGCCTCCCGCTTTGGTGGCGTCCCCTGCTACTGGCCCAGTGGAGCCCTTGGACGCTTCAGTCTTCTCTCACTTCTCTTTCCCCCCCAGTGCCTGAAGTTCTCATGTGCTGCAATGAGGCCCTTAGGTGGACACAGTTTGACTCTACCTCCTGGGATTCTTCCTTTCCTTAGAAGAGGTTGGACCCTTCTTTCTAGCTACCATTCCCCTGTCCTATACCCTCCCTCTTCTCCCCCCCACCCACCCCTGCAGCTGGTCCTCTTGGAGGACTTTTCTTGGTTTTCCTGGTATTTCCTCTCTGTGGACCCCCTTGACACACACACACAAGCAGTGATGAGCTGCCAAAATCTTAACAACCGGTTCCCTCCTCACCCCACGAGGGGGTCGTGGCCCGCCCCCGCCCCCCAGGACTCCTGCCCCATCCAATCCCCGGCGTTCCTTGACGCCGCACCCTGGACCCCTGCCCCATCCACCCCCCTCCCCTGTCCCCTGACTGCCCCCAGAACTGGGCAGGAGGGTCTCGTGGGCCACCGTAGTGGGTGCCCACCGCCCCCACCCCTAAGAGCCAGAGGGACCTGCCGGGGGGCGAGGTGGGGAGTCCCGGTGGTGCTTACCTGCGGCAGCTCCCAGGAAGCATCCGGCAGGTCCCTCTGGCTCCCAGAGGCGGGGTAGCATAGCTAGGGGGAGAGCAGGGGGAGCGGCCGCTCCCCCCACTGATCACATCAAAAGTGGTGCCTTAGGCACCGACTCCATGGGTGCTCCGGGGCTGGCACACCCCGGGGAAAATTTGGTGGTGCAGAGCATCCACCAGCAGCTCCCCGCGCCTGGCCCCAGCTCACTTCCGCTCCACCTCCGCCTCCTCCCCTGAATGCACCGCCCCACTCTGCTTCTTTGCCCCCACCCCAGCTTCCCGCGAATCAGCTGTTCACGCGGGAGGTGGGGGGGAGATGAGAAGCAAGCGGCGGCTTCGCGCTTAGGCCCAAGGAGGCGGAGGCGAGCTGGGGCAAGGAGTGGTTCCTCTGCACGCCTCCCGAGTTACCTGCTGCGGCGCGGGTGGCCCTCCTCGCACCCCCCGCCCCCGCTCACCTCTGCTCTGCCTCTACCTCCCTGGGCCTGAGCACAAAGCCACCGCTTGCTTCTCAGCCCCCAGCCTCCCACGTGAACAGCTGATTCGCAGGAAGCTGTGTGGGGAGGGAGGGCACAGAGAAGCAGAGTGGGGCGGCGCGTTCAGGGAAGAAAGCGGAGGTGAAGTGAGCTGGGGCCAGGAGGGGAGCTGCCGGTGGGTGCTCTGTACCCACCAAATTTTCCTCGTGGGTGCTCCAGCCCCGGAACACCCATGGAGGCGGCGCCTAAGGTGCCACTTTTGGCCAGCTGTTACCAGCTGTTAAATTTAGAAGCCCTTTTAGAACCGGTTGTCCCGCGAGGGACAACCGGTTCTAAAAGGGCCGGACAACAGGTTCTAAAAGGGCTTCTACATTTAACAACCGGTTTCAGTGAACCGGTGTGAACCAGCTGCAGCTCACCAGTGCACACAAGGGGAAAAATGTCCAGGGGAAGAAAATGTCAAAATCCTCCTCAATGTCATCCCCAGGTATAGTTTTTACATCAATATGTAGAGAACTTTAGATTTCAAGGTAGTAAAATAACAATAGTGTTAATATTATTGCTGTCTGCAGTGTTGTTGCAGCCATGTTGGTCCCAGGACATTAGTGAGATAGGGTGGGGGAGGTAATATCTTTTTTGGACCAACTTCTGTTGGTGAGAGAGACAAGCTTTCGAGGTACTCAGAGCATACACAGAGATCTTCTTCCAGATCTGAAGACAAGGTCTGTGTAAGCTTGAAAGCTTGTCTCTCTCTCTCACCAACAGAATTTGGTCCAGTAAAAGATATTACCTCACCCAACTTGTCTCACTAATATTACTGCTGTAAAGTGAGAAAGAATGGATGATTCAAGGGGCTGGTAATGGGGTATGGAGACTTTTACTTCTAAGTCTTTGAACTGATTCTGGTCCAGGTGAGAAGTCATCTCTCCATTGGTTTCCCATATAAAAATGTGAGGTATCAAATTGACTCTTGTACAGTATTCCTTCCTCACCTTCACTAAAGGAGAAGTAAATGACACCTAAATGAGATCCTTCTTCTCCTCCCATATTTCAGTTTGCTTCACTTGGTTTTATTTCTTGTGTCTTCAGTTTAGACATGGCTTATGCTTTTTACATCTCATATTCCCCTTCATGTACTTTTAGCCTTCTTTTAATGATTTCTATATATATTCTTCACAGGACTTTCAGGGGTATAACTCTAGGGTAGTGCAGTTGAACGTACATTCCTAGTGCTGCATTTCTGCAGCAATGCAAAGCTTGCCTACCCTCTGACTCATAAACCCTTTTCTCAAGTGTATCAATTGTTGTTCTCACCTGGTTATTTCTCATTATTGTTCGTAATCAAAACATTAAGGATTGAATGAACATGGAGGCCATGAACTACCCTTTCACCTCAATGGGTGGTTCCTTCAATACAGGGCAACTTGGTGGGTCAATGTGGAGAAAGCTTATATTATGACTGACTAGTGTTTTTCTAGAGTAAATATACTGCCGTCAAAAATTGTATTCTGCCCACAAACTAATCTCACTTTAAGACCCTGCACTGTGAATTTTAAATAAGACTAGGAACTTGTAATGCATGATGTTACCTAGCAACCATTATGCTGCTGTTTAGCAGCAGATTTTTAAGCTTCAGAATGATGTAATGTTGTGGGTGCTTTACTGTTAGTTCTTTGACATATTCAGTGAGCAATAAATAAAGAGCCTGAGGCAAGAAGAGGTGAATTTATTAGTTCCTTTATTGCTCTTCTGTGTCAGTGTCACATGCTTTCTAAATCTGAACAACAGAATGGCAGGAGTTCTTTTTTACATTGGGAAGTGAAAAAGAGTCAGGACTGGCTTTCCTGGTGCTTCTCTTAGTCTTCAAGTATTCAGTCTCTCGGACGTGTTTGTACCTTTCTTTTTTATAAAAAATTCTTCTGCCTTAATATAATCTCAAAAGAAAACCAATCCATAACAGGGGCACTGTACTAACTTTTCTTTCTGTGTGAGTGATCAAACTGCCTTCATAGTTTCACATCTTAGCTGAATACAGCACTGGCTTGCATAGATTCTGCCAACAGTGAAAGGCAGACCAAAGTAACACATACGTTTGTCATTTTTGAAATCCTGTAGTAGTAATCAGGGTGGTGATAGATTGTTGTTTTGTTTTGTGGTCTCACATAATATCCTTGAGATGTGAGTTGTTTTCTTTCTTTAAACTGTTTGTCTCTTCAGTAGACAAGAAACAGATACTACAGTTCGGCGAGTCTGTTTCAAAGAATTGCAGCAGGCAGACATTAAGGTTAATGCTTACAGTCATAGCCATTCCTAGCCTGACCAGCTACCCACGTCCACAGATAGACTGGTCTATGTCAGAGTATGTCAGTTTTCCCCACAATGGGACAAACTATGTTTATACTTACCAATGAAAGTGTCAGGATTCCTTCCTCACTCTGAACTCTAGGGTACAGATGTGGGGACCCACATGAAAGACTCCCTAAGCTTATTTCTACCAGCTTTTAGGTTAAAACTTCCCCAAGGCACAAAGTCTTTGCCCTTGGATTAGGTGAATGCTAACATCACCAAGTGATTTAACAAACAATCAGGGAAAGGACCACTTGGAGTTCCTCTTTCCCCAAAATATCCCCCCAAGCCCTTACACCCCCTCTCCTGGGGAGGCTTGAGAATAAACAAGATGAGCACAAACCAGCCTTAGATTTTTAATAGCCCCAAAAAACCAATCAGATTCTTAAAAAACAGAACTTTATTAGCAGAACAAAAAAAGATAAGAGAACAACTCTGTAAGATCAGAATGGAAGATAATCTTACAGGCAGTCAGATTCAAAACATAGAGAATCCCTCTAGGCAAAACCTTAAGTTACAAAAAGACACAAAAACAGGAATACACATTTCGTCCAGCACAACAAATTTCACAAGCCAAAACAAAGAAAACCTAATGCATTTTCTAGCTAGATTACTTACTGACTTTACAGGAGTTGGAGGGCTTGCATCCTTGATCTGTTCCTGGCAAAGGTATCACACAGACAGACAAAAGCCTTTCGCCCCCCCCAAAAATTTAAAAGTTCTTGTCCCCTCATTGGTCATTTTGGGTCAGGTGCCAGCCAGGTTACCAGAGCTGCTTAACCCTTTATAGGTAAAAGGACTTTGTCTCTGGCCAGGAGGGATTTTATAGCACTGTATACAGAAGGTGGTTACCCTTCCCTTTATATTTATGACAGAAAGCTATACAGGATGCAGGGGAGGGAGGGAGAGAGAGTACTTGCCTATCAGGGAGGAGATAAAAATAATCACTTACTATATCAGAAGACGTTTACTCCCTGTTTGGGCAGCAATACTCTTTAAGGAAGGAGTGTGGTGCAGGGCCATGGAGGACAATTAGAAAGAAAGAGAAGAACAGAGAATGCTTTTCAACACTGAAAAATGATTTCTGAAACCAGGCAAGCCTAAAACAGTTTAAAGGCTTATATTTTGTGAAATCAAGCTTTTGCTGGCACAAATCATATCCATTTAGATTATTTAGGTATGCAGTTAGCTGTTTGTTCTACTTTATTTTACTGATTCTACCTTGTAGGCTTATGATTCTACAGATCTGTAATAACAAAGACTGCTTTGACACAATGAGATTGTCTGGCTGACACATGGCAATGATTTACATATGATAGCCGAACTATTGAGAGATCTGTGCATAGGTCACAGAACTGAGAGTTCTAATCCTGGCTATGACATTGAGGCTATATCTTCGCTGTAGAGTTAACTCAGGTGATTAACATCTGGGTTAGTCAGCCACAGTGAGAGCAGCCACACTTGAGTTACTGAATCCTCCCTGAAGCTACACTCACCCATGTGTGTCACTAGGATTTTGGGGGCATATTCCTGGGGTCTTTGTGCTGCAGTAAACTGAGCCACCCTACGATTCTTTCTGACTGAACTGTAGGAGAACTCATGTGTCCTTCTGGGCACATAGGGGGGAATTGTGGGAAGGCACTGGAGGACTGTCAGCAATCAGGTGGTTTAGCCTGTGTCCTCACTGCAAAGGGAGCTTGTTAGCAGGGTGAGGGAAAACAGAACCTGGGCTCTAACCCATACTTCCAGCAAGTTGAAAGCAGTACTAAATTTCAGGTAAGAGGTTTTCATGTGTAGATGGGAGGGGGGCTAGGAGCAACACACAATTAAGAACCTGGGCTAACCCTCCAGTGGAAACATACCCTGATTTTCTCTATTGCCTTGAACAAGTGATTTGACACCTTTACCTCTGTTTCCTCTTTGGGAGAATGGCAATAATATTAATGACTTACCTCAAAGAAGGGTATGGAAATTAATTACTTAATGTTTGAAAATCACTTTCCAAATGCAAAGTATTTTTATTATTTGTTTCTGTTTCTTGGGGACCTGGAAGTGCTTGACTTTACTTCAAATGGAGGAGGCAACTAAGAAGGCCAAGTTGCTGGTCTGGGGCCTAGCCTGTTACGAGAAACCATAAGGAAGTTTGAGCTGCAAGTTCTACAACAATACTGTCTGTGAAAAATGTGTAGATGCAGATGGGGCACTGCAAGTAAAATGATCTCAAGGAACACACTGATGTGGACACAGTGGCAAAATGAGTTCAGACATATGCATGAAATTAAGTGGCAGGCTGCAACTTTTATTAAACTGTAACACAAGAGAGGGACACTACCTGCCCATCTCCCATACTCTCCTGTACCAGGCATTTAATTGGTTCCGGTGTTGGGGTTACAGGGCTCCCTACTATATAACCCATAACACTGACAGGCTGGCCTTACAGGCCCTCAGACTCCATGAGACAACAGAGTCCTCTACTCGTCCCACAGCTGTCTTAAGCCAAGGTTCCAGAGTAGTCAGTGCATTGCTCATGTGTCCTTGCTGGCCAGCAGGGCAAGTTCTTGGAATCTGTCATTCTGAAATCAAGATAAAGCATTGGCAGCACCCTTATTCACTCCTGAGACATGAACTTCATGGAAAAGGATGTTAAATAACAAGCAGTGTAAAATGAAGGCCCTCACCAGCCTCAGTAGCCAAGCAGGCTTAGCTAACTGTTTATTTACAGTATGGCCAACACATTGGCTGTCGCACCAGAAACGGACATTTTAGTTCTGAAAGATTGCTCCTCACATAGTGACTGCTGCCAGTATAGGGAAACACTCAAGGAAGGTGATGTCGCCTGTAATCCCCTGAGCTACACAGCTTTCTGGCCACCTTTGTGCACACCACTGTCCTTGACAGTAAACCCCAAAACCTATACCTCCCAAGGCATCAGATTGTATCTGCAGGTCAGTCTTGAGCAACCAGTCTGAATGCCATATTGAAATCCCATTAGACTTTTCCAGGAATCTATCCCACACTTCTAAGTCTTTTGTAATTTCCTGTGTCATTCTGACAAAGTGGTGGGGTTTTCACACTGCAGAGGAGGCCGATGCCAGACAGGCACAGAATACCTGATCAGGAGCCAACACCTGGCATGCAAAGTTTAGATGCCCCATGATCACCTGTAGTTTCATCAGAGTAATTTTCTTTTCCCCTTTGAGAACCTGTATCCTAACCACTTCCAACTTCTCTGTAGAAATACCCCAACTGTGTCCAGTTTGATGCCCCAGTATATTAAACTTTGGGTAGGGCCTTCTGCTTTTTCCACGGCAAGAGGAACTCTGAGACGCTTGGCTAGGTTCTGAAATGCCTGAAGCATTTACTCACATTTGCTTGTCCCTAACCTACCTGCAAATAAGAAGTCATCGAGACAGTGCACCATGTGAGGCAGTCTCATGCACGATTGCCCACTCCAAAATGGAGCCGAATCTTTCAAGAGCAGCACGTGACACTGAGCACCCCCGGGCATGTCTTTATCAAAATAGCAATGGCCTTCAAACTGAAACCCAAGCAGGTTAAAGTCCATGGCCTGCACTGGAAGCAACCGGAATGAAGACTTGCTGTTGCATTTTGCCAACAGAGTCCCAAGGCCACTCTCCCTAACCATAGCTACCTCAACATCAAACGATGAATATCTCACTGAATGCTACTTACTGATGAGTCCCAGAGGTAGGACAGGTGTATTCCCCCTTTGCCTTCTTCAGTACCACACCTAGGAGAGATATATGCAATTCTGGCATTGGATTACGCCAAAAGGGGCCTGCCAGTCTACCTCCTGCCACCTCTGTGGTGATCTTTGCCCTTACTATATGCTCAAAGCCTTTAACAGACTTCAAGTTCTCTTTCTAGCAGTGACAAGTCATGCCCTTCATAAGGGATTTGAAAACCAGCCAAAAATCCATTCCATAAATAAGCAGAATTTTTTTCCTTAGGGTAGTCCAATAACAAGTTCAGTAACACCTGTATCTTAATTGGAGAAGGAGCCTTTTCCATGATTACTGCCCCCACTGCTGCTTAGCTCTGGGACCTTGCAGACACCCTTTCTTACTGCCCAGTTGGAACTGCCCTTTCCCCCCATAACAGGAGAATGCACTATACTGACCCCTGCACCTCCTACAGCAGTGTTTGTACCTGCATTAGGAACAAAGACATTTCCCATTGTTAAATGCAAAGCACACATTGGCTTTTATATCTGCATTTTGAAGCTGAGGTTTTGGCACTGGCAACCTGCTGTCTATGAATGCCAGCTGGTTGGGGCGATAAGGAGTCATACTCTCCAGCCAAAGTTCCTAGTCTATTTTACTCCAGGGTAAATCAGGCTTTTCTGACACCCTCTGCCTAAATTCTCTGTCATACCTTAACCATGCTGCTCCACTATATGTAGCATGAGCCCTCCTTATTAAGCCCTCGCACTGAAACAAGGAAATACACCTCTCGGGGCTCCAGACACAAATTATACTCGCATAAGTGCAAAAGGCTGTGGGTCAGTTCTCAAGAGTTTGAGGCACCTTAGGTCTGCGGGGTTTTTCCTCCTTGTTTTTGTGCTTTTTGCCACCTTATTCTGTCTGCTCTTCCCTGAAAAGCAAGGTAAATAAATCCACAAATTCCCCTTCCAAATCTCTTCTTTAACCCCATTAGACAGATTATTCCCAAATGGGCAATGGGATGCTGCATAGTGTTTCCTGCCTGTATTTTGCTAGGTATGATGCCACCTGGCTATGAGTGCGGGACCCTCCCTAATTGTGCCGTATTCCTCTGCAGGATATCGGTCCCACCCCAAACCTGTGACAGTGCTACCCCCTTGTCTGAGAGGTGCCCACTTTTATCAGGAAGGCTGCCCAATCTACTGGCCCATCAATGCCAATGAGTTTGCCAGGACAGCCCATATCCCTTGAACGGGAGTGTCTGAAGGAGGAGGGACCTGGAGAGCCAGCACTCTGAGGTTCACAATCCCCTCCTTCAGTGTTTGAGGGCTGCTGCTGAACCTCACTGCTGCATCCTGAGGATGCCTCTGGGACTCCTGGCAAGTTATGGGAGTGAGGTGAAAGCCCAGGACCACTCAATCACTCCTCATCATCTCCATCCACTTCTATGAGGCTCAGCCCCTCACTATGCTCAAAACCAGACCCCAAATCCATCCCATGAACCTCCTGTATGAGGTGTTCTGGATCCCAACCAGGAAGGACACACTCTTATGACTCACCACCCTCTGCAAAATGAACTGTCCCTGCCGAGGTCCCAGCTCCTGCCCAGCTGTTCCCCACAACTTGTGACTTTCCTCCTGTGCCTGTTGCAGGCCATTGGTCCTTGCCCGAGCTCCATTCATGCAAAGACTGAGCACATCCTTCCCCACAGGGCTGAACTCCCAAGCCCACAATTCTCTGACAAAGCTTCTCGAATGAGCCCTCACCCACCTCTGAGGCCACCACTCTCAGTGCCTCCATTAAGGCAGGGCTGAATCCCTCCCTGCCTGTGGGATGGCACCCCTATTACCACTGCCCTGACTCCTGCTGCCTCACCCCAAGGGAGGGGAGGAAGGGACTGTGTGGTCCTGCCTGGCTCCTTCAGAGCAGCTCCTGGAGCAAGCACCTGCAGGGAGCTGGCCTGACCCTTGGCTGAAGCCAAGTGAACCCTTCCTCTCTGCCCACCAGAAGCCAGACATGCAGGACACAAGGAGCCGTGTGCTCCCGCATTGGGGCAGGAACAAGGACCGTCAGGAACCCAAGGTCCCCCCAGCCACAATAGGAGCACCACGTGATGCCTCCCTGGTGAGTAGTGGGAGGGGAGGAGGATGAGACTCCCTCCCTACTATTATAAATGCACTACATGAACCCTGGGATCCCCACCTGGTGGGTGTGGTGGGTAGGAGCAGGTCCTGTTGGTCTGGTTCCAGCAGGGCTGCCTGGACGCACAGAACCAGGGCCCTTCCCGCCACCATAATGGTGCTGCGCGATCCCTGGCCCCCTCCCTTTCCAGCAAGAGGAGTGGGGAGGGCCACATCAGGAAACTCTGCTCTAGCCAGGCCACTCACAGCTCCATCGTGTGTCCCCCAGTCTGGACTGGGAAGGCTTTGGCTGCAGGCCCAACCTGGACTGACCTTTTTGGGACCCGGAGGTCCCAGCAGACTTCTGCTGCCCCCCTTCAATCAGGGAGGGCTGATGGGTGGCCTGGATGGCATCCTCCCTAAGGGGGCTCCTTCTCAGCGAGGAGATCCCTCATGCTGGGGGACGGGGGACATGCCCTCCATCAGAGGAGGGGCCCCAGAATCCTCACCCATCTTCCTTTGCATCCTGAGGAGGATGACGACTGCTAGAAAGAAACCCTTTCCCTGCTAGAATGGAACCAAAAGAGGCTCCACATGACCTCTGGGATGGGCTAAATCATGGGAGCTGTGGAATGCTGGCCAAGGGTGTAGGAGACTCGCATGGGAGGAGCTACTTATTGTCCCTTGGCAAGTGTCTCCCTCCCTTGCTGCTGGCACTGTTCCCCTTTCACCACCAGTCCCATCAATTTCCCCCAGCCATTGATGTGGGTGGGTGACATGCCTCCTCTGTGCATGTGACTGTATGGAAGAGGGGCAAGGAAGACTGTCAAAGACACCATGCACCCCTTTCTTCCCTTTAATATTAATGCAGTAACTATCCCTAAACTGGCAGAGAAAATAGATTAGATTAAAATATTTAAAGAAGTAGAGCACAAGTAAGAGAAATGCAATCAGATATACATTTTATCACATACTTCACACTAAACTCTGACATTTCTGTAGTTCAAATTATAGGCCTTAACCACAGTCCTCTGAAGTCAATAGAAACACTCCCATTGAGTTTGTATGAGGTCCTACATTAATGCAATATAGACAAAGACTGCTCAAGGAAAAAAGGTCAAGGGTGGGTGGGACTGCAAAAATATGGCAAAGTAAAATGGTGTGACAGGTTTCAGAGTAACAGCCGTGTTAGTCTGTATTCGCAAAAAGAAAAGGAGTACTTGTGGCACCTTAGAGACTAACCAATTTATTTGAGCATAACCAGTGATTCTATAACGTAATATACAGTTTGTATTGTTTCACCCAGTAATACTGTGAATCTTGTGTTTGGAGTGGAAGTATTCTAATTAGGTAATCAGTAAATGGTGACCAAATAAACTAAAAGTTTTGTTTTTTCTTAAATTTTACTCCCCTGCCCCCAATCAAGAGGTTAAATAGATTGAAGGTTTTTCCTGAACTCTATTGAAGCAAATGCATCCTCTGGGTCCATACATACCGGGGAAAATCATATCATAACTATTTTTTCTGTCAGGTCAATCTGGGGATTTAATTTATGACCAACATGACTCTTCTCTGTATCTCAGTTTCTTAAAAAAGCAGACATTTACAGCAAGACAATATTTTTTTTCTTCTGTGACACCTTTTAAATAAATTTTCTGCTTCTGTGCTCTCTTGTTCTTGAGATGGAGTGAGCCATCCCCTCATGGACCAGGGGCTTGAAATTTTGAAACACATTCCTTTTTAGTGATCCTACATAAATTCCTTCCTTTAAAACATTAATCATGTTACTTGTTAATATCTCAAACACCAGCAGGTGATCTGGAACTGAAAATGTCGACTTTTATTTAGGATCTACCATAAGGTCTGCTATAGTTAAATTGTTAAAGTAAAACTCAGTTTGAATTATAGCTGTAAAACTGTTTTATCGTAATATAATTCTAGTGAAAATATCATAAAACATTATCATCTTTTAAATTTAGATTTTAGTCCAATTTCTTCACATTTTTATTCCAAACTCATCTTACGATACTTTATAATAATTTAATTACAGCTATAAAAAGTGCATTATTCTAGATATAATTCCTTGTGTCATAACACATTGCGATTATTTTTATATTTAGGATTTTTTAAAACTGCATTTTCTCCATGTTTCTGCTAATAACAACTCTCATGCATTTTCACAGTGCTGAATAATCTTCCTCTGCTTTTGTGCCACTGAATTCCAAAAATCAATCTCATTTTCAAAGAACTGGGACCAACAGTGTAGATCTGGGTTGAATAGCATGGATTCCAACTCCATTTTTAACTGGGGAGAAAGGTAAGGTGACTATGGTTCTGATTCTGCTGTCACTTACATGTGTAGGAATCAGGGTTAACTCCACTGAAGTCAATGGAAATACGCCAATGTAAAACTAGTAAAAATGACTGCAGAATCAGGGCCCATGACTCCTGTTCAGTGTACAACATATAGTCCCATGTCAGGGAAACCCAGGTCTTTGGTTCCATAACAACTAAGGGGAACAGGATAACTATAAGTATTTAAAAGGTATCAAGAGCATAGTGAATAACTGTAGTGATCATTTAGTGCTTTTCATGAAGAGATCTCAATGTGCTTTACACTAGTAGTTAAATATCATTCTCCGCATTTTACAGGTGGAATTGTTTAGGGTTATATAAGGAATTTGGTGTAGGGAAACCAAGATTAAAGGGATGAAATGAAAGAGATAAATCTAGTTTGAATATCAGGAAACACTTCCTGATGATTCGAGCTTTTAAACAGTGTAATAGTGTCCTGAGAGCTTTGGTGGAAGTCCCTTTGCTAAAGCTTGCTTGGCAGAGACTAGAACAGCAGTTCTCAAACTGTGGGTCAGGACCCCAAAGTGCCATTGCTTCCAGAGTGCATGAATCTATAAACATCACAGTTTCTCTTCTCTAAGCTTTAAATCAGAAAGGAGTTTCTATGACGCCCTTGAGTATCTCCTGTATTGATGTTTGCATAAATATAGTTGATTAAATGTATTTGGTAATTGTAAGCAGTAATATTTGTGTAGCTATTAAAAGTATTGAATGCTTTTGTCAGGGCTGAAACCTAATGCAGACACATGTAGATTCACTTTGTTGTTCATTAAAAAAGCAATAACCTTTGAAAGATTTGCACAGTACCTCAGCACCTGATAATGAACAGTCTTATGTATTAGCTTGTTTCTTTCTATTATCAGGAAACCAATACTTTTTCCTAAGTTGTGCAGTGAAACAAGAATTGATTATCTACAAATTTATGGGACAGATGTGGCCAAAAATAAGCTAGCACAGGGAAAAAATGGCCTTTTAGAGAGTGCTCATATACTTTTAATAGGGGCATTCCATCTGTGACACAGCTGATTAGAAATAGTAAATGTTGTTATAAAGAACTGCACAGTAGGTTGAAGAGAGACCTGAACTCTGCTGGATTAACTAAGGTGAGCTGCTCATTAGATAGGATGAATTGAGAGCACTCACTAGATAAACTGGAAACATAAATTCCTTCTCTCTGATGATTTACAGACCAATCTGGTAAGGTGTATTGAATATCTCTTCGATAGGTGTTGAGTGGCTTCATCACCTGCTGAAGACACAGTCAGCCAGATCCTGAGCCATGCAATGACTGCTTTATACTACTACAGTGGCACAAAGCAGCCTTAAACTTGGCTTGAGGATCTTCCCTATATAGGGGGATATTTAAGTGATGTAGTGGCTCCAATACTATCTCCTCTCCTTGCCCGCAGAACAGAGGGATGATCAAGGTTCAGGGGATCTGGCTGGTGTTGCATCCCTATACCCAGCAACCCCCAGTTTAATTATGTTATTCTGAGGGTTAAGTAAGACACAAGTAGTGCATTGAATCATAGAATATCAGGGTTGGAAGGGACCTCAGGAGGTCATCTACTCCAAGCCCCTGCTCAAAGCAGGACCAATCCCCAACTAAATCATCCCAGCCAGGGCTTTGTCAAGCCTGACCTTAAAAATATCTAAGGAAGGAGATTCCACCACCTCCGTAGGTAACGCATTCCAGTGTTTCACCACCCTCCTAGTGAAAAAGTTTTTCCTAATATCCAACCTAAACCTCCCCCACTGCAACTTGAGACCATTACTCCTTGTTCTGTCATGAGCTCCCACTGAGAACAGTCTAGATTCATCCTCTTTGGAACCCCCTTTCAGGTAGTTGAAAGCAGCTATCAAATCCCCCCTCATTCTTCTCTTCTGTAGACTAAACAATCCCAGTTCCCTCAGCCTTTCCTCATAATTCATATGTTCCAGTCCCCTAATCATTTTTGTTGCCCTCCACTGGACTTTTTCCAATTTTTCCACATCCTTCTTGTAGTGTGGGGCCCAAAACTGGACACAATACTCCAGATGAGGCCTCACCAATGTCAAATAGAGGGGAATGATCACGTCCCTCAATCTGCTGGCAATGCCCCTACATATACATCCCAAAATGCCATTGGCCTTCTTGGCAACAAGGGCACACTGTTGACTCATATCCAACTTCTCGTCCACTGTAATCCCCTAGGTCCTTTTCTGCAGAACTGCTGCCGAGCCATTCGGTCCCTAGTCTGTAGTGGTGCATTGGATTCTTCTGTCCTAAGTGCAGGACTCTGCACTTGTCCTTGTTGAACCTCATCAGATTTCTTTGGTCAAATCCTCCAATTTGTCTGGGGCCCTCTGTATCCTATCCCTACCCTCCAGCGTATCTACCTCTCCTCCCAGTTTAGAGTCATCTGCAAACTTGCTGAGGGTGCAATCCACACCATCCTCCAGATCATTTATGAAGATATTGAACAAAACCAGCCCCAGGACCGACCCTTGGGGCACTCCACTTGATACCGGCTGCCAACTAGACATGGAGCCATTGATCACTACCCGTTGAGCCCGACAATCTAGCCAACTTACTTTCTATCCACCTTATAGTCCATTCATCCAGCCCATACTGACTGTTCCTGATCATTTTCCCCTCCTGTAAGTGCTTCAGAATTGATTCCTTGAGGACCTGCTCCATGATTTTTCCAGGGACTGAGGTGAGACTGACTGGCCTGTAGTTCCCAGGATCCTCCTCCTTCCCTTTTTTAAAGATGGGCACTACATTAGCCTTTTTCCAGTCATCCGGGACTTCCCCGGATCGCCATGAGTTTTCAAAGATAATGGCCAATGGCTCTGCAATCACATCCGCCAACTCCTTTAGCACTCTCGGATGCAGCGCATCCAGCCCCATGGACTTCTGCTCATCCAGCTTTTCTAAATAGTCCCGAACCACTACTTTCTCCACAGAGGGCTGGTCACCTCCTCCCCATGCTGTGCTGCCCAGTGCAGTGGGAGCAGAACTTGTTCGTGAAGACAGAGGCAAAAAAAGCATTGAGTACATTAGCTTTTTCCACATCTTCTGTCACTAGGTTGCTTCCCTCATTCAGTAAGGGGCCCACACTTTCCTTGACTTTCTTCTTGTTGCTGACGTACCTGAAGAAACCCTTCTTGTTACTCTTAACATCTCTTGCTAGCTGCAACTACAGGTGTGATTTGGCCTTCCTGATTTCACTCCTGCATCCCCGAGCAATATTTTTATACTCCTTCCTGGTCATTTGTCCAATCTTCCACTTCTTGTAAGCTTCCTTTTTGTGTTTAAGATCAGCAAGGATTTCACTGTTAAGCCAAGCTGGTCGCCTGCCATTTACTATTCTTTCTACACATCGGGATGGTTTGTCCCTGTAACCTCAATAAGGATTCTTTAAAATACAGCCAGCTGTCCTGGACTCCTTTCCCCCTCATGTTATTCTCCCAGGGGATCCTGCCCATCAGTTCCCTGAGGAAGTCAAAGTCTGCTTTTCTGAAGTCCAGAGTCCGTATTCTGCTGCTCTCCTTTCTTCCTTGTGTTAGGATCCTGAACTCGACCATCTCATGGTCACTGCCTCCCAGGTTCCCATCCACTTTAGCTTCCCCTGCTAATTCTTCCCGGTTTGTGAGCAGCAGGTCAAGAAGAGCTCTGCCCCTAGTTGGTTCCTCCAGCACTTGCACCAGGAAATTGTCCCCTACCCTTTCCAAAAACTTCCTGGGTTGTCTGTGCACCGCTTTATTGCTCTCTAAGCAGGTATTGGCCTTGTGCTGGCCCTCTGCACAGAGGTGAATGTCACTGTGAGAATAAACGAGGAGTACTTGTGGCACTTTAGAGACTAACAAATTTATTTCAGCATAAGCTTTTGTGGGCTAAAGCCCACTTCATCAGACGCATGGAGTGTAAAATACAATAGGAATATATATATGCAGAGAACATGAAAAAAGGGGGTTGCCATACCAAGTCTTAAGGAGACCAATCGATTAAGGTAGGCTATTGTCAGCAGGAAAAAAAAACCTTTTGTCGTGATAATCAGGATGGCCCATTTCAAACAGCTGACAAGAAGGTCTGAGTAATAGCAGGGGGGAAATTAGCATGGGGAAATAGTTTTTAGTTTGTGTAATGACTCATCCACTCCCAGTTTTTATTCAAGCCTTATTTAATGGTGTCCAGTGTGCAGATTAATTCCAGTTCCGTTGTTTCTCGTTAGAGTCTGTTTTCGAAGACTTTTAGGTCTGTAATTGAGTATCCAGGGAGGTTGAAGTGTTCTCCGACTGGTTTTTGAATGTTATAATTCTTGACGTCTGATTTATGTCCATTTATTCTTTTGCATAGAGACTGTCCAGTTTGGCCAATGTGCATGGCAGAGGGTGCCAGCAATGCCCATCCAGCAATAAGTCCATCCAGGTGAGAGTAGGTACATTTCTCTCATGTCTGGGGCTCCTGGCCAGTCCTTGTGCTGAGAGGCCGCTCTGGTATTTTCTTTGCTCAGATAGGGTGTGTTAACTAGGGATTGGCAGAGGATGTGGTGTTGGTATCCAAATCAATATAGGGTTTAGGGTTGTATCAAATATTGGTTTTAGGTATCAGTGTGGATTTGATTGGTGCTGAAATATCACAAGCTCATCTCATGAATTTCAAGGTATTTGTACTTACAGCACCTGTAATCAGGGCTCAGATGGTCACCTCATAATGAAATGCACTAGCTTGCATTATTTGATTGTAACTTCAGTTCCCCTGTGGTCAAGATGGAGTCTGTTTTGCAGGCAGCTCTGGCCAAGAGAAGGCATGTGCAGGAATGCAGCAGGGAAAATCCCTTCCACCCCAGGGGCACCTGTTCCAAACCCCCCAGAGTGAACACACACACACACACGCTGGAAAAGTACAATGGATATAAGAAAGGGAAATATTTATTTGCAGAGGGATGAGAGGAGAAAAACAAAAGGGGAAATATAGGGGAGCGGTAAAACACGGTTGCATCCAAACCAAGGCCGCACAGGCCCAGTGGTAGCACAGTCTGAAAGGGCAGACACCGAGCAATGTGTCTGCACACAAAGTTCAGGAGTCCTGAGCAAAGTTCCAGTCTAGTGGTGAGTCTTGGGTGCTCCTGGTCATCTTCGGTGCCCATGAACTTTCCCCAACAAACCCCTCTGGTGCCCTCTTCTGCCGCTCTCTGCAAAGCCATACAGAGCGACCACCTCCCCACTTGACTAGCTACAGCTTCCCTCCTTATTCCCAATGCAGAGTCACAAGCTCCTGTACTCACAACCCCATGCAGCTCTGGGTAGCAGTGATACGGGTCCAGTTCCTACCTGTCCTTCTTGGGCGATTCCTCCCTGGCACAGTGCTCCTCCTGGCTCCTGTCCTGGGGTGTCCCCGATTAGCCGCCCTGTCCTTCCCAGGCTTCAGGCAGGTTCTCAGCTGCTTCATTTTGTGAGGGCCTGCTTGCTGCAGCCCCTCTCTCCCCAGGCTCCAGAGCCACACACTGGAGTTTCCCTCCTTTCTGTCACTGCTCCCCCTCCCGCATTAGGAAAAAGATTTAAAGGGCCATGCTCTCTAAACCCAAAGGGGTTACACAATAAAATATAGGATTTATTTATTCAGAATAGCAAATTTCTTTCTTGTAATTTTCCAGAGATTACAACATGTATAACCTTGTGATGGGGGTCCCAGTGGGGGCCATCCAAGGTCACTCAATTAGGGTGAACTGCAAAGAATGGGACAGACAAACCCCAAAGCTGGTGGATAATTCGATACTTAAATTTACCAAGCCAGAATAAAACAGCTTCTTTATTACCTCACTGATTGCCCAAAAAACAATACAGTTTCCTCATCGGAGCCATTTGGTGTGTGTGTGGGGGGAAGGGGTGTGAAGCGATCATCCCAGAGAGCCTGCAGGCCTTCCTTTTATATGGCAAACCCACCAGACATTGCTTGCTATGGAAAGGGGGGCCCTACAGTTTGAAAGCATTGAAATGAATGTGGAAGAAGCAGAACCCCGCGTGCTCCTAGGGCTTACCATGGCTGCCTGCAAGCTGAATTCTGTTGCCCGGCCACATGTGATCGCTTACTCACACCAAAGTGACAGGCACTTCAGTATAAGAGGCAAAATGTGACCTTGAACAGAAAGAACATGTGCTGTGTACTATGAATTGCCTGTTTCACTGAGAAAGTGTCCCCTTTGTTCTTTAAAATGTATCTTTTAAAATACTACCCTCCCTTTTTCTCCTCCCGCAGGTGCAAATGTTTCAACGTGGCCCCTATCTACTCCGTCCCAGAGGCTGGTCCAGATTAGAAGGCGGAAAAAATGAACTCGGGGCGACATGTTCACCGAGCTCATGCAGTCCTCCCACACTGATAGGGACCAGCTGAATGCATGGAGGCAAACAATTGCGGAGACTGGTAAAGGGTTAGATGAACACAAAAAGAGGAGGGTTGCCCATGATGAGAGCAGGCAGGATGCTATGGTCAAGCTCATGGGGGAGCAAACTGACATGCTCCGCTGCATGGTGGATCTAATGTGGGAAAGGCAGCAAGACCACAGACTGCTGCTGCCACCCCTATATAACCACCCTCCCTCCTCCTCAAGTTCCATAGCCTCCTCACCCAGACGCCCAAGAACACGCGGCTGGGGGGGGGGGGGGGAGCCACACACTCAACCCCAGAGGATTGCACAAGCAGCAGAAAGCTGGCATTCTAAAATTTTGATTTGGTTTCTGGACTTGTCCTTCCCTCCTCCTCCACCCCCACCCCCCAGTACCTCCCCTCCCCGTCTACCGTCTGATTTCTTCAATGTGTTGTGCAACAAATAATAAAGAACGTTTTTTAAACAATTGTGACTTTATTTCCTTTCATATATATAGGAGGCGGGTAACTTCAAGAGAAACAAACACAACTGTCACACTGTACCCTGGCCAGTCATGAAACTGGTTTTCAAAGCTTCTCTGATGCGCAGCACTTCCTGCTGCACTCTTCTAATTGCCCCGTTGTCTGGCTGCGCGAAATTGGCCACCAGGCAAGTTGCCTCAACCTCCCACCCCACCATAAACGTCTCCTCCTTACTCTCACAGATGTTGTGGAGCACACAACAAGCAACCATTACAATTGAAATATTGGTTGTGCTGAGATCTAACCTAGTCAGTAAACTGCGCCTGCTTTCAAATGTCCAAACGTACATTCTACCACCATTCTGCACTTGCTCAGCCTATAGTTGAACAGCTCCTGACTACTGTCCAGGCTGCCTGTATACGGCTTCATGAGCCATGGCATTAAGGAGTAGGCTGGGTCCCCAAGGATAACTATAGGATTTCAACATTCCCAACAGTAATTTTCTGGTCTGGGAAGTAAGTCCGTTCCTGCAGCTGTTTGAACAGACCAGAGTTCCTGAAGATGCGAGTGGCATGCACCTTTCTCGGCCATTCCACACTGATGTCGGTGAAACATCCCTTGTGATCCACCAGTGCTTGCAGCATCATGGAAAAGTACCCCTTGCGGTTCATGTACTGGCAGCCCCGGTGTTCCGGGGCCAAGATAGGGATATGCGTTCCGTCTATTGCCCTGCCGCAGTTAGGGAACCCCAGGGCATTAAAGCCATCCACTATGGTCTGCACATTTCCCAGAGTCACTACCCTTGATAGCAGCTGGTCAATGATTGCATTGGCTACTTGCAGCACAGCAGCCCCCACAGTAGATTTGCTCACTCCAAACAGATTCCCGACTGTCGGGTAGCTGTCAGGCATTGCAAGCTTCCACAGGGCTATCGCCACTCGCTCCTCAACTGTGAGGGCTGCTCTCATTTTGGAGTCTTTGCGCTTCAGGGCAGGGGACAGCAAGTCACAAAGTTCCATGAAAGTGGCCCTATGCATACGAAAGTTTCTCAGCCACTGGGAATCATCCCAGACCTGCAACACTATGCGGTCCCACCAGTCTGTACTTGTTTCCCAGGCCCAGAATTGGCATTCCACAGCATGAACCTGGCCCAACCCCACCATGATCTCCCAATCGCCACATGCCCTGCTTCTAGGAACGTCTGTGTCCATGTCCTCACCACTATCGTAATCGCGTTGTCGTCACTTCCTCACCCGGTTTTGCAGGTACTGCACATATTGCTGGATAATGTGCAAGGTATTTACAATGGTCAAAACTGCAGTGGAGATCTGAGCGGGCTCCATGCTTGCTGCACTATGGTGCCTGCAGGGGTAATCCTGGAAAAAGGGCGCGAAACGTAGGAGAGCAGAGTGGCAGCGGAAGAGGTGCTGTTCGGTTCACGATAGCTGAAAGAAGGCGGGAAATGGTTGTCTTCTGTAGCTTTCATGGAGGCAGGAGCCCAGGACAGACAACATGGAGAAGCTCGGTAGCGTGGCAAGAGCAGGAGAGCAGATTTGGCAGCGGAAGCTGTGCTGCTCGGTTCACGATGGCCGAGCAGAGTTGGCAGCAGAAGCGCTCGATGAGGAAGAGAGAGAGTAGATACTTATAAAGATTACATAGAAAGACAAGAGGAAATGCGAGGTGGATTCATAGTACCAGGAGAGAAGCAGTGCACCGTACTACACCGTCTGCTGAAAGCAGTATGGTGTCTGCAGGCCAAGAAGGTGCGAAACGATTGTCTGACGTCGCTTTCACGGCTGGAGGAGCGACTGACGGCACACACCCAGAAACACTCACGAGAATGTTTTTGCCCCATCATGCACTGGGAGCTCAACCCAGAATTCCAATGGGCGGCGGGGACTGTGGGAACTGTGGGATAGCTACCCACAGTGCACTGCTCCAACATTCGATGCTAGCCTTGGTACTGTGGATGCACTCCACCGAATTCACACGCTTTTGTGGGGACACACAAAACTGAATTTTTAAAATCGCTTCCGAAAATTCGAATAGAATAATTCTGAAATAATTTTGTACTATAGACATACCCTTGGATGCAAACCTATATTGTTAGTTAGAAGTGATACTAATTGTGTGTATTTCAAAGTTCTAGCCTATTTAGTAAGAATGGCCCTCAATACCATTCGCATACCTTTCTAACATGACTTCAAAAGTGTGCTTTGGGTCATTCAGCCTGCAAGCCGTTTAACCCTTTCTGGCCATGTATTATACTTTGCATAAGATTAGTTGCAATTATATAACAGTGGCAGTATTAATGATTTCCATGGTTATATTTTAATTAGACAATGTCACAAACTCCATAGGATTGTTTGGGATTTTTTTTTTCTGTATCATTTTACAAGTATTCTTTTTTCAGTGTTTTTCCTGAGGCTCATTTTTTCCCTTATATTTTTACTTCAGATCTATATAATTAGTTTTGGCAGGCTAAACTGAAAATAAAAGGAAATTAATAGATGCCTTGAAGGCACATGTTGTGCAATTCCTCTGTTCCAATTAGAAAGATTTCTCAAGGACTGGTCTTCCAGAGGTAATTATGGGCCAAAGGTTGAGTTCTCTGTTTTAATGAGCTGCTCTGGATGCTTCTCTCAGCTAACATAGAAGTACAGAATGTATTCAGTAGTTCTAATTATTTAAAGTACTCCTCCCATTTATCTTAAGTCAAATTAGTTTGATACAGTAGAAGCAGTAATACTATACAAGGGCAGCCACTAAACCCTTAACAAAGTCGTTCCATGTTAGTCTGAATACATGTTTTTATGAAGCATGTTTAAATCTCTCAGAAAGGGCATAATTTATAATATAATGAACAGGAATCTTTAGTTGTGTTTTGCTATTTGGTATCCTTGTTCAAACCCAGTTTTTAAAGTTCAAAAAAGGGAAATGTAGTTGGTGGACTCAAATATAGCCCAAACTGGATGGCATTGTAATTTGCTACAAATGATGACAAGTTTTAATATTAGTAAAAGAAAAATACAGGGATCATTACTGTAAACATAACACAATATCTTATTTTCATCTATTCACATCAAAGTAATAAAGGGCTTATTACCATAGCCTGAGGGGATGCTTAATGGGCCAAGCATCAGGTCTGAAGGAGCTAGACTGCTTGAGACCAGAGGTTTAAATGCTGAGCTACTTATGCTTTTGAGGTGGATACTTAGAGTTCTGTGCCATACTAAGTGTGGCCTTTTGGGTAAGACCTTATGACATAAGATCTTGTTTGCTCTTATCCAAAAAACCACATGAAGTCATGTTAGAAAGGTATGCGAATGGTATTGAGGGCCATTCTTACTAAATAGGCTAGAACTTTGAAATACACACAATTAGTATCACTTCTAACTAACAATATAGGTTTGCATACCAAGGGTATGTCTACAGTACGAAATTATTTCAAAATTATTCTATTCGAATTTTCGGAAGTGATTTTAAAAATTTGGTCTTTTGTGTCACTTACTGAGAGATTTAAACATGCTTCATAAAAACATGTATTCAGCCTTACATGGAATCACTTTGTTAAGGGTTTAGTGGCTGCCCTTGTATAGTATTACTGCTTCTAGTGTATCAAACTAATTTGATTTAAGATAAATAGGAGGAGGAGTTTAAATTATTTAATCAACTCCCTGCTCCCTGGCTCCTCCGCTAGGTGTAGCCTGGGCAGTTAATTGGCCTACTAGGCCACATTAACCCCTTCCAAAACCATGTGGGGGTGGACACCCCATCCCATTAGCCCTGAGCATTTAATCTCCATCTAGGGTTGTTTTTGGTGTATTGGGACTGTCTAACTTCAGTTCTAAGGGGAACATGATATAAAGCAGTAATTCTAAACTTTTTTGGGCTCAGGACCCATTTGTAAATGTTATGGCCCATCGTAATCCAGTAAATAGTCTGGGACTGGCAACCCTGGGATGGTTTCGGTTGGGTCCTGCCCCCGGGGGGGGGGGGAAGGGGATTGAGTCCTGCTCAGCACTTACCCCACACTGGCATCTCCTGCAGCTCTTGTGTTGTGGGGCTGACTGGGCTTGGGTCTTGGCTCCTGGTATTGCAATTTCCAGGGTTGCAGCACCACTCCCCTGCCCACCTAACTGGACCAAATTTGTGTGAGTGGAGCTGTGACCTGGCTCATGGTGTTGCAGTGCCACTCACTCAAATTTGGCCTACCCAGACTCCTGTCACCATAATGGCTGGGAAACTTGAGTGGCTCTGGGACCCCAGGATTGCAGTGCCTGGAGCAGGGAGGGAAGCCCAGCCAGCCCTGGGGGACAGGAGCCATAGGAGCTGCTATGTGATCCTCTGAAACATTCTGGCAACCCAATTTTGGGTTCCAACCCAGAGGTTGAGAAACCGTGATATAAAGTATCTATGGTTCCTGTGGAAGGAGTTATGGCTATGTGGACTAGAGTGAGATTTTCAAAGAATGCTTACTTCTCCTTGGAGCTGAGGCTTGGGGATAGGAGGGTAGCCAGATAGCCACCTTTGCCTCATACATGCTGTTTTCAGGCAGGGACTTGACAAAATGATCCATTACCTGTTTTTCTTCAAGAGTCTTAATGAGGAGAAAGTGTTGTCCCTTGATAGCACAGTGAAGGTAGGGGAAAGGCTTCCCTATCTGCTGCTACCTGCCACAGTTTCTCACCATGAGTGCAGTCACAAGGATTGTGGGACTGGGGTTATGACAAAAAATCATGGCTAATTTGGAGGATTCAAATGGAGAAGCTTTGAAAACCTCTTAGCAGACAATCAATATAACTCCTATTCTCTATGCTGTCTTCAGATAAGAGTTTGGTGGTTACTTTCTATTGTAAACAGCCCTGCTTCTTTTTACTGAAAAATGTATAAAAAAGAAGACCTTTAACAGGATGTTACGGGGTTTACAAGTAGCAGGTAAAGTTTTAGTAGAAAACTGTAAAACGTGGATGCTTTGAAATGAAAATGCTTTCATGAATTCACCACCAAAGAGTTCTGATGGCAGCACTGTACAGGGCATATTTTCAGTAGAGAACTGCAGAAGTTAAGACCTGTTTTGACACCCCATTTTTTAATCTGAAATTCAACTCTCTGTAAAATTCTTTCTGCATCTTCAGTCAGTCATTGAGGGTGAATTTGAGACTGCAGTATTCCAAAGCAATTGGTCAGGCATTTCATATAGGATCTTTAATGCTTTGCCTAGGAATCCTCTGGTGTGTAGTTCTAAGTGCATTTGTTCTGCATGTTAATCATATCTATAAACTCTATTATAGGAAAATAAGGGATACTACTAAAGTTGATCAGGGACAAAGGACCAATATGACAAGGACATTGTGACAGAAAAGTGGTAATGAGCCACTAGGTTTAACAATCTGGGATTTTAATTTGGAAAGTGATGCAATATTCATTTGGATATTTACGTCTTTATTTGCTTCTAAAATGCTAGGGTTAAATGAGCGATAACAAGAACATATGGGTGAGAGAAGTTGAAAGAGAGTTCACAGGAAACCAAGGAAGAGAGAAAGAGCAGGACATGGGGAGAATTCTAAGGTGAGTTAAGATTCACTGTTCTTAAATGCACTGTTTAGCGCAGTGGTTTTCAACCTTTTTTTCATTTGCAGAGCCCTAAAAAATTTCAAATGGAGGTGTGAACTCCTTTGGAAATCTTAGCCATAGTCTACAACCCCTCAGGGGTCCATGGACCACAGGTTGAAAACCACTGTTCTATGAAAAGAACAGGAGTACTTGTGGCACCTTAGATACTAACAAATTTATTTGAGCATCAGCTTTTGTGGGCTACAGCCCACTTCATCAGATGAATAGAATGGAACATATAGTAAGAAGATATATGTACATACAGAGAACATGAAAAGGTGGAAATTGCAATACCAACTTAAGCGGCTAATTAATTAAGATGAGCTATTATCAGCAGGAGAAAAAAAACTTTTGTAGTGATAATCAAGATGGCCCATTTCAGACAGTTGACAAGAAGATGTGAGGATACTTGACATGAGGAAATAGATTCAATTTGTGTAATGACCCAGCCACTCCCAGTCTCTATTCAAGCCCAAATTAATGGTATCTAGTTTGCAAATTAATTCCAGTTCAGCAGTTTCTCATTGGAGTCTGTTTTTGAAGCATTTCTCTTGCAAAATTGCAACCTTTAAGTCTGTTACTGAGTAACCACAGAGGTTGAAGTGTTCTCCTACTGGTTTTTGAATGTTATGATTCCTGATGTCAGATTTGTGTCCATTTATTCTTTTGCGTAGAGACTGTCCGGTCTGGCCAATGTACATGGCAGAGGGGCATTGCTGGCACATGATGGCACATATCACATTCGTAGATGTGCAGGTGAACGAGCCCCTGATGGTGTGGCTTATGTGATTAGGTCCTATGATGGTGTCACTTGAATAGATACGTGGACAGAGTTGGCATCGGGCTTTGTTGCAAGGATAGGTTCCTGGGTTAGTGTTTTTGTTATGTGGTGTGTGGTTGCTGGTGAGTATTTGCTTCAGGTTGGGGGGCTGTCTGTACGCGAGGACTGGTCTGTCTCCCAAGATCTGTGAGAGTGAGGGATCATCTTTTAGGATAGGTTGTATATCTCTGATGATGCGCTGGAGAGGTTTTAGTTGGGGGCTGAAGGTGACGGCTAGTGGCATTCTGTTATTTTCTTTTTTGGGCCTGTCCTGTAGTAGGTGATCTCTGGGTACTCTTCTGGTTCTGTCAATCTGTTTCTTCACTTCAGCAGGTGAGTATTGTAGTTGTAAGAATGCTTAACAGAGATCTTGTAGGTGTTTGTCTCTGTCTGAGGGGTTGGAGCAAATGTGGTTGTATCGTAGAGCTTGGCTGTAGACAATGGATCATGTGGTGTGATCTGGGTGAAAGCTGGAGGCATGTAGGTAGGAATAGCGATCAGTAGGTTTCTGGTATAGGGTGGTGTTTATGTGACCATCGCTTATTAGCACAGTAGTGTCCAGGAAATGGACCGTTTTGAGCATTGGTTGAGGCTGAGGTTGATGGTGGGATGGAAATTGTTGAAATCATGGTGGAATTCCTCAAGGGCTTCTTTTCCATTGTTCCAGATGATGAAGATGTCATCAATGTAGCGCAAGTAGAGTAGGGGCTTTAGGGGACGAGAGCTGAGGAAGCGTTGTTTTAAGTCAGCATAAAAATGTTGGCATACTGTGGAGCCATGCAGGTACCCATAGCAGTGCCGCTGACTTGAAGCTATATATTGTCCGCAAATGTGAAATCGTTGTGGGTGAGGACAAAGTCACAAAGTTCAGCCACCAGGTTTGCCGTGACATTATCGGGGATACTGCTCAATGTTGTATGGTAACAACAACCTTTCGTGAACCCTTTCAACATAAGCTATGGGCCCCCAAGTGTCCGCAGACTACAGGTTGAAAATGACTCCTCCAGCGAATGGTTCTGACCTCTGGCTGGAGAAAGCTGTGCTTCTCAACTAGTATTGCTAGGTTTTCAAAAGCCAGAATGTCAGATCTGAACTTGCCACATCCAGAGTTTTCTGATTTAGAATAAATAGGACGACACTGAAACTTTTCTACTTAAAATGGATAGCCTACAGGTTATCCATTAATCATACACATTCAACCACGGCACAGAAAAGAAGAATTTGAAAATGATTGCATATGTCTTTGCTAGAGCTGGGCAACTAACTTCTTTTTTGGTTTTCTGATTGTTGTGAAAAAAATGTAAAAATTCAGTTTGGGTTGAACCAAAACCAAACATTTTGGACATAAAAATGGGCAAACTGAAAAAGCTGACAAAAATTTTGTTCAGGGTTGAACAAAATGTTTCATTTGACCCCATTTCTGGGCATTTTTAACTTCTTTAAAAAATAAAGGCAAAGGAAATGAAGGGCCTTTTTCTCCCTCTCCTGAACTTTAGGCCAGTGGGTAGGGCGTTCACTTGGGTTGCGGGAGATTCAGGTTTAATTCCTGCTCTGGAGCAGAGACTTGAATTAGGTCTCCCCTGCTAAATGAGCACCCCAACCGCCCGGCTATTCTGGGGTGGAGTTTTCTCAGTCTCACCTGTTGAAACTGTTTCACTTTACATAAAGTTCCTGCATCGACATCTTGGATTTCCTTATACTTTGCATCAAGTGCGTAATATTTTTTTTTTTTTATGTGAGGGGTGTGAACTATCTGCTATCTTCCTGTTCATGGCTCAATGTAGGAAGAATGTTTGCGTTGTGAGATATAGGTGTGTATTGTTGAGAAGTGTGGGAATGGAGCTGGGAAGGGACACGAGTGTCTCAGAAAAGCAACTTATTCCCTGCCTCAGAGCCTCACCGCGGGTGTTGTTTGCACTACAAGCTCGACAGTCCAAAAGTCTGTGATTTGCTGGATTGAAGGCCTGGGTCTGGCAGTGAACCAACTCTTTCAGGGATCATTGACACTTTTCTCAGTTTTTAAGCTGATTGTGTACCTAGTGTACATAAAAATGTTGTTATTAAAAGAGACTTGTGCTGGCAAGCAGTGAACCTGACTGTAAGTGCTGGGCTGCTCCTCTGTTGCAAGTGCTTGCAGGCGAATTTTCTGGGACAAAGTATTTGTCCCCAAAGACAACTTTTTCATGACTAGCCCCTTTTGATTAATCCTTTGCAGGAACATTTTGGGCTTTGCCCCCCACATGCTGTTCTAGCCAGGAGCAAATTTTTATACCTGCATTCCACTTCCACCCCATTTTCACCTCCTATTGGAAATGCACAGTGGTCCAAAGCTGCACCTGTACTCAATCTTGTGGGTGTAACTGTCCAACTGAGTGGTGCATCTGGCTGTGACTATGCAGTCTTAATGTTGCATTAACCCAGTTTTGTGTGCTTATTTGGAAACAGCATGGGGAGTTACACAGTAACCAAAGAATGGGGAAAATAAAATGTGTGTTGATCTGCCATTCTGAATCTCCTTTAGCAACTGATATATAGCTTTATATTTTATCTTACAAAAGTCAAGAATATCAGGCTGTGTAAAACACTCAGCAGTTCACCCCTCTACAAAATCTCTTCGCTCCAGTTATTGTTTGGTGCTGCTTTTTAAACATGTTTTATCTCGAGCTGTTACCTCCTTTGAAGCTGCTAGAAACTGATGCCTGTTATTTTGTTAAACCTTCTTTGTTGCCTTTGTAAGTAAGTGGCTGCATCTGAGCTCCATATGGTTTGATAAGCTGGCTTTTTCAGTAAATCAGCAAAAGTTTGAACTATGCTGCCTGATTTTTTTCACAAGTGGTTAGTACTTTAGCTGTAGGCTTGGAAGGATTACATTTTTATTGGTAAATGTTTGTGAACTTCAATTTCATCATACACACACACACCAACAACAACAAAAAAATCCATTGATAATTGAAATGTACAGATCTGCAAAGTAAGAGAAATTCTACTTAAGAACCTGTTAGAGTTTGATTTAAGGATACTTTGTATATTTTGATATGTGATGTTGACAATTTGGGTTTTAATGGTTATAAAGCTTTAACACTTTGAATCTTAGTGTCTCCTGTCATTAAACAATTATTGTATACAGTGTACCTTTCCCAGACTTGAGGAAGAGCTTGGTGTAGCTTGAAAGCTTGTCTCTCTCTCTCACCAACAGAAGTTGGTCCAATAAAAGATATTACCTCACCCACCTTGTCTCTATTAAATAATTATTGTTGCCCCCTCCCATTGTCTGACTCCCCTAAATAATTTCCCACAACTGAACATTTAAATAGGTAAAAATTGAAAAAATGCATACAACCCATAATTTTGTGCAAGTGTGAAAATATAAATCCATATGAATAAAGAACACTTAAAAATAAACACAGATATCAATCAAAATAATTCATAAAATAAAAATTGAATTCTGCCAAGCCTATTTATCTGCATTGGCTGTACTCCTCACTCTCATGGGTTCTGTTATGAAACAAACACATCACTGACCATCACTTTATAGATGAATGCAGGGCATGGGGACAGGAGCTTTTTGGTCAAGCTGGTATTTTAAAGCAGAAGGGAAATGAAAAGTTACTGAAGTAACATGGCTGTCCAATGTTGTTTATTATTATGAATTAATAATTGTTATTATTTTATTTATTTTTATTAGCGTATCACGTAAGAGTCCCAGTCATGAACCATTGTGCTAGATGCTGTGCAAACCCAGAGCAAAAAGACAGTCCCTACCCCAATCTAAGTATAAGACAAGAGACATTAGATGGATACAGACATGCAGGGGAGTATAAGGACACAGTAAGACAGTATCAGTCACCATGACAGACAGCAGCCTTGGAGCACCAGAGGCCTAACTGTTGTCAAGTTTTTCTGTAGACGTCACAGCAAAGAAAAGTTTTGGGGAGGGATACGCATTCTTTATAACTAAAGACCAAATTCTACTCTTCTTATTCACACAAGTAGTCCCACTGAAATCAGTGGAACTAGTGACATGAGTACGGCAAAGAGGATTGGGCACTAAAAGTCTTCAGTAAGGGTAAAGGATCAAGGAATTTAGAAAACCAAAACAAAGCCGCAGAATCTAGTGGTAGATGCACTGGAATAGGGAAAAGGAACTCACGAATAAGGCTGCGAATCATTCACAGAGGTCACGGCTGATCTCCATGAATTTTTCAAGGGCAGGTGTGGCTGACCTCAGGGCCATCCCAACAGCTGGGGAAGCCCAGGGCCAGCCGCACCAGCTGCTGCTCTGGCAGCCCCAGACAGCTGGTCCCGGGCGCTGCCCTGAAGCAGCAGTCCGGGACCAGCGAAGGTGTCGGTGGCGGCGGGCGGGGGCCCTAGCCATCCCCCGCCCTGAGTGGCAGTGGCGGTAGAGCCCCAGTCTGCCCCCCCCCCCCGGCCAGACTGGCAGTGGCAGTGGGGCCCTGGGCTGCCCCCTGGCTGGAGTGGCAGCAGTGGTGGGGCCCTGGGCCACCCCCCCACCAGCAGCAGCAGTGGTAGTGGGGCCATGCACTGCACTCCACAGGAGCAGCAGTCCTCAGGAGTGTCCCACTCCCAGCAGGTAAGATTTAGTCACAGGTATTTTTAGCAAAAAGTCATGGACAGGTCACAGGGCTGTGACTTTTGTGTATTACCCGTGACCTGTCCATGACTTTTACTAAAAATACCCTTGACTCACTTTGCGACCTTGAGCATGTCACCTAACTTCTCTGTGCCTCAGTTTCCTTATAAGTAAAATGGGGATAATAATAGTTATCTACCTCTCTAGGGTATCTGAGTAGTAAATAAATATGAAACACGGTGCTGAAGATAAGCTGCTAAATTTTGAAAACAAATCCATGCTTAGTAATTAAAGTGCAAAGATACACAATCGGTAAGACACAATGATAAGTGAGCAAACATGTTTAACAGCTTTGGAGATCATAAAGGAAGCATCCTCCTTCACCCTTTATGATGTGGCCTGTTCAACAGTCAGAGAGAATTGCGGTCCCTCAGCCCAGGGGAGCACAAGAACTGCTCCATCCTTAGGACAGGGCTCCATGGTGACCCATAAAGGACAGGGAGGAGGCAGGGTTGTGCCTTCACTCTGCAGCAACCCATAGTGTGGAACAGGCACGCACAGGGAAAGCAGTTGCATTCCATAAAGGGCTGTCGTTATGGACATGCTTATCCTGTGCTCCAGGGAATCCTCAGATGCATCCTGGCTCTCTTGGGCTTCCCTTGGGGCAGTGCAGCTCTGCACCACCTGGACTGCACTCTGGACTGAGCCTAATAGGCACAATCTAGCCCTGGTTTTGTCTTTTTCAGAAGAACAAACATTCTGGCCAACATGGAGGCCTAAAGTTAGGCCCAAAAGCCCATATCTAGGCATCTAAATAAATGTGGCCTGACTCTCAAAGGTGCTGAGCCCCTGCACATCCCACTGATTTCACTGGGATTTGTGGGTGCCTGGCTATTCTGAACTTGCTGCTGACTGTAGGCATGGCCTCAGTCATGCTCAACTGCATAATGAGACACGCTATAGAAGTAGAAACACTTCTGCTTTTAGCTCATGTTCTGATTTCAAATGCAAGTGATGGGTGATGCCAGGCATTTAATTATTGGCGTAGCTGCAAAGTGCCCATGAGCATGTCTTGATTCATTTGTTTTAGGACAATTAGATTTAGCACAACTCATTGAGAATGGCACTCAGGTGGGCAGCTTGTGGGTAACTAATCTTCATTTTTCATTATTAACACAAAATTATACACACTTGAAATGTCTTTCTTCACCTATGTCCTGTGTGGCGGGGCGGAGCAGAGCCAGGAAGCATTCTGAGGATTTTCATCATCTAGCCCAGCCCCCTTCTTAGGCTCAGCATTACAACTGCCAGCTCTACCTGAGCTCTGACCAGGAACCTGCCTAGAATCCTCCGACATTTCTCCCTGACATGTGATGAACCACCTTGACTGCCCAGCCCCTACTGGTGTAGGAATTGCAATGTTGAAATCCACGGGCCAGATTATTTCCCCCTATTACCAGCACAAAGGAGACCATCCACAGTGATCTCCCTCTTCCTGTGCAAAGTGGGAGGTCACCTGCCTGACCTGGACCCCACCAGGGACCCCTCTTGAGGCTGCATTGACTTTTGCAGAGCCTTCACCCACATATGGGAAACTGCTTAATTATGATCCTGAGCATTTGGGTGTTCAGACTTTCGTGGCAGCACATCTCTACTGGAGCCACTCTGCCTAGACACAAGCACAAAGAATGTGTCTATTCAGAGCCCATCTCAACGAACCCCACTGATAAGTAAGTTTAAACTTCATTTTTGGAGGCAGACAGTCCTGCCTGATGTAGGATCACAGATAATCAGGCCCCAGGAGGCAAAATCTGCTTGGCAGCACAGAGGGCTACCGTAGCTACCAGGTAAGCCAGAGCATATTTATTTAATCTAAGCTTTTTTTCATTATATATATATATATATATATATATAAACTAGATGGCACCTTAGTACACATTTAAATATACACACATCTAATTTGGGCTTTCATGTTTTATGCATGAGGAATTCTTGGGAAAATGGGGGGGGGGCAAATGGTAGATGCTGAGCACTCACCAGAAGCCCCCCTTAAAGCCCCCCTCTCTCCCCTAGTGCCTCCCATGATCCGGTGGGCCCCGCCGATCAGCGCCTCCCCTCCCCGTGCCTTCCACCTGCCACGATCAGCTGTTTCACAGCATGCAGCAGGCTCTAGGGGGAGAGGGGAGGAGTGAGGATGTGGCATGCTTGGGGGTGGGGCAGAATGGGCCAGGAAAAGGTGGGGAAGAGGCAGGGCAGGAAGAGGTGGGGTGGGGGTGGGGACTTGTGGGAAGGGGTGGAGTGGGGGGCGCCTGGGGCACAGCCAGGGGTTGAGCACCGCCCGGCACATTGGAAAGTTGGTGCCTGTGCTCTGAGTTACTACAGAGAATTCTTTCCCAGGTATCTGCCTGGCAGGTCTTGCCCACATGCTCAGGGTCTAACCAATCGCCATATTTGGGATTGAGAAGGAATTTTCCCCTGGGTCAGATTGGCATATACCCTAGGAGGTTTTTGCTTTCCTCTGCAGCACCGGACACGGGTTTCTTGCTTGTTTAAACTAGTAGAAATTGTGAATTTTCTGTAACTTGAAGTCTGGCCTCTGTTGTCTGTAATACTTTTTAATCAGACAAAGGGAATATTGACACCACACAGAGACTCGGCAAAAACTCCTGAGCAAAATATTGCTTCCTGATGAGTCTGTGGATTTTCCAGTCTCGACAGAAAATACTGAATCTCCTTCCAAGGGATTTCCATTGACTCATATTGATGATTCTTCTGCAAATGTTAACTCATTTACATTGCTATTAGATTATTTCCTCTGAATTCTCTCCTTTTCCCCCCTCAGTATGTGGATGTGAGAGGAAGCATATCACTGTGTTTTAAATGCTGTTTCCATCTTCCTCTGCACTAGAACAATTTCCTGCATGTTGCTGATTGATTCTCTTAGTGATACGAATGTCCCCAGTACATTGTCTTGTTATGAGAGCTGCTGTTCCAACCTTTCCTCCTTCAGTGTTCGGAAGAGCTCTGAGTTAATCATTTAACGAGTGACTTGAGAATCTCTGTTTCTCTTTTCTCTCTCCCCTCTTCAGATGATCAAGCTCCCTGCTCTCCTGTCCTCCCAGATGACTTTATCACCCCACGCATGTTCTTCCCCGGTGTAGCAAGGATGGGTCTAGAATTGCCTCACATTTGTTCACCTAGCCACATATATTCAGTAAAGTCCAGTTATTATATTTGTTTTTCTCTTATTAAAATCCGAGGCAACCTCAGCATCTGTAAGCTGATCTAATTAAGATACCCTTGGTCTGGTCCACAATCATTAGTAATTTTAATTAAACTAGATACATATTTAAGCACATTTTTTTCAAACTGATAATGTATTTGATTTTGCACAACATGTAATTATTGATCAGAATTATTTTTGTTGGGTTTATATTTCAAAAGTTTGTTGGAAAAAGCAATAGTGCTGAGCCACCCCAGTGACCTAGTATTTCTGCTCTGTGCTGTCTTGTCTGAGAGCTGTGTTCAAATCCAGACGCGTCTCCAGTTCCTTCTTATCACCATATGGTCTGAGCTGGGATCATGTCCTCTTTTACTCCGTACATAACCTGTAAAGGTATAATATTGGTAAATAATTTTTATATATTAGCTTGGTAGTTATTGTTATAGTTAGTGTATATAGTATAGAATAGTCCCCCCACCCAACTGGGGGAAATCACCCCCGGTCCTGGAACCATGCCCAGAGTCCTGGGATTGAAGAACTGCTTCTTCTGCTCTTGCTCCTTCTCTATTGGGTACAGGCATCAACAGTGCCTATATCATCTGGGTGAGGCGCATATCTCTGCGAAGTGCCAATTCTTCTCACCCAGAACTCAAGAAACCCGAGAGCTGTGACTGAAAAAGTTTCTCATGGAAGAAGCTATGAGGCCCCGCTCTGACCCGGGGCTGGGATACCCTCCTGTACCTTAGCCTCAGTTGATCAGCAGGGCCACTCCAAGCACATGCCTTGGAGCAGAGCCTCTAACACTGAAACCTAAGTACTTTCCCCACAGGGTTTCCTTGTGAAAGTAAAGGACACTCATGGGCATAAGGTTAGATCCTTGCAGAGGACTGTCAAGAGGAAATGCATTACCTCCCCGAGCTGGTCCAGGTCAGATGAGACATTTTGTATGGAACCACGGAACCAGGGCTGCCATAATCCCCCAGACTGGAGGGCAAGGCACGCAAAAAGAGAGATCTGGCGGTTCCCCCAGTGACTGCAGTACCAAGGCAAAAGTATGGATGTTCTCCAGTCCCATCTACGAGTTTAGATCCAGGCTCATTGTTGGTATTGCATCATTTACCCAGAGACTGTTTAACTGTGACAGACGAGCTGGGTCCTTCAGGCGTTTCTGCTGGAACTCCCCGGACTTTGGGCTGCACGGAAATCTTTGTAACACCGGAGGATATATTCCTCCCCTGCTCGCAGTCTCCACTCCTTTCTGGCCCTGCACTCCAAAGGGATGTCCTTACTGTGGACAAAGAATTATTACCAGTGTCTCAAGAGCAGTTCCATCTCCAACCATTCGGCAGGAGTGACCTCATACTGATGATCTCATACTGATGACTACCAATGGGACCATCCTCTGAATTGGAGGAGTCAGAGGAGGTAGCTGCACCCATGTCTCCACTGAGGCACTGGAGCCCCAACAGACATGCGAGAGGCTACGTTTACCATCCCTTCAGATACGACCCCCACCCCACAGAGACCGTTAGTACCGATTCCTATGGACCCACTGCAACCAATGGAGCCCTCCTTCTGCCCTTATTAGGGCTCTTGGGACCCCTATGGCAGGAGTCTGGACCCCTCTCAGGAATTGTACCACTCCTCCCCATCTCATCAGCTGGAACTCTTGGTGTACGAGACAGAAGAGCTGGAACCGGTTGCACTGGTACTGACTATTTCAATGGGGGCTTCTTCTCCGTCTCCAGGTGGCACTATTACTCCTTCATCATCATCTGCACCAGATGATTACTGTCAGTACCAGGAGCTGTTACAAAGGGTTGCTAACAATCTGCAGATGCCATTAGAGGAGATCAGGACTCTCAACACCAGCTCTTAGATAATTTACAACTGCATGGAGCAGCCAGGGTGGTCTTCCCAATTAAAAAGGCCACATTAGAACCATCCAGAGCAGTTTAGCGCACACCAGCATCGTGTGCCTGTACACCAAAAAAGATCCAAAAGACATTATTTTGTTCCTGCCAAAGGAACTGATTTTTTTTGTTTTCCCACTCTGCCCCTACTCTTTTGTGGTACAGGCTGTCAACTGCTAGAAATGGCCCACCTTGATTATCACTACAAAAGGTTTTTTTTCCTCTCCTGCTGGTAATAGCTCACCTTACCTGATCACACTCGTTACAGTGTGTATGGTAACACTCATTGTTTCATGTTCTCTGTGTATATAAAATCTCCCTCCTGTATTTTCCACTGCATGCATCCGATGAAGTGAGCTGTAGCTCACAAAAGCTTATGCTCAAATAAATTTGTTAGTCTCTAAGATGCCACAAGTACTCCTTTTCTTTTTGCGGATACAGACTAACACGTCTGCTACTCTGAAACCTGAAAGAGCTAAGTCACCCTACCAAAAATCCACCCTGACAGATAAGGGCGCAAAGAGACTGGTCCTCCTGGGTAGGAAGGTTTTCTCCTCCACAGGTCTCCAGTTTTATATAAATAATTATCAGGCTTTATTAGCAAAATACAATTTTAGCACCTACTTCAGGCTTGCAGACTTTGGAGACAAACTTTCTATGGAAGACCGAGCCCAGTTGCAGTCCCTCATGGATGAGGGTAGGTTAGTAGCAAAGGTGGCTCTCCAGGCTGTGGTAGATGATGCAGATACAGCATCCAGAACTTTGGCCACGGGACTGGTCATGGGAAGGGACTTGTGACTCAGGTTGTCAGGCTTTCCTAGAGAGGTCCAGAACAACATCCAAGATTTCCCCTTCAACAAGTCCAAACTTTTTAAAATGACAAGATGGACAAGTCCTTACACTCTCTAAAGGACTCCTGATTTACACTGCAATCCCTGGGGATTTACACCTGAGCGTCCAGAAGGAATCACCAGAGACTGCTCTTTAGACCATGACCACCCCCTTTGTGAGCCCCATTTTACCAGCGTCCACTTGAGTCTCTGCTTAAATGACAGAGGATTCAGAGATCCCTCTTCTTGGCTTCTGTTGGGCACTACTGAGCCTTTCCCTTCTCAAGCAATAATGCTACTTTCCTTCTGCTACCTGCCTGGTCCAATATATCCAATTCTGGAGTCTTTGGTAAGTATTTAAATAATAGCTTTTATTATGAAAGTAAAATGACAAACACTGGAGCTGTGTTGGTTAGGCAGAGTCACAGTGGGGGTTATTATTGGCCAATAGATAACTCCAACTCATGCCCAGAATCTTACAGATTATATCCACTAACAATAGAGGCCTATTAACCAATCAAGGCTCAGATAAACTTTACATAAACTATCATACAGATAACCATTGATATGATGGGTAATAAGTGCCTTTCTGAATGTCTCATGACTATATATGGCATTTCAACCCTTATCCAGTGTAACCTTTCATGACTGCAACACTGCTGCCAACTCCTCACTTGAGGAGTCTCTTTGTGCATGTTCCAACCCGCAACGGTCATTCAGTGGCAAGATTGACTGACAGCTTTAAAGTGTCACCAACCTTCTATTCTTCTCCCAGCCATGTCTGGAGTGGCAGTACAGCCTACAGCTCCCCCTACTGCCACAACCTCCAATGGGTACTTACTCCCAGTCACAGGCCACAGGCCATTTTTGACATACCAGGCAAGACCCGCATACCACCACTGATGCCACCTCCATCTTCCCCTGTCACTTTTGGAGGCCATCTTGCTTTCTTTGCCCACACCTGGAACAAGATCACCATAGACAGTTGGGTCCTGGAGATTATCCATCAGGGATACTCCACAGAGTTTCTTTCCTTCCCTCTTCACATTGAAACCACCTCTCTGATCCCCCTCCAGGGCCTACTGTCATCAATGGATTCTTCAACAAGAGGCAGAATCCCTTTTACTCTAGGGGATGATAGAATACATCCCACCTCAGTACCAAGGGAAAGAGTCCAACTCCCCATATTTCCTAATCCCCAATAAAGACCGAGGGTGGAGACCCATCCTGGGCCTTTGGCTACTCAACACCTTTAGTCAAAAGCTGAAATTCAGGATGATTATGATAGCATCTATAATCCCCTGCCTTCAGGAGGGGATGTGGTTTGTGGCTCTTGACAGGAAGGGCACATATTTCCATATATATATTCACCCATCCCACAGGAAATTCCTGCGCTTCCCAGTTGGCCAAAAGCACTACCAGCATCTCCCCTTTGGACTTGTTATGGCACCCAGGGTATTTTCATTGTAATAGAAGCCCAGATGCGACACCAGGGCTATCCAGTGTTTCCATACCTGGATGACATGTGCCATGACCTGCCTGTCCATTAAGGTGGTATTCTTGGTGGCCATCACTTTGGCCAGAAAGGACACTGAGCTAGGAGCCATGATGGCAGACTCTCCTTATACAGTATTACGCAAAGAGAAGGTTTCCCTTAAGTTACAACTCAAATTCCTCCCCAAGATTGTTTCTGAGTTCCACATCAATCAATCAATACACTTACCGATATTCTTCCTGAAACCCCATGCTTCTTCCAGAGACAGGAGACTTCACTCCCTTAATGTCAGGTATGCCCTGGCATTCCACCTGCAAGGAACCTATCCCTTTAGAAAATCTCTGGGAATTTGTTGCCGTAGCAGAAAGATTGCATGGGCAAGCCATATCCTCACAGAAGATTTCTAAGGGAATTTTGGGTTGCATCTTAGAATGCTACAAAATAGCAAAATTTCCACCTCTTGGGGATATTACAGCTGACTCCACATGAGCAAAGGACATTTGTAGAGCAGCACCTTGGAGTTCTGTCCACACTTTCACCACCCACTAAACTCCAGCTCAAGCTGCAACTGTGGATGCAGCAATAGGGATGGTTTGCTGCCAGCTTCCTTGCACCCTCCTCTGCTCTGAACACTGCTTGCCAGTTTCCCACAAGTGGAACACACAAAGGGACCATCACTCAAAAAGAAATGGAGGTTACTTACTATAACTGGAGGTTCTTCTAGCTGCATTCCACTATCCACCCTGCTTCCTCTCTGCTTTGGATCCTGTTGGACTCCAGGAAGAAGAGGAACTGGAGAGGTGTTGACCTCTACTGCCTCTTATACCCTCTGTCAGGAGCACGAGGGAAGCTATTGTGCATGTGCAGGTCAATGGATACTGCTTTGAAGAATCTCCAGACTCGGGGGCGTGGTTCACATGGATACCCAAAGTGTGGAATACAGATAGGGACCACACATCTCAAAGAACAACCAGGTACAGTAAATAACCTCCATTCTTCCCTCCCCAGTCTGAGACAGTGCCAGACTTATTGCAAAAATAATCATCCAGGGATCCCAGGGGGATGCTGCCACAATCAGAAACCCAGCAACGTTTTAGCTTTATTACAGAGATGAAATTCAGTGTTCCTAAGGATGACTGCTAGTTAAGGCTCCCCAGCATTGCCACAGGCAATGGGGCTGAATGAAATGCTGGAGTCACCAGCAGGAAATAAGAAAAGGATGCTAAACCTCTGACTTCAGACAATCAGCCTCATTGCTGAATCAGCTGCCAGCTTTGCTGCCTTCTCTTTCCAGAAGGAGTCTCTCTTTCCTATTTACAATTCTCTGTAGCTACCTCTACTGGGAAGTAATATTTGGGAGGATGGTCCTATTGTTATTGGTATTTCTGGTCCTTCAGAGCCTCTGGGGGACCTCTGGAGATGCTTTTCCTTTGCCTAAAGGGAGTGACCACTCAAATGCTAGAGCAGCTTGTCTCCATCAGATATTGGTTGGGTCTGGCCCTGTGAGTTGAGGTTATAGAAACTAGGTGGGCAAGGATTTGTACCGGAGTTCTGTGCACCAGGAGGAATTCAGCACACTTTTTGGTGAAGCTGAATTAATCAGAGTAGGTGTGACTTACCAATTAGTCAAGAGCTCATAAAAAAGAGTGGCATTGTTTTGGGCACAGATTTTCATGGGTACTTAGGCACCTAAAGATGCCAATAAGCAACTAATGGGATTTTCAAACACCCATTAAGCATGGTAGGTGTTTAGCTCCAATCAATAGGACTTACATGCCTAACTTGGTTGGGGGGATATTGAAAATTCCATCAAGTGCCTATCTGCATCTTTAGATGTGTAAATACCTTTGAAAATCTGGCCTTGAGAGAGACAGATAATCTATGCAGGAAAAAGACTGCAAGGGGGAAACTCTCCACAGCTCAGAAAGGGCTGTCAGGTGGTATGTGAGTCACCTAACTGTACTTATTTGGGTTTGAATTTTATGTGCCAGATGCAAGTGTTTGCTGGCCACCCAAATGCTGAGGGGATGAGAATGGATCAAAATTCTGTTCTCATTAAAATTCCACAACAGCAAAGCCGTGATCATTTGAGTGATAGTGTGTGGGCAGAACGCTGAGCCCATGCAGAGCTCCATTGAGGCCAGTAGGCTTTATCTGGGGTGGTAGTGTGCCTGGATACTATTGAGAGGATTGGGACTTAACTTTGTAACCCATTCACAGAAAAGGCTATTTGCTTGTGACAGTGACTCTTGGCTAAACTACAGCCGGAGTTACACCAATGGTGAATTATGGTTTACAATGTTGCCAGTGTAGATTCGACCATATAATTGTTTCTCCACTGCACTCGCTGGGAAACCAGGCTTTCTTTACATGCAGATCCCCAGGGTGGAGAAAACTCTGCCATCACTCATCATACCAGTGCACTTCTAATGAGTGCATCAGACACCAATGAATTCCACTGCTCCTGGTTTAAAACAAATATGTAATAAAAATAAAAAATGGTATTTTTTTCCAGTATCTACATTACTTTATTTCAGTGATGTTGACATTTAGGGCATGTCTGCACTACAAACTCGCATCTGCCTGGGCGCAACTGCGCTGCTGTTGCGCTTCTCGTGAAGATGCTCTAAGCCAATGGGAGAGAGCTCCCCCATCAGCGCAATCACTCCTGCCTCCGCAAGAGTCGGTAGCTATGTTGGCGGGAGAAGCTCTCCTGCCGACATAGCACATCTACATGGGGGGTTAAGGTCGGTATAACTACTTCTCTCAGGGGTGTGGATTTTTCACACCCCCGAGCAATGTAGCTATACTGAAGTAAGCATGTAGCAGAGACCTGGCTTTAGTAATTGTGAAAATGTGAGAACTTGGGACTGATTCTCCATTGCCCTGTATGTAATATAGTCATTTACACCAGTGCAAAGTGACTGTAGCATTTTACACCCACTTTGCAGAGGTGTAAGTAACTCTCAAGGTACAGGTTAAATAAAATCAGGCCCTGGCATCTCCAAAGCAAAGTCTGAGCTTCAGTTTTTGTCCCTTAAACTTGGACTGTTCTGTGACAGGGGCCTCCACTCACTGCTAAGCTGGTGCCTCCTCCTGGCCACTCTGGGGATTAGCTCGTAAGGGGCGATGCCCCTTCGTGTGGTTGCACGCCATCACTCCATCGCTCTCTGTGGTCTGCAATCCCTCTCGCTCCAGGAACTGTAGCATCCTCATCAGGAGTCGTCCCTCCAGCCAGGTCACTCAGTGTTCCCCCCTCCCAGGGTAAAGCCCACAGTGACCCAGGCAGTCTTCTAGTCCACTGCCCCACTGGTGCCACTTCCACAGTGGCGGGTAGGGGAACCCAGGCCCACCCTCTACTCCAGTTTCCAGCTCAGGGACCCTATAACATGCAGTCTAGGTCTGCTCAGTCCCCAACCCTGCTACTTACTCCTAGGCTGCTTCCTACCCCAACACACACCCTTCTCTGGGGTTTGCCAGCCTCTCTACTCCCTCCTCGCTCAGAGCAACCATGGGCCACTTGTCTCTATAGCCCCCCAAAACACCTCCCATCTCCCAGGGAGTGACTGCAGACTGCCTCCCTGCAGTCCGCTTCCTGCTATCAGCTCCCTGGCTGTTCCCAAACAGGCGAGCTGCCCCTAACTAGGGCTTTCCTCTCAGCCTTCAGCCTAATTGGTTTATTGGCCCATCTGGCCTTCATTAACCCCTTTAGGGCAAGTGTGGGGCAGACACCTCATCACATATATGTATGTCTGAACTGCAGCCTAACATATTAAACCAGCCACCCTGTGCAGAGTCATGGGCCTCTTTTCTGTGCCATCTGTAATGTAGTGAGATTCAGAGTGATTGATAAAAGTCCCAGACCTTCACATTTAATGCAACAACAGCCAATGGGCAGCAACTGAAAGTAAGAACTTTTGAAATCTCAACTTTCTATCAACTAGAAAGAGCCTCAGCACTTCCGGTTCCATATTCAATGACTGGTAACTAGTTCTGGCTGCTCTGACACTGTGTGCACTGCTGTAATGAAATGCTGTACACATTGCAGGGAAATTACAACCTCGTATGAGGTAAATGAAAATATATTAGTACATTTAAAACCTGTTAATGCAACTACTAAATCTGAGAATTTAAATAAAAAAGGAAGGAAAATTCAAACATAAAGATTCCCACAGCCACAATAACTTGGACACATTTAATAATATGTAGTATCTTAGATTAGCATTGGCGCTATTAAATGTATACCTTTATATGTAAAGTATGTTCAGTGTGGTTGAGTTAATGTTGCTGTGGGAACTGTAACTTTTGGATTTCCTGACTTCTGTGTATTTAAATACTCACCCTATTGTTGCATTAATGTAGGGTTCCACATTAATTTCTTTGTATTTAAAAGAATGGCATCTAAGTCACTGCCACAATTCTGTGCATGAATGGACATTAAACTAGGCTTTCATTTTGTAGGGTTCCCCCCTGACTAAACTGTTTTTTCTTCTTGTGGGTTTTTCCTAGATGGCAGAGTCATCATGGAGCTATTATCCTTGTTGCCACTGTTAAACACACAACTTCCATATGAGAGAACATACCAGCTACAAGTCAGCAAAAACTTTTTACATTATGTTTTTACATAGAGATGGATGTAGCATGACTTCTGCCATCCCTTTATTTTAAATTTAGATTGTTATGGTTGTCTATTCATTCTCCCCCAATAACTCTGCTGGATACAGGGAATCTCTAGAGTGGAAAGGAAAATAGCTGAGTATTAAATTTTTCTCTCACATGTCTGGATGCAGCTCACATGGACTCCAAAGAGAGTTACACTTGTGGGACTATGAACAAAATTCAGCCCTCTGTTATATCATGCAGTATTGCCATGGATGTACATGTTACTAAAACATCAGTTGTGCCACATGATGGGTGAAAAAAGTATTAATAAATATAAATAAAGCAACCTTAGATTATATAATTCAATAATCTCCAACGATAACCTCATTTAGAGCCAGCTGCTGATGCTCTTACTCACCCTGAGTAATACTTTACTCTGTGAGTGTTCCCATTGATTTTAGTGGGACCATTTGTGGAATAAGATACTGTGTAACTTTGGGGTTTCACCCAGAGTAGTAAGGGGTTGTGTCCCCGCCTGCCCAGTAACCCTGAGTGCTTCTGTGCTGTGCAGAGCCATGACACTAGCAGCCTACTCACGGCATGATGGCCTCATCCTCGTTTTCATGGGCCTGGTTATTCATTGCAGAATGATACCATCAGCTCTCCAGTCCCGAGTCTCCCCAAACCATCTCCCCTGCAGTGTCCAGTCCCTCTCACTGCACCCTGGCAGAAGTTACCAAGTTTGCTTCTTCCAAAGAGACAGCGCACACGCCAGCCTGGTAGCTTGGCTAATAATTTTACCCTTCAGTTTGAAACACAGCCCTGACACAGTTTTGTAATAAAACAAGAATAAGTTTATTAACAAAGAGCAGATATGTAAGTGATAAGTAAGAATAGAATAGGCAAAACAAAACTTGCTTCCTAGTGACTAAAACTTAACATCAGCAAGTTACAATCTTTGTCTAAGCAGGTTTCGCACCTACAGTCAGTTTCCAGCTATTCTTGATTCACAAGCCAAGAGGATCCATTTTGCATGAGCTCAAATAGTGCTCCCCCACACTTTGGCCCTTTGGCTTTTTGCCTCTGCTTATATCTTCTCTGTTCCAAGAGTCTGGAAGGCTTCCTGGGGAGTGCAGTCTCCATTGCCGCTTGAGATTAAGTGGACCTTTTCCCCCACTTGCTTGCCTGATGGCTTTATTTACCTTACACGTAAATGTCCTTTTCATTGTGTTTGGTCCATTGTTCCCTCCAATTTTTTATGTCCCTGTGCAGAACGAATTTTCTTATGTGCACCAATATGGAGGTTATGTGTGGTGCGGTGGGGCTGAGGTGTTCAGAGCGTGGGAGGGGACTCAGGGCTGGGGCACAAGGTTGAGGTGTGTGTTGAGGGGTGAGGACCCTGGTTGGGGATGCAGGTTCTGGGGTGGGGCCGGGGATGAGGGATTTGGGGTGTGGGAGGCGGCTCAGGGCTGGGGCAGAAGGTTGAGGTGTTGGGGTGAGGGCTCTGGCTGGGGGTGAGGTCTCTGAAGTGGGGCTGGGAATGAGGGGTTTCAGGTGCAGGCTACCCCGGGGCTGTGGCAGGGAGAAAGGACTCCCCCAGCCCTCTCTCACTGCAGCAGGCCGGGGGAGAGCACCTCCCCTTGCTGGGCCAGCTCCAGGGCTGGGACCTGGGGAGAGGTGTCTCTCCCCGCTGTGACCCTTGATAGCCTGCAGTGCAGCTTAAAGGGAACTTAGGTTTGGTCTCACCTTGCATGTACCAGGAGAGAGGCAGTACCCCAACATGCAGAGGGGTTGTACCTCGATACGTCAGGAGTGATGTGTAACTTGTTTGTACCTGTGTATAAGAATGCATCCCTGAGTGGATGTCTTTGTCTGGCCTAGGGGGCAGTGGTAAATCCTGCCACTGACTGAGCCGGTCCATTGTCAGGGAGCACATATGTACCAGCAGAACTGTAGACATATGATCCGGGGAGCTAGAGACTGTGTTTTGTTTGGCGATAAACCTGGCCGGGTGCCTTCATACCTTATTGTACCTGTAGTCATTCGGCAGTTCGCTCAAGATCTGCTGTGCCAGCTATCTGCGCAGAGCTGGGACAGCACACAGGGAGACCACACTCACACGAGGTGACTGTTATCAACATTGGATAGAGCAGAGCACCATACTGGTGACGTTTGATGACATCTGGGTTCCATGTGCTTCTCAGTCTGAGTATGAATGGCAGAACTTGACTTTTAGCAGATCAGTTGAATGCTGTTCTTATGGAGACGTTCGCTCAATTGTTAGTACTGGTAAGATAAAAAGGAGTTCCATTGTTATCTGTAAAAACAGTGACAATGAGCAAACATTCTGCATTCTTGAGAGCACATCTAGAAGCTCAAGAAGTTGGCAATCTGGGTTCTACTCCATACCTTTTTTCTATCTTTAAGCTATTCATAACCATTTAGCCTTGTTCTTTATTTCAACAGTCAGAAAAAAAATCCTCATGGCTAAAACATTAACTGTCATATCAGCTATTAATCAAAAAAGAGGGTTCATTACATAAAAAATGCCCACATATGTTTCATATAAGTGAAACTCAAGCCTACCTTTTAATACGTTACATATAAAAAGCATTTGTCATGGTAATTCAGTCTCTTAGAAAAGTGGAGTGTGGGTGGGCAGAGATCAGTGAGGTGGCTTCTGAATGGGAATTCTGTCAGCTTTTTCAAACAGTGACGGGCCTAAACCAGAGCTGTCTCCAATGCACTGCCCCCAGTTTTTGGAACAGTTCAGATTCAGGATCATCTCTACTTTCGTTAATAAAGGGGTTCTTCCCCCATTTCAGAAAAATAGTCTCCATAAATGGTTTTGAACGTGCCTACTGTTCCAGCTGCAACCATTTTTCTAAATCTGTCTTTTCTTGGTGGACATAGAGTAAGATTAACTTGTGGAGTTTGGTAGTAGTTATTATTTGTATTACAGTAATTCCCAGAGGCTCCAATCACAGCCTTGTTCTTCTAGACTTTGTGAAAACACAGGAAGAGAAGATCCCAACACGATTCCCACCTAATTTGAAAGAAGGTGCAAAATATCTGTGTAATAAAGTCAAGGAGGAAGAGGAGAAGGGAGGATGAAGGTAATGACAATAATATTATAAGATTGCCTAGGTTACATGATAACTCTGAATGACTTAATTTTTAAACAAATACCCACTATCCCCAATTGTTGTTTACACTCACTACTCTTAGTTGGTTTCAGAGTGGCAGCCGTGTTAGTCTGTATTCGCAAAAAGAAAAGGAGGACTTGTGGCACCTTAGAGACTAACCAATTTATTTGAGCATAAGCTTACCTGGGCTACAGCTCACTTCATCGGATGCTTATGCTCAAATAAATTGGTTAGTCTCTAAGGTGCCACAAGTACTCCTTTGCTTTTTACTCTTAGTTGGCTAATTTTATGTAGCCATCCCACAAGTGGGTCATCAGGAAGAATTTGAAGAAGATAGATAGAGAGAGGACTCCCTCTCTCTCTCTCACACACCCACACCCAGAGCATTTGCGCTTGGCTGTGATAGCTCCTGTGCCTGCTTGTTCCCAGCTTGTTCCTGCCTCGCTCAGGTCCCACTCCTGCCTTGTTCCAGCTCTGCCCCTGCCTTGCCTCACTCCAGATAACCCAGTTCTGACCCTTGGCTCTGATTCCTGACTTCTTTTCTGACTCTTGGTTCTGGCATCTGGCCTCTGACCCTGAGCTCCAGTTCTTGGCCAGCAATGCCTACTGTAACCACTAGGCATAGGTGCCAACTCCATGCATGCTCTGGTGCTGGAGTACCCATGGGGAAAAATTAGTGGATGGTCTGCGCCCACCGGCAGCCAAGCTCCCCACCCTCCACCCCACCTCTTCCTCCTCCACCCCCCCGAGCGTGCTGTGTCCCCACTCCTCCACCTACCTCCCAGCGCTTCCCCCTAGCTGCCACTAAACAGCTGTTTGGAGGCATGCTGGGAGGGAGGGGGAGGAGCAGGAATGTGGTGGGTCCGGCGGGGGGGAGGCAGGGAAGAGGTGGGGCTGGAGTGGGGGTTGGAATAGGGGCAGGAAAGGGGTGGAGTTGGGTTGGGGACTTTGGGGAAGGGGTTGGAATAGGGGCGGGGCCAGGGTGGGAAGAGGTGGGGCAGGGGCGGGCCGCATGGAAGGGGTGGAGTGGGGGCACGGCTGGGGGCAGAGGGGGAGTTGAGCATCCAGAGAAAAGCGGTGAAGTCAGCACCTATGCCACTAGGGACAACGGCCCACATCCTGCTCTCTGACAGACAGTGAGCTGTCTGAGGCAGGCACTGTCATTAGGAGGAAATAAGATGATGGGTAGGACTTAGTAGTGATGGTGTGGGAATCCACTGGGTAATGGACTGAATTTTGCTCTGTGTGTCTTGTTGCTGGGTTATTAATAGAGCTCGTTGGAACATTTTTGATGAAATCTAAATATGCTGTTTCATTGATGTTGAAATATTTTATCGAGCTATATCCATTTTTATGAAGTCTTAATTGAGATAGACAAGGTAGATGAGGTAATATCTTTTATTGGACCAACTTCTTCTGGTGAAAGAGACAAGGTTTCAAACTTTACAGAGTACTCAGAATCATAGAAAATTAGGTTTGGAAGAGACCGCAGGAGATCATCTAGTCCAACCCCCTGCTCAAAGCAGGACTAACAACAACTAAACCATCCCAGCCAGGGCTTTGTCAAGTTGGGCCTTAAAAACCTCTAAGGATGGAGATTCCAACCCCCCCTCCAGGTAACCCATTCCAGTGCTTCACCACCCTCCTAGTGAAATAGGTTTTCCTAATATCCAACCTAGACCTCCCTCACTGCAACTTGAGACCATTGCTCCTTGTTCTGTCATCTGCCACCACTGAGAACAGCCGAGCTCCATCCTCTTTGGAACCTCCCTTCAGGTAGCTGAAGGCTGCTATCAAGTCCCCCCTCACTCTTCTCTTCTGCAGACTAAACAAGCCCAGTTCCCTCAGCCTCTCCTCGTAAGTCATGTGTCCCAGCCCCCTGATCATTTTCGTTGCCCTCCGCTGGACTCTCTCCAATTTGTCCACATCCTTTCTGTAGTGGGGAGCCCAAAACTGGAGGCAATATTTCAGATGTGGCCTCCCCAGTGCCGAATAGAGGGGAATAATCACTTCCCTCGATCTGCTGGCAATGCCCTTACTAATGCAACCCAATATGCCGTTGGCCTTCCTGGCAACAAGCGCACACTTCTGGCTCATATCCAGCTTCTTGTCCACTGTAATCCCCAGTTCCTTTTTTGCAGAACTGCTGCTTAGCCAGTCGGTCTCCAGCCTGTATGGTCTTCTGGTTTGTGTAGCTTAAAAGCTTGTTCTTTCACAGACATGCCAGTGCTTGCCAGGGTGGAGCCCCGGAACCTTTAGGGTTGGCAGTTCATAGCCCTGGGCCCTCTTGGCTTGCTGCATCAGTTACGAATGTAAAAAAAATTGCTTGAGCCCCGGCACCTCTTTCATTACAAATTAAGCACTGCTGTTTCACCAACAGTAGTTGGTCCAGTAAAAGATATTACCTCACGCACCTTCTCTCATATCCTGGGACAAACACGGCTACAACAACACTGCAAGAAATGGAGGATATTTTAACTGAGATGGTTTTTTGAAGTCCAGGGATGTCTGATAATTTCTCACCAGAGAGAGAGAGAGAGAGAAAGAGACACACAGAGAAGAATTGAGAACCTGAAAACACATGCTCTGTCCCCACTCCTGCTTCTGGCTCTTCCCCTGTCGCTGTGCCATGGCCCCTGCTCGGGCTAGAGCTGTGGCTGGCATTGGGGTTGCAACACCTGCCTGCCCAGTGTGCCAGGCCTCAGGGGAGGAGGGCCGGGGCCATGCTGCCCACCCTCCTGGTATTCCTGGGTTGGGGGCACTCCGGGGCTAGGAGAACCAGCCTGGGGTGAGGGCTGGTGGCTGCCATAGTGGGGGGGGCCCTCTGGGCTCCGGCCGGGGGGTTGAGGAAGGAGTAGGGCCTTGGGAAGAAGGGGCAGGGCTGGGGGCTAGCCTCCCCCAGCCAGCAGTTCATGTGCCACCCATGTCTGGCCAGCTCTTGTTTTTAGACCTTGGGGTAAATGATGGGTCTGTTTATTTATTACTGTGTTTTAAAAGATTGCCAAGGGTGCACAGAGCTTTGGATGGGTGTTCTTTTGTTACACCATAGCAAAAACCTAAATAGATAGGTTAATAATAAATAAATTGGTTATGTTTGTACAGCACCTATCTTAATGGGACTCAATGTTTCCAGCAAAAGCATCACACAGACAGAGAGAACCTTTGTTTCTCCCCCCCTCCAGCTTTGAAAGTATCTTGTCTCCTCATTGGTCATTTTGGTCAGGTGCCAGCGACGTCATCCTAGCTTCTTAACCCTTTACAGGTGAAAGGGTTTTTCCTCTGGCCAGGAGGGATTTTAAAGGTGTTTACCCTTCCCTTTATATTTATGACAAGAGGAAAGATAGTAGAAGAGCCTGCTGATTCAGTTATGGCGTTAGTAATTCATTCTCCCTTTTCACTTCTGTAGAGATACAAATGGTGTTCCCTCACTATGTGATCTGAGGAAGAGTCAGGAGAAGAAAAACAATGAGGAGTCCTGTGGCACCTTAGAGACTAATAAATTTATTTGGGCATAAGCTTTCATGGGCTACAACCCACTTCATCAGATGCATGGAGTAAAAATACAGTAAGCAGTATATATATATTACAGCACATGAAAAGATGGGAGTTGCCTTACCATGTGGGGGGTCAGTGCTAACAAGGCCAATTCAATCAAGGTGGACATCGCCTATTCCCAACACTTGACAAGAAGGTGTGAGTATCAGAGGGAAAATTACTTTTTGTAGTGACCCAGCCACTTCCAGTCTTTATTCAGGCCTAATTTGATGGTGTCCAGTTTGCAAATTAGTTCCAGTTCTGCAGTTTCTCATTGAAGTCTGTTTTGTATTTCCTAGAAGCAGACTAGCACCCGGCTGAGTGATAGGTCTGTCAACTAAGAGAAAAGGCAGACACACAAGCAAAATGCATTGCTGGCGATGCTCTGCTCTTTCCTAGGAGTATCCTCAGCACCACTGCCTTTTTGTTCATGATGCTATTACATAGAAAAAAAATCAATATTTCTTTCCCTACACGCAGCGGTGAGAGGAAGAAAGGAACACAGAGTAGTTGAAGAGGAATGCAGTGTTTATGGCTCTCATAGATGGGTTGAATGCAAGGAGTCTTGGCTGGTATTTGATTTTGACTTAGGTAGAGTACCTGGCTATCCCTATACGTAAGCTCCAGCGAAACACTAGATGCCACAACCCACACTCACTGCTCCATACTTCTTTCTTCCCCCCAAAAGGTAGCTTTTAAAATCCCTATTTCTTTGTTTCCTCAGATTTATTTCTGTGTGAAGTTCACATTCGACCAGATTCAGTTCATTAAGCTCCCACTGAACGGCTCATTCTGCAGCCACAGCGCATGCTATACACATAGCACTGCTTTTTCATCCAGCGTCTAGAAAAATGCATTCTGTGCAACCTTTCACGAACTGGGCTTGCCTTTTGTACTGCTGAGTAGCTTGTATCTGTGGTTCCCTCTCAAATCCAACAAACTGATTTCTCCACCCACAAAAGCAATGCACCTTGAAAGGTGGCCTTCACTCTTTCCCTCAGTTCAGCTACATCCTTTTACACCCTTATTCTAAGCTGTCAACAGGAGGTTTTTGTATCCTAACTACTAGACTTCTACTGGTTTAGTGTCCTAGTTGCTACTCAGTAATTTATCTGTAAAGGGGTTTAGATTGGGCTTAGAATCTGGCCTTGTAGCTCCAATCTCTAGCCAACTATATAAGACTGCTGGGTTGCAAATGCTGAAAGAGCAGCAAAGGGTTAAAGGAAACAAAATATTTTTTCATAACTTTTCCTCGTGGTTTTGGAAGCTTAGGAGTTAAATCCATTTTCTCACCGAAAAGGTAATGTGCATGCATACCGGCACTGATTTGTTACTGCACCATAACATACATTCCATGTGGGGCTGGGCTCTTAGGATTGTTTTATTTTTTAAAAAAGTAACAATCATGAAAGCATTTGTTATGAAAAAATAAGACACAAATAATCACATATTTTTTTAAGCAGCTCTAAGAAGCCTGGGAAGAAAACAGGGAAGAACTGAGGTGGGGAGCGGGTGTTGGCCTGAAGGCAGTCGTGGGAGCCAACTGCATGCTCCTATCTAAAAAAGGTGTACTGGCTGTGCTGTATGGGTCAGAGCGTAGAACTGGATGTGTTCCTATTGCTTGCTTGCCCGAGTCTGCTTATTTTAAGTGCATGCTTATTGAGGCAACGTGAGTGCAGTGGACATGCTAGTTAAGATCAGAATTATGGGCTTCAGGTCTGAGGTATGGAGTGAGAAGAATGCATCACTTAAGTACATTGGCTCACCGTGATGCCCTTGTGGCACCATACCAAATCATGCCCCTTTATTTACACTCTTCCATACATCTTACACAATCTTCATAAGGTTACCGGTCATCTTCCACTCTTTGATAACCTTTTATGTACTGATACAGCTGTGGAAAGCTTAATGGGTGGTGGTACTCTGAAAAGTGACTCTGTAAAAATATTTTTGTAAGGTCACAAGTAGAGATGGTTGGAAAATATGCAGATAACATTTTTCATTGGAGAATATCGTTCTGTTTACATTGAAATGCTTCACGAAATCACATCAATTTCACCAGAATTTTGTTTCAGAGAAAAACCTGGGAAAAAAGCACTGGCAATGTTGAGATGTCCCATTTCAACATTTTTTGAATGAAATATTTTGAGTTTTCATTTTTAAATGACTTTTCATTTCTATTTTATGTTTTTATTTTATGAAATATTACATAGTATAAAAGACTTTTAAAACATCTACATCCATCTGATTTTTTCCCCAAAATTTGCCTTCACAGAATTTTGAAAATTTCAGGTTTCATTCTGATTTGGAATGAAGCCAGATTTTTAAATCTCAGAATCTTTAATTAATGGGATTTCCACCGTCCACACAACTCTAGTCCCAAATTTACTGCCTCTTAAGACTCCAGAGCAAACTTCCCCAGTGAAAGAAAAAATATACCACCTGCAAACTTATTCTGGGATCTGAAAGTCAAGTAAAGGTTCTTCAACTGGAATTTATGTCTGCTTACTTTACCTACATATATACCTTTTACGGCTTTATGCTCTTGTTGGCCCTGCAGAACCATCTTCCCAGTTGTGGGAGAGCGAGTTGGACTGGATATTCACATATATATCATTTAAAATAAATAGCAAAATATAGGAGAGGAAAATCGGAAACTGTAAAACTTTAGTGATTTGACACTGATAAAACAGGACAAATGGGTTAGTCTCCCATTTACTCTGTTTTATAGCAAATGCTCCTGGTCTGCGACCTTGTGTGCCAGAGCTCACCCCACATCAATTTTTAAAATGTTTTCTTGCTTCTTCATGATTAACTCATAAACATGGTTTTAAAATGGAAATGGAATGGTACGATAGCAGCTCATGTGTTACTGCTTTACTACCAACTCAACAAACTGATATCTCTCAATTACAACTACTCCCTTTCTGTGGCTGGAAACCATGTATTAACTATAGATGAAAAATGTAAGGATCTTGTTTCCTGCCGCACACTTAGTGAAGTCACTCGGTAAATGAAATGATGTTTTCAGGTAATATACTGACATGCTACACTGGAGTCAGTTGTAAATCAAACTGACCTTAAATTACCCTTCAAACCTGCATCATTTCAAAAATAATTACTGCTCCAAAAAAAGCCCTCTTGCTAATAAATGTATTAAATTGAAATAATTTTACTTTATCAAATACTGAAGAGGGAAAGGGGCAATTTCTATTACACTCTGCATGGAAGACTGATGTAATAATAAATAAATGAAAATGTCATTTGATCCCCATATATCTTGGAAGCAATACCACTCTGCAACACTCCAAACTGAGATAAGGGAATAGAAAAACTGAGGAGAAAGAAAATTACAGGACAAGTCGGTATTACCAGAACCACACCTCTGAAATCAAGGAATGAACTCATCATATGGCTAAAAAAAGCTAGTACAGACCCAGCAGTAGCACTCTTCTAAGGAGCGCTGTAAGAAGACCAATGGTTAGTATGACTTCTTTGAATGTGAATGAGTTAACTGCAAGCATTTGACCTTAATATGCCCAAATAAATTTGTTAGTCTCTAACAAGGTGCCACAAGGACTCCTCTTTGTTTTTGCTGATACAGACTAACATGGCTACCACTCTGAAACAACTCATTATGTTTTTAGAGAAAATAATGTTCCATTTGTTTGCCTACTGAAGTGACTGAGCGCTAGTGAAATTTGCAAGAAGTGTTCACAGATTCACCATCACAACAACAAGAAAACCAAGACCATGGGGCCTATTCTGGCACAAACAGCGTACAATGGAATTGTACCTGCTTACTCCTTGCCTACTACTTTGCAACAGTAGTCTGTAATTTCACTGTTTCAATTGGCTTTTATTCCTGCAGATTGCCTTGCCTCTAGCTCTTTGCTTTTGTGTTTGGTTTGTCTGTTTCACTTTGGTGTCCCTGATGCTTGGTGCTTTTTGGAAACATTGCCTAGTGGTCAGTTTTTTCTTAATGCAAGGGGAGGATGCTGGTACAGGGAGCCTGGGCACTCCCACTTTACCAGGCTCTGGCCACAGCTCTGTGAGGGTTAACCAAAGGATCAGGACCCAAGAGCATCTTAAGGCTGCTCTCTCTGAGCCGCCTCCTCCCCCGGATCCAAGCTTTGCAGTCTGTAGAAAAAGCAAAGGTGCTAAAGAAAAGGTACAAATGGTACCTTCAGTCTTTCTGGGCCTAGCAGGTAGGCACCCTTCCCAGAGCGGCTGCTGCAGTGTCCCTTCTCAGGCACTCCAAAGACAGATCCTTCTCCCTGCCTTGTCAGCCCCCTTCTGAGCTGTCTGGCTTCCTTTTAAGTCCCTCCTCCCCCTGGAGCATGCTCTGCAGGTGCAGCTGGGTGGGGTTGTCTGGCCCCACAGTTGCTCTTTAATTCCTTCTGCCCTAGTGTGGGGTTTAAACACCCTGTCATGATGCCCTCTATTTTCTTTGTGCCAGATTAACCTCCCTGGGCTCAATGGTCAATCTAAATTCCAGCAGAAGCTCCACAGAAGGCCTGCTGGTGGAGGTTTCTCACAGGAGAGGGGATGGGGAGAGGGGATGACTCTCCTGGCCAGCCAGTTGTTGTTCTCTAACAGGCAGGAAATGCTCATTTTTTTGTACTAGCCAGCTCTAGGTTGTTGGGATGGTGCCAAATTGGTGCGGCCATAGTGAATGAATGGTGTCAGCATAACTTGACTTGCCTTAAACATGGCTGAATGGCTGCAGAGGACCCTTTAAGCAGAAGCAGCTTTGATAAAGGACTGGCAAAGTCTGCATGTGCGATGGATATTAAACCTATTGGTTGGCAAATATGGCCCATGCAAAAGTAAATATCACATGTATAAAGTTCCAGCATGGAGCACAGGTTGACCTGATTGTAGTGACCTTACAGCAAGGGCACCAAACAGAGAGCCAGAGTGAATGATTGATGAGTGAGTAAATGTGGGGTGATCTTCATTCGGTACCCTCTCCCCCAGCCCCTTCTAAAATATTAATCAGGTAAAAATTAGTAACCACACGCCCATGGGCATGCTTTTAAGACGTGTGACTCCTTTGAGGAAAAAGAGTATAAGAATCAAGAAAGTAAATTATTGTGGTTGGGATTCATTAATTGATACTTGATGAAGCAACGCTGCTAGACAGAGCAGCCAAAACTCTGCTCCATGGGCTCAAGCAGGACTGTGAACCAGAGGTGTCTCAAGGCAACCAAGGCCTTGCCTCAGGGGAATCCAAGACAGACCAGAGGGCTGAGAAGAACAGATCAGGAGGAAAGAAGCCATCCATAAACTTGGTAACCACCTTCTCTGTTTGCCAAGTAGGAACTGTGTGAGGCTAACTCAGGGCCTGTTTGTGTATGTTTGTGAAAGAGATACTCGTTAAGAGGAATGTATAGCTCTTAATGTATAGCTCTTAATATCTAATATAGGATTATGTGCTTAATATAACCCTTTACCACTTGTGTAATTCCTTCGCAATAAACTGCTATGTATTGAAGACAATTACTGTGAACCTTTTTCACTGGTTTGACAGTAATCTGCTCCACTGGGAGCCAGTAAAAATCCATTTCAGGGTTAGTAACACCCCCTGGTGTCAACATAGGTCTCCTGGGGCGGTGGGACCTATGGGTGACTTGTGCAGATACACCCTAACTTCACCTAGACTTACTGTTTCCAGAGTCCTGCAACTCGGTGAGTGAATCAGATTTTGGTGTCTTCTTCACCCTTCTCGTCAAGACCTCACGTAAATGAGTGTGAGCCCAGAACACATTACACTTTTCTCTGCTCCCACATCACCAGTGTTGTGGGCAGGATTGGCTGACTTTGCATTGCTTCATGTTTGCTAACTGCGCAGTGAATTACCAATGTCAAATGCAAAGAAACATGTGACCCCTGAAGAGCACACCACCCTTGCTGTCAGAGGTAGGTTTTGTGTAGTTGTGCATGTTGTATTGCATTATATAAACCTGTTAAGTTTTACCCCATCGCATGAGCTGATCACCTGCATGTAAGAGTATGCACAACTAAACTAGTTTAGGTAAAGACAGAATTCACTTCATGCAGCCATTTTACAAGTGTGCACAGTGGGTGTAAAACTACTATTCTGGTCTGGTTGCATTTTGCACCCCGGTATAACTGTAACTGACTACATGGGGTGGAGGCATTGGAGGATCAGACCCAGTGTATCTCAGTTCCTGGTATGTTTTGAGCATGAGTAATCTAGCTCATGTCAGGGAAGATAGATAAGATGCTCAAGGGTTCAATTTTTTCTGATTGACAAACTCTGTGGTATTGTCATCATGCCTCTCATAATTTCCCCATTAGCTATATTCTTGATTCCTGATAAATTATCCACAGAATTCACTATTATCTTCACCCCCAAACACACTGCCTTTAGTCATCATGTTGTTACTACAGTGTGAACTGTAAGATGTAACATTTCTTTTTGTATGGTTTGATTTAAATTGCACAGTTAACTAATGCCTCTCACTGGAGCATCAAGTCTAGTTCAAGAATGAGTTTCATCTGAGTTTGATGAGCTTTGCCAAGTTCATGAGCTATGATGTAGCACTTTAAAGAGTGGAGAGAATAGGGACAGAATTAGACATCAATGATAATTTGTACTCAAAGTGATCAGGAGAGTGGAGGACCTGGGAGCTCCAGCACCGCTTTATGCCAGCAAGGGCTGAAACCCAGCACTAATGAATTTTAAAAATATGTTTTTCATTTTAATTTGAATAGGCCAAAAAACTTTCTGTGAAGACTGAAAGAGAAATAGCAATATCAAGTTAATATATTAGAAAAAACACAGTCATTCTGCAGACATGACCATAAAGGACAGATCCCTTCCTGACCATCTCCTTTCCCAAAACAGCAATCAGCTACTTCAGGTGCCATTATCCCAGGGGTTGTGAATAGGATCTGAGGCTCATGATCACCCTGTCGTTCCCAGATTGCTAAATGGGATGGTATAGTTGTGGGGAGGATCCCAGCTAGACAGGTGGGAGGTCCTGGTATGGGGGAAGAGATGAAAACAACTGCTCTACTTCTTGGCTCTAAAAAAATGTTTTTTATTCTGCATTTAATATCCCCCAGGATGGTCTTTGCAGATCGCAGCTTGAAAACTTCTGGAAGGCAATGGGAAGGTGAGATAACCAGACCTATTCACCAGGTGCCACTACTCCTTTCCAATTTCCTGCATAAACTATTTTATTGTGCTTCTGTGCAGTTAAACAGTTACTACACTCCACCCCAAGGGTAGCTGCATTTCAGTGTTAGATGAAATAAGCTCTATATTTATGAGTTTTTACGTAAGATTTTTAAATCTGCAAAGCGCCTTGGGATGAAAGGCTCTACATAAATGGAAGCTAGTATTATTTATACTTGACCATATACCCTCAGCTCTTACCTGCACTGTAGGACTCCAGGAGTTCCTCCATTTCCCTCCTCATTTTCAGCATTGACAATGGGAGTATTTTTCAGCTTTACACTTTAAATATTTCAATTTATATCTTGCACCCACATCTGTATTGTTTTCTAACTCCTATAGATATTTTTATTTTAGATATTTGTGATCTATCTCCCTTATGTGTATTTGGTTTTTTTGACATATGTGACTAATTTGGAGTCCAACTGCACATAGAATGAGTAATTGTTTAATTTTTCAAATAGCCTATCCGCTTGGATGTGGGCTGTACTTACATAAATTAGGCAGGTTTCAGAGGAGCAGCCGTGTTCGTCTGTATTTGCAAAGAGAAAAGGAGGACTTGTGGCACCTCTAAGGTGCCACAAGTCCTCCTTTTCTTTTTATAAATTAGGCAGCTACTGTGACCGAGTCGACTTGAATAGTGTATCTCCCAGAAAGGGACCTTGTTGTACCCAGTCATGATCAGAAGTCTTTAGCACTTCCTTGTGTAATTAGAGAGCACATTGTGAAATTAGCAAATTAATTAGAGCTAAGTGTTTAGGGAATGCAATGTAGTGCACTCTTCTCTAGCACTTATATTAGTTTTATGCCTTATTGCTGGGCTTTGCATTAACATTTTAAATAAAGGCTATCTGACTGTGGATCTTGATCTCTCAGTGGCCTTTACTCCATCTTCATTTAAAAAGGATTTTGAAAAATTGGAGAGGGCTCAACACGGAGTCACAAGAGTGATTCAGGGTCTGGAAAACCATATGAGAGATTGAGCTGATTAAGTCTATATAGTTTGTCAAACGGAAGGTTAAGTGGTGAGTTGATCACAGGCTCCAGCTATGCGGGGAGAAGACTTCTGATATTAGTGGGCTTTTTAACCTAGCAGACAAGAGCCAATGGTAGGAAGCAGAAGCTAGACTAATTCAGACTAGAAAGAAAGTCCAAGTTTTCAACATGAGGATGATTATTGGAACAATTAGCTATGAAATATGGTGGGTTCGTCATCATATGACATCTTTCAGTCAAGATTGGGTGTCTTTCAAAAAGAGCTTCTGGCTGAGCTACAGCATACATTGGTCTGTGTTATGCAGGTCAGATTAGAAGATCACATGTGGGACTGCCTTTTCTTTCAAAGTGGTGACAGAAAGATGCTGTCAGAGTTGTCAATAAAGTGTGGTTATTCACATGTTGGAAGAAACGAAGATTTGCTACATGGACATACATAAAGCCAGACTGTGTGTCACCCTTCTATTGGTGTACAGAGATGAGGGCATAAGGAGCCTTCCTGCCTTTTACATCCCTTTTTAGGGGACTTTCCTGAATGTGGCCACAGTGCTGCTCCCTGAAAGCAGACCAGCCCTGGTCTAAGGACAGATGCAGCAGATGTGCATTTACCTTTAATGACCAAGGGAAAATCCTAAAAGAGAAAGTTGGCATCAGTCATCTGTGCAGGTCACCTTCTCCTAGGCTCTGGAGCGTCTTCAGGTTCATTAACTAAACCCCCAAGTGAGAAGTGAATGCTATCATGTCTGAGCTTGCTGTGTACAGTGCAGTTGGGGTAACCACTATAATAAGAACATTTTCCATGGGAGAAAAGACAAGTACTCACTGTCCCTTCCAACGAAATGCTAAAACACCTACTCTAGAAATGAAGGATTTACAGTTATTAAACTTAAAGGCACTTGCTGTTCTAGATTTGCACCCATTAGATTCTATCCAATAGCATACACAACCTACTTGCGAAGGGTAGTACAGAATCTGAGAGCGGCCAGAAGAAGACACAGAGACCAAGTTTAGTCAGTTATGTCAAACTTGCAATAGTACTGTATGTATATACAAGTTTCAAAAAGACTGCACTGTATCAGCCACATCAGTTTGAGGTGTGTCTTTCATGCTGATGCTCCTTCTTCCAGCTATCTCAATATAATGTGCAATAAAGTATGAATTTGGCTCAAGGGCAGCATTTCACACACAAGAATTTCTCACAAATCTTAGCTGTGCAGAGATTACTGTCTTTCTATAAGGAGGCTGCACATCTTCAGAAAACTTAAGTCCCAAGCAACATTTTACTGGATCCAGGGCAAATCCATAACATGGGGCCCCACCCCATTCCACAAAGACACATGAATTAAAGAAAGAGACAGTTGTATTTTGTTTCTGAAATGGCATAGCTAGGCTGTAGCACTTTACAGCTTTACTTTTCTGTCCTTCTTCACTGCAAAATTACAAATGATCTCACTAAAGTCAATTTTTCTTTTCAGTGGACAAAACAACAAGATAACTTAAGTATTCTTGTGCCATAGTAGATTGTGTGCAGGTTTTGACGGGAGCCAGCTTGCTGAAACTTCTTTTGGCTTTTGCTACGGTCACTGGCAATAAGCAAAAATTTTGGAGGGCTATGCATAATTCACTCTACATTACTGGTAGTTTTTTGTTGTAAATCTCGTTAAATAAAATAAGTGATAGCAGTTCAAGTTCTTTTCCAAAAATAGATTTAAAGATTTTTTCAGGTGCAACATTTCACATGGAAAGGCCTCCCAAAGATCCATACGATACTTGAGAAATTGCCATTTGGTGGATATTTCTTTCAATTCTTCAGGCTCCAGTGAGATATATTTTAGGGCTGAACAGAACATAAACAAATGTCATTGGTTGCTTTGAATCAGCATTCCAACTTACAGATAACATTGTCCAAAGTGAACACATTCCTTCTGAATAGTTTTCAGAGTAGCAGCCGTGTTAGTCTGTATTCGCAAAAAGAAAAGGAGTACTTGTGGCACCTTAGAGACTAACCAATTTATTTGAGCATAAGTTTTCGTGAGTGCATCCGATGAAGTGAGCTGTAGCTCACGAAAGCTTACGCTCAAATAAATTGGTTAGTCTCTAAGTTGCCACAAGTATTCCTTTTCTTTCTTCTGAACAGTGACTGTCTCATCTTCAGAGGTGATTGAACCTGATTCCTCAGGTGTCTCATGAAATCTTTTCTGTTTCCTAACATTCTTCTGTGGTAATTGTGGCAAAATTCGTATTCTTTCTGCCACAAGGCATGCTTCTAAAGGAATTTTGGGCCACTAATCTCCAAGTTGCTTTAACTCTTCAATAAATTCAGCCATGAGAGCTGAGTCTGAATCAAGAGATTCCTCAGGCTTGTAAAATCTTGTTTCTCTCATCAATATTCACTTTATACCAGAAGCTAGTCAACAAAAGTCATGAAAATGAGCTGAAGTACTGTTTCAATACTTCCACTTCTGATCAAGTTTCATGTGTCAAATTTAATTCAAGAGTGCATTCCAGTCATAGGTGCCGACTTTGTGGGTGCTCTGGGGCTGGAGCACCCACAAAAAAAATAGTGGGTGCTCAGCATGCACCGGCAGCCCTCCCTCCAGATCAACTCCTCCCACTCCCTCCCAGCATCTCCTGCCCATCACGGATCAGCTATTCAGCGGTGTGTAGGAGGCATTGCGGTGGAGGAACAAGGGCTGGGTGTGTTTGGGGGGAGGGGTCAGAACGGAGCGGGGTGGAATGGGGATGGTAAGAGACAGGATGGGGGTGGGAAGAGGCAGGGTGGGGCGGGGGTTTGGGAGAAGGGATGGAGTGGGGGCAGAGCCTGGTGAAGGGGGGGTCGAGCACCCCTGGCAACTCATAAAGACAGTGCCTATGATTCCAGTGCTTCCAGAAGACCTAGAAGATCCTTTGTCATTGGATGGACAGAATTAGCGGCTTCCCTCCAGCATATGTCCAACTGAGAATGGAATGAACAGTGCATCTTATTCATTATAATCTTCCACTTCACAGGATAGGCACTGAAATATATGAAAAATTGCTACACACAACCTAAAACTGTTACTGATTCAGTATGTGTGGTTGCAACATTGACTCCTATGAGATTGAGTGGGAAATGCAAGGAGAATACACATCAAGTTTATCTTTGGACATAATGCAGGCCTGAAAACCTTTTAATTCTGATATATTAGAATCATTATCAAATCCTTTACCTCTACAGTCATCAAGTAGAATGTTTTGGTGCTTCATGCTGACAATTAGCATTTTGGCTGTCTATTCTCCACTTTTTTATTAAAAAGTTGAAGAACTCTAGAAATCTTTCTTGAATGTTAAATGTACCACTATCTTGGTCCTGAACTATAAACCTGAATATCAACACATTTCATTCATGGTGAGAGGCATCAGGAGTAGCATTACGTATAATAGAATAACAGGTGATTTTTTCTCTCTCTGCAAGAATGGCTGTCTGCATGCTTTTACTATATAATTCAATAACTTGTTCTGACTCTCCCAGGAGAGGTAATGTGCCTGTCCTGCCATTGTTCTAACTTCTACCTTCTATCTGCTTCCATTTGATATTAGTCATAAGTTATGCTGTCATAATGAGCTCATAACTCAAGAGTTCAAATAAAGTTGCATTTATGTTGATCAGCCATCAGATTATCATCTTCTTGGAATGCTAAACCTCTGAAGCAAGGTGTATGGTAACATCCAACATTCTTTCCAATTTTGCTCTCCATATTGCAGCTTTTGTTAATTTTGAGTTTGAATGTCACTGTCTACTCTCTGTCCACCTTACAGCAACTCATCTAATTCCTTCCACTGGCAGTAGCAGGTTTCATGTTCTACGCTCTTTTCATCTTTAGTAAGTTTATTATATAGTTTGTGCCATCCCTCCCCCCCCCCCCAGTTAACGAATAACCCTTTCCTTTTTGCCACTATATTGCATTGTTTATCTTCCCCTTCAGAAAATAGCTGTCATGGAAAGCAGTATAGTGCTTGGTTGGTAGCACTCCAAACAAGCCAGTCTCTTGGAATCTTTTGTTTTACACTCGAGACGAGATTCAGGAAAACTATGGCTACCAATGTCTTTGGCACTGACTTCACTAGCTTCTGCATTTCTTCGACATTCAGTATACCTGATAGAACACCTTTTTGGTGAACATAATCTGTAATGTGTTTAGGCCATAATCCTGGATCTTTCAAAAATATGAATTAGTAAGTACTGCTCTCTCCTCCTTGCAAACCTTCCTTTGAGTCTGGTGGTGCTGGTGGTTATATTACTCAACCATCTCTGGAAGTTATTTGATTGGAATCACATGATTCATCTCGCTGCTTTTCTTCATCGATTTCCAAGTCCTGTATTGAAATCACATCACCTTGCCATTTTTCTTCTTCCAGATTCCCAGTTTATGCATTGCTTGAGCCAGACAGTTGAGAGGTCTTGTTTGTCTAGAAAAATTGGAGGATTGACAGGTGTCCTCTAGCTTATTTTCTTTCCCTTTCTTTAAGATCTTAACATTTCTGGTGGCCTGACTTGTTTTATAGCAACACACAGCATATGGCACTTATATTAATGATATAAAAGTGACAAATGCCCTCTAGGCACCTGGAGGTACTGTTCCCTGTCCCTGAGATCTGGTCTCAGCTCCTCTAGGCACCCTGGAGTACCAGCTCACTGTTCTGAATGTTGCTTCCATTCTAGCACTGTTTCAGATTGGTTCAGGTAAATCTTGCAAGATCTCATGAGATCTGGGTGCCACATAGAGACATCGCTACAAACATATTCACCAAGATTATATAAATAACATTTAGTCAAATTCAAACATCCACAATCTAGTCTGAATTTTTTTCTCATGGTGATAGTCTTGTGCCCTCTGGTTAGGCCTCTTGAACTAGCCAGGCCCTGGAAGAGTACATCCATTTTCCATCCTGTACTTGGGGCATGCACATACTGCTGAATGGCAACACAGACAAGCTTAAACTTAAATGACAAATAATAGGGTAGAGGAACAGGAATTCTTCCTGAATTACATGGGGAGCTTATCACAGTTCTACAGCATTTAATTGCACCAACGTGGTCAGCATCATTACAAACACTAGTATGATTCTGTCACCAACAAAATCCACTGCAACAAGAAAGATGTTGACATTAGGACATAGAAATCTCAATATATTTCACTCCTTAAAGGCTAAATATTCCAATCACCATTCCACTATGTTTACCTACAGAAGGAAAATGGGAAAGTGCAGTAGAAGAAGTGTTAGTTATTCACAAGCCATAGTCCACTGTAGAGGTCATTGGCTTCTCAAGGCTGTTACAGCAAATTGAAACATGCTATTCCTATTCCCTCTCAAGCTGAAAATTCTTCTCTCAGTTGCTAGGCTTCATATTTATAGCAACTTGTTGATCAAAGTAAGAAATGTGGGCTAAACAGATGTAAAATGCCATACATGTTACATCAGGTACTTGGATAGGCAGGATTTCTCAAATTACCAACCGTCTACATTTTGGTTCTTGTTTCCAGGGTAGCCTCTAGGCCAAGCATCAGCAGTTGTGCCGCCTTTACCACTGAGCAGAGACACCGGCAGCAGCACACACTATAGAATATGGTTCTGCTTCAATTTCCACACTTTCCTCCAAAGCACGGTGCTGTGAACCACTCAAAAACCGGTGGGATGTCTGCTTAATGTTTGGGTCACCTTTTCATGACTAAAGCTGGCAGAAATATAAGAGGAGAAATAGAGGAATCTGGGCTCACACACATCTGCTGCCCTGGCCATGCTTCTTAATTTGATTTTGTGGAGTTTCTTGGACAGCGAATGTCAAATGACAACCATGTTAAAAACTGTGGGATGCACATTGTCTGTACCCAGTTTAACCATTGAGTGAACGCTTGTGACACTGCTGTCTGAAACCGGCTGTCAAGGTTCCTCCCCCACTCTGAACTCTAGGGTACAGATGTGGGGACCTGCATGAAAAAAACCTCCTAAGCTTATCTTTACCAGCTTAGGTCAAAACTTCCCCAAGGTACAAAATATTCCCCCCCGTTGTCCTTGGACTGGCCGCTACCACCACCAAACTAATACTGGTTACTGGGGAAGAGCTGTTTGGACGCGTCTTTCCCCCCAAAATACTTCCCAAAACCCTGCACCCCACTTCCTGGACAAGGTTTGGTAAAAAGCCTCACCAATTTGCCTAGGTGACTACAGACCCAGACCCTTGGATCTTAAGAACAATGAACAATCCTCCCAACACTTGCACCCCCCCTTTCCTGGGAAATGTTGGATAAAAAGCCTCACCAATTTGCATAGGTGACCACAGACCCAAACCCTTGGATCTGAGAACAGTGAAAAAGCATTCAGTTTTTTACAAGAAGACTTTTAATAAAAAATAGAAGTAAATAGAAATAAAGAAATCCCCCCTGTAAAATCAGGATGGTAGATATCTTACAGGGTAATTAGATTCAAAAACATAGAGAACCCCTCTAGGCAAAACCTTAAGTTACAAAAAAGATACACAGACAGAAATAGTTATTCTATTCAGCACAATTCTTTTCTCAGCCATTTAAAGAAATCATAATCTAACACATACCTAGCTAGATTACTTACTAAAAGTTCTAAGACTCCATTTCTGGTCTATCCCCGGACGACTACAGACAGACACAGACCCTTTGTTTCTCTCCCTCCTCCCAGCTTTTGAAAGTATCTTGTCTCCTCATTGGTCATTTTGGTCAGGTGCCAGCGAGGTTACCTTTAGCTTCTTAACCCTTTACAGGTGAGAGGAGCTTTCCCCTGGCCAGGAGGGATTTCAAAGGGGTTTACCCTTCCCTTTATATTTATGACACCGGCACAGAGAAAGTTTCCAGTAGAGCTGCTCATTCATACCATAGTATCTCTTTTCTGTATATTATTTATTCTTTTGGCTATAATAGGCTACTTTATATTATATTAAGATACTAGTAACATAAACTGACACAATGCTTCTATATGCCAGAATATAAAGTGTATACAGAATATTGGCAACATAAGGATAGAATAATTCTTTTCAGGAATAAAGGGTCTGAGGTTTTAAACAGAAGAGTTCAGCTGTGTGAGCAAATCAGGAAATTATGCATGTAAAAAGCAATAATTAACCATGGCACTTGCAAATACCAATTCATGTTTACAATGAGCTGTACCACAAACTAGGCATTCAAACGCACATATAAATCCCCACCTAACTTGTTTAGAAATCATACCTATAATATAAACACTAAGTTATAAACCTTAGTTAAAAGGCTACAAAATAAATACTTTTTGCATTCCAAATATTTTTTAAAATATGCATATTTGGAACTAATAATTCTGTTCCTTATTGTTCTACTGTACTATTCATTGGAATTTCTTGGCTAAAATTTGTATCACATGAATACTGAGAATTTTTTTTTTTTACTCAGCTGTCTACATTAAAAATAGTTTAAAAAACAAGTTCTGAAGGCCTAAGGGGAGGAACCAATATGTTACTCCAGGTCTATGCTCCCCTGAAATCAGTGTGTTTTTTTTTTTTTTTTAAATATCTAATTACTTTGGGGACAAATTTTGCTCTGTTTCACAGATGTAAATCTGGAAAAAATACTTTGAAATCTTTGTAAACTTTGAAAAGGAGGCAACAGTTGTAGGAATCAGTGGACTTGCTCTAGATGCATACCACAGAAAGTGAAGGCAGAATCTAAGGCTGAGCAGGGCCTCTTCAAAAAATTTTGCCCCCCCCGTGAAGTAATTAAATTGGGACTCAACTCTGTAAAGCTTAAGATTCAGTGTATGTCCTTCATGTTTCTGTCCAAAACTCTTATCCATTGAAACTGGAGGGGGGAGGGGCACTGAGTGCAACAGGAACAGGTGGTGAGAGAATAAATAATGGACCTAGAACTGGTGTGCTTGAAGAGAGAAGGGAGCAGTGCATGGTGGCTTCCTGTTAAATCAGAAGAGATGTTTTTGCACAAATGATTTGCAGTAATGGGATATTTTTCTCTTTACATTGTAAACAACATTAACATTTCTTTATCAAACAAATCCATTCATTTTATAATACCATGCCCTTTCCACAGCTTAGAAAAGAAGTTTGCTGCAGGTCTGAAAGCCTGGTATTATTGTTCAGGAAAAATAATCTGATTTTTTGAGTGCCAAAGTAAAAACATTATCATTTGTCTTCCATTTCCTCTTTTGGAGCAAAGGTTAAAAATGCAATTATAATCATTGTGAGTAAATTATCTTTACCAGTATTGGTGTGCTCTGGGAGATTTGTTTGTTTGTGATATATTATTATTACGAGTTTATAATGTGTTCCTGATCAGAAATGAGTAATCATTAAATAAGACTACAGAAAAATAATATCCGCACTTTCCAGCTCAGCTGGATTTCAGGAGCAAAAGCACAGCCATTGTTTTCAGAGGTTCCAGTTGCACCTGAAAAAGGAAGGTCAGCCCTCTGAAGATGGACACAGGACAATGCATTTGTGAAAGTCTTTATGCACTCAGGTCAGACTTCCACACATAAAGGCCTTACCTACACCAATAAACATACACCCCCTGACTTGAAGTCGTTTCCATTATAGACAGGGTTTACAGTTTGGTTCAATGGCTCTCAGTACTCCTGCTATACAAATTGTTCCAGCACCCCTGCTAGCAAGCTTCCTAGTTATAACTCAACACCCTTCAGTACAGCATCACTGGTGGTAGTAATGGCAGAAGTTGCAGGGTAGTCCAGGTCTGGGTATTTTTACCATTGTGCCATCTAACCCTACTCCGATTAGATAGATATTTATACATACAAACTTCCAAATACACAAATGAACACTCTGCTAGGATCAGCCTAATCTGAATATATTTTGTATAAAAACATTTCCAGCAAAATGCAGTTTATTATGAGTTTGTTTGCTAAGGAGAGCAGCCTCTTCCTTTAGTTATGCGTAGGAGAAGCATTTTAGGTTAAAAATGACCTACAGAGGGAAAAAAGTCTGTTTTTGCCCTTTTAGTTCTTTTTTAATTATATGTTTTTTTAAAAAAAGCCTGAAAGTTTAAAACATTTTTTCTGCTTGTATTTTACCCAGGTCTTGTCAGCTTTGAAAAACTCACTTGCTAAAGAACTGATAGGATTATCATAGAAATATAGGACTGAAAGGGACCTTGAGAGGTCATGTAGACCAGCCTCCTGTGCTGAGGCAGGGCCGACTACACCTAGCCATGTTCTTGCAAACTACCAATGATGGAGATTCCTCAACATCCCATAGAAGCCTCTTCCAGTGCTTAATTACCCTTATAGTTAGACTGTTTTTTTCCAATATCTAATCTAAATCTCCCTTACTGCAGATTAAGCCTATTACTTTTTGTCTGACCTTCTGTGGACACGGAGAACAATTAATCACTGTCCTCTTTATAACAGTGCCAAACATATTTGAAGATTATTATCAGTTTTCTTTTCTCAACAGTGAACATTTCCAGTTTTTTTTTTAAACTTTCCAGTTTTTCTAGATTTGTATAATTTTTGTTGCTCTCTTCAGGACTTTCTTCAGTTTGTCCACATCTTTCTCAAAATGTAGTGCCCCAAACTGGATGCAATACTCTAACTGAGGCCTCACCAGTGCTGAATAGAATGGGACAATTACCTCCCATGTCTTTGATATGGCACTCCTGTTAATACATCCTAGAATGATATTAGCCTATTTGCATTACATTTTTGACGCCCCTTTAATTTGTGATTCACTATAACCCTTAGATCTTTGCCAGCAGTCCTACTGCCTCACTGGTTATTGCCCATTTTACATGTGTGCATTTGATTTTTTCCTTCCTAAGTGTAGTGCTTTGCACTTATCTTTATTGCATTTCATCTTGCAATAAAGATAAGTGACCAGTTTCAGACAAGTTCTCCAATTTGTCAATATCATTTTAAATTCTAATCCTGTCCTCCAAAGTGGTTGCAACCCCTCCCAGCTTGGTATCATCTGCAAATTTTATAACCATACTCTCGATTCCATTATACAAGTCATTAATGAAAATGTTGAATAATACTGGACCCACGACAGATTCCTATGACACCCCATTAGATACGCCCTTCCAGTTGGACAGCGAACCAGTGACAACTATTCTTTGAACTGGCTTTTCAACCAGTTTTGCACTCACCTTTATAGTAATTTCATATAGACCACATATTCCTAGTTTGCCTATGAGATTGTCATGTGGGACTGTGTCATGAGCCCTACTAAAATCAAAATATATCATGCCTACTGTTTCCCCACTATACATTAGGCCAGTAATCCTGGCAAAGAAGGAAATTAAATTGGTTTGGCATGACTTGTTCTTGACCTATTTGTGTCAGACACTCAGAGTACAACCTGGAATGGTGGAACCTCTATGCTCTCTTAACTCTCCAGCCTTGGTTGTCTCTCTCAATGCTATGATAGTGACAAGTAGCAAACCCCTCCAGGTGCTTTGCTTTCACATATCCATCAACATGCAAAGACACACCCAGCAGAGTGCCTGAAGGCTCTTACCAGTCATTCATGAATTGTACTCAGGTAGACATCAGTAAATCCTCGTTGCCCCAGTACTGGTGTGTTCTGGGAGAGTTTTTTGTTTGCACCTCAGAAATCTTACACTGCTCAAGACCTTCTTTTGAACAATGCGAGCTCATTAATTAGTTTGCCACTTCATCAAAGTATGGTGGACATGCACCAGACTTTGTAATTTGAGCAGATTGCCCAAGCATTTAGGACAAACTCACCGGTTAAGATTAAACATTAAAATAAGTTTGTTAACTAGAGAAAGATAGCTTTTAAGTGATTGTAAGTGTTAGGCATAGAGGTCAGAACTGGTTACATAAGAAATAAAGGGTAAAATTGCAGTCTAAATCCTAAACTTTATCAGACTAAGCAAAATTTGAATCAAACAGTGTTTCTCACCCTCCTGGATGTTGCAAGCAGAATTCAGTTCACAGTTTATACTAACTAGAAAGCATTCTAGCTAGGACCATCCCTTCCCCCTAGTTCAAGGAGGTTTCCCTTTTTCTTCCAAACAATCTTGTTTCTAGGTGTTGAGATGAGGGAGGAGTGAGGCAAAGTGGTGATGTCATTGCCCCTCATTTTATACTCACTTCCAGGGGCTGGAAAGATCCTAACTGTGTCATGGGAGTCAGACAGTGCCCATCAAGTAAGTTCTCTCTCAGGAGTCTTTGATAGGGGCCCACTGTACCGCTAAGTACCCTAGAAGAGTACCCTAAGTACCCTATTGGGACAGTAGGTTCTCCTTAATGGGCCATCAGCACTTGGCTGGCTAGTCCTGGTGTAAATCTGTCTTGGAGGTATTAGTTGCTCCTTTGTTGCCACTGAAAGGCTACCTGTGGATGTCACAACATATTTAGGTAATAAACATATAGCAAAACTTCATAACTTCACATTCAATCATAGTACATATAATTCAACAGAGTAGTAATGTTTAACAGTTCATGAATTTTCAAATGATACCTCACAAGGCATACTTTGTATAAAACATATAATAATCACATAACAATGTTGAATATGTGGGTCCAGGGTTAAGTTACAGAGTGTCACACTATTACCCTATTATCTTCTAGGTGCTTACAGATTGATTGTTTAATCATTTGTTCCAGTATCTTTCCATGTATCGAAGTTAGGCTGACTGACGTATAATTCCCTGGGTCCTTTTTGTCCTCCCTTTTAAAGATAGGCATTATGTGTGCCCTTCTCCAATCCTCAAAGACCTCATCCTTCCTCCATGAGTTTTTGAAGATAATTGCTAATGGTTCCCATCTGGATAATAAAATGGGAGATTGTCAAGGTTCCTCCCCCACTCTGAACTCTAGGGTACAGATGTGGGGACCTGCATGAAAAACCTCCTAAGCTTATCTTTACCAGCTTAGGTCAAAACTTCCCCAAGGTACAAAATATTACCCCCGTTATCCTTGGAATGGCCGCTACCACCACCAAACTAATACTGGTTACTGGGGAAGAGCTGTTTGGACGCGTCCTTCCCCCCAAAATACTTCCCAAAACCTTGCACCCCACTTCCTGGACAAGGTTTGGTAAAAAGCCTCACCAATTTGTCTAGGTGACTACAGACCCAGACCCTTGGATCTTAAGAACAATGAACAATCCTCCCAACACTTGCACACCCCCTTTCCTGGGAAATGTTGGATAAAAAGCCTCACCAATTTGCATAGGTGACCACAAACCCAAACCCTTGGATCTGAGAACAATGAAAAAGCATTCAGTGTTTTACAAGAAGACTTTTAATAAAAAATAGAAGTAAATAGAAATAAAGAAATCCCCCCTGTAAAATCAGGATGGTATATATCTTACAGGGTAATTAGATTCAAAAACATAGAGAACCCCTCTAGGCAAAACCTTAAGTTACAAAAAAGATACACAGACAGAAATAGTTATTCTATTCAGCACAATTCTTTTCTCAGCCATTTAAAGAAATCATAATCTAACACATACCTAGCTAGATTACTTACTAAAAGTTCTAAGACTCCATTCCTGTTCTGTCCCTGGCAAGCGCAGCATACAGACAGACACAGACCCTTTGTTTCTCTCCCTCCTCCCAGCTTTTGAAAGTATCTTGTCTCCTCATTGGTCATTTTGGTCAGGTGCCAGCGAGGTTATCTTAGCTTCTTAACCCTTTACAGGTGAGAGGAGCTTTCCCCTGGCCAGGAGGGATTTCAAAGGGGTTTACCCTTCCCTTTATATTTATGACACGCCCCCCAAATCTCAGCTAGGGTGAAACACTGGCTGGGATTTCTTCCTGGAGCTCTAGGAAAACAGAGTTAATAAGACACATGCATCTCTAAATATACTACCAAGTACATAAAGACTAACAATATTTTCCACATCTCAAGGACGATTTTAACCAGTTGATTCTGGGAAACTTTCACGGGAGAGTGCATCAGCCACTTTGTTAGAAGCTCCTGAGATGTGTTGGATGTCGAAATCAAAATCTTGGAGAGCTAAACTCCACCGAAGAAGTTTTGTGTTAGTTTCTTTGACAGTGTGAAGCCACTTTAGTGCAGCATGGTCGGTTTGCAGGTGGAAACGCCGTCCCCAAACATATGGGCGTAGCTTTTCCAGAGCGTAGACAATGGCATAACATTCTTTTTCAGTGACTGACCAGTTGTTTTCCCTCTCAGACAGTTTTTTGCTGAGAAACACTACAGGGTGGAATTCTTGATCAGGTCCTTTCTGCATTAAAACTGCTCCCACACCACGCTCGGATGCATCTGTGGTTACTAGGAACGGTTTGTCAAAGTCTGGGGCCCTTAGTACAGGGTCAGACATGAGTGTCGCTTTAAGCTTGTTAAAGGCCTTCTGACACTTTCCGGTCCACTGAACAGCATTTGGCTGTTTCTTTTTGGTTAGGTCTGTCAGTGGGGCAGCGATTTGGCTGTAGTGCGGTACAAATCGTCTGTAATAACCGGCCAAGCCTAAGAAGGATTGAACCTGTTTCTTTGACTTTGGGACAGGCCACTTTTGGATAGCATCCACTTTGGCCTGTAGGGGGCTGATAGTTCCTTGACCCACCTGGTGTCCAAGGTAAGTCACTCTGTTTAGGCCTATTTGACACTTCTTAGCCTTAACAGTTAGTCCTGCCTCCCTTATGCGCTCAAGGACTTTTTGTAGATGTTCCAGGTGGTCTGCCCAGGAATCCGAAAATATGGCCACATCGTCAAGGTAGGCGACTGCATATTCTCCTAATCCCGCTAGGAGACCATCTACAAGTCTTTGGAAAGTGGCGGGTGCATTTCGCAGCCCGAAAGGGAGTACATTAAATTCATACAGCCCGAGATGTGTGATGAAGGCTGACCTTTCCTTGGCAGATTCATCTAGCGGTACCTGCCAGTACCCCTTGGTTAAGTCCAAGGTAGAGATGAACTGGGCCCTTCCCAGTTTCTCTAATAGTTCATCTGTGCGTGGCATGGGATAGTTGTCTGGGCGAGTTACAGCATTTAGCTTACGGTAGTCCACGCAAAAATGTATTTCCCCATCTGGTTTGGGAACTAGAACCACTGGAGATGCCCATGCACTTTCAGAGGGGCGGATTACACCCATCTGTAACATATCCTGGATCTCCCGTTCTATAGCAGTTTTAGCTTGAGGAGACACCCGGTAAGGTTGGACCCTAATTGGGTGAGCATTACTTGTGTCAATGGAGTGGTATGCCCGTTCAGTCAGTCCTGGGGTGGCTGAGAACGTTGGCGCGTAGCTAGTGCACAGCTCCTGGATCTGCTGTCGCTGCATACGCCCAAGGGTCATGGAGAGGTTCACCTCTTCCACACCACCAGCACATTTCCCTTCGTAGTAGACACCTTCAGGCCACTCAGCGTCATCTCCTCCCTGGGCTGTAAACTGACAAACCTTTAATTCTCTGGAATAAAAGGGCTTTAGAGAATTAATATGATACACCTTAGGCTTTCGGTTGGAGGTGGGGAATGCTATGAGATAATTAACAGCTCCCAGGCGCTCCTGGACCACGAATGGCCCTTCCCACGATGCTTCCATTTTATGGGCCTGGAGCGCCTTTAAGACCATGACCTGGTCTCCTACTTTGAAGGAACGCTCTCTGGCATGTTTATCATACCAGGCTTTTTGCTCTTTTTGAGCATCCTGTAAGTTTTCTCTAGCAAGGGCTAAAGAGGTTCGGAGGGTGTTTTGTAGGTTGGTTACAAAGTCCAGAATGTTAGTTCCTGGAGAAGGTGTAAATCCCTCCCATTGCTGCTTCACCAACTGCAATGGCCCCTTAACCTCACGGCCATATACAAGTTCAAATGGGGAAAACCCTAAACTGGGATGTGGTACAGCTCTGTAGGCAAAGAGCAACTGCTGCAATACTAGGTCCCAATCATTGGAGTGCTCATTTACGAATTTACGTATCATGGCCCCCAAAGTTCCATTAAACTTCTCCACCATGCCATTTGTTTGATGATGGTAAGGAGTGGCAACCAAGTGATTTACCCCATGAGCTTCCCAAAGGTTTTTCATAGTTCCTGCCAGGAAATTAGTCCCTGCATCTGTGAGGATGTCGGAGGGCCAACCTACCCTGGCAAAAATGTCTGCTAGTGCCTGGCACACACTTTTAGCCCTGGTGTTGCTTAGAGCTACTGCTTCCGGCCATCGGGTGGCAAAATCCATGAAAGTCAGTATGTACTGCTTTCCTCTGGGTGTCTTTTTCGGAAAAGGACCCAGAATATCCACAGCTACTCGCTGAAATGGAACTTCAATGATGGGGAGTGGCTGGAGAGGAGCTTTGACCTGGTCTTGGGGTTTTCCCACTCTTTGGCACACCTCACAAGACTGGACATAGGTAGAAACATCCTTGCCCATTCCCTCCCAGTGGAATGACCCCCCCAAACGGTCTTTGGTCCTGTTCACCCCAGCATGGCCACTAGGGTGATCATGGGCTAAGCTCAAGAGCTTGGCCCGGTATTTAGTTGGAACTACCAACTGTCTCTGAGGATGCCAGTCTTCCTGGTGTCCCCCAGAAAGAGTTTCCTTGTATAAAAGTCCTCTTTCTACAACAAACCTGGATCGATTAGAAGAGCTGAGAGGCGGTGGGTTGCTCCGTGCCGCCGTCCAAGCTCTCTGGAGGCTTTCATCTGCTTCCTGTTCGGTCTGGAACTGTTCCCTTGATGCTGGAGACATCAGTTCCTCATGGGATTGTGGACCTAGGCTTGGTCCCTCTGGAAGCGATATAGGGGATGGAGCTGTTTCTGTTGACTGTGAACCGCTCTCCGCTGGTGCACTATGTTGGGATTCAGGCTCCGGCTGAGCCTCTTGTGTAGGGTTATCGGCTGCTGCCAGTTCAGGTTCGGTGGGGCCCTCTGGTGTTGAGGTTGCAAGTACTGGATTCAGTGCTGACACGGGGTCTGGTGTTGGTTGTTCGGCTGGTTCCGGTTCTGGGACTGGTTCCGTCTGGGTCTCTGGGACTGGATCCACTACTGCTGTTGCAGACATTGGCCTGGGGTCCAGGTCCATCACCTCTGACTGTGTCCTGATAGAAGTTTCCGGAACAGAGCTAGGCCTCACGGCTTGTTTAGCCTGGTTGCGGGTGACCATTCCCACCCTCTTGGCCTGCTTCACATGATTGGCCAAGTCTTCCCCCAACAGCATGGGGATGGGATAATCATCATAGACTGCAAAAGTCCACATTCCTGACCAGCCCTTGTACTGGACAGGCAACTTGGCTGTAGGCAAATTGAAAGAGTTGGACTTGAAGGGTTGAATCGTCACTTGGATCTCTGGGTTGATTAAATTGGGGTCCACTAAGGAAGCATGGATAGCTGACACTTGTGCTCCGGTGTCCCTCCACGCGGTGACCTTCTTCCCACCCACACTCACAGTTTCCCTCCGCTCCAAGGGTATCTGGGAGGTATCTGGGCCTGTGGACCTCTGGTGTGATTCCGGTGCAATGAACTGTAATCTGTTGGGGTTCTTGGGGCAGTTGGCCTTTACATGCCCCAGCTCGTTACACTTAAAACATCGTCCAGCTGACGGGTCACTGGGGCGAGGAGGGTTGCTGGAGAACGGGGTGGTGGGACGATAAGGGGTCTGGAGGGTTCTTTGGGAGGTAGGTGGGGCTTTGGGCGGCCCCCGGTAATAGGGTGTGGTCTGGGGTGGTCCCTTCTGGTCTCCGCTCCAACTGCGACCAGTTTTCTTCTTCTCTGCCACCTCCACCCATCTGGCTCCAATCTCTCCTGCCTCAATTACAGTTTTGGGTTTCCCATCTAGGATGTATCTTTCTATTTCCTCAGGAACACCCTCTAAGAATTGTTCCATTTGCATTAGGAAGGGCAAATTTACTGGAGATTCAACACTTGCTCCTGATATCCAGGCATCCCAATGTTTTACAATGTGGTAGGCATGTCGGGTAAATGACCTGTCTGGTTTCCACCTTAGGGCTCTGAACCTCCGACGAGACTGCTCGGGTGTTATCCCCATTCTGACTCTCGCCTTGGATTTTAAACAGTTCATACTTGTTCATGTGTTCTTTAGGCATTTCAGCTGCCACCTCAGCTAAGGGTCCACTGAGCTGCGGCCTCAGCTCTACCATGTATTGGTCAGTAGAGATGTTGTACCCAAGGCAGGCCCTTTCGAAGTTTTCTAAGAAGGCCTCAGTATCATCACCTGCCTTGTAGGTGGGGAACTTTCTGGGATGGGAAGTGGTACCTGGAGAAGGATTGCTAGGGTTTGTTGGTATATTCTGCTGGGCCTTTATCCTCTCCATCTCCTCCACATGCTTCCTCTCTTTTTCCTTCTCCTCCTCCTTCAGCCGCATGAGTTCTATCTGTCTCTCATGTTCCCTTTGTTTTTCCTCAGCCTGAAATTTGGCTAATTCCAGCTGTAGTCGAGCTGAGGATTTGGCCATTCTAACCTCTCTGTTTTTAACTAACTTTACACCCGAGGTTTAGAAATAAACAAACAAAACTTGGCTGTAAAATTTTGCTGTGCTGGAATAGAATACCTATTCTCTGATAGTGATTGTCAGCCTACAGAAAAAGACAATTCCCTTGTCTCTGCTCTGGGCCCAAATTAAAGCAAAAAACCTCCAACTACTTGGAAACCTGCTTACCCAGCCCAAAGAAGAAAAAAAATTTCTTTTCAAACCTGTGCTCCTTGTAAAACAAAAAAAAAATCAAAATCCTAAAAAAAACCCTGCCACTTTTGTCTCCAGGCAAATGGGTAGAGCACACACCCCCTATTTACTTTTAGGAAGAAAAGAAAAAAAAAAACCTCTGGGTTGGAAGACTGTGAATTTCCCTGCAGGAGTTAAGTACCCTGCCTCCAGGCAAAGAAAACCTGCAATTCACAAGATAATCCCCTTTTGTCTCTGCTTGGCCACAAAGCAGAGAGAAACCAAGCTGCTTTCAGTTTCAAAGCTGCCTTCTGGACTTCCTAAAAATTCCTTTTTAAAATCTGTATTTCTAGTTCAAAAAATCTCAACTGGATCTCAAAATGATTTCAGGTTAATCCCACCACTGTGCCACCATGTCAAGGTTCCTCCCCCACTCTGAACTCTAGGGTACAGATGTGGGGACCTGCATGAAAAACCTCCTAAGCTTATCTTTACCAGCTTAGGTCAAAACTTCCCCAAGGTACAAAATATTACCCCCGTTATCCTTGGAATGGCCGCTACCACCACCAAACTAATACTGGTTACTGGGGAAGAGCTGTTTGGACGCGTCCTTCCCCCCAAAATACTTCCCAAAACCTTGCACCCCACTTCCTGGACAAGGTTTGGTAAAAAGCCTCACCAATTTGTCTAGGTGACTACAGACCCAGACCCTTGGATCTTAAGAACAATGAACAATCCTCCCAACACTTGCACCCCCCCTTTCCTGGGAAATGTTGGATAAAAAGCCTCACCAATTTGCATAGGTGACCACAAACCCAAACCCTTGGATCTGAGAACAATGAAAAAGCATTCAGTGTTTTACAAGAAGACTTTTAATAAAAAATAGAAGTAAATAGAAATAAAGAAATCCCCCCTGTAAAATCAGGATGGTAGATATCTTACAGGGTAATTAGATTCAAAAACATAGAGAACCCCTCTAGGCAAAACCTTAAGTTACAAAAAAGATACACAGACAGAAATAGTTATTCTATTCAGCACAATTCTTTTCTCAGCCATTTAAAGAAATCATAATCTAACACATACCTAGCTAGATTACTTACTAAAAGTTCTAAGACTCCATTCCTGTTCTGTCCCTGGCAAGCGCAGCATACAGACAGACACAGACCCTTTGTTTCTCTCCCTCCTCCCAGCTTTTGAAAGTATCTTGTCTCCTCATTGGTCATTTTGGTCAGGTGCCAGCGAGGTTACCTTTAGCTTCTTAACCCTTTACAGGTGAGAGGAGCTTTCCCCTGGCCAGGAGGGATTTCAAAGGGGTTTACCCTTCCCTTTATATTTATGACAGAGATGAAATTCAATGTTGATAAACACAAAGTAATGCATGCTGGAAAATATAATCCCAACTATACATATAAAATGATAGGATCTAAATTAGCTGTTACTACTCAGGAAAGAGATCTTGGAGTCATTGTGGATAGTTCTCTGAAAACATCTGCTCAATGTGCAGCAAGCATCAACTTTAGGTTCCTGGCTCCTCAGCTGTCACCTCTCTTGGCTAGAGGCACACGTCCTTGTCTCTCCTGACTGGTCTGTATGGCTCCCTGCCTACACTCTGATATTCCCAGCAAGTCAGACTGTGTAAACAAGTCAGCATCTGTGCTTTGCTTTCTCTCCAGTGTTACAGAGAAATATATTGAATACAGTAAAAGAACCTACATACATGATAAAATACTTACCAGAGATCACCCCAACTCCAGCCTTGGGCTCTCATGGGTGCCAGTCCTTCAAAACACACAACTGGATTTTCCTCATGTTTACAAGTTCAGAACTGTCTGAGATTCAGGGCCAGAACAGTCATGAATAATTCAGTCTTTCCTTTATACAGTGTGGGCCCTTGATTCTGACCTCATCTACCAGGTGATCAGCAGACAATGGATGTCGTTTCAAAACAGGCTGGGTTTTTGCATAACTGGATGTGGGGAATTTGCATTCAATCCCCTTTGATATTCCACACAAAAAACACTTACCACTTTTTGTTCCAAAAGTCCATTCTTCTCTGGCACATTGTTCACTATAGTCCTTTGAACACCAAGTGTCTCATCTCCCCATTTGGAGATTATACACAATCCCAGCTCACGATAATATATAAACCATCGATTTACTACAAAGATACTTCAATTTAATTCAATAAGGTCTCCCAAGGATATGGCAGGAAATATGTGCCACAAACCCCTGCTATGATGTCACTCCTGTTTTTTCCACTTTTATCTTCACCTAGAGACTTTCAAAAAGAAAAGGAGTACTTGTGGCACCTTAGAGACTAACCAATTTATTTGAGCATAAGCTTTCATGAGCTACAGCTCACTTGGTCTGCCTCTCACCTTAATTTGGACCTCAGAACAAGTGTATAGATGCTTGATATATAATGAAGCAACTCTTCCCTTTCTAACCAGCCTGTCCTTCCTGAACAAGCTGTACCCCTTATGTCAATATTCTAGTAATGAGATTTATCCCACCAAGTTTCAGTGATGCCAATTAAATCATAATTTATCTTGTGTACTAAGACTTCCAGTTCTTCCTGTTTAGTCCCCACACTCCTTCTATTTCTGTATTGACATCTCAGATATTGAGCAGATTATACCACTGTTTACACTCTTGTTGCTCTTATGACCCTACTGTAATTCCTCCCCTTCCCCTCCCCCCCTTCAAATCTAACATCACAGCACAGGCGCCAGGGAAGTGAGACCTGGTTTAATGAAGGGAACTTTATTTGGACACTTGAAGAGTCTTTGCTTCTTGCTTAATCTTGATACCACCTATTAAACTGATATATTTAGAAGAGATCAGTTGAGAGATTGAAAATTCACACCCATTCAGTTAAGGGCTGAGAGAGTGGCCATCCTTTCTAGTCCTCCAGTAAAACCAGGGAAGATCAAATTTGACATTCCTGATATTTCTGATGTGGAAAACAAGCAGAAAACAAATACCTCCCAGCTGCCATACTCACAGCCACACCAACATAAAAACACTCTGTCATTGTTTTTTCTTTATATATCAGAAAAAGCAAAATAACAGGGCACAAAACCACTTTTTGTCCTTTACAGGCCGTTTTTAAATGGAAGCAAAAATTTAACAGACTCTCCAGGCTCTCTGCCCAACTTTCTGTAAGCACATGCCCCTCTGCCGGGAACTGGGGTTTATCACAGGCTGAGGGAGAAGCTTTTTCTAGGAGCCGCTTACCAAAATATCAACAACAAATCACTGATTAGCTCATGCATCTCCAGATATCACAACTGCTGTTATATCAAATGGACAAAGAGGCTGTCTCTGGGGTACTCAGGGTCCAAATCATTTTGGGCTTTGTATGTAAAAAAACAACTCCTTAAATTGGAAACCAGTTGGCAGCAGTACAGGTCCTGGAGCACAGCATAACGGGCTTTGTGGGTGAAGTACCACTTAATAGGTGGGCTGCCCATTTCTGAATGGTCTTAAAGTGCAGCTCCATGTAGAATGCACTGCAATAGTCTAATCCCAAAGTGACCAAAACATGAATAATGGTAGCAAGGTCCACATCTCAAAGCAAACACTGAAACCTTGTTATTAAGCACAGATGGGAAAAAAAACAGTCTTGGCAGCCTATGTATAAATATTCTCTTTGTGTTAACAAAATATCTTCCCATATAAACATATGGTACAAATATAACATTTGCTTGGTCTAGCTTCCTACAACTCCATCTCCTCTTTCATGTTTTTCTTTCTTCAGTGTTTCTCAGCTGGCCACAAAACCACTGCAGGCCATGCTCAGAGTTGGTGTAAGCAGATGCAACCCCACTCAATCAACTGAACAGAAATAAACATTTGACTTTGGTGCATTTGTATCCATTTATAGCTGGGTTGATTTTGGCCTCCTAGCTCCTTCCTTGTTTATGCTTTTCTGTAATGGAAACTTAATGTACAGTTTACATCAAGTTCAAACCATACAGATATTACATATGTGAACATGGAAACTCATTCTTGCTTGTTTTGAAAACCCTCCCACTGCACATCCAAAATGAACATATTTCCCTTTGCTTATTTGATCCTTCTGCATATGTGCATTTTCCCCAAAGGTAATTTTGGTTTCCCACATAACAGCCAGGGTATAACTGTAAACCAGGGGCAGGCAAACTTTTTGGCCTGAGGGCCACATTGGGTTTCTGAAATTGTATGGGGGGCCGGTTAGGGGAGGCTGTGCCTCCCCAAACAGCCAGGCATGGCCCGTCCCCTGCCCCCGTCCAACCCCCCCTGCTTCTTGCACCCGGATGGCCCCCCTCCGGGACTTCTGCCCCATCCAATCCCCCCTGTTCCCTGATGGCCCCCCAGGGACCCCTGCCCTATCCACCCTCCCTGCTCTCAGTCCCCTGACTGCCCCCTAACTGCCCTCCACCCCTAATTGTCCCCCACCACCCCATCCAACTCCCCTTCTCCTTCCTGACTACCCCCGCGGACCTCTGCCCCCATTCAACCCCCCTGTTCCCCGCCCTCTGACCGCCCCAACCCCATTCACACCCCTGCCCACCCCCCAAACTCCCCTGCCCACTATCCAACCCCCCGCTCCTTCCCTCCCAGCCATGCCGCCCAGCTGGAGCCAGCCATGCCACTGTGCAGCTCAGATCACTGGGTCAGGCAGGGCTCTGCAGCTGCACCGCCCCAGGAGCTCGCAACCCCCCCACCCAGAGCATGAATCTCCCGGGCAGGAGCTCAGGGGCCGGGCAGGACAGTCCTGTGGGCCGGATGTGGCCCGCAGGCTGTAGTTTGCCCACCTCTGCTGTAAATGTTCAAAAAACCCCAATCCCTTTTTGATTACTGGTTTTCCCCTTTGCTTTCTTCTCTTCACACTTTTATTTAAAAAAATGAATCCTATTAGTTTAAATTAAGTTAGCAAAGGGGTGTAGCAGGGCTGTTAGGGGTATGTATAATATTTATAGCATAGTGTTCTTGCATCATCATCATCATATGACAGATTAATTAAAGTTTAATAGCACTATTGACTTTTTACTAGCATTACTCTTGTGTTTACCAAAAGTGATTTAACATATTTGCTTACAAACAGTTCCTCATCACATTAGCCTTCTGGCAAAATGTCTACACCACTGCCCCTCAACCTCCAGCAATCTCTAGTACCATGTCTGAAGCTTTTGTGTGCTTTACACTCTTAAATCCAGTTTCCTCCCAAATCTAATGCACTTTTACACAAATTTCCCCCCAAATTCTTAATCCAATTAATCTATGCTGCATTTCTTTTCAGCAGTTCCACTCATTCTTCTCAAAATCAAGGATGAATCTAAATTTTAATTGGATGTTGGTGAAGAACTGTCAATAAAACCCTTCAAGCCCCTTCCCCCAGCGGTGATTCTCACTCTCATCTTCTGCTTCCCCTGAAAGGAATAAACTCAGCAACCTGCCTTTGTTTACGAGGTGTTGGACATAGTAATTTGGATAGCTTTACAGAAATTAACGTATGTGATGACTAAAGATATCTTACACATTATTGCTTCAGCCACAATTGGATATTGAGAATGCAGGGATAAGATGCCCTAGTTCATCCATCCGACTAAAAGATAAGTGATTATCAAACCTCTTTGCTGTTATACTCTTTGTGTTCAATCAAATGACCAGCATTAAAGGTGACCAGATAGCAAGTGTGAAAAATTTGGACAGAGGGTAATAGGAGCCTATATAAGAAAAAGCCCCAAATATTGGGACTGTCCCTATAAAATTGGGACATCCGGTCACCCTAGTTGGAACTCTATAGTTGTATATGCTTTAGCCCACAGTTGCATACCAACATCACTGGCTAAATCTGGTTTCTACTTTTGGCTAATAATTCTCACAGTGGCTTTTGGGCATTCTTTTCCCTGACACTTGCATTTTAGCTAGGTTTCAGTATCACCTAAGTGCACCATCTTTGCTGTAACCAGGTGTAGTATGTGCAAGATGATCTAACAGGCCTTTTTCATCTGTGATTTCTATGATATCACTTTAAAATGTCAGATCTGATCTTGCTGCTTTTTGTCTTTGTCATGTAAAATGGTTTATTTTATTTTAAATTTCCTTGTACCACTTCTCTGAAAATCTCAGTGGGAAGTCCATGCTGAGTTCTGCTACATTAGGCTGTCCCCAAAGAGCAATTCAAAAGTTCCTCCAGCTGTTTAATTTCAAGTAAGCTTCACCAAGAAGAGGCCCACTCAAAAGCTGCATCAGTTTCACACATTCAGGGAGACTAGCCCCTGGCCCCGCCCCTTCTGCCCAAGGCCTCCCCCTGCTCCCCTTTCCCTCTCCTCACACAGCGGAACCCCGAGCGCCCTCCCAGAGCACATCAGTTAATTCTCTGACACAGACCAGATAGCCCTGCAGCCACATGTCAGATATAGCTGATATCTCTGATGACAGTATTAGTTTTTGAAAGCACTTCTAAATGTATCAATCTGAAGGTTGTTTTTTATACTGGTGTGAGCAGGTATTCTAGGAGTTGACACTGAATGGGAGGAAAAGGAGAATGTTTTGCATATTTATTGAATACCATGCACACGAGTGACATTAAGGTTTGCAATAAGATCCAAAAAGTCTTGAATTTTCTTACTAATATAGGGGAAAGGGGAAAGGTTAAAGAATTAAGCTCTGGATGATATGGCCATATGGATAACCATTTCAGAATGGTGACTTCCCAACTTGAATAATGATACTGAAAGTAGAGAACACTGCTCATCCATTGTTCATTGCAGCAAGGAGACATAGGGAGCAAGGGGAAATAAGGCTTCTGATTAGAAACTTCTGCAATACAAAGAGTAAAATGGTGATTAGTTATCCAGGGCTGAGATGAGAGTATCAGAGCTCTTAAAGAGAAAGTGATGAGAAATAAACTTTACAAATTAAAAAAAAGGATACCCCATACTCTGTTTTAAAAATGTATTCAAGTGACAAATGCTACATGGTACAGTGCACTGCGCAAAGACGCGATCACATGGCTATTTAATATCTGTTCATGGACTGACAAATTCAGATAATTTCTGGATTTCTGAGTATGAATCAAGGAGTCATCACATCCCAGGTTCTGACTTACGTTTGCAGTCCTGTGGTAGCTTCTTTTCTCCCTCTCCCTCCCTTCCCTACCCCCATACGTCTCCTGCTTGTTACTGAAATGGACACTATAGCTATTTAATAAGAACGGGTGTATAGTCTTCCAGCTCTCAGAATCTGTTTCCACTTTTCTTTCTGGTGTCCCCAGTCATTGTCACTCAAGGGCTTTTTTTTCCGAAGTTGCTGCTACAGTCTCTTTCCAAAGAAGAAAAGAATAGGGACCAGAAGTTCCAGTCCAAACAATAATTCTAAACTAAACTTCTTTCACTTAGTTTGCTCCATAATTGCAAACTATCACCTACCTATCTATATTTGCAGGTTTCTGCAATGGCGTTATGGGTAAGAACATAAAAACGGCCATACTGGGTCAGACCAATGGTCCATCTAGCCCAATATCCTCTTTCTGACAGTGGACATTGCCAGATGCTTGAGGGGGAATGAACTGAACATGGCAGTTTTAAGTGATCCCGCCTGTGTTGTCCAATCCCATCTTCTAGCAGTCAGAAGTTTAGGGACGCACAAAGCATGGGGTTCAGTGCCTGACCACCTTGGCTAACTGCTGTTAATGGACCTATTCTCCATGATTTATCTAATATTATTTTGAACCCAGTTATGCTTTTGGTCTTCACAACATCCCCTAGTAACAAGTTCTAGAGGTTGACTGTGCATTGGGTGAAGAAGTATTTCTTTATGTTTTGTTTTGAACCTGCTGCCTGTTAATTTTTTGGGTTACCAGTGGTTCTTGTGTTATGTTAAGAAGTAAATAACACTTCCCTATTCACTTTCTCCAGACCATACATGATTTTATAGACCTCAAACATATCCCCTTAGTCCTCTCTTTTCTAAGATGAATAGTCCAAGTTTAATCTCTCCTCATATGGAAATTGTTCCATAACCTGAATAATTTTTGTTGCCCTTTTGTGTACTTTTTCCATTCCTAAACTATCTTTTCTGAGCGGGGGGCAATCAGAACTACACGCAGTATTCAAGGTGTGAGCCTACGATGGATTCATGTAGTGGCATTACATTTTCTGTTTTATTATCTATCCTTTTCCTAATGGCTCCTAGCATTCTGTTAGCGTTTTTGGCTGCTGATGCTCACTCAGAAGATGTTTTCAGTGAACTATCCACAATGATACCAAGATCTCTTTCTTGAGTAGTAACAGTTAACTTAGGCCCGATCACTTTTGCGTATATAGTTGGGATTATGTTTTCCAATGTGCATTATTTTGCAGTAACAACACTGAATTTTATCTACCATTTAGTTGCCTAATCATCCAGTTTTGTGAGATCCCTTTGTAACTTTTCACAGTCTGCTTTGGATTTAACTATCTGAAGTAATTTTGCACCATCTGCAAACTTTCCCACCTCACTGTTCACCCCTTTTTCCCGATCATTTATGAACATGTTGAACAGCACTAGTTCATGTACAGACCCCTGGAGAATGTTGTTTTTTACCACTCTCCATCTGGAAAATGACCATTTATTCCTACCATTTGTTTCCTGTCTTTTTAACAAGTTACTGATCCATGATAGGACCTTCCTTCTTATCCCATGACAGCTTACTTTGCTTAAGAGGCTTTAGTGAGGGAGCTTGTCAAAAGCTTCTGAAAGTCCAAGTACACTATATCCACTGGATCACCCTTGTCCGCACGTTTGTTGACCCCCTAAAAGAATTCTAATAGATTGGTGAGGCATGATTTCCCTTTTGCAAAAGTTGTGTTGACTCTTCCCCAAAATACCGTGTTTATCTGTGTCTCTGATCATTTTGTTCTTTACTATAGTTTCAACCAGTTTGTCTGAAATTGATCCTGTAATTGCCAGAATCTCATCTGGAGCCTTTCAAAAAAATCAGTGTTGCATTAGCTATCCTCCAGTCATCTGGCACAGAGGCTGATTTAAATGATTAGGTTATAGATGACAGTTAGTAGTCCTGCAATTTCATATCTGAGTTCCTTCAGAACTCTTGGGTGAATACCATCTGGTCCTGGTGACTTATTACTGTTTAGTTTATCAATTTGTTCCAAACCTCCTCTAATGACACCTCAGTCTGAGACAGTTGCTCAGATTTGTCACCTAAAAAGAATGGCTCAGGTTTGGGAATCTTCCCATATCCTCTCAGTGAAGACTGATGCAAAGAATTCATTTAGCTTCTCTGCAGTGGCTCTGTCTTCCTTGAGTGCTCCTTTAATACCTTGATCATCCAGTGGCCCCACTGATTGTTTGGCAGACTTCCTCCTTCTTATGTGCTTAAACATTTTTTTCCTGTTAGTTTTTGTGCCTTTAGCTAGTTACTCTTCAAATTCTTCCTTGGCCTGCCTTATTATACTTTTATACTTGACTTGCCCAAGTTTATGCTCCTTTCTATTTTCCTCAGTAGGATTTGACTTCCAATTTTAAAGAATGCCTTTTTTGCCTCTCACTGCTTTGTAATGGGGTGTACCTGGCCCTTCCTGGCCCCCTTCTGGAGTCCCTGCAGTCCTACTACACCCCACCCTAGGAAGGAGCAGCAAAGGTAGGTCCTTCAGGCCTGCCTCGAAGTGCTGCACAAAAGTAGCCAGTCAGAACCCAGCAGGCTCAGATAAAAGGAGCTGCAGGTCAGTTCCTTTCTGGGACCAGAGGTGTGAGGAAGGAGGCTCTTCTCAGGTCAAAGGCACTCAGTTGGCTGCATTAATAGCACCTGGGAGAGAGAACCCGAGAGCTGTTACCCTAAGCTAATGGGCGAAGGTAAAGGGACCAGGTGGGAAGAGGCCCAGGGAATAAAGCAGAAACTAATTAGAGGAAGCAGTACATGGCTACTGTTTATAGGGAACCTGGAGTAGTGGTGGGGCTCAGGTCCCCTACTGGCCACTGGTGAAGTGGCTTAAGTCCCAAGAAGGGGACAAGGTACCTTTTTAGCCCAAATGAATGGTGGAATTTAAAGGGCTCAGAGATAGGGCTGAAGACCCTGGTGATAGCTGAGAGACAGTTTGTTGAACTCTTTGCTACCTGACAAGGTGTTCATCTTTTGACCATATGACTTGGTTGACGCCTGAGCCACTGACTGCCTGCCTACTGAGGTCAGCAACCTACAGGGGATGCCAGGATTAGGGGAAAGATTTCAGTACCACACTCAGCAGCTAGGAGGTACACAGGAGGTGAGTGCCCCCATTACATGCCTCTTTTACTTGTTTAGTGGCATTTTTGGTCCTTTTACTGCTTATTATTATTATTTATTAAGTGTATACATTAAGTCTGAGCCTCTATGGTCTTTTTAAATAATCTCCATGCAGTTTGCAGGCATTTATCCCTTGTGACTGTTCCTTTTAATTTCCATTTAACTAGCCTCCCCATTTTTTGTGTAGTTCCCCTTTTAGAAATTAAATGCTGCTGTGGTTGGTTTCTTTGACATTTTCCCTCCTATTAGGATGTTAAATTTAATGACATTATCATTGTTATTACTGAATGGTTCAGCTATATTCACCTCTTGGACCACATCCTGTGCTCCATTTAGAACTAAATCAAGAATTGTCTCTCCCCATGTGGGCTCCAGGGCAAGCTACTCCAAGAAGCAGTCATTGTCTAGACATTTTCTCTTTGTCCCTTCCTGAAGTGACATAACCCTGTCAATTTGAGGATAGTTTGAGGATATCATAGAATCACAGAATCATAGAATATCAGGGTTGGAAGGGACCTCAGGAGGTCATCTAGTCCAACCCCCGCTCAAAGCAGGACCAATCCCCAACTAAATCATCCCAGCCAGGACTTTGTCAAGCCTGACCTTAAAAACTTCTAGGGAAGGAGATTCCACCACCTCCCTAGGTAACCCATGCCAGTGTTTCACCACCCTCCCAGTGAAAAAGTTTTTCCTAATATCCAACCTAAACCTCCCGCACTGCAACTTGAGACCATTACTCCTTGTTCTGTCATCTGCTGCCACTGAGAGCAGTCTAGATTCATCCTCTTTGGAACCCCCTTTCAGGTAGTTGAAAGCAGCTATCAAATCCCCCCTCATTCTTCTCTTCCACAGACTAAACAATCCCAGTTCCCTCAGCCTCTCCTCATAAGTCATGTGTTCCAATCCCCTAATTATTTTTGTTGCCCTCCGCTGGACGTTTTCCAATTTCTCCACATCCTTCTAGTAGTGTGGGGCCCAAAACTGGACACAGTACTCCAGATGAGGCTTCACCAATGTCGAATAGAGGGGGACGATCATGTCCCTCGATCTGCTGGCAATGCCCCTACTTATACATCCCAAAATGCCATTGGCCTTCTTGGCAACAAGGGCACACTGTTGACTCATATCCAGCTTCTCGTCCACTGTAACCCCTAGGTCCTTTTCTCCAGAACTGCTGCTGAGCCATTCGGTCCCTAGTCGGTAGCGGTGCATTGGATTCTTCCGTCCTAAGTGCAGGAATCTGCACTTGTCCTTGTTGAACCTCATCAGATTTCTTTTGGCCCAATCCTCTAATTTGTCTAGATCCCTCTGTATCCTATCCCTACCCTCCAGCGTATCAACCTCTCCTCCCAGTTTAGTGTCATCTGAAAACTTGCTGAGGGTGCAAACCACACCATTCTCCCGATCATTTATGAAGATATTGAACAAAACTGGCCCGAGGACTGACCCTTGGGGCACTCCACTTGATACCGACTGCCAACTAGACATGGAGCCATTGATCACTATCCGTTGAGCCCGACAATCTAGCCAACTTTCTATCCACCTTATAGTCCATTCATCCAGCCCATACTTCTTTAACTTGCTGGCAAGAATACTGTGGGAGACCGTGTCAAAAGCTTTGCTAAAGTCAAGGAACAACACATCCACCGCTTTCCCCTCATCCACAGAGCCAGTTATCTCATCATAGAAGGCAATTAGATTAGTCAGGCATGACTTGCCCTTGGTGAATCCATGCTGACTGTTCCTGATCACTTTCCTCTCCTCTAAGTCCTTCAGAATTGATTCCTTGAGGAACTGCTCCATGATTTTTCCAGGGACTGAGGTGAGGCTGTCTGGCCTGTAGTTCCCTGGATCCTCCTTCTTCCCTTTTTTAAAGATGGGCACTACATTAGCCTTTTTCCAGTCGTCTGGGACTTCCCCGGATCGCCATGAGTTTTCAAAGATAATGGCCAATGGCTCTGCAATCACATCCGCCAACCCCTTTAGCACTCTCGGATGCAGCGCATTCGGCCCCATGGACTTGTGCTCATCCAGCTTTTCTATATAGTCCTGAACAACTTCTTTCTCCACAGAGGGCTGGTCACCTTCTCCCTATGCTGTGCTGCCCAGTGCAGTAGTCTGGGAGCCGACCTTGTTCATGAAGACAGAGGCAAAAAAAGCATTGAGTACATTAGCTTTTTCCACATCCTCTGTCACTAGGTTGCCTCCCTCATTCAGTAAGGGGCCCACACTTTCCTTGACTTTTTTCTTGTTGCTAACATACCTGTAGAAACCCTTCTTGTTACTCATAACATCCCTTGCTAGTTGCAACTCCAAGTGTGATTTGGCCTTCCTGATTTCACTCCTGCATCCCCGAGCAATATTTTTATACTCCTTCCTGGTCATTTGTCCAATCTTCCACTTCTTGTAAGCTTCTTTTTTGTGTTTAAGATCAGCAAGGATTTCACTCTTAAGCCAAGCTGGTCGCCTGCCATATTTACTATTCTTTCTACACATCGGGATGGTTTGTCCCTGTAACCTCAATAAGGATTCTTTAAAATACAGCCAGCTGTCCTGGACTCCTTTCCCCCTCATATTATTCTCCCAGGGGATCCTGCCCATCAGTTCCCTGAGGGAGTCAATCCATATGATTGGATTTTATGTTTTTGTAGCCTGTTTAATGTCCCTGAGCATTTCACAGTCACTGTTCCCGTCCTGGTTAGGTCACCGGAAGTATATTCCTATTGCTATATTCTTATTGTTCAAGCATGGAATTTCTATCCATAGAGATTCTGTGGTATCGTTTATTTAATTAAAGATTTTTATTGTATTTGACTCTATGCTTTCTTTCACATATAGTGCCAGTCCCTCTCCTCACCTCTATTATTCCTATATATTTTGTACCCTGATATTACCATATCCCATTGATTACCCTCATTCCACCAAGTTTCTGCGCTGCCTATTATATCAATAATCTCATTTAATGCCAGGCACTCTAGGTCACCAATGTTAGGCCTGGTCTACACTACAGAGTTAGTTATGCATGTATCTACACTTAAATTTGTCTCCCATTGATGAAAGCACCCTATTACTGTGAAGTAGTAACACTACCTCCCCGAGCACCTTTAAGCCATGGTTGATGTGCTGAGGTTGATGCAGTACTAGTCTAGGTAATGTCTATGTTGATGCTTACAGTCTTCCAGCAGCCGTCCCACAATGCCTGACATTGACTGCTCTGGAAACAGTTGTGAACTCTGCTGCTCAGCAGCCACAGAGATCGAAAGTCCACCCACGCCCCTTTAAAATGTCTTTGTTGCAATGCCTTTTCCTGGTTGTTCAGGTTGGTGAGCACACCTAGCAGCTCTCCATTGCTGTGTGCAACTGCCCAGTCAACCATGCTGGCTACACACTCCAGATGTGGTCTGGCCTGAAATAGACAGGAAGTACTGGATCTCCTGGGCCTGTGGGGAGAAGAGGCTGTCCAGACACAGCTAAAGAGTAGTTGTAGAAATGTAGACATATCTGAGAAGATTTCATGGGGGATGCAGAAGAAAGGGTATGATGGAGATCAGCAGCAGTGCTGCACGAAAGTGAAGGAACTGTGGCAGGCATACCAGAAGGCCAGGGAGGACAAGTCACTCTGGTGCCAAGCTGCGGACCTGCTGCTTTTACAAAGAGCTGTATGCAATACTTGGTGGAGACCCCACCTCCTCACAGACTCCTGTGGGTACCTCCAAGGAGCTCAAGACACAGGTCTTGGTGTGAATAAGGAGGAGGAGAATGGGGGACATGCAACCAGGGGGGTCCAGCTGTGCTACAAGCCAGGACCTATTTGAGACTCCACTGCAGTGTAATCAGTCCCAGCAGTCAACCACTGGAGAGCCCAGTGCAGAAGAAGGAACCTCGGATAAGTCTTTAAATGTATTTGCCATTACGATGATGTAAATGGTGCCCCCAACTAAACAGGACACCTTTTCTGACATTTCATTAATTTACTCATACTAGAAAGGGTAACAGTACGACAAAGTAGAGTTGCTATGTGCTTTTCATTCCCTTGTAGAATTAGGCAAGGGAGTCATGTGGAGCAGTTGAATCCTCCTGAGAGATCTTGATAAAACTTCCATGGAGGTACTCTGCAATCCTCTCCCAAAGGTTTCTAGAAATGGCTGCCTTATTTCTTTGTTTGTGATAAGACACTTTGTCATGCTAGTCAGTGATAACTTTGGCAGACACCATTGCAGCACACAAGCTAGCAGCATTTGGACCCGGGTGGCTTCAGCACTCCAGCAGCAGCTGTGTTCTTTCTGCCTTTGTTACCCTGGAGTGAAATATCAGCTAAAATCACCACCACCTGCAGAAAATAGTGTCATTGTTCAATGCCATTGCCCTGTGCTCATAGTTTCATGCAATCAAGCAATTCCATCCTCATTTCCCTCACCCCTGGTGGGCCATACTCATCATGGCTGGTGCTCTGAGTGGGGCTGTGCTCAAGCACTCTGAAGCAGAAGTGTCAATAAGCATGTCTTGTTTTAAAATTTAGGGGAGCAAGGGAAGGGAGTTCCAAAGCTTAACTTTTACTTTCCGTTGTGGCTAAACGGACAGTGATACCTCTATGTGTTTTATCTATAGCTGCTGCTGTTGAGGCCTTGAGGAGTGCCCCCTCCACACTCATGGAACACTTGAGCCAGATAAGGAGGAGAAAGAAGAGGACTCAGGATGACATGTTCAGTAAAATCCTGCAAGCCAGTGCTGCTTCAGACTGTGAGCAGAGAGCCTGGAGGGTGAATATTTCTGACTGTGTGGGGAAGGAAAGAGTGGACAAGAGAAATCCCTAGGAGTTCCAGCAGAAAAGGAGAGGGAGATGCACCAGGACATAAGGTGGCTTCTCCATCATCAAACATGGGTGCTGCAGACTCTTCTGGACTTACAGTCCAGGGCTTGCCTCCCTTTGCAGTCCATGGGCAGCTTCATTTTAGCATCTCCCTAGACTCTGCCTCAACATCCCATGGGGCATCAGGGCCTGCATCCCTAGCCCTGCCACCCCACACCAGAACACAGTAAGGACAACCACAGTGACCTGCGAAAGCCACAATTGCTGCATGGGTAGCCAAAATGGACATGAATGTTCTTTCCCCTTAAGTTTTTAATGTAATTGCTTTTAAATTGACAAGACTTTGTATTGCACTGGTTTTGTTACTCAATAAAATTCTACTTTTTGGAAAATAATTCATCTTTATTAGTTCCCAACATATGCTACAGAGTGCCTATTGGTACCCATTTACTTGTTATTGTACAGTGTGACACAAATCATAGGATCTATGACAAAAACAGTATAATAATCATAAATGTAAAGCAAACACTGCAAAAACAATTGGTGCATTGACAGTGTTATATTCATAGATGTTATGAAGCCTAACACAATTCCTAGCAGGCCCCAAAACTGCCAGGACAGGTAAAGCACAGTCCATCACACCACCTTACTCCAGCTCACTGCTAAAGTGCTCTTTCAGGCTTTCCAGAGCTGCATAGCTCTTTTAATAGCTCTTGTGTCTGGCTGTTCAAATGCAGCAGACAGCCACTCCACCTACACCATTGCAGCGACTTTCCCCCTTCACCTCACAGATGTTATGCAGGACACACCAAGCAGCTATGACCATTTGGAATCCTTTTTTCCCACAACAATCCAGTTTTGTGACTAAACAACAACAGTGCCCTTTCAATCTACCAAAACACATTAGACTGTCATTCTGCATCTGCTGAGCCGGTAGTTGAATTTTTCCTTGATTCTGTTGAGGTGGCCGGTGTACAGCTTCATAAGCAAGGGAGAGTCTGGGACCCCTGGGATCTCTGCTGGCATTTCAACTTTGCCAGTGGTAATCCATCAGTCAGGAAAGAAAGTACTTGTTTGCAGCTTTCTGAACAGTGTTGTGTTCTTAGATGCAAGCATCATGCACTTTCCCTGGCCAGCCCATACTGATGTCAGTGAAACGTCACCAGTGATCCATAACCATAGCACATCTGTTGATGTACTCTGTGGCAAGGTAGGTGGGCACAAAAATAGGGATGCATGCTGTCTGTCTCCCCACCTTGGTTCTGGAACCCCATCGCTGCAATTAATTCACTATGTTCTTCACATAGTTGAGAGTCACTGTCCTGCATAGAAGGAAACAATTAATGGCCCTTCATTCTTGCATGACAACAGCCCTCAGTGTGGATTTTCCAGCTCCAAAATGATTTTTTACTAACTAGTAGCAATCTGGCTCTGCATATTTCCACAGTGCAATCGCCACTTGCTTCACCACCATCAGTATAGCTCTCATTCTGGTGTCCCTGCGCTGGAGGGCTGGGGCGAGGTTGGCACACAGATTCAGGAATGTGGCAATTCACATCCAAAAGTTCTGCAGCCACTGCTTGTCATCCCAAACCTGAATTATAATGTGATCCCACCAGTCAGTACTCGTTTCTCAGGCCCAGAAACGGTGCTCCATCGTCTGCAGCTCCATCAACAACCTCAAATGGTTTCTTGGCAATCCGTCCTCCATGAAATCATCATGTTTTCTGCTGATTCAGTTCTTCTTACGGCTCTGCACATACTAGAGGATTATGCATCCCATGCTTGAAATGCTCATGACAATCATGCAGAGCTGTGCAGGTTCCATGCTTCTATCAGAGCTGGCAAACAGCAAGGAGGGCCACTTGGCTTTGTGATTTTTTTTAAAAAAGGTGAGAAAATTGCATAAGACGCTTGACATTATGGGATGGAGAAAGTTGCATGTTGGGAGGTTTACTCCTTGCTCCCAGTCACCCTGGGTGACTTGCTTCTGCCCCACTGTGCATTGGCAAAACTTCCCAAAAACAGTGTGCTGGATGATGGTGAGTTGCATTCCGGGATACCTACCCATGGTGCACCGCACTGTGCATCAGGACAAGAATTCCTGGTGAGTATTTGCAGCACTGATGCAAGGAGCCCAGTATGTGCGTGACTGAGCAATATGCTAACAGTGGCAGCTTTATGCTAATTTGACTTGTGTCACCCAAGCTGACAGTGTAGACATGGCCCCAGTATTTAGATTTCTAGCATTTGTATATAAGCACTTGTACATTTTGTCAGTATCCAGTAGCTTGCCTTCAATTTAATTTCAAGAAAAAAATGGTTTGCACTATATATACTGTGACAGGATCAGGCCAGAGGGCTACAGGAGAGTGATCCTATTGGGATCCAGGAAGTGGGCGGGCTAAAGGACCCCTCCCCCGCAGCCTAAGGGGAGTATCCAGAGGTCTGGGATTCCAAGTGAGTACAGGGGACAACTAGTGAGCTGTAGCTCACGAAAGCTTATGCTCAAATAAATTTGTTTGTCTCTAAGGTGCCACAAGTACTCCTGTTCTTTTTGCGAATACAGACTAACACGGCTGCTACTCTGAAACCTAAAGATAGAACAGGGGCAGGAGTGAGGTCATAGGGCTAAACGAAGGTGTCAAGGTTCCTCCTCCACTCTGAACTCTAGGGTACAGATGTGGGGACCTGCATGAAAAACCTCCTACGCTTATCTTTATCAGCTTAGGTCAAAACTTCCCCAAAGTACAAAATATTCCACCCTTTGTCCTTGGATTGGCCACTACCACCACCAAACTAATACTGGTTACTGGGGAAGAGCTGTTTGGACACGTCTTTCCCCCCAAAATACTTCCCAAAACCTTGCACCCCACTTCCTGGACAAGGTTTGGTAAAAAGCCTCACCAATTTGCCTAGGTGACTACAGACCCAAACCCTTGGATCTGAGAACAATGAAAAAAGCATTCAGTTTTCTTACAAGAAGACTTTTAATAAAAATAGAAGTAAATAGAAATAAAGAAATCCCCCCTGTAAAATCAGGATGGTAGATACCTTACAGGGTAATTAGATTCAAAACAGAGAACCCCTCTAGGCAAAACCTTTAGTTACAAAAAAGATACACAGACAGAAATAGTTATTCTATTCAGCACAGTTCTTTTCTCAGCCATTTAAAGAAATCATAATCTAACATGTACCTAGCTAGATTACTTACTAAAAGTTCTAAGACTTCATTCCTTGTCTATCCCCGGCAAAGACAGAATACAGACAGACACACAGACCCTTTGTTTCTCTCCCTCCTCCCAGCTTTTGAAAGTATCTTGTCTCCTCCTTGGTCATTTTGGTCAGGTGCCAGCGAGGTTACCTTTAGCTTCTTAACCCTTTGCAGGTGAGAGGAGCTTTCCCCTGGCCAGGAGGGATTTCAAAGGGGTTTACCCTTCCCTTTATATTTATGACAGAAGGGAACCTGACGGGGACACTGAGCAGAGAACCCTGGACAGCGCCTACTGCTCCTTGAAGGTGTCAAGGGAGCCAGCGGATGCCACCCAGAGGAACTCCGCCCGGATGCGTGAGTGGACGGAGGATTGGAAATAGGCCCCACAGTCACAGGAGACCCCGTTAGCCAACCTCCTCTCCCTGGTTTTGTAGATGGCCATTTTGGCCAGGGCTAGGAGGAGGATGACAAGGAGGTCCCATGACTACGTGAGACCATGGATAGGGAGTGCATAGATAAGAAGGTGAGGGGAAAAGTGCAACCAAAAAAGTAACATGATGTTTAAGAGGAGCCGGAATAGGGCCTTCATGTGTTACATCTAAATGGAATTCTTTTACATTTCACTGTTCCTCACTAGCTCCTATTTGTAGTTTACCAACTTCTTTCCTATCCTCTTTACTAGGATAGAGAGTTCCCCCTTTAATAAATTCATCCATGAGGGATGGCTCTGTTTGAACTGTGTGCTCTTCCGTGCCTGTCAGTTTTCCCCCAGCCCTTAGTTTTAAAAAGTCCTCTACAACCTTTTTAATGTTACATGCCAGCAGTCTGGTTACATTTTGGTTTAGGTGGAGCTCATCCTTTCTGTATAGGCTCCTTCTTTCCAAAAAGGTTCCCTGGTTCCTAAGAAACCTTCCATTGAAAGGTTTCAGAGTAACAGCCGTGTTAGTCTGTATTCGTAAAAAGCAAAGGAGTACTTGTGGCACCTTAGAGACTAACTAATTTATTTGAGCATGAGCATCCGGTGAAGTGAGCTGTAGCTCACGAAAGCTCATGCTCAAATAAATTGGTTAGTCTCTAAGGTGCCACAAGTACTCCTTTTCTTCTTCCATTGAAACATTGCAGTTCTGCCTGTCTTTCTGGCCTTGTGTGTGGAACTGGAAGCATTTCAGAGAATACTACCCTGATGGGTACTATAGGTTCATATAAATCAGTATACTTACCGTGCTGAAATATTTCTGCTTTATTATTTGAATTATTGCTGTGTAATGTTACAGTAGCTGAATTAAAAATTTAGAAAAAACCTTAGCAACTCCAAATTTAACATTAGCCTAGCTATGGTGTGAATAAGCCGTCTGAGGTTCTGCTGCTTATCCAAACTTCTTTAATTTGTTAAATTGGACTAGAAATCTCACAAGAATGTGCTCTTGCCAAATTTTGGTACGTCTTGGTTCTAGTGGCATCCTATTGGTCTTGACATCTATATTTCTACAAGTATTTGGCTAATTTCATGTTTGGTATTTTGGCATTTCCACTTGTGGTCCCAGAGGGAACTTGTAAATGAAGAGGTTAATGGAAATAAAAGACAATGAAAAAGTTAACTAAACATTTCTGAAAAAGAAAGCAAAAATTCGTTTCTGGCTTTGTATGAAGGTTTGAGTTGATTTTTTAAAAATTTTATTTAAACCTGGTTGTCTATTCTAAATGATAAACAGATTATGTATGTTTGTGTTTTTATTCTTTTGGCCTTGGCTATGAATTCTGATGACATAATGTTTATTCCAAACCCAGCAGGCAGGCATTTTGAGGTGAAATCCTTCTGGTACCAAACTACCAACCAACATGTCTTCCAGGGGGAGACCCCAATTCTACATATGTAAATAGTATCTGTATGTACCTTTGTAGGACATATTTTAAGGGTATGCTACCGTAATGCAAACCATAGTGCAATTTTTGTTTATAGGTACTGCGTGACAGTAACTAGCGGCAACCCATTTATTTCTGCACAAGGATAAAACATGCCAATGTGATTTGTAATGGGTCACTTATATCTTGCCCAGCTGCATTAGATTGTGTGTGTCAGCTCTCTGTTGTTCTGAAAGCAGATCAATACATGTCTGGCATTCAGGCAGATTATAATGGCTATCAATTTACATGGCACAAACAACAAAAATCATTAGCAAAAAAGAAAATATAGCTATCTGGGGCACAATTATTTTAAAAAATGTATTTACATGTAGCAAGTGCTGATGTTTTCAGTACTATGGTAATAGTAACAGTCCCATCATGAGAGTGAATGAAGATGCACTGGTTAAGTGTCCTTTTATAAAATAATTCCTGACTTTATACAATGTCTTTTTAGAAAGAAGGAAATAACATGTTTAATGATAGTCCTTTGTTTTTCTTTTCTGGAAGGCTGTTTTTCTAAAGATTACTGAATTGTCCTGATTTATTTATTTAGCCTTCTTTTTAAAACGAAAAAGCCTTTTCCAGAAGATTGGTTGGTTCAGGGGACAGGTATTATGATACAGATGCCAGGTCGGCGGTGACTGCAAACTACTACAATCTGATGGCAGTTAGTGGTCTCAATCCAGTTTCCAAATGACAATTAATCACAAGTGGCACTGATTGGCAACTGTAACAGAGTGAAAGATCCTGAATTCTAAGACTGGACTCACAAGGTTTTTAGAGTTTGTTGTGAGTTAGTCCCTCCAGGTGGAATAAAATCTTTTCAGACTCATAGCTAAGCAATGATTTATTACGTGAGCTTTGCTGTTGGCTGGGCCCATGACTGCTGGGTTTATAATAGCAGCCAGGGATTAAATAGACTAAACTGCCTTCTCACCTCAGGACTCAGCTACACTCTTTTAAAAACTTTACACTCTTGCTAATTCTGCCTTAGTTCAAATAATGTTAGCAGCATTGAGATAGGGTGACCAGATGTCCTGATTTTATAGGAACAGTCCCGATTTTTGGGTCTTTTTCTTATTTAGGCTCTTATTACCCCCCACCCCCATCCCGATTTTTCACATTTGTTGTCTGGTCACCCTACTTTGAGAGCACTAGTGTAGACACACCACCAGCTGATGGCATGTTGATTAGACCTGCCCTGACCAGTGGAGGAAGCAGCCAGAGACCTGTCAACACTTGGGTGCCCATTGTTGCTAAACCCCGTAGAGTTGAACGGATGTTAGCAGCCATGGCAAGTTATTGAAAATTTTCCCTAGTGTAGACAGGACTGTAAAATAGGTCCCCAAGTGCAAGTCAGGGTTGAGGTTCGTTGGTGGAGCTCTCTGAGATGGTCTATGTTTTTACTGTTCTATCTGTGCCCTCCCTGTTCTGTGGATATAGAAAACTTCAGTCTCCAGGGCTGTCAAGAAGTCTTTCAGAAGTATTAAAATTTACTTTAAGAAGAAAGTGCTTTCCTTTGTGTCTTTTCCTCTTTTTCTGTCTCCTTTCCCCACGTGCACATGCTTTCCTCTCTGGCAGCTACATTCTGATCAGAGTGAGAGTGGTGTAAACATGGAGCAATTCTACTGAAATCCACAGAGCAACTACAGAGAAATAGGCAAATAAATCTGACCAGAATTTGGCCCTTGGCCACCATCCATCCCCTTCCTACTATCTGGAAAGGAAAAGGAGTGATTCTTTAAAAAGCAGATTGTCATTAAAATGACTGGCAGGATTTTTTCCGCAGAGATACAGCAGATACTCCTGCCTTGCCAAAAAGACTGAAATCTATAAAGCATGCAGCTTCTAAACATTGAAAGCCTGTACCTTTCCAACCCATTACTGTAGCTGGGCACTCTCCAATGCAGCATTTGGTCTCTTGCCAGTTAGACAATCATTTATGATCATTGCTATGCTGTGCATCCAACCTGCTGCCTTGGAGTTGTTTGAGAATGATACTGAGGACCAGCAGGGGAAGCCAGCCTTTAATTCCAGATTTCTAAATGAGGCATGCAAATTACTGATTTTTATAATATTTCAGAATAAAAGAAATTACATGCTGGATCAACACAAGAAAGGAGATCAATAAAGCTTCCATTTATCTCCTCTGAGCTATCTAGAACAAGGGAAGAATTGAAGAGGCAGAAGGGCTTGGGCTTTATTATTCCCTGTGTCAATTGAAGGCTGTCTTAATGTTCTGTATATAAAAGGCCATTTCACAGTTACTGAAATCCTGAAGTCTTTAAACCATGATTTGAGGACTTCAGTAGCTCAGACATAGGTTAAGGGTTTGTTACAGGAGTGGGTGGGTGAGATTCTGTGGCCTGCATTGTGCAGGTCAGACTAGATGATGATAATGGTCCCTTCTGACCTTAAAGTCTATGAAATCACTGACTAAAACACCCATCTGACATTCCCATCAGAAGGCTAAGACAGCATCTAAGTCAATAAGTTACCAGCCTTTAGTCAACATCTTGCTGGCTAGATTCTCAATATGCTGAGTCAGATGGAGGAGCCTGCAAGGGCATTTATTCCCATCTCAGGGTGAATACTGATATAACATGCTTTATAGCTGTGTGCTCCAGAAAACGTAACACTAATGTTTCCTCTGTTCTTGCAGGTGGGTGAGCTCTGTTTTAGCTGTGCCATTACTCTGTGCGAAATCCTCATTTTTTAATCTGCAGCAGCCATGAGAGATCCAAGGCTGTGGATTAGGCCCAGGTATTCAGCATTAATACCCTCATGTAGTAGAAAGAGCACTAACTGATTATCACAAGGTCTGTCTACACAGGGATAAAAGACTCATGGAACAGCTCTGGCTGGCCCAGGTCAGCTGACTTAGGCTTGTGGGGGTCCTGCTGCAGGGTTAAAAATTGCTGTGTAGGTATTCAGGCTTGGTCTGGGGCCAAATCTGGGATCCTCCATTTTTGCAGGGTCCCAGAGCTCGTGCTCCAGCCTGAGCCCGAGCATCTACACAGTGATTTTTCAGCCTTGCAGCCCAGCCCCATGAGCCCAATGTCTGCTGACCTGGGCCAGCCATGAGTTTTTTACCCTTGTGGAGCCATAGCCACGGAGGGTTCCAATGTTTCTTTCCTCCTAAGATAGAGCAATGATATTTAAAGGAGAACTGCTGTGATTTGTTTTAATACATTAGACAGCTAAATTAATACTTAAATAGGGCCTAAGTAATGGATGCTGCAATATGGAATGTGTGCTGGGATTTGTAGTGCAGACTCTTCCATTACTTCTTATAGCAGGGCAGGGATTGGGAACAGCGTGGGTGGTGACACAGGACACCACTTGTGCGGAGTGAGGATATATTTCTAATGCTGAATTCTCCTGCAGAAATTTGACAGGTATGAAGTAGGATGGGCCCAGAGCTTGTTGGGTATGAGACAGAGGAGACACATTATCTGGGAGGCTTGAATTCATTGAAAGTGGACCTCCAATTGTACTTGCAAGGGTTGTTTTGCTTCCAGTACCTCAAAAATGAGCTTCAAGGCTCATTTTGCAAAGCTCTAATAAAGCCCTTCAGGGTTTCCTCAGGCCTGGTACTGCCCATTTGCCACTCTTATGGAGACTGTGCACTGCTGTTGTAACATTTCTGGATGAACATCCTGCCTAGAATACTCAAACTTGACGTATATACTGATTGTCTTGCATGCCTATACTTATGCCCATCTGCTTGGCTGGCATGATGCCCACTGAGAAGGTGTTATGCCAGTTTCAGTAAGGTACATTTTTCAGCAAAGAGGTGTTCAGAGAAACAGTCTGTAGAACACAGCCAGTGCCATCTCTCCTGCCAGAAGAACCTTCTGTGTGAGAATAATCCCGGCCTAGGGCCATGTGCTTCATTACAATGGATCACATCTGCAGATGGACTGTTTCTATAGATAATACACTCATTGTCTTTCTGCTGTGCTCTTTTTTTCAGTCTTATCTCAGGGTTTGGAATTGAGTTCATAGTGAGACCAAGATAAAGGGTGAAAGCCTGGCCTCACTGCATATGGGGCTACGCTGCAATTCAACACCTGCGGCTGGCCTGTGTCGGCTGACTTGGGTTTGCAGGGGTATGGGCTTCAGGGTAAATTTCTGTGCAAACATTTGGGCTTGGACTCTCCCCTTCGCAGGAGCCCAGAGCTCTGGCTCCAACCCAAGTTAGAATATCTACACTGCTATTTACCACTGCACAGTCCAAGCCCCATGAGTCTGAGTCAGCTGACATGGGCCAGCTGCAAGTGTTGAATTGTAGTGTTGACATATTCACTAAAGCTAATTTAAGTTTTGCTATTGACTTCAATGGAGCTGAAGTTTCACCCACAGTATTTTCACCTTGTTAACCATGAGCAATCACAGGATTCAGTGTCCCCTTATGTCTTCCTTCCCCCAGAAGCTAAACTCCAAGGAACAATAGTCTCACAATATAGCATCCTTCGTTAAGATAAACACAGGTAGTCCTTGGGAGTGCAACTGGGAAAGATGCAGGAGGCAACATGTCAGCAGCTAGATTTATTTTCCGAGAAATACTGTTGAAGAGTTACACAGACAATATCATCTCTTCAAATACTGTCTGAGTCAGTGGGCCACCTCTGCAACCTGCTGAGGAATTAGCAAGCTGGACAAAAGGAGGGTGCTGCTGTTATCTGTGCAGCCAGCATAATGTTGTCTGCTCTCAGTGCACCTTTTGAGAAGATCTGGGCAAATAGCACAGGCTCCTAGTTTGCAGTGTGAGACTCAGATTTTTGACTCAGCCCTTGTGCTCTAGCCATAGTCTATTCATGGCTCCAATAACCACCAGAGATGGAGAGTTTCTGCAGCTTTCCTAATGTGCTAAGGACTATAGTCTGTGCATCCTGGGACTCTGCACCACTTACATTGAAACCTCCTGCAGAGTGGGACTTCCAATGTGGTCCAACGGCATAGTGGGGGCCAGCTGCACGAAAGCGGAGGCAAACTGGGGAAGAGGAGGTCTGGCCAGGGACCACCCTGAGCCCTCCTGTGTTACAGAGTCTTTGGCAAAGGGGGTGCAGCCCATAAAGGATACTTTATCCTGCACTGCGCTGCAGCCTCCAGCAACATCCAATTATGGGAGATGCAAGCAGCCTACCCTCTGACACTCTGCTAGCCCTAGCACTGAATTCCCCAGTATGTTGCGTTCTCTCCTTCCACTCTGAGGAAGATGCTACATCCATTGCACTTTATGTGGCAAGGGGGAAAAAAAGATATCATTGTATTTAATATTGTAAAGACTACCAGAGAATCTTCGGCATAGGGTGCCAGGGAACCGTAATTTTTATTAAATATGCAAATAATGAGATTATATGTCACACACACAATTAAAACCAATGAAATGATGCTAAAACAAGATATGAAATATTCATATCACTAGCATGTGCAAGTTATGGTCCCAAGACTGTGCCTTGCGAAAATCCAAATTGAAAGTAAAATTAAGAGCTCAGGTTCCTGTAAAAATAAACACTGTCAGGTGAGGCCATTTTCATTCCAGGAGTTCCCTTGTGACACTGTGCTCAGGACACCCAGTGCTGTGAGTTGCTGTGTTATCCCTCTTCCTGAACAAGAGGGAGAGCTTTGCTGTGTTAGGGACCTAGATGTAAGCAGTCTGGCCTAGGAGTGAGAGCAGGAGTCAGGTCCAGTGGGCAGAGCGGTTGTCCAGGTTGAGGAACAAAGCCAAGGATCAGAACCAGAGTCAGCTGCCAGTTACCAGAGCCAGGGGTCAGAGTCAGAACCAGGAATCGAAGCTGAGGGTTAGAGCAGATGCCAAATGCCAGAGCCAAGGATCAAGCCAGAGTCAGGGTCAGAAGTTGGAGGCTATGGTTGGAGCCAGGACGGGTGGTGAGAAGCTATGGTTGGAGGCTATGGTTGGAGGCTATGGTTGGAGCCAGGACTGGGCAGGAGGAGAGGCAAGGATCAAGCAGAGAGCAGGAGCATGGTGGGAACAGGAGCAAAGGCAGGGGTAAGACAGGAGACAAGAGCAGAGCAGGAACTGGGTTGGGTGCAGGAGACAGGCACAGGCAGAGTCCAGTGAGGTCAGAACAGAAAACCACCTTGTTTCTCAAACTTCCTATGTCTCGTCCTGGCTTAAATAGCAGTGGAGCCAGGCAACCCTCCAGTCAGAGATCCCATTGGTGGTGCTTTGGCTGGGTCTATAGCCCTAATAGCATCTCAGCCTACCAGGTTTCAGTAGCCATTAGGTAGAGGCCAGGGCATGGTAGCTGTCTTCCCGGCCTGGGGTTAAGACCTGAGATACCACATGATCCTGCTAAACTGTGTGTCAGCTCTTTGACACACCAGCCTGTCTGCCTTGCCTGCAAATTCTACAGGGCTCTGCCAATCCAAACCATATTTTGCAGGTAACAATCAGTGAACCTGAGTTCCCCTGAGATGTCTCTCTGTAGCGTCCAGTCCATCTTAGTGGATTCTCACAGAAATTATTAAGTTCAGTGCCTGTAAAGAGGTAGAGCACACATCAGCCTGTTAGGTTTGCTGAAGACTCACACTTTACTTTAATAGACAGCACTGAGGTACTTTTGTAATAAAACAAGAATAAGTTTATTAACAAAGAAGAGAGATTTAAGTGATACTAAGCAAGAGCAAAAGAGACAGATATGGTTACAAACAAAACAAAATAAACATTCTACTAAAACTTAATCTTAGTAAATTACTATCTTTACTAAGCAGTTTTTTTCACTTACATCAAGTTAACAGCATCTTTAGCCCTCCAGATTTGGGGGATTCCCAACTGTCACAGGCTCAGAGGGTGCATGTCCCCTCAGTGATGGATACCTAAAAGTTCTCTTTTCTCCCCTTATATTATCCAAAGTCCTTTGTCTCTGCTTCAAGAGCCAGGAAGGCTTTCTGTGGTGCAGATTCTGGCCCCTGGCATGATTGTAAATGGTCTTCTCCCCGACTTGTTTAGCTCAATGGCTTCATTTACCTTATATATAAATGTACCTTCATTGTCCTCTGCCTGTAACCAAGCCAGACAGACCAAAGCCAAACCAAGTCAGACAGATAAATACACATTCCTTTGTCTAGAGCAGGCTGGATTTATGCATTGCCTCCCACGCACATTTTAAGAACACATTTCCAGCACACATATATAATGCTTTGTACACAATCTGAATATACATCACACAATGATTTTTGGGACCAGCATGTCACCAGTTAACATATGATATCTTCCATTACACCTTTTAAATACATATTATGACAACAGTGTGTTAGGGCAAATCTGATGTGAGTTATCATGTGGAAAACCCTCTGCCCGTTGGCACTGAGAGGCTTCCAGGATCACACTGTGAAACAGAGACTCATTGGTAGTTCACTATTGTGTCAACAACTCATCAGGCCTGACATATTCATTACACCTAACACACTACTGTCACAATTGATATCTAAAAGGTGTCATGTAAGGTATCATAAACAAATTAGTAACACGCTGATCTCAAAATTATTGTATGGTGTATGTATGGGGTGCGTACAAAGAGTTATAAATCTGTACTATAAGTAGGTTATTAAAATGTGTTTGGCAAGCAACTCTGGTGAAGTTTGGGGTAAGCGGATGTAAACTAAATAATTCTGAAAATTTTTCAGGCTCCCAAACTTGTGATAGTAGGAATTCAGTCCTACCCACATGCTTCAAGAAGTAACATGCAAAATTCCAGATGCTTTGGCTGTTCACAATCCTATGAAGCAATTCAATGACTTTTGGGATTTACTTAACCCTATCATCTTACTGAGACCAATTTTTCTGCAGAAAAGTCACTTGTAATCCTGCAGCAGTGTCCTGACTCTGATGAAGAAACTCTCCAGAAACAGAAATGCCATAAGAATGCTGCAGTGCACTTACTAATGTTCTTGACTTCTCGTTACAATTTCACTCTGCTGACCCAAATGCTGAACTGGTTAAATGGTGTCAGTACAAATGCTGATATCCTGGAATAAGAGAAAATTAATTTCTTCTTCTGGTTAATATATTTTTTCTCCTTTCTCTAGCAGTTGCTGGCTGTACTCAGTGGTACCAAAGGCAAATTCCTATAGCTACCAAATGACAACAGATTTGTCAGCCTGCTTATGTCTAGTGGAATGAAATACATGATTGACTAGAAAGACAATTTGGTTTGAGATTGGATAATGTCTTAATAGAACAATTGTTCTGTATGTAAAGAGTGACTGCCAGCTCCGAAATGCTACTGCTATCTTGGCCAGAGGGAAGTTCCTTTTCGCTTCACGAAACAGTAAGACTACCATTGCTATCAACAGAGCTATTTTGAGTTTTATATGAAAATACATATTTTAATTAAATTGCTATTTCTGAGCTGATTACCAGTGGCAGACATGTAGTTGTTTTTAAAAATGTGGTAATTTTTGACACTGGCAGTAGGGAAGTATGTATGACGGATAGTGAAATAGCTCCTAGCCTATCATAAAAAAAAATGTATTTAAGCACTAAAGTTTTATATTTTAAAATATTAAAGGCCTGGTTTTGAATTGCACTATAATAATCAACCCTGAAGGAGACCAGTTACTTTGGTTTTACTGGGGCAATCCAGGTTTTTCATATGGGGTCCTAAAAAAACTACTTTCAAGACGCCTGAAAGGTCCGATTTATAAATTTCATCAGTCAAAATATGTTTTTCTATATTGTAGCAGAGCACAGCTGGCCCTCCTGGCTCCTGCCTCTGCTAGGCACAGAAAAAGTCACTCAGAGATCCTGGGGTTCAGGAACCACCAGTGCTTTTATTTACAAGTTTGTATTCCCACTACCATCTCACCATACAGAGTACATAGCTTCTTGTGTCCAAACCCAGGAAAGAAGGGCTTTCTCCCTACCTACACTCCTTCACTCTCCTCCATCCCATACCCTTGCTTCCTTCGTCCCAGCCTCTTATATACCCCTTAGCTTCGGCTAATTGAGCTGGCAGCTGGCTCTCATTCCCCACTTAGGGCAGGTTCTTTCCAGACAGCTCCACTTTATTCACTTAAATGGGGCTAGCATGGCAGGGGGATGATTTTGCAGTCTTTCTGCCCTGCACCTTATCCTATACCTGGGTGGGTGTGGAGCTGCTACTCCTAGATCCAGAGCACTCTCAGCCTGCATCTGGACCAGACCACCCCCACCTACCATTTTCCTCCACTTCGTAGAATCATAGAATATCAGGGTTGGAAGGGACCTCAGGAGGTCATCTAGTCCAACCCCCTGCTCAAAGCAGGACCAATCTGCAACTAAATCATCCCAGCCAGGGTTTTGTTAAGCCTTACCTTGAAAACCTCTAAGGAAGGAGATTCCACCACCTCCCTAGGTAACCCATTCCAGTGCTTCACCACCCTCCTAGTGAAAAATTTTTTCCTAATATCCAAACTAAACCTCCCCCACTGCAACTTGAGACCATTACTCCTCATTCTGTCATCTGCTACCACTGAGAACAGTCTAGATTCATCATCTTTGGAACCCCCTTTCAGGAAGTTGAAAGCAGCTATCAAATCCCCCCTCATTCTTCTCTTCTGCAGACTAAATAATCCCAGTTCCCTCAGCCTCTCCTCATAAGTCATGTGCTCCAGCCCCCTAATCATTTTTGTTGCCCTCTGCTCGACTCTTTCCAATTTTTCCACATCCTGCTTGTAGTGTGGGGCCCAAAACTGGACACAGTACTCCAGATGAGGCCTCACCAATGCTGAATAGAGGGGAATAGTCATGTCCCTCGATCTTCTGGCAATGCTCCTACTTATACAGCACAGAATGGCGTTAGCCTTCTTGGCAAGAAGGGCACACTGTTGACTCCAGCTTCTCGTCCACTGTAAGCCCTTGGTCCTTTTCTGCAGAACTGCTGCCTAGCCACTCAGTCCCTAGTCTGTAGCAGTTCATGGGATTCTTCCTTCCTAAGTGCAGGACTCTGCACTTGTCCTTTCTGAACCTCATCAGATTTCTTTTGGCCCAATCCTCCAATTTGTCTAGGTCACTCTGGATCCTATCCCTACCCTCCAGCGTATCTACTTCTCCTCCCAGTTTAGTATCATCTGCGAACTTGCTGAGGGTGCAATCACCCCATCATCCAGATCATTAATAAAGATGTTGAACAAAACCGGCCCCAGGACCAACCCCTGGGGTACTCCACTTGATATCAGCTGCCAACTAGCCATCAAGCCATTGATCAGTGCTCGCTGAGCCCAACAATCTAGCCAGCTTTCTATCCACCTTATAGTCCATTCATCCAATCCATACTTTTTTTAACTCGCTGGCGAGAATACTGTGGGAGACAGTATCAAAAGCTTTGCTCAAGTCAAGATAGATCACACCCACTGCTTTCCCCATATCCACGGAGCCAGTTATCTCATCATAGAAGGCACTTAGGTTGGTCAGGCGGGACTTTCCCTGCCATGTCTTCGCTGCTAATCAAAGTGTGCTTTCACGGTGAGAGCTAACAAAACATAGCTAATTCAACACTGTAAAATCTTACTGAAGGCAAAGCAGAGGCAGTTTTTACCTCACTGTAGGTCAACCCACACCTGGGATTGATCTCGACTAGCTACACTGAGGTGAAAATTGTAGCGCAGTGCCTCTACTAGAACTTTACGTTGTGGCAGCTATCGTTAGCTACCTCAGTGTAAAAACATCCCTTTTTGGCAGTAAAGACAAAGCCTTAGTTCCCTCATCTATGTGTAACCCTTCTGCCCATCAGAGTTGGCAGCAACAAGGGCCGGGTTCAGTATCTAGGGGTTCCATTCCAATAACACAATGCAAAACCGGCTCGAGCCCCCACCCAGTGAACTGGGACAAATATATACCACCCCCGCTGGGCGTCTCCAAGAGGCAATACTTTCCCTCTCGCAAGCACAGAGTCTGAGTGTAGCAAAAAGCCTTTTAATAACAGAGATAAACAATGTGGCATTATGTTGGGGAAACACCACCAACAGGATTCATAACACAACCCATGAGCAAAAACCCACCCCAGGCAAATTGGGGCATGCCCTTTCCCTTGGGTTCTTGAGTCCAGCAACCCGAAATCACCCAAAGTCCCAAAAGTCCAATGGTCCAGAAGTCTCTGTCCCTGGTCAGGGCAGCCCCAGAGTTCGAAAGTTTATCTGCAGAGTTTTACCTCCCAACCTGGGTGGAGATGGGGGGGAGAGAAGAGGTAAGGGGACACCTTACATGATCTGAAGCTGACTGCCCCACAACTCCATAGGACTTCGCTCCGCTCCGCCAGCCAGTCCACAAGCTGCTCCGCTCCGCGTCCCACAAGCAGCTCCTGCCGTCCCATGAACTGCTCCACAAGCCGATCCACAAGCCACTCCAGCCATCCCGCAAACTGCTCCACAATATATCGTCAGGCTCCCCCAGCACTTAACACAACACTCAGTGATTTCAGCTCTTAGTCAGTTTAGCTCTTTTGTGATTTCAGCTTGTAGTAGGGGAGCCTCAGTGCTGGTGCACCATTAGCCCAAAGTGAATTCAGCTCAGCAGCCTGTAACTAGACTCCTAATGGAATCAACATTAGCTCTGATATTCCACAGTGGAGAGAGGAGGAGGAAATGCAATTAGCATATAAGGCCCTCACCAGGGGGCCCATGCCACCAAGTATAAATACCTGTCCCCAACCTCTCTCAATTCACAGAGTTTTGAAACCCATGTCCCCTGCCTAGCGAGTGGTACTTAGTTGGTGGTGAGTCCCTCCAGCATAACAAAAGGCCAAGTACAGTTCCAAGCACAGTTCCCATAATCAGGGTAACAACAATTTATTCTTCCTGCCCCAATAACAGAGACACTGGGGATCCCACAGCAGCCAAAGTGACCATTTGGGCAGCTACGGCCTCATTCTAGGCGGGGTGAGTGTGCCTATGCAAATGAGATCAGCCCCTGAAGTTCTTTTCCACAATTTGCCACACCTCACCACCAGATGTCAGGGTGGAGCTCATCCTGACTCTGCTTACATCTGTATTGGGGATAATACTTCCCTCCCTCCCAGATAGGTGCAGTGGTGATTGGTAATGAGTGCTATGTCCTCTTCCCAATGAAATCCCCTCTTCTTTCTTTTGCTAAACAATAAAATGCCTTTGTGGCCGCTGCCTTTCTTTCTCACCTACTCTCCAGCAGACTGCTTCCTCATTCTTGTCCCTCATCAATTCTCTCCCTTTCCACTGTTCCTCCCTTTTCTCTGCCCATCCCTGCCCCTGCAGATTCCCATCCCATTCCTCAATGAAGCTGAACTGGCTTTCCAGGCCCTGCTGCTCTCTGAGGCCTCAATGCTGCAAGTTTGCAAAATACCCAAAAAGCATGAGCTGCTGACACCATGGCATTGTTTCCTCATCTCCTCTTTCTATCCACTTTATAGTCCATTCATCCAGCCCATACTTCTTAACTTGCTGGCAAGTATACTTTGGGAAACAGTATCAAAAACTTTCCGAAAGTCAAGGAATAACACATCCACTGCTTTCCCCTCATCCACAGAGCCAGTTATCTCATCATAGAAGGCAATTAGATTAGTCAGGCATGACTTGCCCTTGGTGAATCCATGCTGACTGTTCCTGATCACTTTCCGCTCCTCGAAGTGCTTCAAGATTGATTCCTTGAGGACCTGCTCCATGATTTTTCCAGGGACTGAAGTGGGGCTGACTGGCCTGTAGTTCCCCGGATCCTCCTTCTTCCCTTTTTAAAAGATGGGCACTACATTAGCCTTTTTCCAGTCATCCAGGACCTCGCCCAATCCCCATGAGTTTTCAAAGATAATGGCCAATGGCTCTGCAATCACATCCGCCAACACCTTTAGCACCCTTGGATTCAGTGCATCCGCCCCATGGACTTGTGCTCATCCAGCTTTTCTAAATAGTCCTGAACCACTTCTTTCTCCACAGAGGGCTGGTCACCTCCTCCCCATACTGTTCTGTTCAGTGCAGTAGTCTGGGAGCTGACCTTGTTCATGAAGACAGAGGTGAAAAAAACATTGAGTACATTAGCTTTTTCCACATCCCCTGTCACTAGGCTGCCTCCTCCATTCAGTAAGGGGCCCACACTTTCTCTGACCACCTTCTTGTTGCTAACATACCTGTAGAAATCCTTCTTGTTACTTTTAACATCCCTTGCTAGCTGCAACTCCAAGTGTGATTTGGCCTTCCTGATTTCACTCCTACATGCCTGAGCAATATTTTTATACTCCTCCCTGGTCATTTGTCCAATCTTCCACTTCTTGTAAGCTTCCTTTTTGTCTTTAAAATCAGCAAGGATTTCACTGTCAATTCATGATCATTCTCCAGACTGATCTTCATCTCCTTTTCCAGAAAGATGGGAAGATCCTTCACAGCAATCTTGGAGTTCTTCATCTCGAAGAATGGCTGGTTGATTGTTCATGGGATTAGCAATGATCTGGTCAGAGGAAATAAAAAGAGTGCTAATATGCAGCAGAAAACAGTCTACGCTCTACACTTATGTACAAAAGTGGACAAGATTTGTCTGCTGGTGTTACCTCAAACACATTCCACTGATAGGGAATTGGCTGATGCGATTGCAGAACCATTGGCCATTATCTTTGAAAACTCGTGGAGATCGGGTGAGGACCCGGATTACTGGAAAAAGGCAAATATAGTGCCCATCTTTGAAAAAGGGAAGAAGGAGAAGCCAGGGAACTACAGACCAGTCACCCTCAACTCAGTCCCTGGAAAAATCATGGAGCGGGTCCTCAAGGAAACCATTTTGAAGCACTTGGAGGAGAGGAAGGTGATCAGGAACAGTCAACATGGATTCACCAAGGGCAAGTCATGCCTGACCAACCTCATTGCCTTCTATGATGAGATAACTGGCTCTGTGGATATGGGGAAAACAGTGGACATGATATACCTTGACTTTAGCAAAGCTTTTGATACTGTCTCCCACAGTATTCTTGCCAGCAAGTTAAAAAAGTATGGATTGGATGAATGGACCATAAAGTGGATAGGAAGCTGGCTAGATTGTTGGGCTCAACGGGTAGTGATCAATGGCTCGATGTCTAGCTGGCAGCCAGTATCAAGCAGAGTGCCCCAGGGGTCGGTCCTTTATCTTTATCAACATCTTTATCAATGATCTGGATGATGGGATTAATTGCACCCTCAGCAAATTCACAGATGACACTAAACTGGGGAAAGAGGTAGATACGCTGGAGGGTAGAGATAGGGTCCAAAGTGACTGTCAGCTTTCCCCCCTACCCCACTCTGAACTCTGGGGTACATATTTGGGGACCCTCATGAAAGATCCCCTAAGATTATATTCTACCAGTTTAGGTTAAAACTTCCCCAAGGCACAAATTCCTTTCCTTGTCATTGGATGGTTTTGCTGCCACCACTACCAAGTGATTTACACAAAATTCAGGGAAGGGTCACTTGGAATCCCTATCCCCCCAAAATATCCCCCCAAGCCCCTTCATCCCCTTTCCTGGGGAGGGTTGAGATTAATATACCAACCAATTGCATTAGCAATGTGAGCACAGACCAGACCCTTTGTCTCCAGGACACTGAAATTAATCAGGTTCTTAAAAGAAGAACTTTATTTATAAAGAAAAAAAATAAAAGAATCACACCTGCAAAATCAGGATGGAAGGTAACTTTATAGGGTAATAAAAAGATTTAAAACACAGAGGATTCCCCTCTGGGCTCAACTTCACAGTTATAAAATCAGAAATAAAACTAGCACTGTAGCGTAGGAAAATTCACAAGCCCTACTTACAATTTCTTTGGTTTTAGATCAATTACTCCAGGTATATTTTCAGGAGATGTTGTACCTGCTTGGCTTCTCCCTCCATCCAGAGATGGAACCACCCACAGAACAAAACAAATCCTTCCCCCGCCCCAGATTTGAAAGTATCTTCTTTCCTCATTGGTCCTTCTGGTCAGGTGCCAACTAGGTTATCCTGCACTTAAAACGGAAGAATCCCATGCACCACTATAGGCTGGGGACCGACTGGCTAAGCAGCAGTTCTGCAGAAAAGGACCTGGGGATTACAGTGGATGAGAAGCTGGATATGAGTCAGAAGTGTGCCCCTATTGCCAAGAAGGCTAATAGCATATAGGGCTGCATTAGTAGGAGCGTTGCCAGCAGATCGAGGGAAAGGATTATTCTCCTCTATTTGGCACTGGTGAGACCACAACTGGAGTACTGCGTCCAGTTTTGGGCCCCCCACTACAGAAAGGATGTGGACAAATTGGAGAGAGTCCAGCGGAGGGCAACGAAAATGATCAGGGGACTGGGACACATGATTTATGAGGAGAGGCTGAGGGAACTGAGCTTGTTTAGTCTGAAGAAGAGAAGAGTGAGGGGGGATTTGATAGTAGGCTTCAGCTACCCGAAGGGGGGGCTCCAAAGAGCATGGAGCTAGACTGTTCTCAGTGGTAGCAGATGTCAGAACAAGGAGCTATGGTCTCAAGTTGCAGTGGGGGAGGTCAAGGTTGGATACTAGGAGGATGGTGAAGCACTGGAATGGGTTACCTAGGGAGGTGGTGAAATCTCCATCCTTAGAGGCTTTTAAGGCCAGTCTTGACAAAGTCCTGGCTGGGATGATTTAGTTGGTGTTGGTCCTGCTTTGAGCAGGGGGTTGGACTAGATGACCTCCTGAGGTCTCTTCCAACTCCAATCTTCTATGATAACCTCATTTCTATAAGATATCCCGGAAAACATCCTAAAACTAAAAAAGCTCAAGGTTGTTGCTGAGCTCCATTAGAGTCCTCCAGGCATCCATCATGGCTTTCCATTCTCCAGTAGAAGGTTATTCCATATTCACCCACCCAACAACAATGACGTTCCTCAAGAGGCTCGGAAATCTCTTTCCACCCATCAAATGCCCTACTCTGGTTTGGGACCTCAGTCTGGTTCTTAAATGCCTTTCAAGATCACCATTTGATCAAATGGCTATCTGCTCACTCCTTCCTTTTCTGTAACCACAATTTTGTGGGTAAGACAATTGTAGGAGAAATTTTATACTACAGGTATGGGCAATCACAGTTGCTTTCATTTTAGGCATCTAATGTCCTGATTGGCCTCATGTATCAGATAGTTAGACATCTAAGGGTATGTCTACACTGCAATTAAAAATCTGTGGCTGCCACATACCAGCTGGCTTAGGCTTGGGCTAAGGGGCTGTTTAATTGCAGTGTGGACATTCAGGCTCAGGCTGGGGCCCAGGTGCTGGGACCCTGTGAGGTGGGAGGCTCCCAGAGCTCAAGCTGCAGCTAGAGCCCGAACTTCTACACTGCAATTTAACAGTCCCTTAGCCTGAGCCCTCTACGCTGCATCAGCTGGCATGGACCAGCCGTAGGCACCTAATTGCAGTGTAGACATAACCTCAGTGACATTATCACTTGTGCCTCCACATAACTGCAGGCACCTGCAGTTATTTGTGCCCAAAAATTATGGGTGTCAAATCAAAGGCAGGGTTTTAAAAATCTGAAGTTCTTTTTATGAGTCACTAAAGAAGGTTGGAAAGCAATGTGCTGTCTCTAACAGAAAGCACATGCTGTGCAAGTGAATTTATATCCATAGTAAGAAGTACCTCTCACCATGTGAACTTTCAAGCAAATGGGCTAAGCAAAATGGGTATAGTTTTCTTTTAAAATAGTAATAACATTTACAGAGATGAAACTGTCTAGACAGCTATTAATACCGCCAAATTAAGTCTTAATATCATCTTTCCACACAGAAAATGGCACTTTATATATCCTTTGGGAAATCCATACAAAACACTCAGCTTCATTTGTGATTGGAATTCACGGATGTGCTACCACAATAAAGGTGGAATTTTCCCCTGTCTGTAGCTATGCATTGGCCATGGACAATGTCAAATAGAACTGTGAGAAACATGTTTCAGAGTAACAGCCGTGTTAGTCTGTATTCGCAAAAAGAAAAGGAGGACTTGTGGCACCTTAGAGACTAACCAATTTATTTGAGCATGAGCTTTCGTGAGCTACAGCTCACTTCATCGGATGCATACCGTGGAAACTGCAGCAGACTTTATATATACACAGAGAATATGAAACAATACCTCCTCCCACCCCACTGTCCTGCTGGTAATAGCTTATCTAAAGTGATCATCAGGTTGGGCCATTTCCAGCACAAATCCAGGTTTTCTCACCCTCCACCCCCCCACACAAATTCACTCTCCTGCTGGTGATAGCCCATCCAAAGTGACAACTTTTTACACAATGTCCATGATAATCAAGTTGGGCCATTTCCTGCACAAATCCAGGTTCTCTCACCCCCTCACCCCCCTCCCAAAAACCACACTCACAAACTCACTATCCTGCTGGTAATAGCCCATCCAAAGTGACCATTCTCCCTACAATGTGCATGATAATTAAGGTGGGCCATTTCCAGCACAAATCCAGGTTTTCTCACATCCCCCCCACCCCCATACACACACAAACTCACTCTCCTGCTGGTAATAGCTCATCCAAACTGACCACTCTCCAAGTTTAAATCCAAGTTAAACCAGAACATCTGGGGGGGGGGAAACAAGAGGAAATAGGCTACCTTGCATAATGACTTAGCCACTCCCAGTCTCTATTTAAGCCTAAATTAATAGTATCCAATTTGCAAATGAATTCCAATTCAGCAGTTTCTCGCTGGAGTCTGGATTTGAAGTTTTTTTGTTTTAAGATAGCGACCTTCATGTCTGTGATTGCGTGACCAGAGAGATTGAAGTGTTCTCCGACTGGTTTATGAATGTTATAATTCTTGACATCTGATTTGTGTCCATTTATTCTTTTACGTAGAGACTGTCCAGTTTGACCAATGTACATGGCAGAGGGGCATTGCTGGCACATGATGGCATATATCACATTGGTGGATGTGCAGGTGAACGAGCCTCTGATAGTGTGGCTGATGTTATTAGGCCCTGTGATGGTGTCCCCTGAATAGATATGTGGGCACAATTGGCAACGGGCTAAGTTGCAAGGATAAGTTCCTGGGTTAGTGGTTCTGTTGTGTGGTATGTGGTTGTTGGTGAGTATTTGCTTCAGTTTGCGGGGCTGTCTGTAGGCAAGGACTGGCCTGTCTCCCAAGATTTGTGAGAGTGTTGGGTCATCCTTTAGGATAGGTTGTAGATCCTTAATAATGCGTTGGAGGGGTTTTAGTTGGGGGCTGAAGGTGACGGCTAGTGGCGTTCTGTTATTTTCTTTGTTAGGCCTGTCCTGTAGTAGGTAACTTCTGGGAACTCTTCTGGCTCTATCAATCTGTTTCTTTACTTCTGCAGGTGGGTATTGTAGTTGTAAGAAAGCTTGACAGAGATCTTGTAGGTGTTTGTCTCTGTCTGAGGGGTTGGAGCAAATGCGGTTGTATCGCAGAGCTTGGCTGTAGATGATGGATCGTGTGGTGTGGTCAGGGTGAAAGCTGGAGGCATGCAGGTAGGAATAGCGGTCAGTAGGTTTCCGGTATAGGGTGGTGTTTATGTGACCATTGTTTATTAGCACTGTAGTGTCCAGGAAGTGGATCTCTTGTGTGGACTGGACCAGGCTGAGGTTGGTGGTGGGATGGAAATTGTTGAAATCATGGTGGAATTCCTCAAGGGCTTCTTTTCCATGGGTCCAGATGATGAAGATGTCATCAATATAGCGCAAGTAGAGTAGGGGCTTTAGGGGACGAGAGCTGAGGAAGCGTTGTTCTAAATCAGCCATAAAATGTTGGCATACTGATTCAAATCTCAGCCACATAGGATGTAATCCTGAGTCTGAGTTTGACCCATATTTGTGAAACACCAGAGTTACATTTCATTTGGGGGGAGCGGGGGAGAGGCTAGGGCAGAGGGGGAGAAGAGGAGGAGGCTGCATATTTTACATTGAAGCTGGATAGCAACATGTCTGCCGTTAGTAACTGGATATCAGTGAATAGTTTGATGATTGCTTGTGCTCTGGGGGAAGTCACATGATATCTTCAACATCCCTGACTGGCTGAGCTTACCTCCTGTGATGAGGCGGGCCAGCAGACGTTACTTTCACTCAGTTACAGGAAAGAGTAGAGAGAGTGGGGGAAGGGATCCTGTTCCGCAGAGTTCTCTGATCGTGGTACAAAAAACCCACAAATGAAAACATTTTATTCCTTTGGTAATGTGTTACTCACAAAGGAATTCCTGGTTATGTGGGTTGGGAAGGAAAGAGGAAGAGTTGTATTTAATTATTTTGCCTTTGGAAAATAATTCTTTCTAACCATTCCTTGTAAGTGGAAAAGATTTATTGTTTTGGGCTCTTATTAAAGTCAGAGGGAATTTTGCCATTAACGTCAATGGGAGTAAGATCAGGCCCTTAGTTTATACACAGAGACGCTGCTGCAGCAGAAGGGGATCTTAGCCTGTGTGTCTAGCAATTATTAACTCCGTCGGCTAGATGAAACTGTTAACAGCATCATTGCAGGTGCAGGTAGCAACTGCAATATTTAAGGCTGTACACAGGGATGGCAGCTTTCCAAACCTTTCACCTTTCTGGCTTACATTTTGTGAACTTTTGGGGGAAAGTTTGAGGGGAAACTAACCATCTCTGAGTTATAAGAAGATCAAAAATGCAGCTTGCCCATTCTTAAAATAAGTTTCAACATTTTTCTTCTAAGTGTGCGTGAACAGAGCATAAAGCTTCTGAAATATTCTGCTTGAAAATCAGGAGTCAGGAAGTACTTCATGTGGCTGTAGTAGGCGCATCTCAGAAAGCCTTGTCAAATCACCAAGTCTTGGGTGTTTGGGGAAAGTGCTACTGCATATAGAGGGTGTAAAACTACTGTCCATGTTTATAAGCTGTTACACCATTGCTGAAACCTTGACACCTTCAAACGTGCATAATTTTGAAGCCACTGTATGAATTTTTTTACTTATCTGCCTTAATGTTTGTCCCTGAGAGCTAAAAAAACAAGCCATGTTTGAAGATTTTGGTTTCACTAGTTTTATTGTTATGACAATATATATGCTGAGTTCTGATGTTATTACAACCCCTTGACATCAGAAATGGACCCCCAAGACATACATTTTGGATCTAGATCCAGAGTTGATATTCACCAATGTTTTGATTTAGCTCACAATAGAGAGAGGGTCTGAAATTCATATCTGGATCCAAACTTTCCCAAAGTTTGGGAGTGGTTAGACAAGGATTTTGAGTTGAACCCATCTTCGCTTAGTAAGTTTAATGAGTATATGGTTATAAGTGCTTAAAGCCTTGATTCAACAAGAAGACATGTGCATAACATTGAGAACTGTGCCAAATTTTCAAAGGTGTATATATTGAAATTAACCAACCTGCTTAGGAGTGTTCAAAAATCCCTCTAGGTGCCCATCTGCATCTTTAGACAGCTAACTACCTTTGAAAATCTGTTGCATTGACTACAGTGAGTCTCCTTCCGTGCTTAGAGTTAGGTGTGTGCTCAAGGATCTCACTGAAATGGGGTCTAGATGAGTTGTTGAGGTGTAGAAGAGGAACGAACTCTTCATTGCAATGCTGTTGTTCTGCTGCCTTCACTTCAGCACATGCAATTCAGTTAAGCAGCCTTAGCAATAATGAACTATCTATCATTGCTTGTCTGTCTTTCTCTGTTTGTATTAGAAATGGGCTAGACAGATCAGAGTGCAGGAGGTCAGACTAGATGATCATAATGGTCCCTTCTGACCTAAATATCTATGACTCTATGAATCAGATAAAATAAGAGCTAGTTTAGATCTTTATGCCCAACTCAAGTCTAATCTATATTGAGATTTGAACATGTTGGGTGATTTTATTTATTTACTTATTTATTTATTGGTTTCTGTTCTTTCTGCAGCAATGCTGCTCTTGTATTATTTCCAGCCTGACTAGGTATAGGAATTCTCATGGTTAAAACCTGTCCTTGAAAAATGTCTGTCCTCATTTTGCAAACCTAAGAGGTTTGGATAATTTTGCTATGCTTCAGATGAGCATCCAGACTGCTTGGAACCTTCTGAGGGTCACACAAAGTTGTGAGGAAGAGAGCAGAATATATGTGACCTGATTCAAATTAAGTTTGCACCCAGACATTAGTTTATAATAGCATGGCTGAACACCTGTGGTCCCGATCTTGCAAGCTGTTGTGTATGGGCACAGGGTGTGTTTGTGAAGAACAACTTCCCTTAAACATTAAAAGACCCAAAGAAATTAATCAAACTAAATTTTACATTTCCAGTATGCATTGATGAAAGTATTGAATAATTCAGGAGCCAGTGCATATAAAATATTTAAAACAGGCTTGGTGAAATTTATTTGCACTTTATAATGTGGTATGTTACATTTTGGAACGTATTAATTTAAAAATGTAAGTCATTAATGGTTATAAAAGTTATTACTAGTTTAATACTTTAGATTTTTGAATACATTTTATTGAGGTTTAATGTTTGTGTTTTTAGATTAGAGAGCCTATCTAAATACAATTTTGATAGAGAGGCTAATCTAATCTAATTTAGCTTAGAGAGGCTATCAAAATAAAAAACTCAACAATAGCAGGAGATTTCAATTATCCCCATATTGACTGGGTACTTGTCACCTCAGGATGAAATGCAGAGACAAAATTTCTCCATACTTTAAATGGCTGCTTCTTGGATCAGCTGGTACAGGAACCCACAAGGGGAGAGGCAACTCTCGATCTAGTCCTGAGTGGAGCACAGGATCTGGTGCAAGAGGTAACTATAACAGGACCGCTTGGAAATAGTGACCATAATAAAATAACATTTCACATTCCTGTGGTGGGAAGAACACATCAACAGCCCAACACTGTGGCATTTAATTTCAGAAAGGAGAACTATGCAAAAATTAGGAGGTTAGTTAAACAGAAATGAAAGGGTACAGTGACTAGAGTGAAATCCCTGCAAGCTGCATGGACACTTTTCAAAGACACAATAATAGAGGCTCAATTTAAATGTATGTCCAAATTAAAAAACACAGTAAAAGAACTAAAAAAGAGACACCGTGGCTTAACAACCATGTAAAAGAAGCAGTGAGAGATAAAAAAGCATCTTTTAAAAAGTCGAAATCAAATCCTAGTGAGGTAAATAAAAAGGAGCATAAACACTGCCAAATTAAATGTAAACATGTAATAAGAAAAGCCAAAAAGGAGTTTGAAGAACAGCTAGCCAAAAACTCAAAAGGTAACAAAATGTTTTTTAAGTACATCAGAAGCAGGAAGCCTGCTGAACAACCAGTGGGGCCCCTGGATGATCGAGATACAAAAGGAGCACTTAAAGACGATAAAGTCATCGCAGAGAAACTAAATGAATTCTTTGCTTCAGTCTTCGCGGCTGAGGATGTTAGGGAGATTCCCCGACCTGAACCGTCTTTTGTAGGTGACAAATCTGACCAATTGTCACAGACTGAAGTGTCACTAAAGGAGGTTTTGGAATTAATTGAGAAACTTAACAGTAACAAGTCACCGGGACCAGATGGCATTCACCCAAGAGTTCTGAAAGAACTCAAATGTGAAATTGCGGAACTATTAACTATGATTTGTAACCTGTCCTTTAAATCAGCTACTGTACCCAATGACTGGAAGATAGCTAATGTAACGCCAATATTTAAGAAGGGCTCTTGAGGTGATTCTGGCAATTACAGACCATTAAGTCTAACATCAGTACCGGGCAAATTAGTTGAAACAATAGTAAAGAATAAAACACATAGAAGAACATAAATAGTTGCGCAAAAGTCAACATGGTTTCTATAAAGGGAGATCATGTCTTAATCTATTAGAGTTCTCTGAAGGGGACAACAAACATGTGGACAGGGGGATCCAGTAGACATAGTGTACTTAGATTTCCAGAAAGCCTTTGACAAGGTCCCTCACCAAAGGCTCTTACGTAAATTAAGTTGCCATGGGATAAGAGAACTTTCATGGACTGAGAACTGGTTAAAAGACAGGGAACAAAGGGTAGGAATAAATGGTAAGTTTTCAGAATGGAGAGGGGTAACTAGTGGTGTTCCCCAAGGGTCAGTCCTAGGACCAATCCTAGTCAATTTATTCATAAATGATCTGGAGAAAGGGATAAAGAGGGAGGTGGCAACATTTGCAGATGATACTAAACTGCTCAAGATAGTTAAAACCAAAGCAGATTGTGAAGAACTTCAAAAAGATCTCACAAAACTAAGTGGCAAATGAACAACAACAAAATGGCAAATGAAATTTAATGTGGATAAATGTGAAGTAATGCACACTGATAAAAATAACCCCAACTATACATACAATATGATGCAGGCTAATTTGGCTACAACAAATCGGGAAAGAGATCTTGGAGTCATCGTGGATAGTTCTCTGAAGACGTCCACACAGTGTGCAGTGGCAGTCAAAAAAGCAAACGGGATGTTAGGAATCATTAAAAAAGGGATAGAGAATAAGACAGAGAATATCTTATTGCCCTTATATAAATCCATGGTAAGCCTACATCTTGAATACTGCGTATAGATATGGTCCCCTCATCTCAAAAAAGATACACTGGCATTAGAAAAGGTTCAGAAAAGGGCAACTAAAATGATTAGGGGTTTGGATCGGGTCCCATAAGAGGAGAGATTAAAGAGGCTAGGACTTTTCAGCTTGGAAAAGAGTAAACTAAAACAGAGGTACATAAAATCATGAGTGGTGTGGAAAAAGTGAATAAGGAAAAGTTATTTACTTGTTCCCATAATATAAGAACTAGGGGCCACGAAATTAAATTAATGGGTAGCAGGTTTAAAACAAATAAAAGGAAGTTCTTCTTCACTCAGCACACAGTCAACCTGTGGAACTCCTTGCCTGAGGAGGTTGTGAAGGCTAGGAATATAACAGGGTTTAAAAGAGAACTGGATAAATTCATGGAGGTTAAGTCTATTAATGGCTATTAGCCAAGAATGGTGTCCCTAGCCTCTGTTTGTCAGAGGGTGGAGACGGATGGCAGGAGAGAGATCACTTGATCATTACCTTTTAGGTTCACTCCCTCTGGGGCACCTGGCAGTGGCCACTGTTGGCAGACAGGATACTGGGCTGGACGGCCCTTTGGTCTGACCCAGTACGGCCATTCTTATGTTCTTATGTTTAATAAAGCCTTTTTAGTAGTAGAAAAATAATGCCGCAGTGTTCAGGATATCTCAGAAATACTACTCTTTCTCCAAACCGAAGAAGTAAATGAAATGTGTTGCCAAAAATTGTGCTATTTTACCTCTCTCTACAATTAAAAGTGTCCCCACTAAACGGTAATGTCACATCATTTTGAAAAAACATGTAAAGAACGTGACAGCTTTGCTCATTATAAGTTTCGCTGTGTGTCAAAGGCTGAATTGTGTTTTACATTTATTGCACTTATTTAAATTTATACTTGACAACTATTAGGAATCCATTCAGATCTCATTTACAGTAAAGTAAATCAGGAGTAACTCAACTGACACTGGTAAGAAATTGACTGTAGCTAAATTGATATAGGTTCTTAAATCGATTAAAGTGTCCACACAAAGGATTTGCTCCAATATAACTACAACAGCTATTAAATCAGTGTAGTTAAATCATTACAACTTTAGGGTATAGACACAGCCCTAGCACTTGTCTACATGCAGAGTTGCACAGGTTTAACTTAAGGTGTGATTTTTATACCAATTTAGTTACACAGGTTCAAACCACTGGGCTCTTACAGCAAAATATGCCACTCTTAATTTAAAGTATCTTAAGTCAGGTAGGAACAAGTTTAAAAAGTTTAAACTGCAATAAGACACTCAAACCAAAATAAGCATCCACACTGGGTTTGCACAGGTTGAACTAACCAGTGTAATTAAATAAGTGGAAGTTTGTAAGGAGACCAGGCTTAGGTCATAGAATCATAGAAGATTAGGGTTGGAAGAGACCTCAGGAGGTCAACTAATCAAGGCAGGACCAAAACCAATTAATTATCCCAGCCAGGGCTTTGTCAAGCTGGGCCTTAAAAACCTCTAAGGAAGGAGATTCCACCACCTCCCTAGGTAACCCATTCCAGTGCTTCACCACCCTCCTAGTGAAAAAGTTTTTCCTAATATCCAAACTAAACCTCCCCCACTGCAATTTGAGACCATTACTCCTCATTCTGTCATCTGCTACCACTAAGAACAGTCTAGATCCACCGTCTTTAGAACCCCCTTTTAGGTAGTTGAAAGCAGCTATCAAACCCCCTTCATTCTTCTCTTCTGCAGACTAAATAATCCCAGTTCCCTCAGCCTCTCCTCATAAGTCATGTGCTCCAGCCCCCTAATCATTTTTGTTGCCCTCTGCTCGACTCTTTCCAATTTTTCCACATCCTGCAGTAGTGTGGGCCCAAAACTGGAAACAGTACTCCAGATGAGGCCTCACCAATGCTGAATAGAGGGGAATAGTCACATCCCTCGATCTGCTGGCAGTGCTCCTACTTATACAGCACAGAATGGCGTTAGCCTTCTTGGCAAGAAGGGCACACTGTTGACTCCAGCTTCTCGTCCACTGTAAGCCCTAGGTCCTTTTCTGCAGAACTGCTGCCTAGCCACTCAGTCCCTAGTCTGTAGCAGTTCATGGGATTCTTCCTTCCTAAGTGCAGGACTCTGCACTTGTCCTTTCTGAACCTCATCAGATTTCTTTTGGCCCAATCCTCCAATTTGTCTAGGTCACTCTGGATCCTATCCCTACCCTCCAACATATCTACCTCTCCTCCCAGTTTAGTGTCATCTGCGAACTTGCTGGGGGTGCAATCACCCCATCATCCAGATCATTAATAAAGATGTTGAACAAAACCGGCCCCAGGACCAACCCCTGGGGTACTCCACTTGATACCAGCTGCCAACTAGCCATCGAGCCATTAATCAGTGCTCGCTGAGCCCAACAATCTAGCCAGATTTCTATCCACCTTATAGTCCATTCATCCAATCCATACTTTTTTAACTCGCTGGCGAGAATACTGTGGGAGACAGTAACAAAAGCTTTGCTCAAGTCAAGATAGATCACACCCACTGCTTTCCCCATATCCACGGAGCCAGTTATCTCATCATAGAAGGCACTTAGGTTGGTCAGGCGGGACTTTCCCTGCCATGTCTTCGCTGCTAATCAAAGTGTTCTTTCACGGTGAGAGCTAACAAAACATAGCTAATTCAACACTGTAAAATCTTACTGAAGGCAAAGCACAGGCAGTTTTTACCTCACTGTAGGTCAACCCACACCTGGGATTGATCTTGACTAGCTACACTGAGGTGAAAATTGTAGCACAGTGCCTCTACTAGAACTTTACGTTGTGGCAGCTATCGTTAGCAACCTCAGTGTAAAAACATCCCTTTTTGGCAGTAAAGACAAAGCCTTAGTTTTCTCATCTATGTATTGGGGATAATACTTCCCTCCCTCCCAGATAGGTGCAGTGGTGATTGGTAATGAGTGCTATGTCCTCTTCCCAATGAAATCCCCTCTTCTTTCTTTTGCTAAACAATAAAATGCCTTTGTGGCCGGTGCCTTTCTTTCTCACCTACTCTCCAGCAGACTGCTTCCTCATTCTTGTCCCTCATCACTTCTCTCCCTCTCCACTGTTCCTCCCTTTTCTCTGCCCATCCCTGCCCCTGCAGATTCCCATCCCATTCCTCAATTAAACTGAACTGGCTCCCCAGGCCCTGCTGCTCTCTGAGGTCTCAATGCTGGGGGTTTGCAAAATACCCAAAGGGCATGAGCTGCTGAAGCCATGGCATTGTTTCCTCATCTCCTCTGATGAGGGATATCAGGGGTGCTTACTGACACCGTATCATTGTGGTGTCCTGTCAGCTGTTGAAGTATGTCACCACCATCTCTATCCTGAAGCCCAATTTCAAGCATTTACACTTTTTGGTCTGTTAGTCCCAGCCACTTGAAGCAACACAGTCATTCTGTTGCAGGAGTTGTGGGTTCACCCTGGTGTCTTGGCCAAAGTCCAGCAGCTCAGTGATGCCATTCTGCATGCCATCCCCTCTGCATTCTCAGTGTGATACAAGAGACTTTATCATTTCCTGCCCTATAGAACAGCTGCTGTGTCCTGAGCTAACAATGGGTAAAGCGACGCTGTTATGTCACACACCCAACTCCCAAGGTACTTTGAAAGACCGTTCAGGGCTTGTCTGTTCCACTCACTTCAGCACGCTCTCTGGTGGGGGTGGGAGCACTCAGCTGACTTCCATCTCTGTGAAATATGTCATTAACACATTTCCTTACAAAAGACAACTGGGCATGCTCAATGATATTTGGGTCTAGGTCAGGCCAGACTAGGGGTGCAAAAGCCTATGAGAGAAGTGGAGAGGTGGTGTAACTTTTGATGCTCAACAATTCTGAAATGACGTTTCATATCTTACTGGCAAAGGCTTTCTTCTCAATTAGCCAGCCAACACTTAAGCAGCTTGATGGCCTAGTGGTGTGGCTTTTGTTGCAGAGGTGCGCAGTTCAAATCCCAGCAGTACCATGGCTGGGGGATTGAAAATTATGGCACCTTGATTTTTCTACAAGAAAGCCTCCAGGGAAAAGAAAGATGTTCCTTTGCAGAGAAAGCTGTTTTCAGGTTCTAAAGCCTCACAACTGTACTATTCTAGCATAGTGTGCAGGAATTGGTGCACTGTGTTCCTTGCTAGTGCTAGCATCTGTTGTGAAAATAAAAAATATCTTTCAAACTGTCAGCTGATACATTGTGTCTGACTTCCAAATGCAGAAAAAGCAGTTCTCACGGCTTACAAAAACGAGACATCTGGGTCTTTGTGGTGTTATAGTGACGCAGCACCATTTCTGCTCCTTTCTATGGTTTAAATGCCCGACAATCTGAAGAGGTAACCAGATTGCTTTGAAATGTGGTGTAGCAGTGGTGGCCAAATTTGGGGTCATTTGACCAAGGAGGTCCTGAGTTACAGGCTCCCTCAAAAGAAGTGGTTTCCTCCTGCTCCCTCGTACTGTTAACCAGAGAAGCACTAATGATTTGATGAATCACAGACATCATTGAGATTGAACTCTGTGAATTCACCCTTCAATTATCATGACTAAGTATAAATTAATCACAAGCTTGCACCTAAGCCAAAAGAAGTTTCAGTCTGTGTCCTGGAGGTTGCTATAATTTGTTTCTTATGTGGGGAGTAATTTTCCTTTGGGGGGATGTAATCAAAGACTTTGGTGGAAATAAATTAGGCATGTGAATGCTTCCTTGGAAGGGATGTGAGGAGTATTAGGGGGCAAAAGAGTTGGTGAATAAGGGGAGATGTTTGGGACTGCAGCGAGGGGGGAGTTATGGGGAGGGGAATGAATGGGGATGGGTCATAGGTGAGAGGTTGTGGGCTCAGGTGAGGAAGGTGTGGAACCCCCTCCCCACATGCTCTGCCACTGCACCCCAGTCTCCTTCCCCCAAGCTCTCTCAATCCTCCTGCACCCTAGCTCCACCCGTACATAACAACCCCCGTACTCCCTAACTCTCCCAGTACACCCTGAGGCCCTGCATCCCTAGCTATGCCAGTGTAAACCAACCCCCTGTACCCCAACCCCCTACACCCTCAGCTCTGCCAATGCACCCCAATCTCCCTGCACCTGTCTGCCAGTGCATCCAAATTACTAACTACCCTGAATCCCCAGCTCTTCCATTGCACTCCAACCGCCCTTCCCCCCATTTCTGTCAGTGCACTCCAGTCCCCCTGCACCTCAATTCTACCAGTGCTCCACAGCCCTGCTGTACCACATCCTTCCTGCACCCACACCTCTGCCAGTGCCCCCCACTCCCTTGCACCCACCAGCTCTACTTGTGCACCCCCAACCCATGCACAAACCCTGCACACATCTACCAATTCACTTAGGTTGTGTCTGCACTACAAAGAAAAACCCACGACACCGAGTCTCAGAGCCTGGGTCAATTGACTCGGGGCTTGTCTTCACTACTGCACTACATCGGCACGCTGATGTAGCGCGTCTGGTGAAGATGTGCTATGTCACTGGGAGAGCGCTCTCCCATTGACGAACTTACTCCACCTCAACGAGAGGCGGGAGCCATGCTGGTGGGAGAGCATCTCCCGCTGACATCACTTTAAGTCGATGTAACTCAGGTCACTCGAGGGGTGGTGGTTTTCTCACACCCCTGAGTGACGTTAGTTACATCAACTTAAGGGATAGTGTAGACAAGCCTGCAGGCTCCCTAGGCTTGGGCTGCAGGGGTGTAAGTAGCTGTGTGGACATTCAGGTTTGGGCCGCGCCTGGGATCTGAGATCTCCCCCCAGTAGGTTTCAGAGCCCAGGCTCCATCCTGAGCCCAAATCTCTACACTGCTATTTTTAGCCCTGCGAGCCTGAGTCTATTGACTGGAGCTCTGAGTGGTGCTGTGGGTTTTCTTTGCAGTGTAGATGTACCCTTATTCTGAGAGCTCTTCGGGGAAAGGACTGTCTCTTTTATTATCGTAGTGTGGCAGGACCACCGTAGATAAGGTTGCACCAGTGGTAGATTTAGAGTTAGTGGAGCCCTGTGTGCACCTCCATATTTCCCCCCCTCCCGCCACCGGGACCCAGCCAAGAAAAAGAACATTCTCTCTTATCTCGCCCCCAGTTTTCATTTCTCCTATATTATGAGTAATGGGAAGTACTGAAAATGAAAATAAAGTGAGGTACCTTGATTGGAGCAGGGGGTTGGGGTGCAGAAGAGGGTGCGGGAGACGGGCTCTGGGAGGAAGTTTGGGTGCTGGGTGTGAGCTCTGGGCTGGGGCAGGGGATTGGGGCATGGGAGGAGGGCAGGGGGTGACGCTTACCTCAGGCAGCATGGATCCCAAAGCGACCAGCACACATACCTCTCTGGCAACGGCTCCTAGGCAGCGTGGGGGGAGGGAAGCAGGGGGTCTCTGCCTGCCACTGCCCACAGGCGCAACCCACGCAGCTCCCATTGCTGCGGTTCCCAGCCAATGGGAGCTGCAGAGGTGGTGCTTGGGGTAGGGCAGGGTGTGGAGACACACACCCCTCAGGGGCCGCAGGGACATGCCGGCCGCTTCCGGGAGCGAAGAGGCATGGAGGTAGGGAGTGGGCAGGGAGCCCCCTTAGCCCTGCTGCTGGCATGTCTCTGCTATCCCCTTGAGGGTCGGGGGGCAGTGGATCTCCATGCGCTGCCCAGAGTGGGGGCAGCATGCAGAGCCGCCTCCCCTGCCCGCCAGGGGCATGCAGAGACATGTCAGCAGCCAGCCACTTCTGGCAATGGTGTGGGCCCACTGGCCACAGCTTGCAGGCTGCCTGCCTGCCTGCGCCCTGCTGCACCGTCGGCTGGGACTCAGGGGTAGGTTGTCAGATATTTGTCCTGCATTTTGGGACCTCCCCCACCCTGTTGTTGGGGTCCCCTTGCCACCGCATGGTTTGTTTCATGGTAAATCTGTTCCTGGGTTGCACCATGACGTCTGTTTAATGATCAACCTTTCTGAGTCCTCCAAGGTCAACATGCTTAGTTGAAGCCCTTTGAAATTTTGTGTGCCTCAGGAGGGTGCAGAGTACGGTTAGTGACTCAAATTTTGGTTTCTCTGATTTAAGGGGTTTGGAGATAAAGCCTTGAAAAAATAACTATTTTTTCCAAAAGGTTTAGGGTTGTTGGGTTGGTTTGTTTTGTGCACAGTTCTAGATCAAACTATGATGTGAGCTGTGTCTAAATGGTCTCAGTCTCTCAAGTGTTACTCATCTTTGGGGGACCCAGACTGAGACTTTAAGAACATGTTCACTTCTTCACTTGCAGAGATGTGTAATCTGGAAGGATAACAGGATTCAGGCACCAGGAAAGAGAAAAACCATGAAAGGATTTCTATGCAGCTACTTTCTGCTTGCCTGGGTAGTTTGACTTAACATGAAAATGCCATTGCGCCAATAAACAGCCTTCCACTGATGGTTCTAATCTGAATCTTTGTACACTTGTGCAATAAATTTTTAATAGCTCATGTTGCTTACTATGCTATATTGTGTTTTTATCTGATGGGGAGGTGTACTGTGAACACACCAGGATAGTCAGCAATTGGTCTAACCAACATTTCTGTTATATTGGGGAAGCCAGATACAGAGGACTTTGTATATGTGAAGTGGGGGATAGCTTCAGGGAGAAGGATTGCAGCTGCAGAAGAGTTGGGTAATGAGGACAGGTGGTAGGCAAGCCTTGGATTGGTTGTTTGAGAAAATCTGTGTTTTGCTAGCCCCTGGAGCAAGTGGCTACTTTCTGATCTCAAGGTAGGTTAATAAGGTGTTTTCAAAGACACATAGTGCGGATGTTTGGAACTGATAGTCCGGGTACCTTGACCACTAAGGGAAAAGAAATATGTGCGCTGCCAGGGTTGCCAACCTGTGGATTCTTGGTGATTCCTGGATCACAAGATTGTAGAAGTTTGTGAGAGAGCAAAGAATACACCATGAATTGGGGACTGTTAACTATAGGCTGATCTGGATGGAGAGAGATGGCCTGCATTGGCAACATGTTTTGCCCACTCAGCAGTGTCTGACCGGTGATTTAAGAAGTTCTACTGGACATTGTGGTGATTCAGTTAGGTGGAAATGATCTGGGCCTTATTCCTGCTGTACACCTCATACAACGTGTGAGCAGATTTAGCTCACATCAGAGATCTGTGTCCAGGAGCTATGATTTGCCCGAGTGTCTGAATAATTGCTACCGTTACAATTTGACAGCTATTAATAAGTGATAGAAGAACACTAATTGGGAAAGTGGAGGGTTCAGGGGTGACTGGTAAAGTGTGCTGTGTGGCATAGAAACACTGCAGACTCTGACACCTCACTGTTTCTCAGAGATGGGGTGAGCAGCGGAACCTTCTCTCAAACATAAAACAGTCAGTATTGTGGAGCAGAAACCCTGTCTGTGATTTCTCTCCCCAGCCCTGCCACAAACTCCACCCTCCAACCGTTCAGCAAGCTGACCAGAAATGCCATTCCACTGTCATATAGTTGTTCTTCACTCAAGGGACTGCATGTGAGCCAGGCTGTGGGAGGGGGGAATTAACAATAATAGAAATGTTTGTACGCCAGGGAGTGAAGACTTCAGGGAGATGAGTTCCCTGCCAGTGGTGGATAGCTGGGTGAGGAGTGGGTACAGTAGTGGGGAGGAAGCCAGTTTGGAGGGGAAAAGGCAGCGAATGGGCCAGGGACATGGCTGACTTGGTGTGCAAATTGCAGGGCATGATAGGTACAACTACCTAAATGACTACTAACGCCTCTGAACAATATAGCTTTCCCATTCCAAAAATCAGGAAATTCAATGGCAGAAAATACATTAAAGGCGAGTTAAGGTCGCTTGGTGATAGGTCATCCCCTTGCGGAATGCTGAGTCAAGCAAAACTCAAACTTCTGAAAACCGGGGAAGAGTGGGGAACAAATAAGGGTTATAACAAATATGATCATGTAATTGGTTTGGTTTGGTTCCCTGGTTTGTTAATTCCATTTGTGTTACGGTTATTTAAGAATAAATTCCAGCACAAGATCAGAAAAAATGGGGTGGGATTAATGGTAACATGAAGAGATTCTCACTAATGTAGTTCTGCTGAATTCTCAGTGAATCTGTTGCCTATGACCAAGGGTTTTATCAGGAACAGAGAAGGAGAGAGACACTTTTAGAAATATGTTGGAGGGTGAAGTGGCATGGTTTGGTGCAAGACTAGAGAAGAGAAGAGAATAGGGGGACTCAAAGGTAAACCCAGTTTAAGGTTTGGGTTCCCTGGCTGTATATGCGGCATCCAGCACCCTAAAACATTGATGCAAAAATGTAGTCCAAAACTCGATCTGTGTTTTAGATCCCTCCCTTCTTCCTCATTGAAAGACTCCAGTAAAGTAGAACAATGGGCAGAATTTGTTGGTAGCATTATTCTTTCATCACGAAAAAAACAAATTGTCTTCTTCTTGGCATACAGTTCTTGAGTATGTTTGTTTCATCAACATGAGGGAACACACCAAAGCATCAGCACAGCAGCAGGGGATGCTGAGGTAGAAGCTTTCAGGGCAATGGAATTTCTAGTATCAAGAGAAGTTGCGGACTGTTGACGTGACGTGATGTGTATGCATTCAAGCACACACTCTTACGTTTGACTTCCTGTGCAGAATACTTTGACAGAGGCTCTCTCCCTGTAATGAACACTCTGCAAACTGTAGAGTCAGGTTAGAAAGGTATTGCTTCTCTGACATGGTCAAAATAATTGCAACCTCTACTTTTTAATGCCTTTATCAGAAATCACATTTAAATCAGCCAGCTAAACCCTACCCATCAGTGCATTAGGCACAAGTTTTAATAATCTGTATTTATAATGTAGAGACTGATTGGTCCCCTAGGCTCAGGAGGGATCCAGAACTGAGGCTCTAGGCTAAGTCTAAAGTGAACTAGCAGGAGCTGGGTATGAATGTTTGCATGATGTATACCTGCATTGGATATAGATCTAATCAATGCTCTTTGGGCTAGGTTCACAAAAAGACTTATGCACCCAACTGCCACTTTAGGCACCTAAGTACAGGCACAACATATAAGTGCCACTGAGATTCTCAAAACCACTGCTCAGCTGCTGCCTAATTCTGTAGATGCCTATATTTCAGACATTAAGGTCCTCACGGTGCCTGTGGCTATGTCTACAATGTCCACACTTGCTACAATGTCAGGAAGGGATCTCCCATCACTGTAGTTACTCCACCTCCCTGAGAGGTAGTAGCTAGGTCAACAGACAGATTCTTCCATCTACCTAGCCCTGTGTACCCAGAGGGTTAGTTCAGCTTAACTATGCTGCTCAGGGGTGTGGATTTTTCACACTTTGCTGGGTCAACCTAACTTTTCAGTGTAGACCAGCCCTAAGTTTCTGCCAGTGAGCAAGAGTACAGCTGCTTCAGTCTACACTCTTGGGCACTTATCTCACACATAAACCCCAGAGGAACCCTCAAACTATGCATTCCCCACCTGTGGGCCCCAAGCCAGTAGGCATTCTCAGAGCATGCCTAAACCCACACAGAACAGCTGGAGGGGAGGTATTCACTGAGTGTCAAAGAGAGTAGCAATGACTCTATAGTCCAGTGGTTAGGGCAACCAAGTGGGAGCCCCAGAGTTTCAGTGATTATTTAATTATTTATACACAGTGGAACAGCATCAACAGGAGAGACCCCTCTCCTAGAATGCCCATAACGCACTGGGTAGGGCACCCTCCTAGGAGCTGGGAGAACTGAGTTCAAACATCTGCTCCACATCAGACTGTGGGGGGAATTGAACCTAGTTTTCCTACATCCCAAGTGAGTGCCCTAACCACTGGGCTAAAAATTGCAAGTGAGTGAGCACCTCTAGCACTTCCTTTGGCATTCCTTGTAAATATAACCCTTCTGCTGGGAATTGTCAGCAGCAGCAGGGGCTGGGCTCACTATTTAGGGGTTCCTCTCAGCATCACAAAACAGAACTAGCTTGAACCCCCATCCAGTAATCTGGGGAAACCAAACACCTCTAAGAAGCAATACTTCCCCACTTGGAAACATGAGGCTGTATGTAACAAAACAAAACTTTTATTAAAAGTGAGAGACAACTCAGCAATAATTTGGAGAAACACTGCAAAGATGACTCAAAAGCATGCAAAGCATAAGTGTACACCCACGCTTGGCAGTGTCCTTTGCCTCAGTTTCCCACCTTGCAGTGTGAACATCCAACAAAAGTCTCTCTGACATGCCACTTTCTTCTCCCCTCCATTGCACTCCACGTGTGGTTTGTTGTCCCTGCTCAGCAAGATCCCAGAGGTGCATCCAGTGTTTTTCATTGTCTCTGCCACTGCTTGTCGCCTCAGCTGCTGCTTTTATCTCTGCCACTCACTGCCACCTTTGCCACTTTCATGAGTCCCGCTGTTTTCTCTGCTGCTGCTCCGTGCTGCCACTGTTACCACCGCTGCTGCTTGCTGCCACCTCTGCAGCGCCATGTTTCAAGGTTCCACCCCTTTGCCCAGTTCTTAGTGATTTACCTGGGTAGTGGGGAACCTCTCTGCTGCTGCAGCATTGCCCTTCACGACAACATGTCCACCTCCCCCTCCCCAAGGTCTAAGGTTCAGCCCTTCTTATATCAGCTTATCAGTGATTTCAGCTCTATTAATTATGAAGCAGAAACAAGGACTCTAATTTGAGCTGGATCAGCTGTCTTTAAACACTGGAGAGGGAAAATTAAATGGCCTCCAGAACTCATTAAACAGATGGCTCCCCCTCCTCATTTTTACTTGGCTTTGGCATCCCTACCTCCTGGTTAGCAAGTGAGGTCCTATATAGGGGGACCACTTCAGTCAGGGAATGCTAAGAATAGTTCCGCTGCCGTTTACTTATACTATGAGGAAAACTTCATTTCATTCAAGACAAAAATGAATTTTAAGCCAAAACAGCCAAAATGGATCGCTTTGGCAAAGCAGGTCTGTCTGCAGATCACCTAGGCAGAGTAGGCTTGGCTATGCAAATACAGTCTGTTCCTGAGACCTTTTCCCCCTGTTCATCACTAGCTGTCAGGGGAGAGCTCATTCAGATCTTGTTTATGCAAAAAAACCGCTTCAATCCCTGACTCCAGGAGATGGTTCATGGCTGGGAATCCCAAGCAGAGATAGACACTTCCCTCTAGCCTTGACTTAAGCATCTAAGTCCCTTTGGAGGGTGAGGCTTATGCCACACCCCTCTCCTTGGTATTTCCTACAGGTTAACTTAGGCAGCTCCCCATGCAGCATGCTGGCTTTTGAGGATCCCGTTCTTAAGTGAAAAGAACAGGAGTACTTGTGGCACCTTAGAGACTAAGAAATTTATTTGAGCATAAGTTTTCGTGAGCTACAGCTCACTTCATTGGATGCATTCAGTGGAATCCAATGAAGTGAGCTGTAGCTCACGAAAGCTTATGCTCAAATAAATTGGTTAGTTTCTAAGGTGCCACAAGTACTCCTTTTCTTTTTGTAAATACAGACTAACAGGGCTGCTACTCTGAAACCATTCTTAAGTGAGTATCTCTCCCCATGCATTGTATAAAGAGCCCAGGCACCTAACTTGGGGTTATAGATTTGAGTGGGTAGTAAGGTGTCTAAAAGTTATTCTGCAATGATAAATGTTCCAAGGCCCAAGTCGCTTTGTGGATTGAATTTAGTCCCTTGCTTAACTGGTACCAAATTTCACCCCCAAAACTTTGTATACAATATTTGGATGTAGTAATGAGATATTCTGCTCATTTTTTTGGCTGAAGTACTTTGTCAGGAAGCCAATAGGCATTTTAGATTAAAACATGCTTGAGAATAAACATCTCTTAGCTGGTTTGAAGCTGTGATTGCACTTAGGGTTTAGTACTTACTTTTTGAAAGGAGCAAGTTTTCAGCTGGGAAAGAGCTACCCTGAGATACATTTACTGAAATGTTTAATTTTGGGGGAGGGGGATTTACACTCTATTTATATCCTCTAATTAAGTAGCAAAGACTGCAGCAAAAAATTGTCTTTTTAGAGGATCCGTGTAGTAACATAGTATTAAAGAGACACATCTGGGCATTGGCAGTAAAGGAAAAATTCAATGTTTTGCCGACTGCCATGGAGTTACTTTACTGTGTAGATAAACAACATGTTTCTATTCCAAATGAAGGCTAGAGGCAACATTCAGCGGACGGAGTCCCTGTCTGACTACACCTCCGATTCCTGCTTTCTCTGTATTAGCATCGGAATGACTTCATTTTAAGGTGAAGCAGTTTACAATGCATATAAATATTTGTGAGGACTATAAACGATTCAAACACTGGGGGCAGGGGACAGAATCTCTCCTAATTTAATGTTGAGATAATAAGGGCCTGATCTTGCAAACACTTAGGTGTGTGAATAACATTACTCAAATTCCACTAACTTCAGGGAGACTGCTCACAGGCAGTAACATTCAGCTACTCATGTTCTTAAGCATTTGCAGGACTGGATAGAGATTAGTACTGTATCACATTCTGGAGAACATATAAGATAATGACACCTTACCAGTATATGACAATCATTCCTATATTGTATATATACTTTTTAACTGAAGAAAAGGGAAAGTACACAAAAGTCTTAAAACAGAGAATACAGAGATTTTACATTGTATAGTTTCCATTTCTTCGATTATAAAAGAATGAAGGTGATTATAAATTGAATAAGGCTCTTGTTTTTAAAATGAGAAACATGAAACATTCTTAAGCTTTGGCAAACCTCTCCTCTGTCACACTTGTCTTTAGACAGATTACATGTCCCCGCCCCTCGTGTGGGAGTCTGCAGTCCTTGAGTCTTCCTAGCAGTTATGTTTCAGATTGTATGATACTGAGAGGCTGGATGAAATACATTGTTTTAATGCTGATTGTGACCCTGGAGTTCTGCTTCCTCTTCATTTTGGCAATTGAACAAAATCTGAAAAGCAGCAAAACATAGCAGCTCTTCGCAGTGAACACTGTTCCACACTGGCTGTAGAGCCAGGCGGCCACAACAGCAACTCAACATACATAGCTGGGTTTGTTATACAATTGTTTTTCTTTTTGAACAAAACTGAGATTAACATGGCTATTTTAATTTTTTAACTTCAGTTTATGTACTGCTGTAATAATTCAAGACACTTTTGTTACCTATATAAATAAAAGAATGAGGGAAATGCTACGTTGAGAAGAGATAAGGTGGGTGAGGTAATATTTTTTATTGGATCCATTTCTGTTGGTGAGAGGGACAAGCTTTCAAGTCACACAGAGTTCTTCTTCAGGTCTGGGAAAGGTACTCCAAGCATCGCAGCTAAATGCAAGGTGGAGTTGTCCAATAAAAGATATTACCTCATCCACCTTGTCCCTCTAATACCCTGGGAATGACATGGCTACAACCACACTGCATGGTCAGAAGAGGAATTCCAGGAATCACAGTGTATGAATGATTATTTGTACTACTTCAAGTGATGAGAATGTAACTTTTCTGCTCAAGTCAGTTTGTAGGATACTGGGTTGAAATTTTGAATAATGGGCCATATCTTTGCCCCTGCTCTGAGTGTTTCACACTGCTCTGGCAACACAAAATAGCTAGCGAGCCATTTGTACTGGCAATGGCTGCCTAGAGATTCCTAGGTGGTGGATGAATCCTTGAGTTGCACAAAGCCAATCAAGCTGGCTTTTACATTATCCCCTCCTGGCCTCCTGGGTAGGAGGTATATTGGGATGGCGGACCGGAGGGAGGGGAGGAGGGGGAGGGAATGGATGTGACTGGAGTGCTCCTGCACTGGAGTAACCCCCAGGTGGAGTCCCTGTCCTATACAGCCATAGGCAGCTGGTGTAGTTCAGAGCTTTCTGGAGGCTTTTCTAGACTATGCCAGAGACCAGGTCTCCATAGAATTAACCTCGAAATAGGGCAGCCACAAATGGCTCCTCTGCAGGTCTTCCCCCTCACCTGAGTGCAGTGCATATTGGGCTCAGCTAAATTCTAGGCCACTCTATATTATAATTTATTATTTGTATTAAGGTAGCTCCTAGGGTCCCCAAATGAGTTCAAGACCCTATTGTGTGAGGCACAGAGCAAGAATAAAGGACAGCCTCTGCCTGAAGAGCTTACAATCTAGATAGACAGGACAGGCATAGGGTGGGGAGGAAGATATAGAACCCACATGCAGAGTGACTAATGTGATGGTGTGTAAACCTCATCTTAGTTCCACAGTTTCTTTTCTTTGTATTTGAATGGGGTTTTGCTAGGAGGGGATTAGCTAAACAGAGAGACCACAGAATGGAGAAGCAACATGGGAGCAAGGCTGCCAAGTGCCATGCATCTCACCTGGTGTTCAGCCCTGTCACACCAGCTCACATCTCAAACATGCATTCAACTAAACATTTGAGCCTGGAACAGTCAGCAATGTCTGTGCCCGTAGCTAAAGCAACCAGCAGGTAGGAGCCTGAGAAAAAGGGGTGAAGCTGGGAGAAATGTAAGAAAGGGGCTCGTGGAAGGGGTAGGAGCTGAGAAGGGGTTGGGAGGGTGCTGGGAAGAGAGGAAAAATGTGTGAGGCTGCCCCAGCCTATCTTTTTGTACCTGTAAACTGAGCAGATTTGCTCTGGATATCAGATTGTTTACATGGGACCCCACTATGCCATATTTACAGTCACCTTTCAGAGCAGAGCCACACCTAAAGGTGGTGATGGTGGGAGAAGGACCATGTCAGTCCCACCTTACCCTTCTCCTTCCATGGTCTGGATATCAGTGGTATTTTATCTAGCAATTTCTTAAGGCACTTGCATGTATTTCTACAGTACTTTTAGCCTTAGCACACTCTTACTCCTGAGATTATTGCTACGGGTTAGCTTGTGCAAACAACCTGCTTGAATATTGTGTGCATGTGAACAAGAATCTCAGTGATTTAGTTGTGCTCTGAGACAGAATAGTTCAAATTTATGTCGGGACCATTTGTGCCTGGCCCTTTGGCTATTTTGCAAGGCAGGAGAGTGGCCAAGGAGCTTCCCTCTCCTTGTATTCTTTTTGTAGGGGTCGGGCACAATTGCAGTGATCGCACTCTCCTGAGCTGCCTGCACTCACTGGGGAGCTAGCCTCCAGAAATGGGTAAAAAAAGGTAGCCTTGCTCCTCTAAGCTCCAGCCAACACAGCCGGGCAGCCATGGAAGGGAACACATGCTGTGCCCTCCTAAGGGGGTCCCAGCTAGTGTTCCCCTCTATATTCATGCCAAGGAGCTGCACCTCAAGATCACCCATAACATGGGCCTGTGCCTTAATGGCACTATCTGGCCCATACCATCTAGCAGGCTACTTTAAATAGTCCTGAAAATCAGATGAATAAAGTTTGGCCAAATCTACTTAGAGTGTAAGTTCTTTGTGGCAGAAACTGTCTTTTTGTTCTGTGGTTGTACGGTGCCTAGCACAATGGGGTCCTGGCCCATGACAGGGCTCTTAGGACTTACGATCATGCAAATAATAAAGGATAATAATAAGGGAGTGTCTTGCTCTAAATGTCTCTTGTGTTTTGAAGACTGGCACACTTTTGTAAAAGGATGTGTCTTTGTTTCAGCATTCTTATTTTTCAAAGACTGTAATCTGAGGTAAAGGAGAAACAGGATTATCCTCATGCTCTATAAAATCAAACAATCCATTTTATTACTAGCAAGGATTTCTTCTTTTCTTTGATTATCTATTTCAAATAGCAAAAGAGACCAAAAAAAGTAAAAAAATAGAAGGTAAGAACCTAGCACATTCTTCTTGCTGATGATGAAACACAGAATTGCTGCTTCTGTGGAAACCTTCAACTGTTTGAGAGTTACGTGGCATGACCTTTATTTGCATTTGTGAGCCCTTATTCAGACAAGCAGCCCTGTTGAAATCAATGGGATTACACACACAAATATTTACCAGTGTGAGTAAGGGTTGCACAGTGTAGTCCCTAATTTAATTTCAATCCCTATGTTAGAAGGAAGGACATATTTTAGGCCATAGATTTAGAATTGGAGGCACTCAGATATGACTGCAATGAGCATCATAAAAACACCTTACACAAATAGCTTTGCTTTTCTGGTGTGGGGCAGAAGAAGCAAAGCTGAGTTCAGCATTTCTCTATTAATGTATTATTCTGTATAGAAATGCACAAAATAAATAATTATTAAAGTGCCAATCACTGTGGTACCAATAAACAGGCACTATTTACCCTCTGTGCCCTTAAACCTGATCCGACTGTATATTCCCCAAAGCTACGGTAATGGATACTGATGAGAGAACAGACTATTCTGTGCCGGCTTTCCTGTCACCACTTACATCAGTTTACAAGACATTTGAGACCCCAGCCATGTTTCTGGGATAAAGGGCCAATGGAAACTCTGTTCTTTGAACTGTTTCACAAAAAGCAAAAGCATCACACAAATTCTTTGCTGTGGAGAAAGTTCTTCTATGGCCAGGTAACAGGCTCAGCCCCTACCCGAGTGCGCCTCATGGCCAGAGCTCTTTCTGCAGCACCCTGCCTCTGTGTACCCCACTTTAATTATATGCAAGCAGTCTACAGTTTCAAGCATGTTATTTTATATCTGTAGGTGTATATTGAGTTTTACAGTAGTAAAAATATACAAATCAACACACAGTTGACTAGTTTGCAATCTAAAGCATGTACAAAAAAAAAGCAGCTCCCATCCTCAAACTCAGCTTACATGTCATCAATTTTAGAAACCAGTTCACATTTGTGGGTGTTTTTAAAATTCTCCATGGACTTGCCCAAGACTTGGACCCAGTCTACACTGGCAAGTTTCTGCGCAGTAAAACAGCTTTCTGTGCTGTAACTCCCAAGGTGTACACACTGCCAAGCCACAGAAACTGCACAGTTGTCATGCTCTAAAAAAACACCCCGATGAGAGGCGTAGAGCTTTCTGCGCTGGGGCTACAGCATTCCGGTGCCAATGTAGACACTGTGGCAATCAGAGCGCTGCGATTGGCCTCCGGGAGGTGTCCCACAATGCCTGTTCTCACCTCTCTGGTGATCGGTTTGAATCTACTGACCTGCCCTCAGGTGACCAACTGTCAGCCCCACCCTGTACATTCTTTTGCAAATTTGAAAGTCCCCTTCCTGTTTGCTTGGTGATGTGTGAAGCGGTCTCAGCGCATCTTTCCAGGTGGCCAGGCCTGCTCCACGCACCAGGAGATCCCCCAGTTGGAGCAATGCCGAGCTGCTGGACCTCATCAGCATTTGGGGAGAGGAGGCTGTCCAGCCCCAGCTGCACTCCAGCCATAGGAATTATGATACCTACGGACAGATTTCATGATGCATGATAGAAAGGGACCATGGCTGGGACACATTGCAGTGCAGGGTCAAAGTGAAGGAGCTGTGGAAGGCCTACCACAAGGCACGGGAGGCAAACCGCCGCTCCTGTGCTGTGCCCACAAGCTGCCAGTTCTCCAAAGAACTGGACGTGATACTCAGTGGCGACCCCACCTCCACTGCGAAGGTGCCTGTGAATACTTTGTTGGCTCGTGTGCCAGTTGAGAGTGGACCGAGCCAGGAAGAGGAAATCTTGGCTGAAGAGGGGGAGGGGGACCCAGAGGCCGAGGATGACTCAGAGGCCAGAGATGCATGCAGTCAGGAGCTCTTTTCTACCCCAGAGGAGCCTAGCCAGTCACAGCAGTCGGATCTTGGCAAATCGCAAACAGGAGAGGAGGCCCCTGGTAAGTGGATCTGATTTTGGGAATTGCTGAAGCGAGTTGTTGGGGGCAGGAGGGTTGGAGAAAGCAGGCTTGTCTCTCACCGTATGCCTCATCTGAGCAGCGGAATATGCTGTTGATAGACTCCCTCACTTCACGGGAATCTCCCTCAGAAATCTCAAGGAAACTCTTGTGGAGATACTGGGCAATCCACAGCCGCAGGTTCCTCAGCAGAGCTGCTTTGTTTCTTTCCCCATTAAAGGTAAATTTCCCACTCCACTTTGCAGACACTGGGGGTGGGGGGGACCATTGCTGCACACAGACGAGCTGCATAGGGGCCTGGGCAGAAGCTGCAGGCTTGGAGAAGACCATCCCTTGATTCCCTGCTCAGCCTCAGCAGCAAGATATCTTCCATAATGATCACTTCCTGTGACAGTTTGGGGACAGGAATGATTATCAGCCCCCCCCTACAGTGCTGGCTCTACCCAAGAGCCACGTGCCCAATGTACAGCAGGGTCCAGGAAGAGTGATTTACCCTGCACCTGTGGCTACTCACCATTATGGGGGTCTTGTGGTTCATGTGTGCTTGCCTGGGGTCAGCCGGTTAGTGACCAGTGTGTGAGTACTGGCTGTGTGTTAAAGCACTGAATCAATGTTGTCTGTGTTGCAAACAATACTGCTTCTGTAAAATGTTGCTTTTAAACTTCATAGAGATGACCTTGGGAGCCCAGCCTCCCCCTTTCTTATTGGCGGCTGAAAGGCTGCGCAGATTTAGAAAGTGACCAAGGAGAACTAAGAAGGACTTTCTCTGTGAGGTTATGATGTATGCCGCCACCAAGAAACAGAAATTGAAGGAGTGGTGGGACAACGAGAAGAGGGACCGAAAGGAGAATGCAGCACACCAGAAAGAAGCCACGGAGCGTTATGGAGCACCAAGTGGACACACTCCAGCCGATACTAGCTCTTCAAACCGAGCATCTCCGTGCCCGCCCTCCCCTGCAGCCACTGTCACAAAACTTTCCCATGCTCCCCCCTCCCCACACCACCAACACTCTGTTATCAACCTCCTGGCTCCACTCTCTACCCGCAGCATTCCTCCCTCCTCACTGTCCAGCAGTGTGGACTCCCATTACCCACTGCGCTCAACACCCATCCCTCTGCAGTTTGGTCCTGCTTAAGTGCAACACCCGCTGCACTGTAGTCCAAAGGAGAAGATTGGGTATGATCCCTGGACATACATAAATCTGTAGCCATCCTGGGGCCCCTCCTCCTCTTGAGACCTTCCCTTCCCCCATCCCCGTCTCCCTCCCTGGTGATGAATTTTTTTGTTTGACTCTTTTAATAAAAGAATTGTGTTGGTTTGAAAGTAATCTTTATTCTATTAAGTGAAAGCAAAAAGAGCACTGCAAAGCAACATACAATTATGTTAAGGCCCCTTCTTACATCATGTGCACCAATCGTCTCCTAGCATTACAAGCACTGTAATCCCGAGCATAGCAACAAATATTAGTGGTTTTCAGCTTCAAATTGCTCAAGGCGTCACTGATCTTTATGGCCTCATGCTGTGCCCCTCTAATAGCCCTGGTCTCTGGCTGTTCAAACTCAGGCTCCAGGTGCTGAGCCTCTGTGGTCCAGCCCTGAGTGAAGCTTTCACCCTTCCCTTCACAAATATTATGGAACTTACAGCATGCGGCTATAACCATAGGAATATTGTCAGCGGCCATGTCCACCTTCCCATACAGGCATCACCAGCGGGCTTTTAAATGGCTAAATGCACACTCAACAGTCATTCTGCACTTGCTCAGCCTGTTGTTGAACTGCTCCTTGCTGCTGTCAAGTTGCCACATGTACGGCTTCATAAGCCACACCATTAAGGGGTAGGTGGGGTCTCCCAGGATCACAATGGGCATTTTGACTTCCCCTATGGTGATCTTCTGGTCCGGGAAGAAAGTCCCTGCTTGCAGCTTCCTGAACAGGCCCGTGTTCCGAAAGAACCTTCCTGGACCAGCCTGCGTTAAGGACTGTGAAAGGCCCACGCTGATCCACAAGCACCTGGAGAACCATTGAGAAATACCCTTTGCGATTAAAGTACTCCGTGGCTATGTGGTCTGGTGCCGGAATTGGAATGTGCATGCCATCTATTGCCCCTTCGCAGTTAAGGAAGCCCATTTGTACAAAGCCATCCACAGTGTCATGCACGTTGCCCAGAGTCACAGTCTTTCGGAGCAGGATGTGATTAATGGCCCTGCACACTTCTATCAACATGACTCCAATGGTCGACTTTCCCACTCTAAACTGATTAGCGACCGATCAGTAGCAGTCTGGAGTAGCCATCTTCCACAGTGCAATCACCACGCGCTTCTCCAGCGACAGGGCAGCTCTCATTCTCATGTCTTTGCGTCACAGGGCTGGGGCAAGCTCATGAATGTGGCTTTCCTCATCTGAAAGTTCTGCAGCCACTGCTCATCTTCCCAGATGTGCATCACGATGTGATCCCACCACTCAGTGTTTGTTTCCTGAGCCCAAAAGTGGCATTCCACTGTGGTCAGCACCTCCGTAAATGCCACAAGCAATCTCGTGTCATAGCTACTACGCAATGTCACATTCCTCTTGCCTTTGTAGTTTAAGGAATAACTCCACTGCCATTTGTTACGTGTTGGTCTGAGCGAGCAGCATACTGGTCAGCAGTTTGGGATCCATTCCTGCAGCTCAAAAGAGGCAGGGCGCACAATACACAAACTGTTGAAAGATGGTGCCAAATGTGGATGGATGCACAGGGATTACTGGGATGCAAAGCAATGCATCACGGGGCATTGGGACTGGACCCAGGATGCCCTGCGACCCTCTCCACCTTCCCAGAAGTCTTAGTGGCAAAAGAGAAAGAGGTGGTCTGTGGGATAGCTGCCCAGAGTGCACCGGTCTGAATAGCGCTGCAAGTGCCACAAGTGTGAACACAGTATTGTGCAGGCAGCTGTCAGTGTGAACACACAACAGTGGTTTTCCTTCTGTGCTCTTTGACCGGTGCTGTAACTGCCGGCGCTGTAACTTTCCCAGTGTAGACGTGCCCTAAGTCTTAAACCTTGCCTCTTTCTACTTTCTTAAGTAATGGAACGGAGGCTGTGTAAGCATTTCAATGGGAGGTTTGAAAGTCAATGGTGTGTCCAGAAGGTGAGGGGGAAAGAGCGTGGAAGCAATATGGTCACTCCACTACAACCCAAGAAACAAGACAGGAGTCGCTTTTGGGAAGTATGTAATTTCATACACGAGGTAAAGAGATGCTGAATAATCATCATGATCACATCCAAAATCCACTGGTTCAAGGTCTTTGATATTTTCAGCCATACCTCTCAACTTGTTGTGGCCCAAATGTGGGGCCAATGTGTGACAAAGACCCAAAATGAGAGACCTAAATCATTATTCAGTCAGGAAACATCATATGCTGTGGGATTCATTCCTTTAGTATAAAAACTATTCTATAGCTTTGGTTTCATGATTTACTATTTCCAGTGTAAATGGTTTTGTAGAATAAAAGCTAGGGGGAATGCCAAATTCATGGGCAATGTCAGTAATTTTGGGATTAAAATAAATTACATCCCTTGGTTTAAAAGATATGTTTTAATCCCTTCATCTTCAACCTCCAACCCTCAAGTATCAACCTTCCCTTTTTCTTATGTTAATTTCTCTGCTCCAGTGCAGACACCAGCACAGCAAAGGGATGGCCCTTTTACTAAGGCCCTCTCATCAATGTCTAGATAAGGATCATCTCTTGTTTTCTGAAAAGATGTTTTCTTTCCATCAATGTCTTTCTTTCCCAACAATGTGAGACTAGATGAAGAGTTCAGATCCAAAGCAGGGAGATTATTGTATCTAGCACTTTTTTACTCATGGTTGATATAGATTTTATTCATTAGCCTCAGTGACTTTTGTTCTCCATTTAACATGCTGATTCATTGCATAAATGAAAGCCCTCTGTTTTGAATTCGAATGGCAGAGGTCAAACCTACGGCTATTAAAAGATATCTTCCATTGTTTAAAGCTAGGTATGCATCTTCAAAGCTTTTTGAAGCTGCTACTTTGTGACTGTATTAAGTTATCTGTATTTTCAGGGTTTTTAATGTATCCATAGGTGTCTATTAATATCATCCATTGTCTTTAAGAAACGATAAAGCATCTTTACAACTTGTATTTTTTCTGATCGTCAGAGTTTTTTAGACAATTACCTTTCTTCGTCTCTTCTGTACTCTTTCCATAAATAGATCTAAGTGGCTAAACTAAACTCCAACCAGCACTGTATAGAATTTGGCAGGAAGAGACCAGTCTTGGATTTATTCTTTTAGGGGGCATGTGCGTCTGTTTGACAATCTATTTTTGATGTCCTCGGCATCATCTTCATGGGCCTTTCCAAGAAATTAATAGCTTGAAGCTGTGAGCTATGAAAAATTATCAATTATCAGTCTTGTCACTTGATGTTTTGTATTTATTTGAGTCTAATATGGAAATGTGAGCGTTCATCGGTTATACAGCTGGGCTTGCAGTGGATTTCTGTAGCCAGGCATCAAACATGACATTACATTGTTCATAAAATTGCCCAGCAATTATGGTTCACTGTAGAGTGTTTCAAATATAATGAGATTATCAGGTGATCATTTTTATATTGTGGTTCTGTGGCAGACAGAAAGGTTATTAATATTTTGTTTAAACTACATTCATGCAGGATATTAGGATTGTGATTATACTCAGGCAAAAAAAATCAAATCAAAATTTTAACAATAAGCTTAATCCTGCCCTAGTGCACATATGCATTACAATAGGGTCTAACATTATATGATCATACAACAATGGGCAACATGACATGGTAACAGATGGCAAATAATATAACAAAAGGAGATACACCTTTTTTTTTACCTTAGATACATTTTTCATGTTCCTCTGAACCATCTCTGATTATTTCCATATGTAGGACAATGGCCAAGTGGTCAAATCTGTCATATCAAGCAACATGCTACATTCTCCCCTTTGAAGAAAGCACATGGGGACATCTATACATCTTGTTAGGTTTCAGTGACTTCTGAGAGATCCACCCAGCTCAATCCAACACCCAATATATACACTTGCAATCTATTGTAACTCTAATCTTGGGCTTCAATCCCATAATTTTTGAATGCTAGAAAAATTCAAGTTTCGAGACTTGGATCTACTACATTTCAAAATCCTCTTTCTTTTTTGCTAAGATGTTTTATGAATGACACTTGGCATGGCAGAGGCAGTTCTGCTCTTCAAAAGAAGGCTGTTCCATTAATAGCAAAAGGAACGGGCAGAGCAGGTACTTCACTTCTGAATGCTACCAAATACTATGCAGCGCTTCTCTCTCAATTCAATGTACTCTTGAAAGGGCAGTTGAGTGACTCAGAACTCTATCTATGGCACTATAAAAAAAAGAATAATGTTGACATCAGCCTGGCAATAAAAGCTTCTACTTGAGGACCTGTCGTGTGAAATTCACTGCAACACAGTAATGGAAATGGTTACAGATACCACACTTTCAGGTCCTGAGCATGTCCCATGACTTGCTGAGTGTCCATATGGCCCAGAAAAGCAGGAAAATGCTCTGTCTTTCCCCAGGAAAACAGACCATGGTAATGAGTGGCACATTTCCTCCTGGTGCCAATTGGTTGGGTGTCACTGAACTAGAGAAGGAATGATAGCCAAGGGCTATACCTGAGAATCCCCAAAGACACAGGTGATCTGAATGTGGTGGTTACCCACAGTACCTCCATATTGACTAAACTCTCCAACACTAACATTTGGGCACACCCAAATGCCACTAGACCAGTTACCAGGCTCTCCTAGCTAACCTCATACAGCCTGATCTCTGGGGGCCCTCACCCTTGTGGTCTTAGACTGTATGGTGTGTTCCCCCCATCTCCCCAGTCACACTCTGTCTAGTCACTCCATAAAGGGACAGGACTTCTTTCTGTCCCACTCTGCCTTGCTGGAGACAGATGACCAGAGGAGCTAGTGACCTCTTTTGATTTTTCTCTCCATCCCTCTGACTGTCCTATTCTTGGCTGTGGTCATGGTGGATTCTCTGGCTGGCTCAGCCTCCAGGTAATCCTCATTTGCTGTGCAGTCTCTATCAGTGAGGACTGCTAGTTCCATGTTTTCACCCTCCTGGACAACAACCCAAATGCTTCTCCAAGTCAAAATGTCCATTATGTCACTTACTGCTCAGGTCTCAGGCCTAAGCCATTCTGTCACCTGGTCTATTGGGCATCAGACAGAAGTGCATGGTGCACTTACAAAGCCTACAGTTTATTCTGAAGCCTTTGCTAGTACTTCTTTCCAGGGGTCCCTCCCCCCAAAAGTCCTTCCTGGCCTCATCATCTGCTACAACCTCTTCATCCACAGTGTGTTATGTCACTTATGTCTCTCCCTCAGAAAGGGGTCTGGATTGGAAGGAAAGCCTGGGATAACTTCTTCCTCCAGTTTGCAATGGTTAGCTTTTGGTCCCAGCTTGGACAGAAAAGTGATGGGATTTCCTGGTGGCATTTGTGGGGCAACTGGATTAATATGACTATGGAACAGCTGTTCTCAGAATGGTTGGTGTTTGACAAGTGGCCTGTATTTCTTACTGGAAATGCTGCTGCTCCTCCTTCATAACAGAGGTGAACAAACCCCTTCTTCTATTGGAATTTTATTTTGCAAACCAAAAGCAGGACTGGTTCAGATCTGAATCACATTTTTCTGACCCCTTAAACTTTGCAGGATTTGGATAAATGCTCTATATTGGGTACTCTTCTCTATTTGAGATTCATAAGAAGAGCAACAGGAGATGTTGGTGACTTTTGTTTTGCCTTCATTCTCGGCATGAGTTAGGCTTTTATCACTGTGTTTCATATTGTAACCTGTGCATCCAGTTCTCTTCACCATTTATTAAAGTACAATGAAATGCAAATAATGGACTGGACCATCAAGAGCTTAGCAAAGGAAAACATAATTAAGCACATTAAGTGTAGTTGGGTGGTATGCAATGTAACTTGGACGGATGAATGACTGAGGCACTTATCTGTTGTGAACCACCCTTCCTCTCCTGGAGAACAGCATATGCAACCCCTGTTAATTTATATTATTTTGTAAATATTGTCTGTATGGGCAAAATACTTTTTTCTTCAATTAAAAAACATGAGAAAGAAATGTTAATGCATTGGTCCCTCTGCATGGCTTTTAATGTTTATAAAGACTGCTTACGATTTTAAACATACCCCTGACAATAACCTAACGATGAGCTTTTAACTTTTCAACTCTATCATGTTAATATTTAGTCCCTTTTTATACTATTCTTCCTTAGCTTTCGATGAATAGTTTTATAATTTTCTCCTTCCTGGTTTTTGCACAGGATACATTACACAACTATTTAAGGAAATATCCCTCTTGGCTGCACTACATTAAAACAATAATAAACTACAGGTGATCTTTAAATTGTCCCCTTTCATCTCAATTTCATCTCATTTTCCTAATTTCATAGTGTCTAGTTTATTTTAGTTTTCTTTTGCTTCCCCTGTGTCCTCACCTCTGTATTTCACTTTTGTCCTTTCCTTTCCCTCTTTGTGTCTTTACAGTCCACTTTTGTTTTGTTTTAGTAAATTGTTCCTTTATATTCATTTCTATTATTTGGCTTTTGTTTGCGTTAGTAACTGGTTTGCTTAGATTCCTCTCTTGTGCTATCTTCATAATCTCCCTGCATGATTGTCTGTGTCCCTGTTTTTACTGATATTTTGACCAATGGTTTTGTGACACCAGGGAAGAGGGCTGGAGCAGGTGGGAGGGACTCACCCTGCCACTTTTTAGAGTTATTTCTGCAGAGTTCTAGAGTGTTCATTCCTATTAAATACCACAGGGGCGGCCAACCTGGGTCTGAGCAGGAGCCAGAATTTACCACTGTTCATTGCCAAAGAGCCACAGTAATATGCCAGCAGCAGCCCTCCCAGCAGCTCCCCTCACTCCAGCCCACAGCGCCTTCCCCTCCCCCTCATGCCTCCCGCCTGCAGGGATCAGTTGTTTTGCATGTACCGGAAGCTCTGGGGCGGGGGGCGGGGGAAATAGAGGGGAGGAGGAAGGGCACAGCACATTCAGGGGAAGGGGAGGGGGCGGGAAGGGGTGGAGTGGGGGCAGCGCCTGGGGCAGAGCCGGGGGATGAGCAGTGAGCACCCCTCAGCACATTGGAAAGTTGGTGTCTGTATCTCCAGTCCTGGAGTCAGCACCTATGCAAGGAGCCACATGTTGACCTCTGAAGAGCTGCATGACCTCTGAAGAGCCACCCCTGAAATACTGTAAGGCTTCTCTGTAAGAGTAGTACTGTGTGTAGGAATTTCTCTCCTGGATTGGCTCAGTAGCTTATCTAGCCCAGTTTCCTGTCTCTGACAGAGGCTAGTACCACACGATTCAAAGGAAGGAAACCCCAGACTGGACAATCATAGAATCATTTCCCCCTAGGGGAAATTTCTTCCTAGTCCATCAGATAACAGTTTTACTAATGCCAATTTATTTTATTTAGCTTTCTTTATGTAACTATGATTCTTCTTGTCATCCATATAAATGCCTAATACTTCTCGAGTTCTGCTGAGTTCTTGGCCTCCATGATATCCTGCGGCAATGAGCTCCACAGGTCATGTGTACTCTGTGCAGCTTCTTTTATTAATTTTGCATTTGTTGAATTTCAAGTCCATTGATTGTCCCCTTGTTCTTGTATAGTGAAAGGGAAAATAAAATTGTCTGGCTTACTTTCTCTGCACCATTCATTACTTTGTATATCTCCAATATGTCCCTTCTTATTGGTCTCTTCTCTAAAGTAAACAGTCTTTACCAGTTCTCCTCATATGAAACTGTGCTTCTTATAATTTTTGTTACCCTTCCTGAACCACCTTTTATTTCTCCATTTTTTTAGCAGTAAGGTGACCAGAACAAAACACAGTTTTGAGCCGATGTGCCCGATTTATGTACAGTAACTCCTCACTTAACGTTGTAGTTATGTTCCTGAAAAATGCAACTTTAAGTGAAATGATGTTAAGCGAATCCAATTTCCCCAAAGAATTAATGTAAATAGGAGGGCTAGGTTCCAGAAATTTTTTTTTGCCAGACTATATATATATATACACACACACACACAGAGTATAAGTTTAAAACAAACAATTTAAATCTGGTACACAGCGATGATGATTGTGAAGCTAGGTCGAGGTGGTGAAGTCAGAGGGTGGGATATTTCCCAGGGAATGCCTTACTGCTAAATGATGAACTAGCAATTGGCTGAGCCCTCAAGGGTCAACTCGTTGTTAATGTAGCCTCAAGGTCTACAAGGCAGCAGGAATGGAGGGAGGGGAGACAGCAGGGCAGACAGAGACAGAGACACACACCATGTGTGTGTGTGTGTGTGTGAGATGCGCATTTCCCCTTTAAGTATGCTGACCCACTCTTAAGTACACTACCTTGTTAAGTTAGTCAGCAAGGTGAGACCACAGCTGCTGCCAGGAAGCTCCCTCCATCCTGAGCCCTGTCATGTGTCCCTCTGCTATGCAGATGGGGTAAGCGGGGTGCAGAAGCAAGGGGGAGGGGGACACCTTGACATTAGCACCCCCCCTCCCCTGCACAGCAGGCAGGGGACTCGAGGAGCAACTCATAGGCAGAGGGCAGGAGCAGCACATCACAGTGGGGGGAGGGACAGCTGAATGGCAGGCAACTGATAGCCTGCTGGGTGGCTGCTGCACAGGGAACTCAGGGGAATGGGGAGCTGATAGGGGGGCTGCCGGCCCACCCGGGTTCCAAGCCCCACCAGCTAGCTGCAACAGGCTGCTCTTCCTCCAAGCAGTGGACAAAGCAGGCGGCTGCCAAATGACATTATAAGGAAGCATTGCGCAACTTTAAATGAGCATGTTCCCTAATTGATCAGCAACATAATAATGAAACAACATTAACCGGGATGACTTTAAGTGAGGAGTTACTGCAATGACTTCATAATATTTTCTCTATTTTCTATTGTATTGACTTATACTGCTAACATTTACTTTTCTTTTTTGATCACTGCTGCTGTTCATTGAGTTGTCCACAGTGATGTCTAGGGCTTTTTTGTTTTGATTTGGGGGTGTCGTTTGGTTTTTTGAGTTGTTACACTTGATTTAGAACCCAGCAATGTATATGAGTTGTTCATGTTACTCATATACAGTGGGCATTACCATGCATTTGTCAACTCTTGATGAGTCCTATTCTGAGTACTCCCCTCGACATTAGGAAGTACCGTTTTACTCCATAAGAGTAAGGGTGACAAAATATGGCCCTTAACTTTATTAGGTCTGTCTGGAGTTCTTCAGTCTTCTCTAGTCTTAACTAGGGTGACCATATTTCCCTATGCTGGATATGGGACATTGGTAAAATTACTCTTATTCAAGCGAGTTCAACAGCAATCAATCAGAACTATGCAGTACAAATGTTTAAATTACCATCAAGTTGACTGAGTCCCTGTTAAAAAGAAATAATGCGTAGTTAGATTCTTTTTATTTATCGTGTTATCTTTAAGGTTTTAGGTTTCACATGGGGAGAGGTGACACACACACACTCCCATACAACTCTCTCACATGGCGGGGGAGGTGCGGGGGTGACCGACCAACCTGCCCCTCCCTGCCTGGTGCTCTCCACCATCCATACCTGGCTGGGGCCCTGGGACAGATTTGCTTCTTCTGGTACCTGGAGCCACATCTTCCCCAGGCAACACATGTGGGGGGGGCACGAAGGGTCACATGCCCCCCCCCGACAGATTTCTGCCAGCGTTCACACCAGAATATGGCCAGCAGCAGTATCTCTGCACTGTGCAGGAAGGAAGGAACAGGAGCTGCTTCCAGCCATGAGGTGGGGGTGGAGGTGGAAGGAATGACCTGGCCCGAGTCTTTGCAGAACTCATCTCTTCCCACCCCGCTGCTCCTGTCGCTGGAAGCAGCTTGTCCCTTCCTGCCTGCACAGTGTCGAAAGGCAGCAAACACCTCTGAGGACACATTGTGTACCAGGGCCCAGGGACTGCAGGGGCTTCAGCGAACCTGGCCAGAGAGGTGGCTCAGCAGGGGAGAATGCTGTGGGGACAGAGCGGGTGAAGAGGGTGCTAAGCTCCTGCCTGGAGCACTACTGTGGAGCCTGCAGGGTCGGGGTGGGAACAGGCTGGAAATCGCTTTTTCCCCCTTCCCCTGCCACTCCAGAGCTTAGCTGTGCCAGTGCTGTGGGGGGCTTTGGCACACGCAGGGCTCGGCTCCTCCTAGCCAGCGTCCCAGGCCGGAGGGTCTTGGGCTTTCCCGGGCGCCGGCCCAGACGGGCAGTGGGGGAAGGAAGGAGCCTGCCAGCCAGGCTGTTGGTAAGCTGAGCGCTCCAACCATGGGCTGGTTCTCTGCACAGCACTGGGAGCAGGACACTCCCCGTCGGGGGAAAGTGGAGGAGCAGCAGGGGTGGGAGTGGGATGAAGAGGCAAAGCAGGGAGAGGACAGTGAGAGGGGGAGCACGTAAAGGGCCAATGGGTGGGCAGCAGAGGTGACATGTAACCAGCACCGCCCCCCCCCCCCCGCAGCTCCCGTTGGTCGGGAATGGGGAACCACGGCCAATGGGAGTTTTGGGGGAGGTACCTGGAGGAGCGGCCAGGGCAACACACAGATCCCTGGGCCTTCCCCCTCCCCCAGGTCCCGGCCGCTTCCCAGAGCTGCGCGGGGGCAGGGCAGGCAGGCAAGGAGCCTGCCCTGCCTCCAGTGCGTGCCGGGCCAGAGCTGCTCTAGGTAAATACGGGGGGCGGGGAGACCACGGGAAGCTGGCGGGCCACAGGAAATAGCCCCCCGTGGGCCGCGTGTTTGAGACCCCTGCTCTAGTCTTAACTAACGTATATAATCCTGTCAAGTTTTCCTGTCTCACTGCTCATCACCATTTTTCAGATCACTGATCTAGATATATTAGACAGCACACTGGTAAGATGGCACCTTGGGGCACCTCCTTGTCAACCTTTTGCCAAATTGAAAATTGATGTATTATTCCTTGTCACCATTCTCTTAGTATGGGTGGCAGAATCTGGCCGTAATGTGTAGTATCTCACTCAAGAAGTAATGACATTGATTTCAGTGGGACTACTCATGCTGTAGATTACTACTCAGCATAGGGATTTTTTATCTGTGGAATAAGGTAATAAAATTATACTACAAATAAGGATAAAATGTCTAACAGTAATAATGCCTGGCCCTTATACAGAACTTTACAAATGTGAACTAATTAATTCTCCCTACACCCTTGTGAGCTAGATACTGTAAGTCAGGGGTGTGCACAGGAATAAAACTTTGGCTGCTTTTGGAGGGGCACTTTCGGTGCCCCCTGAAGCCGAAGGAGCTGGCTCCCCACTCCACCCCCCCCCATTGGCCAGAGGAGATGGCTTTCCACCTCCCTCCCCCACCCCACGGACAGAGGATCTGGTTCTCCCCTTGTGGCCACAGGGATGGTGGAGCTGTGGTCTCCTGCCCTGGTCCAGGGCAGGAGGAGCTCGGTCTCCCCAAGTGGTCCTGCAGGAGTTCTGTGCCCCTACTTATTGAGGGGAGAGGGGCGTGCTCCTGCTTGCCCCTCCTTGTGCATGCTCCTGCTGTAAATATAATTATTTCCTCTTTTTCAGACAAGTTAAATGAGATTGAAGTTACATGATTTACCTAAAGCCAGAGACTAATTCAGTAGCAGAGTTGAGATCCAGAAGTTCTTAACATCTAGTCCTGTGCTTGGACCAGGAGTCCATGCCTCGTCCTTTACATGAGTGTCCAAATCGATCTGAGCTCAGTCTTATAATGGCCTCTTGCTCTATAGACTGAGAAGAGGGTTGAGGCAGGAAGAGTTATGGAGATAGTACATTTAACCCCAGAGAAAAAGAATTATACCTTAGATTGACTAAAGTTAGCAGTAGATTCCACCCTCTTTATGAGTAGCAAGACTTACAGACAAAGGGCAAAGAACATGGTAGCTTTGAGAGGCTGACTTGTCTGGTAAACAGTTTACTTTAGCTCTACAAAAATAAATTCAGATATGTAAATAGAGGTTGCCTGGAGCCAGCTCTAAGCCGTGTTCTGGATGTCTATATAAGGATTTATTACAGTGATTACTGAGCTTTTCCATAGAAAAGTAGCAATCACCACAGCAACCCTGACATTAAATGACACACATGAGTAGAGCTACACTCTAAGAGTAAAATAAACCCAGTCAGAACAGTAACTGTGGGCTGGAGTGTCCTTTCCTGTGGACAGATCTGCAGGAGGGGAACAGACTGGCCAGGAAACAGCAAGTTTAATCTCAAGAGTTTTCAAGTAATCAATTTTCATATGGGAGAGGCTTGGCATATGGAACCTTGGGATTCATGAGCAAAGCATGCCCCAATCCCAGAGATGCCAGGGTGTCCACATGCTGGGTTGTCTCTTCTGCACTGTTCTGCTTTCCTTCCCTTTCCCTTGATAGCACTTTTCTTGCAGTAGCAGTAAGTAACTCTGATCAGATTTACAACTGAAAAATCACAGAGTGAGCAGGAGTCAGTGCTGTAGAAAGCAATTGGTCTCCTGCTCCACCCCTTCCCACCATATCTGCACCCACACAGTCTCCTGATCCTGCAGAGCTCCAGTTAGGAAACTTCCATGGGATGTAAGGAGGTGGAGGACACTAGAGGAGTAGACCTTCCCCCACTTTTGTCTCGTCCCTAAGTGAGATCGCAGGCCCCTCTGCTTGTGGAAGAAGAAGGAATGACCAGTGCTATATAACATCATACCTTCCATGCACACACACACACACACACACACAGAATAGCTTTGAGCCCTGCTCTTTATTTTCTACTCTCAATCTTAAGCATTAACTACACTTTCATTCATCATAGGGCACAGTGTGTTTACTTCTCGCAGTTGCTAGCAAGTAACTCATTCCCAGCTGTATCTCTGAAGGTCAGTGCTGGGAGTTCACATGAACTTCAGGGAAACAATTATTTTCTTATGATCTTGGTGATGGAAGGAAAGTGGAAATTTTGGAGATCCCCTGGTTATTTCTCCTTTCCTCCTAGTAGCCTTTGTTTAAATCTAAAGTTTAACCAGGAACAGTTTTTGGCCTGAAAGTGGATGCTCAATTACTGAGAGACAATCTTCACTCATTACTGCAATTGCTTTCTGCAACAACTCTCTGCATAATTTTTAATGAGTGATGTACCCGAATACTTGGATGCTAATATCTAAACTGCATTCTTAAATTTATTCACCTAACTTTGGGTTATTGCTGATTATGCACTATATGTATTTTATGACTTTTTAAAAAAACTTTGTATTTGTGGATAATCTAAGCACTATGCCCAGATGTACAGACACTCTTTTCTTAACCTGTGTACTATATAATCTTTTTTTAACATTAGCTTGAATAAAAATTTTAAATTTTCAGGTTCCAAACAGAGATGGGAGGGAGGCTAGAAAGAAGGTCTGCCACTGACAGGATATTTTTTGTGTCTAAATTTCCTGTTGTAAAATTCAATATTTTCTCATGACAAAAACTGATTTTGACATAATTTCACTTTGGGCAAGAAAACTTTATGGTTGTAAAATTTCAACCAGTTTACAGTGATTGCCATTACAAGCTTTAGAAGTGCTATTTGCTGAGAATCAGGAAAACTTTACTAAAAGTGAGCTGTGTTAGATTGAAAAAATCTTCTTAGGGAAGAGGCATAAATCCATTCTATAGAATTATTTTAAATTTGATGGGACAGATTATTTAAGACTGTACTGTAGGGGATAATTCCACACAGGCAGGAGACCGGACAAGGTGATCTAAAATGAGAACAGCCTCTTCCAGTTCAGGTTTTTTTCTGAAAAATTTGATTCTGAATCAGTTTTGTTGATTTTCTATTTTAACACTCAGTTTTGTTTTTCGTGTGGTCTTACTGAGATAATGAAAGTGTTGGGCTATTTCCTGTCTAGTGTTTAATATTCTGTATAGAATACAGTTAATCAGATTAGCCAATTAGAATAAAGGGATTAACTGAAAGTATGGCTAATTAAGCAATCGGACAACCTAGCCGAATGTGTCCAACTCAGCCGAGTAGTGCATTAATCACTGAAGGACTTACTTACTTCTCTCACCTTTGTAAATCAGTAGTAACTCCACTGAGAATGATAGAGTTACAGTAGTATAAGCCTCAAGCCTTGTCTACACTGCCACTTTACAGCGCTGCAACTTTCTCGCTCAGGTGTGTGAACCCCCCCCCCCCCCCCCCGAGCGCTGCAAGTTTCAGCGCTGTAACTGGCAGTGTAGACAGTGCATCAGCGCTAGTAGCTACTGCCCTCATGGGGGTGCTTTTTTACAGCTCTGGGAGAGCTCTCTTCCCAGTGCTGGTGCCACAACTACACAGCCACGTACGGCAGCCCTGGCACCCTGAGAAGAGAACCAGGCCTTACTGTGCCTTTCAAATTGGTGTATTTTATTTTTATAACGTATCTTAGGATCAGTTTTTCAAAACCACACGTACAAAAGTACATATACCCTTTTGCATGTGTCCAAATCCCATTCCATCTCTGCAAGCTGGGGTCTCTGCATACACATAGTAACGTGCGCGTGTGAATCGTAATTTGTATATGTACATTGAATTTATGGGTGTAGAAGTTGGGCCCGAGAAAATCTGTCTCATAATATTTAAAGTACAGTAAAATATTCCTTGGTAAAATCATTCCTTGACATATAGTTTTAAAGGTATAGCTATTTAAAATATATTCAGCCAAATCTTCAAACACAGGTGCCTAAGCTGCATCTATAAATACGTGCCTATGAGAGCAAACTGATAATTGCAAACACATTTGCTTGTGCAATACCTAGATGTGTGCAAACACGTATTTGTGCATGCAAGCGCCATACCACTTGCACATAGATTCATAGATTCATAGATACTAAGGTCAGAAGGGACCATTATGATCATCTAGTCTGACCTCCTGCACAACACAGGCCACAGAATTTCACCCACCCACTCCTGCGAAAAACCTCTCACCTATGTCTGAGCTACTGAAGTCCTCAAATCATGGTTTAAAGACTTCAAGGAGCAGAGAATCCTCCAGCAAGTGACCTGTGCCCCATGCTACAGAAGAAGGCGAAAAACCTCCAGGGCCTTTTCGAATCTGCCCTGGAGGAAAATTCCTTCCCGACCCCAAATATGGCGATCAGCTAAACCCTGAGCATATGGGCAAGATTCACCAGCCAGACACTACAGAAAATTCTTTCCTGGGTAATTCAGATCCCTCCCCATCTAACATCCCATCACAGGCCATTAGGCCAATTTACCATGAATATTTAATTACCAAAATCATGTTATCCCATCATACCATCTCCTCCATAAACTTATCGAGTTTAATCTTAAAGCCAGATAGGTCTTTTGCCCCCACTGCTTCCCTTGGAAGGCTATTCCAAAACTTCACTCCTCTGATGGTTAGAAACCTTCGTCTAATTTCGAGTCTAAACTTCCCAATGGCCAGTTTAAATCCATTTGTTCTTATGTCCACATTGTTACTGAGCTTAAATAATTCCTCTCCCTCTCCGGTATTTAACCCTCTGATATAGTTATAGAGAGCAATCATATCTCCCCTCAGCCTTCATTTAGTTAGGCTAAACAAGCCAAGCTCCTTGAGTCTCCTTTCATAAGACAAGTTTTCCATTCCTCGGATCATCCTAGTAGACCTTCTCTGTACTGTTCCAGTTTGAATTAATCCTTCTTAAACATGGGAGACCAGAACTGCACACAGTATTCCAGGTGAGGTCTCACCAATGCCTTGTATAACAGTACTAAAACCTCCTTATCCCTACTGGAAATACCTCGCCTGATGCATCCCAAGACCGCATTAGCTTTTTTCACAGCGATATCACATTGGCGGCTCATAGTCATCCTATGATCAACCAATACTCCAAGGTCCTTCTCTTCCGCCATTACTTCTAATTGATGCATCCCCCGCTTATAACTAAAATTCTTGTTATTAATCCCTAAATGCATAACCTTACACTTCTCACTATTAAATTTCATCCTATTACTATTACTCCAGTTTACAAGGTCATCCAGATCCTCCTGTATGATATCCCTGTCCTTCTCTAAATTGGCAATACATCCCGGCTTTGTATCATCCGCAAACTTTATTAGCACACTCCCACTTTTTGTGCTGAGGTCAGTAATAAAAAGATTAAATAAGATTGGTCCCAAAACTGATCCTTGAGGAACTCCACTGGTAACATCCCTCCAGCCTGACAGTTCACCTTTCAGTAGGACCCGTTGTAGTCTCCCCTTTAACCAATTCCTTATCCACCTTTCCATTTTTATATTGATCCCCATCTTTTCCAATTTAACTAATAATTCCCCATGTGGCACAGTATCAAACGCCTTACTGAAATCTAGGTAAATTAGATCCACTGCGTTTCCTTTGTCTAAAAAATCTGTTACATTCTCAAAGAAGGAGATCAGGTTGGTTTGGCACGATCTACCTTTTGTCAAACCATGTTGTATTTTGTCCCATTTACCATTGACTTCAATGTCCTTAACTACTTTCTCCTTCAAACATTTTTCCAAGACCTTGCATACTACAGATATCAAACTAACAGGCCTATAGTTACCCGGATCTTTCCCTTTCTTAAAAATAGGAACTATGTTAGCAATTCTCCAATCATACGGTACAACCCCTGAGTTTACAGATTCATTAAAAATTCTTGCTAATGGGCTTACAATTTCGGGTGCCAATTCCTTTAATATTCTTGGATGAAGATTATCTGGGCCCCTCGATTTAGTCCCATTAAGCTGTTTGAGTTTCGCTTCTACCTCAGATATGGTAATATCTACCTCCATATCCTCATTCCCATTTGTCATGCTACCATTATTTCTAAGATCCTCTTTAGCCTTATTAAAGATTGAGGCAAAGTATTTATTTAGATATTGGGCCATGCCTAGATTATCCTTGACCTCCACTCCATCCTCAGTGTTTAGTGGTCCCACTTCTTCTTTCTTTGTTTTTTTCTTATTTATATGGCTATAGAACCTTTTACTATTGGTTTTAATTCCCTTTGCAAGGTCCAACCCTACTTGACTTTTAGCCTGTCTCACTTTATCCCTACATGTTCTGACCTCAATAAGGTAGCTTTCCTTGCTGATCCCTCCCATCTTCCACTCCCTGTATGCTTTCTGCTTTTTCTTAATCACCTCTCTGAGACGCATGCTCAGCCAGCTTGGTCTACAACTCCTGCCTATGTATTTTTTCCCCTTTCTTGGGATGCAGGCTTCCGATAGCTTCTGCAGCTTTGATTTAAAGTAATCCCAGGCCTCCTCTACCTTTAGATCCATAAGTTCTTCAGTCCAATCCACTTCCCTAACTAATTTCCTTAATTTTTGAAAGTCAGCCCTTTTGAAATCAAAAACCCTTGTCGCAGATTTATTTTTGTTAATCCTTCCGTTCAGTTTGAACTGAATTAGCTCATGATGACTTGAACCAAGATTATCCCCTACAATCATTTCTTCTATGAGGTCCTCACTAATCACCAAAACCAAATCTAAAATGGCATCCCCTCTAGTCGGTTCAGCAACTACTTGATGAAGGAATCCATCAGCTATCGCATCTAGGAAAATCTGAGCCCTATTATTATTATTAGCACTCGTCCTCCAGTCTATATCTGGGAAGTTAAGGTCTCCCATGATCACACAGTTTCCATTAGTATTTACTTTATTAAAAACATTTAAAAGGGCTCTATCCATATCCAAATTAGATCCCGGCGGTCTATAGCACACCCCAAGCACTTTCCCAGGGAAGGCTATAATAGTTTTCTTCCCCAATGTAATTTTTGCCCAGAAGGACTCTGTCTTATCCATTCCATCACTTCTTATTTCTTTACATTCTACCTCATCATTGATATACAATGCTACTCCACCACCTTTACCTTTATTTCAGTCTTTTCTCAACAGCACATACCCTTCAATACCCGTACTCCAGTCATGACGACTATTCCACCATGTTTCTATTATCCCTATGATATCTGGTTTCACTTCCTGCACCAGTAGCTCTAGTTCCTCCATTTTGTTACCTAGGCTCCTTGCATTGGTGTACAAACATCTTAATTTTTGCTGATTGGCCTCACTCACGCTCTGTACCCTATTAGGTATGATCATTCTACAGCCAATATAACCTATTAGACTGGTATCTACACTACCCTTCCTCCTTATGTCCATTCTCCTACCCACGGCTGTATCCTTTCTTACTTCGTTTTCTTCCCTCTCAATGCTAAAATCCGGCGTGGAGATTACCTGGACATCTCCCAACCATCTCCCCCAAATTCCTAGTTTAAAGATCTCTTAATCAGTTGTGCCAGCCTCCATCCTAGAAGTCTATTTCCTTCCCTACTCAGATGAAGTCTGAGTAGTGATTACCTGTGTAAGCAGTGTCAGGATGAGCTCCACCCTGACATCTGGTGGTGAGGTGTGGCAAGTTGTGGAAAAGAACTTCAGGGGCCGATCTCATTTGCATAGGCACACCCACCCCGCCTAGAAAGAGGCCATAGCTGCCCAAATGGTCACTTTAGCTGCTGTGGGATCCCCAGTGTCTCTGTTATTGGGGCAGGAAGAATAAACTATTATTACCCTGATTATGGGAACTGTGCTTGGAACTGTACTTGGCCTTTTGTTATGCTGGAGGGACTCACCACCAACTAAGTAGCACTCGCTAGGCAAGGGTCATGGGTTCCAAAACTCTGTGAATTGAGAGAGGCTGGGGACAAGTATTAATACTTGGTGGTATGGGCCCCTTGGTGAGGGCCTTACATGCTAATTGCATTTCTTCCTGTCCCCACTGTGGAATATCAGAGCTAATTTTGATTTCATTAGAAATCTAGTTACAGGCTGCTGAGCTCACTTTGGGCTAATGGTGCACCAGCACCGAGGCTCCCCTACTACAAGCTGAATTCACCAAAAAGCTGAACTGACTAAGAGCTGAAATCACTGAGTGTTGTGTTAAGTAGTGGGGGAGCCTGAAGATATATTGTGGAGCAGTTTGCGGGACGGCTGGAGCGCCTTGTGGACAGGCTGGTGGAGCAGTTCACAGGATGGTGGGAGCGGCTGGTGGGCCGCGGAGCAGTTCGTGGGATGGTGGGAGCTGCGTGTGGGCCGCAGAGCAGAGCTGAGCGAAGCAGTTTGTGGGGCGGCTGGCGGAGCGAAGGCCTATGGAGCTGTGGGGCTTGGAGTGGATTTTTTGCTCATGGGTTGTGTTATGAATCTTGTTGGTTGTGTTTCCCCAACATAATGCCACATTGTTTCTCTCTGTTATTAAAAGGCTTTTTGCTACACTCAGACTATGTGCTTGCGAGAGGGGAAGTATTGCCTCTTGGAGGCGCCCAGCGGGGGTGGTATATATTTGTCCCAGGTCACTGCCTGTTTGCATTGTGCTATTGGAATGGATGCCCTAGATATTGAACCCGGCCCTTGTTGCTGCCAACTCTGACAGGCAGAAGGGTTACACCTGTTTCACCAGTACAAATCAATTGGTGCTGGAAAGTGTAAGTAGTTGGTAGATGCAAGCATATATTTTAAAAATGTTGGCCTGTTACAGTAAACACCATCCATAATTCGCTGCTATTTTTTTAACCTTTTCCAGTGGCTGTTTGACATTTGACATTCCTCTCCCCTTCTCTCACTGTGTGCTCACCAGGACCCTTCTTCACCTAAGAAATAACCAGGGTTTTCACCTCTTTTCATGACTCCCTCCAGCAGTTCATATTCTTTTTGCACTAAAAAATACAATCAAGAGCCTTAAGCAGTTATCAGGTGGGTTTTCCAACAGAATGTAACCAAAGCAGTTGATGTAACCATCAAGGAGTGATGGGAAGAAACTGTAGTGGTGGCAACACTTTAGAGGAGTTAAAAGGCTTTTGAATTTCAAAGCATGCCAGTTCCATGGTCATAGTTTCCCAACCCCCTTGCTGTACATGAAGCTGGATCAGCTGTTGGTTTGTTTTAAATTTCTGTTGGAAAACCTAATTTGGAGCTAAGCAGCAGCCTCAGCTTGCATGTTTCATGAGAAATGCAAGCCAGTCAGTTGAGCTGAGAGAGAAGAAGGGGGATCTGTGGTCACGGGGAAGACCCTTGCCTCTGTTCCAAAAGTGACCTGAACAGCTGTTTGCTTTCATGTTCTGTTGAATACAAACAGGAGTTGCTTAATGCTGCTGACTGGGTTTTTCCATTAGAAAATAAAAGTGAACTTCTGAGGAGGACTGCAGAGGGGAAGAGGAACCTGTGCCATGAGCAGGAGAGGAGATATAGAAGGAGGAGGAAGGCATTGAAAATGGGAAGGAGAAATAAAGGACATAGTTTAAAATGGGCGTGTGGTTTTTAAGCAGTTGCTCTTTTCAGATGTTGTTTGCTATGCATTTGTAGCTTATTTCATTATGAGAATGGGGAGCTAAATAACCTGCTCAATCATTGTGACTGGTTTAACCAATCGTAATCAAGAACTTTTAAAGATCATGTTGTAACCTAGGTTTCAGAGTAACAGCCGTGTTAGTCTGTATTCGCAAAAAGAAAAGGAGTACTTCTAAACTTTCCACAGTATGCATCCGATGAAGTGAGCTGTAGCTCACGAAAGCTTATGCTCAAATAAATTGGTTAGTCTCTAAGGTGCCACAAGTCCTCCTTTTCATGTTGTAACCTAGTTTACAGTATGATTTTGCACTGTGGGTCGTCATTCTGCATTCTGATTAAGGATTAGGATGCATTTTAACAGTATGTGAGATTAATATTAACAATATTCTTGCAATCAAACAGTTCTGAATGCTGTTCTCCATGAGCCACACTAAAAATGAAGTTTCTACTGTCCTGGGAAGGTCTGCCTCTTATAGCTGAAGACCATGTCACAGTGTTGAAAGAGAACCTTCAGTTTGTCATCAGGACTTCTGTGTCCAAGTGCAAAGACTGGCCCTGCTGAAACATTGAAACATGATGCGAAAGCAAATGGTGTTTCTGTTGATGATTTCCTTTGTGAGCAGCCATATTCTTAAATCTGAATTTACTTTTTTCTTGGGTTAAGGGAACACAAGAGAATAAGTGAACAAAAGCCTCATGTTTCTGCATCTGAAGTAAGCACAAAATGTCCCTGCCTCCAGCAAATAGCAGACTCCTAGGAATGTATTGGTTTAGCCTCCAGAAAACAGTATAACATTTACATATGTACCCCGTTTGCCAGGTGGTGTCAGCAGCACAAGGGTTGGGATCTGAGGGTTCCTCTTAACATTACAAAATAGAATGAGATTGAGCCCCATCCAGAAATCGGGGAAAACTAAATACCACCACTCTAAGAGCAATACTTCCCCACTCACAGGCACTGAGGCTGTGTATAAGAAAGGAAAACTTGTATTAAAGGGGAATGGAACTCCATGTTAATTTGGGAAAATGCAGCACCAATGATTCAGAAGTGCGCAAACAATAAGTAACCACCTGCCCCCCAGTATCTTGGGCATTGTACTCAGCCTCACTTTCCCACCCTGCCATGTGAAAATCCAACAGACAAATGTCCCCTTACACCTGCCACTCCCCTTTTCCCTCTGCTGCACCCCACTCACCGCTGGTGGTCCAAAGTCAGCGAAGTCCCTGAATTCAGGGATGCATCCACATGGGTTCACTTCCCACCCCTGAAAGGTGGGGCAGGCAAGTAACGCTGCTGATGCTGCTCACGGCTGTGGCTCTCAGTCATCCCTGCTGTTGCTTGTCACTGTGGCTGCTGCCTTTGCTGCTGCTCACTACTGTTGCTTGCCGCTGACTGCCACCTCTGCTGCTAGCTGTGATGTCACTTTCTGAGGCTCCATCACTTAGTCCAGCCCTTAGTGGGGAGTGGGGAATCCGCTGCGTTGCCTTTCCCTACAGTGTGGTCCTCATACCAGGTCTAAGGTTTAGCTCCCTAGACCGGCTTACTAGTGATTTCAGCTGTAGTGACCACTGAGCAAAAACAAAGACTCTAAACTGAGTCTGATCAGCTCTGTCTTTAAACACTGGAAGATGAGGGTCAAATCATAGCCAGGACTCTTTAAACAAAGTCCACACCACCAGTTAGGACCACCTGCCTCACACCCTCTGACTTTCACTTGGATTTGGCTACATTTCATTACCCCTGCATTCAAGACGAAAATGAATTTTAACCCAAAACAGCTAAGCGGGTTTGTCTGCTGATCACCTAGGCAAGGTAGGAGTGTCTATGCAAACGCAAACTGCTCCAGAGGCCTTTTCCCCCAGCTCATCAATAGATGGCAGGACAACGCTCACTCGAAGCCTGGCTTACACATAGCTCCAAATGCCACACTTTCATCTCTTCCATGACTAGAGTTAAAAGTTGCGATGCCATCACTTAGCAACATGCATCTTCTATCGCTGCGTCTACCAGGGTTCAGAGGTGTTTTGCTTTTTCATCTTCCAAGTCAAGTGCCATCCATTATTCACTGCCTTATATGGGCCTCTGAGAATTTACAGATAATCTGATATCAGTTTCTAATATTAAAACAGCCTAATTTTTCTAGGAGTGGTGAGACAATAAAACAAAAGGCTTAAGATGTCCTAAAAATGCCTAATTCTGATGGCTTAAATCCTCCTTCCTTCACAAACTGCTCTCAGATTTCACTGAAGCCGAGTGACTTGATCTGCCTTCCCCACTTTCTTTATTCAGGGAACAGAAAGAGTACTGTGTGAGTACAGTGACCAGATAGTGGGAGAAAATGTACAGCATGGAGCGCAGTTATGTGCTCACATGGGTTTGCCTGTTTAAAAGGCTGGTAGCCATATTCTGCATTAGATGAAGCTCCCAAGGGTCTTCATGAGTGCTCCTACGTAGAATGTGTTGCAGTTTTCTAGTTTGGAGTTCTCAAAGTCTTGGTTTTATGACCGAGCTTAGTTTCTGCGCTTACATGTGGTTTAAATTAAACTCAGTGGTTGCCGAAACTTACTCTAATATGATGTGACTGGCCAGCACAACTAGGGCTAATCCGTGTTAAAACTGCTCCAGTCCAGGCAGAGACACTGTACAGCCTTGCTACAAGCTACTGAAGGGATTGGTTGGTTCCATGCAACGTATGCTGTTTGTAAGACACTGCGTCCTGCTTCTCTGGTAAAACCTCTTGGTACCATTCTTCCACCTTCAATCCCCCGAATCCCTTTCTTTCTAGGGATAGTTTGAGGGGACCGGGGGCGAGGGGGGAGTATTGCCCCCCAAACTGCAAGCCTCAGGGAGCTGTGGAATTTGTCCCCCATGTATGACCCCATTGGCCTGACTAGACCTGCACCATCCTCCCCCAAATATAGAAGTCAAACTACACCTCTGGGGTTATGTCTACACTACACACCATTTTTCATGGCATATAGTGTATGTTTAGCTATGCACCACAGGTAAAAGCAGGTTGTGTCCATGCTGCGGTGTGGAGCTATGCATGTCAGTGAACGGAACTGACCGTGGGGAGGCAGCTGGGCGATGCTTCAGCAGCCCCTTGTTGCTAGAGCCTTTCATTTACAGTGTGGCACTCGCTGACCTCTCCCAGCTACAAGAATCTTTTCCTGCAGCGGGGAAAGACTCTAGCAGCTGGATGGCTACAGGACACTACATGGCTAAAAATAGCAACGTAGATGGGCAGGCATGGCTTGGGTGAACAGAGAGCTGTGTAGGGCAGGAGTAGTCAATAGGCAGACCGTGGGCCAAATCTGGACCTCCAGATGCTGTTGAACGGACCCTGAAATCTTTTTATTTACTTACTATCATTATTGGGTTTTTTATTATTTTCTCTGAAGTCTGGACCTTGCCTATACATTGACCAAGAAATTTAGACCTTGACAAAAAATAATTGACTATCAGTGGTGTAGGGTATGTACTCGGGTAATACCCACACTCTTCGGACGTGTCTGTACTCTATTTACCTAAGCCGTGCCTCACTGTCTACACCACTACTTAAACCCCTGCTAGGGGGGCTACCTGAGTATATAGTCTACACTTCACCGAAAGAAGTATGCAGTGTCAACATAGAGTAGGAGACAAACCCAGCATTATTCACAGCAGGGAGAGGACAGCTCTCAGCCCCTCTTTCTCAATGAGCCTAACTGGTCTTCTGTAAGTACCTGATCTTCTCCAACCAAGGTACAGTCTGCCTAGTATTGAAAAGTGCAGAATTACTTCCAATAAGCCCCTCTCATTGTGCAGAATCTACACATTCTCTTGGATATCTCTATTAAAGTACAGTGTGCGGATCTCTGCAGAACATGAGGGACTGGCAAAGAAAGCAGTTCTGCACTTTGCAGTGAAAGCCAGTATGCAGTTGTCAGCTGTTCTAGTTCTGAGTTCAGTATAGCTACATCATGGTGTCCTTAATCTTTGGGAAAATTAATTGGATTACTAATTGAGAATGTATGCAGATAAGCAACTTTTGATTCAGAAAATCAGAAAATGAGTGTTTTTCTCTTGATTTGCCTCCCTTCAACAGAGCCTTCTGGCTAGTTCATTCACTGGCTGAATTAGAAAGTGAGTCATTATACTTTCAGGACGTGCAGTTTTCATTTCATGGCATAAAAGGTCTAATGAAACTGAAAAGTACAAATTAAACTCCATTAAAAAGATTCGTGTATGCTTCCTTGGTAACAGACTTATCAACTAAAGAAAACTCCCTGAGTTTTTCTTTGCTGTTGAAATAAAGGAATAAATGATATTATTCACTGGAAAGGCACAAACAAAAATGTAGACATTAGAATTCAAGCAAAGTATCCCTCACACAAGAGAGAGACCAGGTAGGATGAGTTTGGGTCAGCACATGTCAGAATTTTAAAAAAATGTACAAGTCACATCTGGTAGCAATGCAATCAAGAGCTAAGTTCTCAGAACCTTACTGTTGTTACTGTAACAAATCCATAGTCACAACTAAACTTTATTCATTGGGCACTTTGAATAATAAATTAATAAAAGCTGTATATATCCAGAACAAAGAAGAATAAAAGGCAATAAAGAATAGGGCTTCCAATGTCATATCAACTGAGGTGGAACAACAACTTCATCTAAAAGTATAGTGTGAGGGGATATTTATTGTCAGAGCTCACATTTCTCTGAATGAGAGATCCCTGATAGATAAATCTTTTTTGCGGAAGGGTAAACACTTTTAAAATCCCTCCTGGCCAGAGGAAAAGCCCTTTCACCTGTAAAGGGTTAAGAAGCTAGGATAACCTCACTGGCACCTGACCAAAATGACCAATGAGGAAACAAGATACTTTCAAAGCTGGAGGGGGGGGAGAAACAAAGGTTCTCTCTGTCTGTGTGATGCTTTTGCTGGGAACAGAAAAGGAATGGAGCCTTAGAACTTAATAAGTAATCTAGCTAGATATGCGTTAGATTCTGTTTTGTTGAAATGGCTGATAAAATAAGCTGTGCTGAATGGAATGCATATTCCTGTTTTTGTGTCTTTTTGTAACTTAAGGTTTTGCCTAGAGGGATTCTCTATGTTTTGAATCTGATTACCCTATAAGGTATTTACCATCCTGATTTTACAGAGGTGATTCTTTTACTTTTTCTTCAATTAAAATTCTTCTTTTAAGAACCTGATTGCTTCTTCATTGTTCTTAAGATCCAAGGTTTGGGTCTGTGTTCACCTATGCAAATTGGTGAGGATTTTTATCAAGCCTTCCCCAGGAAAGGGTGTATAAGGTTTGGGAGGATTTTGGGAGGGGCGGGGAGACATTTCCAAGTGGGCTCTTTCCCTGTTATATATTTGGTGGTGGCAGCAATAAAGTCCAAGGGCAAAAGGTAAAATAGTTTGTACCTTGGGGAAGTTTTAACCTACGCTGGTAAAAATAAGCTCAGGGGGTTTTCATGCAGGTCCCCACAACTGTACCCTAGAGTTCAGAGTGGGGAAGAAACCTTGACAAGGACTTGTGGCACCTCATTGGATACGAGCTGTAGCTCACGAAAGCTTATGCTCAAATAAATTTCTTAGTCTCTAAGGTGCCACAAGTCCTCCTTTTCTTTTTGCCTCCAAAGAGACAGAGCACACTCCAGACTGTTAGGTTAGCTGAAGACTTACACTTTCTTTTAATACACAGCACTGAGAATGCTTTTGTTATAAAACAAGAAGTATATTCACAAAGAAGAGAGATTTAAGTGATACTAAGCATGGGAAAAAAGAGACAGGTATAGGTACAAACAAACCAAAATAAACCACACTTTCTAGTGACTAAAACTTAATCTCAGCAAGTTACAGTCTTTGCATAAGCAGTTTGCTTATTCACAATCAAGTTACCAGCATCTCTAGCTGTGGGACCCAATGTTTGAAGAATCAGAGTGTGCTGTTCCCTTTATTCTGTAAGTGATGCATAACTACAATGTCTTTCTGCTCCCCTAACATTACTGTAAGATCCATTGTCTTTTCCTCAAAAGCCAGGAAGGATTCCTGGGTTGCAGACTTTGTCCCCCTGGTGTGTTTACTAAGCTATGGCTTGTTTTCTTTGTTTACTGATATGCAGATGCACTTCCATTGTCCTCTGCCAGTAATGAAGCTGGTCAGACACATTCCTTTATCCAGGGCAGGCTGGGTTTATGCACTGCCTCCCAAATTTGTTTTAAGAACACATTTCCAGCACACATGTATAACTCTTTGTACACAACCCGTGCATACATTACACGATGATTTTTAGGACCATTGTATCCCTGGTTTACATATGATAGCTCACTTGATACCTTTTAAATACTTATTATAACAACTGAGTGTTGGGGGTAATCAATGTGAGTTTCAGTATGGTGGGGTCTCTGCCAGTTAGCATTCCCAGGGTCACACCTACTTTGAAAGGATTATCTGAAAGTTCACAAGTGCAATGGCAAAGCACAGCTAATGTTTTAAATTTGGAGCGCAGTCCTGTCACTATGGAGAGTAAAATGCAGCAATTGGTAGTATTCTTTTTGTAAAGATTTCTAAAGTTGGTAAAGCTGCTACTGTAACTCTTAAAACTACCGCAGCTCATTTATTGCTGTTTGATGTAACTGGATAATGAGTGGTTTCAGAGTAGCAGCCGTGTTAGTCTGTATTGGCAAAAAAGAAAAGGAGTACTTGTGGCACCTTAGAAGTGAGCTGTAGCTCACGAAAGCTTATGCTCAAATAAATTGGTTAGTCGCTAAGGTGCCACAAGTACTCCTTTTCTTTTTGGATAATGAGTGTAGTTTTATGATCTCAGATGTTTTCTTATCAGCCTGCTGCTATGTTTTAGCAATGTTGCTCTTTCTGTAAAAGCTTTTTTAGTTGTTTTTCCTCCTGCACTTGGCATTTCAGTATTATCTTTTTTAAAAAAGAACGTTCATGACAGAAAAAAGCCTATTTCAACTTATCTATTAGGAGACAAAAAGACAAATGCAAATTGGGCTGAAATGCAGAGAGCTTTTGAGGAGCTGTATCATACAAAACATACATAAATATCACAAACTTCACAAATATGTTATTACTTTTAAAAAAATCCAAATTCCCTCCCTCACAAGAGTCTTCCCGGGGTAGATTAAGGGAAAGATTACATATGTAAGGGAAAGATTCTATTAATTTTTCTAGTTGGAAACAACTGCCATACTCCCATCATTCATAGTCTGTGGTGTAGATAGGGCACAAATACTCATTTGTATGCAGTTTTGTGCTGTATGATTCATGCTAATTTATTTCTGTAATTTGCTCATATTATGTTAAGCTCTTGGAACAGAGATACAGTTAATATAATTATGCCAACAGCAATACATATAGAGCCAAATTCTTCCCTGGCCTGACCCCTGGGTTCTTCCTATCCTACAATTGCTGGGGGAAAAACTAATTTGTATCCAGGCTGCCAAGCCCCCTGTAGGGATTGTGGCAGCTGTTACATAGCTGCAGCATAGGAATGCCCTTGCCACACTTTTTCCTGTACATGTCCCACCCCCAACATGTCCCTGGTAAGCCCCCTGCACTGTAGGATCTTTCTGGTGGATGATAGTACTGGTGGAGCTGTCTCTGCAGCTGCCAGGGAGGATCCCAATACCAGGGCTATTTCCCGAGGATGGATCTAATGACAGCTTTGCAGCCACTTTACACTGTCACCAGTTATATGAGCCCTTAGTGCCCATTGGACAACCTTTTCTCATGTTGGTGAGCTCCCATGAGTAGTCTTATTGACTTCACTGGGAATCACCAAGGGCAAGTAATGTCTGACCAACCTGATTGCCTTCTATGATGAGATAAGTGGTAGATATGGGGAAAGCAGTGGACGTGATATATCTTGACTTTAGGAAAGCTTTTGATACTGTATCCCATAGTATTCTTGCCAACAAGTTAAAAAAGTATGGATTGGATGAATGAACTATAAGGTGGATAGAAAGCTGGCTAGATCGTCGGGCTCGATGGGTAGGGATCAACGGCTCGATGTCTAGTTAGCAGCCAGTATCAAGCAGAGTGCCCTAGGGGTCAGTCCTGGAGCCGGTTTTGTTCAACATCTTGATTAATGATCTGGATAATGGGATGGATTGAACCTTCAGCAAGTTCGCAGATGACACGAAGCCTGGGGAAGAGATAAATAAGCTGGAGGGTAGGCATAGGGTCCAGAGTGACCTAGACAAATTGGAGGATTGTGCCAAAAGATATTTGATGAGGTTCAACAAGGACAAGTGCAGAGCCCTGCACTTAGGAAGGAAGAATCCCATGCACTGCTACAGGCTGGGGACTGACCAGCTAAGCGGCAGTTCTGCAGAAAAGGACCTGGGGATTATAGTTGGATGAGAAGCTGCATATGAGTCAACAGTGTGCCCTTATTGCCAAGACGGCTAATGGCATATGGGCTGCATTAGTAAGAGCATTGCCAGCAGATCGAGGGATGTGGTTATTCCCCTCTATTCAGCACTGGTGAGGCCACATCTGGAGTATTGTCTGCAGTTTTGGGCCCCCCACTACAGAAAGGATGTGGACAAATTGGAGAGAGCCCAGCGGAGGGCAACGAAAATTATTAGGGGGATGGGGCACATGACTTATGAGAAGAGGCTGAGGGAACTGGGCTTATTTAGTCTGCAGAAGAAAAATGTGACCGGGGTGTGGGGGGGATTTGATAGCAGCCTTCTATAAGGGGGGTTCCAAAGAGGATGAAGGGGGGTTGTTCTCAGTGGTGGCAGATGACAGAACAAGGAGCAATGGTCTCAAATTGCAGTGGGGGAGGACTAGGTTGGATATTAGGAAAAACTATTTCACTAGGAGGATGGTGACACTGGAATGGGTTACCTGGGGCGGAGGGGCAGGGGGAAACACCATCCTTAGCCGTTTTTAAGGCCCAGCTTGACAAAGCCCTGGCTGGGATGATTCAGTTGGGGTTAGTCCTGCTTTGAGCAGGGAGTCGGACTAGATGACCTCTGGAGGTCTCTTTCAACCCTAATCTTCTATGAGTCTATGATTCTTGGTGTGAATTCACCAACATGAATAAAGGTTGCATAGTCATGCATTCAAATACTGTTTTCATTGGTAAAGACATACATTTAGTATTTTTTCCCCATTAAAAACATAATGTTGGCTATCTGAGAATATCAGAGACATAAAACGCTGTGGTTCATTAGCAGCAAGGTCATCCTGAGCAGAATTAAAAATACTTTGGTTCCTTTAGTGCTAATTGATACAATATTTTACGAACTAACAAAACCTAATTTGAAGCTTTTGGTAGGTACAGAAGTATCTTCTTGTTGTTTTACTGGAGGGAAAAAGAAAAACGATGTCTATAAAATCCAAGTGCAAATGTTTTCCCGTACCCCAGGGATGGGGCAGCCTCATTGCTTCACAATGTCTTGCTATGCATCAGTTATGATTAGGGGCTTATGATCCATACTAGCCACAATGTTGTTTGGAATTCTGGTTAATTCCTCTTCTCTATAAAGGCCCTGAGTACGGCAGGGCAAGCAGAGCCAAATGTCTACAGCAAAGTGCCTGAGCTCTTTGGCCCCCTGGTGCAGCACACTGGGAATTCAGCAGCAGCTTCATGTACATTCATTTTGATTGATTTTAAATATCACAGTAAGCAGTACAATATTCCCACTGCCCGTGTGTGTTTGCTGTGACAATCCCTTTATTTTACCATTTTCAATGTGCTGCGGATTACAGTATTTAAAGCATATAACTTCCCCATGGAAATTGTCAGGAAGGAAGATGCAGTGTCTGGGAGCTGCTCAGGATTCAGCTGGGACTTCTCACCTGGAAAAATGTGGGAGGCGATTAGGCTGGGATTGTGCTCTAAGCATGAGCAGAATGTTACTACTAAAATGCTCAGCAGTAAAGGAGTTAACTGAAACCGAACGATGTCAATATTGTTAATAGCCCATTGAAGTGAATGGGGGCAGTGCCTATTTGTCTTGGAGCTACTGTTTCAGGTTGTCTGCAAAATGCAGGTGGATGACACTGTCTTGGTTTAAACTGGGCTAACATTTGGAAAGTTTTGCTCTAGCCACCGGGACCGGAAACATAATTATTTTCGAATGAAAATATGGATGCTGGATTACAATTCTCATCTGCAACAAGGTGTGGCTTCTGTGACCAGACCTGTGACCACACAATTATAGAACGCACTGGAGACAGGGTCCTGCTTATTATATAAAATTCACCAGGACTAAGTATCCTGTTGCTTATAGAGCTAGCTTCACCCTAACTATACTTTCCTTTTCTATCCTCCCAAGTACAAACAGTTCCAGTCAACAGCTGATTTCAGGCACTGAATATAAAGCCTTTGCTCAATGTCCATAGCTATGTTGTCCCAGGAGGCACACTGGAAAGGAATTCTCAGTTATTTCCTGCACTCCCACATGCTTTGGGGGATGTAATATGTAGAAGCCCGTCACCAAGTAAAGATTACTTTCCACCCCACACCTTTTCAGCTTTTGTAGCTGGTGCATTGATGGGGGAGCCACATAGACAGAGCAGTCCAGAGGCTTTAATAAAGTTCCACTTGTTCAATTTACCCTGCTTTCATTTTCACTCCTTGCTAAATAAACATGGTCACAGTGTCTTGAGCTGTGAGTTCTCTGCAGTGCAGAAGCTGGCAGTGTGAGCCATGAAACTCTGTCTGAATCCCCCCGGAGACCTTGATTTTGCAGATACAAACCAGCCCAGCAACAGCCCTGGTGGAAGGAGTTTGAGCTGTACATAAACCTGGCCATGCAGGAGGGACAAAAGCAGGAAAGTCAAACTGTTATTTTACCTCATTGTGAACAAGGCAGAGAGGTCTCCACCACTCTGAAGCTCACCACTGCCGCAGGCCTCTTCCTTTGTGGAGCAAAGTCTCCTAGAACTTTGTAAGGCCTAGACTTGGGGCATGCAGCAGAAGCCTCAAGAGAAAGGAGAAAAGCCCTAGGGGGCCTCAGAAGTACATGCAGTAAGACAACAGCAAAGGAGAGCAGGTGACCAAGCTTGCCTACCCACAGGGCCCCAGGTTCCCTTTAGAGGCAGCCATTGAGGAGACACCAGGGAACTGATGGAGTTAGGCTGGAATCAACTCAGCCATATCAATGGGTTTAATAAAGTTCCACTTCACCTGCATTCAGCATCTCTCTTAGCTGATGAAACGGTGGTTAGGGTACTCACCTGAGAGGTAACAGATTGTTATTCAAATCCCTTCTCCTCATGAGGCAGAGGGAGAGCAGGACTTGAAAGGGGGGACTCTATATTCTGGGTGAGTATCCCAACAATGGGGCTACAGCAGAGTTGGGCAAACTATGGCCCTCGGGCCAGATCTGGCCCGCCAGCTGTTTTATTACAGCCCTTGAGTTCCCGCTGGGGAGCAGGGTCTTGGGCTTGCCCCGCTCCAGCCGGGGAGCAGGGTCGGGGGCTGCTCCACAAGGCTCCCAGAAGTAGCAGCATGGCCCCCCTCTGTCTCCTACATGTACGGGCAGCCAGGGGGCTCTGCTCTGCACACTGCCTAAGTGCTGCCCCCACAGCTCCCATTGGCCAGGAACTGCAGCCAATGGGAGCTGCTGGGGTGGTGCCTGCAGATGGGGCAGCATGCAGAGCTGCCTGGCTGCTCCTCCGTGTAGAAGCCAGGGAAGGGACATGCCGCTGTTTCCGGGATCCACCTGAGGTAAGTGCTGCCTGAAGCCTGCACCCCTGAGACTCTGCCTGCACCCAAACCCCCTGCCCCAGCCCTGATCCCCCTCCTACCCTCCAACCCCCCCCAGTCCCAGTCCAGAGTACCCTTCTGCACCCCAAACACCTCATCCCCAGAGCCCGCATGCCCAGTCGGAGCCCTCATTCCTCTGCACCCAACTCCCCCACCCCAGCCCAGATCCCCCTCCTGCACCCTGAACTCCTCATCTCTGGCCCCACCCTGGAGCCCTTACCCCCAACCAGAGCCCTCACCACCTCCCATACCCAAACCCTAATTTTGCGAGCATTCATGGCCCACCATATAGTTTCAATTCCCAGATGTGACCCTTGGACTAAAAAGTCTGCCCACCCTTGGGCTACAAGAACTCATTCTCCATTCCTTCCCGACTTAGCTGTTTTGGGTGGAGCTAGGCAGCCTCTGAGCATGCTGACTGGCTAGGGCCCTGCAAGCAAGATAGGTGGGGAAATGCCTGTCTTCCTCTGATTCCAGTTCATGGATCACTCTGGGGCTTAGACATGAGATACATGTCTGGATGCCTAGACAGCCATGACCCAGCCCAGAGACAGAAGCATAGGCACTTAGGGAACATTTACTGGAAAATGTACTTGGGTGCCAAGTAAGTTTAGGCACCTACAGGGTTAGGCAGTAGTCACATGGGGGTTTTGTGGATCACAGAGGCACCTAAAAACCACTTTTGTGGATTAGGGCCAAAGTGTTTGCTTGAAACGCCCCTTCCTGTTAGCAGGTGTTGATCCTATTGTTAAACTATTAATTGGGTTTGCCCTTCTTAAAACAGGTGACCCATTACTCCAGCTGAATAAAAGGGAGTGGCTCTCTACGTAGAGAGGATCTAGGGTATAAACTGAGCAGTGCTCAGTTTAAGAACCTGCAGGACTAGCATCTAGGACCACAGGGCAGCTGATGCTTCCACTTCATCACTGGAAGCTTTAGGTTGGGTTTCTGCTGGAGGACCCTGTGAAGCTAAGTTCAGCAGGAAGCACTGCCCAGCACAGTCTGAGTGGGGGCCACTCACAGCCCACTAAGTGGCTGATGCTAATATTTTAAACCAGGAGGCCATCATGGGGAGCTGTCTGAGCGCAGCAATGCAGACTGCTTTCTTGTGCTTCAGACCTTGCTTGCTGTAGACCCTAGACTTTGGCCTCTGATCCTGGTTTGTCCTCAACTTTGCTATTTGATTGCTATCTATAATCTGGCAATGACCCTGACATCCTGACTGGGCATGACCCTGATTCTATTTGCCTACCACCCGCAACATGGTGTTTGATCCTGACTTCCTGGTATCCTGATCCAGCTTGACGCCAACCCTGCTATCTGCAGGTTGGTGGCTGAGCCTGACTTCCTGGCATTCTGATCCGGTGCACTCCTGACCCTGCTACTCATCTCCTGACTGCAACTTAGCGGCTGACCAATGCACACTGGCTGCCAACAGCCTGCCCCTGACACTGAGGGAGGAACCCAAGGAGAGGGAGTAAATTGAAGCAGGATTTTATGCTATTTTGTTGCTGTTTATTTGTAAACAAAGCTAAACTTCTACAAGGGGGTGGTGTGGACTCCGTATAGGGCATGGATTATATTTGTAGAGAAGTTTTGGAAAGCCCTAGGCTTACAAGCACTCCCACAACTTGCTGCCATAGGCTGGAGCTTTATGAGCCTATTTAATATGAACCTAATCTTTGTTTATTAAAAGCTTGTCCATGTGCAAGGTAGGACATAGAGCACCGAATTAAAATAATACCCTAGCAAACAATAGTCAGGTGACAAGTATTAACTGGTCTATGCCAAAGGCAGTGGTATGTCATTGCAACCAAGAGGTAGATAAACTGTGGAAAGGGATGGGCCAGATTAAAGAGCTCTGGAGACAGCATGTTTCCCAACCATTGATTTCAATATAGAGTATAGACTATCTCAGCCTGATGATGATACTGACATGACAGAATTGGTCTGGGAGACATTCTTCTTGGTACCTGAGCCATGATGCCAAATGCAGTGTTTTCCTTTTCCTCAACCATGATTAGCAGTGGAGCTGAGCGAATGCTGCAGACATACTTGTGAATGTTAATTTAAAGGAAAATCTGTGGATTTGTTTGAAAATAGAAATAAAAAAAAAACCCTGAAAATGCCTCCTCTTTCAACAGTGCAATTTGTACATGATTAGTTAAATGATGGAGTGAGCAGAACTAGGTGTCTGGATACAAGTGAAAAGAAAATTACATTTATATCCAATTTTCCAAAATTAGTACAGTGCTTTCTGTGTGTGTGGTCACAACATGACAGGTTCATCAAAGGAAGATAGAGATGCCTGATATCCTGGGGGAGGGAAGTTATTTTTGAAGTAATTCATGAAGCATCTTTCCAATTGTGTTTCAGGAATCAATGGGAGCCAGCAAATTGTAATGAGCTCATTTCCATGCCAGCTGCTAAAAAATTTAAGAAGCTGGTTTCATGTCATAGTATGGCAGCCCTGTTGATGTCTTTCTCAGCCTGCAAAGCAAACCATCACTCTTTCAAACATAACAAGAATAATTACAGTACAAACCTCCTTTGTATTGCCTAGTATAGGCTTTGGCTAAACTTCTCTGGCTTTCTGCCAGACTGTCTTTTTACATTAGAGTGAATCTTTCATCAATTTGATGGTGATCAAAAAAATTACCTAAATTCAGACAAGAAAGATAGCCCAAGAGAGCTTCATGAATCATACAAAATCCCATACCTACCTCTCTGGGGATTGGGTCAGTTAGTTCAATGTTTGTAAAGCACTTTGAATGTAATTAATCCTTAGCCCTTTTATAGAACTTGTCATGATTTAATATGAACCAGATTTTGATACCCTTACTCATGCTGGGTAGTATCTCACTTCTTGAATAGTCCCATTGAAATTAATGTCAGTTCATGGAGTAAGTTACTACTCAGTGAGTGCAAGCGTGGCAGAATCTGGCTGTATTCCAATAAGTGACAAAGATTTTTCAAAATGTTAATTATTCCTCTGGCAATGTAACCCAAAGAAAAAACAGTGGATATAATTTATTTAGATTAGTAAAAAACTTATGGTAAAGTTCTTCACAACAGACCATTAAGGAAACTTGATAAATATAGGATGAAAAATTAAGTCCTGTCATTATTATTAATTATTATTTTTACTACTCCAGCCGGTTGGAAACCAGAAACATCAGCTGAGCCATCTGTCATCAGAATATGCAGTTCTTTGAAATAAAAGTGTTCTGAAAATTGGGTTGATTCTGCAGGAATTTTGATTTGGAAGTAAACCGAGCACAAAGTTCTGACAATGCTGAAAAGTCCCATTGAGACATTTCAATTTTTTGTTTGTTTTGGAATGAGTTTTTGTTTCAATTTTTATATGTTTGTATTATATAATAATATTACTAAATAAAAAGGACAAAATCAAACCAAAACAATTTTGTCAAAATAAAACATTTTGATTGACCAAAATATTTTTTTCCAGAATTTTCCTTGAAAAAATTTAGACATTCTGGGGGGTTGTTTGGATTCAGAATGAAACCAAATTTTGAAATCTCAGAACTGAGAAAAGGGAATTTATGCCCTGTACACAGCTCTAACGATTACTGATGATTATTTTACAAGCACCATAGAGATGTTTTCTGATGTCACTAACACATATATAAAGACAGTCCCTGCCCTGGGGAGCTTCAGTCTGGAAGACAGACAGAGAGAGGTAGGACACACTGGAAGATTGAGAGGCGGGGTCATTTAAAAAAAGATAACCCTCCCCCCACACACACATTTTACATTGTGAGTAATTCCATTGATTGTAATGGGACTGTTCCTGGAGTCGTTTACTATGCAATGTAAATAAGGGTGGTAGAATGTTGTTTTAATTTGCTACTTTTTCACTTGTTTGTGTGCCTTCTTGAAGAAGTGGTGAAAATAAATTGAATGAAGAAAGGGTGAGGGGCCGAGGTGTGGAAACTCGGTGGAAGTTTTATGCATACAGGATGTTGAAAAAAAAATTCAAAGTTGAGATGGGGCCAATTTAACTGAAATAACGTCCAGGATGGCATTCGATTGTAAATTTTCAGGTTAGAAATCTGACTCTTACTCTGCAGTGCCAAGCACAATGGGTCTGTAGGCAATACCATCATACAAAAAATAATAATAATTGTTGGCAGAGCAGTAGGAACAAGGAAGAAAGTGATATGTGGTGAGGTCTGAGCTGTGGGATGATACAGTTGTATAGTCCCTTGAAGGTGAGGAGAAGTTTAAACTTGACATGCTGGTCAAGGGAAAGCCAATGGAACAACTCAAAGAGGGGAGAGACATGGTATGATTGACAGAAGAAAAAGATAATTTAGGCTGTTGGATGTTAGACAGATTGAAAGGGATCTGTTTGGGATTTAAGTAGCCAGAGAAGAAGAGGTTCAATACAATGGGCAAGTTATGACAAGGAAATAGATAAGTATTTTTACCATTGGGAAGTGAAGAAAGGGTTGGATCTCTGAAAAGTAACAGAGAAAGAAGCGGCAAGAGTTGATGATAGTCTGGATAGGAAAAGGAGGCATCAAAGATGACTGAGATTGCCTAAGAAAGGGTAGGGTGAATGGTGATCATGTCAGCAGCATTGGAAAAGGAGGGAGGAGGCTTATGAGGGAAAAATCTTAGTTTTAGTCATGTTAAGTCAGGGCTGATGGTGAGGATCAGGATGATATGTCCGAGAGACATAGGTCAGGACTGGGCAAGGGGGAAAAACACAATGTATAAGTGTGACACTACGTGCCCCAAAGTGGCACTCTGCACGCCATATTCACCATCATGATATAATCATGATATCTTTTGTACTAAGTATGCCTTGTGAGAGATCATTTTAAAAAGTCTTAATCCATTGAATAGTAATATCCTGTTAAATTGTATGTGCTATCATTGTATATGAAGTTATGAAGTTTTGCTATGTATGTGCCACTGAAACGTGTTGTGAGGTTGGGAACAACCACAAGCAGCCTTTCAGATACAACAATAAAAAGGCCAAACAACATTGATGGCCCATTGAGGAGACTACAAATACTCACACGGATTACCCCAGGAACTGTGTACAATGAAAACCTCTCAGAGATCGCAGTACACAAGGGAACTGTTTGACACATGTCACAGCAAAAGAGCTTTCCAGCAAGCTGGAAGAAGCTATAAAAGGGGGAAACGACATCATCACTTGGCCTCACTCCATCTACAAGACAACACCTGAAAACACCTTAGAAACAAAGACTGAACTGGGAAAGGGGTCGGGGGGTCTCAGGCAGAAAAGAAGGAAGCCCTGCCTGTGTACGGAATATTGGTGGATTGTTTGTACCATCAGGGTGAAGACACTGCTTAATTCAAATCATGCCTAGTGTGTAGGACTTAGATTGTGATTTTGTTTATTTCTTGGGTAACCAGTTTTGAGCTGTATGCTATTACTTATAATCACTTAAAATCTATCTTTCTGTAGTTAATAAATTTGCTTTATTTTTTTTTTTTACTTAATACAGTGTGTTGTTTGAAGTGCAAATGGAAATTTGCTCAGGAACAGAGGCTGGTGCATTGCCCTCCCCACATTGAGGGAGGGGCGGAATGGGAAATAAACTTACACTGGTCAGGCTTTTGACCAGGGCAAGATGGTACAGTCCTGGGGTCCTAGGCTGTGGAGTGGGGAGGGGGGGATAGCTTGAGCCTCTCTATTGTTGGTTAATGAGTGGCTAGGAGAAGCATTCATGTAACTGCAGCTGGAGATGTCTCTGCTCGTGTATGACAGTGCAATCCTGGAGAGGATTGCAGCTTGTCACAGCCTCACAGAGTGAGAGGGAGCCCAGGCTGGTATGACAGAGAACTCAGCAGTACCTCAGTTCCAGGTTGCTCCCTGGGGAAGTGTGTCACAATATGCTGATTTGTAAATCATTTACATGAAAGTGAGAGTGGAAACAGAGTGAATGAGATCAGTCAAGAATAAGGCATAGAGGGATAAGAGTTAGTGAGTGCAAGGTGGGGCAGCAAACAGTACCTGAGATACGGGGCTCCTTGAAAAAAAAGTGGATGGGGTGAAGGAACCACTGAAAGAACAGCCAAAGAGGTAGGAGAAGAGCCAAGAAAAGACAATGTCCTTGAACATAAAGAAGGACAGGCTGTCAAGGAGGAAAGCATGAGCAACAGTATCAAAGATGAGGAAAGGATGAGGACTGAGAAAAGGTCATGAATCTTAGCCAGGAAAAGGTCATTGAAAACCTTGTTGAGAGCAGTTTTGGTGGAGTGGAGAGAACATAATTCAGATTGGAGGTGACTGGGAACTGAGTGAGAGTAGAGGAAATTAATGCAGCAATTTTAAACACCCTGCTCAAGGAACTTGGAAGTGAAAGTGGAGAAGGAGCTGCAGAGCAGAGCAGCAGTTAGTAGCTGCTTGGAGCTGGAGAACGAAGGACTGCATGCATGGCTAGAAAAGCAGCTGGATCACAGACAGCTAAGTGAGGGCAGGGACCTGGGGAGCAAGAGGCTCCTGGCTGGCTGCTAGGACTAAGCCTAAAACAGTTTGCTAGCAGGGACCAGTGGAGCTTTGAGGGAGCTCCTGGCTGGCTGTGGGGACTGAGTAGGGACTGAGCCTGGGGAGAGCTGCAGGAAAATAATGTCTCCAGGGAGGAAACCCAGGGGATATGGCTCTATACAAGGGCTGGACTGGTTTAAAGATCACATACACACCCAACCAGAGGGAGTGCTTGCGAGAGGCAGGTGCCAACCCTGTTACAGTGAGTTTTTCCATGTGAGACAGGGTCAGCAGCAGTCCTTGTTCAACTGCAGTGATAGCAAAGGCAACAATAGCAACAACTGGCATCGGCCACAGGCAGCAACGGGAGCAGCTATTACAAGAACTATTTCATCTCCATCTTCCCCCTTCCCTTCTCGTCACTCAACCAAAAGACTAATTTTAGGGGACAGAGATCAAACAGTAGGCTGATTTTAAAAAAAACAACCAGAACAAAGTGGATGCATTTAGGCCTGGTCTACAGGACGCGGTTATTTCAGAATTAGCCGAGTTACTTCGAAATAAAACTGATTCCGTCCACACAACCAAACCAGTTTTTTCAATTTAAAGGGCTCTTTAATCCGATTTCTGTACTCCACCTCAGCAAGTGGAGTAGCACTAAAATCAAGATCGCAGTTCCGGGTTACAGGTACTGTGGATGCAATTCGACATTATTGGCCTCCAGGAGCTATCCCAGAATGCTCCATTGTGACTGCTCTGGACAACACTCTCAACTCCAATACACTAGCCAGGTAGGCAGTAAAAGCCCCGGGAACTTTTGAATTTCCTGTTTGGTCACCATCAGCACAGGTGACCATCAGCACAGTCCACCATCACAGGCAACCATGCAGAGTCCACCATCACAAGAGACCACGCAGTCCCAGATTCGCAGCCGAGATCCAGCATGGTCCAAATGGGAGGTACTGGATCTCATCGCATGTTGGGGAGATGAATCTGTCATGGCAGAACTATGTTCCAAAAAAAGAAATGCAAATACGTACGCTAAAGTCTCCAGGGCCATGATGGAAAGAGTGTACTCCAGGGACACAGAGCAGTGTTGTACAAAAATCAAGGAGCTCACACAAGCTTACGAAAAAGCCAGGGAGGCAAATGAGTGCTCTGGGTCACAGCCCCATACATGCCGCTTCTACCATGAGCTGCATGCAATTATGGGGGGTGACACCACCACTACTACACCACTGTCCATGGACACCTGCAAGGGGTAGTAGCAAGGAGCAAGGAGGATGAGTTTTTGGAGGACGAGGAGGACAGTGCACAGGCAGCAAGTGGGGAATCCATTTTCCCCCATAGCCAGGAACTATTCTTAACGCTGGACCCAATAGCCTCCCCACACTCCCAAGGCATGCTCCCGGACCATGACCCTGGAGAAGGCACTTCTGGTGAGTGAGAGCTTGATCAGAGCCACGTGGTGGGGGGTGGGGGGGAAACCCAGCCATGCTGGGCTGTTCGTGTTTAGTTTAAAGGGCTCATCCCTGCTCAGATCCTCATCGGAGCCACGCAGTGCACGTGTGTGTGGGAGGGGGAGGGTGTTGTATGAAGCGATCATCCCAGAGAGCCCTCAAGCCTTCCTTTTATATGGCAAACCCACCAGGCATTGCTTGCTATGGGAAAGGACTTGTCCTTCCCTCCTTCTCCACTCCCCTAACCCAATACCCCCCTCTCCCCCGTCTAGCTTCTGATTTCTCTCAGTGTGTTGTGCAACAAATAATAAAGAACGGGTTTTAAACAATTGTGACTTTATTTCCTTTCATATATATATAGGGGGTGGGTAACTTTAAGAGAAACAAACACAACTCTCACACTGTACCCTGGCCAGTTATGAAACTGGCTTTCAAAGCTTCTCTGATGTGCAGCGCACCCTGCTGCACTCTTCTAATCACCCCGTTGTCTGGCTGTGCGAAACTAGCCACCAGGTGAGTTGTCTCAACCTCCCACCCCTCCATAAATGTCTCCCCCTTACTCTCACAGATATTGTGGAGCACACAACAAGCAGCCATTACAATTGAAATATTGGTTGTGCTGAGATCTAACCTAGTCAGTAAACTGCGCCAGCGCGCTTTCAAACATCCAAACGCACATTCTACCACCATTCTGCACTTGCTCAGCCTATAGTTGAACAGCTCCTGACTACTGTCCAGGGTGCCTGTGTACGGCTTCATGAGCCATGGCATTAAGGGGTAGGCTGGGTCCCTGAGGATAACTATAGGCCTTTCAACATCTCCAACAGTAATCTTCTGGTCTGGGAAGTAAGTTCCTTCCTGCAGCTGTTTGAACAGACCAGAGTTCCTGAAGATGCGAGCATCATGCACCATTCCCGGCCATCCCACGCTGATGTTGGTGAAATGTCCCTTGTGATCCACCAGTGCTTGCAGCAGCATTGAAAAGCACCCCTAGTGGTTTATGTACTGGCCACCCAGGTGTTCCGGGGCCAAGATAGGGATATCGTTCCGTCTATTGCCCCACCGCAGTTAGGGAACCCCAGCGCATTAAAGCCATCCACAATGGTCCGCACTTTTCCCAAAGACGCTAGCAGCTGGTCAATGATTACCTTGGCTACTTGCAGCACAGCAGCCCCCACAGTAGATTTGCCCACTCCAAACTGATTCCCGACTGATGGGTAGCTGTCGGGCATTGAAAGCTTCCACAGGGCTATGGCCACTCGCTTCTCAACTGTGAGGGCTGCTCTCATTTTGGTGTCTTTGCGCTTCAGGGCAGGGGACAGCAAGTCACAAAGTTCCATGAAAGTGGCCCTATGCATACGAAAGTTTCTCAGCCACTGGGAATCATCCCAGACCTGCAACACTATGCGGTCCCACCAGTCTGTCCTTGTCTCCCAGGCCCAGAAACGGCATTCCACGGCATGAACCTGGCCCAACCCCATCATGATCTCCCAATCACCACATGCCCTGCTTCTAGGAACGTCTGTGTCCATGTCTTCACCACTATCGTAATTGTGCTGTCGTCGCTTCCTCGCCCAGTTTTGCAGGTACTGCACATGCTGCTGGATAATGCGCAAGGTATTTACAATGGTCAAAACTGCGGCAGAGATCTGAGCAGGCTCCATGGCTATGGCGCCTGCAGGGGTAATCCTGGAAAAACGGTGCAAAACGTAGAAGAGCAGAGTAGCAGCGGAAGCTGTGCTGTTTGGTTCACGATAGCCGAAAGAAGGCGGGAAATAGTTGTCTTCTGTAGCTTTCACGGAGGCAGGAGCCCAGGACAGACAACATGGAGAAGCTCGGAAGCACGGCAATAGCGGGAGAGCAGAGTTAGAGGCGGAAGCTGTGCTGCTCGGTTCACGATGGCCGAGCAGAGTTGGCAGCGGAAGCAATCGATGAGGAAGAGAAAGAGTAGATAGTAGAGATTACATAAGAAGATGAGAGGAAATGAGAGGTGGATTTATAGTGGCAGGAGAGCAGCGGTGCACCATCTGCTGAAAGCCAAAAGGCGTGGGAACAGTGGGATAGCTACCCACAGTGGACCGCTCCGACATTCAATGCTAGCCTTGGTACTGTGGATGCACTCCACCGAATTCACAAGCTTTAGTGGGGACACAGAAGATCGAATGTATAAAATTGCTTCTGAAAATTCGAATAGAATAATTTCAAAATAATTTTGTACTGTAGAGGTACCCTTAGGGTCCTGATTGCCCCATATCCCTGGCTCCTCCACTGATTGGGAAGGCCAGCACTAGCTGTTGTCTTCTTGCCTACGGCTTTCTCAGGAGTCATGGAGTCCAGGGATGTTTTTCTACTATCCTCCTCCCGCACAAAGATGCCAGGGGAGAGGGGTTCTAGCTTAAGTCAGGAAGCGTGATTGCCTCATTGTTCTTTCCTTAGGAAGAGGAGGAGTGCCTGACCAGTAGTGAGGCATCTGCAGCCCAGCCAGTGAGCACTAGAGTAGCATTGATCACGCATTGCTACCTCTAACTTAACATTGTTGCCATAAATGAGATTAGAGAAACTGATCACCTGACTACAACTGATTCTATCTGGTTTAATTCAGGTGACCTATTATTGATGATACTTGAGTTGTATTGACACATTTTCTGTTTTATTAAGGATTGTGTGCAGTTGCTGGTAAAAAATATTGGTAGCTGTATCGTTGCACTTGGTTTTGGTGGGACTGTAAACAGCGATGAGAAGATACCCACAGCTGGGTACAGAATCAAATGCTGATAAATCACTCATTAATCATCCGCCAACTCTGCAATGCCTGTTGGGTATTGGGTGAAAGTACAACAGCCAGTGCTGACTGGAGCAAACCATTGGAGCAGCCTGAGAACAAAAATGTATGATCTGCAACTTTCTTTTCATGGCTTCCTGTCTGGTGTACTTCAGATAAAGTGTAGATATCGATGTTTAGGCTTTTCAACTGCTTGATGAAGAGGATAGTTTTAGCCGTTTTGGACAATGTTTGAACATTCCTTCACCAATGTTACATTTGCTGCCAATACACAGGTTACTGGAATGGCCCCTTTTCCAGGTTCTATTCGACATTTTCTCCTCAGTGCAGAGAAACTCTTGGCTGCTTGGGCTACAAGGACAACTGACCAGATTATCTCAGGTTATCAGCTTCAGTACAAACATGCTCATGATGAGACCATGCCAACCCGGAAGAAGCAGCACACATTGGTCTGCATATTAATCCAAATAAAACTAAGCCCCTGGACATTACCATCAAGCATCCTTCTGTTCCAGATTACAACCAGATCAGTATTTACCTGTCTAGATGGGATATCGAGCAGTAACAACAGTCAAATACTTAGGAACCATCATAGACCATGCTGAAGGATGCTTGTATTCTGTGTGGAGAAGTCTTGGCATCAAGCTTGTTACAAAGCTGCAGGTCTATAGAACCATGGTTATATCAACTCTGTTGCATGGCAATGAAACATCGGTGCTGAGGAAGAGTGAAGAATGGTGGATTGGTGTTTCTGAGTCTCATCATCTTCATCACCTGCTTCACATTAAATATCAGGACAAGATCAGAAATGAGGCTATTCATAGGTGAACCCAGCAACTGCTTCCATTAGCATTGGTTCATTTTCAGTGGTTTTCTTGGTACAGACATATAAGGATGGAAGACGAAAGTATTATGAAGCTTGTTTACCAAGGAATGCTGCTATTTGGCCAGAGATCATGTGGTCACCAGATGCTTCAGTGGCACAATAGGATTGTCAGTGATGGACACATACTGAACATCCAGCCTGACCATCTTAATGATCTAGCGAAAGATCCATCTAGGTGGCACTAAATCTGCAAGGAGGCTATACTCCTTTGGGATGTGCCCTTGATGATGATAATTAGTTTGCAATATATCACATTACGTGATTTCTTTTCTTCTCTCTTTTCAAGTACTGTGCAGATTTTCACTTGAATGTTAATAGAAATGGTCACCATCATTAATAGACCTCAGCTGGACCTATTGATTTGGAGCTGAAGACATATTGGAACAAGTTGCAGAATAGTGTCCTAGGCTATTAACTCTGGATCTTTTTAAATTAGAATGGCACAATATCACAAACTATTTCCAAGAATTCACTGCTGCTGACTTACATAAGAAGTTCAGTTACTTTGTGCCTGCTACAGCTACCTGGTGCGGGGCGGAGGGAGAGAAGTTGGGGCAACATCTCCCCACTGGCGAGAGAGGGCAGAGTTGCTTATCAGTGGCACTTTCAACATTTTTTGAGTCGAGATACAGCAGAAAACCTACCCTCTAGAGGAATTATTTGTGTTTGGATGTCTTGACATTCATGCTATGTATAGCAGCATAAATCTACCTTACCATTTGCACATTTTTATCTGGAACTCTCACCTAGTCCTGCAGTAGAAAATACCACTTGGTAAAATGGAATTTTGATATACAGAACAGCTGCAGCAGCAAGCCTCTGTAGTGGGTGGAATGGATCTGGTGTTGTCACTTCATATCACAGATTTTAGGTCTTTGGATCATATTTCCTAATGGAGATCAGTAATGCATGCATACAAATAATGGCCTGTGTTTGTATCACTGAGAACATGGCTACCATCTGTTCAGCAAGTTCTGCAAAGGATTGTACATCAAAACGTAAACCCAAAGTAGGGAACCCTGTGGCGAAGACCTATGTTCCCTCTAAGGTGAATGCCTGTGCAGCCACACAAGGGGGCATCAAGAGCACCTAATTAGTGGAGCCGCACAAGCATATAGCCACAAGTGGGCCTGGACCCTGGAGAGGATGTGTAAGGTGAGGTGTGGGGGAATAGGGCATGGGTGTGGGCAGTGGAGTGAGGTGGGGAGCTTGGGGCATGCAGGGCTGTGGCGGGAAGAGAAGCCTCTCCCCTCTGCTGCCTGTCCACTCTTTCTGCACTAGAACCACACTGGCTTGGCTGGGTTATACAGAAGACTAACAGGATGTGGTGCCTTGATGTGTTCAATATATCTAGATGCATAGGGAAAAGATCCAGTGTTGTCCATTCAATCACTGACAAAGCCATTATCTGATTCCCTAGCAGAAAGTGTTTTAATATAATCTGGCAAATTAGAAAACTCTGGCTATTACAATTCACATGCTAAATGGCAGCTATTTGCATAGCTCTTGTACTAGAAAATAATACAAGCCCTGTATTATAATATAATATATTTATATACTAATATATAGATTAGTGAGAATGAATACATAGCAAGGTCAACTTCAGATGCAGCTTTAGTAGAAGGATACAGAAAGCTGCTTAAGTATGACCAGCAATTTGGGGTTTTTGTTTGTAGTGGTGGCGCCCATCACCTCAGTATTGGTGCTGCACATAACAACATTCATTCACACATGGATGGAAAAAATTAGAGGGAACATTTGTGAAGATCATTGTCCTTACCAATGCATTTTCCTCCCAAGACACTGCTAAAGGTTGCACACTGATGCACTCTTTGGGACCCTTGTTGGTCTGATGGAAAACCTACCACTGGTAAGAGGAACCACATAAATCAAACACAACAGTTACCCAATTCCACACAAAACCCAATTTCTTTACTCAGTGCCACAGATTTTTCTGCCATAGGCTTCAGTAATCTATAGCAGATGATATATTGGATCAGATCATTGGTCTGTCTAGTCCTGTATCCCTTTTTGGATAATGGCCAGTGACAAGGAGGGTGAGGTAATAACTTTTTATGAATACTAGCTCTTGATCTACATTCTCTATGCCAATCATTATTTTACCTACCTTTAATCACATTCCTCTTATTCATATATTTTAGAAACCAAACAGTCCCCATCTTTTTGATCTCCTTCATACAGAAGTTTTTTCTTTATTTCTAATCATTCTTGTTGCCCCCCTCTTGTCCCCCATCTATTTCTTCAATATGTATTTTTGGATAGCGTGATGAGAAGTGAATACAGTATTTCAGGTGAGGGCATACTACTAATTCACATAATTGGTGTATATAGATCAAATTATTCATTCCAGTGTGCTTTACCTTGCATTTGTCACCACTGAATTTCATCTGTCATTGTGTTGCCCATTAACCTAGCTTTGTTAGGTATATCTGAAGTTTTTCTACCATTGTCTACTCACCCCCAAGAGCACTAAACACAGCTTCTGCACACTTGTGGGTCAGCCCTTAAACTGACCTCTGAATTTGTTACTTAGACTGTAACTGTGAATTGTTTAACAAGATTTTTCTTCAGTTCCTTTTCAAAAAGAGTAAAACATGATACTGATATAATTAGAATGAGTGTCTCTGCCCCAAAGCAATGTTTGCCTGATTCCTGTGGGCCAGAAGCAATGTCTTTATATGGCTCTGGAAATCTTTTTTTTTTAAATTAAAACAAAATAATCCAGCTCAGAGTTGGATTACCAGGCTCAGAAATTCTGACTAAACAGATGGAGCAGTGATCCCAGATGAGATTACTGCCTTCAATAACAATATTTTATGTACAAACCTGCTATCCATGCTGTTGATATTTATACCCATCTGTTTGGAGGGCATCTTGCCCATTCATAAATTGGTTAGATTCTTCTTGTTTTAGGGTGTGTCAGGCAGCCTCTACTTCATAGTCAGGGTATGTAGACAAGAGGATGCAAATTCCATGCTCACGCAAACCAGAACCTGGAGTCTTTTTTCTAAGGTTACAGCTGGAATTATATAGACTGTGAGCTTGTGAGAGATCCATCCCCATCATGAGATTTTGGGCTTGAGTGTGTTCTAAGAGTATGATCAATTGAGTCCTCCTAAGGTCATCTGTGCAAAGAGAACTTTCCATTTGCTAAGCCTCCAAGGTCTAAAATAAATGCTTGTTAAACAATCTCTGCAGCCTTGGAGACTGTTAAAGATTATGCTTGGGGGATGTATTGATTACAGTGAACTGAATTTTCTGCAGAATAGTGACTTTACTGTCTGGTGATGAGAACAGGGAGTCAGGAGACTTGGGTCCTATTTGAAGTTCTATCATGGACTATGTCCCTGGGCAAGTCACTTGGGCCAAAATTTTTAAATGTGAGTGCCTAAAGTCAGGCACCTAAATTACTTTTTAGTTAGTAAGTAGCCTGATTTTCAGAGGCTAGTCCATATGGATTTTCATCCATAGTCCAATTGACTGCTTGGTACTTCTGAACATCAGATTTAAAATTCAGATTGGTCATCACCCACTTTTTTAAAGTCATAGATGAAAAGTGCTATAGTCATAGATGAAAAGCAACCAGCGCCCAGGTGGGCTGTCCATCAGCACTGACATCTAAGGGAGTTTTAAATTTTATTTTGATGGAACTGGGGCCCTGATTCAGCAAGGCGCTTAAACTTTGGAAAGCAGCATGATCTCATGGACAGAGCCTTGGATTGGGAGTCATGAGGCTTGGCTTTGATTCCCACCTTCAGCCACTGACCTGCTGTGTGACCTTGGGCATACCACTTCATCTTTCTGTGCCTCTGGTTCTCCTCCCAACTCCTTTTACCTCTTCTCTGTTTCGACTGTAAACTCTTCAGGGCACAGACTATCTGTCACAGTAGAGTCCTATTCTCAGGTCTCTAAATGCTACTATAATATAAATAATAAAATAGATTTAAAGGGGAGCCCCTGACTTGGGGCCTATATCAGATCTTTCCACGTATACTAAGCTCCAGTCATTTCTCTGACCAGTTAAAATGTAATAAGCATTTTATAATAACTTAAATACTAAAGATGCTGCTCCCAGTAGGACTACTCTGATAAATGCTTAAGATAATAGTGATCCAGAAACACAGGCCTCATCTACTGAGACCAATCTAATATTTCCAAGCTGTGTTTCAGAAGGAATGTGTACAAAAGTCTATTTTATACTTGCGGTGGTTTTGTTGTTGTTTTTGGTTGTGATTTTTTTTGTTTTCTTGGGAGGAGTTTTTTGGTGTGTCGGGGGGGGGTGGAAGTTGAGCCCATCATCTTCTCTGGCGTACACAGAGGAAATGCACGATGTGAAACTAAAGGTACACTTTTTTACAGAGTAATGAAATTCACTTCCAAGGTTGCAGATATCCTGTTTTTCCATTAAAATTTAATGAATAGCTAATACGACTTATAAATATTAAACCTTGAACTCCAATTTTTTCTGCTTTTTTGCCAAATTCCTGCTCTTTCTCCAAACAGAAAAACAAATAGTAAGTTACTGTAAGAACAGAAGTGAATTAAAATGAAAAACTAAGACACCAAGATTAAAGCCCATTTTAATCAATGGAAAGATTTTGGATTAGGCCTTTAGGGTATGTCTACACTGTAATTTAAAACTGTTTTGTTTACAATATTCTTTTCCACCACCCTTATACATTAAACAGCCTTACGCCTCCAGTCTTAGAGAGCCGTCAGCAGGCAGGGGGATGGGTTACACACTCTGCTTCCCGCCTTCTCACTTCCTTCCTGTGCCTTTTGTACCATCTGCTTCATGGCCTAATTAGCTTCTTGGTTCTCCTCAGCCCATGGGCGCCGACTCTGTGGGTACTCCAGGGCTGGAGCACCCAGGTTAAAAAAATTAGCGGGTGCTGAAGCAATAGAGCTGCAGCCCCTGCCAGGGATCAGTAGTTCCTGGGCAGCCCCACTCCCACCGATCAGCTAGTAGACGGCTGCATTAATCGTCTACGAGCTGCTCAACTTTTGTAGCCCCTGGGCTTGCTGCTCCACTGCTCCAGCCAGGGTTAGGGGTGGGTGAGGGGAGAGCACAGGGCTTCCTCTACTCAGCAGAAGCCCAGCCTGATCAGCAGTGTTGGGACCCTGCTCACCTGGGTCGCCTCACCTCCTGCCTTGATCTCCTGGGCAAGCTCCAGCTCCCAGCCAGCTCCAACTGCAAGCAGCACTAGGTGAATCCTGTTTCAGGCAGAGGAAGCCCGGCTGGAGGGGGCGGGGAGGTGCTGTAGTCTCAGGAGAGGGGGAGGAGAGTCCACCATGGGCACAGTTTGGAGGTTGGGGGGCATGCAGAGTCACCGCCACTGCCTTCCCCCATTTCTGTCAGTGCCGAGCTGCTCTGCTCTGTCTAGGTGGGGAAGTGTCTGTCCTCAGGGGTGCTATTTAGGGGAGGAATGGGGTGGGGCGCTGTCCTGGCCCCTTAGGATAGTAAAAAGCTGGGGGCAAATTTCTCTCTCTCATCCCTCCCTTGCACCCATGCATTCTTTATCCAAAATACTCATTTGGCACTGAAGTTAAATATGTGTTAACAAAATCAGACTGTGATCTTGCATATAAAGCAGGCCGTGTGAGGTATCAGGGGAAAAGTGATGATCTGCTGAAAGCCATTTCTCTATCCATATTATGTGTATCATTCATACATACGAAGTTATGAGAATTGTGTTGTGTGGTGGTCACTAAAGCATGCTGTGAGTTGGGGAATCAGCCAGGTATTAGCTCCCCAGAGGCAACAGCAAGGAAAGTAACCAGCTCGTCTTGAGCAATGAGAGATGGCATATTCCTCAGGTACAGTGCTGGGAGCCCGGGGGGATTCGGCTGATGCCTATGTCTGTGTGATTCATGAGTGGCTCTGGGAACATTCATGCAATCTAGCTGGGTGTTGGGTCTCCAAAGGCGGTTGTGCTGAACGATAACAGCGCCTGGAGGGGTTTGCTGCTTGTCACTAGCAAGGCATTGTGAGAGACAGCCCAGGCTGGAGAGAGTTCAGGGGGGTACAGTGATCCCACAGTCCCAGGCTGCACCCCAGGGATCCTGTCACACAGACAAAACAGAGTTTTTTCAAAATGTGATTTAAAATGCTTTCCCCTCTCCATTGCTCAATTTTCTGTCTCTTGACTTGTGATGTTATCATTTCACTAGTTTTCCTGTTATCAAAGGCTTTGTCAGGACTACAATTTGTCCCTCTGTTGTAATTGATTGCCAATTGCTTGTGTGATAAATGAAAAGCGGGACGGGGGGGGGGGAGAGCTCCCTTTTATGGACACCCAGCCAGCCAGTAGCTATAAAATCCCTCTTAGTAGCTATTCTCTAATTGCTCTACCTATAAAGGGTTAAAAAGTCTCCCTGCTATGCACAGGTAAAAGGAAGTAAGTGGGCACCTGGCCAAAAAAGCTAATGGGAAGACTAGAACTTTTAAAAATTTAAACAAAGATTCCCCTTTGGTCTGTGTGTTGTTTTTCTCCCAGGGAGAGGCAGACAGGACAGAGCTATGCTGTAAGAGCTTGGGCCAGCTATGAAAAAATCATCAGTATCATACCCAGAAACTACTTATTTAAAACCCTAGATATCTAAGTAGATCAGGAAATGTCTAGGAAGACGCGATGAGGTTTATTCCTTGTATTTCATTATGGCTTGTGGATTCCCCTGTGCTAACCCTGGTGCTTTTGTTTTGCTTGTAACCTTGAAGCTGGACCTCAAGAAACCTATTCTTGATGCTTAATCCTTGCAGTTGCTTTTTTTTTTTTAAATCTAGCAAAAGCCTGAGTTCCCAGATGTATTTTCTTTCTTTTTTTTATTAATAAAATTTACCTTTTTTAAGAACAGAATTGGATTTTTGTGTTTTAAGATTTTTGTTTAATTAGCTGGCGGCACTCCTGTACTGCAGAGGGCTGTGCAGAGCCCCTTCCTTTACACTAGCTCCCTGAAGTAGATACAAAGTCTGGAGCTCCCTGCTATTCCTCTTGTTGCCTCCAGCTGGTAGATGTGCTCCTCACAGCCCATCAGTTACCATCCTCTTTTCTTCCCATGGCCCTTCCAGCCCTACTGGGAATGGTGGGGTCAGGAGGAGGGCAGAGCTAGTAGCTAAAGTGGCAGATCATTCCCCTCCCACGGGTTCCCTCCAATCATGCCCCCTCACTAACACCTCTTCCTCAAGAAACAAGGGAAATTAACTGCCCAAAAACATGGTTAGTGCAGGTCTTGTTTACACCACAGTGCCTTTGCTAGTATAGCTATGCCAGCTAGACTCAACCCTGCTTAGTACCCTCTACAACTCAAGAAGTGTGTTTCAGATTCTTGCTGGCACTGCCAGTCTGAGGTGCCTTCTATAGCTTGTCAGATTGGGTTTATATCTGCTGGTGAACCACAGAGCCACTCATTAGATTGCCTCCCAGACTGGTGAACCACCTGTGGTTCATTAATTGTATACTAGTGTAACTCCACTGATTTCATTGGGGTTGCTCCTGATTTACACTGCTACAAGTGAGGAGAGAATCAGGCATAGGCACCAACTCTGTGGGTGCTCCAGCACTCAAGCACTCCTGAAAAAAAATAGTGGGGGTGGTCAACACACAACAGCCACAGCTGCTCAGCTGGGCTGCCGTTCAGCTGTTCGGCAGCTGGCACGGGGCCTCGGGGGTGAGGGCAGAGCAGGGACAGAAAGAGGTGGAGTGAGGGCGGGGCCTCGAGGGAGGGGGTTGAGTGGGGCAGAGCCTTTGGGCAGAGTGGGGGTGGAGCGCCCACAGGAAAAAATAAAAGTCAGTGCCTATACCTCAGCCCATCAATTAAACACAGCTCTTGTTCATGAGAGCTACTCTAGAGTTATTCATTAGGGTTCACTGCTTGTGGAGCACCTAGTTCTGGAACTCACAAGGGGAGAGGCAATTCTAGTTTTAGTCCTGAGTGGAACACAGGATCTGGTCCAAGAGGTGAATATAGCTGAACTGCTCAGTCATAGCAACCATAACATAATTAAATTTAACATCCTTGTTGGGGGGGAGGGGAAATGCCAAAGAAGCCCACTACAGTAGCATTTAACTTCAGAAAGGTGAATTACACAAAAATGAGGAAGCTAGTTAAGTAGAAATTAAATGGAATTGTCACAAGACTGAAATGCCTGCAAGCTGCATAAAAGCTTTTAAAAAAATACCTATATAGAGGCTCAAATTGAATGTATACCACCAAATTAAAAAACTAGTAAGAGGCCCAAATAATGCCACCGTGGCTAAGCAACAGAGTAAGAGATGATTGGAAGCAAAAAGGCTTCCTTTAAAAATTGGAAATCAGACACATAGATAAACACGATTTGTTGGGGAAGAGTCAACAAAGCTGTTGTAAAGGGAAATCATGCCTCACTAATCTATTAGAATTCTTTGAAGGGGGTCAATACACATGTGGACAAGGATGATCCATTGCATATAGTGTACTTGGACTTTCAGAAAGTGCTTGACAATATCCCTCATCAAAGCCTTTTAAGCAAGTTAAGCAGACATGGGATAAAAAGGAAGGTCCTATCATGGTTCAAGTAACTAGTTAAAAAAGACAGGAAACAAAGGGTAGGAATAAATAGTTTGTTTTAAGAATGGAGAGAGGTAAATAACAACATTCCCCATGGAACTGTACAGGAACCAGTGCTGTTCAACATTTTCATAAATGATCTGGAAAAAGGGGCAAACAGTGAGGTGTTAAAGTTTGCAGATGATACAAAATTACGCAAGATAGTTAAGTCCAAAGCAGACTGCAAAGAGTTACAAAGGCATCTCACAAAACTGGATGATTGGGCAACCAAATGGCAGATAAAATTCAATTGATAAATGCAAAGTAATGCACATTGGAAAACATAATCCCAACTATACATACAATATGATGGGGTCTACATTAGCTGTTACCACTCAAGAAAGTGATCTTGGAGTCATTGTATATAGTTATCTGAAAATATCCGCTCAATATGCAGTGGAAGTCAATAAAGCGAACAGAATGTGAAGAACTATTAGGAAAGGGATAGATAATAAGACAGAAACATTATAATCATACTATATAAATCCATGGTATGCCCACACCTTGAATATTGCATGCAGTTCTGGTTGCCCCCTGTCAGAAAAGGCATATTGGAAATGAAAAGGTACAGAGAAGGGCAACAAAAATTACTAAGGGTATGGAACAATTTCCATATGATGAGAGATTGAAAAGACTGGGACTATTCAGCTTGGAAAGGAGATGATTTAGGAAGAATATGATAGAGAGCTATAAAATCCTGTTATTTACCTCTTCACATAACACAAGAACTGGGAGTCACCCAATGAAATTAATAGGCAGCAGATTTAAAACAAAAGGAAATACATCTCACAACACACAGTCAACCCATTGAACTCATAGCCAGGGGATGTTGTGAAGGCTCAAAGGATAACTGGGTTCAAAAAAGAATTAGATAAGTTCATGGAGGATAGGTCCATCAGTGTCTATTAGCCAAGATAGTCAGGGATGGAACCCCATGCTCTGGGTGTCCCTAGCCTCTGACTGCCAGATGCTGGGGCTGGATGACAAGGGAAGGTTCACTTGATAAATTGCCCTATTCTGTTCAGTCCCACTAAAGCATCTAGCACTGTCCATTGTCAGAAGACAGGATACTGGGCTAGATGGACCAGTATGGCCATTCTTATGTGCTTATGACCACAGTGCTGGCTCAGTGTTGTTACCCAGCTTCCCCGTGGCCAGTCCCCTTTTGCTGTCCTACTGGCTGGTTATCTCCCTGGCTGCTGCTTCTGCCTGGGGGCCCTGCTGGCCTGCCCTCTGGAGGGGAGCGAGTGACCCCACTGCTGCCATCTTCTGTGTCGTCTCTCTGGTTGCTGCTGCTGCTGCCTGGGTGCCTGCTGCTGCCCTTGAGGAGGAGGAAGAGGAGGACCCCTGCTGGGGGAGCATGTAGGGCTGCTGCAGGACACTGTGGAGGCGGTTTGTTGCTGGACTGAGTGACTCTTTCGTCCTTGGTCCTGTGGCGGTGGTAGTTACCATAGGCGCTGACTTCTACTGGCGCTGGTGAGTGCTCGACCCCACTCTGCTCCTGGCCGCACCCCGACTCCACCCCTGCCCTGCCCCCTCCCGCCCCCATTCCAACCCCTTCCCCAAAGTTCCTGCCCCATCTCTGCCCCCTCCCTGCCCCTATTCCTACTCCTTCCCCAAATCCCCGCCCCAGCGCCGCCTCTTCTCCGCCTCCCCCTGTGAGCGCACCACGTTCCCGCTCCTCCCCCCTCCCTCCCAGAGCTTGCTACAGCTGTTGGGCAGCGGCAAGCGCTGGCAGGTAGGCGGAGGAGCGGGGATGCGGCACGCTCAGGGGAGGAGGCAGAGGAGGAGGTGAGGTGGGGCAGGGAGGGGAGCTTGGCTGCCTGTGGGTGCAGAGCATCCACTAATTTTTCCCCGTGGGTGCTCCAGCCCTGGAGCACCCATAGAGTCGGCACCTATGGTAGTTACTGCTGTTGTGGGGAGCAGGGGGAGCAGCATGGAGCCCTCCCCTAGTCCATCTGCCCCCCACCACCACTGCCACTCCCTCCACTAACCCCACCTACTACCTGACTCCACTCTTCACCCCTCACCTCAGCCGCTTGCCTCGCCCTTCTTCACCATCTGGGACTGCTGGAGCAGCAAGCAAAGACTGTGTAATGCAAGCTCTCGTGGGTGCATGTGCCTTCCTCTCTCCTTGGACTTGCCCTCCCTTCCACTGCTGCATTTGATGAGTGGCTCCCCCCACCCTCTGCTTTGCCCACTGGCCTTCCTGCAGTTTGCCCCCCTTCCCTTGCTGCCTGCCCTGTCTGCCCCTTGTTGCCATTTTGTTTTCCTTCCCCCAACTTCTGCCTTGGCTCCTTAGGGGTTTCTGTTAATTTGCCTGTTCCCACCCTCGAATGTTTTTTAGGTTGCCTGCCCGCCCTAGCCCTTGCAGTTCATCCCTGTGCTTTTCCTGGCCCACTCCCAGCCTGCTTCCAGCCCGTTCCGTTTTTCCCCTTACCTTCCTCTGCTCCCCCCTCGCCCAGCCCACTTGTTTCATGTGCCCATGTCCCCTCCCTAAGCACTTGTCACCCTTCCCCTTTTATGTTGCCCCCCTTTGTTCACTGCACCCCCCTATGATATTGTAGTCCATCCTCTCCCCAGTGCAGCCAGAGGAGCTGGTATTTTCACCACACGCTGGTGATCGCAGCCACCCCACTTCCCTGTCTTGATTGACATTCCTATGCCCCCCCCCTTATTGGCACCCTCCTCCCCTACCTGCAGCCTAGCAGGGAGTGGTGGTTGGCTTTTTCCCTTCCCCCTGCCACTTCCTTCTCCCCCTCCCTCCCTGCTAGTTCCTATCCCTTCCAAGAAAGGTGGGGGAGACCATGGGTGGGACTCCTCGGATTGACCTGCTGCACCCCCTCTGCCTACTCCCCGTCTATCCCTGCGGCTACCCTTTGGACCACCATCACCACCAGTTCATCTGCTACAGCCTCCCCTGGGGTGCCGGTGGTGATGGCACAGGTACAGACTCCGGTGCTGCCATGGCTCCCTCTCCTCCAATTTGGGGGGAGCCCCCTCAGCTGGTAAAAAGGGCCAGGGTAAGGAAAAGGGCAAGAGCCCAGCCCGGAAGGCAAAGCCTCCTGTGGTAGTGGCTGTTTCCCTGGCCGTGGCCCCGTGATCAGCTGCAGCCACCTATACCCCTTCCCCTGCTGTTCCTTCCACCAGCTCTGGGGGCACACCTCCCTGGGCTCCTAGAGCATACGCCCAGGTGCCTGCAGCCCTTCACTCACTGCTGTGTCACCTGCCCCAACCCCTGCCTCTACTTCCAGCCCTGGCAACCAGGGCCCTCCTTTCCCACCCTGCTCGGTGCCTCCTGGTGCCCGCCTCGCCCCATATAGAGTCCCACGTGTGTGTGTGTTGGTGCAGATGGTGGGGCCCACGGCCATGGTGGCAGCCTCTAAGTTGTACAGGAAGGTCGTCTTCTTCCTGGCATTGGAGGCCGCCGCCCAGGAGGCGGTGGAGAAGGGCCTGGTAGTGGGAGGCATGTATGTCCCTGTGACAAGCGGGGCCTTTCTGGTCAAGCTGGGGCACCCCTGCCAGTCCAGTATTGGGGTGGCCCACTCCACTGCTGAGTCATGGGCTTCCCCATTAAGCGGGTGATCTCTGCCAAGTGTGACCCAACCCCCAGATGGGGTCACCTAAACAGGTGGTCCATGTATTCTGAGCAGAAAAACAATCAAACAGTCTGTGGGATTAGCCACCCTAGTCAGGGTGAAGCAGCAAGCAGGCTGCAGCCCCTGGGCAGGGCAAAGTAAGTAAGTAATCTCTATAGCCTGGCAGCCTCATGGCTGGGGCAGCAAACAATCAAACCATCTGGTGAATTAGCCCCCTGGCCAGGGCAAAGCAGCAAGCAGGCTGCAACCCTGGGGCAGGGCAAGGGAAGCAAACAATTAGTCTATAGACCTCACCTCTCTTGTGACTGGGGCATAGTTTAGGCAGCTTCCTCAATGGGTGGCAGCTCAGCTTCCATAGCGGTCTCCATGGCAGGCGGGTCATCTGGCAGGTAGTCCGTGTCCCCAGGCTTTACAGCCAGCGGTGCTACAGGTATCCTTGCAGGAGCCAGCAGTGTGCTCCCTTCCTCCTTCATCCATCCCCACCCCCCTGACTGGCCTGGGCTGCCTCTTTTTATCTGAGTTCTCCACTTGGAGCATATGCAGCAGGGAAGAGGTGGTGTGGCCTCCTGGGCCCACAATGATTGGTCTGCCCCTGGCAGCCCAGTATGGGGCTGGTACACCCCATCACAGTCCCCCTGGAGCCCTTGGGGGACCTAGGCGAATGGGTGGTCCTCAGCCTGGACCTTGTCGCTGTCTGGCCAAATCCTTGGGGAGCGGGGTCCTCCCCCTGTCGTGCAGGCAAGCTGTGCTCACCTTGCTACCAAAGAATGGGGACTTCCGCGACCTTAGGAATTGCTGTCCTGTCTCACTCCTCAGCACAGATTATAAGGTAATAGCAAAGGTCATCTTGCTGTAGCTGGGGTCCATGCTGGCGGATGTGGTCCACCCCAACCAGACCTACACCATTCCGTCCCATAACCTCTTTGACAACCTTTATTTGGTCCCAGACCTCCTCAAACTCAGGTGTAGGGATGGTCTGTCATTCACCCTCCTGCCCCTGAACCAGGAGAAGGTGTTCGACAGGGAGGACCATGGGTATCTCCTGGGCACTCTGCGGGCATTCAGCTTTACGCCCCAGTTTGTGGCCTTTCTCCAGGTGCTGTCCACTTCTGTGGAGTGTTTGGTCAAGCTCAACTGGATCCTGACTGAACCTGTCATCTTCGGGCGAGGAGTGTGCCAAGGTTGTCCGCTGTCAGGCCAGATGTATACTCTGACCATTGAGTCATTCCTCCCTCTCCTCGATATGAGGTTGATGGGATTGGTGTTCTGTGAGCCAGAGTTCCAGGTGGTCCTGTCAGCTCCTCGTGGTCCAGGACCCAGGCAACCTGGTGCGGGTTTAGGCCTGACCTGAAAGCTGGTTTTGGCAACCAGGTCCATGGCAGCCACCAAGGGTGCATATCTTCTAGCTTGGTATGCAGGTGGTGGAGCCCCCCTCGGTGCACCAGAGGTTGGTCCTGGAAGGAACCACCAGAATCTGAGACCTCCTGGACTACGATTGGGGACACTGAGGGGATCCCCTGGCACTCCTCCCCTTAGGATGGGGGAGGGGCCTTCAGACCTGGGTGGGCTTATGCCTGCCTACCTCCCAGATCTCAAGCAGGGAGCTGTCAAAGAAGGCTAAAATGGTTCTGTCCCCTAGCTGGTTGAAACAATAACTGGCATGTAAAATGCACAGTGCTCTCTCAGTAACTCTGTATCCTGGTGACAAACACTGCTCCTTGTCAATGAGTAAATGTGACATGCTGAATGACAGGAAAATGCTACTCAACCATAAACAGTACCCAAAACTGTATTACATCCTTAATTATATTTTAATTACACAGAGGGAGACAGTTTATTTACAGCAGGGTTTCATGGCATAAAAAGTAATACTGGTTTTTTTATTATTATTATTAGCGAAATAGTTGGAGCAGCAAGTTCAAATTTCCCTTGGGGCCCCGAGAAACTAAATACAATAGTTCTATTAATTTCTAATTGACAGATGAGCTGCTATGCTTGGCTGAAATAGATTTCATTTTGCCTAGCTGAACTGGATTAATAACCCCAAAGTGCCCTGTGTAATGTGTATTATGATGAAGGGGGCAAGTTGTGCTATACAGATAAAATGCTATTCTCAAAACTCCATACATTATACAGTACACACTATAGGTATAAGTCAGGCCCTGAGAATACTGCAGTTGATTATGCTTCTGATATTATCTTAACCTCCTTCTTGCTCCAAGTTACACTGCACAAATTTCCCTCTCTGACCCCCCAATACATTCCTAGCTTTCATGAGCTTTGTTTTTCTGTTATTAAATTACTAAAGGAATGGAACAAAAGAACTAAAACAAATTACAAAATATACAGCTGTGCTAGCAATTGGAGCTGCCTGAACTGTATTTCTCTTAGCCTTATTTCTCCTTGTCATACTTCAGCAAATAAATCCTGTTCTCCTGTTCTCAATGGAACAATTTAAGTGTTAACCCAGAGTAATGAAAATGAAAAAAAGGCAAGCACATAGAATTGTGAATAGAAAAGGACATACTTGTACAAAACACCTACGCAGTGATGTAGGTGCGAATAAGGATTTTATAATATAGAACATCTCTCAATTAGCTCTGAATTACATTGCATGCATTTGATTCAATTGCCTTTTGTATATTGATCCTGTGCTATTGTATTAACTGTCTTTTTCTGTATGACAAAATGCATGGTAAAAAATAATGATAGGAAGATGAATTTTGGGACACAAGCCCCAACTGCTATGCTGCTTTATAAACTCTTTCTCAGCAAACAAGAAAGACACACTATTGTATCATCCACAAATCTCATATTCAACAATAAGGTTACCTAAGTAATAAACAACTCTCTGTCCAAAATGTAGAGTTACTTCCCCCTTTACAAACTAGCCTTAACTCTTGAGTAATTGCCTAATTTCCAGGTACGTAGTTCCCTGGTGTGATCTAGCCTCCTAGAGTCCAGAGAAGCCACTGAGGGGATGCTACACAAGAGAGAAAGGAGTATTTCCGGCTATGAGGAGCCAGGAAGGCAGTAGCAGATAACCAGCTTGCCAAGGGAAAGGGGTATTCTGGCACTTTTGTAAGAAAAGCCAGGAATACATAAGAAAATGGAATGGCTTTTTCTGTTCATGAGATGCAAAGGGAGAAGCAAGAGGTATTGAGAGAAATGCATATTGGAAGGTAAAAAAGTAAGGTAAGGAGAAAGAGAGAGAGAGGAGTGTGTGTTGGGGAGAGATAGTGACAAATATTGTCTCATTGGGCATGTCTACACTTACCTCCGGAGTGATCGATCCAGCAGGGGTCAATTTATCGTGTCTAGTGAAGACACGATAAATCGACCACCAAGCACTCTTCTGTCGACTTCAGTACTCCACCAGAGCGAGAAGCGTAGGTGAGTCAATGGGGGAGCATCAGCAGTCGATCTACCGCAGTGAAGACACTGCGGTAAGTAGCTCTAAGTACATCGACTTCAGTTACGCTACTTTCGTAGCTGAAGTTGTATAATTTCACCCAACTCAGCTCACCCCACCCCCCAGTGTAGACCAGACCATTGTTTCCTTATACTTCCCCATCTGTCTCTTGGTATTAATCAGTTGTCTCTTGTTTTAAGTTTAGATGGTAAACTCTGTTGTAATAATTTGGCCTACAAATTTATCCTAATTGTGAGCTCAATTGTAAAAGTATGTGAAAGTTCATAAAATCTCACAATAACCTGTAATGACAAATACTGATGGGAAAAGGTATGCAATGGAGACAGAAACACTGAATTAGTCTAAACAAAAAGGTGTTCTGACATAACTCAAGGACTGTGTTAAGATCGTGCCTGGTAAACAAGAAAAGTGTGGCACCAGAAATCAGTGAACCAAAATTCGTGTGTCAGGAACTAGGCCTAATTGTTGGACAAATGAATGAGGAGATGGATTATTCTTCCCCTCATTCCATTTGCGGTCCTTAAATAAAGAGACTTTGGGGGAAACACCTGGGTACTGGAGCAAGCTGCACCATAATGGCTGCCACACACAATTGTCTCCTGGGATTCTGAACTTTCTTCATCTTGATCCCAAGAAATGTCCTAACCAGATCAGACCAGAGAGAAGGACCCAGATTATACTGCCAGCTCCCGTGGCTGAATCCCGAACATTACCTCAAATGTCAGACTTTCTCTCTCTGTGTCTCTTTGAATGTCCCCCAGAGGATTATGGGAATGTTTGGGAATGAACCCAAGACTAGGCATGCTTTAGGGCTGCCAACCCTCCAGGATTGTCCTGGAGTCTCCAGGCATTAAAGGTTATGTCATGTGATGAACCTCCAGGAATAGGTCCAATCAAAGCTGGCAAACCTAGTGTGCTTTGCAATTCCCTCTGTTTTCCTTTCTGTTGGGGAAATAAGATGGGGGGTTGTGTGTATGTTTTAGTTTGGTGGTTGTTGTGGGTTTAATTTCCTTCTCTTACTTTAGAAAGCTTTGGTTTGCCCTATGGGTGGCATGGCCAGCCCAGAGGGACAGAGACCTCACTTTGTTATGGATTCTGAGGGATTAAACTGGGGCCATGGGTTGCCGATTTTGCCTCCAGACACTGTCTCTATGTAATGTGTGTTCAAGCTGTGGGGAAGGTGACTGGGTTAAAAAATGTGAGGTCTGCCTCTCATATGGTATAGTGTTTGTGAGCACACTTAGCCTTGTGAGCAGGCAGTTGTGGAGAAGATTGTTGTTGTGGGGTGTTTTTGTCTCGGTTGTGCCCCTCTCAACACCTGCTGTTAAAGTCATCATCTCTAATGTTCCTCCTTGCATAGGAAATGAGCAGCAGGCTAGACACCTGGTGAGTTCTGGTAAGCTCCCCAGACCACCTGTAAAGCCCCACAGGTTCGGCATGCCTTGTCCTTTCATAGGCAGTTTTATCTGATATTAAACACTGCTTCTGAAGTTCTAAAAGTTTCCCTGAAGTATAGGACTGGGGACTATGACTATATTGTGCTTGTTGCCACCGAGGACATGGCCTGTTTTTGTTGTGGGAGTCTGACACATCTGGTTAATCAGTTCCTTGAGAAGAGGCAGGCTTCCCCTGGGAATGGTGACCCTGTCCTGGGAGTGAGGGGTTTCTGAGAGTAAAGCACTGGGTGGGGTGGCTGTGGCTGAGTCTGGGTACCAGCAGGCTCCAGATGTCTCTGAGATGTTGGTTCTGGGGTGTTAGTGCCCCCTTAGCAACCTGGGGGAGATGGTATTGCTGGTTCTCTGGCTCCTGACTCAGTTGCCTCTCGGCCTGAGCCTGATTGCAAATTGAGACTGAGCCTGTTGCTATGGAATTGGCGGCCCTGGCTGAGGATTCTGATATGCTGGCAAAGTCCCAAAGCAAAAAGCAGCTGTTGAAGGCAAAGGGGGCTCCAGTTTCAGAGGGTGCAGTGAAGCTGGCTAGTTTGGTCAGGGCAGCTGGGAAGCATGCTGTTGAGGGTGCTGCTGATGGTGGTTCTTTGGTTGGGGGCATGGAGAATTCTTAGGGTGTAGTTTTGCCTCCTCGGTCCCAGCAGCCCCCCCACCCCCTCCACTAGTCTCTCTGAGGTTTCCCCCATCAAGCTTGGTAGTGATGCACATTCAGAGAGTGGGGGATGATGAACTCACAAATTCTTTGGGTCCTGAATTCCCTGAGTGGGCATACATCTTGGACACTATTGATAGGTTTCTGGGTGAGACAAAGGGGAAACGTGGAGTAGAGGTGACAGACTGGTTTCCTGACCTTAATCTGTTTTTGTTGTCTGCTCAGTATACTATGAGAAGTATCTCTGTATCTGAGTTTGTCAAAAAGAAGGGGTATGGGTAGAAAAAACTGATGATCAATGTGTGTGTCTCTTTGACCAGTGGAAATGTTGGGGATTAATGGAAAAGGAGAAGTAGTACTTTTGCATGAGGGTTTTTTGTGCGGGGGGGTTCTCTCTTTGTTTTTTTCTTATTTTTTTCTGATGAGTTCTGATCTGATGGATAATTTTGTGTGTTGCTGTCTGAATGCGAGTGGGTGCTGGAACATGAAAAAAATATATGGCTCTTTGAGCACTTGTCCCAGAAAAGGGTGGACATTTAATTTTTGCAAGAAACTCACACAGATGCAGGCAACCAAACTAACTGGCTTGCTCATTGGAGAGGGGAGGTTCTTTTGAGTCCTGGGTCCTCTGCAAGTGCAAGGGTTGCCATTCTCTTTGCGCACAGGGTGAAGCCTGATTCAGTAGCTGTGCAGGAAGTTGTTCCAGGCCATTTATTGATGGCTCAAGATACTTTTGAACAATATCACCTTTTTTAAAATTTATGTCTATGCTCCTACTATAGGAAAAGACAGGGTGTGATTTTGTGAACTTGGGTGCTCTTTAGACAAATTGCTTGACAAGTGATATTTTAATTTTGGGGGGTAATTTTAATTTAATTTAATGAGAGCTTGGATAACAATCATTTGGAACTACATACACTATCTGCTCATCAATTTGCAACTTTTTTACAGGCTTCAGACCTAACTGATGTATGGCGACATTTTCACCCTTATTAGTGTTCACCCTTATTTCACACCTCATTGGGTGCTAGGGTGAGCTCTTTCTCTGTGGCTCATTTGAAACATTTTTGTGTTTTTAATGATCATTTACCTCATTACCTGTCTAGTTGGGTTTTCCCTACTGGGATTTCAGATCATAGTTTGGGCTTATTTCTGTTTCTATCCAAGACTGTCTTCCATACTGGAATTTTAACATTCACCTTTGACAAGATATCTACTTTTGAGACTCTCAATTATTTTGGGAGAGCCTGGGTTGCCTCACAGGATGGGTAAAGTTAGGAAGTTCGCTGTCAGTGTTTTCTCAGACCTGTATGCCACAGAGCTTATGTAGCCCATCTGAGATTTGGCAGCTCCTTGAGGATGTTCCTAGGATCTCAATATTGGATGTGGACAGACCTGAACAGGACCTGATAGATAGATAGACTCATAGATATTAAGGTCAGAAATGACCATTATGATCATCTAGTCTGACCTCCTACAAATGCAGGCCACAGAATCTCACCCACCCACTCCTGCAATAAACCTCTCACCTATGTCTGAGCTATTAAAGTCCTCAAACCATGGTTTAAAGACTTCAAGGTGCAGAGAATCCTCCAGCAAGTGACCCATGCCCCATGCTAGAGAGGAAAGCAAAAAAACCCCAGGGCCTCTTCCAATCTGCCCTGGAGGAAAATTCCTTCCCGACCCCAAATATAGCAATCAGCTGAACCCTGAGGATGTGGGAAAGATTCACCAGCCAGATACCCAGGAAAGAATTCTCTGTAGTAACTCAGATTCCACCCCATCGAACATTCCATCACAGGCCATTGGGCCTATTTACCATGAATAGTTAAAGATCAATTAATTGTCAAAATCATGTTATCCCATCATACCATCTCCTCCATAAACTTATCGAGTTTAATGTTGAAGCCAGATAGGTCTTTTGCCCCCACTGCTTCCCTTGGAAGGCTATTCCAGAACTTCACGCCTCTGATGGTTAAAAATCTTCATCTAATTTCAAGTCTAAACTTCCCAATGGCCAGTTTATATCCATTTGTCCTTGTGTCCACAGTGGTACTGAACTTAATTAATTCCTCTCCCTCTCCGGTATTTATCCCTCTGATATAGTTATAGAGAGCAATCATATCTCCCCTCAACCTTCTTTTGATTAGGCTAAACAAGCCAAGCAACTTGAATCTTCTTCCTCGGATCATCCTAGTAGACCTTCTCTGTACCTGTTCCAGTTTGAATTCATTCTTCTTAAACATGGGAGACCAGAACTGCACACAGTATTCTGGGTGAGGTCTCACCAGTGCCTTCTAGAACGGTACTAACACCTCCTTATCTCTACTGGAAATACCTCACCTGATGCATCCCAAGACCTCATTAGCTTTTTTCATGGCCATAGCACATTGGTGGCTCATAGTCATCCTGTGGTCAACCAATACTCCAAGGTCCTTCTCCTCCTCCATTACTTCTAATTGATGCATCCCCAGCTTATAATTATTAATAATTATTATAGTTATAATTATAATTATAATTATTAATAGTTATTAATCCCTAAATGCATGACTTTACACTTCTCATTATTAAATTTCATCCTATTACTATTACTCCAGTTTACAAGGTCATCCAGATCTTCCTGTATGATATCCCGGTCCTTCTCTAAATTGGCAATACCTCCCAGATTCTGCCCTAAATGGCTTTGCTCCACGGAAGGCACTTGGTATTGATGATTTGCCTATTGAGTTTTATAAGACTTTTTTGACCCTTTTGGGGCCTGACTTGCTCCAGGTTTCTCAGGAAAGCATCAGAGACAAAATATTGCCACTCAGTTGTCATCAGGCAGTTCTTACCCTGTTGCCTAAGAAACGGGGGCTTGGAAACCTGTGTCCCTGCTTTGCTACGACTATAAACTTTTTTCAAAGGCCTTGGCAAATAGACTGAAAACTGTGATTGGTTCAGTCATGCACCCTAATCAAGCCTACTGCATTCCCAACAGGTCCATTCTTGATAACCTTTTCCTATTGCAGGATGCAATTTTGAACTGAAAAATGTTTAATTTGTACATTGGATTGATTTCCCTTGATCAAGAGAAGGTTTATGATCACGTAGATCATGGATATTTGTTTCACACTCTGTGCTTTTGGACTTGGGCCCAGGCTTGTCTCCTGCATTCAGTTACCGTATAATTAAATATAGTCTACTTAAGGTGTTTTGAGCACCCCTTTCCATTCCATAGGATCAGACAGGGTTGTTCCCTGTGGGGGCTATAGACAATAACTTGATGAACCTATGTTCATCCTTATAATATGATTGTGTGTGGTATCCAATGCAAAGTTTGTCATGTCAGGTGTCTTCAGAAAGCTCATGATGCACTGAACATTTTTGTTATAGTGATGTTATGGGCTGTAATTTCATGTATATAGTTATGAGGCTGAAAATGTGTCCTCGTGGCTTAAAACAAGCCCAGGAAAAAACTCTCCAAGAACAGAGGGGCAGTTCATACCTCATCAGGGCATGTATGGGACAAACCCAGACCAGTCTCACAGGAACAAAGGACACTGGCCTAGGCAGCAACAAAGGATCTGTTGGTCTCTCAAGTGAGTCACACACACCCCTTCCTTTGGTCAGTTTGGGACTATGATGAGGTAATGCTCATATGACCCTGAAGTGGGGGGCAAAGACAAGAGGGAAGAAGGAACATGATAAAAGGGAGAGACATTTGCCATGCTTTTCTCTCTCTCTTCCACCTCTATCTACAGACATCACCACCAGGTGACTGAAGTGCTCATCAAAGGGGAGAGCCTGGCTGAAGGGCAACCAGCCAGCCTGTAGTGAGAAGCATCTAAGTGATAAGATCAACTGAGAATGCATTTTGCTTTTATTTCATTTGACCAAATCTGACTTCTTGTGCTTTGACTTATAATCACTTAAAATCTATCTTTGTAGTTAATAAATTTGTTTGTTTATTCTACCTGAAGCAGTGCATTTGGTTTGAAACATGTCAGAGACTCCCCTTGGGATAACAAGCCTGGTACATGTCACTTTCTTTGTTAAATTGACTAATTCATATAAGCTTGCAGCGTCCAGCAGGCATAACTGGACACTGCAAGACGGAGGTTCCTAGGGTCGTGTCTGGGACTGGAGATATTGGCTAGTGTCATTCTGTTGCATAATCCAAGCAGTTTACGTGCCGGAGGCTGTGTGTGAATAGCCCAGGAGTGGGGGTTCTCAAAGCAAAGCAGGGTAAGGCTGGCTCCCAGAGTCAAAGATTGAGGTGACCTAGCATATCACCTAGCATATCACCAGGCCAGATAACACCAGGGGAATGTCATGGTGGTACTCTTCTAAGCTCTGCCCACAAAATTCACAAACTTCACCCACCAAGATGCCACTTGCAATGGACTGTGCAGATATTCAAAATGTGTTCATGTATCGTCTCCTGGCTCATTGGGCTTGGCACCCCCTCACTGGGCTCTCAATACACCCAGAGTCTCTACTGTCAACATTTAGGACTGGGTCTCCCACCAACATAGTGCTGTGCACACTACCACTTGTGCCAGGGAAGCTTATGTCACTTGGGGGGGGAGGAGTATTTTTTTCACACCCTGAGTGACATACGTTTTGCCAGCATAAGTGCTAGTGTAGACATGGCCTAACAACTATTATCCCTTCAGAATTCCAACAGGAGCAATAGGAGGCAATGGCAGATAACGTAGCATTGCCCTCTTGCTCCCCAGTCCATCTGAGGACTGCCTGGTATTTTCCTCCCAAATGCTGACTCCTGAAATAGTAAAAAATTAATTCTAGTACTTAGCAGGAGGCAAATAAAAAGAACCCCAAATCTATTATTTTTACATAATCCCATTACTTTAAAGCCAATCTCATGATTTTTGAACATTTGGGGGTGACAATACTGTTACCGTCACCTCTTCATTTAAGTCCATCTATGATCACTGCCATGTCACTTGCACATGCTAGCCTTGCCATAGATTGTATAAAGCCCCAGCTGTACACTCAAAGCTGAGCCATCCCATTCTCAAAGTTGTTTTCACTTTTCATCTTTATTATGCTATTTTCTGAAATGTACATTTGTATGGCTATATCCAGAGGAATAGTAAAAGGGACACTAAAAATTAAAATAGACAGACCAGAAGTTTAGCATTCACTGTTGTCTCCCAAGCAAGCTTGATAAAATGAAGAAATACATTGGATTTTGGAATGCATCCTTTAAAAACATATGATTCTCACTCTTAATGAGCAGTCAGAAAGAACTTACATGAACTACACAAAGATTAGCATTTAAAAAGTCAACATTCAGCAACAGTGACCACACCATGGTGTGTAAATTATCACAATATTTCCTTTTAGTAAGAACAGAAGATTATTGTGATCAACATGGGTAAAAGTTCACTTTTAAAATCTACTGATACAGCTCTTCAATTTAAAAATAGAAAAAGCAGACCCCAAGTTTAGCTAAAAGCCCTCTTCACTTCTGCTTCTTAAAGGTCTGACTACCTTCACAAGACATGGCTTTCTTGCCCCTTCTCTTTTCACTCCAAAATTTATCTTTCAGTTTTGAAAGCACCTATAAGAGAAAGGGATATCATTTTCCAGGTCACATCCATGTAAAACAACAAGAAATGGAGAAATCAGGTTGGGAAACCAGTTATTACCCTCTCATATCATTCTATTCAGGTCAGCAGCATAAAGATATTTCAGGCTGAGTCACAGTGGTGTTTGTCTGTGTTATACTATTATTCTCAAACTAAAGTGGAGATAGCCAGAAAATAATTGTGTTTCATAATTATCAAAGACGAATAGCTGCTGTAGCCTCTGCAATGTCATTTCTTACCTGTAGAGGTAGGCCACAACTGAAAATTCAAATTCAGCTCCTTTGAATTTTGGTGTGAATATTTGGATTTGAATCTATGGAATGGTACCTATGCCTACAGACTTGCTACAGGGTATGTCTACGCTATGAAATTAGGTCGAATTTATAGAAGTCTTTTTTTAGAAATCGTTTTTATATATTCGAGTGTGTGTGTCCCCACACAAAATGCTCTAAGTGCATTAAGTACATTAACTCGGCGGAGTGCTTCCACAGTACCAAGGCTAGCGTCGACTTCCGGAGTGTTGCACTGTGGGTAGCTATCCCATTGTTCCCGCAGTCTCTGCTGCCCATTGGAATTCTGGGTTGAGATCCCAATGCCTGATGGGGCAAAAAACATTGTCTGGGTACATGTCGTCAGCCCCCCCCCCTCCCCCCGTGAAAGCAACAGCAGACAATCGTTTCGTGCCTTTTTTCCTGAGTTACCTGTGCAGACACCATACCACGGCAAGCATGGCGCCCGCTCAGCTCACTGTCACCGTACATCTCCTGGGTGCTGGCAGACGCGGTAGTGCATTGCTACACAGCAGCAGCAACCCATTGCCTTGTGACAGCAGACGGTGCAGTAGGCCTGAAAACCATTGTCATTGTGTCCGAGGTGCTCCTGGCTGCCTCGGTAAGGTCGGTCAGGAGCGCCTGGGCAGACATTGGCGCAGGGACTTAATGAGGGGTGACTCGACCAGGTCATTCTCTTTAGTCCTGCAGGCAGTCCTATTGTACCATCTTATGGTGAGCAGGCAGGAGATGAGGATGGCTAGCAGTCCTACTGCACCGGCTGCTGCCAGCCAAAGATGTAAAAGACAGATGGAGTGGATCAAGACAAGAAATAGACCAGATTTGTTTTGTATTCATTTGCTCCCCCTTCTCTCTGTGAAATTAACGGCCGACAATCGTTCTGGTGAGGTCTGTCAGGGGCACCTTGAAAACTTTAGTGGAGATTCAGTCCTGCCTGAAATAGCAGAGGGAGGGATAGCTTAGTGGGTTGAGCATTGGCCTGCTAAACCCAGGGTTTTGAGTTCAATCCTTGAGGGGGCCATTCTGTATAACAGTTCTTTTTGTTTCTCCTTGTTATAAAACCACGCCCTTTGTTGATTTGAATTCCCTGTAAGCATGTCGTCAGTCGCCCCTCCCTCCGTCAGAGCAACGGCAGACAATCGTTCCGCACCTTTTTTCTGTGCAGACGCCATATCACTGCAAGCATGGAGCCCGCTCAGATCACTTTGGCAATTAGGAGCACATTAAACACCACGCGCGTTATCCAGCAGTGTATGCAGCACCAGAACCTGGCAAAGCAAAACCAGGCAAGTAGGCGACTTCAGCGCGGTGACGAGAGTGATGAGGACATGAACACAGACTTCTCTCAAAGCACGGGCCCTGGCAATGTGGGCATCATGGTACTAATGGGGCAGGTTCATGTGGTGGAATGCCGATTCTGGGCCTGGGAAACAAGCACAGACTGGTGGGACTTCATAGTGTTGCAGTTCTGGGATGACTCCCAGTGGCTGAAAAACTTTCGTATGCATAGGGCCACTTTCATGGAACATTGTGACTTGCTGTCCCCTGCCCTGAAGCGCAAAGACACCAAGATGAGCAGCCCTCACAGTTGAGAAGCGAGTGGCGATAGCCCTGTGGAAGCTTATGACGCCAGACAGCTACCGGTCAGTCGGGAATCAATTTGGAGTGGGCAAATCTACTGTGGGGGCTGCTATGATGCAAGTAGCCAACACAATCAAAGATCTGCTGATATCAAGGGTAGTGACTCTGGGAAATGTGCAGGTCATAGTGGATGGCTTTGCTGCAATGGGATTCCCTAACTGTGGTGGGGCCATACATGGAACCCATATCCCTATCTTGGCACCAGAGCACCAAGCCAGCGAGTCCATAAACCGCAAGCAGTACTTTTCAATAGTGCTGCAAGCTCTGGTGATCACAAGGGATGTTTCACCAACATCAACGTGGGATGGCTGGGAAAGGTGCATGACGCTCGCATCTTCAGGAACTCTGATCTGTTTCAAAAGCTGCAGGAAGGGAATTTCTTCCCAGACCAGAAAATAACCGTTGGAGATGTTGAAATGTCTATAGTTATCCTTGGGGACCCAGCCTACCCCTTAATGCCATGGCTCATGAAGCCGTACACAGGCAGCCTGGACAGTAGTCAGGAACTGTGTACAGACTGAGCAAGTGCAGAATGGTGATAGAATGTGCATTTGGACGTTTAAAAGCACGCTGGCACAGTTTACTGACTTGGTTAGACCTCAGCGAAAGCAATATTCCCACTGTTATTACTGCTTGCAGTGCGCTCCACAATATCTGTGAGAGTAGGGGGGAGACGTTTATGGCAGGGTGGGAGGTTGAGGCAAATCAGCTGGCTGCTGGTTACGCGCAGCCAGACACCAGGGTGGTTAGAAGAGCACAGGAGGGCGCGATGCGCATCAGAGAAGCTTTGAAAACCAGTTTCATGACTGGCCAGGCTATGGTGTGAAAGTTCTGTTTGTTTCTCCTTGATGAAACCCCCCGCCCCTTGGTTCACTCTACTTCCCTGTAAGCTAACCACCCTCCCCTCCTCCCTTCGATCACCACTTGCAGAGGCAATAAAGTCATTGTTGCTTCACATTCATTCATTCTTTATTAATTCATCACGCAAATAGGGGGATAACTGCCAAGATAGCTCAGGAGGGGTGGTGGAGGAGAGAAGCACCGGGGGTGGGGGGGTGGAGGAGGGAAGGACAAGGCCACACAGCACTTTAAAAGTTAAAAACTTTAAAACTTATTGAATGCCAGCCTTCTGTTGCTTGGGCAATCCTCTGGGGTGGAGTGGCTGGGTGGCCGGAGGCCCCCCCACCGCGTTCTTGGGCATCTGGGTGAGGAGGCTATGGAACTTGGGGAGGAGGGTGGTTGGTTACACAGGGGCTGTAGCGGTGGTCTGTGCTCCAGCTGCCTTTCCTGCAACTCAACCATATGCTGGAGCATATTAGTTTGATCCTCCAGTAGCCTCAGCATTGAATCCTGCCTCCTCTCATCACGCTGCCGCCACCTTTCAGCTTCAGCCCTCTCTTCAGCCCGCCACTTACTCTCTTCAGCCCACCACCTCTCCTCCCGGTCATTTTGTGCTTTCCTGCACTCTGACATTGTCTGCCTCCATGCATTCATCTGTGCTCTGTCAGTGTGGGAGGACAGCATGAGCTCAGAGAACATTTCATCGCAAGTGTGTTTTTTTCACCTTCTAATCTTCACTAGCCTCTGGGAAGTAGAAGATCCTGTGATTCTTGAAACACATGCAGCTGGTGGAGAAAAAAAAGGGAGAGTGGTATTTAAAAAGACACATTTTATAGAACAATGGGTACACTCTTTCATGGTAAACCTTGCTGTTAACATTACATACATAGCACATGTGCTTTCGTTCCAAGGTCACATTTTGCCTCCCCCCACCATGTGGCTAGCCCTTCCCTCCTCCCTGTGGCTAACAGCAATGAACATTTCTGTTCAGCCACAGGCAAACAGCCCAGCAGGAAGGGGCACCTCTGAGTGTCCCCTGAAGAAAAGCACCCTATTTCAACCAGGTGACCATGAATGATATCACTCTCTTGAGGATAACACAGAGAGAAAAAAAGGGATGTTGTTTGAATGCCAGCAAACATACACTGCAATGCTTTGTTCTACAATGATTCCCGAGTACGTGCTACTGGCCTGGAGTGGTAAAGTGTCCTACCATGGAGGACGCAATAAGGCTGCTCTCCCCAGAAACCTTTTGCAAAGGCTTTGGGAGTACATCCAGGAGAGCCACGAATGCCAGGGAAAATTAATCATTAAACATGCTTGCTTTTAAACCATGTATACTATTTTAAAAGGTACATTCACCAGAGCTCCCTTCTTCGCCTGGTGGGCCTGGGAGGCAGCCTTGGGTGGGTTCGGGGGGTACTGGCTCCAGGTCCAGGGTGAGAAACAGTTCCTGGCTGTCAGGAAAATCAGTTTCTCCGCTTGCTTGCTGTGAGCTATCTACAACTTCATCATCATCATCTTCCTTGTCCCCAAAACCTGCTTCTGTGTTGCCTCCATCTCCATTGAAGGAGTAAAACAACACGGCTGGGGTAGTGGTGGCTGAACCCCCTAAAATGGCATGCAGCTCATCATAGAAGTGGCATGTTTGGGGCTCTGACCCGGAGCAGCTGTTTGCCTCTCTGGTTTTCTGGTAGGCTTGCCTCAGCTCCTTAAGTTTCACGCGGCACTGCTTCGGGTCCCTGTTATGGCCTCTGTCCTTCATGCCCTGGGAGATTTTGACAAATGTTTTCGCATTTCGAAAACTGGAACGGACTTCTGATAGCATGGATTCCTCTCCCCATACAATGATCAGATCCTGTATCTCCCGTTCGGTCCATGCTGGAGTTCTTTTGCGATTCTAGGACTCCATCATGGTCCCCTCTCCTGATGAGATCTGCACTCACCTGCAGCTTGCCACGCTGGCCAAAGAGCAAATTGAAATTCAAAAGTTCGCAGGCCTTTTCCTGTCTACCTGGCCAGTGCATCTGAGTTGAGAGTGCTGTCCAGAGCGGTCACAATGGAGCACTCTGGGATAGCTCCCAGAGGCCAATACCATCTAATTGCATCCACAGTACCCCAAATTCGACCCAGCAAGGCCGATTTAAGTGCTAATCCCCTTGGCGGGGATGGAGTAAGGAAATCGATTTTAAGAACCCTTTAAGTCGAAAAAAAGGGCTTCATCGTGTGGACGGGTGCAGGGTTAAATAGATTTAACGCTGCTAAATTTGACCTCAACTCCTAGTGTAGACCAGGGCTTAAAGTTCATCCCTTCAGGTTTTTAATCTATGTTCCAGTATCATCTTGTGAAATTTCAGCCTAAAGTCTCATGAGATCCACTGACATTTTGGGGCTGAAATCTCTCAGAGAGACCTCATGTGATTTTAATGCTGTTAAAATACAGCAAAAACTGTTGCAATGATTTGGTCTCAAACCTGCACTACTCTGAATCTTTTAGACTAAACTTAATCCATCTGTGGATATTGCCTCTTTGACTCACCTCTACCTTCGCTTGACTGGGCAAGGTCTTTAATGCAGATGCTCAGCCTATGATTCATTCTAAGGCAAACCTATTGCTTTTCTTTTAGATGCATTTAAATCCCCAGAGAGTTTCAGCACCCAGGTTTCTGGTATTTTTTTGTTTACCAGAACCCCTTTATGTGAGCCATCTGGAATGTTTATTCTATTCATCCAGTTGATGGGATGTCTCATCAGTTTAATACCTGTTAAAACTGAGAGATAGAAATTTGTGTCTGAGTCAGTGAACAAATTAACCTTTCAGGCATAAAAATTCACCAGCATTGTTGACTACACACAGCAATAAGCAGTCTTAAATGCAGTGTGTTAACAATTTACATTACATTCCAAATAAGACAGATGAAGAATTATAGAATGATGCATTTTTCACATACATTTGTTACAATCATATGTAAAATTTGATGATGGGTTGACTTGTGCACTTTCATTAGTTATGTTTAAATTACAAGGAGTCCATTTCTAAAGAATGATAAGCATGAGAAATCCATTGACAAGGGGACTGAATGGGTTATATTTTCTATTAAATCTAAGGGTACATGAAATATTTTAGATATCATGCTGTAGTTTAGGACTATAGATCACTTAACATTTTTATTTTTCAATTTATAAAAACCAAGCGAATAATAAAAATACTTCTCCATGATTCTCTTTCAAAATGCTCTGAGGTTCTACTGTTACAGACACCGCAGGAATGGAGGTTGTTCATAACTCTGAAGTGTTCATAACTCTGATCAAAACGTTATTGTTGTCCTTTCAAAAGTTTACAACTGAGCATTGACTTAATACAGCTTTGAAACTTTATGATACAGAGGAAAAATGCTATTTTCCCCTTTTTTTTTTACTAGTTTATGTTTAACACCGTACTGTACTGTATTTGCTTTCTTTTTTGGGGGGGTGTCTGCTGCTGCCTGATTGTGTGCTTCCAGGTCAGAAATGAGGGGTGTGGTTGACTGGTCAGTTCATAAGTCTGGTGTTCGTAACTGTGAAGTTCTACTGTATGTCCATTACTTTATTAGGGAAAGGTCTTTGTAAAGAGATGAGCTTCCTACCATGCCTTGAAGATCAAAAATATTCAAACTCTGTAGAATCAATGGGGAAGGCAAATTCTGAATTCCGCACCTCCACTGGGAATGCCCTGCAACAGGCCCCCATACATTTAGATTGGGTGACTCAGCTAATCTCATATGTCATGGCAGAGCAGGGGGAGAGGCAGTCTCTCAGGAAGCTAAGGTTTGAACTACATCTGTACCCCAATATAACGCAGTCCTTGAGAGCCAAAACAATCTTACCACGTTATAGGTGAAACCGCGTTATATTGAACTTGCTTTGGCCTCGAGCATTTCCATTATTAATACAGTATTTGACACAAGAAGTTTTATTCTTGGTGTTGTTTTAGAAAGGGTGCATCTGATGTTGTCCTTCACATCAAGTCTGGGGTCGGGGCTCGCAGCTGCGCATCCAGCGTCAGGGGTGGGGCTCGCAGTCCTGCAGCTCCACACAGGGATAGGGGGCTCGCAGCCATGCATCACGGTCGGGGCTCGCAACTTGCAGCAGCGCGCTGGGGTCAGGCTTGCAACACCCCCACATAACTGGGTTGTGACCCTCCGAGGGGTTGCGCCCCAAATTTGAGAACCAATGTTGTAGACGAGACAGAAAACCATTTTTGCTTTACCGCATTATATCTGAATTCGTGTTATATCAGATTGTGTTATATCGGGGTAGAGATATATATAGGAACATATAGAGCGATGTTTCAGAGTAGCAGCCGTGTTAGTCTGTATTCGCAAAAAGAAAAGGAGTACTTGTGGCACCTTAGAGACTAACAAATTTATTTGACCATAAGCTTTCGTGAGCTACAGCTCACTTCACTGGATGCGTAATTAAAGTGGAAAATGCAGTCAGGATGTTTTTATACACACAGACCATGAAAAAATGGGTGTTTATCACTACAAAAGTGATCCCCCACCCCACTCTCCTGCTGGTAATAGCTTATCTAAAGTGATCACCCTCCTTACAATGTGTATGATAATCAAGGTGGGCCATTTCCAGCACAAATCCAGGGTTTAACAAGAACATCTGAGGAACGGAGAGGGGGAGGAAGGGGTAGAAAAAACAAGGGGAAATTGGTTACCTTGCATAATGATTTAGCCACTCCCAGTCTCTATTCAAGCCTAAGTTAATTGTATCTAATTTGCAAATGAATTCCAATTCAGCAATCTCTCGCTGGACTCTGGTTTTGACATTTTTCTGTTGTAATATCGCAACTTTCATGTCTGTAATCGCGTGACCAGAGAGATTGAAGTGTTCTCCGACTGGTTTATGAATGTTATAATTCTTGACATCTGATTTGTGTCCATTTATTCTTCTACGTAGAGACTGTCCAGTTTGACCAATGTACATGGCAGAGGGGCATTGCTGGCACATGATGGCATATATCACATTGGTAGATGTGCAGGTGAACAAGCCTCTGATAGTGTGGCTGATGTTATTAGGCCCTGTGATGGTGTCCCCTGAATAGATATGTGGGCACAGTTGGCAACAGGCTTTGTTGCAAGGATAGGTTCCTGGGTTAGTGGTTCTGTTGTGTGGTATGTAGTTGCTGGTGAGTATTTGCTTCAGGTTGGGGGGCTGTCTATAGGCAAGGACTGGCCTGTTTCCCAAGATTTGTGAGAGTGATGGGTCGTCCTTCAGGATAGGTTGTAGATCCTTGATAATGCGTTGGAGAGGTTTTAGTTGGGGGCTGAAGGTGACGGCTAGTGGCGTTCTGTTCTTTTCTTTGTTAGGCCTGTCCTGTAGTAGGTGACTTCTGGGTACTCTTCTGGCTCTGTCAATCTGTTTCTTCACTTCAGCAGGTGGGTATTGTAGTTGTAAGAATGCTTGATAGAGATCTTGTAGATGTTTGTCTCTGTCTGAGGGTTGGAGCAAATGTGGTTGTATCGTAGAGCTTGGCTGTAGACAATGGATCGTGTGGTGTGGTCTTGGTGAAAGCTGGAGGCATGTAGGTAGGAATAGCGATCAGTAGGTTTCCAGTATAGGGTGGTGTTTATGTGACCATCATTGAACAGCCAGAGCAGAACATTCATAAACCAGCCGGAGAACACTTCAATCTCTCTGGTCACGCGATTACAGACATGAAAGTTGCGATATTACAACAGAAAAACTTCAAAACCAGAGTCCAGCGAGAGACTGTTGAATTGGAATTCATTTGCAAATTAGATACAATTAACTTAGGCTTGAATAGAGACTGGAAGTGGCTAAGTCATTATGCAAGGTAACCAATTTCCCCTTGTTTTTTCTTACCCCCCCGCCCCCCCTTCCTCAGACGTTCTTGTTAAACCCTGGATTTGTGCTGGAAATGGCCCAACTTGATTATCATACACATTGTAAGGAGAGTGATCACTTTAGATAAGCTATTACCAGCAGGAGAGTGGGGTGGGGGGAGAAAACCTTTTGAAGTGATAAACACCCATTTTTTCATGGTCTGTGTGTATAAAAACATCCTGACTGCATTTTCCACTTTAATTACGCATCCAGTGAAGTGAGCTGTAGCTCACGACAGCTCATGCTCAGATACATTGGTTAGTCTCTAAGGTGCCACAAGTACTCCTTTTCTTTTTATATAGAGCAATATCAACCCTCTGAATTACACATAGAAGGGAACTGACAGCTGGCAGGGACTTGGGCAAACAGGCCACTGCTTTCAGCACTAATAGTCTTAAAAGCGTAGCCTCAGTTAGAGCTCACTGCAGTAATCCAGTCTGGATGTGACACAGGCCAGGCCCTCATCAGAGAGAAACCGTCATAACTGTAGTGCCAGGTACAGATGGAGAAAAAGCTCTTCTGGCCAGTAACTCACCCAAAATTCCACAAGCAAGCAGGGATCCAGAGCTTCTCCTGGATTGTAAGCTTCTTTGACAAAGGGCAAACACACACCATTGATAGGGGTCAGATAGCAACCCTAACACCTTCTTGTTACTTCCCCTGCCAGCTAATATTACCTCTGTCTTATCTAGAATTAGCCTCAGCCAGGTTGCCTGCATCCCAGCTCCTGTCTCATCCACACCCTAAGAAAATATGGGCACCCAACCAGGAGTCTCATGCAAATGAGATATAGAGCTGAGTGTCATTCAGACAGAGACCATTGAAGCCCAAACATCCTCACAATCTCCCAAGCAACCTTATATACACACGTTGAATGGCAAGGGGAAAAGAGTGAAACTGAGGAACACAAAAATCCTGTGGAATCTCGTACAACAGAGCTATCAGGCTAGATGAGCAATTCATAGAATCATAGAATCATAGGGTTGTCAGGGACCTCAGTCCAACCCCCTGCTCAAAGCAGGACCAACTCCAACTAAATTGCCCCACACCCTCTCCTGTGACCTCTGTAAAAGATCAGATTAGAATAATTCTAATATAGTTCTATTAACCTCTGCCAGGGTCCTGAAATGAGTCAACACATGCATCTGTATGAGGTCTGTCATGATCATTGTATGGGCTGACCAGTAAACAAAACACAAGGTGCTTTACAAAGTTGGTTAAGTATTATTATCCCCATTTTATAGATGAGGCAACTAAAGCACAACCAGTGTCAGTGACTTGTCCAAGGTTACACACTGAATCAGTAGCAGAGCTGAGAAGAGAGCATAGGTATTTTGATGCCCAATCCAGTGCCCTGTCTACTGGACCATGCTGTCTCACGAAAGTAGTTAGTAGTTGGATGCTGCTTAAATATTAAATGCAGCAAGAGTAGAAACCACTTGTCCCTCATTCTTGGACAGAGCCCTAACCAAGACCCATCACTGCATTCTGTCTACATCATTTATTCCCAGCTCAGGCCATATGTGTGTGTGAATGCGATGTAAGAGAATTAAGTGTAATCTTTCTAAAAATTCTGCTTTGGGCAGGATCTGTGTGGGCCAAATAGGAAAAGGTTTTGAATATCCTACAACTTCCTAATCCTTCTTTTTCTGCCTCTTCTCAAAGAGATCCCACTCTCACCCTGAGCAAATCAAACGCCCAGTGTTTTATTCAAACCATTCTATTTATAACAGTCTCCCAATCAGGGAACAAGAAAAAAAAAAGAAACATGACTTCATGACCAACTGAATACCTCGGATTTAAAATTCAGAATATCAGCTACATCCAGCAATTATCATAGTTGACTGATTGGCTGGGTGGGGGGGGGGGGGGTGGAAACCAGGGGGGAATGCTACATTTGATTTGCAAAACTGCACCAAGCACTTTGCTTCACTTTAGTTGTCATAGTTAAAGATAAACCAACTTTGAAGAAAACTGCATCAGTTATTTTAAAGAAAAGAATATTTACAATCAGAAAGTTTCATCTTCTTTCATTTACTTTTTTAGATTCAAGGCTAGCATGATTTAGAAAGGTGGCCCATTTTGATCTCTTGGCTTTCTCAAACTTCGATTTTCTCAGACTCTATGCCATTTAAATTTCAATACTGCTAACGTTATAAATACTAGACCAATTTTCTTCAGACTTGAACAGTTTTTGACTTTTACGATTGCTGCTGAAAAGTTCTGTTCTGTATGACATACGCACTGCACAATATTTAAACGTTAAGAATCATTGCCTTTTGCAACCACATTTTTTAAACTGTCCTTTTTTTTTCCAGTGAGAATATACACTTTTTATCATTCTGTAAATTCAAATTGATCAAGAAGTGTTACTCAGACTTTCAAAACAAAATATCTGTTGAGTTCAGGCCAAAACCATCCCATCACTGGCCATTGGAGATATTGGCTGCTAGCAGTGCAGGTCAGCTACCTCCTGGCCACTGGCATAGGGGGTTATGTTATGTTGGGCAGATATGGTCAAAACATACTGTATAACAGCTATCCTTGGCTGTTCATAGCTCCAAAGGGACCGTGTGAAGACTGAGTACAAGTTAGAGCAGCCCTTAAGTTGCTGTAATTTAGGATATAAACCAGGAAGGCTGCCAGCTGCCTCAAGAATATGGGAAGTTCAAAGTACTCCAAGTACTGGAATGACAGAACTGAGAATCAGGTCTGTGGTGACTGAAAGAAAAGCAAAGGAATGTAATACATTTCATCTAGCTGAAAAGATGTGTGATCTCAATTGAGTCAGAGGATTGTAATTATTTCCTATCCCTAAGAAAATTCCATGTCAAGCAAGTTTTCTCTGCTACTGTAGCTTATTACACAGCATTACACACTCCTTCCAGAGAATGTTTTACATGTCTAGGGCTAAGTACTGTTTCCTTTGAACTCAATGGGAAATTTGGCCATTGACTTCATTGAGATCAGGATGGCTTTTAGGAAACACGGGTAAAACATTTCCATTGCTAGGACTGGATTTTATCATAGCTGTTGATTTTTTTGGGGGGGCGAGGCATATTCAATATCCATGACTTGGCATTTGGAGTTTTTGTAAGTCAGTGGTTGGAAGGAATAAGTGCATGAGATTGGAAATAGCTGAACAAATTTAATTGAAACCCTTGATTGCTGAAGAACAAAGGCTTGATAAAAAAAACTCTGCAGAAACAGAGGACTACATCTCAAATGACATCTTTAATTCACAGGGTTCCTTCCTGGCTAAAATAGACTGAGTTGTACAGACAGACAGACACTTGGACAGGTTAGATTTAGACAGTTTAATGACTACAAAAAATGAATACATCTCTATTATGCCATTTGACCAGGATTCATCTATGACTGTGCCCCAAATTTAGGTTGGGAAACATCCAACTCAAGTAACTAACTACCACAGCTGCATTACAAAGGCGAGGGGGCGTGATGCGGGGGAGGGAGGAGGGGGTGAGAGGGAAAATTTGTTGCTTTCCTTTGAAGCTTCAGTTTAGATGCACTAGTGATCTTCATTGAAACATCAATGCCGGTGTTTATTGCCATTGTAGCTGTACACTGACAGAAAAAAGAAAAGGAGGACTTGTGGCACCTTAGAGACTAACAAATTTATTTGAGCATAAGCCTTCATGAGCTACAGAAAAGTCAGCATTGCTTTGGTTGAAAAATTTATTTCTATAAAACTTTGGATATCTTTTCTGTTTTTCCACTATAATTGCCCTTTTTGCTATGACCATCCTGTGACTCTTCCTAAAAACTGCCATAACAAAACCTGCCATAACATTGCAGCAGAGCAAATGTGCTCGTTTAAGAATCCTCGTGTTTTCCTGTCTCAAGATTAGCTAGTGACTGCTGCTGCTGTGCAGGACAAAATAAAGGCACAAGCACAATAATCACATGGAAAGAGGGCTGACAGTCATGGAAGGAGGGAAGCTGAGGCCATGCAGCACACTTTGTCCTTCCCATCATGCATTTGGGCTCTGCTGTGACTGGGTGGATGTGGGGTTGGAAGGAGCCAGGGAACAGCTGCTATACTCAGTCACTTCCCTTGTGACTAGGTGTTATTTTCAGAACAAAACTTCATGGCAATTAAGTTACTCAGAGAAGCATAAACTTTGAAACCACACTTCCTCCTGCTTTTGTCATGTGGCCAGCATGGTGTAGCCATGGAATGGAAAGCAATAGCAGTTACTGAGGCAGTTGTGTTACAAGGAGGAATAGGGGTCCAGGATAACACATGCAGGGCAGGTGCCCTGAGATCCATTATGCTTGGATTTCTCACGGATCCTAGCAGTCAGCACTGTTAAACAAAACCAAAACCCTTTTTCTCTTTTACCAGCACATATCCCCCTTCTCAAGTGAGAATGGCTCAGTTTTTCTGTAGGCATGTCATAGATATAAAGGGAAGGGTAAACCCCTTTAAAATTCCTCCTGGCCAGAGGAAAAATGCTCTCACCTGTAAAGGGTTAAGAAGCTAAAGGTAACCTCGCTGGCACCTGACCAAAATGACCAATGGGGAGACAAGATACTTTCAAAAGCTGGGAGGAGGGAGAGAAACAAAGGGTCTGTGTCTGTTGGTATGCTGCTTTTGCCGGGGATAGAACAGGAATGGAGTCTTAGAATTTTTAGTAAGTAATCTAGCTAGGTATGCGTTAGATTATGATTTCTTTAAATGGCTGAGAAAAGAATTGTGCTGAATAGAATGACTATTTCTGTCTTTGTGTCTTTTTTGTAACATAAGGTTTTGCCTAGAGGGATTCTCTATGTTTTGAATCTAATTACCCTGTAAGGTATCTACCATCCTGAGTTTACAGGGGTGATTCCCTTACTTCTATTTCTATTAAAAGTCTTCTTGTAAGAAAACTGAATGCTTTTTCATTGTTCTCAGATCCAAGGGTTTGGGTCTGTGGTCACCTATGCAAATTGGTGAGGATTTTTACCAAACCTTTCCCAGGAAGTGGGGTGCAAGGGTTGGGAGGATTTTGGGGGGAAAGACGTGTCCAAACTACATTTCCCAGTAAACCCAGCTAGAGTTTGGTGGTGGCAGTGGATATTCCAAGGACAAAGGATAAAATTAATTTGTACCTTGGGGAAGTTTTAACCTAAGCTGGTAAAAGTAAGCTTAGGAGGTTTTCATGCAGGTCCCCACATCTGTACTCTAGAGTTCAGAATGGGGGAGGAACCTTGACAGGCAGAAACCCAAAGTTTGATCATTACCTTTTGAGGGAAAGAACACCTCTTTTCTGAAGGGGACAAGTTTAGCCCAAACTTTCAAATGGTCTCGCAGGAGGCCTTATCATCTCAACATTTTTGCCGCAGCCAATGAAACAGGAGGCCCTCTTTATTATATTCACTTGGTGCCATTAACTTACATTACTGACTAATTAAAATGTTTTTTAAATGAATGTGATTGATGTTACCCTTGTCCAATCAAGATAGTAACCTTTCTTGTGACAAATGAATTTTGTACATGGTTGCTTTATTACAATATAATAAGTAATTTTTATACCCCATTTCACACAGACCAAAGCATTTGAGGTACTGTACAATAAAAATAAAAGATAACCCTTGCAAAATCCCTGTTGCCTGAGTATGCACCAGGAACCAAGATGGCAGTGTACATTGTAGCCAATGAGCTTGGACCTTAGATTGCCCTATGCAGAAACTGAGTTTTTGAAAGTTCTGAATCTTCATTCTTTCTGATATGAAGCTCTCAAAGGCAAGTTTATTTTGTAAAAACAACTATTGTGGGGGTGGGGGGAAGAGAAGAAGAAGGGTGGGGGTGGGGGGGCTTATAAAAAGGAAAATGCCATCGGATTCTACAGAGAAGCTGGCTTGAGGAACCACCCCAGAGTTCCATTCAGATTTGCTCCTCACCAGAATCTTTTACATGCAAGCTCGTAAATACAATAATATGCATTTCTATGGCACCTTCCTAGTACCGGGGTTACAGTGGTGTCAGTGGCACAGGGCCCAAACTCAGGAAGCGGCCCATAATCCCTCTCCTTACTAGGGGAGGCTCTCCATGGGGTTGTGGGATATGATGGGAAGGTTAGGTCAGGTGTGTGGGGCGGGCAGCAGGGGCTGTCTGTCCATCCCTCAGCTGAAGGCACAGCCTGTCAGTGCCTCCTGCTGGCTGAAGGGCTCAGGGGAATGCACCAGCCAAACCACTCCAGACCTGGGCTGTGCAGAGGCAATGAGCAGGAGGCAGCTTGGCAGATCGGGCTTGGCAGGCCCCAGTAGGGGTTTTCTGGCTGCTATGCGGACGGCTGGGTTCCCTCTTGGCATCCACATGCAGATTGTACAGCCCCCACCTCGTCCCCAGTCTCTCAGGCCCCCCGCTGGGCCTGGGGTAGCGCTAGCGGGAGGGCACTGTGCATGCAGTTCCCCCGTCTTGTGTGCCTGCCGCAGCCCCACTGTTATTCAAATGCGGAGGCTAGGGAGCACAGGGGTCCTGACCATGCTAGGCAGGAGGCTGTGTCAAAGACAACTTCTGTGTTAATCTCCTGTATTTTACAATCGTTCCTTGCGAGGGCCCACAAATGTGTTTGGTCCTAGGCCCAGAAAATGCACCTTCCGTTTGAGAATTACTTCAGATATTAATAACAGAGTCCATTCTCAACTAAAGGTTGGCACTCAAGGTGGAATCTGTTTTCTTACCCCTCAGAATACCCCTGAGAATCATGGAAGTTTTATTAGGCCCTTTTTACAGATGAGGAAACTGAGGCACCAAGAGGTTAGAGTCCTGAATAAATGTGGTATAAAGCCAGGACTAGAGCCAAGATCACCTGAGAACTAATGTTGTGTTTTCATCCTAAAATTATCCTCAGAAATTTCCTTGCCCTCCTGTTAATTTCAATATTAAGGGGATTCTAACCAGAAAGTGATAGAATAATACCTCACTGTCCCCAGACACTGTCTGATGTTTGTCAGTGTGCAATGGTGGTTGAAACTCTTAAATTACTCAAATCCAAGTAGTCCCCTCACTCTCTCCATCCTATATTCCATCATTCATTTTCATGTTGATCACTTCCAGTGCATGGTGGAAGGATGAGGAGGAAGAGAAGACACTTTTTTTTTTAAGCTTCACCCCCCCAGGTAGCAAATTCTGGCAGGTTTTGGTTTTCTGGCAGTACTTGTTACTAGATGTATAGCTGAAGAAAATAGTCATTCTGAAATTAAAGTGACAGAATTTGCTATCAGCAGTAAACATAATTTATATGGTTCCCTTTCGGTAGCAAAATACATAGGTAGGAATGCTCCCTTTTGCAACCAATCGCAAAATCTGACAGGAAAGAATTTTATGACATTACACCAGCAGATGCTGCTGCAAGAACATCTGACATGCTTGCTGGAAAATATGGGTATTTTAAAAACCTTCGTGTAAACTCCTTAAGTTCTTAAACAAACATTAGAAAAATGCCTGCATCACTCATGATAAATGCTATAAATTGAAACATCCCCTAAAAAAAAAAAGCTAGTGTAGGAGGAAAAACAAGAGGAAAAATAGTGGAGTCAACAAATTATATCAGATTATTTAAGGGAGCTGTAAAAGGAAACAGGGTATGGTGGAATGATTTCTACAAGATGCAAACAAACAAAATTAAGCCAATTAAACTAAAGATACAATGTGGAGTTAAAGATAAATTCTTTCTCCAGTTACCAAATTAACTTGCACACAGCAGGATGCTAAAAGTAGGTACAGTCTATTTTCTGCGTGGTAGTTGCTTGATACATGGATTCTTTAAATGGAGTTTAAAGGCAGCTAATGTGGGGAAATGATAAAATCTGTTTAAAAGACATAGAAACAAACTGCAAAAAAAAATGAACACTCTCCAAGCTATCCATCCAGCCAATGACTTCCTTTCTTGCATTCTATGGAAAGTATTAGAAATCAGTATATTTGCTGAAATAAAATAAGGTTATTAAAATGTTTAGGCCCAGATCTTAGAAATTTGCATTTGTTGAGGCTTCAACCAGATAAGAGTAGGTGAAGTCTCCCTTTTCCCTCAGCCTTACACAAGTGATGAAGACTGGCCATATTAGAAATGAGACCAGATCTACTAGCCTATTTAGAAAGCAAAGCTATGATAGCAATTTGTGTAAGTCACCTCTTCACAGAAAGAAAGGAGACTACAAGGGTAATAATGACATTTGCCAATAGTCTACAGACCTGGCCTTGCCATGTTGCCATTTACTGACAGACTAACCAGCAACTGTTGCAAGCTTGTCTCTGGTGCTGCCGGGATGATTTGCTCCCTGAAGTCCAGGGTCTGCAAAAGGTCAGTTCAGCTCCTATCATCCCTGCCCAACCCTGTGGGGATACCAGTAGCACCTGCTGCTGCCCAGTCTCTCCTTTCTTGGGGTGCTACTACTATGCCTTTCTTAAAGGGCCAGTCCCACTGGAAAATTACATGGAGGGCTCTTCCCACATTATGCTCCTAGGAAGGTGGATAGGTGGCAGGACAGTTGGGACAAGATGTACTGATATCAGTGGAGAACACTATCACTACACCACACAAGGCCTTTTATGTTAATGCATGTGGGAAATGGGAGGAGGGGGGGGCAAATATTTTTCCTTATTGCTTAGATGGAATAGATCTTTGATTGGTTGGTTGTGAAGTAATACACTGGACTTTTTAACCCAGAAAAATCAGTGGGAGAGTGTTTTAATGATTTAATAGCCAGTTCAGTTTCCTGATAAATGTATGGTACTGTATACTTTTGGTAGGCTTGGTAACTAAAGGACAAGCATATTTTCTTTATAATGCTCATTGTGACAGGGAAAGACTCAACACCATGGTGCCTCCTGCTGGCCATTCTGGAATTAGCTCAAGTCCTTCCACAGTGCACCCTACTCTGGTGGTGACTTGCTCAGCATTGCTCCTGCTTTGCTGTCTCCACCACTCTGTGACCCACATTGCTTCCTGGACCACAGCATCCTCTTCTGGGTACAGTCCTCCAGCTGTGCCCTGCTCTGCTGTCTCCCCCCCTTCAGGGGAACCGGCAGTCTATAGTCCAGCCACTCACCTCAGTGGCCTGCTGCAGTCACCAGTCTAGTCCCTTGCTCCAGGGGCAGACTGCATTCTGTGTTGGCCACTTCCTTCAGGACAAGTGGAGGCAGCCCTAGCACCATATCTGCCCTCCCTCCAGGGCCTCAGTCTGGCAGTGGTCAGCCAGAAGCTCCTTCTTTTCTTTTCTTTTCTTTTCCCCGCCCCGCCCCGCCCCGCCCACAGTGCTTCTAGGCAGCCAGTCCTTCTCCCTAGAAAGCCCAGGAGAGACTCTCTGCCAGTCTGTTGTGCAGCCCTTTATATATGGCCCCTGCTGGCCCTGATTGGCCGCTGCAACAAGTCACCTCCCGATTGGCTCACTTAGTGAACCCTCCTCTAATTGCAGGGTTCGGCGCAGGCTCCCTCTGGCCTGCTTTAACCCTTCTTCCTAGCTGCCCCATCACACTTATTTATTGGCTGGCTTTTGGGCTCATAAACAAAATAGTCTCAACAGCTCCAAAGCCCTGGTGGACAGTCAGCTATAAGACTGTTACAATAGTAACAGTAAGCAATCTGTGCCTTAGACAGAGATCCAGTATCTGACCAGAGAATGGATGTAGGAGTGATTTTTTCAAGGTTAGTGCAGAAGGAAGGGAGAGCCTACTTACAATCATATCATTAATAACAACAATCTTTATGACCAATCTGGTCTCCAAAACTGAGTTTTCAAAAATATATTCAAGTGCTCGTTTTACAACAGCTTTGACACAGAATAGACTGGTGAACAGTTTTTTGAAAATGTTTCTCAATTTACAAACAGTTTAATCAATTAACTAAATTTTTGGTGGAAAAATTGTTCTTTTCCAATTGACTCGTCTTTCTAGTGATCAGTTTACACGTGGAGTACCTTCTGCACAGGCACAGGGCTCTAGAATTCATTTGGATTCCCTGTTTTAAGACCGTTAGCATAGATGTGCTATGATGGTGCTCCTATTTAAAAAATTAAAAACTGTTACAAGTTGGTATTGGATCAGCTAATCTTTGGTGTTATGCACCAGCCCTTAGCGTGCAGAATCTTCCTCCTTTCTACTTTTTGCCAAAAGCAGCAAGGAACATTAAAAGACATTTTGAACTCTGGTGAACATCACCTCTATTTTCAGGCTGGTTTAGTTCAGGAATGCCTTGTCTAATTAATTTCAAATGTGGCAGAAAATCTCCACTTGATCTCAGGCCCACTTACAGATATGAAGGGCAGCTTTCCTTTGTCATTTTATTTCAGCAAAATAATATTCTCTAACAAGTTATTTTAGAATAGAACCCCAAGATCTTCCAAACAGCATTTAGACATGAGTGCACAATATCTGCAATCCTCCCTTGGGAGTACCAGCTGCTGAACGGCTCAGCCCAAAGGTGAAGGCCCACTTTACATAGTACAGAAGCAATCTACACTTCTGCAGTCTAGTGTTCTCTGGGAAAGGGGTTAGTTAGTACCATATCAGAAAGGAGTTTAAGGGGTCAATCTTGTAATTAAAATAACTTAATCCCCTTCCTGAAGATTCGGGGCCCATATTTATACCTATGTAACTCCTTTGATCTGAGCATCTCAGTCAAAGTTGGATTCCACTGAAGTTGCTTCCAATTATATGCACCTATCTTGGGATTTCAGGCACATTGTTGGGGGAAGTGTCAATAAAATGAACAAAGATAAAAAATGCAATTTTATTTATTTATTTGGGTGCAACAACTTTACCTCAGTAACATCCTAGGGGAAGTATGAGCTTCAGTGCTGGTGCTGGGGGTACACTGTTAGTTTTTAGGTCACGGACAACCCAGTATAGGCCCCAATCCACACACACGCCTAATTTTTATACAGTTGAGTTGAGAAAAGGGAATGAATGCACCCACTGTAACATAACATTCTGTCTGTCTTTATTCCACCAGGCATAGAGTATGAAAAAGTTTTGAGGCAGCCGCAATTTGTGTGTGGCTCAGAGGAAAAACGGAGGAGACAAAAGGCAAAGGATGATAGCAAGGAAAGTGGCTCTAGGGAGGCTAAGTAGATACAGCTATTGAGAAGCGAATGGGCTCAGTATTATGGCTTGTACGATTTGAAAAAAATATCTTTCTACTTAAAATTTCAAATGTGAACTATGACCACCCTCTTACAAATGTGGAGATCTAATAATGATAATAAGCCATATCAGGCCATCAACTTTGAATGAGAAATCCTCACTCACATCAATAGAGAGTTCTGATTAAAAATTGGTATTTATAATAATGTTGGGACAGCCATTATTGCTAGATATGGACCTAACTTAGAGCAACTAGACCAGTGAATAGAGGCCATGTTACATATGAATTTTCTGGTCTGATGGCAAGGTCAATAAATCAGAACACAGGAATCTGGGATTTGGAAACATGTACCTGACTTTTCCTATGTAGCTTTTAATAAATCAAGAAGACCCTTATTTAAAGCCTAAGTTGTTCTCTTTGATAAGAGTCAGCAGGATGAACAGCAGCTCTGAAGATATGTTTTGCTCATGTCTCAGAAGAGGAATGTGTGAGCTTTTATTTCATTCCTCCCTTCCAGATTATTCTACTGTAGTACTGAGATTGTGAAAGTGATTTTAGGATATTGGTTGCTTTCCCATATCATATTATTTTAGCCAAAAAGATCCAGAAGATACCCACATGCCTTCCACAAGGCCTTCTGCTGAGTGTCTATGTAGTGCTTAAGAATTATTTCACATGCACATGGTTATGGTTTTTTTAAAATTCCCCCAGCATTGCTTGTAGCATTCTGAAGTGACCCTAGTAAGAACTGTCACTATGTTTAGGTTTAACATTCTATTTTGTTTATGCCTGGTGTTCATTAGCTGAAGCAACCAGAGATAAAATAATAAGGTCCCTGTGTAACATTGCATTACTTTACTTTTCACAGAAGAGAGAAGGGTAAAAGTAAAAAGACATTCATGTTTTGATGTTTAAGGGAGAATAATTAAATGTAATTTATCTTATGTGGATGGCAAAAGAGTCTCACTGGTCAAGTTTATCATTTTCTGAGAATAAGACTAACTCGCTTGGGATAAAACTGTTGACATTCTGTTAAATGGTCTGTTTTTCAGTTGTAATTTGATTTGGAGAATCTGGGCAAAATTTCCAAGATTATCTAAGTGACTATGTCCAATTTTCAAAAGTGACTGGGTACTTAGGAACCTGTCTCATTGCAGATCAATGGGATTTAGGCTCCTAAGGGCTACATTTCAAAGGTATATAGGCACCTGAAGATGCAGAAAAGTACCTAATGGAATTTTCAAAAACTCCCCCAAGTAGGCATTTAACTCCCATTCAGTTCAATGAGAGTTAGGCACCTAACCTGCTTAGGCATCTAGTGGAACTTTCAAAAGCATCTATCTGCATCCTTAAGCATCGAAATACCTTTGAAAATCTGGCCCTAAGTGACTTTTGAAAATGGGACATCTTTGTAGAAGTTGATTTTATCCATTGCATATTATCTCAATTAGATTGTATTATTTTTACAGCTTGCAGAAGCATGCTACGTATGCTGCAAAACAAAATGTGTCATCGTCTGTTCCCAGAAGAGATTAACACGACTACTGTGGGGTAACAAAGAGCGGGAAGGGATGGGGTGAAGAACTGCAATACAATCATCCGGTTACTGCATATAGGCAGGCGTACTGTTGTACTGACATTTCAACATTCCTGCAAAACTCACTCATGGCTGTGCCGATTGTGAGTAGTGCAATCTTTTCAATCCCCTGCTGAAAGGAGCTTTATACCATGTAGTCTGTATTTGCCATGTATTTAATTGGGGGGTTTAAAGCAATATTTTAGAGAAATTTAAATCTGTGTTGCATCTCTCCATCTAACGCAGAAAACCAAGCTCCATTACTTTCATGTGTTCCACCAGGTCTCTAGCTCGCTGTCCGCAGTGGCACTGAACATAGTTAAACTATTTTCAACCCCAATTGAAGATGAACTGCAGGGAACCTATAGCTAACATCCTTATCAAATGATATGTCATTGTTTTAGGATTTCTATGTTCCAGCCCTCAGAAGAATTATAACTAACTTTAGAAACCTCAAAAATGCCCTAAAGTCCAATATCTCTGGATCTGCCATAGCTAGAAGCAAATGCTGTGAGACCCATTGAAGAGCTGGGAGCCTCCTCTTCCCAAATGTACAACGTTCCTGTTCATAGTTTTGGTGGCTCATGAGACCTTGGACCCAAAAACTGCCACTGTTTGAGGACTGACTATGGCTTGTTCTGGTCCTCATATTGATTTAATACTGGAGGTAGGAATTCCGTATTTGAACAGAAAGATGGAAATATTTATATGGGAAACTGGATTAAATAACTAAAAGGGGGCTGTTTGAAATGCTAGAAGCAGTACCTCTGAAAATGGATCATTGGACAGAGTGCAGGTGAGAGGGACAAAGATCTCTCCATGCAGTCGAGACATCCGAGCTTGAAGGCTCTTGGTGGGACTCCAGGGTGATGAGTTGCAGTCGGCTGGTGCTCTTGGGGAAGTTGGCCTTCCATATGCCCCAACTCATAACATTTAAAGCATCGCCCAGCTGACTGTGGGCTGGGGTGAGGTAGGTGGTTGGAGAGTAGGGTGGTGGGATGAGAGGGCATTTGGCTGTGACCTATAGTCATATCCTCATGCTGCACTGCCTGCATATACAATACTAGTGAGCAGAAAGCAGCTAAATGAAATACACAGAAACCCTGCTGTCTGTGTGTCTACCTTATTGATTTCTGGAGCAGTCAAGAAGTGGCAGGGCCACACCAGATGCAGATGTATATATAGTCCATCCCTTCTGGGTTTACCAAGTCAAAGAGGACAACTGTACAAAAGCTGGTGCCAGATGGTGTTTGGCCTCTCTTTGGGCTCTGTGCTGCTATACCAGTGGTTGGCAGGGGAATCTGGGTTCTCCTACTACACTAATTTCCAGCCCAGGGATCCTATTTCCTGCTCCAGTCTGCTCAGTCTCTGTTGATGTTTCCTTGAACTACTTCTTACCCAGCCTTTCTAACTTTACTTGTCTACTTCTGCTTTACCATCGGAGCCTATTTTACTCACTGTAGCTACTTCACGTGCCCCAAGGTTCTTACTAGACTCCTTGCACCAGGCAGGATCCCGATCCTTTCTCTTCCCCTGGGCTTCCTCCTTGTCTCTGGAGGCATCCATTCTTCCAGGGCATGGCTGCAGGCACCTTCCCACGAAGGCAGGCAGGCAGGCACTCTCTTTTTTGTTTCCTTCCTCTGTCATTTTATAGCAAAGCAGCCTCAGCTTGTGAGGTTATGACTGCCACCTACTGCAGTTTTTTCAAAAGCAAAAATCTATATCCTCTTATCCAGCTCTGGATCCTTAAAAAGCAAAGTAATGCTTTTTTAATTCTACTTTCCCAGTACTCTAACCAATCCCTTCAGACTATAGTCTTTCACCTTGAGGCATCTCAGTTCTTTTTAAAGAATCTTCTGTGCAACTCTCCCTGCATTGCCACAGCAGATGCTCATTTGTTTCTTGGACTTTGCATGCATTGCACATCCCATCTTTGTACTTGTTTAGTAAATATAAATTATTTATGTCACAGCGACCTGTCAGGTCTTTAAATATAGTTACTTTGCATCTTCTGTCATAGCTATTAAGTGTACCATTATCCTCAAGTTTAGGACATATTTCAAGAACCTTTGTCCTTTTTTTCTTTGGTCCATAGTTCTTGCTATTCCTTCTTAAGTTCTCTCTTAACCAAACTTTTGGAGTCCTGTTTACTCCGAGGGATCTTTATATTAACCTCCTTATTTTTAAAGGCAAGCTTTTTTATCTGTCATTTCACTGCCCATTATCCCTACATGTGCCAGAATCCTTGCTATTACTATATGTATACCTAATTGTGCTATCTCCATAATTAAGAATATTTCCATTGATTAAGTCATTCCTGCTTTCTGAGGCTCCCTTCCTAATAACCCTAATACCCGATAAAGAGTCAGATAGGATAGCAGTCATAGCTGGGTGTACATCCCTTACCCAGGTCAGTGGCAACAGTATGCCCATTAATTCAGCTGTCATAATGGCACAAAATCAGTCTCAAATCTCTTAATTTCAAATTCAAGGATCAAAAGGCCATTCCCATTCTTCCTGTGTTATCTGTAGAGCAGTCACTATAGATTTGGCAATGTTGAACCTCTTTGCTATGTATAATCTCTTACATTTTAGTCATCTTATTTGAAGGTCCTGCTCTTCCAATTATTTTATAATTCCAAATCCACAAATGGAGAGAGAACCATCTAGCTAGACTTTGATTTCCCATGAGTACAGAGTCTAGTTTCTGCCAGACCTTCCTTTTCACCCAAGTGTTTTACCCATCTTTTGACCATGTTACCACGTGGATGGTTGTGGTGCCCAGTTAAATCTTGTCTACTTAATTCCTAACAGTACTTGTATATTCATTTAGTGCTCTTGTCTCTGCTATTTCTATTATCCTTAGCCCAAAGGGTTAAATCTAACAATTTCATCCTTAAATGTATAGGAATTTCTCCATTTGCTACCTGCACCGCACACACAGAACTGTAATACTTAAATTGCATGCAATTTGCCAAGCTTGGGATTGGATCAGCTCTAATTTTTTTAGTGTTGATTTAGAAGCTAAACTAGAGGTTTGGCATCCATAATCTATGACCTATATAGTCTTCTTATTGCCCTATACAGCATCAACAATGTGTTCTTATTGCACCCCAATTGTACCCTGCAATTGTTTTAAGCAGGTTCATCCTATCTTTACATTTAGTCTTGATAATATCTGAGACCCTTCCAAGTTAGGTTATCAAACATTAAGAAGGAACAATCAGTTGCACACATACAAAATGGGAAATGACTGCCTAGGAAGGAGTACTGTGGAAAGGGATCTGGGGGTCATAGTGGACCACAAACTAAATATGAGTCAGTGTAACACTGTTACAAAAAAAGCAAACATCATTCTGAGATGTATTAGCAGGAGTGTTGTAAGCAAGACATGAGAAGTAATTCTTCCGCAACTCTGCGCTGATTAGGCCTCAACTGGAGTATTGTATTCAGTTCTGGGCGCCACATTTCAGGAAGGATGTTGACAAATTGGAGAGAGTCCAGAGAAGAGTGACAAAAAAATGATTAAAGGTCTAGAAAACATGACCTATGAGGGAAGATTGAAAAATTTGGTTCGTTTAGTCTGGAAAAGAAAAGATTGTGGGGGACATGATAACAGTTTCCAAGTATGTAAAGACTGTTACCAGGAGGAGGAAGAAAAAATTGTTTCTCTGAGGATAGAACAAGAAGTAATGGGCTTACATTACAGCAAGGAAGGTTTAGGTTGGACATTAGGAAAAACTTTCTAACTGTCAGAGTGATTAAGCACTGGAATAAATTGCCTAGGGAGGTTGTGGAATCTCCATCACTGGAAATTTTTAAGTGCAGGTTAGACAAACACCTGTCAGGAATGGTCTAGATAAATAGTCCTGCCATGAGTGCAGGGGACTGGACTAGATGACCTCTCGAGGTTCCTTCCAGTTCTGATTACTCCTAAGAATATAAAATTTTGAACTCCCTCTGTTTTTTTCTGTATAGAGATATAGGTTCCATTCTTCCCCAATCTTCCTTTTTGTGAAGATCATTCCCTTTGTTTTTGTGAGGGAGAGCTTAAATCTTCAAATACTGCCCCATTCTGAAATCCCTGAGTGCCTTGTTGGTTCTTTCCACAGAGAATTTAAGTCCTCTATGTTTGGCCCATATAGCACAGTTGTCTATAAATAAAATAATACCTATTCCTGCCCGTATATGTTCCAGGAGATCATTAATCATAATGTTAAACAGGGTTGGGCTGATAACTCTCCCCTTGTGGATTTCTATTAGTAAATTTATAAATATTAGACAAAACTCCTCCCACCCTGACATGTATGGTTCTATCACTTGAAGTCTCTTATCCACTACAACATTCTTCCCCTTCAAAAACAGACTTCAAAGAGAAACTGCAGAGCTACAATTAATTTGCAAACTTAACACAATTAATTTGGGCTTAAATAGGGACTGGGACTGGCTGGCTCACTACAAAAGCAATTTTCACTCTCTGGGTATTGACACCTCCTCATCAATTATTGGGAGTGGACCACATCCATCCTGACTGCATTGGCCTTGTCAACACTCGTTCTCTACTTGTAAGGTAACTCCCTTCTCTTCATGTGCTAGTATATTTATGCCTGCATCTGTAATTTTCACTCCATGCATCTGAAGAAGTGGGTTTTTTACCCACAAAAGCTTATGCCCAAATAAATCTGTTAGTCTTTAAGGTGCCACCGGACTTCTCATTGTTTTTTTGATACAGACTAATATGGCTACCCCTCTGATTCTTCACCTTGTTCCAAATGAGGCTAGTTTCCCTCCATAGTATGTAATACACCTTCTTCAATGTCCAAAAAATCTGTTATCATGAACTGTTAATTTTTTTGTATTTCTGTTTCTAATCTTACAATAAGATCACTGTGCATCTTTTCCTGAAATTACTTTGTATATAGTTTATAATTTTATTTCCCCCAAGTATGCTACTTATCTTTCATTTATCATTCTTTCCATAATTTTGCTTATGCACAATTTGAAGGCAATAGGTCTATACACAGTAGTGTTGTAAATAATTTGCAAGGTTTTCCTGTTCGTATAACCACCACTTGCTTCCATTATGCTGGTAGTATTCCTTTTCACCATATGTTATATAATTTTAATAAAACTCAAACTCCAATAGGTGCTTAAGCATTGCATTAAATAAGCTATTGTTACCTGGGGCTCTATTTTATTTTTCTCTATAGCATTTTTGAGCTCCTATAAGCTGAAATTTTCATTCAGTACATCATCTTTTTATTCTAACAGTGACACTGCACCCCATATTCTTTGCAGTGATATTATGATATGATGTGATTGCATAATTATAATGTATTTTATGCAAAAAAGTAATGTAAGGTGTCATTGGAGAGGTTATGGTTTGCTGAATATGATTATCCTATTTGTATGCATGTATCATTTTTGTATCAAGTTATGAACATTGACTATGTATCTGTATTTCAAATGTAGTTACACCTGGGTAACACCCACTAGACAAGATGCTTTCAGTCTAGATAGCTGGGTAGGGAAGGTCCTATCCAGGGCAATGGGCTATTAGGAAAAAACAATAGGCCTTAGGAGAGACTTGTGACCCACCTAGGGATCCTTCCTGAGAATGCTGCAGACAGCCTCCTAGTAATGGCTGCTATGACTCTACAAGGACATGTGATGAGACCACATGTCTCTAGACTCCTTGGAATGTCAGTGTTTTCCCCATAGACTGGTCTGGGACCCAGGCTTTGGAACAAAGGGTTCCTGCCATATGCAAAAGCTATATAAGGGAGGGAGTGAATCATCTGGGGTTCTTCACTCCACTCCCAAGAAGACTCCTGGGAACACCTGAGGGACGAAGACTGAATTGGGAAAAGTGCTGGACCCAGGCTAAAGGGATTTCTAGCCTGTGACTGAAATGCCTGGGGATTCCAAGCTGTATGGCAAGTGCAGCTTGTCCTTTAAGAATCTGCAGCCTGCTTGTATCACCTCTTTGGATATAAATAGCAGATTCTCACCCTATCGATTTAGTATATTAAGCTTAGTTTGAGGGGTTTTTATTTGCTAGGTAATCTGTTTTGATCTGTTGCTATCCCTTATTACTACAAAAGATAGATTTTAAGTGGTTAATAAACTTGTTTTTGCTTTATCTAAACCAGTCAGTTGGAGTGAAGTGTGTGGGAATCATAACTCACGGGTAAAAGGCTGTTGCATATTCCTCTCCACATTGAGGAAGGGGATGAATTTTATGAGCTTACTCTGTACAGTTCCCTGTGCAGTGCAAGATGGTGTAATTTTGGGTTTATACTCCAGAGGGGGTATGTGCCTGAGGAGCTGGGAGTAGTCTTCCCATGCAGGGGCTGGTTAGAGAGCCTGCTTGTAACTGCAGCTGAGTATGCCCCTACCTGTATGTATGCTGATGAAAGTGTAGGCTGGAGGGCTGTAGAGCTTGTCACAGCACTACAGTGTGAGAGGGAGCCCAGGCTGGGTAGGTCAGGGGGCTCAGTGGTACCCCAATGCCAGGTAGCACCCCGGGGGAACCCGTCACACTATCCCTCCACATAAGAGATCAGTTTTCTTCTTTTTTTTCCTCCCCACTAATAACTCTTTGGAACTCTTTTGCTAAAATGTCTGCTTTTCTTAAGTTAGATCTTTCAATTTTACCATTTACTATAAAACCAAACATAAATTTATTTTACTCCATACCACATTCATTCTTTTAACTTGTTTATATATATTTTTGAAACCCAGTGCTCTTTGTTCATTTTCCCACAATATTTTCCTCCACCTCTATTTCTTTGCCTTCTTAATAATTATTTGTTTCACTGCTGTACTGTTTTATAGTTCATTAAGTCCTTGCTATTGTACTTTTTGCTTGTTTGTAAGTCTCATTTCTTTAATTGCTGTTTTACAACCTTCATTCCACCAGGGAACTGGATTTCGGAGTTTGTGATAATACATATAGCTAGACTGGCTATTGTTACTACTTCCTTCATTATATTTTCACAAAATTCCTCTAGATTACCATTTATACAATTCTTACTCAGATTCTCAGCACCCTTACTCTTGAAGAGTCCCCAATTTGCTTTTCTAAGGCCCCAGGTAGAAATTTCCTTCAGTGTTTTCAATATTATCAAGGTCTTGATGTGTAATTAGCATAAGGACGTGATCATTTCCCCTTCCATATGCTTTATACAATTTCCCAGATGCATTTACTTTCTATATTTCTTGTTCCGATCTGGGAATTGAGGCATGAAAAGGTTCTATACACCAAAATTAAACCTAGTAGGTACTCAGTTACTGAGCAATACTAGATTGTGCCTCTCAACGACCTGTTCATGGTATTTGGTATTATCAATTTTCTTGTGTAACCCCTTGGAGTTTAGAGAGCATGGCCCCTTTACATCTTTTTCCTATTGGGGAGGGGGAGCAGTGAGAGAAAGGAGGGAAATTTGGGGGTGTGGCTCTGGAGCCTGGGGAGAGAAGAGCTGCAGCAGGGAGGTCCTGGACAAAGTGAAGGAGAGAGAACCTGCCTGAAGCCTGGGAAGAACAGGGCAGCTGATCGGGGACACCCCAGGACAGGAGCGCCAGGAGGAGAGCACTGTGCCAGGGAGGAATTGCCCCAGAAAGACAGGCTGGAGCTGGACCCAGTATCACTGCCTCCCAGAGCTGCACGGGGCTGTGAGTACTGGGGCTTGTGACTGCATTGGGAAGTAGGAGGAAGGCTACTAGCTAGTTAAGTGGGGAGGTTGTTGCATGTTGCTCTGTGTGGCTTTGCAGAGAGCAGCAGAAGAGGGCATTGGAGGGGTTTGTGGGGGAAAGTTCACGGGCAGCGAAGACTACCAGGAGCACCCAAGACTCAGCACCGGACTGGAACTTTGCTCAGGACTCCTGAACTCTGTATGCAAACAAATTGCTCAGTGTCTGCCCTTTCAGACTTAGCTACCACTGGGCCTGGGGGGCCTTGGTTTGGATGCAACCCTGTTCTAGTGCTCCCCCTATACTTCCCCTTGTTGTTTTTCCTCCTCATCCCTCTGTAAATAAATATCTCCCTTTGTTTTACTCCTTGGACTTTTCCTGTGGGGGGTGGGGAGATGTTCACTCTGGGGTGGAAGGGATTTTTCCTGCTGCATTCCTGTGCGTGCCATCTCTTGGCCAGAGCTGCCTGCAGAACAGACTCCATCTTGGCCACGAGGGCGCTAAAGTTACATTTGCTTCTCCATAATGCATTATGACTACTATAGTCCCCACAAATAATATACAGGCCTTTGACACCTTTAACCAACTAATTATGCCCATTCTATATTTTCTAGTTTGTTTGTGGTTTTTAAAAATCAGATTTGTATAAAGGTGCTATTATTCTACAGAGGAATCTGAACAGTATTGCGATCAAAATGTAAGTTCTAGACAGCTATGTCAATGTACCCGAGACCTTCCTTTATAAATATACAGGGCCCCTCTTCCTTTTGTTTGGTTCTCTGTCATGTCTGATTACTCCATATCCTGGTAGTCTAAACATAATTTCCTGCTAATCATGTTTCTTGTACGCATGTGTCTCTATAAAACAGTTTTCTTTAATTCTTGAACATGTGTTATTAAACTGTGTGTTCCAGCAAAATACTGTTAGAACCATGGAGTTTAAGGTAAACGATGACCTTCATTTAAAATTGCATGAAAGCAATCTGGCAAGAGATTGCAATCCACAGTCACAAAAGACAGAATAAAAATTATAACAAAAGCAGCAGCAAAGTATTTGCATATAGACAACCAATCACTTCTATCAAATACAGTGCTCATAGGCAAAGAGATTTATAGTATCTTCCTCTAGTCCCTTATATTATCTTTTCTGCCCTGAACTGCATATTGTACCAGAAGCTTTTTCCTCACTGATATTTTCCTTCTCCATATTCTATTGTGAATATCTTCTAATAGCTTTTTTATGATAGTTTAGATATTTTATGGATAGTTTTAATTTTCTGTCTCTCTCTAGCTTAGTGGTTTTCAAACCGTGGGTTGCGATTCAGTACTGGGTCACAGAATGAACGGCATTGGGTTGCAGCAGCTCTGGTCAGCACCACCGACTGGACCATTAAAAGTCCCCTCAGCAGTGCTGCCTGGGTAAGGCAGGCTAGTTCCTACCTATTGGGACACCGTGCTGTGCCCGGAAGTGGCCAGCAGCAGGTCCAGTTCTTAGGTGCCGGGGGGGCAGCCAATGGGAGCTGGGGGGACAGTGCCTGCAGGCAAGAGCCGTGCAGAGCCGCTTGTGTGCCTCCGCCTAGGAGCTGGACCTGCTTCTGGCTGCTTCTGGAGCACTCTGCGGTGCCAGGACAGGCAGGAAGCCTGCCTTAGCACCCTGCTGTGCCGCTGACTGGGAGCCACCTATGGTAAGCCCCCAACCGCATGTTCCAATCCCCTGCCCTAAGCCCCCACCAAACCCAGAGCCCCTTCCGGCACCCCAAACCCCTCATCCCCAGCCCCACCCCAGAGCCTGCACCCCCAGCCCAGACCCCCTCCCACATCCCAACTTCAGCACAGAGCCCCCTCCCACACCCTGAACCGCTCATTCCCAGTCCCACACCACAGCCCTCACCCCTGCACCCCAACCCTCAGCCCCTCATCCCTAGCTTTGTTGGGTCACAGGCATCAACAATTTTCTTCAACTGGGTCACCAGAAAAAGAGTTTGAAAACCACTGTTCTAACTCATAACTGCTCTAACTCACTCTAACTCCACTGCCATACACCCTGTGTGTGCTGCACTGGGCTTATCCTCACAAACTGCAGCCTTCTAGTTCTGGACCTGCCACGTAGTTCTCATGAGAGTGCTCTCCTCGTTTACCACACCTCCGTTTCCTATTGAAGACAGTTGCCACATGCCCAAACCTCTGACATTTCTAATGTCTTACATGGGCTGGGAATACATAGTTGAGCCTAGAAGAGCTGCTACCCTATTGGAGTAATGTTGCACCATTAGATGTTACTCAGACAGATGTGGAGGATTTGTATTCTCTCCCCCCCTTCCTGCAAATTAGGTGCTCAACAAACAGTGGCTGTACCCCTTTAAATTTCATCCTCAATCATGGCTAGTGGATCCCCATACATAACCCCTCTTGCTTTAAATAGCTGGCAAATAAAACTACAGTTTTAGGGGGTGTAATGATGCTGGTTCTGGCAGGACCCAACTGAGAGTGCCAATTCAGGACAAATTGCCTAAAGCAGGGCAGTTACAGCCCAAGGTACGAAGCAGGATTGAAGACCACATGGAGGAGCTGCAGCAGCTTTTTATAAAAATACAGACTACATACATGAATACATAAATACAGACTGCGAATACAGACTAACCACAGCTGTTACTCTGAAACCAGCTTTTTATAGTCTCTTGCCATGTGGTCTTTCTTTCTTTGTTCCAAAGACAAGCTGTTCATCACATGGCCTGGAAAAGCCTCAGAGTTCTGTCCAAAGGCATGTCCCTGCATACCTTGCAGGGTCACAAGGCGTGTCTGCCTTCTCTCAAGGGGTCAATTGTATAGCTGATGGTCCTTAATGGGCCCTCAAGCAGGCTAGGCAGAGCTGACACCAACTTGTCTGGGGTGTCACCCAGAAGCATGGCACAAGTTTGAACTACAGACATATTAGAGCCAATACTTATAACTTAAAAAAGTTAAGAAGTTTCTCAGCCTGTTCCTTCTGTGTACATTCTACCAATAAAACTCCACCCTACATTCTTTTTGCTCTAAATATATATCCAATACCTAATCCATTCTGCTGTTTCCAAGGAATTAACATCTCCTGTCTTTACATCTTCAGCTCGTGATTTGACAATGATAACAAACCAATCCTCTTCCTTACTTTCTTCCATCCCTTTCTGCTCCAGATACAGATAGTTCCGTTATTTTTTCTTCCTAATCTGAAGCCATTCTTCACCCCTTACTCCCCTCCCCCCCACCCTATTTTTCAACATAACTTTCCCTTTCCCCTCTCAGCCTGTATGTCCAGCTATCAGTCCAAGCCTCTGCTTTCAGCCCCTTCTAGGCTACACAGCCAGTTCAGGGAGCAGCTGGCCCTGGCTCAGGCCCAGCCACCAGCACTGCCATCCCGTTCCTGCTTTCAACCACTTGGCTTTATAGTGTTAACATCTGTTCGATTGATAATGTTTGGTAATAATTTTTTAATCAGAATGTCATGCAGTACAAAGTCAAACACCTTACAAAAGTCAATTACGTCTATGCAGTTACCTTTATCAGTCAAACTTGCAATCTCATCAACAAATGAAATCAGGTTTGTTTGACAAGACCTATTTTCCAGAAACAATAAAACCTATACTTTAATTCTTTATCAATTGAATCCCCATATCAGATTATCTGTTATTTTTCTGGGGATTATAACCAGCCTAGTTACCCAGATCATCCTGCTTGCCCTTTTTGATTTAATGCCTGAAAGAGAACATTTACCTTTTGTTTTTGTAAATTCTGTTGGATCAGTTGCCTTTTTCTAGCTGACATTTCTTCGTATTTATTTTTCTCTAGACCTTTTGGAGAGCTGAGAAAGGGGGAAATAGATATAGGAAGTGGGGTATGATCATAGTACTGCAGGCCTTCAGGTCAATGGGGAGTTATTCATGTGGTTCCAGAGCACTATATTGTTAATGGCAGAGTGTTTAATGCTCATATATACCATCCCACAGATGAGACTTATGCAAGATGTGACCTTATCTTGGGTGCACAGGGCAGCTCCTGTCAAAACGGATTTGAGCCACCCTGGTGCATCAAAGGGCAGTACTAATCATATGCCTATTATAAAGTGCTATCAAATAAAATCAATGCAGTTTACCAAAGAGAATTTACATAACAAATGTGTGCTACAAAATATCCCATCACTCTGTAGTATTTGAGAGGTACAGTATTTATAGTCTAGTGATGTGGCTTTTTTCATACACATACTCACACTTGTATAAGAAGAGGTTCACTAGAACAGGAAATATCCACGATATCCAAATACCTTGGTGAAATATCCACTCCTCTGCATCTCAGTAATGGTAGCAGGTGCCCCCTTTTTGTATGCAGTTGCAGAGGACACTAGGGAGAGGACATCTGCTAGGCCATATCTCCACTCCCACAAGTCAGCAAGACCAACTCCACTTTATTCTCTAATACAGAGATTCTTACATAATGTTAATGGTCTGTGGAGAGCTGTGCTAGTTATTTGCTTCTCCATTTCTAGCCAAGAGACAGAGAACACGTGGGAGAACAGATTAAATGAAAAGCAAAAGCAGACAATCTATTTTAACTTTTTTCAAAAAATGCAAAACTCTTATTTGTACCACATTAAATTACATTCAATATGCTAAACAATTTCCTTACATCATTTTCTTCAAAATAAATAACTGCTGCAGTTGTGACTGCTTCATGTGGTCATGAGTGGGAGGGGAGACAAGGCAGTCTCTCTGTTAAGATGTGGTCCATCCTATGAAAAGTTTGAGAGCCTCCCAGCAGCTGTAGCAAGACAAGTCCCCCTGGGAACTGCTGCAACCAGATTGAGATAGATTGTTTTTGACCCCTGAGCTAAGGGCAAATCCATTCTCCTGTCTTGTTCAGACAGAACAGAAGAGGGGAATCTGTGATGATCCCCTTGGAATTTGGCAATTAACACCTGTCTGGATTGTGGGAACGGCTACATAACAAAGGGATTAGCACAGTAGAGCTCACTCCCCCATGGAATGAGAATCCATTAAAATGGCCGTTTGGGACCTTCACTTCATAAGCATTTGTCTACATAACAAAAAGTACTTGTTGCTGAGAATAGGGGTCAACAACCTGCAGCTGAACTGGTGCTAAACAACTGTTTAACTGCAGCTGTCTTCAGACCAGGGGAAACTGACAAGGTGCCTGTGTTTACAGCTAAACTACATCCAGTGTTGGTTCTGCTACCTCCTTTGCTGATGCCAATGGTCAGCCTTGCATATATATTGTAGTGTATACCAAATTTACAAGAGAAGATTCAGTATGTATGAATTAATGGTAAGCAGATTCCACTGTACATAAAGATCAGGCAGAAAGTTTCAAATACTTGCTTTGAAAACTGCAGCGAAATGTATTTTTTCCTGTGTGGAGTATAAGCATAAGCCTTGTTGTATAGTATTGCTCACATAAAATATTGTTCAGAATGAAATATTTGTGGAGGGAAAGTCCTATAGTTTTCAGCCCATGAAACATAACTTCCTAATTAAACAGTGACATTTGTGCAAGAGTTATAGCAACAAAATTTAGAACTCAACATAAGCTACAAATATTTTAAAATAATATATGGGGGCTTATGATTAATAATTGATACAAGAAGGTCAAAAATATTAATTCTAGTATTGTATGTATAGTTTGCCATTATTATGTGATATTTTTCTTGCCTGAGTAATTGAAAATACATTCTGGATCATTTAAAGAATCTTTCACAAAAAAAACTTAGCTCTGATTTCAGAGTTTGGGGCTCTAAAATATTTAGTTTGCTTGTTTATATAGAGAAAGATTGTGACTTGCCCTAAGATCCTGTCTAGTCACCCATGTGTGGCTTGTTAAATCCCTGCATCATGACTTAGGTATGGAACAGGACAGGAGAGCAAGGACTGCATGATAGATACTGAATCCCCTGCCCCAAGCATGTCAGGTGGCAGGTGGTGGAGAAGGTCAGGAGATGGGTGGAATTCAGGCTCTGTTCATTCCAGCCAATGGAGATGAGCTGGCATGACAGGCAGAGGGTGGGTAAGTTAGCTATATTCTTTTCAGGGCCAGTGTAAGATCTCGCCTACTTGGAAAGCTTTCTTCAGTACAATATAAGCTAAGGTGTGAATTTATACCTATGTAATTGTATGGCTAAAGTCCCTGTGTGAACATTCTTACGCCAGAATAATTTGACTTTTGAAACTATATCAGTACAAAACTGGTAAAACTTTCCCTTGTAGAAGAGACCTAAGCTACCTGATCCCTGTTCCAGGAGTAAGGGGGGAAGGGAGCAGGAAGAGAATTGTGACCCTCTGTGTATGTCTTTGCTACAGATGGGCAAGAGCCTCTGAACCCAGGTTGATAGACTCATGTTAGTGGGATTCAAGCTAGCATGCTAAGAATATCTGTGTGAACATTGAGGCTCATGCTGAAGCTCGGGTTCTTAAGCCAAGGGGTGTCAGGTGGGCTTGAGAGCCCAAGCTCTAGCCCAAGTCGCAACAGTCACACTTCCCTTTTTAGCACACTAGCTTGAGTCCTGCTAGCACAAGTCTGTCTGCTCAGATTCAGAAGCTCACTCCAAGCTGCAGTGTAGACATACGCACAAAGACCTTGTGTGTATTGTTGCTGTTCATTAAACGGTTGTAGCTACTCTTGTGCATACCTCCGGTGCACTGCTCCGGTGTAAGACTGGGCTTGTACAGAACATAAGAACAGCCATACTGGATCAGACCAAAGGTCCATCAAGCCTAGTATCCTGTCTTCTGACAGTGGCCAATGCCAGGTTCTTCAGAGGGAATGAACAGAACAGGTCATCATCAAGTGATCTATTCCCAGTTTGTGGCAAACAGAGCTTAGGCACACGATCCATGCCCATCCTGCCTAATAGCCACTGATGGACCTACCGTCCATGAATTTATCTGGTTGTTTTTTGAACCCTGTTACAAGTCTTCACAATATCCTCTGGCAAGGAGTTCCACAGATTGAATGTGCATTGTGTGAAGAAATACTTCCTTTTGTTTGTTTTAAACCTGTTGCCTATTAATTTCATTTGGTGACCCCTAGTTCTTGTATTATGAGAAGGAGTAAATAATATTTCCTTATGTACTTTCTCCATATCAGTCATGATTTTATGACCTCTATCATTTCCTCCCTCAGTCGTCTCTTTTCCAAGTTGAAAAGTCCCAGTCTTTTTAATCTCTCCTCATATGGCAGCCATTCCATACCCCTAATCATTTTTGTTTCCCTTTTCTGAACCTGTTCCAATTCCAGTATATCTTTTTTGAGATGGGGCGACCACATCTGCACACAGTATTCGAGATGTGGGTGTACCATGGATTTATATAGAGGCAATATGATATTATCTGTTTTATAATCTATCCCTTTTTTAATGATTCCCAACATTGTTAGTTTTTTTGACTGCCGCTGCACATTGAGTGGATGTTTTCAGAGAACTATCAACAATGACTCCAAGATCTCTTTCTTGAGTGGTAACAGCTAATTTAAACTCATCGTTTTATATGTATAGTTGGGATTATGTTTTCTATTGTGCATTACTTTGCATTTATTAACATTGAATTTCATCTGCCATTTTGTTGCCCAGTCACCTAGTTTTGAGAGATCCTTTTGTAGCTCTTCGCAGTCTGCCTGGGACTTAACTCTCTTGAGTAGTTTTGTATCATCGGCAAATTTTGCCACCTCACTGTGTACCCTTTTTTCCAGATCATTTATTAATATGTTGAATAGGACTAGTCCCAGTACAGACCCTGGGTGACACCACTACTTACCTCTCTCCATTCTGAAAACTGACCATTTATTCCTACTTTTTGTTTCTTGTCTTTTAACCAGTTACTGATCCCTGAGAAAGACCTTCCCTCTTATCCCAAGACAGCTTGCTTTGCTAAACAGCCTTTGGTGAGGGACATTGTCAAAGGACAATGGATCCAAAGTTACTGGGGTAAATCACCCTGTGGGAAGTCACACCGCCTTGGGACTGCTGCCGGGGGCTGCTGAGCAGCAGCTGCTCCCAGGGTCCGCTGCTGGATGCCACCGACAGCCACTGCTCTGGTTACCCCAGGACCGCAGCCGGGAGCCGCCCCGCAACCAGCTGCACCAGCTGCTGATGGAGGGTCCCTCGGGTCAACTGCACTGACCACTGCTCACAGCTCCTGGCAGCTGGCCCCGGGGACCACACCAAATAGCAGCCAGTGCGGCTGGCCCTAGGGACTGCCCGAGCAGCGAGCCCCGGAGCCATCTGCTTGGGCGGCCCTAGGATTGGCTACATTGACTGACACAGAAGTCATGGCAGTTGCGGAAAGTCACGGAATCCATGACTTCCACAACCTCTGTGACAAACACGGACCCCAATGATTACTATGAGGCTCCAGATCATGGGTGTATTATATTTATCTGTTTTAATAGCTAATGGAAATGTTATATGGGGTCATACAAAAGAAAAGGATTTCCCCCACCTCTCTATTGAGCATGCCATGCAACCCAGACATCAGGAATCAGCCTGTCTTTACTGTCTTTTATATATAATTCTGTTAAAATGAAAGGCATGTTCACGTCTCAGATGCATTTAACACAGGTACGTGAATCTTCTTAGTTTCAAGCAACAATGTGTCCAGATTACAAGATAAAATATGTGCAAGTCTAGTCAAGAACAAAAGAAATATAACAAAAAAGAACAAGGCATGGTGGGGGCAGTGCTGCTCTGTCCAGCCCAGTGGGAGGGCACTGTTTACACACCAGCAGCTGCCCAATGCCCACCTGTCCCTGCACTGCTAGCCTCCTTCTTCCCCTCGGGGTCAAGCCTGTGCCGTGTGCCACACCGCATTGCCCACCCACCCAGCACCCCTTTGACTCCCTATGCCCAATGCCCATCCGCTGAGGCCTCCCACAGACCTCTATGCCCAGCACCTCCTGAACCTATGTCAAGTGCCCCCCCAGAGAACCTTCCACAGCTCCCCACCACAACTACATAGCACCCCACACAGACCCCCCTACTCCCTAGCACCCCAAAACACACAAACCTGCCCCACTGCCCAGCACCTCCCGCAGACCCCAGGAAACTCATTCCCCCATGCTCTGCCCACCAGCTGCACTCACCCATCCTAATAGGAGGTGACCATGTCCACCAGCTGGAGCCAGCAGTATGGCCTGGGCCAGTCCTGGGGGATGGGGGATTACACTGGCCCCTCAGGAGCGGTACAATCAGCCAGACCAGAGCAGGAGCAGGACTTGCCCTGGCCGGACTCCCTCAAGACCCCCCCCCCATGCCCTCTCTGTACAGGTCCTAGGTGGCTCGGCCCTGGGGAGGTGGGCAGGGCCCCATGGGTGGCAGGCAGCAGAGACTGCTCAGAACCAAAGCTGCACCGGGGAGCAGGCAGACCCCTGGGATGTGATCCCATAGAGCCCACCTAGTCTGGCTGCCCCCACTGGCCCCATGGCCAGGAGCCCTGGCTAGTCTGTATGGCGGAGCCCAGCTGCTGAGGTGAGCTCCCTACCGGTGAGCAGTACCTGCTAGCTGGGAGCCACTCACACAGTAAGGCCTGGGCACTGGACTGGGTCTGTAATGGGCCCCTTCCCAGTGTGGGTCCAGCACCATTGTAAACCCGGTACTGCCCTTTCAGACAGCCATTGTTCAGTGAGAATGATGGGGATGACCATTGCTTTGTCTGCAGGTCATTCTCCTCAAGTACAAGGAAATCTAGAGATGCCTCTCTAACGTGATATCTTCTAGAGCAGTCTATGAGAATGGGTGCTGAGTGCCAAGATCGTACCTTCCAACTCTATCAGTCTCCTTGTCAGCTGGGATGTTACTCCCAAGGCCAGTACCAGTAAGAAGTCTGACCTGGCAACGAACAGGTCAAAAGCCACAGCCTTCAAAGACCCACTCAGCACCAATGGCTGCTCCAGCACTGAAGACCAATACCACCTTTTTCTCACTGAGACACGGTAGATGAAAGTACTGGAGCAAGTACAGTTCCCAACACCAATCTTCCTCTCCTAAGAAAGGAAAAGCTGAAACCTAAGAAGAGCTATTCACCTTCATTCTTCTCCCAAGAACTGAGTATAAATCTCTTTAATACTAGAGGAGCAAACTGCTGGTTCAACTTCCACCTTGGCACAAAAGAGCCTCAAAATTAGTCTGGTACCAATTCCTCATGATACTCACACCAGAGGAGGCACCAGCAATCAAGGCACTAACAGTTCTGAATGCCTTATTGTTGACAGAAGTCACTCCTCTCTGGGCAAAATGCAGAGAAGCACTTTTAATGCAGAGTAAGAGTGTTCACATGGGGAATTAGTGTTAGTGTGCTTTAAATTCACACCCTAGCTTACGCTGCACTAACTTCTATGTAGACAAGCACTTACTCACACCAAAGAGCATACAAAGTGCCTAGTTGTGTGCTCCAGAAGCGGCCTGTGCCTGCGATCCATGCAAAATACCTCTCTCATACTGTTGAAGTAAAGTCTCCTGTATGCATGTCCTCTCATCTCTGTAATAGCCATGGTGATATGGAAAATCAGACAGGATGCAGCTACACTCACCCTGATGGTTCCTAATTGGCCAAGGCCATTCTGGCTAATGGATCTCCTCCAAATGTCAGCTTAGCCTTTGACAGCATTTCTTGGCTGTCCAGACACAAAATAACAGAAACAAGGTCAAATTTATGACACTCACCCAAAATCGTTACATCTGACAGCCTGGTAGTTGGCTAATTAATGCCATTGACAAAGACTGCTCAATACAGGTACGAGAAGACCTATAGCAAAGCAGTAGGCCCTCCAGAAGAAAAAACGTACTCCTCAAAGTGGAAAAGATTTACAATTTGGGCAGCCTTGATCTATGGGAGGCTTGTATTCCCAAGATCTTTAATTACATCCTGCAGCTAACGCTCTCTGGACCCTTATTCAGTTCCATTAAAGTTCACCTTGCAGTGATTTAATCAGGCCACCTGCCCATCCAGTTATGCTCAGTTTTTTCTAACCCTGAAGTATCCTGATTTTTAAAAGGGTTGCTACATATTTATCCACTGATTAGTGAGCCCCCTCCTGCATGGGATCTGAACATTGTCTCATGGACCCTCTCTTTGAATACCACCTTCCAGATAGCACACTGCTTGTCAGTCACCTATGGTGGGATCCACACGGACAAATACTTGAAGAAAGAACAGTTACTTGCCTTGCAATAAGAAAAGGAGTACTTGTGGCACCTTAGAGACTAACAAATTTATTTGAGCATAAGCTTTTGTGAGCTATAGCTCACTTCATCGGATGCATTCAGTGGAAAATAGTGGGGAGATTTATATACATAGAGAACATGAAACAATGGGTGTTGCCATACACACTGTAACCAGAGTGATCACTTAAGGTGAGCTATTACCAGCAGGAGAGCGGGGGCGGGGGGGGGGGGAACCTTTTGTAGCGATAATTAAGGTGGGCTATTTCCAGCAGTTGACAAGAATGTCTGAGGAACAGTGGGGAAGGGGGGGGGGGGGATAAACATGGGGAAATAGTTTTACTTTGTGTAATGACCCATCCACTCCCAGTCTCTATTCAAGCCTAAGTTAATTGTATCCAGTTTGCAAATTAATTCCAATTCAGCAGTCTCTCGTTGGAGTCTGTTTCTGAAGGTTTTTTTGTTGAAGTATTGCCACTTTTAGGTCTGTAATCGAGTAACCAGAGAGATTGAAGTGTTCTCCGACTGGTTTTTGAACGTTATAATTCTTGACGTCTGATTTCTGTCCATTTATTCTTTTACGTAGAGACAAAAAAACTTCAAAAACAGACTCCAATGAGAGACTGCTGAATTGGAATTAATTTGCAAACTGGATACAATTAACTTAGGCTTGAATAGAGACTGGGAGTGGATGGGTCATTACACAAAGTAAAACTATTTCCCCATGTTTATCCCCCCCGCCACCGTTCCTCAGATGTTCTTGTCAACTGCTGGAAATGACCCACCTTATTTATCACTACAAAAGGTTCCCCCTGCCCTACCCACACCCGCTCTCCTGCTAGTAATAGCTCACCTTAAGTGATCACTCTGGTTACAGTGTGTATGGCAACACCCATTGTTTCATGTTCTCTATGTATATAAATCTCCCCACTGTATTTTCCACTGAATGCATCCGATGAAGTGAGCTGTAGCTCACGAAAGTTTATGCTCAGATAAATTTGTTAGTCTCTAAGGTGCCACAAGTACTCCTTTTGTTTTTTGCAAATACAGACTAACACAGCTGCTACTCTGAAACTTGCCTTACAATAACTCAGGTTCTTCAAGATGTTATGCCCATATAGATCCCACAACCCATAGTCCTTCCCTGCTTTTCTGAGTCTTCCTTAAGCTGAGATTCTATATCACTGAGGGAAAGTTGAAGCTGCCCTGCCTTTGTGCCTTTGGTTTAGGAGGTGGAGGACATGCCGGGGACAGGCATGTCCTAGTGGACATTGCTGTTCAGATATGCCCATCTTGCATGCATGGGGAACATGTGCTCCTAGAGTGGGACCCACATGGACAATACATCTCAGAGAACCACCATTACTCTAAGGTAAGTAACCAGTTTTTTGTTTGTTCAGCAACCCCAGTGAAAATACATGGAGAGGCTTTGATAGCAACCTTGCAGGAGTCTGATTGCCTGTCTCCTTGAATAAGGTGTAATGAATCCAGAGCTGCATATATAAAGAGGCTACAGCCCTTGCTAAAATTCATACCTGTGGCATTGGGTGTTAGAACCTGATCAGCACACATAGGCCTTTGTCACAAAGAAGTATCTCCGTTATGTCTGTATTTATTAGATTTATGTTATCTGCATTACATTTCTTATGAATTGGTTTTAATGATATCTCAGAAATATTAAGGTTTATATATGCTGTAAGGTTCAACTCCTAGTTAGTGAAATTCTCATGTAACAGTTGTGCTGTTATCTTGGGAGGCTCAGTTTGAATGTGAACCTCTTCACACTGCTAGGCAGCACTGCAGAGTAATTTAAAATTGGATTAGTGAAAAAGCAACTTTTGGTAATGCTAGAACAGCTTTAGGAGACTCTGCTAATTTAATATTTTTGGTGTATATATATTTTCAGGCTTTTCTCTCTCTCGCAATCTGTGTTTAAAAGTTTTTGTAATTTAAATATAACCAAATTAATGAGAGGTTTCAGAGTAACAGCCGTGTTAGTCTGTATTCGCAAAAAGAAAAGGAGTACTTGTGGCACCTTAAAGACTAACCAATTTATTTGAACATAAGCTTTCGTGAGCTACAGATCACTTCATCGGATGCATACAGTGGAAAATACAGAGGATGTTTGTTTTTATACACACAAATCATGAAAAAATGGGTGTTCATCTCTACAAAAGGTTTTCTCTCCCCCCACCCCACTCTCCTGCTGGTAATAGCTTATGTAAAGTGATCACTCTCCTTACAATGTGTAGGAGACTCTGCTAATTTAATATTTTTGGTGTATATATATTTTCAGGCTTTTCTCTCTCTCGCAATCTGTGTTTAAAAGTTTTTGTAATTTAAATATAACCAAATTAATGAGAGGTTTCAGAGTAACAGCCGTGTTAGTCTGTATTCGCAAAAAGAAAAGGAGTACTTGTGGCACCTTAGACTAACCAATTTATTTGAGCATATGTATGATACACATTGTAAGGAGAGTGATCACTTTACATAAGCTATTACCAGCAGGAGAGTGGAGTGGGGGGAGAGAAAACCTTTTGTAGTGATGAACGCCCATTTTTTCATGATTTGTGTGTATAAAAACAAACATCCTCTGTATTTTCCACTGTATGCATCCGATGAAGTGATCACTCTCCTTACAATGTGTATAAATAAATTGGTTAGTCTCTAAGGTGCCACAAGTACTCTTTTTCTTTTTGCGAATTAATGAGAGCATTTTCAACACAATTCAAGGTGAAATAAGCAGAGCAGAAAGAGGATTGAAAGATTACTCTCCAGCATATGAGTTAGGGTTGCCAGGCATCCGGTTTTCAACTGGAATGCCTGGTCGAAAAGGGACCCTGGCGGCTCGGGTAGGCACCACTGACCAGGCCATTAAAATTCCAGTCAGTGGGGCAGTAGGGGCCCAGATCTAAGGTAGGGTCCCTGCAGCGGCCGCCAGGTCCTTGCAGACCCTCGGTGCATGGGCAGCCAGGAAGGCTCCATGTGCTGCCCCCGCCCCGAATGCTGGCTCCACAGCTCCCATTGCCCAGTTGCTACTTGTCTTCATTTTAAAGGCCCTTCATCAGCAAGTTTTAGACATAGCCTGTATATGAGGACCCGAGAGAGTTCCCAGTCAAAGATGATTCCTAGCTTACAGGCCTGAGTGACAGGCAGGATGGTGGCATTGTCCATAGTGATCAAGAAAAGAGGTAGCAGAGAGAGCATGGTGAGGAAGACTGAGCCATGTTGAGGTTGAGCTGATGGCTAGACATCCTCAAGGAGATGTCAGAAAGGCAGGCCAAGATTTTAATTTGGACAGAGGGAGACAGATTTGGAGTAGAGAGTTAGAGCCGCACATTCTATGAGTTTAGAGAGGAAAGAGAGAAAGGAGATGGGGTGTTAGTTGAAGAGGCAAGTAGGAACAAGGGTGGAATTTTTTTTAGATAGGAGAGGCTAGAGCATTGTGAGGAGAAAGAGCCAGAGGAGAGTGAGGATAAGGAAAAGAGAAAGGGAAGGAGATGAGACTAGCCACAAGAGAAATCAGGAGATAGGAAGGAATTGGATAGTGTCACTGGGGCAAATGAAGACATAAGGAAAGAAGAGCAAAATGAGAAACTTACCTTGCAGGTTTTGAAACTCTGGGTCAGAGAGTTGAACTTCTGGCATCTTAATATGCATATTAACTGCTTTTGTTCCAGCTTAATTATTAGTCTTTTTATATAAGGAATCTTTTAAACACATTATAATTGCTTTATTTGTTAAATTTCATTAAAATTAACAGAATACTCTTTCACCATCTTTCAGAGATGACCCATGTCTGCCGATAGTGGGGGGCAGAGTGAGGGCAGGCAGTACAAGCCAAGCAGCAAATTGGAGGGCGGGTACATGAGCCTGCATGCCCTCTCACGCATCATCTCTGCCATCTTTAACACTTCATTTTCAAAGAAGAGAAACAGAAGTTGTTTAAATGTTAAAGTGTGACCTACACTCATGGGTGTCTTTGATGCAGAAATATTTCTATACTCTAAAATGACAACTTTTGTACATTGGTGGAGTAACTGAGCAGGAGAAAGAAGTTGTAGTCATCCAGGCCTTTCCCTCAAGGAGCAGTGCTTACAACACAGTACATTCAGTTATTATAAGCAAACTATCCTCCGAGGGGCTCAGTCCAGTCCTGTCACCTTATTTATGAAGCCTGACTTTTGACTGAAAATATTCCCTCCTCTTCAGTCTCCCAAGCAGTTATTCTTTTTCAATCCTTTTCTGAAGCACCTGTGTAAGGGGAATGGAAAGGTGAGCTGGTGTGCGCCTCATGTTTCCTGAGACCCAGTAAGTTCCCCTGAGACCTGTCATACCTTTATAAGAGAGAGGCTTTAGTTCAAGCACAAGTTGTTGGGCTCAAAGCAGTAATTAAGGGGTGAAGTTCTATGGCCTGTTTTATGGAGGAGTTCAGACTAGAAGACTATAATGGCCACCTTCTGGCATTAAAAATCTATGAAATCTGAAAGGGTAGTGTCAGAGTTAGTGAAGGAGAATTTCATGAAGAAGGACATTTTCTTGTCTGATTTCTGATTCTTTATCTTTTTCCAATATTTTACTTCCCTCTCATTTTTATAACTTACTATGAGCCTTTCCTTTCTGAAATTTTCTTTGTGTATTATATAAACCATAAATTGATTGATGTATTCAGCAATCTTCCCATGAAAGTGGTATTTCTTCTTTGCAGTTCTTCTATAACTCCCTCTTGTTGGCTCTATAATAAGCCCCATACAGCTGACTTTTTTTTTTTTTTTTTAGTATTTTTTTGGAATTCGTATTTTTGGAAAAAATGTGACTTATTTTTATTATATTCTTTACTGGGTTGACATAAGAAATAAAAATATGTGGAGAAAAATGCCTGGCCCCCACGTTATCTTGTAGCTGTCAGATCTTCTTGTCCAGAATTTGCATCTGTTTTGCAGACATGGACTTAAAGCATTAAGTTCTCTCCTTCAGAGTTATTTAAACATTCACCTAGTAATAACTATGGTTAAAAACTGGGATAAGCTGCACTTATCCAAGTCATAAATTACTCTGGTGTGGTGTACCTACAACTTGGGGTTCATATTGCTGCAGCTCCATCAGTGTAGATACACCAGTGTCTTCTAAAAGTCCTAGTGCAGACAAGATCTTAGGCCTTAGTCCTGCAAAGATTTAGGCCTTGCCTACACTACAGAGTTTTGATGTTAGAAGTTATGCTGACAATCAAAACCCGGTATAATTATATTGCTTGTGCATGTTCACACTAAGCTCCTTCTGTTGGCAAAGCGTGCCCACACTTGATTCTCTAGCGTCGACAGTGAGCAATGCACTGCGAGTGGAGGGATTGCATCGTTATGCAGGTCTGGGATGACGAGCAGTGGCTGCAGAACTTCTGGATGTGGAAAGCCACCTTCCTGGAACTGTGTGCAGAGCTTGCCCCAGCCCTGCAGCACAAGAACACCAAAATGATAGCTGTCCTCTCGGTGGAGAAGCACATGGCAATTGCTGTGTGGAAACTGGCAACTCCAGACTGCTACCGGCCAGTCATGAATCAGTTTGGAGTCTAGAAGTCCACCAGTGGGGCTGCAGTAACACAGGTGTGCAAGGCCATTAATCGCATCCTGCTAAGAAGGACTCTGACTCTTGGCAATGTGCATGAAATAGTGGATGGCTTTGTGGTAATGGGATTCCCTAACTGTGGAGGAGCAATAGATGGCACACATATCCCAATTTTGGCCCTTGACCATCTGGGACTAGCTAAACCCCTCTGGAGTGGAAAAGAGTTCGTGACTCACCGTGTCACCAGACAACCCTGCCACGTGTTCCACATTGTCCTTCAACTCGATGTCCTCCACAACTTCATCCTCAGGGTTAGGTCCACTGTACATTGCCTCCAGCCCTGCCAAAGCGTCCACGGGGCTCTTGGCAGGATGGTGGGTCGCTGCCAAGGATTGCGTTCAGCTCCTTAAAGAAGCGGCAGGTCTTCAGTGCAGCACCAGAGTGATGGTTTGCCTCCCTTGTCTTCCGATACGCCTTCCTCAGTTCCTTTATTTGCGCACAGCACTGTTGCATGTACTGTTTGTAGCCCTTTTCCAGCAAGTCATAAGAAATCTGCCTATAGGTATAGAAGTTCCTGTGGTTGAAGCGAAGCTGGGACTGCACTGCCTCCTCTCCCCATATATTCAGCAGATCCAACAGCTCCAGTGTGCTCCAAGAAGGAGAGCATTTGCTGTATGGAGCTGCTATGGTCAGCTGGGAAGATGCGATGTCCATGCCTAGCAAAAAGGAAGTGGAATTTCAAAAATTCCTCAGTCATTAAAGGGGGAAGGGCAGATGCCTGGGTGCAGGGCAGCGATGTTTGAACTGCTGACCAGAACGGTCAGGATGGGCATTGTGGAACACCTCCTGGAGGCCAACTGTAGCAAAATAAACAAGTATCTACACTGACACTTTATCGATATAACTTGGCTGCAAAAAGCTCCATGCCTCTAATTGAGGTGGTTTTCTTTTGTCGGCAAACAGAGCATTGTACTGTGTAAACCTCCATTGTTTTGTCAATAAAAGCTGCCTTTTTTCAACAAAACAGTGTAGTGTAGACAAGGGCTTACACACTGGTCTATGAGTAGTCTAACTCACTTCAATGGATTCTACACACAGTGTGCAAAGCTAAGCATATATGTAAATCTTTGGAGGATTGGGGACCTAGATAGTAACTGGAAGGATGCCCCACTGTTCATAGTATTTGAAGATTATCTACAACATTTTAATTTTAACTATAAATTTACCATGTTTTTATTGTGTTATTACTTTGAGGTTCTTAAAATGTCACTGTTGATATTATTATTATTATTAATAATCATTTTATTATTATTTATTATTTTATGTATTATATACCTTAAAATAACTGTGGGAATTAATGACTCTTAAGTGATACACTGACATAAGTTTAGCTTATAATGTAATATTTTTAATTAATCCAACAAAAGATCATACCCACATGCTTGTTAATGACAGTTGGCATTTTTAAGGACAAATACGGAATTAATTTCAACTTTTCTTGGAGGATGTTGGGAATGCTTTTGGTGTTGATCAGGGTAAGAGAAGGGAGGTTGACTCCATCCTACGTACTGAGAGAGGGGATTCATCTTTAGAATGTTATTGCAGAGGCCAGGAAGAGTCTATTTCCCCTTCAACTGTCCTCACATCATCTATTGTTATTTTTCCTCATCTGCATTTTTTAGTCATTGCTGATCTTTCATTCCTTTGTTATTCTTTTCCACATATTTACCATATTCTAATAATTTAACAGACATTAACTACCACATTGATGAAGGTAGTGTAATCCTAGAGTAGATGTGAACATACATACATTCTCTCATAGTGCAAAGCATCACAGAGTCATATCACAATGAACAGTAAACACAATCACTGGCTGGTTCTCAAGGCGATGTGAAGACTGTGAAACATGGACGAAAACGGTTGGACAATGAGATCTAAACATTTTCATGTAAAATGCAAAATAGGGTCCCTTGCTGTAAAAAGTCTTCAGCATTCTTACTTTTGCTCTCAAGTTTATATTGTGGAGTAGAGTTGAATTCATAGAGTTCTTGATCCTCCAGTTCCCAAGAGATCCAGGATATATTGTAGGAGGAACTTAATAAAATGAGGGACTTCTAGAGAACAGCCTCCTACCCAGGTTTTTGGGTTTTTTTTGGAGACTCATGGATGACTGAACAGGTCCCAGAAGACTGGAGAAGGGCTAACATAGTGTCCATTTTTTTTTAAAGGAGAAACAATAGGAGTGGGAAAACTATAGACCAGTCAGCCTGACTTTGAAGCTATGAGAACAATGTATAAAACATTCAATTTGCAAATACCTGGAGGACGAAGGGATAATCATTAGCAGTCAGCATGGATTTACCAAGAACAAATCACTCCAAACCAGCTTGATTTCCTTCTTTGACAGGGTAATTGGTTTGGTGGATAGGTAGAATCCGTTGGACATAATATACCTGGACTTCAGCAAGGCTTTTGACACAGTCCCACATGACATTCTAATAAGTAAGATGGAGAAATGTGGGCTTGGCAGAACTACAATTAAGTGGATACATAATTGGTTAAACAACTGCAAACAAAGAGTAAGTATTCATGGATTGATGTTGGATTAGAGGAAGGTCACAAGTGGGGTTCCAAAGGGATCTGTTCTGGGTCCAGTGTTGTTTAAGATCTTCATTAATGACCTAGATGTAGGAATAGAGACCAAAATGATGAAATTTGCAGATGACACAAAGCTAGGGAGGATACCAACATTTTGGAAGATAGTGCTAAAATTCAGAGGGATCTTGATAAATTGGAGAACTGGGCTATAGACAACATAATGAAATTCAACAAAGACAAATGTAAGGTGCTACACTTAGGGAAGAAAAACCAAATGCACAAATACAGAATGGAGGAAAAGTGGCTTGGCAGCAGCACTGCTGAGAAGGATCTGGGAGCTGTGGTGGATTGCAACCTCAACGTGAGTCAGCAATGTGATGCTATTTCAAAAAAAGGCAAATGCAATTTTAGATTGCATTAAAGAGGCACAGCATGCAAATCACAGGAGGTGATAGTACCGCTCTACTTGGCACTGGTTAAGCCTCAGCTGGAGTACTGTGTCCAATTTTGGTCACCAATGTATAAAAAGGATGTGGAGAAACTGGAAACGATCCAGAGGCAAGTGACAAAGATGATCAAAGGGATGGAATGCAAGCCATATGAGCAAAGCTGATGGAAGTGGGTATGTTTAATTTGGAAAAGAGGAGATTAAGTTTGGGATATGATAGCGGTCTTCAAATACTACTACGACTACTTCTTCTTCATTCATATGGCTTGGGTAGGTAGGAATAGCTACAAATTTATATCTAAGTTTGATAGCCAGCACATTGATAGCCAGCAGTGAGCTGGTGAATGTCCTTCAGGCCCCCGACAAAGAAACAAAGGGGAATTTAGATATGATGTGCTCTACCTTTTGTGCCTATTGATTACAGTTGCACACAGGTGTTTGCCTCATTTTCCATTTAAAGAGGGTTTGTCCACATCTCCCATGAGATGTCCTGATGCAATTCAATCTGCACCAGTCTTTCTGACATAAATCAAAACTCGGTGGTTCCTCAACAGGATCAATGATGAGCTGTTTGTTTTGAGTGGTCAAAGTGTTCCATGTGACTGTCCATTGAGTCTCAGAATCAAAGTTGGGTTCTTTGATTCTGAGATCTTGATGCAGTTCCATAGAGCGTTGCGGGATTTTAACCTTGTCTTTGGCGGTTTCTGCAGGTCATAGTGCAGTGGAATCTTCATAGTTAAATTGACATGATTAAGAAAGCGAAATGTCTGAGCAGCTCTTCTAATCTGTGGAGGCTGGATGTGTGATAGGACCGGAAGCCAGTCAACTGGAATAGATTTGAGCGACACTATGTGCATAGCATTATTAAGTTGAGTGCTGGAAGCCAGAAAGCTGCAGGGGTTGATGGTATTCCTCCAGAGTTTCTCAAGAATCTGGGGAGATGGGGATGGGAATGGCTGGTGGTGCTTTTTACTGCCTTGCATAGAACCGGAGAAGTGCCAACAAGCTGGTGACAGGCAACAGTGGTTGCTCTACTGAAGCCTGGGAAATCCCCAGAGGATGCAGCCAGCTACCGCCTTATCTCTCTCCTCTCAACCACAGGCAAGCTCATGGAATGGGTGCTGCTCCACCATCTGATATTATTGAAGACATCCTCCCAGTGGAGCAGGCAGGATTTTGCCTGAAGAGGAACTGCTGTGACCAAGTAGCTTCACTTACCATCCACACTGAGGCAGGATTCCAGTGTAAGCTGAAGACAGGAATTACCCTGGTTGATTTGTCCTCAGCATATGACACTGTCTGGAGATAGGGCCTCCTTCTCAAGGTCTCCCACCTCATTCACTGCTGGCAAACGATCTGCCTGTTGGCAGCAATGACTGGGGACTTCCGCTTAAGGTACACCTTAATGGCTAGATCAATAGACCAAGAACTCTTAACTTGGGAATTCCTCAGGTCTCTTTCCTGGCCCCAATACTGTTTAATCTATACACCGTGGATATACCAGCGACGGAGTCAAGGAAATTCATGTATGCGGACGATATTGTCCTAGCAGTTCAGCATACAAGCCTCCATACCATCAGCTGCACCCTAACCCGAGATCTTAGCACAATGGCTGATTATTTCCAATGATGGATATTTAGGCTTAATCCAAAGAAAACCATGGTAACTGCTTTCCATCTGAACAATAAAATGTCTAATACCAAACTTGATGTGCAGTTCTGTGGTGAGAGCATCAGCCATGACGCTAATCCAAAGTATCTTGGCATTAACTGGACCAGAGTTTGACCTTTCGACAACATCTCGAGAACATCCATGATAAGGTCAGGTCTCGTGTTGCGCTTAGCAGAAAATTGGCCGGAACATCATGGGGTGTGGTGTTTAGATGTTGCTTGCAATTATTAGAATTGGGAGCACTGGCTGTTGGGAGTCTGAAAGGACAGGAAACAGGAAGGAGGGGGGAGGAGTTGAGAGGCTGGGAGAAAGCTACCGAGGGTGCAGCAGCAGCTTGGTAAAGAGGTTTCCACTTTAAAAATAAAGTCCTGTTGAAGCTTGTTAGTACCTTGCCCGGTTGATACAACATTTTGGCGACGAGGATGGATCTTCTGCCTCTGAACCCACCTGCACCCTTTCTGCAAAGCCCAGGTGAGCCTCCAATTCCTTTTACTACCTGGATCCATATGTTTGAGACTTATCTCAATCAGTGCTACAGAGATCTCTGAAGTAAGAAAGCATGGTCTGCTAATCTACTGCCTTGGAGCAGAAGGGCAGCGTATATTTTACACTTTTCCCCTTGCAGATGATAAATATGAGACAGCACTCACTGCATTAAAGAACTTTTTTGTGCCAAAAGTGAATGTAGTAGCTAATTGTTACAGATTTCGCCAGTGTGAGCAGAAAACAGGGGAAACTATAATGCAGTGTATTACTTCCCTGAGGAGTCTGATTGTAATTTGTGACTTTGGGAATATGACAGATGAGATGATTAGAGACCAGCTCATTGAGAAAACAACCATGCTTCATGTAAGAGAACACTTACTTCTAGAACCACAACTTACACTAGAAAAAGCAATAATCATTGCTACTCAGATTGAGTCAGCTACAGCTGAAGCCAAAATAATGAGCATGGATACAGGAGGCACAGTCCAGGCTGTGATTCCTTTGCAGAAAAGTTCACTACCACTGCAGACACACAATTGCAAGAGGAAAACTAATGAAAAACCACTGAATCAGCAAATTCAAAATAAAGTAAAAGCATGTTTTCACTGTGGATCTCCACAACACCTTGCAAGCTACACAGGATGTCCGGCAAAAGTAGCTCAGTGCAATCATTGTAAAAAGATTGAACATTTTGCTAAAGTATGTCACAGTAGCCAGTTCAATCAACAGGAGTATGCAGTTACAATACCAGATGTCACTGTGCTGAGCGTGGACAAAATCACTACTGCACATATTCCAGAAGAGATAAAGTGCACTGTAAATGTTTTGGCCATACCCTCAGGCAAACCACACTCTATTCAGCTAATGTTGGACACTGGCTCAGCAGTATCTATACTACCTGATTCCATCTATCTGAATTACTTTAAAGATGTGCCTCTTACTGAACCCAAGCTTCACTTGGTGTGCTATTTGAAAAACCATATTCCAGTACATGGCTGCCTGCCAGTAATCGTTACTTTTGGTGATTGCTGTGTAACTGCAGAGTTCTACATTGTCCACAAAGGCACTCCTATCCTTGGCAGAGATTATTGGCTGCTTTAAATCTCAGGGTAGTTAATGGACGAATTGATCTTCCTCAGCAAAACACTCTAGTGGTACACCAGTTTCAGGTGGGACCCAACACCATGTTGAGGAGAAACTTGGCTGTGCTTATGGGTTTCTGCACAAAGTTAAAATGTGGAATAATGTGATGCCTGTACAACAGAAGTTACAGCACTTACCATTTTCAGTCAGGGAAGCTGTTTTAGAGGAACTTAGAAAACTTGTTCAAAAGGACATTATTGAAGAGAGTGACTCTTCGGAATGGGTTTCGCTTATAGTAGTGACACAGAAGAAGGGTGGAGGCATTCGCCTTTGTGTGGACTTAAGAGAGCCAAATAAAGCTATTGTGATTGACAGCCATCCTTTTCCTCACATAGAAGAAGTATTTGCAGAACTTTGTGGAGCAAAGACGTTTTCTACTCTTGATTTGCAGAGTGCATACCACCAGGTTATGTTGCATGAAGATAGCAGAGACCTCACAGCATTTATTACGCATGAGGGACTATTTCGTTTTAAACGTGTTCCATATGTTCTCGCATCTGCCCCAAATGCCTTTCAAAAAATGATGTCATTGATTCTGAAGAATCCACATGGAGTTCAGTGCTATCTGGATGATATTATCATGTTTGGAAATACTTCCGAGGAGCATGACAATAACCTGCAGTCTGTAGTAAACTGCATCAGCACAGCAGGCCTCCAGCTCAATAGGTCCAAATGCAAATTTAGACAAACTGAACTCTCCTTTCTGGGGCATACAATTTCACGGGCTGGACTCAAACCTGATCCAGATCATATCCTGGCAATTTCAAATGCTCCTCCTCCAACAGATTAGCAAACCTTACGTTCCTTCTTGGGTCTTATCTCCTGGTATGCAAAATTCATTCCCAATGATGATTCTGTCATTGAACCATTACGGGAATTACTATGGAGAAGTTCAACCTTAGCGTGGACAACGGATGCACAAACTAGTTTCGAAACGGTGAAAGACTTGATTGTACATAGTCCAGTATTTGCATTATTCAGTCCTGCATTGCCCACAATTGTAACTACTGATGCTTCTGATTATGGACTTGGGGCTGTTCTCACACAACTGCGTGAGGACAACGCAGAGAGGACTGTTGCATTTGCTTCAAGGACGCTAATGCTGAGAGAAAATATTCTACAGTCAAAAAAGAAGCACTTGCTTGTGTCTGGGCTACTGAAAAATGGAGAACTTACCTGTGGGGCCGCATGTTCAAGTTGCGCACAGACCACAGCCCTTTGACGACGTTGCTCACCACGAAAGGATTGGGAAGAGCAGGATACCGTATTGGTCAATCGTCCACAAGACTACTTTCTTTCAATCATGAACTGGAATATAAGCCTGGAAACCAAAATGTGGTTGCTGATTGCCTTTCTTGCCTACCTTTGCCTTCACCAGATGGTGCACTGGAGGATGAGGATGTAGTGGTTGCACTTATTACAAGCACTCTCACTGCAGTTACAAGAGAACAATTTCAAACTGCTTGTTCAGCATGTCCAATTCAACAAAAACTATGGGAATTTCTGACAAACAGATGGCCTACTCACCCTAAAAACCTTGACCCAGGTTTGCTGCCTTATTTTAGAGTTTGGGATGAACTTTCTTTGTTTAATGGCTGTGTGCTACAAGGTACACACTGGCTCCTTGTGCCAGAAGAATTACACCTGGCACACGATACTCATCAAGGAATTGTCAGAACCAAACAATGACTACAGGATCTGTATTGGTGGCCAGGGATGGACTCTCAAACTGAAGCACTCATAAAATCCTGTGTCACTTGCCAAATGCATGATAAGACAACAGTGACATGTACCACTGCATTACAGCTTGTTCCTCTTCCTGAATCTGCATGGGAAAAAGTGGTGATTGACATTGTAGGACCCTTTGATACTGCTCCAATTGACTGCCATTATGCCATTACTTTAATAGACTATTTCAATAAATGGCCTGAGGTAGCGTTTACATCACAAATCTCTTCTGCTACAGTAATTAAGTTCCTCTCTTCAGTTTTTAGCAGGGAAGGTAACCCCAAAGAACTGATTTCAGATAATGGTAGTCAATTTACTTCCCTGGAGTTTGAAACTTTTCTAGCACAGAGGAACATTTTACACAGAAGGTCATCCCTATATTACCCTCAAGCCAATGGCGAAATCGAATGGTTTAACAGAAGTTTGAAAGAGAGTTTGCAAACGGCTAAACTAGAAGGGCGATTGTAGATACCCTTCACTACTGATTTCTTGCAAGCATACCAGGCTACATGACATGCCACAATGCAAAGATCACTGTTAGGATATAGATATTCAGGCCTGTCTGTAAAGGCCTATACTCTAAGAATTTAGGTGTATTCTTATCACTTGGCTAGTGATAGAGGTATAAATGAAAGAATCAAAACCACTGTCTGCCAGTGTAAGGGCCTTCTCTTACTGTGACAGTTTGTGGCCCTGTGCTTAGGCTAAGGCCTTTGGCTAAGCAGCAGAGGCAGCCATAAGCTGGGAAGCGAACGGTCACATCCTCGCATTCCAAACTAGTCACATTGAAATAAGGTGCTATTGGGCTGTTAGGCACTATCAGGACAGGATTGTATTCCTATCACCTCCAGAGAAAGGGAAGTGCCTAGAAAATGTAAAAGGAAACTTAGTTTGATAGCATCCTGTCTGGCAAGAACTCACTTATCAATAGCTGGGATGTGAAATCCTCACTTCTGTATTGTTTTGTCATTATAGTTCCCACTTTACTGTTGTTTGTCTGTATAATCTCTGTCTGGTTCTGTGATTGTTCCTGTCTGCTGTATAATTAATTTTGCTGGGTGTAAACTAATTGAGGTGGTGGGATATAATTGGTTACATAATCATGTTACAATATGTTAGGATTGGTTAGTTAAATTTCAGGAGAATGATTGGTTAAGGTATAGCTAAGCAGAACTCAAGTTTTACTATATAATCTGTAGTCAATGAGGAAGTGACTGGGTGTGGGTGGGGGTGGGCATGGGCATGTGGGTGTGTGAGATGGGAATGGGGGTAAGAAAATTGGAATCATGTTTTGCTAAAGGGGGAGATGGGAACAGGGAATGGGGATAAGAAAATTGGAATCATGTTTTGCTAAAGGGGGAAATGGGAACAGGGAATGGGAGTAAGGAAGTTGGAATCATGTTTGGCTAAGGGTAGGAATGGGAACAGGGACACAGGTGTAAGGCTCTGTGGTGTCAGAGCTGGGAAGGAGGATACTAAGGAAGGAAACTGGAATCATGCTTGCTGGAAGTTCACCCCAATAAACATCGAATTGTTTGCACCTTTGGACTTCGGGTATTGTTGCTCTCTGTTCATGCGAGAAGGACCAGGGAAGTAAGTGGGTGAAGGAATAAGCCCCCTAACAATCACCCGCGGAGTTGCTGCATGGGAAACAGATGAATACTAAACTGAACATTGCTGGATTGTTAAAGGCATGACCTGATGCCCCAAATGAGGATGATAGAAAAACAGTTGAACAGAACCAAGCAAAGTCTAAGGCTTTCACAGACAAGTGGCGGGGTGCTAAGGAACCAAAGTTTGAGTGTGGTTCCTTTGTTAGAATATGAAAACCTGGACTTTTATGCAAAGGGGAACATAAATTCACAGCTCCTCTTAAAATCATAGAGAAGAAGGGACCTTACACCTACTGACTTTCCGATGGGTGGGTATGGAATGCTTCTTATCTTGCACCTGCCTATGCACCAAGAGGAGATTATGCCAATACCCAGTCTGCATTAGATGACTTCACCGTACTATGAATACAACAGACATTGCACTGGAATCGGGGTTTGAGAGATGGCCTGTCAGACCCAGACGACCACCTGTCTGGACTAGAGACTATGTTATGTAGTATCTACAGTGTTTTCAGTGTAATATTTCTGCCAACAATATAGTGTCTTGTTTCATATTTGTTCCTGTGGTTAGAACAATAATGTTTATTTTAATTGGGAGAGTTTCTTAAGAGAGGAGGGAATGTGGTGTTTAGATGTTGCTTGTAATTATTAGAATTGGGAGCACTGGCTGTTGGGAGTCTGAAAGGACAGGAAACAGGAAGGAGGGGGGAGGAGTTGAGAGGCTGGGAGAAAGCTACAGAGGGTACAGCAGCAGCAGCTTGGTAAAGAGGTTTCCACTTTGTTTTCAAAGTCCTTTTGAAGCTTGTTAGTGCCTTGCCTGGTTGATACAACAATGGGGCTCCAGTCCACAGACCTTATAAACCACAACAATTGCCTTGGTATATTCTGCAGCTGAATATAGTGCACCAGTGTGGTCTCATAGCAGTCACACTAAACTCCTTGACTTCAGATACTTGAAAGGCTGCCATAAAAAAAGATGGAGACATTTTTTTCTCTTTTACTACAGAGGGCAGGACAAGAGGCAATGGGTTCAAACTACAACATATCTGATTTAGATTAAATCTCAGGAAAAACTTTCTAACTGTAAGAACAGTAGGATGATGGAACAGACTGCCTTAGGAGGTTGTGGAAGTTTTTTTTTATTGGAGGTTTTCAAAAGGAGGCTGGATAGCCGCCTGTCCTGGATGGTTTAGACACAACAAATCCTGTGTCTGGGCAATGGGTTAGACTAGGTGAATGTTGCAGTCCCTTCTAACCCTATGGTTCTACGATTCTAGTTCTCTGCTTAAGAATGTGGGGTCTGTGGTCTGTCTGCTGACATTACAGATATATAGATTTATTTCAAAAGTGGCTCTAGAGTAACTGCACTGCCAAAGTTTCTGGTACATTGTCAATAGCAGATGCGTGGTTGAGACTGAGACCTTTGAGACATGTACCTTTTTGTCCTACATGACTGTAAAGTATCAGGTACACTGTTAGTATTAAATAATAGTGAATATTTAGAGGAATATAGGCTACAAAGGCTAACAGTGGGAGCACAGAATTTGGCTATTCCCAGGATACTGCTTTGCTATGGGCCCATCCTGAATTGGACTAACTTGAATAAAATAGATAACAGGTCGGGTTTTCAGAGGTGTTCAGCACTAGCTTAGTTAAAGTCAATTGGAGCAAAGTTAGGCCTATGCTGAGCACATTTGAAAATCCCACCCATTGTGTCTAATAACAGATATGTCCCTATTACTTTTCTCTTAGAAAACATTTAAAATGAAACATTTACATAGCAAGATTCTCTTTTTCTGCTGTACTTAAATAATTAAGAGTTAGAGGCAAAAGACTGGAGGTGTTTTTAGAATGAAATGAGGGACAGTTGTCTGGCTTCTATGTCTATGTTTTGGCATCAAAATGTTAATGCAGCTGGCAAGTCAAAATGTTTTCAACTGGCTTCTGATGACTGAAATTGGCTTGAGCTCACAACCCATCAGTCTTCCTTCATTTACCCTTCCTGGAGACCAGCAGTATTGATTTTATAACAAGTAACGCTTGGTATCGTCAAACCCAGTTGCAAAGAGGCTGAATGATTGCTGTAACACAACAGATTATGCTTTCCACAGAATTTTGCTTTCATTTATAATCCTATTGAAAAAAATCACTAAGACTTGTTGATTTCTCTAATGCTTTAATTTTGGTTACAAGGGAGGGAGGAAATAGAGAAGGGAGAGGGGAAGAAAGAAAAGAGGGAGAAAATAAAGAACATGGCATATGTTAGGTAATTAATTTCTGGGAAATAGAATGTATCCTTAATGGCATTTTAATTAGATATGGTGAGGCACTCCAACCTTAACTACTGGATGTTCTTTCTCCATAGTATCTGAGCACCTTTTGAATATTTTCAGCATCATGTTTGTGGAGGTCTTTTTTTTTTTTTTAATGGCAGTCCCAGAAAATCATAGAATACCATTGCAATTTTATTTAGATTCCCATGGCACCTAAAGGCAGCAGTCAGACACAGAAGCAGTAGAGCCCCACTGTGCTAGCCATTGTACAGACACATACAAAGGTACAGTTAATTACTTCTAAGATATGATGTCTACCATAGGCAGTGGGTATAATAGGCAAGGGTGGTTGCATGGCCACTGGTTGCATGGTTTGCAGGGAAGTTTTTGATTATTATTATGCCCCATGCAGGTTCCGGGGTGGCTGAGGAGGTGGTATGTGCTGCTCAGCTTCCTGGGTTCATCAGTCATCTCCCTGGATTCCACTTAGTCAAAAGCACAGGTCACTACTATATATTCTTTACTTGATCACTTTGCAACAGTGAGAATTCAGTCCCTAGGGTCTGGTGAAGAATATAACAGTATTTAAAGCTTCCATTGTGTTTTATCTGTAGACCTCATAGGTGGCAGGTGGAGCCCCCCTTTGGGGAGGCTAGCTCCCCGGCCCCACCCCTTCCACCCGAGCCCCCCCCAACCATGGCCAGAGCCCTGAGGGTCTCAGGAGGGGGTGCTCCAGCCAGACTAGGGCTCCTCTGGGGGTGGAGGGACTTGGGGCTCCAGTTGGCCTGGGGGCTCTCTGGCCACAGGGGGGAGGAGCTTCTCTGGGTGGGGTGCCTCAGAGCTCTGGGCACGGTGGGGTGGGTCTTGGGTGGAAGAGGTGGGACCAGAGGGGCTAGCCTTTCTGAAGGTGGGCTCCACCTGTCGCCTATGAGCTCTATAGATAAAAACACAATATAAGCTTTAAATATTCTTCACTAGACCTGAGAGATTGAATTCCCACTGTTGCAAAGTGATCAGGTACAGAATATACAGTAGTGACCTGTGCTTTTGAATGAGTGATCTGCGTTGCAGATCTGAGAGAAGACTTTAATTGTAGAACTAGAAGAGATAATTCCAAGTTTTGTCTTTATCATTTCACTGACAAACCCAAAGCAGTATTTGACCACTGTGTAAATTTTTCCTCACTGAATTCCCCAATCCATTTATGTTTATTATTTCTTTCTTAAACTCATTCTTAAAGAGATCCCAAAGGGCTATTTAACCTGTGATTAACGCAATCGTAAATTGGTGCATGTTCACACTATGTCTCTTTAACAGTTAAAGTGTACTGCAGAAAATCAGTAAATGCTATGGTTATTTACATATACATTATTTTTCTCCCAATTATAAGATCTTTGTTATTATTATTATTAATATTAATATAGAACATTTCATTGGTCCATCTCAAACTGCTTTAGAAAGGAGGTCAATTATCATTGACCCTGTTTTACAAGATAGCTTCTAAGCAGCATTAGCAAACTGTATCCAGCAGATAATTTCTTTTCAAAGTGTATTTTCTCAGAGCTTGTGAGTGAATTTAGTGCTTATGAAAATGAGTGCAAAGGCTACAAACTTCAGGCAGGCATAATGCAGATAGTTGCTAGGCATGATTCCTTACTGCCCTTCAGACAGCCTAGATCTATGTGTTAAAGATCTGAGGTGAAATCCTGGCCCTATTGAAATTAACGGCAGCTTTGTTCTTGATTTCAATGGGGCCAGATTTTCAAGCCTGGTCTTTATGTAAATAAATGCATATATGGCAATGTACCTAAGATACATCAAAGATATTTTCCTCCTCTGGACAGATGGCTTAAACTCTCTCATAACTTTCCATCACAACTTCAATAACCACCACCTGTCCATTAAACTCTCTCTGGAACACTCCCCCACTAACATAAACTTCCTGGACCCCACGATCAGCTTCAACAGTGGATCCTTACAGACAACTATGTACAAGAAACTCATAGATCACTAGACTTACCTTCACAGATCTAGTTACCACTCCAAACACACCAAGAAATCTGTTATCTACAACCAGGCCCTCAGATACCACAGAATATGCGCCAAGGAGAAAGTCGAGGCTATCCACCTTAACACACTCAAAACTGCCTCCACCACACAAGGACACTCCACCGGAGAAGTAGATCACATCATAGAATGGGCCACCCAAATATCCCAAGAGATCCTGCTTCAAAGCAGAAATAAAATCCCCTCTGACTGCACAGTTGTTACCTATCACCCCACACTGTAACCCATCTGAGGTATCATCAAACAACAACCATCCATACTCGATGGGGACCCAATCTCAAAGAAATCTTTCCTGAATTCCCACTCCTGGCCTTCAAACAACCCCCTAAACTCTCCAAGCTCATCATCAGAAGCAAACTCCCCACAGACCAGGACACACCAACTCAAAGTGGCCCCAGAACAATAGATGCAAAACCTGCAGACATATCTCCACTGCTGTGATGATCAATACTTTCCACAACATACCTTTCAAAATCCATGGGCCCTACACATGCCTATCACAACATGTGGTGTATCTCATGCACTAAATGCCCCAATAACAGTAATGTGGGTGAAAACAATCACTATACTCTTGAAAGAACACACAGGAAAATGATAAAAGACAAAAACATCCTATCACCTGTGGGTGAACACTTTCCACACAGCGATCACTCTATACCTGACCTATCAGTCCTCATTCTCAAAAGAAACCTACGCAACACTTTTGAAAGACATGCCTGGAGATTAAATATATAACTAAACACTGAAAATCATGGACTGAACAGAGACACTGGATTTATGGCTCATTACAACAATCTGTGACCCACTAACCTCCTTTTTTGTCCTATGACTGCAAAGCTGTTAACGGGCCACCCTACCTTGAATGGTCCCTTAGAATATGTGCTACCTACTTATGCTAAACAATCTGTTCTACCTTTCATTTAGTTGTGACACTCTGAATACCTTTCCCAGACCTGAAGAAGAGCTCTGTGTGGCTCGAAAGCTCTCTCACCAACAGAAGGGGCCCAATAAAAGATAATACCTCAGCCACCTTGTCTCTCTAATATCCTGGGACCGCCAGAGCTACAACTACACTGCATATATGGCAGATAGGTAGCCTTCCTATACAGATTAAGGCTGGCATTGTCAAAGGAGCCTAAGAGTGTTGGTGTCCAAATCCCATTGAAGTTCAATGAGATTTAGGCAGCTAACTCCTTAAAATCCTCTGATAATCTCAAACTAGAAACAAAATACATATGACCTGTTCCTGCTCCCACTAAAGTCAATCGGAGCGTTGCCACCCATTTAAAAAAGATCTTATGGAATTAGCAAATTGTGCAGGTATCTCTGGTAATCAGCTTGTATGTATTCTCTGCTACAACTCCATCTGCCTGCTGACCCTGGAAGTGTCAGTCATTACATTTTCAGTAGAAATGTTTGGGAGTTATATTAATCTTCTCATTTGCTCAACTGCTATGAAAAAAATTAAACTGTCAACAGCATTTTGTCAGGTCAGACAAACATTTGGACCCAGTAATGCACTAAAGTAAACATTAAAAACACGGAACGTTCCTCTTCCAGTTTGCACTTATTTCTGCCTCTGTCAAGGTTCCTCCCCCACTCTGAACTCTAGGGTACAGATGTGGGGACCTGCATTAAAACCTCCTAAGCTTACTTTTACCAGCTTAGGTTAAAACTTCCCCAAGGTACAAATTAATTTTATCCTTTGTCCTTGGAACATCCACTGCCACCACCAAACTCTAACTGGGTTTACTGGGAAACGTAGTTTGGACACGTCTTTCCCCCCAAAATCCTCCCAACCCTTGCACCCCACTTCCTGGGAAAGGTTTGGTAAAAATCCTCACCAATTTGCATAGGTGACCACAGACCCAAACCCTTGGATCTGAGAACAATGAAAAAGCATTCAGTTTTCTTACAAGAAGACTTTTAATAGAAATAGAAGTAAGGGAATCACCCCTGTAAACTCAGGATGGTAGATACCTTACAGGGTAATTAGATTCAAAACATAGAGAATCCCTCTAGGCAAAACCTTATGTTACAAAAAAGACACAAAGACAGAAATAGTCATTCTATTCAGCACAATTCTTTTCTCAGCCATTTAAAGAAATCATAATCTAACGCATACCTAGCTAGATTACTTACTAAAAATTCTAAGACTCCATTCCTGTTCTATCCCCGGCAAAAGCAGCATACCAACAGACACAGACCCTTTGTTTCTCTCCCTCCTCCCAGCTTTTGAAAGTATCTTGTCTCCCCATTGGTCATTTTGGTCAGGTGCCAGCGAGGTTACCTTTAGCTTCTTAACCCTTTACAGGTGAGAGCATTTTTCCTCTGGCCAGGAGGGATTTTAAAGGGGTTTACCCTTCCCTTTATATTTATGACAGCCTCAAATAACAGAATCAATTTTTTTCTTTCCAAAGAACTATTAGTGTGAATAGCTTAGAAAACAATGGTTAACACATATGTGCCAGAATTTTTAAACATGAGTGCATAGTGTTAGGTACCTGAATCCACAATTAGGTACATAAATGGACTGCCTGATTTTCAGAGGTGCTGAGCCCTAAGCAGCTCCCATTCACAGGGGAACAGAGCTGCGTGTGCTCAGAATCTCTGAATCCTGGCCACTTATTTAGGTTCCTAGATGTGGTTGTCTGTCTAACTGCATTTAGCCGTATGGAGTGGAAATCTATCAACTGTATGAAAAAACTTGTACAGATACAGACAGACATCATCTTCCTTTCCAAATGCAAACAGATGGACATTGTACCAAAAGGACTGAAGGTAAAAAATCCATTACAATCTACATACCACACAGACTATGCTGACAGCTTGTGCCACATGCTCTCAAAGAAACTGTGGAATCACCTGATCAACATCCTCTACAGCAAACAGGGAAAGATTAAGAATGAGCTCTCAAAACTGGATACTCTCATAAAAAACCAACCTTCCACACAAACTTCCTCGTGGCTGGACTTTACTAAAACTAGACAAGCCATTTACAACACACACTTTGCTTCTCTACAAAAGAGAAAGGACACTAAACTTTCTAAACTACTACATGCCACAAGGGGCCACAGCAATGGTTCCCTCAACCCACCCAGCAATATCGTTAACCTATCCAACTATACTCTTAGCCCAGCAGAAGCAGCTGTCCTATCTCGGGGCCTCTCGTTCTGCCCCTCCATCCCCACGAACATGATACAGTTCTGTGGTAACCTAGAATCCTATTTTCGACATCTCCGACTCAAGGAATATTTCCAACACACCTCTGAACAACATACTAATCCACAGAGACCTCCCTACCAACACTACAAAAAGAAGGATTCTAGGTGGACTCCTCCTGAAGGTCGAGACAGCAGACTGGACTTCTACATAGAGTGCTTCCGCCGACGTGCATGGACTGAAATTGTGGAAAAGCAGCATCACTTGCCCCACAACCTCAGCCGTGCAGAACACAATGCCATCCACAGCCTCAGAAACAACTCTGACGTCATAATAAAAAAGGCTGACAAAGGAGGTGCTGTTGTCGTCATGAATAGGTCGGAATATGAACAAGAGGCTGCTCAGCAGCTCTCCAACACCACTTTCTACAAGCCATTACCCTCTGATCCCACTGAGAGTTACCAAAAGCAACTACAGCATTTGCTCAAGAAACTCCCTGAAAAAGCACAAGATCAAATCCGCACAGACACACCCCTGGAACCCTCACCTGGGATATTCTATCTACTACCCAAGATCCATAAACCTGGAAATCCTGGGCGCCCCATCATCTCAGGCATTGGCACCCTGACAGCAGGATTGTCTGGCTATGTAGACTCCCTCCTCAGGCCCTACGCTACCAACACTCCCAGCTACCTTCGACACACCATTGACTTCCTGAGGAAACTACAGTCCATCGGTGATCTTCCTGATAACACCATCCTGGCCACTATGGATGTAGAAGCCCTCTACACCAACATTCCACACAAAGATGGACTACAAGCCGTCAAGAACACTATCCCCGATAATATCACGGCTAACCTGGTGGCTGAACTTTGTGACTTCGTCCTTACCCATAACTGTTTCACATTTGGGGACAATGTATACCTTCAAATCAGCGGCACTGCTATGGGTACCCGCATGGCCCCACAGTATGCCAACATTTTTATGGCTGACATAGAACAACGCTTCCTCAGTTCTCGTCCCCTAACGCCCCTACTCTACTTGCGCTATATTGATGACATCTTCATCATCTGGACCCATGGAAAAGAAGCCCTTGAGGAATTCCACCATGATTTCAACAATTTCCATCCCACCATCAACCTCAGCCTGGTCCAGTCCACACAAGAGATCCACTTCCTGGACACTACAGTGCTAATAAACGATGGTCACATAAACACCACCCTATACCGGAAACCTACTGACCACTATTCCTACCTACATGCCTCCAGCTTTCACCCTGACCACACTACACGATCCATTGTCTACAGCCAAGCTCTGCGATACAACCACATTTGCTCCAACTCCTCAGACAGAGACAAACACCTACAAGATCTCTATCAAGCATTCTTACAACTACAATACCCACCTGCTGAAGTGAAGAAACAGATTGATAGAACCAGAAAAGTTCCCAGAAGTCACCTACTACAGGACAGGCCTAACAAAGAAAAGAACAGAACGCCACTAGCCGTCACCTTCAGCCCCCAACTAAAACCCCTCCAATGCATTATCAAGGACCTACAACCTATCCTGAAGGACGACCCAACACTCTCACAAATCTTGGGAGACAGGTCAGTCCTTGCCTACAGACAGCCCCCCAACCTGAAGCAAATACTCACCAGCAACCACATACCACACAACAGAACCACTAATCCAGGAACCTATCCTTGCAACAAAGCCCGTTGCCAACTGTGCCCACATATCTATTCAGGGCACACCATCACAGGGCCTAATAACATCAGCCACACTATCAGAGGCTCGTTCACCTGCACATCTACCAATGTGATATATGTCATCATTTGCCAGCAATGCCCCTCTGCCATGTACATTGGTCAAACTGGACAGTCTCTATGTAAAAGAATAAATGGACACAAATCAGATATCAAGAATTATAACATTCATAAACCAGTCGGAGAACACTTCAATCTCTCTGATCACGCGATTACAGACATGAAAGTTGCGATATTACAACAGAAAAACTTCAAAACCAGATTCCAGCGAGAGATTGCTGAATTGGAATTCGTTTGCAAATTGGATACAATTAACTTACGCTTGAATAGAGACTGGGAGTGGCTAAGTCATTATGCAAGGTAACCTATTTTCCCTTGTTTTTTCCTAACCCCCCGCCCGCCCCATTCCTCAGACGTTCTTGTTAAACCCTGAATTTGTGCTGGAAATGGCTCACCTTGATTATCACACACATTGTAAGGAGAGTGATCACTCTAGATAAGCTATTACCAACAGGAGAGAGGGTTTGTTGGGGACGGTGGGGAGAAAACCTGGATTTGTTCTGGAAATGGCCCAGCTTGATTTTCATACACATTGTAAAGAGAGTGATCACTTTTGATAAGTTTCAGAGTAACAGCCGTGTTAGTCTGTATTCGCAGACTAACCTTGATTATCATGTCTGCCTTGATTATCATGCACATTGTGTAGAGTGGTCACTTTGGATGGGCTATTACCAGCAGGAGAGTGAATTTGTGTGTGTGGGGGTGGAGGGTGAGAAAACTTGGATTTGTGCTGGAAATGGCCCAACTTGATGATCACTTTAGATAAGCTATTACCAGCAGGACAGTGGGGTGGGAGGAGGTATTGTTTTATGATCTCTGTGTGTACATAAAGTCTGCTGCAGTTTCCATGGTATGCATCCGATGAAGTGAGCTGTAGCTCACGAAAGCTCATGCTCAAATAAATTGGTTAGTCTCTAAGGTGCCACAAGTACTCCTTTTCTTTTCACTTTAGATAAGCTATTACCAGCAGGAGAGTGGGGTGGGGGGAGAGAAAACCTTTTGTAGTGATAAACACCCATTTTTTCATGGTTTATATGTGTATAAAAACATCTTCTGTAGTTTCCACAGTACGCATCCGATGAAGTGAGCTGTAGCTCACGAAAGCTTATGCTCAGATAAATTGGTTAGTCTTCTAAGGTGCCACAAGTACCTTTTCTTTTTGTCTAACTTTAGGAACTTGTGTGAAAACTGCCTGGCCCTTCACTCCCGTGCTTCACAAATCTGAAAAAAAGTGAAATCGGGAGAAGCACCCAAATGGTCATATCTTCAGAGAAAATAAGTTGATAAGCATTTTTTTAATCCCCCCCCCTGCTTTTCCACTGCATTTTGGTAATGTTGACAAATCATTGCTCTGTGCTATTGTCATTAGATGTATTGAATTCTTAATATTCATTGAGTATAAACTTGCTGTAGTGAGGAGGTGTGGCCTCCCTCAGAGGCAGACGTGGAGACAGACGTGGAGGCAGACAGGGTCCTCAACTTTGGAATTCATAATCACCTTTGGTTCAAAACAGTGCTAGCTTTTTACCTTCAGGGAATGCTGCATGGCCTATCTCTTTGCACCAACTTTTAAGGAAGAAAGCAGGTATTTGGGGGTTTATGCTGGAGTTTAGGGGTTTTTTTATATTATGTTTTTGTTGACTTTCTTTTGTGTTGACAGATTTTTGGGGTGACAGATTTTTTCTGTTATGTGACAATTGTAGAGTCAGAGAATTAGTCACTTTCTTCTAACTGAACAAAGAATATTATTATAATCAAGAAAATAGCATTATCCCTAAAGCACCTGCGTGTTACTCTCTGCTACTAGAGCTTCTAACTAGACTCTTCTCAATCCTCAACCATATGTGATATTCTATGCAAATTATTTAATTAGCTAACATGCATTTTTGAAAATAGTTTGCATATGCCCATAAACTTCAACTTTTTAAATTTGTGTAGATTTAGAGTTGGTGAAAGGCATCAGATTTGACAATCCTGGTGAACCAAGTCCTCTGTTTATCTATAGGGTAACATCAGGACAGTTTCCCATATACTCTGTCTTGCTAGCATGTCTTACCCCAACTCTTTAGAGATAACGGGGATGGCTTAGTCTCTGGCCCATTCAGTTATTTGTCTCTTTGCAGAGTCTGCCATTTAGTGCAAATCATGGTGGTGATATTGGCCTGATCTACACAAAAACTTTAGGTCGACACAGCTATGATGCTCAAGGGTGTGAAAAATCCACACCCCTGAGCGCTGGACCTATACCATCCTAGCCCATAGTATAGATGCAGCTAGGTCGATGGAAGAATTTTTCCTTCAACCTTTCCCATCGCTCAGAGAAGGATTTCGACAGCGACAGAAAAACCCCTTCCATTGCTGTGAGCTGTGTCTATATGGTTATGCTGGCAATAACTGCAGCACAGTAGCTATGCTGCAATAGTCCCTATAGTATAGATATGGCCTTCGTAATGGTGCAGCTGGACCAGAGACTCACCCAAACTCTTCTCATACAGGGGTGGGAATCGGCAGCTAAGCCAACACTCCGATCACTTAAACATCAATTATCTCCCCTGGGGTGAAGCTGACTGTGCCTAATTAGTGGATTAGAATGGGCTGGGAAGGATTAAAGAGCTAGCTAATGCATTAACACACAGGGTAAAAGGAGGCATAGGAGGAGAGAGGCAGGCTAGCAGAACCAGGATGAAGAAAGATCTTTGAGTGGAGAGATTGCTTCCCTTTCCACTCCCTGGCAGAGGGCTGAGGAACGATAGATGCTGTAAACAATATGGTGTATAGGTCACAAAAGGTGGTGGAAAGACAATGTAAATAAACTACATGGTGGTGAATAACAAATGAAGGTTTTAGAATAGCCTGAGTAGACAGAGGAGAAGACAGGAGCAAGACTCCATCCTGTCACAAGGGGCCAACAAAGTTCAATTAGATAGAAACAATTGCTAATCTCACCTGAGCTGGTCTGGAGTCAACCAGGTGAGACTGCATTGCTAGTGAACTAGAATCAGCCATCCTGTCCCCCAGTGTATGCTTATATTACACCTTTAAGAATGAGTGTTGTTTTCTGGAAAGATAGGTTTATTAAATCAAATTCTGGCTTTTTAGCAGTTTATACAGGAATGGTATTCCCATTCTTAGGACAGTCACATAAAACTTCCAACACACTACTCTAAGCATCCAACAAACACAGCGTACAATCAAGTTTCCTACCATGTTCTTAAAGTGACAGTTCTTGTTAATCAAAATACAATAAAATACAACAATAAAACCAATATCAATATAATATCCAAATTATATTCTAGATACAATCTTTTTCAACATAAAATCATTTAAGCAATTGCAATTATTCCAGGTTCCTCACACTAACCTAAGATGGAGATATATATCTATAAGCATTAAAAATACCAAAAACCTACCCAACTTTAAAAGAACATTAAGGAAGCAAAGTCAAACACTCAAAAGTTAGGTAATGCCAGAATTAGCATTACCCACTGAGTTTTAATTCTGCCTTCTTCTAATGATTCAGTTTTGAATTACATTCATTTTTTCCCCACATCAGGGTCAGCAGCATTTGTGCCCAGCACTTTCAGGTCCTCAGCACAGATCTCTTCCAATTCAGCTGAGAGATCAACTGATAACAGAAAAAGGCTGTAAGCCTGTATGTGCAACAGTGCTTAGAGGAAGACATGCTATACTTTTTGCTAGTGAATTACACAACTGTGAAACAGCAGTGGAATACTGGTTATTGGAATTCCTGAATTCTGTTCCTGGCTCTGTGAACAGGGTGTGGCTTACTGGTTAGAGCAATGCTTATAGACAGAATAAGCAAGCACACAGATTTGGCACATTCATTCAGAAATGTGATCTGGCTGTAAAATTACAAATCTGGATTCTATTCTCAATTCTGCCTGAGGTGACTTTGTACAATCTCTTAGTTATCATGTTTGTAAAATACAGAGAATTGTACTCATCTACTATATAGGAGAGGTATGAGGCCCTGGACAGTAGCAAGCGATGTGAACTGCATAGAAATATTATTAGCAGTCAGTAGAAGAGGTGAGGCTAATACCTATGATCTTCTGTGTCCCTGTCTGGCACCTTTCCTTGCCAGAGGGTATTTAGTATGGGAAAGTCTCACTTTCATATGCATTTGATATTTTATCTTATATGCAAGCAGGCAGGGATAGGGCTGCTAAATGCATGGGTGTCCACACAAGGTGCATAATACTTTGCAGGACTGCCAGCCTGGCTTCCCTGTTACAGATAGAAAGAAATGGGGTACATATCCTCCCACTGTTTCTCTTTTTGTTATGAATTGTGTTTTTAATAGCTTGTCAGAACACCTAAACTTGGAACTGATGTATTTTCAATGTCTAAAAAAAAAAAAAAAATCAATAAAATAAATATGTTCCTAACTGTTTTTAAAGCTCTTTGAGATGTATAGCTTGGAGGTTTCTATAGAAGTATTTTATACATCACAATAAAAAATAAAGTGGTCAAATGTAAGGCATAATTTTGTTCACGATTTCAGGACTAATATAACCAGATTTTTTAAAAAAATAAAATATACCTAGCTTTTATATTATAAAGAAATTAAACAAAGTGTGGCAGGAACCTAGGAAAAGGCCAGCTGAAATTTTATACTGCCCATAATTTTATACTGCTATTATTAGGCCATCTGGATGGAGAAGGAAAACCTAGTCAGAGAAAGAAGTAATCTGACATCTCATAAACGTAAAAGATTTTGACCATCGTTATATTGAGAAGTACTTCAGTCTCATTTTCTTCAATGAGACTATTTACAGATTGAAGCACTACTGAATGTGAATAAGGCCTTGTCTACAAGAGAAAATTGCACTGTTGTAACCTAAGGTGTGAATTTACACCAATTTAATTAAACTGGAACAAAGTCTTGAATTGACATTGTTATCAGAATGGCTTTTTTGTAGGGCTGTAACGTAATCGCAGTTAATTCATGTGATTAACTCTAAAAAATTAACTGCGATTAAAAAAATTAATCGCACTGTTAAACCATAGTATACCAATTGAAATTTATTAAATATTTTTGGATGTTTTTCTTAATTTTCAAATATATTGATTTCTATTACAAAACAAAATAAAAAGTGTACAGTACTCACTTTATATTTATTACAAACATTTGCACTGTAAAAATGATAAAAGAAATACTATTTTTAATTGTACCTCATGCAAGTACTGTAGTGTAATCTCTTTATTGTGAAAGTGTACCTTACAAATGTAGATTTTTGTTGTTACATAACTGCACTCAGAAACAAAACAATGTAAAACTTTAGAGCCTAGAAGTCCACTCAGTCCTACTTCTTGTTTGGCCAATTGCTAAGACAAACAAGTTTGTTTACATTTATGGGGGATACTGTTGACTGTTTATTTACAGTGTCACCTGAAATTGAGAACAGGTGTTCGCATGGCACTTTTGTAGCTGGTGTTTCAAGATATTTACGTGCCAGGTATGCTAAACATTCATATGCCCCTTCATGCTTTGGCCATCATTGCAGAGGACATGCTTCCATGCTGATGATGCTTGTTTAAAAAATAATGCATTAATTACATTTGTGACTGAACTCGTTGGGGGAGAACTGTATGTCTCCTGTTCTGTTTTACCCACATTCTGACATGTATTTCATGTCATAGCAGTCTCAGATTATGACCCAGCACATGTTTGAACATAAGACTTTCACTGCAGATTTGACAAAACACAAAGAAGGTACCAATGTGAGATTTCTAAGGATAGACACAGCACTCGACCCAAGGCTTAAGAATCTGAAGTGCCTTCCAACATCTGAGAAGGACAAGGTGTGAAGAATGCTTTCAGATGTCTTAAAAGAGCAACACTCCAATGTGGAAACTACGGAACCTGAACCACCAAAAAAGAAAATCAATCTTCTGCTGGTGGCATCTGACTCACATGATGAAAATGAACATGCATTGGTCCGCTCTGCTTTGGATCATTATCGATCAGAACCCATCATCAGCATGGACACGTCTTCTGGAATGGTGACTGAAGCATGAAGGGACCTATGAATCTTTAGCATATCTGGCAAGTAAATATCTTGTGATGCCGGCTACAACAGTGGCATGCGAATGCCTGTTCTTACTTTCAGGTGACATTGTAAACAAGATGTGGGCAGCATTATCTCCTACAAATTGTAACCAAAATTGTTGTCTGAGCGATTGGCTGAAGTAGAACTGAGTGGACTTGTAGGTTCTAAAGTTTTACATTTGTTTTATTTTTGAATGCAGTTATATTTTGTACATAATTCTACATTTATAATTTCAACTTTCATTATAATGAGATTGCACTATAGTACTTGTATTAGGTTGTAATAAAAAATAAATATGATTGTACACTTTGTATTCTGTGTTCTAATTGAAATAAATATATTTGAAAATGTAGAAAACATCCAAAAATATTTAAATTGTATTGTATTATTAACAGTGCGATTAATTTAATTGTGATTAATTTTTTGTAATTGCTTGACAGCCCTACTTTGTTTTGTTTACTTGAAATCAATTTGTCATACATTTAAACTAAACTGAACAAAGACACTTTGAAATCAAAATAAGAGTGTCCAGTTAACTTAAATTGGTGTAACTTTTCACATGTGGACATGTGTGACAGAATCTAGCCCTACGTAGGTAGGCTTTTTTTTTTTTTTAGATTAAAATAGGTGGGCAACTCGGCAAGATAGAAAGGGATAGTGCAGAGGCACCCAAAAAATGCATTCCAAATCTTTTATTTTTAAATAAAATATTTATTTTATATTTAAATCTAAATAATAGATTTAAATTAGGGCTGTCAAATGATTAAAAAAAATCATGATTAATTACAAGATTTAAAAAGTCTTGATTAGTCACAATTTTAATTGCACTGTTAAGAATAGAATAGCATATATTTAAATATTTTTGGTGTTGTCTACATTTTCAAACACATTGATTTCAATTACAACGCAGAATACCAAGTGTACAGTGCTCACTTTATATTATTTATTACAAATATTTGCACTATAAAAAACAAACAAAAGAAATAGTATTTTTCAATTCACCTCATACAAATACTGTAGTGCAGTCCCTGGCCCCTATAGGCACCCCTCCCTCAGTGCCCTGCTCCCATGGGATCCCCAGCAGTCCATTGCCTCTGGGCCCCACTGGCTCCCCAACCCTCCATCACCTCTGGCCTCATTGCCCCCCGGCCCCAGCGCTTAATTTGTATTCAGAGAGGTGCTGGGGCTCAGCCCCCACACAAATTCAGCTCTGAAGGCAATGCTGCCATCAGCAGCAGCACAGAAGGGTGGCATGGTATATAGTGTATTGCCACTCTTACTTCTGTGCTGCTGCAACTCACAGTGCCTGGCACTCGGCCTGCGGCTCAAGGTAGGCTCTCACATGGGGGCTGCGTCTTGCTGAAGCCCATGGCCATTCTGCAGCTCTCTGGTCACTCCTGGATCACCAGAAGAACCATTTCAGATTTTGGTTTGGTGTGAGAGAACATGTCTGTGTGTTGGGGACGTGATGTCTCTTTAAGCAGAACACTCAGAAGCCTGGGTGCTTTTTCAGCCAGCAGTAACTGCTATCGGCAGCACTCACTCCTGAGTGAGCAGCAGCAGATGGCCGGCTCCCCCTGTTCCCTGACTGCAGCTCAGTGGCAACAGGGTATACAGGCCAGGAGAGGGCAACACCTTGACATCAGGCTGACATTAGGCTGGGAAGTGGGGCAGTTTGGCCTGGGGCGGCTCTATGGGGGTGGGGAGCCACCGAGTCCTGTCTCCAGAGGTGTGGGATTTATGCTTGTTAAAAAAACAAAAAACATTAATTTGTTTTTAGTGAATTGAATGCATTAACTGAGATTAATTGACAGCCCTAATTTAAATCCATGACAATTTTTCAATAAAGATTGGAAGTTTTTCTAAAAGCTATGCTCAAGGAATTATTTTGAGGAAGTTCTGTGGCCGGTGCTATACAGCAGGTCAGACTAGATGATCACAGCAGTCCTTTCTGGCCTTAAAATCTATGAATAAATGTAATAAGACCATGCCTTAGGTCTCTAACTTTTTTAATTTAAACAAAATCTTCTCACTTCTTTTTAGAGAGCACAGATATAATCAGTTTCTCTTACTGCAATTCACAATAGAAGTTCAGTAGCTGTGTTTCTTCAAGTCACTGTTTATTCTCACCCCAACTTTGTTCTTCATCTCTAAGATGTCAGTTCAGGAAAGTGGCTGAAATGAAAGAGAAACAAACACACACAAACACAAATCATTTGATTGAAGAGACAGATTCCAAAATATTGCTTTTTCCCTAGAAAATATGAAGGTGAATCAGGAAATGGATGGTCTTTTCAAGTCACATGAATCAGTACCCCAGGATTCATCATTTTCACCAGATTTCTTTTAACAGTTATATTAAAATGTATTAGCTATCATAGATGTATTGTGCAGCAATCTGACCTTTCACCTATGGTAGAGCAGCTCAATAGTATGAGAGGCAGCAAGGCCTAGTGCAGGGGTGGGAAAACTACAGCCCACAGGCCAGATCCAGTCCACAAGCTTCCGCTGGGGAGCAGGGTATGGAGCTTGCCCCACTTTGGTGCTCCAGCCGGGGTGCAGAGTCGGGGGCTGCACCACCTGGCTCGGCCCTGCTCTGGCACTCTAGCTGGGGTGCTGGGTTGAGGGCTACACCACGTGGCTCCCAGAAGCAGCCGCATGGCCCCTCTCCGAGGGTTGGGGGCCGCTCCATGCATAGGAGCCGGAGAAGGGACATGCCACTGCTTCTGGGAGCTTCTTGAGGTAAGCACTGTTCGGAACCTGCACCCCTGAGCCTCTCCCTGCCCCAGCTGTGATCCCCCTCCTTCTCTCCAAACCCCCTGATCCCAGCCCAGAGCATTCTCCTGCACTCCAAATCTCTCATCTCCATCCCCACCACAGAGCCCACACCCCCATCTGGAACCTGCACCCCTTCCCGCACCCCTGATCCCCCTCACCCTCTGAACCACGCGGTCCTAGCCCAGAGCACCTTCCTACACACCAAACTCCTCATTCCCAGCCTCACTCCAGAGCCTGCATCCCCAAACAGAGCCCTCACCCCAACCCCAATTTTGTGAGCATTCATGGCCCGCCATACAATTTCTATTCCCTGATGTGGCCCTCAGGGCAAAAAGTTTGCCCACCCCTGAACTAGTGGCTGTTTGGGCTATAAGGCACCTTACTACTGTGATGGGTTGGATCAGAGAAATCCCCTTGGGGCTGCCATCTAATGTGCCAAGACTACTTCTGCCCCTGCTTTCCCTGCCAGCTTGGGACTCCAGCACCCTGTCTTGCTGAGCCAGACACGACAGTCAGCTCCAACACAGACCCAGGGTCTGAACCATGTGTCCCAAAGCTGCAGACTTAACTGAAAGCAACTTAAGAAATGTTCCTGTCTTTGACACTCAGATGCCCAACTCCCAATGGTAACCAAACCCCAAATAAATCCATTTTAGCCTGTATAAAGCTTATACAGGGTAAACTCATACATTGTTCACCCTCTATAACACTGATAGAGAGATATGCAGAGCTGTTTGCCACCCCAGCTATTAATACATATTCTGGGTTAATTAATAAGTAAAAAGTGATTTTATTAAATACAGAAAGTAGGATTTAAGTGGTTCCAAGTAGTAACAGACAGAACAAACTCAATTACCAAGCAAAATAAAATAGAACATGCAAGTCTATGTCTAAGAAAACTCAATACACATAAAACCTCATCCCTAGAGGAATTCCAATAAGCTTCCTTTTACAGACTAGTCTCCTTCGAGTCTGGGTCCAGCAATCACTCACACTCCCTGCAGTTACTGTCCTTTGTTCCAGTTTCTTTCCGGTATCCTTGGGGGTGGAGAGGCTCTCTCTTTAGCCAGCTGAAGACAAAATGGAGGGGTCTCTCACAGGCTTAAATAGACTTTCTCTTCGGGATGGAGACCCCCTCCTCTCTCCTATGCAAAGTCCAGCTACAAGATGGAGTTTTGGAGACACATGGGCAAGTCACATGTCCATGCATGACTCAGAACTTAGAGGTAGCAGCCATGGCTCACATGCTAGCTTGAACGTCCTCATGTAGACTTCTTATGTGGATTGGAGCCTCCCAAGATCCATTGTCCCTTAAGTGCTTCTTGATTGGGCATTTAATTCACACATTTCTTTCTCAAGCAGCTGACAAAATGCTTTACAAAGGCCTTAAAAATCAAGCAGTACACAGGCAATATTCATAACTTCGAATACAAATAGCATTAATAGATTCAGTAGATCATAACCTTTACATAGATGTTACATGGCACATGTAGCCTAAAACATATTCCAGTTATGTCATATATATATATATATATATATATATATTGTGACAAAGTTCCTCCTCTACCTTGGTGGGTCTTGCGCTTATTGGAGGATTTGCTTGCCTCGGAGATTGACAGCAGCCCACAGTTTGGCTGTTTTCTGGAACCCACAGTCCAGGTCACCTCCTCTGGTATCAAGTAGGGAGTTGGGGGGGGGGGGGGGGGAGGATGGAGGGATGGGGGAACCCGGGCCTGCCCTCTACTCCGGGTTCCCGCCCAGGGCCCTGTGGATTGCAGCTGTCTACAGTGGCTCCTGTAACAGCTGCGTGACAGCTACAACTCCCTGAGCTATTTCCCATGGCCTCCTCCCAACATCTTCTTTATTCTCACCACAAGATCTTCCTCCTGATGACTGATAAAGCTTGAACTTCTCAGTCTTCCAGTAGTATGCCTTCTCTCTCTCAGCTTTTTGCGCCTCTTGCTCCCAGCTCCTCACATGCACACCACAAACTGAAGTGAGCTCCTTTTTAAACCCAGGGGCCCTGATTAGCTTGCCTGTTTTAATAGATTATGGCAGCTTCTGGATTGGCTGCGGGTGTTCTAATCAGCCTGTCTGCCTTAATTGTTTCCAGAAAGTTCCAGATTGTTTTGGAATCTTCCCTATTACCTTACCCAGGGAAAAGGGACCTACTTAGCCTGCTCTCCTGCTGCTGCCCTCTGGCCTGGACTTTCCTTGCTTTTTGCCCCTGCTTCTCCCCCGACTGGGCCAGACGCTCTGCCCCCTTTCTTTTCTTTTTGTTGTTTTTTTTTTCTTCTCTGCTGTTGCTAGAGTGCTGGCCGGCTGCCGGCTGGCTGTTAGCCCCCCGCCCCCCGCAGACGCTGCTGCCGCTCCAGCTGAAACACCCCCCCGAGAGAAGAGGGGCCTGCCGGCCTGCTTCCCAGAGGGTGGGAGTGGAAGGACCCAGGCCCCAGACCCAGTCGCTTGCCATTTGTTTGTGGACCCATATTTGGCTGAGAGGACTTTTATCATCTGCTCCGGCATCCCTGGAATGTCGTAGCTGCAAAAAAGAAAGCCCGGAACAGAGGAGGAAAAAGCCGTCTACCAGAGGAACACCGCCCGAGGAATCTACAAATCGCCATGGAGGGGGCCTAAGTCTGAGTAACTTTCGAACTGTGCTCTCGAGTGTGGGGAGGCTTTGACTGTGTCTTAACTGTGTTTGTAGGGACACAGGGGGTGTGGCACGGAGCTGCCCCCTGATCCATCTGTGTCTTCCCAACCCCACACTACGATCTTCACCCCCTGCACGCCACCAACTTTGCTGGCTGTCTAACATCTGCCTCTGGACTCAGCTGCTCACCCTGATTCCACCGCATGGGCCAGAAGCACCAGCCAACCAAAGAGGACTCTCTGGACAAGCATACGGTGGTTCATGTACCCCCCCACCCCCCCCCTGAACTGTCCAACCCACAGGTTGTCCCTTTCTACCTGACCCCAACTCCTGTTAACCATCTGCCACCGCCCCCGCTGGGGCATCGGCAATGGAGGGCACTGGGGTGACCTCCGCCGCTGCCATGCCCATCGCCTACCCAGACTCTAGGGAAGCCCCCCCAGCCGGCGAGAAAAGCCAGGGCAAGAAGAAGGGGAAGGGCCTCGCTAAAACCACCGGGCCCTCCATGGCAGGGGCCACCCCCACTGCTGTGGGCCCACCACTGACCACGGCGTCCTTCCCCGCTGCCTCCTCCACCAGCTCTGCGGGTGTCCCTCCCTCAGCCCCCAGGACGTACGCCTGGGCGGCGGCAGCCCCCCCGCCAGCTGCCTCATCATCTCTCCCGCCCACCGCCTCCGCCACCATCAATAGCGGCTGGGCCCCCTTTCTCACCATGACAAGGAAGCACGGTGTCCGATGACTCCTGGTGCCCGCCTCGCCCCACACGGAGACCTACGTGCGGGCGTTGGTGAGGGTGGTGGGGCACTCGGCCATTGTGGCGACCTCCAAAATGGACGGGAAGGTCGTCATCTTCTTAGCATTAGAGGCTGCCGCCCAGAAAGTGGTGGAGAGGAGCCTGGCGGTGTGACGGTGTTTGTCCCCCTAGAGCCGCTGGAGGACCTGGGCGTCTGCCTGGTCATGACCTCTGTCCCTTGTTTTCTCCCCAATGCTGCCCTGCTACCTGCCCTTTCCACTCTGGGGAAACCTGTTTCTGTCATCAGCCCTCTCCCGTTGGGCTGCAAGGACCCCGCCCTCCGTCACATCTTTTCCTTCCGCCGGCAAGTGCAACTTTTACTGCTGTCAGTGGCGTGTGACGGAGTGGTGCTTGAAGGGTCCTTCCTAGTCCCCCACCAGGGGGCCCATTACCGGGTGTACTTTTCCACGGTGGAGGCCCGGTGCTACCTCTGCTGGGCGTCGGGGTATGTTCGGAGGGACTGCCCCTTAGCCCGGCAAGAAGGGGCACCTGGGATCCCCGAGACCCGGCAGGACATCGGCCCCGTCATTGCTGATGCCCCTAGCCGCTCAGTACCCGAATCCGCCCCCCCCTTCTTCGGACCACCGCTACTCCCGCTCAGGCCCAAGGGGCACCTCCCCTACAACACCCAGACGAGCGGGAGAGCCCCGCCCTCGCTGCTGACAATCTAGCGGGGCCTATGGATGAGGCTGTGGCGGAGATACCATCAGGCATGGGAGAGAGCCTGCCCCAGGGAGAATCCTCCCTCCCCTATGCTGCCCCACCATTCCACCCCAAGTCCCTGAGCCATCGCCTTTACCCCCTGACACGACCCCTGCTAACCAGCCCCCAGATGATGCCATGGAGGGCTGGGCCCTAGTCCAGGGGAAGTGAGGCAAGCGGAAGGCTCGAGCTCTGCCTCATCTACCCAAGGCCGAGGCCCCCCGGAAGACCAGGAAGGGGGGCACGAATGCCGAACCTTCCGCTTTGCCCACGAGTGCGTCCCATCCACCGGTGCCAGCCGGGAAAGACGTGGCAGCACCGGAGGGTAGTGTCTCCCCTCCACGGGAGACCCTCCCCTCCGAGACCCTCGAGGAAGCCCTTTCTGTCCTGACACTACCTGAAGCCCCCGTGAACCCCGAGGCAACCGTCGTGGCGGGGGCCGGCGGTGAGTACCCCGGGGCGGCAGAAAGTGTCCTCTTCTCCATGTTCGAGGAGATCGAGGCCTTAGATCTGACCCTGGTCGCCCAGGGAGAGGACGACCTTTTGCCAGCAAATCTCGATCTGGGCGACCTCACTCCACCCCTCTTTTCCCCATGCTACCTCCACTTAACTGCTGCTTCCGCTCCCACCTCCGAGGAGCCCCTGGACTCCTCCACCAACCCAGCCGTTGATGGCACCCCGCTGATGACCACCGAGCCTGCTCAGGTGACAGCCGGCGCCACGCGGCCAGGACACAAGTCGCCAGGGGCACCCCGCGTTGGTGCGGAGCAATCGACTTCCTTCTCGGGAGGGGGCCCTACAGAAGATAATCCACCTCCTGATGCTGTGGCTGCTAAATCCACTACAGAGCGCGCACCCAGTGTCACTGAGAGCTCCCTCCCCACCCCCTTAACCTTGAGCCTGATCGGGAGGTGCCACCATCCAGCTGCTTGCCTCCCGAAACCCAGAACCTCGCCTCTGCCTCTGTCCCTGCCCCTATCCAATTTACCTCCTGCAATGTCATTGCCACCTCTGGGGCTGTCTCCTTCCCTTTCCCAACTGATGACCCCCAGGGAGTGGCCTTTGTGTTCTCCTGCCCTGATCCATAAGGAGCTGCTATTTTCCCTCCACCGCCCCCTATCGCCCCAGAGCTTGAGGCGGGCCTAGAAGCTCCAGCCCATCAGGCACCCCGTCGGGGGTCCGCACCCTGCTTGTCCGTTTTAGTAGACCACAGGGCTGCACCAAGGGCTCCGCCGGGGAACAACCGGGAAACCGTAACCCCACCCCCCCGAGCTGCAAGGAGAGCTGCGGAAGTTTTTAGAGGATGTCCATGGCTCGCGCAACAAGATACAACTTGCTCTCCAGCGATGGGGGGACTTTTCTCAAATCCTCTGGGCCACAAGGGCCCTCATGGGGTAAGGTAAAGGGACGGGGAAGCAAGATGCCGTGGCCTACTGGTAGGTCCGCGTCTTCCGTGAACAATTACTCGCCTACAAGATGGGTCACGGACTGCTGCACGGCCCGCTGGGAGATGCGAGCGTCCCTGCCAGTGAGGACCCCCCCGACCCTCCCCGTGACACCTCTCACCATCGCAACATTGAACACCCGGGGTTGTAGGATGGCTCTCCGCAGGTCCCAGGTGCTCTCCTTCCTTCGGGAGGGAGGGTACTCTGTGGTTTTCCTGCAGCAGACCCATACGGACCCGACCGCCGAAGACAGTTGACGACTGGAGTGGGGGGACAGGGTCTACTTTAGCCATGCCATGGTTCGACAGGCAGGAGTGGCAACCCTGTTCTCCCCCGACCTACGGCCCGAGGTGCTAGGGGTTGCTGAGACCGTGCCAGATTGCCTGCTGCATCTCCAGTCCGTATGGAGGGGCTCGTGGTTAACCTCGTTAACGTCTCTACCCCGACATCAGGCCCGGAGCGGCTGCAATTCTACCAGTGGGTGTCTGCCTTCCTCGGCATCTTAGATTCTCACGAGTGCCTGGTCCTGGGAGGGGACTTTAATACCACCCTCGAGGAACAGGACCGCTCGGGGACCGAGCAGAGCCCGGCAGCCGCGGACACCCTCCGGGAGATAGTTGAACATCACTCCCTAGTGGACATCTGGCACGACCACCACCCGGATGACACTTCCACGTTCACCTTTGTCCGGGTGGAAGCCCGTCGGTCGAGCCACTCCCGGTTGGACCGCATTTATTTATCACGCTTCCATCTCTCAAGAGCCCACTCTTCCAGCATTCGGCTGGCCCCATTTTCTGACCATAATCTAGCCACCGTGACAGCCTCCCTCTGTGCGGAGAGGCCGGGGCCGGCCTACTGGCATTTTAACAACAGCCTGTTGGAGGATGAGGGCTTTGTGACGTCCTTCCAGGAATTCTGGCTGGCCTGGCGAGGGCAGCCGCGTGCCTTTCCCTCGGCGCGGCGATGGTGGGACCTGGGGAAGGTGCACACCAGAATTTTCTGCCGTGACTACGCCCAGGGTACCAGCCGACAGAGAAATGCGGTGATAGAGCAGTTGGAACGGGAGGTCTTAGAGCTGGAGAGGCGTCTGGCCATCAGCCCCGAGGACCCGCTCCTCTGTGGAGCGTGCCGGGAGAAGCGGGAGGAGCTCCGGGCCCTCGCGGAGTATCGGGCCCGGGGCACCTCTGTTTGATCCCGCATCCGCTTTCTTCGGGAGATGGATCGTGGCTCCCGCTTCTATGTCCTGGAGAAAATGAGGGGGGCCAAGAAACACATCACCTGCCTCCTGGCAGAAGACGGCACCCCCCTCACGGAACCGGTGGAGATGTGCGGGAGGGCCTGAGCCTTCTACGCAAGTCTTTTCTCCCCGGATCCGACCGACCCTGGCGCTTGCAGAGTGCTCTGGGAGGAGCTCCCTACGGTCAGCGTGAGCGACCGAGACCAGCTAGAGTTGCTTCTCACTGTGGCCGAGTTCTCGGAAGCCCTCCGTCGTATGCCCACTAATAAGTCTCCAGGCATGGACGGGCTGACCATGGAGTTCTACCGCATGTTTTGGGATGTCCTCGGCCCAGACGTAGTCACCCTCTGGGCCGAGTCTCTGCAGAGCGGGGTCCTCCCTCTTTCGTGCAGGCGAGCTGTGGTCGCCTTACTGCCGAAGAAGGGGGACCTCCGCAGTTTATGAAATTGGCGTCCCGTCTCGCTTCTCAGCACGGACTACAAAACAGTAGCGAAAGCAATCTCGCTGCGGCTAGGGTCTGTGCTGGCGGACATGATCAACCCAGACCAGACCTACACCGTCCCGGACCGCAGTATTTTTGATAACCTATTTCTGGTTCGGGACCTTTTGGAACTCGGGCGTAGAGATGGTCTGCTGTTCGCCCTCCTGTCCCTAGATCAGGAGAAGACTTTCGATAGGGTGAACCACGTGTACCTCTTGAGCACTCTGTGGGCGTTTGGCTTCAGACCTCAGTTTGTGGGTTTTCTCCGGGTGCTGTACGCTTCTGCAGAGTGTCTGGTTAAGCTCAACTGGACCCTGACTGAACCGGTCAGCTTCGGGCGAGGAGTGCGGCAGGGGTGCCCCCTCTCTGGCCAGCTGTACGCTCTGGCTATCGAGCCCTTCCTCTGTCTCCTCCGCAGGAAGTTGACAGGTTTGGTGTTATGGGAGCCGGAGCTGCGGCTGGTCCTGTCGGCGTACGCCGATGACGTACTCCTCGTGGTCCAGGACCCGGGCGACTTGGCGCGAGTGGAGGCATGCCAAGCCATCTATTCGGCAGCCTCCTCCGCCCGAGTCAACTGGGTCAAGAGCTCTGGCTTGGCGGTGGGGGACTGGCGGCAGGTGAGCTCCCTCCCACCCGCACTTCAGACCATCCGGTGGAGTGCGGGTCCACTGCTCTATCTCGGCGTTTACCTTTCCGCCACGCATCCTTCCCCGCCAGAGAACTGGCAAAATTTAGAGGGCGGGGTGATAGAGCGGATCCGGAGATGGACGAGGCTTCTCCGATGTCTCTCCCTCCGAGGGAGAGCACTGGTGCTTAACCAACTAGTCCTGTCCACGCTCTGGTACCGGCTCAACACCCTGGCCCCGGCCCCGGGTTTCCTGACCCACCTCCGGAGATTGATTCTAGAGTTCTTCTGGTCGGGAATGCACTGGGCCCCTGTTGGAGTTCTTCATCTACCCCTGAAGGAAGGAGGGCAGGGCCTGAAGTGTCTGTACACTCAGGTCCGCGTTTTCCGCCTCCAGGCCCTGCAGAGGCTCTTTTATAGTGCAAGTAGTTCGGCGTGGAGCATACTGGCGCACGCCTTCCTGCGCCGTTTCCAAGGGCTTCGATATGACCGGCAGCTCTTTTATCTCTGTCCAGGAGGTCTTCCGCAAGACCTCTCCGGGCTGCCGGTCTTCTACTTGGACCTCCTCCGGACTTGGAAACTGTTTTTAACAACCAGGTCCGTGGTGGCCACCGAGGGGGCAGATGTCCTCGCAGAGCCCCTGCTACACAACCCCCAGCTCCGTGTGCAGGTGGCAGAGTCCTACTCGATGCACCAAAGCTTGATCCTGGCAGAAGTCACGAGAGTCGGAGACCTCCTGGACTAAGACCGGGGAGATTGGCTGGATCCCCTGACGCTCACTCGATGCATGGGGCTCTCCAGATCTTGTACGCCCCGGTACATACTTCAGGAGGTGAAGGCCGCTTTGCCGCCCGCTGCTAGAGCTTACCTCGATCGGGTCCTGCTCGAGGGCACGCCCTGCCCACCCTCTACCCCAGGCCTGCCGGACCTTTTAATTGGACCCCTGCCCCGTAGACCCAGTTGACCCCCTCACCCTTTTACAGTGAGCCGGCTGCATGAACTGCTTCCAAACTGTGCCAAGGAAACATCTGTAACATATAAGTAGGGGCATAGCGAGCAGATCGAGGGACGTGATCGTTCCCCTCTATTCGACATTGGTGAGGCCTCATCTGGAGTACTGTGTCCAGTTTTGGGCCCCACACTACAAGAAGGATGTGGATAAATTGGAGAGAGTCCAGCGAAGGGCAACAAAAATGATTAGGGGTCTGGAACACATGACTTATGAGGAGAGGCTGAGGGAGCTGGGATTGTTTAGCCTGCAGAAGAGAAGAATGAGGGGGGATTTGATAGCTGCTTTCAACTACCTGAAAGGGGGTTCCAAAGAGGATGGCTCTAGACTGTTCTCAATGGTAGCAGATGACAGAACGAGGAGTAATGGTCTCAAGTTGCAGTGGGGGAGGTTTAGATTGGATATTAGGAAAAACTTTTTCACTAAGAGGGTGGTGAAACACTGGAATGCGTTACCTAGGGAGGTGGTAGAATCTCCTTCCTTAGAGGTTTTTAAGGTCAGGCTTGACAAAGCCCTGGCTGGGATGATTTAACTGGGAATTGGTCCTGCTTCGAGCAGGGGGTTGGACTAGATGACCTTCTGTGGTCCCTTCCAACCCTGATATTCTATGATCTATACACACTCGTGCTCCACACCCTTCACGCCCTCACCCTAGTGTCCCGCCCCGAGACAAAGTGGCGAGACCTTCTGCCACCTTTGGAGGGTGAGCAGCCCCGGTGGGCCAGCCTATATTCCACCTTGGTTCCAAGGCCCATTGGGGACATCAGTTGGCAGCTCCTTCACAGAGCTGTGAGCACAGGCACGTACTTGGCGCGGTTCAACCCCATCCCAGATACTTGTCCCTTTTGTGGTGTGAGGGAAACCCTGGAGCATGTATATTTGGAGTGCGCCAGGCTGCATCCCCTGTTCCGGCTCCTCACAAATCTTTTATTATGTTTTTGGTTGCATTTTTCTCCTTGCCTTTTTATTTATGCACTCCCCATCCGTGGCCTCACAAAGTCATGGGATATCCTAGTTAACCTCCTTCTGGCCCTGGCTAAAAAGGCCATCTATAAAACCAGAGAGAGGAGGTTGGCCGATGGAGTTTCCTGTGACTGTGGGGCCGTTTTCCGATCCTCGGTTCGTTCACGTATCTGGGTGGAGTTCCTCTGGGCGGCGTCCACTGACTCCCTTGATGCTTTTGAGGAGCGGTGGGCGCTGTCCAAGGCCCTCTGCTCAGTGTCCCCGTCCGGCTCCCTTTGTTTTGACCCTTTGATTGGGGAGAAAGTAAGGGACCCCAGCCCCAGCCATTGCTGGTGCGGACACCACCACCTTAGAGGGGTCCTTTCACACATGGGTGCACATCCCCCCCCCCGGGTTTTCCACCCCACAGCCTGCCCCTTTTGTTGGGTGCTTTCAGAGGAGGGAATTGTTGGTGACACTCAGGCATGGTGCCAGGTAACTCGAGGGGGTGGCAGACCTTGAGAGTCGATGAAGCCCCCTCGCTCTGGACCACCAGGTAACTCGGAAGGGTGGAAGACCACGAGAGTCGAGGAAGCCCCCCGCTCTGGGCCCAGGCAAGCTTGAACACTTCCCTCCCCTGAAGCTAATGAGAAAACAATTGTGATTGGTTGCTGTGTTACACATTACACATGCTGTTTTGTTTTGTAAGTGTGTTATGCAAATAAAAAAATATCTTTTTTGCTTTAAAAAATATCACTCTCCTGGAGCCAGTGACCCTGTCACAAAATATATATATTCATAAGCATATTTCCATAAAACCTTATGGGGGGCACTATCACAACTACCAGCTGCATTAGTGTGAGGAAGCCTTGTCTGTGCTTGCTGTGGGTTAGCTCCCCAACTCCCCTGGCCATGGGCAACACAAACACTCCCCTCTAGGCCTCTCTGGCCCTGTTGTCACTCTGCAGGTTAGGGATAGGCACACTCCAACCCTTGAGTCCTTCCAGCATCTCCCTAGAGTGTCCAACCCCTGGTCCACTGGACATGTGAGGTATCCACTGATCTACTGCTACCAAAGAAACATTACACCCCATCTTACCAGTTTCACCTCAGATCACTGCTTCACTTAATTCACAGCACTTTGTTTCATTTACAGTGAAATCAAGTATAACTTTATTTAACAAGCATAGAGATTCAAGTTGTAGCAAACAGAAGTATTGGAACCAAATGGTTACATAAAAAATAAAATCATAATATGCACTCTAGACTCTTGATCAGTACAGGCCGCAGGCCTAATTGGATGCATCTGTACAGAGCTCAAATATCTTAGAACGGTTCTAGCCCATCCAAATTTTTATTTCTGACAGATTTCTTTTCAAAGAGACAAGTTGGGAAAGGTAATATCTTTTATTGGACCAACTTCTGTTGGTGAGAGAGACAAGCTTTCGAGCTGCACAGAGCTCTTCTTCTCACTTTAGCACTTCTTTTCACTTTATCAAAGCCTTCCTGACAGACTGCAGTCCAGACCATTTTGTCAGGCTGCGTCTTTCTGCAGAGGTCTGTAACTGCAGATACCATGTTGCTGAAGCCTTCCACAAAGCTGCTGTAGTAATTTGCCAAGCCTAAATAAGACTAAATTTGTTTTTTGGCTTGGGGTACAATTAACAATGGATTCCACTTTTAAGGAATCAGGGAAAATCTGGTCCCCTCCTACTCAATGGCCTAGATCAGGGACTTTGGCCTCCCATATCTTATACTTTGACACTTTTACAGTGAGACCTGCATATTTGAGTTTCTTCAGCATAATTCCCAAGTGATTTTTGTGATCTGACCAGGAATTACTAAAGATAGCATCTATGTGGGGACTGGCAATATCCTGTGACCCAGCAAATTTCTGGTTAATGAGCCTCTGAAATGTGCCTCCTGCATTACTTAACCCAAATAGCAACATTTTGAACTCAAAAAGTCCTGAACCAGAAATAAAGACAGACTTTTTCTGTGCTTCATTGTTGAGGGAGATTTACCAATACTCCTTAGTAAAATCCGGGGTGCTCAGGAACTTTACTTTGTTTTTTTAATATCTTTGGTTTTGCATATCATAAATTTTGGGATTAGGTTATATATCCGGAACCATGACTGAATTAAGATTTATGCAATCAACACAAAGCCTTATTGTCCCATCCCTTTGGGCGCCATAACTGGAGAAGCCCAGGGACTATTTGATTCTTCAACTATTCCCATGTCCCTCATACTTGCCTCGGGATACTTGGTTTCAAAATCCAACTCCACTAATATAAATCTTTTTCCTCTCTGAGTTAGCCTGGGTAAGGGCTCTATGATATCCATGGCAACCCTGAAAATTGCTTGGGGAGCCTTGCTGAGACCTACAGGCCTTTTCTGCTTTTGACATAAGTCGCAAGTCTTGCAGTATTCCTTTACTTTATTTTGAATATGGGGCCAACAGAAGATTTTCTTAAGCCTCTCATGTGTCCTCTCTGTTCCCAAGTGACCAGCAAAAGGGCAGTTGTGGGCTACTAGCATTATCTCTGCACACAGCTTTGTGGGTATGATCAATTTTTTGTAGGGCTCTATTTTTCCCAACCAGGGCTTCCCTGTAAATCCTTTTAATAAAAAACATCCCCCTGTTCTCTCTATTAGGGGCATTACTGAGGATGGCCTCCCTTATGCTCTCCAGTGACTTGTCTGCACTTCATTCCATAGCAAATTCCATTTGGCTTTTGCTTGCACTGGGAGCTGTTTCAGGCAACGTGGGGATGGGCAATGCCTCATCCCCCCTCCCTTGGAGATATATTGCTACTTTCTCCTGATAAGGGTGCAGTTGATTCCTCTCCCCACTTAGCTGCCTCTCCCTCCTCAGGGTTTACCTATGGGAACTTAGGAACATATTCCCTCTTGCCATTAGTCACAATATTAACAGTTTTGAGGAGTGTTATTATGTCATTTCCCACTAATATACCATCTGGTAAATTCTTTGGAACCCCCACATTCAAAGTATCCCTTAAACCTTCTCACTCTAATTCAATGCAGACTAAAGGCACTCTGCTTCTAAAATGCCCCATGACAAGGAGTTTTACCTCGTCCCCATGGAACATAACAATCTCCTTAATTACCTTCCTCCCGACTAAACAGATCTGGGCATTAGTGTTTCTCCAAATTACCATTTAGCTTGACTTCTTTAATAAACTTTATGTCCACCTCCAGGAGGACAGGCAGGACAAAATTAACTAAAACCCCCTCTGCCACCACTGAAATCTCCAAATTAAGGGCAGCTCCATTAACATGGGTGGATTGGGCATTGTATTTGGACTCCCCATACCTAGGGAATTGTTTGTTTATATGTTCAAGGGACTCATGTAAGAAACACTTTCTTGGACCACCCCTTGGGCTGGGGTCTGATAATTGAGTTATCAGGAGGGGATCAGTACTGGAGTGGTGTGTGCTTAGTTCTGTTCCTTCTCTCCTTTTCCCATGAACACACTGGGCACCCCCTTTTATGCCAGGTTTGTGCCCGATCCTTTGGGACCTGCAGTCTAGGAATGGTCTCACTTACATGTATAAGTCAGCTGTCCCTTCTACAGCTGCTGGGGACTTTTCCCACACTGCTGCCCTCATTTCATCAGAGCGGAATAATTGGTCATAATTTTCTGCTCCTTTACTTTTTTCCATTTTCTCAAATAAATCCCCCATTTTATTAACATAATCCCAGTGACATATCATATCAACTCTTTTGATGTTTTTAACCTTTAGGTGATATGCCTCTGGAGTAATTTGAGACCTTTTTAACACAGGCCCTTAAGCAGTTTATACAACATAACATCACTTACATCCATATTATTAAACATGTATAAAGCTTGACCAGTTAGTTTGGGGAATTCTCTCTTCTTTATCCTTTTGAAGGTGGTCAAATATTCTTTAATGCAATCTGTCCCCATGGAACTCAGGCACAGTTTGCTGGGGGAGGGATAGCTCAGTGGTTTGAGCATTGGCCTGCTAAACCCAGGGTTGTGAGTTCAATCCTTGAGGGGACCATTTAGGGAGCTGGGGCAAAAATTGGGGATTGGTCTTGCTTTAAGCAGAGGGTTGGACTAGATGACCTCCTAAGGTCCCTTCCAACCCTGAGATTCTATGCTTCTTAGATGGGTGATCTTTAGGAAGGATTAGACTCATAGACTTTAAGGCCAGGAGGGACCATCATGATCATCTAGTCTGACCTCCTGCTCATCGTATGCCACATAACCTCACCCCCAATTCCTGTAATAGTACCATTACCTCTGGCTGAGTTGCCAAAGTCCTCAAATCTTGAATTAAAGACTTCAAGTTACAGAGAATCCACCATTTACTCTAGTTCAAACAAGCAAGTGATCCATGCCCCACATTACAGAGGAAGGTGAAAATCCCCCAGGGTCTCTGCCAATATGACCATGGAGAAAATTCTTTCCTGACCCCAAATATGGTGATCAATTAGATCCTAAGCTTGTGGGCAAGACCCACCAGCCAGATGCCTAGGAAAGAATTATCTGTAGTAACTCAGAGCCCTCCCCATCTAGTGTCCCATCTCTGACTGTTGGTAATATTTGCATATAGCAGTCACAGATGGGACATATGCCTTTGTAGGCAATCTCATGACATCAAACCCTCCATAAACTTATTGAGCTCAGTCTTGAAGCCAGTTAGGTTTTTTGCCCCCACTGCTCCCCTTGCAAGGTTGTTCCAGAACTTCAGTGCTCTGATGGTTAGAAACCCTCATCTAATTTCAAGCCCAAACTTGTTGATTGCCAGTTTATATCCATTTCTTCTTGTGCCACCATTGGCACTTAACTTAAATAACTCTTCTCCTTCTCTGGTATTTATCCCTCTGAGATATTTATAGAAAGCAATCATATCTCCCCTCAACCTTCATTTTGTTAGGCTAAACAAACCAAGCTCCTTAAGTCTCCTCTCATAAAGAAGGTTTTTCATTCCTCGGATCATCCTGGTAGCACTTCTCTGCACCTGTTCCAGTTTGAATTCCTCTTTCTTAAACATGGGAGACCCAAACTGCACACAGTATTCCAGATGAGGTCTCACTAGTGCCTTGTATAATGGTAATCAACACTTCCCTATCTCTACTGGAAATACCCCACCTGATGCATCCAAGGATTGTATTAGCCTTTTTCACAACCATATCACATTGGTGGCTCATAGTCATACTGTGCTTGACCAATACAGCGGGGTCTTTCTCCTCCACTGTCACTTCAAACTAATGCGTCCCCAGCTTACAGCAAAAATTCTTGTTGTAAGTCCCTAAATTCATGACCTTGCAGTTGGTACTATTAAATTTCATCCAATTTCTATAACTCCCATTTTCAAGGTCATCCAAATCTTGTATGATTCTCCAGTCCTCCTCCATATTGGCAACTTTTGTCATCTTCAAATTTTATCAGCCCACTTTGGGGCCAAGGTCGTTAACGAAAATGTTAAATAAGATTGGTCCTATACCAATCCCTAAGGAACTCCAATAGTAACCTCCCTCCAGCCTGACCGTTCACTTTCAGCATGACCATTCCTTACCCACCTTTCAATTCGTGTGTTAAACCCCATCTTCTTCGGTTTAACTAATAATTTTCCATGTGGAACTGTATCAAATGCTATCCTGAAATCCAGGTAGATAAGATCTACTGCATTTCCTCTGTCTACTAAATTGGTTATCTTTTCAAAGAAAGAGATCAGATTGGTCTGGTACAATCTACCATTTGTAAAACCATGTTTTTTTTATCCGAATTACCATTTACCTTTATATCCGTTACTCTTTATATCCTCTCTTCCAAATGATCTTGCATACAATTGAGGTCAAACTAACAGACCTGTAGTTTCTTGAATCATTTTTTCCCCTTTCTTAAATAGAGGTACTATGTTTGCAATGACCCCTGAGTTTACGAATTCATTAAAAGTTCTTGCTCTTAGTTTTGGAATTTCATGTGCCAGTTCCGTTAATATTCTTGGATGGAAATTATCTGCTTTCCACCCCACTCCCCCCATTTAGTCCCATGAAGATACCTGAGTCTGGCTTTGTGATGGGATGGACTAGGCCCTGAGGCCCCCTCCTGGAAGCCTTGTGGCCCTGCCACACCACGCCCCAGAAAAGGGCAGTAGAGAGGTCCTCCAAGCTGCCTAGATCAGCTGTGTGGGAAACAATCAATCAAGGACTTGCAAGCTAGTATGAGAAGAGCGGCAGGGCTAGACTGACAGCAGTTCCTTGCTAGGGCTGAAGGAGTGTGGATGAGGTGTGGCTGGCTGAACCCCGTACAGGGCAGTGCTGCCAGGAGCCCGGGACAGCAAGAAGGAGCCCTGAGCTGGTTGCTGGGACTCCATTAGGACAAGGCCCTGAAGTAAGAGTGAAGACGCTGCGCGGAAGTGGCCCAGGGAATTAGAGAAGCCATGTGACAGTTAAAGGGACACAGCAGATGGCTGCTATCTACAGGGTCCCTGGGCTGGGACCCGGAGTAGTGGGCAGGCCTGGGTCCCCCCGCAAACCCCATTAGCCACTGGGGGAAGTGGCCTGGATATTGAGGCACCCCAGAGGGGGGAACTGAACTGCAGGGGCCCATCTGGAGACTTGTGGCTGGAAAGCGAGCCTTGGGGCACTGCTCTGTCCCGGAGCAGGGACAACTTGTGGGAGACATTACAGGGGCACTGACAGAGAGCCATGTTGGACTTGTACTCTGGAAGAAGTTTTGCTTTGCTTTCATCACACAGAGTGTGTGTGACTCGGCTGGAGGGCTGAGTCACTAAAGGCACACCACAAAGAGAGAGAGAGTGCAAGGCATATGCACTCTGTCAAGAGCGGGGCACTCACAAGAGGTGAGTGCGCCCCGTTACAGGCTTCTACCTTGGATGTGATATTTTCTATTTACATGTCTTCCTTCCCATTAGCTACCCTTATCTTTAATCTCCACCCTCCTCCAACTGTCGTAAGTGGTTAGGTGTCCCACTTTTTCTTTCCTTGTTTTCTTTTTATTTATGTGGCTAAAGAATCGTTTACTATTGGTTTTAGTTTCCATTGGAAGACCCAACTCTGCTTGGCTTTTGGCAGTTCTCACTTTTCCTCTACACTTTCTGACCTTCAAGAGGTAGACTTCCTTGCTGATCCACCCCTTCTTCCAGTCCTTATAGGCTTTCTACTTTTTCGTAATAATCTGTTTGAGATACTTATTCATCCATTTTGGTCTGCAATCTAAAATATGACTATGTAGATTATTATTGCTACCACTGTTATATAATTGCAACAAACCATGTACAAAGTATGTCATGTAAGGTGTCAATGAAAAAGTTACGGGTTGCTGAATATGATTATCCTGTTTATATGCATGTATCATTTTTGTATCTGAAGTTATGAATATTGACTATGTACCTGTATTTAAAATGTGTTTGCTCCTGTGGTAATTTACATCCAGTCTAGCCAACACATTTTGAATGGAGTATTCAAGTTGATAGCCCATCAGTGAACACAATGGGCCATGGAAGAAGCTTATCCGCATCTGATGAATTTTCCTGTAGATGTTCCAGCCAGAATATGGGCAATGGCTCCTGCGATGATTCATCAAAGCATGCAAAGGCATGTGACAAGCTCATGTGACACAGGACTCCATCGTGTACCTGTACTTTTCCACAAACTGTGCTAAGGGCTTTGCTTGGAACAATGAGTTTCCCTCCACATGGCAGAAGCTATAAAAGGCCCTGGAAACATCTCCATTTTGCCTCTTTCCTGCTCTGATCTCTGGACTTGGACTTATACTAATGGGAGCATTCTAACCAAAGGGACTAAGGACCTTCCAGTCTTTTGGAAGCAACCAGAGACATTATGTAGTTTATTCCATCACAACAGTTTATTCCATTACTGTTTCAAGTCTGATCCAATAACTTTGCAATTTTTGTATGTATTTGATTCCTTTAACCAATTTTAACTCACATCTTTCTTTTCTCTTATAAATAAACCTTTAGATATTATATACTAAAGGATTGGCAATGGCAACAGCGTGACTATTGGGTAAGATCTAAGTTATATGTTGACCTGAATATGTGGCTGGTCCTTTGGGATCAGAAGAACCTTTTGTTTGATTAAATTGGTTTTAAATAATCATTCATTATTACATCTAGTGTCTGGGTCTTGGAACAAGGTCTGAGATACCAAAGGAGACTGCATTTCTGACTTCTTGTTAGCCAATGTGATGAGACAGAAGTTTACTTTTGTTGCTGGTTTGGTATATCTTATGGAAAAATAACCACCAGTTTTCGGGTGGGTCTGCCTTATTTCTCAGCAGTTTGTCCTGAATCTGGTATTCTCAGTTGTAACCCACTTAGGGTACCTTTTTGAGATATTTGTTCATCCATTTTGGTCTGCAACCTTTGTCTATGAATTTTTTCCTCTTGCTTGGGATGCAGGCTTCAGATAGTTTCTGAAAATTTGACTTAAATTAATTCCAGGCCTCCTCCAACTTCGGATCCTCTAGTTCTTCAGCCCAGTGTAATTCCCTAACTAATTCCTGTAATTTTTTAAGGTTTGCCATTTTAAAATCAAGGACCCTAGTTGCAGATCTATATTTTTTGTTTATCCTTCCATTTAGTTTAGTTTAAACTGAATTAACTCATGATCACTTGCACCAAGGTTGTCCTCTACAATCAGTTCTTCTGTGAGGTCCTTGCTACTTACCAGTACTAAATCTAAACCTCTTGTTGGGTCGCTATTTGGTGAAGAAATCTGTCATCTATCATATTCAAGAATATCTGGGCCCTACTTTTATTAGTAGCCCCTTTCCTCCATCTGTAGCTGAGAAATTGAAGTCTCAGATAATCACATAGTTCCCAGTAGTATTTCTTTCATTTAAAAATATTAAAGCAGTCTCTGTCCATTCCAAATTGGATCCTGAGGGTCTGCTACAGACCGCAAACACTATATCAGTAGAGCTTCTGTTACATTTCTTCCCTAAAGTGATTTTGACTCAAACAGAATCCATTTTATTCATTCCATCACTTTTAATTTCTTTAAAATCTACCTTGTCATCAATAAACAAGGCTACTCCACCACCTCTACCTTTATTTCTGTCTTCTTTTGAACAGCACATACCTTTCAATACCTGTATTCCAGTAGCCTATTTCCTCTTGTTTTTTCCTACCCCCCCCCAGATGTTCTGGTTTAACTTGGATTTAAACTTGGAGAGTGCTCAGTTTGGATGAGCTATTACCAGCAGGAGAGTGAGTTTGTGTGTGTATGGGGGTGAGGGGGATGTGAGAAAACCTGGATTTGTGCTGGAAATGGCCCACCTTAATTATGGACATTGTAGGGAGAATGGTCACTTTGGATGAGCTATTACCAGCAGGATAGTGAGTTTGTGTGTGTGGTTTTTTGGGAGGGGGGTGAGAGAACCTGGATTTGTGCAGGAAATGGCTCAACTTGATTATCATGCACATTGTGTAAAGAGTTGTCACTTTGGATGGGCTATCACCAGCAGGAGAGTGAATTTGTGTGGGGGGGTGGAGGGTGAGAAAACCTGGATTTGTGCTGGAAATGGCCCACCTGATGATCACTTTAGATAAGCTATTACCAGCTGGACAGTGGGGTGGGAGGAGGTATTTTTTCATATTCTCTGTGTATATATAAAGTCTGCTGCAGTTTCCACGGCATGCATCCGATGAAGTGAGCTGTAGCTCACGAAAGCTCATGCTCAAATAAATTGGTTAGTCTCTAAGGTGCCACAAGTACTCCTTTTCTTTTTGCGTATTCCAGTCATGACTACTAATCTACCATGTTTCCATTATCCCTATAATATCTGGTTTAACTTCCTGCACTGATAGTTCTAGTTCTCTATTTTGTAATCCAGTCTCCTTGTATTGGTGTACAGACATTTTAGTAGTTTCTGCTTGGCTTCACTTAGATTCCTCGCCTGATTAGGTACAGTCATTTTACTGCCAGCATTGCCTACCTGTTACTGTCATTGGTACTGGCACTATTTTCCTATCCTCCATTGTTCCTCTCTCCATTGCTATATCCTCTTTTACTTGATTTTTTTCCTACTCAATACCAGAATCAGGCGTGAAAATTATTTGAGCATCTCCAAACCATCTCCCCCAAATTCCTAGTTTAAAGTTCTTTTAATCAGTCATGCCAGCTTCCATCCCAGAAGACTATGTCCCCCACTATAAGGAGGAGTACATCCCATGAGAACAGTCCTCTGTCTGTGAATGCCTCCCAGTAGTCGAACACCCCAAACCCTCCTTATTAGCACCATTGAGCCATCTGTTGATCATCGTAGTCTTGTTTTGCCTTTGCTGCTCTCCTCTAGGGACTGGTAGAATCTCATGGAAAATCACCTGAGCCTCCATTTCTTTGAGCATCTTCTCCACTCAGGCATATTCTTTCTTGATGCATTCCGCCGAAAATCTAGCAGTATCATTTGTTCCCACTTGAAAGACAATCAGTGGATTCTTTCCTGTTCCCATTAGGGTCCTCTTCAGCCTCTGTTCCACATCCTGTAATCTTAACTCCCAGCAGACTACACACCATTCTGTTCTCCAAATCATCTCTGGTGACAGACCAGTCTGTTTTTCTCATTAGGAAGTCCCCACATCACATACACCTGTCTTTTCCTGTTGTTGGTGCCCTTCTCCAGCCTTCCCCTTTCTGTTCTTTCTGGTTGCAAGTCCTCTTCTCTTTTGTTCTCACTTGCAATCTTCTGTGAATCATCCTCTATTCTCTATCCTCCTGGAGCTCCGAGCTCTGGCTATCTCCAAAGTCTCTTCTCCTTTTCTTGTGGAGTACCACTTTTCTCTTCTTCCTTGCTCTCCCATCTTCTGTTACTGCCTGCCTCTCCCCTTCATTTTTCAGCTCAGCAAACCTCTTCCTGAGCTCTATTTCTCCTTTGCTAGTTGGTCTTTTTCTCTGCCTTGTTCTTGTACTCACATGCTTCCACTGGCCACTTTCCTCATCCAGCAGTCTGTCTTCACAGTTCACTGGTCCGGCATGCATCTGCAAATCTTAAAGTTTCCCTTCAGCCTCTTCTCTCCTTCCCTCCGTCATCTGATCAAACCCCTTCTAAACTCAACCACAGTTTCTAGCTGCATCTCCAAACCTTTGATCTTCTCTTCCATTAGATCTGTCAGGTGAGACTTCATCCAAATGAAGCACCTTTTGGGTATGCACTCCAAAATAATATATGTCCCGCAGCTTCCACATCCAGTCATCTTCATTGTCTCTTACATTTTTCAGGTCTCTACCACTGCTGCCTCTGTAGCTGTCAGAGTCTTCCCCCCTAAGCTCCTGTCAAGAAGGAAAACCCAAAAACAACCAACAAAAAAACCACACACACCCTCCACCATACTCCGCTTACAAACTCCCACTCAAACTCCCCTGTTTTCAGCTCTCTTTGCTAACTCCTATGGCACCGCTAAGTTTCTTATAAGAGACATAACTCCTTAGATATTATCTCTTTATACATTTTGCAATGATTATGATGAACAGTAAGCTACTTGCTCTCAGTAGAGACCTCACATGTGACACTTTGGTGAATTATTATGCAGATATCCAACCCAGGGGATCCCTGTACAGCCCTATGGACCCCCTCTACCCTCTACCAATTAGCATCCAGGGATCCCTGGGTCACAATACCAATGGGTGCTATATTAATAAAGTTTTAATAAAACACAAAGTAAACAATTAGTAAAAAAAAAGATTTGAATAGGTTTGTTAAATCCTCCTCCTCCCTTGTCCTCTGTTGCTTAGAGAATCTAAATCTTGGGCCTACATTTTCTGACAGTGTGCTAGTATCTCTTTAAACCTTAAAGCACTACAGACAGATTTACTCATGCATAGAACTCCTCACAGGCAGACTTAGGTAAATCCACTTTCTGTCCTTTCTTTGTCTGTCTCTCTACCATCCCTAGTCAGGCAGAAGATCGACTTCCTCAGTTCCAGTCCCTAACACCTCCTAGTCCCAACTTTTTGTACTGGATAGCGCCTAGAGGCCCCAGTCAGAGATCACAGCCCCATTGTACTAGGTATTGTACACACAAAGAATAGAAAAGACAGTCTCTCCTTTCAAGAGCTTATTGCAATATATATATATATATATGGAAATCACCCTGTCCAATCATGAATTTTTTTGTAATGATTTACTCAACTGTTATTACATGTAGTGACTAGAATAATTTTACATTTTGTAGTTCTCTTTTAAGACAGTAATATAATGGCCACTTTCATGTAGCTTTTTAATTGAGTCTTTTATTGTGGGCTTCTTAAAACAAAATAAAATGAAAAATAATTGGTCACTATTAGAACTGTTCTCCCGTGGGATTATATTGGCACCTTAGTGAATGGGTATGAAACACCTGAGATAAAACTCTAATGGATTATTTGCCTGCCAATAGCGGCGGGGGGGGGGCACAGTGTGTGCAGCCAGCTTCAGCCGTGTTTCTGAGCATGCTCAGTCCGCGTGAGCATGCTCAGAACAAGCCATGCAGCAAAAACTGGAGGGGCACATGACCCCATATGCTCCCCCATTAGGGTTGCCAACTTTCTAATCACATAAAACTGAACACCCTAGCCCCACCCCTTCCCCAAGACCCTGCCCCCCGCTCACTACATTCCCCATACCTTGGTGGCTCGCTCTTCCCCACCCTCACTCAATTTCACTGGGCTGCAGCATGTGTGGGGGATCTAACTGGGGATGCAGGCTCTGGGGTGTGACCAGAAATGAGGATTTAGGGTGCAGGAGGGGGCTCCAGACTGGGGCAGGGAGTTGCGGTGCAGGAGGGAGTGAGGGCTCCGGCTGGGGGTACAGGCTGTGAGGTGGGGCTGGGGATGAGGGGTTTAGGATGCAGGAGGGGGCTCCAGCCTGAGCGGTGGGGCTGAGGGATTTGGAGTACGGGAGGGGGCTGTGGGTTGGGGTGCAGGAGTGGGTATGGGCTCTGGGTTGGGGGTGCAGGCTCTGGGGTGGGGCCTGGGATGAGGGGTTTGAGGTGCAGGAGGGGGCTTCAGGTTTGCGGGGGCTCAAGGCTGGGGCAGGGGTTCCCTCGGGCAGCTTCCGGTCAGCGGTGCAGCAGGGCTAAGGCAGGCTCCCTGCCTGTCCTGGCACCGCGCTAGGGTTGCCAGGTGTCCGGTTTTCTACCAGAACGCCTGGTCAAAAAGGAAACCTGGCAGCTCCGCTCAGCACCGCTGACCAGGCAGTGAAAAGTCTGGTCAGTGGCGCATAGCAGCTAAGGCAGGCTTCCTGCCTGCCCTGCCTCCGCGCAGCTCCGAGAAGCAGCAGCATGTCCCCACTCCTGCTCCTACACAGATGTTCTGGTCAAAATCTGTACACCTGGCAACCCTATCTCCCATGCATCATCTCTGTTTCAGAGGAATCATTATGAATCTCCTATTGCAACATTCTATTAAGAATCATTGACACAAAAGATTATAACAGCTGTGAAAGTCACTCTATCATTTCATCATGTATTTACAGATTCTTTAATACACACAGTGTCAGAAAGATGGGATAGTGTATAGCAGCAGTTCTCAACTGGGGGTCTGTGGCCCCCTGGGTTTCTGCGAGCCCTTTTAGGGGGGCTATGGGGCCCTGAAGCTGAAACCTGGAGCCCTGAGACCTGAAGCTGGGAGCTGCATAGCTGAAGCCCAAGCACTGGCGCTACCCAGGGGGCTGAAGCCAGGAGCCGTGGAACAGAATCCTAGGGCCCCGGTGCCCTCTGTGGGGCTAAATCTGGGAGCTGTGGGGCTGAATCTCAGAGCCCCGGGCGTTGGTGCTCCCTGTGGGGCAGAAGCCCTGAGCCCATGGGTGGAGTTGGGGTGGGGAGGCATTGCCCCCCCAAACTGCAGTGTCTTACTGAGAACTCGGCAGTCCCACGGGCAGCTCCACACTCCCCTATCTCCTCCTCTCCCCACACCCCTGAGGCCCTGCCCCGGCCAGGTCGGGGGTGGGAAGCTGGAGCCGGGCAGTGCAGGGCAGGTGCTGCTCTGACTGGTGCCATGGAGCAGGCAGCTGCGGTGTTTCCCCATCTCCTGCTGGTGCCCGGGGTTGTAATTGCGCGTCAGCTCCCAGCCCCTTTGACTGCTCATACAGCTGGTGGGGGGGAACCTGGCTTGGGGGCCTGCAGAGCCCTCAGGGAGCAGTGACAGTGGGGGCGGGATGGGACTCCTGGCACACAGCCCTTAGCCACCCACTCCCTGCACCCTAAGCTACTACCCCTGCCTGCACACTGTCCCAGATACCCTGTCCCATTAGCTACCTCCTGCTTGCACCCTGAGTGATTTTCAAACTGTTTGAGCTAAGCCCCCCACCTTTGAGTTATAATTTTTTGTTTCCCTCTCCCCCCCGCAACCCAGACAGGCTGGGTGGCCTGCTGAGCTGAGTCAGGGGTGGAGGTGGCACTCCCTCCCCAGACCCTACCATGTGGAGCTGGCCCAAGCTCCACTGTCCCCTGCCCTGCCCCCCAACAGAAGTCATACTACACTTCTGCCCGAGGGACCCCTCCCCGCCCAGCCCAGAGCCCTCCCCCACCATGGGCCCTGGAGTTTTTATAGCATGCGGGTGGGGTAGAGAGAGGTGGTTCTGAAATAAAAAAGTTGAAAACCCCTGCTCTGGGAACTTAATAAAACTCTAAGTATTAACAATCCTATTGGTATTTTTATTGGATGAAGTACTTGCATGTACAGTGGCTACTTTTCTAAGTTAATATACCTGTGATTTTGTTTTTAAAGATTAAAAAAAAAATAGTCTATATTCCAGAGTTTAAAAGTGAAAGTTGATGTAAGAGGTGAAGATCTACAGAAAGCACCAGAATACAGGATATTTATATATCTATAATTTAATATACATCCAAATGATTAAGCTTTATTTTTAAAAAAATGACATCTGATTGGGTGAGTGTTTCCATGACAAGTTTAAAATTTGATAATTTTTTTTATATTAAATATATCATTGCCTGAGATTAAGGAATTATGAGGAAAATGCCACACTCTATGAAACATCTTAGCTGATGCCTCTTAAATCAAACCTCATTGTAGTTAAAGGAAACTGTCCAGGTTATAGAGATGTAACTGAAATCAGAGTTTGGCCCTTAACATTTTTATCTTTATATTGGGTTTCATATCAATAAGCAGCCAGTAAAAATGCTGAAGCTTGGGAACTTACATTATTTCTGATCAACATGAACTTTCATATTCATTAATCTTTCCCGTGAGCGAGTTTCTTATATAAGTAAGGCAAAGTGGTGTTTCAACTTGCGGAGTTTCAGGCGATTTGAATTCCTACCATTTTGGATTGCAAACAGCTTTTGATTACAGTGGTTTTAATTGAGTCTAATATTGTAGGGCTCTTGTTCGCTGGATCCGTTCCATGCTTTTGTTTTATAGATGAAACTTTAATCACATTTTACACTTTTAAACCGAGGCAGTCTTGCAGACGGTAGAAGTGGTTTACTTTGCACTGTGGTTTATAGAAACATGCCAACGCTTCTGGAAAAGCGATGAGTGAACTTCGATGGCCTTACGTTAAAACAAGAAAATATGCGGAGTGAGAGAAAAACACCAGGGCGCACTAGTTTTAGACATGTAACGAAAAGGGCATGCACCGCACCCGTAACAAGCGTGCAGACTCCGCTAGCGCACACGTACCTGAGCAGTAGGATGCTTGCGAGTCTATCCCGCAGGAGAGTCAGTGCCACGTCTCACTGTCCCACTCACTCTCCCTGGGACCTTTATAGCGCTCTAGCCCGAGGCCTAAAAATAGCCTTTCAGCAGCCCGCCGCTGCCCACAAGGGGGCGGAGGCCCCGCTCGGGCTCGGGGAGGTGACCGACCTGTCACACGCGGGCTTTGGGGAAGGCGGGGGGAAGGGCAGAGCGAGGGGAGCGCGCTCTACCGCCGCCTGCAGCGGGGCAGTGTCTGCGGGGCTGGCTCGGGACCGGCTGGGGCAGGGAGGGGAGTGCGCCGCCCGGGGGCCTCGGGGGCGGGGGGAGAAGCGGGCGACCGGGGCTCTGGTTTCACCCCCTGCCTGGCCCCGAGAAGCGGCGTGTGCACGCCGGGGGAGGCTCCGCGCAGAGTGGAGCCCCGCTCCCAGCCAGGCCTGCAGGGGGAGTCGGCGAGAGACGCTGGCACAGGCACACGGCTCTCCGCCCGCCCTCCCGCCCGCCCGCGCGGACTCCCCGTGGCCGGGGCGCTCTCGCACAGCTCCCCGCCCGCCCGCGGGCTGCCAAGCCGCCGGGAAGCCCGGGACACAGGCATCGCGGCTGCTGCCGCCGCCGCCGAGCGAGGGGAGAGCAGCGGCCGGTGTCCGGGTCTCCTTCTCCTCCTGCGGGATCACCAGGCGCCTCCTCGGGGATTCCTCTCCTCGCTTTACATGCTGCCCCCCCCGGCTCTGGATTTATAGGCAGCTTCCCCCTGCGTATTCACCCCCCTCCTCCCAGGGACTGCCCGGCGGAGGGCCGCCTCTCCCCTGCCTGACCCAGCTGTGTGCCTCTGGCTCTTGCCATCCCCTTCCGGGGGCGCCCAGACGGACCTGGAGCCCCCCTGAGCCCTGAAGCGCTAGGGGGCCGGGCTGGCGCATCACCTGCGGAGCCGCTCCTCACTCTGCCTCTGCTGCGTGCTGGGATTTGTTGTGCTTTAGTTTGGGGTCTGTCGGCTCGCTCTGATCCGAGCCGATTGCGAGAAGCAGCCTCAGGGTATGAATTCTCTGCTGCGGTGAGTAAACATTGAAAGCTGCTCAACCAGTTGCAACTTCTTGGTGGCCCATAGTTATACTGTGTGCTGGGGTGGGGGAGATGGGAGAGATGAGCACTAAACATTTCGGTGACTTGGCTTCCCTCCCCCGTGCGGGATCTGAACATCACTGTGGTGGGCTGGCAACTTAAACATCGTTCAAGATAAAAGTCACCTCCCCAGCCCCCTTACCCAGCCACCCCAATTCTCTCGAGTTGTTCTCCCCTCTGCAGGACACCAGCTTCTGCCATTTGAAGAGCCAGAGAAGGGGCTGTGGGGACAGACTTGATTGCACAGCAGCTGTGTATCAAACTTGGTTTGACTAAGTGACCAAGCATAGTGAGGGGCTGTTTTTAAAGGGATGTGATGTTTTTTCTGTGGTATAGGCTGCAGCTGTCTTGGGGGCTAGGAAGGGATGGGGGGGATGATTTGGGGGGATGATTGGGTCACAGGGTGCACCTGCAATTTGCTCAACACCTAAACCCAGGGAACCTCTACCGCACCCCCCTTCTTGTTGTATTTCTGTTCGTTGTGAGTCTCGATCCAGCATTTAGGGTGAAGGGAGCACCGTGTGCTGATCAGAGGAAAGGGGGGCTGTAGGGTCTCCAGAGAGGGCTAGTAGGGGGAGAGTGGCAGAAAAACTGTTGGTGGATGTTGCATCAATGCCCAGTAACGCTCCGGAGTTCCCCCTCCGCCATAGATCCATGTTCTGAGCACATACTCTGTTCCAGTGCAAACAGGGCTCTTTGCTGAGGTGTGATGCAGCTCCTGCCAATGTGTTTCCTATGGCTGTGCACCTTTGCTCTTTGCTTTACGGTCTCCAGGTTGTGTTGGTGATTTTGTTTCGGGAGTGGGGAGCCTGACTTTACTCTTTGCCATAGTGGTCTGGTACCGGTAGGGGGCGCTGGAGGGCTCCGCTCGAGGTGGCTGGATGCTCCAGCCACTTTTTAGAGAAATCGGCGAGCAGTTTGGGGTCACCATCACGGGGGACAGAGGGCAAAACTCGCAGCTGGTTCCCATTAAGCAGAACCTACCTTGTTTAGTATCTAGCACAGATACCTAAGAGGGAGAGAAACAAGAGATGGCAAACAGAGAGTCCATTTAATGCTGTTACAAAACAGGAGTTAACTCTTTAGCCAAGTTTCAGAGTAGCAGCCCTGTTAGTTTGTATCCGCAAAAAGAAAAGGAGTACTTGTGGCACCTTAGCGACTAACAAATTTATTTGAGCATAACGAAATAAATTTGTTAGTCTCTAAGGTGCCACAAGTACTCATTTTCTCTTTAGCCAAGACAATGAAAACAAACAGCAAAACTCCATGTCTTTAAAACTGATAGAAGCTAATCATATTTCCCTCCTCAACCTCTCCAAGTACATTCAAAAGGTCCCACCCCAACCTTCTGCTCCATTTTACATTTTAGTTATAATTTAACTGATTAAGGTAAATGATCCTGAAGTAAACACCTTCATCTGCCTCAGGTTGGAATAGAATATATATACATATAGAAAAATGTCTGGGGATTTTTTTGTCACCTCTTTATTGTTATTTCAATGTATTGTATATCTTCTTATGACAGTCAAAAAGAAATGGGTGGAGGGCAAGGGAAGCTAGCATGGAAAGTTATTGGATATTATACAAATGGATATTATACAAATGTATACTTGGATATTTATAAATAATACTAGTTGCTGCTGTATATGAATTTTAATATACTTGTACTGCATCTATTATTTAATTTGATAAATGACAGTAGTCTGTTGTATAAACCTGTATTTTGACACCTTTTAAAGAGTACATTTTGAGTTAATGGTCAATAATACACTGAATGAGACATCATGGTCTGTTGTGTAAATCCTTCTTGCATGGATTATTACCCTGAGAGATGGTAGCCATCATGGTTTCTCATATTAATCCGGATGCCAAGCATGCACACCAAGTTCACATATTAAAAATCCTTATGACATTTTTCATTGAAAAAAAAAGCAATGTTCACGCTCATTCAGTAAACAGCTCAGGAATGGATGGATGGATAGATAGATATTCAAAGGCAGCATGGAGTATGGAGCCTGAAAGATTACAACTGAAAAAAAGCAGCAGTAGCTATTTTTAGGATTGTAGGAGCACACTTACATAGTTAAAAATAGTTGAACAGATTTTTTTAAAATAAACAACATTTTGTAAAGGAAAGCAAACACTAAACATTCTTGGACTGAGTTCTTGTATGCCAGACTCCAGCCTTAAGCAAAAATTTTCAGCCCAGTTAAAAGCTCCATGATTTATAAGGGAAATGGGACTTCAATTTTAACTCTAGCAGCTGGAGTATTCCTCAGTCCTTGCATGGGTAAAATGAAAGATTTTGACAAATTTCTGTGTTCTTTAGGGTAGGTGATGATAATATATTTTTATTACTTTTTCTAATGGCATCACCTCATTTCTCATGTTAGTGGTGAATAGCTGCGTAAACTCCCACAGAGAGCAAAGACTTTGCTCTTACAGGTGGCAGTTTACTTTTCTGTTCAAGAGATAGTTCAGAACTAGAAAATGTAAACTCTTGCCATTAAATTATACTTCTCCTTTAGGAAGTTTTCACGTAGTGTTTTGAAGAAGCTGAATGTGTTAATATCAACAGTCTACACCATGTTTTAAATCTTCTCCCATTGTCAGTTTGGTAAAATATGTGCAAGTAGCAGTTTTCTGTGTACCTTGTAAAGTCAAAAACCTCGGATATGTCAAGTTCACTGAGGTAATTTGCAGTCATATAGACCTGTACTGTCACAAATATGTACCATTGTAGTTGAATAACAGCTATAGTTTTAAGCTTGTTTAATCAGATATTTAACCAAATGGGGTAGTAACAGAGTTTTATGTCTGTTGTTATTACTGTCATATAGAATTATATTATTATTGTGTTTTGTGTTATCAGGATGTTGCAATTAAGTAATAATGTAAAAGAAACCATTGCTTCTTAATAAATAAAATATACAAAATATAAGTAAGAATACAACAAAAACATCTTAGCAACTCCACTTCATCCGTTAGAAACTAATTACAGTAAGGGATTCAACAGATGGAATTGGAGAATTACTTGGATATACAAGGTCAGATCTTCAACTGGATTCTAATCCTTCAAATATTATTAAAGCTAATGTTAAAAAAATTATATAATACACAGGTTAAGAAAAGAGTGTCTGTACATATGGGTTTCAGAGTAACAGCCGTGTTAGTCTGTATTCGCAAAAAGAAAAGGAGTACTTGTGGCACCTTAGAGACTAACCAATTTATTTGAGCATAAGGTTTCGTGAGCTACAGCTCACTTCATCGGATGCATACTGTGGAAAATACAGAAGATGTTTGTTTTTATACACACAAATCATGAAAAAATGGATGTTTATCACTACAAAAGGTTTTCTCTCCCCCCACCCCACTCTCCTGCTGGTAATAGCTTATGTAAAGTGATCAAGCTGTTACCAGCAGGAGAGTAGGGTGGGGGAGAGAAAACCTTTTGTAGTGATAAACACCCATTTTTTCATGATTTGTGTGTATAAAAACAAACATCTTCTGTATTTTCCACAGTATGCATCCGATGAAGTGAGCTGTAGCTCACGAAAGCTTATGCTCAAATAAATTGGTTAGTTTCTAAGGTGCCACAAGTACTCCTTTTCTTTTTGTACATATGGGTATAGTGCTTAGATTATCCACAAATACAAAGTTTGTTTTAAAAGTCATAAGATACATATAGTACCTAGTCAGCAATAACCCAAATTTAGGTGAATAAATTTAACAATACAGTTTAGATATTAGCATCCAAGTATTTGGGTACATCACTCATAAAAAGTTGTACAGAGAGTTGATTGTGGAAAGCAAAATATTTCAATGAAAGAAGATTGTCCCTCATACTACATACATGGTCAATTTTAAAGCTGGGAGAACAGTTCCATTGATGGTGATGTTTAAAGCTAACATCAGAGGAGCTATGCTGATTTCCACTGGATGAATTACACCAGTGATAGTCAGAATGAGGCTCGCGAGCCGCAAGTGGTTCTTTAATGCGTGGCTCTTTGCATCACATGATATTAAAACACTGTGTGATTTAATTATTAACCAATCTAAGTTATTAACCAACTAGGATGTTTTTTCTATGTTATTAATCAGTTGAAATTGATAAAATAATTATACTTGGTCAGTCATTTTGCTGTGAGAATTTTTTTTATCTATATGTATACACACACACACTAATACACATTTCCCGTCATACTGTTTAAATATGAATATATAGTACTATTGTAAATGAAACACTGAATTCACACTACTGTGGCTCTTTTCGGTAATGTTGATCGTTAATTTGGCTCCTGAACCACTGAGGTCTGAGTATCATTAATTTACACTCATAGTATATGTGTGTGGTCTACGATCACATGAATTAGACTGAAGCAATATCTACTATTCAATACTTTGTGATAAGAGTTTCAGTGTACCAAATATGTACATATTTGTTATATAGTATAATATGATATAATGTAGTATAATATAATATTACTATTTTTTAAAAGAAGCTTGATTATAACATATGAACTGTAAAACTATGTAAAATTACCAGCAGGAGAGTGAGTTTGTGTGTGTGTGTTTTTTGGGGGGGGGGGGGGGGGCGAGTGAGAAAACCTGGATTTGTGCTGGAAATGGCCCACCTTGATTTTCATACACATTGTAAGGAGAGTGGTCACTTTGGATGGGCTATTACCAGCAGGAGAGTGAGTTTGTGTGTGTGGGGGCAGAGGGTGAGAAAACCTGAATTTGTGCTGGAAATGTCCCACCTTGATTATCATACACATTGTAAGGAGAGTGATCACTTTAGATAAGCTATTACCAGCAGGAGAGTGGGGTGGGAGGAGGTATTGTTTCATGGTCTCTGTGTATATAATGTCTTCTGCAGTTTCCACAGTATGCATCCGATGAAGTGAGCTGTAACTCATGAAAGCTTATGCTCAAATAAATTGGTTAGTCTCTAAGGTGCCACAAGTACTCCTTTTCTTTTTGCGAATACAGACTAACACGGCTGTTACTCTGAAACCTGTAAAATTATGATATATCATCTCAATTGTTATATTTTGACCATTTTTTCTGAAACTGTTGCCATAGTTACTGAGATAAATTGGTATGATAATTAAAAATAAGAATCACTGAGGAAGTTCTTATATTTTTTCCTTAAAATATTTGTAAAAATATATAATTTGAGTCTCTGTCAGTGCTGTTTCACCAAATTATTGTCTAATTTGGCTTAATCAGTCCCTTTCTCCCTCTTCTCCTTCTCTGGCTTATATTTCACATTCCTTCTTGAAACCAAGTTGTAAAATACAGTACATATACATTTTATCTTTCTAATTTGTCTTTGTAAACTATAACTGACTTAAAAGAATGAGTGTTTTATCAACCATATCCAAACATATTTCAGACTGAGCCCTCTGTGACATACACCTTTTGTCAGCTGTTCATGGTAGGCTAGTTTTAATTTCTAGCCTGCAGCATTGCATAAATAACCTGCAAAAGACAGGTGGCAGTCTGCTATTTTGAATCCCTCCAGAAATCTTATGAATCTTGCAGCTTGAACTGTACTATGCAGGTAAAGTTGGGTCTTATGCAGAAAATAAGACAGCCTTTTAAGAAATGCAACTTGCTAATTAAACGCATCCCTTTGTTTTTATGGGGGAATTAGCCAGGTAGAGGCTAACTATTGCATGTGGCAGAAATAACAACTATAAACGTAATTGGAATGCAGGTTTGAAATCTTTAAGACTTTGTTGCTGGCAATCTGCAGTTTTGATAGAGCACCTCTTTTTGTTGTTGTTCAACATTTGAAAAAAATTCAAATTTTTCTTCCAGTATAGGCTTTATTGTAATATTTATTTTCTAATTTGTATTGCCACCCATCATCTAACATCTAGGGAGTTTTACCATTTATAAAAAACAGTCAATTGCAGTATAAGGAAAAGAAATTGAATACTCTAATATAGTAGATAGTTGTATTTACACAATTAATCTTGGTTATCTAAAGAGTTCTAGTGCTAAGAAATCTACACTTGCATTCCACAGTGTATTAGAAAGCCAAGGAACTTCAAAGAAGAAGTTATGTGTAGTGGTAAAATGTTGGGAATGGAATTAACTTTCTGTTGGGAAAGCACTGAAAACTCTTGGAAAACAAGTTCTTGTTAAAGGAACAGGAGTACTTGTGGCACCTTAGAGACTAACAAATTTATTAGAGCATAAGCTTTCGTGGGCTACAGCCCACTTCATCGGAGGCATAGAATGGAACATATAGTAAAAAGATATATATATACACATACAGAGAAGGTGGAAGTTGCCATACAAACTGTAAGAGGTTAATTAATTAAGATGAGCTATTATCAGCAGGAGAAAAAAAACTTGTGTAGTGATAATCAAGATAGCCCATTTAGACAGTTGACAAGAAGGTGTGAGGATACTTAACATGAGGACATAGATTCAATATGTGTAATGACCCAGCCACTCCCAGTCTCTATTCAAACCCAAGTTAATGGTATCTAGTTTGCATATTAATTCAAGCTCAGCAGTGTCTCATTGGAATCTGTTTTTGAAGCTTTTCTGTTGCAAAATTGCCACCGTTAAATCTTTTACTGAGAGGCCAGAGAGTTTGAAGTGTTCTCCTACCGGTTTTTGATTGTTATGATTCCTGATGTCAGATTTGTGTCCATTTATTCTTTTGCATAGAGACTGTCCGGTTTGGCCAGTGTACCTGGCAGAGGGGCATTGGTGGCACATGATGGCATAAATCACATTGGTAGATCATAGAATCATAGAATATCAGGGTTGGAAGGGACCTCAGGAGGTCATCTAGCCCAACCCCCTGCTCAAAGCAGGACCAATCCCCAATTTTTGCCCCAGATCCCTAAATGGCCCCCTCAAGGATTGAACTCACAACCCTGGGTTTAGCAGGCCAATGCTCAAACCACTGAGCTATCCCTCCCACATGTGCAGGTGAACGAGCCCCTAATGGCATGGCTAATCTGATTCGGTCCTATGATGGTGTCACTTGAATAATATGTGGACAGAGTTGGTATTGGGCTTTGTTGCAAGGATAGGTTCCTGGGTTAGTGTTTTTGTTGTGTGGTGTGTGGTTGCTGGAGAGTACAGTCCAAACTCTTTCTAATCACAATGTAAATTAACTTAAATAGTTTTGAAGGAAAAAAATATGAAAATGATTTATTTCATAAAGTTTCAATTTTGCTGTAAAGTATGAGATGCACTCCCATTTTCAAACTATCTATTAACTACTACACAACTTTTGTAAAACAGAATAGAGACAAGTCCTTTACATATTGCTGTTTCCCACTTCCTATTTTTAAAATCACTAATTTACAAACAATGTATACAGGAACCTAAGGATTTAGAATTCCATTAACAGTTGGAAGAAGAACTATCACGGTTTGCATAGTTATTAAATAAAGTAATAAAATAAGTGTAGTGAATAAATCACTTGAAAGGCATTCATGAAGTAACTGTGTCCTCAGAATATAGTTGACAGCAGGGATCAGCAACCTTTGGCACGCGACCCGCCAAAGTAAGCCCCCTGGTGGGCTGGGCCAGTTTGTTTACCTGCCTCATCCACAGGTTTGGCTGATCGCGGCTCCCACTGGCTTCAGTTTGCCGCTCCAGGCCAATGGAGGCTGCGGAAAGCAGCAGCTGGAACATCCCTCGACCTGCGCTGCTTTCTGCAGCCCCTATTGGTCGGGAGCGACAAACTGCGGCCATTGGGAGCCGCGATCGGTCAAACCTGCAGACGCAGCAGGTAAACAAATGGGCCTGGCCTGCCAGGGGGCTTACCCTGGCGGGCCATGTGCCAAAGGTTGCCGATCTCTGGTTTACAGTGTTTGAAATCTTTACTGTGTGTTAAATAGGTAACTATTGCATATTGTCGTTACGTCAGCTTTTGTTTGAATTGGTACACAAATTGTGATCTAAAGAGTGCTAAAATTGCTGCCCTCCATTTCATTATATCTAAGGCCCTTTCTGAGGCTTTACCTGATTGTGAGTGAACTGGGTTCTAAAATGTTTTGATCAGCCAGAAGAGACAGGGTCATATTGTAACCCGGGTTTAAAAAAACACAGTTTAAAAAGTGTGTTTACAAAACAAATTGTGTCAAATTCTCACTAAATGGAGAGTGAGAACTAAGCTGGAACTTGGTCTCTAATTAGAACCAGGTTCACCCCCAATCAAATACATTATTTATTAGCATATTGTACTTGACTGTAAGGCCTATGTAAACAGCCTTGGGTAAGGAGATACAGTGTGGAATTAAGTTTTTCTAATATGTTAGAGACTCAGACTTCTGGCCCACACTAATGACTCTGAAATATTTGATATTTTCTATTGCTGGTGAATTCTACACAGGATGACATAAGTATAAGTGAATATTAAAGTTGTATACATTTATTTTTCAATAAAAATCATGTATTTGTGTTGCCATTTTCAAAAGCACTCAGTGTTGGCATAATGCTGTTCTTGTTGAAGTCACTCATATACTTCAATAGGCCAGTGATGAGCACTTTTTAAAATCCCAAGCGCAGAGGATAAAGAAAGGTGGCTCATGGGAAGTTGTCCATATGACTTTTGGGTTGACAAAATTTGGATGCTCCTGATTTAGGGGGTACATTTCTAGAAAAGAGGTTAATAATAACAAGTGGATGAAGAAAAATATAATGGTTGAAGGTTGTGGTCAGTATTCTACAGGGTGAAATGGCAGTTGCATTGTTCTACACAGTCAATAAACTAATGGTTTCCTTTGACAGTTCTTTAGTTTTCTAGTTTATATGTTCTGAGTAACTGAAATCATGATGTGGATTGTTCTGGAAGAATTATGAGGATGAATGAAGAAGATTGTAAATGAAGAAGGCTGTTTTCTGCCTCCTGACACTGGGAAATGCCTTCCACTCAAGATCCATGGGATTTAGAGTTTAGTTATAGGTATGTTCTTAGGTGGGAAGACCAAGGAGCTGGGAAGCAGCCACTGGACGATCTGCTCCCATCTGCAGAGTGCAGTTTACAGCCTCTTTTGAAAGAGGGATTATGATGTAGATGCCAGGGCCAGAGCCACACTGCCAATGTGCAGTAAACCCAGAGGTCTGCATGAAGGAGTTAAGCCCTCACAGAACTAGGCCAGAATCCATGCAGTTTTGCCTGGATTTCCTAATAGATTCACCATGTTTTCTGGTTTATTGGTCTCATTGTTTTTCTCCTTGGCTCGGGCCCACACTTCTTGTTCTGAGGTTTAGAAGTGCTTTTAATTCTGTGAACACCAACCTGTACAGTCTGGATCTCATGCTTTCCCCATTTTATGTTTTTATCAGCTGCAGGATAAATGTGGTCAATAACTGGAAGAGAAGAGATATCAAGCCTTTAAGTTTGGAGTAATGGGTTTTTGTGTGGGTTTGTCTGTTTTTTAACTTTGAATTTATAAAAATCTCTGGATGGATAAGAACATAAGAATGGCCTTACTGTGTCAGACCAAAGGTCCATCTAGACCAATATCCTGTCTGCTGACAAAAACAACAAGAAGTCCTTGTGGCACCTTAGTGACTGACAAATTTATTTGGGCATAAGCTTTTGTGGGCTAGAGCTTATGCTCAAATAAATGTGTTAGTCTGTAAGGTGCCACAATAACTCCTTGTTGTTTTTGCTGTTAGACTAACATGGCTACCACTCTGAAACCTTTCTTCTGACAGTGGCCAGTGCTAGGTGCCCCAGAGGGAATGAACAGAACAGGTAATCATCAAGTGATCCATCCCCTGTCACTCATTCCCAGCTTCTGGCAAACAGAGGCTAGGGAAATCATTCCTGCCCATCCTGGCTAATAGCCATTGATAGACCTATCCTCCATGAATTTATCTAGTTCTTTATTGAACCCTGTTATGGTCTTGGCCTTCACAACATCCGCTGGCAAGGAGTTCCCCAGGTTGACTGTGCGTTGTGTGAAGAAATACTTCCTTTTATTTCTTTTAAAATTGCTGCCTATTAATTTCATTTGGTAACCCCCTAGATCTTGTGTTATGAGAGGTAGTAAACAACACTTCCTTATCTACTTTCCCTACACCAGTCTTGATTTTATTGACCTCAATCATATCCCCCCTTAGTCGTCTTGGGGCATGCGTCACTTGCTGAAGGATTCTCTGCACCTTGAAGTCTTTAAACCATGATTTGAGGACTTCAATAGTTCAGACATAGGTGAGAGGTTTATTGCAGGAGTGGGTGGGTGAGATTCTGTGACCTGCATTGTGCAGGAGATCAGACTAGATGATCATAGTGGTTCCTTCTGACCTTAATATCTATGAGTCTATGAGTCTTTTTTCCAAGCTGAAAAGTCCCAGTCTTATTAATCTCTCCTCATATGGAAGCCATTCCATACCCCCTAATCATTATTGTTGCCCTTTTCTGAACCTTTTCCAACTCCAATATATCTTTTTTGAGATGGGGCAACCACATCTGAATGCAGTATTCAAGATGTGGGCGTACCATAGATTTTCTGCCCTATTATCTATCTCTTTCTTAATTATTCCCAGCATTCTGTTTGCTTTTTTGACTGGCGCTGCACATTGAGTGGATGTTTTCAGAGAACTATCCACAATGACTCCAAGATCTCTTTCTTGAGTGGTAACAGCTAATTGAGACCCCATCATTTTATATGTATAGTTGGGATTATGGTTTCCAATGTACATTACTTTGCATTTATTAACATTGAATTTCGTCTGACATTTTGTTTCCCCGTCACCCAGTTCTGAGAGATCCTTTTGTAGCTCTTTGCAGTCTACCTGGGTCTTAACTATCTTGAGTAATTTTGTATCATCTGCAAATTTTGCTACTTCACTGTTTACCCCTTTTTCCAGATAATTTATGAATATGTTGAATAGGACTGGTCCCAGAACAGACCCCTGGGGGACACCACTGTTTGCCTCTCTCCATTCTGAAAACTGACCATTTTTACCTACCCTTTGTTTCCTATCTTTTAACCAGTTACCAATCCATGAGAGCACCTTCCCTCTTATCCTCTGACAGTTTACTCTGCTTAAGAATCTGTGGTGAGGGACCTTGTCAAAGGCTTTCTGAAAATCTAATACACTATATCCACTGGATCACCTTTGTCCACATACTTGTTGACCCCCCCCAAAGAATTCTAGTAGATTGGTGAGGCATGATTTCCCTTTACTAAAACCATATTGACTCTTTCTCAACAGATTATGTTCATCTATATGTCTAATATTGGATACAGATGAACTTTCTTTGCTCAAAATTATGGAGAGGCAGCAACCTGTCTACAGTTAAGGTTGCAACTAGCTTCCTTTATAAAGTCCCATTTTTGCTCTTCTATTTATAACTTTGGCTTGGAAAATTCTTCATCTTGAAAATTTCCAAATTTCATATGAAGGCAAAGGAGATTGTACATTAGAGTTTGAAGAAAAGTAATCTAATTGTTATTAAGCTACAGGCAATTAAAAACTTACTCCGATTTGACAGTTGATTTGTGTCTACTGTTTCTTTGTCTTCCAATCTTGATATGGGAGGTTTTTAGAATGACTTTAGCAGGAGCATGATTGTGCACTAAATGCATGTGTGAGTATGTTGCCTGTTATATAGGCTGTTTGCATGGTAGACACATAAGGGTCTTTTTATAGCTGACTGCTGATAAGTTTCTTCCTTTAGGTCAAGTGGTAGAGGTTATATATCACAACTGTCCCTTCAGACAGTTAAAACAAGTTTCTAGCTTTTTGTGTAGACATGGGATATTGTATTTTATACAATACCTGGAAATATGAGAATCCCATGACCTCACAGAGAGCTGATTAAATTATCCTTTGAAAGTAAATTATCTGATTAATTTAGCCCATTGTTGTGATTCATTTGTGAACTGTTTCTAATTTCTATAAATGTATTTGTTAGTACTGCTAGATAATTTACACAAATTGATTTCACCCTACCGCAGTGTCCCTAAGGTGACCACCCACCCTAAATTAGACAGGACAGTCCCAAAATATATATTTCAAGTCCTAGTCCCGGGCTGACAGACTCTGGGACAGCATTTGTTCTGGATTCCCTGCAGTGCCGCTCCATGCCTGCCCAAGGCTCAGGAGCGACACCAGCCTCTTCCTCTTTGGGGGGCTAAAGTGGGCCTTAGTCTGGCCCCCCTTCTCCTTCTCTTCCCCCTGAAGCCCCGCCCCTGGCCAGAAGCTGGAGCTGGGCATTAGTAAGAGCCACCCAGAGAGCCTGGACCACTGTGGGGAGTCCCTCCTACAGGCCGGGGGCTGCTCTTGAGCACCCTGCCCAGGGCAGGTGGAGGGTCTGGGGCTCCCCACAGCTGCCTGGGCTTCCTGAGTGGCTCTACCCAGTTGCAGCTTCTGGCTTGGCCAGGGGTGGGCCCTCAGGGGTAAGAGGAGGAGAAGGGGCAGGGCCACGGAGTGGTGGGCAGGGGAGAGGGCACCTGCATGTGTCCTGTTTTTGCATTTTGAAAAGGTGGTCACCATAAGTGTCCCCCAAACAACTGAAAGCTTTTCTGCACCACCCTCCTCCCCCCCCCACTCCTTGCTAACACCCCCTAGCAGCTGGGCTGGGCCCTTCATTTGGGCCAGATGCCTGGGACTGAGCCAGCCCAGCCCTGCCCTGAGACACCTCAGGCATTACTATGAGATGGTGGCAGAGTTTGGGCTCCTGGGTGGGACCTGTGCAGACTAAGCAGTAAAAAAGACCTGGTAGTAGCAATGCTCTTTCCCAGGCCACCACTGCTCCCTCCCCTAACCATCACCCCCAGAGCCAGCTCCTCAGCACCCTCCTCCCCACGGTGCACCCAGAACCAGCTCCTTCGCACCCCCCTATGGCACCCCTAGAGCCAGATTCCTGGCACTCCTTCCCCCGCATAGAGCCCCAGAGCCAGCACCTCAGCACCCCCCTCTCCCATGGTGCCTCAGAGCCAGCTCCTTGGCACCATCCTCTCCACGGCGCACCCAGAGCCAGCTCCTCTGCAGCCTCCTCCCCCACAGTACAGCCCAGACCAGCTCCGCAGCACCCCCGCATGGTGCCCCTAGAGCCAGATTCCTGGCACCCCCCTCCCCCATAGAGCCAGCACCTCCATACCCCCCTCTCCTATGGTGCCCCAGAGCCAGCTCCTCAGCACCACCTTCCCCACGGTGCACCCAGACCAGCTCCTTGGCACCCCTCTATGGCACCCCTAGAGCCAGATTCCTGGTACCCCCCTTCCCCACAGAGCCCCAGAGCCAGCACCTCAGCACCCCCCTCTCCCATGGTGCCCCAGCGCCACTCTGAGTCCTTGGCGTCCCCCTTCTTCCACAGGCAACATATGGGGGATCCCAGAGAGGCAATGCCATCCCCATCAGCTATTTTCAGTAGCAGCCCGAACTCCTCCACATTGCCATTCTCTATGGGTGGCAGGGGAGACTTGCCGGCTAGGCACTGCGCTGCCTCTGAGGCTGCTGCAGCATTATCAGCCAGGGGACAAAATTTTAGCAACTTTGTCGGGAGCAGGGGGGCTTGGCCCCTATCCGTGCTCCTTTCCCACCCCCAATGGCACCCCTGCTTTTCATTCCTATAAGTTTTGATGAGCAGTGCAAGAGTTAATAATGTTGAAGTTGAAAGTATTATAATTGGCATCTGAATTATCACCATTTGAAATGAATAGGGCAGTTCACCCCTCCGAGTTTTTGTTTCAGGCTCTCTGCAAACACTGACAGACAATTTGAAGGTTTTCATAAACACTATAGTTGTTGGAGACTTACTTTTTAGAAAATGAAATATGAGCCTGAAGACTCATATTTCTCTGGACAGTTGAGAAATATGTATATCACCCTCTTCTTCCCAACTAATCCTTTGTCCTTCCCCTCCCGTCCCTCCACGCTTTGGAAGACATTGCCTCACGGAATGTTTGTGAATAGTTCATTTTGATTATGTGATCGGTCATCTAAGTCATATTGTATTGTTTCTGCTTTCTTATTTCCTAGCTAAAACTTTTGAAACCTCAGCACAATTTATAAAAAATGATTAATAAACAGTGAATGCTCTTGTTTACACATACATGTCCATTTTCATAAATGAATATGGGTCTCTGTATGAAGAAGAGTGATTCCCCAATGCAACTAATCAATGCATAAAGTTAAGCATGTGCACATATTTGTGTAGAATCAGGGCTTAAACAGTAAGACCCCTCGTGTTATATATAATATATTGTGATCTAAAGTGAGGAACACCAACTAATTTCCTCAGATTTGAAGGTTTCTAGCAAATGGAAACTGAATGCATCCCAAGGATAAAACTTTCAGTTTTGGGGTATGGGGTTAGATGGATAATTATATTACTTAATTAATATTAAGATGTGGAATTTATTAGGGTGGTACATGCTTTAGAAATGTGTGTAAAATTATAATAACTGGAGAGGGACAAAGATGTTTTATAGCTCAAACAGAAATTCAGGCTTGAAGCAGAAATTACTGGGTGAGGGTTGTATGGCCTGTGCTAGGTGATCGTAATGGTCCCCTCTGGCCTTAAAATCTATTAATCTATAAAATAATTCATGAACATATTCATTGAAAAATACAGTCACTAATTTTTATAAAAACTTCCAAAACTTAAATGAGATATTGATGAACATTTCTTTCATTATTTACCCAGTGCTAATTACAAATACAAATTTAATTTCACTTTCAAATTCCAATGAATATTTACAAATATTTTTTCCACAATTTCTCCAGTTCACTAAATAATGGTAATTGTAATAATATTGGCTGATCTGTTGACCCTTTTTGTTTTTGGCTACACTGCTGGCATGACCCCTTTCTGGTAACTGACACTGGTTGGGGAAGGATAGACAAGTCATTTTAAAGGGAAGGAGAAATCAGTCTCAGTCCAGCAGCTGAAGCACAAAGCAACCTCCAAAAGTGAATTGAAATGGAGATAACTATTGTTTTTGATGGTTTCATTTTGTGTTCTAAAAAGTTCATCTTTCTGAAGAACAAAGAAATGTTAGCATCAAATATTGATTATGTATAGTATCTAAAATTTATAAAGTTATTAACCTTATTCTGGTGAGCTGGATTGTGGGGAAGGATGGAGTAGGTGTACCTTGGAGCTGAGGAAAATGAATAAAGGAAATACAATTTAAATCAACTCCTTTCACTGGTCTTATAAGTCGCTTTAAAAGGCAACATGTATGGTACAAGTCTGCAAAGAAGGAATCTGCATCTAGAGCAAAAGCAGGGTCTAGTATGTTATGGAAATATAGCATAGCATAGATTAACTAATTGAATTAAATTAATATAAGAAAAATACCAAAAAGTGGTTGAGGCTTCCCCACATTCTATATTTTATTTTAATCAGCAGACTTAGTCTTGTATTAACTTTATAGGCACAATTTTTTTTTTAAAAAGTTGTGTCTCAGATTTCATGATGTTACAATGCTATCCCTTCTGTAATTATGTAATGACATTACTGCATAGTGTTGAACAATAAAAGCACATGCAGCACATTTCCGGCTCATAGAGTTTTCTAAACTGACTCTGGATTTAGGAATAGGGCCAAACTGATTTTGGGTTGCCAGCACTGATGAAAATCTTACATGCGGTAACCAGTGTGTGAAAAGAAATAATTAATTTGCAAGCTGTAGTGTGGTTGGCTGGAATTAAAAAGATTCATTCAGTTAAAAGTTTAAATTTTTGTACATTGACCAGTAAATATTGCAGGAATTTTTCAGTTAAATTGTATAGAAAGGGAAAATATTCTACAGGATTAGATAATAAGGATAAGTGCAGGGTCCTGCACTTAGGATGGAAGAATCCAATGCACCGCTACAGACTAGGGACCGAATGGCTAGGCAGCAGTTCTGCGGAAAAGGACCTAGGGGTGACAGTGGACGAGAAGCTGGATATGAGTCAGCAGTGTGCCCTTGTTGCCAAGAAGGCCAATGGCATTCTGGGATGTATAAGTAGGGGCATAGCGAGCAGATCGAGGGACGTGATCGTTCCCCTCTATTCGACATTGGTGAGGCCTCATCTGGAGTACTGTGTCCAGTTTTGGGCCCCACACTACAAGAAGGATGTGGATAAATTGGAGAGAGTCCAGTGAAGGGCAACAAAAATGATTAGGGGTCTAGAACACATGAGTTATGAGGAGAGGCTGAGGGAGCTGGGATTGTTTAGCCTGCAGAAGAGAAGAATGAGGGGGGATTTGATAGCTGCTTTCAACTACCTGAAAGGGGGTTCCAAAGAGGATGGCTCTAGACTGTTCTCAATGGTAGCAGATGACAGAACGAGGAGTAATGGTCTCAAGTTGCAGTGGGGGAGGTTTAGATTGGATATTAGGAAAAACTTTTTCACTAAGAGGGTGGTGAAACACTGGAATGCGTTACCTAGGGAGGTGGTAGAATCTCCTTCCTTAGAGGTTTTTAAGGTCAGGCTTGACAAAGCCCTGGCTGGGATGATTTAACTGGGAATTGGTCCTGCTTCGAGCAGGGGGTTGGACTAGATGACCTTCTGGGGTCCCTTCCAACCCTGATATTCTATGATTCTATGATTCTATGATTTGTTGCCTATATTTTAATGTGGCAATGTAATGTAGCAATAAAACCAGATAAAACTCCATTGAGCATAAATATACACTGTATATAAATCCTGAAGAAAAAAATCAGATTTTCTCTGTTTTGTTATATAATGATTAGACTTAGTTCCTTTAAAGGTGCAAGCTGCAGCATGATTCCCGAAATAAGGAAGGTCAGGACAGTCCTACACTATGTTAAATGGTCTTAAGCATTGTCTAAAACAATTATTTGTTGAAGTGGGAGACAGACTGTTAATATTTTGTCATGTGGCAGTAGGAAGACTAATGTTTACAGCTTGGTGATAAGCATACTTTCTGACCTTCATTCTGGAAATTTGATGTACATGAATAATCTCAGTGACCTTTGTGGCACCTCGCACATGTGTAAAGGTAACTCACTGGTGAGGCACAGAGGACGTGAGTCAGTTGCTATTGCAGTCCCACGTAGATGTCCTTGATGCTTTAGTTCAAGCTGTAGAGACTCATGCATTTTAGCTTGCAATCCCTAGTATGCCAGCCAAGATGGCAACTATCAAATTGGAATTAATTTGCAAACTGGATACAATTAACTTAGGCTTGAATAAAGACTGGGAGTGGATGGGTCATTACACAAAGTAAAACTATTCCCCCCCCCACTGTTCCTCAGAAGTTCTTGTTAACTGCTGGAAATGGCCCACCTTGATTATCATTACAAAAGATTCCCCCTCCCCTCCCCCCGGGTAATAGCTCACCTTACATGATTACTTCCCTTACAGTAAGAAGAAAAGGAGTACTTGTGGCACCTTAGAGACTAACCAATTTATTTGAGCATAAGCTTTCGTGAGCTACAGCTCACTTCATCAGCTGTAGCTCACGAAAGCTTATGCTCAAATAAATTGGTTAGTCTCTAAGGTGCCATAAGTACTTCTTTTCTTTTTGCGAATACAGACTAACACGGCTGTTACTCTGAAACTCTCGTTACAGTGTGTATGATAACACCCATTTTTCATGTTCTCTGTGTATATAAATCTCTCCACTGTATTTTCCACTGAAGGCATCCGATGAAGTGAGCTGTAGCTCACTTAGGACCTAGGGGTGATAGTGGACGAGAAGCTGGATATGAGTCAGCAGTGTGCCCTTGTTGCCAAGAAGGCCAATGGCATTCTGGGATGTATAAGTAGGGGCATAGCGAGCAGATCGAGGGACGTGATCGTTCCCCTCTATTCGACATTGGTGAGGCCTCATCTGGAGTACTGTGTCCAGTTTTGGGCCCCACACTTCAAGAAGGATGTGGATAAATTGGAGAGAGTCCAGCGAAGGGCAACAAAAATGATTAGGGGACTGGAACACATGAGTTATGAGGAGAGGCTGAGGGAGCTGGGACTGTTTAGCCTGCAGAAGAGAAGAATGAGGGGGGATTTGATAGCTGCTTTCAACTACCTGAAAGGGGGTTCCAAAGAGGATGGCTCTAGACTGTTCTCAATGGTAGCAGATGACAGAACGAGGAGTAATGGTCTCAAGTTGCAGTGGGGGAGGTTTAGATTGGATATTAGGAAAAACTTTTTCACTAAGAGGGTGGTGAAACACTGGAATGCGTTACCTAGGGAGGTGGTAGAATCTCCTTCCTTAGAGGTTTTTAAGGTCAGGCTTGACAAAGCCCTGGCTGGGATGATTTAACTGGGAATTGGTCCTGCTTCGAGCAGGGGGTTGGACTAGATGACCTTCTGGGGTCCCTTCCAACCCTGATATTCTATGATTCTATGATTCATGAAAGCTTATGCTCAAATATATTTGTTAATCTCTAAGGTGCCACAAGTACTCCTTTTCTTTTTGCGGATTAGTAGCAGACTAACACGGCTGCTACTCTGAAACCTATCAAAAAATGTTATTCATATGCAGAAGTGGCCTTATGTTAGCAACTGGAAGACCTGCCAAGTATCATGCATCTCACACATGCAGGTCACTCCATGCGTTCTCAGAGACCTGGCTAAATGTCCAGCATTTAGCTGGACTCTGTCTGGGTAGGCAAGACGGTTAGGGCTGTAGTCAGCCTGCCCATTACCGGGGCAGCTGCAGGTGGTCTCTCTGGCTGTCTACTCCTGCTGTTCCCAGCCATCTGGAGCCCAGCAGAGTAAGACAGCTGCAGTGTCAGCGTCTGTGCCCCAACAGGGGAAGTATGGCAGTAATTGGGAGCAAAGAGGAGCTATTGGAGGCAAGACAGTGGGATGCAGGGGACAGGGACTATTGGGCGAGAAGCAGGGAGAACTGTTGGGGGTGACAAGAGCTGTTGGGGATAAGGAATACTAGTGGAAGAAGAGCTTCTGAAGGGAGTGGAGCCTGCTTATAATCTGGGAACAGAATGGAGGTGACAGAAGGTGATAGAGGGGACATGGGCCAAACAGTAGCAACCCCCTCCCCTGGTTTTCTCCTGCCCAGCCAGTGCATCCCCTTCAGGCTGCCCTCATTACCTGTAGCTCACCTTAAGCCACCTTTAGCTCCTCACAAGTCCTGACCCCTGTTTTTTAGGGGTGCAAGGAGTAAGCTCCTGCTTTGCCACATCTGCTGCCACTGCTCAGGGGATCCCTCTAAGGGAAATTTAGTCTCAATCCAACGCTTTTCACCAGAACTTTAATCCACGTAGTATTTTTAAAACTGATGTTTATGATCCTGTGCAAATTATTTGTAAATATACAAATTAGCTAATTAGATACTTTGCATAAAATGCAACACATGGATCTATGCAAGACATTGGCAGTCATGTTTAATGTACATAACTGACAGTAAGAAAGATCTCATAATGTGAATTACAGAAACTAAATCTTAGACTTTTAATCTGGAGCAGAGGGATATGATTTATTATTCTTTTTCGGGGTGGAGGAGGGAGGAAGACTTTTTCATTTGGATATACATTCATTTGGGTCTATGGATCTACTAAACTTTTAACTGTTCTCACAGTTACCAACTTGCCGTGTAGTCATCAATCTCTTAATTTGTGTTTCTCCTTTGAGCTGTAGTGTCTTGTGCAGTAGAACTCATCAGTGTATGTGTAAACCACTTGGCCTTTGGGATACAAGTGGGGAGATAAAAAGTGATTTTTTGTTTCATAGGTTTCACAATTATAAAATGAAGTAATCAAAGAGGGGGCATTATTTTTCTCCCTGAAAATTCATGTAATCATTTATGGATTAGTTTTGGCTATCTGTATTTTGGGTGTGAGAAGGTGGGAGAAAATGATAAGGATCCCTGTGTAAATCCTGGAGAGATCTTCAGTTCAGGTTAGGTAAACCAGAGCCAGACTATTTTTTTTCCACCTCTGAGAAAGCAATCATTTTTGTGAAAGCAATCACAGAGCCAATCCTTCCAGTCATCAGAGAGCCTGTTATCTGAAGAAGAGCTGTGAAGTGTTACGATTCAATTTGGTACAGGAACACAGTTCAAATAGACTGGAACAGCTGGCTGGACTTCCTGTGTGAGTTGCATCCATCATCATAGCCAGTAAAGAACAGTTACAAATTCACCTAGATTATCTGTAATCCAAAGTAGTCTTCACTTAATTATATGTCAATTAATATTGGTGACATTCATGGGGGCATTAATGTAGTTTTTGTATTTAGTTGACTGCCACACCTAAGAGTGTTTTATAGAAGTATGTTTCTCTGAAGTATCTACTTGCAGACTTTTAATACATAACTTCCTTGACTTTAATTTAGAGCAAATGTCTCTGACTGTGAAGAAAAAGTCACAGTGATTTGTGTTGTTGAGTCAAAAATATTGTTAAGAGGTTTAGGATAAAGCGAGCAATTAATGAATCATTCCTAGTGAAGACTAATGTCAGAGACCCCTCCAGGGCTAAGATGCCTTTGTGCTGTACTCACTAATCTTTTGAATGAAGATGGTGTGTGACTGGATTTAAATAAGCATATATGAAACAGATAAAAACACTAAAAAGCAATTTAAAGCCGTTTTCTCAAGAAGTGGGGACTTTTTCCTTCTTATTAGATTTATCTTTTCACTTCTCAGGTAACTGTTTCTACTTAAGTTTTTCTAAACATCACCATCAGGATTGTCTGTCACTGTGGCTTTTGGCAGGATATGTGCCTTTTTGGCTCTCTCAGTCTGTTCCTGGAATGACATTAATGTGTTCGAATTTAAACCCCCCTGAATCAAAACACATTTGAAAAAAAATCAGAACAAAAGATACCACCAATAGTGTCTTAACCCACCCTTTGACTGAGTGTCTAGTATGCATGACAAGAAGTGCTCATGGGCAAAGATGTATACATCTAAAGCACTTATCACTAAAGTTCCAAAACACTGCTGCTGGCTCAAGACTTTCTTAAAAGAACTCCCAAACCCACATGTTTGATCAGCCAAACTGATTTTGGGTTACTGGGTGTTTCCTTAGCATGAACTCCTAAATAAAATATGACAGGTTTCAGAGTAACAGCCATGTCAGTCTGTATTCGCAAAAAGAAAAGGAGTACTTGTGGCACCTTAGAGACTAACCAATTTATTTGAGCATAAGCTTTCGTGAGCTACAGCATCCGATGAAGTGAGCTGTAGCTCACGAAAGCTTATGCTCAAATAAATTGGTTAGTCGCTAAGGTGCCACAAGTACTCCTTTCCTTCAAATAAAATATGATTATCCATTGGACATAGCAAATTATATGTTCAGGTGGGAACTCAAATAGTAATGCCCAATATACAACACTTCTAATAAGAAGTATTGATACATTTTCTTTGCATTGACTTATCCACTTCAGTGTACTTCAGTTAGTACAACATGGACCAATGAAAACAGTATATTTAAAGGGAAAAACACTTTTTAAATAAATTCTGTGTGTACTAAATTTTAGGTTACAATAAAATATTTTAGAATATTGTTGTTTGTATGTCAGTTTGAAAGGTGTAGCTCCATTAGAATATTTAAAAAATAATAATATGCACCACAGCCACAGAACTCTCCAAAATAAATACCTCCTATGGAAATAAAGATCTGGAAAGAATATATGTTCTCTGTACTACTAGGCTTCTACTGTATAAGGATAACAATAACACAAAAAGTCCTGCAGAAGGGCTTTGCAGTAGCTTGCATATTTAAGTCAGCTAATAATTAGAAACACTGATCTGGTAACCTGACAGTACCACTTTAAAAGTTGAGATGTGCCATTGGCCAGATATGCTATTTTTAGGAAGTTCTAACACACCCTGTAGTGGAGTACATCCAACAGTCTAAAATTATCATCATATCCTGGATATGATACTGCTAGTGGTTCATAAGTACTAAATAGAATCAAGACCTCTGCTGTTCAAGGCAAGCCAAAACACACGTTTACTTTAAGTACATTATAGGTTTATGCAAAAACACATTACAATGATTATTACCATTTTTTGTTATTTATATTGCATCATAGGTGTGAAATGTGTGTTACTGGCATAACAATCAAACAACATTCTCGTTCTGAGGCATTTCAAATCATATAGCCCAGTTGTGCACCCCTTGAAGTCAATGGCAACATTCCAGTTGGCTTCAGTGGGAGTAGGAGTGGATCCTAGTTTGATGATGATAATAATAATTAATGTAGAGGCACAAAATATGTGTGTTCTTCACCAGTCGATTACAATGATGTTCAAGGTGTGGGCAATTTTTTGTACTTTATAGCATTTTACATATTTTTTTACTCCCGATAGTGAGTTCCAAACTGGACAGAGAAAAATCTCGCATTCCCTGAATTTAGGGAAAGAAGAACTGAATGAATTACTTAAACCAGGCTTTAAATGGTTTGAATTTCATGACTGGTTAAACAGGGGAGTTCTGTTTTTTTTACCTTCTCCCTCTCCTGTTTTCATGAAACAGGGGAGGTCAGCTGCTTTGGGACTCCAGGGCAGGAGGTTGTTTTAAAATTCATCAGCATGACCCTTCAACTAGGGAAATAAGAAGAGATTCTGTTAAAATTTGGTGATTGGCTCTAGATGATGTTTTTAAGATGTGTCTCAGAAAGGGACATGAAAACCACCTGGGCACATGTGTGATATCCGTATGCACATATTTAGACAACACACATAAGAAGAGCATCCAGTAACAAACAGAAGTCTACCACTCTCGTATGCTATACTGTAACATTGTTTTTGTACCATTATTTTTAGCATTAAAAGTGAAGATCTTAACAATTATGTTTTAGCATTCTTTGTTAGAGTAAATATAAAAACTAAGTAACTCTTCAGGGTAAGACTTCTGGTTTAAAAAATTATGGTTTTTAATAAGGTGGAACATTTCAGTCCCATATGTTTTCAGATCTGTCTGCAGAGTTGTAAAAAGAGTGTCTGAGCTAAGTAGTGAAAGACTAGGTTAATAAAGTTCTTTTTCATATTTAATGCTTGCAAGAATTTTATTAACTATTACATTTGGGGATTTTTAATAGTATAATTTCTAGCCATAGTTTAAGTGATGTTTAATACTTTCCATTAGCATCACTTACTTATAAAACCTAAAATATTACTAGCATAAAGAGCTTGGATTTTACATTTACAATTCATTGGTACAGCAAAAAGAAACGTATTATTATCAAAGTAGTGATAGGAAAAGCATTTGAAGTGGAGGGGTAGTTCAGCCAGCTATTCTGTTGCATAGGCCCCTCTTGCTGTCTTGCCAAACAGAATCAGTAGCAGATTTTGGTGCCAATGTGTGTGGCATTAGGAGGGGTGTATTGTAGAGTACATGAATGTGTGGAGGGTGGGGGACAGAGAGAAAAAAATGTGTCATGTGACACTGACCCACAAAAGGAAAATAGAATTACTTTGAAGCTAGAATTGCCAGATTTCCCTGCTGTAACGCCAGTCATCATTCCCCTAGGACAGTATCATTTTCAGAATGTGGTCCTTAGAACATACTGTATTCCTGATGGGATGCCCTTTTGCCTGCCTGTACGTTTTTAGAGTTGCCCATATGAAAAGAGAAAAGATGACAATACAGCTATGGAGAAGCAGCCAGCCCTCTCCTCCTCCTTGTGGCTCAAGAGATGGGTTCACAGAATGTAGAGCTTTTCTTTGGTTTGCTTCACCTATGAAATGCTGTAATGAAGCAATGCCATAAAGATCTCTCACCATTGTAAATCAGGGCTATATCCATGGAGGTGAATGGAATATTAGGGGGAGAATAATTCAGCCCACTAGTTTTGAAACAGAAGTCAGCTCTGGTTGGAAGGATCCATAGCACTAGAAGTTGGGTCTGCAGGGATCTGAATAATTATTGCTTCCATGTTGCCCCCCAGCAGATATGGCAGAGCTACATGCACTATAAATAAGGCTGCGAGTTTGTCATGGAGGTCACGGATTCCCTGACTTTCCGGGAACTGCATGACTTCCGCAGTGGCCGATGCGGCTGGCCTAGGGGCTGCCCGAGCTGCTCAGGTGGCCCCTGGGCCAGCAGTACCTGCCGCTGCTGGGGCAGTCTCGGGCCACCGCCCCTCTCCCCCACAGCAGCAGGAGGAGTTTGGGCATGGGAGGGGGCTCAGGGTTGTGGGTTGGGACATGGGAGGGGGTGAGGGCTGTGGGCAGCACTTACCTTGGGGATCTCCCCGGAAGTAGTGACATGACCCTCCCTCAGCTCCTAGCTCCGCGCGCTGCCTCCACCCTCAGGCACTGCCCCCGCAGCTCCTATTGGCCATGGTTCCCGGCCAATGGGTGCTGTGGAGCTGGTGCTTGGGGTAGGGGACTGTGTGTGGAGCTAGGAGCTGAGGGAGGGGCATACATGTCCCCACTTCCGGGAAGCTGCGAGGAGCCGGGTAGGGAGCCTGCCAGCCCCACTAACCCCCCATCCCCAGTGGGGGTTCCGGGCTGCTCCCCCACAAGCACCCATGGCGCCCCCCGGGCTGCCCCCCATGAGCACCTCTGGTGCCCCCCCAGGTTGTCCCCACAAGAGCACCTGCAGTGCCCCCGGGCCATCCCCCCACGAGCAACCGCAGCATCCCTGGGCCTCCTCTCCTTCCCCAAGATTTAGTCAGGGGACAAGTCATGGACAGGTCACGGGCCGTGGATTGTTGTTTACTGTCCGTGACCTGTCTATGACTTCTACTAAAAATACTCATGACTAAAACATAGCCTTAACTGTAAACAATAGGGGACTAAGCACCACAGGAAGTGCTGCACACACAAGACCTGATTGGCAGCACGCCCCATGACCTCTAATTGGTCCAGACGCATTATTTAAGCATGCAGGGTGGTCCAGGAACCTGGCAGTACCTTCCCTGTTGGTACAAGATCCAGCTCTCATTCCTTGGCTTAACTTCTGACTCTGATCCTGCCTAGGCTTTATTCCTGATCCCTTTGTCTGGTGCTGATCCCTGGTTACACTCCTGACTCTGGCTTCGACCTTAAGTCTGACTCCTGGTTTTTGACTTCAGCGCTGACTCCTGCTCCAACCACTAGGAGTGCTGCTCTGACCACTAGATCTGACTCCTGGTCCTACCTGCTAGGCCAGACCACTCAGCAGGTAGGACCAGTGAATTAATAAATCATCACACCAAAACAGAGACATTTTAATGGGTCAGTCTTCCACATATGCCTTCTGGGACATAAAATTAATATTTTTACTGCCTTCTCAACAGTACATCTATTCTTAAAAAAGAAACCTACAACTCTGGATCTCTCAAATGCATTCTTTTCAGTGAGTTTTGGGTTTGTGTTTAAAATTAGCTGTTGTGGAACCAGAATTTGTAAAATGGAATGCTTTGAAAGCAAGTAGAATCTTTCATTCTGATTCATCATTGGAGGAAGGGAGGAAGGATGAGTTTGGGGCTAATGCATATTTATCCCCAGGTTTATTCTCTACTTCCATTTGAAACCCTATTTTGAAGATGCTGTAGTGACCTTCTGCACTGGGGTGAATATCACTCAGAGTATGGTTTATTTGTTAAATGTTTGTAATACACTGTAAGAGCCTTGTGCCATATTGGTGCAGAATATTTTAAATTATATTCCATTATATCCAAGTTCACTGTGAGTGGACTTCACTGTGCAAAGCTCACAAAAGTGCTAACCCTCTTCTTCTCCCCCCCCCACCCAACCCCTTTTTTAAAAAAAATATAGACACTTCACAACATTTAGGTGCTTAGTGATGTCCAGGCACAGAAAAACTTTCCTATGTTCTCTCAAGAATTTTTAAAATAATATATGCCTTTTGTGTCTAGAGGAGGATTTGAACTTCTCCAGGAGCAGAACAATTCTCCCCATTCCCCTACTGGTTTTAACGCTGGTGTAATATAGGGTTTTGTGCTCCATATAAAAAAAATCCCGTATATATTTGTTTTTTCTTCCGTTGACAACTGCCGCACTGCATGACACGTTGAGAACATGACCAGTTACATACGGTATAACATTTTAGGACAGACCGGAAACAAACAGCTTGAATGACATTTGAAAATGTAGGATGGCTTAAGAACTCTGCCAACCTTGCTAAATGTAAACACTGCTGGAAAAAGGCAAGGCTTTCAAAAAGTGGGGGAGGGGAAAAGCAAGCAGGACTTTCAACACGATTGTCTTGTAAGTCTAATATCTGGGCTGTTTTCAGAAAACTATGTACGTGTATCTGGTTTTATAATTTCAGGACAATAGTAAAATGCTTTTTATTTATCTGATGCCATATCTATGTATCTTTGGCTTAGTCAGGAAGTTAAAATTCCAAATGTAACTATTAGAGATCGCAATCATTAGCAACACCGATTGGCTTTTTAACACCCTTCTGTTATCGCAGCAATGTCACATCACCCTTATCATTAAAAGCCTTGCCTTCCCCCTGAAATTGTACTTCAAAACAATGGACTCTTCCAACTTTTGTATATGTGTAACAGACTGGAGGAGATTTGTATTTAGGAGAGCTGTAGTTCAAACAATGTTACAGGTACCTGTCTGTGCCAGCCTTAGACCAGCTTTATCATGGAAAGCTATTCAGCATGATTGTGTGCCTGTTTCCGTTGAAGTCCTGTGAATTTGGTTAGGGGAATTTTGGACAGGTCACATAAGAAAACTGTAATGGCAGTAAACCAAAAAACAAAACAAAACAAATATACCTTAAAAATTGTCTTCAGATATCAGATTTTGGTAATCCAGTCTGTAATAAAAATTGGGGTTAGTTAATACAACAGCAGATAATAATCTGTTATTGGCTGTTTCTTGAAATTCTATTTCTGTATCAAACTGTTCTTCAAAACCTTAAGTTTGTTCTGTGGCAAACTCCTTCAGGGAGAATGAGTGAACAGGGCAAATTAAAATGCAGTTGTAAAGAAGTGTATTTGGCCTTTACTATTTATCAAAGAGTGTTTCCCAGAAGGAATTAAAAAAAAAATCCAGTCAGCCTAAACAATGAAATGAGAGCAACAGATAGAAGATACAGTAATTAAAATACAATCCCCCTCCAAAAAACCCCCAGAATTTCTTTAGTAGAACAAAAAGAAAATGAGTACTTGTGGCAATTTATTTGAGACTAACCAATTTATTTGAGCATAAGCTTTCGTGAGCTACAGCTCACTTCATCGGATGCATTCAGTGGAAAATACAGTGAGGAGATTTATATACACACAGAACCTCCTCACTGTATTTTCCACTGAATGCATCCGATGAAGTGAGCTGTAGCTCACGACAGCTTATGCTCAAATAAATTGGTTAGTCTCTAAGGTGCCACAAGTACTCCTTTCTTTTTGTAAATACAGACTAACAGGGCTGTTACTCTGAAACCTTTAGTAGAACAGGAAGTAGGACATAAAACTTAGAAGCTCTAGTCTATATAGATTTGTTTGTAGTGCATTAGTGAGTCAATGTGTATGTGTGTGTGTTTTGTCTTTGAATATGTAGCTGTGGCTCCAGAGCAAGAGGTATTTGCTGGAAGCATGTGATTAATTTCTTCTTCTTTTTAAAGACAGCATCTCATTAAACTGCTGGAAAAGGCTGCTTTCAGGATTAATTAAGGAGGGATGGATATTAGCAAATTAGAGAGTTAATGGCAAATTAAAAGGGGACTTGGATGATTTTAGCTATTTCATATTGATTTTGCAGTTTGGGGATGTTGGGTGCTTCCACCACACTTCGCAGCACACAGCTGAACAATGTGAAAGCTTGGAGTGATGACAGAAGTTAGCTTTTAATAACACTTAACAGTGTACTATGGAACAGACCTCTAGCCACTTTAATAGACTTGTTACTGATGGAATCCATGCTCAGGAAGGGTGACCTGGAAGCCCTCATTTAGATTTTTTTAAATGAGAAATAAGAAGCCATAGTTCATTATTTTTTAAAAAAAGTTAGTCTTTTATTTAAATAATCACACCTATATTTGATAAGCTTAGCTTACTCTGGTTTATTTTGTTACCTCCAGAGTCTTTCATTTTCATAGGATATTTCTTCACTATAAATTTAAAAAACTGTAAAACATATAGCTTTCTAGAATCCATATGCCATAAAGTGTCAGAAGGGAAAACATTTAAATCGGAAATTATAGTCGCAAACCATTATCCATTATTATTACAAAAGCCATAATTGTTGGCATACATTTATGGCATAATGGTCATCCAAAGGGAGAACACTTTCACCAACTAGGGTGACCAGATGTCCTGATTTTATAGGGACAATCCTGATATTCGGGGCTTTGTTTTATATGGGGACCCCACCTCCTGTCCCGATTATTCACACTTGCTGTCTGGTCACCCTATCACCAACATGTTTGTAAATTATGGTTTGCTGAATTTAAACAGAGCTTATGTAGGTGATATCTTCAGTTTGTCTTGGTAGACCTAGACAAAACTCTGTGGTCCCTCAACTATTTTTAGTTCTCCTGAGAGGAAATGTTCAGCACAGTCTGCAACAGTTTAATGCTAACAACAGGTGCTGAGCATGCAATTGCCCACATAGCTTGCTAAAAAAGTACCCCTTTCAGCACTGTTTTGCATCTCATACAATACATGTAGCACCATACAATGCTGTAAAATGTAATTTACTTAGGGATAGGATTTTTCATACAAAAAATTATAAAATGCTTTAAGGCTGATTAGTTTATAGTATTGAAAAACATGCAGAGTACTTGTTAAAATACCATATTATCTTAGTGGTATATAAAGAGAAGGTCAAGGTCAATGGTCAGGAAGTAGAAATGAGTTGTGAGATGGATTTCAAGTGAATCAGTCAGAGGCACTGAGAGGCTGTCCAGGATGCGTGGGAATGGGATTTACTACTCCCTGTTAAAGATTTGATTATATGAGCTGGCTGCCTGTGATAACAGAAGACTGAACTTTATGATCCAGGAGATACTTTCCAGTCTTAGGTCTTACATCCTATATAAAAGTCTAATATTAATTTGGCATAGGAAATGAGGTGAAGAACAAGGAGAAATGAGTTCAGATAATTGGCATGGAAGTGAGGTGGTCAATCGAGGAAGTATCTTGAAGACCTGAAAGGAGATTTTGTAATGGATTTTGTAATGGACTAGTACCCAAAGAAAATGTCAAAAGCTGAGGATGACATACTTGTTTCTGCTAGGGCAGAGGTAGTCAATTATTTTTTTTCTCAACATCCAAATTTCTTGGTCAAGGTATAGTCAAGGTCCAGACTTGCAAGTGCCCCTGTTCAACAAACACATACAATGCTTTGTAATATACCCAGGGCCTATTTCTTATATTTTTAGCGTGTTAAATGAAAAATAAAATCACACCACTGTGTAATCTAAAAATAACCTCTAAGAAAGAAGTAATAAATTACATCTGAGACTTTTAGAAAGTACGTAGATAAAATGTCAAAGAGATGCAAATATTAGCATTAAAACAGTTTCAGACAACTGTTTTAAATTCTGAAATTGTTTTGAGTTTACAAGGAGTATTAACTTTGGTTTTGTCAAATAACATTATTGTAAGCATATAACCACTTGATTACCCGCCATCCAGCTCCCGTCCCCTAACCCCCCGATTGCCCCCCACTTAGCTTAGGGTTACCATATTTCAAGTTCTCAAAAAGAGGATACTGCTGGGGAAGGGGGGGGAGGTCAAACTGAAGGGGAGGTTCAGTTGGGGCGTGCTGGAGGGGTATTTGGGGAGTGCTGGAGGCGGCATTTGGGGTGTGGGAGTGATGTGTGTGTACTGGGAGGAGGTATTTGGGGAATGCTGGAGGGGGCATTTGGGGTGTGGGAGGGATGTGTGTGTACTGGGAGGGGGTATTTGGAGGGTGCTGGAGGAAGTACCTATAGCCTCACTCTCAAGGTGGGGGGCAGTTTTGCTCCCTGTCATGGTGGCAGGGTGGCTTGTGCAGGTCTAGGATGCAGCACCAACTCATCAGTCAGCAGTTCCTGCAGGCCTCTTGCCCTCCCCAGGATGGGGAGGTGGGGCCTGGCTCTGTCACTCCTCCCACCCAGGCTATGAAGCCCTGTGGTAGGACAGTCAGCTGGCTGAGATGTGCTGGGCAGCTCTGCTTACTTGGTGGGCGGCATGGCCCAGCTCCCCCCACTCTCCCTATCACCCACCAGCTCCCCACCTGCCCCACCAGGAGAGGCTCCCACTGCCCCACTCACTGAACCCAGATGCCAGCGCCTGCTGGTTTGCATACATGGCCCACTTGTCCCATCCCTGCACTGCTGCTACCTGGCAGAGGACAGAACTGGTGGGGCTGCGGCTCCAGAAGCAGCCACCCTGGGGACACACTGCGCCCTGCAGCTCAGCCCACTCGCCTGCCCCCTGCTGTGGGGCCCTGCGCTGGGGAATGGGCTTGGCTGCGCATGGCTCCTGCCCTGGCTTGGCTTCAGTCCACTTGACCTTTGCAGTCCACTCTAAACTGTCTGGCAGTCCATATTTGGCCTGCGTTCCGCCTATTGACTACCCTTGTGCTAGGGCATGAGAAGCGTGACTTTATTTTCCCCTTTCATTGTGATGTACTGACCCTGCAATGGGATCTGCATGCACTGGGTCCCAACTTTGCCTTTCATAGCATTCGGGACTTTGTTTGAATGAGTGACTGATATTTGTGCTTTTCTGTAAATCCTTCAGGAAGTGTTCCACAGTATTGCCCTCTAGTGTTTGACTCACACAGTTATGGGACTCACTAGTGCTCCAAGCTTTGTAGAAGTGTTACAGGGTGGTTTACCCATGGGCTGGAGAGCCTGGGGCTGAGCTAGCCCTGATTACAGGGCTGAGAGGAAACAGGTGATTCCTTTCCAATAAAGGCAGCAGGAAGGTGCAGGGTGACCACTGATATATCCCCAGAATACAAGACAATATCCACTTGGTTGTCCCCACCCCATCCCCCTTTGTGATCCCACCCCTACTGCTGTGAACTTGCACACATAGTGAGTGTGGGCTCATGCTGCATGGGAGGAAGCTATTTTGAAATGCATGCTGCCCCTACGCCACCTCTGTGACCTCACATGCACGGTACTTGCGATGTTTTGCCGGAGGGGGCAGAATGACGTATTCTGCAAAATGTCATTCTCCCTGCATGATACTAGACAAAACTATGTCTGGTTTTATATTTGTACCAGACAGGGGACATGCCATACAAAAACAGGACTGTCTGGCCTACAACAGGCCGAATGGCCAGCCTAAATGTGACAAGAAAAGGAGTACTTGTGGCACCTTAGAGACTAACAAATTTATTTGTTTGTCTCTAAGGTGCCACAAGTACTCCTTTTCTTTTTGTGGATACAGACTAACACGGCTGCTACTCTGAAATCAGCCTAAATGTGTGGTTGGGAGAAATAGCAGGGACTGCCATAGGCCTGGCAGTAAACTAGGGAAACCCAGAAAAGAGGAAACTGTGTGGAGCTGGAATGATGACAGACTTTGTGTTTGTTTATGGACTTTTGAGTTCTGTTTTTAACAAACTCTGTTGCCAGCCAGGTGGAGAGTGAATTAAAAAAAATTGTGTTGAGAAGGTGTCTGGAAACTGAGTGAGTTCTTAAAGAGGCTCTGGTGAAGGCGAGATAGAGGCAGGTGGTGGCCATAGTGGGACAAAAAAGCCTGTGTTCGTGGATTTGAAGGACCAGGGTTCCACTTGGGTAAGATTTATATAGTAATTGTGTTTGTTGTCTGTTCACCTGACTGTTCTTACATTATGGACAATATCAGTGGGTAGCCATGTTAGTCTGTATCCACAAAAACAACAAGGAGTCTGGTGGCACCTTAAAGACTAACAGATTTATTTGAGCATAAGTTTTCCTGGGTAAAAACATCACTTCTTCAGATGCATGGAGTGAAAGTTACAGATGCAGACATAAATATACTGACACGATGAAGAGAAGGGAGTTACCTCACAAGTGGAGAACCAGTGTTAACAGGGCCAATTATGCATCTGAAGAAGTGAGGTTTTTACCCACGAAAGCTTATGCTCAAATAAATCTGTTAGTCTTTAAGGTGCCACCGGATCCTTGTTGTTATTATGGACAATGTAACTGTAATATCTTTACTGCAGTATATAATTCAGCCACTAGCTGTCTGTGTGTGCTGTTAAAGAGATCCAGGCAGAGTAGTAAAGTCAGACTGCACAGAAATTTGGGATGCGTGGAAGCTTTTTTGTCTGTGTCTATAATTGTAAATGTCTTATGTAGTGAAAGCTTCCTGTTTAAGAAAAACTGTGATTCCATGTAACATTACAGTAACAAAAGGCAATATGAAGATTAGTGCATTAGAATGTTTAAAAAACATATTCATTCTGGGTTCTGGTATAAAAATCCTAATTATGGCAGCAAATACTGAAATTGTATGGAAATATCTGACAACTGTTGTCAAAATTCATCTCAACTTAAAAACATGATCATCTTAGTCGCATGAGTAATGCAAGAAGGATTTGCCCCTACAGAAAGCTTGAGTCAGACTCTACTGTTCATTTGAAAAGGATTCTGGGGAAACATTTTGTTGAAATTGAACTTATCCAGTTCTCAGAGGAAAAACAGAACGGTGAATTTGTTTGTAACATCAGATTTGCAAATACTTCCTGAGATTTTTCCCTGGTGGCTATAGTTACTACTTGCCCCTTTGGAATGTATAGGAAAGCTTTTCATTGTACCATGGTGATACAAAATACCATGCGCGCACAACAAACACACAAATCCAGTATTTTGCTTATCTTCTACCACCTATTGGGATCTAAACTGTGCAAATTTAACTGTTGCTTTGGTTACAGAAAGCCACATTTAGTTGAGGGGACATATGCAAAATACTTATTTGTTAAAAATATCCTCTAAACGATAACATAGGAAAACAATTTAAAACGAGGCAAGGAGTTAGTTGTGCACCAGAATAATTTATTTCAACAATAGTTTAATTGCATCAAAATGAAAGAGCTTGCATGTGTGGGGGGCAATCTGTGTTAGTGCTGGACTCCATTAATCATTTTCTTCATTGAAGTCAACAGCATGGAAAAGTGACTTCAAGATAATTGAATAATTTATCTCTTTGCACCACTTGTGAATTCACAGCAGGATGTCAGTGCACAATCAGAAACATATGTGGGTTTTTTTTAAAAAAAACCAACATTTACATTTCCCAACCAAACAACCCTCAAACAACCCTCAACCCTACTTTTTTGAAAAAAGAGTAGTTATAATAAACAGTTCTTTTTTGAAAAAAGAGTAGTTATAAACATGTAAACAAATCCATTTCTTGCTTTTGGTGTATCATTCTGAATACTATTAATGTCTTCTCCTTGATTTATCTTTAGATTTTTAAATTCTTGGTGTTGCCATTGATTGTTTTTTAAGCCTGGCATCTTTTTGACATTTAAAACCAAAACAGAGAAAGACAACTGATTCAGCTTGCCGAACAACCTGGTCATGTTCCCCTTTCAATAGTGTGTTTAAATAGTCAGAAAGTAAATAGTCAGCTTTTGGCATAAAAATGATTCAGCACATCCTTTGTTTAATGTTGACAGTTTCACCTCCTTTCAAAAAAACAAAAACAAAAAAAAAAAACCCTCACCAGACTAAAAAGAACATAAAACAGATATGTGGGAAGGAAAGTTGTTTTCCCAGACCACCCTGCTCCAACTGAATTACCCTTCAGCAACCATTCAAACTTTTGAAGGGGCAATTTTTATCAGACGTTATCTTTTGTAACAGTTTGTTGTTCGTCATTGGTAACAATGTAACATTTGTTTCTCAGTGTTCTCCAGTATCCTTTGGCTAGTTAGTGTGTCTTTTTTGTTTTTATTAATTTTTTCAAACTATTCTCTCTATCCCCTTTTGTAGTAAATCAGAATTTAGAAGTTTTGTGCTATGTAGGGGTTTGTAATACTTGACCTGAAGAGCACCTGGGAATTCACCCAAGACTAATATTTTATGAACCCAAAGCTGAAATATTTATGCCACAAACATGTCCCCAAAGTGAATAAACTCCAGTCCAGGATACTGCAGGAATAAAAGGAAAAATGAATGTTGCTCTCATCACTTAAGGATAATTGATTCTGCCATGAACATAAATAGATTAAGACTGCCATACTCCTGTCTATATGTCAGAACTGGACCATACTGGGTCAGACCAGTGATCCATCTAGCCTAGTTTCCTGCTTTTTGATAGTGGCCAGTGCCAGATATCTGCTGGAGAGAGATCCATCCCTTTCATCCAGAACCAGCTTCTGGCAGTTGGAGTTTTAGGGACACCCAGAGCATGGGGTTGTGTCCCTGATCATCATGGCTAATAGCCATTGATGGACCTGTCCTCCATGAACTTATCTAATTCTTTTTTGAACCAGTTATACTTGTGGCCTTCACAATGTCCCCTGGCAAGGAGTTCCAAAGGTTGACTGGGCATTGTGTGAAGAAGTACTTCCTTAAGTTTGTTTTAAACCTGCTGCCTATTAATTTTTTTGGGTGACCCCTGGTTCTTGTGTTCTGAGAAGGGGTAAATAGCTTCCATTGACACTTTCTCCACATCATTCATGATTTTATAGACCTCTATTATTTCCCCCCTTAGTCATCTCTTTTCTAAGTTGAACAGTCACAGTCTTTTAATTGCTCATCATATAGAAGCTGTTCCATACCCTAATTATTTTTCTTGTCTTTCTCTGCACCATTTCCAATTCTAATATATCTTTTTTGAAATGGGATGACCAGAATTATGTGCAGTATTCAAAGTGTGGGCATACCATGGATATATTTAATGGCATTTGACACTTTAAATCATTGCTTCTTGGAGCAGCTAGTCCTGCAACCCACAAGAGGAGAGGCAGTCCTTGATTTAGTCCTAAGTGGAGCACAGGATCAGGTCCAAGAGGTGAATATAGCTGGACCTTTTGGTAATAGTGACCATAACATAATTAAATTTAACATCTCTGTGGTGGGGAAAACACCACAGCAGCCCAACACTGTAGCATTTAATTTCAGAAAGGGGGACTATGCAAAAATGAGGAAATCAGTAAAATAGAAATTAAAAGGTACAGTGCAAAAAGTGAAATCCCTGCAAGCTTCATGAAAACTTTTTAAAGTCACCATAATAGAGACTCAGCTTAAATGTATACCCCAAATTAAAAAACATAATAAGAGAACCAAAAAAGTGCCATGGTGGCTAAACAACAAAGTAAAAGAATCAGCAAGAAGCAAAAAGGCATCCTTTAAAAAGTGGAAGTTAAATCCTACTGAGGAAAATAGAAAGAAGCATAAACTCTGGCAGATGAAGTGTAAAAATATAATTAGGAAGGTGTCATGGGGCAGGACTCAGCCCTGTGACACCTCCTGCTGGTCTCTTAGGGAATTAGCTCTTCTAGCCTCCAGAGCGTCCTCTGCAGGCTGTTGTCTCAATGCTGCTGGCCCCCGTGTCCCTCCCGGACCCTGGTGCCCATTTCCCTGGGGTGCTGCCCCCTGGCAGTACCGCCACATTCTCTGGGTCTCCCCTCCCTGGGGAACCGCCATCCACTATCCCCACCTCGCCTCAGTCTTTGGCTACTGCCAGTCACCATTGAGCCCCCGCACACTGAGGCGGACTGCAGTGTATAAGCCACTCATCACAGGCAAGGGGGGTTTGGACCTGCTGCCTCGGCCTACCCGTGGGCTGCCCTGTTGCAACCTCAGTACTCTGTCTTAGGCTGTCTCCCAGGCCTGCAGCCTGGGGCTTTTCCAGTCTGGAGCCTCCCAGCTCCCCTGGCCTTCCCCAGCCCTGTTCCACCTTAGGTACCCAGGTACGCTCCCCAGCAGCCAGGCTCATCTCCCCCCACAGTTAGAGGAGACTCTTTTTGCTCCTGGCCCACTGCCCTCTTATAAGGGCCACCTGAGCCCTGATTGGGGTGTGGCCACAGCTGAGCCTACTTCCTCAATCAGCCTGGGAAGTGCTTGCTCCCAGCCACAGCCCTCTCCTGGGCTGTTTTAAGCCCTTTAAGGTTGGAGCGGGTGACCACCCCGCTACAGAGGGCCAAAAAAGAATTTGAAGAACACTAGCAAACACTCAAAGTATTAGCAAAATTTTTTTAAAGTACATCAGAAACAGGAAGCCTGCTAAACAACCTGCTAAACAACCAGCCTGCTAAATAACCACTGGATGATCAAGTTGCTAAACGAGCACTCAAGGACGATAAGGCCATTTCGGAGAAACTAAATGAATTCTTTGCATCGGTCTTCATGGCCAAGGATGTGAGGGAGATTCCCAAACCTGAGCCATTCTTTTTAAGTGACAGATGTGAGGAACTATCCCAGATTCAGGTGTTGTTAGAGGAGGTTTTGGAACACATTGATAAACTAAACAGTAATAAGTCACCAGGACCAGACAGTATTCACCCAAGAGTTCTGAAGGAATCAAATGTGAAATTGCAGAACTACTAACTCTGGTATGTAACCTATCATTTAAATCAGCTTCAGTACCAAATGACTGGAGGATAGCTAATGTGATGCCAATTTTTAAAAAGGGCTCCAGAGGTGATCCTGGCAATTACAGGCTGATAAGCCTGACTTTAGTACTGGGAAAACTGGTTGAAATGATAGTAAAGAACAAAATTGTCAGACACATAGATGAACATAATTTGTTGGGGAAGAGTCAGCTGGTTTTTTGTAAAGGGAAATCATGCCTCACCAACCTACTAGAATTCTTTGAGGGGGGTCAACAAGTATGTGGACAAGGGGGATCCAGTGGATATAGTGTACTTAGACTATCAGAAAGTCTTTGACAATGTCTCTCACCAAAGGCTCTTAATCAAAGTAAGCTGCCACGGGATAAGAGGGAAGATCCTCTCATGGATTGGAAACTAGTTAAAAGATAGGAAACAAAGGTTAGGAATAAATAGTCAGTTTTCAGAATGGAGAGAGGTAAATAGTGGTGTCCCCCGGAGTCTGTATTGGGACTAGTCCTATTCAACATATTCATAAATGATCTGGAAAAAAGGGTAAACAGTGAAGTGGCAAAATTTGCAGATGATACAAAACTACTCAAGAGAGTTAAGTCCCGGGAAGACTGTGAAGAGCTATAAAAGGATCTCTCAGAACTAGGTGACTGGGCAACAAAATGGCAGATGAAATTCTGTGTTAATAAATGCAAAGTATTGTACATTGGAAAACATAATCCCAGCTATACATATAAAATGATGGGGTTTAAATTAGCTGTTACCACTCAAGAAAGAAATCTCGGAGTCATTGTGGATAGTTCTCTGGAAACATCCACTCAATGTGCAGCGGCAGTCAAAAAAGCTAACAGAATGCTTGGCATCATTAAGAAAGGGATAGATTATAAGAAAGAAAATACCATATTGCCTCTATATAAATCCATGGTACACCCACATCTTGAATTCTGCGTGCAGATGTGGTTGCTACATCTCAAAAAATATCTACTGGAATTGGAAAAGGTTCAGAAAAGGGCAACAATAATGATTAGGGGTCTGGAATGGCTTCCATATGAGGAGAGATTAATAAGACTGGGACTTTTTAGCTTGGAAAAAAGATGACTAAGGGGGGACATGATTGAGGTCAATAACCGGTATGGGGTCATGAAAATTAATGAAATTAATATGCAGCAGGTTTAAAACAAACAAAAAGAAGTATTTATTCACACAACGCACTGTCAACCTGTGGAACTCTTTGCCAGAGGATGTTGTGAAGGCCAAGACTATAACAGGGTTCAAAAAAGAACTAGATAAATTCATGGAGGATAGGTCCATCAATGGCTATTAGCCAGGATGGGCAGGGATTGTGTCCCTAGCCTCTGTTTGCCAGAAGCTGGGAATGAGCGACAGGGAATGGATCACTTGACGATTACCTGTTCTGTTCATTCCCTCTGGGGCATCTGGCATTGGCTACTGTTGGAAGACAGGATACTGGACTAGACGGACCTTTGGTCTGACCCAGTATGGCTGTTCTTATGTTCTTATGATATTTTCTCAGGCTGTCAATTAATCACAGTTAACTCACGTGATTAACTAAAACGAATTAATCGCGTTAAAAAAATTAATTGCGATTAATTTCAGTTTTAATTGCACTGTTAAACAATAGAATACCTATTGAAAATAATTAAATATACAAGAACTGTGCTCATATAAGTACTGTAGTGCAATCTCTTTATCGTGAAAGTACAACTTACAAATGTAGATTTTTTGGCTACTTAACTGCACTCAAAAACAAAATAATGTAAAACTTTAGAGCCTACAAGTCCACTCAGTCCTACTTCTTGTTCAGCCAATCATTAAGACAAACAAGTTTCTTTACATTTACAGGAGATAATGCTGCCCACTTCTTATTTACAATGTCACCTGAAAGTGAGAACAGGCAAGGAGTTCAGTCACACTTTAAATTGTGACATTATTTTTGTAACGAGTGTTATCATCATGGACAAATGTCCCCTGGAATGGTTGTTGAAGCATGGAGGGACATATGAATCTTTAGCGCATCTGGCATCTAAATATGTTGCAACGCTGATTACAACAGTGCCATGCGCTGTTCTCACTTTCAGGTGACACTATAAACAAGAAGCAGGCAGCATTATCTCCTGCAAATGTAAACAAACTTGTTTGTCTGAGCGATTGGCTGAACAAGAAGTAGGACTGAGTGGACTTGTAGGTTTTACATTGTTTTGTTTTTGAATGCAGGCTTTTTTTGTATATAATTCTACATTTGTAAGTTCAACTTTCATGATAAAGACATTGCACATCAGTTCTTGTATTAGGTGAACTGAAAAATGCAATTTCTTTTTTTTTACACTGCAAATATTTGTAATAAAAATAAATATCAAGTAAGCACTGTATCCTTTGTATTCTGTGTTGTAATTGAAATCAATATATTTGAAAATGTAGAAAACATCCAAAAATATTTAAATAAATGGTATTCTGTTATTAACAGTGTGATTAATTGCACAATTAATCACGCAATTAATCATGATTATTTTTTTAATCACTTGAAGGCCCTAATCTTTTCTGTTTTATTATCTATCCCTTTCCTAATAATTCCTAATATTCTGTTAGCTTTTTTGACAGCTGATGCTCATTCATCAGATGTTTTCAGAGAACTATCCACAATGACTCCAAGATCTCTTTCTTGAGTAGTAACAGCTAATTTAGAACCATCATTTTGTTTGCATAGTTGGGATTGTTTTCCAATGTGCATTACTTTGCATTTATCAGCATTGAATTTCATCTGCCATTTTGTTCCCTGGTCACTCAGTTTTATCAGTTCCCTTCATAACTCTTTGCAGTCAGCTTTGGACTTAACTCTCTTGAGTAATTTTGTATCATCTGCAAACTTTGCTACTTCACTGTTCACCCCCTTTTCAATTTCGTTTATGAAAATGTTGAACAGCATAGATCCCAGTATGGATCCTGAGGAGTCCCCACTATTTACTTCTCTCCACTGTGAAAACTGACCTTTGTTTCCTGTCTTTTGACCAGCTAATGATCCATGAGAGGACCTTACCTCTTGTTCCATGACTGCTTACTTTGCTTAAGAATCTTTGATGAGGGACCTTGTCAAAAGTTTTCTGCAAGTCCAAGTACAGTATATTCACTGGATCACCCTTGTCCACATGATTGTTGACTCCCTCAAATAAGTTTAATAGATTGGTGATGCATGATTTTCCTTTACAAAATCAATGTCCACTCTTCCCCAACATATTGTGTTCATCTATGGTTATGGCTAAACTACTGCAGGAAGTTGACTTATGCTACGCAACTCCAGCTACGTGAATTACATAGCTGGAGTCGACGTACCTTAGGTCCAGTTATTGTGGGGTCCACACTACAGGGGTTCGATGGGAGAAACTCTCCCTTTGATTTACCTTACTCTTCTCATCGGGGGTGGAGTACAGGGGTCGACTGGAGATCCATCTGCTGTCGATTTGGCGGGTCTTCACTAGACCTGCTAAATCGACTGCTGGTGGATCGATCTCAGAGCGTCGATCCTGGCTGTAGTGTAGATGAGCCTATGTGTCTGATAATTGTGTTCTTTATTATAGTTTTAACCAATTTGCCTGGTTCTTAAGTTAGGTTTACCAGTCTGTCATAGTCAGGATTGCCTCTGGAACCTTTTTTTTAAAAACTGGTGTTACAGTAGCTGCCCTCCAGTCATCTGGTACAGAGGCTAATTTAAGTGAGAGGTTACAGACCACAGTTAGTAGTTGTGCAATTTTGTATTTGCGTTCCTTCAGAAGTCTTGAGTGAATACCATCTGGTCCTGGTGACTTATTACTGTTTAATTTGTCAATTTGTTCCAAAACCTCCTCTACTGACACCTCAATCTGGGACAGTTTCTCAGATTTGTCACCTAAAAAAAAATGGCTAAGATGTGGGCATCTCCCCCATATCTTCTGCAATGAAGACTGATGCACAGAATTCATTTAATTTTGCCACAATGCCCTTATCTTCCTTGAATGTTCCTTTAGAACTTTGATCATCCAGTGTCCCCACTGACTGCTTGGCAGGCTTCTTGCTTGTAATGTACTGAAAATTTTTTATTGTGAGTTTTTATCTTTTGCTCGTTGTTCTTCAAATTATTTTTTGGCCTGGGTAATTATATTTTTATCCTTGACTTGCTGGAATTTATGCTCCTTTCTATTTTCCTCATTAGGCTTTGACTTCCATTTTTCAAATGATGCCTTTTTGCCTCTAACTGCCTTTTTTACTTTTCTTTGTAATCATGGTGGCATTTTTTTTTTTTTGGTCCTCTTACTGTTTTGGGGGTGGTGGTATACGTTTAGTTTGAGCCTCTATTATGACTTTTTAAAATAGTTTCCATACAGCGTGCAGAGATTTCACCCTTGTGACTTTCTTTTTAATTTCGATGTAACTAGCTTCCTCGTTGTGTAGTTCCCCTTTTTGAAGTCAAATGCTGCTGTGGTCGGTTTCTTTGGCATTTTTCTCCCTACAAGAATGTTAAATTACTGGTCGCTATTACTGAGCAGTTTAGTTGTATTCACGTCTTGGACCAGATCCTGTGCTTCACTTAGTACTAAAGCAAGAATTGTCTTTCCCCTTGTAGGTTCCAGGACAAGCTGCTCCAAGAAGCAGTCATTTATGGCATATAGAAATTTTATCTTTGCATCCCTTCGTGAGGTGACATCTATCTAGTCAATATGAAGATAGTTGAAATCCCCCATTATTAGTATGTTTTCTGCTTGTGGCCTTTCTAATCAGGAGAGTGAGTTTGTGTGTGTGTGGGGGGGGGGTGAGAAAACCTGTATTTGCGCTGGAAATGGCCCACCTTGATTATCATGCACATTGTAGGGAGAGTGGTCCCTTTGGATAAGCTATTACCAGCAGGAGAGTGAGTTTGTGTGTGTGGTTTTTGGAGTGGGGTGGGGGGGGTAAGAAAACCTGGATTTGTGCTGGAAATGGCCCACCTTGATTATCATACACATTGTGAAGAGAGTGGTCACTTTGGATGGGCTATTACCAGCAGGAGAGTGAGTTTGTATGTGGGGGGGCGGAGTGTGAGAAAACCTGGATTTGTGCTGGAGATGGCCCAACTTGATGATCACTTTAGATAAGCTATTACCAGCAGGAGAGTGGGGTGGGAGGAGGTATTGTTTCATGGTCTCTGTGTATATAATGTCTTCTGCAGTTTCCACAGTATGCATCCGATGAAGTGAGCTGTAGCTCACGAAAGCTCATGCTCAAATAAATTGGTTAGTCTCTAAGGTGCCACAAGTACTTCTTTTCTTTTTTCTAATCTCCTGAACATTTTACAGTCCTGTCATCATCCTAGTCAGGTGGTCGATAGTATATTTCCTATTACTATATTCTTATTATTCAAGCACGAAATTTTTACCCATAGAGATTCTATGGTACAGTTTTATTCATTTAAGATTTTTACTTTATTTGACTCTAAGCTTTCTGTCACATATAGTGCCAATCACCCACCAGTGTGACCTACTTTGTTATTCCTATATACTTTATTTTCTGGTATTACCCTGTCCCACTGATTATCCTCATTCCACCAAGTTTTCACAATGACTATTACATCAATATCGTTATTTAATTCCAGGCATTCTAGTTCACCCATCTTAGTATTTGTACTTCTAGTGTTTGTATGTAAGCACCTGTATATTTTCTCAGTTTCAATTGCTTGTCTTCATGTATTATATTTCAGTGGGTCTCTCTTACATTTGAGTGTTCCTCACTAACTCCTACATGTTCTTTACTAGCTTCTTTCCTATCCTCTTTATGAGGATATAGAATTCCACCTATAATAAATTCATCCCTATGGGATGTCTCTGCCCGAGCCCTGTGCTTCTCCACACCTGTTGGCTTTACCTCAGCCCTTAGTTTAAATCCTATGCCTTTTTAATTTTACATGCCAGCAATCTGGTTCTGTTTTGACTTAGGTGGAGGCCATCCTTTCAGAATAGGCTCCTCCTTTCCCAAAAGGTTCCTCAGTTCCTAATAAACCTAAATGCCTTCTCCCCACACTATTATTTCATCCACACATTGAGACCCTGCAGTTCTGCCTGCCTTTCTGCCCCTGTGTGTGGAACTGGAAACATTTCAGAGAATACTACCAGGGATATCCTAGCCTTTAATGCAGAGGTGAGCAAACTATGGCCCGCGGGCCACATCCGGCCTGCGGGACCCTCCTGCCCAACGCCTGAGCTCCTGGCCCAGGAGGCTTGCCCCCAGCCCCTCCACCATTGTTCCCCCTCACATGCGGCCTCAGCTCACTGTGCTGCTGGCGCAATGCTCTGGGCAGGGGGGCTGTGAGCTCCTGGGGCAGCGCAGCTGCAGAGCCTGGCCTGACCCAACCCCGTGCTCTGAGCTGCGCGGTGGCGTGGCTGGCTCCAGCCAGGCGGCGTGGCTGTAGCGGTGCTCCAGGCAGCGCGGTAAGGGGGCAGGGAGCGGGGGGGTTGGATAGAGGGCAGGGGAGTTCGGGGTGGTGGTCAGGGGGTGGAGGTGTGGATAGGGGTCAGGGCCGTCAGAGGGTGGGGAACAGGGGGAGTTGAATGGGGGCAGCGGTCCCAGGGGGGCAGTCAGGAAGGAGCGGGGGTTGGATGGGGTGGCGTGGAGCAGTCAGGGGCAGGAGTTCCAGGGGAGGTCAGGGAAAAGGGGTGGTTGGATGGGGCAGGGGTCCCGGGCGGGGGGCAGTCAGGAATGAGAGGAGGGGTTGGATGGGGTGGCAGGGAGCAGTCAGGAGTGGGGGTTCCAGGAGCAGTCAGGGGACAGGGAGCGGGGTGTGTGTGTGTGTGTGTGGATGGGGTAGGGGTCCTGGGGGCACCATCAGGAAACAGGGGGAGTTGGATGGGGCAGGAGTCCTGGGGTGTGTGTCAGTGGGCGAGAAGCAGTGGGGGGGATAGGGGGCTTGGGCCGGGCCATGCCTGGCTGTTTGGGGAGGCACAGCCTCCCCTAAACGGCCCTCCATACAATTTCCAAAACCTGATGCAGCTCTCGGGCCAAAAAGTTTGCCCACCCCTGCTTTAAGGTCTTACCCAGCAGCCTACATTTGGCATCCAAGACCTCTCTCATACCTTTTCCTATGTCATTGGTACTTAACATGTACCAAGACTACTGGCTTCTTCCCAGCACTACACATGTCTGCCTAGATGTCTTGTGAGATTTACAAGCTTTGCACCTGACAGGCAATATACCATGCAGTTCTCCCAGTCATCACAAACCCAACTATGTATATTTCTAATAATCAAATCCCCCAGTATCATTACCTGGCTCTTCCTGTTCCCCAGAAGAGGTATCCTCAGTGTGAGAAGATGCCACAACATCATCTGGAAGGAGAGTCCCAACTATGGGACACACTACAAGAAGGATGTGGATAAATTGGAAAGAGTCCAGCGAAGGGCAACAAAAATGATTAGGGGTCTGGAACACATGACTTATGAGGAGAGGCTGAGGGAACTGGGATTGTTTAGTCTGAAGAAGAGAAGAATGAGGGGGGATTTGATAGCTGCTTTCAACTACCTGAAAGGGGGTTCCAGAGAGGATGGTTCTAGACTATTCTCAGTGGTGGAAGAGGACAGGACAAGGAGTAATGGTCTCAAGTTGCAGTGCGGGAGGTTTAGGTTGGATATTAGGAAAAACTTTTTCACTAGGAGGGTGGTGAAACACTGGAATGCGTTGCCTAGGGAGGTGGTGGAATCTCCTTCCTTAGAAGTTTTTAAGGTCAGGCTTGACAAAGCCCTGGCTGGGATGATTTAATTGGGGATTGGTCCTGCTTTTGAGCAGGGGTTTGGACTAGATGATCTCCTGAGGTCCCTTCCAACCCTGATATTCTATGATTCTATGATTCTATGGGATTGTTTCCCTCTGCTCCAGCTTGATGTTCTCCTTACCTGAGACTTTCATCATCCTTAACAGACAAAGGCTGTCAGACTGGGCTGGGAGCACTCCATAGTGTCCCTGGAAGTTTCACATATGTACCTCTGTGTCTCTGAGGGCCATGAGCTGCTTGCACTATATTCACGCATCTGCTGTCTGCCCACAAGTCAGGTAATCATACTTCCTGATTTAGTGTAATAAATTGGATAGCCCCTATTCTTCTGCTGGACTTCTGCATGCATTATTTTTACACTTGTAGGGTTGTTGGGAGAGTGGTTGGATGAGTTATTGACCTAAGTTTAGAGTATATTTAATAGGTGTATCTGCCTCTCACGCTCCATGTGTAAACTCCCCTATTTGCTTCTCCTCAAAAGAGACCATATTATATTCTTCAGTCAAGCAAGCACACGGCAAAAATTAACAGATGAACTCATCCCAAGGATCATATATTGTGTCCTCCTTCACTAGGTGAACTCCTTCACAAAACTCCCATTTGCTGCTCTTGTTCACTAGCTTGGGGTATGGGCCATCTCAATCTATTTCATGAAGAGGTCAAAATTTATAGAATAACTAAGATGAAAGATATGTGTTAGCTAATGAGATCTGCACTAGGATAAAACAGATAAAGGACTCTGTGAGTCTTAAGTCTATTAATTCAATATGTAATAAAGAGGAGAATAAGCTAAAATAGATGTTTATGACCTATCAGGTATGTAGCATACTGTCCTTGAACAAGATCAACTCCCAGACTGCAGCACTGGTCAGCACAGCATGGGGAGGAGGTGACCAGCCCTCTGTGAAGAAAGAAGTGGTTCAGGACTATTTAGAAAAGCTGGATGAGCACAAGTCCATGGGGCCAGATGCACTGCATCCGAGAGTGATAAAGGAGTTGGCGGTTGTAATTGCAGAGCCATTGGTCATTATCTTTGAAAACTCATGGTGATCGGGGGAGGTCCCGGATGACTGGAAAAAGGCTAATGTAGTACCCATCTTTAAAAAAGGGAAGAAGGAGGATCCTGGGAACTACAGGCCAGTCAGCCTCAGCTCAGTCCCTGGAAAAATCATGGAGCAGGTCCTCAAGGAATCAATTCTGAAGCACTTAGAGGAGAGGAAAGTGATCAGGAACAGTCAGCATGGATTCACCAAGGGCAAGTCATGCCTGACTAATCTAATTGCCTTCTATGATGAGATAACTGGCTCTGTGGATGAGGGGAAAGCGGTGGACGTGTTGTTCCTTGACTTTAGCAAAGCTTTTGACACGGTCTTCCACAGTATTCTTGCCAGCAAGTTAAAGAAGTATGGGCTGGATGAATGGACTATAAGGTGGATAGAAAGTTGGCTAGATTGTCGGGCTCAACGGATAGTGATCAATGGCTCCATGTCTAGTTGGCAGTCGGTATCAAGTGGAGTGCCCCAAGGGTCAGTCCTCGGGCCAGTTTTGTTCAATATCTTCATAAATGATCTGGAGGATGGTGTGGATTGCACCCTCAGCAAGTTTTCAGATGACACTAAACTGGGAGGAGAGGTAGATACGCTGGAGGGTAGGGATAGGATACAGAGGGATCTAGACAAATTAGAGGATTGGGGCAAAAGAAATCTGATGAGGTTCAACAAGGACAAGTGCAGATTCCTGCACTTAGGACGGAAGAATCCAATGCACCGCTACCGACTAGGGACCGAATGGCTCGGCAGCAGTTCTGGAGAAAAGGACCTAGGGGTTACAGTGGACGAGAAGCTGGATATGAGTCAATAGTGTGCCCTTGTTGCCAAGAAGGCCAATGGCATTTTGGGATGTATAAGTAGGGGCATTGCCAGCAGATCGAGGGACATGATCATTCCCCTCTATTCGACATTGGTGAGGCCTCATCTGGAGTACTGTGTCCAGTTTTGGGCCCCACACTACTAGAAGGATGTGGAGAAATTGGAAAACGTCCAGCGGAGGGCAACAAAAATGATTAGGGGATTGGAACACATGAGTTATGAGGAGAGGCTGAGGGAACTGGGATTGTTTAGTCTGCGGAAGAGAAGAATGAGGGGGGATTTGATAGCTGCTTTCAACTACCTGAAAGGAGGTTCCAAAGAGGATGAATCTAGACTGCTCTCAGTGGCAGCAGATGACAGAACAAGGAGTAATGGTCTCAAGTTGCAGTGGGGGAGGTTTAGGTTGGATATTAGGAAAAACTTTTTCACTGGGAGGGTGGTGAAACACTGGCATGGGTTACCTAGGGAGGTGGTGGAATCTTCTTCCCTAGAAGTTTTTAAGGTCAGGCTTGACAAAGTCCTGGCTGGGATGATTTAGTTGGGGATTGGTCCTGCTTTGAGCGGGGGTTGGACTAGATGACCTCCTGAGGTCCCTTCCAGCCCTAATATTCAATGATTCTATGATTCTACACATGGTTCAATCCACCAGCCCCTGTGCAGTAGCCAGAAGGTCTGAGCTCATATGCCTTGTCAAATAAGCTGATCGTTTCATTTGGCATCAAAATAAACTGTGGTTCAGGACCAGATACTTTTTGATATGTATGATCTGCACAATGAAATACATCCAGTCACTAGAGGAAATAGTACCACAATTTCTGACTAATGCCACTATAAAATAAATAAACTTCACTTAAAAATTGGGGAAACAGTATCACAATAAGATAATCATCTAATCTGATATAGCTCCTGAAACTAAAATGTGATCTTTCTACAGGGGCATCGTTCCATTATAGAACAATTCCAGTTTAAGAAATATGCTTTTAAACTTCATTTCACCCTCTACTAGGAGGAGTTAGAAAGCTTTGTTCATGGAACACAATGTTTACAGGGCAGTCCTAGGTTTCAGTGGCATCCTATTACTGCCAAAATCCAAAAATACAGTGACCAGGAAACAGAATAAAACAGTTTATTCTTGGGGTCAATACAGACTCCAGTTTCCTGACTCAGAGAGTGTCTTTCAAAACAAACATCAGTATTTAGAGGACTATAAACCATGTGTAGAATCTGCAGTAATTGGAAGGTGAAACTAAACTGGACAACTGCTATTTCAGACTAACAAATTAAAACTGTAAATAATGGGCCTCTGGCCCTTGGTTGTTTGGTAAGGTGGTATAGATAGTTGAAGGGCATAATTGATTGTTTTATCTTTGCTATGTGAGATAGCACTTTGTTGTCACCATCTGGTTTGCATTAGGGATGGCTGATGATATTGCACAGTGAGGTACAACAGTAGAAATTTTCTCTGATAACCATCAAAGCCAAGTACTCTTACATATTATCAGCTGGAGATTTCTGGATTAATACTCCACTGGCTGTGTACGTTTGCAAGCATAATTAAGGCTGGGATATCATCCCTACGGGAAATAGATTTTCAGTGATTTAGGATACCTTGGACTGTTTCAGTTCTAAAAAAGAGGATAGAGGAGAGAGAATTAATTGTCTTTAATTTGTATTCCTAAACTGACTAAGAATTTGCAAGGATTATTCCTGCATCTAAAATGGTCCTCAAGTGGTAAATGTTTTTTGAGGATATAGTATGTTGGGACACAGTATGTAATAAAAAGTGTGATACACAAGACTGATATTAAGAAACCACTTGCTTCTATCTTATTGTCATATTATATGGGTCAGAATTATATATATATATATATATATATATATATATATATATACTTCTATCACACAACAAGGTCAGTATCTACTGAATGCAGCAGCTATTGTTAAATTCCCCCATCCCTCCCCAATTTTATAGTTTTGAAAGTTAAATGCAAATAAAACTTAATATCAGTCTAAAACAACAGCTGAAAACTCATACAACTAATTAATAAAACATACTAATGGGGTAGAAAACCTGAACCCACTGGCAGATGAGATGATTATTTTGCTCTTATTGGCTGTTCGTCAATAACTGTCAGTTACTGAGGTTCAGAGCCAGATCAATTGGCCATTTCTTGTTCTCAAAACAATATCTGTTGCTGTGGCCTGTTCAGCTGCTGAAGCGAGTCTTTTACCGGAAGCCCTATATTTGCTGCTCATGATGTTTTTCCTTGTTAGTGATGGGGGGAGGGGGAAGGGTGTTGTGTTAGTTCTGACAGCTTTTTTCTTGTCTGTAATGGGGGGTGGGTCAAGTGTTAGTTCTGACAGCTCAGGAGTTGTCAGTAGCATTCTGGAGGTCCTCAACAAAGAGGACACAAAGATATAGGGTCCTTCTTGGTTTTGGTTAGGTGTCTACAGTTCCTTCTATAGAACTGACGTTCAGGTATTGTTATGACGTGGTACAGCATTGGTGTAGATGCTATAGATCTTACCTTGGCAGGTTGCCTGATGCCTGTGTTGGAAATCTTTGGGTGCATCCACTCCACAGAATTAACTTCAGTGATTCAATCTTGAGTTAATTCCCTTGTGTTAGGCTGTCATATGGGAGAGAAGTCACATTGCAAAATTGCAGTAGAGTAGCGCAGGAGTGGCTGTAGTGTTCTGTGTCCGTACGGGCACTCTGCTCAGTCATTGTGCCCCAAAGACATCTGGGGGCATATCCCATGGTTTATAGGACTACAGTTTACTGTGTTGTTCTATGTATACTTTCACAGAATATTGTGGGAGAATTGGTCTGTCCCTTTTGGGGATTGTGGGTGGAAATGGTATATACTAGCCTGCATCATCCACATGAAAGATAGCTAGCGTTAGTAGCTCTTGAGCAACATTCACTTGACATCTGCCCTCTACTCCCGGTCGTACCAGCCAACTTGTGTTATTACATCATGACACACAACTGATTTTTTTTTGTGAACAGCAGCTGAATTAATGAGAACTCTAAAGATATACTTCTTATGAACATGCTAATGAAGACAAGTTCTACCATTCTCCAGTACTAGCAAGAGGCAATTGTCTGGCATTCTTATCCCAGTATTTCTTCTCTTCTAGTTTCCTGGCATGTAGCTGGTGTATAACTATTTCAGGGTTGTTTTTAGTTCAAGAAGCATTTTAGATTTTAGTGTGATGATGCCCTTCTTGGTCAGCATCATGCATTGAACCCGGGGCCTCCAGAGCTAAAAACATGAATGGCTATAGCTTGAACCAACAAAGCAAGTTCTCAAGCTGTGAGCAGTAACAGATCCATATTCTCTGTGAATCAGGCTGAGATGTGGGTCACATTAGCACTAAAGTTGTTTTCCGTCTTCCCATAGTCTCTGAACTGGTGATGCTAATAAAATATAGTGAGGTGTTTTACAATACAATACTAAGTATGGATCCCTTGAATTGACCACAACTCTTTTTTTAAAGAAAAAACAAGATATATATTTATATTACAAGTTCACCTGATAAACACAAACTGAATCAACCTCACAAGAGCTTGTGTCAACACTGTCCATCTGTATATTGAGAAGTGAAATAACAGAACCTGACATGCCCTATTCTAGTCAGGCATGAATGCTGTTATTAAAGATAAGGCATCCAAATATGAAATTTGCAATTAATATAGGAAACAGACTGCAAATGAAAAACCAAACCCACATTAGATTCCTGATTTTCCTTAGCCAAGGTTGGCAACAACCTCTCCAAATAAAATGGAAAATATCCACTTCTTAGTAGTGGACTTCTCATTTTTTTAAATTTACTTTTGCAACACATCATGTAATGGTGTAATATATTGCAAATCAATTTGCTAACCACGGAATTCTAGATTATTTAATAACAGAAAATGGACCATAATTTATGAATGGCTCATTTTTGGCAGTTCTCTCCATATGATGGCCTTGCTTTTTATGTACAGTCAAATGGATTTTCAGAGTTTTGTACTTTCTGTATTGAGCTGGATCTTTTGGCTTGCACCTAAAACCAAAAATATGTTTCTATTTTGAAGTGTACTCATTTTCACACTTTCAGGGTAACTCCACCTGTATCTTACCCCTCCATGATTCACTCCAGGAGTTCCCAGTCAGGTCTCAGATCTCCAGCTATCACCTGTCTCTGTGCAGGGATCCTTCCACACTCCCTTCTGACTGATGGTTTTAAGGCTGAACAGCTCTCTGCCTTACACTGTGATATCCCCAGCAAGCCAGTCTGCCTAAAGGCCAGTGCTTTGCTTTTTCTCTGAAGCCTATGAATTGTGTATTGCCAGCAGTTACAAGTTACCACATAGGCCATTCCAAGCAAGCACATTTATTCTTAAGGTAAAAGCATTACAGAGAAAATATAGTAAAAACAATAAAAAGATGGAAACACACACTGAACATACCTGATGTCACCCTCTAGTCTTATGGGGCCCCTAGTAGGCTAAAGTTTTTTCAAGCCTTTTGTAAGGGTTGGAGTCTCCCTCAGACAGAAGGTCCTATCTGTTTGCCGGATCAGAAAAAAAGGCTCTGGGTCATAGAGGAGCACAATGGTATCAGAATACAGCATTTTGAGCATTCTGTGCAGGGCCAACTGTATTTCACAATTCTACAGCCTTGTAATTTACCCCAGAAGTTACTTCTCAATGTACTATTTTCTAACACGGCTGTTACTCTGAAACCTATTTTCTTTCAGAATCTAAGCTTTCATTTTTTTAAAAAAAATTATGTTCTAGCCCCTATGGATAGGAAAGGGGGAAATCATCAATTGAACTGAGTATAAACTGAGGCAGTGATGTCTGCCTGAGTCTTTTTATTAATTGATGTCCTCTACAACCACTGCATTAATTAACCATTCCTTTGATTCTATTCTACACCCTTTCCAGTTTATCTTCCACCCACTACTCTCCACTGAAAAAATAGTTCTCACTGAGGTCTCTAATGACCTCTTCCCAACCAAATTTCAGGACTAATACTCCATCCTCATCCTCTGTGACCTACTGGCAGCTTTTGATCCCATTGATCATACTTTCTTGAAACCCACCCTGGGCTTTTGTGACTCTATCTTCTTGAAGTTCTCAGCCTGCCTTTCATATCAATTTTTCAGCATCTTGTTGGGTGGTTCTTCCTCCCCTCTCCCTCCTTTGGTGGAGGTTCAGGGCTCAATCGTTTGCCTCCTCCTCATTATCCTTTATTAAATTCTTACAAGGATGAGTTCCTAGTTCTTCTAGTATGTACAGTAGGGTTTGCTAACCTTTGGGAACAGAAATTGGAAATCTAGAAGATGAAGGGAGAGTTTTTGAACAAAAAAAAACTCAACAACCTTAGTTTGCACACACATCTTGTATTTTGGCTGCAAGTTATTTGTTTGCAGGATATAGAACATAATTGGTTGCTAGACAAAAAAAAAGAAGCTAATATAGGGTGGTGTTTCTTCTCACAACAGGACATTTTTGGTGCCTTTATATTTTTATTTATTTTTGTTCTATGTGCTGTCTGCAGTTCTTCATTATTATATTTCCATTTCAGCAGCTCTTTGCTACAGTGCTGGGATTGTATCACATAGATTTGTTATTCTTTTACCAGTTGGCATCAGTCTGAGTTGCACATTGTCATTCCTGGAATTGTGAATTGTATTACTTACCTCTAAATTACTATCAGCAAGGAACATGTTGGAGGTGATATGAATTTTATTTTAAATATAATATTAAAATACAATGCTGCCATATGAGTTGAGTTATCATGTAGCTAACGTAAAAATCTGCTTGATACATACATGCTTAATTCACTTGAGAAAAAGTTCTTGAAAGATAATGCTCCTATACTGTACATTTGGGAGTTACATGCGTACCCCTTGTTTTGCTCACACAAGTAATCTTTCTGGCTGACTTGGCTTTGATTCACAATCTTTGCCTTTTGCTGCCTGAAACAATTTGCAGGAAGAGCATTCAGCTTGTGGGACAATGTGTTTCAGGTTTGTCAATGGGTATGGTTCAAGTTGGTCAACAATGACAGTCTCTGACCAATTAAGAAATATTACTGGATAGAGAAAAAGTGGCCATGATCAGGGACTTGAGAAGGTCAAGGAGAAAAAGAGAGAAATCTACCATTTTACTATCTGACTTGCCTGCATGTTGAGTTGTGGCTAAATACACCAGCTCATGACAACATAAGTCAGCTCTTTTATGGATCCATCAAAGTGAGTCACAGTAGTAGAAAAAGATGAAATAGTAACTTTTCAGCATTCTGTCTGTGAAACAATGTTTGAATTTTTAATCCATGGTAATATTTTTGAAGCTATTAAGATTTTCTAACCTGCCCCCACAAAGCTACTGTATATAACATTTTCAAGTCATTGTATTTCTTAATTTGACCATAATGAATGGTCTAACTAAACTGGAAGCCAAGTGTAAGATATATTTCATAGGTTCTGAAACTTGCAAGTTTTGCTTCTCTCTTCTGGACCCCTGAGTGGTCCAACTTTGCACCACACATTGTCAGTTTCATGCTTGTTCCTTTGGTTAGGTGGGTGGGGAAGAGAGACTAATGTTTTTCTGTTTAAACTGTCTTTATTTTGTTACCTCCTCCACCTCACATGCCCCATTTGTCTATTTTGTCCACTGGTCACACCCTTGCTGGCACCTAGATTGTAAGCTCTCATGGGCCAGGATTGGCTTCTTTGTTACTTGTCTGTACAGTGCCCACTGCAATGGGGCCTTGATCCTTGATTGGGGTTCATAAATGCTACAATCATATAAATAATAATTTCACACAAAAAACTTGTTACAAGAACATTATTACGTTTGAAAAGTAAAACATTCAAAATTTAGGAAGTCAAAATAAAGGTTGTTTATACAATCTTAATTTGATACAGGCTTTAATTACATGATACAGTCTTTAATTACATTATGAAAGACATTTTTTTCATTGCCTCATTCAGTGCACAGGATGACTGTGCTTACTTCAATATTTTGTTGTATCTTCATTATTCAATGTGTGGCCCCAGGCCTCATTTACTGCATACTATTCAAGCCCTGCTCTGAATTATTAAATTCCTCATAGGTTTTTCTGTGGTCCTCATCACTATAGCATCTGAGTGCTTCACAAACGTTCATGAATTTATCTTCGCAACGCCCCGGTAAAGTGAAGGGGTAGCATTATTCCCATTTTAAAGATGAGGAAATGAGGCCCAGAGAGATTAAGGTCAAACATATCCACTAATTTTGGGTGCCCAGTTTGAGATAAATAGGACCTGATTTTTCAGATTGCTTAGAATTATAAAGCACTTTACAAATTCAAAATACAACTCCCATTGACTTCAGTTGCAGCTGTGAGTGCTAAGCAAATCAGAATCTAGGGTCTGAAGTTTGACATCTAAAAAATAGGGAACACACAAATAGTGACCATGTGTGAAAAGTCTAAGTGACTTGCCCACTTTAAGTGACCTGAAGAAGAGCCCTGGGTAAGCTTGAAAGCTTCTCTCTTTCACCAACAGAAGTTGGTACAATAAAATATTTTACCTTACCCACCTTGTCTCTCCAGTGTCATATAGGAATAGAGCTGAGCAAATAATTGATTTTTCAGTACAGTGGCCAAGCCAAAAAATTAAAAATTAAATTAATTTGAAACTCAAAATGAATTTTCCAAATTTTTCTCACCATAACAAAGAAATCCCCAAAATTCAGGTCAGTCAAACAAAACATTTTGAACGGTATTTCAAACCAACATTTTCAAATGGGAATGTTGATTTGAAATTATATTTTTGAAATGAAATGTCAGTTTGACATTTTTGTTTCTAAAATGTCATTTCAAAATGAAATGTTGAAACAGTTCATTTAAAAAATATCAAAGTGTGCTGTTTCAACATTTCTGATTTTTTTTCAGCTTTTTGGGGGGTGGGGGTTGGAGATGGGCTGAAAGTATGCACCAAATTCAGTCCAAATTTGCCCAACATCTGTTACAGAGGCAGGAATAGACTCCAGTTCTCCAAGGCAGCATTCAGCTATGTTGGACCATGAAATGATCTTTCTCTTCCTGAAACAATCCACTGCCTCATTCACTACATATCTTTCAACTTCTGCAACCAGAGAGGCAGTGGTCCCACAGACAACAGCTTCATTCACTACACAAGATAGGGAAAAGTAGATAGAGAAAGTGAAGTGCAAAGAAGAAGGGGTGAAAGAGGGGAAAAAGAGAAAAGGACAAAGGGAAAGAACAGAAGAGAAATGGGGAGGGAAGTGAGACAAAAGGGAAAGAAAAAGAGAAAGGAAGGAGAAAGCCATATGTATTTTTATGTTTTATTTAATGTTATTATAAAGGCAGTACAGTAATTAACACATGCCAGTGAAGTACCACATCCAAACACTGAAATTAACAGATTAAACAAATTCTTTTAGAACTCTCTTTGTAGCTGATAGCCTTCCCACCGAGTGCCTGAGAACATCCTGTGGGAAGGTTGGTTGGGGGGGAGGATAGCTCAGTTGTTTGAGTGTTGGCCTGCTAAACCCAGGGTTGTGAGTTCAATCCTTGAGGGGGCTGTTTGGGATCTGGGGCAAAAATTGGGGATTAGTCCTGCTTTGAGCAGGGGGTTGGACTAGATGACCTCCTGAGGTCCCTTCTAACCCTGGTATTCTATGATTCTAAGGTAAGGGTTGCATTATTACTGCATATTTATCAAAAATGGTGTTACACATTTTGGTCATTTACACTCTTATTTTGCTTCACTTTGAGGGGCAGACTGTGCATTTCCACCCCTGGCCCATTTTGGGAGTAGTATAGAGATTGTGCATAATCACTTCTCCTGCTCCAAAGTGTGAAGGAAGACTATGTATGCTGCACCAACAATTTAGATGTTACTACTTGCTTCCCTGTGTGGCCTGCCAGTTCTGTGGGACAGTGAGGAGGGTGGGCAGAACTGTGGGTCTGCCACTTTTCCTCCCACTTTGGGTTGATTTGCATCCTCTCTAGCCCTAGGAAGGATAACTCCCTGCACTTCCCTGAGTCCCACATAATCCCTTGCTATTGTGCCTGGCCTGTGTAGGGACAGTATGGAGAGGAAAGGTCCTTGTACCTTTCCCCTTGTACCCTTCCTCTCCCAGACACAATTTGGCTCTGGCTGATTTCAGAGTTTGAGACAACTGGATGGAAAATGCAGTGAACACAGAAGAACATGAATATGAGTGGGAAGGAAGGAATTGTTCCTTTTTGAAATTCTAAGGTTTATATAATATACACCCCTCACCCTCCCAGAAGTAAGAGTTTCTTTTTTGTGAATTGTTCAGAGCACAGTAAGAAAAATGTCTGGAAAATAATGATGAGGGTGTGGAGTGAAAGAGAGCACTTTAGGCCTAAGCAGGCACTTTATTTCTTTTGCAAACATATACAAGACTCAGGTCTGGGTTCATTGTTACAGTTACTGAGCAAAGTAATTCTGAGGCTCAGAATCTGAGCTGCCTTAAAAGAGTTGTAAACTGGTGGGGCTTGTCCTTTGGAATGCTAAATAGCTTTATATTCTTGTTAAAGTGACACCAATCTGTTCTGAGAAATGAATGTTTACTTCTCCCCCCCAGTCTGTATGGGACCTACAACGATTATGCTCATCTACATTTGAGGAGTAACAACATATGCACAGCTCCTGACATTGATATGCTGTGTGTGACATTCAGAATTGTTTGCATTTTTAAATAAAAATATTTTAAAAATAGAATAAAATCTGTGTTCATGTGAGGGGAGGAGGCTTTAATGAATAGTCTAAACCTGAGTGGTAACTCTTCCTATCCAAGAATATGAATAACTGCTACTGACTTCAGTGAGCGTTACTTGTATCCTATAGGCTGTCCATCTTTAGGCTGCTGAAGTACAATAATCTGGTTAAAAAAAAAAGAGGCATAAAATCAGTCTTCCAATCTGGGTACTTATTTGGCCCCCATCACAGTAGGGTATCTGAACACCTCACAATCATTAATGAATGTATCCTTTCAATACTCCTGTGAAGTAGAGACAACTTTTATCCCCCATTTACAGATGAGGAATGGAGAAAAAGCATGCAGCGACCAAGGCCTGGATGGTCGGACCTATTATTCACCTTTTATTCATCAGCTTCATTAGCGGTAAAACTACACTGGAAATTTCATGGATATGGATTGCAGAGATGACATCACAAGGATGTTTAAATAGTACTTGTCACCTCTGCCTTATTAAAAATATTTTAGCATCTTCACAGCAGCTCCCACGAGTAGCCATTTTAGCGATTTGTTTCATGAAAGCCTGTCAAGGTTTCTTCCCCACTCTGATCTCTAGGGTACAGATTTGGGGACCTGCATGAAAGACCCCTCAGCTTATTTTTTATCAGCTTAGGTTAAAACTTCCCCAAGGTACAAACTTTTCCCTTTTGTTCTTGAACCTTTATGCTGCCACCACCAAAGTGTCTCACAAAAATAACAGTGGAAGTGCCCACTTGGAAATGTCTCCCCCCCAAAATATCCCCCCAAGCACTATACCCCCTTTCCTGCGGAAGGCTTGATAAAAATCCTCACCAATTTGCATAGGTGAACACAGACCCAAACCCTTGGATCTTAAGAACAATGAAAAGCAATCAGGTTCTTAAAAGAGAATTTTAATTAAAGAAAAAGTAAAAGCAAAACCTCTGTAAAATCAGGAAGGGAAATACCTTACAGAGTAGTCAGATTCAAAACATAGAGAATCCCTCTAGGCAAAACCTTAAGTTACAAAAAGACACAAAAACAGGAATATACATCCCATTCAGCACAACTTATTTTATCAGCCATTTCAACAAAACAGAATCTAATGCATATCTAACTAGATTGCTAACTAACTCTTTACAGGAGTTCTGACCTGCATTCCTGCTCTGGTCCCGGCAAAAGCATCACACACACAGAGAGGACCCTTTGTCCCCCCCCAGCTTTGAAAGTATCTTGTCTCCTCATTGCTCATTTTGGTCAGGTGCCAGCGAGGTTATCTTAGCTTCTTAACCCTTTACAGGTGAAAGGGTTTTTCCTCTGGCCAGGAGGGATTTAAAGGTGGTTAGACTTCCCTTTATATTTATGACAAAGCCATTCAGCAGTTCATGGAAAAACAGCTTATGTTGGATCGTGTGTAGAGATGGGCCTAAACCAAAACTCCAGATCAAAGTACCCTCAGACTTGGGAGAGTTTGAATCGAGATCTGGATTTGAACATCATGGCTGGCACCTCTGGCGAAATAAAAAGCCAGGATTTTTTCAGCTGTTTAAGGGGAAAACTAAAATATGTATGATATTCAAAATGAAATGCAATTGTTACTAGCGATGAGCATGAACCAGAACGCCTGAATTTTGAGGAAGTTCACAGCTGGATCTAAACTTTCTGTCTTATCTCCATCCCCCCTGTCTACCTTACCTAACTTCAAGTACAGCTGTGTATGAATGCTGAAATTCTTCGAGTAACTGCACATGTCCATTCTACTTGGGGAACACCAGGATTGTTAAGGCCAGATTTTACAAGTTCCCTGCACCAAGCAGCTTCTAGGAAAAGCAGGGTGCTGAAAACTTTTGAAAAATCTGACTGCTTTATGTAGGCTCCTAGATAAATCTGTGTGTTAGTGGCTCCTCTTCTGTTTTCTAGTTGCATGTAGCATATTGCATTAATTTTAGGGCTGTCAAGCAATTAAAAAAATGAATTGCAATTAATCACACAATTAAAAAAATGAATCACGATTAGCTGTTAAACAATAGAATACCATTTATTTAAATACTTTTGGGTGTTTTCTACATTTTCAAATATATTGATTTCAATTACATTACAGAATACAAAGTGTACAGTGCTCACTTTATATTTATTTTTTATTAAATATTTGCACTGTAAAGAAAAAAAGAAATAGTATTTTTCAATTCACCTAATGCAAGTACTATAGTTCAATTTGTTTATCATGAAAGTTGAACTTACAAATGTAAAATGATGTACAAAAAAACCCTGCATTCAAAAATAAAACAAGGTCAAACTTTGGAGCCTACAAGTCCACTGCTTACATGCTGATGACAAGTTCTGCTCGATAATGGTCCAAAGCAGAGAGGACTGACACATGTTCATTTTCATCATCTGAGTCAGATACCACCAGCAGAAGGTTGAGTTTCTTTATTGGTGGTTTGGGTTCTGTAGTTTCTGCATCAGAGTGCTGCTCTTTTAAGACTTCTGAAAGCATGCTCCACACCTCATCCTTCTCAGATTTTGGATGGCACTTCAGGTTCCTAAACCTTGGGTTGAGTGCTGTAGCTATTTTTAGAAATCTCACAATCTCACATTCTTAGCATTTTGTCAAATCTGCTGTGCAAGTATTCTTAAAATGAACGTGTGCTGGGTCATCATCTGATACTGCTATAACATATGGCAGAATATGGGTAAAACAGAACAGGAGACGTACAATTCTCCCCAAGGAGTTCAGTCACAAATTTAATTAATGCATTTTTTTTTTAATGGGCATCATCAGCATGGAAGCATGTCCTCTGAAATGGTGGCCAAAGCATGAAGGGGCATATGAATATTTAGCATATCTGGCACATTAATACCTTGTAACGCCGATTACAAAAGTGCCATGCAAATGCCTGTTCTCACTTTCAGGTGACATTATAGATAAGAAGCAGGCAGCAGTATCTCCTGTAAATGTAGACAAACTTGTTTGTCTTAGCAATTGGCTGAACAAGAAGTAGGACTGAGTGGACTTGTAGGCTCTAAAGTTTTACATTGTTTTGTTTTTGAGTGCGATTATATAATAAAAAAAATCTACATTGGTAAGTTACACTTTCACGATAAAGAGATTGCACTACAGTACTTGTGTGAGGTGAATTGAAAAAACACTATTTATTTTGTGTATCATTTTTAGAGTGGAAATATTTGTAATAAAAATAATAATGTAAAGTGAGCACTGTACACTTTGAATTCTGTGTTACAATAGAAATCAACATATTTGAAAATGTAGAAAAACATCCAAAATATTTAATAAATGTCAATTGGTATTCTATTGTTTAACAATGCGATTAATCGCAATTAATTTTTTAAATCACGATTAATTATTTTAATTTAATCGCATGAGTTAACTGCAATTAATCAACAGCCCTAATTAATTTATGGTGCTGCCATGTTAAATCTGTTGACGGAGTATTTAATATATATTTTGGGAACTAATGTCAGCTGTAGTGGATATATGTGTATGCATTTTGGTTTTGAATCTAGCAAATCTGAAGAAGGAGCAAAAGCAGAATGGCACAAAAAGAGGGAGAAAAAACTCAATAGGAATATTTTTATTCGTTAGGGTGTAATAAAAAGATAATTTGCAAATAAGTAGTTTTTCGCATTACTCTCCAGCCTGTAGTATTTTACAGGAAACATCTATTTATTTTCTTATGACAGAGCAGATTGCAACAATGATGACAGGTTACAGATTAAGTAACACTAACAATATTTTCTTACTGTTTACAGACAATTCAAAATACGTTGGAATCTTTGAGGCCCCATTTAGAATGTTGCTTGGCAAATACCATTGTTGGAAGCCTCTTTATTTCATTATTACATGGCATTCCAGATGCCTAATGGCATTTTAGGGTGGGAGATACGCTCTATTCTAATGACATGCACACAAGGATCCATCATCTTTATTTGATTATAACAAAGAAGTATTAGAAAAAACAGAATTCTTTGCTGTGGATTGAATGCCAAAGCTTGTCATTGCACAGTCATCCCAGTTTTGTGCCTACATTTAAAAAAGTATAAAACGTGCTACTCAGAGATCAATTAATTCAGTCCCATGTTTACCTTCTCACTGTAGGTGTTGGGTATATTTGTTAGTATATTTGGATTGGCCTGTATAGATTCACATCTTGTTTATCAACCCAATAGTGTACTGCGTTCACTTAGAGAAGTTACTCTGAGAACAAAACATTATGCTTCAAAAGACTTTTTAGCCCAGTCCTGTTAATAATTATAATTTAGATTATTTTCATGGGAATTCCCAATTGAAGTCCACATGTCTATAAAAGAAACCGTGATCAAATCTGAAAAATGAAAGTCTTAACTGGCTACAGGAAAAGAAATTTAGGGGATGAAAAAAGTTGTATACTCCCTGACCCAGCAAGAGCAGTGAAGGGGTTCGCAAAAAGAAAAGGAGTACTTGTGGCACCGTAGAGAGCTACAGCTGTAGCTCACGAAAGCTCATGCTCAAATAAATTGGTTAGTCTCTAAGGTGCCACAAGTCCTCCTTTTCTTTTTGCGAATACAGACTAACACGGCTGTTACTCAGAAACCTGTCATTAGTGAAGAGATTGGTTCTAATAGATTTGGAAGTGGAGAAACTCGGAGACCATCTCCTTAACAGCCGGGGAGGGAATACATGGAGGCCTTGATACCTTCATCTCTCCACAAGAGTATGCTTGGGGTAGGCTCTAAGTTTTTTCCTTGCCATCAGGAGAGTAGACTTCATGGGGAAAGAAAGCTCTGAGAGAAAGATGTGGAGGATGGGGGAGCAAGTTGTGCCTGCCTCCCCTTGCCAGTCAGAGTAAGTAGTGGGAGGAATGGTTTGGTGACCCATTTCTTTCTATTAGTTCTAGGCCCAGTGGCCCACTCCCCCATCTGGTTTTACAGAATAAAAAAATGATGGCCTGCTATTCCTGCACATACCAGCTCACTTGAAGAACTGTTGAAAAAACCCAGATTAATGAATTGAAGAGAAATATTGTTAGTTATGCAAAGAAACATTTATTTACTTTTAAAACTTCTTTGGAGCTGTTGGACTGTTGGCCAGTAATTTAGGAGGTGCTTTACTCTAAAGATAAAATTGATGAATGTGTTTGGAAAAAAATGTATGCTGTGTCAAATTGCTATGCTAATTGAAGTAAATCAGAGCAGGTATGCATTTGGAACCAGGGAATTAATTAGGTAAATTTTTATATAGTCATTCTGAGTCTGTCACAGAGATGGTACTTGTCACAAGAACAGAATATTGCCACTAGCCTAGAGCCTCCAGGGAGCATGGTCACACATTCTCAAGCTGCCTCTAGTCCCTCCTCATAATCAATATTTAGTATATTTACAAATGAAATAATAACAGTGAGCCTAAAACTAAGGGTTGTGTTTAATAATGCATTTTAATAGCATATGAATGAGTTGAGGATTAATCAAAACTTTTAAAATTGGGACTAAATTGATTTAGTGATTTGCATTTGCCTCAGTGCTATATGCTTGTTGACAATAACTTACAGAAAAATTACCTTGCAATTTCCTCTTAATTCCCCATGTTATGCTGCAGGGTGACACTGAAGACAGTAAAATATGAGTAACAGATGTGATGTTTACTAATGGAGCATCACATCCCATATATTTTCTCATACTGTTATTTATTTGTTTGTTTGCTTGTTGTAAATGAAGCCTATGTCCTGTAAAAAAAGAAAATCCGCTTCTTTCTGTGAAAATTTTCTCATATTTTTTTTCCAGGAGGCTCTACAGATCTTTTCTGCCTCATGAATTAGTGACTGAAGAGTAGCCCTGTGTAGTGCAATATATATACCATAATGTATTATTGCTATTATTGTAACATTGTTATATGACAATCTGGCCATTAGCATTTTAGATGTGCCATGCTGTCTGCATTATGAGCCTTATCCAACGCTCACTGAAGTTAATGGATGTCTTTGCATTGACTTCAACGGGCTTTGGATCAAATCTTTTATGGCCAGATTGTGCCATTATGGCACCGGCCTCTGTTGTGGCAGAGTAAAGCTGCCCCCAACCGAGGGGGAGGAGCTTCAGGAGGGACTCTGCTTCCAGAAGTCCAAACCCTCTAGAGTTCCCAGTCATGCAAGTGTGTGCATGTTTCATCAGCCCTTAGGATGTGGTAGTATGCTCCCCTCTCTTGACCACGTACACTTGTGATCCTGCCTCCTTGCCACTGTTCCTCATACCCTTTGCATCTGTTTTATGCCCCAGAGTGGCACGGCACTTCGAGAGAGTAGATCCTGTGTTCCACCAAGTACAGACACTGAGATTGTGCCTGGCATTTGTGTGCAGGGTTTAAGTAGGGAAAGTATTGTGCACATTCCCGCAACCACTTCCCTTGCCCCTATGTGAGGGCCAGGCACAACTCAGCCCCTAGGGTAGGCTACCTGCCAGCTAATTGGTCAAATTATTATTCTTTTTAAGGGGGTATTGTATTCTTAAAATGTCTAATGAAACTTTCTTGCTCATGAAAGAAGGTGAAGGCACTTGAGACTCACAGTAGAGGTACAGCAAAAATAGGAGGCGTGTGTGTGTCCCCCCACAGTGCTCTGCCAGGGCTTCAAGCCTGGACTGCAGGAATCACTTTTTGAGACAGGAAGTTAGTTATGCTGTCATGCTGCTTCAGTTCTTGGCCACTGTGGTATAATAAGGGTGCCAACTAATGCCAGTCGGTATGATGATTTCTGTGATCTAATACCTCTCCTACAAGAACTGCAGTGAGCCCACCAGTGTATTTCACATAGGCCACCTGTTGTCATGGCTTTTAGTCACTACCACCCGAGGCCAGTGATGAGGAAAAGTTCTGTGCACAGTTAGCAGTTGCCTGTGCCATTGGTAAATTAAATTATTGTTAAGAATAAACACACATTCTTTATTCAGCACTAAGTGCATGCCAAGTTTGAGGTTTCAAAATAAAAACCTTTTCAAGTTAGTTGAAAGAAGGGAGGGGAAAAAGTCTGAAAATATTCTTAACTGAAAACTTCTTTTATTCTTCTCAGATTCTCGTTTTCCAGAAAATTTATTTGATCCATTTATTTGATCAGACAAAGCATAAGAAACATCAACCCCAAAGTAATGTTTATCTAAAAGCCTAAAAGGAAGTGAAAACGGAGGTCTACTAGAAATAGAAGTGTCATCTGAATCTTATCTTTAACGTTGCTGCCATGATGTGATAATACCCTTTAAAGCACTTCACTTGTGCTCATGTAATAATCTCTTTTGTCACTCATAATCCCATCTATAACTCTACCTTGAGTTATTCCATCTGCAAGAAGTTAATTCACTCAGTTCTGTCACAAACTGAAAAAATAGTCCCTTTCCTTCCCATATGTGAGCACATGACCAGGGCTGGATTTCCAGTTAGGCACAATTAGGCACAGCCTAGGGGCGCTGGCGTTCTAGGGGTGCCTAAAAGTTAAAAGTGGGTTGAAAGTTTCATTTTTTTATGGAAAATATGAAGGTCAGCTGTAGCGGGGGCGAGGAGGGGGCACTGAACATGCTGTGCCGAGGGGTGCATAAGGTATAAATCTATCCCTGCACATGACACAAGAATCCACACAATTTTGATAGATTTTGATCAACACACTAATTTTGATGGCTTCCCTTTGTTTCAATAGCATTCTGTTGTGGGGCTCTTGGGTCTTCTATCTTTACAATGAAGCACTGTGGATTACAGGATTTCTGTTTTGGAGTCACTCTATTTTATTCCTATCAATTTTTGAATACACCTCCAGTTTTCTGATTTATTTCCTTCCAAACTTAACTTTTCTACTTAATTTGTCAAAATACATCAATTTTCTGGCAAAATCTTAAGGTTTCTTTATGACATCATATAATACACATTACATGAAATGAAGCTGCAATAGATACATTGTAACATGTAGAAGAATAATGGCACTATACAAAATGATATCTAGACAACCATCCTCCAAAATGTCTACACTACTACTCTTCACATGGTAAATAACCACATGCTATTTGTACATCCCAATATTCTCCAAGAAAATACACTCAAAACAGTGCTTCCTGAGATGGATAGGATGTGGGCATATCAGTCACCACTCACAAACATCATCTGTCTCTCCACAGATCTAAACATTCTAGTCACACACACACAAACATTTACAGGAGACTTATGGCATACACTTTGATAAAAAGACAACCTATTATGATACAATTGGATGCAACAGCAGATTATGGTTTGGGGAAGAAAAGCCTACATTTGTGATGTGGATGATTACAATACAAAGTATGAAACATGAAATATATCACTGCTCGTATCTGACATACTCAAAGTCAGTTTGAAGGTTATTGGCCTCTAGTTAAATATTCTTTTAACAGTATGTAAAAAATAAGTATCATTATCAACATCCATGAGTTAAACTGAACAACACTGCTCCAAACAGGATGCTGACAGTTATCAACACATCTAGTAGCAACAAACATAATTTCAGGAAGAATTGTTTATATACCTGTGTATTCAGTGTAGTTGTAGCTGTAGCCATGTCAATCCCAGGATATTAGAGAGATAAAATGGGTGAGGTAATATCTTTTACTGGACCAACTTCTGTTGTTGAGAAAGACAAGCATATCTCTCACCAACAGAAGTTGGTCCAATAAAAGATGTTACTTCACCCACCTTTTTTCTCTGTATGCCTGTGGGACAAAGCTATAATGTTACTACTTACATTTTATAATTATGCTATATTAAAATAATACTTTCCTACCTGGATATAACTATATTGCACCAATTGCTTGTGTACCAAACTGTATGTAGCAATGCTTTCCTAAAAGGCAATGCAGGCTAGTGGATAGAGCACTGGACTGGCCCTTAGGAGAACTGGATTCTATTCCTAGCTCTGTTGCTGGTCTTCTGGGTGACTCTGGATAAGTCATTTCCCTAGTTGTGTACCACAGTTCCCCATCTGTAAAACGGGGATAAGGATGATGACCTCCTTTATAAAGGGCTTTGAGATCTATGGATGAAAAGCACTATATAAGAGCTAGGTATTAGTATTAGTAAAAGAAACAATATATCTACCCTCTTATAATATTTACTATGTATATTTATTTCTATTTGCATAGGCTCATTGCCTTGTGTACCTAATTAAATTTACTTGTGTACCCATCTGTAAATATATTTTCAAATGAAAATAAACAGCCAGCTCTACGTACTCCATGACTGACTCTTTGGTGTCATGACATCCCAATGGGCAATGGCCAGGTCCTCTCCAGGATCCCTGTAAGGTAGGGAAGTATTGTTATCCCCATTTTACAGATGGAGAACTAAGGCACAGAGAGGCTAAGTAACTTAACCAAGGTCACATAGAAAGCCCACAGTGGACCCAGGAAACAAACCTGGGTCTCCTACAGCCTCACCACCACACCCACCAGGCTATCTGTCCATGTCAAATAAGCAGCCTTGAACAAATATGCTGTGTATTTGCAGTATAATAGTGTGTGGTAGGGCATGGGTGGTAGGTTGCATTGGCTGGGGGAGGCTATGCCTCCCCAAACAGCCAGGCGTGGCCCCGCCCCTTGCTTACCATGGCTCCTTGCATGCAGCTCCAATTCTCCAGCCCTGTCTGGAGAATTGGAGCCGCATGGGGCTGGGGAGGCTGAGGTGGTAGGGTGATATATTCTACGACAGTGCTTCTCAAACTATCTGATGTGGCAGACCAGCAATTTTTTTTCCAATGTGCCGGGGACCGGTACCATATTTGCCAGGGACCGGTACCATATTTGTGCCATATTATTATCATATTCGCATAGGCACATAGCACATCAGATCAGAAAAACTAACATTCTTCACTGAATTAATTGGAATGGGAGTTTGGCGTACTCACGGAGATGTTCCCATTTAAATACATTGAAGACTGACTGAAAGGCTGTGCGTCTGTGTGGATAGTATAAAATGACTATTATTCCTTTACGATCCAAGAAAATAATATTTGAACATTCTTAGTAATATTAATTTATATCGGAAACAATATAATGAATATAATAAAAGTTGTCAGGCATTTTTTAGGGGGCTTATCTGCTCCCACCCGACAACTTGCTGCAGTATTTTTTTCCTCCACCAGTTCCGCTGATCAGTGCAGATACTGTCAAATTTCATGGAGCAACAACACCAACAATAATAATTAATCCTCCTCTCCCTAAAGCTGTGCTAAACTGTCTTCCAGCATCAAGGGGCTACTTTTTTTTTTTTTTTTTGGAGTGGGGTGGAAGGGTGAGGAAAAGAGAGGGGGTGGCAGCCAAGCCCAAGAAATTGCCAGAGATTCATGAGTCTTCTCCTTATTAGTGTGTCCGTGGGCTTTGTCTGCTCAAGGCTGGGTGGGGGGCAGTGTGAATGGATGGCACAATGTGCAGGAAACACACACATACATTACACACACTGCAGCTCGGGCAGCACCTCTCCCTCCCCATGGCATAAGGGTGTGGGGGGGTGACCCGGCCAATGGCAGTGGCCATGGCAGAGTCACTGGTAGCTGCTGCTGTGGTGGCCTGGGTCGAGCCAGCATGAGCCGGGGCAGCACGCGGGGAGTGGAGGGGAGCCGGTGTGAGCAAAACACGCTGCCTCGGGTCCCAGGTGCCGCGGACCATCAGCCGATGGCTCGCCGACTGGCCCACTGGACCACCACTTTGAGTAGCACTGCTCTAAGATTCTACTTAGAGATGTAGAGCTTCTCTTTTGAGTGCTCAAGATGTCAGGTGCTTGAACTCTGCATAAAGATAACTGTTGAGTCATATGCAGATAACTGCATTGGAATAACTGCTGAGTCATAGTGGCAGGTGCAGATTGGTAACTTGAACATGTTTTAGGAGGGTTTGGAATGTCTCTCTTGGGAAGAGGAATTCTCACAGAGAAAACCTAGGAATAGTCAAACAAAGGGAGAAATTTTAGGCTAAGTTTTGTGTTGTGTTTTTGTTATTTCAGTACCCCTAAAGCAAAATCTAAGGAAGATTTGGACGGTATACAGTATATGTATATACTCTCTTCAAAGCAAGGTGCAAGCTTTTCATAATTGTTGAAATAGTTTTCAAGGAACTCCAGCAGGTAGCTACATAGATTTGATTATCAGAAGCTTTTCCCTCTTGCACTATGCCGCTGTGAAATTGTGGAGAACCTGGGCAATACATTAAGAAGCAAGTAGAGGACAAGATGACACAGAATTTTTTTATGGGACATCACACCTCTCACGACTAGGCCACTGGTTCACAGCTCAATTGATAATGAGTGTTGCATCCCACGTTGGTTGTGGCTGAAAGTGCCACTCGTGGCTGCTTAGTGGCCTAAGTGAAATGAGCTGGTGGGCAGTACCTGGTGGTCAATAGTAATACACAATTGATACCAATTGGCATCTTTGCTAAAAGTCTCAACAGAGAGGCAACAGGCTGAATGAGTACTGAAGGCCAAATTCAAATATGGTGTGTGAAATCTTTGGACACCATGTAATGTTTTTGTATGCTTGTGCACCGTAGGCTAGAACCTGTAGGCAGCAGTTACAATGAAAAATGTTATATTTAGAGAGATTCAGACATAATAGACTTTATTGGTGATATTTTCAGCATTTAAATATAGTCCAGCACAGATGACAAACATTTCTTCGAGATCTAACTGCTTGTACATTCATATAAAAATAATTTGCTGCAAAAAACATTTGCTGCAAATTGCCTCAATTTTACACAATAATATTAGTGTACACTGGAGTTAGACCATTGTCAGTGTGTTACACATGCATACAACAGGACTGGCTTTGGCCAGAATAGTGAAAAACTGTCTCACTCCTAGAAATGATCTCTCCAATTTTGGGTTAAGCACCTGGAAACGATAATGTGGAGAAGCTTGCACTGCTGTTACCTATACTTTGCTTGAGCTGTTGATTAAATAGAATTTCCTGGACTTAAAAATTAGAAAAAAAAAAGGAACTAGAAGTGAGACAAAACCAATGAGGAGTCCAGTGGCACCTTAAAGACTAACAGATTTATTTGGGCATAAGCTTGTCAATACCAAGAGAGGGAAAATTGCTTTTGTAGTGAGCCAACCACTCCCAGTCCCTATTCAAGCCCAAATTGATGATGTTAAGTTTACAAATGAATTGTAGCTCTGCAGTTTCTCTTTGAAGTCTCTTTTTGAAGTTTTTTTTGTCAAAGAATGGCTACTTTTAAATCTGTTATTGAGTGTCCAGGGAGATTGAAGTGTTCTCCTACTGGCTTCTGTATGTTAGCATTCCTGATGTCTGATTTGTGTCCATTTATCCTTTTATGTAGAGACTGTCTGGTTTGGCCAATGCACATGGCAGAAGGGCATTGCTGGCACATGATGGCATATATTACATTAGTAGATGTGCAGGTGAATGAGCCTCTGATGGTCTGGCTGGTGCGGTTGGGTCCTCTGATTGTGTCACTAGAGTAGATATGGAGACAGAGAAGGCAACGGGGTTTCCTACAGGGATTGGTTCCTGGGTTAGTGTTTCTGTGGTCTGGTGTGTAGTTGCTGGTGAGTATTTGGTTCAGGTTGGGGGGCTAGCGTCTGTAAGTGAGGATTGGCCTGCCTCCCAAGGCCTGTGAGAGTGGGGGATCGTTTTTCAGGATAGGCTGTAGATTGTTGATGATCCTCTGGAGAGGTTTTAGCTGGGGGCTGTATGTGACGGCCAGTGGTGTTCTGTTATTTTCCTTGTTGGGCCTATCCTGTAGCAGGTGACTTCTGGGTACCTGTCTCGCTCTGTCAATTTGTTTCCTCGCTTCCCCAGTGGGTATTGTAGTTTTAAGAATGCTTGATAGAGATCTTGAAGGTTTTTGTCTCTGTCTGAGGGATTGGAGCAAATGCGTTTGTGGACAATGGATTGTGTGATGTGTCCTGGATGGAAGCTGGAGGCATGTAAGTAAGTATAGCAGTCACTAGGTTTCCTGTGGTATTTATGTGACCATCACTTATTTGCACTGTAGTGTCCAGAAAGGGGATCTCTTGTGTGGACTGGTCCAGGCTGAGGTTGATGGTGGGGTGGAAATTGTTGAAATCCAGGTGGAATTCTTCAAGGGCCTCCTTCCTGTGGGTCCATATGATGAAGATGTCATCAATGTAGTGTAAGTAGAGGAGGGGCACTAGGGGACGAGAGCTGAGGAAGCATTGTTCTAAGTCAGCCATAAAAATGTTGGCATACTGTGGGGCCATGCAGGTACCCATAGCAGTGCTGCTGACTTGAAGGTATACGTTTTCCCCAAATCTGAAATGGTTGTGGGTGAGGACAAAGTCACAAAACTAAGCCACCAGGTGTACCGTGGCCTCATCAGGGATACTGTTCCTGACAGCTTGTAGTCCATCCCCATGGAAAATTGGTGTAAAGAACTTCTACATCCATGGTGGCCAGGATGGTGTCAGGAGATCACCAATGCATTGTAGTTTCCTCAGGAAGTCAATGGTGTCTCGAAGATAGCTAGGAGTGCTGGTAGCGTAGGGTCTGAGGAGAGAGTCCAAATAGCCAGATAATCCTGCTGTAAGAGTGCCAATGCCTGAGATGATGGGGCATCCAGTATTTCTAGGCTTATGGATCTTGGGTAGCAGATAGAATACCCCTGGTCAGGGCTCTAGGGGTGTGTTTGTGTAGATTTGTTCCCGTACTGTAGCAGGGAGTTCCTTGAGCAGATGATGTAGTTTCTTTTGGTACTCCTCAGTGGGATCAGAGGATAGTGGCCTGTAGAATGTGGTGTTGGAGAGTTGTCTGGCAGCCTCTTGTTCATAATCTGACCTGTTCATGATGACTACAGCACCTCCTTTGTCAGTCCCTTTGATTATAATGTCAGAGTTGTTTCTGAGGCTGTGGATGGTGTTGTGTTCTGTACAGCTGAGGTTATGGTGCAAGTGATACTGTTTGTTCACATTTTGAGCCTGTGCACATCTGCGGAAGCACTCTATGTAGAAGTCCAGCCTGTCCTTTTGACCGTCAGGAGGAGTCCACTCAGAATTCTTCTTTTTGTAGTGTTCGTAGGAGGATTCCTGTGCGTCAGTGCTCTGTTTAGTGGTGTGTTGAAAATATTCCTTGAGTTGAAGAAAGTGAAAGTAGGTTTCCAGATCACCGCAGAACTGTATCATCAATTATTGGGAGTGGACCACATCCATCCTGACTAAATTGGCCTTCAACATTGGTTCTCCACTTTTAAGGTAACTCCCTTCTCTGCATGTGCCAATATATATTTATGCCTGTTTCTGTAATTTTCACTTCATGCAGCTGAAGAACTGGGCTGTTTTACCCACGAAAGTTTATGCCCAAATAAATCTGTTAGTCTTTAAGGTGCCACCGGACTCCTTGTTGTTTTCGTGGATAAAGACTAACATGGCTACCCCTCTGATTCTTATAAGTGAGGCACAGCTTTAATTTTTCCCACTATCAAAAGTAATTAATGTGCACATAAAAGGGAATTGCTGGCAGGTATTCACTGGGATGTACTTACCAGGCTTATTCCATTTATCACAAAAACCAGAAGCTCCTATAATATATAATTATATTCTCACATAAAAATGAGTGTGATAACCTTGTATTTTAATGACTCTCATGTTTAGTATTAAGGTTTTTTTGTTGTTGAAATATGTACATCTGCACCAAAATAACACAGCATGAAAATAGCTGTTTAAGAAGTTAATTACTCAGAGATAATTTTATAAATGAACTGCTCTTTAATAACATTCTAAGCACTATGATAGGGCTAAGTAAGTGAGTGGTGGTAACACTGTTAAAATGAAGTGTCACCGTGTTTCATCTTTGGAATAATCTTTCAAAGTAAAAGCAATGATGATCGTAGGCTCCTCTAGCTGGTACTTCTTTTGAAGAATCTTAAGATAAGAATAAAAATATGTGAGCAGTAGTTACACTTTGTTTTAAGGTCTGACTGTATTGCAGAAGCAAAATATCATAGAATCATAGAATCGTAGAAGATTAGGTTTGGAAGAGACCTCAGGAGGTCTTTGTCAAGCCGGGCCTTAAAAACCTCTAAGAATGGAGATTCCACCACCTCTTTAGGTAACCCATTCCACTGCTTCACCACCCTCCTTGGTGAAATAGGGTTTCCTAATATCCAACCTAGACCTCCCCCACTGCAACTTGAGACCATTGCTTCTTGTTCTATCATCTGCCACCACTGAGAACAGCCTAGCTCCAACCTCTTTGGAATCGTAGAAACATAGAATCATAGAATATCAGAGTTGGAAGGGAACTCAGGAGGTCATCTAGTCTAACCCCCTGCTCAAAGCAGGACCAATCCCCAACTAAATCATCCCAGCCAGGGCTTTGTCAAGCCTGACCTTAAAAATATCTAAGAAAGGAGATTCCACCACCTCCCTAGGTAACGCATTCCAGTGTTTCTCCACCCTCCTAGTGAAAAAGTTTTTCCTAATATCCAACCTAAATCTCCCCCACTGCAATTTGAGACCGTTACTCCTTGTTCTGTCATCTGCTACCACTGAGAACAGTCTAGACCCATCCTCTTTGGAACCCCCGTTCAGATAGTTGAAAGCAGCTATCAAATCCCCCCTCATTCTTCTCTTCCGCAGACTAAACAATCCCAGTTCCCTCAGCTTCTCCTCATAAGTCATGTGTTCCAGTCCCCTAATCATTTTTGTTGCCCTCTGCTGGACTCTTTCCAATTTTTCCACATCTTTCTTGTAGTGTGGGGCTGAAAACTGGACACAGTACTCCAGATGAGGCCTCACCAATGTCGAATAGAGGAGAGCGATGACGTCCCTCGATCTGCTGGCAATGCCTCTACGTATACATCCCAAAATGCCATTGGCCTTCTTGGCAACAAGGGCACACTGCTGACTCATATCCAGCTTCTCTTCCACTGTAACCCCTAGGTCCTTTTCTGCAGAACTGCTGCCGAGCCATTTGGTCCCTAGTCTGTAGCCGTGCATGGGATTCTTCCATCCTAAGTGCAGGACTCTGCACTTGTCCTTGTTGAACCTCATCAAATTTCTTTTGGCCCAATCCTCTAATTTGTCTAGGTCCCTCTGTATTGTATTCCTACCCTCCAGCTTATCTACCTCTCCTCCCAGTTTAGTGTCATCTGAAAACTTGCTGAGGATGGAAACCACACCATCCCCCAGATCATTTATGAAGATACTGAACAAAACTGTCCTGAGGACCGACCCTTGGGGCACTCCACTTGATACCGGCTGCCAACTAGACATGGAGCCATTGATCACTATCCGTTGAGCCCGACAATCTAGCCAACTTTCTATCCACTTTATAGTCCATTCATCCAGCCCATACTTCTTTAACTTGCTGGCAAGAATACTGTGGGAGACCATGTCAAAAGCTTTGCTAAAGTCAAGGAACAGACCGTGTCAAAAGCTTTGCTAAAGTCAAGGAACAAGGAATCCCCCTTCAGGTAATTGAAGGCTGCTATCAAATCTCCCCCTCACTCTTCTGCAGACTAAAGAAGCCCAGTTCCCTCATTCTCTCCTCGTAAGTCATGTGCCCCAGCCCCCTGATCATTTTCATTGCCCTCCGCTAGACTCTCTCCAAGTTGTCCGCCTCCTTTCTGTAGTGGAGATCCCAAAACTGCATGCAGTACTCCAGGTGTGGCCTCACCAGTGCCAAATAGAGGGCAATAATCACTTCCCTCGATCTGCAGTCCAATATGCCGTTAGTCTTCTTGGCAACAAGGGCACATTGCTGACTCATATCCAGCTTCTTGTCCACTGTAATCCGCAAGTCCTTTTCTGCAGAAATGCTGCTTAGCCAGTCGGTCCCCAGCCTGTAGCGGTACATGGAATTCTTCCTTCCTAAGTGCGCAACTCTGCTCTTGTCCTTTTGAACCTCATCAGATTTCTTTTGGCCCAATCCTTCAATTTCTCTAGGTCACTCTAGACACTATCCTTCCCCTCCAGCGTATCTACCTCTCCCCGCAGCTTAGTGTCATCTGCGAACTTGCTGAGGGTGCAATTAATCCCATCATCCAGATCATTAATGAAGATGTTGAACAAAACCGGCCCCAGGACTGATCCCTGGGGCACTCCGCTTGATACCGGGTGCCAGCTAGACATCGAGCCATTGATCACCACCCATTGAGCCCAATGATCTAGCCAGGTTTCTATCCATCTTTATAGTCCATTCATCCAATCCATACTTTTTTAACTTGCTGGCAAGAATACTATGGGAGACTACATCAAAAGCTTTGTTAAAGTCAAGATCTATCACGTCCACCACTTTCCCCATTTCCACAGAGCCAATTATCTTATCATAGAAGGCAATCAGGTTGGTCAGGCATGACTTGCCCTTGGTGAATCCATGTTGACTGTTCCTGATCACCTTTCTCTCCTCCAAGTGCTTCAAAATGGTTTCCTGGAGGACCTGCTCCATGTCCCTCCAGCAGATCCACTGCCAAGAAAGTCCAATTCCAGCCAATTCCAGGGGGGGACAGGACTTCCACTAGCTCCCCCCCTTTTCATCCAGGTCCCTTCCTTACCACTCATAGGAAGGGTTAAGGTAGACTATAATGATGGGGGGTTGGCTCCCCGCTGTACCAAGCAGAGGAGTCACCAACTGCCCCCAGCTCGCTCAGTTACCAACCACATCTCCTTAATTCCTTTTCCAAGCCATTTATCCAATCTTTTGTGCCTTAATTTATGGAGTACCTGCATTGAACATCCGCCACAAGGAGGCACCAGCCATTAGCTGCCTCCTCCGCACACCCAGCCTGGTTCCCAGACATCTTCCAAGGCCTTTTTTATATATCAGCCAAAAATATGGTGGCACCTGAGTCTGACAGGTGCATCCCATGCTTTCGAAATAACTTCGGTGCCCCATAGAATATCCCAGGATGTGAGATTACTGTCCCCCACCCCCAAGGGCAACAAGAATTCGGCCACTTCCCTGTTCACAAACTTCCTGGTTTTGTTCACCTTGGCAGACCCTGCCAGACCCTGCGCTGAAGCATATCTGACCAGACAATGTTAACACCTGGAAAAATTGCCAGGATCTGCTTCAGGTTCCTCCTAGGTTGAAGCATTAACTCCCTTTAAGTGTTCCCAGATCATTTTCTCCCAGGTGTATCACCAATATATCTGGTGGCCACTGATGTGCCCGCACAGCATACAACAGTGGTATCAGTTGATCCCATAACATGCCCCTCCGTGTGTGCCAACTGAGTAATGCTTCACCACCAAATGTCAGCTGGAAGCCCTCAGGCAATCTGGATGCAGGCCTGTGCACCCAAAACACAATACTGTGCCCATAGATCCACACCCTCATGTGCATAGCCGGCTGTCCCGTATCTGAAATGAGAACACAACCGATTAATGTTGATTTTCCACCTGCAGTCTTGCATACATTTGGTATGCATTAGACTGCCAGCACCTGATTGCCTGAACAGTCTCTGCTTCCATACCTATCTACGCTGCTGCCATAGCTGCCCCTATTCTGAATGAATGGGAACCAAATTCATGGGCTGGCAGCCCCAACTGCATTATCCCCCCTCTCACCATGGTAATCAATTGATGTGCCGTGAGGGGACTCCTGTCTCTATGTACAAAAAGAGGGACTTCCCCCTTCCACCGTATTACCATGTAGGCCCTCAATGCCCAAACGGGGCAGACCCCAATCTCGCTACCCTCCCATAGGGTAACAAATGCACCCTGGCCGACTTGATCAGTCTTTGACCTTCGCAAGTGTAATATCACTGCATGCTTGTGCCAGTTTATGTCACGAAATTCCAAAGCCTTTCCCATAGAATCCCTCATGGACCCAGGCACTAGCTTACTGATCCTGAAAGCACCAAAAAATTCTTTCAGGAATGCTGTCCTGAATAGGGACACCTCCTGTGCACTATGAAATATGACACCGAGTATGTGAAGGAGGTCTCTGAGCGTGGAAACCCTGATGGGATGACGGGAATCTTCCCTGGGTCCACCGCTATGTGACCATCTCACCAAAAACTTTCGAACTAAGAAACCCCCTCAGGGATCTGGGTAGCCTTTCAGCCTACTGACAAATGTAATGGCTGAAAGGCGATTCGAGATTGTGGAGCACGCCAGTTGATGGGTTGCCAATGACACCATGTACCGCAGCACCTGTTCCTCTGTAATGAGCCACATTGCCAACTGGCCTTCCTGCTCCATGAACAGTATTTGTCTGGGTTCGTGGATGGCGATCCCTGCCCTGTGCCTCTACATTGCTCCTGAAATCACCTGAGTGGGATGTTCTGGATCTGTGTGACCTGTTCCACTTTGTACAGCCTGTAGTGCTGTGGAAACAACCTTATACGCAATCCGTTTAATTAATCGTATCAGCTCCATGCTAACTGGCCCCCCATCAGACGCTGCTAGCTCAGTTGGGTGAGCAAGAGCTGCAACCGGAGCCCCCACTTCCCCAAGCCCGATAGGCCGTCTGTGACAATCCAGTGCACTCGGGTGAGCAAATGCTGCACCTGGTGCCCCCACTTCCCCAAGCCTGATAGACTGACTTTAATACTCCGATGCACTACCCCTGGGTCCCCCAGCCACTTGCCCTTCCTGTACGGACTCTGCCCCTGGCTTGCCCTGGAGCCCACCAACTGCACTGGGTCTGCCCAGTGTGTGATTTGATTATTTTCTGGGTTCCTGTGGTAATGAAACTAACGGGGGGGCGGGGGGAATGCAAATTCCCCCCATCCCATTGTGTTCTGGCTACAGCAGAAAAAAACTGCACCATGATTCCTTAAACATCCTTGTACACTGCAACTGCTATGGGAGGGGCCCGCTCCCCCCTTCCTTTTCCTTCTTGTACCTATACCCCATCTAATCAACTCTACCTCGCTTTGTGAATCTGTTCTCCTGATGCTACCCTGTTCCACTGGTGCCAGAGGAAAAGGAGAATTAAGCCTTCCCTTTTGTGCACCCCTTCCTTTCCCCTTTTTGTGTCCCTCTGGAGCCATGCTGAGACTGCTTACCAGCTACTGCCCCTTCTCTTTCCTTCACTGAAACAGGGAATGGCATGTAGCCCCCTATCCACTTCCTATGCCCCAGTCCAGCCCAACCACTGCTGTCCCAGACTGGAAAGTCTGTGGGTTTTTGTTTTTTTTTCCCTTTTTTTCCTCTCTCTCTCTCTTTCTTCTCTTTTTTAAAGATGGGCACTATATTTGTCTTTTTCCAATTGTCCAGGACCTCCTCCGATTGCCACAGGTTTTCAGAGACAATGGCCAATGGCTCTGCAATCACATCAGCCAATTCCCTCAGCATCCTCGGATGCATTAGATCTGGACCCATGGACTTGTGCATGTCCAGCTTTTCTAAATAGTCCTTAACCTGTTCTTTCACCACTGAGGGCTGCTCACCTCATCGCCATACTGTGTTGCCCAGGACAGCAGTGTGAGAGCTGCCCTTGTCTGTGAAGACCGAAGCAAAAAAAGCATTGAGTACTTCAGCTTTTTCCACATCATCTGTCACAAGATTGCCTCCCCCATTAATTAAGGGTCCCACACTTTCCCTGACCTTTTTCTTGTTGCTAACATACCCGTAGAAACCCTTCTTGTTACCCTTCACATCCCTTGCTAGCTGCAACTCCAGTTGTGTTTTGGCCTTCCTTATTACACCCCTGCAGCTTGAGCAATATCTTTATACTTCTCCCTACTCATCTGATCAAGTTTCCACTTCTTGTAAGCTTCCTTTTTGTGTTTAAGCTCACCGAAGATTTCACTGTTAACCCAAGCTGGTCGCCTGCCATATTTTCTATTCTTTCTGCACAGCGGGATGGTTTGTTCGTGCGCCCTCAATAAGGCTTCTTTAAGGTACATCCAGCTTTCATAGATTCATAATATTTAAAGCCAGAAGGGATCATTGTGATCATCTAGTCTGACCTCCTGTATAGCACAGGCGATAGAACTTCCCCAAAATAATTCCTAGAGCAAATCTTGCATATATTTTAGAAGAGCATCCAGTCTTGACTGAAAAATTGTCATTGGTGGAGAGTCTACCATGAATCTTGGTAAAGATTCCAATTGTTAATTATCCTCACTGTTAAAAATGTATGCCTTATTTCCAATCTAAATTTTCTAGCTTCCATATCCAGGCATTGGATCATGTTATACCTTTTCTGTGCTAGATTGAAGAGCTGATTATTAAATATTTGCTCCCCTTGGAAGGTACTCAAAGACTGTAATCAAGTCACCCCTTAAGCTTGTCTTTGTTAAGCATAGATTGAACTCCTTGAGCTCTATCACTATAAAGCATGTTTTATAATTATTCTCATAGCTTTTCTCTGAACCCTCTCCAATTTATCAACATCCTTCTTGAATTGTGGACATCAGAACAGGACACAGTATTCCCACAGGGGTCTCACCAGTGCTAAATATAGAGTGTCATCAGCAGCACAGATGCTTCCCTCATAAGCCTCCTACACGGTACTCTGTTGAGGTATGGATGACTCTTGAATGTTTCATGTTTCACTGTCCTTTATAATTGACTGCTTACAGTGCTGTTGGGAAAAATAATGATGAGCAATACAATGCTTCTTCTGTCCGTCTTCCCTAACATTCTAATCCAGGATCCAGCCAAACCCCAACATTTTATGTAAGACTCATAAACTACTTGGGGTGTGGGAGTGGAGGGGAAGACAAGCGGGAAAGAACATGACCACAGTCATTTCCAAGACTGTTTTCTCCTTGATGAAACTGCTCGTAATTTTGTTTCTAAAATTAATCTCTCTTCTTCTGTGCTGTGCAAAATATGCACAGAAAGTACGGCAAGAGACCATCCTGGCTTAACGAGGAGATCTTCAGTTATCTGAAACTCATAAAAGAACTCTACAAAAAGTGGAAACTAGGACAAATTATGAAGGATGAATATAAACAAATAACACAAGTATGTAGAGACAAAATTAGAAAGGCCAAGGCACAAAACAAGATTAAACTAGATAGAGACATAAAGGGTAACAAGAAAACATTCTACAACTACATTAGAAGCAAGAAGAAGATCAAGGACAGGGTAAGCCTGTTACTCAATGGGGGGCTAGGGGCGGGAACAATAACATAAAATGTGGAAGTGGCAGAAGTGCTAAATGACATTTTTGTTCCAGTTTTCACCAAAAAGTTTAGTAGCAATTGGACAGCTAACTTAATGAATGCCAGTGAAAATGAGGTGGAATCAGAGGCTAAAATAGGTAAAGAACAAGTTAAAAATTGCTTAGACAAGTTAGATATGTTCAACTCACCAGGGCCTGATGAAATATATCATAGAATACTCAAGGAGCTGACTGAAGAGATATCTGAGCCATTAGTGATTGTCTGAAAATTCATGGAAGAGAAGAGAGAGTCCAGAGGACTGGAAAAAGGACAAATATAGTGCCAATCTGTAAAAAGAGAAATAAGGACAACCCAGGGCATTACAGAGCAGTCAGCTTAACTTCAACACCCAGAAAGATAATGCAGCAAATAATCAAGCAATCAATTTGCAACATCTAGAAGATAATAAAGTGATAAGTAACAGTCAGCATGAGATTTGTCAAGAACAAAACATGTCAAACCAACCTAATAGCTTTCTTTGACAGGGTAACATGCCTAGTGGATGGGGGGAAGCAGTAGATGTGGTATATCTTGACTTTAGTAAGGCTTTTGATACTTTTCAGAGTAACAGCCGTGTTAGTCTGTATTCGCAAAAAGAAAAGGAGTACTTGTGGCACCTTAGAGACTAACCAATTTATTTGAGCATAAGCTTTCGTGAGCTCATGCTCAAATAAATTGGTTAGTCTCTAAGGTGCCACAAGTACTCCTTTTCTTTTTGCTTTTGATACTGTCTCGCATGACCTTCTCATAAACAAATTAGGGAAATACAATTTAGATCGGGGTGGGCAAACTTTTTGGCCTGAGTTCTGGGTACGATTCTGTTTAATGTCTTCATCAGTGTTTTAAATAATGGCATAGAGAGTACACTAATAAAGTTTGCGACAATACCAAGCTAGGAGGGCTTGCAAGTGCTTTAGAGGGTAGGATTAAAATTCAAATGATCTAGATAAACTGGAGAAATGGTCTGAAGTAAATAGGATGAAATTCAGTAAGGGCAAATGCAAAGTACTCCATTTAGGAAGGAACAATCAGTTCCACACATAAAAAATAGGAAATGACTGTCTAGGAAGTTGTTTTGCAGAAAGGGATCTGGGGGTCATATTACAAGATAAATATGAGTCAAATGTGTAACACTGTTACAAAAAAAGCAAACATCATTCTGGGATGTATTAGCAGGAATATTGTAAGCAAGACACAAGAAGTAATTCTCCACTATACTCTGCATTGATTAGGCCTTAACTGAAGTATTGTGTCTAGTTCTGGATGCCACATTTTGGGAAAGATGTGGATGAACTGGAGAGAGTCCAGAGAAGAGCAACAAAAATGTTTAAAGGTCTAGAAAATATGACCTATGAGGGGAGATTAAAAAAGTGGGTTTGTTTAGTCTGGAAAAGAGAAGACTGAGGGGGGACATGATAACAGTTTTCAAGTACATAAAAGGTTGTTACAATGAGGAGGAAGAAAAATTATTCTCCTTAACCTCTGAAGAAAAGAGAAGCAGCAATGGGCTTAAATTGTTGCATGGGCGGTTTAGGTTGGACATTAGGAAAAACTTCCTTACTGTCAGGGTAGTTAAGCCCTGGAATAAATTGCCTAGGGAGGTTGTGGAATCTTCATCATTGGGGATTTTTAAGAGCAGGTTACACAGACACCTGTCAGGCATGGTCTAGATTCTAGATAATACTTAGTCCTCCCTTTAGTGCAGCGGATTGGACTGCCTTGAGTGCAGGGGATTGGATTAGAAGACCTCTCGAGGTCCCTTCCAGTCCTACAATTCTACGATTCTATGCATGTGTCTGCTAGGATGACCAGATGTCATGATTTTATAGGGACAGTCCCGATTTTGGGGTCTTTTTCTTATATAGGCTCCTATTACCCCCCAACCCCTGTCACAATTTTTCACACTTGCTGTCTGGTCAGCCTAGTGTCTGCTTTCTTATATAAAAGTCCAGGTTGTTTTTTTTTTGGGGTGGGGGTGGGGGTTTGTAACTGTGTGTCACCATAACTTGTGGAATACCAGCCCTGGACAACTGGGTTGCTTAGTATTTTAAAGTATTATATAATTGTAACATGCATCCACAGGCAAATAACAAACATATTTTGTTCTCTCTTAATATATACTTTCAAAAATATTCAGAAATTGCTAATTGTCTGAGAATATATTTCCTAATGGAAAAAAGAGCTCTCTATCCAGCCCTACATTTCTGTGATTCTGTGATTCATGTTCAGTTCCAATTATTGAAAATTCTTGGGTTTTACAGACAAGATTAAAAAATTTTCTGAAGTATTCATCCAGACTGAGCTCTCATTTACATAAGCAATAAAGTACATGGTGTACATCCTAATAATTTTAACCAAATATTAATAAAATTAACTAAGCTAATTTTAAAAAAGTTAATGCAAGAAAGTTCTTAGAAATGAAATGCCTTGTTATTGGAATAATTCTATAGCTATTTTAATTATTAATATTGTAGCATATTGCATATACAGTATCTTTGATTTCCTCCTATAATGTAATCCTAATGAATTTCACTATTTCCAAATGTACTTGCACAAAAAAAGCAAAGACACAGACTAATTAGGTAGCCATAACAACTGCATGTGAATGATTAGTCAAAGATGGGACTGGTTCAGGTCTCTTCAGAGAAAAGTGTATGTATTTTCTAATGGTTCATTAGTTCAGACTGCTTTCTAAACCAAATATACCGTGACAGGGTCGGGCTGGATGGCTACAGGAGAGTAATAGAAGGCAGATATATTAGCCCCAGGTAAAGTAGGTCCCTTTTCCCTGGGTAAGGTAACAGGGAAGGTTCTAGAACAATCAGGAACCTTCTGGAGACAATTAAGACAGACAGGCTGTTTAGAACACCTGCAGCCAATCAAGAAGCTGCTAGAATCAATTAAGGCAGGCTAATCAGGGCACCTGGGTTTAAATAGGAGCTCACTTCAGTTTGTGGTGTGTGTGTAAGGAGCTGGGAGCAAGAGGCGCTAGGAGCTGAGAATGCATACTGTTGGAGGACTGAGGAGTAGAAGCATTATCAGACACCAGGAGGAAGGTCCTATGATGAGGATAAAGAAGGTGTTGGGAGGAGGCCAGGGGGAAGTAGCCGAGGGAGTTGTAGCTGTCACACAGCTGTTCCAAGAGGCACTCTAGACAGCTGCATTCCACAGGGCCCTGAGCTGGAACCCGGAGTAGAGGGCAGGCCCGGTTTCCCCCCAAACCCCCAACTCCTGGTCAGACACAGGAGGAGTTGATTTGGACTGTGAGTTCATGAAAACGGCCAAACTGAGGGCTGCCGTGAAGCTCCAAGGCAAGCAAATCGGCCAATAAGCGCAAGATCCACCAAGGTAGAGGAGAACTTTGTCACAATACCTATTGAAGTTATTGGAGCCATTCATTTGGGGAAAGAAAGGAAGGGGAATTTTAAAGTTTCTAAATCTATTTATTCACCTTGTATGATGCACTCTGTTTTCTCACTCAAACCAATTGTCATGCTGTTGCCCAATCAAAAATAGCCCCTTGATAGAAAATTAATCTCCTTCTATAATATTTGATGGAGAAACTTACTCACAATAACAAAATATCTTCTAGAATATGCAGTGTGTGTATTGGGGGGTGGGGGAGGGAGGCAGGGTGTAAATGCCTATCACAGATGTACCAGAGTGTAATATTATGTTTCTTACATTGCCATCTAGGGATGAGTAAGATAAAGAAATATTTGAATAAAGATTAAACAGGAATCTGGGATATCTGAGATATGTATTTCTTCGGATAGGGAAACATCCTTATCCCAACAAATACATATCTAATTCCTTTTTTCAATGTTGTTCAATAGTGACAGTATTTTAAATCCCAAAATACAGCATTTATTAGATGCCAAAATTGAAGAATGATCATTTTTAATTTATTATCATGAAATATAATAAGCCCTAGGTTCCTTCTGATTTACCGCGTGGAATGGATGTGTGAAACACAACTAATAAAGTGGGATAGTTTAATCTGAGATCATGATACTTTTAATGAGAGTTCAGTAAGGTAGACAAAATAGAAAACTGAGCATTGGCAGGATACTTCCCATACAGTATTCTTCTTCATGCATACTAGTTATTCATATAATCCATTTCCGAGTTGAAGAAATATCGGCTAGCATTTTCAGAATGCACATTTAGGGTTGTGAATGAATAATATTGCAGGTATAATAATATAGTATAATAATAGGAGGTAAAGAATCATAGAATCATAGAATATCAGGGTTGGAAGGGACCTCAGGAGGTCATCTAGTCCAACCCCCTGCTCAAAAGCAGGACCCATACCCAATTAAATCATCCCAGCCAGGGCTTTGTCAAGTCTGATCTTAAAAACTTCTAAGGAAGGAGATTCCACCACCTCCCTAGGCAACACATTCCAGTGTTTCACCACCCTCCTAGTGAAAAAGTTTTTCCTAATATCCAACCTGAACCTCCCCCACTGCAACTTGAGACCATTACTCCTGCACTTATCCTTATTGAACCTCATCAGATTTCTTTTGGCCCAATCCTCCAATTTGTCTAGGTCCCTCTGTATCCTATCCCTGCCCTCCAGCGTATCTACCACTCCTCCCAGTTTAGTATCATCCGCAAATTTGCTGAGAGTGCAATCCACACCATCCTCCAGATCATTTATGAAGATATTGAACAAAACCAGCCCCAGGACTGGCCCCTGGGGCACTCCACTTGACACCGGCTGCCAACTAGACATGGAGCCATTGATCACTACCCGTTGAGCCCAACAATCTAGCCAACTTTCTACCCACCTTATGGTGCATTCATCCAGCCTATACTTCCTTAACTTGCTGACAAGACTACTGTGGGAGACCGTGTCAAAAGCTTTGCTAAAGTCAAGATACAATACATCCACTGCTTTCCCTTCATCCACAGAACCAGTAATCTCATCATAGAAGGCGATTAGATTAGTCAGGCATGACCTTCCCTTGGTGAATCCATGCTGACTGTTCCTGATCACTTTCCTCTCATGTAAGGATTGATTCTTTGAGGACCTGCTCCATGATTTTTCCGGGGACTGAAGTGAGGCTGACTGGCCTGTAGTTCCCAGGATCCTCCTCCTTCCCTTTTTTAAAGATTGGCACTACATTAGTCTTTTTCCAGTCATCCGGGACTTCCCCCGTTCGCCACGAGTTTTCAAAGATAATGGCCAATGGCTCTGCAATCACAGCCGCCAGTTCCTTTAGCACTCTCGGATGCAACTCATCCGGCCCCATGGACTTGTGCACGTCCAGTTTTTCTAAATAGTCCCTAACCACCTCTTTCTCCACAGAGGGCTGGCCATCTATTCCCCATGTTGTGATGCCCAGCACAGCAGTCTGGGAGCTGACCTTGTTCGTGAAGACAGAGGCAAAAAAAGCATTGAGTACATTAGCTTTTTCCACATCCTCCGTCACTAGGTTGCCTCCCTCATTCATTAAGGGGCCCACACTTTCCTTGGCTTTCTTCTTGTTGCCAACATACCTGAAGAAACCCTTCTTGTTACTCTTAACATCTCTCGCTAGCTGCAGCTCCAGGTGCGATTTGGCCCTCCTAATTTCATTCCTACATGCCTGAGCAATATTTTTATACTCTTCCCTGGTCATATGTCCAACTTTCCACTTCTTGTAAGCTTCTTTTTTATGCTTAAGATCCGCTAGGATTTCACCGTTAAGCCAAGCTGGTCGCCTGCCCTATTTCCTATTCTTTCGACACATCGGGATGGTTTGTCCCTGTAACCTCAACAGGGATTCCTTGAAATACAGCCAGCTCTCCTGGACTCCTTTCCCCTTCATGTTAGTCCCCCAGGGGATCCTACCCATCCATTCCCTGAGGGAGTCGAAGTCTGCTTTCCTGAAGTCCAGGGTCCGTATCCTGCTGCTTACCTTTCTTCCCTGTGTCAGGATCCTGAACTCAACCAACTCATGGTCACTGTCTCCCAGATTCCCATCCACTTTTGCTTCCCCTACTAATTCTTCCCGGTTTGTGAGCAGCAGGTCAAGAAAAGCTCCCCCCCCCCCCCAGTTGGCTCCTCTAGCACTTGCACCAGGAAATTGTCCCCTACGCTTTCCAAAAACTTCCTGGATTGTCTATGCACCGCTGTACTGCTCTCCCAGCAGATATCAGGAAAATTAAAGCATGGGAGAGAAGTAAAGCAAATATTTAAAGAAGAGCGGAGTAACCAAATTCAGTTCCAATTGTACTACTGCTGACTGTGGGCCTATGACTATCTGCCTCATTTATAAGGCTGCCATAATTCTAATATCTAAGAATCCACGGATATGCATAGTTTAATAAAATCAAAATAGATTGCAACATCAAGGGCTCAGTAATGGATCTTACAAGGCTGAGTCATGCTGAGCAGAGGGTGCACTGCTGGAGCTCTAGTGCTGGAAGAACTCTGTCTTTGGATACAACGGCTTCACTGCCCTCTGTACAGACTATGAGAGGTGTAAAGAGCAGTGTGCAGCAAAGTGCTGTTCTGTCGCTCCCCGGCATGAACACTGCGGCTGTGAACTTAAAGGTTCCTAATTTGCAGTCATCCAATCCTGTTTGAAGAGGACTGAATTTGTGAGAACTCAGGGACCTTTATGTTTGCTCACAGCATCCACACAGAGGAGTGACAGTGCAGCATTTTGGCGTGCACTGCTATTCACAGCTCTCATTATCTGAACTGTAGGGCAGTGTAGCCATGCCCTTTGAAAGGGACAATGGGTGAAATGCTGCCTCTCTGAAGATGATGGGAATTTTCCCACTGATTACCACTTCCAAGCAACATAAACTAAAGGCACCCTTATTCTGGAATAAGTGTGTTCACATGGGGAGTTATACCGGTATAAGTAGAACTGTATAATTATGCTGATAAATTTCACTTGCCCTTTACTGGGGCCAGAATTTCACCAATATCTCTAGAGCTATGGAAGAGCCCCTGGCAGAAAGGGAGAGGGCCAGTGTCCCTTGCTTTATTTCTAGGAAGATTCTAGTCAGCACCTTTAGTTTAAGGATGTCATAAAACAGGATCCCTTTGTCCAATTTAATGCAAATATAGTAGAAAAATTCTACATCAGTCCCAGATCTAAATTACAAGTTAGTTTGTGGATTTTAGAGTATGTGGGATGGCAAAATTCAGTTTATAATTCAAACTCAGCCGAAGCTCCTGCTGCTCCTTAATATGACATGTAAGAAGACAGGAAAGATTTTGTTGCCATGAGCTTAGAAGGACCTCATTACTCATGCTTGGTGAAACCATGAATGAGTGATGAAGGTCTTACTAAACAAGCTAGATGTGTTTCCACCCGCCACTGAGCTTTACTATCCTTATTCTTCAGAGATTCCAGGCTCTGGTTATTCTAATCTTCTGATTTGGAATATTAATTCATCAGTACCAAAATGCCTGACCTTTACCCATGAACCATCCTTGCCAAACAAGTGCCCATGCAATCTTCATGACACACCTTACCACACCACCACGTATCCAGCATATACCACATATATCTTGTATATATATTCTATTTTATAGTTCTAAACTTATTTATTGGTACTGTTTTCCTCTACCTGTAAAACCACATGCCTTAGCTCCAATTCAGCAAACCACATAAGCATGTGATTAAGTTTAACATTGGCTTTGCTGGATGAGAACCTGAGTTACCATTTATCTAACTGTACAGGAGTCAAAGGAAAGGAAACATCATAACTATGAAATAATACAAAGCTTTAAAAATGAACTTAACTATTAAGTTCCCAACTTTTGATCTATCAGGGCTAGAAAAGTGTTCTGTCTAGTTGGAAAGGGAGGATTCCTTTGCCTCTCCCATGGAATAAAGTAGTCATATGTTCTCTTCCTGTTGGCAGAATGATTGGATGGTGGACCATGAACCTGTACCTGTTCCAGGAATGAGTACTGGCCAAACTTCATGCCCCACTACTATGTTGTGAAAGAAATTTCCAAAAGTTTGGTTGAAAAGAGCCAAAATATGTCCTTTATGGTTGGTTGTTTTTGTATGGACTGTGGTCTTATTGGATTTCAGGTGAGGAGATCCAAGTTATTATATAAAGCTTGTCACATGATTTCAGAAACAAAGGAATCATCTGTATGGATATTTCGACCATGGATGTGGTATAAATACATATGCATGAACACTTATATTCCCTTTTTGACTCAGTTTAATGATTGACACCAAACAACCAAGAGTTTTTCTGCTTTCTGGTAACTCTTGTTGAGGGCAGTGATATACAGTACCATTTTTTAAAATCACTGGCTATCTGTTCTTGTATCCCGCAACACAGTGGCTCTCAACCTTTCCAGGTTACTGTACCCTTGCAGGAGTCTGATTTGTCTTGCGTACCCCCAAGATCCACCTCACTTAAAAACTAGTTGCTTACAAAATCAGACATTAAAACACAAAAACATCACAGCCACTATCACTGAAAAATTGCTTACTTTCTCATTTTTACCATATGATTATAAAATAATGTAATTGGAATATAAATATTGTACTTACATTTTAGTATATAGAGCAATATAAGCAAATCATTGCCTGTGTGAAATTTTAGTTTGTACTGATTGTGCTAGTTTTTTTTGGTGTAATCTGTTTCAAAACTAGGCAAGTATCTAGATGAGTTGATGTATCCCCTAGAACACGTCTGAGTACCCCAGTGAGAACCACTGCCCCAAGGTACTGCTACTCAGCTGCATCTTAATGCAGGGGTCCGCAATGCGGTGCCCTCAGGCGCTATGGCACCCACTGGGGCATTTTTGTGTGCCCACAGGACACCCCGCCACCGAAATGCCGCTGAAAAGTGTTGCCATTTCTCTGCGACATTTCGGCGGTGATGCTTTTTTCCGCTGTCGCTTCTCGGCGGCGGCATTTTGGCGGCGGGGTGTCAGGCGCCCACCACAGTCTTCTGGGAATACCAATATGCTGTTCCCACAAGAAAGGTTGGGGACCACTGTCCTAATGAGAGATCATTTGCTTCATTGGTGGTTAAACTAACCACCTCATGAGCTAGAAGCATCATCTCTCCAACATCCTCCCAATCCTCCCCCCGTCCCTCCGAGCTTTGCTATACTTATTCTTAAGAGATTCCAGGCTCTGGTTATTCTCATCTTCTGACTTGGAATATTAATTCATCAATGCCAAAATGCCTGACCTTAACCAATGAACCATACTTATGTGAACAACTATACAACAGACATTGCAAGCTCGTAGCATGAATTGCAAAGACATTTTTATTTTCTCTATATATAACTGACAGCAAGAGAAATATTTCTTAATAAAAGATGCTCTTAAATATCCAACAGCTATTGTTGTATTGGTAGTTTATTTTAATATATCTTTTAAAATATATTTAATATCTTGTTGGGGTTGTATATTCAGTGTATACTTAGGACATTTTTAATCAGGAAGATGGAATATTAAACCTATGAGTTTTCATCAGAACACAACTAGTGGGTTCCACACAGATGCACAAAGCTAAATGTGTGAATCAATCTGAGAATTATGGAAACCTATCTACAGAACAAGACATTGTGCTGATGTGAATAGGACAACTAGGTGCATAGCATGTAATTTTCTGTAAGAGAATTTTACATTTGGATTTCATGATTTAATGTGCCTGACCTAGTATCAATATTTTTGTATATATTAGGTATACTTATAATCTCATTTGACTTTCATTTTCAACCGTTTTGGCATATATGATTTTTTTTTCTTAAAATAAAAGTATTAAACAATCTTTTGTTTAAAGAGATTTCTGCTGCAATATAAAATAGACATATTTGGATTATGGGTTCATCTTTGTTCTGTGATTTCACTTATAAGTTTATTAGGCCATCTGGCCCCAATCAAACGGCAATATTTGACTCCTGATTCTGTTTGTCTCTTGCTCAGATCAAGGGGTGTTTAAATCCAGGGGGTTGGTCCAATCTCTTATAGAGATGGGGGTCACCTGTGAGATATTAATAGATTCATAGATTCCAAGGCCAAAAGGATTCAAAAGCCAAATGGCTCATCTAGTCTGACCTTGGTAAATTGTTCCAGTGGTTAACTACCCTCCCTGTTAAAAATATATGCCTTATTTCCCATCTGAATTTGTCTAGCTTCAACTTCCAGCCATTGGATCATGTTACAGTTTTCTCTGGTAGACTGAAGAAGCCATTATTAAATATATGGTCTCCATGTAGGTACTTGAAGATTGTAATCAAGTCACCCTTTAATCTTTTCTTTCTTAAAATAAACAGATTGAGCTTTTTGAGTCTATCACTATAAGGAAGGTTCTCTAATCCTTTAATCATTCTTGTGGCACTTCTCTGAATCTTCTCCAATTTATCTTCTTGGAGAAAGAACAAAAGTAAGTGCCTGATCTGAAGCCTTTGAACTAATTGACTCTTCATTGCTCAAAATGAGCAAACCATCTGCTACTTATCACTGTATAATAATGGTCATATTTCTCTTTAGTGTAATTGGCACTAAAGCTTGAGACTTCTCTGAAATCCATAATTTCTTTTATAACATGAAAGGTAGTGAAGTTAGAGTGAGGACATATTAGGGTAATATGAAACCTATTATTTAAATGTCATATCAACTTGCTTTTTAATTTGTATCCCTGCACACAGGAAACTTATCTGCTGCTGCTGACATGGTTGTCAAATCATTTGTTGTTAAAACATTCTGGAATTTAGAAGGACATTGACAATAATATTAATTGTTTGTAATACCTTGTTTGTATATTGTTTTTTATTGTCTGTAGATATTCATTAAATTACAAAATGACATCCTGAGAATATTTTCTTGGAAGGATACAGTAGATATTTTAAAAAGGAGAATCTCTTTTCTAACAGAAACTCCAGTTGACCAATTTCATTTTTAAAGAGATCACATGAACTATTCCAAAGGATTCTACTAGAAATTGCACTAGGGCTGGTAGATGTTGAATTTCCTTTGAGTTTTTAGAAGAAAAACGAGGCTAATAGAACTGTGAAGCCTACATTAGCAGGGCATTGTTAAGGCTGTTAATAACATAGTATATATTGTTCTATATCTTTTGACTAAGTATATATACATATTAATACATATATTTAAATTATTATTATTGGGTGAGGAAGATAGTATTCATGCACAACCGTATCATAAAAAAAACACCATATGGGATATGGGAACAAGGAAAATACTGGTAAGAGAGAAAAGTTGAGTTTTAAGTTTAATTTTAAAAAATGAAAACAATTAAAAATACCTTGACTGTGTCCTTTTAGCAGTGGAGGTTGATATATATGTTAACTGTGAATGCTCACATGAGAGCAAGCAGAACTTTTTTGATTTTATAGACCCAAATGAAGGCTTATTTGGAAAGCACAAAGTGTGAACATATTTTCTATTAATAAGTATTTTTATTGTGGCACCACAGTATCTAAGGGATTATCTACATGGAACAGCAATGAACAGTACGGATGGGGTGGGCAGGGGGAAGGAGGAGGGGTGATTTCTACCATGTACTAAGATGTTGCACACTAACTGATCTGTGTAGACCCTGTTGGCACAAATTAAAAGTTCCAAAGTGCACTTTAATGGAGTTCTATACACTTTGCATAGTCTAACACATTTATGTTCTTTAATACTTAATCATGTAAAGCACAGGAGAGAACAGATCATATAAAACAAGAAACATCTGAAACTGCAATGCCCTCACTTTCTCTCCTACCCTTCCCTTGGGAATCCTTGGGGACCATCCGTGTCTAGGAAGGCACACAGGATGTCCTCTGCCTCATTCAGGTTTTTACATGGTCAGTGGTCACTCTCTTTCATGGACTGGAGAAAATTAACCCCTAAGCAGACCAGTTTCTGCACTTTTAAAATATTCAGCCCCTTTTGTGTTAGGTGACACTCTTCCCAGCTTCCCCACATGAACACAAACCTCTGCCAAGTGACTTTGTTGCCAAAGTGACCTCCCTTGGGCTACTAATCAGTTCTTCTGGGCAGGAACCAGTTTTTTGTCTATAGCGAACAGATTTCGAATGATTGTGTTCTTAAGTCATCTACCCTCTAGTGTTTTTCTTTTGTCCCCAGCCTTTGGAATCTGAACCCAAAATGGAAGCAAATAGGCCATGGAGAATGCAAAAGGCAACACGTTCAGCAGGGAATTTGCTGCCTGAGACAGACACATAGGGTTACTAGTCTCACACAGAATTTAGAAATTGTACAGACATAATCCCAATTCATCAGAAGAGCATATTGCTTATTCCTGAAGTTATAATATCCTGTTTATGACATAACAGTTGGTTGCGTAAGAAATTATTATGATCTCACAAAGGATTATAATAAGGTGTAGTTGAACCAGTTTGTTTAAAATAAGAATTCCCCTGAATCATGACCTGACCTTCAAACAGAATGAATCATGACCTTTATTTTAAATATAGGAATTTTTTTCTCAAGGAGAGTCTTCTACTTGCTTATGAGGAAAGTAGTAGGCAGGTCCCAACACCTCTTCCCCTCCAAACTTTAGTGGCAGGTATTCTTGGGATGAGGGTATCCAGCAACATGATACCAACCTCCAGTATCTGGTTTCAACTTCAGTGACTTGGGTTATACACAGCAGGAGGAAATCCATTCTTTAAAAACAAATAGTAAAGAACTAAGAAAGAGAGCGAGAGAAAAAAGAAAATATGAACAATGAAAAATATGAAAAATAAATAAATAAAATTGTTTATAAATGGATTTTTTTCAGATTTCTTCAAAAACACATGGTCATGGGATAACAGGGCAGGTCCTCTCATGGACCAGTAGTTGTTTCAAAGATAGAAACAAAGGGTAGGAATAAATGGTCAGTTTTCAGAATGGAGAGAGGTAAATAGTTGTGTCCCCCAAAGGTCTGTACTGGGACTAGTCCTATGCCACATATTCATAAATGATCTGGAAAAAGGGGTAAACAGTGAGGTGGCAAAATTTGCAGATGATACAAAACTACTCAAGATAGTTAAGTCCAAATCAGACTGCAAAGAGCTACAAAGAGATGTCACAAAACTGCCGGACTGGGCAACAAAATGGCAGATGAAATTCAATGTTGATAAATGCAAAGTAATGCACATTGGAAAACAAAATCCCAACTATACATATACAATAATGGGATCTAAATTAACTGTTACTATTCAAGAAAGAGATCTTGGAGTCATTGTGGATAGTTCTCTGAAATCATCCACTCAATGTGCAGCAGCAGGCAAAAAAGCTAACGGAATGTTAGGATATCATTAGGAGTGGGACAGATAATAAGATAAACAACTTCATAATGTCACTATATAAATACATGGTATGCCTACACCTTGGATACTATGTAGAGCAAAAATGATTAGGAGTGTGGAACTACTTCATAAGAGAAGAGATTAAAAAGATTGAGACTGCTTAGCTTGGAAAAGAGACAACTAATGGAGGATATGATAGAGGTCTATAAAATTGTGACTGGTGTTGAGAAAGTGAATAGGGAAGTGCTATTTACCCCTTCACATAACATAAGAAGTAGGGGTCACCAAGGAAAATAAGAGGCAGCAGACTACCAGAAGCTGGGGATGGATCACTCAGTAATTTCCCAGTTCTGTTTATTCCCTCTGAAGCATCTGATACTGGCCACTGTCAAAAGACAGGACACTGGGCTAGATGGATCACTGGTCTGACCCAGTGTGGTTGTTCTTACGTTCTTTTATCCATGCTTTCCTATTTTTAAACATCTGTCTCTTTCCCACTGCTGTGTAAAAGACCCACACAAACAGTGGGAAATGACCAGAACCCTGTTCCTGCAAACACACATGCTTAACTTTATGCATCATGTGAGTTAGTCCCATCAAATTTAATAGGACTACTCACCTGTGTAAAATTAAACATGTGTATAAATGTTTGCGGAATAGAGTCATTAATGACTCTACATGGAAAATTGTCAAACTATGCAGAAAGAATTGGTAAAAAATGCACAAATAAGTAAACTGGAAAAAACAGAGATATTATTTTCCTGTGTCCTCTTTCAGTTATAGTAATAGGATTTACCTGTAAAAAAAAAAAATAGGTAAAACAAATTTAGACAGAAGTTTAAGTTTTTGGTTGGAAGTCTCCTTTTAAGAGAAAGCATTTTTTAAAAAATATTATGATTATTATGATTGCCATAAACACCATGTGCCAAACATCTGAAAGGTTGAATTTCAGATTTCTCTGATTTATTTATTTATTGATTTAATTAATGTAACTGTTTGGCACTCTCCTTTAGCATTTCTGGCTTAACATTAACTATGAATAAGGAAACATGACTAACTCACTGACATATGGCTGCATTCAACAATACTAAGTGAAGTTTCTGGGTCCAGCAAAGGATTAGATTTGTAAATCCTGGGCAAGAAGAAGCTGATTTGTATAACTGATTTTATTTCAGTGTCTCATTTGTGCACTAACAATACATTAATTTGATGACCCGTTGTCCAAGCGACGCACAGAATAGCATCAAGCAGAGTTGTATCTGAATTGCCAATGATGACTATTATTTCAGAAGGTAATTATCTTGCATGTTTGTGCAGAGCTGCTATTTTAAGCACTGCACACTGCATTTCAAACTCTCACCCTTCAGATCCCTACATTCTGAACTTCTAAACATGCATTGTCAAAGACCTAGACACCAGCATCACAATTAAATACTTGATTATGTTTTTCTTGTGAAAAAAAGTGCAGGATTGGGCTCTAAAATAATACCCATTAGCATTAAAATGTATGTAAATATAACCTCTTCCTGCATATGAACTTTTGATTCTCTAAAAAATTACCAGTTTTAATTGGTTGTAACACTGTATTGACAAGCACATAATTATTTATAAAATAGTGCAAAAAATGGCCATTACACTTTACAAGGAGACATGCAAATCCTTTTTTGGATTTTAATCTATGTGGATTTGCAACTCCTGAATTTTGCTTTCAATTTCTGGTTGTAATCTAAACAGTCATCTTTTTAAAGGGCTGCTTCCTTTTATGTGGGTGCATTTTGCACGTGCAGTTTACATAGGGAAATGAATCTGATTAATGTATCTGTTTTCTTGTAGGAGCTATTTGGTAGTTACAGGTGTAGTTTTGTGTTTGCACTTAATTGTTTTGGTCTAAAATTTTGTGAGTACAAATTTTGTCCATAAAAATGGAGTTTGGGCTTCACCCTTCTGGAGACAAACCTCAATATCTCAAAGCAAAATTCAGTCACTATGAATTTCACCTGCTTTTTGCATTGAAAGCATGTATTAAACTCATATGACAGAGGTATAACATTTTGCAATGCTGACCTATGTCATTTGACAGGAGCCAGGAAAAGAACACTTCCAGTGTTGCCAATTATTATGATTTTATCATCAGTTTTATAATATTTTGTGGTTATTTTCTTAAAGCTACAAGTACTGAAGTAATGTTGCAAAAAGAAAAGGAGTACTTGTGGCACCTTAGAGACTAACCAATTTATTTGAGCATGAGCTTTCATGAGGCTGTAGCTCACGAAAGCTCATGCTCAAATAAATTGGTTAGTCTCTAAGGTGCCACAAGTACTCCTTTTCTTTTTGCGAATACAGACTAACACGGCTGTTACTCTGAAGTAATGTTATGTGTGACTCTCACTTTTCATTTTAAATAGAAAGTTTCTAGCCCATGGGAATGTGGAGAAAATCTTGAATGTATGACATCTTAGGGATCAAAACCCACAAGGCAAAAAAAAATATTTTTTAAATATTATTTTTAAGTCAGTCTCATAATTTTGGAGTGGGGACTAACTCATGATTTATGAAAATTTGGGGTTGGCAATATTGTGTATCACGCCGTTATTACAGTTACCATAGCTGGTTTGTAATGTATGAGGATTTGTAACATATGGTAAAGTAGGAATACCATTTTCTGAATACCACCTGAATCATCCCTTGCACAGGCTATTTACATATAGGGAACTGGAAGCATTGCCATCAGGAGGTGTGATTGCAGCACAGGTACACATAGATTAAAGCTAGCTTGATTAACAACAGCAGTGAAGCTGCAGCAGCATAGGCAGCTGCACAGAGTACCTCTGCCTGCCCAGGACCCTGGGGACATTGCTGCTGCGGCTTCACTGCTGGTGCTTGAGCTAGCTTTGATACAGGGTATTATCTGCACTTCCCAGCTCAAGGAGACATACCCAAGCTAGTGCTGATCAAACTAGTGCACTAAAAATAGAGTGTAGCCTCAGAGGTGTGAGTGGGGCTAGCCACCCTGAGTTCCTACCTAAGGTCTTGGATGGGATCATACTCCAGATGGCTAACCCCTCCCACCACTTGGACTGCCATGGCTATGCTCTATAGTTCAGGTATGTCTAGATGTGCTGGTGATCAAACCTTCTAATTGCAGTGTAAATATAACTGGATTCTGTGGAATTCAGTGATTCTGAGGAATTCTTTGATGGTGTTGATGATCAGGATGTGGGTGATCATGCCCAGTAGTTAGAGCAGGAGTCAGACCCCTGGATGCCAGAACAAAGGGTCAGAGCCAAAATCAGGAATTGGAGCTGAGGATCAGGACTGGGATACCTGGGGCAAGGCAGGGAACAAACAGGCACAGGAGCTATCATGACCATGGGTTAATGCTTTGAGCAGCCACTGAGCTGCTGCTGCTGCTGCTGGTGGGCTTAAGAGCCAGTCTGCTGACTCCTCCAACCAACCAGGTGGTGTAGCTAATTAGGCAGTCTGCTCCAGGCCAGCAGTGCTTGTTAGGTTGCCTGGACACCAGCTTTGTTCCAGGCCCTTTTTTCTGACAGTAAGTGTGGTGTTGTTGCTTCCAAATCTAGAAGACCCTCTTTACCAGCTTCTGCACTGGACCTGCACATCTGCATTGACACCTTACAGCGTCAGTTTACCTTCAACATCCTGTGGCTTTCTTTGTAGGAGAGGGTGCCAAGCCATGGAAACTCTTTCTTCCCCCAAAGAAAGCCTTTAACCACAGCCTCACCTCTACCCATGTAGGAGCTTCTGTGGGGTTATAGAAATGGGAGACCAATGCAGCAGCAGTAACACTCCCCTTTCCATCCTCTCCTCAGATAGGTCCATGAGAATTTTGTCCCTTACATCTCTGTATGGCTCTCAATTGTGGCTTGAAACCAGGTTAGAATTATAACATTACCCTCACTATTTATGCAGGATCAAACTTGATGTGGAATTGAGGTATTGTCTTGACAATGTGGAGCATCAAAACATTATTGTTTCAGTGTTTTCATAGAAATCACCCACACCGATTCATTTGAATAGGTGTTCTATATATAAAAAAAAAATCATGGGAAAATGTTCTCTCATTTTTGTTGAATAGCAGTAAATTAAATTTTTATCATCATGACATTTTGAATGGGTCTTTGTGGAACTAAGGGATGCACTTTGTTTGAACTTTGTAGCCTCAATATTGAATTTTATGTTATCTTTTCATTCAATATGTTTCTGTTACATCAGTGGAATGATATGAAAGCCCTGTGCTGGCCAAAATAATATATCTAAATTTCCACTTACGTTAAAACATAATGTCCATAATGTGGAGGATATAGGTTCTGGACCAGAGCCTCAGCTAGAGTAAGCAGGCACAGCTCTGTTGACTTCAGCTGAGGATCTGTCCCTCTGTTTCATTTTTCAGGAACACTGAGTTCAAAATTTCTGCTGTAAGTTGTATTTTTTAATAACTCAACCATTTATTAACAGCTGATTTTTATCACTGTTAAATATATGTTTATGCAATATTGTTGTCGCCGTGTTGGTCCCAGGATATTAGAGAGACAAGGTGGGTGAGGTAATATCTTTTATTGGACCAGCTTCTGTGGGCAAGAGAGATATGAACTCTTTTTCAGGTGACCTGAGTTTAAAAGGACTTTCTTAAACAATGTACCAGACAAGAATGAACTTCTAGTTGAGAGGGTTTCCAAGGAAATACGTGGGAGGTGGTGAATGCAAGTTCTTACCTTCAGACACAACCTTTTAAAACTACACCCTGAGGAGAACCCCATTGTCTGCTGATTACCTGTTCCCAGGGTCTGAAGATCAAATGCCCCAAAGGTATGAAAGAGTGACTCACATTTTTATGTGGTGTTCTACATAAGAACATAAGAAGGGCCATACTGTGTCAAACCAAACGTCCATCCAGCCCAGTGTCCTGTCTGCCGACAGTGGCCAGTGCCAGGTGCCCCAGAGGCAGTGAACCTAACAGTGATCAAGTGATCCCTCTCCTGCCATCCATCTCTACCCTCTGACAAACAGAGGCTAGGGACACCATTCCTTACCCATCCTTGCTAATAGCCATTAATGGACTTAACCTCCATGAATTTATCTACTTCGTTTTTGAACCCTGTTATAGTCTTGGCCTTCACAACCTCCGCTGGCAAGGAGTTCCACAGGTTGACTGTGTGTTGTGTGAATACAATACTTTTGTTTGTTTTAAACCTGCTGCCCATTAATTTCATTTGGTGACCCCTAGTTCTTATATTATAGGAACAAGTAAATAACTTTTCCTTATTCACTTTCTCCACACCACTCATGATTTTATATATCTCTATCGTATCCCCCCTTTGTTTCCTTTTTTCCAAGCTGAAAAGTCCTAGCCTTTTTAATCTCCTCATATGGGACCCGTTCCAAACCCCTAATAATTTTAGTTGCCCTTCCCTGAACCTTTTCTAATGCCACTATAACTTTTTTGATATGAGGAGACCACATCTGTACACAGTATTCAAGATGTGGGTGTACCATGGATTTATATAAGGGCAATTAAATATTCTCCATCTTATTCTCTATCCCTTTTTTAATGATTCCTAACACCCTGTTCACTTTTTTGACTGCTGCTGCGCACTGTGTGGACGTCTTCAGAGAACTATCCACGATGACTCCAAGATCTCTTTCCTGATTAGTTGTAGCTAAATTAGCCCCCATCATATTGTATGTATAGTTGGGGTTATATTTTCCAGTGTGCATTACTTTACATTTATCCACATTAAATTTCATTTGCCATTTTGTTGCCCAATCACTTAGTTTTGTGAGATCTTTTTGAAGTTCTTCACAGTCTGCTTTGGTTTTAACTATCTTGAGCAGTTTAGTATCATCTGCAAACTTTGCCACCTCCCTGTTTACCCCTTTCTCCAGATCATTTATGAATAAGTTGAATAGGATTAGTCCTAGGACTGACCCTTGAGGAACACCACTAGTTACCCCTCTCCATTCTGAAAATTTACCATTTATTCCTATCCTTTGTTCCCTGTCTTTTAACCAGTGCTCAGTCCATGAAATGATCTTCCCTCTTATCCCATGACAACTTAATTTACGTAAGAGCCTTTGGTGAGGGACCTTGTCAGAGGCTTTCTGGAAATCTAAATACACTATGTCCACTGGATCCCCCTTGTCCACAGGTTTGTTGACCTCTTCAAAGAACTTTAATAGATTAGTAAGACATGATTTCCCTTTACAGAAACCATGTTGACTTTTGCACAACAATTTATGTTCTTCTATGTGTCTGACAATTTTATTCTTTACTATTGTTTCAACTAATTTGCCCGGTACTGACGTTAGACTTACCAGTCTGTAATTGCCGGGATCACCTCTAGAGTCCTTTTTAAATATTGGCATTACATTAGCTATTTTCCAGTCATTGGGTACAGAAGCTGATTTAAAGGACAGGTTATAAACCATAGTTAATAGTTCCACAATTTCACATTTGAGTTCTTTCAGAACTCTTGGGTGAATTCCATCTGGTCCCGGTGACTTGTTACTGTTAAGTTTCTCAATTAATTCCAAAACCTCCTCTAACAACACTTCAGTCTATGAAAATTCCTCAGATTTGTCACCTACAAAGGACAGCTCAGATTTGGGAATCTCCCTAACATCCTCAGCCATGAAGGCTGAAGCAAAGAATTCATTTTCTTTCTCCACAATGACTTTATCGTCTTTAAGTGCTCCATTTGTATCTCGATCGTCCAGGGGCTCCACTGGTTGTTTAGTAGACTTCCTGCTTCTGATGTACTTAAAAAAACATTTTGTTATTACCTTTTGAGTTTTTGGCTAGCTGTTCTTCAAACTCCTTTTTGGCTTTTCTTATTACATTTTTACACTTAATTTGGCAGTGTTTATGCTCCTTTCTATTTACTTCACTAGGATTTGACTTCCACTTTTTAAAAGATGCCTTTTTATCTCTTACTGCTTCTTTTACATGGTTGTTAAGCCATGGTGGCTCTTTCTTAGTTCTTTTACTGTGTTTTTTAATTTGTGGATACATTTAATTTGGGTATACATTTAAGTTGGGCCTCTATTATGGTGTCTTTGAAAAGTGTCCATGCAGCTTGCAGGGATTTCACTCTAGTCACTGTACCTTTTAATTTCTGTTTAACTAACCTCCTCATTTTTGCATAGTTCCCCTTTCTGAAATTAAATGCCACAGTGTTGGGCTGCTGAGGTGTTCTTCCCACCACAGGAATGTGAAATGTTGTTATATTATGGTCACTATTTCCAAGCGGTCCTGTTATAGTTACCTCTTGGACCAGATCTTGCGCTCCACTCAGGACTAGATCGAGAGTTGCCTCTCCCCTTGTAGTTTCCTGTACCGGCTGCTCCAAGAAGTGGTCATTTAAAGTATGGAGAAATTTTGTCTCTGCGATTTTCTCCTGAGGTGACATGTACCCAGTCAATATGGGGATAATTGAAATCCCACACTATTATTGAGTTCTTTATTTTGGTAGCCTCTCTAATTTCCCATAGCATTTCATAGTCACTATCACTGTTCTGCTCAGGTGATCGATAATAGATCCCTACTGTTGTATTCTTATTAGAGCATGGAATTACTATCCATAGAGATTCTAGGGAACATGTGGATTCATTTAAGATTTTTACGTAATTTGATTCTACATTTTCTTTCACATATAAGGCCACTCCCCTGCCCCCGCATGACTTGTTTTGTCCTTCTGATATATTTTGTACTCCAGAATGATTGTGTTCCATTGATTGTCCTCACTCCACCAGGTTTCTGTGATGCCTATTATATCAATATCCTCCTTTAACATGAGGCACTCTAGTTCACACATCTTATTATTTAGACTTCTAGCATTTGTGTACAAGCACTTTAAAAACTTCTCACTGTTTATTTGTCTGCCCTTTTCTGATGTGTCAGATTCTTTTTTATGTGAATGTTTCTCGTCTGATCTGGCCCATACTTTATCCTCTTCCATCCTCTCCTCCTGACTAAAACCTAGAGAATCTGTATCAATAGACTCTCCTCTAAGAGATGTCTCTGATTGCTCCTCTGCAGCAATCGGTTTTCCCCTATCTCTTAGTTCAAAAACTGCTCTGTTAAGTGCCAGCAGTCTGGATCCACTTTGGTTTAGGTGGGCCCCATCCTTCCTGTATAGGCTCCCCCATCCCAAAAGTTTCCCCAGTTCCTAATAAATCTAAACTCCTCCTCCCTACACCATCGTCTCATCCATGCATTGAGACTCTGAAGCTCTGCCTGCCTACCTGGCCCTGCACATGGAACTGGAAGCATTTCTGAGAATGCCACCATCGAGGTCCTGCATTTCAGTCTCTTTCCTAGCAGCCTAAATTTGGCCTCCGGGACATTTCTTCTACCCTTCCCTATGTCATTGGTACCTACATGTACCACGACTACCGGCTCCCCCCCCAGCACTACACATAAGTCTATCTAGATGCCTCAAGAGATCCGCAACCTTTGCACCAGGCAGGCAAGTCACCATACCTCGCCCTCTTCCCACTCCCCTTCCAAACTCCCTCTCAAAACTCCCTGTTAGCGGCCCCTGTTCGCAAAGCTGAGCAAAAGGTTCTGATTCTGAGCAAAAGGTTTTATGAACTTGTAACCACAGAAAAAACCCTCTGTGGGGTTTGCAAGACTGACTCCTACCAGAGTCCTTGTTAGAACAGGAATGGTTTCTGATAAGCTTATTAGCATGAGTGTAGGTTCTTTTATTGTTTTAATATGTTTTAATATGTTTTATCTGTAATGCTTTCATCTTAAAAATGTATATGTTTGCTTAGAAAAGCTGTGTGGTACCTTATAATTGTGGGCAATTATGCTGTTTATAGCCTCTGAGGAGAAAACACAGCAGGCCTGCTGAGGCAGTCTGTCTTGCTGGAGAACTCACAGTGTAAGTCCGGGGCGATCTGTGCAGCCTGGAAAAACTCCTGTCCAGGAGTAAGAAAAATATGGGTCTTCAACCAAGAGATGTGGCAGCTGGGGAGTTGGGAGCCTAAAGTGGGTGCCTTTGCTGGACCATGAAGAGAAAATACAGGAGAATTTGCCCTGAACTGTGATAATGTGCACAACAGTTTATTCTGGCAACCCATGTGGTTTATTTCTTAGTCTCTTTGCACTTGGCTTAAATAGTGTTCAGTGTGTCCCTACTGATTTTGAGTCCTTTAGGGCTGGTCTACTCTGAAAAGATACATCGGCATAGCTACGTCTCTCAGGGATGTGAAATATCCATACCCCAGAGAGCCATAGCCAAGTCGACCTAACCTCTGGTGAAGACAGTGGTAGGTCAATGGAAGAATTCTTCCATGGACCTAGCTACCCCCTCTCAGGGAGGTGGATTACCTACACTAATAGAAGAACACATCCCATCACTTCAGTAAGGCCTGGTCAACATTAGACAATTAAATTGGCATAACTGCGTCACCCAGGGATATGAAAAATCTATACCACTGAGCAATGTAGTTAAACCAATCTAAGACCTCATATAGACAGTGGTATATCAATGGAAAAATTCTTCTGTCAACCTAGCTACCACCTCTAGGGGAAGTGGATTACATATGCCAATGGGAGAATCCCTTCCATCACTGTAGGTAGTATCTACACTGAAACACTACAGCTGTGCCACTATAGCATTTTAAGTGTAGACACAGTCTGAAAAAGACAAAAGATGTTACATTATTGTAATTAATGATTTAACTTGCTCTTGTCACCAGTTAAGTACAGAGTTGGAGGTATTGCAAGAGAATGTCTTCTGGTTAAACTGCTTTCTGATCTCTCACTCTCTAGAACATGTCTTTCTATGTTTATTAAAATGTAACTGTTTTATTTAAGAACACCATTGGGGTACTTTGGCATTCTTATATACAACAATTATTGCTAATCTAAAGTGGGGAAAAATTGATCCAAAACTTATCACATGACAACATGGCCAAATCAGAAAACAGAATTGTTCAACTTCTGTGCAAAGAGCCATGTCAGAAAAGTTTAGAATTGAAACATTTAAGTTAAGACACAATTACAGATGATTGCTTAAACTGTAAGATCTTTAGGTCAGGAACTGTCTTTAGTTCTGAATTTGTACAGTACCTAGCACAACAGGTTCCTGATCCATGACTAAGGCTTCTAGGTGCTATGGTAATACAAATAATAATAAAAATATTTGGCTCCCATTCCCAAGTTCTGAGCTGTCATGCTCTATGAATCCTAAGGCAGGAGAGGGGGGCCAAATTAATTTCAGTGGTGTGATGGGTTCAGTCACAGAGACCCCCTTGGGACTGTCACCCAATGTGCTGAATTTACCTCTCAGCCCATTTTCCCTGCTAGCTTGGGACTCCAGAACCCTGCCTTCTTTCACAGACTAGACTCCTTCCTAGTCTGGGCCCAATCCTTTCCCCGGTACAGTCCTTGATAGTTCCAGCTCAGGTGGTAACTTAGGGGAAAAGCAGGGGCTTTCTCATGACTGGGACCCCCTTTGTTCTGTTCCATCCCCTTTTATAGCTTTGGCACAAGGCGGGAATCTTTTGTCTCTCTGGGTCCCCACCCCTCCTAAATGGAAAAGCATCAGATGGATTCCAGTTCCAGGTCCAGTAAGACCTCCTTCTTCATTACCTAGGAGCTGGCCGACAGGTACACAGGAACGCTTGCAAGTAAATAAACCCATTCACAGTTCATTGATTCTGAAGCACCCTTAATGGCTTCTGCTTTATATGTTTACATCAGTAATACAAGTTTATATCTTATTTTCCTAACTCCAGACATAGAAACAATACACGCAAACAAATAAGATGCCCACACAGAGTAGATCATAAGCTTTTTAATGATACCTTACAAGAGACCTTTTGCACGAAGCATATTCCAGTTACATCATATTTACACTCATAAGCATATTTCCATAAAACATTATGGAGAGCAACGTCACACCCTCCTCCTGAATTTACTGCTGGAATCTTGGACACTGTCCATGGTGGAGGCAGTACATGTAAAATACCTGTTTGTCTCTGGTTACACACCCTCTTCCAATACCTTTAAACACTATGATGTCATTCATCGGTGTCCTAGCAAGGTTCGGGGTTCCTGGTCCCCACGTGCCTGAAAACATGTTGTGGTGTAGTAGTGCTAACGGAATGCAGATAGCAATATCTGTTAAAGTGCAGGTGTCTTGGCATTTAGCCACCAATGCCATGAGGTAGTGTGCCTCAGTTTCCCCATCCACACAGCAGCGTAGGCCTGTTATGCTTTTTGGGCTGTGCCAAGCTTCCAGCCTATCTACAGGTATAAACTGAAAAGCAACATGCTTGTCACCAACCCTAGCATGTACAAAAGTTTTTCCAAAAATCAGGTCACACATCTTCAAAGGGTTTGTTATTAGCATCAACTCCCTTTGATCAACCCATAGATGAAGTAGCAACAGACACAGGATTAATAGCCAGCTTATGACGGACAGACTTTGTTCACACAGCATTTTGTCTACTGCATTTCCCAGTCCCTTTGTGTATCATGGTAGGTGCTCAGACACAGATTCTCCTGCCTCTTTGGAGAAGGCTTTCAATTCAGGCCTGTGTTTGAGGATTTGGCAATGAAAAGGTGTACTGGGACCATGCCTGCCCTTGGCTCCTCCCTCTGGAATCTCTTTATGTTGGACCCCACCTGCTTGTAAAGTTTCCCAAATGCAAAGTTTTTCTTCCTCCTGCTCAAAGAGACAGTTTTCTCTTTTACAATCATAGCAGGAACAACATCTTTCAATGGAGTGCTTTGGATTGGTAAGATCCCCTCAGTCACCCCACTCTCTATTCCTAAAAGGTCAGCTGGGTGGACTCTCCCCTCTAGGAGATTTGAACCCCAGTCTTCCCTTAAAACCTGATCCACAGGTGAGGGGTCTGGCATTTCAGATGCAGATCCTTCAGCCTCCTTCTGGGGAAAAGCCTTCCTACAAAAGGTGGGAAGACCCTCCTGTCCCCCCTCAACTTCCATCTGGACTTCCCTCTCTGGGCTCCCCTCTGAGGCAGACACTCCTGTGTCCCCCAAAAGGGAAGGTGACCCTGATTCAGCTGTGGGCTCACAGCTACCAGGTATGACAGACCCTTCACTGGCCAGCAAAATCCCCCCCTTTTCACTCAGATTGGGCTTGCTTCCAGCTACAGAGCCCTTGGGGTCTGTTCCCACTGCAGCAGTCATCAGGACCCCAACTTCCATCTCCGGGATACATGTCTCTGCGCACCCTAGGGCCGGTCCTGTCCCTTGCTGAACTACAACTTCCTGGCAGTCAGCAGCTGGGAAGGCCTCCCTGTTACAAGGTGGACCATCTCCCTCCCCGCAGGAGATGATCACAGGACAGGAGCAGATTCTATCCAGCCCTTCCCACAGGGACCTGCCTTGAGCCCTGGGGCTACAGGAACTGGTTATGGCCATCCCTGCCCACAATGGCCCATTGTTTACTGCTACAGAGGAATTAAAGAGACACTCTCCTATTTCCCCAGCAGCACATGTGATGTCACCCTCCCCTCTGGGGCTTTCAGCACAAGATTCCTTCTTGCTGTTAACAAACCCTGGGATAGATTCTGCCACATCAAAAAAAAAAAAAAAAAAAAAAATCCCAACCCCCATTTCCCAGTAGAAACTGTGCAAAATTGTGTGCCACCGCTGCCTCAGTTAGTTCAGCCTGCAAATTACTAGTTTCCATGTGTACCTTAGCTAAAGGTGCAAGGACTTTGTAACCTCCCACCAGTTCTAATTCTGCCATTTTTCCTGGTAACAAATCCTTCTCCTGGATCAGGTCCCTCCTGACCACAGAAATTTCTGCACCAGTATCTCTCCAACCTTGGAGCACTTTGCCATTAAGCTTAACAGCATGCATATGCTCACTGCTTGGTTGTGTAGAAGCAACCTTTACAAATCCTGTGTGGTAAGAGGCAGTAGCCTGGGATACCTCTGTGCTCTGAGAAGCAGCAGCTTCATGTGTTACCTGGTGCCTGTTCCCACTCAGCCAAGGACATTTATTCCTCAGGTGCTCAGTGGACTTACAGTGATAGCACCTTCTGGGCACCTCTGCTTGTACAGGAGACTTGGGACGAGTAACAGGGGAATGGGGAGGTGAACGCCCAGTCTCCTTTTTCCCAGGGGTAAAACGGTGATTTTGCTTTCCACCAACCCTGTACCCCTCTGCCGGTGGTTTATGTTTGCTTGCAGCTTGTGACTGCTCGTCAGAGTCTGCAAACCCAGCTAATTCACCCACTGCATTCACCTTTTTGTCTCACAAATACTGTTTTACATCATCACTGCACACATTCAGGAACTGTTCCTGAGTAACCAAATCACACATTTTTTCCAAGCTTGTAATGCGTTTTCCCCTCACCCACTTGTCTAACAAATCCCTCATTTTATTTACATAAGCCACATTACTCAATCAAGATCCCCTCTTAAGACTCCTGAATTTTACCCTGTAGGTTTCAGGTGTAATCTGGAACTGTTTCAAAACCAGTTCCTTAAATTTACCATAGTTTGAAGCATCAGCAACAGGTATCTTATTGAATATGTCCAGAGCTCTCTCAGTCAATTTTGCAACCAAAGTGGTCATTTTTTGATCCTCAAGAATCTCATGGAGGGTGCATAGTCTCTCAAAGGTGATGAAATACTCGGCAAGATCACTGGATTCATCATATTGCGGGCATAACTGTTACCATTTGTGGATTTGGGGGGAAGTGGAGCCAGCTGCTGAAGGATTCTTTCTTTTCCGCTCCATTATAGCCAGTTGATGCTTCTGGGTCTCAATTTGGGCCTCAATTGCTTTGTCTTTTAACTCCAGGGCTAGCTAGTCTTCTCCGGCCTTTTTTCATGAGCCTCCAGTGCCTGAGTTCCGGGGCTTGCTGCCTCTCTTCTTTAGCAGCTTGTTGGGCTAACCTCTGGGCTTCCATGGCTCTTTCGTGAGTAGCTTTTTCCCTGGGACATTGTGCATCAGTCTCCATTTGTTTTAATTCCATCTGCCTTTTATGTTCATTTTCCTTCTCAGCAATTTGAAACCTGTGCAGTTCTAGTGTCTTCTGAGCTTTACTCTCACCCAGTTTGCTAATTTCCTGTTTCTATTTCCCTTACCCGAAATAAGCAAACAGAAAATAACAAACCAGTAGCCACTTTGTCTGTTTTCCAGCCACCACACTTAAAACTCACTTAAAATCACTACCGGTGTCTCAAAGCAATCAGCTGTGTACAGATCCTGTTTGACTATGCCACTGTGACAGGTTCGGTCACAGCGTCCCCCCGGGACTTGCACCTGACGTGCTAAATTTACCTCTGAACCCATTTTCCCTGCCAGCTTGGGACTCCAGAACCCTACTAAACTGTTTTCAGTTAAGCCTGCAGCTCTGGGGGCATGGATCAGACCTGGGTCTGTGTTGCAGCAGGCTAGCATGTCTGGCTCAAGAAGGCAGGGTTCTGGAGTCCCAAGCTGGCAGGGAAAATGGGCTCAGAGGTAAATTCAGCATGTCATGTGACAGTCCCAAGGGGGTCTCTGTGACCGAACTTGTCACAAGTAGGCCATATGTTTTTGATCAGATGATTTATGCTGTACACGATAACAATTTAAAGTGATTACAGTGCTTTCCATGTGCTGTATGAAAAAAAATATGGATGAACAGACATTTTGATAAAAATCACAGTGATGCCAGGTCCTGACTTCATTGAAATGTACGTTTTTCCTGTGAGTGCAAAGCAGTACATGGTGTTGGCATCATGGAAGGATTGAAAAGAAGATATGGTGCAGGGCTAAGAAAAAAGTCATGAAAGGAAAAGGACAGATAACATTTCTTAGTCTGAAGTTATACAGTATGTCAATGGGAAGTTAAAGCAAACATTCACATTGAGAACATATGGTATATCTTATATACTCTTATTCATAAAAATAACTTTATCTAGTTCCTATGACAATTTGTTGTACTTACCTACAAACTTTATTGCTAGTGTTTCTGATGTCCTCATTTTTCTAGTGCAACGAATGCATTTTCCTTTAAATGGAATGCAGAGAGAGAATTTTATGATTCAATATAATTCTTCTCTAAATTCTCCGCAGCTTTGTGGCATACATTTTCTGACTCCTGCAGTTGGATACACTAATGGGAAAATACGTGAGAGGCACTCTTCATGCACTCTTCCTTCTCATCATCCCTAGGCCCTCATCATCCCCATGTTTGCTTTTCTATCCCTATCCTTCTGGAGTCCAATCACCCAATACCCAGTCTTTTGTGGGAAACTATGCATTTGTCCTCTTCCACATTGTGGATGTGGGGCACTACATAATTCTCATTGCCACTACTGAAATATTTGTGGAGTGTTGGCAGTGAGCATTAGTGCTCTCAAGAAAATCGTGTCAGCTAGAGACCTACAGACCTTTGGATTGGAGGCCAGTAGCTCTATGGTGGAAACCATGTGGCTAGAAGGGAGGAAGAACAACTTGGTATCCCCTGAAGGTAGCCCAATGTTAAGCAAATTTAATGGCCTTATTAATTACAGAAACATAACACAGAATCAAAATCATATGTAACCGTCTGAGATACTGATGCTAAATACTAAAAGCATTACTTCAGTGTTTTTCTTTGAATTACACCATCACTGTCAATACATTTAGAAAGAGTATGTTGGACGAAGAAATACATTAGTAGAATCAATTATTTAGATATGGTCTTTATTCACGTTTCCTTTAGTGTTCCTATTAAGCAGCTTCAAAGGTGTTTAGTGTGCAAATTCTTTATTTGGCTGAAGTCTATATAAAATGACACACTAAATTAGCTTGAGTAAGTTAAAATGAAAATACTATATGCAAACTTTTGACACTGCCCTGAATAAGGAATACTGGAACCAGAGAATGTTATGGGAGTATGAAACAATGCTTTTGACATATTTGTTCAGTTACTTAACAATCATTATGATCCTTTCTTTTATTGGTAGTATTAGTTAAAGGCCAAATCCTGCTCATTTTATTCATCTAACACTCCTACTCAAGTTAGTGGAAGTTTTGCACGTCAGACTAGCAGACCAAAATTGTCCTAATGAATTCAATAGTGAACTGTCAAAGGTTAAGAAGTTACAACAACTTGGAAATAGCCTCACTTCAGTAACATATTGTAAATGAAGAATATCTGGCTTATCAAAGCTCATGTATTTCCTTAGCACTCCCCCCCTTCTTCCCTTCTCCTTCCCATGATGGTATGTTGATTCTTGAATGAGCTAAGATTTTTAATGTGACATACTTGTTTGGAAAGGCACTTTTCATAGATGGGGTTCTTTGTGCAGAAAGATATTGCTTTCTGATGTCAGCGTTAAATGTATTATGTTTTGTGCCCAATCCTGTTGCATGATATAGAACAGAGAGAAGTAATCCAATTTGACATTATCTCTCTATTCTTATTAATCCCTTCAACTGTTTTGCTTTCTGGCTAGACAGATTTAAATAGACTGCAGCCTTAACTAGTCCTGTACTTTTGAGTTCTTGGATAAGCTTTGTTGCTCTGCACTTTTTCAAATGTTATAGCATTTTTATTTATTCATTTATTTATTTTTAATGATATAGTGATCAGGTTTAAGCATAAAGTTGTGAGTAGGATTTCAGACAGAGAATGTTATCATTTAGGGCTCTATAATCCCTGTTACGCCTCTGTGCAGAGAAGAAACCACAGCTATAGAATGGCACAGTTCTTCCTCTTCCAGCATGCTCCCTCTTCCCCTGGACCTCGTGTGAGGGAGCTGCCTGGGCTCCTTTGAATTTTCTTTCTGCCATATACATGGACAAAATAATAAAGCACAAAACAATTAAGCCTGAGACTGGCAAGCCCTGTCTCCCCTCACATATGTGGTTTTGTAACTAGTGTGTTATGTGTGTGCATGGTAGGAAGCTTGAGTAGTTAAGAGTGTGGGTGGACATTATTAGAATCTAGACATGAAGTCAGCAGGGATTTAAGTTTAAGCAGCAGAAGAGAGATTTCAGATTGGGTAGTGGAGGGGCTGCAGCTATGAACTGTATGGAATAGAGGTGTACCAGAACAGGGCAGAGGGCAGCAAATTAGGAAAACAGCCCACCTTGTTCTCTGTCTATCAAGGTAGCAGTGGCAATGGTGTTAGTTAAGTTTTAGCGATTTTTATGTTAACTACAAAAAGAAAAAAGTGCCCCAAGCCATTATTTTGGGTACATGCTGAGATGATTCTGAAATCTAAAACAAAATCAACGAACAATCATGTTTTTTCCTTTAAATTGCTTAGAAGAGCTATGGAAAGATGACCAAAAAATTGAAATTTAATATGAAAACTGTTGTGATTTTGCTGAAAACCCTTCCATTTCCCAGAGATGTAATTTTTCATGGGCTTTTTATGAATTGGCCATTTTCTAGCAGAAGTAGTCCCATTGATGTGAGTAGGAATACTTGTGGAGTAAGGTATTATTCAGTGTGAGTACGGGATTCCAATTCTATAGAAAGTAATCACATTTACTTTCAAAATGATACAGGTCTTTGGTGCAGATTTATTTTTGGTTGAAAGCTATTTTGAATGGATTTAATTTTTTTCATTAAAATTAGGACAATCATTTGTCAATCATTTGTATTTGTTTCCGTGAGTCACCTAGCACATTTTTATGTGTTTGAAGAATAATTAATAAGAGGAATAAAAGTGTAGCTATGCTCTGTTAAATATCTGCTGAATTTCACCCTTGAGATGACATAACAGCATTGGCAGAAATTCTATAGCTCTCTGATAAATATGTAAAGTCCCTTTGGGATCAATTGAGATGGATTATACTATTTAAAAGAAAGAATATAATCATTTAACACAGAGTTCACATTGGTGTAAACTATATTCTACTTCCTTTATGAGAGTACAGCTGTTTTAAAGTCTACAGTGTATGTGCCTTTCTTGTACTAACAAGTTCTAATGGGTTCAGTTACTTCACTGCCTCCGGCTCTAACACATGTGAATTATGTTCTTAAAGACAGTTGGAAATTGCTGTATGGTTTCACAGGGTTGCTAGTCCTTTTCAAACATTTGGTGTTTGAACCATTTCTTCACTTCAGTAGCACAGTGAATTCACAAGAAAAAAGAAGAGAGGCAAAGTAAAGGAGAGAGAGCTGGAATTAGTTTGGATTAACCTACAGTTCTTATTCTATGAATGCCGAGCAGTTAATGAAGTTAATAAATGCAGAGTAGGTGGGAAAGGATTAGTACAAAATAGATATCAGTATTCATTACTTTATAGATAACAACTTGGACAAAAATTTAAGCATCTTAGAATCATAGAATATTAGGATTGGAAGAGACCTCAGGAGGTCATGTAGTCCACCCCCCTGCTCAAAGCAGGACCAACACCAACTAAATCAACCCAGCCAAGGCTTTGTCAAGCCGGGCCTTAAAAATCTCTAAGGATGGAGATTCCACCACCTCCCTAGCACATTCCAGTGCTTCACCCCCTCCTAGTGAAATAGTGTTTCCTAATATCCAACCTAAATCTCCCCCACTGCAACTTGAGACCATTGCTTCTTGTTCTGTTATCTGCCACCACTGAGAACAGCCTAGCTCCATCCTCTTTGCAACTCCCCTTCAGGTAGTTGAAGGCTGCTATCAAATCCCCCCTCACTCTTATCTTCTGCTGACTAAACAAGCCCAGTTCCCTCAGCCTTTCCTCATAAATCATGTGCCCCAGCCCCCTGATAATTTTCGTTGCCCTCGCTGGACTCTCTCTAATTTGTCCACATCCCTTCTGTAGTGGGGGGCCCAAAACTGGATGCAATACTCCAGGTGTGGCCTCACCAGTCCCGAATAGAGTGGAAATCACGTCCCTTGATCTTCTGGCAATGTTCCTACTAATACAGCCCAATATGTCATTGGCCTTCTTGGAAACAAGGGCACACTGCTGACTCATATCCAGCTTCTTGTCCACTGTAATCCCCAGGTCCTTTTGTGTAGAACTGCTTCTTAGCCAGTTGGTCCCCAGCCTGTAGCGGTGCATGGGATTCTTCCTTCCTAAGTGCAGAACTCTGCACTTGTCCTTGTTGAACCTCATCAGATTTCTTTTGGCCCAATCCTCCAATTTGTCTAGGTCACTCTGGACCCTATCCCTACCCTCCATCATATCTACCTCTCCCCTCATCTTAGTGTCATCTGCAAACTTGCTGAGGGTGCAATTAATCCCATCATCCATAGAATCATAGAATCATAGAATATCAGGGTTGGAAGGGACCCCAGAAGGTCATCTAGTCCAACCCCCTGCTCAAAGCAGGACCAATTCCCAGTTAAATCATCCCAGCCAGGGCTTTGTCAAGCCTGACCTTAAAAACCTCTAAGGAAGGAGATTCTACCACCTCCCTAGGTAATGCATTCCAGTGTTTCACCACCCTCTTAGTGAAAAAGTTTTTCCTAATATCCAATCTAAACCTCCCCCACTGCAACTTGAGACCATTACTCCTCGTTCTGTCATCTGCTACCATTGAGAACAGTCTAGAGCCATCCTCTTTGGAACCCCCTTTCAGGTAGTTGAAAGCAGCTATCAAATCCCCCCTCATTCTTCTCTTCTGCAGGCTAAACAATCCCAGCTCCCTCAGCCTCTCCTCATAACTCATGTGTTCCAGTCCCTTAATCATTTTTGTTGCCCTTCGCTGGACTCTCTCCAATTTATCCACATCCTTCTTGAAGTGTGGGGCCCAAAACTGGACACAGTACTCCAGATGAGGCCTCACCAATGGCGAATAGAGGGGAACGATCATGTCCCTCGATCTGCTCGCTATGCCCCTACTTATACATCCCAAAATGCCATTGGCCTTCTTGGCAACAAGGGCACACTGCTGACTCATATCCAGCTTCTCGTCCACTGTCACCCCTAGGTCCTTTTCCGCAGAACTGCTGCCTAGCCATTCGGTCCCTAGTCTGTAGCTGTGCATTGGGTTGTTCCGTCCTAAGTGCAGGACCCTGCACTTATCCTTATTGAACCTCATCAGATTTCTTTTGGCCCAATCCTCCAATTTGTCTAGGTCTTTCTGTATCCTATCCCTCCCCTCCAGCGTATCTACCACTCCTCCCAGTTTAGTATCATCCGCAAATTTGCTGAGAGTGCAATCCACACCATCCTCCAGATCATTTATGAAGATATTGAACAAAACCGGCCCCAGGACCGACCCTTGGGGTACTCCACTTGATACTGGCTGCCAACTAGATATGGAGCCATTGATCACTACCCGTTGAGCCCGACAATCTAGCCAGCTTTCTACCCACCTTGTAGTGCATTCATCCAGCCCATACTTCCTTAACTTGCTGACAAGAATACTGTGGGAGACCGTGTCAAAAGCTTTGCTAAAGTCAAGAAACAATACATCCACTGCTTTCCCTTCATCCACAGAACCAGTAATCTCATCATAAAAGGCGATTAGATTAGTCAGGCATGACCTTCCCTTGGTGAATCCATGCTGGCTGTTCCTGATCACTTTCCTCTCATGCAAGTGCTTCAGGATTGATTCTTTGAGGACCTGCTCCATGATTTTTCCAGGGACTGAAGTGAGGCTTACTGGCCTGTAGTTCCCAGGATCCTCCTCTTCCCGTTTTTAAAGATTGGCACTACATTAGCCTTTTTCCAGTCATCCGGGACTTCCCCGGTTCGCCACGAGTTTTCAAAGATAATGGCCAATGGCTCTGCAATCACAGCCGCCAATTCCTTCAGCACTCTCGGAAGCAACTCGTCCGGCCCCATGGACTTGTGCACGTCCAGCTTTTCTAAATAGTCCCTAACCACCTCTATCTCCACAGAGGGCTGGCCATCTCTTCCCCATTTTGTGATGCCCAGCGCAGCAGTCTGGGAGCTGACCTTGTTAGTGAAAACAGAGGCAAAAAAAGCATTGAGTACATTAGCTTTTTCCACATCCTCTGTCACTAGGTCTTCCAGATCATTAATGAAGACGTTGAACAAAACTGGCCCCAGGACTGACCCCTGGGGTTCTCTGTTTGATACCAGCTGCCAACTAGACATCAAGCCATTGATCACTACCCGTTGAGCCCAATGATCTATCCAGCTTTCTATCCACCTTATAGTCCATTCATCCAATCCATACTTTTTTAACTTGTTGGCAAGAATACTGTGGGAGACCATATCAAAAGCTTTGCTAAAGTCAAGATATATCGTGTCCACCACTTCCCCATATCCACAGAGCCAGTTATCTCATCATAGAAGGCAATCAGGTTGGTCAGGCATGACTTGCCCTTGGTAAATCCATGTTGACTGTTCCTGATCACCTTCCTCTCCTCCAAGTGCTTCAAAATGGATTCCTTGAGGACCTGTTCCATGATCTTGCGAGAGACTGAAGTGAGGCTGACCGGTCTGTGGTTCCCCGGGTTCTCTTTTTTCTCTTTTTAAAATATGGGCACTATATTTGCCTTTTTCCAATTATTCTGGATCTCCCCCGATCACCACGATTATTCAAAGATAATGGCCAATGGATCTGCCACCACATCAGCCAACTCCCTCTGCACCCTCGGACGCATTAGATCTGGATCCATGGACTTGTGCATGTCCAGCTTTTCTAAATAGTCTTTCAGCTGTTCTTTCATCACTGAGGGCTGTTCACCTCCTCCTCATGCTGTTTTACGCAGTGCAGCAGTCTGGGAACTGCCCTTGTTTGTGAAAACCGAGGCAAAAAAAGCATTGAGTACTTCAGCTTTTTCCACATCATCTGTCACTAGGTTGCCTCCCCCATTAATTAAGGGTCCTACACTTTCCCTGACCTTTTTCTTGTTTCTAACATACCCGTAGAAACCTTCTTGTTATCCTTCACATCCCTTGCTAGCTGCAAGTCCAATTGTGCCTTGGCTTTCCTGATTACACCCCTGCATGCTCTAGCAATATTTGTATACTCCTTCCTCGTGATCTGTCCAAATTTCCACTTCTTGTAAGCTTCCTTTTTGAGTTTAAGCTCACCAAAGATTTCACTGTTAAGCCTCCCGCCCCATATTTCTTGGAAACAAAGAAAAAAAAAAACCGTAGGCACCTGTCTCCAGGAAAGAGTTCACAGCTGTGAATTCCAAGGAGAGATAGGAGCCTTCATTCAGGCCAGACTTAGGCACTTAGCTTTCTGAGAAGAGCTGGACTTAGGCAACACCCCTTTTCTCAGCATTTGTTAGCTTAGGTGGCTCCCTGCTCAGCATGCTGGCTTTTATGGATTCCGTATTTAGGCAACTAACTTTCCCTGTGCACTGTACGAGGAGTCTAGGCATGTCATTTGAGGCCGTGGGCTTGGGGCTTCTCTGGCCAGCCAGGGATTGGGGTGGCTCAGGCAGGCGGGTGGGCCAGGGCTCCTCTGGCTGTGGTGGGGGGCTCAGGGCTCCTCTGGCCCTGGCAGGCAAGAGTAGGGGGGCGGAGTGGGGGTAAGGGCCTTGGGCAGAAGGGGGTGGGGCCTTGGGCAGAAGGGGCAGAGCAGGGGCTATCCTCCCTGAATGGGGGTTTCACGTGCTGCCCATGGCTGTGGATTCCACTGGGTAGCAAAGCATAAGGTAGGTGGTGCAAAACTGAGCATTGTAGCACCCAAGACCCTTTGTGGATCTAGCCCTAAATCCGTATTACGTATCTGAATAGATGGCCTGATTTTTAGAGATACTGAGACTCATAGCGCCCCTTTATTTCAGTGGTTCTTGCCAAGTGCATATCCCTTCTGAAACCCAGGCCTTCTGTTTAGGTGCCAAATGTAAACTTGAGTGCCTAATTTTTGGGATCATTTCCTGAAAATACTAGCTTGGTCAGTGATGCCCCATTTGTGTTAAAAAACAACAACTGGAGAATGAAAGAAAGTCAATTAAAACATGATGTTTTGTGGCTGAATTTACACTGAGAACCAGCATCTCATAAATTTTCTAGAGATATTGGTTTAATTTCAAACACATATAAAACGCCCTGTGGTTATTGTTTTCATTGTTTCTCCCAGAGGTGATCTTGAGAAATCCTAATCTGTGTGGGGAAGTTGACATTTAGTTTATTATTTATTTAATCAGGAAGGTTGTTTTCTGTTGCTTATTATTATTTATTATTATTATTATTTTTAATGTAAACCAATTATAAAAGCAAACATGCTCTGTCAATACTCACTTGATTCCCCTAATTGTCTCCCTGGGAATAATTACATATACCAAGGAGGCCCCCAAACATTAAGGCTCCAATATCAGGAAGGACAGGCAGGACAGAAAAGGTGGGGGAGTTGCATTGTATGTAAGAGAACGGTATGAACGCTCAGAGCTCTAATACGAAACTGCAGAAAAACCTGAGAGTCTCTGGGTTAAGTTTAGAAATGTGAGCAACAAGGTTGATGCTATAGACCACCAGACCCGGGGGATGAAGTGGACAAGGCTTTCTTCAGGCAACTAACAGATGTTACTAGATCACAGGCCCTGATGCTCATGGGAGACTTCAGTCACCCCGATATCTGCTGGGAGAGAAATACAGCAGTGCACAGACAATCCAGGAAGTTTTTGGAAAGTGTAGGGGACAATTTCCTGGTGCAAATGCTGGAGGAACCAGGTAGGGGCCGTGCTCCTCTTGACCTGCTACTCACAAACAGGGAAGAATTAGTAGGGGAAGCAAAAGTGGATGGGAACCTGGGAGGCAGTGACCGTGAGATGGTCGAGTTCAGGATCCTGACACCAGGAAGAAAGTAGAGCAGCAGAATATGGACCCTGGACTTCAGAAAAGCAGACTTTGACTCCCTCAGGGAAATGATGGGCAGGATCCCCTGGGAGAATAACATGAAGGGGAAAGGAGTCCAGGAGAGCTGGCTGTATTTTAAAGAATCCTTATTGAGGTTGCAGGAACAAACAATCCCGATGTGTAGAAAGAATAGCAAATGGCAGGTGACCAGCTTGGCTTAACAGTGAAATCCTTGCTGATCTTAAACACAAAAAAGCAGCTTACAAGAAGTGGAAGATTGGACAAATGACCAGGGAGGAGTATAAAAATATGGCTCAGGCACGCAGGAGTGAAATCAGGAAGGCCAAATCACACTTGGAGTTGCAGCTAGCAAGGGATGTTAAGAGTAACACGAAGGGTTTCTTTAGGTATGTTAGCAACAAGAAGGTGGTCAAGGAAAGTGTGGGCCCCTTACTGAATGAGGGAGGCAACCTCGTGTCAGAGGATGTGGAAAACGCTAATGTACTCAATACTTCTTTTGCCTCTGTCTTCACGAACAAGGTCAGCTCCCAGACTACTGCACTGGGCAGCACAGTATGGGGAGGAGGTGACCAGATCTCTGTGGAGAAAAGTGGTTCACGAATATTTAGAAAAAGTGGACAAGCACAAGTCTATGGGGCCGGATGCACTGCATCCGAGAGTGCTAAAGGAGTTGGCGGATGTGATTGCAGAGCCATTGGCCATTATCTTTGAAAACTCATGGTGATCCGGGGAAGTCCCGGATGACTGGAAAAAGGCTAATGTAGTGCCCATCTTTAAAAAAGGGAAGAAGGAGGATCCGAGGAACTACAGGCCAGTCAGCCTCAGCTCAGTTCCTGGAAAAATCATGGAGCAGGTCCTCAAGGAATCAATTTTGAAGCACTTAGAGGAGAGGAAAGTGATCAAGAACAGTCAGCATGGATTCACCAACGCAAGTCATGCCTGACTAACCTAATTGCCTTCTATGACAAGATAACTGGCTCTGTGGATGAGGAGAAAGCAGTGGACGTGTTATTCCTTGACTTTAGCAAAGCTTTTGATACGGTCTCCCTCAGTATTCTTGCCAGCAAGTTAAAGAAGTATGGGCTGGATGACTGAACTGTAAGGTGGGTAGAAAGCTGGCTAGATCGTCAGGCTCAATGGGTATTGATCAATGGCTCCATGTCTAGCTGCTATCAAGCGGAGTGCCCCAAGGGTCAGTCCTGGGGCCAGTTTTGTTCAATATCTTTATTAATGATCTGGAGGATGGCGTGGATTACACCCTCAGCAAGTTTGCAGGTGACATTAAACTGGGAGGAGTGGTAGGTACACTGGAGGGTAGGGATAGGATAGAAAGGGGCCTAGACAAATTGGAGGATTGGGCCAAAAGAAATCTGATGAGGTTCAACAAGGACAAGTGCAGAGTCCTGCCCTTAGCATGGAAGAATCTCATGCACTGCTACAGACTAGGAACTGAGTGGCTAGGCAGCAGTTTTGCAGAAAAGGACCTAGGGGTTACAGTGGACGAGAAGCTGGATATGAGTCAATAGTGTGCCCTTGTTGCCAAGAAGGCTAATGGCATTTTGGGCTGTATAAGTAGGAGCATTGCCAGCAGATCGAGGGATGTGATCATTCCTCTCTATTTGGTATTGGTGAGGCCTCATCTGTGTCAAGTACTGTGTCCAGTTTTGGGCCCCACACTACAAGAAGGATGTGGAAAAATTGGAAAGAGTGCAGAGGAGGTCAACAAAAATGATTAGGGGACTGGAGCACATGACTTATGAGAAGAGGATGAGAGAACTGGGATTGTTTAGTCTGCAGAAGAGAAGAATGAGGGGGGATTTGATAGCTGTTTCCAACTATCTGAAAGGGGGTAGCGAAGAGGATGGCTCTAGACTGTTCTCAGTGGTACCAGATGACAGAACAAGGAGTAATGGTCTCAAGTTGCAGTGGGGGAGGTTTAAATCAGATATTAGGAAAAAACTTTTTCATTAGGAGGGTGGTGAAAAACTGGAATGGGTTACCTAGGGAGGTGGTGGAATACTCTTCGTTAAAGGTTTTTAAGGTCAGGCTTGACAAAGCCCTGGCTGGGATGATTTAGTTGGGGATTGGTCCTGCTTTAAGCAGGGGATTGGACTAGATGACCTCCTGACGTCCCTTCCAACCCTGATTATCTATGATTCTATGAATTCTGAATACACTTGATTTAAGTGGGAGTTTTCACCTGTTTAAGTGGGGGCCAATTGGGCCCTAAGCCCCTCATCTCTGTGTAAAAAGCAACAATATATTTCCAATTCTTTCATTAGTCTAAGCTGGTTCTATCATCAGCTAGAAGCAGATTGTATGATGTGTCATAACTAAGGCTATGATTTAGTCACAGGTATTTCTAGTAAAAGTCATGGATAGGTCAGGGGCAATAAATAGAAAGTCACAGCCAGTGACCTGACCATGACTTTTAGTAAAAATACCCCTAACTAAATCTTAGGTGCTGGGGGAGGGGAATGCTCCTGCGGATGCTGCTGCTCTGGGGGTAGGGGTGTGCTCTGGCAGTCGCTTTTACTCCTAGGGAGGGTGTCCTGGGGCCCCACCACTGCTCTTGGGGGCAGGTGTCCCAGAGTCCCGCCGCTGCTTCTCTGGGTGGGGGTGGCCCATGGTCCCGCCGCTGCTCCTTCAGGGGGTATGTGTGTGTGTGTGTGGCCCAGGGCACCGCTGCTGCTCCCCAACCTCTGCTCAGGGGCAGCACCCGGGACCAGCTGCCTGGGGCCACCTGGGCTACAGCCAGTGTGGCAGGTCCCAGGGTGCCTCTGGAGTAGCGGCTGCAGCTGTGGAAGTCAGGGAGTCCTGAAATCCATGACTTCTGTGACCTCCATGAAAGACTTATGACTAATTCTGGCTATTATCCAAAATAAGCAGAGCCAAAAATAAAATAAAATAAGAATGGTTTGCCGTTGCAGGGCTAAGACAGAAGATTGAATATCCAACACATAAGGCCAGTGCACTTCAGAGATTTCAACTATTTTGGTTCACTGAGCAAGAGAACTGAAGCAAGAACTTACTTACTCTTTACAGAAGAGAATTTTGCCCAGTTGGTTTATATGTATTGTGGGAGTCAGAGATCAATTCTCCAAGAGAGGGAGAGCTGAAGCATTCCATACATTAAAAATGCAGTAACCAAGCCTACAAATATCATAGTAATGACATATCACGCTGCTTTTAAAACAAAATAAAACTATTAATAAATGATATATCGGATGATTCAGTATAACATTTTAGAGATTAGAGATTAGTCTGTACCAGTCTCTTTAATAGATCAGGGATGATTGTTAAACATTAGTGGTAAGAAGGTGCACCTCATATGCATGTTAATGGATTATAACTTTTTATAGGTGCAGTTTGTACCCGTCTCTCAGAGGATTAGGAAAATGGTGCACAAGGAGTGGATCGTTAGGCACTAGTGGCCAAGCTTTTCTAATTAGCCCATCGTCTAAGTGCCAACTCTCTAATCCACAGAGAGAGACTATAAATTATGCCTACAAAAGTAGCAGAAATTGTATTTTTCCTCTCAATCTTGAGGGCTTCTCATTCAGTGCATCTCTCCAACTGAAAGGCAGGGACTGCAGATTTGTAGTTTACAATTCTCATGATTAATTGAAGAACATGCATGGTTTACTCATATTTACAAAAGCAGGGATGCTGCCAGAAAGAATCTAATTGGTTAAATAAATAACCCTAAGCTTTTATTGCTCAAAGCCTTTTTTAATTGAATTATTAATGCTATGTTACCCTCCAAATCAGTAGCAGTTAATGACTGATTTGCCTGAGGCTGTTAAAATTTTCCGATCAGTTGTAAATTGCAGTGATGATTTATTTTGCTAACTTAGATCTTATATGATCAGCTCAGTTTGTAAAATGGCATTGATTATAAGTCTGTCATGAAAAATAGTTTCCAGCTACAATTTTTTTTTGTTGGTTTTATTATTTTAATTTTTTTCCTAGTGAAGGTCTTTGGTTAACTGTTCATTTAATAATAGTTATGAAATTTTTTTCAAATGGGAAAACTCATGTTACTAGAATTGCTTAGGACAGTTAAGATTAAAATGCAAATAAGCATCATACATTTCCCCCTAAGCCCCTCCCCCCCAAACTCCTTAAAACACTGTATGGAACTGGAACACTATATGTTTTCACAGGAATGAGTAAAATTCCCATGTCTGAATGTTGGGTGCACAAAGAAATGATGCAGTGTACTTTGGAATGGACTGCAAGTCTCTCGGAATAAAGTGAAATGTGGCTTAATGGTTTGAGAAGCAGATTAAGAGTCTGTACAATGAGACGTGAGTCCTGTTTCTGTCACAGATTTTCTATGTAATACTGGGCAAGTTATCTAGCACTCTTTTTGCCTCGCAGTACCCTTCTGTACACCTACTTAGTTCAACTTCATAGGGCTATTGAGAAGGTTAATGACTGAGGTGTGCATTGAGATCCCCAGATGAAAAGTGCTATATATATATCAAAGTGTTACTAAATGTTAGTTCATTGTTTTACCATGTTTATCTGTGTTCAGTAGAGTTTAGAAGCTTTGTGGCTCAGACATCATCCTAAACTTGCACCCAATCTGCATGAGGTTTAACTGGAGTGGCTCATGGGTAAACAGTTCCTTTATTCTCTAACTGATATTGATGTTATATTTCAATTTGCTTCAGAAAGCACTTCCCACAGGACTCCGAGTGGGAACCACAAACTAACTTAGGAATTGGAACACTGAATATCACAGTGCCTAACTTTTAGGTGCCGAGAAAATCACAGGGAAAACACAGTGATCCACAAAGCCTGAGTTAGGCAACTAGGCTTCTATACAATGAATGGGGAGAGATAAGTGCCTAAGAATATGATCCACAAAAGCCAGCATGCTAAGCAGGGACTTGCCTAAACTAGCTAATGGGAGATGTCAAAAACAGGTATGCTAAGCCCCGCTCTCCATCAGAGATAGGTGCCTAAGTCCAAGTTGCAGAGAGGCACCTATCTCCGCTAGAGATCCAACCAAGCAATAGGAACCAACTGCCAGGAGTCAGGCAGCTTCTTGCCCCTTGTCCCCTCCATTTCAAAATCAGTCATGAGGCCAGAGAGATGGAGAGAGAATGACTCTGTAGTCCAATAGTTAGAAAAATCCCATGGGAGACCATAGGTCCAGTCCCACTGCTCCAATCACTCTTTCACTGGTTCATGTCCATGTCAAAGCCCTCCAGAAAGTTCTGTTATGGCTTATTACAACAATCTGTAACCCACTACCCCTCTTTTTGTCCTAGGACTGCAAAGGTGTTAATGGGACACTCTACCTTGAATGGTCCCTTAGAATATGTGCTACCCACTTATGCTAAACAATCAATTCCATGTTGCATTTACCTGTGGCCCTTGGAGTACCTTTCCCAGACCTGAAGAAGAATTCTGTGTGGCTTGAAAGTTTGTCCCTCTCACCAGGAGAAGTTGGTCCAATACAAGATATTGCCTCGGCAGCCTCACCCACCTTTTCTCTCCTTTGTAAGAAGTTAGGTTACAAACTCAAACAGAGATTTCAACACTTTATGATTATTAATGTGACTGGTCTATTACACAGTTGTTTTTCAGCTATAACATGTAAAACTAGCTTTGTTCCTGGTGGCTTGTGGCTGGGCACTTCCCAGGTATGAAAGCCTAGTGTGTGATGTTCTTTTCATTTCACTGATAGTAATGGAATAAAATTCTGCTTCCTCCTCTCAGTTAACAACAAATCACCTCCATTCTGTTGGACTATTACACAGAGATTCTCAAGTGACTTGCACCATCTGTTATTTAACACTAAAGGGAGTGTATTGCTTACATTTGTGCCATGGCCTTTATGTTCACAGATATATTCTGTGTGTGGATATACATTACTTCATCCATCTCCTTAGTGACTCCATATCAGTGGAGCAGGCTGTATATATTCTCAGGTAATAGTTTGGTGTTAGTGAAGAGAAGAAGGAACTTTTTTTGAGGGCTTTGACCTGGACATCATTACCAGTGCCATAGAAATGCTCTGTCTGCATGTCTTCTCTGTGAATAACTGTAAGGAATTCTTTCCCTCATTTTCTACCTAGCTAAGTAGCAAATATAAACTAAAACACCTGTGCAGTAGACTGGTGCAAACTGCGCTACTGCAGATCCTTCTGCAGAAGAATATACCACATGTCATTTCTTTACCTCAAGCACATTAAAGGGATCCATTAAAAAGAAAAAGAAAAGTAGGGGCTCACTCAGAGGGAAAGTGTAAAGTACAATTTAGCAAGATATAATTGGTTTTTGCTAAGCTCCTTTTCTTCTGCTTCTTGCATTTATTCTTTGTTTTTCTCCAGATAAGGGCCGTGGTGTTTAATGCTGATAAAAACAATACTCAGTCCAGAGCAAGACTGTCATTTTGTGGATAGTTTTGTTTCCGGTATATTGGGTATCAAACAGGTTAATTTGCTCAGTTACCTACATCTTTGGAACATGCAGCCACAGCGCACACACTTTTGTTTGTTTAGTTTTAAGTGGGGAGTAGCATAAATAAGGACATCAAAGGGAAGCCGGAGGTGGTGCAAGTGTCTGCAAATTAGAGTTAAAATCTAATTTTAGATTACAAATGATGGCCTCAACTTTGGTGGCCTTAACATATTGCTTATTGGATATTAAACATATTAGGAATTCTCTCTGTAATTCTGTAATCTTGCCTAATTGGCAGTTTGTACTCCGGCCAAAACTGGAAAAGAAATTATACTTAAGATCAAAATTAGCATTGGCAGAGGTTCTTACAGTATATAGCACCTACTTGAACTATGATACTTTCTAACAAATGGTATATTTTAGCATTAAGATTCTTCCATTGCTTCAAGTTGCTCCAGTGTTTCAAGTTCACGGGGCTAACATAGAACAAAATATATAGTTCGTATGTGTGTGTATGTGTGAGTTGAGATAAGAGGCTGTCTCTTTTAATTTGATAACTTGTAAAAGGTTATATATATGTGTCCATAGTTACTTTTCCAGCTTATTTTTTTCTACTGGCGAACAGAGCTGTTAGGATGGATTTATTCAATCACATTTGTATGAATGACAAATGTGTGTACGTATTATTATGTTTTCCAGATGATTGATCCTAAAAAAAGGATTCATTCTTATTTCTAAAAGGTGAAATTTATATTAAATAATAAATAGATGAGTGGTGAACTGGGTTTTTCAAATTCCAGCAATCACAATTTCATTGTTAACAAATGTTAAACACTGAAAAAGTTCTTAAAAGTACAGATGGTGCCTTGAAAGTGGTGTTTTTAACCTTATTATCTCAAGTGAAGAGAGCAGCCTGCTTCATTGGTGAAGTATTTTGAGAATAGGAGTACTTGTGGCACCTTAGAGACTAACCAATTTATTTGAGCATAAGCTTTCGTGAGCTACAGCTCACTTCATCGCTGAAATAAATTGGTTAGTCTCTAAGGTGCCACAAGTACTCCTTTTCTTTTTGCGAATACAGACTAACACGGCTGCTACTCTGAAACCTGTTATTTTGAGAATGACCTCAATCAGGTAAGAACTCTCAGTTAAGCATACAGAGGCTTAATGAAATGCTTGAAACACAGTATATTCTAGTACATCCTTAACAGTTTGACACTTTCCTAGATTTATCAGCTGGGGAAACATGAGGCAGACGGAAGTAGTGTGTTATCACAGATGTCCTGGCTTTTTACTTTCCAGCTTCAACAGCATGTGGTTGATGCTGTATAAGCATGTTTTTGGTTTGTAGTTTTCTGTTCTTCAGTGATGTATAATGGATTTTCCACTCCCTTTAATATTTTCTTGAAATTTCTGTTTGGAAGAGACTTGTTTATTCTTGCCAAGGAGAACAGAGATATGGGCTTTAATAAGAGAGATTTGTAACCTTTGTATTTTAAGCTAATTACACATTGACTTCAAAGCAGTCGAATATTCATTGCAAAAAGAATAATACTTTAGAGCTTAGGTTGGCAACTCTGATCATCATGAGAAATTAAACTTTAATGAAGAATTATGGAAAGTGAAGTGTAAATGAGCCAAAACAGTTATGCAATGTGTTGTCTTCTGCTTTTTATGTTTTGCTATTTAACATCCATTTAGAGGAATACATTTTAGTTTCTGATGCCATAGTAACTTTTTGAGTAATTCAGACTGAATTGTCCATGCCTACTATATACCAAGCTCTTGTATCTCTCAAGGGGGAGGGAGCAGAATGTATGTGACTTTGTCTGAAAGAGTATTTCTTCTCTGTATCATCTCTGCAAGATCCACAAGGAAAGCAATTTAAATGCTGTGACCTCACCAGCTGGGAAAGTTAAAGGGTGATCCCCTGTCATTTGAAGTCTGCTCTGAATTTTGGAGATAAAACAACATACAGTGGAGAAGTGCAGAAGAAGGTTAAAGGTATATGGCTCTGAAGAGTCACACTTCATCAGAACAAACTGAAGGCCATTAGATCTCTAAAGCATTGGTAGCTGTTGAACACATAGAGATGGAGAAAATGTAACTCAGGGGTCATGGTGAGCTCTCTAGACTTATAAGTTGCTGGGTGAATGGGAATGTGATGCTATAGGTATGATATAGATACAGAAAAATCAAGATATTAAAGTTGGAATATTTTAGATATATATATCCAGAAGAAATAGAAACAATCTAGAAAATGGATGGGCTCTGACAGTTCAGAAATGAAGCTGGGCAGAAATTTTTTTTCCTATCTACCTCAAGTTAAGACAAAAGTTGAAATCTGAAAAAAAACTTTCATGAACTCCCTCCCTCTGCAATTTTTTTTTTTGATTGGGCCAAGTGAAACTTTTTGTTTTGATAATTTTGAAACATTTCATTTTGATTTTTTGTTTGTATTTTACTATAAATTAATTTAAATATTGAAACAAAAAGTTGTTTCAAATGAAAATATTGAACTTTATTTTGAAAATGTCAAAATGGATATTCTGATAATTTTGAAACTTTTTTTCCAAAAGATTTGAAATAGGAAATTAGTTGAAATTGACTCTTTCAGTTTTGATAAATAGACATTTTCTGACAAAAAAGCATTTTGTCAAAAAAAATCATGATGAACTCTAGTCAGAACTCCCTTTGGCCCGTTTCCTCCTCATTCATACTTCTTTTATTCATGCTGCACAGTTAGTCTTTTAAAAGGTGGGGTTTTCTGTGATAATGTGATGTGAATGTAATTGAAATCAAACCCTTGAGATAGGATTTTATTTAGCAGAGTTGATGGCCCAGTGGTTAGGGCACTCACCTACAACTTAGGAGACACAAGTTAAGTTCCCTGCTCTGTCACAGACCTCATATGTGACCTTGAGCAAGTTACTTAAGGTGAATCCATGAAGGAATTGAGTCATTGCAATGCTGAACAGCCCCTAGAAAAATCAAAGGAGTAACACTGTGATCCACAAAACCATGTTAGGTGCCTAAGCTCTCTGTACAAGGTGTGGGGAGAAACAGACCTTTTAGAAGGTGATTCACAAAAGCCAGGGTGTGCTCTCTCTCTCTCTTTCTGGGCCAATGACTGGTCCACTGTGGATAAATACTTAAATAGTCATTGGGCTAGAGAGAGAATGACTCTGTAGTCCAGTGGTTGGGATACCCACATGGGAGACCCTGGGTCCAGTCCCCCTGCTCCAGTGACTTATTATTTATCCACAGTGGAACATCTTCAGCAGGAGAGATAGAGGTTGTTCCCTATCAGAATATCCCATAGTACAGTGGTTAGAGCTTCCTCTTGAAAATTAGGAGACCCCTGTTCAAATCCTTAGGTTAGGATTTGAAACTGAACACGTCATCAACTCATGGATAATAAATGGTGAACCATTCTCGCTATAATATTTGTTTTCTTTGGATATACAATTGTAATAACAAACCATGCATGATTTTCACAAGACATAATATTCTTTCAGTCCTAAGAGCTATAAAGTGGGTTTACACAAATATATGGCTCAGCCTTAAAAAAAAAAAAAGCATTACAAGATATAAAAATAATTTCTTTCCTTAAAAATAAAATTGAGATGTGATTAGAAATGTCATAAGCAATAGTTCCATAATCATTCATCTAATATAAATGTAGATCATTTGCATTGATTTTGGGATATCTCAAGGTAGTCTAGCTAAAAGTATGTTTTTAATCATGTTTGAAGTAATATAAAATATCTCAAACATATATTTCTTGTACTTTTTAATGTATTATATATTTGTGTGTGCATATATACACGTCTGTGATAGATAGCCATACGAGCATGTGGGTATTTTTCTCTCTGTATATGTAAATGTTTCTAGAATACATGTTTTACAATGAGTGCACACACATTACTCTGTGTGTGTGTTTGTGTATCTTGTACATTTTGTGTACATTGTGTGTGTACATTGTGTATCCTCTCAGGATATAGTTTCATTGTCCTTATTTGAATTTCCTTAGCACTCAACTCATTTTCTATAATGTTTTAAAATGAGTGCTCACATATTACATATTACATGAGCACTTGTAAAACATTATAGAAAATGAGTTGAGAGATGCTAATGAATTCCACATAAGGATAATAAAACTGTGAGCTGAGTGGGCACACAATTTAAGATTGCTTGCTTTGAAGATTCTCAGGAAAAAAAATGAACTAGATGCAGGAATACCTGAATACTCTTATGTCTGAGAGAATAAATTTATATGGGCTAATATACAGCTCTTCAAGCATGAATTCATGACAGGACTCATATCCTAAAATGAAATAATTTGTTTGCACACTGTAGTTGTGCATCCAATACGTATGTTGTATTAGTCAGCCTGCAATTAAAAAAAAATCTTCTGTGTTCATTTAAGTATTCATAATTATAATTATACAATAAAACTTGATAAGGGCTACCTACAGTGCTAATCTCCTTTCCAGCCCGTCTTCCCCCAACTACCCGTGCCCCTGCAGTCCCTGTGTCCCTCCCCTCACCCCCTTGTCCCCTATACAGTTTCAGCTCTTCTCCCTTCTGTATTTGAATCAGGAATCTTCCTTCTCTACACTGTCTATCAGAGGCCCACCCTGAGGGACACTGAGCACACAGGAAAGACACAGCTCCTGCTGTCTGTTCAGCTATCTAGGCCTGGGTCCAGCATGGCCTGTAGTGACCCAGAAATGCAATTTTTATGGTAAGTCCTGTTCAGCCCTGCGCTGAAGCATGCTAGTGTAGACAGGATTTCTGGGGAATTTAGCTGCTACAAAGCTAGTAAATCTGTACTTAGCATGTGCAAACTGTGATTTTTCAAAGGCCTATAACTTGGGCAAATCTAGGTAGATTTTCACAAGGCAGCAAAAGATACCTCTCTGCCATAAAGGCCAAATTTCATGTCCCTGCTCCAACGTGTGTGACTACTACAACCTTTCATAGAAAAGATCACCAGAATTGTTTAACATTGGCAAAACGGCATATTTTCACCTGATATCATTCTCAGAAATGATTGAATTGTTTTGGCTGAAATTAAAAAAAAAAAGGTTGAGGCAAATACCTGGCATGGAAAATTTCAGGCTAAACCCAAATAGTTAAAGTTTGGCAAAGCAAGTGAAAAGAGGGTATTATAATGGGAAGTGTCAGGCAGTACTTATAACAGGCAGTACTACCAGTGCTGTTGCCGGCACCCAGTGCCGAGAGGCTGAACAACAGCTTGAGTGGTTCGTTACCCGGTGTGCTACACCCAATAATCACAACGGGGTGGAGAAGCAGAAAAGTTTATTTGAAGCTGCAAAAAGGTACAGGGAGAATAAAATCTCAAATCCTGCACAACAGAGCAGGAAGTTACACAGGCTTTTATACATCCTTTTTCCCAGCATACTTATCCAATAGCAAGCTGCCCCAAGTATCCATATAGCCAGCCAATCCAGTTCCCAGCTAGTTCCCTGATTCTCTGTATTATTTGTTAAACTATACATAAAGCTGCTTTATTCAGCATTGTTCTTCCATATCTCCCCTGTTTGGCCTTGCTTAGTTTCAGGCAGTCTGACTCTGCAACATATTGTTGCAGATTCTTAGCATAACTGCTGTGTGTGCCTCCAGGCGGGGGGGCCAAGGACACTTGGGCCTAGTACGCAGAGCTGCTGCGAGTGCCTCCAGGCAGGAGGGGGGCCAAGGACACCTGGGCCTAGTGCGAGGGGGCTTCATCGACACTTGTGGTCTTCCATCCCCTCGAGTTACCTAGTGGCCATGCCCCAGTGTCCCCAACAGTACCATCTATCATAGAAGACCCCCCTACCCTCCCCCAAAAGTTCCAGCTTTGAAGTCTAACAATGTCAAATTATTTAAGTAGGGAAAAATCAACTTCACCCACATGAATCCTGAGTAATTAGGTGGTATGCAGAAGGATTACATAGGGGATGTGCTGGCTTAAATGAGGCTGGCACAAATACTCTTTGTGAAGAAGTGAGGTACTCTTGCATGGCTAAATCCCTGCGTTCTCCCTACCCAGCCTCTTTGCCAATCATCCGTGGTGCAGGGGACTTTATGCTGTCCCCCCACACAGTGGGTGCATTGTACATGTAGAGAATTTCATATAAAAAAATCAGAATTCTAGTGCATAAAATAATCAAATGAAGTATTTTAACAACTTAGGAAATGGCATCTCCGCCTTTAAAAATTTCCTAGTGAGGACCTCTGGAATACCTGTTTGACTTTCTTCATTCCATGGTCCCCTCTATTTTGTTTATATTTTGATGTATCCCTCAGATAAGACTTCAAAGTCATACAAAGTCAAATAATCGTAAGAATCTGGCTTTTCGTGAGATATCCAGAAAGGAAGAATACATTTCTAATTTCTTTTCCACTTTTAAAAACTTTGTGTATGCATTGATCCTTTCCTCTGGATATCTGAGGTATTACGTAGAGTGCCTAATAAAACTGTTGGGAAATCTGTGCCAACAGTGCATTCATTATTCATCTCCACTCATTTTGTTTTTGCTTACTCAGGAGATAATAAGAGGGTTATGCAGCAAATTTGGAGAGGAGTGAAAGGAGTTATCACCTTTCAAAATGCCAAAGTACATATTTTCTCCAGTTTATCAAAAAGCAGACAGACTTGTGGGAAGAAATGACTAGTCCTTCAATCTGAAAAAGAAAAGGAGTACTTGTGGCACCTTAGAGTCTAAGGTGCCACAAGACTCCTTTTCTTTTTGCGAATACAGACTTAACACGGCTGCTACTCTGAAACCTTCAATCTGAGTTTGCTCTATTAGGTTATTCTACTGTTTTCTGCCCAATGGAACTTTGTCAAGTAAAAGGCGGTTTTGACAAAAGCTATACATATTTTATGATTGTGACAACATAAGAAAAAGCAGTTTTCTAAATAACTTCAGCCCTTCTATTATTAGTTTTTCCCAAGAAAGAGGACATGATCTTGCTTAAGATCCATACATTTTACATAGCACCCATGGTTCAGTTCTGCAAATTTGCTAAGCACTCCCGTGAGGTGATGAGACCTGTCAGTCAGAGTTGAGGGCACTCAACACCTTTGCAGGAATGTTCACCTCTCTTTCAGGACCATGCCTCTAGTATCTACCAGATTGGGACTCAAGAGTTTCTACTTGAAGATGCTCTGAACTGTCCTGCAGTAATAAGGGGCGGGGTTTTATCTCTCTGCAGTGTTGGAGAGCCACACACTATGCCAACCCTGCAGTTGCCCAGGGAAATCTCAGGGAAATATATGGAAGCGTTGGGAGATCTGATCCCCTCTGCCACTTCCTTAACCTCTATCTACTCTTAGTATCAGGGCTCCATCTAGAACCATGCTTCCAGTGCCTCACCCACACCTAGTCCAAAATTCCACTTTATTCATCCCCTTAAAGCGAAGATGATGGTGTGACTCAATCTTCAAGTGTGAGCTGTACTGCTCTTCAAGAATGCCTTGCAAACTAATCTAGAAAGCAATACTGATGGCAGCCCCTGTTTGCTGAAAGCAATATGTTACAATTACTTTTTAGTACAAAGGGAAGGTGGGTATCATAAGAAGACTGGAGAGGACAAGTGGCTGCTGAGAAAAAAAATAAGAACTGGTTAACAACTGGGTCCTGAGAGAGAGGAAGGGTTCTTTCCATTAAAAATAAAAAGGGTATACTTGGCCAAAAGGCCTCTAAAATAGAGATAGTTCTAGTACTTTATTTAGATATTTATGCATTCTGGAACTATAGACCTTTTAGAAACTGTGTGTAACATTAGGTTTGCATTATATTTACATCTTGGAAAGATTTCCTGGAGAAATGAAAAGTTCTAACTGTTTCATAAAACATCTTTGGGTAAGTTTTCAAAGGTTTGTATGGAATTTAATAGGAGTTACATGGGTAGATCCCTTTCACACTGCTTTAAACATACATTCCATGACAGCTTTCACAAAGCTTTGTGAAACCCAGAAATTCTCTGAATTTCCCTTCTCCTAATCTATATGACAGAACTTTTAAATTGCGGTGTTTTCTTTTAAAAAGCTCTTGTGGTATGAGCCTTGTGTCTTTGTTATTACAGCTGGGTCAATTTAGCTTTGCTTCTGGCTCCTGGCTCCCCCTTCTTTCCCTCAAGCCGGTTTGTGGTTTGGAGTCCAATCAGCCCATGTTAGGTCTGGGATAAAGGACAAGGATGCCAGTAGTGTTTTGACATGTGCTTTGTGTTATTGCTAGATGTCACAGCTGTACTCAGTTGATCTCAATACACTTAGAAGGAGAGAAGTTTCAGAGTAGCAGCCGTGTTACTCTGTATTCGCAAAAAGAAAAGGAGTACTTGTGGCACCTTAGAGACTAACCAATTTATTTGAGCATATGCTTTCGTGAGCTACAGCTCACTTCATCGGATGCATACTGTAGCTCACGAAAGCTTACTCTCAAATAAATTGGTTAGTCTCTAAGGTGCCACAAGAAGGAGAGAAGCACTTCCTTTTTGCCTTAATATTTTTCTCTCTCCACTTTTTCCTTTTAGTTCCCAAGAGGAAGGAAATTTTGTTTTGGCTTTTTTGCTACTCCTGCCTCACCTAGCCAAGTGCTGGATTATCACCAGTACCAATAGCCTGTTGTTTGGAGAAGGCTTTAAAACTGCACAGAAACAATCATTCCGACCCAGTTGCTAAAAAGAGATTAAACTTCTTAAAAACCAAACTGAAAGGGTGAGGCACTGGCCATGTTTGGAACAGAACAGCGCCTTGTACAACTTGTCTAGGAGTAAGCAAAGCAATATTGAAAGCTGGAACTGGTAAATAATACAACAGGATACATCTAGGTTTAATTAGAATATTTGACTGTGTGCATGTAATGTAACTTTAGGTCAGCTTTAGAAGTGAACAACCTCTTCTGCCACACCTAGATATTCACTGGTTTTGATCACTGCTTAGCTTTTCTGATGCACACTTCATAGCACTACATAGCAGCAGGGAAAGGGATAACTCGTGCACCATCCTTAAAGGTAATAGAAAAGAGTTGCAGAAAAGAGTGAAAACAATGAGGAGTTCTTGTGGCACCTTAGAGACTAACACATTTATTTGGGCATAAGCTTTCATGGGCTAAAACCCACTTCATCAGATGCATGGAGTGAAAAATACAGTAGGCAGGTGTTAGTTGTTTTGAATAAAAAGCTGTTAGCATGTTAATTAAGGAAGAAAGCTTGATAAGGGTGTGATTAGTTTGAAATAATGATATCCTTGGCTTATGAGGAGAGATGAAGCAGTTTTATGTTACTAATCCCTAGACTGCAATTATCTCATGAACGCTGCAAGCTTTCCAAATTAATCTTTTTGTTAGGATGAAATATCTTCAATTTTATGTAGTGATCCGAACAATTTTGATCAGTTAATGTGTCAGTCTATGTTAGGATATTTCAGTTTTGAGGGTCATAGTGATTCACCTGGTGTTAAATGAAAATAGAGGTTAATCAAATGAGATACATCTCTTTCAGTGTATTTTGTCAAATAAAACAAATTCATAATATACTGTGTTCAGGAGTATTTTTATTCCTGCTCAATTTTTCATTAATACTGAAAGTGACATACTAAATGGTAGTAAGAGGAAGAAGGGGTGTTAGAAATCTCAGTGTATCATTAATTTGTGAAAGTGGATATGGCTTGTAGTCCCTTTTGTGGATGGAAAGGACAGTGTTTCCTGAGGCCCCTAATGAGGGGCAGTGCAAAATGTGCTGCAATCATTTAAAATAATCTTTTTTGACTTGTGGCCTTTTAGGTATTAATATTATGACTTGATCCCTTTTTCCTGTTAAAAATAAATTCATCCTTTTGTTTTATTTTAGTAGCCTAAGACATAAAAGTAGTTCTTTGAAATGCATTGCAAGAACAAGTTTTATTGGTGCCAAAATCAGGCGAGAGAACCAAAAACGTGCATTGTGCAAGGTTACATATTAGCATTTAACATTAATTTTCACTTTGAACATTTGTACAGGAGAACACTTTCCCAAACAATACATGATGCATTAAAAATATGTTGAGAGGAGCTACAGATGAGTTGCTATGGTATTTGAAAGTTTAATCTTAACAGCTTTACTGTTCCGGAAAATATTATGACAAGTGTAATGAGAAGCTGTCCCTTGCTCTTAATCATTCATTATATCAAGAAGGTTAGTTCTCATGCAACATAGAGAATCAAAATCTGGTTTATATTATAACATTAGAACATTAAAAAAGTGCAATAAAAATTTGAGCACCCTGCTAGTAGTAAGGCATGAATCCCAGTTTTGACTAGGTTAGTCCCTGTGTAGAGAACTGGTTATTGTGAATTGTGTTTTACAAGATTTTATAGATGCTGCTTTCCACCATTTCCACTGTATGTACTGTAAGCCTAAAAGGTCCAAGAATGTCAAGTGCATTGAAATGAGAATCATTTCCATTATGAATCCTTGAATTTAAGTATAAAGATTGTGCAATCTGATTCTTAGTCCAGGGGAAGAGCAAACAAGATGAGTCATTGACATAGTGAATTTTAATGCAGATAGTCTTATGTGAAAATATTAGTAATCTACCATTCACAAGGTAGTAATTAGATTTGATCTAAGCCTGGAAACCTAAACTGATGATTAAATAAGCAGTTAGAATAATGCAACTTGTCTGAATGGAGCAGCTTGGGAACACCCACCTAAAGCTGTTTCCAAGCAATAATTGATTTTTCCCACATTGGCCATTTATTTTGGGTGATTCTCACCATATTTTGTTAGACTTATAAATATAGCCATCCTGTGTGCAACGGTTCAGTTTAAAATAGACAGTGCCACAAAAGAAAGACAAAGTTGATGACGGAATAATTGAAAGCCTTACATTCATAATAGCGCCCCCACACCCACACCCACACCCTGTGTTTTTAGGAGCTGGCTTCATCTGCTGTACAACACCAAGTGTCTTTTATTTCCGAGCGGCTGTTAGCATTTCCTATGAGACTGAGAGCTGGCTTCCTCATTAGTCCATTGGGAGCAATTATAGGTATTGTGAAACTGAAGCTGGTGCTGAATGAATTCCAGTCTTTTTTCTTGTTTGTTTTTGCGGAGGCTGGTGGGAATGCTTGCTGTGATTTGAATGCAATTCTTACCAGGGCTGCAACTTTTCTTTCCCTTTGTTGATACAAAGGGGACAGTTCTGGCATCCTTATACAATTTTCTGCTGTAAGAGAGTGGACCACACATCAGAAGCACTATGCCTGTTGAAATAAATTGAAAGTGAACAGAGGGGCTCCCTTTGGTGATCTTGGTGCAAGTGAACATGTTTGTGCAGTGACAGTTTCCATACAGCACATTCCTGAGGGGAACAGAGCTTATGCTGCCATTCTAACTTTTCCCCTCTCTCTATTCTTTAAAGCTCTGTCACAACAGCAGGAGTCAGAGTCGAGCAAAGCAGTACTAAGAAGGCTGTTGGCACAATCTGCTTGGCAGAAAAAAAAAAGTAATGTAGAATGGGAGAAGGTGCCAAAAGAAATAGACCATATCTTGCTACAGACTTCATAATGTGCAGTTAGTTGCATTAGGTGGCTGGCTAAACTGGGTTGATTATACAGGTTTCCCTGAAAATGATTTTTTGGGGGAGAGGCAGGAGGTTACTTTTATTGGCAACCTACCCCTCACTGGACAGATATGACATGTCTGCAAAAGGGACTTGTCACTTTGCCATCTACAGCCAACTGCTGCTGGCAAAAGGGAGGAATTTCATACCTCTAAAGGTGTCATCTGATAGGCTATCGGATCCATAGAGAAAAACTCATGTTGAGCCTGATTTTCCTCTTTTGCTTTCACTTACTTTTATAGCTTTTGTTAATATTGATAAATCTTGAATGACGGTGTGGCTGCTTTAAATACCTGCACCCAAGAAGGTATCAGATCAGCTTAATCCCAGAGATTATATCTCTATGAAGAAATCATAATAATAAATAAAAGCGTGGTTTATTCATTGAATCTTTGAAGCAACCAGCTGTCTTTGGAATTTCATGCCACTTTTCTTATTTACAGCTGCTCTACAATATTTGAAATGAGGCATGAACTGGGAAATTGTCGGTAAGTGATGAATAGCAGTGTCCATCCTTCCCAATCCAATTTGAGGCACATGAAGAAAGCAATAAACAAGAACAAGACACTTGCGTTCCAAGCATAATAACCAGTCACTCTCCCTCTTGCTTTGTGTCTTCCATTTCAACACTGTTTTTTGTTTCTTTCAGTTTCCCCAATATTTGTGCTTTATTGGTGTATTCAATATAGCCCATGAATCAAGATTTTTTCCCTCCTACATTGCCTTTACAAACTCCTGCCTACGCATGCTGAGATTGCTTTCATGTTTGTAAGATGCACAAGGCTTCCTGGCCAAAAGTCAGATAGATTTTTCACCCACACAACACAAAGGGTATGACAAGTAACCTAGCTTACACTATGTGAAAAGAGAAGGAACCTGTGCATCATTTATCTCCCCCCTGCCTTCCACCTGAAACCGAATGAATATTATACTGAAGTGAAACATTCAGCCACTCAGAGTGCAATGGTCGTAGTTAGGTACTGACCCACAAATTATGGTATTTCTTTATTGTGCAAACTCTTGCATTCTGACTGACTTGAAGGTTGCTGCATGCAGTGTTGTTGTAGCCACACTGGTCCCAGGATATTAGAGAGACAAGGTGGGTGTGGTAATATCTTTGATTGAACCAACTTCTGTTGTTGAGAGAGACAAGCTTGAAGGTTGCTATCAGCCACTTGGAGAACAAATATTTGAATATTCACTGTGTGCTCAATTTATCAGAAAACAGAGTACTCAGACAAATCCCTCTGCTCTGATTGGCCACTACTCTCAGAACTGCCCAGCCCTCTGCCCACAACCAACATGGCTGCCTCAACTTCTTACCTTCCTCCTCAACTCCTCTCCCCATATGTCCCAGATATTAAATATAATAAAAGGCAAAGTCCAACACTGTTCTGCAGAAAACCCACATTGGCAGAGATTTAACTCACAATTTCATCTGAATTGTTGCATCTGGGATGGAGGTTCAGGGATGTAAGGGACCAGGGCATAGGCAGTCTGGGTTAGCCGTCACAGCTGAGCTGGTGTCCACAAGTCAAGGACAGTCACATGGGTGTAGTCAGCAGGCAAGAATCACAGTAATCACTACAGCCAGGATCAATAGGCAAGAGCCAGGGTCAGAGACCAGAGGTAACCAGGCTGGAATTAGGAGGAAAGAATCAGCACCAGAGTCAGGCTAGGGTCGTAGACTGGAGATCAGAAAGCAAGGTGAGATCTGGAGTCACAGCAAGCCAGAAGTTTGTACAGCTGCCCAGAGAACTTCCTGGGGCAGCCTCCAGGGTTAAATCAGAAGGCCTCCGGGTGCTATAGTTCTGGACCCTTTGGGCAGTATTTCTTCGTGGATGTAGCCCTCTGAATGGCCTCCTGGTGATGATGCGAGAAATCAGTGGTCCCAAGCTCCACAGACCCAGTGTCTAGTCCCACAGATTCTTATAAGGGGTTGACCGCCTGGAAATGCAGATGGTGTGCAGCTCTCTAAATCTGAGGATGTCACCCAAGAATCACTGAGCCTGAGTCAGCTTCCCTTGGGGGATTTCAGGGTATGGGGAAGGGCAATAAGAAAGGACAAAATCATGGGAGGGAAAATGTGCTTCAGTATAATAATTACAAGTTCTGTGTTCACTTTGTAATAACCACAGCACCATAGGACATTCTTATAAGCAAACTAGGGAAATATGGCCTAGATGAAATTACTATAAAGTATATGCCTAACTGATTGAAAGACCCTGATTAGAGAGTACTTACCAATAGTGCACTGTCAAATGGGGAGGACATATCAAGTACTGTCCCTTAGGTCTCTCCTAGGTCCAGTATGATTCAGTGTTTTGATTAACAACTTGGATAATGGAGTGAAAAGTATGCTTAGAAAATTTGTGGATGACACCTAGCTGGGAGGGATTGTGAGCGCTTTGGAGGACAACATTATAATTCAAAATGATCTTATTAAATTGGAAAATTGGTCAGAAATCAATAATACAATAATAACAACTTCAAAGGATGGAAAAATCGAACGCAGAAATACAAAACAGGAAATAACTGGCTAGGCAGTAGTACTGCAGAAAAGGATCAGGGGAATGTTATAATGGATCACAAATTGAACATCAGTCAACAGCATGCTGCAGTTGTGGAAATGGTTAATATAATTCTGGGGTGTATTAACAGAAATGTTATATGTAAGACATGGGAGGTAAGTGTCCTGTTCTACTGGTCACTGGTGAGGCCTCAGCTGGAGCGCTGTGTCCAGTTTTGGGCACTAAATTTTAAGGAAGATGTGAATAAATTGGAGAGAGTCCAGAGGAGGGTGTGACAGTCCACTCACCATCGTGGCACCTCCTGCTGGCTGTCCTGGGGATTAACTCTGCCAGTGGATGTGCCCTCTTCCCAATGGTGCCCCTACTGTTGTAATCTCTGTCTGCAGACCTGCATCACTCTAGGACCCACAGCATTCTCATGGTGACTTGGCCTTCCAGCCGTGTCACCATCTGTGTTTCCCATTTCCCAGGGTGGGTATCACTGTCCATAGTCCAGCCACTTCCCCAGTTGTGAGTGTGGGGGACCCGAGCCTGCCCACTACTCTGGGTCCCAACCTAGGGATCCTGTAGGTAGCAGCTTCCTGCTGCACCTCTTTACTTTCTCTATGTGCAGCTACAATTCCCTGGGCCACTTCCCATGACCCCAGCACCTTCTTTTCCCTCACCTCAGGGCCTTCAGCTGTCCAGTCTCAGCAGCCAGCCAGGGGAGTTCCTTCTTGCTCCACTGGTCCCTGCCAGCAGCTGCCCTGTCCAAGAAACTTACAGTTCTCTCAGCCCCTCAGAGATAGAGTCCTCCCCGAACCCAAGAAGCCACTGGCTGTCTCTGGCCCTGCAGCTCCTTTTAAGGGAGCCCGCTGGGCCCGGACTGACTGCTTGGACTGACCTCCACTGCTCCACTCTGGGGTAGCACCTGGTTAATCCCTACCACTCTGGGGTAGCACATAGTTAATCCCTTCTACATCTGTATGAGGTGGACATCACATCACAGAGAGCAAAAAAAGTGCTGAGTTTAGAAAACATGATCTATGAGGAGAAGTTGAAAGAACTGGGCATGTTTAGTTTAGAAAAAAGAAGGCTGCAGGGGGACATAATAAAGGTCTTTTAATATGTAAAAGGTTATTATAAAAAGGATGGTGATCAATTGTTCTCCCTGTCCACTGAAGGCAGGACAAGAAGTAATAGGTTTAATGTGAAGCAAGGGACATTTAGATATTAGGAAAAACTCTCTAACTATAAGAATAATTAAGCTCTGGAATAGATTACCAAGGAAGGCTAATGGAATCCCCATCATTGGAGGTTTTTAAGAACAGGTTGGAAAGACACCTGTCTAGGAAGTCTAGACTTATTTGGTCCTGCCTCAGCACTGGGGCTAGTCTAGATTACCTTTTGAGGTCACTTCCAGACCTACATTTCTATGATTCTATATCTGGGATGACAAACAACTTGTCCTTTGTATGTGATATAGCTAATACCATAAACAGGATGCACCTCTCAGTAATCATCTGATTAATAATTCTTTATATTGCTATGTCATATATATAACATAATAGAAAATAGAAGGGAAAAGTGAGACTTTTGGTTCAGTTTGGTGTTTCCATCTGGATCTGGCTTCATTTTGATTAGAAACATGTGATAGCAGAGATTTGTAGATTGTTTTCTATTTTCATTTTGCCACTGAAAAATGTGGGGGGGGGGAACGGAAGAGAATGGGAGGAGATAAAAAACCTGAAAAATTGTGGTTTTTGGAAAACTGAATGAATATTTTAGGTTTTTCAACTTTTGTTTTTTTAAAACAAGAATTGCAAAATTTTGAAAAAAGCCAAATAGTTTACATATAAATCTTTGTTTTTGAAAAACTGACATTTTTCATCAAAACTTTTTTGAATACTTTTTTTTTACCAGCTCTGGCTGAGTTGCTTTTAAGAGCACAGTGTGCTTTTCTGACTCAAAATCTCCAGCAGAGAGGTGAGTCAGTGTAAGCTGCTTAGACTGTGCTGTATTTGCATGGTCAAACTAAATAAATTTCTTTCTTTGGGCCCCCAAAAATTTCCATTTGAAATCAATGTAGTTTGGGTTTACAAGTAATGCAGTATCAGTGCCAGATTTTTTTTGGGCCATGTAGATAACACAATGTTCACTTGTGGTAGATGTGATGGATTTGGATCTTTTCTTTAACCATTTATGAATACTGTGTGCTGACCTGGTTATTGGGATGGTTATTGTATAAATATATTGGTTTTGTTTAACAGTGGACTATGAGGAAAAAGCAGGAAGGAAACAATGGCTTAAGATAAGTCTCTTCCCAGTAAATACTTGGGGGTTGTTACAGGATAATGGGAGAGTTTCTGGGTCGATCTCATGCTGATTTTACTAGATTGTTCTGGTCCAAAAGAGGAAAAACCCTGGGAACTGACAAGAACAAAAGAATGGTGGCTGGGTTAAAAAGACAGCCTTTCCAAAGAGGAGGAAGTTGTTGGGGAGCTGTTCAGGGGAACAGACTGACACCCAAAACCTCCTGGCATATTGTCTAGGCCACCAATTCAGGATGGCAGGGCATTAGGTTAGCTAGATGTGCATGTAAACTGTTTTTTTTTTTAAATCCTTCTTCTCTAAATGTTTTGTTCCTAATGTCAAAATTAAACAGTACTCTGATTTTAAGAAGACTGTCTAAATTCACCACAGGGAAGAACTACAGGTGCCAAACCCAGTCGGACCTGCTGGATAAACACAAGTGATACATAGGGTACAGTAGCCCAAGGCCTAGACTAAGAAGGAGAATTGCGGGATTCTGCCCCATGATAGGTAAAGGAATGAGACCTGACACCTGAGCGGGAGAACTCAGACCAGAGAAGCACAGAGGTGCAGCTAACCCCACAACTATGGTACCAGCAGTAAGATGTTTCTGGTAATATCTATTGTTTTAGAATGGATGATGACCTCCCTACTGTCTGCCTTCATAGGTGATGAAATTTTTGACAGTGGAATAAAACTTTTATGAGGGAAAGCTCTTAGGGAGTTGGGAAATATATCCCTATACTTTGTTTTCCATTTCAGAACACAATGGGTTTTATCATCTCCTCAGCTGGCAGATATATAGTATGTCAGTTGTGCATCAAAATTGACTAATGTTAGCCAAAAGAGGGCCATGACCATGAGGTCTCCATTTTACGTGTAATATCGCCACGAGGAGAACATTTTTTTAATGTGCCTTTAAAAATCATTTTAATCTAATCTGGGACTAATTTGCATCAGTCATAACTATATTGTTATTGCATGGCATCAGCAAAAGGCAGATTTAAGGTTGTTTAGGTGCCATAATTGTGCAATTCCATGTCTTGACATGTTTGAATTTCTGTTAAGTTTCACCATAATTAAGTTCATAGAGCTTGTTTTGGTGACAATTACAACATCCTTGTAACAATTTTTACACTAAATTACTGTCATGAATGTGCAACCTTACCTCCAGTGGATAGACCTGACAGCTCTGTACAGGAAGAGTGAGATGTTCCTGCCCTCCGCTAGTCTTGGGGTCACACCTTGGGTAAGTATGAGTAACCCCTAAACTTCCCTACCAGGGTCACATTGAAGTATTCATTGGCAGACAATGTGGAAGAACATATTAGTATCAATGGAGAGGATGGTGATGAAGCAGATGCCTTGTGATGGCATATAAGGGCAACCTTCACAGTATACACAGTCATTGGCCAATCACTTCACCCAGGGACAGATGAAGCTTGTTAGCTCTGATTGGCAACTCATCTAGGAGAAGGACAACTGTGAATACAAATCCTGCACCCATGTTAGCTGCGGCGCATCAGCGCAGCAACAGCTGCTTCGATGAGAGGGTGAGAAAGGCTCTGCACAAACCTCTCTCACTTAAATCCATTCATAGTGCAGGTTGTTCAGCCTCATTCAACTCATTTAACACATTTAACCCAATCAGTTTACCAGAGTCCTGTGGCGACAGGGACAGGCAGAGGATGCTGCTGGCAGGCCTTAGTCACAACCCTTCAGCCTTAGGGTGATGGTCATTCTCCACAGACCAGGGAAGATATGGACCTTGTATGCTCCTGAGGTGACAGAGCAGACCTTTTTAGGCATAGTGCTGCTGTCCTCAGCCCAGGAAAAGGGGACTGGAAAGGAACCCTGAACACAGCTTCCCCATTCCGTGCCTGTCAGGCTACCGCTCCTGGCTGATCATCCAAATGAGCAGTTGAAATAAAACAGATTCACAGACTGACATTTGGATCATGGAGTGTCAGAACTCTTCTTGACAATGACCAAAGACTGGAATAAAGAACAACCATTATTGCCAAAACACTGAAGAGATATAACGTAAACATCACGCTCACAGTGAAACTAGACTTACTGATGAGTCCCACTTTAAGAAGGAGGGAGCAGGCTACACCTACTCCTGGGTTGGCAAGGCCAAGGACGAGCCAAGAAAGTCGGGGGTAGGAGTTGCCATAAGGTCTGATATTGCCTGCAAACTTGACTCATTCTCCAAGAGAGTCGATGCCCAACGTATGGTTCTCCGGATAAACTTTTCCAGAGTACGCCACCATTATCGGTGCCTACATGCTGACAGTGACTCATACAGATGAGGTCAAGGGGGTGTTGCATGAAGATATCATCAGGGTCATCAGAGATGTTCCACTTCAGGACAAACTCATTGTCCTTAGAGCTGACTCTGACATCTGGAGCAGGATGTTAGGCCTTCATGGCATTGGAAGGTCAAACCAATAGACAACTACTACTCTGCAAAGTGTATCGAGTTCAGTCTCACTATTACCAACACAGTCTTTCAACAGGACAACAAATATAAGACAACATGAATGCATCCCAGGTCAGAACAGTGACACATGCTGGACTATGTAATTGTACGGTCTAGACTCTTTAAGAATGTACATGTCAACCTCACTTTGAGAGGTTTCAAATGCTTTTGCTACACTTCTCACCAAAGCGCTCCAGAAGATGCCTCAGACCACTAAAGCAGATCAATGTGGTGGTCATGGAAAAAGACCACAGGAAACAAGCAAAGATGGAACAGACGCTGGAGACTGCATTAGCTGAGGTGCCCCCAGAGAACTCCTCAGACATTGAGGCAACTTGTCAGAAGCTCAGAGATGTCACATATAATATGGCATCCACAATTCTTGGCTTTGTAAGGTGGAAACACCAAAACTGGTTCCATGAGAATGATCCTGGCATAGATCTGCTACTGGCGACCATGCACAAGTCGTACATCTTGGACAAGAAATCAGCAATGAAGAAGGACAGGTACCATCAGGCTAAACATATACTACAAACCCAATTAAGGCTAATGAAGTACCACTGGCGTGGGCAGAAGGCTTCAGAACTGCAGGAAGCCTCTGAAAAGCATGACATGAAGGCTTCTATGAAGGTCTCCATGCTGATTATGGCACAAAATCCAGTGGTACAGACCTTGTCCTCACAGCAGATAGTAACTGGCTGCTCACAGACAAAGGCGATATTCTTTCTCATTGGACAGAGCACTTTGATAGTCTCCTGAACTGTCACTATGTCTGACAAAGCCATTGACTTGCTACTTCAGTGTCCTATCCTGTAGGAGCTGTGTGTGGACCTTTTTTTAGATAAGGTTACTAAGGCCATCAAGCAGCTGTCCATGGGCAAGTCTCCAGGCCTGATGGCATTCCACCTGAAGCATACAAATGTGGAGGTGTCCACCTGGCCAGGAGACTCACCTGCCTTTCCAAGACTATATGGAAACAGGATACCATGCCCCAGGAATATAAGGATGCTTTCATAGTTCATCTATACAAAAGGAAGGGAAGCATATCTAGCTGGGACAATCATTGTGGAATATTATTACTGTCTACAGCAGGAAAACTCCTTTCATGGGTTGTCATCAACAGGCTCGTTTCTCACCTAGTGGACTCAGTGTATTCAGAGTCACAGTGTGGGTTTCATACTGGCCGTGGCACCGTGGACCTGATTTTTGCAGTCTGACAAATACAAGAGAAAGCTTATGAACAGTGCAAGGACCTATACATGGTTTTTGTTGACCTGATCAAGGCTTTTGGCACAGTGAATCACGAATGCATATGGCAACTCATACATTTGGCTGCCCAGAGAAGATGATTGCTGTCATCTGCTCATTTCACAATGGCATGATGGCCAGGATGATGGAATGTGGTGATTCACCAGAAGCCTTCCCTGTCACCAATAGCACCAAACAAGGATGCGTAATGGTACAAGCCTTCTTTGCTGTTGGCTTTTAATCCATGCACTTGTTCCCATTCCAGGACTTTGATAGGTGTGTATGCTTCTGGTTTAGATTGGATGGGGGGGTCTATTCAATCTACAGCAACTCAGGGGCCACACTAAGGTAACTGAACGGCTGTTAAGAGAGCTCCTGTTTGCTGTTGACTGTGAGAAGCCACAAAAATGAATAAACCCAGAACTGACGTCAATAGTAGCTGAACACTCATCCATTAAAGCAACGGGAGATTCCATCATCATCAGATTTCATCACCTCCATTTTAACATAGTTTTTGTCTTTGGAATAATTTAATCTGCTCCTGTATCTTTTCCAGCATTTCATGAATAGTTGGTATATATGAATGTTGCCTCTAGCGCATTGCAAGGTGGGTGACAAGCTCATTTGTTTTGATAGAAGTGGGTCGTGAGGGTAAAAAACTTGAGAACCATTGTCCAGTCGGACATATTAAAATGTACAAAGAGGAAAGGAGTGGGAAATTCACAGCAAGTGGATAATTGTCCATTTCTGTGTGCATTCTTGCAGCTTGTGCACTTTTCTGGAACCTGAGGGGACGGCCAGAGCCAGTTTCTGCATGGCACAGACAGTCAGATTTAGTTGTAATAATGCTGTGCTTTGGGATAAGCACATTTGTTTTCTCCCTGTCATGTAATACCAAATTCATCTTCCTCTCTTAAAGTACTAAGTTCTAAGAGCAGAGTGATTTTTTTCAGTAGTTTATCTATATTTTCTTAAGGTAATATTCTCCATAATATTTAGTTAGGATTTCCATAGTGTTGATAGACATTTCTATCACTCTCCTCTACAACTTGATTCCCTCAGCCATTTTTTCTACTTCTGGTGGTTCTGGAGAGCTTATTGCCTTGTGGATTAGATCTGCTGAGTCACAGACATTTCTTTCCTTCCTACATAATTACTGTGAGCTTTTAGAAATACCAGAATTCCAGAAGTGCTTGAGCAAAAGACATGTCTCTTCCCATCCTGCCTTAGTAAACCAAATCTGCAGTTTCAGTACTTTCTTTTTTTTTTCTTTCAGTTCATGTCTCTAATGTATTTAAAGGCATTCCCATTCCCAATAAGACATGCTTTCTGTTGGGCAATTTACTGCAATTAGGTTTAAATAGAATTGATTGTACTACTCAGTTGTGAGTTGCCATTTATATCATGAGCTTTGTTGAATGAATTGTCAAGGGTAATGAGAACTAATACCTACAGAAACACAGGATAACATGTCCATTATAAAGAGGACCTCAGTTATAATGCGATTACATGGTGGCATAAATTGCTGCATATCTACCTGGGTGCCAAAAACTCAAACTTTCCCCAACTTAGATGTCAAAACTCCTGTTAAGAGATAGGTAAATCGCTGTCTTCTCTCCTGTTGGAGGGAGAGCCTGTCTCTCCCTTTGTTCAGTAACAGACTGGAAAGCCTAATATCAATGAGTATCCATAATTTCTTATAGAGGGATGCTTAGTGTTGCATCATGGATCTTGAAAGGTGTATTGTGTGGGGAGGGAGGAGATTGAACATCATAGCAGTAGACATGTCTGCAGGTTTTGTGTCTGTTGTTGTGGCAAGGTCTGATGCTGCTTTGAGTTGGTAGATTGTGGTCTGTGGGGAGCTTGCTTCTGACGATGAGCTCAGCAAGGAAGACCAGAAGAGGGTGGCTGGGAAAGATTTCTATCAGGATGTGGTCACCATACAGCATGGGTTTTAATTGTTTAAAGATACCCTGTAGGATTCCAGTGTTGTGTGGTAGGTGACAACTAGGGGTATGCAGTTGGAATTGTTTTTTTCTCCCCCGTATTGAGTCAGGTCCTCTTGGGGTATATGGGTTGCCCATTCCAAGATGTAATCTACTTCTTGTTTGGTGAGGCAGTTTAAAGTGGGTTAAAGTGTGTATCCCAGTCTTTTCCCAGATCATATTCTGTGGTATCTGAGTGCCTGGCTGTAGATAACAGATTTTTTGGTATGTTTGGGGTGGTTACTGGATCTGTGAAGGAAAGTATGGTGATCAGTGGGTTTCTTGTATACAATTGTCTGCAGAGTTTGATTGTAGAAACTGATGGTGGTATCCAGGAAGTTGATGCTGGTGTGAGAGTCTTCTGGAGAGCTTTATGGATAGGTGATGATTGCTGAAGTTGTGATGGAAATCTATGTGGAGATTAGGTCATCTGTCCAGGGGCTGAAAATATCATTGATGGTTTCATGGTGCATTTGTTCAGAAATTCTTCCTCAAGGTGGCCAATAAAGATGTTGACATGTTGAGGAGCCTTCCTAGTACTTATGGCTGTTCCCATGGTTTGGATAACATGTTTGTTGTTGAATGTAAAAGTGTTATAGGTGAGGATGAAATAGATGAGTTTGGCAATGCGTTTGGAGTCAATATCTGAGTGTTGTCCTTTGTCTTTAAGATATCTGAGGCAGGCAGCGATGTCATCATGTTGTGGGATTTTGGTGTATAGGGTGATGACATACATGTGGCAAGGACGGTGTTCTGAGGCACGATGTTAATGTTGCAGAGTTTTGGAAGAAGTCATATTTGTCCTGGAGGAATCTGGCCCTTTGTGTGGTGAGTAGTTTGAGAATGGTTTCTGTGAATCCCGATATTCCTTCAGTTAGAGTGCTGTGGCCAGAAATGATGGGTCTGCCTTGGTTCTCTTGTCTGTGTATCTTGAGAAGCATGTAGAAGTCCCACGGGTGGGTTTGTGGGGAATAAGGTTGTAGAGTTTCCCTTGGAATTGTTTGGGAAAGCATTTTATATTATCCTTTAATTCTGGGGCGAACTTTGGTGTGGGGCCTTCTTTGAGTTCATTATAGTAGATGGTGTTGAAAAGTTCTTTGGATGGGCTCGTTGACCTGGTCATCATAGTTGAGGACCACAATAGTTGCCCTTTGTCTGCTGGTTTGATCACTATCTGTTGGTTGGATTTCAGGGACTTTATCACTGTCCTCTCAGATGTGGAGAGGTTGTGCTGAATGTGATGTTTGTTGAGGATTTCACAGTCACTTTTCATCCTGAATTTTTATTTGAAGGCATTATGTGTTGTAAAGTTACATGTTCTTTATTTTGCCATCTTTATTTTGCCATCAAAAAGGGTTCCAGCATGTTTAGGGAAAGATTACTATAAAATATTTAAAGGCTCACTGGTGCATTCTCAAAAAGCAAGATTAATCTCCTCCCCTTCCAAAATTGGATCCTGGACCAAATGCATCTCTGGTGTAAGTCCACTCAAGCCAGTGAAGCTACACCAGTGATGAATTTGGCCTTCTATCTTTTAAATGAAGTGCATACACTCCATTGTTTTAAATATTTTTGCAGCATTTAAACTAACAAAGTGGATAAGCCAGCTTGTGGAACAAACTGACTCACATGAAAACTGGTTCAGATGTTAAACACTGAACATTTTTAAAGGCTTTTTGTTTGTGCATTATTACCTCAGCCGTACAATTATGGGAGTCTACTGCATATGAGCAGACGCTTTCTTCATAACCTCAAGCTATATATACTCTGTTTTTTTCCTTGTTCAGATTATCCTCTAAGATTCTGCCAGACAATATATCATTTTTCCCCCAGCAGTGCATACTGGAGGCAGTAGTTGTTGTGATGCTTTCTGCATTGCTAGACAATGAGCTTTATCAGCAGCTGCAATTTTCAGAGTTAGTCCCTTCATTATTATTTGTAATCTGCAGTACCTGCATGAAAATGTTCGGTCTTGTTTTCCAGAAGTCTGGACTCTGACTGAGATATTGTCACTGTGAAGTCAATTTTCTTGGAAAAATTTCACTATATTATTATTTTAACAGAGATTCACTCTAATTTGAATTGTGGTTTACGCACTGTAGTGCATTGAAACAATTTGGAACTTGATTCTATTTACGGTAATTATAACTGGAGTTTAACTATATCCAAGTTCACATTAAGCAGATTCCACTGTATCTGAAAGCTTCAGTTCTGACATTCTATCACTCATTTGTACGCATGTATTTGATTTTAAGCTTCTCAGGGCTGGGACTGTGTCTTCCTATGTTTGTATAGTGCCAGCACAATGGGTCCCAGTCCTAATTGGGACCTTTGGGCAGTAACACAATTCAAATAATAAATGCTATTCACTTTTGGGCTGTCAGCACTGGTCTTCACCAGGCATTTCAAAACACATATACCTAGGGTTGTCATCCAGGTGGTATTTTAATGTCACATTCTAGTCTTCTAACTTAATAACAACAACATGCACCAATAGTGCTTTGTATCTGTAGATTTTAGAGTACTTAAAGTTGTGTGAATGTTATTGTCCAGAGGTACAACAAGGTAAGAGAAATGCTCAAGATCACACTACAAATCAGCAGCATAACTTGGAATATTATCCAGGTCTTCTCAGTCTACTTGTCAAGAGTTGTCCCTTAATTAAGCGTGCTACAGATAATTTAACAGCAATAGCCCAACTGGTATTTTGCAGTACAAAAATACCAAATATTTATTTCAAAACGGTAAATTAACTGATATAGGAATATATAGGGCCGTATGAAATCTATTTTATTATTGTGGATTTTAGGATTTGTTATTTTTAGGTTTTTTTTCCCCATTTAAAAAAAAAATTCCATTTTTATGTTTTTTTAATCAAAATTGTTTGATACATTGGCAACAATTAAGTAGTCTTACTATTAATGCATTAAAATTATCAGAATTGGATTGCAATGGGAAAAACTGATTTAAAAAAATCCTACAATTTAAACAAAAATGCATGGTAAAAGTAACACATTTAAAATCACTTTTTAAAGTAGCACTCAGTAATATGATCAAAATGACATTACTGAACAGTAACACAAGAAATCCACAGAAGTAAGAGCCTCTTACAGTGTCAATTTAACTGCATTCATATTTGAATAATTTAAAAAATAAAAATAACGCACTGAACAAAATAATCCATCCTTGCAGCAGTCCTTGTTGCCATTTTAAATTAAGCTCTGTATTTTCAAGCTTCCTATAGTCTGAAGGAATGCTTCAATTCATTTCAAATTTGATTAAATAATTTTAAACTATCAAATCATTGGTTTATTGATGAGTAGCATTACAAATTGACAAACTTAAATGTAATTATTTTTGCCATTTCTGGCAGACATCTCCATTGTGGTACATTATGGCTAGCCTTGTAGTGTTTTCCTCAGAAAGTGATTCACCCTTATCTGAAAGTAGATTTTTATATTTACTAAAGCTTCTCTCTGTGTCTACAGAGCTGACAGGGAAGAAGATGCAAGGTAGGGCAAGCTCTGCTGCTTTAGGCACTCATCCCTTCATAACCTTCCAGTAAGAGCAAAGATCCAGTGGATCTGGGATGGGTTCATTCTGCGTGCTGCACAGAAACACCAGCCATTGTTCACACAGTTCTGGTGAGGGATGAGTGAGAGGTGGTGGTTTGCTGTACTGATCAATGTTTTGTTGCATGGCTGGAATCTGCCTGGGAGCCGCAACTCCCGACATGAAACTGACATAGCAAGGAACTGAGTTCTCAGAATCTGCCCTTAAATTCCAGATGCTGGCCCTCCTCCCTGTGCTGCATGGTCTCTTAAATTCCAGAGGCTGGCCCTGAACTCCCTTGTGGCCCTAGCTCCCTGCTGCATGGTCTCTTAAATTCCAGAGGCTGGCCCTGAACTCCCTTGTGGCCCTAGCTCCCTTCATCACTCTCCCTGCGCTGGGTGGACTCTTACCTGCAGAGGCTACACATAGCTCAGCTGTGCAGCTCGCCCTGCCCACCTGCTGCTGGAATCCTAGTGCCAGGGAGAGCGTGGATTCCGTGTTATTGTTTTGATTCTGCAATTCCATCTATGTTCTCATTAATGTGGATTTCATAGGGCCCTAAATATGGTATTTTGTTGCATATGATAGGTATTTTTGTCTTTGAGAGATAGCTTATCTTCAGTCAGAACTGATGAACATTTTTGCAAAATTTAACAAAAGTTTCAAGCTCCTAGAGATTACTTATGCATCACAACATTGTGTGTTTATGACTTTGGTTTATGGCCCGATGTACTTCTTTGATGTAGCATTTATTTCCTTTCTGAGATCCAGTTCTTTCCTTTAACTGGTTCTACCTTTCTTAGCTCAACTTGTCTTCTTTGGAAAATGAAAAAGAACTAAATTATACTATATTATATCATATGTGTGTGTAATATAGAAGATAAATTGTAACACTTTTGAAAAATGACTGTGACGAGATGTATGAAGAACAGTGATGAAGACCCTCCGGCTCTGACAGTCGTTTCAAGGGTAGAGTAAGGGCTTAAAAATAAGAAATTTCCAGCAGTTGCTCGGCTGCTCTGCGAGAGACCAGATACTGCACCTACAGGAGACTCCTGGAAGCTGTCAGGGGCACTGCCCTCAGGAAGGTCATTTACCAGTCCCCTCCTCCTCCATGTAATTACAAGGACACAACAATCCTGGTACACTGGCTGGTTAAGATAGGTCCAACATGCTCCAAGGTAAGCAGATTAGGCAATTGATGCCTCTACCTCTTTTGGGGTTAGAGAATCTGCAAACAGATAAAAGGGACTAGGGGAGTGGGAGCCAAGAGCCCCATTCCCATCAACCCCAAAAAGCTATCTAAACCAATTTGTGTCATAGGGACTCAGACAGATGGGAGCACCCTAAGAACTTTTCAGTGCCTGTCCAATAGGAGATGCCCATCAGCAGCCTGAGAACTATGACAGTGACTTAGGCACTCGGGCTCAGGTCCTCAAAGGAAGTTATTTGCCTAATTCTCACTGATTTCAGTGGGAGTTAAATGCCTAAATATCTTTGAGGATCTGGGCCTCAGAGTCTAGTCTCATTCTTTTTATTTGTCTTCTGGTTTTTGAACTGTTAGGGTGAACTCAAATCTAATTTTCAAGCTTTTCTCTGCAATCACTAAGGATAGAAACTTATTTTTTTGTTGAAATGAAAGCTGGAATACCCATGTGATAACTTGGCTCCAGGAATGCTGGCTTTCAGGAAAACACCAAATATTGCAAGTTTTGTGATAAAAGTTGGCAACACTATTGTATATATAATATCTAAGCATGAAACTTCACTCTCTCATTATTCTTACCTATTGATTACACACACCCCCAATCACTAGCATTGGAATTACGTTTTTTTAGAGGTTCTGATGGCTGTAAATGTCTGTGTTCAACTATTAGGTTAGCTTTTTCTGAGGAATGATTACAGTGCTTCACTAGCAATGGATGGAGTGGCAGATAGTGGGGCATTGTAAAATGGGGCATGTAAATGCTTCAAAGTTTACTGAAGTGAGGAAAGAGAGGTCAGAGCGTTCCTGCCCCATATTTAAAGCCTGCCTCTTCTCTGCCCTTTTGGAAAAGGTGAGAAGGGAAAAGGAGACACATCACCTCCTCAGTACTGAAAGGTTCAACTACCTCCTGGATACCGAAATTGAACAACACCTCCCATGCCACTTCCATCTATCGCTATGCAATAGATTCAACCGCCGGATTTCCCCGAGTAACTTCTACAATGCTTGTTCAATACAAAATCTGCCTTTCTTCAAACAGGGATAATTTGGCCATCAGTATAAACATAAGTAAAAATCTTTAAGTCATTAAAATAAAAATCATATACATCTTTAAAAACAAAGAATTGCAAATATACAAAGCTGCCCCTTTAATAGGCACAGGAGAGTGAACAATGATCTCATCACTATCGATGAAATCCCTGTATCAATTTCCATTTGTATGATGCTTGTTTAATTCTACCATTAGTTTGTTGTAAGGTCTCCTGCTTTCTTCCTTTTTATTCAGTACATAATGTGTACCTCATCCACTGTGTCTTTTGGGGGTCTACCTCTCTGGGCTGGAGGTGCTGTTGGATAGTCACCTTTGCATTTTCTGGCTAAGTGTTCAGTCATTTATGACTCAGGGCCATTTTACATTTACAAACTGATGTAAAATGAGATCCTCCACAGCTGAAACTTCCCTAAGGCATCTGAGGCCATGTCTACACTACACATTTACTTCAGTAGAACTATGTCAGTCAGGAGTTTGCAAAGTCCACTCCCCTGAGCAACATAGTTATACCGACCTTCACCCCCCATGTGGACAGCGCTAAGTTGGCGGAGAGCTTCTCCCATCAACATAGCTACCACCTCTCAGAGAGGTGGAGTTATTAGGCGAACGGGAGACCTCTCTCCCGTTGGCTTACAGTGTCTTCACCAGAAGTGCTATGCAAGTTTCTACTACAGACCTGCCCTGAGTCTCTTGCAAAACCCTTTTGCATTTTATTTGTTGAGTCAGTTTGATTTGCCCAGCATTCTAAGTGCAAATCTTGTAGGTTTTTCAGTGCTGTTTGCATTACTGTTGCTAATTTTACTGCTTTAGGCCAGATTAAATTCCCCTCCACTAGCAACTGTCTTTGAATTCTCTCATTAGAAATACCACAAACAAATCTGTCCTGCAGTATATCCTCTAAGCCACTTCTGAATGAGCAATATTCTGTTAGTCTGTTTAGCTCTGTCATATACACAGCTACAGTGTCACTTGACCTCCTCATTCTAGGATGAAACTGGAAATATTCTACAATAATGTCGTTTGTGTTTGTTCTGAAGCCCTCTGTTAAGATCTTTTACAGATCTTCTAAACATTTATCTCCTGATTTCTGTGGTTGTAACAAACTCCTTAAGAGGGAGTGGGTTTTACTGCCATAGACACAGAGGAAAATTGCATTGTTTGTCTGTAACTATAATCGCTTTTGTAAGCAAATAGTGGCCCAATCTCTCAATACACGGCTGCCAATCCTCATTTCCTGCATTAAATTGCTCAATTTTCCCATAAATTCCCATTCTTATGCTCTCATCACCAGTTTTGTAAAGGGATCCTCACTGCAGAAGAAACACTCTTTACTTACAGCACAGCAGGCTGGGAATGGGCTGCTTTATTCAACTATATATAGAGTGGGGGAAAACAATTACTAACTAAACATGAAGAAAGGGAGAGGAGGAGCCTGGCACCAGCCCATAATACTCTGAGTAATCCCATAAATCCCCTGATCACCACTTCACTACACTTTCCTTATGTCTTTTAGTGACTAAAAGATTCATTACACAAAGTACACCGTCATGTTTTGTTTACCAAATCAACATTTTGGGGAGGTTCATGCTTGTTTAGCTAATATATAGGAATGCACCATTATGTTAGCTAGGTCAAAAAATTTGTATTTATATACTCCATAGCTGTTGGATTTTTTGGTTTTTTTTTTTATCTCACCCCCCCCCAATAAATTATTGAATGCCAGCGTCTGAAAAACTATAATATAGGTAAACTTTGTAACCATATCTCTGATTAGATGTGTGGCCATTTGGACTGAGAAGTCTGTCTCTGCAATCCTTATTCATATTCACAAGTGTCTCCTACTGAAGAGGACTGTAAGAGCTCATTCTGTTGGCAGGAATGTTGTTTAAAAACCTCTTCAACAATAATGTAATTTGAGATTCTGTGCTGCATTCAAAGATATTTCTGTCATGATGAATGGGGTTTGGCCCATTTTGGCACCACATTCATTACAATTAAAATAACCTTATACAAACTGTTGTAATAAGCCAGCAGGTCGCACCTTCGTGCGAGTAGCCAAGTGGTGGAGTCTCAAGAATCTGGAGGATTCCAGGAAAATTGGGAGGAGCTGGAGGGAGGGCACCATCTTGCTTGTTGTAGTGTGTTGTATGTGTGTGCGGGAGCTGTGTGTCGGAGGAGGAAGGCCTACGTCGCCCTGGGTGAGGAGTGCATGAGCCTGTGGAAAGGACTGTGATGAACATGGCTAGATAGGGTGAGTGGAGAGCACTTTAGGCTCAGACTTGTGTGTGTTCAAGGGGTGGAGAAGGCCGAGAAGCAACATACCCTGCCAGGCTGGAAGCCCAAATTGAGCAGCCACCAGAGGAGCAGCTACCTCCCCAGCCTAGCACATCTCACTAGTGTGTACCATGGGTAGGATGAGAAGCAGCAGGTGTGGGGTGAAGGTTTGTGGCACCTACTAGGTGGAGGAAGGGATTGTGCAGTTGTTTCATTGTTGCTGTTGAAGTCCCTTCAGTTTCCCAGACCCGTTCTGGCCCATTGATGTGTCCCACCCCTTTGCATAACATTCTTTGATATAAATGGTTACAAAACTCCTCTGTGTGTAATTGGGTTTTGTGTCACGAGTTTCCAGACCCACATAAGCAAAAGGGCAAATGGCCAACCCAGAGAGGAATAGGTGCAGGCTCATTACTTTAGCACATCTACCACCTGTGTCCAGCATGGGGGAGGACAGAAGAAAGAAGGTACACTGTTGGTACACTGTTTGGTCTATGTTCCTAACCAAAAACCTCACCTTGAAAAGGGAAAGAAACTATTTATTTATCTTTTCTACCTAAATACCACGAGTTCAAACCCCCATTTGAGGACTGTGGATCTCTAAGTCAGTACTGGGTTAGAAAGAGTATACAGCAGTATTTTCATTTGAGACCAGATCCATACATGTTTTGTGTGGCTGAAAGCTGTTAGCTTTGAAATTAGCTGTTTCACTCACTTGAGCAGACTAACAGTTAAGAAGCACTTCTTATGTAAATGAAATATAAAATATATTTTAAAATAAAGAGCCAAATTCTTACTCCAGTTAGAACAATGCAGTACCGTTGTCTTCAATGGCAATGAGTGAGGGCAACTGGGGGAAGTTTGGTACAATGTGTTTAATTTATAGTTGCCATTTCTAAGCCTAGATGGCAATGATCCTAATTAAATAAAGACAAACGATGATAGCAGCGTGGGAGTCTTATACAAAAAGACTGGTTTAAAAAGTATGTATCTGTTATAATACTGGATCAACAGTGAAAAGAAAGATTTACATATTTAAGTGCAGGTCACCTCTGAAAAGTGACTGAAAAAATGGTAATATGGGGTTCCAGGCTTATATTGTTTCTCGGTGATTTCCATTGTCACAAGTGCTCCGTTTACAAATGGCAGCCCTGCGCATTCAGTCTGGGTTCTGAGAGCCAAACTAGGGTCTTTTCTTCTTATCACCCGTAAACAAGGTTGTGCAGGGCAAATGTTGCCTGAATTTGCACACATGTAAATGAAACTTAGCAGCCAATTCTGTTGCTGATGCACAAAGTGTAATATCATAGAATCATAGAATATCAGGGTTGGAAGGGACCTCAGGAGATCATCTAGTCCAGTATTCCATTTCACTCTCTTTCTGCTGTTCCAGTTCTGCAAGGACAACAGGAATGTAAAGGAGTAAAACATATTTTTGTCATAAATTCAGTAGATATGACTGCTGAAATAAACTACAATTTTTTACACTTTTTAGAGTAGTTCATAATTTATTATTTTAAAATGTTTAATTTCTATCCATTAATACTTACATGCAGCCAGATCAATACACAGGTAAAATCAAAAGTCAGATTTAAAAAAAAAAATCATCTGGCCTGTGGTCATATGCAGAGAGATTTAATAAACTATGGAAATTAAACATATGACTCTTTAAAACAGCAAAATTTTACCCTACCAGAGTGTTTTCCTCTAGAGAGAGGACACTCATGTATCCTTTTTCCTGTTGTTCTGTACTGATATCTACTTTTTAAAACAGCTGATGATGCAAGATTTAGTAAAGCTGTTTCAGTTATTTCTTTTGATTCTTAATGTGTACTCTTGTCAGTGTTAAGTCTTTATTAGTTTTATCATTTCTGTTTTCTCTGTTGGATGGCCAGTGGTTTTGAAAAGATGTGGATCATGTGAAATTTATTGCTGGTTTCAGGTCACTTCCTAATGATCAAGTGTCACCGTCAAGAAAAACACCACCATGTTTGAAACTTATTTGCACCCTTGTTGATGGTTTCATTTGAGGGGCTGATACTGAATGATCATAAGGGCTAAGAGCTGTTCAGGCAACTTAAGTCAAGACTGCTGGGAGGCTCAGATCTTTTGAAAATTAATCCACTTATGTAGGAACCTTATTTTAGGTGCTTATTTTTTTTAAAATCTGGACTTTGGTCTCTCAGGGCAAAGCTGAGGCATGTTGGTGAGACAAGGGGTCATCTCACTTGCTAATGCCTGTGCAGTACCTGTTCTGTGGATAAATAAATACAGAGCCAGCCTTAGCATTTCTGGGTGGAACTGCAATACAATTATTTCACTTCCTTCCTATCAAACATCAGTGACTCCTGTTCTGTCATCACCATGCTATACACAGTGACAGATCTAGGATTTTGGAGAGATCAACAAAATTATTCTCTGGGGAATCCCCAGTTGTAATTCACTAGTTTTATGTAAAAAGGACAAGGAATTACTTTTTATGTCATCACTAACCTCCTGATGCACAAAGAGCATTGTGCTGTTGCTGGTGCTGGAATCTATGCATACTTGCCATATTCAGAAATGTGTCTCAATTTACAATTTCCAAATCAGATGGAGGACTGGAGGCTCCTACGTCCCCAGTCACTGGAGAATGTTGTGTATATTTTGGTGAATTATTGTAGTTGAATAAGTAGCACATTACAAATACTAATTAAGCGGTTGTCTCAGCCTAATGTGGAGTAGGTAGATAAGTATTCTTCCCATTTTACTGATAGGGATACTGAGGCAGAGAGATTCAAGTCTGATTTTCAGAAGTGCTGATTGTCCAGGACTCTAACTGAAGTCAGTAGGAGTGCCATATTCTCAACTCTTCTGAAATTCAGGCCCTCAGTTTCTCAGACAATACAGTGATGGGGAAATACAGTACATAAATAGATAGATAAAAAACGGAATCAGTATCAGAGCCGGAATGAGAACTAGAATCCCTGCTTTCATCTATGTAATTAATCTACTAAACCCTGCTGCCACTCAAGCTACTGAGCTACACTTCCTTGTAGCCAGAGGCCATATTGTCTGCTCAGTGGAAGAACCAGCTTAGCTTGCAGGTGTTGGGAGGGAGAATGCGCTTGCCTTGTTTGCATCAGTTGTAGCCTATGTCTATGTCTACACTGCCAATGAGCTCAGACTAAGTGGATGGGAATAGCAGTGCACGCCAAAGTGCTGCACTGTAACTCCCTCAGATGAATGCTGCAGGCGTGAACTAAAGACTCCTAGTTCACATAACATAGTCCTCTTTAAACAGGACTATATTATCCTCAATATCCCAATGTCCGTTGTCTCCTGTATGTCCATCTTTTAGTCTGTGCATTTTTTGATGCAATAATGTTTTTTGTTTTATAAAGTGCTAAGTACATCATTGGTGATAAACAAATAATAGTAACAGATGCACTTGTAATTACAGCTCATAGTATTCAGGTTTCAGAGTAGCAGCCATGTTAGTCTGTATCCGCAAAAAGAACAGGAATACTTGTGGCATCTTAGAGACTAACAAATTTAGAGCATGAAGCAGGCGGCTGGGAACCCTGGGGCAATTTAAAGGGCTCGGGGCTCTGGCCGCTGCTACCGCGGCGGAGCTCCAGGCCCTTTAAATCACAGCCGCAGCCCTGCCGCCGCTACCCCCGGGCTCCGGCAGCGGGCTCAGGCAGCGCTTTAAAGGGCCCAGGGATCCCTGCAGCAGCCAGAGCCCTTGGCCCTTTAAATCACTGCTGGAACTCTGCCGCCACTACCCCAGGGCTCCGGCAGTGGGGCTCGGGAGGCGATTTAAAGGGCCTGGGGCTCCGGCCGCAGCAGGGAGCCCCGGGCCCTTTAAATCACCAGCCTGGGGAAGCTGGTCCGGTCCAGGATGGCATACTGGCTCTTGCCGGTATGCCATACCGGACCAGACTGGCTTACTTTCACCTCTGGTCTGCTGTTTCATCATTGTGATAGGATACGTTGGTTGAAGCCTTTGCTGATGAGGCTGTAACTGTGGGATTTCTTTCTAAACCACAGAACTTCTTCGTAAATGGAGTGAGTAGAATATCCATATAGAAGTGTAGTAGACTGACTGCTCTCAAATATTCTTTCTCTGCCTGCATGACCTCAAACCACATCCTAGGATTCACTGTTTCATAGAAGCCAGACTGAGCAACAGATTAGCCACTGATTTTCCTTATTGCTTATCTGTATCTATGTAACATGTATGTACATTCACCTATAAATATCACTCCTATTTTAAGAACAGAAAAAAAGTCAACCTTAATTCTGGCATTTCCTAACTTTCTTGCTTGATGTTGCAATTGTAATAATCCTATTTTTACTGGAGTATTTTGTGTATAATATATATTAAAATATATTTATTGGGGTGAGCATGTGCATTCTTTTACCTCAGACTTTGTATTCATTCCTTGTTTATAGACATCTATTTCTATGCTCATCTTGTCAATCCTCCAGGCTTGCAGAGGCATTGTTTGCAGCATTCACAGTTTCTAAGTGATAGGCATATTAATGTGGTAAGGCCCAGTCTTCTAAACAGAAAAGTAGACAAACTATGATAGTGTTTACTTGCTCAAGATCATGGAGCAAATGATTGGCAGACCCCAGGATTAAAAAGATGGATTTCCTGGCTCTCAGTTGTGTTGTCAAATTACTAGGACTATGCTACCTACCTATAGTGACTCCATTTATAATACCTAGTAATTTGTGTAGTAAAGGGCTATCTTGTTCTAAGGCCCACTTTTTATTCATCTACCTTGGGTACTTTTTATGAGCGGGGATTTGTTTGAGTAGCAAAAATGTGGGAATAAGTGTAATATTATGTGAGTTTATAAATTTTTGAGTAAAAATATATGGAAACTTTACGTACAAAAGACTTAGAACAGGACCCAAGGTTCTTGATGAGAGGTTTTCCTTTTGCTTTGAGAGGATCAAAACGCTTTAATTTCTGAAACGTGCTTACATATCAGCCATTTTCCCTGTATATTGTTTTTTACTGGTGGCATGTTAATTCATTGACAGTGTGACATAGATGGGAGATCTGCAAGTGTTATTCTGTTAAAAATTTCCAAGTTTATCTGTGGAAGTGCTCTTAAAAGTAGTGTTTCACTCAAAGTGATCACAGGCAGAGCATCTCTTTGAGCTGTGTGGTGTTTAGATGTTGCTTGTAATTATTAGAATTGGGAGCACTGGCTGTTGGGAGTCTGAAAGGACAGGAAACAGGAAGGAAGGGGGTGGAGTTGAAGAGGCTGAGGGAGAGCTACAGAGGGTGCAGCAGCAGCTTGGTAAAGACGTTTCCACTTTGAAAATAAAGTCCTGTTGAAACTTGTTAGTACCTTGCCCGGTTGATACAACATTTTGGCGACAAGGATGGATCTTGTGCCTCTGAATCCACCTGCACCCTTTCTGCAAAGCCCAGGGGAGCCTCCAATTCCTTTTACTACCTGGATCCATATATTTGAGACTTATCTGCTTGCAATCAGTGCTACAGAGATTTCTGAAATAAGAAAGCTTGCTCTGCTACTCCACTGCCTTGGAGTAGAAGGGCAGCGCATATTTTACACTTTTCCCCTGGCAAATGATAAATATGAGACTGGACTCACTGCATTAAAGAACTTTTTTGTGCCAAAAGTGAATGTAGTAGCTAATCGCTACAGACTTCGCCAGCGTGAGCAGAAAACAGGGGAAACTATAATGCAGTGTATTGCTTCCCTGAGGAGTCTGATTGTAACTTGTGACTTTGGGAATATGGCAGATGAGATGATTAGAGACCAGCTCATTGAGAAAACAACCATGCTTCATGTAAGAGAACGCTTACTTCTAGAACCACAACTTACACTAGAAAAAGCAATAATCATTGCTACTCAGATTGAGTCAGCTACAGCTGAAGCCAAAATAATGAGTATGGATACAGGAGGCACAGTCCAGGCTGTGACTTCTTTGCAGAAAAGTTCACTACAACTGCAGACACACAACTGCAAGAGGAAAACTAATGAAAAATCACTGAATCAGCAAATTCAAAATACAGTAAAAGCATGCTTTCACTGTGGATCCCCACAACACCTTGCAAGCTACACAGGATGTCCGGCAAAAGTAGCTCAGTGCAATCATTGCAAAAAGATTGGACATTTTGCTAAAGTATGTTTTAGTAGCCAGTTCAATCAACAGGTGCATGCAGTTACAATACCAGATGTCACTGTGCTGAGCATGGACAAAATCACTACTGCACATATTCCAGAACAGATACAGTGCATTGTAAACGTGTTGGCCATACCCTCAGGCAAACCACACTCTATTCAGCTAATGTTGGACACTGGCTCAGCAGTATCTATACTACCTGATTCCATCTATCTGAATTACTTTAAAGATGTGCCTCTTACTGAACCCAAACTTCACTTAGTGTGCTATTTGTAAAACCATATTCCAGTACATGGCTGCCTGCCAGTAATTGTTACTTTTGGTGATTGCTGTGTAACTGCAGAGTTCTACATTGTCCACAAAAGCACTCCTATCCTTGGCAGAGATTTATTGGCTGCTTTAAATCTCAGGGTAGTTAATGGATGAATTGATCTTCCTCAGCAAAGCACTCTTGTGGTACACACACCAGTTTCAGGTGGGACCCAACACCAGGTTGAGGAGAAACTCGGCTATGCTTATGGGTTTCTGCATAAAGGTAAAATGCGGAATAATGTGATGCCTGTACCACAGAAATTACAACGCTTACCATTTTCAGTCTGGGATGCTGTTTTAGAGGAACTTAGAAGACTTGTTCAAAAGGACATTATTGAAGAGAGCGACTCCTCGGAATGGGTTTCACTTATAGTAGTGACGCAGAAGAAGGGTGGAGGAATTCGCCTTTGTGTGGACTTAAGGGAGCCAAATAAAGCTATTTTGATTGACACCATCCTCTTCCTCACATAGAAGTAGTATTTGCAGAATTCCGTGGAGCCAAGATGTTTTCTACTCTTGATTTGCAGAGTGCATACCACCAGGTTATGTTGCATGAAGATAGCAGAGACCTCACAGCATTTATTACACATGAGGGACTATTTCGTTTTAAACGTGTTCCATATGTCTCGCATCTGCCCCAAGTGCCTTTCAAAAATGATGTCATTGATTCTGAAGAATCCACATGGAGTTCAGTGCTATCTGGATGATATTATCATGTTTGGAAATACTTCCGAGGAGCATGACAATAACCTGCAGTCTGTACTAAACTGCATCAGCACAGCAGGCCTCTAGCTCAATAGGTCCAAATGCAAATTTAGACAAACCGAACTCTCCTTTCTGGGGCATACAGTTTCACAGGCTGGACTCAAACCTGATCCAGATCATATCCTGGCAATTTCAAATGCTCCTCCTCCAACAGATTTGCAAACCTTACGTTCCTTCTTGGGTCTTATCTCCTGGTACGCAAAATTCATTCCCAGTGATGCTTCTGTCATTGAACCATTACGGGAATTACTACGGAGAAGTCCAACCTTAGTGTGGACAACGGATGCACAAACTAGTTTCGAAACGGTGAAAGACTTGATTGTACATAGTCCAGAATTTGCATTATTCAGTCCTGCATTGCCCACAATTATAACTACTGATGCTTCTGTTTATGGACTTGGGGCTTTTCTCACTCAACTTCATGAGGACAACGCAGAGAGGACTTTTGCATTTTCTTCAAGGACACTAAGTAATGCTGAGAGAAAATATTCTACAGTCAAAAAAGAAGCACTTGCTTGTGTCTGGGCTACTGAAAAATGGAGAACTTGCCTGTGGGGCCGCACGTTCAAGTTGCGCACGGACCACAGCCCTTTGACAATGTTGCTCACCACAAAAGGACTGGGAAGAGCAGGATATCATATTGCTAGATGGTCTGCAAGACTACTCTCTTTCAATTATGAACTGGAATATAAGCCTGGAAACCAAAATGTGATCGCTGATTTCCTTACTCACCTGCCTTTGCCTTCACCAGATGGTCCACCGGAGGATGAGGATGTAGTGGTTGCGCTTATTACAAGCACTCTCACTGCAGTTACAAGAGAACAATTTCAAGCTGCTTGTTCAGCGTGTCCAATTCAACAAAAACTATGGGAATTTCTGACAAACAGATGGCCCAGTCACCCTGAAAACCTTGACCTGGTTTTGCTGCCTTATTTTAGAGTTCAGGAGGAACTTTCTTTGTTTGATGGCTGTGTGCTATGAGGTACACGCCGGCTCCTTGTGCCAGAAGAATTACAGTCAAAACTCATACACCTGGCACACGATACTCATCAAGGAATTGTCAGAACCAAACAACGTCTACAGGATCTATATTGGTGGCCAGGGATGGACTCTCAAACTGAAGCACTCATAAAATCCTGTGTCACTTGCCAAATGCATGATAAGACAGCAGTGACGTGTACCCCTCCATTACAGCCTGTTCCTCTTCCTGAATCTGCATGGGAAAAAGTGACGATTGACATTGTAGGACCCTTTGATACTGCTCCAATTGACTGCCGTTATGCCATCACTTTAATAGACTATTTCAGTAAATGGCCTGAGGTAGCGTTTACATCGCAAATCTCTTCTGCTACTGTAATTAAGTTCCTCTCTTCAGTTTTTAACAGGGAAGGTAACCCCAAAGAACTGGTTTCAGATAATGGTAGTCAATTTACTTCCCTGGAGTTTGAAACTTTTCTAGCACAGAGGAACATTTTACACAGAAGGTAATCCCTATATTACCCTCAAGTCAATGGGGAAATTGAACGGTTTAACAGAAGATTGAAAGAGAGTTTGCAAATGGCTAAACTGGAAGGCGATTGTGGATACCCTTCACTACTGATTTCTTGCAAGATCTACATGACATGCCACAATGCAAAGATCACCCGCAGAGTTACTGCATGGGAAACAGATGAATACTAAACTGAACATTGCTGGATTGTTAAAGGCATGACCTGATGCCCCAACCGAGGATGATGTGAGAAAAACAGTTGAACAGAACCAAGCAAAGTCTAAGGCTTTCTCAGACAAGTGGCGGGGTGCTAAGGAACCAAAGTTTGAATGTGGTTCCTTCGTTACAATACGAAAACCTGGAATTTTACACAAAGGGGACCATAAATTCACAGCTCCTCTTAAAATCATAGAGAAGAAGGGACCTTACACCTACTGACTTTCTGATGGGTGGGTATGGAATGCTTCTTATCTTGCACCTGCCTATGCACCAAGAGGAGATTATGCCAACACCCAGTCTGCATTGGCTGACTTCACCGTAGTACGAACACAGCAGACATTGCACTGGAACCAGGGCTTGAAAGACTGCCTGTCAGACTCAGATGACCACCTGTCTGGACTAGAGACTATGTTTTGCAGTATCTACAGTGTTTTCAGTGTAATATTTCTGCCAACAGTATAGTGTCTTGTTTCATATTTGTTCCTGTGGTTAGAACAACGTTTATTTTAATTGGGAGAATTTCTTAAGAGAGGAGGGAATGTGGTGTTTAGATGTTGCTTGTAATTATTAGAAGTGGGAGCATTGGCTGTTTGGAGTCTGAAAGGAGAGGAAACAGGAAGGAGGGGGGAGGAGTTGAGAGGCTGAGAGAAAGCTACAGAGGGTGCAGCAGCAGCTTGGTAAAGAGGTTTCCACTTTGTTTTCAAAGTCCTTTTGAAGCTTGTTAGTACCTTGCCTGGTTGATACAACAAGCTGCAGCAGCGAGCCAACTTTAATGACAAACTATTCTTTGTATCTGTTACCAACAATTTGCAGATGTTGGCAAGTTATCAGAAATATGTCACTGCAGATTTACAGATTGCTTTCTCACTGATAGTCTTCCATGATAAGTAATGGATAGCTGCCTCTTACAACTCTGTGGTGTGATATATCTGCAGTAATGAGAGGTGATATCAAAATCCAGTTTAAGGAACTCAGTGATTGGTTTGTTAATCAAGGATGCTTCCTCCATATTACAGGAAGACAAATTAGGAAGGCTAGTCTGATGCACAGGAAACATCTGAGTCCCAGTAATGAGGCAATGCAGATTTTTTTAAATAGAAGCTCCACAGCCTACAGCTTCATTTTAATGTTTAATGTGGTATTTCTTTAATCAGATATGAGAGAGATGTATGCATTGTTCCTAGAAAAGCTATATTAAATATAGAGTGTATCTTCAAAGTAATTGTTTTATAAAAGGAGCACACTTTTCATTAGTGCACTCAACAGGAATTTGGTATTATTCACTGTGGTAAAAACAACATTGATATGATTTTTGTAAAAAAATAAATGACTGTTACTATTTATCTCACTGGATAAGTATTCCTTGAGAGGTACAGATAATTAAAAAACTCCTGTGAAAAAGTGAAATGTAAATGTATTGATATTGTTACCAAGCATTCCAAGATGTTTGAGTAGGAGAGCAGAGTGCTTTGTTCAAGATTGAAATGGCCTGCAAGAACCAAACAGTGATTTCCAGATTAGGGTTTTTTGGGGCCCCTCCCCACCCCTTCCACCTGGAGTCCGCCCTGGCACTCCTGCTGGGGAGCTGGGTCAGGGCGTGGAGGCTTCCCCCGCTCCCTGACAGGAGCACTGGGCGAGTGGAGCAGGTAGGGGTGCGGGTGTGCCCATTTTTCCGGGACCCCCCAATTCGCCGGGGCCCATGGGCTGTCTTCAATGGGGATTGTGGGTGGTTTTGAAAAGCGGGCCACTTTTACTGAGGTGTGAAAATATGGGTTTAGAATCCTCACTTTAGGAAATTAAATTTGAAAATGGTGGCCTTGGATAACAGTGGTTTTATTGTATATTTAGATATATTAGTTGTTGATTTGAGCAGCACACTCTAAATGTTTATCCTAACTATTTTTTTCTTCCTCCTTTATTATCCATTCTCCAGACAATGAACTTGCTTGAAAGCTCAGGTTTTAGGCTCTCCTGGTCATGGTGCCCCTGTTGAAAGTTACCTATTAATGAAGAGGTGACTGTAGTGAGGATGCCCATGTTATGGAGAGTCTATATGACCTCTGCTTTCAGTAGATTTTTACCTATATGAGAAGTCTGGATTCAGCTGTCACATTAACAGAATTTTGGATTGCATCTGAAAAGCTGATGAGCCAAGTCACTGAGGTGTTTATACTGTGTAAGCTCAAGTTCCATAACCACTTGACTGCAGCCATTCCATTTCAAGATTCACCAATTGATGGGACAGATACCAAGAGCTCTGGAGGGCCTATTGCTGGATTTTTAAAATTTGAAGGAATACAGAAACAATAAATAATAATCAAAGGAAGTGCTAGGTAGCAACCAATTGCAAAGGAAAGTGGCTAGCAAATTAGTCAGTTTCCTGTCTCAGTGCTAAGTAGCTTGTAGAGGAGAACTAACTAGAATTAATCTGTTTATACCTACAGTAAGTTATTGATATATGGAGATGAGTGCAAATGGAAACAAGCAAGGATCCTCCTGCAGCCAACTACTTACTAAAGAAGAAAATTGACATATATTTGAGAGAAGGATGGGTGGCTACTATCTTTGCCTGTGGAGCCCTGAGATTTACACTTCCAACTACAGTGAACTACTTCAATTGAATTGTCATTTTTGACATTTGTCCACTCTGATAAATTCAGTGAACCACGTCTTAAAAAAATCATTTAAGGAAACAATAAAAAAAAAGTCACTTATTGTAGATGGTCTTTTACTAAGCTTGAGCTGCATTTATTCTCTGGACACCAAGGTGTTAACTGCCTTAGGAATAGCAAAGGGGATGATATGATTCGTACAGATGTGCATTCAAAAATGGAGATTGGGCTGAGGTCTCTCTGAAAATTTGGCTCTCTATCTTCAGTATCAATTTAGATAGTGACTATTAAACCAGAACTCATTTGGGCAAATAATGGGAGATTAGAAGTTGGATTTTTTTTTATATTATCAGTGGAAGGAAATTTTTTGATAGTACATTTCTATCTCTAAGTGAAAAAGAGAAGAAAAACAGAACAGAATGAAAGTGTTTTAAAGCCTGAATCTGAAAGAGGTGCTCTAAAACTTGATATGTGTAGACTTAGAAAAAAGAATTTACCATATTGATTAATATCTGAGTATTCATGCTGCCAGTATATGACTTAGTTGTATGACAGCTTGCAATTCCAAAGGCAGATCGAAGGCTAATTTGGCACCCACAGCATGCTACTTCAGCATGATTTTGGATTATCAGTATTTGTGCAGTGGTACACAATAGTTACTGATAAACTAGTGCAATGCATATGGCAACTTCCTTTTATAGAAAGGAAACCTTTTATAGAACAGCTTATTTTAATAAAACAAAGCCAATGTATTTTGTAATTCAGAGGTGGACTATAATTTAAGCACTGTTATTTTTAAATCAGCTGGAATAACTAATAACTTGATTTCATTTTGACTATATGACTTTGGTGTCTTGTGGGAATTATCTCAAGATAAATCCTCTAGGACTTGCCAATACACTTACTCTACCTTGAAGACTCAGCTACTTAATTTTTTAACTTTTTACATAGCAATAGCCATCTTTGTTGGCTCAGCTAAAATAGAAGTAGATTAAATAAGCTATTGCTCCTTTTTAAAAGCTGCTGACAGATAACATGAAATATTGCCTTTATGCAAATAATATTTTATTTAATGGACCTCATTTATTTTTACAGTTCCCCATGGCAAACTGAACCTAAACAAGAGAATAAGAAAAAAACCCATAAAAACAAGCCCATTAGAAGATAGATATAAAATAAGGTCACTGGAGTGAAACATTATTGAAATATATAAAATAGTTTAATGTATTTTTTTTCATTTTGCACCATTAGGTCATTTTATAAAGCTGTAAAATATAACTTGTCATAACTGTGATATAAACAAAATCTTGGGTAGAAAATCCCTTTGCAGATTCTATTTGTAGAACAGTGGATCCAGCAGCACTGCAGTAGTTAAAAGTTTGTCAATGTTTCCATTGTCAAACTGTTTTTCAAGAGTTTGAGTTGGCTATTAAAATTCCTTTTAGACTGAAACTTGGCATAGTAGGGGTGTGTGAGAGTCAAAAAGCCAAACTGAAACTTCTGGGCTCCTTTGGCTTCTGTATGTTAGGTCCCAGGCTCAATATGGCTTCCAGAGATAGTGGCCACATCAACTGATTTGTCAATAAGGAGGACAGGGCTAGGTCAGGGCAGGTTTCTGGCTGATTAAGACTCTTGAATTTCACTTTCACAGCTTCAGGGCTGCATGGATACTGAGACTGATACTTCCGAAATTAATTTCAGTCCAAGGGACTGAAGGAAACCAAATTGTCAAGGGAAGAAAAAACCTGGAGGTTGAAAGGAAAATAGACCCTTAAATGTTAAAAGTATTTAATTTCTATGGATTTGCAATCCTGAAGACCACATGTGTAAGTTTGTGTGTTTGTAACTTTCACAGGTGTCACTGGTTGCTTTGTGTATACAAAAGCAACAGTGATGGGCCTAGGATTGCCAATTTTGGTTGGATGTATGTCTAGCGGTCTCATCACGTGAAATAATCAAATAAATGGTTAGTCTTTAAGGTGCCACAAGTACTCCTTTTCTTTTTGCGAATACAGACTAACACAGCTGCTACTCTAAAACCTATCTTTAATTAAAGGTTAATCATAGAATCATAGAATAACAGAGTTGGAAGGGACCTCTGGAGGCCATCTAGTCCAACCCCCTGCCCAGAGCAGGACCAATCCCAACTAAATCATCCCAGCCAGGGCTTTGTCAAGCCTGACCTTAAAAACTTTAAGGCAGGGGATTCCACCACCTCCCTAAGTAACGCATTCCAGTGTTTCACCACCCTCCTAGTGAAAAAGTTTTTCCTAATATCCAACCTAAACCTCCCCCACTGCAACTTGAGACCATTACTCCTTGTCCTGTCATCTGCTATCACTGAGAATAGTCTAGATCCATCCTCTTTGGATCCACCTTTCAGGTAGTTAAAAGCAACTATCAAATCCTCCCTCATTCTTCTCTTCCGTAGACTAAACAATCCCAGTTACCTCAGCCTCTCCTCATAACTCATGTGTTCCAGTCCCCTAATCATTTTTGTTGCCCTTCGCTGGACTCTTTCCAATTTTTCCTCATCCTTCTTGTAGTGTGGGGCCCAAAACTGGACACAGTACTCCAGATGAGGCCTCACCAATGTCGAATAGAGGGGAACGATCACATCCCTCGATCTGCTGGCAATGCCCCTACTTATACACCCCAAAATGCCATTGGCCTTCTTGGCAACAAGGGCACACTGTCGACTCATATCCAGCTTCTTGTCCACTGTAACCCCTAGGTCCTTGTCTGCAGAACTGCTGCCTAGCCATTCGGTCCCTCGTCTGTAGCGGTGCATGGGATTCTTCTATCCTAAGTGCAGGACTCTGCACTTGTCCTTGTTGAACCTCATCAGATTTCTTTTGGCCCAATCCTCCAATTTGTCTAGGTCCCTCTGTATCCTATCCCTACCCTCCAGCATATCTACCACTCCTGCCAGTTTAGTGTCATCTGCAAACTTGCTGAGGGTGCAATGCACACCATCCTCCAGATCATTAATGAAGATATTGAACAAAACTGGCCCCAGGACCGACAGTTGGGGCACTCCGCTAGATACCGGCTGCCAATTAGACATGGAGCCATTGATCACTACCCATTGATCCCGACAATCTAGCCAACTTTACTCACCTAATGTTTACTTCCTGGATACTCTAGGACAATCCTGGAGAGTTGGCAACTGTAGTCCTTGGCCCTAGCAAGCAATATATGTGTTCTGAAATCTAACATGAGCTATGTTATCGAAGCTGTTCACATTTTCTTATTTGAGATTCAATTTAGGGAGAAATATAAATGAAGCAAGGACTAAAATGGAGTAATGTAACTTAGAATACTTCAGGTAAAACTTTGGCAAGAATGACAGTGGAATGACCCATAGAGATCATTGCATTCTGTAAAACTACACTGAACCAAGCAATAAGAATGAAATGGTATTGAGAGGTCATTTGTCTCCATTATATACCTTTATTTTATTTTTTTCTTTTATTATAACAGTAAAATGTTTCTTCTATATCAGTGAATTGAAATTTCTTCTGTGGTAACTTTAATGGCAGATAATTATCCTAGTGACTGCAGAAAGGTCATATGAACTTCAGTGGAACATCTTTGTGTCTCTGTTAGAATTAGATGTCCATTGTGTTCTAAGAATTAGACTGAAGTTTGGACTACATGCCCATGCAGAGAGTAAGATGGAGTAAGAGGACTTTCCTGATACTTGTGTGTGGGCTACCCTGGGTCCGAGCACACAGGAATAAGTAAAGTAGGTTGTTGGGGAAGAACATCTAAACTGGTGAGGGGGTTTAGTAGTAATCTGCAGTTGTTATGAAACAGCTGCAAATTACTAATCCCCCTTCCCACCTTCCCTGGAGTAACTGGGAAGCAGAGAGGGGATTGTGCCTCAGATGGTTATCTCCAATGCACAATAACTCTTATCGGGGGATGTACCATGTGTGGCACATATTGCTCAAGGATGTGCCAAAAGAACAACCTAGCCCCTAAATGTTCTATGAAGAAAGATTCCAAGGAAAGCTGCTTGTATTTGTAGTTTACTACTGAGAAAAGATATTGTTATGAACAGGTTTACTGCTTGAGTGGCTATATATTGGATTGAGTTCCCCTATACAGTATGTGAGAAACATTTGTAATGCAATATATAAGATAAGAGTTCAATTCTGTAAATGCTGTAAATGTATTGTATGCATGCACAGTTAGATAACTGGTGCACTGACCCTTTAAGAGAGGCATGGAAAGTGACTTTGAGACTGGCTCTCCTGCTGAGGTAGGCTGTTGAGACAAGAGTGTGTGTCTGAAAGTCTTGTTAATAAAAGCCAGCTTAGTGCATCCTGTCCTGTAGGGACCTCCATTCCTGTGAGGAGTCTGAACAAAGACAATATGTGGTGTCCGAAGTAAAAAAAAAAACAAAACAAACAATAACAACAACAAACGAACTATGGCTTTCATGTAGAATAATGCCAGAAATATTCCACCTATGGACTTTGAAACAAGAAATATGGCACATGATTGGATTAGGTAAAAGGAGTTAATAGATCTGCTTTATGCAGGAACTGAGACAGAAAGTGGCCTGCAGTCCAGAAAGCTGCTCATTTTCTAGTACACATTGAGCAAAAAGCAGAGTTGTCATAAATACTGATTAAAAGGACTTAAGTATAAGTGCCAAGTACACCCTTTACCAAAGTACTTATAAATACAAGTATAAGTATGCTGTGAAAATAGCACATAGGTATTTGTAAGTAAAAATACAAGTATAAGCACAGATACTTTCAAATCCCATATTCCCGATAATTGTCTGGGCCATAGAATGACAATTCCTAAATAATATAAGCACATAGTGAAAGAGAGAAAAAAGAGCAATAATGAAATATTAATCAAATACACAAATAAGTATGGAATAACAATGAAAAAAATATTTATAAATGTAAATAAATGTATAACATTTCTTTCCATTTATTTATATATAATGATATTATGTACAGAGAGCATATAATTCAATGAAATGGGCATTTTTCTATAATAGCAGCATGATCTTGAATATATCATCCTGACGATGGTCTCTTCTTAGAAAGAGGATTTGTCTAGCACTACTGAATAGTCTGTCCACGAGGAGCAGAGCTTGGCAGTGTGGTATTAAATTTGATAAGAGCCTTAGCAACTGCTTTTCAGTTGATCCACGTCATGAAGTGGATCATTGAGGAATTGCATCCCAACAATTCTTAAATCAGATGTTGTAGATTGAGATATAGCTTTGGAAGGGTGTTACAATAAACCAGATCTTATTACAAAAATGTTCCTCTGCAATTTTTCTCTGATCCTGATTATGCAGCCAATAGAGCTTAAAAATGGGTATGACACAGAAGCAACAATGAATGTCTTTATACTGTTGTTACTCACAGCTACATCAAAGGTAAAAATATGCCTGAACCGTTTTCTAAGTGTATCCTTCAAATTATCTACCAAGCAAGAACTGTATTTTGGAGAAAACGAGTCAAATTTGGATTTTAGCACAACTACAGGAGGCAGAACTGCACCATAGAAAGATTCTTATGTTCTCCTCCCCCGGAAGCTTATCAAATGCATTGGCAACTGGAGACATCACCTCCTACCACTCACCTAGAAATTCCAACTCTGGGTTGGAGAATTTTGGCAGCTCCATCACAATATTAATCCTATCACACATGTCATCAATGTGGTGAAAGCAGTGTAACTTTGAATTCCATTTGATAGAGGTAGGTTTGGGGATTGTTTTTCCCTGGGTGTCATTCACATCAGCACTCTGAGCTTAGGTGTGCAGCATTGCTTAATGTAGAGCACTTACCCATCACACTTCTGAAAATACACTTGTATTGAGAGTTTTTGGCAACAGTCCAGTAGTTGCCACCAAGTTCAGTGTGTGTGAAAAACTTGCCAGCAAGTTAAAGAAGTATGGGCTGGATGAATGGACTATAAGGTGGATAGAAAGCTAGCTAGATCATCGGGTTCCACGGTTAGTGATCAATGGCTCCATGTCTAGTTGGCAGCTGGTATCAAGTGGAGTGCCCCAAGGGTTGGTCCTGGAGCCGGTTTTGTTCAATATCTTCATTAATGATGTGGAGGATGGCATGGACTGCACCCTCAGCAAGTTTGCAGATGACACTAAACTGAGAGGAGTGGTAGATACGCTGGAGGGTAGGGATAGGATACAGAGGGACCTAGACAAATTGGAGGATTGGGCCAAAAGAAATCTGATGAGGTTAAACAAGGAGAGGTGCAAGTCCTGCACTTAGGACAGAAGAATCCCATGCACCGCTACAGACGAGGGACCGAATGGCTCGGCAGCAGTTCTGCAGAAAAGGACCTAGGGGTTACAGTGGACAAGAAGCTGGATATGAGTCAACAATGTGCCCTTGCTGCCGAGAAGGCTAACAGCATGTTGGGCTGTATAAGTAGGAGCATTGCCAGCAGATCAAGGGACATGATCATTCCTCTCTATTCGACATTGGTGAGGCCTCATCTGGAGTACTGTGTCCAGTTTTGGGCCCCACACTACAAGAAGGATGTGGAAAAATTGGAAAGAGTGCAGTGGAGGGCAACAAAAATGATTAAGGGACTGGAACACATGAGTTATGAGGAGAGGCTGAGGGAACTGGGATTGTTTAGTCTGCAGAAGAGAAGAATGAGGGGGGATTTGTTAGCTGCTTTCAACTACCTGAAAGGGGGTTCCAAAGAGGATGGACCTAGATTGTTCTCAGTGGTACCAGATGACAGGACAAGGAGTAATGGTCTCAAGTTGCAGTGGGGGAGGTTTAGGTTGGATGTTAGGGAAAACTTTTTCACAAGGAGGGTGGTGAAGCACTGGAATGGGTTACCTAGGGAGGTGGTGGAATTTCCTTCCTTAGAGGTTTGCAAGGTCAGGTTTGACAAAGCCCTGGCTGGGATGATTTAGTTAGGGATTGGTCCTGCTTTGAGCAAGAGGTTGGACTAGATGATCTCCTGAGGTCCCTTCCAACCCTGATATTCTATGATTCTATGAAAAATTGGTCATATGTGGTGGCAAGTAAAATATACATGAACACTCAGTAGTATCACTTAAAAATACTCACATGGTTACATATATTAGAATCTGGGGCGTCTGCTTCCTTATGAGCATCATTCTCCACTTGATTTCCAACATTAATCATCCTAAAGCTCTCCAGGTCCTGAAAACAGCTTGAAGGCTTTAACAAAATTGCTACTATTGTCTGTAACCATGTGTTATTTTTGTTGAGTCCAGATCAAACTGTGAGTGGTTCTCAGTCAACAGAGAAGCGATCTTGTTGTACGAATGTGTTGTAACAAAGTGTCAGAAGACTAAGACTGCTGACTCTCTTGTTAGGTTATCAGAGTCAATCCAGCGACAGGTGACACCTGTGTAGCCTCTCTCTTGATGAGCCTCCACACTCCTACAGTTGTGAAAACAGAAAGAACAGATGTGAGTTTATTTTTAATTCTTTCAAGAACCAAGTTGTCCTGCCCCACTAGTTTATTTTGTAACATTTCTGTACACTTAACACTGGCCTTGGGAATAATTCCATTAAGAAAGTGTGAAAGCCACTCTCTTCAGCAAACAAGGGCAGAATATCACTAACAAAATTAAGAATTAGCTTATCTGTTTTTCCTTTAGACCCTAGTCCATCACAGAGTCATTGCTGCTGAAAAGTATCCAAACAGGGTTTCATGCTGTCTGGAATGGCTCATGACCGTGAGTGCCAACCTCAGGGCAGACTGTCAAAAAGCAGGGCAGACACCCAAAACTGGTTGTATGTATGTCATCTGCAAACTTATTAGTGCTAATTTTATGTTTTTTTCTAGGTCATTAATAAACATTTTAAGTAGTGTCGGCCCAAGAGCTGATCCTCCTGAGACCCCCCCACTAAAAATTCTATGATGATTCCCCATTACAGTTGCATTTGAGACCGATTCGTTAATCAGTTTTTAATCAATTTAAAGTGTGACATGTTAATTTTATATTGTTCTAGTTTCTTAATCAAAATGTCATGTGGCACCAAATCAAGTGCCTGACAGAAATCTAAGTATATTACATGAACACTATTATCAATAGCAATCAAACTTGTAATCTCTTCAAGAAAATACATCAAGTTAGTTTGACTGGATCTATTTTCCATAAACCCATGCTGATTGGCATTAATCACATTACCCTCCTTAAGTCTTTATTAATCAAGTCTTTTATCAGCCATTCCATTATCTGACCTGGGATTGATGTCAGACTGACAGGCCTTTAATTATCCAGGTCATCCCATTTACCCAGGAAAGAATTTTCTGTAGTATCTGACTGATGAATCTTGCCCATATGCTCAGGGTTTAGCTGATCGCCATATTTGGGGTCGGGAAGGAATTTTCCTCCAGGACAGATTAGAAGAGGCTCTGGAGGTTTTTTGCCTTCCTCTGTAGCATGGGGCACGGGTCACCTGCTGGAGGATTCTCTGCTCCTTGAAGTCTTTAAACTACAATTTGAGGACTTCAATAGCACAGATATAGGTGTGAGGTTTTTTTTTTGTAGGAGTGGTGGGTGAAATTCTGTGGCCTGCGTTGTGCAGGAGGTCAGACTAGATGATCATAATGGTCCCTTCTGACCTAAATATCTATGAATCTACCTTTTTAAAATATTGACACAATATTAGCTTTCTTCCAGTCTTCTAGAACTTCCCAGGTGTTCCAAGACTTATTGAAAATCAGCATTCATGATCCACTGAGATCATCAGCCAGCTCTTTTAAAATTCTTAACTACAAGACCTGCTGATTTAAAGATGTCTACCTTTAGTTGCTGCTGTTTAACAGCATCCGGAGATACCAGTGGAATCGAAAAAGTGTTATCTGTTTTTTCCCAAATACAGAACAGAACATATTTATATTAGGCATTATTATTGATAATTCTACATTTCCATCTAGTAATGGACAAATACCATTGTTAGGATTCTTTTTGTTCCTAACATACTTTAAAAAATCCTTGTTATTGTCTTTAACTGAGCTAGCCATAGATTTTGCCTTTGCTTCCCTTGTCAATTTTGTACAATTCCTAGCTTCTGATTTATATTCATAACTACTGACTTCCCCTTTCTCCCATTTGTTTATATATTTTTTATAGCCACCTTCACTTGCCCTCTAAAACAAGTCAGTTTTTTAACCAAGGTGGCCTTCTTCCTCACTTGTGTCTTTTTGGGCATCTAATAAAGTGTTCTTATGCAGTTCCCTGTTATCATTCACATTTTTATGATTAAATTCTTCCTCCTAGCTGATTTGGCTTATAATGGTTTTCATCTTTGTGAAATTGGCCCTTTTAAAGCACCAAGTATATATATCATTAGTCTGGACTTTATTCTGTTTGCACATTATAAATGTGATCCACCCATGATCCACTGTACCTAAGTTTCCATTAATTTTTAGTTCTGTGATCAATGCTGTTCATTCTTTAACACTCCCCCTTTTTATCCATCATGAGAAGGTCTAATACAGAATTCCCTTGTGTTGAATGCAACACTTCTTGAGTTAGAAAATTGTCATGTATAATATTTCGAACTACCAAGAGTATTTTAGTATTGGCAGCATGAGGCCCCAGCATATGTCAGTCAAATTGAAGTCTCCCATGATCACATCGATTTTTGCCCCCTACACATTATAGATAGGTGTGTAAGGAGGTGGTCATTCTGTTCCCTGGTGTGATTTGATGGTCTACAGTGGACACCAACTTGTACCCCATCTTGTGCTTTATTGACATTGATTCATAAGGATTCAAAATCATTTTCTTGCAAATTATCAGTGACTTGGAATACAAGAAGTAACACTCACTCCAGCTGTTGGAAAATATTGAAACCCAAAGAGTGGAGTGTCCTAATGCTGTTATTAAGCAGGAATGTTAGGAATGGCATCCCAATCTTATTTTTGTTTAAAGGGAGATGTATTATATTCATGCATAGTTAGAGAACTGGTGCATGGTTCCTTTAAGAGAGGCACAGGAAGTGAGTCTGAGACTGGCTTTCTCTGAGTGTGTGTGCGCTCATCTGGGCTGTTGAGACCAGAATGTGTATTTGAAAGCCTTGTTAATAAAAGTCTGTTTAGTTTATCCTATCTTGTATGGATCTCCATTTCTGTGAGCAGTCTGAATGGACAGTACACTTACTACCATAAATAAATACATTAAAGTCAATAATCTTCTCATAGTGGTACACATTGCATCCATAAGTATGTACAAGATTGGTCCCATTATACATAGTCCAGCCTGTTTTAAAAACCTTCATTGATGGGGATTTGACAGCCTCCCTTGGAAGTCTATTCCAGTGCTTAACTACCCTTATAGTTAGATTTTTTTTAGCCTAATATCTAACCTAATCTCCCTTGCTGCAGATTAAGCCCATTGCTTCTTGTCCTACCTTCAGTGGATATGGAGAACAATAGGTCACAGTCCTATTTAGAACAGTTCTTAACATATTAGAAGTGTGTTATTAGGTTCTCCTCCTCAGTCTTCTTTTCTGAAGACTAAACATGTCCATTTTTTTTTTACCATTCCCCATAGATCAGGTTTTCTAAACCTTTATCAGTTTTGTTTCTCTCCTCCGGACTCCCTCCAGTTTGTCCACAATTTCCCTACAGTGTGGCACCCAGGATTGGACATGGCACTCCAGTTGAGGTCTCACAAGTGCTGTGTAGAGCAGGACAATTATGTCCCATGTCTTACAAACAACACTCCTGTTAATGCATTGTAGAATATTAGCCTTATTTGGAACTGCATCACATTGTTGATTTATACTCAATTTGTGATCCACTATATCCCCCAGATCCATTTCAGCAGTACTACCACCTAGTCAGTTATTCCCTGTTTTATGGCTATGTATTTGATTTTTCCTTCCTATGTGTAGTACTTTGCATTTGTCTTTACTGAATTTCATCTTGTTGATTTCAGACTAATTCTCTAATTTGTCAAGGTCATTTTGAATTCTAATGCTGTCCTTTGAAGGGCTTGCAATCCCTTGCATCTTGGTGTCATCTGCAAATTTTATAAGCTTACTCTCCACTCCATTATCCAGTTCATTAATTAAAATAGAGAATAGTACTGGACCCAGGACTAAGCTTGCAGGATTACACTAGATATGTCCTCCCAGTTTGACAGCAAAACATTGATAACTATTCTTTGAGGATGGTCTTTCAACCAGTTGTGGACCAATCTTACAGTAATTTCATCTAGACCAGTACTTCTCAAGCTATCTGATGTGGGTGACAGGCAATTTTTTTTTCCAATGTGCGTGCAGATCGGCACCTGATGGCTTGCAGCCCAGCACCACTCCGCGAACCACAACTTTGAGTAGCACTGGTCTAGACCACACTTCCCTTGGATGTCATGTGGGACTTTGTCAAAAGTCTTACTAAAATCAAGAGTGATCATGTATGCTGCGTCTCCTCTATCCATTAGGCCAGTAAACCTGTCAAAGAAGGAAATTAGGTTGGTCTGACATGATTTGTTCTTGACAAATCCATACTGGCCTTATAACTCTCCTATCCTCTAGATGCTTACAAATAGATTGTTTAATAATTTGTTCCAGTATCTTTCCAGGTATCAAAGTTAGGCTGACTCGTCTATAATTCTGTGGGTCCTCTTTGTTCCCCCTTGTAAAAATAAGAATTATGTGACCTTCTCTTGTCCCTGGAACCTCACCAGTCTCTATGAGTTCTCAAAGATAGTTGCTAATGGTTCCAAGATTGCTTCAGTTAGATCCTTAAATATCATAGGATGAATATCATCAGACCCTGCCACTTTAATACATTTAACTTATCTAAATATTCTTTAGCCTATTTCCCTATTTTGAATTGTGTTCCTTTCCCCTTGATGTTAATACTATGTTAAGTATCTGATCACCATTAACCTTTTAGTGAAGACTGAAGCAAAATAGATATTTAACACTGCAGCCTTCTTGATGTAATCAGTTAGTAGCTCTCCTTTCCCACTATGTAGAGGACCTACACTTTCTTGCATCTTTCGCTATCTCCTAATGTACATAAAGAACTTCTTATTGCCTTTTATGTCCCTTACTAGGTATAACTCATTTTGTGCCTTAGCCTTTTCAATTTTGCCCCTACATGTTTGTGCTATTCTTTAATACTTCTCCTTAGCAATTTTGTCCAGGGTTCCACTTTTGTAGGATTCCCTTTTGATTTTCAGATCATTAAACCGCTCCTGAGAAACTGCCAGTTCTCCTGAACTCCTTTCTCCCTTACATTTTCTTCACATAGGGACCTTACCTACCAGTTCTCTGAGTTTGTTAAAGTCTGCTTTTTTGAAGTCCATTGTCCTTATTCTGCTGTACTCACTCCTTCCTTTCCTCAGATTCATGAAATCTACTGTTTTATGATCAGTTTCACCCAAATTGCCTACCACCTTCAGATTCACAACAATTCCTCTCTGTTGGTCTGAATCAAGTCTAAAATGTCTGTCCCTCTGATTACTTCCTCCACTTTCTGAAACAAAAAGTTGTCTCCAAAGCATTCCAAAATTTTATTGGAAATTTTGTGTTTTGTTGTTTTACTTTCCCAACAGATTTCTAGTTAAAGCCCCCATTACTACCAGGTCTTGTATTTTGGATATTTCTGTAATTTGTTCAAGAAATGCCTCACCCACTCCCTCTTCCTGATTCAGTGGTCTATGAAGGACTCCCACTATCACATTACTCCTATTTTTTCCCCTTTTATCTTTGTCTAGAAACTTTCAACTGGTCTGCCTCTTGCCTTCTTCAGGATCGCTGAACAATTTTATATACTTTTGATGTATAATGCAACACCTTCCTTTTTCCCCTGCCTACCTTTCCTGAACAAGCTATAGCCCTCCATGCCAATATTCCAGTCATGAGATTTATGCCACCAAGTCTCTGTGACCCAATTAAGTCATAATTTAGCTTATGTACTAATACTTCCAGTTCATCCTATGTGTTCCCCATACTCCCTAGATTTGTGTATTATGATTATGTTCTCTCTGGAAAGGCATGCTGAAACAAGTGTAATTCAATATTGCTCACCGTGAGCAACAGGCATATCTGTGAGTACATAGCTGCATCAAAACATGGCACCACAGGGCAATCAAACCAGAAATGAGTGAAGTTTAGTTCAAACTACAGGTTTTACATTTTCCTTGTGAAGCAAGGAATTAGACAAAGAGTCTAAATTTGACTGTTCAAAACTAGTTCAGTTCAGTCATGTCTGTAGCTGTATTATCTCCAGTTGCAATCTAAATTAATCAGGGTTAGACTTTGTCAGCACATAGAGAGCAAGCTTCTTAAGTACACTAGAGCTCACCTTAAGTGATCACTCTCGTTACAGTGTGTATGGTAACACCCATTGTTTCATGTTGTCTATGTATATAAATCTCCCCACTGTATTTTCCACTGAATGCATCCGATGAAGTGAGCTGTAGCTCACGAAAGCTTATGCTCAAATAAATTTGTTAGTCTCTAAGGTGCCACAAGTACTCCTTTTCTTTAAGTACACTAGAATCCTTCAGGAAATAGTGTGAGTGATTCAGTTAGGATGTTCTTCCCCATGAATGTGTACTCAACTAATGATAATGTGTATTGGTAGCGGACAGTGTGTTGCCAGTCAAACCATCTTTCAGATAAGGCTCTAAAACTTTTGGCCTGACTACAGTATTTCCGTTCACGAAAGATCTCATGGCACATTTGGGAAATGCAGAAGTTTTAGGTCTGCTTTCCACATAAGTCTTCACTTCCTTGGCTAGACTGGAGTGTTGCCATGTTCCTGTATGCAATGATGAGCTGCCAAAATCTTAACAACCGGTTCCCTCCTCACCCCATGACTCCTGCCCCTTCCAACCCTCCGCGTTCCTTGATGCCCCCCCACCCCAGATCCTTGCTCCATCCATCCCCCTCCCCTGTCTGCCACCAGAACTGGGCAGGAGGGTCTTGTGGCCACCGTAGTGGGTGCCCACCCCGTCCCTAAGAGTCACAGGGACCTGCCAGGGGGCCAGGTGGGGAGTCCTGGCATTGCTTACCTGGGGCAGTTCCCGGGAAGCATCCAGCAGGTCCCTCTGGCTCGTAGGGGCGGGGGAGCGTAGCTCGGGGGGAGCAGGGGAAGCAGCCACTCCCCCCACTGATCACATCAAAAGTGGTGCCTTAGGCGCCGACTCTGTGGGTGCTCCAGGACTGGAGCACCCACAGGGAAAATTTGGTGGGTGTAGAGCCCCCACCGGCAGCTCCCGGCCCCACGCCCGGCCCCAGCTCACTTCACCTCCGCTCTGTCTTCTCTCATGAACGCGCCACCCTGCTCTGCTTTTGCGCCCCCGGCTTCCCACGAATCAGCTGTCCGTGTGGGAAGCCTGGGAGGGCTGAGAAGCAGGCGGCAGCTTCGCGCTCAGACCAGGGAGGCAGAGGTGAGCTGGGGCTCCCCTCCCCCCCACCCCCGGGTTACCTGCTGTGGTGCGGACGGCCCTCCTCGCGCCCCCCCGTCCCAGCTCATCTCCGCTCCGCCTCCCTGGGCCTGAGCGCGAAGCCACCGCCTGCATCTCAGCCCTCCCAGGCTTCCCGCGCGAACAGCTGATTCGTGGGAAGCAGGGGGGGATGGGGCCAAGAAGCAGAGCGGGGCGGCGCATTCAGGGGAGGATACGGAGCAGAGGTGAGCTGGGGCCAGACATGGGGCGGGGCAGGGAGCTGCCGGTGGGTGCTCTGCACCCATCAAATTTTCCCTGTGGGTGCTCCAGCCCCGGAGCACCCATGGAGTCGGCACCTAAGGTGCCACTTTTGGCTGGTTGTTAAATTTAGAAGCCCTTTTAGAACCAGTTGTCCCGCAAGGGACAACTGGTTCTAAAAGGGCTTCTAAATTTAACAACCGGTTCTAGTGAACTGGTTGGAACCGGCTCCAGCTCACCACTGCCTGTATGGTATCACCAGCCATGATCCACTAGCAGATGCACTGGGATGGTGGTTATAGCGAAACCTGCGTGCTGGGGTTTAAAAAAATGCTATGGATTCTTTCCTCAGAAAAAATCCTGTTGAGACAAAGGTTTGGGGAATACAGCCCAGGTCAAAACAGTGATTTATGTCTTTGAGAGGAACACACTAGGGTCCTGTCCTGTGCAGATGCTTAGTGCTTCTTGAAAGGTCCTGAATGCCTTCAACTGCCACTGAAATCAGAGGAACTGAAAGACACTCTGCACCTCATAGAATCAGGCCTGTGTTAGAATTTTATTTCTAACAAAGTATGATTTTGAACATAATCAGTGTTTTTACTTCCATTTACCTCAAGCGTTTTAACTAAGTGAAAAGTTTGATTGGAATGATTTTTCTTGCATGAATTTAAAGGCATCTTTTAACATGATCTTCATTTCTTTCTAAAATGTTGCAAAGTTTTTTAAAATTATATGGTTTGTCCTTTTAAAAATAATTTCTGCTAAATGCTGCACAAATGTAGTGGGATAATCTGATATAGTTTTATTGTAGGAAGCCTTTGTATTAGGTATAATAGAGTGAATTTAATTCCTTTTTAAAAGAAACAAATGTAGTCATATAGGCTCACCAAAATATGCTTACAATGCAGTGGTGACAAATGTTAATAGTATCAATAGTCCATGATTAAATAATGTCTAAGACATGTGATAGGTAGAGTTTTATAAAATAAATTATACCTAGATATTCTGTTAATGATTTGTGATCTTTAACTTCGCACAATGCTAAAGAAATTTATTCTTAACCATACTGTATCTCCCTAACTGACATTTCCCCCCTTATTTAATTTCCTTTAAAACCAGCAAGAGTGCTTCTTTGAAGTCTGATCTCATTCTTTGCTTTTTTCCCCCCAAAGTCTTAGCTCAAACTTTTCCTAATTTTACCTATTGCTGTTCATCCACTAGTCATATTAAAAATAAAGCAAGAGCCAAATCCTACTACAGTACAGTTAGTTTACTGCACACAAAGAGATAGATGCTTCTCTTGATATGTGTGCGTAACTCTTATTAGTGATAAAGGGAGTTACGTATGTGTGCACATTACAGGAAGAATATTTTCATAAACATTCATTTGTTTGATATGATTTGTATAATATAAATCAGAAAAGTTTACGCTTTATCTTTATTAAACTGTGCAGAACAGCTCAATGAAATCAGACATGCTATATGCCAGTTCTTAGCATTGTCACCAATGATTAATTTTGGTGAATGCTCAGTTAAGCTGCCTGCGGCACAAGATCTTTGAGTTATTGTGTTAAGTTTTAGCGCTTGTAATATTTACATATGGTAGATCTAATAGAATTGGATTTGATCTTGAATACATTTAGTGTTGTGAGTATTCTGCCAGTTACAAAATACAATCTGTGGTTAGTGGATGTTTCAAGGGATTATTAATTACTGTAATATGGGGCTTCTCATCTGTAGGTCATTAGCTTGAATTTGACCCAAGTGGGTACTGACTGAAAGTCATCACTGTTTTGTGGTCTGTGTAAAACAAGTTGTTGATCTCTGTCCAGATCTTATTAGAAAGGTGCTCTCGCTGTTAGAACATCATCACCATAGGCAATCTTGTAGGCAGTCTCATCAAAGCAGTCTGGGATTGACTAAACATGGAGACTGAACAAATCTCACATGCCTAGAGTTACACCTGTAGGCTGAGGCACAGTGCCAGGGCACTTTCGTGAACCTTGCCCTGCTAGTGCCTGTGATATAGAATTCTGTGGACAGGCAGAAAATACATCCTGCCAGGGTTGTCAGTCTGGCATATTTCACAAGCAATATATTGAGTAAAATGAAGGTAGAATGTCTTTTCTTTGATATGCTTAGTATGGAGCAAATGCTCCTCTTTGCTTTAGTGAGAAGAGTGGACCAAGCAGCAGTGGATCTAAGTGAGGATGAGGCAGTAGCAGCTCCATGCCATAGTCACCACAAGGTTTGGGGGCTGGGAGGTTGCTGGGATATGGTGCTGATGGAGGAGAAAATGGCTACAATGTGGCATCTCATGCCTCCCCTCAGCCCTACGGGGATACCTTGTGTAGCTACTGACCTCATCAGTATTAACTTATACTACGTTTCCCTTCACTGAGCAACAGCCAAAACCCCCTTTCAGAGAGCTTTGGAGGGCAATGGCCAGTGTGCTAAGCTCATGGGAGTATGATTTCTTTTGGAGCTGGATGCCATGGAACTCAGTGGGTAAGAGGTAACATAGGGGTACTTTGGTACAGCCCTTGAGATTTCTGCAAATCTCAGGAAAGTATTTTTGGTGGGGTCAGGGGGAGGGGGTTTGACACTTCTTTGGGTTCTGCAGGATAGCAAATCTGACTGTCACATGGAAGCAATCAGATGGAAACTGTGGGTCTAGTTCCATTGAAGTTGCTGGCAAGATTCCCATTGACTTGAGTGGTGCAGAATTGAGCCTTGTGTGAGTGCAAAGTTGATTTTTATTGTCTTATGTGGAAATAGCCTTGCTATGGAATGGTTTAGCCCAGGGCACATAAGTAATTTGAGTAGATTACATGAGTTGTTTTCAAAGACTACTTGGGTTATAGTTTCTAAAGGTGATTTAATAATTATGGCATATTCTAATTTAAGAAAATACTGTTGTTTTGTAAGCTGCTTCTAAAAGAAAATGTTATATGTGTACATCTCTCCTCCCACACATGTCACAAAGTGGGAAAATATAAATCTAAAATATAAGAAAACAAAATTTTTGTGCATGCCAATGGAAGATAAAAACATGTCTTTTTCATTAATTCCCAAATTCATGGAAATGTAATTGACAATTTTATGATGTAAAATTACAAAAGGCTGTCATTCACTTTTGAGAAGTCAAACCCCACGGGGAAGGAAAACAAAGGATTATTTTCCATTGCAAACCTAACCAATTGTTTTGTTTTCTATTAGCTGTCCTCGGAGTCATTGAATTCTTTTCTTTGCATTCTTCAGGTCCTTTCCACACATGAATACAAGGAGAGTTGCCAGTTAAAGGAAAAGTGACCAGTGCCGAGGACGACATGACCACCATGAAGGGAAACAGTCTGGTTGCATTGCTGGTTGCAGGTTTGGGAGTCATAGGAATTTTAGTGTCAGCAGCTACAGAAGATTCCCAGTGCCAGCGAGCTGAGCACCCTGTTATAATGTATAAAGGTAAGGAGCATTTCCCCTCCTCTTCCAAACAAATTTTCCGAAAAAGGGAAAAAATACCACACAAGCCCTTTACCTCTGGAAGTTTTTGTTTATATCACACATTGGCACCAAGTGAAAATGAATTTAGTGCCCTCTGCCTAGTTGCCTATCAATATTTGTCCAGAAATCAACAGACAATTTGATTGATTGTACAACTTCAGCTCCGAAGAGTCCCAGGTCTGGAACAATAGCAATATTAAAGGTTGAGAAGGATTAAAGTGTATTGGCGGAGCTCTGTGTTGAAACTTGCCCAGTGTCTGACCTCACTATACTATACTCTTTTTAGTGCAGTTAGTCTCTCTCTTTCATGAGCTCTGAACTGACTCACACAGTTTAAAAATATAATAAAATAAAAGCTTTCCACTGCTATTCTGCATGGGCACTTAGTGATGCCACAAACTATTAAACCAGCAGAACATGTATCTGACCATCCTCAGCTGCAAGGTGAACACTGCTGCATTCCCATCAGTCAGTGTCAGGTCTCCAGAATACCTCTGCTGTTCTTAAAATCTGCCATGTATGGTGCAGGTGGTTTCTGCCATGCTGTCTGGGAGATCTTATAGGACAGCTCTAATTCTGAATTAAATAGACAGAGGCAGGGAGAAGAAACGAGATGAAATACATCTCAGACAGGCTAATACAAATGAGTGTACAAACTTTGCTCACAGTTCTCTTCTGAATGTGTAATTGAAGGTGCTAACAGCATTAGATCTCTCATTTTCATTTGTAATTAAAACACAAAATGGATGAGCATACCTTCTGTAAATACTGCACTTTCTGTCCTTTTGGTTACCACTGCAATCATTACAGTGCTGAGAGTGACATATGGATAAATCAGAATACATGTTAACCAGGTCGTACTCTCCCTTTCATCCTGCAATAGGGAGGATGCTGGTTGCATTGCCTTTTCAGTATAGAAGTAGTATTTGCCATGACAGGATCCGAGCTAGCAGAGTTGTCAGCACTCAACATGATCCACTGGGTTGAGCCCCTGCTTTGTTTGCAGAATTGTTTTCTTGATTACTTACTTTCTGGATTCATGAGGTAAGAGCTATTAAAACCTCCTGCTCATTAGGCTTACGACTTACCTCAGCCTTTATTGTAATTCTTAACAAAATGACTGCACCAGGAAAAAAATAGCAGCCCTTCAGGACAACAAGTTTACAATTAGCTTATTGACTTTCATCACCATCTGAATTTAATTTTAAATATTTGTTGTCTAAAGTCTGTCTAAAGAACAGAAGTGCACTGAGCAAGGCTAAGGGAAAAAAGAGTTCAGTAGAGCTGGCAGTTTTTTAAAGAGGCATCATTTAGGGCACAAAAGCAAATTATCCCAGTGCATAGGAAAGTATGGTATGAGACCATCCTGGCTTAACAAGGAGATCTTCTGTGACTTCAAACTCCAAAAAAGTCATGCAAAAAGTAAGAACTAGGTCAAATTATGAAAGATGAATATGAAAAAAACCCACAAACATGTAGGGACAAATTTGGTGCTTCACTAGCACTAAATGTGCTTAAACTAGCTAGGGACATAAAGGGTAACAAGAAAACATTTTGCAAATACATTGGAAGAAATACCAAAGACAGAGTAGGCTCATTACTTAAAGAGAAGGGAAAGACAATAACAGAAAATGCGGATGGCGGAGGAGTTAAATGCCTTTTTTCGTTTCAGTTTTCATCAAAAAGGATAGCAGTAATTGGAAAACTGACATAGTGAACATCGGTGTAAATTGGGTAGGATCTGAGGCTAAAGTGGGGAAAGAACAAGTTAAGAATTATTTAGACAAGTTAAATGTCTTCAAGTCAGCAGAGCCTGATGAAATACACCCCTAGAATACTTAAGGAACTAGCTGGTGAGATCTCTGATCCACTAGTGATTATCTTTGAGAACTCATGGAGACGGGAGAGATCCCAGAGTAGTGGAAAAGGGAAAATATGGTACCTATCCATAAAAAGGAGAATCAAGACAACCCAGGGAATTCTAGACCAGTTAGCCCAATGTTGGTACCCGGAAAGATAATGTAGCAAATAATCACACAATCAATTTGTGAGTACCTAGAAGATAAAAAGATAATAACTAACAGACAAGATGGATTTGTCATGAACAAATCATGTCAAACCAACCTAATATGCTTTTTTCATGGGGTAATAAGCTTTGTGAATAGGGGAGAAGCAGTAAATGTGATATGTCTCAACTTTAGAAAGCTTTTGATACTGTCTCACATGACCGTCTCATTAGCAAATTAGAGAAATATAGCCTAGATGAACCTATTATGAGGTTGGTGCATAACTAGTTGGAAAACTATTCTCAGATAGTAATTATCAATAGTTCACAGTGGAGCTGGAAGGGCATATTGAGTGGGATCCCTTAGGGGTCTGTCCTGGATCTGGTTCCATTCAATATCTTCATAAATTGTTTGGATAATGGCATAGAGAGTACACTTACAATGTTTGCAGTTGATACCAAATTGGGAGTTGTTGAGTATTTTTTGGGACAGAATTTGAATCCGAAATGATCTTGACAAACTTGAGAAATGATCTGAAATAAATAGGATGGAATTCAATGTGGCCAAATGCAAATTACTACACATAGGAAGTAATAATCAGTCTCATAAATACAAAGTGGGAAATGACTTCCTAGAAATGAGTACTGCAGAAGAGGATCTGGGGGTGATAGTGGATCACAAATGAAATATGTCTTCACAATGTAATATACCTCTGCCCCGATATAATGTGGTCCGAGGGGAGCGGGGCTGCTTTACCTCGTTATATCCAAATTCGTGTTACCGCAGCGGTTCCTCTGCGCCCCCCCCTTACTTGCTGCAGCCCTCCTGCCCCAGCTCACCTCCTCTCCGCCTCGTCCCACGAGCGCACCGCTGCTCCGCTTTTCCACCTCCCTCCCAGGCTTGCCACACCAAACAGCTGATTCACGGCAAGCCTTGGGGGGAGGGGAGCAGTTCCGCGGTGGCGCGCTCAGGGGAGGAGGCGGAGGCGGAGCAGAGGTGAGCAGAGGCGGAGGGGGTGTGCGGGAACGGCCACAGCAAGTAACCGGGGGGTGGGGGGGAAGGGTGCAGAGGAATGTTAAGGAAAAGTTAGCATATGTGCATATGTGACTTCATTTTGGTTTGGGGCCTACCATTGTCTAAAAGCAAACACATCATGCACCAGGAGGAGTGTTCCTTAGATACTGTTGTTCTCCTTATCTACTGAGGACAGGACAAGAAACAATGGGCTTAAATTGCAGCAAAGAAGCTTTAGGTTAGATATTAGGAAAAACTCCCTAACTGTAAATGTAATAAAGCACTGGAACAAATTACCTAGGGTAGTTGTGGAATCTCCATCACTGGAAGTTTTAAAGAACAGGTTAGACAAACTGCTGTCAGAGATGGCCTTGATCAGTGTTTCTCAACAACCAATCCATGGACTGGTGCTGGTGCCTGAGATCTCCCAGACACAGTTTAGGAAGGCAACAAGCAGGACCCTGGTATCAAAAAGATTGAGAAACGCTGGTCTAGATAATACTTAATCCTGCCTCAGAGCAGGGGACTGGGCTATATCTCTTGAGGTCCTTTCCAGTCTTACACTTCTATGATTTTATGAGAGACAATGGACAGATGTGGGATTGGCAGGTTAAAATTGAGGTAGGAGTTCGGGGGTTCATAATTCATTGCTGGGCTGAGGGACAGACAATTGTGGGGGAAGGAACAGAATTAATTATTTAGATATTTTGTGCTTGAGGATAAGCTGCAAGCTTCTATCAGGCAGCATTTTATATACATCTTTATAATTTGATCTCATTCCACAAGAAGTGGAAATTTGGACAGATGACTAGGGAGGAGTATAAAAATATTGCTAGAGCATGCAGGGGTGTAATCAGGAAGGCCAAGGCACAACTGGAGTTGCAGCTAGCGAGAAATGGGAAGGGTAAAAAGAAGGGTTTCTACAGGTATGTTAGCAACAAGAAGAAGGTCAGGGAAAGTGTGGGACCCTTACTGAATGGGAGAGGCAACCTAGTGACAGAAGATGTGGAAAATGCTGAAGTACTCAATGCTTTTTTTGCCTCGGTCTTCACAGACAAGGTCAGCTCCCAGGTTGCTGCACTGGGCAGCACAGCATGGGGAGGAGGTGAGCAGCTCTCAATGTGAAATAACAGGTTAAGGATTATTTAGAAAAGTTGGATATGCACAAGTCCATGGGTCCAGATCTAATGCATCCAAGGGTGCTGAGGGAGTTGGCTGATGTGATTGCAGAGCCACTGGTTATTATTTTTGAAAATTCATGGTGGTCGAGGGAGGATTACTGGAAAAAGGCAAATATAGTGCCCATATTTAAAAAAGGAAAAAAAGAGAACCCAGGGAACTACAGACCAGTAAGCATCACTTCAGTCCCTGGCAAAATCATGGAGCAAGTCCTCAAGGACTCCATTTTGAAGCACTTGGAGGAGTGGAAGGTGATCAGGAACAGTCAGCATGGATTCACCAAGGGCAAGTCAGGCCTGACCAACCTGATTGTCTTCTATGATGAGATAACTGGCTCTGTGGATATGGGGAAAGTGGTGGACGTGATATATCTTGACTTTAGCAAAGCTTTTGATATGGTCTCCCACAGTATTCTTGCCAGCAAGTTAAAAAATTATGGATTGGATGAATGGTCTATAATGTGGATAGAAAGGTGGCTAGATTGTCTGGCTCGATGAGTAGTGATCAACGGCTTGATGTCTAGTTGGCAGCTGATATGAAGCGGAGTGCCCTAGGGGTCAGTCCTGGGGATGTTTTTTTTTAACATCTTTATTAGTGATCTGGATGATGGGATTAATTGCACCCTCAGCAAGTTTGCAGATGACACTAAGCTGGGGGGAGAGGTAGATACACTGGAGGGGAGGAATAGTGTACAGAGTGACCTAGACAAATTGGAGGATTGTGCCAAAAGAAATCTGATGAGGTTCAACAAGGACAAGAGCAGAGTTCTGCACTTTGGAAGGAAGAATCCCATGTACTGCTACAGGCTGGGGACCGACTGGCTCAGCAGCATTTCTGCAGAAAAGGACCTGGGGATTACAGTGGATGAGAAGCTGGATATGAGTCAGCAGTGTGCCCTTGTTGCCAAGAAGGCCATGACTTATGAGGAGAGACTGAGGGAACTGGGGTTATTTAGTTTGCAGAAGAGAGGTGTGTGTGGGGAGGGATTTAATAGCAGCCTTCAACTACCTGAAGCAGGGTTCCAAAGAGATTGGAGCTAGGCTGTTCTCAGTGGTGGCAGATGACAGAACAAGAAGCAATGGTCTCAAGTTGCAGTGGGGGAGGTCTAGGTTGGATATTAGGAAACACTATTTCACTAGGAGGGTGGTGAAGCAGTGGAATGGGTTACCTAGTAGGTGGTGGAATCTCCATTCTTAGAGGTTTTTAAGGCCCAACTTCACAAAGCCCCGTCTGGGATGATTTAGTTGGTGTTGGTCCTGCTTTGAGCAGGGGATTGGACTAGATGACCTCCTGAGGTCTCTTCCAACTCTAATAGTCTATGATTTGGGTCCCCCACCCAGAGCTCCCAAAAGCGGCCAAAATCATGTTACTGTTTAAATTTGGGAGAGTTGGTAACACTGTTAAATTGCTACAGAGAATCTGGGGATGGAGGGAGGGAGTTCAAAAATCAAAAGGCAGAGCAGTCTCATTATTTTTCGGGTCTGGCTCATGATTTTTGAACACGTTAGGTTGGCAATTCTGCCATTATATGACTTTGTTTTCAGTTGCCAAACTTTAACCATTCAGGATGACCTTTTCCATATCAGTTTCCACATGCTCAGTAGCAACTTGTTGGAGTTTGAAAGCTAAATTCTCTTAAAATTCCATCAGCCCGTAGCATGGTCCATTCTAGGAGTGCAGGGGCTGAGTAGGACTTGCTTTGAAATTGCTTCTCCTGGCTGTCAGGGGCTGCTATGGCACCAGACATAGAAATAGAGAGCAGAGGGACTGGCTTTTACAGTTCTCCACCTGCTGGAGCCCAGGGATCATGAAGGATAAGGTGGCAGCATCCTGACTGAAATGCAGAGGAGTGAGGAATTAGAAGAAGGGAGAGAAGGAGTTGGAGAAGTCAGAGGGTGGGGAGGAGTGTAGAGAAACCAGGGGTGGTGGGGTGGATAGATTCAGATGGGGACACAGTCAGTAGCTCGGGCCTGTGGGGTCAATAGGAGAAAGGAGGGGAGGAAATGGAGAGGGAAAGAAGCCAGGGGGATGCGGGGGTGGAAAGAAGCGGAGATGGTGAGGGGCAGACATTAATTTATTTTCACAGCACCCTGTGAGGTGAGGGGGTAGAAAATGTCAACAATGTACACTAATGTTGGGTACCCAATTTCAGATGCCAGGGCTGATTTTTCAGAGAATTTAGAATTTTGTAATATTTACTTGTTCAAAGCACAGCTCCCATTGACCTTAACTGTAGCTGTGAAATGCCTTAACCACAAGACTTTTAGCTTACTTCAATTCCCTGCATCATTTACTACCCACCTTCCAACTTCTTCAACAAATAAAACAGAGACAACAGTGTCCTTCACTGTGTACTGAGTGAGGCTGGGGTCCTGTGGAAAAAAATAGTGTTATAATGTAATTACAGATCGGATCATAATGCAGGTGCAGAAAGGGGCTGGATTAAGGTTGAACAGGCCACCTTAATTCTCACTTTACCTTACTATTGAGCGCTTGACTTTGCAATCTTGACGCTATTTAAGTGTGAGGGGTTTTTTGTGGGGGGTGTTGTTGTTCGTAAAATATATATATAATTGAAAAGTTCTATACATTTTAATACAAAATAATTGAGAATCATTTCCATATTCACTTGGTGAAATCTGATAATTAAAGGTGAAAAATTATCATAAAAATGAAGAGTTGAGTCAGGGCTCTGTTGCTATCCATGTATTTCAGCCCAGGTTTGGGAATATGCCCTGAACCTGGCCTGCTGTTGTTTGCACAATTTAGCCCTTGTTCTTTTCCATGATCCTCCTTATTCCACATGTAGCATGTCTACTTGTCTTATTAACAAACAGGGCTATGGGTACCCGCATGGCCCACAGTATGCCAACATTTTTATGGCTGATTTAGAACAACACTTCCTCAGCTCTCGTCCCCTAACGCCCCTACTCTACTTGCGCTATATTGATGACATCTTCATCATCTGGACCCATGGAAAAGAAGCCCTTGAGGAATTCCACCATGATTTCAACAATTTCCATCCCACCATCAACCTCAGCCTGGTCCAGTCTACACAAGAGATCCACTTCCTGGACACCACAGTGCTAATAAACAATGGTCACATAAACACCACCCTATACCGGAAACCTACTTACCGCTATTCCTACCTACATGCCTCCAGCTTTCACCCTGACCACACCACACGATCCATCATCTACAGCCAAGCTCTGCAATACAACCGCATTTGCTCCAACCCCTCAGACAGAGACAAACACCTACAAGAGCTCTATCAAGCATTCTTACAACTACAATACCCACCTGCGGAAGTGAAGAAACAGATTGATAGAGCCAGAAGAGTTCCCAGAAGTCACCTACTACAGGACAGGCCTAACAAAGAAAATAAAAGAACGCCACTAGCCATCACCTTCAGCCCCCAACTAAAATCCCTCCAATGCATTATTAAGGATCTACAACCTATCCTGAAGGATGACCCAACACTCTCACAAATCTTGGGAGACAGGCCAGTCCTTGCCTACAGACAGCCCCCCAACCTGAAGCAAATACTCACCAACAACCACATACCACACAACAGAACCACTAACCCAGGAACCTATCCTTGCAACAAAGCCAGTTGCCAACTGTGTCCACATATCTATTCAGGGGACACCATCACAGGGCCTAATAACAACAGCCACACTATCAGAGGCTTGTTCACCTGCACATCCACCAATGTGATACATGCCATCATATGCCAGCAATGCCCCTCTGCCATGTATGTTGGTCAAACTGGACAGTCTCTACGTAAAAGAATAAATGGACACAAATCAGATGTCAAGAATTATAACATTCATAAACCAGTCTGAGAACACTTCAATCTCTCTGGTCACGCAATTACAGACATGAAGGTCGCTATCTTAAAACAAAAAAACTTCAAATCCAGACTCCAGCAAGAAACTGCTGAATTGGAATTCATTTGCAAATTGGATAGTATTATTTTAGGCTTAAATAGAGACTGGGACTGGCTAAGTCATTATGCAAGGTAGCCTATTTCCCCTTGTTTTTTCCTCCCCCCCCCCCCAGATGTTCTGGTTAAACTTGGATTTATGCTGGAAATGGCCCACCTTGATTATCATACACATTGTAAGGAGAGTGGTCAGTTTGGATGAGCTATTACCAGCAGGAGAGTGAGTTTGTGTGTGGGGGAGGGTGAGAAAACCTGCATTTGTGCTGGAAATGGCCCACCTTGATTATCATACACATTTTAAAGAGAGTGGTCACTTTGGATAAGCTATTACCAGCAGGAGAGTGAGTTTGTGTGTGTGGTTTTTGAAAAAAAAAAAAAGGGGGATGGGTGAGAAAACCTGGATTTGTGCTGGAAATGACCCACCTTGATTATCATACACATTGTAAAGAGAGTGGTCACTTTGGATGGGCTATTACCAGCAGGAGGGTGAGTTTGTGGGTGTGTGTGGGGGGTGGGGGGGCGGAGGGTGAGAAAACCTGGATTTGTGCTGGAAATGGCCCAACTTGATTATCATACACATTGTAAGGAGAGCGATCACTTTAGATAAGCTATTACCAGCAGGAGAGTGGGGTGGGAGGAGGTATTGTTTCATGGTCTCTGTGTATATAATGTCTTCTGCAGTTTCCACAGTATGCATCCGATGAAGTGAGCTGTAGCTCACAAAAGCTTATGCTCAAATAAATTGGTTAGTCGCTAAGGTGCCACAAGTACTCCTTTTCTTTTTGCTAATACAGACTAACACGGCTGTTACTCTGAAACAGGGGTGGGCTTCCCAATCCCAGTGACCTGCTTCCCTATACTGAGAGTGGTTGGTCACTCATCCCTGTAGGGTTTCTGATGGTTAATAGGTAAAATTCAGTGTCCTCCTCCAAATGAAAGTTTTTTGGGGAGGTGGGATAGGGACACCTTCCCTTTCCTGCTGCTGCCATTGGCTCTACTGATACAACAACAGATAGCGTACTATTCAGAGCTGTCTGGAAGATGATAATTCTGTTACATAACGTTTGAGGTTTCAAAAATTGTTTCCATTCCACACTGGAAAGTAATCAAAACCTTAAGAACATGTTCATGAGATGGAATTGTTTCATAATGTCTGGTTTTGGTTCAACAACCTGAGGCTTTCAATTTGGGTCTCTCTCTTGATTTTCCTGAAGAAACCGGTACATCTCCACAAAACAGTGCAACTTCAGCGAAACGGCATATTTCAATGAAATTTCATTTTGTCAAAAATGTTTCGACTAGCTCTAGTCATAATCACTAAACACCATCTCTTGGGATCCCTGAGAGAATCCTAGCAAATGCACAGTAGGGAAGCAGAGCTTCATAATCTGTAATATATGGCTGCTAGACAGCTCCTGGGGTTCCCTAGCTACTGCAAGGTACTGTGTCTCCAGAGCAGGCATCAAAAGATAAGCCAAAAGAGATGTTTTTTTTCCCCCAAGACTGGTTGGAAGAGGCCAGAATTGCATGGAAGCCTTGGATATTACCTGGGGAGGTTGTGGAATTTCTGTCATTGGAGATTTTAAAGAACAGTTTAACACCTGTCAGGGATGGTCTAGATAATACTTAGTCTTGTCTCGGTGCAAGGACTGGACTAGATGACCTGTCGATATCGCTTCCAGTCCAACACTTTTATGATTCTATGATTATGTGGATTTTACAACCTGAACATCCAAACATATAACCCTTGTGCATGGAACCTGCAGGATGAGGTTCATGTTGTTGTCATGACCTGAACTTTGTAGCGTTTGCCCAGCCCTAGACCTCAGTTCTGCACTCTGTATCCTCCTGCACAGTTGCTGGTTTTATTAATTTCTATAGGAAGGCACCTTCCTGCTCTGTGTACAGTAGTTTCCAGGGATGTTATCAGTGCTTCAGGAGGAATAATGAGCTCTGAAGTCAGGCCTTGCAGCCAAATAGCCTTCTTTGAACTCTAGGTTAATTTCTAATTTTGTAAAAAACATCTTACATTATTATCAAATTTACTGTCAGGGTCTGATCCTGAGAGGTGACGAATACCAGCCAGGGCTGAGAGCACTCAGAATCATGCGGAAGCCACTTTAAAACATGCAAAAGCCAGCCCTAAGTTTACAGAAATCTTTTAAGAAAACTTTTTAAACTCTTTTAGACATTTATAAACTGAACAAGATTTGTTTTCTAGCTTTTGCCTTACCAAAGTAGTAATGAGTTTATTTGACCATGTGCTCCCTGAGAGGCCTATAGGAAGCATGATAGATGAAGTACAAACTGCTACTAAATAAAAGTAATTGAGTGAGAATCTTCTGTAGTGTAAGGCTGAACAGGTGCAAACAAAAAAACAACTTTAAAAAGTACCCTGGAGTTGTCATAGTGACATATGGAAGGGAACTTGGTTCTTTGCAGAGCTCAAACTTCCCTTTCCATTCCCCTGTGAAACTTGATTGCTTTCAGCTTGCAGGATATTTTAGGTGATGATCCTGTTGAATAGCTCACAGAAAGGCACATAATTTTTTCACTGATTATTCTTTCATCTTAATATTTCTAACTGGAGGATTGTGGCATATCATCTAAGTGCCAACTGCATAAGTGCCCCCATGTCCACATTCAGTAGAGAATCCCCACTCACTTTCTAATCTGGCAGTTAAAAAGAAAGGAGAGAGAGTCCATGAGATGCTGAGAAGACAAAAATATATTGTGATACAACATGGCCAGAAGGCAGCAGGAGAGTGATATAGGAGAGATATGTAAGTCCCAGGATGAGGAGAAGCCTTATTCCTTGTAGAGTGAAGAAAGGTTTCTATAGATCAATTAAAAGCACCTGAAGCCAATTAGAGCACCTGAAGCTAGTCACCTGATAAAGCCCCCTGCTTCAATCAGCCAGGGGAAGGAGTTGGAGCAGAGGAGAGTTTGGAGAAGTGCCGTGGCTGGCTCGAAGACCAAGACCCTAGGTAAAGAGACACCCGGCTTGTGCAGAGAGAGAGGGCAGGAAGCCCCAAAAGCTGAAGAGCAGGAGAGGGAAGTAGCCCAGGGGAAGGAAGCACTAGTTCAAGTGGTTTACCACTATCCCTAGGGCCCTTGGGCTGGGACCTGGAGTAGAGGGTGGGCCTTGGTCCCTCCCTCTCCACTACCCTTCTCTGGGTTACTAGTGGGACAGTAGATACCCTAGTTCAGGGGCAGAAAACTGTGCCCTGAACCCCCTCCAAGAAGAGGAAGTGCTGGACCCATCATAATCGTACTGGCAATTTGCCACAATATTCAAAGGATTATCTTTGTGATTTTAAAATACATCTTCTGTATCTATTTCTTACATACGCAGTGCCAATAGCCATGAGATAAATTGCTGAACCATGTGATTGATTAATCTATCATGCCCTTTTTCTGCCTTATCTGCACTCTGCCTACTATTCCATCTCCCTAGGAACTATACAAATAACCTAAAAGAGCCTGCACTACTCATGAAAATGTCACAAATTTAAAACGCTTTATCTTAGGCCCTTCCAGAGCCATCAGTGAGTTCAGTGTGTCCCACTGAGAAGCTGGAAATCTCCCCTACCAATTGTTTGAAGTCAGTGGGAGCTGTTGGGATCTCAGCATTTTGAAAACCAGACTACTAATTCAGGTGCCCAAGTATGTATTTAACAGCTTGACTTTAGGCAGCAATTTTGAAAAGATCTTTGAGCTATATATTACACATGTGTACCATGGCTTGATTACCTATACTGGTGTAAATCAAGAGTAACTGAGGTCACTGGAGTCAAGTGAGTATAAATTCAGTATGATAGGAGTATGAGGCCATACATTTGTGGAGATGATATTCAGGTGACAAAATGGAAAAGCATGTGATAAATCTTGGCCAGTGTGCATGTGTATATACATGTGTATGTGTATGCATTAGGGCTGTCGATTAATCACAGTTAATTCATGCGATTAACTAAAAAAAATTAATCACAATTAAAAAAATGATTCACGATTAATCACACTATTAAACAATAGAATACCAGTTGAAATTTATTAAATATTTTGGATGTTTTTCTACATGTTCAAATATATTGATTTCTATTACAACACAGAATACAAAGTGTACAATGCTCACTTTATATTTGATTACAAATATTTGCACTGTAAGAATGATAAACAAAAGAAATAGTATTTTTCAATTCACCTCATACAAGAATGTAGTGCAATCTCTTTGTCGTGAAGGTGTAATTTACAAATGTAGATTTTTTGTTTTTGTTTTTGAGTGCAGTTATGTAACAAAACAACATAAAACTTTAGAGCCTACTGTGATGGGTTGGACTCCCCTTTCGGGGTGCCACCAGATTTGCTGGGGTCCCACTTAGCCTGCCTGTCCCACCAGCGTGGGTTCCCCTTACTCTGTGTTGCTGTAACAGGCTCTCAAACCTCTTTCCAGCACACACACAAGTTGGGACACACCCAACTGTAGAATCACACAGAGTCTGCAATCAAAGACTCAGCTAGGGGATTGCCCAGCTCTCCTGTGCACACACAGTGGAAACCCAAAATTATCTTGCACTGTATAGAGATTTATATAGCATAGACTCATGAAAATCGCCCCCTCCCTCAATGTGGAGGAAGATATGCACAGCTCTTTGTGCCCCCAATTATGAATTTCAGAAACTAGGTTTTAGAAAACAAAACAAGTCTATTAACTACAGAGGATGAATTTTAAGTGATTAAAAGGGATAGCAAACAGAACAAAGCAGATTACTGAGCAAAATAAACAAATATGCAACCTAAGATTAATTCACTAAAGAAAGGTTTCAGAGTAACAGCCGTGTTAGTCTGTATTCGCAAAAAGAAAAGGAGGACTTGTGGCACCTTAGAGACTAACCAATTTATTAGAGCATAAGCTTTCGTGAGCTACAGCTCACTTCCTCAGATGCATATCGTGGAAACTGCAGCAGGCTTTATATATACACAGAGAATATGAAACAATACCTATTCCCACCCCACTGTCCTGCTGGTAATAGCTTATCTAAAGTGATTTCCAGCACAAATCCAGGTTTTCTCACCCTCCACCCCCCCACACAAGATATTTTGTGTGGGGGGGTGGAGGGTGAGAAAACCTGGATTTGTGCTGGAAATCACTTTAGATAAGCTATTACCAGCAGGACAGTGGGGTGGGAATAGGTATTGTTTCATATTCTCTGTGTATATATAAAGCCTGCTGCAGTTTCCACGATATGCATCTGAGGAAGTGAGCTGTAGCTCACGAAAGCTTATGCTCTAATAAATTGGTTAGTCTCTAAGGTGCCACAAGTCCTCCTTTTCTTTTCACTAAAGAAACTGGCTACAAATAGTAATTTCTCACCCTAATTGTTGTTTTAGGCAGGTTGCAGAATTTCTACAGCTTAGAGTTCCAGGTATTTCTCTTCACAGGCTAGACCCCTGTCTCAGCCTGGATCCCAGTCCTTTCTCCCTAGATCAGTCTTAGGTGTTTACAGCAGTCATCCTGGGTGGGGATTCAGTGAAGAACCAGTGACCTTGATTAATTCTCTCTCCAGCCTTAAATAGGATTTACAGATGGCAGGAATATTTTGTTTCCCTGTTTGATCCCCACCCCTCTTCAGTGGAAAAGTACCAGCTCATGATGGTGTCTTTTACCAGGTGACATGATCACATAATGTTGCAGTGTCAAAGCAACCATGAGAGAAGGTTTATTTATAATGTCACCAGGAAGGAACTCCAGAAAGATCGGAGATCAGTATCTTCAAAGACCCATTGTCTTTCCTAATGGCCCATCCATGCTGACTGTATTCTGTCTGGTGGGTGATCCCCAAGTACACACACAGTTGTAACTGTTTCATAGTCCATATTTATAACTTCAGGTACATAAATGATACATGCATACAAATTGGATAATCATATTCAGTAAATCATAGCCTTTTCAATGATATCTGACAAGACCCATCTTGCATCAGATACATATTAGTTATGCCATAGTCATATCATAAGCATATTTCTATAAAGAATATGGGGCGTAATGTCAGACCTACAAGTCCACTTAGTCCTATTTCTAGTTCAGCCAATTGCTAAGACAAACACATTTGTTCACATTTATGGGAGATATTGCTGCCTGCTTCTTATTTAGAATGTCACCTGAAAGTGAGAACAGGCATACACATGGGACTTCTGTAGCTGGCATTGCAAGGTATTTAAATGCCACATATGCTAAACATTCATATGCCCCTTCATGCTTCAGCCACCATTCTACAGGACATGCTTCCATGCTGATGATGGGGAAGAATTGTATGTCTCCTGCTCTGTGTTTTACCTGCATATTTCATATTATAGCAGTCTCAGATGATGACCCCACACACATGCATTTTCAGAACACTTTCACAGCAGATTTGACAAAATGCAAAGAAGGTACCCATGTGAGATTTCTAAAAATAGCTACAGCACTCGACCCGAGGTTTAAGAATCTGAAGTGCTGTCCAAAATCTGAGAGGGACGAGATGTGGAGAATGCTTTCAGATGTCTTAAACGAGCAACACTCAGATGCGGAAACTACAGAACCCGAATCATCAAAAAAGAAAATCAACCTTCTGATGGTGGCATCTGACTCAGATGGTGAAAATGAACATATGTTGGTCCGCTCTGCTTTGGATCCTTATTGAGCAGAACCCATCATCAGTATGGACACGTCCTCTGGAATGGTGGTTGAAGCATGAAGGGGCATATGAATCTTTAGCACATCTGGCACGTAAATATCTTGTGATGCTGGCTACAACAGTGCCATGCGAATGCCTGTTCTCACTTTTAGGTGACAGTGTAAACAAGAAGGGAGCAGCATTATCTCCTGCAAATTGTAACCAAACTTGTTTGTCTGAGTGATTGGCTGAAGTAGGACTGAGTGGATGTGTATGCTCTAAAGTTTTACATTGTTTTGTTTTTAAATGTAGTTATTTTTTGTACATAATTCTACATTTGTATGTTCAACTTTCATGATAAAGTTTGCACTACAGTACTTATATTAGGTGAATTGAAAAATATAATTTCTTTTGTTTTTTACAATGCAAATATTTGTAATCAGAAATAAATATAAAGTGAGCATGGTACACTTTGTATTCTGTGTTGTAACTGAAATCAATATATTTGAAAATGTAGAAAACATCCACAAGTATTTAAATAAATAAATAGTATTCTGTTATTGTTTAACAGCATGATTAGTCGAGATTAATTTTTTAAATCGCATTATTAATTGCAATTAATTTTTTAATCACTTGACAGCCCTAGTATGAATAAATATAATTTAACTTAAAGATCCAGGACGTGGAAGAGCTGTGAAAAGAACTGTTCAATAAAGAGAACAAAATATATAACATTTTTTATTTATTTTTTCTTTATTCTATTTTGCTTGTATGTGCAGATAAAACTGTTGCGCAGAAATAGGTATGGGAATGCTAATGCTATTTTTTTATGTGTTCTAGGGCTCCCTCAGACTAACTTGATTTATTGGAAAAACAAATCTACTTAATACTGCATCCTGTTACCAAGTGGGGTTTTTTTTTAATGTAACTCATTATGAAAAGGTCTGGAACTCTAAGGTCCTGTGATCAGGAACTGTGAGGAGCAGACGATGGGCAGAGAAGCCTAGAGAAGCCTGGAGACAAGACACATTACATAAATATAAGAAATCAGAGTTGAACTTTTCATATTCAGGAACAAGGCATAAAGCTGAAGAAGGCTAACTCCTGTCTGAAGCTTCTGGCATTTCAAAGCAGTTAGTCTCCTCAGGGTGGAAGTCTATGTTCTACAAGGCTTTTGGACAATATGTTCAGTGCGTTTTAGTTTTAAGTACTGCATATCAAATGGTCTGGATTAGTCAGTTTTTGATCTCACAACATTTAAATTTCATTAGCTGCTTTCTGGTCTAACACACGTTAGATCAAAACAGCACATTACTCCTTCTATGAGCCCTGACTGCTTGAAACAGCTCTTGTCAGTCATCAACAGAAGCTTAGGCCAGGTCTGCACTGGAAACTTTTTCTAACGCAGCAATCTTGGTTAAGGACTGTGATTTTTTTTTTTTTGCCGTCAAAAGCCCTAGTGTAGATGCAGTCATACCAGCATAAAAATTATTTTCATGATATAATGTATTTCACTTGCTGAACTGGTAAAGTTATACTGGCAAAGGATTTTTTTCCGGGTATAAGGTGCATCTACATTAGGTGGGTTTGCTGGTATATCTACACTAGTAAAACTTTTACGGGTAGATTATGCCTTTAGACTCTGCAATTAACGCATGAAGTTATCCATTTAATCTTCCCTGCATTTCACCTGCACAAAGCCTAATTTCTCAGGCTTTTTTTTAACAGAGGTGAAGCAATTTTGCACACTTATTTTTTTATCTTAACTGGGGTTTAAATGCTGTGTGGAGCCTTGCACAGATCTCCATTATTGGGTTTGGGAATTTCATTGTCACTGTTTTATCTCAAAATCCCGTGGAGTTGATACCAGATTTTTAGAGAAATTGAGAGCTGTCTCAGTGATAGAGACAGCTGACATAATTCTAGAAAACATGGTTAGCAATGTTTTAAAATACACACTGTCTTGCAAAAAGGTCATATTTTATGGAAAATAAACAAATGCTCAAAAATAAGATGAAAACCTAACCCATAGAAGAAACAAAAGCAAAGCCTTCATTGCTTCTTTGAGGTTTTCCAGAAAAGAAAAATAGAATCTACATTTTAGATTTGGTTTAGAAACCCACAAAAATGTCTTTTCTTGACCTCATTATCTAACCACTGTAGAATTCCCTAATTTGGTGTTTGTCTAGGGAGCATGGAGACAGTACAATCACTCCTCTAGTTTTATTCTGTGGTTTATATATTTATAGCACACATTTAGAGTTCACCATGGAGGAAATGACTTTTGTGGGCTGAATGAGAAAGCATGAACATTGCATAAACTTTACACCCATTGGGTTTCTTTCTCTCTATCTCTCCCTTCCTCTCGTAGCAAATCACTATTTAACTAGAACTCAGTGAAATTTTTCATGAGAGTTAATTTTTTCACCCAGAAATGCAAATTTGAGTCATGAATTCGTGTCAGAATTTTTTCAATTGGAAAAACTGTGAAAAAAATCAGAAAAATTAAAATATTTAATTTTGACATCAGAATTAACATTTCATTTTTTATTTGAAAGGACATTTTACTTCAAATTTTACTTCAATTTTATTAAAAAGAAAAGGTTAAGCTCAAAAATGAATAATTTCATTTCAGCTAGAATGAAACAGTTTGACCTGATTTTTTTTAAACTTTTTAAGTTTATCCAGTGAACCAAAAAATCAGTTCTAAACACAGCTATAGAGAGACCTATTAGGCTATATATCTATCTATATAGTTATAGATCTAGATATGCATCTCTTTTCTTTGATATGCAAAAATTACTTTAAATATCTTTTCTTAACTTCAGGGGCAAGATCTAAGAATGCCTTTTGGACTCCTTTAAAAAAATAAAGGTGAATTCAGCATTTGTGAAAAGTGTTGATTGAAAGGATTAGATACCAAACCCTTGGTTTATCCAAACAGCAGACAGAAAGCATGTAGGCTTCTTCACCCTGTCCTGCCAGTATTTCTCATTGCTCACCTAGGGGGATCATCTCTTAGGGTCAGAAGAAAATTCATTCTTCACCACAGCTGTGGTTTTTTTTTATGTGGACTCAGACCACCGGTTCCTTTCATATAGGACATGGAGCACCCATTAGGTGGAAGCAGCTTCCAGTTACTTATTTATCAGACCTAGATTAATTTAAACAAAAAACTTTGACGATTAAAGATTGATATCTTACTTCCTGCCCCTTGACTCATCTAGTCGCTTTACAATGCACTTGCGCAAAGAAACAAAGACAAGGTTGACAGGCCCAAATGTTGACTTCCCTGAAAAACAACACGCCCACTTAATCATTTAAAAACAAACAAACAAAAAGGACCTGCACACGACACCTTTCTTCCCTATAAAACCCATAGCCCTCCAAAGGGAGGGCTGCAACAATCTAAAATCCCATCCCCTGATGTAACTGAAGATCAACAAATCTGTCGTGGGCATCCATGTGTTTGTGATATCAGGATGCACAAGCATATCACATTATCCGTCACACTGCTGATTCCATCCCCTGGTGCCCTGTTTAGATGGAAGTTTTTCTGAGAATAGGATTTTTGGCAATTTCGGTCCCCTAAGGGTTCACAAAAACAGAAGAAGCAAAGGGAGGGGAAGGCCACTGTTATATTACATGTACATTCACTGTCAAACAAATCAGGCAACTAGAATTTCAAAGCTGATAATTTTTTACCTTTTAAAATAAAAATGGTTATTTTTGATGAAAGGTTGCCAAGGGTGACAGACCGCAAACTAGGGTTTTTAAAGAAACAAAAATAGCAGTTGCTTAAAATTAAACTCACAAGCGGCTCAGGACTTCCTATGTCATCCTTTAGAAGCTGCACTTTGTTAAAGATTAGAGGGAATGCTTAGGTGCTCTGCTTTTTCACTGCTGAAGTGCACTGCTCCTTTTTCACAAGATGCTCAGCATTCAGCAGATGCTTTGCATGCATAGCCGTCTTATGAGGAGCACAGCACCCAACTGATAATTATCCTTCTCTTTAATTTTCACCTCATTGTTGAAGGTATAATTGAAACATATCAACGATTTTGAAAGAAGTTGTAGAACACCGAAGAGAATGTGAGTGCCATTTTCAAGGAGTTCAAATTATCAGGCCATGAGCCCCACTTTGGTGCATATAGGTTTGACTCTTCATCAGGTCTACAGGGACAACATTTCAACAAGGCATTGGGCTTACATTTTTCCCTCTAAAGCTAATCTTTGCTGTATTTTCTGCCTTAAAATTATACCATCCATTTCCTGTGTGCGTAAAAGAAAAATTTAAATTCATTTAGTAAAAGGGACTGCCACATCACAGCAAATATGAGCAAAGAGCATTTTCATACCAAACGCCATTTTCCTTGGCTAGTCATTTTCTATAGTCTTTCTGCTATTGTTTCAGATATTTGTTTGTTCATCACAGAACTCAGATTCATGTCCCTTCAACAAAGATAATCCCTTGTTCACCTATCTACTGTCTATCTAAGTCGTATGGGATGGAGTCAGGCTCCCCCCTGCATTTACTTCCTGTTTTAGTCAGTCAGAGTTCCTCCCAACTCTGTTGTGATGCAGTTAAATTAAGCAGCAAGTTTCTAGCCTGCATTCCTTATTTTTGTTGTAATATTTCCCTTGTCAGAGTCATGTAGAGCAGCAACATGGAGCTCAGTTCATACGTTTACCACTCACTATTCCTCAGTATAAGTTTCCAGATTGGATGCTAATTTTGGTAGTGCTGTCCTGCAATCACAATCACAGTGGACAATCACTAAGAGAAAAAAGAACAGTTACATACCTTACAGTAGTTGTGGTTCTTCAAGATGTGTTGTTCACACAGATTCCATGCCTTGTCCTCCTTCCTTGCTAATTTGGAGTCTTGCTGCTTTGGGGTTCTTTAATGGTGAAGGAACTGAGGGACAGTCAGGATCAATCAGCTTTGTCATCAGCTATGGTGTCTTGACTTCCTCACCCCTCCCAGAGTTAAGGGATCACCATCAAGGTTTTCATATCTTTTTGTGTGCAGAAAGAGGCTAAGAAATAGAATTCTTTGAAGGGGTCAACAAACATGTGGACAAAGGAGATCCAATGGGTAAAGTGTATTTAGATTTTCAGAAAGCCTTGACAAGGTTCCTCACCAAAGGCTCTTAAGCAAAATAAGCTGTCATGGGATAAGAGGGAAGGTTCTCTCATGGCTTGGTAACTGGTTAAAAGATAGGAAACAAAGGGTAGGAATAAATGACCAGGTAAATAGTGGTGTCTCCCAGGGATCTGTACTGGACCCAGTCCTATTTAACATATTCATAAACGATTTGGAAAAAGGGGTAAACAGTGAGGTGGCAAAATTTGCAGATGATACAAAACTACTCAAAATAGTTAAATCCCAGGCAGACTGCGAAGAGCTACAAAAGGATCTCACAAAACTGGGTGACTGGGCAAAATGGCAGATGAAATTTTATGTTGATAAACGCAAAGTAATGTACATTGGAAAATATAACCCTAACTATACATATACAATGATGGGGTCTAAATTAGCTGTTACCACTTAAGAAAGAGATCTTGGAGTCATTGTGGATGGTTCTCTGAAATCATTCACTCAATGTGCAGTGGCAGTCAACTAAGTGAACAGAATGTTGGGAATCATCAAGAAAGGGAGATAATAAGACAGACAATATCATATTGCCTCTATATAAATCCATGGTACGCCCACACTTTCAATACTGTGTGCAGATGTGGTCGCCCCATCTCAAAAAAATATATTGGAATTGGAAAAGGTTCAGAAAAGGGCAACAAAAATGATTAGGGGTATAGAACAGCTTCCGTATGAGGAGAGATTAATAAGACTGGGACTTTCAGCTTGGAAAAGCGGCGACTAAGGGGGGATATGATAGAGGCCTATAAAATCATGAGTGGTATTGAGAAAGTAAATAAGGAAGTGCTATTTACTCCTTCTCATAATACAAGAACAAGGGGCCACCAAATGAAATTAATAGGTAGCAGGTTTAAAACAAACACAAGAAAGTATTTTTTCACGCAACACACTGTGAACCTCTGGAACTCCTTGCCAGAGGGTGTTGTGAAGGCCAATCCGATAACAAGGTTCAAAAGGGAGCTAGATAGATTAATGGAAGATAGATCCATCAATGGCTATTAGCCAGGATGGGCAGGAATGGTGTCCCTAGCCTCTGTTTGCCAGAAGCTGGGGTTGGGTGACAGGGCATGGATCACTTGATGATAACCTGTCTGTTCATTCGCTTTGGGGAACCTGCCATTGGCCACTGTCAGAGGACAGGATACTGGGCTTGATGGACTTTTGGTCTGATTCTTATGTTTGAATGTCACTGATAAACTGAAAGAGAGAAAGTGGATGCAGTAATATCTTTTATTGGACCAACTTCAGATGGTGAAAGAGACAAGCTTTAAGAGCTCTACGTCCCTCGAAAGCTTGTCTCTTTCACCAAAGGAAGTTGGTCTAATAAAAGATATTACCTCACCCATCTTGTTTCTCTCATATCCTGAGCCAACATGGCAACAACATAAGGTGACCAGATGTCCCGATTTTACAGCCTATTACTCCCACCCCTTGTCCCGATTTTTCATACTTGCTGTCTGGTCAACCTAACAACACGGCAAACAGCTGATAACCTGGGCAGCAGTAGAAAAGCATGATCAATGCTTCTCCAGCTGTGTTGCTCTTGCACATGGTCTTCTGACGCCCACAGCTACTCTTACATGCAATATCAGGCATGGATGGGTGCAGAATGCTGAATCTCATCTGCTATTGTTAATCTCTATTTGGAGAGCTTCCTATATTCAGGAAGTTTATTGTGTAGTGTGGCTATTTATCATTTTCAGGAGTGACTGTGGATTGACTGGGCATAAACTAACCTCTTGTCCCTAATGATGGTCAGTTCAGATTGGAGTTTACAGCAGTTCAAATAAACTTTCATACCCTTGCTGCATATGTTCAGTGGACATATGAAGGGATTCTTGTCTTCATTCTGAGGGCTTTCAGTCCAACATCTCTGTAATTATAGCACATTCACAGACAAACCAACAATACTAGAAAATGCCTGATGTTTAAAGTTTTCTTGAGTATGAAAAACCCTGTTAAAAAGAAAATCGTGCTGTAATCTTGGGTATGCTCCAGCTCAAGTTGTTTCTCCAAAACCTTTCCCAGCAGCAGGGTTTCTCCTCTATGTTACAGCATGACTCAGTTTTGTGTGTATCCATTCTCCATATTCAGACTTTACAATGATATTTTTCAAGAGTTCTGGATTTGGATATATTTAATTCAGTACTGTTTATATCACTGATTCAGTATAAATAGAGATGTTTAGTTAGGGTAACCAGACATCTCGTTTTTAAAGGGACAGTCCTGTGTTTAAGCCCTCCTGCAGGAATCCTGACTTTTTCTTAAAAACAGGCAAATTGTCCCATATTTTTTGCCTCCCACCCCATCAGTAGTGGCGGGTCCTGCTGCTGGCCAGATCCCTGCTCGCCAGCTGACCTGCCCTCCAGCAGTGAGTGTCTGTGTGTGTGTGGGGGGGGGGTCCAGCGGCCGACAATGGAGGTGGGTGTGCAAGGCTGGTGGTAGGGCAAAGCTGCAGCATGCGGAGCCGGCCACTCTCCCTGCTGGTCCATCAGCGCAGTCCCTGCTGCATGCTGGCTCTTGGCCAGCAGGGCCCTACCCTCCATCCCGTTACCGGCTGGCACTGTCTGCTTGCTGCTTTCCAGCCTGTTTGGACCCCGATCTTTCAGGCCCCACAGCAGTCCTCCTGGGCATATTCTTAGCTCCCATTTTCTCCCGCACCCCAGGTCCTGCCCCCAGCGAGCACGGGGCTGCTCCATTCCCTAGGCACCCTCCCCTGCTGAGCCACCTCTCTGGCCACATTTGCTGAAGCTCCTGCAGTCAGGTTCCCTGGGCCCTGGTGCACAGTGCATCCTTAGGGCTTAACCCCTTCCTGCCCGCGCTATAGCCAGAGGTGACTGGGTTATGTCGGTGGCCAGCAGAAGCCTGGAGGTGTTAGCTTTCTTTCGATATTGTGTGGGCAGGAAGGGACAAGTTGCTTCCAGCCACAGCGGAGTGGGGGCAAGGGAGAAGATGAGCTCTGCAAAGACATGGGCCAGGTCATCCCTTCCCCCTGCGGCTGGAAGAAGCTCCTGTCCCTTCCCTCCCACACAGAGTTGAAAGGCTACTGCTGGCTACATTCTGGTATGAACCCTGGCAGAAATATGGGGAGGGGGGCATGTGCCCCTGCATGGCCTCCCACATGTTGCCTCTGGAAGACGTAGCGCCAGGTACCAGGAGAGGCGGGTCTGTCCCGGGGGCCCAGCCAGGCATGGAGGGTGGAGAGTGTCGGGCAGGTAGGGTCAGATCAGGTTGGTCGGTCACCACCCCCGTTACCGTCCCTCCCCCCCTCCCCCCCGATGTGAGAGAAGTGTGCGGGAGTGTTTGTGTGTCCTTTCTCCATACAAACTTTAAAGATAAGAAGGTAAATAAAAAGACTCCAACTATGCAGTATTTCTTTTAAACAAGAGCTCAGTCAACTTGATGTTAATTTGAACTGCATAGTTCTGATTGATTGCCGTTGAACTCGCTTAAATAAGAGTAATTTTACCAGGTGTCCCGTATTCAGCATAGGGAACTTTGGGCACCCTAAAACTGTTTAATGCTTTCAGAAATTGTAGCATAAAAAGTAAGCATCAGATCACTATAGTATAGAGTTAGTTTTAGAAACAGATCTTACTAATTAAAGCCAGAGAACTTTCCCAGAAGTGTAATATAATATTATTATAACTGGCCATATGCAATTAACTTTATATTTCTCCTCTTCCATATATTTAAAATGGAAACAGGTTTTCTTATGAGACCAGATGGGGTAGAATACTTCATTTTAATTGTACAATAGAATTGCTTTCAAAATAAATTCTGAGGCCAATTCTCACATGTACAACTTCAATGCTACTAAAATCAGGAAGGAAGGAGCCAGTTCAAAGAGTGGCCAGGGATATAAACAGAGATTTTTATGTCTTAACCTCAAAAGTATATAACCTTTAGGAAGCTAGCTAATCCCCACATGGGTGTCATGGGGTTTTCCTAGGCTGCTAGGAAATGCATTGGAGGAAGTGTGTGTGTGTGGGGGGGGGGGGGGGGGGAAGATGGCATATGCGGTCAAGTTGGCACTTTTGCCTGCCTTAAGTCCTGATTGGCTCTGTCTCCCCTGAAGAGAAAAGCCCTTCTCCAGTGTTGGGGGACCCAGCCACAGCACAGTGGTGTCCCAATGCAGTTAAAACATGCTTCAGCCTTGCAGTGTAATTAGGGCTGAAATGTGTTTTCACCCTGTGCTACAGCTCTTCAGAAGTCCAAGGATGCAGCTGGGTTTGGGAACTTGGGTTACTCCCATCTACGCTGCTGGATGTAACTGTCAGCAGGGACCTACCATGATATAATTTAATCTCACAACAGAGTTTATAGTGTCAGTGGAACTTAAAATCTCTCCGTTTGTCCAGATTCTTACTTTCTTTTCCTTTCCCTTGGATTCCACACTAGTTTCTGCCCCATTCTCATCCTTCTTACTTTCTTTCTATTGGATCTCTCCCCTCTCCTAGCCTTCTGCAATTATTCTGTGGTTTAAACCCAGAAGCATATGTGGAACCTCATGCTACTGTAGCTCACGAAAGCTTATGCTCAAATAAATTGGTTAGTCTCTAAGGTGCCACAAGTCCTCCTTTTCTTTCTATCTATTAGGGAAGCCCAAAAAGCCACAATTGAGGAAGAAAGCTGTGTTTGTTTAAAAAAAAAAAAGACCTGGTTTCAATCTAGCAGAGAAAGGTATAACAGTGTTGAACAGCTAGAAGTTGAAGCTAGACAAATTCAGATGGGAAATAAGGCATACATTTTTGCCAGTTAGGGTAATTAACCATTGGAACAGTTTAACAAGGAACATGGTCCATCATTAACAATTTTTAAATCAAAATTTAATTTGATTTTGATGTTTTTTGATGTTTTTCTACAAGATATGCTCTATGAGTTATTTTGGGGATTTCTATGGCCTGTGTTATACAGGAGGACAGATTAGATGGTCACAATAGTCCCTTCAGGCTTTAGAATCTATGAATTGGAGATCAGGATGAAACCTGACATTTGGGGCAGATTATACCATATTTGTCTACTGCAGGGTTCCTGCATCTTCCTCTGGCATTTCTGGTGCTGGCCACTTTCACAGACAGGATACTGGAACAGAAGGACCATGGAGCAAATGTAGTATGGAAATTCCTCTCTTTCTCCGGAGCCTCCCCTTCCCATCCTAGTGTCTATTCCCCTGGATTCTGTTCCCCTAAGGTCAATGATCATTCCTCTGGTCTCTGTCTTTCTGCATCCCTTATCCAAGGTCTCACACACATGTCATTTTAGAGAGTATCTTTCTGCATTCTCTTCTTACACTCTCTAACATGTGCTCTCATCCCTGGTTGCCTACAGGAACCTCTCACTATTGTACTCTTGTACCACAACATTTTTCTAGAAAACCCAAGAACTCTTATGTCCAGCACCATCCACCACTGCTGAACTTTCTGCACCACTGTATTCCATGCCCCTCAAGCCAGCAATATCCCCTTCATTGTCCCTTCACACGCCCTTCAGGCACTCTCTACCCTTGAAATTACCCCTTGTCCCCATACACCTGCAGCCACTTCCCCTGTTCCTGTGAAGCCCTTCTTGCTATCCTCCAAATCTCCCAAGGAGGATTCTTCCTGTGATATTTATTCAACCAAGAGTGGCCTCTGTGCCCCAGTCTGTTGTGCTTCCTCGATGTGTACACAGAGAGCCGGAGAAGGAGATAACCAGCAAGGGCCTGCTTCTGTCTGCTTCATGAAAGGGAAGCAGCTTCACAATGCCAGGAGAACAGAAATGCTTGAATTTCTAACAGCTCAGCTTCAGAAGAATCTGAATAGTGAGTAAGTGGCACCCCTTACTGCACCCCCATAGCAGTGGGTTTAGGCTTGTGTTGGGCTAGTTGGTAATGATACCTGTTGAGGGCTAGTATACTTGTCTTCAGTACTTCATTGTAGATTGACAAGAATGGGTGTGTGTGACGGGTTGGGTCACAGAGACCCCCTTGGGACTAGCACTTGATGTGCTGAGACTACCTCTGAGCCCGTTTTCCCTGGAAGCTTGGGACTTCAATACCTCTGTCTTGTTGAGCCAGGGGTACTTGCTCTGGGTTAATTAATAAGCAAAAAGTGATTTTATTAGATATAAAAAGTAGGATTTAAGTGGTTCCAAGTAATAACAGACAGAACAAAGTGAATTACCAAGCAAAATAAAACAAAAACACACAAGTCTAGGCCTAATACAGTAGGAAACTAAATGCAGGTAAATCTCACCCTCAGAGATGTTCCAATAAGCTTCTTTCACAGACTAGACACCTTCCTAGTCTGGGTCCAGCAATCACTCACACCCCCATAGTTACTGTCCTTTGTTTCAGTTTTTTTCAAGCATCTCTTTGAGATGGAGAGGCTATCTTCTGAGCCAGCTGAAGACAGAATGGAGGGATTTCCAGGGCCTTTTATATTCTCACTTTTGTGGGTGGAAACCCCTTTGTTCTCCTGTGCAACATCACAGCCACAAGGTGGAGTGTCTAGCCACCTGGGAAAGTCACATGTCTATGAATGATTCAGCTTTTTGCAGGCCAACACCATTGTTTACATGTTAGTTTGAATGTTCCCAGGAAAGCTCAGTTGTAGATTGGTGTCTCCCAAAGTCCATTGTTAGTTAAGCACTCCCAATTACTTGAATAACCCCTTCACACTGTGTTGACCAAATCTGCCTTATGTGCTTCCTACAGCAAACACTGAATACAAGCATAAACTCATAACTTCAGATATAAAATTAACACATGCATACAAATAGGATGAATATATTCAGTAGATCATAACCTTTGCAAAGATATGTTACATGGCATATCTAGCATAAAACATATTCCAGTTATGTCATATTTACACTCATAAGCATATTTCTATAAAGCATTATGTGGTGCAACGTCACAGCGTGTACAGTGGATCTGGTGGAGGAGAGATTATGATCATGTATGACCTACAAGTAGAAAAACAGATGGCAGTCAAAGGGGATCGTAAGTGAATAATGGGAGAAATCTTCAAAAAGCACACATCTTGTTTTATTCTCCCTCTCCTCCTTCCCTCTCCACTACTATTTTTACGTGGTTTCTTAGTGGTGTTCTGCTTGTGTGATTTTGTGGTGACTACTTGTCTGGGTCATGGGAGAGGGTAGACAGGCCTGTGGTTAAAGGCATGGACTAGGAGCTGAGAAATATATATTTAATTTCTGGCTGCATACAGAAAAGGAGTACTTGTGGCACCTTAGAGACTAACCAATTTATTTGAGCATAAGCGTTCGTGAGCTACAGCTCACTTCATCGGATGCATACTGTGGAAAGTGCAGAAGATCTTTTTATACACACAAAGCATGAAAAAATGGGTGTTTACCACTACAAAAGGTTTTCTCTCCCCCCACCCCGCTCTCTTGCTAGTAATAGCTTATCTAAAGTGATCACTCTCCTTACAATGTGTATGATAATCAAGTTGGGCCATTTCCAGCACAAATCCAGGTTTTCTCCCTGTGCTGGAAATGGCCCAACTTGATTATCGTACACATTGTAAGGAGAGTGATCACTTTAGATAAGCTATTACCAGCAGGAGAGTGGGGTGGGGGGAGAGAAAACCTTTTGTAGTGGTAAACACCCATTTTTTCATGCTTTGTGTGTATAAAAAGATCTTCTGCACTTTCCACTAAATGCATCCGATGAAGTGAGCTGTAGCACACGAAAGCTCATGCTCAAATAAATTGGTTAGTCTCTAAGGTGCCACGAGTACTCCTTTTCTTTTTGCGAATACAGACTAACACGGCTGTTACTCTGAAACCTGGCTGCATACAGACTTCCTATGTGTTTAGGAATATGTGACCCTGAGCAAGTCATTTTTGTCCAATAATTTTTAAACTGGGTGCCTAAGGTTAGATATCTAAATTCATATTTAGTAAAAAACAAAAATAAATAAAAGTGGCTTGATTGTCAGACATGTTGAGTTCTCACGCACTCTGGCCTTTGTGAGTCTTAATTCATTATTTCTTGTGAAGCATGTTGATATCCTCACATGAAGGTGCTATATAAGTGTAAAGTATGATAACAGCATGTACTCCACACTAGAGATGTCAAAAGTTGACTTCTTCATACCCTAGTGTGGAATATCTAATGTAATAATTGTTTACACTTCTATAACACTTTTCATCCGAGGCTATTAATATATTTCACAAAAATGAATGAGTTAAGCCTCACAGTGGCCCAAGTTGGTGAGAACTCAACATCTCTGACAATCAGGCCACTTTTATTTACTTTCACTTTTCACTAAATAAATGTGTTAGGTGGAGCCTTTTCCAAAATAAGAAATAATATTCCCTGTTGTGTACTTTGGTTGGTTTTGGCCCCTTTCCATCTCTGCTTGTCATTGTGAAATTTTAACAAAGTTAAGATGCAAACTGAGAGAGGAAAATATTGCCAAAACCCCTCATTGGTTGTAATGACTAATACCATGCTACTGCATAATTTCCCTTCACTCCAAGGCTGTAAAAACTATTTTGTCTGAAAAACTGAAATCCCTTTCATCTAAGTGGAATTTTTTTCTCTTTACTCTTACACTTTCTTGTAGCTGTATGCAAAGTACGTGTTTGGCCAGTGAAACCTAAATAATTCAAATCCCTAGTTCTGAAAAGTACAAAAATAAGTAATTGTAACATCTGTTACAGTCCTGACTGAGTCCTAAGGGCTCAGACAGTCAGGGCCTAAATTCCCTTTAATTATCGCAGTAATAGACATATGCACACATATAAGCATGCAGAAATATAGTTCTTGGATGGTGGAGCTGTGACAGGACAAAGGGAATGGAGCAGGAATATCGTCTGGTTCCTAGACTTTAAGATTTTGAAAGTACTTAATGGATCAGGCAAAGTTATTCTACAAGACTAATGTAGATACCATATATTTCTAAGGTGGTGTTCTTTTCTTGGGCAAACACTAGAAATTAGGCCTGTCAGTTAAACACAGTTAACTCGTGATTAACTCAAAAAAATTAATCACCATTGAAAAAAATAATCATGATTAATCAAAGTTGTAATTGCACTGTTAAACAATAATAGAATACCAACTGAAATTTATTAAATATTTTTGGATTTTTTCTACATTTTCAAATATATCAATTTCAGTTACAACACAGAACCCAGTTCAGTTCTCAAAGTTCTCACCTATACAGTTCTCACAGTTTTCACCTGTACAGTTCTCAACTTACATGTTTATTTTTATTACAAATATTTGTACTGTAAAAATGATAAATAAAAGAAATAGTAGTTTTCAATTCACCTCATAGAAGTACTGTAGTGCAATCTCTTTATCATGAAAGTGCAATTTACAAATTTAGATTTTTTTGTTACATGACTGCATTCAGAAACAAAACAGTGTAAAACTTTAGAGCCTACAAATCTACTCAGTCCTACTTATTGTTCAGCCAATTGCTCAGACAAACAAATGTGTTTACATTTACGGGATATAGTGCTGCCCACTTCTTAGTTATGTCACCTGAAAGTGAGAACAGGTGTTCACATGGCACTTTTGTTGCAAGGTATTTACATGCCACATATGCTAAACATTAGTATGCCCCTTCATGCTTCAACCACCATTCCAGAGGATATGCTTCTTGCTGATGACGCTCATTTAAAAAACAATGTGTTAATTAAATCTGTGACTGAACTCCTCGGGGGAGAATTGTATGTCTCCTGCTCTGTGTTTTACCCACATTCTGCCATCTATTTCAAGTTATAGCAGTCTCTGATGATGACCCATTACATGTTCATTTTAAGAACATTTTCACTGCATATTTGACAAAATGCAAGGAATGTGAGATTTCTAAAGATAGCTACAGCACTCCTCAGTGGGATTGGCGGATAGTGGCCCATAGAATGTGGTGTTGGAGAGTTGTCTGGCAGCCTCCTGTTTATAATCTGACCTGTTCATGATGACTACAGCACCTCCTTTGTCAGCCCCTTTGATTATAATGTCAGAGTTGTTTCTGAGGCTGTGGATGGAGTTGAGTTCTGTACAGCTGAGGTTATGGGGCAAGTGATGCTGTTTGTTCTCAATTTCAGCCAGTGTACGTCTGTGGAAGCACTCTATGTAGAAGTCAAGTCTGTCATTTTGACCATCAGGAGGAGTCCACGCAGGATTCTTCTTTTTGTAGTGTTGGTAGGAGGGTTCCTGTAGGTCAGTGCACTGTTCGGTGCTGTGTTGAAAATATTCCTTGAGTTGGAGATGGCGAAAGTAGGCTTCCAGATCACTGCAGAACTGTATCATGTGCTGGGGGTGGTGGGGCAGAAAGAGAGTCCCCGAAATAGGACAGACTCTTCTGAAAGGCTAAGTGTGTGGTTGGATAGATTAGCAATATTGTTGGGTGAGTTAAGGGTACCACTGTTGTAGCCCCCTGTGTCATGTAGGAGTGTAGATAGTATACTGTCCTTTTTCCTCAGTAGAGAAGGAAAGCGTGTGTTGCAACTGGCTTGTTTTGTTTGTGTAAGTTCAACTTTCATGATAAAGAGATTGCACTACAGTACTTGTATTATGTGAATTGAAATACTATTTATTTTGTTTCCTTTTTAAACTGAAAATATGTGTAATAAAAAAAATAAAGTGAGCAGTGTACACTTCGTATTCTGTGTTGTAATTGAAATCAATATATTTGAAAATGTAGAAAACATCCCAAAATATTGAAATAAATGGTATTCTATTATTAACAGCGCAATTGCACGATTGATCATGATTAATTTTTTAAATCACTTGACAGCCTTACTAGAAAACCATTTTTTGCCTATGTTAGGAAGAGAGACAATTGACAAATTTAATCCAGAGAAGTACTGAGCACTGTGGGCTGATCTTGCACTAGTGAAGTCAGTGGGAGTTTTGCAATCAGGTTCAGTGTGAGAAGAATCAAGGCACTACTGAGCTTCTGGAAACTGTTGTGAGAGTATAGAACTTTGTGTGTGTTTAGGGTGAAGACAGCGTATCTCTATGACCCTCTCTGTGGGATTTTGGCTCCATAATCCAGTGGATTACAGTTCTCTCTATAGATAGTGCATATAGATTTTTTTCATCTGTAATCAATACATTTTGCAACATATTTTTTCTTTAATGGATAATCCAAGTATAAAGCAGTAGAGAATACATTTAAAACTCTTCGTTTTATTTAACTGTTTTAGAGTATCATGTGTGAGCTGAATGAAATTGTTAAAACAAAAAATGAGAGGACTACAGTATTTTGTATTCGGCATACCTGTCAATCTAGTGACAGATATATGCTTTTATTTTTTTTTCCAATGAGAAATTCTACGTCGTGTGTGGCATACCCAAAGCAAAAATCCAGTGTATGGTGCTCCTGTCACTTTACTAAGAAGAATGCCACATCATAACTTGCTGTAATATTAACAGCAAAAAGTTGTGTTCTTCTTCAAGTGGCATCAACACATTCCAGTCCTGGGATGTGCTGACAGTGCAAATTGGACAAGTGTAACCTTTTAGTAATAGTGCCCACTGGCGCACTCTTGCACCTCCCACACCTTCACTTGTGGCCCAGAGGATGAGGCTATAAAAAGGGGGCATAATGTTCAGACCACCTCCGTTCCTTCCAACCATCATTGCTGATGGATCAAGAATCTGACTGGGTCCCTGGACCTGGATTTGTCAGAACAGATCATTCCCAGTGCTGCCTTCTTCTTACTTTAATTAGGTTTTAGTTAGTTAGTTTTTCTTTTCTTTCTTTCTTTTTTTTAAATTTTCTCATTCTTTTGACTAAGGATCGTACCCAGCTGCTGTCCTTCGTTCCAATATGCTGGAACTGAAGACAAAGAAACCAGAATTCTAGAGGTGTGCCTCTTGCTCTGCCATTTTTCCTGGTTTAGATGCATGTTTGGCCTGTTAGGGGGAAGGTCATTCTCCTTCTCATTGCTCCATATACATCACCATCATGCCCTGTGCTGGAAAGGAATGTCAGAATTGCCTCCAAGCTATACTATTGTAGGAAACATTAGCAGCTGAATGTTATGACTCTGAAATGTGGGGAACAGCGCTTGTGAGACTACCCTCAACCCTGAATCCCCAGGGAGTTGAAAAGCCTGGCAGGTGCTGGCTTTCTTGATTCGAGCCAAACCTACGGTGCCTATCATTATAAGTCTATAGATCCAACTGAGCACAAATGTTTAACCTCACACTTGTTGGCCTCTGCTGAAGGAGCCCATCCTCACGAATATATTTCTGGCTCTGCACGCTGAAGGGCAAAAGTGTTCCCTCAGCATGGCAAGCTCAGAAGTCAGAGCCACAGCAATGGGTGGTATTGAGGGCCATGGCCATATTATGAATCCACATCTACCCCGGTTCCAAGACCATCAGCTCCATGCTCAAAATAAGCCTGATGAGGCACCTAATGCTTCCTTGGAATATTGGTTCCCATTAATATGGTTAATTAACCGCATTGGTTCCTTGGAGTATTGGTTCCTATTAATGCAGTTAACCTGACATGGTTGGTCAGGTTCATTGTGTTGAGCCCCTGGATCACTCTCATTTGGACTCATTCTCATGCAGCCCTGGGTACATTATCATCAGCGCTTAAAGATAAAGGAAAGAAGCTGAATGGGGTGGGGTTGGTTCCTCCTCCTCATTGCCTGGGAAAGAAAAAGAAAAAACATGACATAGCTAAAATCAATTCCCAGACTTAGAGCCCCGGGCGCACGGTGGCAGCTGGGACCATGGGCACACTGGGATGCTGGTTGTGGGTGGCAGCCGGGACGCTGGGCGGAGTTTAATTGTTAACAGAAACCGATAAAAATCAAGCTTATCGGTAAGCGGTTAAAGCAGTTAAGCTCTAACATTTCTAGTACATGAGTCCTCTCAAGAGGAGCTATAGAAAGTCAATAGGTGGTATTGGGAAGCCAGAACGTTTACTAATTTGCCTGATAAGATTGTGAAACCCAGGACTGTATCAATAGAACAGATGCTTTTGAAGGGCATGTCATTGACAATATAGACAGAGTAGACTTGGAGAAAATGTTCTTTACCATGGCGCAGTATGACTTTCAAACTCCTGAGAATCTAAAATGTTGAATGTGATTGTTTGAGGTCAAAAGTCAAATCTGAAGCTTTGTGGGTCAAATTAAAATCCTTATTTCTCATCCACTATAAATTATATTTCCAATGATATATGGCATGACTTTCAATTTCTGTTAGTCTGACAGGATGTTTAAGCATTATGTCGAGAACTGCATTTAAAATTTTCCAGAAGGGCTGCATGTAATTTGCATATATATTTACCTAAGTTTTAAAATCAAAAGTCAGTCTTCCTTGAAAGATGAACAGAAATTTCTTGTTGGCTGTTTTCAGTATATATGAAAACATGCAGTTAATCTATTTTGCTATCCCTGAGTAATTATAAGGAAAGCTGAGATATGTATGTATTTTATAGAACAGGAAAATATTGTGCCCTGAAGTTATTATTAAAAAAAAAAAGTCAATCAATCAAACATCAGGCGATTCACCAACCCATTAGAGAAGCGAGAACATTTGGGCTCTTCCCTCTTTGAATCATTAGTTTCTGTGTCCTGCATCCCTTATCAAAAGTTTAGTGAATTGGAATTTGGCTCAGTCTGCCTTATTAGATTCCAGAGATTACACATTGTGTACTGCCAGTCTAGAAGTTGCAGTCTAATACTGAAGTTCATAGATCTAAGGCAGTAGTTTTCAACGTTTTTTCATTTGCAGACCCCTAAAAAAATTCGAATGGAGGTGTGGACTCCTTTGGAAATCTTAGACGTAATCTTTGGACCCCTAGGGATCTAAGGGTAATTATCTTCCTAATGATATAAGGTAGCACCTTCAACTGCTAATAGTCTAGGTGGGGTTCATGTTCAACTGTTCAAACATTCAGAGTTGGCACATTATTTTTGCTGAGCTATTTGTGACTGCAGGGATGATCATCAGTGTATGAGACATGTTCTATATATATTATATTTGATTTCTTATGTTTTATTTATATGTTGGATGTTTTTTTTCCCTTCTAATGTTAATTTTAAAAAATTGCCTGATTATACTTTCAGTGAAGGCAATGGGAGGTTTGTCATTATGTTCATAACAGTTAATACCCAGCAAGAAATCTCATTCCGTCATGTATTTCAGAGGTATTGGGTTGGTATAAATATGGGAAGAATTTGACCCCTAGTAGAAAACAAACAAACAAACAGCTAGAGGACTTCCATTATAATAGAGTTAAATAGTGACTGTGGCAGAACCAGTGACCTAAAATTCTGTGCACCAATAGATACTAAAAACTGGAGCTACCAAAACAAACATCTCTGTATAGTTTCCATTATTGTATGCAGCGTTGTTGTAGCTGTGTTGGTCCCAGGATCTTAGGTGGGTGAGATAAAATCTTTTATTGGACCAACTTCGGTTGGTGAGAGAGACAAACTTTAGAGCTTACACAGAGCTCTTCTTCAGGTCTGGGAAACAAGAAGTTAAAACTTGTGTAAGAGCTCTGAGCCAGAGAAGCAGCCCAGGGAGCAGGAGGCAGAGCAGCAACAGTGCTGAGGCAGAGAGCAGCTGGGGCTGGAGCAGTCCAGTGCCATGTGTGGTGAGCAGATGGGGAGAGTGAGGGGGACCCTGGGCAGCGGGCCCAGCACTGGGAGACACCTCCAGCCAAGACGCCTGACTGGCCAGACTTGGATGGGGATCGTAACCCCAATGGGGCGGGGGTGACTCTGGGAAGAAGGGTCCTGCTACCTAGAGCCTGAGGGTGTGTGGCCACCGCCAGAGCAAGTGTCCGACCTGTAGCATCCCTGCAGCACAGCCAGGGCCTGAGAAGGGGCCTGGGACTTGTGAGGAACAGACTGAACTTCCCTTACATTCCAGAGATGCTGGTTGTGATGTCCCCGTGCCACAGAGTGGGGTGACATGTTTTCCTTTAACCTTTCCCATTTTTTCCTTCTTTTTAAAAATTGATTGCTGTTTAATCAATTGTATTTGCTTTGAACTGTCTGTAATGATCAGTGGGTCACGGAAGCCTCCAGTGCACAGAGAGCACCCCAGAGTGACCACAGCAAGTGAAGTCCCCAAGGAATCCTGGGCCCAGCCTTGTTGTGGTTACGAGGACTCTGGCAGACAGGAGAGTGGAAGGGGAGCCCTTGAGGTCAGGCAGGCCTCTGGGTAAAGGAAGCGAGGACTCAGATCCTTTTGTTTGCCCATTTCACCGGGATAGTGTATAAGCCAGGAAAGTTCCCCGCAATAGCGGGACCATTCCTCCGCTTATACGTAGGTTATGTTGTTTACGTTACATGGTACACAAAGATATATCTAATTTTCCTAGTTATTCAATTTTTTCCCCACAGAGATTAAAATCATACCATAAATGGGCTAATTATACCTATTGCCAACAAACAGCACATATTACCCAAAATAAAGCATAAAAAAGCTGGCATGCCTATTGGCATACCTTGCCTCAGCCCCACTGAGATGGATAGAAGAGAAATGTGCTTAAATTGTCAGATAAAGTATAGCAGGGTTCTGAGATACAATCATCATCATTTTCTCTGTTGGAAGATATTGAAGAGTATATGCTCATATTCCCTGGCTGCACTCCAGAGAAGGTGATTTTTTTCCCAATGAGAATCAGTGACTTATGAATAGGAGTGTGTTTAATTCATTGGTGAGTAGAAATGGAAAAGAAAGAACTCAGTAGGAGGTGGGAGGAGGAGCGGAAGAGGGAAGGCAAATGTAAAGAGAAAAAATGAGTAGTCCAAAGACAATAAAGTAAAATAAAACAGATTTGCAAATGTCATTTTTCTTTCTTCTTATCTCTTTTGCACACAGGTTAGTATTTGTGTTCATAAAACTGTTTTTTGGTATAGTTGTTATTTATGGAAATGTTTGTTTAATGAGGTGAAGCTTAAAATTAAGTAAAAAATCCCACTGAAATGGATACCTTAGTTTTAGAAAAATCACTCAGAAACCTAATCTCTCTGGTTCATAGTTTAGGAATATGAAATCCTAAAATGTCAGACTAGAGAGTCTGTAGGTACACCTAATTAGGACCATAAAGAAAGAGGTGCTGCAAAGATTTCCCCAAACGTATATCTCTTAATATATTCTTTTGGGGCTAATGAGACTGGCACCTTGGCAGCAGGGGTGATATGTGAATGAAAAGTGGAAGATCACAGCCAATATTTCTACCTTCTCTTGTTGCCTTTGAAGAAGATACTAATTTATCATAACTGTCACAGGAATTAACTATAGAAGTTATCTTTAGGCCATTATCCAGTATTTTGAGGGTGGTATTTTACCAGTTTTAGTCTAAATTAATTTAATGTTGTTAGAAAATAACTTTTATATTCTAAAGTACATTTTAATTGTATTTGGTGAGATTAGTGAATCTATTGTACCGGTGCCACCCGGAGATTTCTGTTAATATTGCAAATTCAGTAGTTTTAAACAGTGATTGAGAAAAATAACTGCTATTTTTCTAAAGCATCGTTTGCTGAAGAAAACTGTGTTGCAAATGTATCTTGATTTAACTTTAGTAATATGGTCACTTTGCAGTTACCCCTATAGAGTGACAGATAGGACAACATAACAAGAGAAGCCATGGGATGACACATGATAGTTTTAAAATTTTACCATCCTGTGACTGAATGCACCCCTGTATTCACACTCTACTCACTCCTATAATGATCTTTGTACAAAATGTGCCTTGTGCAGTATCATTTGAAAACTAATAACTCACTGGTCAATAATATCATGGTGAAATGTATGTAGTAACATTAATAAATTTATGAAAAAATTGAGAGAGGACTTTAGCATATTTGTTTTGCTACAGGCTTTTTAGCTCTGGTAAACTTCTTGTTTTCCAATTTTAAAAAAAATCACACTTTGGTTCACTGCAAACAAGAAAGTACAGTACTTATATAGCTTTTGTGTTAAAAACCTGAACCTCATTTAAAGTGTGTACATTTATTAATATGGTGAAAAAGGAAATTGTATTTTTCTGTATTAGGAAAGAAATATAAGTCAAGTACATCACAAGTCAGGAACTCCTCAGTTCATGCCAAAAAAATGGCCCCTGCTAATGCCACTTGACTTGCACTTGTCTGCTCTGTGTCTTTCCCAAGGGGGATTGGACCCTATTTTGCTGAATGCTGCCCGAACACACAAAAAGCTCCTGCCCTGGAGAGCTAACAGTATAAGGTCCCAATCTTACACACACTTATCCATATGCTTAACTTTAAACATGCAAGTAGTACCATTGAAGTCAATTGTGGATAAATGTTTTCAGGATCAGGGCCTTAAAACACAAACAAAATGAGGGTTTGGGTATGAACAAGGTAATGACTGGCACAGTTTTGCTTGTTACATGTTTTGCTGAGTTTTGCTTTATTGCTTTAAGTTGGAGTAGAGATAGGATGAGAGAAATGGCAGGAATCCAGGAATTAGTGAAAGTAAGTGAGTAGGAAAAGGAAGGGACAGTCGTAGTTTGTTAACTGTCTCACTATGATCAGTAGGCAGTATACTTAAGTTACATAGCAGTAGACAATGTAATTGAATTACATATTTAAATATGTAACTATTCCAATATATAATTCTGTAAGTGTATTATTTTGTAATGTGTGTTATGTAACATTGGTATGGCGACCATTAATAAAGTGAAGTTAATTATTAATTACATTGATTAGTTTTACATGGGGTTCTCATCTGAAATAAATGTATTGGTAGACGCTGACAGTACCTTATGCACCTCTGACTCTAAGGAACTAGATGCTCAAATCTTTTATCCCTCATAGAATTCAAACATCTTGTATCGCTTTAAGAAAGTTATCATGTATGTGTAGTAATGTACATTGCATAGTACCAAACCCTTGTGTATTCTTACTATTTAGATGCTAATGAGGTGCAATTCTGGACTAACTCCGTTGACTCAGCCCTAGTCTATACTGGGGGGATGGGTGGGGATCAATCTAAATTACACAACTTCAGCTACGCAAATAACGTAGCTTAAGTTGACGTACTTAGATCCACTTACCGTGGTGTCTTCACCGCGGTGAGTTGACTGCTGCTGCTCCCCTGTCGACTCTGCCTGCGCCTCTCATGGCGCTGGAGTACAAGAGTCGATGGGAGAGTGCTCAGGGGTCGACTTATCGCGTCTAGACTAGATGCGATAAATCGATCCCCTCTGGATCGATCGCTGCCCGCCAGTTCAGCGGGTAGTGAAGACATACCCTTAGTTACTCAGATGATGAATTTATTTGGGATTTCTACCGTGTAACTAAGAGCAGAATTTCACCCATAGTTTAAAGATTTTTACTGGCATATTTCAGTGGGGCTTTCATTTGATGATCTGATATTAGTTCTCCTTTACAGAAGTGTTGTAAAAGTTATAACAGTAGCCCCTATGGGGCTGTAACTACTCCTGTGAGAGACATTGCGTGATCAGTGTTTGAAATTGTTCCCTAGAAGTTAAAACATTTGTTGTTGCAGCCTGTTCCTCTTCCCTTTTTCCCCCAGATGAAGTAATGTTGAATGATACAGGAGCAGAATAATTTTTGTTTGGGGGGAGCAGAGAAAAGCAAAGTTCAAAGGGAGCTCTCAACAGCTCTCATGCTTGCTTTGACCTTCCAGTCCATGCTTTCTCTTCCCTGTCCTGCTAAGGTAAAAAAGAGAAGGCAAACCCTATGAATGATCCCAATTGCCTGCTGTGCCTTATTTATTTACCTTCACAACACCCGTATGAGGTAAGAAAGTACTTATTTTTAGCTTAATTTTACAGCTGGGAACCAGGGCACAGAGATATTATATGTGTACTCTGCAAGTGATGGTGAGTTTGTGGCACAAATAGGAACTCATCCAGCTAGCAGGGGTAACAATAGTACAGATGTGATGGCATGGGGTAGCAACCCAAGCGTATATCAGGGCTCCCTGGGAGGCTTGTATTTGGTTGGGTAGCCTGTGCTGAAGCCCGCGGAACCATATCTACACTACTATTGTATACCTACCTGTGCTGCAATCACCCCTTCACTTGTAGTGAAGACATATCCTTAGAATCTTGCCCAGGTTCATGCAGAAAGTCTGTGGCTGATCAGGGAGCTGAACTTAGGGCTCCTAAGGCCCAGGCTAGTGGCATAACCATCAGGCTAACCTTCCTCACTGCCCAGTGGAAAAAAGAAAAGGCGTACTTGTGGCACCTTAGAGACTATCAAATTTATTTGAGCATAAGCTTTCATGAGCTACAGCTCACTTCATCGGATGTAGCTCACGAAAGCTTATGCTCAGATAAATTTGTTAGTCTCCAAGGTGCCACGAGTTCTCCTTTTCTTTTTGTGGATACAGACTAACATGGCTGCTAGTCTGAAATCTGACCAGTGTATTTCTGTTGCCAAGATGCCCTGTTGAACTGCCTCTGTATGATGCCTGCTTTTGTGAGTACCACAGGGGAAGTCACTGCAACCATAATCTATTTGGTTAGTTAGGTTCAGAGAAACCTCAGGGAAAGTACAGTCAGAGTGCTGGACTTAGATTTGTTCAGGACTCAAAGACCCTGATCTTCACCAGAGGATCATTGTGTTACATTATATGTTTACCATAATTACTCAGCTTGTTATGTTTTTATTTTGTTTGGATTCCTGTGATTGTTTAAAATTGTTTCATTTCATCTGGTGAATCTTCCAGCCACCCCCATTGGCCGACACTGGGCCCAAAGACAAGGAGAGTGCTCAGAACTGTGAGATATGCTTACATGTTCTTTAAGACCACTAGGGTCATATCCTTAGGCTATCAAGACCTTAGGGACTGGCTAGATGGGGAGTTGGAGGTGTTGATTGGTAAACTGAGGTATTTGCTGTTTGATTTTTTTTTACCTTTTCTCTCCGTTATCCCTTCCCACACAAAATATATCACTTTTAATGCCTTTCAACAGACGTTCTCACCGTTTGTATTCTGGCTGGTTCCTTGACTTCTTAGAACACCGAGATTCTATATTGTTTTTATGACATTAAAAGAACATTATTAACATTGCAAAGTCAAACGCTCAAAAGTTAGGAAATGAAAGATTTAAGGTTGTGTGTACAACCTTAATTTGTCCCCTTGTGCATATGTATTATGACACAGTCTTACATGATCACATGCTATTACATGATCACATACTATTTTTTGCAGGACTCCTGCCTGATTCAGTGCACAGGAAGGATGATGGTCACTGAATGAGCTGCTACTCAATATTTCAAGTATTCTTGTTGTAAAATGTGTGGCTCCAGGCCTTATTTACTGTACACTACTCAAACCTTGCTCTGAAGACAGAGTTACTCATTTCTCCATACGTTTTCTATGATGCTGATCACTGTCATATTTGATTAAGTCACAAACATTAATGATTTTATTTTCAGAACACCCTTGTGAGATGAGGAGGTGATATTATTTCCATTTTACAGATGGATAAGCAAGCCACAGAGAGACTGTCAAAAGTTTCCATTTACTTTGGGTGCCCAATTTGAAACACTTAGGACCTGATTTTTCAGAGCAATTCATATCATATAGCAGTTTATATGTTCAGAGCACAGCTCCCAGTGGCTTCAGTTGCAGCTGTGAGAGCTCAGCAATTATGCAAACAAGTCTTAGGTTGGGTACCCAGAAAATAAGTGACACGCTTAATGACCGCCTGTGGAAAAAATTGGTTTAAGTGACTTGTCTAGCATCATGCAAGAACTCTACGGCAGAGGCAAGGATAGACTCCAGTACACCTGCATGGTTTTCAATTAGTTTAACCATGAGACCCTCAGAGACTCCTTTCTTTTCCTGCAATCTCCAGTCTTATTCACTACAGAGCTTCCAACTTCTGCAACATATGAGATGGGGTCCTGCAAACAACAGCTCATTCACTAGACAACCCTGATTAATTCCTTCAGGACCATCCATCTACTGGCTCCTCATTCCAGTCCCAGTCTCCATCCCCAAGGGCTCTTTGTTCCACTCCCAGTGTCCCTTCACAGTCGGGTGCAGTCTCCCACTTTGAGCTGCCAATCTGAGTCTCAGTCTTCCCTTCGTTGCCCAGCCAATTCCAGTATTTCCTGCCAGACTCTGAGTCTTCCCATGCTGCAGCTCCTTGTCCCAGTCCAGCTATTATCTCCTCTGCATTGCAGTCAGGTGGCTTTCTCCTACACGCAGCCTGGGCAGCAGCAGCAGCAGCAGGAAAAGTGAGAACACAGAAGAAACCATATCCCTGCCCTCAGTTACTGAGTCTGGCACCAAGTTACTCGTAACAACCAGGAGCAACATCATAGAATATCAGGGTTGGAAGGGACCTCAGGAGGTCATCTAGTCCAAGCCCCTGCTCAAAGCAGGACCAATCTCCAACTATATCATCCCAGCCAGGACTTTGTCAAGCCTGATCTTGAAAACCTCTAAGGAAGGAGATTCCACCACCTCCCTAGGTAACGCATTCCAGTGCTTCACCACCCTCCTAGTGAAAAAGTTTTCCCTAACATCCAACCTAAACCTCCCCCACTGCAACTTGAGACCATTACTCCTTGTTCTGTCATCTGCTACCACTGAGAACAGTCTAGATCCATCCCCTTTGGAACCCCCTTTCAGGTAGTTGAAAGCAGCTATCAAATCCCCCCTCATTCTTCTCTTCTGCAGATTAAACAATCCCAGTTCCCTCAGCCTCTCCTCATAAGTCATAAACTCCAGCACTCTAACCATTTTTGTTGCCCTCTGCTGGACGTTTTCCAATTTTTCCACATCCTTCTTGTAGTGTGGGGCCCAAAACTGGACACAGTACTCCAGATGAGGCCTCACCAATGTTGAATAGAAGGGAATGATCACGCCCTTCAATCTGCTGGCAATGCCCCTACTTAAACAGCCCAAAATGCCATTAGCCTTCTTGGCAACAAGGGCACACTGTTGACTCATATCCAGCTTCTCATACACAGTAATCCCTAGGTTCTTTTCTGCAGAACTGCTGCCAAGCCATTCGGTCCCTAGTCTGGAGCGGTGCATGGGATTCTTCCATCCTAAGTGCAGGACTCTGCACTTGTCCTTGTTGAACCTCATTAGATTTCTTTTAGCCCAATCCTCTAATTTGTCTAGGTCCTTCCATATCCTATCTCTACCCTCCAGCGTATCTACCACTCCTCCCAGTTTAGTATCATCTGCAAACTTGCTGAGGGTGCAATCCACATCATCCTCCAGATCATTAATAAAGATATTGAACAAAACCAGCCCCAGGACCAACCCTTGGGGCACTCCACTTGATACCGGCTGCCAACTAGACATGGAGCCGTTGATCACTACCCGTGGAGCCCGACGATCTAGCCAGCTTTCTATCCACCTTATAGTCCATTCATCCAGACCATACTTCTTTAACTTGCTGGCAAGAATACAGTGGGAGACAGTATCAAAAGCTTTGCTAAAGTCAAGGAATAACACAGCCATTTCAACATTGGAGGGAAAGTCCTGCTCAGCCCCTGGAGCCTTAGGCTGGAGCATGCTCAGTTCAGATGGATTTTATGGTGAAATTAGCTGCCAAAATCTTACAAGTCTCTGCTGATCATGTGCAACTTGTCATTTTTTTCAGAGGTTTATAAATGGCCAGATTTTCATGGGGACACCCTGATACTAGGGTCCCCCCTTCTAGCCAAATATCAAGCTGTTGCTCCAAAGCATGGGGATGCTAGAACTTCTCAAACAAAAGGTTGTATGATGGCTTTAACAACATTTTCTCCCTAATCTCATTTGCAGAAATGGCTGGACTGTTTTTGATGAAATTTTCCAAAACATACTCAGCCTGAGGCAGAAACCCGACATGGATAATGTCAACCCAAATAGTTAAAGTTGGACAATGTTATCAGCAAGTGAAAACAGAGGCTTATAATGGGAAGTGTTGGGAGCTTTAACAATAGGCTGGGCCATAATATAGTAACTACCAGTTCCACCTACAACACTATAACTGTTCCCATTGTGTACATATTCTCACAGCACCTGGAGGCACCACTTTGACACCAGTGATTGATTACCCCAGATCCACCTGCCTTTAAACAGACAGCGGCACAGACCATGCAAACCTACAAACCAAGGTCCTTCATGTATATTCAGCTAGCAGTGCCTGGTGGCTACATACAAAGTATTTTTTTTTTAAATGCTTACGGAGCTCTAGATTGGAGGAAATCAGGAATTTTGTGCTGTTGCTATTTTAAAAAAAGGGTCAGTTTTACAACATTAAATGTTTATAAATAACAATTGTGTGTGCCTAATGTATGTGAATACTCATGCTGTGTGCTCAAATCATCCATGTCCACATGCATATATTTAATGTGGCACCCAACTAGTCATATATGTGCAGAAATAGTTGATTTGCACCTGTACATCAACCACTAGTTAGGCATGCACAATTGCTTATCTGTGCTTCATTTCAAAAATCGGGATCTATATGTGTACAGGCAATCCTTGACTTTATGATGTTCGACTTACGACAATTGGTTTTGACTCTACAATGCTCGGTCCCGCAACGGAGTGGATTGTGGTTCTGAGTTACGAAGTTTCGACTTACGACACAATTTTCAGGAACCACTTGTGTCGCTAAGTCCGAGGACTGCCTGTAATTTGAGTGTGAATGGTGTGTTGATGTTTCTCAAATTGTGAAGTTTGCCCTTTGGTCTTCTGCCTCTGTATTTCACAGTGCTACATCATTTTTTTCTCGAAGAAAAGTTTATGTTAAAAATGACAAAAATGCAGCAGATGAATGGATGTTTCTCTCCCCTCCTCCTTTTTTTTTTTTTTTGGTGGAAACGGTAAAAAATAAAGTTCTTTTTACTTAATATGCTTAGCTCAACAGGACTTTATTGTGGTTTTTAAAGTCTTCAGCTATTTGTGGTTTACTTGTACAGGAAATAATTTTGTTCGCATTTGGTTATCCTCTAATGAATCATGGTAACTGCACTGTGTTGTTGTCTGCCTTGTTCTGTGCTTGGGGAAGAAAAGCACATCTGGCCTGTAAATCAGAACTAAACATCGATACCTCATTCAGCTGTTTATTTAGTGACTGCCCTCTATGTTATATAGGTCTATAGTGCAGATTATCTACACAGTGGTGAAAATCTCATATGGCCCCTTAAAGGATCACACTGGGAAGCCTCCACGCCCCCACAGTATCTCTGATATGTAATATTTGCTACCTGATACAGTGTAACTATGCTTCTTGCAGTAACAAGTATATTCTCTTTTTATTCTTTTAGAAATTGTCCCCTGGTTATGTGTGTTCAGAGCAGAGAATGCTGTGGACTTCTCACAATTAACATTTGACCCAGGACAAAAAGAACTTATTGCTGGAGCAAGGTGAGAAATTTATGTGCTTTTGTTGATTATTCTTGTGTGAAGTTAAGTGCTAGTGAGCCAAATTCTGCGTTCAGTTGTATCTATGCAACTCCATTTACATCAAGTCATGAAGACATACTGAACTGGATGTAACTAGAGTTTCATCTATTATAACTGACAGAAGATTTAAAGTGCTAGGTTGGTTCAGGGTGCATAAGAAGTTGCTCTGTATTCTCACTTTTAGGAGCCTTGTCCTGTAGTCATTGCAAACTCAGAACTCTTATTAATGTCAGTGAGAGATCAACACAGAACATGACCCTACAGTAGTAAGAGGTAAAGTTGCTTTAAGCCCATGTGGGAAGAGTTTAGTTCAGGATACATTTTATAGCAACTCCAAATATGGTTTTACAGCACTTTTTTTTCCCCTTCTATGATCCTATTCATGGTCCAGTCTTGCTGCCTTTTTCTTGAATGGGATATATATTAAGGCAGTAGTTTTCAAACTGTGGTCCATAGTGAAGTACTCTTGCATGCTCTGTAGAGCTTCTTCTGTTGTAGTGGTGAAACATTTGTCGGTCCGCAGACACTGATTTGTCCTAGTAGCTGTAGCACAGTAGAATTCTTTGGTTTCCCAAGACTTTAACCAACTAAACTTAACTTTTAACAAAATATTTTTGACTATATCTATTTTTTTCATTTACAAAGCACCAATCAACATAATATCTAGGTTCCCTCTAACACCAGCAGCGTGTTGCTGCTTCACATTTTTCTTTGGAAGCTCAAGAAGTAGTCCACAAAATAAAGAAGCTTGAGAACTGCATTAGGGCTCAAATTCTGCCATCATACCTGAACAATTTCCATTGGTGTCAATGGAATGGTGTGTGTGTGGTTTGTTTCCGGCAAAATTTGGCCCTGGAGCTCAAACTGATTGTAAAATAGTTTTAATGGCAGCTTTCAAAATCAGGAAAAGCCTGATGAAAAAAAGTTTTTTCAAGAGAAAAGTCTTAGCATGGTCATTTTTAAAAATCTTATTTTAAAACTGCGGAGATTTGTGTTTAAAAACAAACAAAATAAAATTTGAAGACTTTTTATTTTCTGCTTGGCAACTTTAAAATCAAGCTTCAGAATCCCTCCTTAAAATTGCCTTTGCCATGATGTCTACAAGAGTTCACAATGGTTAGGCTGCTGATGTGCTGAGATCACTGCTGGTGATGCAAACTGATATTGTTTCATTTATTTCTTGTTCTCCCTCATCGACCTGTCTGTCTCTCAACCTGTTGTTTCTTGTGTTAGATTGTAAAAGGTCTTTGGAGCAGGGACTGCCTTTTTGTTCTGTGTTTGTACCAAGCCTAATACTGTTGGGTCCTGGCCCATGACTGGGGCTCCTAGGTGCTTCTGCAATACAAATAAATAAATAATAATACAATAATAAGAAGTTGTATTATGTATCTGAGGGTAGAATGAAGACTGTTGTTAAACTAAATCAAGTTCTTAGTAGTTTGAACAGTTTCCAATTTTTTAAATTTTTTTTTCAAATAATGATCACTTTTATTTCTAGAAAGACAAGGCAGGTGAGGTAATATGTTTTATTTTGCCAACTACTCTTGGTGGGAGGGACTAGCTTTCAAACTACACTGAGCTCTTCTTCAAGTCTGGGGAAGGTAACCAGGATGTCTAAGCTAAATACAAGTTGGGATAGATTGTTAATCATAAAGGGTTCACATTTGCTGTAGGAGACCACTTAAAATAAAGTGGACAAATAAGGGTTATCAGGCAGTGGAGTGTGTTACAAATTTGTAATGACCCATACAACCAGTCTGTCTCTTAAGTCCATGGTTTTTAGTGTCTAGCAGAATTATGAATTTAAGTTCCCATGCTTGTCTTTGAAGGTATTGTTCAGGCTTCCTTTGAGGATGAGGACTGAGAGGTCAGCCTTCAAAACAAACAGGCACACACAGCTGCAGCCAATCAACTGCCTTGCCCCTGTGTTTGCAACTAGTCACAGGGAAACCCCTCTGTCCACACACCTTACCGTCTGATTACGGATCCTGTCATAGAGTCCAAGGGTTTCCTTGACTTTCCAGGACCTCCGTGACTTCTTCTGGGGCGGGGCTGGAGCAGCCGCTGGGATTGGGTCAGCCTCCCTGGGGCTGAAGCAGTGGCAGTCCACTTCTGTCACAGGAGCAGTGGTGTGGTTGGAGCAGCTGCAAGCCCCCAGCAGCAGTCTAAATATTGCCTCCCTCCCCGAAGGTATTTTAAGTTAAAAGTCAGGGACACGTCATAGGCTTCCAGGAATTTTTATTTATTGCCCAAAACTGACTTTTACTAACAATACCTGTGACAAAATCTTAACTTTATTTCTGATCAGTCTGGCGAATTGCCTTGGGTGGCAGCTTCCTATTGTTTCAGCTATTACTGCACAAAGGGGCATTTAATTATTACTTCCATTCAGCCTGAAAGAAAGATGCTTAGCACACCTATCAGCTTCAATGAGCTGTACAATATCTGTAGATCAAAGGCTGACTTAATGGCAGCCATTAACACTTTCCAGCAGACCAGCACCCCCACGCTCTGATCTGCCCATCATCCTGATGGAGTTTAAAATGTTGGCACCTTGAATGAAATATCCCAGACAGAAAGAAAATAAATTAACTTTTTTAAAAAATACAAGCTTAACAATTTACGTATTTACTTCGTGTTTTGCTGTGAGGGCATTTTTACAGCAACCCAAATCAATTTGGCTCTGACCTAATCCTCCTTGGAGTTTTCCTTTCTCTCCTTTATCTCTTTTCAGCCAAATCAGGAGGGACTACCTCCAACAGCAGTGGTTCTCAAACTTTTGTACTGGTGACCCCTTTCGCACACAGTGAGCCTCTGAGTGTGACCGCCTCTTATAAATTAAAAACACTTTTTTATATTTAATACTATTATAAATGCTGGAGATGAAGCAGGGTTTGGGATGGAGGCTGACAGCTCATGACGCCCCATGTAATAACCTCACGACCCTCTGAAGGGTCACGACCCTCAGTTTGAGAACCCGTGTACAACAGGCTCCTGATGAGTGTCTGTTGTTTCTACGGAGGTGTTAGCTGAGACAGAATTCTAAATGGGAATTTATGATTGTCTCAACTCTTTTAAGTGACATATCTGAGGAACTGTCCCAGATTGAGGTATCAATAGAGAAGGTTTTGGACAAATTGATGAATTAAAGAGTAATAAGTCACTCGGAGTGGATAGTATTCACCCAAGAGTTCTGAAGGAACTCAGATATAAAATTGCAGCTGTACTTCCTGTGGTATGTAACCTATTTTTTCAAATCAGTCTCTGTACCAGATGACGGGAGGGTAGCTACTGTAACACTGATTTTTAAAAAAAGGCACCAGAGGTGATCCTAGCAGTTACAGGTTGGTAAGCCTAATGTCAGTGACAGGCAAATTGGTTGAAATTATAGTAAAAAACAGAATGATCAGACATAAGAATAAACACGATTTGTTGGGAAAGAGTTTTTGTAAAGGCTTTTGTAAAGAGAAATCATGCCTCAACAATCTATTAGAATTCTTTAAGTGTGTCAACAAGCATGAGGACATGGGGGGATCCAGCTTGAGGTAGTGTACTTGGACTTTCAGAAAGCCTTTGACAAGGTCTCACACCAAAAGCTCACAAGAAGTCATGGGATAAGAGGGAAGGTCCTCTCATGGAACAGTAATTGATTAAAAGATAGGAAACAAAGGGTAGGAATAAATGGTCGGTTTTCACAATGGAGAGAGGTAAATACTGGCCACCTCATCCTCCCTAGCCAGGATGTGTACTGGGATCTGTTCATATGCATAAATGATCTGGAAAAGGGAGTGAGGAGGCAAAATTTACAGATGGTACAAAATTACTCAACATAGTTAAGTCCAAAACTGACTGTGAAGTTACAAAGGTCTCTCACAGAACTAGGTGACTGGGCAGCAAAATGGCAGATGAAATTCAATATTGGTAAATACAAAGTAAGGACATTGGAAAACATAATCCTAACTATACATACAAAATGATGAGGTCTAAATTAGCTGTTACCACTCAGGAACGACATCTTGGAGTCATCATGGACACCTCTCAGAAAACATCCCCATAACGTGTACCAGCAGTCAAAAGAGCTAACAGAATATTAGGAACCATTAGGAAAGGGATATAATAAAACAGAAAATACTGTAATGCCAATATATAAATCCATAGTACACCCACACCTTGAATACTGCGTACAGTTCTGGTTGCCCCATCTCCAAAAAGATATATTAGGATTGGAAAAGGTACAGAGAAGGGCAACAAAAATGATTAGGGGCATGGAACAGCTTCCGTATTAAGAGAGATTAAGAAGAGTTGGACTGTTCCATTTAGAAAAGAGATGACTAAGGGGGGGGATATGTTAGAGGACTACACAATCACAAATGGTGTTGAGAATGTGAATAGGGAAGTTTTATTGACCCCTTCACATAACAAAAAAACTAGGGGGTCACCCAAATAAATTAATAGATAGGTTTAAACCTAACAAAAAGAAATACTTCTTCACACAATGCATAGTTGTCATGGGATGTTGTGAATGCCAAAAATATAACAGGGTTCAACAAAAAATTAGATAAGTTTATGGAAGCCAGGTCCATGGCTATTAACCAAGATGGTCAGGGACTCAACCCCATGCTCTGGGTGTCCCTAAATGTCCAACTGTTAGTAGCTGAGACTGGACAATAGGGAATGGATCACTCAATAATTGCCCTGTTCTGCTCATTCCCTCTGAATCAGCTGACCCTGGCCACTATTAGAAGACAGGATACTGGGCTGGATAGACCATTGGTCTGTCCCAGTATGGCATTTCTTATGTTCTTACAGCTTCAGTTTCAGGGGCATCATTTCAGAAAAATTCAGTGGTGGGGGAGGAGGACAAAGTAGTATCAACATGTAGAACATAATATGTAATTATATAATGACTTGCAAAGTCTTAGGGGCAGCAGGGAGTGAAAGATGTAATGGTGCATACAGAAAAGTCTGGTTCAGGGCAAACCATGTCTTGGAGGGGGTGGGAGGTGTGATTTCCCTTTGCCTCATAGCAAGTGATGCCTCTGCTCAGCTTCCACTGTTACATTATCAGTTTCTGAGGACAGCATTGATGCTTTCTGAGATGTTCCTTATGCATAACTTTTGGTTTAGTCCTGGGGCCGAACTATAGCCTGTACACCACATCACTTACTTTTCCTTCTCCTAGGATTGTGGAACCAGACCAGGTCCCCTCTTTTCAAAGTTTCCTGATATGACCTTACATAATAGAGTCTTTTAATTTTATATGAGGCTATACTCATATTTTTACTAGGAAAAATTTGAACTTTTTCAGTTTTGGATTGTAGGGTTTCTGTTTAGTCCATATGGCCCAAATTACTTTATTCCTCCTCCTTTTCCATACAAGAGGTTTTCTGGGGTCCTTTGCTCATGCCCAAACAAAAGGCGTGCTACGTTACACATTATACTCTCATTGATTGCTGTTCTATAAGCCATCAAGAAGAATGGGCTTTGCTGTTCTCAGTCCCACTGGTATTCCAGAAATATAGCCTGCTGAATCTTTCCATCATCCCATCAGACTGTGGGTGCACTGAAATAGTCTGAATTTTGTGGAACCCTTGAATCTCACAAACTTGCTGAAACACCTTGGATTTACAGTTTGCTGTAGCTCACAAAAGCTTATGCTTAAATAAATTGGTTAGTCTCTAAGATGCCACAAGTACTCCTTTTCTTGATCAGTGTGTATCACACCTAGGACCCCAAATCTGATGAAGAATTCATTCATTAGAACCTCTTGCCACTGTCACAACCTCTTGGTTTCTTATGGGGTAAACTTCAGGCCATTTTATAAAGTAGTCCATAGCTACCAGTAATTATTAATTACCAACCTCTGTCTCAAAGGCCCAAAGTCATCAACATCAATGTGCTCCTTGAGCATCCCCATGAAATACTGCTGCATTGGGGTTCTCTGATTTATGGGGACTCTTCTTTGCAACACAGCATCACATTTCCTGCACCTATTTTCTACATCCTGCCTGCTTTTTCCCAGTAGAAATTCTCTCTTAGCTTGGCTAAGGGGTTTGTAACTTGCAGAATGTCCAGAGGTTTTAAAATTATGATAATCACAGAACTCCTTTTTTCAATTTTTTTGGCACAATCAGCTGCCACCTGTGCACATCACCTACTGGTTTTCACATTTTCTAGTCAATATTTCATCTTTAAATTCCAAACTTTCCCAATGTGACACTGAAAGCTTTTACATTCTTCTGTATATATAGTCATTAATACATTCTATAGATTATATCACCAGGAGAGCCTTTCGGGTAGTACGATAATTTCTCTCTGGCAAAACTAGATTTTTGCTGTAATAAGCCAGCAGCCTCTCAAATCCTCAGTGTCCTTTGTCAATATTGCCCCTGATCTGTAAGTACCAGCATTTGTGTCCAATATGAAAAGGGGTTTGAGACACAGGTAGGCTAAGATAGGAGTTACAAGAACCCTTTTCAGGTCTGAAAATGCTAAATCACACTTTGCTGACCACTGACATTGTTTCCCTTTTTCACCCACCCTACACAATGGTTCTGCAGTAGTGGCAATATCACAAATAAACCTTCTATAATAAGAGCAGAACCGTACAAAACTCTGTGCATCTGTCAGCATCTGGGGAGTTCACCAGTCCTGTACAACCTCAGTTTTCTTTTTGTCAGTGGAAATTCCTACACAGTTATCAGCCATACTGAGATCCAAACCAATTGTTAGCTCATTCACTATATCGGGTATTCAGCCTTCTTTCTTGAATTCCAGTAGTCCAATTTTCAAACTCAATGTTCTCAATCTTAGGATGGGTGTCCTTGCCTGATTCACGGTCTCCATTTGAGATCAATTGGATGGTTCAGTTTAGAATCCCCTATTCTCTAGGACTGTTAGTATGTGTAGCCTAATAATTGTCATATTGTGATATAATGGCTCTGTAATCACATCAGCCAACTCCCTCAGCACCCTCAAATGCATTGTATCCAGCCCTATGGACTTGTGCATGTCCAGCTTTTCTAAGTAGTCCTTAACCTGTTCTTTCACAATTGAGGACTGCTCACCTCCTCCCCATACTGTGCTGCCCAGTGCGGCAATCTGGGAGCTGACCTTGTTTGTGAAGACTGAGGCAAAAAAAGCACTGAGAAATTCATCTTTTTCCTCATCATCTGTCACTAGGTTGCCTTCCCCATTCAGTAAGGGGTCCCACACTTTTCCTGTCCTCCTTCTTGTTGCTAACATACCTGTAGAAATCCTTCTTGTTACCCTTCACATCCCTTGCTAGCTGCAACTCCAATTGTGCTTTGGCCTTCCTGATTACAGCCCTGCATGCTTGAGCAATATCTTTATACTCCTCCCTAGTCATCTGTCCAAGTTTCCACTTCTTGTAAGCTTCCTTTTTGTGTTTAAGCTCCCCAAAGTTTTCTCTGTTAAGCCAACCTGGTCGCCTGCCATATCTCCTATTCTTTTTGCATATCAGGATGGTTTGTTCCTGCACCCTCAATAAGGCTTCTTTAAAATACAGCCAGCTCTCCTGGACTCCTTTCCCCCTCATATTAGCCTCCAGGGGATCCTGCCCATCAGTTCCCTGCGGGAGTCAAAGTCTGCTTTTCTGAAGTCCAGGTGTCTGTATTCTGCTGCTCTCCTTTCTTCTTTTTGTCAGGATCCTGAATTCAGCCATCTCATGATCATATTAGACATAGAGCTGTATTACAGGGCTCATGGTAATCAGCTTCCACCTTCATCACTAGCAGCTGCTTCCTTTTCTGATTGGTCACTTCAAGGAAAGATTTAAGTTCTGTGGCAAATTTCAGAGCTTCCTGTAGTGTCCTTTGCCTCCTTTCGCTGATCTTGATCTGGAAGCCCAAATCCAGTTGAGCATCTATAAATTGGTCCATTGCTAATTCATCCTGGAAGTCCTTGCTCATATCTGAGTTCACCAGAAACACAAATCTCCCAAGGTCCTGTGCCTGTTCAGGTGAGATTTCTTTTTTCCTCTCTTACCATTTCTTAGGTGCGCCCTGACCTGCAAAGAGCTTGTAGCAGGTCTGGATAACTGACTCTTTTTTCTGGAGTAAGCTCTGCAGGACCATCAGAGCCAGGCCATTCAAGTTGGCTGCTAGAAACCTCCTTCTCTGTTCTTTTCCATACCTGTTAATTTGGCCTATGATGTTAAACTGAGCCAAATAATCCACCCAGGGAGTTTTATTCCTGTAAGATAATGGGCTTTTGTGTTACTTGAGCTAGAACAATCTGACCTGTCCCCCCTGAAGATTAGAAACAGGTTAGAAAAGTTTTGGAAATGTCCTGTCTTCCCCAGTTGTTGTATGCAGTGTTGTTGTAGCCGTCTTGGTCCCAGGATATTAGAGGGACAAGGTGGGTGTGGTAGTATCTTTTATTGATTCATCTTGTCTCTGTCTTGCCCAAATCACCTGGATGGTCTGATTCCTTATTCGGATGGCTGACTTGCACTGTGATCCAGGACCCTTTGAATTCCTTCTGTCTGGAGCTGAAATGATAGCTCCTTAAATCCTTGCTCTTGTGGACTTGTACTGGCAAGTTCCAAGTAAGCCAAAGTTTTCCTGGTCTTCCCTATAATCTGGAAAATATTTTGGTCCGTTGCAGTCAGGTTGCTCGTCACCTCTCTCTGTCTTGCCAGACCAGACTGGAAATTTTTGTTTTGGACTTTCAAATCTGCCTTGATACTTGATAGCTGCTACCCCAACACAGATTGTATCTCTAAACAGAGGTCGTCTCTCTGTCCTTGTCCAGGTATTGCTTTATTATTTTTTGTGACATCTCTAGCTCTTTTTTTTAGATCTTGTTTTAATTTCTTCTGGCCATCTTTTTGTTCTGTGAGCTCTTCCATTATTTGTTCCATCTTCTTTCAACAGGAATAATACCTCACAATTTCTCTCACTGGAAACTCTATCTCAATATTGCCCCTTTCGGCCTGAGCAGCTAGCTAATATTTGTCGCCCTGCAGGCTTATTTCTGTTCAGAGAAGAAATTGGTTATTCAAATCAGGTATTGGTTTAGTGCAGTCTTCTTTATTTATAAAGAATGTACACAAAGTTCTATTTCCCTGAACACAATAGGAACACACAACAGCAGGCAGTTTCCTTGCTCATAATTTCCAGTCAGTCCCTAGGAGCTCTGTCTCTCTGTTCCTTCTCAGAGCCAAGCTTGCAACTGCTTGTCTTGCTTTCAAGTGCCTTTCTTCTGTCTTTCTACTTCCTACACACACACCTTGCCAAAGATCCCCTAAGGTCCTGCATCCGGAATCAGGGAACCCCCTCAGCCCACAGTATTTAGCTTCTGATCAGGCCTTGCTATGTGGTCAATTGCCTTATCAGCTTTAATTAGCTCTATGATTTTCTTTGGATCAAAGACTCACTTGATGGCAGCCATTAACAACTTCCAGGATAACAACAGATTGTTTTATAGTCCACATTGAAACTGAAGCACAGCTGTAGAGACACTGGCTTTTTTTTTTTTTAAAGTAACAGTTCTCCTTCTGTCAGCCTGTTGTGCAAAATAAGATATATATATGTGTTAGTGGAAAGGGACTTCCGAAACAAGGGAGCAACTCCTGGAATGACTGATGCCTTAGCTTGGTTCTTAGTGACAAAATGTAATTAACTACCTGCCTGGGACAATTCTCCACAAACTGCCTGCATAGCAAAATTCATTCAGAAAAATATGGGGGGAACTTTATCATTCTCAGTTTTGATAAAATATCCCAAAGAGCAATTTCAAAGAAAAGTGAAGATTTCAATACAATTTCTGAAACTGAACCAGAAAGGGAAGGTCAGTTCTTTATGACTCCTAAGTTTTGAAATTTGCTCAGGTAAGAAATAGCAGAGGATGTGCTATTATATCAGTTGTTTCTAGACTGAACTCAAGCAAGACTTTCAAATAAACACTGACTTACAGAAAACATTAATAATGAGTCTTAAATTTTGTTTTTTGTGTGAGACTGTACTGTTTTGTTTTATGTACTGTGTGACAAAGTTCCTCCTCTACGTTGGTGGGTCTTGCGCTTATTGGCGGATTTGCTCGCCTTGGAGCATCACGGCAGCCCTCAGTTTTGCCGTTTTTGCTCCTCCTGTGTCTGACCAGGAGTTGGGAGGATTTGCGGGGAACCCGGGCCCACCCTCTGCTCCAGGTTCCAGCCCAGGGCCCTGTGGAATGCAGCTGGCCAGAGTGTCTCCTGGAACAGCTGTGCGACAGCTACAACTCCCTGGGCTACTTCCCCATGGCCTCCTCCCAACACCTTCTTTATCCTCACCATAGGATCTTCCTCCTGGTGTCTGATAATGCTTGTACACCTCAGTCCTCCAAAAGTATGCGTTCTCACTCTCAGCTCCTAGCACCTCTTGATCCCAGCTCCTTAGATGTGCACCACAAACTCAAGTGAGCTCCTTTTTAAACCCAGGTGCCCTGATTAGCCTGCCTTCATTGATTCTAGCAGCTTCTTGATTGGCTGCAGGTGTTCTAATCAGCCTGTCTGTCTTAATTGTCTCCAGAAGGTTCCTGATTGTTCTGGAACCTTCCCTGTTAGGAAACGGAACGTCTTTTGCTTGCTCCTCAGCTATCTGCTTTCTGTTCTTTCCTAAAGCCCCCTGGCCCGGATTTTTCTTACTTTTTGCACCTGCCTTAGTCCCCCCCCCGACCGGGCCAGACGCTTTTTTTGTTTTCTTTTCATTTTTTGTGGGTTTTTTTCCGTCTACGTCCTTCGCCGGCCATCCCCCCCCACGCCTGCTTTCGGGCGCAGCTATTTGCCTCAGCTGAGCCCCCGGAGGAGGGGGGGGAAGATTGCCGATTTTGCTGTCCGGAGGGGGGAGTGGAAACCCCCAGACCCAGCCGTTTTGCCAGCAGCTCGGACCTTACAACGTTCTTAACATGCCGGAAGCCTTGGAACACAGCCAACACAGCCGGAGAAGAAGATTTCAGAAGACAGGAGAAATAACCCAGGGAAGCTACAAATCATCGTGAAGGGGGCCGTAAGACTGAGTAATTTTCTGAATTATACTCTCGTGGGGGGGAGTTTGACTGTGGTTTACTTGCGTTTGTGGCGGCACAGGGGGTGTGGCACGGAGCTTCCCCCCGATCCATCGGTGCCCCTAACCCCCCCCACCATTACTACAACTGTCACGGCCCCCCCTGCCGCCCGTCCCTGCTGGCAACCTGCCATCTACCTTCGGATCCAGTTGTTCGCTTTGAACTTTGCCTTTCGGACCGGACATAACAGCCAACCAACCGAGACTCTTTGGACAAACGTGCGTGGGTCTGCACACCCCCGCTCCAGATTGCTTATCCCACAGCTTGCCCCTATTATCGGACCCCGATTTTGTTTCCTCCCCCCACCCCCAGTCCAACCCCTTCAGCATTCCCCTCCCCCTGCCTGCAGCCCAGCAGGGAGGAGCGGTTACTCTGCTTCCCCCTCCCTCCTCCCCCTTCCGGTGTCTCCCCGTCTCTCCCTGCTCCCAATGGCGGGGAATGAGAAGGGCGAGGCCCCTCTAACAAAATCAGCTGTTCCTCCCCCACCTTCCCCCCTGCCCGACCCCCAAGGTCTCCCCCCACCACTATTGTCAAAATACTTGCCACCCCTCCCCCCCGCTGGGGCACCGGCAGCAGGAGGCACCGGGGTGATTACTGCTGCTGCTGCACCCACCGCCCCCCCAGATTCTAGGAACCCCTCCCCCAGCTGGCCGGAAAGGCCAGGTTGGGAAGAAAGGAAAGGGCCCCGCTAAAACCACTAAGCCCTCCATGGCAGGGGCTGCCCCCACCACTGTGGCCTCGTCATCGACCGTGGTGCCCCTCCCTGTGTTTCCCTCCACCAGCTCTGCGATTGTCCCTCCCCCGGCCCCCAGGACGTATGCCCGGGTGGTGATGGGCTCCCCCCTGCCTGCCGCCTCGTCATCTCGCCCCCCCCCGCCTCCGCTACCATCACCAGCGGCCGGGGCCCTTTCCCCGCCTTGACCAGGAGGCACGGTGTCCGTTGCCTCCTGGTGCCCACCTCGCCCCACGTGGAGACATACGTGCAGGCGTTGGCGAAGGTGGTAGGACCCACGGCTATTGTGGCGGCCTCCAAGATGTATGGGAAGGTCGTTTTTTTCTTAGCTTCGGAGGCTGCCGCCCAGGAGGCGGTGGAGAGGGGCCTGGCGGTGGGGGGGGGGATGTTTGTCCCTCTAGAGCCGCTAGAAGACCTGGGCATTCGCCTCGTCCTCACCTCCGTTCCTCCCTTCTTACCCAATGCTGCCCTGTTACCCGCTCTCTCCATCCTGGGGAAACTTGTCTCTGTCATCAGCCCTCTCCCGTTGGGCTGCAAGGACCCCACCCTCCGTCACGTCCTTTCATTCTGCCGGCAAGTGCAGCTTCTACTGCCGGCGGGGGCGCGTGACGGAGAGGCGCTCAAGGGGTCTTTCCTAGTCCCCTACCAGGGAGCCCGCTATCGGGTCTTTTACTCCACCGGAGAGGCCCGGTGCTACCTCTGCTGCTCAGCGGGGCATGTCCGCAGAGACTGCCCTTTGGCCCGGGGGGGGAGGGGCACCCGAGACCCCCGAGACCCGGCAGGACATCGGCCCCGTCGTTGCCGATGCCCCTGGCTGCCCAGCACCTGAAACCAACCCTCCTCCTACTTGACCCATCGCTGCTCCCATCCGGGCCCAAGAGATACCTTCCCTACAATGCCCGGGCGAGCAAGGGAGTTCCACCTTGCTAGTACCAATCCAGTAGAGCCTATGGAGGAGGGTGTGGCAAGGATATTACCGGGTACAGGAGAGGGCCCGCCCCAAGGAGAACCCCCCGCCCTCCATGCTGCCTCACCGCTACCCCCCCGAACCCGTGAACTATCACCTCCGCCCCCCGACATGACCCCTGCTAACCAACCCCCAGACGACACTATGGAGGCTGGACCCTAGTCCAGGGGAAGCGAGGCAAGCGGAAGGCTCGAGCTCCGCTGCATCCATCCGACGCGGAAGCCCCCGGAAGACCAGGAAAGGAGGCACTGATATTGAGCCTCCCGCTACGGCCACGAGTGAGATCCATCTGCTGGTGTCGGGAGGGGAAGACGGACCGGCAATGGAGGGCAGAATCCCCCCTCCACGGGATACCCTCCCCTCCGAGACTCCTGAGGACGCCCCTTCTGCCTGGATACCACCCGAACCTCCCGCGGACCCCGAGGCGACCGTTGAGGCGGGCCCTAGAGGAGAGGCCCCTGGGGTAGCAGGAGCTGGCCTCTCCTCCGTGTACGCGGAGATTGAGGCCCTAGATTTGACCCCGGTCACCCAGGGAGAGGATGATCTACTGCTGGCTGGCCTCAAGCTGGGCAACGTTACCCCAGCCCCCCTTTCCCCATGCTCCCTCCCCCTAATTGCCTTCCCGGGCGAGCACCCTGCAGAAGGTGGTCCACCACCTGATGCCATGGCCGCCAAGACCACCACAGAGCCAGCGCCTAGCATTACTGGGGGCCCCCTCCCTTACCCCTTACCCCTTGACTCTGCTCAGGAGGTACTTTCCTTTAGCTGCTTGCCTCCTGAAACCCCCAGAGCCTTACCCCTGCCCCTGCCCCCACCCCTGTCCTTGCCCAAGTCCCCTTCTCCTGCAATGCTAATGCCGCCCCTGGGGTTATTTCCTTCCTGCCTTTCGCAGATTCCCCCCAGAGAGCAGTCTTTGCACTTTCTAGTCGCGACCCATTAGGAGTTGCAATTTTTTCCCTGCCATCCCCCTCCACCCCAAGGCGTGAAATGAATTTAATAACCCCAACCTGTCAGACACCCCGTCGGTGGTCCACACCCTGTCTACCCGCCTTAGCGGACCACGAGGCTGTATTAAGAGCCCCACCAGGGAATACCTCGGAAATTGTAACCCCGCCCCCCCCATGAGCTGCGGCATGCGCTACGGAAGTTCCTAGAACACAGCCGTGGCGCCCGCGATAGGGTACAGCTGGCTCTTCAGCTATGGGGGGACTTTGACCAAATACTCCATGCCACAAAGGCCCTTATACAGGAGGGCAGGGGGCAAGGAAGGTGCGGTGCTGCGGCCTACGAGCGAGCCCGCGGCTTCCAACACGATCTACTCATCCACGGGATGGGTCACGGGTTACTGCGCAACCCGCCGGGGGCCCTGAACACCCCCACCAACAAGAAACCCCCACCCCCCCAGCCCTCCGCATGACACCTCTTATTATTGCGACCCTGAATACCAGGGGCTGTAGGATGGCTCTCCGCAGGTCCCAGGTGATCTCTTACCTTCGGGAAGGGGGGTACTCTGTAGTTTTCCTGCAGGAGACCCATACGGACCCGACCGCCGAGGACAGGTGGAGGCTGGAGTGGGGGGGACGGGGTATACTTTAGCCACTTCACGACTTGGCAAGCTGGAGTGGCGACCCTGTTCTCCCCCAACCAATGGCCCGAGGTGCTAAGGGTCACTGAGGCCGTGCCGGGCCACCTGCACCTTCGAGTCCGTATGGAGGGGCTCGTGGTCAATCTTGTTAACATCTATGCCCCGCAAATGAGCTCAAGGCGACCACAATTCTATCAGCAGGTGTCCGACTTTCTCGGCACCCTAGATTCGCACTAGTGCCTGGTCCTGGGAGGGGACTTTAACACCACCCTCGAGGAACGGGACCGTTCAGGGGCCGAGCCGAGCCCGGCCGCCGCGAATATTCTCCGAGGGATAGTTGAACATCATGTTTCTTGACTTTAGCAAAGCTTTTGACACGGTCTCCCATAGTATTCTTGTCAGCAAGTTAAGGAAGTATGGGCTGGATGAATGCACTATAAGGTGGGTAGAAAGCTGGCTAAATTGTCGGGCTCAACGGGTAGTGATCAATGGCTCCATGTCTAGTTGGCAGCCGGTATCAAGTGGAGTGCCCCAAGGGTCGGTCCTGGGGCCGGTTTTATTCAATATCTTCATAAATGATCTGGAGGATGGTGTGGATTGCACTCTCAGCAAATTTGCGGATGATACTAAACTGGGAGGAGTGGTAGATACGCTGGAGGGGAGGGATAGGATACAGAAGGACCTAGACCAATTGGAAGATTGGGCCAAAAGGAATCTGATGAGGTTCAATAAGGATAAGTGCAGGGTCCTGCACTTAGGACGGAAGAACCCAATGCACAGCTACAGACTAGGGACCGAATGGCTAGGCAGCAGTTCTGCAGAAAAGGACCTAGGGGTGACAGTGGACGAGAAGCTGGATATGAGTCAGCAGTGTGCCCTTGTTGCCAAGAAGGCCAATGGCATTTTGGGATGTATAAGTAGGGGCATAGCGAGCAGATCGAGGGACGTGATCGTTCCCCTCTATTCGACATTGGTGAGGCCTCATCTGGAGTACTGTGTGCAGTTTTGGGCCCCACACTTCAAGAAGGATGTGGATAAATTGGAGAGAGTCCAGCGAAGGGCAACAAAAATGATTAGGGGTCTGGAACACATGAGTTATGAGGAGAGGCTGAGGGAGCTGGGATTGTTTAGCCTGCAGAAGAGAAGAATGAGGGGGGATTTGATAGCTGCTTTCAACTACCTGAAAGGGGGTTCCAAAGAGGATGGCTCTAGACTGTTCTCAATGGTAGCAGATGACAGAACGAGGAGTAATGGTCTCAAGTTGCAGTGGGGGAGGTTTAGATTGGATATTAGGAAAAACTTTTTCACTAAGAGGGTGGTGAAACACTGGAATGCGTTACCTAGGGAGGTGGTAGAATCTCCTTCCTTAGAGGTTTTTAAGGTCAGGCTTGACAAAGCCCTGGCTGGGATGATTTAACTGGGAATTGGTCCTGCTTCGAGCAGGGGGTTGGACTAGATGACCTTCTGGGGTCCCTTCCAACCCTGATATTCTATGATTCTATGATCACTCCCTAGTGGACATCTGGCGTGACCATCACCCAGATGACACTTCCACGTTCACTTTTGTCCGGGTGGAGGCCGTATTTACTTATCCCATTTCCATCTTTCACAGGCCCACTCCTCTGCCATTCGGCCGGCCCCATTCTCCGACCACCATTTAGTCACCATAATGGTCTCCCTCCGTGCAGAGAGACCGGGGCCGGCCTATTGGCACTTTAACAACAGCCTGTTGCAGGACGAGAGCTTTGTGACGTCCTTCCGGGAGTTTTGGCTGGCCTGGCGAAAGCAGTGGCGTGCCTTTCCCTCGGTGCGGCGATGGTGGGATCTCGGGAAGGTGCGCGCCAAGCTCTTCTGCCGTGACTACACTTGGGGCACCAGCCGACGGCGAAATGCGGCGATAAAGCAGTTGGAACGGGAGGTCTTAGAGATGGAGAGGCGCCTGGCCGCCAACCCCGAGGACCCGTCCTTCTGCGGAGCGTGCCGGGAGAAGCGGGAGGAGCTCCGGGCCCTCGAGGACCACTGGGCCCGAGGTGCCTTCGTTCGGTCCCGCATCCGCCTCCTTCGGGAGAGGGACCGCGGCTCCCGCTTCTTCTATGCCCTGGAGAAAACGAGGGGGGCCAAGAAACACGTCACCTGCCTTCTTGCGGAAGATGGCACCCCCCTCACGGATCCAAAGGAGATGTGAGGGAGGGCCCGTGACTTCTACACAAGCCTTTTCTCCCCGGATCCGACCGATCCTGGCGCTTGCAGGGTGCTCTGGGAGGAACTCCCCACGGTCAGTGTGGGCGACCGAGACCGACTAGAGTTGCCTCTCACCCTGGCCGAGTTCTTGGAAGCCCTCCGTCGCATGCCCACCAATAAATCTCCAGGCATGGACGGGCTGACCGTGGAGTTTTACCGCGCGTTCTGGGACATCCTCGGCCCAGACCTACTCACCATCTGGGCTGAGTCCTTGCAGAGTGGGGTCCTCCCTCTGTCGTGCAGGTGAGCGGTGCTCGCCTTGCTGCCGAAGAAGGGGGACCTCCGCAATTTACGAAACTGGCGTCCCGTCTCACTCCTTAGCACGGATTACAAAATCGTAGCGAAAGCAATCTCGCTGTGGCTAGGGTCCGTGATGGCGGACGTGATCAACCCAGACCAGACCTATACTGTCCCGGGTCGCAGCATTTTTGACAACCTCTTTCTAGTCCGAGACCTTTTGGAACTCGGGCGGAGAGATGGTCTGTCGTTCGCCCTCCTGTCTCTTGATCAGGAGAAGGTGTTCGATAGAGTAGACCATAGGTACCTCCTGAGCACTCTGCAGGCGTTTGGATTCGGACCTCAGTTTGTGAGTTTTCTCCGGGTGCTGTATGCCTCCGCGGAGTGTTTGGTTAGGCTCAACTGGACCCTAAATGAACCGGTCAGCTTTGGGCGAGGAGTGCGGCAGGGGTGCCCCCTCTCGGGCCAGTTGTACGCTCTGGCGATCGAGCCTTTCCTCTGTCTCCTCCGCAGGAGGATGACAGGGTTGGTGCTGCGGGAGCCGGAGCTGTGGCTGGTCCTGTCGGTGTATGCCAATGACGTACTCCTCGTGGTCCAGGACCCGGGCGACTTGGCGCGAGTGGAGGCATGCCAGACCATCTATTCGGCAGCCTCCTCCGCCCGAGTCAACTGGGTCAAGAACTCTGGCTTGGCGGTGGGGGACTGGTGGCAGGTAAGCTCCCTCCCACCCGCGCTTCAGACCATCCGGTGGAGTGCGGGTCCACTGCTCTATCTCGGCGTTTACCTTTCCGCCACGCATCCTTCCCCGCCGGAGAACTGGCAAAATTTAGAGGGCGGGGTGATAGAGCGGATCCGGAGATGGACGAGGCTACTCCGATGTCTCTCCCTCCGAGGGAGAGCACTGGTGCTTAACCAACTAGTCCTGTCCACGCTCTGGTACTGGCTCAACACCCTGGCCCCGGCCCCGGGTTTCCTGACCCACCTCCGGAGATTGATTCTAGAGTTCTTCTGGTCAGGAATGCACTGGGCTCCTGTTGGAGTTCGTCATTTACCCCTGAAGGAAGGAGGGCAGGGCCTGAAGTGTCTGTACACTCAGGTCCGCGTTTTCCGCCTCCAGGCCCTGCAGAGGCTCTTTTATAGTGCACGTAGTTCGGCGTGGAGCATACTGGCGCATGCCTTCCTGCGCCGTTTCCAAGGGCTTCGATATGACCGGCAGCTCTTTTATCTTTCTCCGAGGGGTTTTCCGCGAGACCTCTCTGGGCTGCCGGTCTTTTACCAGGACCTCCTCCGGACCTGGAAACTGTTTCTAACGACCAGGTCCGTGGCGGCCACCGTGAGAGCAGATCTCCTCACGGAGCCCCTGCTACACAACCCCCAGCTCCGTGTGCAGGAGGCGGAGTCCCGCTCGGTGCACCAGAGGTTGGTCCTGGCTGAAGTCACGAGGGTCGGAGACCTCCTGGACTATGACCAGAGAGACTGGCTGGATCCCCTGATGCTCGCTCGGCGCATGGGGCTCTCCAGCCCTCGTACCCCGCGGCGCGTACTTCAGGAGGTGAAGGCTGCCTTGACCCCCGCTGCTCTGGCTTATGTCAACCGAGCCTTGCGAGAGGGCGCACCCCGCCCATCCTCTACCCCAGGCCCGCCGGACCTTTCCATTGGGCCCCTACCGTGCCGATCCCAACAAACCCCTCACCCTTTCACTGCAAGCCGGCTGCATGAACTGCAGCCGGTCAGTTTTCAAATTGCACCACGGAAATATTTATACACACTCACGCTTCACACGCTTCACACCCTTCATGCCCACACCCTGGCGTCCCACACCGACACAAAGTGGCGGGACCTCCTGCCACCTTTGGAGGGTGAGCAACGTCGTTGGGCCAGCCTGTATTCCACCTTGGTCCCGAGGCCCGTCGGGGACATCAGTTGGCGGCTCCTTCACGGAGCTGTGAGAACGGGCGTGTTTCTGACACTGTTTACCCCCATCCCGGATACTTGCCCTTTTTGTAATGTGAGGGAAACCCTGGCGCACGTATATTTAGAGTGTGCCAGATTGCAGCCCCTTTTCCGGCTCCTCACAAATATTCTATTGCGCTTCTGGCTTCATTTCTCCCCTCACCTTTTTATCTATACACTTCCCATCCGTGGCCCCACAAAGTCGCGGGATCTCCTGGTCAACCTCCTCCTAGCCTTGGCTAAAACAGCCATTTATAAAACCAGAGAGAGGAGGTTGGCCCATGAAACGTCCTGCGATTGTGGGGCCTTTTTCCGATCCTCAGTACATTCACATATCTGGGCGGAGTTCCTCTGGGCGGCGTCCACCGACTCCCTTGACGCCTTCGAGGAGCGGTGGGCGCTGTCCGGGGTTCTCTGCTCAGTGACCCCGTCCGGTTCCCTCCGTCTGACCCTTTGATGGAGGGGAAGAGCGAGAGATGCCAGCCCCAGCCGTTGCTGCTGTGGATACCATCATTACTGTCATCTAGGAGGGGTCCTATAATATATGGGTGTCTACCTCCCCCACCCCTAAACCGCCCACCCCGCAGCCGTGCCCATCTTGCCGGGCACTCTCAGGAGAGGGATGATCGGTGACACTGGACGCGGCACTAGGTAACTCGAGGGGGTGGAAGAACACGAGTGTGGAGGAAGCCCCCCCGCTCTAGGCCACCAGGTAACTCAGGAGGGTGGAAGACCACGAGTGTCGAGGAAGTCCCCCCGCTCTGGGCCCAGGCTAGCCTGAACACTTCTCCCTCCTGAAAGCTTCTGTGTTATACCTTCTGTTTGCGTTGTTTTGTTGCATACTTTGTTTTGTTTCCTTTGGTAAATCTTGTAAGTGTTCCAAATAAACTTTTTTTTCTGTTTCAAAAAAAAAAAAACAACCTTCCCTGTTACCTTACCCAGGGAAAAGGGACCTACTTAGCCTGCTCTCCTGCTGCTGCCCTCTGGCCTAGGCTTTCCTTGTTTTTTGCTCCTGCTTTCGGCTTCCCCCCCAACCGGGCCAGACGCTCTCCCCCCTTTCTTTTCTTTTTGTTGTTTTTTTTTCTTTCTCTGCTGTTGCTAGAATGCTGGCTGGCTGCCAGCCGGCTGTTAGCCCCCCGCCCCCAGCCCGCCCTTGGACGCTGCTGCCACTCAGCTGAAACCGCCCCCCCCATGAGAGGGGGGGGCCTGTTGGCCCTCTTCCCCAGAGCGGGGGAGTGGAAGGACCCAGCCCCCAAACCCAGCCACTTGCTGTTTGTCTGCGGACCCGTCTCCGATCGAGAGGACTCTTATCACTTGCTCCGGCATTTCTGGAATGCAAAAAAGAAAACCCGGAACAGACAGGGAAAAAGCAGTCCACCAGAGGAACACCGCCCGAGGAATCTAAAAATTGCCATGGAGTAAGACTGAGTAACTTTCGAACTGTGCTTTCGTGTGGGGGGAGGCCTTGACTGTGTCTTTACTGTGTTTGTAGGGACACAGGGGGTGTGGCACGGAGCTGCCCCTCAATCCATCTGTGTCCTCCCAACCCCCATACTACGATCTTCACCCCCCCACTCTACCATCTTTGCTGGCTGTCTAACATCTGCCTCTGGACTCAGCTGCTCGCCCTGATTCCACTGCATGGGCCAGAAGCACCAGCCAACCAAAGAGGACTCTCTGGACAAGCATACGGTGGTTCATGTACCCCCCCACCCCCCCCCGAACTGTCCAACCCACAGGTTGTCCCTTTCTACCTGACCCCAGCTCCTGTTAACCACCTGACACCGCCCCCGCTGGGGCATCGGCAATGGAGGGCACCGGGGTGACCTCCGCCGCTGCCATGCTCATCGCCTCCCCAGACTCTAGGGAAGCCCCCCCAGCTGGCAGGAAAGGCCAGGGCAAGAAGAAGGGGAAGGGCCTCGCTAAAACCACCGGACCCTCCATGGCAGGGGCCACCCCCACTGCTGCAGCCCCACCACCGACCACGGCGTCCTTCCCCGCTGCCTCCTCCACCGGCTCTGCGGGTGTCCCTCCCTCAGCCCCCAGGACGTATGCCCGGGTGGCAGCAGCCCCCCCGACTGCCGCCTCGTCATCTCTCCCGCCCACCGCCTCTGCCACCATCAATAGCTGCCAGGGCCCCTTTCCCACCATGACAAGGAATCATGGTGTCCGATGCCTCCTGGTGCCCGCCTCGCCCCACGTGGAGACCTACGTGCGGGTGTTGGCGAGAGTGGTGGGGCCCTCCGCCATTGTGGCGGCCTCCAAAATGTACGGGAAGGTTGTTTTCTTCTTAGCATCGGAGGCTGCTTCCCAGGAAGCGGTGGAGAGGGGCCTGGCGGTGGGGGGGGCTGTTTGTCCCCCTAGAGCCGCTAGAAGACCTGGGCGTCCGCCTGGTCCTGACCTCTGTTCCTCCTTTTCTCCCCAATGCTGCCCTGCTACCTGCCCTTTCCACCCTGGGGAAACCTGTTTCTGTCATCAGCCCTCTCCCGTTGGGCTGCAAGGACCCCATCCTCTGTCACATTTTTTCGTTCTGCTGGCAAGTGCAACTTTTACTGCCGTCGGCGGCACGTGACGGAGTGGCGCTCAAAGTGTCCTTCCTAGTCCCACACCAGGGGGCCCGTTACCGGGTGTACTTTTCCATGGGGGAAGCCCGGTGCTATCTCTGCCAGGCATCGGGGCATGTCCGGAGGGACTGTCCCTTAGCCTGGCAAGGAGGGGCACTTGGGATCCCCGAGACCCGGCAGGACATCAGCCCCGTCATTGCTGACGTCCCTGGCCGCCCGGTACCCGAACCCGCCCCCCCTCCTCTTCGGACCACCGCTACTCCCGCTCAGGCCCAAGGGGCACCTCCCCTACAATGCCCAGACAAGCGGGAGAGCCCCGCCCTCACTGCTGACAATCTAGCGGGGCCTATGGAGGAGGGTGTGGCAGAGATACCACCAGGCATGGGAGAGAGCCTGCCCCAGGGAGAATCCTCCCTCCCTTATACTGCCGCACCGTTCTCCGCCCAAGTCCCTGAGCCATCGCCTTTACCCCCTGACATGACCCCTGCTAACCAGCCCCCAGATGATGCAATGGAGGGCTGCGCCCTAGCCCAGGGGAAGTGAGGCAAGCGGAAGGCTCGAGCTCCGCCTCGTCTACCTGAGGCAGAGGCCCCCCGGAAGACCAGGAAGGGGGGCACCGATGCCGAACCTTCCGCTTTGCCCACGAGTGCGTCCCATCGACTGGTGTCAACTGGGAAAGACGTGGCAGCACCGGAGGGTAGTGTCTCCCCTCCAAGACCCTCGAGGAAGCCCCTTCTGTCCTGACGCTACCCGAAGCCCCCGTGAACCCCGAGGCAACCGTCGTGGCGGGGGCCGGCGGTGAGTACCCCGGGGCGGCGGAAAGTGTCCTCTTCTCCATGTTCGAGGAGATCGAGGCCTTAGATCTGACCCCGGTTGCCCAGGGGGAAGACAACCTTTTGCCAGCAAATCTCGATCTGGGCGACCTCACTCCACCCCTCTTTTCCCCATGCTCCCTCCCCTTAACTGCTGCTTCCGCTCCCACCTCCGAGGAGCCCCTTGACTCCTCCACCGACCCAGCCGCTGTTGGCACCCCGCCAACAACCACCGAGCCTGCTCAGCTGACAGCTGGCGCCACGCGGCTGAGGCACGAGTCGCCAGGGGCACCCCCCGTTGGTGCGGAGCAATCAACTTCCTTCCAGGGCGGGGGCCCTACAGAAGATAATTCATCTCCTGGTGCTGCGGCTGCTAAATCCACCACAGAGCGCGCGCCCAGTGTCACTGAGAACTCCCTCCCCATCCCCTTAACCCTTGAGCCTGATCGGGAGGCGCCACCATCCAGCTGCTTGCCTCCCGAAACCCAGAACCTCGTCTCTGTCCCTATCCCTGCCCCTACCCCTATCCAATTTACCTCCTGCAATGTCATTGCTGCCCCCGGGGCTGTCTCCTTCCCTTTCCCAACTGATGACCTCCAGGGAGCGACCTTTGTGTTCTCCTGCCCCGACCCATTAGGAGCTGCTATTTTCCCTCCACCACCCCCTATCGCCCCAGACCTTGAGGCGGGCCTAGAAGCTCCAGCCCATCAGGCACGCTGTCGGGGGTCCGCATCCTGCTTGTCCGTTTTAGTGGACCACAGGGCTGCACCAAGGGCCCCGCTGGGGAACAACCGGGAAACCGTAACCCCACCCCCCCATGAACTGTGAGGAGAGCTGCAGAAGTTTTTAGAGGATGTCCGTGGCTCCCGCAACAAGGTAAAACTTGCTCTCCAACGATGGGGGGACTTTTTTCAAATCCTCCGGGCCACAAGGGCCCTCATGGGGGAAGGTAAAGGGACTGGGAAGCAGGATGCCGCGGCCTACTGGTGGGTCCGTGTCTTCCGTGAACAATTACTCACCTACAGGATGGGTCACGGACTGCTGCGTGGCCCGCTTTGAAATGCGAGCATCCCTGCCAGTGAGGACCCCCCCGACCCTCCCCATGACACCTCTCACCATTGCAACGTTGAACACCCGGGGTTGTAGGATGGCTCTCCGCAGGTCCCAGGTGCTCTCCTTCCTTCGGGAGGGAGGGTACTCTGTGGTTTTCCTGCAGGAGACCCATACGGACCTGACCACCGAAGACAGTTGACGGCTGGAGTGGGGGGACAGGGTCTACTTTAGCCATGCCACGGTTCGACAGGCTGGAGTGGCGACCCTGTTCTCCCCCGACCTACGGCCCGAGGTGCTAAGGGTCGCCGAGGCCGTGCCAGATTGCCTGCTGCATCTCCGGGTCCATATGGAGGAGCTCGTGGTTAAACTCGTTAACATCTATGCCCCGACATCGGGCCCGGAGCGGCTGCAATTCTACCAGCGGGCGTCTGCCTTCCTCGGCACCTTAGATTCTCATGAGTGCCTGGTCCTGGGAGGGGACTTTAATACCACCCTCAAGAAACAGGACTGCTCGGAAACCGAGCAGAGCTCGGCCGCTGCGGACACCCTCTGGGAGATAGTCGAACACCACTCCCTAGTGGACATATGGCGCGACCACCACCCGGATGACACTTCCACATTCACCTTTGTCCGGGTGGAAGCCCATTGGTCGAGTCACACCCGTTTGGATCGCATTTATTTATCACGCTTCCATCTCTCACAAGCCCACTCTTCCAGCATTCGGCTGGCCCTATTTTCTGACCATCGTCTAGCCACCGTGACAGCCTCCCTCTGTGCGGAGAGGCCGGGGCCGGCCTACTGGCATTTTAACAACAGCCTGTTGGATCACTGAGGGCTTCGTGACGTCCTTCCGGGAATTCTGGCTGGCCTGGCGAGGGCAGCGGTGTGCCTTTCCCTCGGCGCGGTGATTGTGGGACCTGGGGAAGGTGCACGCCCCAGAACTTTCTGCTGCGACTACACCCGGGGCACCAGCCGACGGAGAAATGCGGTGATAGAGCAGTTGGAACGGGAGGTCTTAGAGCTGGAGAGGCGTCTGGCTGCCAGTCCCGAGGACCTGCTCCTCTGCGGAGCGTGCCGGGAGAAGCGGGAGGAGCTCCGGGCCCTCGAGGACCATCGGGACCAGGGCGCCTTTGTTCGATCCCGCATCCACCTCCTTTGGGATATGGATCGCGGCTCACGCTTCTTCTATATCCTGGAGAAAACGAGGGGGGCCAAGAAACACGTCACCTGTCTCCTGGCAGAAGACGGCACCCCCCTCACGGAACCAGTGGAGATGTGCGGGAGGGCCTGAGCCTTCTATGCAAGTCTTTTCTCCCCAGATCCGACCGACTCTGGCGCTTGCAGAGTGCTCTGGGAGGAGCTCCCTACGGTCAGCGTGAGCGACCAAGACCGGCTAGAGTTGCTTCTCACTCTGGCCGAGTTCTCGGAAGCCCTCCATCGTATGCCCACTAATAAGTCTCCAGGCATGGATGGGCTGACCGTGGAGTTCTACCACATGTTTTGGGACGTCCTCGGCCCAGACCTAGTCACCCTCTGGGCCGAGTCTCTACAGAGCAGGGTCCTCCCTCTTTCGTGCAGGCGAGCTGTGCTCGCCTTACTGCCGAAGAAGGGGGACCTCTGCGATTTACGAAATTGGCGTCCCGTCTCACTCCTCAGCATGGACTACAAAATCGTAGCAAAAGCAATCTCGCTGCGGCTAGGGTCTGTGCTGGCGGATGTGATCCACCCAGACCAGACCTACACCGTCCCGGACCGCAGTATTTTTGATAACCTGTTTCTGGTTTGGGACCTTTTGGAACTCGGGTGTAGAGATGGTCTGTCGTTCGCCCTCCTGTCCCTAGATCAGGAGAAGACGTTCGATAGGGTGGACCATGGGTACCTCCTGAACACTCTGCGATCGTTCGGCTTCGGACCCCAGTTTGTGCGTTTTCTCTGGGTGCTGTACGCTTACGCAGAGTGTTTGGTTAAGCTCAGCTGGACCCTGACCGAACCTGTCAGCTTCAGGTGAGAAGTGTGGCAGGGGTACCCCCTCTCAGTCCAGCTGTACGCTTTGGCGATCGAGCCCTTCCTTTGCCTTCTCTGCAGGAGGTTGATAGGGTTGGTGCTGTGGGAGCTGGAGCTGCGGCTGGTCCTGTCAGCGTACGCCGATGACGTGCTCCTTGTGGTCCAGGACTCGGGCGACTTGGCACGGGTGGAGGGTTGCCAGACCATCTATTCTGCAGCCTCCTCCGCCCAGGTCAACTGGGTCAAGAGCTCTGGCTTGGCGGTAGGAGACTGGCGGCAGGCGAGCTCCCTCCCACCCACGCTTCAGACCGTCCGGTGGAGTGCGGGTCCACTGCTCTACCTCGGCGTTTACCTTTCTGCCACGCATCCCTCTCCGCCGGAGAACTGGCAAAATTTAGAGGGCGGGGTGATAGAGCTGCTCCGGAAATGGACGGGACTACTTCGATGTCTCTCCCTTCGTGGGAGAGCGCTGGTGCTTAATCAACTAGTCCTGTCCAAGCTCTGGTACCGGCTCAACACCCTGGTCCCGGCCCTGGGTTTCCTGACCAACCTCCGGACATCGATTCTGGGGTTCTTTTGGTAGGAATGCACTGGACCCCTGTAGGGGTTCTTCATCTACCCCTGAAGGAGGGAGGACAGGGCCTGAAGTGTCTGCACACTCAGGTCTGCGTCTTCTGCCTCCAGGCCCTACAGAGGCTCCTTTATAGTGCAGGCAGTTCGGCGTGGAGCATACTGGCGCACGCCATCCTGCGCCGCATCCGAGGGCTCCGATATGAGCGGCAGTTCTTTTATCTCTGTCCGGGAGGTCTTCCGCGAGACCTCTCCAGGCTGCCGGTCTTCTACCAGGACCTCCTCCGGACTTGGAAATGGTTTTTAACGACCAGGTCCGTGGCGGCCACCGAGGGGGCAGATCTCCTCACGGAGCCCCTGCTACATAACCCCCAGCTCCGTGTGCAGGTGGCGGAGTCCTGCTCGGTGCGCCAGAGCTTGATCCTGACAGAAGTCACGAGAGTCGGAGACCTCCTGGACTATGACCGGAGAGACTGGCTGGATCCCCTGACGCTCGCTCGGCGCATGGGGCTGTTCAGACCTCGTACCTCCGGCGCGTACTTCAGGAGGTGAAGGCTGTTTTGCCGCCCGCTGCTCGAGCTTACCTCGACCGGGTCCTGCTTGAGGGCACACCCCGCCCACCCTCTACCCCAGGCCCGCCAGACCTTTTAATTGGACCCCTGCCCTGTAGACCCAATCGACCCCCTTACCCCTTTACGGTGAGCCGGCTGTATGAACTGCAGCCGGCATGCTTCCAAACCGCGCCAAGGAAACATCGATACACGCTCGTGCTCCACACCCTTCATGCCCTCACTCTAGTGTCCCACCCCGATACAAAGTGGCGAGACCTTCTGCCACCTTTGGAGGGTGAGCAGCCCTGGTGGGCCAGCCTATATTCCACCTTGGTTCCGAGGCCCGTTGGGGACATCAGTTGGTAGCTCCTTCACGGAGCTGTGAGCACGGGCATGTACTTGGCGCGGTTCAACCCCATCCCAGATATTTGTCCCTTTTGCGGTATGAGGGAAACGCTGGTGCATGTATATTTGGAGTGCGCCAGGCTGCAGCCCCTGTTCCGGCTCCTCACAAATCTTTTATTACGTTTTTGGTTGCATTTTTCCCCTCACCTTTTTTTTATGCACTCCCCATCTGTGGCCTCACAAAGTCGTGGGATCTCCTAGTTAACCTCCTCCTGGCCCTGGCTAAAACGGCCATCTATAAAACCAGAGAGAGGAGGTTGGCCAATGGAGTTTCCTGTGACTGTGGGGCTGTTTTCCGATCTTTGGTCCGTTCACATATCCGGGCAGAGTTCCTCTGGGCGGCGTCCACCGACTCCCTTGATGCTTTTGAGGAGCGGTGAGCACTGTCTGAGGCTCTCTGCTCGGTGTCCCCGTCCAGCTCCCTTTGTTTTGACCCTTTGACTGGGGGAGAGAGTAAGGGACCCCAGGCCCAGCCATTGCTGCTGCGGACACCACCACCTTAGAGGGTCCTTTCACATGTGGGTGCACTCCCCCCCACCCGGGTTGTCCATCCCACAGCCTGCCCCTTTTGTTGGGTGCTTTCAGAGGAGGGAATTGTTGGTGATACTCGGGCGTGGCGCCAGGTAACTCGAGGGGGTGGCAGACCTTGAGAATCGATGAAGCCCCCTCGCTCTGGATCAGTAGGTAACTTGGAAGGGTGGAAGACCACGAGAGTCGAGGAAGCCCCTCCTCTCTGGGCCCAGGCAAGCTTGAACACTTCCCTCCCCTGAAGCTAATGAGAAAACAATTGTGATTGGTTGCTGTGTTACACATTGTATATGCTGTTGTTTTGTTTTGTAAGTGTGTTATGCAAATAAAAAATACCTTTTTTGCTTCAAAAAAAAAATTACTCTCCTGTAGCCATCTGGCCCAACCCTATCACAACTGATTTAAACAGAAGAATGATAGAATCACTTGGGAAACATTCTAGAAAAAAATCAGAACAGCAGTGACTCTGAAAAAGATTTTGGGGTTGTGGTGGATAAACTGCTGAACATGAGCTCCCAGTGTGATGCTGTGGCCAAAAGATCTATTGTGATCATTGGATGCATAACAGGAATCTTTAGTAGGAGCAGAGAGGTTATTTTATCTCAGTATTTGGCACTGCTGGACTATTGTGTCCAGTTCTGTTGTCCATAATTCAAGAAGGATGTTAATAAGTTGGAGAGGGTTCAGAGAAGAGCTAGAAGAATGATTTCAAGGATTAGAAAACAGGCCTTCTTCTTTGAGTGTTTGTTTATGTGCATTCCATGCTAGGTGTGTGCGTACTGCGTACGCTGTTGCCAAGATTTTTTCCTCAGTGGTAACTGTTGGCTCAGCTCTAGCACCCTCCGGATTTGTGCGCATATGCACCTGTGTAAGGGGTTCCACCAGCCCCGCACCCCCTCAGGTCCTTCTTGCTGTCCATGACGGTTGCTAGAATGCTCCTTCTTGCTGCGGCAAGGCTTCTTTCCCGGGACTCTTTGCCCCAGAGACTGGGCATGCTCTGGTCCCCAGGCTTCATACCGTGTGCCTCTTGCATCAAACCTATGCCAGTGTGTAACCCACACTCTAGCTGTTTAAAGTGTCTGAGGGAAACTCACATTAAAGGTAAGTGCCAAATCTGCAGGGACTTCAGACCTTGCACTAAGAAGGACAGGGACATTCGGCTGAAGGCCATTTTCGTGGAAACTCTCTGCTAACAGTCCTGCCTCCACTCCTTGCTTCTCTGGTCTGGTGGAGAGACCCAAGATTGGTAATGAAGAGAGTACCCTTTGTTGCCCCTTAACTATCAGTAACCTTGGTCTTGGATGTGTCAGACACCTCAACAACCTCAGGACCCAGGGCCTTTGGTCCCAAGAAAAACTCTCCTTGCATATAAAAATCATGGAATTCAGGGCTGTATGCTTAGCTTGCCTTAGCTTGCCTTGTGTTCTTTACGCAGATCTCAGGTGAAGCGATGCAGGTCCTGACAGACAACACCTGGACCATCCTTTATATCAACAAGCAGGGAGGGGGCCGATCTTCGGCCTTGTGCCAGGAGGCCTTCCTGTGCGATTTCTGTGTGATGCACCCTACTCATCTCGAGGTGAAACATCTCTCCGGAGCCCAGAACATACTGGCAGATCACCTCAGAAGATCCTTTTCCTCTCACTATGTGTGGTCCCTTCACTCAGAGGTCACCAGATCAGTCTTCCAGAGGTGGTGATCTGTCCAGGTGGACCTGTTCGCTACCAAGCAGAAAAGGAAGTGCCATCAGTTTTGTTCACTGCACAGACACAGCCCAGGCTCACTCTCCGATGCTTTTCTGTTCTTGTGGACAGACTGGCTCCTCTACGGCTTTCCCCCAGTTCTCTTGGTTCACAAGGTCCTCCTAAAAATCAAATGCGACAAGGTGAGGGTTATTTGAGAGCCGCAACATGGCTGTGCCAGCATGGTTCAGCACTCTCCTAGACCTCTCAGTGGCAACCCTGCTTTTGCTCCCATTCCGCCTGGACTTGATTTCTCAAGACCACGGCTGGCTGTTCCACGCAGACCATGTTCCCCTCCATGTAAGTTCATGGATGCAGCGTGACTGAATCCTGAAGACTAGGCCTGCTCAAAACAGATTTTACAGATCTTGCTAGGCAGTAGGAAGCCATCCACCAGGGTGACCTACTTGGCCAAGTGGAAATGTTTCACTTGCTGAGCCTCTGAACTGCATCTCTCTCCATCTTATTCTTCTCTTCAATCTATCTTGGACTATCTGCTCCACCTAAGAAGCAGGGTTTGGTACTTTCATCTGTTAAGGTTCATTTGGCAGTCAATTCAGCCTTCCACCCTCCAGTGAATAGCAGATAAGTATTTTCCCATGAGATGACAGTCCGGTTTCTCGAAGGGTTGGAAAGACTATCCTCAGGTTTGCGAACCGATCCCCCCATGGGACTTAAACCTGGTCCCATCAAGGCTCATGAGGCCCCCATTCAAGCTTTTAGCTTTGTGCTTCCTACTGCTTCTCTACTGGACGGTCGCTTTTCTGGTGGTGATCACTTCAGCCAGAAGGGTCTCTGAGATCAAGGCCCTTACATCAGAACCACCTTACTTGACGTTTTTCAAGGACAAGGTTCAAATGCATCCCCCAACTGGCCTTCCTATCAAAAGTGGTGTCACAATTCTACCTGTCTTCTTTCCAAAGCCTTAAAAAAACTCTGAGAAACGTCGATTCCATATGTTGGATGTTAGCGGGCCCTCGCCTTTTATATTGAAAGGACTACCAAACCCTTCCATAAGTCCACACAACTCTTTGTAGCAATAGCTGAAAGGATTTTGTCCTGGATAACTGCTTGCATCTGAGCTTGCTACAAGCTGGCGAAAGTTCTGCCTCCGGCCATTGTGACCACTCATTCCACAAGAGCCCAGGGTTCTTCAGGAGCGTTTCTCGTGCTGGTACCAATCCAGGATATCTGCAAAGCCGGAACCTGGTCATCTCTTCATACCTCTGCATGCCACTATGGCATCACCCAATAGGCCCCTGAGGATGCCAGTTTTGGGAGAGAAGTGTTGCAGTCAGCATGTCCGTGAACTCCGAGACCGCCTCCGGGGGTACTGACTGTGAGTTACCAAGCATGGAATGGAAATGAGCAAGCACTTGAAGAAGAAAAAATGGTTACTAACTGTAGTTCTTTGAGATGTGTTGCTCATGTCTGTTCTCTGGCCCATCCTCCTATTCCTTTTGTGGGAATTACTAGCAAGAAGGAACTGAGAGGATGCGGGGCTGGTGACACCCATTATATTGACGCATATGCACGCATCTCCAGAGGGCAGTGGATACCACTGAGGGAAAAATCTCTGGAAATGGTGCATGTGGCACACTCACGTCTAGTATGGAATAGATCTTGAAGAACAATAGTTGTGAAAGGTTAGTAACGGTTTTTTATAGTGATAGGCTCAAGGAGCTCAATCTCTTTAGCTTAACAAAGAAAATGTTGAGGGTTGACTTAATAACAGTCTATGAGTACTTGTATGGGGAGGAAATATTTAATAATGGACTCTTCAGTCTCACAGAGAAACATGATCCAATGAATGGAAGTTGAAGCTAGACAAATCCAGACTGGAAATAAGACCTAATTTTTCAATAGTAATTAGCCATTGGAACAATTTACCAAGGTTTGTGTTGGATTCTCCATCACTGACAGTTTTTAATTAAGATTGGATATTTTTCTAAATATATGCTCTAGGAATTATTTTGGGGATGTTTTATGGCCTGTGCTACACAGGAGGTCAGACTAGATTATTACAATTGTCCCTTCTGGCCTTAGAATCCACAAATAAATAAAATGGTTGTTCATATGTACAAAGAGATCAACTCTTTTTTGACTCACAGGTTCCAAAGCAGTTGCCATCCATGAACCACAGCAAACTGAATAGTCTGGAAAACATTCAGAAACAACCTCTACAATGAAAAACACCTTAACCATTACTTTTAACATCAAATGCTACCGTGCAGATATGAGAAATGTGTTCTCTTGTCATCTGAAACCCTTCCCACAGAAAGACAAGAGGAAGAAAAGAAGTTATTTTTAATATTAAGAGGCATCAGAGGGAGATGACTTCTACTGCCTGCCTTCTTGCATTAGGAGCAGAAGGTGGCCTGGTGGAGGGAAAAGAACTCTTAAGTTCACAGTTTTGTGGTATATTCAGCATTGCAGATGATTCTTCTTCCCTGTCCAACTGCACACAAACTAAGGCAATGCCTCCAGGACAGGAACAGACAGTGGCAGACACAGCTGGTAGGGGTACAGAAGGTGATCTTCCTTGAGCAGCTTGGGAACCCCCTCCACTTCAAGGAGTAGAGAGTTTTCAAGGAAGGGAGTATAGGAACCAGCAAGTTTTTTGGGTAGAGGAAGGGGGAGGAGAGTACAAAAAGGTTTGGAAGCTATGTTATTCACAGAGGGAAGTGGGAGCAAGAGCAGAAAGAGGAGCAGGCCCTGAGCCAGTGTTGCCAACCATAGGTGCCGACTCCATGGGTGCTCTGGGGCTGGAAAGTCTACTTTCTTGGCTCCCTGCAGCTCCAAGCTCAGGTCAAGCGAATGCCCTGGCTCTGGGCTCTCCCTTTCACTAACCTGTCAGCTCAATTCCAGGCTGGCAAGAAAGAGAGGCTGAGCTGAAATTAAGCAACCCCAACCAACCTGGGCAGCAGTGTACAGAGCGCCCTTCCCAATAAGCAGAGGGCTGCAGTTTCCTTCCCAATGAGAAGAGGGTGCCCTCCTGATGATGACAGCTTATTCTTGTAGTTGCTTCTGGTGTGCAACAGAATGTAGTAAGAAGAGCATGGAATGGATTTTACTAACACTATTGAGCTGTTTGTGAATGATTTTGTGACTATACTCACCTCTGTGTCTGTGTGTATGTATATATATAATTATATATACATATACATATAATATATATATAATATACACATTATATACATATAATATATATAATATACACACATATATATATAATTCTCTGTTGAATTCTCTGAAAATTTTGTTCAGTGACATTTTTTACTCTTTTTGAGCACTTAGACAGCTACATCTAGCGACTTTTCAGGGTTTGTCTGGTGACTTCCTGCTATATGGAGTTAACAACATTGCCCTGTGCTGCTGTGCTCTTCACAGACTGACTCATTCTCCACTCCCTTTTCTGAAAAGTACACTGGCCCAGCCGGCTCCCTCTAGCTCTCCTCATGGAAAACAATGTCTGCTCCTAGGCAGTTGTGCTGTTGCTCTCTGCTCCTTAGAAGACAGGAACAGGAGAGAAGTAGGGATCTCCTTGAGGGCAACAGCAATGGAGCCCTGCAGAAAGGGAATGCTGGGTCTGAATTATCTGGGGGAGTGGGGTGGTTGAATTAATTGTATTGGTGCCAGAGAAAGGTCAGTACAGGCTGAATTGCATATGAATTTGGAGGTATAAGTTAGTTGCATTGGGACCTGTCCCCCATTCCCTTCAGTAATTGAGGACAGAACTGGTTTCTTTTATTCACAGAGTGAGGAAACAGCCATCAAAAAATTTCATAATTAAAAATCCTAATTTGAAAATTAGAGCACAACACCCAACAAAACTCAGGTGTTCCACATTTTGCCCATGTCACACATTTGGATGGCTTGTGTCACACTGTTGCAGGTTTGAAGGCTGAAAGAAATGGGAATTAGATATGGCTTTAAATCCATGCAGGGTCCTTGTGATTCACTGAAGAAACACTGCAGGGTTAAGGCCATAAAGGTACATCTCTACCATGCTTCTGCAGCACTCCTTGAGAACCACCACTTTCAGTATTGGCAACACAGCTTGGTTTTGTTGATTATCTGCCATTGTTCTCCACTAATGTTCCTTTGATGGGTCAATAAAGATGTGTAGTACAAGCTAATGATTTTCAGAGCAGCAATAATTTATGATCCTTGATCTCCAGTTTTCAGGAGGCACGTTTATATGGTATAAGTATTGGGAGGGAGGAGGGGAGGGGAACATGGCTCATTCCGTTATTCGCTGACCACACATCTGGTTCACCCTTCTGCAACAGACGTTTAAATCATGCCCACTGTGGCAGTTTTACATTTTCACTGTTAAGTAGCTATTTCATGTACACAGTGTTTCCTACCACATTTTTGCATATAAGTCATGCCTGCTGGCTTCGCTCAGAGGAATGCGGTGGATAGGAATATATGAACCATAACAATATGAACTCTTCACAGTTACTTAGTCATCCACTCTACAGTGCAACATTTCTAGTTTGAAGAACAAACGTTTTAAAGATTAGATAGCACGTAAAAGATTGCTTTCACCTCCTTCCCAAATAAATTGCCATGTAACACACAAAAATGGTTTGACATTTTGTCTAAACAATGGTGGATCCCTAATGCACTTTCTTTTTTCCATTCAGGGACAAAAATGACCCAAAATGAGTGATATCAAAATATATATTAGTGCAGGAAATTTACATTATTTGAGATTAATTTTCAACATTTTCAGTAATTTGTTTCATGACTCATCATTTTGATATAGATTATTTAAAATAATAAAGGGTGATAATTGGAACACATGTAGAATCTAAAATAGAGGTGCTTGTCTCCTAATGAGGGACAGTTAAGGGATGTAAGCTGAAAAGCAGTTAATGCCCTTTGTGTGAGAATGGAAGGGAATCCGTACTTTGCATCCGAATCTGAGCTGGTTTGGCATATTTTTGGAATCTAACTATTGTACTCACAGCAAAGAGAAACAATCAGATTCATGTCTGAAGAGTGAGGTTCATTTTGGGTAAGTTTGTTTTGTTCAATATGTTTGAGATAAGCATGTGGTAGCATTAGTTGCATCCGATCCAATCCTTCTGATCAGCTGAACATATGAAATTAATGGTTAGTTTGTTAAGTTTTGAATTCACTGTCAGAATTTGAATCTTTGGGCTCCTGGGAGGGAACTATACGTAGTCACTTCCCATTTTGTTAGTATAGGTTTGTTTTCATGTCTATGTATTTTTGCACTGTGCTAATTTCATTCTCAGGTTGCTCTAATCACTTTCTTATTCACAGTCCAATAAAAAAGTAATTCTGTACCCCACCTGCTTAGCTCCTTCTTCTTATTGGGCTACCAATGATTGTGTGTGCAGTGCCTGGCCTGCTACCTCTCTGATCACTCTTTTAATTTCTTGTTTGGGCTACTTGTCCTGTATCCTTGCTCATCTCATCTTCTCCCTGCACAGCCCAACCCTATTGCACCGTGCCATATCTGCACTGACTCTCACCTCTGCCCTCATTTTTTGACTTTTCCTGCTGTGTTTGGTCCCACAGCAGCAGTTGTTTCTGACATACTTTCCTGAGTGTTCAGCCTCTGCCTCAAACTCAACATGACAAAAGCAGAACTCCCTATCTTCTTTCCTGAACACTTCCATTTCACTCCTTTCTCTGTCACATGTTGACAACTCTACTATCCTAATCACTAAGGTTTGCAACTTTGGTTGAGTGAATAGTTGATTTGTCATTCAGGTGTGTCATAAATATAAAGGGAAGGGTAAACATTTTTAAAATCCCTCCTGGCCAGAGGAAAATCCCTTTCACCTGTAAAGGGTTAAGAAGCTAGGATAACCTCGCTGGCACCTGACCAAAATGACCAATGAGGAGACAAGATACTTTCAAAAGCTGGGAGGAGGGAGAAAAAAAAAGGGTCTGTGTCTGTCTGGGTGATGCTTGTGCCGGGGACAGAACAGGAATGGAGTCTTAGAATTTAGTAAGTAATCTAGCTAGGTATGCATTAGATTATGATTTCTTTAAATGGTGGAGAAGTTAAGCTGTGCTGAATAGAATGGATATTCCTGTCTGTGTGTCTTTTTGTAACTTAAGGTTTTGCCTAGAGGGATTCTCTATGTTTTGAATCTAATTACCCTGTAAGGTATTTACCATCCTGATTTTACAGAGGTGATTCTTTTTTACTTTTTGCTTCTATTAAAATCCTTCTTTTCAGAAACTGAATGCTTTTTCATTGTTCTTAAGATCCAAGGGTTTGGGTCTGTGGTCACCTATGCAAATTGGTGAAGATTTTTACCAAACCTTCCCCAGGAAGTGGGGTGCAAGGGTTGGGAGGATTTTAGGGGGAAAGACGTTTCCAAACAACGCTTTCCTAATAAATAAACCCAGATAAACGTTTGGTGGTGGCAGTGGAAGTCCAAGGGCACAGGGTAAAATAGTTTGTACCTTGGGGAAGTTTTAACCTAAGCTGGTAAAAGTAAGCTTAGGAGGTTTTCATGCAGGTCCCCACATCTGTACCCTAGAGTTCAGAGTGGGGAAGAAACCTTGAGAATAGTTGATTTGTCATTCAGGTGGCTGGTGGATTCAAGTTTGGATAGTTCAGATACTCTTAAACATATGCTTGCTTATCAGAAGTGGCCTCAATGCTATGGCTTATGCAGTTCTGTTAAAAATGACTATTTAGGACATATTTTGCATATTTTAAACACAGGATTTTTATATCAGCAGTTGTGTGGTCTTTCTCACAAGTTAATTGGTCTTACTTCAAGAAGCATAACTTCTTCACAGGTAGCTCATTGCCCAGTCAATCCTTATCAGACTGATGAAGAACTGCACTAATACACCTTCTCACTTACTTAAATATGTATGTGGGAACCTTAGCTGGAACCATTACCATTTTTTGTCAGAATAAGGAAAAGCAAATTAAAGGATTCACTAACAGCTGGTTAAGAACCTCTTTAAAAATGAATAGACAACTTTACAAGTTCGTGTCTTGCTTCTGCCTACTCTCAGCTGGAGAGTCTTAGTGCTTCTCTTCATGAGCTGTCCCGAGGCTACTGATTGAGAGGAAAGACAGGTACCAAGAATTTACCTGTAAAAAGAAATACTTTGAACATATATTTATTTTGCTAATTAAACATTTATTTTGGAAACATGTACCTCTCTTCACACTAATTTTTTTGGCATCCTTTCGTCTGTGAGAGATGGTGGGAATTGCAGCCTATGATGTACATATGGTTTGCAATGTCTCGTGACTGAATAGTATAATCCGAGATTTGCATGATTTTTGGCAGTTATTGCAAATATTTGTATCTTGGTTGGGAGCTGCTTGCTTCCTGCGGGCTCTATTCTCTTCAAGCTGCAGGAGCCAGCTTCTGTTATGGACTTTGATACCCTGATGGAGACAATGGCACCACTTATTATGATCACTTTCTAAGACCTCCCATTGGTCAGGATCAATTCCAAATTGCTTCATATCTCACTTGCATGTGTCTTTATAGCGAAACTTGGGAAGTCTTGTTCCCTCTGATAGCTTCCTGAATAGCATGTCCTTGGGTATGTGTCTGTCAGAGCCATGCCCTCCATAGGAAGAACCAGGGCAACCGCTCTGGGCCCTGCACTTTGGGGGACCCCACGCTTCAGGATACGGGGTCCAGGGTGGCCTGTGGAGTTAGTGGGGGCCTGGTGCTGGCAGGAGCAAGCCACGTGGCCCCAGCACGCCCTGCTCTGCCCTGCTCTGACCTGCTGGCTCCCGGTGTCAGGGACGGAAGCCAGAAAGAGGCAGGGCGGGGGCTTGGGGAAAGGGGTGGAAGGGGGCAGGGAGGGGGCAGAGCAGGGGCAGGAAGAGTTGGGGCGGGGGCTTGGGGAAGGAGTGAAGTGGGAAGGGGCGGGGGCGGAGCAGGGGTGGGAAGGGGCGGTGGGCTTGGGGGAAGGGGTGGGAGTGGGGACGGGGCCTGGGGCGGGGGTGAAGGGGGGGTTGATTGTCCTGGGCCCTGCAACCCCTTAGGGATGGCCCTGGCATCCATCTTCCAAGCTACTCAGATGGCCCAGCCATTAGTTCACCAGTGAAGAACCGCTAAGTTGACAGCAGAGTGTTTTCCGGTAAACCCTGGTACTCCAGCTCTCCGTGAAGAGTATGGGAAGTCGACTGGAGAGCATATCCCGTTGATGTAGAGCAATGAAGACACCAGGGTAAGTTGACCTAAGCTATGTCTACTCCAGTTACGTTATTCACATAACTTAGGTTGATTTACCCCCATAGTGAAGACAAGCCCATGGGGTGATGCAATTTAATGCAGTGCTAAGAATCATTGGATGTGCCACACACAGACACAAGCAAGTGCAGCACCAACGTGGACTTAATCCATGCTTGAGTGTGGCTTTGCAGTGCAGCCACGCATGCCTGAGCTAGGCCCACCTGGGTGCTTGTTCCTGGATGCTGATCATCTGAGTTAACTTTGCAATGAAGCATACCCTAAGTGTGGTCCCAGGCTTGTCTACTTGGCAATTTACTGCAGCGCTGCAAGCCAGGGTGCAAATCTACAGTACACTAGCTTGCTGTGTGCTAACTGGCCATGTGGACCCTGCTAGCATGCACTAGAAGTTCCATAATGCGCTTTGATCTATAGCTGTTTGAAATACAGTATATCAAAAAAGTGCACTAGTTATGATGTTGCACTCCATATGGTTTATAGAAATATGCTTATGAATATGACATAACTGAAATATGCTTTACGCTAAATATTAAGTGGAAGCCATTAAGGGTGCTTCAGAATCAATGAACTGTGAATGGGTTTATTTACCTGCAAGCCTTCCTATGTACTGTGGGCCAGCCTGTGGGTAATGAAGAATGAGGTCTCACAGGGACATATGACCATGTCACCTGATACTGAAATCCATCTTAAATCTTGTACTTTTCCATTTGGAAGGAGGGGTGGGGGCCAAGCACAGACAAAAGATCCCTGGCTTGTGCCAAAGCTATAAAAGGGGGTGGAACAGGACAAAGGGGGCTGCTAGTCATGAGAAAACCTCTGCTTACCACCTGAGATAGCTGCTGGATCTAACAAAGACTGTACCAGGGGAAAGGATTGGGCCCAGACTAGGAGGGAGTCTAGTCTGTGAAAGAAGCTTATTGGAACATCTCTGAGGGTGAAATATTACCTGTAATCAGTTTCTTAATGTATTAGGCTTAGACTTGCGTGTTTTTGCTTTATTTTGCTTGGTGACTTACTTTGTTCTGTCTTTTATTACTTGAAACCACTTAAATCCTACTTTTTATACTTAATAAAATAATTTTTGTTTGTTAATAAACCCAGAGTAAGTGATTGATACTTGGGGGAGCAAACAACTGTGCATATCTCTCTATCACTGTTATAGAAGGCGGACAATGTATGAGTTTACCCTGTATAAGCTTTATACAGAGTAAAACAGATTTATTTGGGGTTCAGGCTCCCAGAAAGGCTGAACAGTGGGTGCGGGGAAAGTCCCTGTTAGCTGAGAAGCCCCTGGGGCTGTGGCCACTGGGAGCTGCAGGGGGCTGTGCCTGTGGACGGTCAACATAAACAAAATGTCTCGCGGTCCTCCAGTGGATTACCCTGATGGGCCACGTGCCGAAGGTTGCTGACTCCTGGGTAAAAACTTCCTATGCTTTGTTTCCACTAGGATTTTATATTAAGTTGTCTATCTCAATGTAAGAACACTGTGTTATTTTTTTCAGTTAAAACAAAGATTTACAGACTGCTTTTCTCCTTATGCTTCTTTCCAACATATGAAATTAGCTGTTAAGTTCTTGCTAACAGTCTCAGACTGGAACTCAGGAAGGCAAATTCATAAGTGACATACACTTACCAGCCCACTTCAATGAGTGAAAGTGAATGGATCTAAGGAAGTTTAAACAGATGTAACTTACATGTTGAAGTGCTGGAAGCAGTGGTAAAAAAAGTGTAAGTGTGAGTGGGGACTAATTTAACATAAACTTTATACATCCTTCTTTTATTTGCTTTTCCTGCTATACTCCTCTCTTCCTGCCCCTTGTTCTGAAAGTTACACCAACTTGATTGTGAATTAGACCAATTTAGCCTTACATCCACTTAATTTTCAATTTACTGAACCTCTGAAAATATGGCCCTGGGGCAAGGCTGGCTTGAGGAGTGGGCAAGCAGGGTAGTTGCCCCGAAAGCCAACTTTCAGAGGGAGCCACATCACTATTTTTTTTCTCTGCCCTTTGGAAGTGGGGGAACTGCCCTGGCTGACAAAACAGCTACGGCTTCTTCTGGTCTCAGTACAGGGCATTTTTACGAGCATTCATAGATTTGGAAGCCAGAAGGGACCATCATTTAGTCTGACCTCCTGTATAACACAGACCATTACATTTCACCCAGTCATCCCAATAACTTATCTGGCTAAATATATATCTTTCAGAAAGCCATCCAGGCTTGAGCTGAAGACAGCAATTGATGGAGAATTGATGGTCTTGTTATGTCTTTCTCTGCTACATTAAAGAGCCCTTTCATTCCTGGTATTTTCTCTCAGGGGAAGTGCTTATACATTGTAATCAAGTCACCTCTCAGTCTTCTTTTTGATAAACTACACAAATTGAGGTCTTTTAAGTCTCTCACCCTAGGGCATTTTCTCCAGCCCTCAAATCATTTTTGTATTGGCCCTTTTTGCTGTAGCATCACACTGGGAGTTCATGTTACACTGCTTGTCCAGTATGACCTCTAAATGCTTTTCAGAGTCACTGCTTTCCAGGATACTGTCCTCCATCTTGTACATATGACATACATCAGTGGCGGGCAACAAGCGGGCCGCATGTGGCCCACCAGGGTAAGCTGATTGTGGGCTGCGTGACATTGCGGGCCACAGGGATGTGCTGGCCACCACTTCCTGCAGCTCCTATTGGCCAGGAACAGTGAACCACAGCCACTGGGAGCTGCAGGGGGCCGTGCCCGCGGATGGGTCAATGTCTGCAAAATGTCTTTTATCACTCCACCAATCTTTTTGTGTCATCCACAAATTTTACCAGCAGTGAATTTTTTTATTTACTTCCAGATCATTGATAAAAATGTTAAATAGCATCAAGCCATGAACTGATCCCTGTGGAACTTTACTAGAAACAACCCCATTTCAATGATGATTCCCCACTGACAACTATTATTTGAGATCTGTCAGTTAGCCAGTCCTTAGTCCATTTGATGTGTGCTTTATTTATGTGGTAGAGTGTTAATTTTATAATGAGAATGTCATGCAGTACTAAGACAAACACTTTACAGAAGTCTACGTTCATTATATCTTCTGAGTAACCTTTATGAACCAAATATATAATTACCTCCAAAAATTAAATGTGGGATTTTTTTTTTGACAGTCTGTTTTCCCTAAAACCGTGTTGACTGGAATTAGTTATATTACCATCTTTTAATTCTTTATTAATTGAATCCTCTATCAACTTTTCCATTATTTTGCCCAGGACTGACATCAGTCTAACTGGGCTTCAGTTACCCAAGTCATCCCATTTGTGATCTCTTCGACCTACACTTTTAGGACTCTTGGGTGCAAGAGTATCTGGGCCTCCTCATTTAAAAAATGTTTATCTCTAGTAGATACTATTCAACATCCTTCTTAATTACTAATAGATGGAAAAGTAATTCATCATCCTCTTATGATAAGTATATCATCCTGCTTCTTTCCGAATGCAGAACAAATATTCTGTTCATAGGTGTGTGTGTCACATTTGGTTTGCTCATCGACTGAATGTAAGTTATCCTGCTTTACTAATTTCAGACACTTTCTAATCAACTTACTTATCTCCTTATTGCCCAGGATGTGTGGGAAAGGGATTTACCACTCCCTGTTAAAGATCTAATTATATGACAGGGTTGCATGCAATAACAGGAGCACTGGACTTGATGTCCCAGTAGGTCCCTTCCAATCCTAGGTCTTATGTCCTAACATATAGCTTACGTCACTGCTTTTATCATCACTGCATTTGGACAAGAGGCATATATGCTTGGTAAGAGATCTCACCTTAGGTCTGAAGAAACTACTTTTAAAAATGCCCTGGGAGTATTTTTTCGTACCTCTTGGTGATGTGACATGAAACAACAAGTTTGTCCTGCAGCACAAACTGCAAAAGTGGCAACCTTAGGTATAATCTCAATAGTGTACTGAAAGAATGATTGTCACCTATCTGGTCTGTGGCACAATGACTACCTATGCAGCTCAAAATTGCACTGATCATTTCTTTTCAGTACCATATTAATTGCTATTACATTCAGTTTGCTCTTGCTATCACTCTAATGCTCTTCTTAGGTCTTTCCCAAGTATCTCCCTTTCTGGTGAATTCTAACAATAAATTTGTGCTCTACGAAGCCTGCAGTAATCATATTTATATAGTCATGGACGTGTTAGCCTCATTAATACTTGTTAACTCAATATTTCTAATTCCATGCTGCACATATTAATAGAGAAGAAATTTGTGTTTTACTGTGTGACCAAGTAACTTCATAGCACAAAAATGTCTGTTTTGTTTTTCTTGGAGATAGTCCTGCTGCATAATTATGAATTTATGTGTAGTTCGGACACAGAAACTTAAAATTGAGTTGTGTTTCTCATAATGAAGATTGAAATTGATGTCATGATGATTTATAAAACATATTAATCAATAATGAGATGTCCTGTGTTGAAATTCCACCACAACATTCATAACAAATTGTGCAAAAATGAAATATCCTCAAGGAAATAACATGACATTCTGCAAATCACTGACCTGAAAATTACCAATGAGAGCTCAGATAGCTGTCTGCTAAGCAATTCAGCAATACAAACTTGATTCATGTAGAGAGGAATAGAGTACACTATGTAAAACCCTCCAAGTTCAGTCTGTGGTACCTCCTTACATGTGCTGTGAATTGTGGCTCAGTATATCTCTGAAAGGGGGGGAAGAAAGCAGGCATCCAGCGTGGACAGTGAATTTGCAACTTAGCTTAATATCTTAATTTCTTGTTTGAAGGAAGAACAAGTGATACTGATAGGTGGAGGGTATGTACAATGAAAGGAGAAATAAATCTGATGAAAATGGAGTGTTAGTATCTGTAAATTCACTGGTGAATATTTTTGAGCAAGATATATTTTAAGCTTACATGCATGTGTAAGGGGATTGTTGTCCCCTTACTAAAATTCTGGGGGTATTTTGGTTAGCTAGCTCCCAGTACTAAAAGTAAGGAAAAGGGCCAAAGCAAAATCAGGACCCTGAGGCTGACAGTCCCCAGGGGCAATGGGGAGAGACCAATGCTCCAGGTCAGCCTGATTGACAGGGCAAGCAGGCTCATCAGGTAGTCAGGAGGCTAGAGTGTGTCCTGTCTTCTGTGTGAGCTGGAATTGCCTGGATCAGACAGAGTGGGACTGAGCCCTGGTCTACACTAGGACTTTAGGTCGAATTTAGCAGCGTTAAATCGATGCAAACCTGCACCCGTCCACACGATGAAGCCCTTTATTTCGACTTAAAGGGCTCTTAAAATCGATTTCCTTACTCCACCCCTGACAAGTGGATTAGCGCTTAAATCGGCCTTGCCGGGTCGAATTTGGGGTACTGTGGACACAATTCGATGGTATTGGCCTCCGGGAGCTATCCCAGAGTGCTCCATTGTGACCGCTCGGGACAGCACTCTCAACTCAGATGCACTGGCCAGGTAGACAGGAAAAGAACTGCGAACTTTTGAGTCTCATTTCCTGTTTGGCCAGCGTGGCAAGCTGCAGGTGACCATGCAGAGCTCATCAGCAGAGGTGACCATGATGGAGTCCCAGAATCGCAAAAGAGCTCCAGCATGGACTGAACGGGAGGTACGGGATCTGATCGCAGTTTGGGGAGAGGAATCCGTGCTATCAGAACTCCGTTCCAGTTTTCGAAATGCCAAAACCTTTGTCAAAATCTCCCAGGGCATGAAGGACAGAGGCCATAAGAGGGACCCAAAGCAGTGCTGCTTGAAACTTAAGGAGCTGAGGCAAGCCTACCAGAAAACCAGAGAGGCGAACGGCCGCTCCGGGTCAGAGCCCCAAACATGCCGCTTCTATGATGAGCTGCATGCCATTTTAGGGGGTTTGGCTACCACTACCCCAGCCGTGTTGTTTGACTCCTTCAATGGAGATGGAGGCAACACGGAAGCAGGTTTTGGGGACAAAGAAGATGATGATGAGGTTGTAGATAGCTCACAGCAAGCAAGCGGAGAAACCGGTTTTCCCGACAGCCAGGAACTGTTTCTCAGCCTGGACCTGGAGCCAGTACCCCCCGAACCCACCCAAGGCTGCCTCCTGGACCTGGCAGGTGGAGAAGGGACCTCCGGGGAGTGTACCTTTTAAAATACTATACATGGTTTAAAAGCAAGCATATTTAATGATTAATTTGCCCTGGCATTTGCAGCTCTCCTGGATGTACTCTCAAAGCCTTTGCAAAAGGTTTCTGGGGAGGGCAGCCTTATTGCGTCCTCCATGGTAGGACACTTTACCACTCCAGGCCAGTAACACGTACTCGGGAATCATTGTACAACAAAACATTGCAGTGTATGTTTGCTGGCGTTCAAACAACATCCGTTCTTTATCTCTCTGTGTTATCCTCAGGAGACTGAGATATCATTCATGGTCACCTGGTTGAAATAGGGTGCTTTTCTTAAGGGGACACTCAGAGGTGCCCGTTCCTGCTGGGCTGTTTGCCTGTGGCTGAACAGAAATGTCCCCCGCTGTTAGCCACGGGGAGGGGGGAGGGTTGAGGGGGTAGCCATGCAGTGGGGGGAGGCAAAATGTGACCTTGTAACGAAAGCACATGTGCTATGTATGTAATGTTAACAGCAAGGTTTACCCTGAAAGAGTGTAGCCACTGTTTTATAAAATGTGTCTTTTTAAATACCGCTGTCTCTTTTTTTCTCCACCAGCTGCATGTGTTTCAATGATCACAGGATCTTCTCCTTCCCAGAGGCTAGTGAAAATTAGAAAGAAAAAAAAAACGCACTCATGATGAAATGTTCTCTGAGCTCATGCTGTCCTCCCACACTGACAGAGCACAGACGAATGCGTGGAGGCAAATAATGTCAGAGTGCAGGAAAGCACAAAATGACTGGGAGGAGAGGAGGCGGGCTGAAGAGACTAAGTGGCGGGCTGAAGCCAGGGCTGAAGCTGAAATGTGGTTGCAGCATGATGAGAGGAGGCATGATTCAATGCTGAGGCTGCTGGAGGATAAAACCAGTATGCTCCAGTTTATGGTTGAGCTGCAGCAAAGGCAGCTGGAGCACAGACTGCCACTACAGCCCCTGTGTAACCAACCGCCCTCCTCCCCAAGTTCCATAGCCTCCACACCCAGACGCCCAAGAACGCGGTGGAGTGGCCTCCGGCCAACCAGCCACTCCACCACAGAGGATTGCCCAAAAAACAGAAGGCTAGCATTCAATAAATTTTAAAGTTGTAAACTTTTAAAGTGCTGTGTGGCATTTTTCTTCCCTCCTCCACCACCCCTCCTGGGCTACCTTGGTAGTCATCCCACTATTTGTGTGATGAATGAATAAAGAATGCATGAATGTGAAGCAACAATGACTGTATTGCCTCTGCAAGCAGTGATCGAAGGGAGGAGGGGAGGGTGGTTAGCTTACAGGGAAGTGGAGTGAACCAAGGGACAGGGGGTTTCAAGGAGAAACAAACAGAACTTTCACACCGTAGCCTGGCCAGTCATGAAACTGGTTTTCAAAGCTTCTCTGATGCGTACCGCGCCCTCCTGTGCTCTTCTAACTGCCCTGGTGTCTGGCTGCGCGAAACCAGCAGCTAGGCGATTTGCCTCAACCTCCCACCCCGCCATAAACGTCTCCCCCTTAGTCTCACAGATATTATGGAGCACACAGCAAGCAGTAATAACAGTGGGAATATTGGTTTCGCTGAGGTCTAAGTGAGTCAGTAAACTGCGCCAGCGCGCCTTTAAACGTCCAAATGCACATTCTACCACTATTCTGCACTTGCTCAGCCTGTAGTTGAACAGCTCCTGACTACTGTCTAGGCTGCCTGTGTATGGCTTCATGAGCCATGGCATTAAGGGGTAGGCTGGGTCCCCAAGGATCACTATAGGCATTTCAACATCCCGAACAGTTATTTTCTGGTCTGGGAATAAAGTCCGTTCCTGCAGCTTTTGAAACATACCAGAGTTCCTGAAGATGTGAGCGTCATGTACCTTTCCCGGCCATCCCACATTGATGTTGGTGAAATGTCCCTTGTGATCCACCAGAGCTTGCAGCACTATTGAAAAGTACCCCTTGTGGTTTATGTACTCGCCAGCTTGGTGCTCCGGTGCCAAGATAGGGATATGGGTTCCGTCTATGGCCCCACCACAGTTAGGGAATCCCATTGCAACAAAGCCATCCACTATGACTTGCACATTTCCTAGAGTCACTACCCTTGATATCAGCAGATCTTTGATTGAGTGGGCTACTTGCATCACAGCAGCCCCCACAGTAGATTTGCCCACTCCAAATTGATTCCCAACTGACCGGTAGCTGTCTGGCGTTGCAAGCTTCCACAGGGCTATCGCCACTCGCTTCTCAACTGTGAGGGCTGCTCTCATCTTGGTATTCATGCGCTTCAGGGCAGGGGAAAGCAAGTCACAAAGTTCCATGAAAGTGCCCTTACGCATGCGAAAGTTTGGCAGCCACTGGGAATCGTCCCAGACCTGCAACACTATGCGGTCCCACTAGTCTGTGCTTGTTTCCCGAGCCCAGAATCAGCATTCCACAGCATGAACTTCCCCATTAGCACCATGATGCATGCATTGGCAAGGCCCATGCTTTCAGAGAAATCTGTGTCCTGATCACTCACGTGACCGCGCTGACGTCGCCTACTTGCCCGGTATCGCTCTGCCAGGTTCTGGTGCTGCATATACTGCTGGATAATGCGTGTGGTGTTTAATGTGCTCCTAATTGCCAAAGTGAGCTGAGCGGCCTCTATGCTTGCTTTGGGATGGGGTCCGCACAGAAAAAAGGCGTGGAATGACTGTCTGCCGTTGCTCTGACGGAGGGAGGGGTGACTGATGACATGGCTTACAGGGTTGGCTTACAGGGAATTAAAATCAACAAAGGGGGTGGCTTTACATCAATGAGTATTTCAGGCAGGATTTCACGGAGGGTTCCAATAAGAAATGGTGCACCTAAGTAATTGTTCTTATTGGAACAAAGAGGTTAGTCTGGCCTCTGATTGAAACATGGCTAGATTTACCTCGCTGCACCTTCTCTGTGAGTGACTGCAGTGTGACCTAGAGGAATGAATCCCCTAGACAGGGGAGGGGGGAAGCAAATGAGTACAAAACAAATCTGGACTGTTTCTTGTTTTGATCCACTCCATCTATCTTTTACATCTTTGACTGGCAGCAGACAGTGCAGAAAGACTGCAAGCCATCCACATCTCATGGCTGCTCAGCAGAAGACGGTGCAGTAGGACTGCTAGCCATCCTCATCTCTTGCCTGCCTGCTCACCATAAGATGGTCCAATAGGACTGACTGCAGGACTAAAGAGAATGACCTGGTCAAGTCACTCCAAATTTAGTCCCTGCGCCCATGTCTGCCCAGGCGCTCCTGGCCGATGTGGCCAGGAGCACCTTGGACATGACGATGACGGCTACCAGTCGTATTGTACCGTCTGCTGCCACAAGGCATTGGGTTGATGCTGCTGTGTAGCAATGCAGTACCACGTCTGCCAGCACGCAGGAGACATATGGTGATGGTTACCTGAGCGGGCTCCATGCTTACCGTGGTATGGCGTCTGCACAGGTAACTCAGGAAAAAAGGCATGAAATGATTGTCTGCCCTTGCTTTCACGGAGGGAGGGAGGGAACGGGGGCCTGACGATAGGTACCCAGAACCACCCGTGACAATGTTTTAGCCCCATCAGGCATTGAGATCTCAACCCAGAATTCCAATGGGCAGCAGAGACCGCGGGAACTGTGGAATAGCTACCCACAGTGCAACGCTCCGGAAGTTGACTCTAGCCTCGGTACGTTGGAAGCACTCCGCCGAGTTAATGCACTTAATGCACTTAGAGCATTTTCTGTGGGGACACACACACTCGAATATATAAAACCGATTTCTAAAAAAACGATTTCTATAAATTCGACCTAATTTCGAAGTGTAGACATACCCTGAGTAGAGTTACAGAAGCAGCCCATAGAGCAGACCTGTGCTAGGAGGAGAGCTGTAGAACCAGAGCCCGAGGAGCCAGAGAAGCAGCCCAGGCTGCTGGAGGCAGAGCAGCAGCAGTGCTGAGGCAGAGTGGAGCTGGGGCTGGAGCAGTCCAGTGCCATGTGTGGTGAGCAGATGGGGAGAGTGAGGGGGACCCTGGGCAGTGGGCCCAGCACTGGGAGACGCCTCCAGCCAAGACGCCTGGCTGGCCAGACTTGGATGGGGATCGTAACCCCAATGGGGCGGGGGCAACGCTGGGAAGAAGGGTCTTGCTACCTAGAGCCCGAGGGTGTGTGGCCACCGCCAGAGCAAGTGTCCGACCTGTAGCATCCCTGCAGCACAGCCAGGGCCTGAGAAGGGGCCTGGGACGTGTGAGGAACAGACTGAACTTCCCTTACATTCCAGAGATGCTGGCTGTGATGTCCCCGTGCCACAGAGTGGGGTGACATGTTTTCCTTTAACCTTTCCCATTTTTTTCCTTATTTTTAAAAATTGATTGCTGTTTAATCAATTGTATTTGCTTTGAACTGTATGTAATGATAAGTGGGTCAGGGAAGCATCCAGTGCAGAGAGAGCATCCCTTAGTGGGGACACCCTAGCCACTACACTACGTGATCATGGCAAGGTTGGGGGTCGAGCCCCCAGGAGTCCTGGGGCCAGCCTTGTTGGGGTTACGAGGATTCTGCCACACAGGAGAGTGGAAGGGGAGCCCTTGAGGTCAGGCAGGCCTCTGGGTAAAGGGAGTGGGAGTGAGAACTCAAATCCTTTTGTTAGCCCATTTCACTGGGGTAGTGTATAAGCCAGGAAAGTTCGCCACAATAGTGGTACCATTCCCCTGCTTACCATTCCCCTGCTTACACATGTATTTTTAGTCTTTAAAAAGACAATATATATATAGTAGATTGAAAAGACTTCATGCAATGTTTTGTGACTCTTTCAGTTTAGTTTGCACTTCATATATTGCTGAAACTTTGTGTAAACACTGTCATGCAGCAGTGTACAATTTTTTTAAATCTATCTTTGCTGGATCTCTCCAATGATTTACTTGCATTAGCTCCTATGTACCAGTCACAAATACTTGTTTTTCCTTTTGCCTTCTCCTGAGCTCTTGCCTTTGAAAGTCTGCTTTCTGCATGCAGTTTGAACAGGTCAGAAACAAACTCACCTTAGCACTTCACCTCTTATTAAATAGGTCATGAATCTTTCCTATAATTATTCACATTAAAAAATTACATATGTACAAAAGGCATGTTTTATGAAGAAAGCTGGGCATGGTGGTGGTTCTCTTCTGGAATATTTTATTCAGCCAGGAGGACAGAAATGCTTTCATTTGTCAGACACAGCCCAATCCTGTGCAGTATATGTATTTCAGCTTTTGACTGAGATATAAAATTGAGGTCCTGACCACTTGTGGTCATTAAAGATCCATGACACATTTGAAAGAATTAGGGTGCTAGCACCAATATCCTGGCCAAGTTTCAATATGGATTATACCTTCTTTCTGTTGTATGGTCCCATATTACAAATACTTGGGGCACGTCTGCACAACAGATTTAAGTTGACCAATGTTAGGTCAGCTTACAGCCAGCAGGGCTACACAGGGCTGGTGTGGGGGGCTGAAAGCCAGTGCTCTCAGCCCTGTGCAGCTCCCTTAAGGAAACTCAGCTGCTCCCCAGGCTCTTGGCTCCCCAGCCGCCTGGGTGTCTCACCTTCCCACTGTGGGGGGTGGAGGGGAGCAGCTGTCCAGGGGAGCAGCCCGGCTGGGAGCAGGGAGCCAGGGTTTCTTGACTTTCTCTTGAGCATGGAGCCCTGAAATTGACAAGACAGCCAAGGTAAGTAACGCAGTATCTACACAGACACTGCATCACCCTAACTACACTGACATAAGCCCTACACTTCGCATGGAAGGTGGAGTTATGTCAGTGTAGTAGGACACTTATATCAGTGGGACAAGGCTGTAGTGTGTACTCTGATGTAATTAGGTTGATGTAAGCTGCCTAACTGTGTAGTGTAGACCAGTTCTCAGTATCTGCTTAATTTTTAAGAATGTGAGTAGTTGCACTGAAGCCAGCAGGACTTACTCATGTGCTTAAATTTAACCAATGCATATGTGCACCCAGTTTCAACTGGATGTGGTATTTTTTGTGCTATGCATCTGTGCTGTGTGCTGTTAAGTAGATGTTCAGTCTGTGTGTCTGTATGTGTGTAACAAGTCTCTTGTTTGACTCCAGTAGGAACCGTGAGTTCACATTTAAATGTATGATTATGTTGTTTCTGTAAGGAATATTACTGTTAGATTTATACAAAAAAATAAAAAGGGCATCTAACCAAGGCTCTAGACGCCCTTGCCAAAGTTATGAGAACACAATTAGATTGCCCACAGAACATCAAACTCCCCTTTCCCCCACACATCTGATTTCTCTCAAAGGCTTGCTTTTCACAGTAGCACATGTAAATAGAATCATAGAATCATAGAATATCAGGGTTGGAAGGGACCCCAGAAGGTCATCTAGTCCAACCCCCTGCTCAAAGCAGGACCAATTCCCAGTTAAATCATCCCAGCCAGGGCTTTGTCAAGCCTGACCTTAAAAACCTCTAAGGAAGGAGATTCTACCACCTCCCTAGGTAATGCATTCCAGTGTTTCACCACCCTCTTAGTGAAAAAGTTTAGTGAAATAGATGTGTCTTGCAGCATATTCCGAAGGTCAGTGGATCTGGGCTATTTCAGACTTGGGTGGAAATTAGTTTTAGATTAATTTTGTATTTTTATTTAGCTATAATTTAACTTGCACAGATGATAAAATCAGAAGTTCTAGTCCAGGATCTCTTAACTCTTGCTGGATTTCCACTGGATATAACTTGTGAGATTCAAGCCAAATGTTGTTCATTCAGTGTGCACTGGTTATGGGTTGTATGAGTGAAATGGACAATGCAGAGCTGATTGTACCCAGAAATCATCTCTTAATCAATCTCAGACAAGTCTATACATTAGTTTCCAAATGAAGAAAAAGTGAGTAGTAGAAAGATGCAAAACATAGTACTGTGTTCTTCAGACCATAATATGCTGAAATCCTTAAGCTGTTACAGATGCCCCACTACAAAATTTATTTTGACAGTAAAATGAATATGTGTGCTGGATGCCTCAGAGTAAAAAGTGGAGACAGTCTCACTTTCATGACATATTTGATAAATTCATCTAACTGGATAAAGAACTGGAATACTTCTGTCCAAGCTTGCTCTGAAAATTGACTACAAAAATGGTACTGGTGACTTCCATGTATGTTTCTTTATGAATCTTTCAAAGGTACTGTTTACAAACAAAAATGTTTTTTCTGTTATTCATACAGCCACACTTCTAGCTATTTAATTATGGGCAGAGTTTTTAGTACCACCTAGTTTGTAGCATCACATACAGTTACGGTTGCCGGTTTTAATTTGCCAGACTTTTAAGTTTTCAGGCTGAGATATGTTTTCCATGCCAGGTAGGGTGACTAGATGTCCTGATTTTATAGAGACAGTCCCAATCTTTGTGGCTTTTTCTTATATAGGCAGCTGTTATCCCCTACCCCTGTCCCTGGTTTTCACACTTGCTGTCTGGTCACCCTAATGCCAGGTGTCTGTGCCAGGCTGATTTTTTCTTTGTCTTTGTCTTTTTTTTGTTTTTTTTTGTTTAAGTTTCTCCTAGTTTCTGAGAACTGAAAACTGCCCATACTTGGCCAAGCCTCTGAAAAATCTAATTTGAATGTACTCAGTAGAGACTTGTTTGCAGTTTGGCAGCTAAAATCTCCAAGAGTCCTTCTATGCTGGGAATGCTCCAGCCAAAGGCTTCAGGCGCTGAGCAGGACTTTCCTGAACACTGGTGTACCAGGCCCAAGAGCTGAGATCAGAAGCAAGGGAGAGGTAGGGAAGCAGTTAGGAGAGCAGACCAGGAACCAGAGTTGGGGCTGAGGAAGCAAAGCCAGATGATGGCGAGAACCAGGGTAGGAGGTGGATCAGAGCAGAGGGTGTGGATGACCCGAGTTGGGGGAGGACCAAGAGCTAAGGGATGGGGCAGGTGGATAGAAGCAGAGTGAAAGGCGTAGAATCATAGGGTTAGAAGGAACTGCAAGGGTCATCTAGTCCAACCCCTGCCAAGATGCAAGATTTGTTGTATCTAAACCATCCAAGACACGTGGCTATCCAGCCTCCTTTTGAAAACCTCCATGGAAAGAGCTTCCACGACTTCCCTAGGCAGTGTGTTCTGTTGTCCTGCTGTTTTTAGAGTTAGAATTTTTTTCCTGAGATTTGATCTAAATCTGCTGTGCTGTAGTTTGAACCCATTGCCTCTTGTTCTCTTTTGCTGGAGAGGGCAGGACAACTTTTTTCCATTTTTTTCATAGTAGCCTTTCAAGTATCTGAAGACTGCCATTATATCCTCCCTTAAACTCCTCTTTTCCAAAGTAAACATATCTAGTTCCTTCAGTCTTTGCTCATATGGCTTGCATTCCATCCCTTTCATCATCTTTGTCACTCACCTCTGGATCTTTTGCAGTTTCTCTGCATCCTTTCTATTCATTGATGACCAAAATTGGATACAGTACTCCATCTGAAGCCTAATCACTGAGAAGAGCGATACTGTAACCTCCTGTGACTTGCCTTCTATGCCTCTGTTAATGCAACCTAAAATTGCATTTGCTTTTTTTTGTAACTCCATTGCATTGCTGACTCATGTTGAGGTTGTGATCCATCACAACTCCCAGATTCTTCTCAGCAGTGCTGCTGCCAAGCCAGTTTTTCCTTGTTCTGTATTTGTGCATTTGGTTTTCCTTCCCTAAGCACAGCACCTTATATTTGTCTTTGTTGAGTTTCATTTTGTTGTCTATAGCTCAGTTCTCTAACTTATCAAGATCCCTCTGAATTTTAGCTCTATCCTCCAAAGTGTAGGTTCCCACCTAGCTTTGTGTCATCTGCGGACTTGATCAGCATGCTCTTTATACCTACATCCAGGTCATTAATACGGATGTTAAACAACATTGGATCCAGAACAGATTCCCATGTATCCACAGTTGAGACCTCCCTCCAATCTGATATCAATCCAACCGATTGGGGGCGGGGAGAAAGAGCTGGAAGATGAGAGAGCTACATAGAAGCAGAAAGGGACAGACTGGCTGGGGGCACAGTGGTAGAAGGGTTTATGTTTATCAAAACCTGGACTTGAACTCAGGAGTCCTGAATCTGAACATTCTTCTCCTGTTACCAAATATCTATGAAATCCACTGGCAAAGTGTGTATCCCCCTCCCTCTCTATTGGAAGGTCCACATGAAGGATAACAGCCTTCTACTGCTACCAGTCATTTTATTAGTTCAAGTGTTCATAGAATCATAGAATCATAGAATATCAGGGTTGGAAGGGACCTCAGGAGGTCATCTAGTCCAACCCCCTGCTCAAAGCAGGACCAATCCCCAATTAAATCATCCCAGCCAGAGCTTTGTCAAGCCTGACCTTAAAAACTTCTAAGGAAGGAGATTCTACCACCTCCCTAGGTAACGCATTCCAGTGTTTCACCACCCTCCTAGTGAAAAAGTTTTTCCTAATATCCAACCTAAACCTCCCCCACTGCAACTTGAGACCATTACTCCTTGTCCTGTCATCTTCTACCACTGAGAATAGTCTAGAACCATCCTCTTTGGAACCACCTCTCAGGTAGTTGAAAGCAGCTATCAAATCCCCCCTCATTCTTCTCTTCTGCAGACTAAACAATCCCAGTTCCCTCAGCCTCTCCTCATAAGTCATGTATTCCAGACCCCTAATCATTTTTGTTGCCCTTCGCTGGACTCTCTCCAATTTGTCCACATCCTTCTTGTAGTGTGGGGCCCAAAACTGGACACAGTACTCCAGATGAGGCCTCACCAATGTCGAATAGAGGGGAACGATCACGTCCCTCGATCTGCTGGCTATGCCCCTACATATACATTCCAAAATGCCATTGGCCTTCGTGGCAACAAGGGCACACTGTTGACTCATATCCAGCTTCTCATCCACTGTCACCCCTAGGTCCTTTTCCGCAGAACTGCTGCCTAGCCATTCGGTCCCTAGTCTGTAGCAGTGCATGGGATTCTTCCGTCCTAAGTGCAGGACTCTGCACTTGTCCTTGTTGAACCTCATCAGATTTCTTTTGGCCCAATCCTCTAATTTATCTAGGTCCCTCTGTATCCTATCCCTACCTGCCACCATATCTACCACTCCTCCTAGTTTAGTATCATCCGCAAATTTGCTGAGAGTGCAATCTACACCATCCTCCAGATCATTTATGAAGATATTGAACAAAACCGGCCCCAGGACCGATCCTTGGGGCACTCCACTTGATACCGGCTGCCAACTAGACATGGAGCCATTGATCACTACCCGTTGAGCCCGACAATCTAGCCAACTTTCTACCCACCTTATAGTGCATTCATCCAGCCCATACTTCTTTAACTTGCTGACAAGAATACTGTGGGAGACCTTGTCGAAAGCTTTGCTAAAGTCAAGAAACAATACATCCACTGCTTTCCCTTCATCCACAGAACCAGTAATCTCATCATAGAAGGCGATTAGATTAGTCAGGCATGACCTTCCCTTGGTGAATCCATGCTGACTGTTCCTGATCTCTTTCCTGTCGTGTTCTGTGCTATGAATTTAAATGATGACCCGGGGGCGGGAGGGCATCAATCTAATTCCACATGAGGGAATTTCTTGTTTGTTTTCTTCCAATGTTGCTTAAGAACTACATTGTACTTAAGAAGGGGGGAGCTGTCCTGAGATCACGGAGGGGCTGTGCCTCATGAACTTGGCTCATAGATGGCTTTTGTTACTTGAAAAAAGCTCATGTTATGTTGATCAGCGAATCTCGGGATTTCCATGGCCTTTGCTTGCCACCACTGATTCTTGATGTCACACAACCTCTTTTGAACTACAGCTTTTAGCCAATGATAAGTCTCTCGTTTTTGCTGACTAGAGGCTTTATTTTGCCAAGCGCAAAATGCGCTTCTCTTCTGATAAACAAGTGCTAGGATTTCCTTGTTGTTCTCATCAAACATATGCTGATGGTAGTTAGTGGAATATCCAGTGGATTTCAGCACATGCCTTGTGAATAATGGTCTTGATCACCTCCCAGTGTGTTTGGATATCACTGATGTTGTCAGATAGGTCAGAGAGCCTCTCGATAGTGCGTTGCTGAAAGGTCTCATGACTAGTGTGATTTTTAAGTACCCTGATGTTAAATCTCTTCCGCATTCCTTTTAGTTGTTTACTGTGTTGTGGTGCAAGCCACATGTTCATGATTGATCTGACCAGACGATGATCTGTTTAGCAGTCATCCGTATCTCTTGTAACTTGTATATATGGACATCAGTACGGTCACAGGCTCTGACGATGACATAGTCAAGATACCTGTGTCCGGAACTTGGGTGGTTCCAAGTGGTCTTATATTTCTCCCTCTGTCTAAAGATGGCATTTGTGATAGGCAAATCATGCTCCACACATTTGCTGAGGAGGAGAATGCCATTAGACGTGACATTTCCTGCCCCTTCTTTTCCAGTGGTGCCCCTTCAGAGTTCGGTGTGTCACCCAACTCTTGCATTGAAGTCACCCATGAGGATAACCTTGACTTTCTTTTCTGTGGTAGTCAGGACTGCATCAAGAGCACAGTAAAACTGCTCCTTTTTGTCTTCCATCATCATCAAGTGTGGGAGCATACACACTGATGACCGTTGCATACTCATTGTTAACAAACGTAAGACAAAAAGTCATGAGACATTCATTAATACCCATAGGAAGTTCTAAAAGCTGGCTAGCAATCTTGTTCTTGATGGCAAAACTAACACTAACGCCTCTCTTCGATGACTTTCCTTTCCAAAATATGGTATAGCCACCTCCATCTTCTTTCACTTGGCCTTCATCTGCCTGACTGGTCTCATTTAGGGCAGCAATATTAGTATAATATCTTGCAAATTCGCTAGCTGTTATGGCAGTTCTTCTTTCAGGACAGTTATTGCTTGGGGAATCCATGAGAGTGCAAATATTCCAACTGGCGAACTTCATTTCTTTGCTTTGTTTGTTCCGACTGTAGGTAGAGTGATCCCCCTGGACATGGCCATCAGGCCGGGGTGTGCAAGAGAGAGCCTATGTTTAAGGCATCTTTTCTAGCCCCTCCCCCATTCAGGGTGAGCAGAGGTAATCCTGAAAAGGACTGCTCAGTCATGGGCGCAGCTACGGAATTGCGCTTTTGCGATTTCTGTCTCAAAATTCCAAATGCAAGACGACCAACACATGGCCGCTGCCTGCATGCAGATTTGTGACTAGGGACTCCAGATATCACTGCTCCTGTTCCCCACACCACTCATCCATCACCTCAGGACTTTGTTAGTAGGAGATGTTAACACCCTTGGCAGAGGTCTATGTGTGAAATATTTTAACATGGGGAGGCGGTGCACTGGCAGCAACCTCTCAAAACTTGAAAGGAAGGCGCCCTGGACTTGGTGGCAGGGACATCCATGACAAACGGAGGTCTCCGTACTGTTGCCCTCACCTGCCTTCACAGCTGCAGAGAACTGACAGGTCCTCAAACACACCTGTTCCACTGTTGGGGTCTTGAAGTTTGGACCGCACTTCATTTGGAACCTCACTTCAGAACTGTTTGCCAAGAGTGACCCTCCCAGGACTATAAGACTCCGGACAACATAGTTCTGAGGGTCATTGGGATACACAAGCCTCTCCACCACAACAAGGTAACAGTTCAAGGAGACGACCACCTGACCTAAAGAATGATAATGTGACAATTTTAAAGGAAGCGGACAAGTCAATGTGTGGAAATTACCGAGGCATTGTTCTCCTCTCCATTGCTAGGAAGATCCTCACTCGCATCCTTTTGAACTGTCTCCTCCCTCTTGCAGAAGACATCCTTCCGGAATCCCAATGTGATTTCAGACCATGTTGGGACATCCACTGACATGATTTTTGTTTCTCAACAGATCCAAGAGAAATGTAGAGAACAACACCAGCCATTGTTTATGGCATTTATTGACCTAACTAAGTCCTTTGATTCCATCAATCATGAAGTCTTATGGAAGTTGCTGTCTAGGCTCGGTTGTTCATTGAAGTTCATTTGCATTCTCAGGCTACTTCATAATGGGATGACTGCCACCATCCAGTTTACCATCTGTACTGGTGTTAAGTAGTGCTGTGTTACTGCCCCAACCCTTTTTTCTGTCTTCCCATGATCTTGTTTCTTATTCATGACTTCCTTTCTTCTGGAATAGGGATTGAGTATCACATGGACGACTAGCTCTTCAACCTGTGATATCTTCATTCTAAAATTAAGGTCACCAGGACTGTTATTACCCACCTTCAGTATGCTGATGACTGTGCTATCCTCGTGCACACCAAGGCTGACTTGCAATCCACCCTAGATCTTTTCTCAGGTGACTATCATAGCCTCGAACTTTCCCTCAACATTGGGAAGACTAAAGTGGTCCACCAGCCTGCCCCAGCACAAGTTTCCCCCCTTCTCTCACAAATTGTCATCAGTGGTGAAAACGTTGGTAGCCACCTCTCCCAGATAGCCAATCTAGATGTGGAGATCAAACATAGGATCCATTGTGCCAGCTCATCCTTCAGAAAGTTGCTTCATCACGTCTTCATTGACGGAGATCTGCGGATGTAAACTAAGATCCCGGTCTATAATGCAGTAGTCATCCCCACTCTTCTTTGTGTGTGCAAGACATGGGTGACATACTGAAGCCATTTTAAGTGTCCGGAGTGATACCAACAACACTGCCGCAGGAAGATTCGCCATATCAGATGGGAAGACCATCGCACCAATGCCACCATTCTCTCTTCAGCTAATACCATCAGTGTTGAGGCGAAGATTATGAAACAACAACTTTGCGGGGCTGGTCATTGTGTGCGGATGACTGATACTCGTCTTCTGAAGCAAGTCATCTCTTCTCAACTTAGTCATGGTAAGAGGACTTGCGGGGGACAGAGGAAATGCTAGAGGACACCCTGAAAGTATCTTAAGAATGGAGGCCATGAATTGGGAAGAGCTGGCTGGCAATAGACTGCAATGGCGTTGCATCATACATCAAGCCTCAGCCCGTTTTGAAGAGAATGTCCTTGCTCAAGAAGCTGAGAAATGGCAGAGGAGGAAGGGAAAGCGTATAGCGTCCCAGCCAGCAGTTGTGCTCTCTCCAAGCAACCACCTCTCATATAGGTGGAAAAACCTGTAGAGCCCGGATTGAATTCTCAGCCATTTTTACTCTCATCAGTGACTCATGAGTTACTCTCATCCCCTGTCAGACGTCATCCTTGTATTGAGGGATAGCTGACGATGATGACGATTTTCAAAAGCACCTAAGTAGGTTATGCACCTAATTCTTATTGATTTCAATAGGAGTTAGGCACCTAACCTGCTTAGGCACTTTTTAAAATCCCACTAGCGTCTATCTGTATCTTTAGGTATCTAAATACCTTTTGAAAATCTAGCCCTTTAGCCACTTAATGGCCATGAGAAGAGCCTTAACTAAGGGCCTGCAGACTTGCTTCTTTTGGAGAATAGTCCGTGGAGAAACTTTTCACCTGGTACCAACTTTTGCACTAGGGAATAGAGAAAAAGTAGACCAAAACAGGGGAGCTATATTGAGAGAGAGGGGGAAAAGGAAAGAAAGAGAAGAAAATAGGGAGGGAACTGGAAGAGATAGAGGAAAAGAGAAGGTGATGGGAATGACCGAGAGAGGGAGAAGGGGGAGAAAGCAGAGAGACTGAGAACTAGAGACTTCACATAAAGGTAGAGAAAGAGAGGAAAGAAGTAGAGGATAGGGGGTGAAAATGTAAAGCAAAAGTAGATGAAAAAGGAGGGAGACAGAGAAGGATTAGGCAAAAAACAATCAGAAACAGGGAAATGCAGCAATGGGAAATGGCAGAGTCCTGGTGCAGAACTGTCACAAATAGGGGAATTTTTATTACCCACCCAAAGGGATGGGAACTACTGAGCTAGATATACGTGTAGGGAGTAGCATTATTTGGTTCGTTCAGGGATGGGGAATTATTTAATTCTGCATCTTTCTAACTAGGAGTTGTAGAATTAAGATATTAGGGTGTGGGTAATAGAATGGAGTGGCTTGCGGTTCGGGAGTTACGACATTTCAACTTACGATGCAATTTTCAGGAACTAATTGTGCCATAAGTCTGAGGACTGCCTGTATTTCATTTATGCTACAAAACGTAGTCTTTGTACAAGCACATGCTGGAAATTTTCAAGCTCTGTATTCAGTCATACAAATTCATCTGCTTGAGAACTCTATCTCATATTTTCTAGTGATTTCACACACAGTAACTTATAGCCATGTCTTTATCTTGTTCCATTCCCGATTCCCATCAAATTCAGTAGGAGCTTTAGGTGGTAACACATGGCAAGGTAAAGCTGTTAGCTTTTACTAAACAATAGATAAATGGGAAGTGCTTTAGCAACTCAGTAAATAAAATAAAAGGGTAGCCCTGAGGCACACATATTTGCTCTTGTTTAATTTCAGAAGGAGTTGACTGAGTTTATAATGTTTTCATTATAAACATTATTGTAGGTTAAAAGCATAGTGTGAAAATATTTTTTTAAATGAAAATTTCAGTCCTGATATAGGTGATCACAACTGCACTGACTTCAAAAATGTGATGTCTGTTTGTCAGAGGACTTCAATTCACCTGGATTTGTGAATACTCAGCAGCTTTGAAAAAACAGGCTATAGGTGCCCAAAATTAGAAGTAAATTTTGAAATGTCCCTTAATATTTAGCCTAAAGACTCTCTCTGAGTCAGTGACAGAGCTCAGAATAGAAGCCAAGAACCTTGAATGCCAGGCTCTGTTCTAACCACATACCTTTTTAGTAAATTATTGCTTTACTGCTATTTAAAGCACTAGTAAAAAATTTCTTTCTTTTTCTTTTTCACCCTAGAAATTACCTCTTCAGGTTACATCTTGAGGATCTATCTCTAATCCAGGTATGTGCAATATATTTTTCTGTCTGTCTCAATTAGTTCCTGGTTTTGATTTGATGAAAAAGATGTTTCAAAGCTGTTAATCAAGGTATTCAGATGCTTCACAGGTACAGCAGACTGAATGGCTATTTTTGTCATCTTTGTTGCCCCTCATTATGTAAATCACATTACTCATTTTAATCCAGATTAGCCTTTGTCCTGGGCCATACAGTCCTGCTGTTATCTCACTATCTACTGTGATTTTAGTGAGAGTTAATATTTACAAAATGGAGGATGGGGAGAGAAATGGTTGCTGTACTGCAGAAGTGGTCTGACTTGCAACTGAGCACCCTGCTATGGTTTTGTTGTGAAACTCTCTTAAGAATCCATTATCCCTGTTTGAAAAGCATCTGTCCTTTCTTTGTAATTGTAAATGAAGGAGTGTACTCACATTTGCTAAGGAACAGCAAACAGCAAGGGAAAAACAAGGGTTGTGATAAACAAATACAAACTAATCTGCTTGCCTTATTTAATACAGCTAATTGCTTTTCAAAGTTATTAGAGCTTGAAATCCAAGTCTTCAGGCTTCAAGAAAAGATTAGAAAAAAACTCAGAGTAATTAATTTCCCCCCTGAACTTTGTAAGGACATAGGAAGTGTCCACATTCAGAATTTGTCATGTATCTGAGCCTTATATTCACACTGGCCTCTGAATCTCTTTACTTTTTACAGCAGTACTGCAGTATTCTTTCCATGCACACACTGCCAAAGCAAAAGTATTTGTCATCCTTTTTGAGTTCTTGGCTCTAAAAATTGTTTTACTGAATTTGATTTAAATTGGCTGATGTGTTACGATACGGAAATACAAAATGTGTGCCTGATGTTCATAAGCTTTTCGAGTGATCCTGGACCCAGTTTCAAGCATATCTGGGCTACTTTATGTTTTCACTTTGAAATCACATTATTGTAAATCCCAATAGTTAAAAAATCATGAGATTATCTGTCTTAAAAATATTTCTGGTTTTTATGCTTCATATTTTCAAGCTTCTCTCCACAATCATGAGAGCTAGAAACTTAAAAAAGAACCCTGAGACTCACATAAGCAAATGAGTACAGGAACAGGGGGTTAAAGAAAAATGCCAAATATCACAAGATTTGTGATAAAATCACAAGACTTGGCAACACTAATTAATCAATCATACTGAAACTCAGTGCAGTTCTCTTATGGTTTTATTGAGGTTTCATAATTGTCACAAAAATCTTCATCAGCTTTCATGTTGAGAGTTCTTCTTGGCTTCTGTCTTAGCTAGCTGGGCACTATGTTGTGCCACTGTTGATGTCATCAATGACATCATGAGGATGTCTGCCATCAATATTGCAGCCAACAGACTGAGCAGTTCCTGGAATCTTCTTAATAGTTCCAGAGAGCTCCTGGGTGGCAGGCAGGGGGAGCCCACAAAAATCAAAATGAAAGAATGAAACTCTAAGTGACTGAACATTTTGAAACTTTACATAATGGCAGAAATTTTTTTTCTCCTAACCTGTCAATTTTACATCTTTGCTTTCACACAGTTGTTGTTATAATAATGACACAAAAACTTCAATCTAATTTTCTTTCCTGCTTTGATCACTTTGGTTACTTTACAAGAACCAGCCTTCGTAAGAACATGCATCTGGTTTACAGCTAATAATCTACATTTTCACATCTGGAAGAGGGTATGTTCAGTAATATCTAGCAGTAAGAAGTCTGCAGTGTAGCACACTAAGAACACAAAGGGGATGGAGACGATCCAGCCCAGAGATCTATTGTTAATTATTTTGGAAAATTTCTCAAGATCTATCTTTATGTTGTCTCTTTTCTGAGGGAAGAGGAAAATAGCTGAATCTTCCTCACTCACAGGAGATACTACAGGCATCAGAACAGAGATGAATATTCCAATTCACCACCTGTTTCATCAGTTTCTGAACAGATTGTTATAGCTTTGTTTATTTTGTGAGAATTGGCTCAAAGTTTTTGTTTGTTTTTCAGCCTAAACTAACTTGTCAATTTATTTTGACCTACTAATTGGAAGTGTTTATCTAAGAATCTGGTAAAGAGTAGAGAGTGCTGAGATTTAGATCTTGATCCTTTAGGCTAATGCACATGAATAACTTTGTGCACATGCCTGAGTACTCCCAAAAGCTTCAGTGGGACTACACATGTACTTTGCTTTGCAGGACTGGGCCCTTAGGTAGGGCCACACATTGTTATCACAAATGTCCAGAGTTTCAGACTAAGGGCAGGTCTACACTTAAAACCCTACAACGGCACTTCAGTGAAGATGCTACTATGCTGATGGGAGAGCTTCTTCCATCGGGGTAGTTAATCTACCTCTGTGAGAGGCAGTAGCTACATCAGCAGGAGAAGCCCTCCCATTGACATAGCTCTGTGTATACCAGGGGTTAGTTTGGATAACTGTGTTGCTCGAGGATGTGGATTTTTCACACCCCTGAGCAATGTAATTATACCAACGTAAGTTTGTAGTGTAGACCTGGCCTAAGTTTAAAGAAATGATAATAGCCATTTAGCAACAGCAAGATAAGAGCTGGAATTCTTGGATTTAAATTTGTCTTTAAACTTATAAAATAGAAATTTTATCATTACAAAGTGCCATTTTATAATAACAATAATTATTTTTAAAATCATTAATACAATAAAATAACTACACCCTGTTTCATGCAATTGCCTAATAAATTTGCAAAGGATACATTCACATTTATTGGTTAAAAAGAAATATTATGTATTGATTAGAGAGGAAATCTTTATATAGGGTGCATTCTATTTATTATCCTTCATTAAAAACTCCATTTGAAATGTAAATCTCCACCGAGGAAATGAAAAGCAGGTTAACATTTATCAAAAAGGTAGCACTTCCATTAGAGCAGAGAGCCCTAACATCTTGTAAAAGTGATCGTTAGAATTAGATTGCTGACACATTGAAACTGCCATCTAATGTCAGGGTTCTGTGCTCTCCTTTAGAGGAAAGTCCTATTGTTTGGGTTAGCAACTTTACTATGAAAATGTCTATAGTGAACCAGAAAGCTTATGTTCAAATAGATTTGTTAGTCTCTAAGGTGCCACAAGTACTCCTTTTCTTTTTGTGGATACAGACTAACACGGCTGCTACTCTGAAACCTAGCATTTGACATGTCTCAGCAGTTCTCTTTGTGAAGGGGATAAAGAGGAGTTAAAAAGGCTGAAAGCCCTTTAATCTCCTGCCAGGGAAGCATATAAGTAAAATAAGTTCAAAGCTGACTCTTGGAACAATGACTGTATGGTGATTATGGATTAGGAAAAAAAGTCTTACAAGGCACTAGTTGTAGGATGGTATTTCACTCCTCAGAACAGGACATAACATTTATAGGCCTCATTATTACAAAGGTTACTTATACTGTACCCTTTTAAAAACAATTTTTTAACCCTTGTGGAATTTTGTCCTTAAATGTAAAAACTTTTGGCAAAAGAAATCTACTGGACATCACCTCTCTCTCTCTCCTGTGTATATATACTGACTGTATATATAGCTATCTAGGCAGCACTAAGTCAGTCTAATGGGTATTTTTCACATAGTGTTGAAAAGTTGTAAATCCACATAACTGTGCAAGTAATAATAGGTGTCAGAAGTCAAGAGGGGATGTTAGTAAGAAATGTCTTGACTATATAACATTTTTTTTCAAGAGAGTTCATTTTAAAAATAAATGAATATGGTGCCTCTCTTGAGCTCATAGATCTGTGGGTGTTCTGCAAATGAACACAGAGTAATTTGATGGTGAAGTCATAAAGATGTTCTCCTTTAAGCAGTTGTGAGACTGAACAGAGGGCACAAACATTTGTAGCCATTATCAACATTTCTGTTGGATCTATTGAAAGTGAAATACAGTAAATGGCTTGTAAAATTTTACGATGTTTGTGACATGTAGATGTATTTAAAAATATATGACCTATAAAGCCCTAAATGGCTCAAGATCTACCTACCTGAGAAATTGCCTTTCTCATCCATTTGGTACTGGCCTTATGGCAGGGTGTTATCCTTGAACGACCCTCAGTTTTGGAATCCACTCCCCCTAATCTGAAATACCCCAGATTTGCTGACCACAAGGCCTGTCTATTCAGGGTTGCCAGTTCTCACTATTTTATCATGAGTGTCATGATATTTTTATTAAGGTCACACCTCCTAGAGTTATGTGCGCTGAATAGCTCAGTGTTCATTTTTTTAAAAGTAAGGTTTTAACCCTCATGATGGTTTGGAAACATGACCCAAGTGTACCCTAAAGTGTACCCTCAAAAGCAAGGCAAATAAAAAGTACTATTTTTTTTTAAACCTCATTGGGTTAAAAACAATGTCATGATTTTGGAGGCCTGAATCAAGATTTTAGAATGCTTGGATTGATGACGCTGGCATTTTGAGAGGCAGAGACCAGACTGGGCCAATATCTGTGGGAAAGGATGTTGTGTGGGAGAGGAACTGCTTTAGAGGCTGACTGTTATTGTTGTGGACTGCTGCTGGGTTTTGTTTTGACTGACTGTATTTTTAAACTTTGGCAGAAGCTCTTAGAACATAGGAAAAGTTCTTTTTTGAATGGGTTGATAATAAAAATAGTAATTAATGCTTACAGCTTAGATTAAATAGTGAAGTTTATTGGATATAAGTATTTTTGGGGTGTACACCTGAAGCTTTTACACAGTATTAACCCAGGCAGAAATCCCATTGAAATTAAGGTCTTCAGGACTGGAGCCTTCATTTTTGCAAGTAAATGTGTGCCTGTATAGCTTGAAATAGTTGACAAATAGAAGATATGCCTTTTGGAAAACTTCTTATAGAGAATGTCATTCTTTAAGAGTATAGTGTTTTCTTTAAATGGAATTAAATGTTTATGAAAGATGCCAGAGACCTGATGCAGGAGAAAGTACCCTCCATGAGAAAAGTTTTGGAAAATACCTGCTACTTGTTGCACTCTGAAGACATAGTATTTGCTCTTTAGACATATTTTTATGAACCTGAGGGTGTTTATCACTGGTACGGGTGATTTGGCATAAACCAGAGAGGGTGGGAATCCATTAAACACCAAGAACTAACTCCAGCCCTCCTTTCAGTTTTGTGACAGAATTTTAACAAAGGCTTCCCAAGAGCCCTTTCCAGCATATCACTATTTTCCAGCATATCAGCACTGCTGACCAGGCCGCTAAAAGGCTGGTTGATTGTGTAGCAGGGCCAAGGCAAGCTCCCTGCCTGCTGTGGCTCTGCACGGCTCCTGGAAGCAGTGGCATGTCCCTCCCTGGCTCCTACACGTAGGGGCATCCAGGGGGCTCTGCACTTTGCCCCCACCCCAAGTGCCAGCTCTGCAGCTCCCATTGGCCAGGAAATGGGGCCAATGGGAGCTGCGGGGGCAGCGCCTTGGCCGCATCTCTGCATAGGAGTCAGAGGGGGGGCATGACGCTGCTTCTGGAAGCTGCTTGAGGTAAGCGCCTCTCGGAGCCAGCACCCCTGCTCCCCTCTCGTGCCCCAAACCCCTGCCCCAGCTCTGATCCCCCTCCCTCCCTCGAACCCCTCGATCCCAGTCCAGAGTACCCTCCTGCACCCCAAACCACTCATCGCTAGCCAGAGCCCTCACCCCCCAATCCCTGCACCCCAACCCTGTTCCCCAGCCTGGAGCCCCCTCCCACACCCTGAACCCCTCATTTCTGGCCTCACCCTGGAACCCGTACTCCCAGCCCACAGCCCGTACATCCTTCCACACCCCAAGCCCCTGCCTCAGCCTGGAGTCCCCTCCTGCACCCCAAATTCCTCATCCCTGGCCCCACCCCAGAGCCTGCATCCCTAGCCACAGCCCTCACCCCCTCTTGCATCCCAAACCACTGCCTCTGCCCGCAGCCCCCTCCTGCACCCTGAACTCCTCATTTCTGGCCCTACCCTGGAGCCCACAGCCCCACCTGGAGCCCTCACTCCCTCCTGTACCCCAACACCTGAGCCAGCCTGGTGAAAATGAGTGAGTGAGTGAGGGTGGGGAGAGCGAGTGACGGGGGGTGGGGGGGGTGGAGTGAGTGGGGGTGGGGCCTCAGAGAAGGGGTGGGGCAGGGCCTCAGAGGAGGGGTGGAGCAAAGGTGTTCGGTTTTGTGCCAGTAGAAAGTTGGCAACCCTGATCAGTATGATGAAAGAATATGGGGAGAACTCTGTGATGAGACCTTGGAGATTGTTTGTCTCCCTGAGCCTTCCTTCTGTATAGCTTTCCACAGACACTGTTCCTTTTCCTCCCACCCCTTTTTGAATCCTTAGAGTCAGAGTTTGTAACTATCTTCCTGTTATGAACATAAGGATGGCCATACTGCCTCAGATCAATGGTCCATCTAGCCCAGTATCCTGTCTTCTGACAGCAGCTTGTGCCAGATGTTTCCGAGGGAACGAATGAATAAACAGAACAGGGCAATCATCGAGTAACCAGTCTCCTGTCGTCCAGTCACAGCTTCTTTCAGTTGAAGGTTTAAGGACATCCAGAGCATGAGCTTGCGTCCCTGACCTTAGCTAATAGCCATTGATAGACCTGTTCTCCATGAACTTATCTAATTTTTTTTAATTTAGTTACACTTTTGGCCTTCATAACATCCCTTGACAGTGAGTTCCACAGGTTGACTGTGCACTGTGTGAAGAAGTACTTCCTTATGTTTGTTTAAAACCTTCTGCCTACTAATTTCATTGAATAAGCCCTGGTTCTTGTGTTGTTTGAAGGGGTAAATAACACTTCCTTATTTACTTTCTGCACATCATTCATGATTTTATAGCCCTCTATCATGTCACCATAGTTGTCTCTTTTCTAAGATGAACATTCCCAGTCTTTTTAATCTCTTTTCATATGGAGGCTGTTCCATACCCCTAATCATTTTTGTTGCCCTTCTCTGTACTTTTTCCAATTCTAATATATCTTTTTTGATGCAAAGAATTAATTTAGCTTTTCTGCAACAGTCTCGTTTTCCTTGAGTGCTCTTTTAACACCTCAATCATCCAGTGGCCCCACTGATTGTTTGGCAGGCTTCCTGCTTCTCATGTATTAAAAAAAAATGTTTGCTTTCGTTTTTGTGTCTTTTGCTGGTTGGTCTTCAAATTCTTTTTTGGCCTTCCTGATTATATTTTTATCCTTGACTTTCCAGAGTTTCTACTCTTTTCTATTTTCCTCAATAGGATTTGACTTCCAAATTGTTGTTGCCTCAACAATGTATTACATATAAACTAAGAAATACAATCCTAAAGCAATTATTCTATCCAGAAATTTCAAAATCAGTTTTACTTCTATTCTGGGGATCACAAAAGCCTTCATTTCTACTGATGTTATACTGAATTTAACCTTTTACATTTTAAACATTTTTCAGTTACTATATGTACCAACTAATTTCAGTAGGAATTCAGAGATAAAAATAGGGAAATTGCTCTTTAATAATTTCATCTCCTTAATTTGTCAAGTTGCCAACTAAATAAAACACCTTGATGATGATTCTTGGTCACTCAATTATTTTTTCTTGTGTGTGTTACTTAGTTGGCGACTGTACTTATGGGTGTCTGTGATCACAGATAAAATACATGCAAGGAATCTGCTGATTTATCATTCTGCCTGAGGGCTTACCTAGTCACAGTATGATTCTTGACATCCCATCTCAATTGAGATGGGATGTTTGGGTTTGAAAACTACTTTAGGGTCCCCAATTTAAACTCCAGTCCAACTGGGACAAATGTTATGGTCGTCTTATCTCTGAAATCTACTCAAGGAGAGTACCTCTCTGTGCTTTCCTTTGCAGAAGGGAATGTCAGCCACCTATGCAGTTACATTCACCTCTGCATTGTACCCCACACTGCTCCCTTCATGAGGTCAGGAATCTATGAATGAGGAGGAGATAAGCAGGAGGAGGGCTGGGATAGGTGGGCTTCACAAGATCTTCCCCAAACACTAGTGAATCCTCAAATCTGGTAATGATGTTTGTGGCTGCCCTGAGCTATCTGTGCCCCCTTCACAAAGTAATCACCACCATCCCCTTTTTGGGAGTTCCAGGGGAGATGGAGCAAGGAAAGCTCTGGCAGCATAGGTACACTACAGCTGCATTCCCAAGGAGAAGGGTTTGGGTACTGAGCAATGGATGATAGAGCGGGAGCAAAGACATGGGATCTCTGCTCCTTTAATGAAGAGCAGTAAATCTTAAGGTTAACCCCCTTGCTTCTTCCACGGGGTGGGTCTGAAGAGAGGTTAAAACAAAGCAAAACCCTCTATATAATATCTGTAATCACAGTGCCTGTTTGTCAGTTCTGTATGTAGAATTTCTCTTTACAGATGTGATGTTTGCTTGTACATGAGGTGAAAAACTAATTAAACTGGAGGTAACTGAAATGTTAGAGATGAATTCAAAAGGTTTTGTTTTGCTTGTTATAACAAAAATATTTGTTCATCGAACAAAACTTGTGAGCAAAATTCATAATTTCATTGAAGCCAGTGGAGTTTCACCATGAATGAATCTGATCATAAGTGAATGTAGCTCAGGGCTAGCTAAACCTTATCCAAATGGCCACATTAGCCCACAGGATACACCTAATTTACATAAAATATACTATCTTGAAGCTATCCTAGTATTTATTTACAAGTATGGCCTGTGGAAACTAAATCCCACCATGCAATGCTCCTTGTCTACTGAAGATGAAGTGTTGTATGCTGAGACCTGTAGTCTCCACAGACTGCACCCACATATTGATATAGAGAGTGGCTATTACTGTAAAACACTATTCGTCACATTTGGCTTATGGCCTGCATTTTGGCTCAGTGCATCCTATGGGTGCCCAAAGTGAAAGTTATACCTTGTACAAAAAGATTTTGACACATGGTACTGGAGAGTATTTTCAGTGTGAATGTCTGAGTTGATGTGCAGCCCCCCTTGTGAAATATTACTCTGTACAGTCTACAGACTAGAAGGACAGTTTTATTGATGGATTTCCCCCCACTTGTTATTCATTTACACTTGGCTTCTAGGTAATCTGGAAGCTGAAATTCATCACTTAAATTTGAAAAGAGAGTAACTGTGAAACCAAAGAATATTGATAAACTGGCAGGGCTCTGCTGCTACCTTGGTTTATCTGTTGGTGTCAGCATTTTGTGAGGGAGGTAAGAAGAAAAAGAAAGCAGGGCATTGTTCGTCATTTATTCACTCAATCTGTCATAGATTTGTGCCAGTACTGAAATATAAACACAAGTAGATTTCTAAACAAATGAGTCTGAACACATCCATTTATCCAAGAGAAGTTTAGCTTTTTTAATTCCTGTCTCACATTGTCAACTTGTATTTGCTGTTGGTGTACATAAATTTTCCATTCTTGTTCTGGCAATGCAGAAGGTAAAATAGGTTCTGAAATTTTTCATTTCACCTACAGTAAAGTTTAGTTTTTCTTTTTTTTTTTTAATGTAAAGTACTTGTACTTATGGTCCAAGATAAAGTGGACGTCAAGGTCACCTGGACATACCAGGTTTAGTTTAGTGACAAACTTAGAAGAAAGCAAAATCAGTATGCGCATACATTTTACAGTATACACACAAAAAGGGCCTGATTGATTTTACAGAGATGTAACTCAATTGACTTCACTGGATTTATTTTTGATTTACACTTGTGTAAATGAGGGTCATCCAGCCGCATACTATTGCATACAATATAAATAAATGTGTCTGAGGCCAATTTTCAAACCACCTGTATCTTTTTTTTTTTTTTTTACAGAACGTAGCACTAATGCTTACATCTTCACTGAGTTGTGTGATACTGATGTGGCTGTGGTATAGCAGCAATAATCAGCAGATATTAATTGTTTTTTTTAAATAAGTTTTGGCAAGAGCGCTGCTCTTCTCCAATTACCCAGAAGTCTTTTTTTAAAAAAAAAATAACAAATAGCTGATTTTCCCTGCTTCTGCAACAGAGCCACATTGTTTGTGAGCAAGGCAGTACTTGTTCGGGCACTTGGGCCATCCTTTGAGAAGTGGGCTCTTTGTTCAAAAAGTGTAATAGGGAAGATAGTGAGAAAAGAGCAGAAAATATTAACGTCTAGGCGGAAAGCAGGTCCCCTGCTCACTTAACACAATATGCATGTGTGGAGTGGTTACTACAGCAGTAGCTTATGCGCTTGTGCCGCTCAGTGCTTATGCCCCCAACGTGTGGCTATTAAGGAACCTTTTACAGACACTGACATGGAGCTATACTGTACATGCTTGCTTGCGATTTTTTTCCGGGCACTGATCCTATTTCATACATCCTGCTGACCATTTCTAAAAAAGATCATCGCAGGGATCACAAAGGCCTTTATTTTCCAATCTTGTACAGATTCATTCAACAACTCTAGTAGATGAATTAATATTTACACTTTCAGATGCTTCCAATCATAGAAGATTAATTCAACAGATGCTTCTACAGGTATTGGACAAGCCCTGTCCAGAACTGTAGTTTTGACCAGAGTTGGGCATAAGTGCTGGAACTCGGGCTGCGGGGGGTGCTGCAGCACCTCCTGACTTGAAGTGGTTTCCATTATATACAAGTTTACAGTTTGGTTCCGTGGCTCTCAGCATCCCCACAATAAACATGTTCCAGCACCCTCAGAGATAGGAAGCCAGACCTTGATCTATACTAGTGATGGTGAGCCAAAGTTCTTCAGAGTTTAATTCAGATATCCTTATCCAGATCTTTTGAGGACATTCTTCCTCCACTTTTCCCCCACCACTCCTTCTTGTTTTGAGGAGGCTTCTGCCTCTCCTCCAGTGTTGACATCAGCTTTTGGAGCAAATCATTTTACCCATCCGTAATGGTAATACAATATGATGAGATACTGTCAGGTGCTCTAAATCATGTCAAAATGTGAAACTCATTTTGTTTCTTAAAATTGAAAACCTATATGTGATTTAAAATGTCATATATTGAATGTATGAATGATTTTCCTATAATAAATCATTCAACAACAACAATGTTTTAGGAATTATTTGTAGGCAGACAAGGTGAAAACATTTTATTTAAATAATGAAAGGAGAGGTCACAATGTATCAAAAGCATCTACATTATTTCTTGTTGAGTTCTGCTTCATATCTGGGATTATTTGAGTTACACAGGGATTCAATATAGTGAATAAATACTGCATAATATTAGAGAAATAGCTGCCCTTGAAAAGCAGATAGTGCAAAATGTTGCATTCCTCTCAGATGGGGTGGCTTACTATGAACAGATAACACCAGTGCTCTGCATACCTGTTTGTGTCTGGGTACAATCAGAATATTAATTATGATCTTCATAATGCTGTAGGGCCCTCCTTGTGTGTTTCGTTGTAGCTGAGATCTGCTGTGTTGCTCTTGTTGCCCATGCCTGAGTTCCTGCTTTATAGTACCTGTGGCCAAGCATTCTTAGTTTTGTGCCCTCACTTTCAAACCTGCCCCATGTGACAGTCTGCCTAAAATGGACTTTGGTAATGTTCAGGGCACAGTGGAAGGCATTTTTATTTAATCAGGTTTTTAACTAGTTTAGAAATGTCACCAGTCACTATCAGAGCAAGAATGTCCCATTAAAAGATCAGGGTGTGGATTATTTTTGAGTCATGTGTTAGGTGGATTCCAAAATTTATCTATTTTTTTTCTTTAAGTATTGCATAGCACCCAGATACTAGAGTACAGCCATTTTGTACAATGTATAAATATACTAATAATTTCTACTCAGGAACTGATATGATTAATACCTGAGAATGCATGGCTAAACGTGAAAGCTAATAATGTTTGAAAAACACAAGAAATACTGTGCATGTGAAAACATGCATGTACATACACGTATATCTTCCATACTCATTTTACAACTATTATAGTCTTCTAAAATTGCATTTATTTAGGTCATATGGTGTATGCTTTCCCTTCAGAGTTAAAATTCCACTGATTTGTATGTTACTGTTGGAGGAATTCTGTGCGAAAAATTTTAAAATTCTGCATTTTTATTTGTCAAAATAACATAACGTAATCACACCAGTTTCAATTATTTTGGTAATTTATTTCAAAATACTGTCAGCAAATATGTCTGTAACAATACAGACAACAACAAAAAATTCCCTCAGAAGTAGAGAATACCATAGGACAACCCAGTTCCTGTTTCTCTGCTATGCTTTTGTGCAGCGTCTCAGTCTGGGTGTGTCACATGTGCCAGCTGGACATATCTTGGGGTAAAACTCTGCCTCTCCATCTGAGACACCCATACCTCCTACCCACAGGAGCCCAGCTGTGGGGCACTCCGCCCAGCCCAGACACCTGCATCTCCTATCCCCCAGAGCCAAGGCATCCAGAGAGAGAAACAGCCTGATGTTGGGTCCTGGGCTTTTATGAAGTTTCCTGCATGCCACCTCCTTCCTTCAGGACTTGCTGGGAACCACACCTGCTAAGAACCCTCCAGTTCACCCTCCCTCTCCCCGTGGCAGTGTCCTGTGCTTGAGAGCTGGGCTCTGCTGGGTCCAGCTGCCCCTAGTGGTGGCCAGAAACTCCGCAGCACCAATTCTTCAGGGGAAATTAAATTCTGCGCAGAACAGTAATGCTGCACAAATTCTGCATTGTGCAGTGGTGCAGAATTCCCCCAGGAGTAATACATGCACTTGTCATGGAGAATAAACCTATGTAATTTCTCAAATTCAAGAAATTGGAAATATATGGGATTTAAAAAAAAAGTTAAACCGTATTAATTTTTGCCATTGTATTTTGCTAATATTTGAGCAACATAAAGCATAACATGCTGCAGACTTTTATAGTGACAAGAATGAGTTTAACATTTGTATTTAGTTGTTTATAGAAGAGCCACCATACTGAGACATAAAGAGACTGAAGGCTATGTAGCCACTAGTATGCATTCTAATACAAGGCTTCTCAGTTGACTCACCGTATGTTGATTGTGGTCCATCACAGGATTAATTCTAGACCTACATTTATTTGCTGTACATGAGATTTGCTGGTTTCAGCACAAGCTTCCTGATTCCACAATTCTGGATCATCACGAGATGCTTCCTTTTGGTCCTGGGAAATTATTTATTGTGTGCTATAAATCTAAAGAATCATTCTAATACTTTATTGCCTGTCAGCTATGTTGTTCTATGAGTTAAAATAAGGAATAAAACACAAAAATTAGAAATCCTAGGTCATTATGGAAACCCTGGAACTCTCAAATGTACAGTGTCTATAACGTGATCTGTTCTCATCCTTTGATAACAAAGATATTTAGGGTAATTCAGCTTGAAATTAACCATAGAAGTAATCTTTCCAAACAAAGGCCTGGTCTACACTACGAGTTTATGTCGAATTTAGCAGCGTTAAATCAAATTAATCCTGCTCCTGTCCACACAACGAAGCCATTTTTGTCGACAAAAAGGGCTCTTAAAATTGATTTCTGTACTCCTCACCGACGAGGGGATTAGTGCTGAAATCAACATCGCTGTTTCGAATTAGGATTAGTGTTGAAGCAATTCGACGGTATTGGCCTCCAGGAGCTATCCCACAGTGCATTATTGTGACTGCTCTGGACAGCACTCTGAACTTGGATTCACTGGGCAGGTGTACAGGAAAAGCCCTGGGAACTTTTGAATCTCATTTCCTATTTGGCCAGGTGAGCTCATCAGCATAGGAGATCATGCAGAGCTCATCAGCACAGGTAACCATGCAGTCCCAGAATCGAAAAAAGAGCTCCAGCATGGACCGAACAGGAGGTACTGGATGTGATCGCTGTATGGGGAGATGAATCCGTGCTATCAGAACTACGTTCCAAAAGAGGAAATGCCAAAACATTTCAAAAAATCTGCAAGGCCATGATGGACAGAGGCTTCAGCAGGGATGCAACACAGTGCCATATGACACTTAAGGAGCTCAGACAAGCATACCAGAAAACCAAAGAATCAAATGGATGCTCTAGGACAGAGACCCAGACATGCCGCTTCTACGCTGAGCTGCATGCAATTCTAAGGGGGCCGCCACCACTACCCCACCCCTGTCTGGGGACTCCAATGATGTGGTACTCTCCACCATGCCTGAGGATTTTGCGAACAGGGAAGATGAGGAGGAGGAGGACGAGCCTGAGGAGAGCACACAGCACACCATTCTCCCCAACAGCCAGGATCTTTTTATCACCCTGACTGAAATAGCCTCCCAACCCAACCAAGCTGGAGAAGGGACCTCTGGTGAGTGTACCTTTTTAAATATAATACATGTTTTAAAAGCAAGCGTTTTTTAATGATTAATTTGCCCTGAGGACTTGGGATGCATTCGTGGCCAATACAGCTACTGGAAAAGTCTGTTAACGTGTCTGGGGATGGAGCGGAAATCCTCCAGGGACATCTCCTTGAAGCTCTCCTGGAGGTACTCTAAAAGCCTTTGCAGAAGGTTTCTGGGGAGAGCAGCCTTATTCTGTCCTCCATGGTAGGACACTTTATCATGCCATGCTAGTAGCAAGTAATCTGGTATCACTGCATGACCAAGCCTAGCAGCATATGGTCCCGGTGTTTGCTGGTATTCAAGCAACATCCGTTCTTTATCTCTCTGTGTTATCATCAGGAGAGTGATATAATTCATGGTAACCTGGTTGAAATATGGGAGTTTAATCAAGGGGACATTCAGAGGTGGCTGTTCCTACTGGGCTGTTTGCCTGTGGCTGAAAAGATATCCTCCCTGCAGTTAGTGAAGCGGTTGCGGAGGGGGCGGGGGGGTCATTGGTGCTGAGCTATTCGCATTTGGCTAACAGTGATCTTCTCTGATACCAGCCACACGGTGGGGGGATTCATAGATTCATAGATACTAAGGTCGGAAGGGACCAGTATGATCATCTAGTCTGACCTCCTGCACAATGCAGGCCACAGAATCTCACCCACCCAGTCCTGCGATAAACCTCCCACCTATGTCTGAGCCATTGAAGTCCTCAAATCATGGTTTAAAGACTTCAAAGTGCAGAGAAGGGGTAAAGCGATCATCCCAAAGAATTGGATGGGGGGGGTGGTTAGTTTAGATTCTGCTGCTGCACGTTAACATGAAAACCCCAGCACTAAAGGCCAACTCAATGGGCTTTGCTTGGTATGGGAAAGGAGGCCGCTGCTCTTATGAAGGTTGCAGAAGCCGAAAGACTATGGCTTACCGTGGCCGCCTGCAAGCCAAATTCTGTTGCTTGGCACTGCGTGTGTGATCTCTAACACCAAAGCCGCAGGCACTCAATATAAGATGCAAAATGTGATCTTGTACCAAAATCACATGTGCTATGTAATGTGAATAGTGTTCACCATGAAAGAGTATAGCCATTGATCTGTAAAGTGTATCTTTTTCAATACTTCACTCCCCTTTTTTTCCTCCTGCAGCTGCAAATGTTTCAAGCCTCCTTCCTCCGTCCCAAAGGCTATCTCAGATAAGGCAGCAAAAAACACACGTGCGATTAAATGTTCTCTGAGCTCATGCAGTTGTCCGGCACTGACAGAGCTCAGCAGAATGTGTGGAGGGACACAGTAGCACAGTACAGGAAAGCGGCCAATGAATATGAGGACAGGAGGGACGATCGAGATGAGAGGTGGCGGCAGGAAGATCAGAGGAGGCAGGGTGCAACGCTGGGGCTACTGTGGGATCAAATGGACATGCTCTGGCGTCTGGTGGAGGTTCATGAATGGCAGCAGGATCACAGACTGCCGCTTCAGCCCCTGTTTAACTGCCCTCACTCCTCCCCTAGTTCCATAGCCTCCTCACCCAGATGCCCAAGAATGCGGGGCGGGGGTGGGGGGGAGATTCCGGACACCCAACCACTCCACCCCAGTGAACAGCCCAATCAACAGAAGGCTGTCATTCAACAAGTTTTGAAGTGACCTTTTCCTTCCCTCCTTCTCTCCTCCCACATGCCACCTGGGCTACCTTGTGAGTTATCTCCCTATTTTTATAATCAATTAATAAAGAATACATGGTTTTTAAACGATAGTGACTTTATTTCCTTTGCAAGCAAGCTGTGATCGAAGGGGGGAGGACAGGTGGTTTACAGGGAATTAGAGTCAACCAAGGGGGCGGGTTTTCATCAAGGAGAAACAAACAGAAGTGTCACATGGTACCCTGGCCAGTCATGAAACTCGTTTTCAAAGCTTCTCTGATGCGCAGCACTTCCTTCTGTGCTCTTCCAATCGCCCTGGTGTCTGGCTGCGCGTATTCAGCGGCCAGGTGATTTGCCTCGACTTCCCACCCTGCCATAAATGTCTCCCCCTTACTCTCACAGAGATTGTGGAGCACAGAGCAAGCAGCAATAACAATGGGAATATTGGTTTCGCTGAGGTCTGAGTGAGTCAGTAAACTGTGCCAGCGACCCTTTAAACATCCAAATGCACACTCTACCACCATTCTGCCCTTGCTCAGCCTATAGTTGAACAGCTCCTGACTACTGCCCAGGGTGCCTGTGTATGGCTTTATGAGCCAGGGCATTAAGGGTAGGCTGGGTCCCCAAGGATAACTATAGGCATTTCAACATTCCCAACAGTTATTTTCTGGTCTGGGAAGTAAATCCCTTCCTGCAGCCGTTTAAACACACCAGAGTTCCTGAAGACGCGAGCGTCATGAACCCTTCCCGGCCATCCCACGTTGATATTGGTGAAATGTCCCTTGTGATCCACCACTGTTTGCAGCACCATTGAAAAGTACCCCTTGCTGTTTATGTACTGGCTGCCCTGGTGGTCCGGTCCCAAGATAGGGATATGGGTTCCTTCTACAGCCCCACCACAGTCAGGGAATCCCATTGCAGCAAAGCCATCTAGTATGACCTGCACATTTCCCAGAGTCACTACCTTTGATAGCAGCAGCAGCTCAATGATTGCATTGACTACTTGCATCACACCAACCCCCACAGTAGATTTGCTCACTCCAAATTGATTACCAACTGACGGGTAGCTGTCTGACATTGCAAGCTTCCACAGGGCTATTGCCACTCGCTTCTCAACTGTGAGGGCTGCTCTCATCTTGGTATTCTTGTGTTTCAGGGCAGGGGAAAGCAAGTCACAAAATTCCATGAAAAGTGCCCTTACTCATGAGAAAGTTTCAGAGCCACTGGGAATCATCCCAAACATGCAACACTATGCGGTCCCACCAGTCTGTGCTTGTTTCCCGGGCCCAGAATCGGTGTTCCACGGCATGAGCCTGCCCCATTAACACCATGATCTCCAAATTGCCAGGGACCACGGTTTTAGAGAAATCTGTGTCCATGTCCTCATCACTCTCGTCACCGCGCTACCATCGCCTCCTTGCCTGGTTTTTCAGGTTCTGGTTCTGCATAAACTGCACGATAATGCGCGAGCTGTTTACTATGGTCATAACTGCTGCAGTGAGCTGAATGGGCTCCATGCTTGCTGTCTATGGCGTCTGTTCGGGCAATCCAGGGAAAAGGGTGTGAAATGATTGTCTGCCATTGCTTTCACGGAGGGATGGTTGACTGACGATATTTATCCATAACCACCCACGACAAATTTTTGGCCCCATCAGGCATTGGGAGCTCAGCCCAGAATTCCAATGGGCAGCAGGGACTGCGGGAACTGTGGAATAGCTACCCACAGTGCACCGCTTGGAATGTCGACGCTTGCCACTGTACTGTGGATGCACACCGCCGAATTAATGTGCTTAGTATGGACACATGCACTTGACTTTATACAATCTGTTCCCAAAAATTGACTTCTGTAAAATTGGAGTAATTTTGTCGTGTAGACAAGGCTAAAGAGGCATTCCCTCCTTGGAGAGGGAAAGGTTTAGCAATTTTATCTAGGATTGGTAAAATGTGGATATTTACACCTGAATTTGTGTATAATTTTATTATGATGATCATGAGGAAAAAAAAGTGATGAAAGCACTTCTTGGTCTTGTAACTGTAATTTCTTTCTTGGAGATCACAATTACCTTGGAAATAAGTAGAAGCACCATCAGTTCAGCACTTATTTAAAATAATTGAGTGGCTTAGATACTAAGGTCTCTATATTCAAGGACATATAAAGGATCTGCATATGAAAGAGGTTTTTTTTTTAATCAACTGAATTGGCAAAATTTAAGGATTCAGTACTTATATAATATATCCCAGGATAAGCAGCATTAGGTGAATTAATTCCAGTAATGTTGTGTAAGTGGGGCAGAGTGAAAAGAAATCAGTTAATTACTAATGAAAATAATGTAGCTGTTGCAATGAGTATTTTCATACTGTAAATGTTACGTGCAATATTTTACATTATAAATTAAATTGGAGGCCCAAGATAACTTTTTTCAGGATTTTTAAATCATGTTAAAGAGATGTTGATTTGTTAATAAATGTTTTTCACTGAGAAAAGTGCAAACTTTATTTTTCAAACAGATTCTGCTTAATTGAATGTAATTATACATTCATTGTGTTCAATTCCTCTGTAATGCCTTTGAATAATGATTCTGTTAAAGCTAACTGCACCCCTTTGAAATTGCAACTTCAGCCTGTCTCTCTTTTGTGACTGAATTTTATTGCTTGAGATTTATTAAGGTCAGTGGTGAATCCACATTTAAAAAGAAAAAAAAAAAATAAGAGGAGGACTATGTGAGAATGCATTAGTCCTGCAGCCACATTGTGAAAGAGATCAAGAAGAGGGCAAAAACCTCAAAGAGACACTTTTCCGTTGTGCCATCTTCTCCATTGTACTCAATAGGATATACTCCTGTGTCTGTAGCAGTGATGGTACCTTCCTTTCTTAATACAGCACTGAGCATACTACTAGTGTTCAATAATTATTTATTATTCGTAAAGACCAAAAATGTGCTCAGTGTTGTATAAAATGAATGCAGCCTATGCTCGGTAATGTTTGCAATCTAATCAGCAAAAATGGCCACACTCTCCTTGTCTTTCTCTCTCTCTCATATATATATATATTCAGTCTCATCAACTCTCATGTTTTTTCTTAAAGCCCCAGCTCCTAGAATCATAGAAGAAACATAGAAGATTAGGGTTGGAAGAGACCTCAGAAGGTCATCTAGTCCAACCCCCACCCCCATCTAGTCCAACCCCAACCACATCTAGTCCTAGTGTCATGGGATAACCCGAGAATCCCCGCTTCCATTTTTTATTATTTAAAAGACTTTCTAGCCTAATGGTTGCAGACAAAATCAAGAAGAGATGCCCCAGTTGTACCCCTAAAGGCTCAAAAACCAGAAAGAAATAAAAAAGAAACCAAAATTAGGGCTGTCAAGCAATTAAAAAAATTAATCGCAATTAATCACACTATTAAACAATAATAGAATACCATTTATTTAAATATTTTTGATGTTTTCTACATTTTCAAATATATTGATTTCAATTACAACACAGAATACAAAGTGTACAGTGCTCACTTTATATTTATTTTTGATTGAAAGTATTTGCACTGTAAAAAAACCAAAAGAAATAGTATTTTTCAACTCACCTAATACACCTCTACCCCGATATAATGCGATCCAATATAAGGCGGGTTCACATACAACACGGTAAAGCTCCAACACGCTGCTCTGAGCAGCATGTTAAGGGGCTGGGCCGGGGCTGAGGGGTTGGATAAGGGGCAGAGGGTCTCCGGGGCAGTCAGGAGCCCCCCACTCCCTGGTTCTGGGAGGCAGGAGCTGTGGGGGGGCACTTTTGGGGGCCCCCCAGTTCCAGAGTGGCCCAGGATATTAGCAGGGGGGAGGGCTGGGAGCAGCCCACTCCACTTCCGTCGCCCCAGCCTCAGCCGTGTTGGTCGGGGGAGGGAGCTTGGGGGAAGGGATCCCCATCGCATTCACCGGCAGCGGCGGAAGCAGAGCAGCTCAGCCCCAGCCCGCTCCACTCCTCCAGCTCCCAGCCGCGGCGCTCCGCTTTCCACCGCTGGTGGTGAGTTCCTGTTAGGGGGTAGGGGGTGTGGATAGGTGTCAGAGCAGACAGGGGACAGGGAGCAGGGGGGTTGGGTAGGGGGTGGGGTACTGGGGGTGATTAGGAACGGGGGTCTCTGGAGGGGGCGGTCAGGGAACAAGGAACAGCGGGGGGCCAAAGCAAGTTCAATATAACGTGGTCTCACCTATAACGTGGTGAGATTTTTTGTCTCCCGAGGACCACGTTATATCGGGGTAGAGGTGTACAAGTACTATAGTGCAATCTCTTTATCATGAAAGTTGAACTTACAAATGTACCAAAAAACCTTCATTCAAAAATAAAATAATGTAAAATATTAGAGCCTGCAACTCCACTCAGTCCTACTTCTTGTTCAGCCAATTGCTCAGACAAACAAGTTTCTTTACATTTGCAGAAGATAATGCTGCTCTCTTCCTGTTTACAATGTCACCTGAAAGTGAGAACAGGCATTCATATGGCACTTTTGTAACTGGCATTGCAAGCTATTTATGTGCCAGATGCGCTACGGATCCATACGTCCTTTCATGTTTCAACCACCATTCCAGGGGACATGCTTCTATTCTGATGATGACTCCTGCTTGATAACAATCAAGTGTGGTCCGACACATGTTCATTTTCATTACCTGGGTCCGATGCCACCAGCAGAAGGTTGATTTTCTTTTTTGGTGGTTCGGGTTCTGTAGTTTCTGCATCAGAGTGTTGTCTTTTAAGACTTCTGAAAGTGTGCTCCACACCTTGTCCCTCTCAGATTTTGGAAGGTTTCAGAGTAACAGCCGTGTTAGTCTGTATTTGCAAAAAGAAAAGGAGTACCTGTGGCACCTTAGAGACTAACCAATTTATTTGAGCATAAGCTTTCGTGAGGTACAGCTCACTTCATCGGATGCATACTGTGGAAAGTTTAGAAGATCTTATTATATACACACAAAGCATGAAAAAAATACCTCCTCCCACCCCACTCTCCTGCTGGTAATAGCTTATCTAAAGTGATCACTCTCCTTACAAATGTGTATGATAATCAAGTTGGGCCATTTCCAGCACAAATCCAGGTTTTCTCACCCCCCTTCCTGCCACACACAAACTCACTCTCCTGCTGGTAATAGGTTATCCAAAGTGACCACTCTCCTTACATTGTGTATGATAATCAAGGTGGGCCATTTCCAGCACAAATCCAGGGTTTAACAAGAACGTTGGGGGGTCAGGGGGTAGGAAAAAACAAGGGGAAATAGGCTACCTTGCATAATGACTAAGCCACTCCCAGTCTCTATTCAAGCCTAAGTTAATTGTATCCAATTTGCAAATGAATTCCAATTCAGCAGTTTCTCGCTGGAGTCTGAAGTTTTTGAAGTTTTGAAGTTTTTTGTTGTAAAATAGCGACTTTCATGTCTGTAATCGCGTGACCAGAGAGATTGAAGTGTTCTCCGACTGGTTTATGAATGTTATAATTCTTGACGTCTGATTTGTGTCCATTTACTCTTTTACATAGAGACTGTCCAGTTTGACCAATGTACATGGCAGAGGGGCATTGCTGGCACATGATGGCATATATCACATTGGTGGATGTGCAGGTGAACGAGCCTCTGATAGTGTGGCTGATGTTATTAGGCCCTGTGATGGTGTCCCCTGAATAGATATGTGGACAAGTTGGCAACGGGCTTTGATGCAAGGATAGGTTCCTGGGTTAGTGGTTCTGTTGTGTGGTATGTGGTTGCTGGTGAGTATTTGCTTCAGGTTGGGGGGCTGTCTGTAGGCAAGGACTGGCCTGTCTCCCAAGATTTGTGAGAGTGTTGGGTCATCCTTCAGGATAGGTTGTAGATCCTTAATAATGCGTTGGAGGGGTTTTATTTGGGGACTGAAGGTGATGGCTAGTGGCGTTCAGCAATGGTTCCCTCAACTCACCCAGCAATATTGTTAACCTATCCAACTATACTCTCAGCCCAGCAGAAGCAGCTGTCCTATCTCGGGGCCTCTCCTTCTGCCCCTCCACACCCACGAACATGATACAGTTCTGTGGTGACCTGGAATCCTATTTTCGACGTCTCCAACTCAAGGAGTATTTCCAACATACCTCTGAACAACATACTAATTCACAGAGATCTCCCTACCAACACTACAAAAAGAAGGATTCTAGGTGGACTCCTCCTGAAGGTCGAGACAGCAGACTGGACTTCTACATAGAGTGCTTCTGCCGACGTGCACGGGCTGAAATTGTGGAAAAGCAGCATCACTTGCCCCATAACCTCAGCCGTGCAGAACACAATGCCATCCACAGCCTCAGAAACAACTCTGACATCATAATCAAAAAGGCTGACAAAGGAGGTGCTGTTGGCATCATGAATAGGTTGGAATATGAACAAGAGGCTGCTCGGCAGCTCTCCAACACCACTTTCTACAAGCTATTACCCTCTGATCCCACTGAGAGTTACCAAAAGCAACTACAGCATTTGCTCAAGAAACTCCCTGAAAAAGCACAAGATCAAATCCGCACAGACACACCCCTGGAACCCCGACCTGGGATATTCTATCTACTACCCAAGATCCATAAACCTGGAAATCCTGGGCGCCCCATCATCTCAGGCATTGGCACCCTGACAGCAGGATTGTCTGGCTATGTAGACTCCCTCCTCAGGCCCTACACTCCCAGCACTCCCAGCTACCTTCGAGGCACCACTGACTTCCTGAGGAAACTACAATCCATCGGTGATCTTCCTGATAACAGCATCCTGGCCACTATGGATGTAGAAGCCCTCTACACCAACATTCCACACAAAGATGGACTACAAGCCGTCAAGAACACTATCCCCGATAATGTCACTGCTAACCTGGTGGCTGAACTTTGTGACTTTGTCCTTACCCATAACTATTTTACATTTGGGGACAATGTATACCTTCAGATCAGTGGCACTGCTATGGGTACCCGCATGGCCCCACAGTATGCCAACATTTTTTATGGCTGATTTAGAACAACACTTCCTCAGCTCTTGTCCCCTAACGCCCCTACTCTACTTGCACTATATTGATGACATCTTCATCATCTGGACCCATGGAAAAGAAGCCCTTGAGGAATTCCACCATGATTTCAACAATTTCCATCCCACCATCAACCTCAGCCTGGTCCAGTCCACACAAGAGATCCACTTCCTGGACACTACAGTGCTAATAAATGATGGTCACATAAACACCACCCTATACCGGAAACCTACTGACCACTATTCCTACCTACATGCCTCCAGCTTTCACCCTGACCACACCACACGATCCATCATCTACAGCCAAGCTCTGCGATACAACCGCATTTGCTCCAACCCCTCAGACAGAGACAGACACCTACAAGATCTCTATCAAGCATTCTTACAACTACAATACCCACCTGCGGAAGTGAAGAAACAGATTGACAGAGCCAGAAGAGTACCCAGTAGTCACCTACTACAGGACAGGCCGAACAAGGAAAATAACAGAACGCCACTAGCCGTCACCTTCAGTCCCCAAATAAAACCCCTCCAACGCATTATTAAGGATCTACAACCTATCCTGAAGGATGACCCAACACTCTCACAAATCTTGGGAGACAGGCCAGTCCTTGCCTACAGACAGACCTCCAACCTGAAGCAAATACTCACCAGCAACCACATACCACACAACAGAACCACTAACCCTGGAACCTATCCTTGCATCAAAGCCCGTTGCCAACTTGTCCACATATCTATTCAGGGGACACCATCACAGGGCCTAATAACATCAGCCACACTATCAGAGGCTCGTTCACCTGCACATCCACCAATGTGATATATGCCATCATGTGCCAGCAATGCCCCCTGCCATGTACATTGGTGTAGCTATCTTTAGAAATCTCACGTTGGTACCTTCTTTGTGTTTTGTCAAGTCTGCAGTGAAAGTGTTCTTAAAATGAACAACATGTGCTGGGTCATCATCCAAGACTCCTATAATATGACATACATGGCAGAATGTGAGTAAAGCAGAGCAGGAGACATACAATTCTTCCCCAAGGAGTTCAGTCACATATGTAATCATGGAAGTATGTCCTCTGGAATGGTGGCTGAAGCATGAAGGGGTATATGAATCTTTAGCATATCTGGCTCATAAATATCTTGCGATGCTGGCTACAAAAGTGCCCTGCAAATGCCTGTTCTCACTTTCTGGTTGTGTTGTGAGTAAGAAGAGAGCAGCAATATCTACTGTAAATGTAAACAGACTTGTTTGTCTGAGGGATTGGCTGAACAAGAAGTAGGAGTGAGTGGACTTGTAGGCTCTGAAGTTTTACATTGTTTTGTTTTTGAGTGCAGTTATGTAACAAAAAAAATCTACATTTGTAAGTTGCACTTTCATGACAAAGAGATTGCACTACAGTACTTGTATGAGGTGAACTGAAAAATACTATTTCTTTTGTTTATCATTTTTACAGTGCAAACATTTGTAATAAAAATAATATAAACTGATTTAAATTACAACCATGCGGCAAATTGCCGGTATGATTATGATGGGTCCCGTGCTTCCTCTTCTTGTGGGGGGGTTCAGGGTGCAGTTTTCTGCAACTAGGGTATCTATCGTCCCACTGGTAACCCAGAGAAGGGTAGTGGAGAGGGCAGGATCCAGGCCCTAGGGATAGTGGTAAACCACTTGAACTAGTGCTTCCTTCCCCTGGGCTACTTCCCTCTCCTGCTCTTCAGCTTGTGGGGCTTCCTGCCTTCCCTCTCTGCTCAAGCCGGGTGTCTCTTTACCTAGGGTCTTGGTCTTCTAGCCGGCCATGGCACTTGTCCAAACTCTCCTCTTCTTGAACTCCTCCAAACTACACTCTGCTCCAACTCCTTCAGACTGCTTCCTGCTCCTGGCTGACTGAAGCTGGGGTTTTTTATCAGGTGACTGGCTTCAGGTGCTCTAATTGGCTTTAGGTGCTTTTAATTAATCTATAGAAACCTTTCTTCCCTCTACAGGGAATAAGGCTTCTCCTCATCCTGGGACTTACATATCTCTCCTATATCACTCTCCTGCTGCCTTCTGGCCATGCTGTATCACACACAGAATACGATATACATGAAAATGTCAAAAACATCCAAAATATGTAATAAATTTCAATTGGTATTCTATTGTTTAACAGTGCGATTAATCACAATTAATTTTTTAATCACAATTAATTTTTTTGAGTTAATCGCGTGAGTTAACTGCGATTAATCGAGAGCCCTATTCAAAATTTATTACTTTTCTTAAACATCTTATGATTTTTCAGCTAATCTCCTTTGTTTTGTTTGCGGGGAACGGGGTTACTCATGATTTTTGCACACTTGGAGTCCACTATACTGTATATGCCAATTTTGTCAGGTCTTGTCCAGATATAAAAAGGAGGATTAGGATGCAAAGAGCTTACACCTCCACAGGGAGCAGCCACTATTGTTACCTTTGTGTTCTATGTATGTAAGGACAGGGAATGCAAGGAATGCCCTCTTCTGCACCAGCTGGAGGACTGCAGCTACTGCTTGTGTTTTTATGGAATGGCATTCACACACTTCACCTCCAAAAATTAGATGTATCCTTCAGTGCAGGTATCCTTCTAGCATCTCTAGAGCAGTGGTTTTCAAACTTTTTTCATTGAGCCTCTCCCCTCTTTGAGTTACAATTTTTTGGTTGCCCCCCCAACCCAGACAAAAATAGACATGTGCAAAAGTATGCGTGATAGCCTATTCATAAACCTATAAGAGACCTTAACACATCTTTAATTATATTACCTACCCCTATAAGTTTCAAATATACAGATACACTAATGTGAAAGGTGTGCCTGTTTCTCTGTGCACAGTTTATGAATTTGTGGGGAGATTTTTGAAACTGACACTGTGAGGTTGTCCTCTACTTCCAGTCTCGAATGGTGCTTTGTCTTTAGCACAGCCAGCACAGAGAATCCGATCTCACTCAAATAAGATAAGCCAAGTGGTAAAAGAGCTTTGATTGCACACTTTGGCAAAGCTTGATATTCTGAGCCAAATTTCAACCAACAGTCCGCCAAAGACTGCTTTTTAAATTGCATGTCCAGTGTCCCATCAGTTTGAAGTTCAATCAGCTTCTCCTCAATGTCATTTGAGAGATGGAACAAGGTCACTGCCTCAACGACAAAAGGAAGGATAATCCAGTCATTCATAGGTGCATTTCCATCGGGAAAATATTTATCCAGACTGACTCTGAGACAAATCAAGTGATTCTTGATTGGGTCCACAACATTCAATAGTTCAGATTCTCTTTCATTGATAGTGTCAGTTAACAATGGGAATGGAATGCTTAAACTAGTTTTGATCTTTTTTTTGAATATCAATATCTTCTTGTGCAGGTCAAAAATAGTATTTTCTGTTCCTTGCAATGAGATGTTTAGAGAATTCAATTTGTCAAAAATATCAGCAAGGTTAGCCAAAAGCACAAGCCAGTGAAGATCACACCATTTCTCTGTGTTGCTGAAATTCAAATCCACTAGAAAAAGGTGAACTTTGTTTCTCAGCTCATAAACAAGTTGGAACATTTTACCACTGGATAGCCAACTGACTTCCATGTGAAACAACAAAGCATCATGCTCCGCTTCCATTTCTGCACAAAGCATTGCAAAGAGATGTGCCTTGGTGGACTGTGTCTTGATAAAGTTCACAATTTTAATAGCAGAACACAGAACCTGCATAAGTTCTCAATCCATGTTTCGAGTTGCAATGGCTTCCTGGAGTCTGTGTTCCCTGTAAGCTGTGTGCTTCGGTGGTCATCCAGGAGATATTCAAATGCCGCCCAGATGATTAGCAGAGTGGCATGTGTTCAGGTGCCCCTCCCCCCACATTGCTCCATCCTTCAGCTGCTCCTGGGACCCTCCTGCTGGCTATGCAGAGCGTATGTGTGTGCTGACGTCAGGGTGTCCCCCGACCCCTGTAGCCCATCTCTGCAGAGCAGGGGAGAGGGAACACAGCCTGGCTCAGGACTCAGGGCTTGGAGCTGCTGGAACGGTGAGTGACTGAGTGCCTTTCTTAAAGAGATAATGCACTGTTTCTGAGCCCTGATCTACACTATGGAGTTAGGTTGAATTTAGCCACATTAGATCGATTTTAAAATGAATGCACCTACACAACCAACCCTGTTCCATCGACCTAAAGGCCTCTTAAAATCTACTTCTGTACTCCTCCCCGGCGAGGGGAGTAGCACTAAAATCAACCTTGCTGGGTCGAATTTGGGGTAGTGCAGACACAATTTGACGGTATTGGCCTCTGGGAGCTTTCCCAGAGTGCTCCAATGTGACCGCTCTGGACAGCACTTTGAACTCCGATGCACTAGCCAGGTACACAGTAAAAGCCCCGGGAAATTTTGAATTTCATTTTCCTGTTTGGTCAGCGTTGTGAGCTCAGCAGCACAGGTGACCATGCAGTCCCCCCAGAATCGCAAACAAGCTCCAACATGGACCGAAAGGGAGACACTGGATCTGATTGCAGTATGGGGAGAAGAATCTGTGCAGGCCAAACTCTGATCAAAAAGAAGAAATGCTAATATATATGCCAAAATCGTACAGGGCATGGTGGAGAGAGGCTACAACTGGGACACACAGCAGTGCTGCGTGAAAGTTAAGGAGCTCAGGCAAGCCTACCAAAAGACAAAGGAGGCAAACGGTCACTCTGGGTCAGAGCCCCATACATGCCGCTTCTATGATTAGCTGCATGGCATTCTAGCGGGCGACCCTGCCACTACCCCACCACTGTCCGTGGATACCTGCAAGGGGGGAGTTTCACTCAACAGGGAGGAGGATTTTGTGGATGAGGAAGAGGAGGAGGAGGAGGAGGAGAATGCACAGCAGGCAAGTGGTGAATCCGTTCTCCCCGGCAGTCAGGACCTTTTCATCACCCTGGAGCCAATACCCTCCCAAGGCGGGATCCCCGACCCTGAAGTCGGAGAAGGCACCTCTGGTGAGTGTACATTTGTAACTACAGTACACGGTTTAAAAGCAATAGTGTTTAATGTTCGATTTGTCCTGAAGAATTGGGATGCATTCACGGCGAGTACAGCTACTGGAAAAGTCTGTTAACGTGTCTGGGGATGGAGCAGGAATCCTCCAGGGACATCTTCATGGAGCTCTCCTGGAGGTACTCTGAAAGCCTTTGCAGAAGGTTTCTGGGGAGGGCTGCCTTATTTCATCCTCCACGGTAGGACACTTTACCACGCCAGGCCAGTAGCAAGTAGTTTGGAATCATTGCAGCACAAAACATGTCAGCAAATGGTCCTGGGTTTTTGTCGCATTCCAGCAATATTCGGTCTTTATCTTTCTGTGTTAGGTTCAGGAGAGTGATACCATTCATGGTCACCTGGTTGAAATAGGGGAATTTTTGTAAGGGAACAGTAAAAGGACCCCGTTCATGCTGGGTTGTTTGCACCTGGCTAAAAGGGATCATCTTGGAGAATAGCCACGTAGCAGGGGGAGGGGTGAAGGGATCATCCCAGAGAATAGCCACGCGGCGGGGGGAGGGGTGAAGGAATCATCCCAGAGAATAGCCATGCGGTGGGGTGGGGGGAGATGTGTGCTTCACATCCACCTGAAAACCACAGCCCCTCCTTTTAAAAGTGAAACCCAACCGGCATTGCTTGCTATGGGAAAGGATGGCGCTGCAGTTAGCAACCATTCCCACATGTTATGAAGACGGAAGAAGCCAACCCCACGTACCAAAAGGCTTACCATGGCTGCCTGGAAACTGAATTCTGTTGCTCAGCCGTGTGTGATGTGTCACCATACCGGCAGGCGCTCAATATAAAAGGCAAAATGTGACCTTGTACCTAAAGAACGTGTGCTCTGAATTGCTTGATTCGCTGTGAACCCTTTTGTTCTCAGAAATGTATCATCTTAAATTTTACTCTCCCTTTTTATCTCCCCCCAGGTGCAAATGTTTCTATGTTCCAAGAGCACAGACCGCCGCTGCATCCATTGTATAACTGCCTACCCTCCTCCCCAAGTTCCATATCCTCCTCACCCAGATGCCCAAGAACGCGGGGGGAGGAAGCTCCGGGCACCTAGGCACTCCACTCCAGAGGATGGCCCAAGCAACAGAAGGCTGTCATTCAAACAGTTTTGATTTGTATTGTGGCTACAATAAGCAATGTGGCCTTGTTCTTCCCTCCTCCCGCACTCCACCCCACCTGGGCTAACTTGTCAGTTATCTCACTTTTTTTTAAAATTAATAAAGAAAGAATGCATGGTTTCAAAACAATAGTTACTTTATTTCCTTTGCCAGCTGTGATCGAAGGTGGGAGGGTGTTTGGCTTACAGGGAATTAAATTCAACAAAGGGGGCGGGTTTGCAGCAAGGAGAAACACACACAGCTGTCACACCAGTAGCCTGGCCAGTTATGAAACTGGTTTTCAAAGCCTCTCTGATGCGCAGCGCGCCTAGCTGTGCTCTTCTAATCGCCTTGGTGTCTGGCTGCTCAGCATCGGCTGCCAGGTGATTTGCCTCAACCTTCCACCCTGCCATAAACGTCTCCCCCTTACTCACACAGATATTATGGAACACACAGCAAGCAGCAATAACAATGGGAATGTTGGTTGTGCTGAGGTCTAACCTAAGTCAGCAAACAGCACCAGCGAGCTTTTAAACATCCAAAGGCACATTCTACCACCATTCTGCACTTGCTCAGCTTATAGTTCAACTGCTCCTTACTACTGTCCAGGCTGCCTGTGTACGGCTTCATGAGCAATGGGAGCAAGGGGTAGGCTGGATCCCCAAGGATAACTATAGGCATTTCAACATTCCCAACAGTTATTTTCTGGTCTGGGAAGTAAGTCCCTTCTTGCAACTGCTCCAACAGCCCTAAGTTCCTAAAGATGCGAGCGTCATGCACTTTTCCTGGCCGTCCCACTTTGATGTCGGTGAAATGTCCTTTGTGATCCACCAGTGCTTGCAGCACCATTGAGAAGTACCCCTTGCGATTTATATACTGGTTGGCAAGGTGGTCCGGTGCCAAGATAGGGATATGTGTTCCATCTATCGCCCCACCACAGTTAGGGAACCCCATTGCAGCAAAGCTATCCACTATGACCTGCACATTTCCCAGAGTCGCTACTCTTGATAGGAGAACGTCAGTGATTGCATTGGCTACTTGGATGACAGCAGTCCCCACAGTAGACTTGGATCACAGTAGTCCCCACTCCAAATTGATTCCCGACTGACCTGTAGCAATCAGGAGTTGCAAGCTTCCACAGGGCTATCGCCACTCGCTTCTCAGTTGTCAGGTCAGCTCTCATTTTGGTATTCCTGCGCTTCAGGACGGGGGAAGGGAACTCACAAAGTTCAAGGAAAGTGGCCTTACGCATGCGAAAGTTTCACAGCCCCTGTGAATCATCCAATACTTGCAACGCTATGCATTCCCACCAGTCTGTGCTTGTTTGCCGGGCCCAGAATCGGCGTTCCACTGTATCAACCAGCCCCACTGCCACCATGATGTCCCAATTGCTACAGCCCGTGCTTTCAGGAACGTCTATGTCCATGTCATCATCACAATCGTCCTTGTGCTAGTGTCTCTTAGCCAGGTTCTGCACATACTCCAGGATAATGTGTGAGATGTTCACAATGCTCACAACAGCAGCGGTGTGTTGAGCGGGCTCCATGCTTGCCATGGTATGGCATCTGCACGGGTAACTCAGTAAAAAAGGCGTGAAATGATTGTCTGACGTTGCTGACTGACAACATGTACCCAAAACCACCCTCGACAATGTTTTTGCCCCATCAGGCATTGGGAGCTTAACCCAAAATTGCAATGGGCAGCGGAGACTGCAGGAACTGTGGGATAGCTACCCACAGTGCATCACTCCATAAGTCGATGCTAGCCATGGTATTGAGGACACACTCCACCGACTGAATGCGCTTAGTGGGGACATACACAATCGACTGTATAAAATTGACCTAATTTTGTAGTGTAGACATACCCTGAGATTTCTCCAGAGCCAGCTCACACAACTCTGTGTCATTCTCTCTCTCTCTCTCCCCCCCCCCCCCCCGGCCTGTGTATCCAATCTCTGCAGATGGGGGAGAGGAGACAACAGGACTCGGGACAGAGCAGGAGAGCTTTCAATGAGTGTCTTAAAGAGACAGCGCATGGCATCTCTCAGAAACTTCCCCAGCAGCCAACGCATGCATGCGCACACACACACACAGAGTCTCTGTGTCACACACACACTATCACACACACAATCTGTCGCAAACACACACACTGTATGTGTCACTGTGTGTGTGACAGTGTCACACACATACAGTGTCACACACACACACACACGCGCTGTCTTTTTCACACAGATCTCCCAACACATACTTGTATTGTTGTTGATGTTACTTCTTGGTACTTCCTGCAATGCACGTATATTTTCTATCATTTTATTCTTTCCAAGTGTGTTATTTTAGTGTTTTGGCTGGTCTATGCATTTCATATTATTGTTCTCTTACACTTAAATTTAATTCTTTTAGAAGAGTGAGTTCTAAAATGCCTAACCTGTCCTGACTGGAGTAATTCTCCCTATGGTAACTTTTAAAAAATATATATTATATCTAGGTTTTTGTTTCTACTTGTGGTGCACATACCTCAGTGCACATAACAAAATCTATTCTGCACATGGATGGCAAAAATTAGAGGGGACATTGCCCGGTGCATCATCCAATGAGTCCACGATATACATGGAGCAATTTGGCTTTCAGATGCAAGCTTCCCACTTCAACTTGTGAGAAGTTAGGAAGTTGTTTAAAATGTTAAACAGTTCAGATCTAGTTGCACACATCTTAATTGGCTTGCAGAACAAAAAATCTTCCAATGTTTTGTGAGAGTACCGAACATAAGCAATTAAATGAGCTTCTTTTGATGTATCCATTGCTTCATCCAACTGGATTGCAAATAAACTGGATGGCAATTGAGAGATCACCCATGCCTTCAGAAGTTTGGTGGCTGACCATGTTGTTTGACAGCCGGATCATTTTTTTTATTTCTTTGACACACCGTCACCAAGCATTGTCCTGCAAATGTCAATTGTTTCTGGAAGAATCCATTTTTCTCCAGTTGTGCATGGCTTTTTATTCTTGGTAATGTGGTACGCAACTTGATATGATGTTTTTTAAGCACATGCACATTTTTCATTGTGTTTTTTGGTTTGTTAATTTCTTATAGCTTGCATTTGAAAAAAAAATCTCTGTTCTTTCCTACCAGATCACCATGCTTTGCTTCTAAATGGTGTCTTAATTTTGTTGGCTTCAGTCTATCGTATGCTAAAGTTGCTGCATTCACTGCATTGACGCCTAATTTCTCCATTAACTGCAATGGAAGTGAAACCAAAATCCAACTATGCTTCATCATATTTTCTTGGTTTTGCAGATATTTTTTCCTGTATTGACTTTAGCCATTTCAGCTTCTGCCTTTTGTGTGAGAACATACAATCTTTTGGCAACAAGTACTGATTCATTTTTAACCACATAATGATATGAAAAAAATATCATAGAATCAGAGGACTGGAAGGGACCTTGAGAGGTCATCTAGTTCAGTCCTCTGCACTCATGGCAGAACTAAGTGTTATCTAGACCGTCCTTGAGAGATGTTTGTCTAACCTGCTCTTAGAAATCTCCAATGATGGAGATTTCACAACCTCCCGGGACAATTTATTCCCCTGCTTAACCACCCTGACAGTTAGGAAGCTTTTCCTAATGTCCAGCCTAAACTTCCCTTGCTGCAATTTAAGCCCATTGCTTCTTGTCCTATCCTCAGCAGTTAAGAAAAAACAATTTTTCTCACTCCTCCTTGAAACAATCTTTTACGTACTTGAAAACTTATCGTGTCCCCTCTCGCTCTTCTCTTTTCTAGACTAAACAAACCTAGTTTTTTTCAGTCTTCCCTCATAGGTCATGTTGTCTAGACCTTTAATAATTTTTGTTGCTTTTCTCTGGACTCTCTCCAATTTGTCCACATCTTTCCTGAAAGGTGGCTCCCAGAACTGAACACAATACTCGAGTTGAGGTCTAATCAGCACAGAGTAGAGCAGAAGAATTATTTCTCATGTCTTGCTTACAACACTCCTGCTAATACATCCCAGAATGATGTTCGCTTTTTAAGGAACAGTGTTTTACTGCTGACTCCCAGATCCCTTCTACGGTACTCTTTCCCAGGCAGTCATTTCCCATTTTATATGTGTCCAACTGATTGATCCTTCCTAAGTGGAATACTTTGCATTTGTCCTTATTGAATTTCATCCTATTGACTTCAGACCATTTCTCCAATTTATCCAGATCATTTTGAATTTTAATCCTATCCTCCAAAGCATTTACAACCCCTCTCAGCTTGATATCGTCTGCAAACTTTATAAGTGTACTCTCTGTGCCACTATCTAAATCATTGATTAAGATATTAAACAGAACTTGGCCCAGAACTGATCTCCACGGGACCCCACTTGTTATGTCCATCAGCAGAATAAACACTGCACAACTGCTTGTTGTAATGACAGGATACACTAAACTGGAAGACAGGAAAGGTAGTTGTTGCTGTAGAAATGATCATTGGCTTATAATTAAATACAGTGTACCACACTCCTGTGTACTGCGTGAGCAGTGTTATATCGGCCAAACTAGTACATCTGATTAAATCAGTTGTAAAATGTTTACTCCTACTGAAGGCCCTACTTAATTCGCAATATTGCAGAAATTGTGGATCTCGCAATATTAGGTTTCCACCGCAATTATGTCAGTGGGGTGCTGACAGTGGGAACCTCGCCATGCATGGACTGATAGCAGGAGTGTCAGCTGCCCAAGGCTGACAGCAGGACACTAGGCAGCTGACAAAATTGCGGTGGAAGCCTAATATTGTGGGATCTGCAATTTCTGCAATATCGCAAATTAAGTAGGGTTTTAGTAATAATATTTTTTTAAAGTAAAACATGCTTTGTGCATCACATCCCCCAAACATTCCTCTGTTCCCGCTAGGGCTGTGTGCCCCATAATTTGAAAACCTCTGTCCTGGAGGCAGGCACTCAGGTTGCTCATGTGCTCTGCAGTCAGAATGTTTCCATTGATGCAGCTTTCATCTGCAACGTCACTGCAGTTGTAGCTCATAGAATGTCTACAGAAACATGCTGATTTGAATTATTGTTGCATAATTTAGCATGCTCTTTCATCAGAATACCTTGTTTTTAGAAAAAAGAAAAAGAAAAAAAAATAAAAAGGAATGACCAAGATACTATGTCTGAATACTTCTGGCACTGATGAGTACATATCATATCATAAAGTTTTCTGTAATATAATTTTTTACCCATTCACTGGAATAGGACCTAGCTTTATTACTGCAGCTTTACTAAAATGTCTGTGCAAATCTAAAGAAACAACATTGCTGTATTTTATTAGAACAGCAAAAAACTGTGTCATTACATATTTATGTCGAATACGTTAGGCCTGATTCTACAACCCTTACTCACATTAATTTCAATAGCACTAGTTGGAGAATATGGCTTTACTCAATGTGAATAAGGGTGGTGGAATAAGCTGTACCCCCAGATTGTTGCATATGTGTTCACAAAATGGGATCTGGGTGGAGAATTTCACATGCTAACATGTATTTAGGCAGTTTCCTTTATGACATGGCCATCATATATATAGCTATCGGGTAGTGATTTTTTTGTTAACGTCCCGCTAACTAGGTGGTCATATATTCCCAGCACAGTTGGTCAATTTCAGGATGGTTATAAACCATTCCCTAGTTACCAGGTGGGGTGATGAGGAATGAACGTCTAGCTGACCAAGCCTGTTGCAACGGTGCTAGATTTCCGCAGTTGGAAGTTACTCTATGCACCACAGATGAAATTATAATGGCAATGCAACACAAATAAGTCTGTTGAAACCAGGTTACTGTGGAAATAAAGTGAAAAAAAAAGTCTATGCAAGCCATATCACCACTGAAAATGAAACAAAAATTAATAATATTTACAATTCTAGCTTTCTCACAAGCAAATATATTACAAAAAAAGTATATATTTTAAAAGTATGGAAATTCATATGTAAGATATCCAAACTACCTTAACTCTGCCATCGTTGTGATTTCCCCACTTCTTTACCTCCCCTTGCTCTTCTGTCCCTCTTCTTCCAGTCTCTTGGCTCCCTTCATGCCCCCTTTTCTACTGACTCCCCCAAGCTACCTGCTCTCCCCAGCCTCTCTATCTAACACTCATTCCCTTCTCCTTCTTCATACCGCTCCCTGCAGACTTCCTCTTTGTGGATTTTACAGGAGGAGTCCAAATCATTGCTGCCTTGCTACTTCTAGTCCCGAATAGCCTGTATTTAAATATTCTTAATCTGACACAGTCAAATGTGGTAAATGGATTGTTTTCCATAATATCAAATGCAGCTAACATTTCCATATTAACTTACTTTCCCTAAGAGACCAATGGCTTGTTTGATTACTTAATTTGAAGAAACAATTATCTCATATTATTGGAATATGCCCAGGAGTAAAGGGTTAAATTCTAGTAAATTGCATTCTATTTGACTATTTCTATGAGCAAGCATGACACTGTGACCCAGCGGATTTAACAAAACTCTTATCAGCTTTTGGTGTAAAGAACAGATTAATCGGCAGAGAACCAGAAGGGCAATAGAGTTTTGTAAAAGGGAATGATTTACTTCTAAAAAGATTGATATAAATAAAATAATACATATAATTTACAATCTTATATCACTGTTTATTTTTGTGACAACAGTCAAAAATACTATCAGATCACTACAATGACTGGATTCTCTTGTTTGCTTGCAGTTCTTTCAGATACAATAGAATTCACACATATGGCAGCATACATGGAGGTGTTTATCCCCTTTCCATGCTGTGGAAAATGCCTTTTGAGGGATGAGGTTTTAGAAGGACTGTCTGCCAAGAGAATCCTTGGTCACATAGCTCTATCAGAACTCTTTCTATCCCTCTATTTCATATATATATATATATATATATATATATATATATATATATATATATATATGAAAAACTATGTTAAAATAGAGAGGCAATGGCTGTACTGCCATTAACTTCTTTGGGAACACAATTGATCTCCACGTGTCCAAGCTATAAGAGGTGCAGAGGGAGTCACCAAAACCTCAAAATAGCTTTTTGATACATAAAATATTGTTACCCCTTTTGACCTGAGTGGTTAGCCAGTTTGGCGTGGGGGTGGTTGAGGATTGTTTCTATCAGGAGGAGAAATTGCTGATGGAGTTAAATGTGGGTTTTTTTTAATGCAATCTTGTTTATTTACAAAGAATGAGATCCAAAACAATGTGACTGGTATGGAGAAAGTGAATAAGGAAGTGTTATTTACCCCTTTACACAACACAAGAACCAGAGGTCACCCCATGAAATTAAGAGGCAGCAGGCTTAAAACTAGCAAAAGGAAGATCTTCTTCATATAACACAATCAACCTGTGGAACTCATTGCCAAGGGATGTTGTGAAGGCCAAAAGTATAACTGGTGTCAAAAAAGAATTAGATAATTTCATGGAGGATAGATCCATCAATGGCTATTAGTCAAGATTATCAGGGATGGAACCCCATACTCTTGTGTGTTCTTAAGCCTCTGATTGCCAGATGCTGGGACTGGATGACGCGGGATGGATCACTTGATAGTTGCCCTGTTCTGTTAATTCCCTTTGAAACATCTGGCATTGTCCACTGTCGGAAGACAGGATACTGGGCTAGATGGACCATTGGTCAGAGCAGATTGGTTAGCTGATCCAGATGGAATATGTGAGACTGCCACCTGTGTCTTTTTTCTGACATGCCTCTCATTCCAGTCAGTTTAATCCTATGTTATGTACCATTAGTCTTTGATATAGAGTCACTGGAATGAAAGGCATAATAGTTCAACAAAGCAATGTTGTTCTATAGCCAGGCATAATTAAAAAGTGAAAGCATTATGTAGAGTGTTCTTTTACTTTATTTATCTTTGAAAGTCTCTCTGAACCTTAAGTCTCCCATGTGTCCTTGTATTTGGCTAACCATTGAGCCACTGGTCCAGCTCCTCTCAGGTAAGCCCAACACCATTAGTCAGTAGTTAGAATGAAAGTGTAGTATATTTATTGTGTATGTTTAGGGGACAAGCAGCAGTGTTGGTATTTGAGTTCCTATAGATATTGTGGAAAATGTAATACACAGATGAAGAGCATTCATTCTAGACCTAAGTGCATCATGGGATTTGTTTCTTGCAGTGGTGAAGTCATGTTATTATGAATGGATGTCATAATGTGCACCAGAGCAGAGCAGCAAAAGTTTTTAGCATGCAGATCTGAATTAAAAAAAATGTTTTTTTAAATCATTACACAAGATAAATACTTAAATACAATATATCTAAACAGACGCTGATCTTCCCACTTGAAGAAATGGGCCAAAGAGGATCATAATTAATATCAAAGATTTTCTGATTATATCAAAATTAAACTTGTAGAAATAAGTTCACTGAACTTTCTCTAAAATATTATTTAAACAAGACAGTGGGTTTGGGGTTTTTTTACACTGAAAAAACATTTGTTGTGTTAGTGACAGAGTGAGGTTTCCTGGCACTCTGACTACAAAAAGGCAAGTAAGGCAATGATGGGAAGTCAAAGTTAACTTGCAAGTCATTGTGCTGATGAGATGCTGATCTTGCTATGCAAACCATTAAAGAAAAAGGTGATCGATACAATAAGGACTTTGCACCCAAGATTAACCTGAGCCATAGGTTTGAGTGTCTCTAGCACCTACAGCTCCACCTCTTATTTTAGGCACCTGCCACCTTTGCATGGTTGTTTGCTAGAGACCCTCAAACCTATGGCTAGGGTTAATCTCCGGTGCAAAGTCCAGCTGTCACAAAAACAGATTCTTTATTTAGGTGGCTACTTAGAGTTAAAGATGATAAATTGGTAAAGCACACAAACTTAGAGCTTTAATTAATACAGACAAATATATTTGAAATCATAGGAAAAATGTACGTAAGTATAAGAATAAAATAAGTACAGTAAAGTGGTTTCCTGCATTGGTCATGCACACAGTCTTACATTGTGCATACCTACAACCTTAGGGAAACCATTAGTAACAAAGATGGAAGGAACAGTAAGTTGGGATCACCCCAATAGGAAGGCGTTGGGACAGGCTTCCAGCACAGTTATCCCAGATTGTTGTCCTACGTCCCAACAACAGGGGAACCACAGGGGAACCACATAGTTATACACCTGTTTCTATTTCTCCTCCTCATCCCCCGCCCCCCTCCGCCCTGCACACACATACATTTCAAGGACCATATCTGATGAGGTTTCAGACCCTGTCCATGTGTGGTATTCTGGCTAATTATGGTTAAACTTTTGATCGCACAAGCCACAAGCCATTTGTGTTAATAAATTATGTGCATTAATGCAGTTATCTGCATAGTTACTATATTACAAAAGCCCCCTGAAATTCCTCAAATCACAAAATTACCTCACAAAAGACCAGGTACACCACTTAATTGTGTGTCACTCGTTTGTGACCCGGCATGAGAAGACAATTATATGACCTAAGGTTATATCCTTAGGCCTGCTTTGGATAACTGAATCCCAAGCCTGTTATGCCTGTCACACTAAGTCTCACATTAAAACAACAGGTCTTTCTCTTATAGCAAAACCTAACATTCTTATTATTTAATCTTCTTCCATTTCAGCCTGTTACACTTCAATAAGCATCATTTTGAGAATTTAAGCATGTAATATATGATTTACTTCTTATCTAGAACTACTTTAAGATAGAGGTCAGTGTTGACTAGTTACCCTGAACCAATCTCCTCCCAAAGGTCATCTACTTTCCATCTGTACGGTTACCAGATTTTCATAGGAAAAGAGTGGAACACCTATTGCAGTGGGGTTGGGCTTTTGTATTTCATATTAGTAAATGTTAATAAATATTCAGTGTTAAAATAACTTATTAAACAATATGAAACTTGAAAGCCACATGCTTTCCTGTACAAACAAGGGCCCATGCAAGGAAATAGGTGATCTTACAGGGCATTTTAACTGTGATTGCATATGTTCATCATCAGTAAGACAAATACAATGATCTAATACTTGTCCTCCTCTGTTTTTATATTATACCTGCTGAAGTTCAAGGTTGAAATATTACATAAATAATCAAATCTTATAAAATTAGGTTTCTCTTCAGGGAAGTCCTCTTTGTGGTGTAAGATTATCCTATGCCTTTACAAATCTACCTGAAGATTTCACATTTTACATTCTAACTACCACTGTTTGACATGGGGATTCAAAACCATGTGTGAAATGGAGAATTCAGAAGCAGAACACCAAGTTCAAGGCTTAGCAAGATTTATTGGAATTAGTGCAATGAGAGTGCTGCAGTGTCTAATATCAGCAAACCTTCCATAGCTTCCATAGACTTATATATCATCATTTTATCCACACTATGTATCTGTCCTCTGCACTTATTCCACTACTTTCCACAGCATCTGGACATTTGTAGAGGGGAATTCATCATTATTTCAAGGTTGCTTTTGAATTCCTCCTGCTCAGGTTCTAGGTCTTTTATTTTATAAAATCATGGCTCACAAATACATTGAGTTCCATTATCAACTTTACCTTGATAACAAGCTCCTTACTGTATAGTATTCAGACTGTGTAGCTTTCAAGTTTAAACTCTTAAGTCTCTAATCACAAAATGTTATGACCCATACACCCTTTTAAGCTTGATAAATAGGGGAATTTAGGACCTTTCCTTCATAAGTTAAAGGCCAAAGGTAAATTCTCAGTTCTCCAATTTGAAACCTATGATACTTTGATACTGGGGAGGCTAGAGAATAGAGGGATGATGATGAGGGCCCTGAACGTTTCACTTTTCTACCTGACAGCTGCAGAAGCTTGTAGTTTACCTCCTGTTGCTGCCTCCTCCTCTTTTCCCTGCCTCATTAAAATAATTTGTAACATGTGAACATCTTAGCCTATGGGCTTATAAGGGCCAGATACTCCTGTTAATTTACAGAAATTCCACAACAGTAAATAATATACGTAGTGTCTGAATATGCAATTCTTACTTGGGCTAAACATAATTATGTCAATGGGGGTGTAGGATCCATTCCATAAAGGGCTTTGGCCAGTGGCCTGCCACAACACAGGCAAATTAACAGCAACAACAACCTGTTAATTGATTAAGACAAGTTTTTCAAAAGCAGGAACCAAACATCAGGCCCTTAATTAAGTGGTCTGAGTGCTAAGCACCCAGTACTTCACTACTGCCTGCAGTGGGAGCTGGTGGGTGCTCAAGACCTTTAAAAATTAGTCTTTAGGTGCTTAAATATGGATGTAGGAGCCTTAGGCTCCTAATTTTGAAAATCTTGACCTAATGGATTAGTTGTGGCTATCACATTTCATTAAAAGATTTCTAAAGGATTTACAAACAATAATTAAAACTCATAAAACCCCTGCAGGGCGGTAAGTATTAGTATAATACCTATTTTACATACCCAGAGAGTGTAAATGATCTACTTGCTCAGTGATTTCAGGGCAGAACTGGGAATAGAACCTTGGAGCCCTGGTTGCAAATCACCCACTCACTAATTGACAATACTCCATCCTCTTAAAAAAAAAAAGCGAAAGCAGTTTGTTTTTGTCTCTTTTGGGTTTTTGGTTTTGTGATAGCTGCCTTTTTCCTTTTTTGTGGTGAGTTTAGGACTTTATTGGGCACGGAACATGTTTATTGATGGTAAATAATTATACATAAAAATTCTTAGCCGTATTTTTTCTGTTAAAGGATCTTACTGCAGACTTAATATTTCTTGCAATTAAAAATGTGTAGAGTAAATCTCAGTGAGTGTATGAGCAGTCACTCGAAGGTAGAATCAAATAAGGAAATTGCTATACGACACATCTATGCTATTCAGCAGCTGAACATTTTTGGAATGCTGTTTGGGCAATGTTCCGCTGAAGAATATTTACCTGTCCATTCCAAGTGCAGTGCTGATATCAGTAGACAGCAGCAGAGTCTGAGATGGTTAGTGATCCAGACAAGGTAGAGCTTGAGATGAAGGAGGAGGAGAAGAAGAGACCATTGCTGCCTCCTTACTGTTATGGCCACTGAGCCCCCTATAACCTCTGTCATTTTTGTGTGATGAAGGAGACACACCTCTATGTCTCACTCAATCTTTACTTCCTTGAAGGCCTTCCCTGCCTGCCACCCAGGAAATCCACATCCCTGGAAGTAACAGGAATGAAAAACCTTTTTGTCAGGATCCTGGCAAGGACAGTCAGAATCAAGGGTCAGAGTAGGGTCAAACCTGAGGCTGGGAGTATCAAAAAAGTTCATAGTCTGGTTCCAGGCTAGGGTAGATACCAAGGGGCAGAGTCCAAGGCAGGTTTCAGGGTCAGGAGTCAAAGTCCAAATCAAGCCAAGGTTGAAGTCAGGAGTTCAAGAGTTAGAATAGTCATAGCAGCCACAGGAAATTCTCACTGTTGTCTGGACACTTCTTGAAACATCCCTTGTGTTTATATAGGGTAGGAAGCCAATCAGGACCTCTCTAGTAGGCCACCCGACAGCAGCTGTAACCAGCTTGCATGCCATTGCCCATGGCCCACTGTGGACAAAGACTAAGGGAAGTTCTGCCTACTGGAGAGGTCAGCTGCCTGGCAGCTCTGCAGGCCTGGGTGCTAAACCCACAGGACCTTACATTACCCTCTCCCCAGGGCCCCTCCCACCAGCCATGATGGGCAGCATGAAAGGCTACCACATGACTGGGACATAGACTTGGGATGTGGGCTCCCAGAATTGCTTTTCTAGAAGCTCCCATTGGCCTGGAGCAGTGAACCGTGGCCACTGGGAGCCACGATCGGCCGAACCTGAGGACGCGGCAGGTAAACAAACGGCCTGGCCCGCCAGGGGCTTTCCCTGCACAAGCGGCGGAACAAGCTTGGGAACCACTGAGCTAGAGTATATCTCTTGAAAGTTTCAACAGGAAAATGAATAGAGTGCTTTCAAACCAATGTATATAAATAACATAGGAAACAAACAAAGCACACACATGTACTTCTTCCATATGTTTTAGAAGAGAAGAAATAAAACTTTTTTTTCTCTGGTGTCTACCAAAAAAATTCTAAAATGTGTTTTAAACTTCTTTCTCAAAATATAAAATCCTATTGTCATATATTAACTACAAGTTAAAACACCATTTTTTTGTTTGAGATTATACCACATCTCATCCTTTACTTTAGCTGACTCTCACAGAGGCTGGGTAGCCACCTGGGAAGATATTTTTGTGATTAAAAACAGTTGCAGCTGGTCCTTGGCAAACTCCTCTGTCATTTATGTTGGCAGCTCTTAGAGTTGCCTGTGTCTCTGTCCTGCGGGTAAGCAGCTGAATGGTGTTCTGACTCCCACTGGCCTCTTGAACTCAGTTCAGTTTCAACCTACTTTTATTCCAAGGAGCTGGCAGAATTTTATCTACTGATGAATCCAGTCCAGTACAAATCCTATGAGAGGAATTGGATAGCACAGAACTGGGTTTTCTCTTTTTACATCTTCATCTTGGCTTTCAGTCTGATGACATCTTAGTTGGAAAGCAAATGATATATTGGTTCAAAGGAACATTTGATGCCAAATATCATTTTGAAAAGAATATATATACTGATGCCATAGGCCATGCACATTTTGTGTCTAAGTTAAATCTAATAATTTGTCTGTTCCTCATGGTTTCTGCCATCTCGGTACTCCTTTTGGAATTCTTCAGCTGTTGGATTTGGAGTCAGTGCTCATGGAGGATTCCAGCAGGAGCACTTGAATAATACATCACCTTGTCAGATGTGCAGCACTGCCTGATGAATACACGTAGATAGGCTTTTTCTATAATTATACCTACTCATGTGGGCAGAGCTCATCAACTACAGGGTCTCCAATGGTGATGTTATAATACACAGCTCAAGTCACGTTTTTTTTTTTAATATTTATTTTAAAACATGTGAAAGTAATCATCCAGTTTTGTCTCATTTTAATTAGATAGTGTGTCAAATCAGTATCACCATTAATGTGAGCAGGCAATACTGTTATTATATGATGACATATTGGAAAACTTTACGAACTCTAAGGAATGGGTGAACTTGTCTTGCCATGTGCTCCATGAAAGAGCCAGAAAAGTGTCTACCTCAAAACCAGGAGGAATATAGGTGGTTCTTCGAGTGATTGTTCAGGTCCATTCCAATTAGGTGTGCGTGCGCTGCATGCACAGATGTCGGAAACTTCTTCCCTTTGCAGCTCCCATCAGGACGGCAGGGGACCCCCTAGAGCGGTGCCCTTATGGTGGTGTATATAGTATCCTGCTGGCTTGACCCCCCTTCAGTTCCTTCTTCCCGTCCATGGCAGTGTTGGACGTTCTCTCTCTCTTACTTGCAACTGATCCCTTAGCCTTTCAGTCTTCTAGTTAGAGTAGTTCTTAGACAGTTATCAGTTAGGTAAATACCATTGTATTCAGGTGTCTGGAAGCTAGTTCCAGCATCAGCCTGGGGCTGTGGGGCATGCCACAAGCCCAGGGTTTCTAAGCTTTCGCCATGTGCCGCAAGTCTATGCCCAACAGTGACCCCTACTACTCCTGTCTCCGGTGTCTGGGGAAGGCTCATCAGGGAGAGCGCTGCAAAATCTGTAAGGCCTTCAAGCTGTGCACTAAGAAAGAAAGAGACTTGCACCTGAAGCAGTTGCTCATGGAGGCTGCGTTACAACCACTGGCCCCAGACCGACTGGCACTGGCCCCAGCTTTCTCGGTGCGAAGTGCCCCGGCATCCGTTTGCGATCCGGCACCACCCAGGCAGCATAAATTGCCAGCACCGAGACGGGACGGCCAACATCGGCACTGGTCGACCTCTCTGGCGCCGACTAAGCGTCACAAGGAAGGAGAAAGAGGGTGCTCTCCCCAAAGAGCTGCTAAGCCACTCAGAGAAGCTCCCATCACGCAAAGGCAGATTGCGGGCCCAAGCCAAGAACTGGCACCATTGACTCTGGCGCCACAGGCCTTGTGAGTCCGGTACCCAGCAAATTCAGTGCTGATGAATGTCTGGAGGAGGTCCTTGAATACTCCTCCACGCCTGATACTTTAAAGCCAGCGAAAGACCTCATTGAGCTGTCAGCGCCAAACCCCCTCCCTTGCAGGGAGTAGCCTCTGGCACTGCCTAAAAGGGTGCCGTCCAGACGGAAGCCAGCAATGGTGCACTGCTCGAGGTCACCGTCCCAGCAATGCACATGGCACTGTTCCCGTTCGAGCTTGGTGTCCCGCTACTCCCTGGCGCCCGCAACCCAGCGTGAGGTTACGGCACCGAAGGTGAACCTATCACCAGTACCTGTGGTAACTACATGCTGGTCCACGACGTCATTGGTTGCCCGGCATCGGAGCTTGGCACCAACAGCCTCACCGTCATCGAGTGAGAGGCACCGTCCCAAGACTCCTAGTTCCATTTGCAGTCCCAGTCAGCCAGGTACCACTCCCCGGCCTGCACCTTGCGGCACTCTACGGTCGCTCAACATTCAGCACTGCCCTGGTCCTCTCCGTTGGCATCCTTCATCTCCGAGGTCGACTTCGGTCGCTCCAGCTATAGCAGGCATTAGACTGTGGCCAGCAGAAAATTCCACTCGGCATGGCAGCCACAGTGGCCTCCTCTGATTCAGTGGCCCTTCTGGACCCCATGGGCCTACCATCAGCAACAGGGCACCATCTCCAGAGCCTCCAGGTCCAGGCACTCCATGCAACACCATTCTAGGTAGCCACACAGACATGCTTCAATGGCAAGGGAGGCCACTCTCTCCAGGCCGCCCCTGGACCCCCAAGACCAACTGGTGATGCCAGGCCCAATGCCCAAGAGGTGTCAGCCCTGTTGGGCCCTGAAGTGACCCAGCATATGGGAACACACAGGAGGGTCTAGATGAGGGCAACCAGCAACAACTCACTTCCTCGTCTTCCGTAGACAAGGCGGTGGCAGGTACATAAGTCTCAGGACTGCCACCAATCAACCACAGGGCTCATCAGGAACTACTCCGCAGGATCGCCACCTCCAGGTGGAAGAAACAGACCATACAGACAAATTACAACACTATATGGCAAACCCGGGCCTCCATCATGCCAATGGCCAGGGGGTAGAAGAGAAATACTTCGCCCCTTCCAAGGGCTACAAGTTCCTGTTCTGCCATCCGACTCCCTGTTCCCTAGTCATTTCAGCAGCCAATGAGAAGGAACAGCATGGCCAACAAGCCTCGTCCCCAAAGGCGAAGGAGGCCAAGTGTTTGGACCTCTTAGGTAGGAAGGTCTACTCCTCCGGGGGCCTCCAGCTACGCATAGCCAACCAGCAGGAAATTCTTAATAGACATAACTTCAACTCTTGGATGGCTGTGTCCAAATTTAAGGATTGCCTGCCCAAGGACTCACACTCTGAGTTTGCTGGATTAATTGAGGTAGGAAAGGCGGTGGCTAAGACCTCGCTACAGGCCTCCCTTGATTCAGCCAACTCTGTGGCCAGAACCATTGCCTCGGGGGTAGTCATGCGGCGCTCAGCATGGCTCCAGGCATCGGGCCTCCGTCCAGAAGTCCAAAACACCCTCCAAGATGTCCCCTTTGAGGGCTCAGGCCTTTTCAAAGAGCAAACACAGTCCAGGCTGCATGACCTTAAGGATTCTGGGGCCACCCTGAAGTCACTAGGGATGCACACGCCGGCAACCCAGACAACGCCCTTCAGGCTTCAGCCTCTACAGCAGAGACAGTATCACCCCTATCCCGGACAGGAGCTGTATCACAGGCGGGGCAGAAATAACAGGCATAGACAGCAGAATAACGCACCTAACCAAGGCCAGAATAAACCCCAGCCTGGAAACAATCACGGGTTTCGAAGGCGCGCTCGAGGACAGTGTACCAACCCAGTACCCAGATCCATCCCCTTGGTTTTTAAACCGGCTATCCCACTTCTACCGTGTGTGGTCCCGTATAACATTGGACCGATGGGTCCTATGCACAGTACAGGTGGGATACTCCCTCCGGTTCTCCTTCTTCCCTCCCTCCCACCCACCTTCTCCGTCCCTCTTCAGGGACCCCTCTCACAAGCAACTTCTTATGCAGGAGGTTCGTTCGCTCCTCGAGATAGGAGTGGTGGAGGAGGTCCACAGAAGCTATGGGGAAAGGAAGTTACTCCTGTTACTCCCTAATCCCCAAGGCAAAAGGGAGTCTTCGACCCATTTTAGACCTTCGCGGACTCCACAAATTTATGGTCAAACTCCGATTCCGCATGATCTCCCTAAGCACTATCATCCCATCGCTGGATTCGGGAGATTGGTACACTGCCCTCGACATGAAAAATGCCTACTTCCATATTGCCATTCATCCAGCACACCGACGCTTCCTCCGGTTTGTCATAAACCAGCATCACTAATGGTTCATGGTTCTCCTGTTTGGCCAGTCCACAGCACCCTGAGCATTCACGAAATGCATGGCGGTGATGGCAGCCTTCCTGTGGAAAAGGGAAGTTTGAGTGTACTCGTACTTCGATGACTCGCTACTGACGGGTTGTTCCAAGGACGAGGTCCAGTCCCACATGACAATGGTCATGGACACCTTTCACAGACTGAGACTCCTCCTCAATGTACCCAAATCATCACTCATACCTACCCAAAGGATAGAGTTTATAGGGGCAGTCCTGGACTCAGTACAGGTGAAAGAGAGCTTTCCAGAGCCCAGGTTCCAAGCCATAGAGCAGACTGTCAAAACAATGCTTCAGTATCCCACCACAACAGTCAGGTGTTGCCTGCAGCTAATAGGGCATATGGCAGCATGCAGGTATGTGGCAAGCATGCCCGACTGAGACTCAGACCCATACAAGTGTGGCTCACACCGTCTGTCCCAAGACTCCCTGGACCTTGTGGTGATGATCCCGGGGCAGGTACTAGAATCCCTGCGTTGGTGGCTGGACTGACCAGTGGTCTGTGCAGGGGTCCCTTTCGCCAAGCCCCAACTTTCTCTGACGTTAGTAACAGATGTGTCAGATCTGGGTTGGGGTGCACACTTAGGGGATCTGAGGACACACAGCTTGTTGTCAAGGGACGAGAGACCTCTCCATATCAACCTGAAGGAGCTCAGGGTGGTTCGTCTAGCCTGCCAGACCTTTCATGCCACTTTGCAAGGTCATAGCATGACAGTCCTGACAGACAACACCACCGCCATGTTCTACATAAACGAACAAGGCAGAGCCTGCTCCTCTCCTCTCTGCAATGAGGCTCTTCTTCTCTGGGACTTCTGTATAACCCGATCCATTCAGCTGGAAGCATCCTACCTTCCAGGGGTACAGAATGAGCTGGCGGATTGCCTCAGCAGGTCATACCACGTACACGAGTGGTCAATCAGATCGGCCATCATACAGTCAGTCTTCCAAAAGTGGGGTTATTGCCAAGTAGACCTCTTTGCCACCAAGAGCAACAGGCAGTGCCCTCAGTTCTGCACATTCCAAAACCACAGTCTGGGCTTCATTGCTGATGTGTTCCTAATACCATGGGGTAAGAGGCTGAAGTATGCCTTCCCTCCTATCCATCTGATCCACTTGGTCCTTCTCAAAATTCGCAGGAACAGGGTGACCAGGTCCTTCTCAAAATTCACAGGGATCGCCCCGTCTTGGCCACTGCAGCATTGGTACATGACCCTCCTGGAGCTGTCCGTAGACGCCCTGATAGCCCTGCCCCTCTACCCGGATCTGATCACGCAGGACCACAGGTGCCTCCTCCACCCAAACCTGCACTCTCTGCATCTCATGGCTTGGAATCTCCATGGCTAAATCCCATGGAGAGCCCGTGCTCTCAGTCAGTGAGACAGATTCTCCTCGATAGCAGGAAACCTTCCACTAGGGCTACCTACCTGGCAAAGTGGAAAAGGTTTTCGTGCTTGTGTGAACCCAAGCGCCTTCAACTTCTCCACGTTCCTATCCCTCTTATTTTGGACTACCTCCTACACCTTAAGCAACAGGGTCTGTCCCTTTCCTCCATCAGAGTGCACCTGGCGGCCGTTTCAGCTTTCCATCCAGGAGAGTCTGGGCGCTCGGTGTTTTCAAATTCCATCGTAGGGCGATTCCTCAAAGGGCTGGAGAGGGTGTTCCCGTATTCTCACCTGCCAGTCCCAACCTGAAACCCAAACCTGGTCCTCTCCAGGCTCATGAGCGCACCATCTGAGCCCCTGGCCACTTGTTCCCTCCTCTGGCTTTCTTAGAAGGTGGTGTTCCTGGTGGCCATTACATAGGCAAGGAGGGTGTCCGAGCTGAGAGTTCTCACCTCCAAACCCCCTTACACCGCACCCCAGATTTTTCCCCAAGGTGGTCTCCCAATTCCACATAGGACAGGACATTTGCTTGCTGGTGTTCTTTCCAAAACCGAACACGAGCCCGAGACACCGCAGCCTACAAATGCTGAATGTCCAAAGAGCCTTGGTGTTCTACACAGAGCGCACAAAACCTTTCCACAAATCAACCCAATTGTTTGTTGCCATAGCTGATAGAATGAAGGGCCTCCCAGTCTCTGTGCAACCCATATCATCCTGGATCACAGACTGCATTTGCATGTGCTACGAGCTGACCAAAGTCCCAGCCCCTGCAATTACGGCCCATTCAACCAGGGCGCAGGCATCTTCAACTGCCTTCCTGGCTCAGGTCCCCACCCAGGAGATCTGCAAAGCAGCCACCTGGTCTTCAGTGCTCATGTTTACAGCCCACTATGCTGTCAACCAACAGGCCAGAGATGATGCAGTGGTTGGCAGAGCTGTTCTTCAATCATTCCATGACTCCTACCCTCCTGCAATGGTAATCTTGGAAGTTACCTAATTGGAATGGATGTGAACAATCACTCAAAGAAGAAAAGGTGGTTACTTACCTCTCAAAACTGTAGTTCTTCGAGATGTGTTGTTCATGTCCATTACAATACCCACCCTCTTCCCCTCTGTCGGAGTCAAAGGCAAGAAGGAACCGAAGGGGGGTTGGGCCGGCAGGGTACTATATACACTGCCATAAGGGCGCCACTCTAGCGGGCTCCCCTGCTGTCCCGACTGGAGCCATTAAGGGAAAAAGTTTCCGACATCCATGCATGCAGCGTGTGCACACCTAATTGTAATGAACATGAACGACACATCTCAAAGAACAACAGTTACGAGAGGTAAGTAACCGTCTTTTTAATGAAAAACACTGTTCTTGGAACTTTCATATTTTGGTTAATTCTTTTCTGTAAGTAAAATATAAAGTTCTCTCTAATTGATGCTGCATTTTTGTGCTCAATTGCTCCAGTTTATATATTCCTTTTTTTAAAAAAGTGTCTATATTATAGGAAATGAACACAAATTAATTCTGTGAATTCAAAAATAGTTTGTGGTTCATAAAATATCAGACTTTAAGAGCCTCATGAATCATTAAGTGACATCTTTCTAATTTTGTTATTTTTCCTAGATCTTTTAGCATATGAAACAATACAGAACGTTTACAGATTCATTCCCACTGACCATTTATTTGTCTACAAAATACAAACATGCATACAAAAAACAAAACAGTAAAATTACAAGTGAACAACTATAAGATCTCTCTCTCTCTCTCTCTGTGTATATATATATATATATATATAAATAAAGAGAGAGAGAGAGAGAGAGAGAGAGAGAGAGGATGCTCATTCCTAAAATCACCTTTAGATGAACCTAAAGGTCATTAATCAAGATGTACATTATAGCTGGGATTTTCAAAGGAACCTAAAGGAACTGAGGGACCAAGTCCTGTCGAAAAAATTTATGGGAGTTGGACATCCAACTCTTTTAGACCCCTTTGAAAATTGCAGCCTACAGCGCTACTTGGTATGGTCCAGTGGATAGAATAGTGGGTTGGGTGTCAGGAGACCGCTCAGCTCTGCCATGCTGTATGACTTGCAGCCAATTACTCTACTTTTCTGTCACAGTTTCTCCATGTGTAAAATAGGGATTGTGATGCTTGTCCTCCTTCATTAACTAGATAGACATTTATTGATGAAAGCACTATACAAGAACAGTGTATTATGATTATTTTGTTTATTTTGCATTTACAACGACAGGATGTCTACATTCTTTTCTTTTTGGGGGTCTGCGTTTTTAAATTAATCATGTTCTTTCATGACCAGTATATTTAAAATGGGCTTGCTGTAGAAATTACTGGGGGAGGTTCTATGTGTAAATGGGGGAATGATCCTGCTATTGTGGGGAATTTTCCTGGCTTCTCTGCCACCCCAGTGGAATCGGATGGTGAAAAGATCTGAGTCCCCACGCCAAGTGCCTTTACCTGGAAGTCTGCCTGAACTCGAGGACCCCGCCATATGAGAGCGAGAAAGAGGAGTCCTTAAAACCCTGATAGGTCTGGGCCCAGGATCCTTGGGAAGCTTAATCCCCAGCCTTGTCATGGGTCTATGGTGTCCCCACTCCATGGTACTTTCTCCTCACTGGCCCCTTCCCTGACATAGTGATCAGCACATTGAGTTTAAACCACACCCAATCTATTAAACATCAACTGCAAACAAATAAGGAAAAAAATTGAGGACGGTAAAGGTACCCCGTAAACAAGAGGTTCTGGAACTCCAGAAAATTCAGCTTATTCCTTACACATCCCAGGCCTCCTTCCAAGGACCTGGCTGTGGTGCAGTGATACCACAGGTAAAACACCTTCTCTGGTGGTGGCTACGTGCCCCCAGGCTCTAGGTGGCAGGACCCTTCTCTCCAGTATTGGCCCTCTGATCCGGTTCACATCCCCCATCAGAGTCTGGGCTTCAAGGCCCTCTCATCTGGTGACATCTCTCTACACAGAGCCATCTCTGCCCAGGGTCTCCACCTTGTTCTCCCCAGCCACTCCCTGGTCTTGGCTCCAGCTTACTTCTGGCACAGCAGGCCTTTTGCTATCCCGGCTCTGGTTGGTCCTGGTTCGCCATCACTGGTCTCCGCTGTTCCAACTCCCTCACTCTAGGCTGCTCCTTGGGCTGTTCCACTCTCTTCAGCTCCGCTCTGGTTGATCCATTCTCCCTCTTGTGCCTTACTCTGCTCATGCAGCCACAGCTCACACAGAAGACAGGCCATGGATTTTCAATTCTCTCATTGGCTTCTCCACCCTTTTAATCTGGCTGACTTGGAGTGTTGGCCTCTCCCCATTGGCTCTTGGGATCTGTCAGTCGCAGGAAGCTGACTCCTCTTTGGGCTTCCTCCTTCTCCTAGTATTGGGAGAGAGCCAACCAAAAAGTTTCAATAAAGGACCAACAGACCCCTTTCATATGGCTTGTGTTATGCAGGAAGTTGTATTAGATGATCATAATGGTCCTTTCTGCCCTTAAAACCTACGCATCTATAAAAATAACAAGAAAAATTGAGGCAATATTCTGCAGGTGTTATCTGAGCAAAACTCCCATTGTCTTTTCTAGGAGTTTTCCTCGAGGAAGAACTGCAGAATTTAGCCCTGGAACAGGGAGAGCTTTTGCTAAGCATATTGCTAAGCAGTTGCTGTACAAATCAAAGAGTCAGGGCTAATTAGTTATTTGCAACTTGATATGTTATTTTTTGATATGTTAAAGGTAAATAATTGTAAAGTCAATAGTTGCTGCTGGGCATTTAGCGCTTCTGAAAATTAGTCAGTTTATGTAGGAATGTAAGGCCTGGTCTATCCACACATTTTTGTATCAATATGACTATTCTGGTTAGTGGTGTGATTTGTTTTTAACTGAAATAATTATGCTGGTACAACCTCTAGCGCAATGTGTCTCAAACTTTTTTACTGGCAACCCCTTTCACACAGCAAGCCTCTGAGTGCGACCCCCCTAATAAATTAAACACACTTTTTTTATGCATTTAGCACCATTATAAATGCTGGACGCAAGCGGGGTTTGGGGTAGAGGTTGACCGCTCGTGACCCCCCATGTAGCAACCTCGCAACTCCCTGAGGGGTCCCAACCCCCAGTGTGAGAACCCTTGCTCTAGCATAAATTCAGTTATACCAGTGGCAGAGAGCTATCTTCAGACAATTTTGGCAATTTGTTTTTGGTTTTCTTTGTGTCTCTATGATGGTTTTTGCTCATGGGGAGCACTGCCTAGTGGTCAGGGCTTAGGCCTTTCAATGTGCAGAGAGGGGTTTTGGTAGGGGAGCCTGGGCCCTCCCACTCCAGCCCAGGGCCCTGTGTGGGCTATCAAAGGTCTGACACCAAAGAGTGCCTTAAGACTGCCCTCCCTCGGCCATTTCTTATCACCCTCTCGCCCAAAGTTTTCAGTCTGTAACAGTAAGGTGTGAAGGAGGTCAGCTCGCCACTTGGCACCTCTTCTCCTTCTGAAGCATGACAGCTCTCTCTCTCTCTAGGGATGGCAGCTGCCTCCTCTCGTGCCTTGGGCCTCCGGGCAAGTCAGTTCCAAGTCTCTCCCCTTCAGGTGTAGTCCATAATAAAGCACAGAGAATCAACACAAATAAACTGGGTTAGTAGGTGAGAGGGGAAAATGCCTCTCTCTCCAGGTATAAGAGAAGCAGGTGCTGCCTTCCGTCAAGAAGAGACCTTCAGGCAGTTGTAGATTGGAAAGATCCTGCTTTCCCTCAGCCCTTTCCTCAGGAGCTATAAGGAAAAGGTCCTTTCTCTTCCCTGTCCTGCCCCTAAGTGAGCTGTTCTGACCCCTCTGAATTCCTCCCCAGTCTGTGCACCTCTTGTGGGTATGGTGGGCCAGGGCTGGCTGAGCCCACAGCAGCTCCTTAACTCCTTGTTGCCGATTGTGGGGGTTTTATACCCCATCACGGTCTCCCAGAATGAAACTGAAGGCTTGTCTACACAATGTAATAATGCAAACCAGTGGGGTGTGACTTCTAAAGCTTACCAATATGTTATACACTATCTGGCCCATGTAGACCCTGCTTCCTTGTACTAAAAATTCCCTAACGCACGTAAACATAGTGCTGTTTGAAGCAGGAGTACATTAGTGCATGCTAGAGAACATTTTGCGCATTCCAGGCCAGCTGGGACCATTTAGTGTGTGATACATTTAGTGTGTGATTTAGAATTCATACCCCACTAGTACGCATTTATGAAGGCGGTTGTTATGTGAAGAGGAAGCTGGGAAGAATTTTGTGTCTCTTCCCCCAGTCTCTCTGTTGTCTTTTAAATCATGAGCTCTCCAGGTCATGGGCAATCTTTTATTCTAAGTTTGTGCAAGCACTAACCCAATGGGGCCTTGACCATGGCTGAGGGTTTTGAGAACTACCAGAATGCAAATAATAATAATAATTAATAATAATGTCACAAGCTCAGTTCAGTGATTCTATGCCATCCAAACTGTGGTCAAACAATTGTGTGATCTCACTTCACTGGCGGACTTGTTGCTTGCTGTAGACTCCTCATATACTTTTATTCAAAGCCATACTGTGTTGCCATGGAAATATGGCTTCTGAACTTCATTTACAAAACGCAACAATTGCTAAAAATACAGGAATTCCAAAATTATTTTTTCTCAATGTTTAAAAAGTATTTAATCTTTCATAAAATAACAAATTCACTGACTTTTAGTTTAATAAAACTAACAAACAACTTTATTTTTGATCACGTTTATGAGATGTTCATATGTAACATTTATTATTCTTTTATTATCAAAACAAACACTCCCCCCCCCCACTGGAATAAATTCCCCCATTAGTTGCATTTTCAAAAACAACCTGAATTGTGCTCTGTGCCTCCATAATAAGTAATTACCTTTCAAAGTGTTTTCTCATATTTGCTCTTATGAATATGACCCTACCAAATTCATAGCCATGAAAAATACGTCACGTACCGTGAAATCTGGTCTCCCCCCATGAAAACTGGCACCAGCAGCAGCACAGAAGTAATGGTAGCAGTACCACAACCTCCTCCCCCCCCCACACACACACACCACCACCCTAACCTTGCAACCCTTCCACAACTCTCTGTGGGTCTAGATCCCTACAATTACAACACTGTGACATTTCAGATTTAAAAAGCTAAAATCATGAAATTAAAGATTTTTTAGATCCTCTGACCGTGAAATTGACCAAAATGGACCGTGAATTTGGTAGGGCCCTACTTATGAAACTGTTAAATAAAATAAAGACTATTTCTAAAATATCAATAGCTTGCATTGTATTTGGATGAGTTATTAAATGAAGTTTAATATGAACTTTATATCTGTTGTAAATGAAAAGAATGCATGGGTGGGAGAGGTCAGAAATACTGTAAATGTCCCTGAGCACTCAGTGACACAGATCTCTGAGTTAGCTGGATGATATAAATTACAAGTAGACAGAGACTCCCTATTGACTATATGTCTGAAAAGGCACCTGTATGTTGCTTATTCTAGCAAGTATGTGAAATGCCTTGTGCTTATGAAATGTGAAACAGCTATGCCTGTTTTGATGGGAGTATGTGACTATTTGGTGTGTGGGGCTGAAATCTCCCACTTTTTGGGACTTCCACCATTCTAGCACAAGTGCATGAGACATACAGCAGTCCTAGTATTCCTTTAAGTGTAGAGAAATGTCCTACAGCGGCTACCTTTGGGATTATTTATAATTTATCACAGCTCTGCATCAAGAGTTTACCTGCTGCTGTAACCTTGCAGTGGATATAGCCTAGTTCCCAGTCTGTATACCCAGCCAGCACTGGTTAGTGCTTGAGGGGTGTTCATAGCCCCATCCCACATTTTCCTGCTCCCCTTTGAGATGTTTTGCTCACCAAGTATCCTGATGACACAGGTAACCCACGCTGAAATTGTGCTTGGCTACTGCAAGGATGTAGAGGACACTGTGTATCCTTGCAGAGTTTCCTCCTTACGAGCACACTGCGGGTTAACCTCTTTAAATTCATGAGCTGTTCCACTCTCTAGGGTTATTATGCAGATGGAAATCTCAGTTTTAGAATCAAATCCAAAAGGCTCCAAATCCTAAAACATCTCAAGTTTTGCAAAGTAAAATGTTTTTGTGGTGGTGCTGGTGGGAGGAATTTGGAAGCACACATTTAAAAGTATTTAGACAGTTGCCAACTAGGAATGCTTGTCCTGACTCCCCTTGCATCAGATCTCCATTCTCCTCCCAGGATTCTCTAGATGCCAATCCCTCCATGTGAAAACAAGAGACAACAGTCAAATGATTGAGATTCCTATTTAGTTCTTGACACTTGGAAAGTTGGCATTCTTTCTACTGTAACTCTTGGCAAGCCATGTCTACACTGAGCAAGAGTATTGGGTTTGAAAATGTGTTAAGTAACATGGTTTAATTAACACAATATTAAACATTATTTAGCACCTAGTTTAGATAGGGACAAATTGTGTTCAAAACAATTTGTCCATGTCTGCACTATGTGGCTTAGGGTATGTCTACACTACGAAATTAGGTCGAATTTATAGAAGTCGTTTTTTTAGAAATCGGTTTTATATATTCGAGTGTGTGTCCCCCCACAGAAAATGCTCTAAGTGCATTAACTCGGCGGAGTGCTTCCACAGTACCGAGGCAAGCGTCGACTTCCGGAGCGTTGCACTGTGGGTAGCTATCCCACAGTTCCCGCAGTCTCCGCTGCCCATTGGAATTCTGGGTTGAGATCCCAATGCCTGATGGGGCTAAAACATTGTCGCGGGTGGTTCTGGGTACATATCGTCAGGCCCCCGTTCCCTCCCTCCCCCCGTGAAAGCAAGGGCAGACAATCATTTCGCGCCTTTTTTCCTGAGTTACCTGTGCAGACGCCATACCACGGCAAGCATGGAGCCAGCTCAGGTGACCGTCACCCTATGTCTCCTGGGTGCTGGCAGACGCGGTACGGCATTGCTACACAGTAGCAGCAACCCCTTGCCTTGTGGCAGCAGACGGTACAGTACGACTGGTAGCCGTCATCGTCATGTCTGAGGTGCTCCTGGTCGCCTCTGTGAGGTCGATCAGGAGCGCCTGGGCAGACATGGGCGCAGGGACTAAATTTGGAGTGACTTGAGCAGGTCATTCTCTTTAGTCCTGCAGTCAGTCCTATTGAACCGTCTTATGGTGAGCGGGCAGGCGATACGGACTGCTAGCAGTCGTACTGTACCATCTTCTGCCGAGCAGCCATGAGATGTGGATGGCATGCAGTCCTTCTGCACCGTCTGCTGCCAGCCAAAGATGTAAAAGATAGATGGAGTGGATCAAAACAAGAAACAGTCCAGATTTGTTTTGTACTCATTTGCTTCCCCCCTCCCCTGTCTAGGGGACTCATTCTTCTAGATCACACTGCAGTCACTTACAGAGAAGGTGCAGCGAGGTAAATCTAGCCATGTATCAATCAGAGGCCAGGCTAACCTTCTTGTTCCAATAAGGACAATAACTTAGGTGCACCATTTCTTATTGGAACCCTCCGTGAAGTCCTGCCTGAAATACTCCTTGATGTAAAGCCACCCCCTTTGTTGATTTTAGCTCCCTGAAGCCAACCCTGTAAGCGCCCCTCCCAGCGTCAGAGCAATGGCAAACAATCGGGCATCTGAGAGTGCTGTCCAGAGCACTCACAATGGAGCACTCTGATGGGGCTAAAACATTGTCGCGGGTGGTTCTGGGTACGTGTCGTCAGGCCCCTGTTCCCTCCCTCCCTCCGTGAAAGCAAGGGCAGACAATCATTTTGCGCCTTTTTTCATGAGTTACCTGTGCAGACGCCATACCACGGCAAGCATGGAGCCAGCTCAGGTAACCGTCACCCTATGTCTCCTGGGTGCTGGCAGACGCGGTACGGCTTTGCTGCACAGTAGCAGCAACCCATTGCCTTCTGGCAGCAGACGGTGCAATACGACTGGTAGTCGTCCTCGTCGTGTCTGAGGTGCTCCTGGCCACGTCGGCTGGGAGAGCCTGGGCAGACATGGGCGCAGGGACTAAATTTGGAGTGACTTGACCAGGTCATTCTCTTTAGTCCTGCAGTCCTATTGAACCGTCTTATGGTGAGCGGGCAGGCGATACGGACTGCTAGCAGTCGTACTGTACCATCTTCTGCCAGGCAGGCAAGAGATGAGGATTGCTAGCAGTCGTATTGTACCATCTTATGCCAGGCAGGCAAGAGATGAAGATGGCTAGCAGTCGTACTGTACCATCTTCTGCCGAGCAGCCATGAGATGTGGATGGCATGCAGTCCTTCTGCACCGTCTGCTGCCAGCCAAAGATGTAAAAGATAGATGGAGTGGGTCAGAACAAGAAATAGACCAGATTTGTTTTGTACTCATTTGCCTCCTCCCCTGTCTAGATCACACTGCACTCACTCACAGAGAAGGTGCAGCGAGGTAAATCTAGCCATGTATCAATCAGAGGCCAGGCTAACCTCCTTGTTCCAATAACAACGATAACTTAGGTGCACCATTTCTTATTAGAACCCTCCGTGCAGTCCTGCCTAAATTGTCGGGCTCAACGGGTAGTGATCAATGGCTCCATGTCTAGTTGGCAGCCGGTATCAAGTGGAGTGCCCCAAGGGTCGGTCCTGGGGCCGGTTTTATTCAATATCTTCATAAATGATCTGGAGGATGGTGTGGATTGCACTCTCAGCAAATTTGCGGATGATACTAAACTGGGAGGAGTGGTAGATACGCTGGAGGGGAGGGATAGGATACAGAAGGACCTAGACCAATTGGAAGATTGGGCCAAAAGAAATCTGATGAGGTTCAATAAGGATAAGTGCAGGGTCCTGCACTTAGGACAGAAAAACCCAATGCACAGCTACAGACTAGGGACCGAATGGCTAGGCAGCAGTTCTGCAGAAAAGGACCTAGGGGTGACAGTGGACGAGAAGCTGGATATGAGTCAGCAGTGTGCCCTTGTTGCCAAGAAGGCCAATGGCATTTTGGGATGTATAAGTAGGGGCATAGCGAGCAGATCGAGGGACGTGATCGTTCCCCTCTATTCGACATTGGTGAGGCCTCATCTGGAGTACTGTGTCCAGTTTTGGGCCCCACACTTCAAGAAGGATGTGGATAAATTGGAGAGAGTCCAGCGAAGGGCAACAAAAATGATTAGGGGACTGGAACACATGAGTTATGAGGAGAGGCTGAGGGAGCTGGGATTGTTTAGCCTGCAGAAGAGAAGAATGAGGGGGGATTTGATAGCTGCTTTCAACTACCTGAAAGGGGGTTCCAAAGAGGATGGCTCTAGACTGTTCTCAATGGTAGCAGATGACAGAATGAGGAGTAATGGTCTCAAGTTGCAGTGGGGGAGGTTTAGATTGGATATTAGGAAAAACTTTTTCACTAAGAGGGTGGTGAAACACTGGAATGCGTTACCTAGGGAGGTGGTAGAATCTCCTTCCTTAGAGGTTTTTAAGGTCAGGCTTGACAAAGCCCTGGCTGGGATGATTTAACTGGGAATTGGTCCTGCTTTGAGCAGGGGGTTGGACTAGATGACCTTCTGGGGTCCCTTCCAACCCTGATATTCTATGATTCTATGAAATACTCCTTGATGTACAGGCACACCCTTTGTTGATTTTAGCTCCCCGAAGCCAACCCTGTAAGCCGTGTCGTCAGTCGCCCCTCCCTCCGTCAGAGCAACGGCAGACAATCGTTCCGCGCCTTTTTTCTGTGCGGACGCCACACCAAGGCAAGCATGGAGGCCGCTGAGCTCATTTTGGCAATTAGGAGCACATTAACCACCACACGCATTATCCAGCAGTATATGCAGCACCAGAACATGGCAACGCGATACCGGGCGAGGAGGCGACGTCAGCGCGGTCCCGTGAGTGATCAGGACATGGACACAGATTTCTCTGAAAGCATGGGCCCTGACAATGCATGCATCATGGTGCTAATGGGGCAGGTTCATGCTGTGGAACGCCGATTCTGGGCTCGGGAAACAAGCACAGACTGGTGGGACCGCATAGTGTTGCAGGTCTGGGACGATTCCCAGTGGCTGCCAAACTTTCGCATGCGTAGGGGCACTTTCATGGAACTTTGTGACTTGCTTTCCCCTGCCCTGAAGCGCATGAATACCAAGATGAGAGCAGCCCTCACAGTTGAGAAGCGAGTGGCGATAGCCCTGTGGAAGCTTGCAACGCCAGACAGCTACCGGTCAGTTGGGAATCAATTTGGAGTGGGCAAATCTACTGTGGGGGCTGCTGTGATGCAAGTAGCTCACGCAATCAAAGATCTGCTGATATCAAGGGTAGTGACCCTGGGAAATGTGCAGGTCATAGTGGATGGCTTTGCTGCAATGGGATTCCCTAACTGTGGTGGGGCCATACATGGAACCCATATCCCTATCTTGGCACCGGAGCACCAAGCCGCCGAGTACATAAACCGCAAGGGGTACTTTTCGATAGTGCTGCAAGCTCTGGTGGATCACAAGGGATGTTTCACCAACATCAACGTGGGATGGCCGGGAAAGGTGCATGATGCTCGCATCTTCAGGAACTCTGGTCTGTTTCAAAAGCTGCAGGAAGGGACTTTATTCCCAGACCAGAAAATAACTGTTGGGGATGTTGAAATGCCTATATGTATCCTTGGGGACCCAGCCTACCCCTTAATGCCATGGCTCATGAAGCCGTACACAGGCAGCCTGGACAGTAGTCAGGAGCTGTTCAACTACAGGCTGAGCAAGTGCAGAATGGTGGTAGAATGTGCATTTGGACGTTTAAAGGCGCGCTGGCGCAGTTTACTGACTCGCTTAGACCTCAGTGAAACCAATATTCCCACTGTTATTACTGCTTGCTGTGTGCTCCACAATATCTGTGAGAGTAAGGGGGAGATGTTTATGGCGGGGTGGGAGGTTGAGGCAAATCGCCTAGCTGCTGGTTACGCGCAGCCAGACACCAGGGCGGTTAGAAGAGCACAGGAGGGCGCGGTACGCATCAGAGAAGCTTTGAAAACCAGTTTCATGACTGGCCAGGCTACGGTGTGAACTTCTCTTTGTTTCTCCTTGATGAAACCCCCCGCCCCTTGGTTCACTCTACTTCCCTGTAAGCTAACCACCCTCCCCTCCTCCCTTTAATCATTGCTTGCAGAGGCAATAAAGTCATTGCTGCTTCACAGTCATGCATTCGTTATTCATTCATCACACAAATAGGGAGATGACTACCAAGGTATCCCAGGAAGGGTGGTGGAGGAGGGAAGAAAATGCCACACAGCACTTTAAGCACAGCACTTTAAAAGTTTACAACTTTAAAATTTATTGAATGACAGCCTTCTTTTTTTTTGGGCAATCCTCTGTGGTGGAGTGGCTGGTTGGCCGGAGGCCCCCCCCACCGCATTCTTGGGCGTCTGGGTGTGGAGGCTATGGAACTTGGGGAGGAGGGCGGTTGGTTACAGAGGGGCAGCAGTGGCAGTCTGTGCTCCAGCTGCCTTTGCTGCAGCTCAACCATACACTGGAGCATACTGGTTTGGTCCTGCAGAAGCCTCAGCATTGAATCCTGCCTCCTCTCATCACGCTGCCGCCACATTTGAGCTTCAGCCCTGTCTTCAGCCCTCCACTTACTCTCTTCAGCCCGCCACTTACTCTCTTCAGCCCTCCACCTCTACTCCCGGTCATTTTGTGCTTTCCTGCACTCTGACATTATTTGCCTCCACGCATTTGTCTGTGCTCTGTCAGTGTGGGAGGACAGCATGAGCTCGGAGAACATTTCATCACGAGTGCGTTTTTTTTTCTTTCTAAGCTTCACTAGCCTCTGGGAAGGAGAAGATCCTGTGATCATTGAAACACATGCAGCTGGTGGAGAAAAAAAAAGGGACAGCAGTATTTAAAAAGACACATTTTATAAAACAGTCGCTACACTCTTTCAGGGTAAACCTTGCTGTTAACATTACATACATAGCACATGTGCTTTCGTTACAAGGTCGCATTTTGCCTCCTCCCACCACGTGACTACCCCCTCAACCTTCCCCCCTCCCTGTGGCTAACAGCGGGGAACATTTCTGTTTAGCCACAGGCAAACAGCCCAGCAGGAATGGGCTCCTCTGAGTGTCCCCTGAAGAAAAGCACTCTATTTCAACCAGGTGACCATGAATTATATCTCACTCTCCTGAGGATAACACAGAGAGATAAAGAACGGATTTTGGTTGAACGCCAGCAAACATACACTGCAATGCTTTGTTCTGCAGTGATTCCCGAGTACGTGTTACTGGCCTGGAGTGGTAAAGTGTCCTACCATGAAGGACGAAATAAGGCTGCCCTCCCCAGAAACCTTTTGCAAAGGCTTTAGGACTACATCTAGGAGAACCGCAAATGCCAGGGCAAAGTAATCCTTTCACATGCTTGCTTTTAAACCATGTATAGCATTTTAAAAGGTACACTCACCAGAGGTCCCTTCTCCGCCTGCTGGGTCCAGGAGGCAGCCTTGGGTGGGTTCGGGGGGTACTGGCTCCAGGTCTAGGGTGAGAAACAGTTCCTGGCTGTCGGGAAAACCGGTTTCTCCGCTTGCTTGCTGTGAGCTATCTATAACCTCCTCCTCATCATCATCTTCTTCGTCCCCAAAACCTACTTCCGTATTGCCTCCATCTCCATTGAAGGAGTCAAACAACACGGCTGGGGTAGTGGTGGCTGAACCCCCTAAAATGGCATGCAGCTCATCATAGAAGCGGCATGTTTGGGGCTCTGACCCAGAGCGGCTGTTCGCCTCTCTGGTTTTCTGGTAGGCTTGCCTCAGCTCCTTCAGTTTCACGTGGCACTGCTTCGGGTCCCTGTTATGGCCTCTGTCCTTCATGCCCTGGGAGATTTTGACAAAGGTTTTGGCATTTCGAAAACTGGAACGGAGTTCTGATAGCACGGATTCCTCTCCCCAAACAGCGATCAGATCCCGTACCTCCCGTTCGGTCCATGCTGGAGCTCTTTTGCGATTCTGGGACTCCATCATGGTCACCTGTGCTGATGAGCTCTGCATGGTCACCTGCAGCTTGCCACGCTGGCCAAACAGGAAATGAGATTCAAAAGTTCGCGGTTCTTTTCCTGTCTACCTGGCCAGTGCATCTAAGTTGAGAGTGCTGTCCAGAGCGGTCAGAATGGAGCACTCTGGGATAGCTCCTGGAGGCCAATACCATCGAATTGTGTCCACAGTACCCCAAATTCGAGCCGGCAACGTCGATTTAAGCGCTAATCCACTTGTCAGGGGTGGAGTAAGGAAATCGATTTTAAGAGCCCTTTAAGTCGAAATAAAGGGCTTCATTGTGTGGACGGGTGCAGGTTTAAATCGATTTAACGCTGCTAAATTCGACCTAAAGTCCTAGTGTAGACCAGGGCTTAGTTGTGTTTAACATCTTGTTAGTTAGCATGTTTTCTAACAGAATGCTTTTTTCCAGTACAGAGACCTGTCTGGAAGTGAGGGGTTAAACTGGTGAGTGCAGGAATAGTTCACCCAGTGCAGCAACATGTTTGCTGATTTTTAAGCCAACATAAGAGCAGTACAGTTAGTGATGACTTAGTAAGAGAAGGAGAAAGGAAAAGATTTAGAAAGACAAAATGCAAAGGCCAAAGCCTATGTTACATTTTGTATCTCACTTTTGATTCTTCCTTTGTATGATGATTTTACTTCGCTTTACATTTGTTTCAGCATCCTTCATGGAACTTGTAAGATATTAACAAAACCATTAAGCCCATATGGCTTTTTTATTCAATTTCCCTAGATGACACTGACATTTTGTATTGTACCATCACACTGAAAATGTTATATAATTAGCACTGAAAAGCTGCTGTCAACAGTGCTGCTTTCTGAGTTTTTCATGCTGAAAACTTCTTGGAGAGCTCTTGGTTGCTTCAAAGAGTGCACACTTAACTTCCTCCTTCAAAACACAAATCACTCCATTTACTCACTATGCAGGTAATATAGGCATACATACGTGCTGTGTGACGCTCTTTTATTCAGAATGTTTAAAATATTAACAAACTTTTAAAAAATTAAAAATTGAGCAGTAAATGTAGTTTTTTTAAAAAAATGTAAAAATTTGAGAACAGACAGAGATAAATTAAAAAGGAAACAAACAAGTACACAGAGAGATTATCAGAAGCTAACAAATCGTGTGTCTATTATCATTTTGATCACTTTCACCCCAATCGAGCAAAGACACACACCTGTGCTTAAACTGATGCTTGTGAATGGACCCATTGCTTTTAATGGGAGTACAGACATAACAAGAAGCACATGCATGGCCCTGGGTCGCACCCTGGTGAAGACAGTGGACCCAGGCTCCCCTACCAACTCTTAAAGGTGCCTCCTGCTGGTTGCTCTGGGAATTAGCTCAGTTCAGCTCCAGAGCACCCTCTGTGGGTGGTGTCTTGCCCGTTGTCTGCTCTACTCCGCTGTTTCAGATCCGTGTTGCTCTGCTGCTCGGTGGTGTCTTCTTCAGGACACTGCCACCAGCAGTGCCCACTACTTCTTTCTCACCTACCGCAGGGGCCAACCAGAACCCAAAGTCTAGCCCCTCACTTCATCAGCAAGTTGCAGTCTGTATTGGCCATGCTCCTCTGCAGCCAGGCACAGTGCAAGGGGATGGGGGTCGGGGGGACCAAGTCCACATGCTACTCTGGGACCTGACTCAGGGACCCTCTAGCGGCAGCCTGTCTGCCTATCATCCCTGAGTGACTTCCTTTTTGGTCCATTCTGGCAGGGGCCTGCAGCCTAGCAGGTAACAGGCCAGAGCTTGCCCTCTGCTCCCCTGAGCCTGCCCAGCACGGCTCTATCTCAGGTGCTATCCCTGGGAGCCAGTCCTCCTCCCTTCATTGTCAGGGAGAGACTCCCCTCGGCTCTGCTGGGCATCTCCTTATAACTGGGCTGCCCCAGCAGCTGCCTCCTGTCTGGCTCCTAACAAGCCTCTCCCTAATTAGCTGCAGGTTTCCACAGCCTCCCTGGCTGCTTCTGCCCCACCCCTCTGCTGGAGTGGGCCAACTGCACAACTACAGTGGGGTAACAAAAAGCATCTCTCCCTCAGTGGGGAATCCAGCTGGGGAAAGCCCTGAATCAACAAGGGTCCAGACCTTAACCCCAAAGCTAAGGAGAATGCCCTGAAGCCCTTGTGGGTGCCGAAAGACTTTTCGGTTATTGGACTTTTCTTTTTGTATAACCCAGAAAGGGTGGACTGGAACACAGGACCTGGCAGGAGGGCTGAGCCACAAAAGAAGGGTCTGATCCCAGTGGACAGGGTTGTAGAGGAAAAGGCAGATATCAGAAAGAGGGACCACCTGCCCCACCGGTGCCTGAATCCTAGGCAGTGCTGCTGGTGAGGGTCACCTTCACAGTGCCATAGAAAAGCCCATGAGGAACTTGGGGGGTGGGATAGCTCAGTGGTTTGAGCATTGGCCTGCTAAACCCAGGGGTGTGAGTTCAATCCTTGAGGGGCCCATTTAGTTGATTTGGGGCAAAAAATGGGGATTGGTCCTGCTTTGAGTAGGGGGTTGGACTAGATGACCTCCTGTGGTCCCTTCCAACCCTGATATTCTGTGATTCTATGAACTTAATAATTCTGTCTTTGCAGCAGGGTTTGAATAGTGTGGGTAAAATAAGGACTTTGGCCTCATAGTGAACGATGAGTGTAAAATGAAATACAGCACCATTCATCCTGTGCACTGAATGAGGTAGGGGTCATGCGGAAAAAATAGTAAAAGTGTATGTGGTCATAATAAGTTAAAGACTGTGTCATAATGCATACATGCAAGGGGGCTGAATTAGGTTGAACAGGCAACCTTCATTCTGGCATTTCCTCACTTAAGTGCTTGACTGTATGATTTCAATGTTCTTTTAACATAGGTGTGTCTGTGTGTAACTTAATATTTATATTGCAGTAGTGTCCAGGTGTCCCACTCACGTTTGGATACTCATTATGCTAGATGTGGTACAGGTGCTTATGAACATGTGGTCTCTGCCGTAAATAATTTACATTTTATATGGAGTTGGTTCCCTGCAGAGCACTTCCTTCTTTCTAGTGCATAGCAGTACTGATTGGATTAAAGAACTATAATGAGACTACAAACTGTACCTCCCTATACTGATGATGCTGACTTTTTATTTATTAATAAAGTTCAAAGCCAAACTATCTCTTATGAAGGTCTTGAAGAAGTACTCAAAGAGAAGGAATTTATTTTTAGTCAGTTGGAGACCAAGATATGCTAATTAACATAGTTATCTGGGATGTAACATAATTAACATACACTGTGGAGACTAGTTCTGTGTGTCAGGTGTATCAGTATTTTTCTCTATTTTGTTAAAATTAATTCCCACAAAAAATTTTAAACTGAATTGCAAATATACAGCAATAGCTTAAGGGGGGAAATAAAAAAATAAAGCAAAACAACCACAACAAACAAACCTTAAAGAATGTTCAAGGTTTAGAAAAAAAATTACAAAAACCTAGGATATTGTAAGTTGTGGTAAAACTTTTAGCAAACAAAAACCAAAACTTTGGAAATTATTAGATGTACCTACAAAAAATTATAGACTCAGAATTCCAAGGCCAGAAGAGACCATTGTGATTATCTAGACTGACCTCTTGTATAACACAGGCCATAGGACTTCCCCAAAATAATTCCTTTTGAACTAGAGCATATCTTTAAAAACAAAAACAAACTTCCTATCTTGGTTTATAAATTGCCAGTGATGGAGACTCCACCACAACCCTTGGTAAACTGTTCCAGTGATTAGTTACCCTTTACTAAATGTAAAAATGTACACCTTATTTGCAGTCTGAATTTGTCTTGCTTCAGTTTCTAGCCATTGGATCTTCTTATGCTTTTGCCTGCTAGAGTGAACAGCCTGTTATCAAATATTGGTTCCCCATATAGAAGCTTATAAACCATAATCAAGGCATCCCTTAATCTTCTTTTTGTTAAGCTAAATAGCTTAAGCTCCTTGAATCTGTTACTATGAGACATGTTTTCTAATCCTTTTACTACATCCATTGAAAGTCAATTCATTTTTCATGCTTGGAAAACTTACATAAATACACACACTCATGAGGAACTTCACTTGTACAACTGAATTTATCTAAATAAATTGGCATTTTTGTACATATGACAAAGTCTGTTGTTTTCAGGCACTTGTCTGCTCCTTTGGGTTAGTCTAATTGTTTATCTGTAACCAGTAACCAAGTGGTTGCTCTCACCAGGGTCCTACTACAGACAAGAAGACTGTATAATGTTCAGTTAGAGCCCATATCACTATTTCATTAGCTCCTGAATATCTGTGGCTCAAGTTACAATTAAATCACGTATCCCACATCCGTGTGTATCTCACATGGTATTTGTTTTTCTATAGGCATATCTGTCTTTCTTCCATTTACTAATAAATGAGACGTTTATTCTGATCTATGACTCTGCCAGTTTTAACCATAGGTATAATGCAAAGGTTGTGTGTTGTTTTTTTCTTGGTTAAAGGTTTAATAGAAATGTAACACAAAAATAATATTCATAATACAGACAAATTAAATAACAGAACACAACTCCCCGTTTTTGTCCACTTAGAAGCGGTTTTGATCCTTTATTATCTTGTATTTGCTTTTAGTTTTAGAAGGATAATGAGTCAGTTTAGAGTAGGTTAAAAAGTTAGGTGCTGGACTGGATGGCTATGGATGTTCATAAAGGGCCACGCAAAGCTCATATTTTTTCCAGGCATTTGAAAACGGGGGTGGAAATAGAAAGGGTGGGGAATTCTTTGGGGAGAAAGAGGATTTGAGTTGTTCTGCTGCCAGATATACTGATGGTGAATTATCTTAAAATGTACCCTTAAGACATATTTTTCATTTATGTCAAGGGCATCTAGAGACTGTGTGGAATCTTTTTAGCTTTCTATAAATCTGAATAACTGTGTATCTTTTGCACCTCTAGTTCATCAGTTTAAATCCAACCCAGGTTGGTAGTTAACAACATTTGTCGGATGGCTGTTGTATGACTTTGTGAAATGAGTGGGTGCTATCATTACAGTTCCTAGTGCATGAGTGTTGACATCAGCATCATTCCTTGTTGGCAGCCTCAGCAGAAAGGCTTACCTTGAGTGGATTTGGAGATTGAATCATTGTCCTAACTGTAGAATTGGGTCTTTTAATTCAGAGTTGAGACTAACAGGTGAGACAGTATGGGGAAAAATTGCCCATGCTGTCTCATTCTGTTGATAGAGGACTTCCATTCTACTTTGAGGATTGCCTGTATATCAATTATTGTGTCTGTGAAAACATGGAGCTGTATAGTTAGCAGTGCCCAATGTGAATGAGGATGCACCTTGCTCTCTATCACACACTTCAGGATGTCTCCACAGTTCCCCCGAGGTATACAGTGAAGTGCATCTTCAGTTGCTATTCTGTTTCCCTGACTGCCGTAGGCAGTAAGCATGAATTCAGTGATATCTGTTAGTCCTTTTAGGGCAACTTAAATGCTTTTTGAGGATGGGGGCGGTGGTGGTGGTGGTAAGTCAATTTTAGGCTATCTATTGTCTTTCATGAGCACTAAGGTCTCAGTCATGCAACTGGCTCTGCACGGAGTCCCATTGACTTTGCTGGGGCTCCATGCATGCACAGGTATATACCTGCTTGGAGAAAGCTGCAGGATTAAGGCCTAAATATATCTTAAGAGGAAATAAATCAAGAAGGTTTTGTGGAGATCCTGTCTGATTTTAAGACTCAGGTGACCTCTTTTGGAAGGCAGTAGTCTCTCACACATTGTAGGTGCGTTTTAAAAGATAAAAGTACCTCTCACCCTCTCTTTGAGGATTGTGGGAGTGTTTGGGAGTGAGGATGAGAGTGGGTGTGCTTTGCTGTTCTGTCTTTTTCTGTTGAGATAATTTTGTGTGTGTGTTTAGTTTTGTGGTTGTTGTGCATTTAATTTCAGGATTTGTTCCATTTTAGCAGACTTTTGCCAGCCATCTAGAGGCAGAGACCTCAGTTTGTTGTAGATTCTGAGAGTTTAACCTGTGGCCTATGGGTTGAGGATTTTGCCCCCAGGCGCTGCCTCTGTGGAGTGTGTGTTCTAGCTGTGGGGTAGGTGATTGGGTGCTTCTTGCATGAGCCAGGCTATTGTGTTTGTTCCCACGCTTAGCCTTGTTGAGCAGGTGGTTGTGGAGGGAATTGTTGGGGGAAGTGTTTTTTGTCCCTGTCGTGCCCCTCTCAACACTTGCTGTTAAAGTCACCATCTCGCATGTTCCTCTTTGCTTAGGAAATGAGCAGCTGGCTAGAGACTTGGTGAGTTGCAGTTAAGATCACAAGCCCTCTTAGAAGGATTCCTTTGGGCTGTAAAGCCCCACAAGTTCAGCATGTCTTGCCCTTTCATAGGCAGGTTTATCTGATATTAAACACTGCTTCCGAAGTTCTAAAAGTTTCCCTGAAGTATAGGACTGGGGACTGTGACTACATTGTGTTTGTTGCCACTGAGGACATGGCTTGTTTTTGCTGTGGGAGTCTGACACATCTGGTTAATCAGTGCCCTAAGAAGAGGCAGGCTGCCCCTGGGAATGGTGATCCTGTGCCTAGGATAGGGTTGCCAACTTTCTAACCCCTGAAAACCGAACACCTCTGCCCTGTCCTTTCCCCGAGGCCACGCCCATACCCCGCCTCTTCCTCTGAGCCCCTGCCCCACATATCCCCCCCCCCATCGCTCGCTCTCCCCCCATGCCCCCATCGCTCGCTCCCCGATTCCCTGGGATTCACCTGCCGTCTGCAGAGCCACACTGGGAGGAGTTGATGTGGAGAGGGGGCCTGGGGTGGGGAAATTGGAGCAAAGCGGGACGGAGGGGAGATTGGTCCCTGGAGCAAGGGGCTGGGGTGGGAAATCGGGGCACAGTGGGACGGGGTGGGAAAATCAAAGCACAGTGGGACGGAGGGGGGTCATCCCCAGAGTGAGGGGTTGGGAGGGGAAATCGGGGCACAGTGGGGTTGGGGAGTCAGTCCCTGGAGCGAGGGGCTGGGGAATAGGTGAAATGAGTTCCCAGCCTGCTTGCTGAGCCTCTTGTTTATAACCCTGCCATGCGGATTCCTGGTCTTGTGTCTAGGAGTCTTGTTTCTTCCCTTATTGCAGCAGGTGTAAAAACCTGATTCATTTAATTGATTTAACTAATTTTACATGGGTCTTAGCAGAGATCTTGGCTGTCAAGGTTGGTTTTCATTTCATTGGCTGGGTTTCTCAATTTTTATCAGAGATGGAATCAACGCGTCCTTGGGTCAGTATTGCCAATCTGGACAGTTGCCTTCTTGAGTGAGCCATTCCTGATTATACTCACATTTCTGGTCTTTTGCCTGTTGTTCATGCTGTGTATTGGGATATTGACAAGCCTGGAAGCTTGCTTGCCATTAGTGGTCTTCTGAATTAATAGCTTAGGCCATAAGTCCTTGTCTGTGCTTGTGGCAAAGATCTGTCATTTTTGAATGTTTGTTGGTTTTCGCGATATGGTATGGAGAAGACAGCTGCTGGTGATAGACTTAAACCAGCCAGCCTGGCAAACTATATACAAGCTTCCAATTGCAAAGAGGATGGGTGATTCTCCAATGGAGAATTCTTCTCAGGGATATTGCCACAAATATGTTTGTGCATCATTTGACTCTGCAGATGTCTGTATCATGTTCTTTATATGTGACGGAGGAGACTGTTTTTCGTATATTTCTTACTTGTTCCAGGTTATAGCCATTATTTGTTTTACTTCAGGATATTTTTTGGTTATTGTCCCTTGATTTTTCTCCTATTCACATTTCTCCTATTCATGTATTCATGTTTACTGTTAACTATGAATTCACAAATAGGTCTTGCAAACTTTATTTTAGGTCAAGTAAAGATGGCCATTTTAAAAATTAGACAACATACATTTTTGATACTGGGATTGCCAATGTTATTCAGTTTTTAGATTTTTAGTGGTTTTACACTTCCAGTTGGAGTGTAGATAGTATACTCTTATAAGTGATTTGGATCACCTTATTCAGCAGTGGGCTACTGAATATGCATTTTGTACTGTTCAGGATGGGTAACTGGTTTTCAATTTGCAGGGCTGGCCCACAACATTTTGGCACCTGAGGTGGGGAGCTCAAATGACACCCCCATGCCCCCTCGCTTGGGCCAAAACTTTAAAAGGTCTCAATTCTGCCTTCTTCCTGTACTGCTCTGCACCCTAATAAAGGAGAACTAACAACTTAAAATGCCTTGTTCAAAAATTTTGAGTAACACTTAAATTTCAAATGCCTGAACAGCAAATGTAACTTTTCTTGTGTGCATAATAAACACTGCCATTTTTATCTGTTTGAATAATCAAAGTGGTGCTTTTCATGCCTTCTTGGCTGCAAGGATTTGAACTGCTTCCTATTGAAGGTCCACGGTCTGGGCCAGCTCTGTTGAGATGGTTGCAAGGCCGACCAGCCTCTCCTGTGTCATTGGGGAGCGTAGATGTGTTTTTATTAACTTCAGCTTGGAGAAGCTGCGTTCTCCACTGGCAACTGTTACAGGAAGTGTTAGAAGTATGCGCAGAGCAACAAAAGCATTTGGAAAGAGGGTGGTCATCTTATTTGTGCACATATATTCCAGAACAGCCTTTGGAGTTGATCCTGCTGAAATGTATCTTGAAAGGGTTTTCAGTTCATCACCTAAATCACTCGCATCAATATCACGCATGTCATCATGTTTCAACACTATCTCTAGTTTCAGAGTAGCAGCCGTGTTAGTTTGTATTCGCAAAAAGAAAAGGAGTACTTCTGGCACCTTAGAGACTAACCAATTTATTTGAGCATAAGCTTTCGTGAGCTACAGTTCACTTCATCGGATGCATTCAGTAGAAAATACAGTGGGGAGATTTATATACATAGAGAACATGAAACAATGGGTGTTACCATACACACTGTAAGGAGAATGATCACTCAAGGCGAGCGATTACCAGCAGGAGAGCGGGGGGGGGACCTTTTGTAGTGATAATCAAGGTGGGCCATTTCCAGCAGTTGACAAGAACGTCTGAGGAACAGTGGGGGGTGGAGGGGGAGAATAAACATGGGGAAATAGTAGGTCTTCTTTAGGTATCGTAAGGAGTTTGGGAATATCATACTACATCCCAAATATACTGCTGTGTTCCTTGAGCTGCATGAAATGTTCTTTAACTGACTGTATTGCACAATCTAGCACCTGGTTAAAGAATTCAACTTTGAATTGTTGTTTGGGGTCTCTTACGTGATTATCCCATGCCTCGTAATCAAAATGTCTTCTTCTTCGGTGACTCTTGTATTCTTGAATGGGTGGGAAAATAGCTTCAGTGTGAAGTTCCTCTGCCAACTTCTGTGCACTCTTCAGAACGTTTTGAAATCCCTCATCTGACCAGTAAGACTGTAGGTATGACTTTGCTTTGTCCAGTTGTTCCATTGACCAGATATATCAAGGTCAACACCTTGGAGTCTCTTGCTTACAACATTTATTTCAAACAGTATGTCATGCCACAACATTAAGCCACACAGAAATTTGAAATTATGTATGTTTCTGGTGATTCCATTTTCCTCTGCCACTGTTCTCCCAGGAACAGTTCCTGTCATAGCATTATCCTCCATAATGGCAACGATGGCATCATCTATCATCCCAATTTGGTGTTTGATAGGCTTTATCGCCTTCACTCGACTTCTCCATCGTGTGGCACTCCATGGTTTCAGTGTCAGAGAGGATGTTCCCAGATGTTGCTCCAAAATTTGCCATTGATGAGTTGATGCAGAGAAAAATACATAGATGCTTTGAATTACATAAAAAAATTCAGCAGCCTCACTAGAAGCTGATGCTGCATCACTGACCACCAAGTTCAATGAATGAGAACTGCATGGGACAAGAAAAGCTCAATGGTTTAAGTCTCAGATCAGTGTCTGCACTCTTCTGTTCTTTCCTCTCATGTTGGCACCTTATCGTAGCCCTGACCTCTCATATCAGCTATCGCAATTCCCATATCTTCCAGCTTTTTAAGAAGCACATTTGTCATACCAGCTCCTGTAGTATCATCAATGGCAATACATTCTAGAAAATGCTCTCTGACGGTCACCATTGCAGGGACATTTTCACTAGGTTCTGCTGTTGTTGCAAAACGCACCATTGAAGTCATTTGTTCCGTATGGCTGATGTCAGTTGTACAGTCCAGAATAACAGGGTAATATCTTGCTGACTTCAGATCTGCCATAATCTTCTGTTTGACTTTTGTTGCCAGTAACTGTATGATCTCATTTTGAATTGTTTTTCCAAGATAGTGGTGTGTGTACATTTCTTGGGTGGTGACTCTTCTCAGATGCTCCTGGAGTACAGCATCAAATTCAGCCATCAGCTCCATAATTTTAAGGAAGTTTCCATTGTTTGGCACATACAGCTGATCTGAAGTGCCACGCAGTGCTAGGTTTTGGGTAGCAAGCATTCTCACAATGGCAATGAACATTTTCAGAACATTTTGCCAGTAAAGAGACTCTGATGCAATCTTCTCTTGATGCTGATCATCTATGGTGGCCTTTAACCTTAGTCTCATCTCAAGATCTTTCCACCTATGGAATGTTCTCTGGTGATTTGCTGCCTTCTCATGGCATGCCAGATTTCTAGCCAGATTCTTCCAGTTCTTTGTTCCTGTAGAACCCAATGTGGCTGGAACATTAGACTGGAAGAGTTTGCAACAAAAACAGTATGCATCATTCTGGGTTTTTGAGTACATAAGCCATGGCCTCTCCACTTTGTCACCATTGGGGATTTCACACCAGTAATGTGTTGGATGGAAACTTTTATTTTCACTGTGTTTGGGGAACATGAAGTTTCTCACTTGCTGTGGCCATGCAGAACAAGGAAGTCCCTCAGGCTACTGCTCAAGTGGGTCCACAGTCCTGGATCATCTAGACTTAAGGAACTAAACTCAGCAGCAGCTGTTTCTTGCACCTCCGCCACAATCTTCTCTGATCTACACTTTTCTTCAGGAATGTGCATGGTTATATTCATTTGAGATGGAGATATGGATGCTGCAGTAGCTGCCAGGTCACCTGCACTCTGACTAACTGGAAGATCAGGCATCTCCTCACCACTCACATCCTCACTGAGGCTGGAAGGCTCACCATGAACATTTGTGTCTATGTATCTCAGGAGAGCTCCTTCCTGCTTAGATAGAAAAGCTTCTTTTGCTTTCTTTCTTTTTCTGAATGCTGCCCCAGAGGGGCATTTTCTTCTTTCACTCATGACTGCTGTTCTGTGCCAGCTATAGTGGATCTCAACACTCAATTGAAGGGGACAAATAAGCAGGCTGGTAGCAGGGCCTGAATGAGGGAAGATATCAGCGTATTAAGGGCCTAACTGGCTCCTACTACTTCAGTTGACTGCCTGTTCTCCTCAAGTGGGTTCAGAGAAGCAGCAGGAAACAGGAAGCTCCCTGAGAAGGTGGTATTAATCAGTCAAGGCTCCTGGCGGGTGCTAGAGAGGTACATAAGAGGCTTCTTCTCCTCTCTCTCTCTGCAGCTCCTGCTGCTTTCTGTTATTCCCTCTCACCTTTTCTCCTGCCTGCCTGTTATGTCTCTTGTACCCTCCTTCCTCCAGCACAGCAGTCCACCATCTCTGTGCATCTAGAGCAGAGAGACTACATATGCACCAGCAGCAGACACAATTTTCTACACTCTGGGTCCTAGTGGCACCCCCTTACAATCTGGCACCTGAGGCGGCCACCTCAGTTCGCCTCATGGTAAGGCCAGCCCTGTCAATTTGCAATTCAAAGTCAATTCTTTTTATTCCACTCTACAGAGTTTTTAAAGAGGCAGTCAGATTGTATTTGGGACTTGTTCCTTTAAATCTTCCAGCTGTTTGTTCATCTTAGTTTCAGAGTGAAGTAAACTCTGTTTAAATGTTGATGCAAACATTTTCATGAGGCCTGTGTCCTCCACAACCTTTGCTGCCTTACACTTGTGGATAAAAAGAAACAACCATACACCTGCTGGGCTTTCAGCAGGCTTCAGATTTTTTAAGACTTCTAAAAACCTGCCACTCTGAACTTTAGCTGGATTCTCCTCTGCTTCACAGTTGAATTCATTAGTATCAAAATTAGGGCTGTCAAGCGATTAAAAAATTTAATCGCAATTAATCATGTGATTAATCGCACTGTTAAACAATAATAGAATACCATGTATTTAAATATTTTTGGATGTTTTCTACATTTTCAAATATACTGATTTCAAGTATAAGACAGAATACTAAGTGTACAGTGATCACTTTGTATTTATTTTTATTACAAATATTTTCACTGTAAAAACCAAACAAAATAGTATTTTTAATTCACCTAATACAAATACTGTAGTGCAATCTCTTTATCATGGAAATTGAACTTACAAACGTAGAATTATGTACAAAAAATAACTGCATTCAAAAATAAAACACTATAAAACTTTAGAGCCTACAAGTCCACTCAGTCCTATTTCTTGTTTGGACAATCGCTCAGACAAACAAGTTTGTTTACATTTGCAGAAGATAATACTGCTTGCTTCTTGTTTACAATGTCACCTGAAAGTGAGAACTGGTGTTCGTATGACACTGTTGTAGCCGGCATTGTAAGATATTTACATGCCAGATGCGCTAAAGATTCATATGTCCCTTCATGCTTCAGCCACCGTTCCAAGGACATGTGTCCATGCTGATGACAGGTTCTGCTCAATAACAACCCAAAGCAGAGCAGACTGATGCATGTTCATTTTCATCATTTGAGTCAGATGCCACCAGCAGAAGGTTGATTTTCTTTTTTGGTGGTTCAGGCTCTGTAGTTTCCGCATTGGAGTGTTGCTCTTTTAAGACTTCTGAAAGCATGCTCCTCACCTCATCCCTCTCAGATTTTGGAAGGCACTTCAGATTCTGAAACCTTGGGTTGAATGCTGTAGCTATCTTTAGAAATCTCACACTGGTACCGTCTTTGCGTTTTTTCAAATCTGCAGCGAAAATGTTCTTAAAATGAACATGTGCTGAGTCATCATCCAAGACTACTATAAAATGAAATATATGGCAGAATGTGGGTAAAACAGAGCCGGAGACATAGAATTCTCCCCCAAGGAGTTCAGTCATAAATGTAATTAATGCATTTTTTTTTAATGAGCGTCATCAGCATGGAAGCATGTCCTGTGGAATGGTGGCTGAAGCATGAAGGGGCATATGAATGTTTAGCATATCTTGTACGTAAATACCTTGCAATGCCGGCTACAAAAGTCCCATGTGAATGCCTGTTCACACTTTCTGATGACATTGTAAATAAGAAGTGGGCAGCATTATCTCCTGTAAATGTAAACAAACGTGTTTGTCTTAGCGAATGGCTAAATGAGAAGTAGAACAGAGCGGACTTGTAGACTCTAAAGCTTTGCATTGTTTTGTTTTTGAGTGCAGTTTTGTAACAAAAAAAATCTACATTTGTAAGTTGCACTTTTATGATAAAGAGATTGCACTACAGTACTTCTATGAGGTGAATTGAAAAATACTGTTTCTTTTATCTATCATTTTTACAGTGGAAATATTTGTAATAAAAATAATAATATAAAATGAGCAGTGTACACTTTGTATTCTGTGTTGTAACTGAAATCAGTATATTTGAAAATATAGCAAAACATCCAAAAATATTTAATACATTTCATTTGGTATTCTATTGTTTAACACTGCGATTAAAACTGCGTTTAATCACAATTAATTTTTAATTGCAATTAATTTTTGAGCTAATTGCGTGAGTTAACCATGATTAATCAACAGCCCTAATCAAATCAGCCCTAACAGCCCTAATCAAAATCACTACTTGGGGACTATTGCTCCATTCTGAATATGAATAACATGTATCAGAATTACTCACAGTTCTTCAAATCCTAAAAATATTTTAAAAAATTGATCAAGCTCCATTAATGAATTTAGACACTGCCATTGTTAAACATCTGGAGATCTTGACAAATAGATCAGAGTGCATATTTTGGAATGCTGCTACATATACTACTTGAGCCATCAGACTGTTGTAAGAAATAAAGGTGTATTTTCACTTTTTCTGCAAAATTTTGCTGTTACTAGTTAAATCATTTTTTTTAAAAAAAGATCTCATTAATTACAAATGGACATTATTCACACTTTTGCCCCAAAAAGAGAATTGACAAATATTTATCTTTCCATATTACACATTAGAAATATAACAGCAAACTATCATTCTGAGTTGCTGGAGCTTTCTCTTTTGTAGCCTTTTATAGGTATACTTAGAATGGTCTCAGTTTCTGATCAATTTGAGTGCAAAGAAATTTTAGATCTAATTTTAAAGCAATTCAATTTTTCACTTTTGCCAGATGTACAGAGGTTTTCGGTCCCCCGCCCCTAGTAAAACTACTGATTTGTGGTACATTTAAAATGTGTAGGTTCTGATCAGCACTTCCTACTTAGACAGAACAACCTTCAATTTCAGTGTGTTTTTGTCTGCATAAAAACTGCAGGATTTGAGCCACAGATTTCAAAGAGACTCTTGCCTGAGTAAGGGAAGTCCAACAGGTCTCTCAAGAAATAAAACTTTATTCATTCCTATGCTAGAGAAAGGGTTTGTTACCTTGTGTTTATAATGATCAAACCAATATACTATGTATACAAGTATTAGAAGATAAAGAATGGCTACATTCTCATCTAGGAACAAATCACTAATTTAACATCCAGGTTATAATTTGACCAGGGAGATTAAGCATGGCCACCCTGCTGCACAAGTGTTTCATTGCCAGCAGTGCCTGTTACTGAGTGAGAAAAGACTAGAACAGCAGGATCAGTAATTCCTCTGAGCTGCCATCTTCTGTGAGAAAAGTGCAGGAATGCACCACTTTTCTTCCAGTGCAGGAACTATTGTGAACCAGAACTAAAAATAGAGAGGCAGAGAGAAGAGACAGGATGAGGAAAAGATAATACAGATGATTCCAAAATAAGTTTTATTTAATTTGGTTTACCACATAGGATTTTCACAAAGGATTATGTGAATCATATAGATTTAGGGAGTGTTTTACAAAATTCCTTCTTGAATTATTCCATCCACTTGGCTCTGTCTCCACCACATGAAGTTCAAGATTTTTGCCACTGCCTTTGAGGCCCAGCATAACTTTAATCGTATTTATCCCAACTTCCCTTTTTTCACATTGCTCCTCACCCCGGCTCTGCTTGTGATGCCAGCCCTATAGCCCTGTTCACTGTGATTATCTCTGCACTTTCTTCTGTACAGAACTCTTCCTATGGAACTTCCTTCCCAAACTTAATAATACCCTTTCTTATTCAAATCTCTCCTCAAGTCCTTTTTGTGTTGTGAAGCCTACAAGAAATTAGCCAGTTAATAATCACAAAGTAAGGGAGCAGTCAGGATTGTCATGGTATTTATATGTTTCTTGGTGCCCCCGCAAAGTCCTGCTGAACACCACTGAACCCAGTGTGGGCCCCAAGCAGTCCTTGTGAAAACTGAGCATCTGTTCACACTAGGATCAAAGTTTTCTTTTTCTTTTAAATGAGTTAAACATTTAAAAATCCTTCTATAGACAAGCAAATACAAAAATCAGATATAGTTCTTTTTGTGCAGGCATCACCACGTCACAAAATGACAGATAAAAGGGGTTCATAATCTCCCTGTTTATGGGAAGGGTTGCGGTTTGTGAAAGGAATTAGTCTGGCTTTGAGTGCTTGCTATTATGAAGTAGATGACAAGCAGAATGCTTATAACATGGTTGACAAACAGATTGCTCCTTAATTGCTTTTGTTTGTTTAATCAGACTAATTTTTTAATAAAGAGAAATCACTACTAAATGAAAGAGCAATTATCCATTGCACAAATTATAATAAAATGATTGTGGGAAGTCATATTAGTTTCCAGCACTGTAATGGTGATAAGAAAATAGTCTAATTGTCAGGGTTTATTCTATATGAAATTGGTTGTCCTCGACTGTTAAGATATTTTGGAAAGCTGGCAAAATAATTTATTTGCTGTTGAGATTGGATTAACTCTAGCAAACTTTTTAAGGAACCACAGATTAGTTACATGATAGAAAGTATCTTGGAAATTCAATCAGTAGTTAACTTTAATAACATACTTATGTACCTTGTTTCAAATTGGGATTACCAATTTGTTTAAGATTAAGCTTGTGCTCAAGTGTTTTGCAGAACTGAGGCCAACATGACCAAGTTTGCATAATTACAGTACTGAATATCATAAAGCCATTTAGGTGGAAGTGAAAAATTCAGCAGCTTTTTCATCCATATAAAGATTGAAAAATTCCCATTTGAATTTATGAGGAACGACTCTTTAACTGTCAGTAGTATGTTATTTACTGACACTCCTCAAAAAATAGATGTTGCAAAAAGCTGGAATGCTATCAATCTTTGTCTTTTTATCTCCCCTCCCTCTCCAAAGAAAAACAAACTATTTTAAAGTTTAAGTTGTACACAGTTATGTATTTAACTCAAAACATTGCTAAAACATTGTAGTTAGAACAAAAAGTGATCATTTTAAAGAGAGAAATTCAAAATCAAGATTCCAACTTTCAATGGGACATGGGTGCCTAAGTGGCTGAGGGCCTGATTTTTAAAGGTCTTCTAAGGTGCTAAAAAAAGAAAAGGAGGACTTGTGGCACCTTAGAGACTAACCAATTTATTTGAGCATAAGCTTTCATGAGCTACAGCTCACTTCATCGGATGCATCACAAAAGCTTATGCTCAAATATATTGGTTAGTCTCTAAGGTGCCACAAGTACTCCTTTTGTTTTTTTGTGAATACCGACTAACACGGCTGTTACCCTAAAACCTGACAGAAGATGCTAAAGAAGCATGTAGTGGAATTTTCAAAAGTGCCTGGAAGCCCAATTGCTCTTATGGGAGTTGGGTACCTGGGGCCAGATTTTCAAAGGTATTTAGGCATTTAAAGATGCAGATAACACCTACTGGGATTTTCAAAAATGTCTAGATGCTAGTCAGAGTTAGACACCTAAGCACTTTGAAAATCTCACTAGGCATCTCTCTAGCCACATTGTATGTGCCTAAATACCTTTGAAAATCTGGTCTTAAGTCACTTTTGAAAATGTGACTTAGGCATCTAAGTCACATAGGCGCTGTAGAAAATGGCACCCATTCTCTGTAATGGTGACACTTACGTGTTATGAAGGTGTATGTGGCTGTTGTAAGGCTTTTTCAGGAATAAGAAACTTCCAACTTCATTGTCATTGTCTCTATCATTATTCTGATATGTATGTACAATACATTTAAAATGAACTAAAATGTTGATAAAAGGTCACAGGTTGAAAGTCCAAAGGATTGAAATCCTCTTTAACCACAGAACAGATAAAGAATAGACAGTAGCAAACCCTGCTGTCCTAGAATTACCGGTCACTGTAGGTCAATCTAGACTTGAAGGAAGGAGTCCTGTAGGACTCCCTTGATGCTGATAAAACTGCCAGTTAGAAATTGGACAGAGATGGCCAACTCATTTCACATAAGTAACTGTCTAAAAGGCTATTAGACAACACTGACTTCCAGTAATTGCCAGCCTGGAGCAATTTTTAATATGTGATGTAAAGGTGAAAGCTACCATATCTTTTGCCAGTGTTCTGAACCTTTCTGTCCCCCTGAATCATAATAAATGAAAAGGAATTACTTTCAGTCTTTATACGAACATCACCATAATCCCAAATCTCCATCAGGAAATTGTAATTGGGGATTTCAGTTTGCATTATTGGCTTCTCCCCTTCCGTTACTTGTATTGAATAGGTAGTTAATGTTACACTCCTGTTCGAGCCCTTTTTCTCATTTTGTCAGGGAATATTAATCCTAATCCTCCTCAATCTTCTATTTATCTGTCTTCCTTACTGTTTCTTTTCTTCTCTGTGGTTCCTTTTGTATTTGTACAATTTATTCACAGAGCAGGTATACCACAAATTAAAGTTGCACTGCAGTTATTTTCTTCATACTTTTACGACTGATCTTTCAAAGTATCCTGTTACAGTAAATAGCTTTCTCTCATCCTGTTTTGATGGGTGTCCCCCAGGGCACTTTCCTCTATCCCCTATTCTTTTTGCTTTATAATTTCTTTTTTGGTAACATTGTCTTGTCTCAGAGGTTGCAATGCTGATTACATTCAGTTGTATTCCTCTTTTCCATCCTTTCCCCCTCTTACTCATAAATTTGTTTCTAGCAGGTTATCTTAATTTTTCTCATCTTCAGGCAAGTTATCTTAAATTAAATATAACCAAGACAGAAATTATTTTCTTTCTTCTTTCTCTTTCCACTTCTCCCACTGTCAATATCACTCTCATAATTATTGTTGTTTGCACTGGAAACTTTGTTATCTTTAATCAGCAGTTTAGTTTTGCCACCCATATTGTTGTTCAGTCTTGCCTAGTTCACCTTCTAAACATCTCATATATCAGCAAGTTATTTTAAACAGCAAAATCATGGTCCATGTACTTGTTTTTGCAATGAAATGTATATTGGACTTAAATCCTCTCACTGACCACTTCATTCAGTTCAAAAGGAAATTGTATGTCTCATTTTTGCTTCCCTTTGCTACTGACATTCCTATTTCTTCACTGGCTTTTCATTGCACAAATTGGTCATTCCTATATTTCTTTTATTATTCCCTGACATCCCGCTTTCTTTCTTCTTAATGCCATTCATTTGTCTATTGACAATATTAATGGTAATTTTCTTCCTCTCTTTCCTCATTTTTCTGTTCATTTTTTTAAATTTTATTTGAACTATTTTCTGTCTCTTCATTGTCTAATAAGTCTCCAGTTATTGACCAATTATCATTTTTGAATAGTATTTATTATTATTAATTCGTTTTTTTATTATTGCTGTGTCCTACTGTTATCTTTTCCCCCAAAATTTTGAATCAGTGCTACTATATAAAGGAATCCAAACTCCCTCAATAAAGTCCAAAGGGCAAATCTGCTTAATAAATATAATGTGAATATACTCTAAATAGATATTAGTGAAGTAAGGAATAAGCAAGAGCAATGGTGAAATTGACTGTGTTACTAGCTAAAGAAATAGAATAAAGCAAAAAAATATATATGCTACGCTGGATTCTGCAATACAGTGTGTCATAAATATAAAGGGAAGGGTAAACCCCTTGGAAATCCCTCCTGGCCAGGGGAAAGCTCCTCTCACCTGTAAAGGGTTAAGAAGCTAAAGGTAACCTCGCTGGCACCTGACCAAAATGACCAATGAGGAGACAAGATACTTTCAAAAGCTGGGAGGAGGGAGAGAAACAAAGGGTCTGGGTCTGTCTGTAGTCGTCTTTGCCAGGGACAGACCAGGAATGGAGTCTTAGAACTTTTAGTAAGTAATCTAGCTAGGTATGTGTTAGATTATGATTTCTTTAAATGGCTGAGAAAAGAATTGTGCTGAATAGAATAACTATTTCTGTCTGTGTATCTTTTTTGTAACTTAAGGTTTCGCCTAGAGGGGTTCTCTATGTTTTGAATCTAATTACCCTGTAAGATATCTACCATCCTGATTTTACAGGGGGGATTTCTTTATTTCTATTTACTTCTATTTTTTATTAAAAGTCTTCTTGTAAAACACTGAATGCTTTTTCATTGTTCTCAGATCCAAGGGTTTGGGTCTGTGGTCACCTATGCAAATTGGTGAGGCTTTTTATCCAACATTTCCCAGGAAAGGGGGAGTGCAAGTGTTGGGAGGATTGTTCATTGTTCTTAAGATCCAAGGGTCTGAATCTGTAGTCACCTAAGCAAATTGGTGAGGCTTTTTACCAAACCTTGTCCAGGAAGTGGGGTGCAAGGTTTTGGGAAGTATTTTGGGGGGGAAGGACGCGTCCAAACAGCTCTTCCCCAGTAACCAGTATTAGTTTGGTGGTGGTAGCGGCCAGTCCAAGGTGTAATATTTTGTACCTTGGGGAAGTTTTGACCTAAGCTGTTAAAGATAAGCTTAGGAGGTTTTTCATGCAGGTCCCCACATCTGTACCCTAGAGTTCAGAGTGGGGGAGGAACCGTGACACAGTGTATGACTCTACTTATTTAAAAATGTTAAAAGGTCACTTACAACATAGAATCATAAAAGATTAGGGTTGGAAGAGACCTCAGGAGGTCATCTAGTCCAACCCCCTGCTTAAAGCAGGACCAACTCCAGCTAAATCATCCCAGCCAGGGCTTTGTCAAGCTGGGTCTTAAAAACTTCTAAGGATGGAGATTCCACCACCTCCCTAGGTAACCCATTCCAGTGCTTAACCACCCTCCTAGTGAAATAGTGTTTCCTAATATCCAACCTCGACCTCCGCCACCGCAACTTGAGACCATTGCTCCTTGTTCTGTCATCTACCACGACTGAGAACAGCCGAGCTCCATCTTCTTTGGAACCCCCCCCCCCTTCTGGTAGTTGAAGACTGCTATCAAATTCCCCCTCACTTTTCTCTTCTGCAGACTAAATAAGCCTAGTTCCCCCAGCCTCTCCTCATAGGTCATGTGCCCCAGCCCCCTAATCATTCTCGTTGCTGTCCGCTGGTCTCTCTCCAATTTGTCCACATCCCTTCTGTAGTGTGGGGAACAAAACTGGACACAGTACTCCACGTGTGGCCTCATCAGTGCCGAAGAGGGGAATAATCACTTCCCTAGATCTTCTGGCAATGCCCCTACTAATACAGCCCAATATGGCATTGGTCTTCTTGGCAACAAGGGCACACTGCTGACTCATATCCAGCTTCTCATCCACTATAATCTCCAGGTCCTTTTCTGCAGAACTGCCGCTTAGCCAGTCGGTCCCCAGCCTATAGCAGTGCATGGGATTCTTCCGTCCTAAGTGCAGGACTCTGCACTTTTCCTTGTTGAATATCATCAGATTTTTTTTAGCCCAATCCTCCAATTTGTCTATGTCACTCTGGATCCTATCCCTACCCTCCAGCATATCTCCCTCCCACCCCCCATCTTAGTGTCATCCACAAAATTCCTGAAGGTGCAATCCATCCCATCATCCAGATCATTAATGAAGACGTTGAACAAAACCGGCCCCAGGACAGACCCTTGGGGCCCTCCGCTTGACACCGGTTGCCAACTAGACATTGAGCCATTGATCTCAACTACCCATTGAGCCCAATGATCTAGCCAGCTTTCTATCCACCTTATAGTCCATTCATCCAATCCATACTTTTTTTAACTTGCTGGCAAGAATACTGTGGGAGACCATATCAAAAGCTTTCCTAAAGTAAAGATATATCACATCCACCGCTTTCCCCATATTCACAGAGCCAGTTATCTCAACATAGAAGGCAATCAGTTTGGTCAGACATGACTTGCCCATGGTGAATCCATGTTGACTGTTCCTGATCACCTTCCTCTCCTCCAAGTGCTACAAAATGGATTCCTTGAGGGTCTGCTCCATGATTTTTCCAGGGACTGAGGTGAGGCTGACCGGTCTGTAGTTCCCCAGGTTCTCCTTCTTCTCTTTTTTAAAGATGGGCACTAGGTTTGTCTTTTTCCAGTTGTCCGGGACCTCCCCTGATCGCTACGAGTTTTCAAAGATAATGGTGAATGTCTCTGCAATCACATCAGCCAACTCCCTCAGCACCCTCAGATGCATTAGATCCAGCCACATAGACTTGTGCATGTCCAGCTTTTCTAAATAGTCCTTAACCTGTTCTTTCACCACTGAGGGCTGCTCACCTCTTCCCCATACTGAGCTGCCCAGTGCAGCAGTCTGGGAGCTGACCTTGTCTGTGAAGACTGAGGCAAAAAAAGCATTGAGTACTTCATCTTTTTCCACATCATCTGCCACTAGGTTGCCTCCCCCATTCAGTAAGGGCCCCACACTTTCCTTGACCTTCGTCTTGTTACCCTTCACATCCCTTGCTAGCTGCAACTCCAGTTGTGCTTTGGCCTTCCTGATTGCTCCCCTGCATGCTTAAGCAATATCTTTGTACTCCTCCCTAGTTATCTGTCCAAGTTTCTTGTAAGCTTGTAAGCTTCCTTTTTGTGTTTAAGCACCCCGAAAATGTCTTTCTTAAGCCAAGCTGATCGCCTGTCATATCTGCTATTTTTTCTGCACATCGGGGTAGTTTGTTCCTGCTCCCTCAATAAAGCTTCTTTAAAATACAGCCAGCTCTCCTGAACTCCTTTCCCCCTCACACTAGCCTCCTGGAGGATCCTGCCCATCAGTTCCCTGAGGGAGTCAAAGTCTGCTTTTTGAAATCCAGGGTCTATATTCTTTTGTCAGGATCCTGCACATCCATAAGTGAGGAAGGGCAGACTGACGACCCTGAGCTGGAGGATGGCACCCCTAAAGACAAGACAATTGATTAAATCGAAACCAGGACAGGATAACCCTCTCAAAGGTGTTTTGGAATGTTAACATCAAAAGATAACACCAATTAAGGATAGGTTTCAGAGTAGCAGCCGTGTTAGTCTGTATTCGCAGAAAGAAAAGGAGTACTTGTGGCACCTTAGAGACTAACCGATTTATTTGAGCTTATGCTCAAATAAATCGGTTAGTCTCTAAGGTGCCACAAGTACTCCTTTTCTTTCTGCGAATACAGACTAAAACACGGCTGCTACTCTGAAACCTGTCATCTTGCATCAGAGACACTGTCCCAAAGCAGGTCTAATGCTTAGACCTAGGTATCAGTGATTTCAGCTCTGCAGCATATAACAAGACTCTCAATTGAGTGTAAATTAGCTCTGTTATTACACAGTGGAGAGAGGTAGGGTCAGATGGTGTCTGGGGCTCTTGAGCAAGGCTCACACCACCAAGTGCAAGTACCGATCCTGATCCTCCTACCCCAATTCAGTAGGCTTTGGAACCTATGTCCCCTGCCTAGAGTGCCATTTAGTTGAGGGTGAGTCCCTCAACTGGGATATGCCAAGTGCAGTTCTGCTGCTCTTGATTCGCACAACAAGGATAACAACCCTTTATTACTCCTGCCCCAATAACAAGGAGACTGGGGATCCCACACCAGCCAAAAGTGACCATTTGGGCAAGCAATCCCATCATGTTGAGCACCTAGGCAGGGTGCCCATGCAAACGAGATCAGCTTCTGAAGTCCTTTTCACAGCTCACCACTGGATGTCAGGGGAGAGCTCATTCAGACTCTGCTTACATTAATTTTGTAGTGAACCTGTCTCTATTAAATATAAATCAAGTATTTTGTATTGTTTAAAACATACAAGCCATAGGCCCTTTTCTTTCCTCCTCTTAATTCAATAGAATTCCACTAGTGTAAAAGAGGAGAAATAAAGGACTGTGGGTAGAATTTTCAAAATTGCTCAGCATTGGGCTAAATTTGTTCCCACTAAAGTCAATGAAGTGGCTCAATGTTGAGCACTTTTGAAAATTATCTTGATATGTCTAATATAAGAACTCTATTCCAATTATGTCTACTGATGTAGTGCTAGATTCTGACCTTTTGAGATGTTTCAAAAGCTAAATTGTATCTTTGCATGTTAGATATAATCAAAGTGTGTAAATCTTGGACTCTTCATTCCACATGGCTTTCTGTGAAGATTTTCTCCAGATTTTGACAGATACAGATTCTCACCTCTTGAGTTTTGCTGTGTTTTAAATCAAAATGTTTAAATTGAAACTCAGTTGAAACCTGGCTTCCCATCAAAACCATGTGAAACTTCAAATTTTACATAGTTCACAGCATTAAATCATGTCAGGCTCACTCACTTCGTAGTCAACTTCAAAACCAGATGAGCATAAGCATGATTTGAGGATTAATTTAAAATATTTCACACAGCTCACTGTATAAAACACATTATAAACTTGAATAAAGGTTGCAATTGATATAAAAACATTTCCACATTGGAACCAGATATTTAAAACTGACTCTAAATAGATGAAAACACATATAGTGTTTCCCCCTAGAAAAACTGGCTGTTATGTCTGCCAACTAGTGGCCAGATATGAGAATAGACTTAACCAATTAGCAGAGTTCCCCATCTGGTGGTTGGATTCCCTGTAGAGGCTTCTGGCATATTACTATAGCTGAAACTCAAACCAGGGTCCTTTTCTGGATGAGCCAAAAGGGAACCCTTCTCATCTCTGAAGGAAGCTCATCTCATCCGAAAGTCATTCTTCATGTATCATCTTCTAGCTTTTCAATGAAGAAAAGATGTTCCTCAGCTACTTCTCAAAGGCTGTTGGAAAGCTAATGTATGGTTCTAACAAAGTAGCTGCCAGGAGACAAAATGGCAGGTATGTGGAAGTCAAGAGGAATCATTACTATGTTTGAAATATGGAGAAATTTTTCTCTGTGAAAGGAGAGTTGTAAATCTTTCTACATTGAATTTATATGTAAACTGGAGGTAATGACCTCGTAACATCGAAACAATTCCATAAAAATCCTGGCAACAACCAATAGCACAACCATGCTGCTAAACTCTACTTCTGAAATCCTCATCAGGTCCTTCATTATCTCCCTGCACTGACTATTCTCACACCCTTCTCAATGGCCTCTTTAGACCCAGCTCTTGGACTCCAGCATATGTGTTTACTGAGAGGTAATTACATTGGCTGAAAACCTCTTTAGCCAAACAGAGTTTTGGCCAAGCCCTTTCATTTTTGAACTGGTGTGAACAACAGGGTGGGATGACTGTATGTTCACTGTCACTTAGTTGTAATGCTCATTGCCATTATATCTAAAAATCCCCAAGGTACTGATGAAATACATAATGTAAGATGTGAAAGCAACCAGATCATAAAAAAAGAAAAGCTCATGGAGTTGTTAATTTTTGGCATCATGTAATTAAACCACCTTTTTAATGTTATTTTTTTGCTAGTGTCTAATTAGCAGAGCCATCTGCCTAAGGAGTGCTGGACCATCTGTCTGGAATGTTGATCTGTTCATATTTTCCTGGTTCCTGACTAATTAACTTATTTCTCTATGAAATGTAATAGTACATTTTGTTTTTACACTTCAGAGAAGTGTATACATAATATATGTGTATTTGTATTAATACATCCATTATGAGTGTCTGTCTGTCTACCTACAGCAATACAGGTATTATACAGGGTGCAATTATGCTCTCAGTTACATGACTGCAGCTCCCGTTGACGTTAATGGAAGCCAGGTGTTTTTATTCTCCTGTATCACATCTAATAATAGAAACCCTAACCAACAAGTCTTTTTATGACTTTTTCAGATCCTGAACACGACTGACACTTTCTTATTGATTAAGGTTATGATTGCACATTCTGGCTATACTGAAATATACTGTATATAGATTGTTTTTCTTGTTTGCAGTTTGTAGCATCTCTGGAAAATTCATGTCAGGACTTACTATCTGCTGCATTGGATTGTGCACATGTGCACACGCACACACACAAGCTCTTTCCAGTGAAGATAGCAAGGATTTTTGTCCTTCTTGACTATTGTTTATCCAATAAATGAAAGGGACAGCTAAGCATTCTTTGCACTTTTCAGATTTTTTACTATTTGCCTTCTGCAAAGGTATCTGAACAAATTGGATGGCATTTGGCATTCCTTTCCGTTTCCCTTGGAGCCAACCCATCTTCATACATCTAGTTTGCTTCCTAAAGATATTACTATTTAACTTTTGAACAAGATTCTACTGCCCACCCAATCTTTAGACAAAATTATTGAAATATTTTATTGCTGCAAAGTATGCAATTATCCCCTATAGTTCTTTGATGTTGAAAGGGTTCTCAAAGTCCGTTAGTTATCACCAGAACTCTGCTCAGCCTTCAGCTTTCAGCTCAATAGCAAAGTTGACACTGTAAACCTAGGTGGAACAGATTTAGGTACAGCATTATAGTCTTTTCCCAGTCCGATGGTGGACAACCCAAACTAGTGGAAAAGAGAAAGAGACAAATAAAGGTGCCTATCTGATATGAGTACTTGGGATCACCAGGAGGGTTCCTAAGTTGCTGGCGCAGGTCTTCCTTCCAGGTGTCTTTAGCTTTCAGGAAGCAATGTGCTTACAGAGACAGACCAATTTATCCTATTTTTTTCTGGGTGGTACAACTGGGTTACTCTTCTTTGAGAAACTGGTGTGGGTTAATCAAATGGCAACTCATGCGTGTGACAAAGACTTAAAATGTCCAGCCAAAATTAAAGTTGTGTCCCCTTTCACCATCCAATCAGAAGATGAGGCATCACTTTTGAAGTCTTGCAACTGGGTCTTACATTCCAGTATATTTGTGCAAAACATCTTATGCCTTACCGGTTTATGTAAGACTAGTTAGGTCATAGCTGTTTGTATGGCCATGGTGATACATACATTGAACACCTGCTGGCTCATCCCCAGTTAGCAGCCTACTTTAGCAAGTTGCTTTCCATGGCTCCCTCTTGAAGTGCATCCTCTGGCCAACTTCACACAGTGTGCTTGCTCAAGTCGTATTTTCTCCTCAGCACTTTGCTGACTGTTGAAATGTCTAGCTTAAAGTTCACAGTCTGAATAAAAGCCTCGCCACTGCTTTTATGATCTTTAATTTGTTTTAACTGTCCAACATGCAGTAACACAATGTCATTTTAAAATTGCTGTTCTTCAGCAGGCCAAAACAGCTGTATAGGTTTTTCATTTCTGCTCTCCTTATTTTAACAATAATGTTAGGAACTCTGTATATATGGCTGACCTGTGTCTGTGCATTAGTGGTCAAACATATAGGTGTACTTTGACTTCTATATTTTTTTTGTGGGGGCAGTTCCAGTCAGGCCAATGGGGCTGCACATGAGTGGGGGGTGAATTCCATGCCTAACCGAGTTTTGCAGTTTGGGGAGGGGGGCAGCACCCCTTCTGCCCCTCCCCCTAAAATATGCCCATGGTCAAACAGTTGCATTTCTCATTATTCAACTCTGTGTTCAGCCGTCCTTAGAACACATTATTTGATTCTATCTATTTATCCATTTGCAGCATTGGTATATTTCACTGACTTGTAGTAACATAAGCATACTTGATTGCAAATAATATCCTTACTTTGCTAACTTCATCACTAATTTAAAATATATCACTATGAACACAGCCCCCTTCTTTTCTTAGCAGGATGCCCCTATGAACACAGCCCCCTTCTTTTCTTAGCAGGATGCCCCTAAAGTAAACCCTGCCATTAATTGTACAAGGTCTTGCATATAGCTTAATTCATAAAAATAGTTTATTCAGTTTATTTCCTTATATTTACCCCAATAAAGTATCTGACAATATCATATAGTGTCTTAATATTAAATGTATATTTCAATTCATTCATTCAAAGTATATTTGAGAAAGGAAAAAAGGGAAGTTTCTCTTCAGCTACACCACAGGTGCGGTTAATAGGCTTGCCTGCACTGAGTTCCATTACATACTCTGGTGAAAGACTGCAAAAACTGTGCCATTGGGTTTTGAGTTTCTACTCTCTCAGGCCTTTGACTTTTCTCTCCTGAAAAAATCTAGATATCTGGGCAGTTCTCACTTAGCAATAACTTATAATTTGGGAGGTTTAGTCAATATATAGGAATCTCAAAGGAACTTGTTGAGTCTGAAATATTTGTAGAGATGTATGTGGAAACTCAAAGTGACCACTTGTATATGAATTTGTTTTGGAAGAGGAAAGAAGATTCCCCCCCAAAAGTCATATAATCTAGTGTATTAATCACAGAGCTAAGAATAATTAGTTTCTGAATTTTGTTCCCATCTCTGCTACCGACAAATCGTAATCATTCTTTGCATTTTTGTAGCATTTTGCATGCATTGCTTAATTATGCCGTGCAACTTTGTAAAGGAGGTAAATATGATTGCTCCCATTTTGCAGAAACAAAGACTGAGTGAAATGAACTAAGGTCATACAGCAAGTCAGTGTTAGAATCAGACAAAAATAGAATTCAGTGATCTTGACTCTCAAAGCCAATGTTCATTCCAATAGATTAGAAAATAAATGAAACTGCAAGGAAATCTACTTAATCTTTCTCAGTTTAGGATTCCAGATCTTTAAAATTGGGGAAATAATATTTTTTTTGGTCTGTGGCAGCAGGTATTTTAAATCTTGTGCAGTACATTTTCACCTGTGATAAATACCGTTGGCTCTCTATTATAGGTAGTGGACTTGTGGCAGTGGTAAGCTGATCTGTGAGAGGAGTACCTCTGCCAAACCATGTGTTGGATGTTAAAGATGGGCACCCAAAACAAAGCTTCTTTTGAAAATTTTCCCATAAGTATTGTGTTTTGGGGGCATTGCAGTAGAATGGATTATTCATGAGCCTACGAAACGGGACTTGGATTCTAATCTTTTTCCTTTCCCTACTCTACAGTCTGACATTGGGCAAGTCACTTAATGTCTGTCTCAGTTTCTTCATATTGAAAATGATATATACCAGCTTGGTACAGGTGTTGTGAGATACAGTGTGTGTAGCGTTGTTGTAGCTGTGGTGGTCCCAGGATGAGAGAGACACTATAGGTGAGGTAATAACTTTTATTGGACCAACTTCTGTTGGTGGAAGGGACAAGCTTTCAAGCTACAAAGAGATCTTCCTCAGGCCCGGAGAAGACAACCAGAGCGAGCAAAATACAAGGTGTGACAGATTGTTAAGCATAAGGGGTTTACTCATGCTGTAGGATATGCTACATGCTTAACATGTCTTCTTTCTCTCCACTCCCCATCCTACACTGATGACCTTCCAGTAACTCCTTCTACATTGGTACCATAGTAGAGTTTAAGCTTCAATGCTTTTATGGGTTAAAATTTCCAAAATCAGACACTGGCACATACTGCTATACAACATTTAGACTTATTGTGTCCTGGTGGTATTTGCTTTAGTTCTCTGTTCTAAAGCAATCTTTATAATACTCTACAAACCCAGGATACACTGGTATGCTAAGAACAGTCTTTTATAGAGTATATTTGTGAGATAAAACTGCTTTTTGTACAAAAGAGTTAAGGCATTGTTCCCTTTTTAAATAATACCTTATGAGGGTGTTTCATGCTGCTAGATACAATTTGTTACAAATTCTCTGGTCATTCACTAAAGGATTCTTCCAGACTGTTTTAGAAGTTTTCAGTGAATCACCACTGATGTAGAAATTCATCTGCAATAGAAATTGTTTTAAATGGAAAGGAGTCTGGGGAATGAGGGGGACTGGTTATAAGGTTGTTATTTTTCTGAAAATAAACAAACTCGTTCTTGGGCTAGTTGAAAAGGCAAATCAAAGAGTACTGTGTAGTATTGTCTGGAGGCTTTTCCTTCCCCTCATTTAAATAGGCTTTCAGCCTATTATTTTTACTAATCACAGAGTCTTTTTACTATTAATACAATCTCCATGAAAGGTCAGCTGCTGCAAAAAATTAGCTACATTAAATCAGCATGAGTTGGCTTTGGTTATTTAAAATGAAAATGGGGCAAACTGTGGTTTAAATTGTTAAACTGCAACAGTTAGTAAAGAAATCACAAGTTCTTTCTGGTAAAAAGCAAATGCAGTCAATGACACTTTTAATCTAAATAACAGATACGAATACACACCCTAGATGTGAAAGGTACCATCTGATATCAAAGGCACTCTTGATTATACAGTATATTTATTTATTTATTTATTTATGCAAATATGCACATGTATCAGTATGTACACACTGAAATATACACTTCATAAAAGTTACTTCATAAAAGAATATACTTCCTAAGTCATAGCTTTTGAATATTAGATCAGGCAATAATAAGGTTTAATTCATACACTAACACTACAGTGTTACAGCTGTGGTATAAATATGTTGAAGCAAAGAGACAACACAGAAATTAAGCTAAATCACCTTAGTTCCATAGTAGACAATTTTAGTGCTGTTGTTTTGTATGTTTCTTTTTTCTCTCAAGCCAAAATGTAAGTTTTCGTGCTTGTGATTAGTGCTGGATTGGTAGCCTCTTGAATTTATACTGACAGGAAGGACAGCAACAGTGCACGCTTTCCCACAACATGATGACTATGTCTCTCAACAAAGTTGACCTCAAATGCTGTGGCGATGCAGGCCATTTAACTACCTAGACAGACAGATCTGGGGATAGAGCATCTTTTCCTCTCCATACTTATTCAATCACTTTGCTTTGCTAGGACTGCCAGGAATAGTGCTAATTAGTGCTGACTGTGATTTTTCTGATGTAAGTAAGTGTGTGCTTGGTCTGGATTGAAAACACCAATCACACTTTAACTATGTCACTAAGCAGCCATCAATAAGAATGATATATGTTTCTGAGGAAAAAAAATTATAACAATATTATATGGATTCTCCCCAATATCAGTTGTTAATGTGAAAGAACTATGTACCATGAACATGACTGTGTCAGCTGTCTCTATCTGACACTCGTATGTGTTTTGTACTTTACTTATCTTTGTCTATAAATATTTTCATTGGTATGTATTTCAGGCAGTGGAGTGGCAGTGTGATGAAGCTACTAAAAGAGCCTGTTACAGTAAGGGCAAATCAAAGGTAAGTACATGACAGCTGTGCTGCTTAATCAAAACTTATATTTGGTTGACAAGATATCCAGTAGAGCCCAGTATGGGACTAGTCAGTGTACAAACCTCTTCTCTATAAAGTTCTTGCTCTCCTTCTAAAAGTAATGCAAGATTCTTTAGGGTGGCAATATGGCATTTCCTGGAGTGTCGGCAAAGAATATAAACAATAATATTTCAGGAAACAATATTTCAGCTGCTTCCTTCCAGAACCCATCAAAGGCCCTAGAGTAACAATACTCCAGTTACTTAGTTTGTGTCACTTTACTTTCTTAGTCCTACAGTATGTGAAATTCAGTGGATTAGATTCTGATCTCATTGGTGTAAATCTAGATTAACTCCTCAGAAACCCTTCCATAATACACCATTTATCTCTTTGGGTATCAGGCACAATTTTATAAACTTTTCTCTTTCTGTGCCACATGAATTGCCCCAGGATTTATTGACCTTTTCAGAATAAAGGTCTGAAATTCACTACCTCTGTAGACATAAGACCTGCTATGTTTCTGCTGTCCAGAGCCAGATTCCAGTTTAACCAGCTACATGTTTTTTAATGTACACAGCATAGTTGAATGCAGTGCCAAGAAAGGACCGGTCCTATGGGCATATAAAAAGAACAATTGTTTGTGAGTTTTTAGAGGTGCATTAACTAACCAAATTTATTTGTGTGACATTGTGCAGAATCTACTTCACAACTTGAGCATTTTTTTATCTGTTGCTGCTTATGTTTGCCAGTTGTGAAGGCACTTGTATCACAACCCTATGTGTTCACTGTAAATAAGTTACATTTTAGAAATGCTAACGTTATGAACCTACATTGCTCATTGAAAGAAATGAAACAGTATCAGTTTTATAACTTGTATTCAAACTTTTAAACAAACAAAAACAAAATCAAGAAAACCTATCACCAAAGTTAAGCTACTGTTAGTAATACTAAACTAAACTAAGAATAAAATAATACAGCTATCACATCAAGTCAAGAAGTTAGTCTCGGTATTGGAAGGGAATCAAATTAATCAGATCATCAGATTAATATAGCAAATAATCAATCCTTATAAGAGGGATCTCAAAAGGAGGCTCTCTCCTTGGTTAGAAACCCCAACTAAAAAAAATTCACCCAAGTCAGTCAAGTCTAACTTGGATCTGGTTAAATATTTTTATACTGAAAACAAATTATTCTCTAATACTAAAACCACAACCTCAGAGCCAATTATAAAGCTTCTTCTTTAGATTCCAGTTTCAGTGTGGTGGTTAACCCTTCCCCAGTCTCCTCTCCCCAGATTGCATTGTACAGACTCTAACAAAACTCTTGGATAAGCAGAAGTTTGAGAAATCTTATGTACCAAATATTATGTATGACTGTTTAAGTTTGCAGAGGGTTAGCGACTGTCCCTCCCACTCCAGCTCAGTGGGAGGCCACTCTGCCTCACTACATCTCTGGGGTGCCACCCCAAGGAAGGACTAGAGCTTTGGCTTTTAGGCAGGGTGGAGCCAGCAAACAGTGTAGGCTCTTGGGCCCTAGGCAGGGCAGAGCAACCAAGCAGTCTTAAAGCTCAGGCCCTTAGGCGGAGCAGAGCAAAGGAACAGTTTTATAGCTCAGGCCCTTCAGCAGGGCAGAGCAAATAAACAGTCTGACGACCCAGGTCTGGCAGATGGCAGGCAGACGCAGGCCTCTTGGCCTAAGGTGGGGAGGCTGCCACCCCAGGAGTGGAGTTGACAGCAAGGAGTAGGGGAACCAGGGCCCACCCTACTTCACCAGGTATCAGCCCAGGGACCTACCAGTAGCAGAGTGTTCCATCACTGGGTCAGCGAGGATCCAACCGAAACATGGTGACATAGAATCGAGCAACAACCCAACTGGACTAAAGTCTGTTTTCCCTGCCCACTTCTTACGATCCCCTTGCTGGGTACCTGCATTCCACAGGCGTCCTCTGTCTCCTCAGGATATGCGGCGAGCAACAGACCTGGCAGCTCTTCACCTGGGTCAATCTCCTCTGGGGGCAAGGCGTGACTTAGCACGGGTTCAGCTCCAGGGCTCTACAAGTGGCCTGAATAAGTCTGCTCCCTTCCCTGACTCAGACTCAACTGGGTTGGTGGCTCTGTCTTTTATACTTCCTGCCCTGCCCCTTGGCTTCCGGCAGGAGGAGTAAGCCTGATCTGGCTCTGTCCACCTGGGATTACAGAGTGACTCCTCCCTCTCCAGCTCAGTGGGAGGACACTCTGTCTCATTATAAAGTTCCTTAGGACTTTTAAACACAGAATATGGAACATACTTTAATGAATAACTTTGAGACTTTGGTTAGGGCTGTTTAAACTGGGGAACTTTTTTTGGTGCCTTCCCTTTATGACCTTGATGGGTGCTCATACACACATGCATTCACACAACCACCCTTCCACACCCTAAAATGAGAGAATAAAAAGGCTGGATTGCCTCCCAGCTTTAATAGAAGCAAAAGACAATAATAGAAAAAGGAAAAATAAGATATGTAAAATAACAGGGGGATTGCTAACACTTCAGTTTTCATGGCCTTCTGGATTGTCACAGAACAGGAGCTATAATTGCAGTCCAGCAGCTAGATGGTGATGTTGCTGGCACAGCATTTAGTGGCATCCTTCATGTGCAGGGAGACGGGTCAAAGGCTGGTGTAGCCTTTTTGTAGATGAACTGGCTTCCTTTCTTTAAGGTGGTTGACCTTAGGATTTCAGGAATGTCAGTCATCCCTCAGGTGGTTTGCTGACCCAAAAAAACAAGGCTTCTTGGCCTTCCATTTATTTCTTATAGTTTATAATCTTTGCTTACTCCACCTTGCAGTGCCTCCCTTGAAAGTCTCTGAGCAAATCAATATGGAGCCACACAAGTTGGTCAGTTATTGTTTAAATTAGGTCATTGTTAGTGAGCTTTGATTTTGGGAAAGTCCTGCTTAAGCCACCAATTTTTTTAAAAAAAACATTGCTTTGCATACCATAGAGACTAGGTCCATGACACCCACCCTCCAAAAAATAAATAAATAAAATAGAAAAAACAGAACAGAGGCCACTCTTGTTGAACTGGACAAGGCCATGTCCATGTGAAAAAGTCTTGACATGAAAATATGTAACCAGTTTATGGAAAATTGACCCCAAATCCTATAAAGATAATGGATTGAAAAGACCCTAGCAACTACCAGCCTCTCAGCATTCATCCATCAGCAAGATAAAATAAATGTAAACAGTTTAGGACCAGATGTGATCTCCGAAACTCACTCAACGTTTCGCTGCCAAGTTTCAAGTGGCTGGGATGAGAATCAGCACCTCGAAATTGAAGGTCCTGGTCCTTTCCTGGAAGGAATTGGGCTGCTCTCTCCAGGTAAATGGGGAACAGTTGCCCTTAGTGGAAGAGTTCAAATATCTAGGGGTCTTGTTCACAAGTGATAGTAAGTGGGAGCGTGAGATTGACCGGCAGATTGGTGCACTGGTGACAGTGATGCGGGCGCTGTACCTATACTTGGTAGTGAAGCAGGAGCTGAGTTCTCTGACAAAGCTTTCTGTTTACAGGTTGCTCTGTGTTCCCATCCTCACTTATGGTCCTGAACTTTGGGTAATGACCAAAACGATGAGATTGCAGATACAAGCGGTGGAAATGAGGTTTCTCTGCAGGGTGGCTGGGCTTGCTCTCTGAGACAGGGTGAGGGGCTCAGCTATTTAGGAGACCCTTGGAGTAGAGCCGGTACTCCTCTGGATCAAGAGGAGCCAGCTGTGGTGGTTCAGGCAACTGATAAGGATGCCCCCTAGGAGGCTTCCGTTGGAACTCTACCAGGCACGTCCCACTGGGTGGAGGCCCCGAGGCTGACCCAGGACGCACTGGAGGGATTGTATCTCCTGGCTGGACTGAGAACGCTGGGGAATCCCCTAGGAGAAGCTGGAACCTGTTGCAGAGGAAAGGGAGGTCTGGTCCTCCCTACTCTCCATGCTGCCACTGCGACCCTCAACAGGAAAAGTGGCATAAAGGAGAAAGAAGAAAGAAGAGAAGATGGGCCAGATGTCACCATTCTTCTTATAAACAAGACAATTTACAGTAATCTTCATATTTAGAAACTAGGACAAAAATCAAACAGCTTATCTTTGTAAGGTTGCATCTTGATAAAGAAGAGATACCTTAAAACTTCTCAAGATAAAACATTAATAAAATAAAACAAAAATAAAAATTATTAAAATGTGCAGAAGATCTCTGTTCCTACATACTCTATTTTTCTCACAGAATCTGTTCTTGTAAATTTTTTTCAAAAAGCACATCTACAAAAAATCATACATTGTATCTGTTTGAGTCATTAAATATGATTAAATCCTTATGAAGTGAAGTTAATGGAAATGCATTTTCAAAGCTAGAAAAGATTACCTATTCTGTGACATAACATGACCTTTAACTCTAGTAACCTAGAAGTTCTAGTCTATTTAAACATTCAGATTAAAATGAGACTTTATATATATATATTTAAAAGTTACTGTAGTATGTTCTGTAGGATTATGCTGTATAGAAGTACATCAGTTAGGCTATACATGCAATTTACTACAATGACCTTTGCTGTTTCATGAATTAAAATGAATTGAATTAAAAAGGTAAAGAAAAAACATAAAAATAAATCAAAAGCAGTAATTACAAAATTACTTAATAGGCTTCAGGAACTTAATTCAGCAGGACACAAGTAAATGCAGTTACTTATATCCAGGTGCCAAAACATCTGGATCCAGGCATCTCGTACAAATGCTCTCACTGCCTTAAACATAGTCTTAAACATATTCACCATTTCCACTTGTCAATGATTAAATAGAAAGAACGTTCATTCACATCACCGTTTTCCTTGCTAAATTCAGGAAAATAACTTTGCTTTGTAGGGATGGCCTACCCTATTCTATTTGGGATTGATTAAAATACTGATAAACTCACACCCATGGCAAAGATGTTGTGGACAGTAAAGAGGCAGAATTATAATTTATTTGGAAAAACTTTACTGAATATATAATCTATTAAGAATCATATATGTAAAATATAGCAGATTGAGTAATGCAAAGGAGAAATGAAGTATGAGAGCTGCCGGATGCCGTACATTGACTGGTTGGACTTTGAGCTCAGTAGACAACTTCAGTCCTGGATCTTTTGTACAAACCCAATAGAAAAACCATTAGTAAAATAATAGCTGAGGACTTTCCAACTTACTATATTTAAATAGACTTTGAAATATCTCTTTAATGATTTTGAACTTTGTGTTTGTGATTCTGAAGAATTACATGTCTCTGATGTACAAAACAATATTGTAGTGTTGTTTTTTTTTGTTATTTAGTTTGACATTAATAATTTGTGTTTATAACTGTTATATTTGTGCAAAACTAATGAACCATTTATTTAGAAAACACCAAAATGATTAGGGATGGGAGGGGAATAAATTTAACCACTGCATTAGGTTTTAATAGGTCATTGCCACCCATGCAATTATAACGTGTTTTCATAGGCATTTATAGTATGACGAATTTTAAATGAGTTTCCCAAAGAGGCACGGGTGCTTTAGTAACTTTTGCAAACTCAGTTACCATATAACCAACTTTCATAATTTTAAAATTAATTGTCATAAATGCTACTGGCAGATAGCTCACTTCAGAAGAGAGTGAAAGATAAAGAAAGAAAATGTGTCAAATGAAATGTTAAAAAAATCACCTCCTTGTATTAAGTTTCCATGTTGTTTCTGTAAATCACCTATGTCCTTCTCATACCTATGGAAGCACGGTCAGTATCCGTGATTTTTTAAAAAAAATATACAATTTATGTCATAAGCATAGATACATACTTCGTGAGATACTATACTCCATTTCTCACATTGTATTTTGTAAAAACTTGGGATGCACAGAAGTAGACTTCTTTGACTTCATGAGAAATCTGTTTAATTATCTCAGCCTCTCTAAAACCCTGTGCCTAAATTTGTTACCAGCAGTTAATTGCTGAACAATATCAGTTCAAATAATTCATTGGATATTGCTGAATACAGTATATGATTTTGAAAATTTCTTTTGTGAATTATGCTGCTCCTTCTATAGCTATTTTACTTAACATTGTCTCAGACTGCAGAAGATAACCTTGGTTCTTTCTGGGAAATCCCTGTTTTTACTTATTTCCCCCTCATTCTGGAAAGAAATAATACAAAACCATTTAAAAAACCCTAAAACCACTGCCACTGAGCAACCCAATCTTCCTGATAATTTATAAAGTCTGGAAAAATAGATTTATGAAAATACAGTTTGTTTTTCTTGGTTAGAAAATATGTGTGTCAATGCTTAACAAAATAGATGAAATCTTAAATATAGCTGATTCTGAAAACTGAAATACAATATTCTTATGTATTCTTTAAAGGTCTAGTCCTGCTTCCTTTGAAATCAATGCCAAATCTATCACTGTCTTCAAGGGCAGAACGATCAGGTCTTAAATTGGGAGATTTGGATGTGTAAGAAATGTAGAATTGAGCCCTGAAAAAATTATTTGAAAGAAATAAGGGGTAAAATCCTGTATCCATTGAAGTCAGTGGCAAAATTCCCTTTGACTTCAATTAGTGCAGGGTTTCTCCTAAGGGCTGTGGTGGAAGTGAAACGTAAATTGTGATACAAATCTGTACTTGTGAGCTAATGTTATAAATTTCAATTTTCTGCAGTTTATGGCTTAAAACAGTAGTTCCTCTTGTAGTGGTTTGGTGGATTGACATTTTCCTTCTCCATATTCCTTCATACTATTACCCTAGAACAGTTATCAGCTTCACTCCTTTTTGATGTTCATTCTGTCTATCTTGCCTCTTCTTTTTTCTTTTTCTTTGTTTTCTCTTCTTCCTCTCTTCCCTTTTCCTCCAAACGGTCAAAAGTCACGCACAACCTACTATGTCCCACAATCCTTTGCAGTTGAAAAAGGCTGGAATTTGTATCTATCAATGCATAGTCATCCTGTGGAACTTGTTCCTAAGAGATGTTGTGAAGACCAGAAGTATAACTAGGTTAAAAAAATAATTAGATAAGTTCATGGAGGACAGGTCCATCAATAGCTATTAGCCATGATGGTCAGGGATGCAACCCCATGCTCCAGGTCGCTAAACCTCTGACTGCCGGAAGCTGGGACTGGATGACAGGGTACGGATCATTCAAAATTGCCGTGTTTTGTTCATTTCCCTGGAAGTATCTAGCTCAGACAGAATATTGGGCACAATGGACCATTAGTCTGACTTAGTATGGCCACTCTTATGACAGGGTTTGTTTGTTTACTGTTTTGTAGGTCATGCATCAAGAAAGCTCAGGGGGATATAGGAGAATTGGTGCTGCTAGGTATGAGGGGCTTTTCTGTGCCAGAAAACTGATACAGTTCCTGTCTGCAAAAGCAAGTTGGTAGTCTGCCTTCACATGACTGATAGCCTCTTTACTCCCCAAGTCTCACTTTTGGCTCCCCTCAAAAATCCCTTCTGCCTTCCACCTCTCTGTCACCCCCCACCCCAGGTTCCTTTTGCATTAAATATATTAAACAGGAGGAGGGAAGAAAGGAGGGAGGATGAGTGGCTTTCAAAGGGCCATCTTTGGCTGCAGAAACATACTTGCAGTGCGGGGAGAAGGTGGATTTGGGGTTGTTTCCTCTCGTTGCCCCTCTCCTTTGTCCCAGTGGAGCCCACATTTCAGTTTAGGAACTATTCTCCTATAGTCATTAAAATGCAGCCTTTGCTATGGAAATGTATGGCACTAACAACAATAAAGAGGTAAAAAATGATAATTAATATTTTATTTAAAGTTTTTAACCCAAGGAAACTTTCTGAGATGCTTCATCGTATATGTAAGGAATTTAATGATAGAATAGATTACAAGGAAATAAAACAATAAAACTAGTCTGTATCTAAAAAAGTAACAAAGACCCTCAGGGACCTCTTAAGTAGGCTTGTATTAAATTATGCATAATACTTAAGGGGATTCACTTTCTAAGTTGTTTTTCCCTAAAAGATTTATGATTCTTAATGTAATATAGCCCTCAAACATTAATCCAGCTTTATCAGCAAGCCAGCTCACAGACATCAGCATCTTGGAGTTAAAAAAAAAAAAGCCTAAATGGCAATGGAATATGACAAATTGTATTTATTAAAGGGACATATAGTAGAAAATATGGTTGGAATGTGTCCTGTAAATAAAAGCATAGGCCTCTGTTTTAGTAGCAGTTGCTTTTGACGATTAAAACTATGAGAACGTCAGCCCATGTCTGAGAGTTGCAGCACAGTGATTGTGATCTAACATGATAGATGAAAAGAAAGGTAACTCTCAGCCTACACTAGCGTACTTTGAATTTTAGCTTGACAACACTAAACATTTCCCCTGTCACAAAGTAGAAACATAGTATCCAAATTTAACTGCACAATACGAAAGCATATGCTGATATTAAATACTTTTGCTTGGAGTAGTACTAAGTATGTTTTTTTAAAAAGACTGTTAGGAATGGACCTCAGGAGCGTGGGTACACAAGCACCAATTTTCATTCACTCCCATCATACCCTTCTGAAAGAAAGAGTAAAGTGCTCTGTAGCAGTGATCCAAAACTGTTACTGCAATATGTATGTCATTACAGTACAATAATATGGTTATTTGTGTAAAAACAACCAAGAGTCCGGTGGTACCTTAAAGACTAACAGATTTATTTGGGCATAAGCTTTTGTGGGTAAAAAACTCACTTCTTCAGATGTATGGAGTGAAAATTACAGATGCAGGCATTATTATACTGACACATGAAGAGAAGGGAGTTACCTCACAAGTGGAGAACCAGTGTTGACAGGGCCAATACAATCAGGGTGGCCACTCCCAATAACTGATGAGGAGGTATAAATTCCAGGAGAGGCAAAATTGCTTTTGTAGTGAGCCAGCCACTCCCAGTCCCTATTCAAGCCCAAATTAATGGTGTTAAATTTGCAAATTAATTTTAGTTCTGCAGTTTCTCTTTGAAGTCTGTTTCTGAAGTTTTTTTGTTCCAGGATGGCTACTTTTAAATCTGTTATAGAATGTCCAGGAAGATTGAAGTGTTCTCCTGCTGGCTTTTGTGGGTTTTTACCCATGAAAGCTTATGCCCAAATAAATCTGGTAAATAAATTTTAACGGTCTGGTTAGCAGTGCTGACCAGAGCCGCCAGGGTCCCTTTTCGACTGGGTGTTCCAGTCGAAAACAGGTCTCCTGGCAACCCTAGTGTCACCTGGCCCTTTACAGTGGTGGCCAGTGGTGTGCAGCAGCAGAGGGTGCTCGAGCCACTCTGATGGGTATCACTGAGGGAAAAAATTCTGATAACTGTGTGCAGGGCCCACGCACACCAAGAGTGGAATGGACATGTGCAACACATTTTGAAGAACAACAATTATGATAGGTCATTAACCATTTTTTCTGTTGTTTAGCAAGCCAGAAGGGCTTTTGATTTCAAACCGCAGTCATATTCACCATTCACAGTCTAAAAGGGAAAAGGAAACACAATATGACCCATTAGGATTCAGGGTCAACAGCACCAAATTCCAAAATGGTTCCCAGGAGGAAACACCCCTTTCCCTTGTCTCTGCTACAGGGGCTTCTCCAAGACCATCAGGAGTTAAACACATAGTTTTGTCTGGCCGATAGGTCTTATTAGGTACTATATAACCTATTGGTCTTGCCTGGGTGTGGTTGGGGAGTTCAGATTATCTAGGCAATCAACAAGCAAATACTTGAGCAGAGATGGCTGAGAAAGTTGACTGTTCTTAAAACTGTTAATTTCTTTTGTTATAATTGCTGTTGTGTTAAAAATAAAAAGAAAACAATGAGTCTGGGACCGGGGAAGAAGGGGCTTGATGGGGATTCTTTTTCTTTTCTTTTTTTTTTTTTTTGGTGTATTCTGCTAACAGACTAAGCCCATAAAGTGGGGAGCCCTTTTTAATTTTTTGTTGACCAACCACAGGATCTGGTTACAGTGGGAAAATTTGGTCTTTACTTACAGGGCCTATGCTCTATGTGCAAAAGGAGGCTGTGCTGGTGGAGCAGGGAGCTCTTCCTGTGTGGCATGCTCTTTCTTTCCATTCACACCACAGAAGCCCTTCTGTAGGACAGCTGTGAGTTTCCACCTCTACGCAGTTGGACAACAGAGAATGAGGCCAGGGAGCTGGCTTCACTCCTATAACTTCCCTTCTTCTCCCACACTCTGAAATCCAGTGGAGAAAACAAATTAATTACTTCTACCTGAGACTGCTTCCCTCTTCGTTGCCGTGGAACCTGTTTTACCGGAGTAGGGGGATAAGGATTACCAGGGACAACAGGGCAGAAGGACTCGTTTGAGTCATGGTTTCTGTTGGAGCTCTGCAGTCCAGCTGGCAGCAGGGAGCCAGTGGGTTGAGGTAGTAAAACAGAATGTGCACGTTAAGAGGGGGCTCAGGGAAAACCATATTTTTCCTCCTGCCACAATGGAAGAATAAGTGGGAAGACTTCACGATTGAAAATCGTGGCATTTCCTCTCTTATGTAGGTTGTTCCCTCATAGGGAAGAGTGAGACCCAAAAATATTTTGCCCAGAGGACGGGCCACCCTCTGGTATGCCTCTGAAGAATGAATTTACACTCTATTGAGGAATTCCGTTGGTTACTGGATTATGGCTACTGAGATGCTACCTTATTTGCAGAAAAGGAACCTGCATCAAATTTTGCCTACAGACTTTATTGATAATAGATAATCATGCTGAGCTTTGTTAGAAGCCAAGGAAGGAAGAGAGTTGGAGGGGAAAATATATAAGGACATGATCACATATGACAGTTTAATGCACACTTGGCTTCAGAAAGCTGATAGTAGTTACTTAAACTTCATAGAGTTATCGACCTTAAACGGTGCTTAAAATAACTAGTGGATCAAGGAGTGAGCCAAATAAAATGTCATTATGGCCAGCATGTGTTCGCATTTTATAAGCTCCACAGAAGTCCACATGGTTAAAAGGTACTAAATCTGGCCATTCAGGTTGGCACTTGCAGCAGGGATTGTTGTAAAGCAAGGAAATAAATATGAGAGATAAAGGGAGAAAATAGAGCAAAAGATTAAAAATAACCTGCAATGGATTCATTTTTCATTTAATTATTTAAGGCTCTAAGGGCCCAATGCATGAGTGTCTGGGCTCTTCACAAGAGTATTTAAAAACATAAAAATCAAATATAGACATAGCTGAAATGGTAACCTAAAACAATGAATTTGCTACAAAGAGATAAATATCTGCAACCAGATTGCCCTTATGTTGTCAAATTGTTATGAAAATGAAGTAAAAAACCTGGCCAGATAATAGTTGAAACCTTGGCATAAATTTTGTTAGTCTACTTTATATTTTTGTAAAATCAGAGAATGCTTGGTAAACAAATTGTTTTTTTCCCGAAGATTTTTTATAAGGGAGCAGGAAACCAAAATAGTGGGTAAAACATCAGTTGCAGAATAGACCTATGTGAAATAAACCCGTTCAAACAAAACTGCTCTTGAAGTCTGATGAATTCAAAGGCCAACCTTATACCAAACACTGCTATTTCACACAGCAAGCCATTGTAATCCCTTAAAGACATCCAAGACTCCTGAATTTGAACATCTAAGTGATCCCGTATAGTTAAGTTTGTCTCTGAACCCAGCAAACTGACTCTGGAAGGTTCACATGACTCTATAACATAATAGTTTTTCCAATTTTTTTAGCTGTTGCTATTTTTAAAAATATGGGTAAAATAGCTAATTGTAAAGAAAGTGTCCCTTGGTTCATCAAAAGAGAATGTGTTTTTTAATTCTCTCCCAAAGTGTGATTTTTTTTCTTTTAAATATTGGTTAATTTAAATGTGATTCCTTATAAAAATAGCACCAGGATGAATTTGGGCCAGTGTCAAATCTACTTTGATTGCAGAGTGGGTTTATACAAGGGATGGATGTGACCCAAGATCTTTTGCTTACCATGTTGTATTATATGAATCATTGAAAAATTGGCACAAGGATTGAGAGCATAGAAGGAAAGAATCTTGCAAATGTTAAGAATGTCAGTGTTGAAAATGAACATTATTCTTCTTGAACACAGAGTGGGTGCTCAGTGTACAACTAATTTTATCTCAGAGCTATTTCAGCAGGCTGTGGAGTATGAAGAGGAGAGGTGAATAAGTCTAATGGGCTGTAATATCATAGTCCACTTGCTTTTCCTACACTTACATTCCAAGGCTTGCTGGGATAGCAAAAGATGAAAAATCTCCTATTGTTTCTGTACATACCACTCTTGCTAACATACTTTATCAAAAGAAACAAAGATGGCATTCCATTTACCCTGACTAAAAAGCAAAATTTGCAGTAAGGGAAGCATCCAAAGCTTTAACCATCACTTCTAAGAGCTGAAAAGGACCAATAGTACTGCCAAACTGCTCTGTAGTTTATTAATATTCCTGACTTCTGTTTGGTTCAAAGAATATTTTTTTTTAAAAAAGTTTTGGTGAATTTAAGGTAAAGGTATTGTGTGAGGTTTTGGAACTCAGTCTGAATTTTTTTAAAACTTTATTTTTATTGTTTGTATATAAAAAGCACACATAACAAAACAAAACATATAAATACATGCACAAGATGGAAATAGCATATTGTGGCAGAGCTCTGACCTTGTCCCTGTGGGTCCTGCGCTTCCAGGCGGTTTATGCTAGCTTCAGAGGCTCACTGCAACCCTCCACGTAGCCCTTCTCTCTCTAGGATGAGGGATACTGTCTACTGAGCCCTTTTCATCAAGCCAGCAATGGAGGTTGGTGAGAGAATTCCCACAGCTTCTGTTGCTCCTCCGGCCTCATGCCAAAACAGTTTAGCCTCCTGTCCTGACAGGGGCCTGTTTTCCCCTCCCAGGAGGTGCTTCTGTAGTGGTGGGTTGGAGGGAACCCGGGCCCGCCCTCTATTCCGGGTTCCGGCCCAGGGACCCTAATGGTAGCAGCTGTTGGCAGCCAACATTTTACTGCTACAGTTGCTACATTTCCCTGGGCCACTTCCCCACAGCTCTCCTGCTTCTCCCTTCTTCACCCTGATCTTAGGGCTCCCTTACTAATGACTTGAGGATGTCTTCATTAACCAGCCCTTCAGCCACACTTCCTCTTCTCTGGCTCCCCAGCTCCTCTCTGCCTGACTGGAGTGAGCCCTTTTATATTATCAGAGGGGCCTTAATTAGAGTCAGGTGGTCACATTAGCTTAATGGCCTCACCTGACTCTTTGCAGGTTAATTGGAGTCAGGTGTTCTTATTAGCCTGGAGCAGCCCCTGCTCTGGTCAGTCAAAAACAGACAGAAAACTGTTAATCCAGTGCCTTCTGCTACTCTGCTGTACCCAACTGGCCTGGGTCTATCACAATATAAATTAAAAAATTCAATGTTCATGATTTGTAAAACCTGGAAAACAAACAAACAAACAAACAAAACCTCTGGACCTGTATAGGTCATGCAGGGCGTCAGTTATTGAAGTTACTAAATAGATAAATAAGTGAGAACATAACCTATGAGTCATAACCTATGAGTATCGGGGACTAATATATACTAAACTGCAAATGTATGCAATAGTTTCATGTGTGAGCAGATATCCTCATATTTTTTCCAAGTGTTTCTATTAGACAGAGTCATATTTTCCATAAATGCAGAAGTAGAGAGCTCAGGAAACCAGTTAGTGTATCAGGAAAGAATTGCAGATTTCCATTTCTCAAAATAACTCTTTTGGCCACTAAAATAGTTCCTGCAATCAATTTCTTAATGTTAATTGGTAATACCAACTCATCCAGAGCCCTTAAAATACACAAGCTTGGAGAAGGGAAAGATAGCAACACTTAAAGTTTCTGAGAGAGCACTGAATATGGTGTTCCAGAACACATGCATCATTGGACGAGTATAGAGGATTTGTGAAAGGTTGGCAAGTGGCTCTTTGGCAACACACAGTGAATGTTGGAGATGCAATCTTGCCTTAAACAAACATTCTGGAGTCCAACAGTGTCTGTTTAATATCTTGAAAGAATCACAGGGATAAAAACTTGAAGTATCTTTCACATTAAGCCAGATATCCTCCCAGGTTTCTGTTGTGGTAGTAAGGCGAAGTTATTTTCCCCATTTTTCTTTGAGACTGAGGTTGAGATGGTATTCTGAACCATTAAGCAACCTATAAGTAATTTTTACAAGGAGACTTCTGATTCCATATTTCTTTACATGTTTTTCTAGAAGTGAGAGAGTTGCAACACATCAATTGTGCCCTATCCTTGCATGAATCCTTGAACTTTTCCGCTGCATGAAGGAACTGTGAGACAGCGGTAGCTGATATTTTAGACTCGTAAATGAAGGCCAATCTATCATCTTGTATTATATCTCTAATTTTTGTTAGTCCTTTTTCTATCCAAACTTAAGCCTGGAGTTGGCCTTGATCATGGGTTATCTCATAGTAGTACAGGAAGAGAGTTGGTAATATTGGATGCTGTAGTTATCTTAATGCATTGCAGAATGCCCCATGTAGATGCAAAGACTGGAGTTTTCCTTAAGAGTGTGGGTAGCCTCTTAAGATATATAAAAGAATGGCATAGCTAAGGTTGTTTGTTTTGTTTCCAATATCAAACCAGGCCGGTACATATACAGAGCAGTTGGAGGGAAACCATCTTACAATAGGACACATTTGGAATGCTAGATAATATAGATACAATTCTGGCAACCCCATGCTTCCAGTTCCCCAGGATTTTTTAAGGGTCTGGTGTGACAAACAAGGCTGTTTTATATCCCATAGAAATTGCATGATAGGCCTATTTATTCAAGCAAAGAGCAAGGGAGAGGCAATGAAAGGCAATAGGCTAAAGATATAAGTCAATCTTGAGCAGATATTCATGTTGGCTATTTCTCATCTCCCTAGTAAGGATAGACGGAGGAGATGCCAGTTCGCTGTATCCATGGAAATTTCTTTAAATGTATAGCCCATATTTATAGAAAAAAATTGGGACTATTAGGACAAATTTTAATACGCACATACATTATTTCCTTGCATATTTAAAATGGAAAATGCTGAAACTGAGAAGAATGTGGTCTTTTTGTATATATCCATTGCCTGTGATTTATTCCAGTCAATGCGAAAACAAGAGATCTTTCCAAGAACATCAACTATATTTAAGGCTGCAAGTCTGTCACGGAAGTCACGGATTTTATGACTTTCCGGGACCTCCATGACTTCTGCAGCAGCTGGTGCAGCTGGCTCTGGCCCCTGGGCCAACCTCACCAGTTGCTGTTGGGCCAGTCTCAGGCCACCGTACTTCCCTTCCCCGCAGCAGCAGGGATCCCGGGCCACCACCTCCCCTGCCCCCGAGCAGCACTGGCAGGGGTCCCAGGCCACGCGCCGCTGCCTGGCCCTGCCTCCCCAGTAGCGGCAGGGGTTCCGGGCTCTGCACTGTCACCCAGCCCCCCCCCCCCTTCCCCAGCACCCGTGGGGGGTCCCGAGCCATGCGCCACCACCCTTAGCACCCAAGATTTAGTCAGGGATATATAGTACAAGTCATGCACAGGTCACGGGCTGTGAATTTTTGTTTACTGCCCATGACCTGTCCATGACTTTTACCAAAAATAGCCATGACTAAAACGTAGCCTTAACTATATTCAACAATGATAGGATTGATGAGTGTGGATTCTTCAATAGTACAAAAAAGTCATCAGCATACAAACTGATTTTGTATTCTTTTCTGTTTATAGTCACACCCTTCAATGCCTGAGTGTTGACGTATGTACATTGCCAGTGGTTCAAGAGGGACAAAAGGAGGGACAAAGAGGGGACATCCCTGTCATGTCCCTCTTTCTAGTTGAAATGTGGGAGAAATAATTTCATTGGTTGATAGTGAAGTGTTCAAGTTGCAGTGGGGGAGGTTTAGATTGGATATTAGGAAAAACTTTTTCACTAAGAGGGTGGTGAAACACTGGAATGCGTTACCTAGGGAGGTGGTAGAATCTCCTTCCTTAGAGGTTTTTAAGGTCAGGCTTGACAAAGCCCTGGCTGGGATGATTTAACTGGGAATTGGTCCTGCTTTGAGCAGGGGGTTGGACTAGATGACCTTCTGGGGTCCCTTCCAACCCTGATATTCTATGATTCTATGATTCTATGATTCTAAGTGAGAGAAGAGCTGTATAATACACTGACCCAATTCAGGAATATTTGTCCAAATCCAAAGGGTTTTTTAGGACAGCCATTAGATAAATCCATTCAACTTATCAAAGGCTTTCTCTGCATTAGAAGTAAGTCTGTAGAGGCAATATCTGACATCTGAGCTTGCTGGATCAAGTGAGGGATTTTTTTTTCTTGTATTATCAGCCCCCAATTTTCTTTTAATGAAACCAGCCTGATCTATGTGTATGATTAATGGGATGATGGTGTTCAGTGGTGTCACTAAAATGTTTGCAATTATTTTGCAATCTGTGTTCAATACAGATATGAGGTGGAAGTCATCACAGTTGCAACCACCTTTGTTCTTCTTTAATAGTAAAGTAATAAAATCAGTTCTCATGTCACAAGATACGGTTCCATTTTGGAATGTTTCATTGAAGACCTTTGAAAGAATAGAAGATAGCCGATTACAAAATTTGTTGTAGAAATTTGCCAGAAAGCCATCCATCCCCGGGGTCTTGCCGGAATTCATATTTTTTTATAGTCTGTTTGATCTCTTGTGTTAGCTTTGTTCATAAACAACACTTGTTCTGAAGTTCAGGTATTAAAAGGCAGGCCTTCAATGAAATGATAAAACTTATCAGAGTCAAATTGATTGATTTATATAAAGCTTGATAGAATTGTTTAAATGTACTATATCTTTTGGGTCAAGGATGGAGAATAAGGAAGAGATATTACTGTTGCCTAGTTCCATCTTAAGTCTTCTGGCAAGTAGTTTACCTACTTTTTCTCCCCATTCATATCTTTGTTTGATCCTGTGGGATTCAAATTTTACTTGGCTGGATAAGCATTTGTTTTATTTATTTGGCATTGATTAGAGAACATAAGAGGTTTTCATTCTTTTGGGCATTCTTGTGCATTCTCTGCAACTCATCTATTTCCTTGTCCAGAGAGCCTAGTAACTTGATTTTTTCACTCTTCTTTTGGGAAGCATGCTTCATGCATTCTCCCCTCACAATAGCTTTCAGAGGTTCCCAAAAGATGGTATTTGAGATACCTGAGTGCTTATTTTCTTCTATGAAGTTAGAGATCACTGAATCAACTGTAGAGCAAAACTTTGCATCTTTTAGTAGCAGAGTGTTCAGCTTACACCTAGAAGATTTTAATTATGTGTAACCAGCGTCTATGGTAAGTATAATTGGAGCATGATCTGAAATTAATATATTATCAGTAGCTACTTCTAGCCATGCTGGAATCAGTTCTGAAGACGCAAGAAAAAAGTCAATTCTAGACTAAGGTGAATGTACGGAAGAGAAATATGTATAGTCTTGTTCCTTGGGGTGTGTCAGTCTCCATATATTGTTTGTATCAGCTTCATACATCAACAATAAAGGTTAGCTTATTGGGCTTTGAGAGCTGTGCAGATATCTATCTAATGTAGTATTCCAATTGCCTCCCAGTATTACAGGAATGTCTCTTTTATTAGAAAGGATGTCTGCAATATATTTGAAAAATTCAGAATTACCTCCACTTGGAATGTAAATGATTCCAAAAATTAACTTTTTTGAGTTGAAACAGCCTTCAAGAAGAATGTATCTTCCTTTGGGACTGTATATATTGAAAAGTTATACTTTTATGAATTAAAGTGGATGTGCCTCTGTTCTTAGAATTCAATAATTAATGATACTCAGCACCTACCCACATCTTCTTGATTTGATCGGCATTTATTTCTGCTAGAGGAGTTTCCTGCAATAAAGCTACTTGATCTGAGGTGTGTCAGGATTTTAATTCTTTTGGAAGGTTTTTTAAGTCCCCTCACATTCCAGGTCTACACTCTATGAAAATTCATGGCGAAGCTTTAAATGATGTATTAAGACATATAACCTTATTCTAAAGATAGCTATTTCTCTGTGCTATTGTAAAACCACATCTCTAGGATATGGTCTGTATTTATACATATTAGATACTAGTTAGTTTTGAGTTAATGTATATCTTCAGTTGACCCTCTAAGAGTCAGGTATAGAAAAAGATCTATAGTTAAATATCATATGTCTTCCAAAATATATTTGTCATGGAAAACAAACAAAAAAAATTAACAGATTTAAAACAAGCCAGTGGGGGCATGTTCAGATCCCTGAAGGCTTCAGTTCCAACTGCTCCTCCCCTCCCTATATTATGAGTAGTGGAAATAATACTTTAGTCAGTAGATGGTGCTATAAACCCCAGTTTAGGGTTAAATTATTACTCTATGCATTGCAGTGCTATACAGTTGTGATTGCTCAGTTACAAAGTTCAGTCTTGCTGGTTATCTGCTAGGAGTGGGAAGATGGTGTAATTGAAGATTACCATATCTACAAGAATACATAGGAAAACAAGTATGCCTTTTATGGTGATAAAAACATTATGCTATTTTTGGTCAAATTTGGTCTCAATCTTTGAAGTGTCTGCCAAGCTTCAGAGGGAGTTTTGCAAAATCTTGTGGAGCCTGTTAAAGCCATAGTGAAGGTGGATGGGTACTTGATGCTATAGCTGACGTTGCTCTCCCTCAGGATTTACTTATGCCATTGAGTGCAGTCCTCTTTTTGATAAGCTTGGCTAACTCAGGAAAAAGAAATTTTGTGACCTCTGTACATAAGGGTTTCCCCTTTTATGGCAGCATTCTTTAACATTACTTTATCATTGAACTTCAGCAGCTTGAAGATGATGGGTCTGGGCTTATCAGACACCTGTCTTCTAGTACCAGGCATTCAATGAGCCCTTTCAATATCAAATGGGGGTGGCTGAGGGTCCAATTTAAGTATGTCAGGGAGAAGTTTCTGAAGAAAGGTGATACTATCCATCCCCTCCAGACCCTCAGCAGTGCCCAAGTGGTGAAGATTGTTTCTCTAAGATCTGTTTTCTAAGTCATCCTGTTTTTCTTCCAGTTTGTCTAGTCTAAGCTTTAAGGGGGCAGTTTCTACTTTAATTTCACTGCTTTCAATGGCAATCTTTTGTAGCTGATTTTCCAAGTGAGCAATTGGGGATTTTACATCACATACATCTTTAGAGAGGCCATGAATATGTTTTGAGATCGAAATCCAGTCAGTCTGTGAGGAAATCTTTCAGTGTCACAATGTCCTAGGCTAGGTTCTGCTATGGCCTTGAGGATCTCCCCCGTTCATCTGCTTAGGTGATTCAGGCTTGGGTCTTTTGTTGCCCCTCATTTTTTCATTGGAATCCATATTCAACAGTTTGAAGTTTATCCAGAGGATCAATGTAAAATTTTATGGCAGAAATGTATTGCCAATTTGCTAGGAAAGTAATTATTAGAGAAGAATTGATATGTGGTGAGTGAGGTGGTCTGGGACTAGACAACCATCTTCCTCATGAGTACCATGCGACCTCCCCTGTCTGAATCTGAAAGTGTTAGAAAACCTTAAATTTAAGAATTAGAGGATTTTAAAAATTTAATTTTAATTGAATAGTAGGTTACCTGAGAGACTCATGCACTGGGTTTTTGTGGTTTTTTTTGTACTTGGTGTTGAAGAAAAGAGTCCTAAAGGAATACGCTTAAAACTCTTTGCTTAAAACTCTTTGTGTCATGGGTCTAAATAGTTCTGTTCCTTTTGTTTTTTAATCTGTTTAGAGTCTCTTCAATTTACAAAGGCTCATTTTCATGATTTGAGCCAAATAAATAGTGCCCTCACCAACAAGGTGAGGGGACATGGGACGCTGGCCAGTGCCTCTTCTTTTGTAATCCTGTAAGGGCAGGATTCCATGGTGCGGGCTGTTATGGTGACCTCTGACAGGTTTCAGAGTAACAGCCGTGTTAATCTGTATTCGCAAAAAGAAAAGGAGTACTTGTGGCACCTTAGAGACTAACCAATTTATTTGGGCATAAGCTTTCGTGAGCTACAGCTCACTTCATCAGACCTCTGAAGTGCACTTTGCCACTGAGCTCTAATGGCCTCCACCTGCTCTCATTGAAATCAATGGGACACTTTCCATCCTGTGTGCAAGCACGTATTGGGGGCAGGGGGACTGCACTGCGGAAAATGTGTTACACTTTTATAGATGTAGTAAAGGTCAATGGTGAGCATTCTGCCTGCAGCTCACTTCATGGTAATATGGCTTCCTGGCTTTTGCCTGCTTAATAAGCAAAACATAGCCCTGGTAAAGTCACTGCAATTGCAGGGTCTTATGTCAGGCCTGAATTTGGCCCATTGCCTCCAGCCATCACCACTCATGTGGTACAAATCCTTCCTTACCTCTCAGTGTAGCTCAGACACCATATGTCTTAATTTGTCCCTTTTTGAATTCAAAACCATGACTGCTGGATGTGCAACCATACACACAATGCAAGGCAGTGCCACAAATTCTATAGTATACTCCAGTGGGTCCAGATAGCGACCTGTTTTCAAAACATATGCACAACTGCATTTGATGTCACTGTAGCGGAAGCCCAGAAAATGGTGCTTTCTGCAGGATAACAAGGTACCTTTTCAAAGGGTGTGGATTTAGCTGCATGACCTCAGTTAATATCAGGAGTTACATCGCTAAGTCCCAATGTGCTTTAAAACGTTAACCAAAGACCTTGAGAATTAGAAGCAAAATGGAAAGCTGCTTAGCCATTCATTTAAGCCAGAGGTGTCTGTAAACTATTTTCTTACAAGCTATTTTTTTTTGCTTGAGTTTTAGTGAATTTAAGCTGCAGCAGGAGTATTTGTATCTTCTTGATTTACAATTCTAATAGATTTTTAGTATTGCAACAAAAAGCCTTCTGCCAGGTGATACATACCTGAACCAGCCATGAAAGTTTTTGTTGTGTCTTAATTTCTCCAATATCAGAGTCTAATCATCAGAAAAATGTCACACACTGTAATGGAGTTAAAAAAAAAGTAACATAATTCCTCCAGGGTGAGTTTACATGTTATTTGAAGAGATGAAATTTTGGAGGCCATCTTGAGGAACCTTAGTGATTGGAGAAATGTATGTCCTGTGAGTAATTTAATATGCTTCTAATGTCATGCTTTAAAGTAATAGGGCCAAATCCTCACCTGGAGATCTAGCTCATGAGGTATATCTATGGTAGCTTCAACAAACCCAAGCTAGTGACCCACTGACCACCCTCACCCTGTGGCCTGGCCTGTCGTGAGATATAGCATTTGATCTTTTGGGACCGATATTTTTATTCAGGGTGGTGTATATCACATACAAAGTTTAACTGGACTTTTAAAATATCAATTTGGCAGATGCATTCAGTACTGGACAGGTTTATTTGACTCTATTAGGGGCTTTTCTTAAGGACAGAATGGATTCTTATACTATAGTTAGGAATTCAATCTAAGTACTTATTGATTTCTCACTTATCAGGTAAGTTCAAGCATTGCTTATCAGAGTTTTCACATACAGTGACATAGCCCTGATGAATAGTTCAAGTTTTAAATGGCCTCCCTCTCCTTTGCGGCATTGCTGAATACATTGTTTCTTTTCTGCATCACAGGAAGAATGCCAGAACTATATCCGTGTGCTCCTCGTTGGCGGTGACCGGCTCTTCACCTGCGGAACCAATGCTTTCACTCCTGTTTGCACCAATCGGACGGTATGAGTAAACAAATTGATCCCACATGTTCACAGAAATGATGACTATTGCCACTGTGAAACAAAACCGCTGCTATGGGGCTGTGCAGATTGGTAATGGGATATTTCACTTCTAGATTGTTAGCTCAAATACAGCACTAGTCAGTAACTGAAAGTAATCATCTCTCTGATCAGTTGCCTGTGTAAAATGTTGAGATCTCCACAGTGAACAAGCTTCCACATCACAAAAATCACCACCGTATTTGACTTTATTTAGTCCTCTTGTTGGCAGAAAGAGACTGAATCAGCTTTCAAGGCCGAACGCCTCTTATCTGTATAGAGGTACCTTTCAAGTTAGGGATGAGGCAGATTTGCATAGGGAAATTTGCCCTGCTGCTGCTGCTGCCTGCGCTGTGCGTAATCAGAGTAGTTCACACTATAGGGTTGTCAATCTAACAACATTCAATATAAGCAATAAATGTGCATACATTCAAAATTACAAGAAATGAGACAGCTGTAACTGCAATATGCAAATCAAATAAAGATTGGTCAATTAAAAAACTAGACTTCAGGGCCTTGGCCTAAAATCTAAATACCTTTTATTCGCTTTTTTCATATGCTTTTCAAACTTGCCAGAACAATTTCAGATACATGCAGCATGTCTTTAAAAATAAAATAAATTTTTAAAAGGTGTTGTAACTGCCATGTTTGCAGAAGATCAAAAGGGTTTAGTAATTTTTTTCAGCAAGAAAATACTGAGCAAATGCAGTTTTTTGTATTCCAGAACACGTTCACAAGCATGACTGTGATGTGTACTGAACCTTTCCAAATTCATCTTCGGGTTTTGGGAACAAACATGTAACCCTCCTTTCTTCCCTGGGTTACTTGGGATCAGGCAACACTCACCTGTGTGCCTGATGTTGTTGACATTATAGGAGATTCTGAGTATCCCAGTGGTGATGCTGGATAAGTGGGAATCCTCTATCCACCCTCTGCTGTGGTCCCTTTACTCCTAAAGGAAGTTAAAATTGGTGGTGCCTCCACCTGGCTGGCTCCTGTACACACTCAATGGTGTGCCTTGGGAACCTCCAGGAATAAACCCCTTCAAATAGTAATAATAATAACCCGTGGCATGGGTCTAACTCAAATACCAATTATAAATTATATTAAGTATACATCCAATATACTTAAATTAGAGCTAACACTCATTTACTTAACAACTTAAAGAAACAGGGTATAACAGGCTAAGATTAAATGTCACTACTGATTTAAATCCACAGGGGGGGAAGTTGAATAAAATCAATTAACAAATATAGTATACAGTACCATTTACCCCACCCCGGAGTGTACACTCCTCTGGATTTCAGAGTCCGAGACACTTTCGTGGACGCACTGAAGATCTGAAGCTGAAGACAGCGCTCTGTGGGTTCTGTGTATCAGACCAGCCACGGCAACAAACTGCACAACCCCAATGAAGGCTGGAGCTGTCTCCACCAAATGACAGCAGCTCTGGGTCCTGGTTCAATGGGAAGATCACTCTGCCTCTCCTCAGACTCAGTCTCTCTGCAGTGCCCCTTCCCGGGCAAGTACTTTCTCCATTAACAGTGGGGGTTACTCACAGTCTTTCACTGCAGGCCCAGCTCAGTCAGCTCTAGGCACAGCAACAGCCTCTGCCCTGGCTGTAGTGAAGCCACCAACAGCCTCTGATCAAAGCCCCTGCAGACTCTCAGCAGCAGCTCCTGGTATGGACAGAGCTCCACAGCAGCCACCTCACGCCTCTTCCCAAACTGGAGTCTACCACCTGCTCTCCCTGCCGGAGGAAGTCTCTCTTTCTCTTTCTCTCTCTCTCTCTCTCTCTCTCTCTCTAAGGCTAGATTGCTGCACACAGGTTTTTCCCCTGGAACACTCCAAATAAAGTTCAGAGGCCCCTCTAGTAAAGGGTGCCTACGAAACAGATATGATAAGATACAGACATTTAAATATCTTCGTAGAGAGAAAAGAGATTTTAGCATGATTTCAAAGTGTGGTTATGATAAAACCATGAAACTGACATCCCCTTTTTATTTAAGTGATTTTGTTGAATGTTTTCTTGGAATTTTATGCCTCAATATATTTCACAATATAGCAATACACAAGAGATGAGATACACAGCCAAATTTCAAATGTATTACGTTTAACAGGGTGTCCAAAATCCACCTTTGCGTGCATAAATCAGGATTTAAGTACATAAAATGGAGGGTCACAAAAACTTGGTGTGTGCATCCCATTGTGTAAAATTTGGATATCTAATGAATGTCATTGTGGGCCAAAAAAAGTAAAGAAAGGCTGATGCAGCTATGTACAGATAGATTTAGCTAAGATGATAATATATATGACGCTGATTTCTGATTGGTGTCAGCAACAAACCTCCAAATTTTTGGAAATGTTATTCTGCTATTTTTAACACAGACACAATTTATGGATTTAAAAGATGTCAACAAGAAAATTATTGATTAAGGATAGATCAAAGGGAGAGATAGAGAGAGAATGCATCAAGGATTAATTAAAATTAGAATAAACATCAAAATAGCAAAAAGAAAAGGAGTATGTGGCACCTTAGAGACTAACAAATTTATCTGAGCATAAGCTTTCGTGCGCTACAACTCACTTCACTGCACTCACTAAATGTATCCGATGAAGTGAGCTGTAGCTCACGAAAGCTTATGCTCAAATAAATTTGTTAGTCTCTAAAGTGCCACAAGTACTCCTTTTCTTTTTGCGAATACAGACTAACATGGTTTCTACTCTGAAACGTATCAAAATAGCACTGGCTGGAATATGGTGACCTTTTATTGGTGTTTTGTTTTGTTTGTTTAAGTATAATTCTTAATTAATTAATGTAAATGTTTTCCTCACTGTGTTTCTTTGAATTTGGAAGATAAAAAGACCAGAAGGGCATTATATTTCTAACATGGGCCTGGAAAAAAGGTGTTAAAGAAGTGTGCTTGGCACTGTGTTATGGTAACATGAGACATTTTCTGAGCTTATGGTATTTTTCTTCACTGATGGTGTGGTTTGTCTCATCTTGTAATGCTTATGTAATTTTTTTTGTCTTTTCCAGTTAAGCAACCTGACAGAGATACATGATCAGATCAGTGGCATGGCTCGCTGTCCTTACAGTCCCCAACACAATTCCACAGCTCTTCTCACTTCCAGTGGGGAGTTATATGCTGCTACAGCCATGGATTTCCCAGGAAGGGATCCTGCCATTTATCGCAGTCTGGGGGCTCTTCCTCCTCTCCGCACTGCACAATACAATTCCAAGTGGCTCAATGGTAAGTATTGACAAGCCTCAGTGCTTTTGTTTTTGTTGTACCCCATTTTCCCCTTATCTACATTCTTCAAAGCCTGTCCTTTGAGTATGCATGGTTTTGAAATGCTTTTTACTTTAAAAATTGTTTCAAAGCTTTCCAGTCTTTGGAATGTGACACAAAGCAAAGTCCATACATAATGTAGATAACTGTACCTTGATGCAGGACTTTGTGGGTCATAATTTTAAAGGGGTCAACCTGTCTCTGATTTATGCACATACAACAGTGTGTACAATATTTGTGACCTACTTGCATATAGTGACAGAACAAGGAGTAATGGTTGACAGAACAGGGAGTAATGGTCTCAAGTTGCAGTGGGGGAGGTTTAGGTTGGATATTAGGAAAAACTTTTTCACTAGAAAGATGGTGAAGCACTGGAATGGGTTACCTAGGGAGGTGGTGGAATCTCCTTCCTTTGAGGTTTTTAAGGTCAGGCTTGACAAAGCCCTGGCTGGGATGGTTTAGTTGGGAATTGGTCCTTCTTTGAGCAGGGTGTTGGACTAGATGACTCCCTGAGGTCCCTTCCAACCCTGAGATTCTATGATATGCAATCAGTATGCACACAAATGATTATGCTTCCATTCCAGCAAAACACTTAGGCAGAGGATGGCCACTCATTCATCCCCAGAATATCGGACATTCCAGTACTTCTGGGAATGGCATGGGCCTACCCTCACCTGTGTGACTCCATCCACACCAGTGTGACGTCACTCCACATGGGAGCTGCCCTTTTGAAGAGTGCACCAGCAGGGGCAGGGCAATGCACTCTTCAAAATGGCACCTCCACATCTGGAGCTGGACAAAATCGTGGCCGGTTTTTGTCTCAGTACTGGATAGGAGACAAACCTTAGAAAAGCAGAACTGTCCAACTTAAAACCAGACAAATGGCCTGCCTACTTAGGCACATGATTAACTTTAAGCATGTGAGTAGTCCCATTAGCTTCAAGGCCTATATGTGCAAGATGTATAAGAGAAAATATAAATGCCATATTTTGAAATTTCAGCCCCAAAGGGACATTGTGCATCAGGGTAGAAATAATTCTTACTTTAAAGAGTTGACATTGTTCTTTTAATTAACTGATCCTTGTAAAGTAAAACTGAACAAATTATATAAATGGGAGAATGCTTTGTTTAACTGTTGGTTCACTTTTCATACTTTCCACTCTTTAAGTCATGATGTATGAGTTCTGGGTGCTTATCCAAACCACTTTGGTCTCGAAATCTAGATGTAGGAGCACTGGATGTATGATATTCTCAGTATACCAGGTAAATGAGGCAGTAGCAAAGTATGCATGTTTTCTGTAATAAATTTATATGAAACTTGCTTGATGAAAATATTTATGAAAAGTATTGTTACTGCCTCTGAGTCTCTGTATGCCACTTTTAACATCTCTGTACTGATGCTTTTTACAAAGATTAGTTCTGAAAATAACCGGAGTCTCGGTCTGCCATTCAGCATACTGGCCTAAAAATTATATTTCAGTAAATATTTGTTTTGGTTATTAAATACTTAAATGTTTTTCCATTGCTCTGTGTGATTTTTACAATAGTTTAAAAATGTATCTGTTAAATTATCATAGAGGCATCTATAATGAACTGACCAAAGACTCGTACAATTTTACTCTTGTAGCAAGTAATACACAGAAGGAATCAGAGAAGGGTGAAAATGCCTAAGAACTATTTTCTGTGCTTATGCAGATATGAAACAGCCAAGTAGACCTTATTTGAACCATTAAACCATTTCTCATGCATAGACCTGGCAAACTTCCCACTGTGTGAGCAGTCCAACAGTTTGAAAGCCAAATTTTAGTCTAGAGTGAATGTTTACAGCAGTTACAAATACATGAAAATAGATATAGAGAAGACCTTTAAGTCTAGAGACTTTCTGACAGCACTATACTTCTGTGTATGTGTTTAATGTTTAAATTATTGTGAGATGAAACATAAATATAGCAGCAGTTTGCAGAAATGTAGAAACTTGATCATAAACAACATATACATGTCTGTACTGGCAGACATAGAGATAAACTGTGTAGTGTTTCTCAGGTGTGCTTACATAGGAATGCTCAGTCTGCCAACTGTAGTAGCCTGTCTTGATGTTCTTCTCTTGAATAGTTGGAAAAGCAGAAGCAAAAAGTAAACAATTAGAATAAATTGAATGCTTCTGGCTCTCTTGGTATGGCCTTGTCTTGACAAGCAAAAAGGGTGTGTTTTTCAATTATGTTTGCTTAATTGAGTTAGTTTAACAGGATTGATGGAAAATCTCATTAAGCTACAGACTAACAAATTTGAAGCTGTTTATAGCTTAAAGAGGAAGACTAGACTACAATATGGCCAACTACTGCAGCTAATAAATTCACTTTCCTAGGAAATTTTACTTTGTCACAAATGATAATCAGCTGATAAGGACTTCCTGCTGGGAGAATCAGTTAAATGGTTGCTTTCACGAGGCTTTCACAATCTATTCATTTATTTAAAAAAAAAAGTTTCAAGTGTTTCTAAAAAAAAAGTCCCCTGTAATGTAATATAATTGCAAATATCTACGAAACCCTCCTTGGGGCTTGTCTATGCTAGGAAGATGCATCTTGTTATAACTTGTGTCAAGTAACACAACACTGACCACAATTCTGCAATCAGGTGCACTTGTTTAAGTCTCGAAATGTGTGTGTTCCCCTGCGAATTTTCTCAAGTGTAAAGTTAAGCACATGCATAAGTTTTTACAGGTTCAGGAACCTAGGGTTAACCATGACTAGTTGACATGATTTTAAATATGACAGCACTTGTATAAAATGTGTTGAACATTTTGTATTACCGTGTGTGTTAGCACATATAGCCCAATGAATTTTCCCAGAGCAGACAAGCCTTTAGAGAAAGCCTGGGAAAATTAATGAGCTTTGCAATATGCCCTCAATGTCAGCAGGTTTCAGAATATAAAGTGTGAAAGATATGCATGGTATGATTCTGATCTCATTTTACATCAGTGTAAATAAAGCAACTCCATTGACATTCATAGTTATAGCAGTGCAAAATTGGCATGAGAGGAGAGACAGGCCCTCTGTGTGTGTGTGATACTCTCATTTACTCAGTATTTATCTACATACCTAAGGTGTTACAACTACTCACTTAACTAGGACGCCACTGTGGCAAAAAAAATATCCTTATTACCAGGCTTTCATGTTAACCGTATACAGTCTGTATTGTATCCAAAGGACAAAATAAAATCTGTTCCCTAAAATTATACCCGTTAATCAGATTGACTTTATTAACATTTTCTCTACTAACTAGCTTCAACTCTACCTATTAACTCTCTGTTGAGGCCCACACTTCAGCATCAAAGCTTTTATCTGTTTGGATTTAAGTCTTATCATCAGAACACAGATTTTAGCTTTAAGAAAAAATATAAGAATTATAATTAGGGTTTGTTGAAAGCAAATCTAATAAAAAGTTGGAAGCAAAGTTTTACCTAACTGAGGTGAGGGGAGGGAGGTGGGAGCACCTTAGGGAGCATCAAGTGTCAAGGTACTGGTAAATTCATCTTGTGTTATGTCTATCTGCCTGCCCACACATAACTCAGCCAGTAAATCACACTAGCTTTGCAGCACTGGAGCACAGTGGAGACTTTCAGTTCCTACAATGAGAGAGTGGAATGTATCTACAGCAAGAAAACTATGGCAGTCTGACTAATTGGAAAGGAGGCTTCCTATCAAATATTAGTTATGCAACAGTTGTATAGAGTTACTACACTTTTATTGTGTGTGCATGCACGTTCACATATGTGTGAACCAGCAGCATTGCAGTAGGAAAAGATTTCTCTGGTGCCTGATGGTTCAGACATGGACGAGATACTTTTATCTAACATGGTGGATTTGCTGCTCTGCAGATCATGATGGGTCTTTGCTGTGAGATCTTGCCAATATCCTAAAATTCAGTTGGCTGGGCTAGAATCATAGAATCATAGACTTTAAGGTCAGAAGGGACCATTATGATCGTCTAGTCCGACCTCCTGCACAACGCAGGCCACAGAATCTCACCCACCCACTCCTGTAACAAACCTCTAACCTATGTCTGAGCTACTGAAGTCCTCAAATCGTGGTTTAAAGACTTCAAGATGTAGAGAATCCTCCAGCAAGTGACCGGTGCCCCACGCTGCAAAGGAAGGCAAAAACCCCCCCGGGCCTCTGCCAATCTGCCCTGGAGGAAAATTCCTTCCCAACCTCAAATATGGTGGAGAGCTAAACCCTGAGCATGTGGGCAAGACTCACCAGCCAGACACCCAGGAAAGAATTCTCTGTAGTAACTCAGATCCCACCCCATCTAACATCCCACCACAGGCCACTGGGCATACCTACCGCTAATAGTTGAAGATCAATTAATTGCCAAAATTAGGCTATCCCATCATATCATCCCTTCCATAAACGTATCAAGCTTAGTCTTGAAGCCAGTTATGTCTTTTGCCTCCACTGCTTCCCTTGGAAGGCTGTTCCAGAACTTTACTCCTCTGATGGTTAGAAACCTTCATCTAATTTCAAGTCTAAACTTCCTGATGGTCAGTTTATATCCATTTTTTCTTGTGTCCACATTGGTACTGAGCTTAAATAATTCTTCTCCCTCCGTGGTATTTATCCCTCTGATATATTTACAGAGAGCAATCATATCTCCCCTCAGCCTTCTTTTGGTTAGGCTAAACAAGCCAAGCTCTTTGAATTTCCTTTCATAAGACAGGTTTTCCATTCCTCGGATCATTCTAATAGCCCTTCTCTGTACCTGTTCCAGTTTGAATTCATCCTCATGGCAGACCAGAACTGCACACAATATTCCATATGAGGTCTCACCAATGCCTTGTATAATGGTACTAACACCTCCTTATCTCTACTGGAAATACCTCACCTGATGCATCCCAAGACTGCATTAGGTTTTTTGACGGCCATATCACATTGGCGGCTCATAGTGATCCTGTGATCAACCAATACTCCGAGGTCCTTCTCCTCCTCTGTTACTTCCCAGTGATGCGTACCCAGTTTATAACAGAAATTTTTGTTATTAATCCCTAAATGCATGACCTTGAACTTTTCACTATTAAATTACATCCTATTACTCTAGTTTACAAGGTCATCCAGATCTTCCTGTATGATATCCCGGTCCTTCTCTGTATTGGCAATACCTCCCAGCTTTGTGTCATCCGCAAACTTTATTAGCACATTCCCACTTTTTGTGCCAAGGTCAGTAATAAAAAGATTAAATAAGATTGGTCCCAAAACCGATCCTTGAGGAACTCCACTAGTAACTGCTTCCAGCCCGACAATTCACCTTTCAGTGTGAAGCGCTGTCGTCTCCCCTTTAACCAGTTCCTTATCCACCTTTCAATTTTCATATTGATCCCCGTCTTTTCCAATTTAGCTAATAATTCCCCATGTGGAACCGTATCAAATGCATTACTGAAATCAAGGTAAATTAGATCCACTGCATTTGCTTTGTCTAAAAAATCTGTTACCTTCTCAAAGAAGGAGATCAGGTTGGTTTGACACGATCTACCTTTTGTAAAACGCTGTTATATTTTGTTCCAATTACCATTGATCTCAATGTCCTTAACTACTTTCTCCTTCAAATTTTTTTTCCAACTCTGAGATGCTTGCTCATCTAGCTTGTCTACAACTCCTGCCTATGAATTTTTTCTCCTTTCTTGGGATGCAGGCTTTTGATAGTTTCTGCAACTTTGACTTGAAGTAATTCCAGGTCTCCTCTGCCTTTAGATCCACAAGTTCTTCAGTCCAATCCACTTCCCTAACTAATTTCCTTAATTTTTTTAAAGTTAGCTCTTTTGAAATCAAAAACTCTAGTCACAGATCTATATTTGTTTATCCTTCCATTTAGTTTGAACTGAATTAGCTCATGATCACTTGAACCAAGGTTGTCCCCTACAACTATTTCTTCTATGAGATACTCACTACTCACCAAAACCAAATCTAAAATGGCATCCCCGCTTGTTGGTTCAGCAACTAGTTGGTGAAGGAATCCATCAGCTATCGCATCCAGGAAAATCTGACCCCTATTATTATTACTAGCACTTGTCCTCCAGTCTATATCTGAGAAGTTAAAGTCTCCCATGATCACACAATTCCCATTAGTATTTACTTCATTAAAAACATTAGAGAGGTCTCTATCCATATCCAGATCGGATCCTGGCCGTCTACAGCACACCCCAAGCACTATCCCAGGGGAGGCTCTCATACCTTTCTTCCCTAATGTGATTTTTGCCCAGATAGACTCTGTCTTATCCATTCCATTACTTCTTATTTCTTTACAGTCTACCTCATCATGGATATACAATGCTACTCCACCACCACCTTTGCCTTTATTTCTGTCTTTCCTAAACAGGAAATAAGATAACTGTAGAGGGGTGGACCTCATTCCTTTTAATGGTTAGTTGGCTTTTTTCTGAACAAATTCAGAGGTTTGAGAAGCCTCCAGTCAGGCTGAAGAGAGCTGCCTGCATTGGCATGTCACATATTTGAGCAGAATACCTTTACCACTCCCTCTTACTTACTGTGGAGGTTCTTGACATTGGAAGATCTGTAGTTCCATCATGGAAAAAATCCTTCACCTAATTTTCAATTTCAAAGGTCCTGCTGTCAATGGGGCTGCTGAAAGTACAGTGAGAAGGGAAAATATAGTTTCTCCTATGTTGAGGATGTGGCAGACTGGATCCTATATTCTATGATGAGATTACGTCTATTGGAATTCCAAATACCAAGAAAGGGAATAAGTATAAGAGGAGTGTCCATCTCTACATCTGTCTTCCCATTCATTAGAGTATTGCTACAGATGTGTATATTTGTTACCAGTCTCCTTGCATAGGAGATTTGATGGGTTTCAAAATAACCCAGCTAGAGGGAACACCCAGGTATGCAAATTTTCTATCATGTTTACAAAGCATCATTATTCACAGTCCTTCTATGTCGGCGGAAGGAAAAGAAATCTTCTGATTTAATTTAGAGCTACACTTGGTATAATGACATGGCTATGTTGAGTCTAGGTGACATCAGCAGATGAATGTGTGGCACAGTAACTTTTCTTTGATACTGTTATGAAATAAAATAATAGAAACATTGACATTTTGTTTATCACACATCTAGCCTAAGTTATAGACACTTTGTTTAATTTAAAATAAACATCCACAAAATGTTTTTTTTAAATATCCAGTCATTCAGTTCTTCATTTATTAGGCTTCCTCTCCAGAACATAAAGTTGGTAATAACCTTGATACTCGTGCCTTTTAGGGAGCTTGTAGACTGGTAGAGAACTTTACAAAAACTTTAAGAAATTCAGCAAATGGTATAATATAATACCTTGTAACCCTTGTGGTTTCCAGACCCAGGTGAGTTGTTCATAGTATGTCTCTTCAATCATTGTCTCAGCGGCAGTGGGAATTACACCCCCAGCTCAAAGTGAAAACAATACCACCAGTCTTTCCTTTCGAAAAAAAGCAATGTAATAAAGAGTGTGTTGCTAATCTGCAGCTGGTGTGCTGCTTAAATATAACACAAAGCCTTATCACATTCAGGCTGGCCTACAATAATGTGCTCCTAATGGGCTTGCCTTGAAACTGATCACAGGGCATGTCTACACTTACTGGTAGATTGGCTCTGCTGCAATGGATGCAGCAAGTGCCGGTTTAGTGGATCTGATGAAGACACGCTAAATCAATGGGAAAACGCTCTCCCATCGATTTGTGTACTCCAGCTCCCCAAGAAGCATAAGGGAAGTCGACAGGAGATGCTCTCCCATCGACAAGCACAGTGTAGCCACTGCACTAAGTGGATCTAACTACGTCAACTTCAGTTACATTTTTCACATAACTGAAGTTGCATAAGTTAGACCGATTTACCACGGTAGTGTAGACCAGCCCAGGTGCAATAGAAGTAGAACTTATGCTTGCTTGCCTTTTAGAATAGAAGCAAAAGAGCTGGTTATGGTTGCCCTCCACAGACTGCACTGGGTTCCAATATGACAGGGGTTCTCAAACTGGGGGTCGGGACCCTTCAGGGGGTCGCGAGGTCACGAGCTGTCAGCCTCCACCCCAAACCCCACTTTGTCTCCAGCTTTTATAATGGTGTTATATATATTAAAAAGTGTTTTTAATTTACAAGGTGGGGGTCGCACTCAGAGGGTTGCTATGTGAAAGGGGTCATTAGTACAAAAGTTTGAGAACTACTGAAATATGACAAAGGATTTCAGGCAGAATTTTAATATTAATATATAAACTCCATTATCTAGGTCTTACATACCTATGGAATTCCTCTCCTGCCCAACATCTACAGTCAGTAGGGACATTTCTCTTTCAGTTTTCCTCCCAGACAGGTTCTGCACATATACCTCATTATCATGCTGTAACGTCTGCCTGTACATTTGGCAAAGAAGGGGGCAAAAAGGTCAAAGATAAGTCATGTTTTAAATGCCTGCTAACTCTCCCTTTCCACTCTATCATTTTGTGTAACATTGGGAACTGAGCCCTTATTTTGGTTAAGTGGTTCACCTTTGGCAACAATCAGTTTCTCCTGTGCCAGGCTCCTTTGCCTTTTGTGATTATGTATTTGGGTTGCTTGGTTCTCTTTGACTAGTTCAAAATACATTGTACTTGTTTTTATGACACTGAGACATGATAGGTGCCATTTCAATGTTTTAAATAAGTAAACAAATCTATTCCAAGTGTCTAGCTACATTGTCAGTAGACAGACAAATGACAGTTAATAAGTGATCTGATATACTGTGCAGCTCCCAAAAGGCACAAAACCATAATGCACATTGAATCATAGAATCATAGAATCATAGAATATCAGGGTTGGAAGGGACCCCAGAAGGTCATCTAGTCCAACCCCCTGCTCAAAGCAGGACCAATTCCCAGTTAAATCATCCCAGCCAGGGCTTTGTCAAGCCTGACCTTAAAAACCTCTAAGGAAGGAGATTCTACCACCTCCCTAGGTAACGCATTCCAGTGTTTCACCACCCTCTTAGTGAAAAAGTTTTTCCTAATATCCAATCTAAACCTCCCCCACTGCAACTTGAGACCATTACTCCTCGTTCTGTCATCTGCTACCATTGAGAACAGTCTAGAGCCATCCTCTTTGGAACCCCCTTTCAGGTAGTTGAAAGCAGCTATCAAATCCCCCCTCATTCTTCTCTTCTGCAGACTAAACAATCCCAGCTCCCTCAGCCTCTCCTCATAACTCATGTGTTCCAGTCCCCTAATCATTTTTGTTGCCCTTCGCTGGACTCTCTCCAATTTATCCACATCCTTCTTGAAGTGTGGGGCCCAAAACTGGACACAGTACTCCAGATGAGGCCTCACCAATGTCGAATAGAGGGGAACGATCACGTCCCTCGATCTGCTCGCTATGCCCCTACTTATACATCCCAAAATGTCATTGGCCTTCTTGGCAACAAGGGCACACTGCTGACTCATATCCAGCTTCTCGTCCACTGTCACCCCTAGGTCCTTTTCTGCAGAACTGCTGCCTAGCCATTCGGTCCCTAGTCTGTAGCTGTGCATTGGGTTCTTCCGTCCTAAGTGCAGGACCCTGCACTTATCCTTATTGAACCTCATCAGATTCCTTTTGGCCCAATCTTCCAATTGGTCTAGGTCCTTCTGTATCCTATCCCTCCCCTCCAGCGTATCTACCACTCCTCCCAGTTTAGTATCATCCGCAAATTTGCTGAGAGTGCAATCCACACCATCCTCCAGATCATTTATGAAGATATTGAATAAAACCGGCCCCAGGACCGACCCTTGGGGCACTCCACTTGATACCGGCTGCCAACTAGACATGGAGCCATTGATCACTACCCGTTGAGCCCGACAATTTAGCCAGCTTTCTACCCACCTTATAGTGCATTCATCCAGCCCATACTTCCTTAACTTGCTGACAAGAATACTATGGGAGACCGTGTCAAAAGCTTTGCTAAAGTCAAGAAACAATACATCCACTGCTTTCCCTTCATCCACAGAACCAGTAATCTCATCATAAAAGGCGATTAGATTAGTCAGGCATGACCTTCCCTTGGTGAATCCATGCTGGCTGTTCCTGATCACTTTCCTCTCATGCAAGTGCTTCAGGATTGATTCTTTGAGGACCTGCTCCATGATTTTACCAGGGACTGAGGTGAGGCTGACTGGCCTGTAGTTCCCAGGATCTTCCTTCTTCCCTTTTTTAAAGATTGGCACTACATTAGCCTTTTTCCAGTCATCCGGGACTTCCCCGGTTCGCCACGAGTTTTCAAAGATAATGGCCAGTGGCTCTGCAATCACAGCCGCCAATTCCTTCAGCACTCTCGGATGCAACTCATCCGGCCCCATGGACTTGTGCACGTCCAGCTTTTCTAAATAGTCCCTAACCGCCTCTATCTCCACAGAGGGCTGGCCATCTCTTCCGCATTTTGTGATGCCCAGCGCAGCAGTCTGGGAGCTGACCTTGTTAGTGAAAACAGAGGCATTGGAAAACAGAAAACATTGGAGAGACTTCCAGCTGTGAAAAGTACAGGAGGGTTTGGCTTGTTCTGCTCTGTTGGCAGACAAAATATTGTGGCATTTCCATACCACTATGTACATTTGCTGCATTAAATATATATACGTATTTGGTTTGGGAGACTTGTGCAAGACTCTTAAAATAGTTATTTTGAGATCCTTGTTGGCATATCTAACATGAGAAGCTTCTCTAACTAGAATAAATACCTTCAATGTTTCTAAGCTGCTGTTGGTAAAAATTCCCCAGTGGTGTACTGAGGAGAGGTGTACAATATATAGTACAGGTCTTAACCTGCTATAATTATTGTTTGGCAGTGTTCTCTACATTCTGGAAATAACTGGTATTGCAATTTGGACATGTGGGGAGAAAATATGAGCTAAGAGCAAAGATTAATCCTTTCATTCATGCTGATAAATATTAATGTATATGGTTATAATAATTCAAGATCATCCTTCAGTTTTTAATAAAAAGGACAATGTTACCTAAACAAATATTTTCTTACCAAGAAGTAGTCTATATAATTCAGGAACACAGTATTCTTGGGGTTATTGCAATTTTTACTCTTGCTTACAGATCTCAGATCTGAGGACAAATATACAAAGCATCCTGCATATACTGCCAGTTGTCAATGGTTTTGCAAAAAGACTAATTATTTCTGTTTGGTTATATCATCTTCTTTTTTTTGTTTTGGTAAGTAAAATGTAGTTTTTACTACTGGCAATGTGCATTTTTTTTCTTTTAGAATTTGGCAGAAAACTGTAAAAGAAAATGCAAATGGCATTCTACCCATATTGTAAAACATGCATGGCTATCAAAAATCCCCACAGTTATTTCTTTGTTCACATCTTGTCACTTGTAAGATCCCAGCTACAAAAGAGATAAAAGGATAATCACTTGAGCAGTAGAGAGCTTATTATACAGACTTAAGCATTTTTGATTCTGTGCAGTTTAGGGTCAACAGACTACTCAGTATATTATAATATTGTAGATTTCCAAGGCTAACTTCTTCTGGATTTATTACCTGTTTTCAAAAGTTGAAATAAAATGTATTTTAAAAATAGAAACTTATAATCCTACTTACTATATGGTCCATCAGTAGCACACTTTCAGTGCTGCCGTTTGGGAAAACACAAATAGCAGAGATGAGCTAATGGCCCCAAATCTTGATGTCATTATGTCAGTGGCAAATCTCCCATGACTTGAATGTGACTGGGATCAGGTTCACCATTTTCTAAACTATGGGTACTTCTGGACAAAGGTCTTTGTGCATGGTCTGGAGCCATGTTTAAGGTCCATTAATGGGGAAGCTTGGCTGTGTGATGCCTAGTGATGCATCCAAGGGGGTTTTTCTATTTGTTTATTTTCATGAGCACCAAAATTCACCACTTGAAGACAAAATTGTTAAAAAGATCACAGATTAGGGAATATATCCTATCCATTACTCCATACTTTATTACTGATGGGATTAATTTACAATACATGCAGTGTTAATTTCATTTTTAGTATTTGCATGACAATAGCACCTAGGGTCTTCAGGTTAGACCCCCAATGTGCTAGGCACTGTACAAACTCATAGTGAGAGACAATGCTTTTCCTGAAGACCTTCTGATCTAACTATACAAAGGGGACAAAGATTGGGAGGGAAACAGAGGTATAGAGAGGTCAAGTGATTTGCCCAAGGTCACACAGAAGGTCAGTAAACTCAAGTATCCTGGCTCCCAGACCTTTATTCTGTTCAATAGGGCATATTTCCAACCCCACTGCTAGAGGTCTGCAGGAGGGAAACTTCATTACTCCTATGTGCTGTAAGATTCTTAGAAGAGAAACCACTTTCCTCTTGTGGTTATTAGCTGCACTGGAGTAGGGTTCCATCTGAGTAATTGCATCAACCACCTGGGGGCTGTCATGAATCTAAATAAGTGGATTTATTTATTTATTTGTTTGCACACATGTGTTAAGCATCCAGTAGTTCCCATTGACTTCAATGGGAGCTGCTGGATACTAAGCACTTTTGAAAGTCAGGTCAGTTATTAAGGTACTGAACTATGGATTTCAGAGCCTAGCTTTAGAAATTCCATATTTTACAATTTTGTTCTGGGTCTCTGGCAGTCATTTGTGGTCTGATTTTTCAAAGATGCAGTGCACCTTCATTGCCCACTAGCTTAAATGTGAGCTGGGGTTGCTCAGCACTACAGAAAACCAGCCAATTAATACTGTACACTTAGCTCACCATAGCAGATGATTAGCAACATTTAAACTTCAGAAGTTAACTTTGAGATTGCATTTTAATCATCAAAATTGTAGAATCATAGAAATATAGGGCTGGATGGGACCTTGAGAGGTCATCTAGGTCAGCCCTCTGGTGCTGAGGCAGGACCAAGTGAGCCTACATACACCATCTCTGACCGGTGTTTGTCTAATCTCCAATAATGGGGATCCCGCAGCCTCCCTTGGAAGCCTATTCCAGTGCTAACTATCCTAATAGTTAGGAAGTTTTTGCTAATATCTAACCTAAATCTTCCCTGCTGCAGATTAAGCCCATTGCTTCTTGTCCTACTTTCAGTGGGCATGGAGAACAATTGATCTCTTTCCTCTTTAGAATAACCCATAACATGTTTGAAGACTGTTATCAGGTCCCCACCTCAGTCTTCTTTTCTCAAGACTAACCATGCCCAGTTATTTTTTTACCTTTTCTCATAGGTCAGGTTTTGTAAACCTTTTATCATTTTTGTTGCTGTCCTTTGGACTCTCTCCACTGTATTCAGATCCTTCCTAAAGTGTAGCGCCCGGAATTAGACATGCTACTGCAGCTGAGGCCTCACCAGTGCAGTGCAGGGGGGACAATTACCTCCCATGTTTTACAACCCAGAATAATATTAGCCTTTTTAGCAACTGCATCACATTGTTGGCTCATATTCAATTTGTGATCAACTATGTCCCCTGGGATCCTTTTCAGCAGTACTACCACCTAGCCAAGTATTCTGATTTTTGTATGTATTTGTACATTTGATTTATCCTCCTAAGTACAGTATTTTGCACTTGTCTTTATTAAGTTTAATCTTGTTGATTTCAGATCAATTCTCCAATTTGCCAAAGTTTTGTAAATCCTAATCATGCCCCCAAGCTTGATGACATCCACAGATTTTATAAGGACTTTCCACTCCATTATCCAAGTCATTAATGGAAATATTGAATAGTACAGACCCAGGATTGATCCCCTGCATGACTGTACTCAATATAGTGCCCATATTTAGAAAAGGGAAGAAAGAGAACCCGGGGAACTACAGACCGGTCAGCCTCACTGCAGTCCCTGGCAAAATCATGGAGCAGGTCCTCTAGGAATCCATTTTGAAGCACTTTGAGGAGAGGAACGTAATCAGGAATAGTCAACATGGATTCACCAAGGGCAAGTCATGCCTGACCAACCTGATTGCCTTTTATGTTGAGGTAACTAGCACTGTGGATATGGGGAAAGCAGCGGATGTGATATATCTTGACTGTAGCAAAGCTTTTGATACAGTCTCCCACAGTATTCTTGCCAACAAGTTAAAAAAGTATGGATTGGATGAATGGATTATAAGGTGGATAGAAAGCTGGCTAGATTGTCAGGCTCAAATGGGTAGTGATCAACGGCTTGATATCTAGTTAGCAGCTGGTATCAAGCAGAGTACTCCCAGGGGTCGCTCCTGGGGCCAAGTTTTTTCAACATCTTTATTAATTATCTGGATCAGCAAGTTCGCAGATGACACTAAGCTGGGGGAGAAATAGATACGCTGGAGGATAGGGATAGGGTCCAGAGTGACCTAGACAAATTGGAGGATTGGGCCAAAAGAAATCTGATGAGGTTCAACAAGGACAAGTGCAGAGTCCTGCACTTAGTAAGGAAGAATCCCATGCACCGCTACAGGCTGGGGACCGACTGGTTAAGCATCAGTTCTGCAGAAAAGGACCTGGGGATTACAGTGGACGAAAAGCTGGATATGAGTCAACAGTGTGCCCTTGTTGCCAAGAAGACCAACAGCATATTGGGCTGTATTAGTAGGAGCATTGCCAGCAGATCGAGGGAAGTGATTATTCCCCTCTATTCCGCACTGGTGAGGCCACATCTGGAATATTGTGTCCAGTTTTGGTCCCTCCACTACAGAAGGGATGTGGACAAATTGGAGAGAGTCCAGCGGAGGACAACAAAAATGATTAGGGGGCTGGGGCACATGACCTATGAGGAGAGGCTGAGGGAACTGGGGTTATTTAGTCTACAGAAGAGAAGAGTGAGGGGAGATTTGATAGCAGCCTTCAACTACCTGTAGGCTGTTTTCAGTGGTAGCAGATGAAAGAAAAAGGAGCAGAGGTCTCAAGTTGCAGTGGGGGAGGTCGAGGTTGGATGGAAACACTATTTCATTGGGAGGGTGGTGAAACACTGGAGTGGGTTACCTAGGGAGGTGGTGGAATCTCCATCCTTAGAAGTTTTTAAGGCCCAGCTTGACAAAGCCCTGGCTGGGATGATTTAGTTGGAGTTGGTCCTGCTTTGAGCAGGGGATTGGACTAGATGACCTCCTGAGGTCTCTTCCAACCCTAATATTCTATGATTCTATGATTCTAATATGTCCTCCCAGTCTGACATCAAACCATTGATAACTGTTGTTTATGTAGTCTTTCAACCAGCTGTGCACCCGCCATATTGTAAATTCATCTTGATCACACTTCGCTAGTTTGCTTATGAGAATGATGTGGGACTTTTCGAAAAGCCTTACTAAAATCTAGATATATCATGTCTACTCATTTCCCCCATCCACTAGGCCTATAATCCTGTCAAAGAAGGAAATTAGGTTGGTTTGGAATGATTTGTTCCTTACAAATCCATTTTGGCTGTTATGTATAACCTCATTATACCCTAGGTGCTTACAAATGTATTGCTTAATAATTTGTTTCATTATCTTTCCAGGTATAAAGTTAGGCTGACTAGTCTATAATTCCTTGGGTACTCTTTTTCCCCTTTTAAATATAGGTACTAAGTTTGACCTTCTCCAGTCCTCTGGGACCTTGCCTATCCTCCATGAGTTCTCGAAGATAATTGCTCATGGTTCCGAGATTGCTTCAGCTAGTTCCTTATTTTTCAGGCCCTGCTCACTTTAATACAGCTAATTTATCTAAATATTCTTTAACTCCCCCCCACCCCCATTTTGGCTTATGTTCCTTTCCCCTTGTTAATATTGCAGTAAGTATCTTTTTAGTGAAGATGGAAGCAAAATAGGCATTAAACACCTCAGCTTTGTTGATGTCATCAGTTTTTAGCTCTCCTTCCTTGGTAAGCAGAGGACCTACATTTTCCTTCATCTTTTGCTATCTCCCAATGTATTTAAAGAACTTCTTATTGTCTTTTATGTCAGTTGCTAGATGTAACTCATTTTGTGTCTTAGCCTTTCTGATTTTGTCCCTGCACGTTTATGCAATTCTTTTGTCTTCCTCCTTAGCAATATGTCCATGTTTCCACTTTTTATAGGATTCCTTTTTTATTTTCAGGTGATTAAATAGCTCCTGATGGAGCCATGCTGACCACTTACTATTCTTCCTATCTTTCCTTCACATTAGGTTAGTTTGCAGTTGTGCCTTTAATTCTATTTCCTGAAGAAACTGCCAGCTCTCCTGTACTCCTTTCTCCCTTAGATTTTCTTCCCATGGGACTTTACCTACTAGTTCTGTGAGTTTGTTAATTTCTGCTATTTTATAAGTCTGCTTTCCCTTTTTTCTGCTGCTCTCACTCCTTTCTTTCCTTAGAATCATGAAATCTATAATTTCATGATCATTTTTATCCAAATTGCTATCAGATTAGTAACCAATTCCTTCCTGTTGGTCAGAATCAAGTCTAAAATGTCTGTCCCTCTGATTACTTCTTCCACTTTCTGAAACAAAAAGTTGTCCTCAATACATTCCAAGAACTTATTGGAGATGTTGTATTTTGCCATATTACTTCTCCAACAGATATCTGGGTAGCTAAAGTCCCCCAGTGCTACCAGGTCTTGTGTTTTGGATATTTCTATTATTTGTCGTAGAAATGCCTCATCTACTCCCTCTTCCTGATTTGGTGGTCTATAGTAGACCCCCCTACCATGATGTCAGCCCCCGCCCCCTTAACTGCTTTTTTCCTTATCCAGAGATTTTCTAATGGTCTGACTCTCACATCTATCTGGATTTCATAACAAGTGTATATATTCCTGCTCTAATACAACATCTCCTTCCCCCCCACACCCCATCCTTCCTGAAGAAGCTATAACCCTTTATGTAATATTCCAGTCATGAGATTTATCCCACTACATTTCTGTAGTGCCAATGAAGTTATAATATAGTTTGTGGACTAAACAGGACCAATTTTTCCTGTTTATTCCCCATACTCCTTGCATTTGTGTTTAGACATCTACAATATTGAGATTATCCCTCTTGTTGCTCCTGTGACCCTATTCTAATTTTCCATTCCCTTCACCCCCCTCAACATTTAGCTCTCTGTTAAGGTCACCTACCTTTGGCTTTTGTGATCTGCGCCATTTGAACCCAGTTTAAAGCCATTATTGTTAGGTTGAGAGAGAGAAAGAGAGATGGTTCTCAGCATACCTAGAATTGTGAGTCACCTTATTACCCCCCTGCCTCCCTCATGAGGAAGACTTTCTTGTGCTTAACTGACTGTCAGCTCTTTGACACCACCAGCCTGTTACCTACCCAAACACTCTCTCCTGGGTTCTGCCAGACCTTACTTTGCTTTACAGGTTAACACTAGGTAGATCCCAAGGCCCTCTGAAGTGTTGTTCTGTAGTGTTCAGCCCCTTATGCATTGTGCAATCACAAATACCAGGCCTGCTGTTCCCAGCAGAAGAGTGTATGCAGCACCTTGTATGATTCAACACAGGATCAGCAACTTGCTTAATATCACAGCGTTTAAATATATTTATAGCGATTAAAAGGATAAGTGTATTACCAAAGATGCAAGGTTCAAGTGAGTGAGTAAGGATATTGGAATCAAAACATTAATATAAAAGAAAATCATCATACGCTTTCGAGAGACTAAACTTAACTATCAGGTTAACCTCCTGTCTAATGAAGTTTCTCTCATCCAAAGCCTTTTACAGTATCTTCAACCAAGATCAGCTGAGATCTTGTTTTCCTAAATGTAAACACACTGTTAGTTTACTTCCTAAGTGCAGGATACAGGGTGCCTTCTTTGCCTTTCACTTATATCTCCAAAATTCATTGTCTGTACTCAGTCAAGATGATGACATCTGGCTTATTTTCCTATGTGCTGCTTCTCTGTTGAGTTCACATCTTTCTCTTGGCTTTGTAAGCTAGCACAATGAATATCTATTTGCATGCAATGCTTAATTTACATCTTGACAGAAAAAGTTTGTCAACTCTGCATTGACTTTAAAACATTTTCAGTATATATATATATATATATATATATATATATATATAAACACACATATCTCCTTACATAGTATCTGTATGTACATTTCACTATGATATTACTGTCCAGTGTGACCTTGCTTTCATTTAAGACCTCACATAACGTTATCTTGGGAACCAGAGGGTACATACCAGAATCACAACATTACTGTCGCCCCCTTGTTAGTTGGCATTAGGGGTTCTTGGGTCAAAGTATGCTAAGATGCTCTTGGTTAGGTGGATCCCATCTATTCTCAGCAGTCCTCCTTCCCAGAATAGCACTCCATGGTTGAGGAAGCCAAAGCCCTCCTGTGGACACTATCTTCACAGCCGTGCATTCATCTGCAGGATGTGCGTGTCCCTACCTGGGCCCTTACCCTCAATGGGAGGATGGAGGAGAACACCTCCTGCAACCCCTGCACCCTGCACCTTTCTCCCAGAGCTCTATAGTCACTGCTGATCTGTCCAGGGCCATACCTGGCAGTATCGTTAGTGCCCACCTGGATGAGCAGCATGTGGTAGTGGTCAGAGGGATGATAAGCCTCAGCTACCTTTCTGTAACATGTTGGATGTGGGCTCCTGGCAGGCAGTATGCCTCCCAGCACATCACATGAGGTTGGCATGCCTCCGTCCCCCTCAGAAGGGATTTCCTGACTACTACCATTCTACATATCTTCTATTGCACAGCATGGTGGCTGTGAGTGTCCTAACCTTGTTGGTTGGGGGCAAGTGGTGCCTGCTCCTCACCTCCTGTAGCCAGTACAGCATGTCAGTCCTTGACCTTGGACAGGGAACCTGGGTGGAGAGTGGAGCGCCATCTACCGCCTGTGGTGGCCAGCAGTGAGTCTCCTCCCCACAGACCCAGAGCTGCTGTACTCACCTGTAGTTGGCCGGCATCCTCCATCCCACAGATACTTTTCATACTGGGTGGTTCCCCCCTGCAGGGTTTCCTTTGGCCAGGGACATTCAGGCTGCATTCCCAGCAAGTCAAGACCAGGACCTGGTAGACGCCTGTCCAGCCAAGGCCCACACAGAGGAGGGGGCAGAGGGGGACCTAGCAGAGATGGTGGCAAAATACCATTTTCTTCTCATTGCAGGTTCTTCCTTGTAGAGTACCTACAAGTTAAGTGGAGGGAGGTGTGACCCCCTGACCCCCTGGGGTAGAGTCTGGACTATGGGACTCTCTGGATCATAGTACCTCTCATATTGCTCTGCTAGTGACAATCAGCCCCCTCAGACTTCACTCTTAGACATCCATTAGTATGTGAAGGCACACCCAAAGTTTCATGAAAGCTCTCACGGCTTCCATGAACTATACATAGAGAAATCCCCCCAGCCCCAGCCTTGCACCCCAGAAATGTACCATCTTATACTGCTCAAGACCTTCCCTTGAACAATGCAAGCTCATTAATTTGTTTGCCACTTTGTCAAAGTATAGCGGACATGCACCAACCTTTGTAATCTGAGCAAATTCCCTAAGGACTTAAGACAAATTCATTGGTAAAGATAAAACATTAAAATAAGTTTAACTATAAAAAGGTAGATTTTAAGTGATTATAAGTGTTAGGCATAGAGGTCAGAGTTGATTATATGAGAAATAAAAGGTAAAATCACAGTCTAAATCCTAAATTTTATCAAACTAAGCAAGATTTGAATCAAGCAGTTTTTCTCACACCACTAGGCATTGTGAGCAGTTCACAGTTCTTAATACACAGGCTGAATTCCCTGCTCAGGCTGGGACCAATCTCCCCAGTTCAAAGTCTTTTCTTCCAAATGGTCTTATTGCCTTAAGAATAGGTGGGGGAGGAGAGAGGTGGATTCATGATGCCACTGCCCCTTATTTTATACTCTCAGTTCATGTGCCTGGAAAAATACTGAATCCAATATGGAGTCAAGCATCACATGTCCTGATACGTTGCTGAGTTACGGAGTTAAGTAATCCCCATTGTTAGAGCTTGAGCAACTGTCTCTTATTGAATTGTAGATCTACTGTTTACAGTTCTCTTTCTGGTCAATGGCTAGGTGTGGGTCAGTGCCTTTGTTGCCACTGGAGAGCTAGCTGTAGGCATCTCCCAGACTCACAATATATTTCAATAACAACATGGAGCAAAATCTCATAACTCCATATACAATGATGATATAAAAACGAGGAGTCCTGTTGGCACCTTAGAGACTAACAAATTTATTTGGGCATAAGCTTTCTACCCACCTGGGGAAGTGAATAAACAGATTGACAGAGCCAGAAGGGTACCCAGAAGTCACCTACTATAGGACAGGCCCAACAAAGAAAGTAACAGAACATGACTAGCTGTCGCATACAGCTCCCAGCTAAAACTTCTCCAGTGCATCATCAAGGATCTACAACCTATCCTGAAGGATGATTCCTCACTCTCACAGACTTTGAGAGGCAGGCCAGTCCTCGCTTACAGACAGCCCCCCAACCTGAAGCAAATACTCACCAGCAACTACAGACCACAAAACAAAAACAGTAGCCCAGGAACCAATCCCTGCAATAACCCCATTGCCAACTCTGTCCGCATATCCATTCAAGGGACACCAACATAGGACACACATCAGCCACACCATCAGGGACTCGTTCACCTGAACATCTACCAATGTGATATATGCTGTTCAGTTGCCAGCAATGCCCCTCTGCCATGTACATTGGCCAAAGTGGACAGTTTCTACACAAAAGAATAAATGGACACAAATCAGACATCAAGAATTGTAACATTTAAAAACCAGTAGGAGAGCACTTCAATCTCCCTGGACACTCAATAACAGACTTAAAAGTGGCCATTCTTCAACCAAAAAACTTCAAAAACAGACTTCAACGAGAAACTGCAGAACTGGAATTAATTTGCAAACTGGACACGATCAAATTAGGCCTGAATAAAGACTGGGAGTGGCTGGGTCACTACAAAAAGTAATTTTCCCTCTGTTGATACTCACACCTTCTTGTCAACTGTTGGGAATGGGCCACCTCCACCGTGATTGAATTGGCACTCATTAGCACTACAAAAAGTAATTTTTCCTCTGTTGATATTCACCCCTTCTTGTCAACTCTTCGGAATAGGCCATTTCCACCTTGATTGAATTGGCCTTGTTAGCACTGACCCCCACTTGGTAAGGCAACTCCCATCTTTTCATGTTCTGTAATATATATATATATATATATATATATATATATATATACACACACCTGCCTACTGTATTTTTCACTCCATGCATCTGATGAAGTGGATTTTAGCCCATAAAAGCTTATGCCCAAATTCATTTGTTAGTCTTTAAGGTGCTACAAGGACTCCTCATTGTTTTTGCTGATACAGACTAACCTGGCTACCCCTCTGAAACCAATGATTATATACATATTTTGATAGAACAATGAGTTTCAGCAAATCATGCCTTTTCACAGGATACCTTACAAGGCGTTCTTTGTTCAAAATATCATAACCATATACAAGTGGTGAATGTGGGGGCTACAGGGTGCTATTTTGAGGTACAATATGTCACAGCTCCCCCCTTACTTTACTGCAAGAGTATTAGTCACTGACTAACTCAAAGGCAGTGTGTATTAGGGTCCTCTTGACTTTTAACAACATAACTCCCAAGTGTTGTCAAACATTGTATTTTTACCCACATAGGCTTTTGCAAAGTTTTGTGCATCTTTTAACACTTTGTGTACCAGTCTAATGACCTCAAAAGTTAGCAAGTGTGTTTTCTCTGGGTTGCTAGAAAGCCTCTCTCTCTAACATTGGTGTCAAATTCCTTATCACAGAGGGGTGTTTATAAGTATCTTTGTCATATCACACCTTCTGTCTAGCCAGTCTGGTTCTGAGGTTGGTTGGTTCAATACCCATTGTGTCATTTACCTCCTTCCTGAACCTTTTCCTGTAATCAGTTACTGGCTTTCCTTTCCCTTCAGTGTTCCCTTCTGCATGGGTTTTTTAATCTAATCATCTTTCTGGGATTTTGGTACATCATAGTCTGGTGAGAAGGGTTCTGGGGGATCCTGCCTATTGGCTGGCCCTTTGTGGAGCTGTCTCCCAACCCCAGGGTTATGCACATGCAAAAAGCCCATTTCCCCTCATGGAGTTAAACTGTAAGCCTTACTCCCAGGACTGCATCCTTCCCTAGAAGGTTGCGATTTGTGATCTCTGGGTTAAGAGTGTCTGCTCTTTGACCAGATGTTTTTGTCTCCAGCGGCATTCTCTTAGCTGCTTACCAGCCCAGGGGAAGCTCCCCTATCCTTTGCTGACCAGGTCTATTTGCATGTCACCGACACCTTCTCTCTGCATCCTGGCTTAAAGAGAATCTGCACCCTATCTTAAAGAGACATTGTTTTTCATGTGAAAGTCCATGGCAGGTTCAGGTAATAACCATGGTTACAGAATACACAGTAACTATCAGCATTATTCACTGGAATGAGGAAATGATATCAGCTATTATTACTTTGTTTTAAAAATTCCCAGAAGAGACAGATGTGATTATGAAGTATTCCCTCTTAGTCTAGAGGTGGAATTTGTAGGACATTTAATTTTATGCTAAGTTTTAGAAAAATAGTTTTCCTATGTATAGAGAATGGATTACATATTTTTCCCCCTAAAGGACAGTGGCAAGATTAAAGATCATGTACAGGATTCTTCCTTTCTTGGGCTAGAAGGAGGGATATTGGCATATTTCCAACAGGATCGTGCTTTCCAAGAAATAGAGCTTTACAGTTTGCAGCAGGTCATATGGTTAGAAATCTGCTCTTAATTCCTGAATGCCTAAGTGCTGGAAGACATATGGTATATTTCTAAATACAATTTAATTCAATAGTTATGTTTCCATTGGTGAACTAAAATGTAGTTTATTGGCTAAAAATATAGCTGGTGCAAACACGACTGAATAGGACAATAACAACAGAAAAGCAGTTTAAGTCTTATTGTCTCTTAGTTTAGTAGTCTGTAAAGACCTGATCCATTGCAGAAGCATCTATTGACTTCTGTATCAGGCCCCAAATGTGTTTTTTTTTCCTTTTTTTTATCCCCCCCCCTTTTTTTTTACTAGCCTGTAAGAATGAAAAGTGTTTTAAAAATGATACCATTTGTTTTATTGACACAACAACACACATGGACATATTCTTTGTTTAAAAATATTATTTCCTAACTGAAGTACAACAGATTTTACAAATCAAGCAAATGTGAATCCTTTTGGGGTAAATTGTAATTAGAGTTGTGCAAAATAAAGAACAGATTTTCTATTTCAGTTTGTGCCAAAAACACCTCCATTCAACTTTTGATAATCCCACACCTACTGAAATGTCTCTTTTCTGCATAATTCAGGCAATGTCTCTTTTTGTTGCACTAAATAATGTGAAAGCACTGACAGCAAGGATTGCTCAAATTGTGTTCCTTTCAACTTTTGAGTAAAAGTGGAATTTCAGGCACTATTGGATACCCAGTATCTTAGAAAATTTTCTTTGTCCTAACTCAGGCATAGCCACAATTTAGCCATTGGTGGGAGCTGACCAGCTGACCCCTAAGGGTATATAAGGAGGAAGTCAGGGTTTGCACTAATTAGCTCAATTAGGATTTACCTCAATTACCATCAGCGGTATTACACGTACTTCAATTTTTTTTTGATTCATGTTCTATTATATTAAATGTACATATATTAAGATTGTCTTTACAATACCATTTATCTTTGTATAGAAGGCTCTTTTGATTAGCATCCCCCTCCCTTGTTTTGTAACCATGTAGTTTTTAATATAAGCTGCCCTTGTTTAGTAGTTGCACCTTTACCATGCACATTTACCTCTCAAGCTTCTGGGGAAAATAATCCTATTCAATAGATCCCACTTTCTTTTGTAGCTGCCTTTGATTTAAACCCATTGGAGAAAGAAATTACATTTACTGTAAAAGATAGTTTATAAAGGAAACTATATAATATTCTATCAGTTGCTGGGTAGATAATGATGCTTGAAAATGTAAACTGCAATATGGTTCATTAAGGTGGTCACTTATCTGAATAATAATGTGTTAACAGTGACCTTTCACCCTGCTTGAAATAATTGTTTGAAAATTTAAAGTGTGGTTTTATTCTGAAAAGAGACTGTATAAGTGACAACTTCTGGCTGAACAGGTCTTTTGCTTCTGTGCATTTAGAGTCATACGTACTGACTTGAGTGACACATACATTTTTACCTCTTTTATAGTCTTATTATAGTATAGCACAGCTCCACAGGTAATAAAGATTGCACTAGGTTCTGTTTCTTCTTGTGTACCATTAACATATTGTCCAACTGCCCAAGTTTGGCTTTGGCAGTCCCTGCTCTGTGGTTTTGAACTCAGTCCCAGGGACTCTTCAGTGCTGCCCAAATCAGCTCTCGAGGAGGTGTTGGTTTTTTAAAGTTATGTACATGCCACTAGACGGCAATGTACAGAGTAGGAAGGCAGCAAGCTGAGTGAAGCTTCCTGTGGCTTTCTGCATCCAGGACCAAATTACGTTAATACCAGGCGCTCTTCTTGTTCCATCCTTATGGCCTAGCACTCCCCTGGAGTGACAGAGACAGGCATCCCTCCTCATGGCAGTAACGATAGAGGCACGTACAGGCCAGCTGTGCTCGTTAGGTTGCCCAGAGACTGACTCTGCTGCAGACCCTGATTCCTGGCAGTACCCACCCCCTTGAGGGCACCTCCTAGGGAACTTAGGGCCCAGTTTCTCACAGTGCTTCTGATGAAACCCAAACAATAGATCGTCTCTACCAGTTCCCAATGCTGCTCCTATGGACCATCACCTTCCCAGTCTACCAGGTATTGGAGCTTTCCCCTAACTCAATGAGAGTCGAGGACTCACTGGACCAAGTATTCCTCCTGTCTGCAGTCTGTTACAGGTGGCAGGTTGGAGTGGTTTGGGTACAGATTCTTGATGAAGGGATTTAAAAGTGAGATGTGAATGAGGGGGTGGATCTTCCAGGATATGAACAGCTGTAATCTGAAGGCCACTGCGTTTACCTGCTCTATAATCTTGAAGGGGTCCAGTTTGTTATAGTCTGGTTTGGTAGATGGGTGCCTTGATTTAAGGTGCTGGGCAGAGAATCACACCTTCTCCCCATGGCCATATTGGAGGCAGCCTGACAGTCTAGTACTACATGGTGTTTATAGGCTTCTTTGGTAGACTGCAAGTGTTGTCTGAGCTCCTGGTGCACCTTGTGTAAGTGGGAGGCTAAATCTGCAGTGGCCATGAGGGGGTAACTTAAGGCTAAGGCTGGGTGGAAGTGGTGGTCAAAGCCATCATTCCCAAAGAATGGACTATGTTGGGTTGAGGCATGGATTGCATTTGTGATATGCAAATTCTGTGTAGCACAGGCTGGGAAGCCAATCATTCTGGTAATTACTTAGACAGCAGATTGACACTCTCTGTTCACACATTAGCTTGTGGGTAATAGGCAGATGAGTTGAGGTATTCAATGCCAGAGTTGAGAGATGCACTAGGATACCAGTCTTTTGAACAGCTCCTTAATAAGTGGTAAGAAGTACTGGATTTGGATTAAAGAAAAGGAGGACTTGTGGCACCTTAGAGACTAACCAATTTATCTGAGCCTAAGCTTTCGTGAGCTACGGCTCACTTCATCGGATGCATACCGTGGATTGTAATCTTCTTCAGAGTTTGGTAGTCCACACAAGGGAGAGGCCTGTCTTCACCACAGAGAAGATAGGAGCCCCACTGGGGACAAGGAGGGGCTCCGCAGGGTTTCTACAAGTTAGCTACAGCGTGCCTGTAGTTCCAGTTTGGAGAAGGAGAAGACGTGCCCAAGCGGAACCTCTGCTCCCAGCTGGAGGTCAATGAGGCAGTCGTAGCTGCAATAGAGCAGTAGGATGTCTGATTTCTTTGTGTCAAACACATCCCTCCTGTAACACCTGAAGTGCATCTTCAACTATGCTCGTGACTCGGGTCATCAAAGATTGCCCCTATAGCTCTAACAAAGTCTCAAATTGTGCTAGAAGTAGGCTTGATCTTTCCAGGAGCAGAGACATCCACATCAGGCCTCCCCCATAAGCAGGCTGATATCATTCCCACCTGGGCTTGGTCAGTGGAGTATGACTATGGGTGTCGGAGAAATAGGGTCTGACGCTGATTTAGGAACCCACAAAATTTGTGGTGATTGCCACTGAACTTGTCAGGCAGAGGGAGGTTGGGCTCGCAGGAAGCAGGGATTGGAGCTGAAGGCAGCATGGCTTGAGCTTGCAAGATTGTATTCTACACCTCCAGGATGGCAACCTGGGCTTGCAAGGTCTGTGTGGCTTCCACTATCCCCATCAGAGATATTGACCTTTGTAGGATCCATGCTCCCCATATCAGCTCTAGTTTCCTTATTGTTGGTGTCTTTTGGGCTGCTCAAACTATCAGAGTCCAGACCGTGGGTGATGTTGCCTAGTGGTTGGAGCAGGAGCCTGTAGCCAGGAATAGGTGCCCAGGCTCAGAGCTAAAGTCAGAGGCTAGATGTCAGAGCTGAAGGACAGAGCTGAAATCAGAAGTCATGAATCAGAGCCAAAGGTCAGAGTCTGGTTACCTGGCATGAACCAAGGCAGGCGCAGGGCTGGAACAAGTTGGGGGCAAGGCTGGGAACTGCAGGCTAGGAGTTGTCACAGCCATGGATGAATGCTTTGAGCAGACACCAAGCTGCTGCTGGGTTTAAGAGCTGGTCTGCTGACTTTTCCCACCAATTAGACAGTGTAGCCAATCAGGCAGCCTACTACAGTATATCTGTGCTTGTGAGGTTGGCCAGACACAGCTCTGCCACAGGCCCTGATTCCTGTCACCTGTCTGCATGCTCTGCCCAATGCCAGCTCTCCAGTAGAATACCTCCAGCCAGCACAGTTGGAGCATGAGCCTCCTTAATACTTCAGAAAAAGAGGGAGTGAGAGAGAGAGACTGAAAGGGGGCAACACTGAGTTTGATCGAAAAAGGCACAGTATTGTGAGGATCACCGACAGAAAAATAACAGTCACAGAAGAAAGGAAGAAAGACCTAAATATTGGAGAGAGAATAGGATCTTAACAGCAGGAGAGAAAAATAGAAGATCTCATTGGGAGAAGAAAAAATGATGCTTTCGGTAGGACAATCCCCATGTACTTTCTGAGAGGGGGCAAGAAAGGAGAAAAGCCCCATGTGTTTTCAGGGGAAGGCCCCCGGAGAGAAGAAAAGACTTTGTCTTCCCACTCCCGAGAAATGTAGATGTTGGAGAAGAAGAAAGAGGCATGACATTTTCCCATTAAGATCTCATTATTAGAATAGGCCTGCCATCCTCCCATGTGAACAATCTTGAGAGGGCTTCTCTTCCAGAAAACATCCACTGATAGGGAAAACATACACCTTCTCTCCTATACCCGTAAAGTCTTCAGTTCAGTGCGAAAAAGAAAATAATGAATATAATAATATGAAAGGTACAAAGTTTGGGGGGATGAATATACTGTAGCTATTAACACTATACTATTTTAAAGGTACTTAATACAGAAAAAGTCCTACAATAGGGTTAAATTCTGTCCTCAAATGTTCATGAGCAGTTCCCACTGGCTTATCCTAGAGCAAAATTTGGGCAATTTCATCTTCTATATTACAAAGTTCTGTTGGAAAGAGCCCTCCATATTGATAAATTTCAGGTCTCCATGCAATATCTGGGCATATATAAACTATTTTTTCTTGGACAAGAATCACCCTTTTTCTGAAACTCCAAAATGACTCAATAAATTTTCTCCAAATGAAAAAATGAAATAAAGTCTGACAGGATAATCTGAGCAAATCCACAGAATCCCCTGAGGTGGTGCTAGCATTAATACATTTCATGCAAATGGGAACAGCTTTCACAGCTTTCACCAGCTGGGCTCCTTTTTATCAAATCGTAATCAGTGAAGTATCCATACAGGTGTTTGTGGATAGGTATATTATTTTTCAAGTTTGAGTCAGTGAACTATATGTACAAGTTTGTGTATTATATATATATATATATATATACATTTTAAAGATATTGGCCAGTAAGAGATTTACATGGATTTATCAAAGGTCAATAAAAACACTCAGACTGGATTTCATAACATTTTTTATTCCTAAAGCATTTGAACATCTAAGCATACTGTCAGCAATGTTAATACTGCTTTTGGCACTGACCCTGCAATCAGATTTCTGTGTGTGAACCTTATGCTCCTGTGGAGTCCCGTTGAAGACAGTGGGCTTCAACAGAGATGGAAGTATCAGCAGATCCGATTGCCGGGACCCAGCTTTAGTCGTTATTTTTTCTACAGTATACTTTCAGGAAAAATGAGAGACTCTAGGGAGTTGAGTGTTTGTGCAAGTAGAAACTGTTTTAGATCAGACATTGTACTACTGAGAAGGGTTAAAAGAACAAGTGGGCTATTAGACTGTAGAAGTACAACAGATAGTTTGAAATTCCTCCTTTTTCATACTGTAAATCTGTCTTGTGAGGTTGGTTCCTTTCTGCACACCATTAGTGGATATTGAGGACTAAACCTTCTACACTATACAAGTAGCTCAAGTTATATCCAGGTTGCTGAATCTACCCCTCCCCCCAGCCAGTAGTTTTTCTCCTGAGTATTAGAACATTTTGTAGGGATAATATGGCGTAGGGGGACTAACCTCATCTATTATATGGTAATGGAGGTCCAAGGTTGTCTTTTACATCCATTACAGGTAAATAGAAACATTGAAGAGATATGCTGCAGATATAAATTGAAACCTGTCGATGGGGAGCACTGTTTTCACTCCTATTAGCTTGTCATTCCTAAATGTACCTAAAAAACTGTTAATTTAGCTAAAGGAACAATACAACGTTTATTCCATAGAACTGAACATTGTGGTGTCTTTTAGGAACAGATGAAATATGACGGGTTTATCATTAAAAAAACCCTGATACTTGTGTATATGTATCACAAGTCTGCGTGAACTGTCTGCGTGAACTGTCTCATATATGATGGTATGGTATGTTGTAAAGGTTTCACCAACATAAGTTAGTGATTTCTGTATTACAAGTGGCCTATACAGGTCATCCCAAATGAGTGCCAGTAAAACGTTTATATCACTAGATCATTAACTATTCAGTATATGCTCTTACATTTTACAGAAAAACAAATTTAGAAATATTTGAGTTTTTAAAATTATTATTGGTACTTTTATTCATCTTGTTCCATCTGTAATGCCAGGTGTGAGTGTGGATGTATATGTATATTAGGGCTGTCAATTAATCACAGTTAACGGATGCAATTAATGCAAAAAAATTAACTAGATTAAAAATAGTCATGATTAATCACAGTTTTAATTGCACTGTTAAACAATAATAGAACACCAATTTAAACTTCTTATAAATATTTTGGATGTTTTTCTACATTCTCAAATATATTGATTTCAATTACAATACAGAATACAAAGTGTACAGTGTTCACTTTATATTATTTTTATTACAAATATTTGTACTGTAAAAAAGATAAAAGAAATAGTATTTTTCAATTCACTTCAGACAAGTCCACTCAGTCCTACTTCTTGTTCAGCTACTCGCTAAGACAAACAAGTTTGTTTACATTTACAGGAGATAATGCTGCCTGCTTCTTATTTACAATGCCACCTAAAAGTGAGAACAGGCATTCACATGGTGCTATTGTAGCCGGTATTGCCGGATATTTACATGCCAGATATGCTAAATATTTGTATGTCCTTCATGCTTCAATATATAGGCTTTAAAGTTTTTACATTGTTTTGTTTTTAGTGCAGTTATGAACAAAAAATAATTCTACATTTGTAAATTGTATTTTCACAATAAAGAGCTTGCTCAACAGTACTTGTATGAGGTGAATTGAAAAAGACTATTGCATTCGTTTAGCTTTTTTACAGTGCAAATATGCGTAATCAAATATAATAATAATATAAAGTGATCACTAGACACTTTGTATTCTGTGTTGTAATTGAAATCAATATATTTGAAAATGAAGAAAAACATCCAAAATATTTATAATAAATTTAAATTGGTATTCTGTTATTGTTTATCAGTGTGATTAAAACTGTAATTAATCACAGCAATTTTTTTTTAATCTTGCGATTATTTTTAATAGTATGACAGCCCGAGAGAGAGAGAGTTCATATAAAAATATTAGTCACTTCTGCAATTATAGGAACTAATAGTATAGTTTTAAGCTTTTTGAGGCAGGGACTTTTCTGTTTGCATAGTGCTAGCATATTGTGGGTGCTATTTGAAACAGAAAATTACGATTATGTATGACTTTTTTGCTGGTAGCACCCACAGTGTACTAGCTGCTGTGCAAACATAACGGCCTGATCCAACATTCCTTAGGTTATTAGCACTTTCCACATATAACTACTAATAAATAGAATTAGCTGGGAAACAAAATTTTTGATCCTTGAAAAATTTCAGTATTTCAGAAAAAAAAAGATGAATCAAATGAAAAAGTCAAAATTTTTCATGGGACTGAAATTCTGAAATATTTTGTTTCATAAACACCCAAAATAAAATATGATCCTCAGAATCCCTTGTTCCACAGCAGCCAGCCTGGCAGGCTGTTTGAATGCCAAGTTTTCTATGTTCCATGGACTCAACCAGCCAGTCAGGCAGATGGCTAGCTTTGCAGCCTGGAAAGCCAGCTAGCCCAGCAAGCCAACCATCCAGGGAAATGGGCAGCCCACCCACCTGACTGCCATGTGGGAAGCTGAGGAGCCGGCCAGCTGGGGACCCGTCTGCCTGGGGAGCCAGGAAGCCCACCAGGAAGCCAGGTAGCCCAGAGAGCTAGTTAGTTGGGAAGCCAGCCAGCATGGAAAGGCAGCCAGCCTTTCCCAGGGGAGCTGGGTGACTGAGGCGCCAGGGATCCATGGAAAGCCAGCCTTCCAGTGTGACTGCCAGGGAGCCTCAGGATCTGGGTGAGATGGTAGGAAGCCAGCCAGCCAGCCTGCCTGTGTGCCTAGTTTCCATCAAAAGTTTCAAGGGTCCTGCAGAATATTTCAAGTCCATCAAATCATCATTTTCTAATGGAAAACTGTTCAGTTGGAAATGTTTTGACCAGCTCTATTACTAAAGTTATCTAGTTATGTGTATCAGAAATAGTGTTTTTCATCCAGCGTGGTGTGTTTTTTATTTATTTATTTTAAATATTTTTAGAATGAATTCTGGAAATGAATATAAAAAATCTTACATCTCTCTTAAGGGGCAGCAGTCTTTTACAATTACTTTTCTCCTGCTCCACAGGTCAATATATCTAACGTGCTTTGCCTTTAAGAAATCATCAAGTTCTCAATCACTGTCAAGCTCATGGATTCTTGTTAGCTTCTGTAATCCTTACCAGAAAAGTACCATATTTTTATTTTTTCTGATATCCAGATTTTTTTTTAAATTTTATTCCTTATTTCTTAGATCAGTCATTTTTATTCTCTAATTTCTCCTAAATGTTTTTCTTCCTTGCCAGAATAAATATGTTGTATCAATTTTTTATTTGGTTTTATTTTTTGTAAAGAGGAAAACAAAATATTTTAAAGTGTATTGAAAGTTTTATTTGATGTATTGTTAAAACCAAAGTTATCTTGCTCTCAAAGGCTCCCCCTTCAGCAGTCCCTTTCTTTTCATCACAGCAATTAAGCACATACTTAGCTGCTTTGGTATCTGATCCTGTGCTTTTAAGTCAATGGGAGCTTTACCATTGATTTAAGTGGCCACGAGATCAATCCCTTGCTGAATAGGAATAGACTGATGTATGTGCTTCTCGGGGCCTAATTTACTATATCACACTCAGATTAGAAATTGCTGTTTTTTATAACCAAAACGCAAATTGTATGTTCAGTAACTGCTGTCTTTACAGTCTCCTCATGATGCGCAGAAGTGCGGAATTCTAATTCATGTCTGCATGAATATCAATATAATTTGCCTTATTTCAACAATGAAAAAATAACAATAATTTTGAATTTTGAAAAAAATATACTTTCTCTGAATGATGCATAGAGGAAGTTCTAGCAATTTCAAGCAAATATCAGAATATGTATCAACTATACATGACATATTTTTTTCTCCGACTCTTTTCAGAGCCAAATTTTGTGTCATCCTATGACATTGGAAACTTCACCTACTTCTTCTTCCGAGAGAATGCAGTAGAGCATGACTGTGGGAAAACAGTCTTTTCGCGGGCTGCTCGGGTCTGTAAAAATGATATTGGGGGCAGATTTTTGCTAGAGGACACCTGGACAACCTTTATGAAGGCTCGTTTGAACTGCTCTCGCCCTGGAGAAATTCCATTTTACTACAATGAATTACAAAGCACTTTCTTCCTGCCAGAATTGGACTTAATCTATGGGATCTTTACGACTAATGTGTATGTACCTTACATAATATTTGTTAATTTTTCTGTTATATTCAGAGTAACGTCTAAGGCTCTCAAGATCCCCTCAGGTTCTACATGTGGAAGGGATATTGTATAAACATGAGCAGGCTGTCTTTCAGACAATCAGAATCTACAATGAGTTAGGTACTTAATGGGCTCCAGGAGATGCAGAAATGATGAGCAGGTGGCCTGTTACAGTAATTCAGATGACGTTTTAGCATACTTGATGCTAATTGCCTGTGTACAAATGGATAATATGAAACTTACTTTCTTTCATCTACTAGTTTTTGTTTTTTGCAATAAGCCTGACAAGCATAAGAAGTCAAAGTGCTTTTTTGTCATAGTTGTAAATCCAAACTGCTACACTGCTTGTTCAGTCGTTGGCAGGTCTGATCCCCAAGGATTATTTTCTCTTCCCGATACATTTGAACAATAACAATTTGAAGCTTAAACAGTAGATTTGCTTTCTAAAGCCTTGTTTGAACAACAGAGTAAGTTAGAAGAAATAAATTCTATGTGGACCACTTGTCAGCACTTTTCCCCACAGTGGAAGTTTGTGTAACTGTCTGCCTGCTTCATTATCTATCCATTTATCTAACATTGTGAAAAAAGGACAAATCAGGAGTTTAATTCCATGAGTTATGTGTATTGTTAAAAGAGTAATTCCAAACCTTAATTCACTGTTAGCTGTTGGGCATTCAATTTATTTTGCTTCTGCTAAAAGCATTTTTATAAATATTTTAAAACTCCCAAATACTGCAGTTCTTTTTGGAGATAGTTTTATTTATGTTTTTATGCCAACACAAAGTTGTAATTTGCAGCTGAGTCCCATTTTAGGTTCTCGTAGTTACTGTATACAGATCTATATTGTTTACACTATGCAGAATTAGCACACTGTTGTACTTTATGTCTCATTTTCAACATGAAAATAGGGGAATGGTATAACTGGGTTGGCCAGGGTTTAACTCTTTGAGTCAGTGAGTTTATAGAGTGTTCAGTTCAAGTTACCTCCTTATGGGCTTATTTTGCCAGCCAGTGGGCACTTTGTTGGGATAGTGATAGTGTTGTGTGGAAGATGTGGGCCTGAGTGCAGATCTCTTGGTTTCTGATCCTGCAAGAACTTGGGAGTATTTCAAAGGGAACAGACTTAGCCCCTGTCACAATACGACTGGCTGATTAGAAAAGGAGAAATATTGTTGGATAGTGAGATGCCCTTCTTATTTGGAATAATGGTGGCTTTGATTTGTGAAATGAAGTATGTAAAAGAACAGGATTGGGAGGCAGGAATTTCTTAGTTTCAGTCCAAGCTCCGTCAATATTCTGGACAAGCCGCTTTACCCATTATTATTACCCATCCAATGAAGTGAGCTGTAGCTCACGAAAGCTTATGCTCAAGAAAATTTGTTAGTCTCTAAGGTGCCACAAGTACTCCTTTTCTTTTTACCCATTTTTAGATTTCACATCTAAAAAGTGGGGTGATGATACTTTCAGTATGTGTCACATGGGGGTGTAGTAAGAATGGTTAGTTAATGTTTATAAAGTGCTTTGAAGATGAAGAGCTTGATTGCAGTAGTGAGCAAGTTGCCACCTCTTATATTCATTGGGGCTGCTGCAAAGTTTCAAGGATTTACTCTCCCACCCTTGACTGCTAGGCCAGAACAGCTTTTAAGTCCAACCAGGATGCCGGCGGTGTGCTGCTGTGAGCATTTGAATCCTGTCCCTGACCACTTTCTGGCTGGGCCCACCCATGTTGTGAAGTACTAATAGAGTTGCAGAGTTAATGAGGGGAAATGTTGCTTTTTGTGGGCAGTTAATTGATTCCTTGATGTCTTCATTTATCTCATGTTTTTATTTTGTTTTTCAGGAACAGCATAGCTGCCTCAGCAGTTTGTGTTTTCAACTTGAGTGCCATAACTCAGGCCTTCAGTGGACCATTCAAATATCAGGAGAACTCCCGCTCTGCCTGGCTGCCTTACCCCAATCCAAACCCTAATTTCCAGGTACTTACACAGAAGGGGAGGGCACTAGTCCACAACAGTCTTCTTTAAAATGTAGCACAGTTTAAAGGTATCAAAGTATAGACTGTGAGACAAGTCATAGGAGTTCTGTATCTGGAGCCAGTCCAGTTACCGGGTAAACAAATCTATTTAGATAGATATCCGTGAAATGAGCTGCACTATATAGCGTTTGGTTCACATTACTGCACTATATGTGAAATGAACTGCACTATATAGAGATTGGTTCACATTACGAAACAGTGTCATTGATAATTGGCACAATATATCCTTCTGTTACCTTTTGCCCAAATTAGCCAAAGGAAGAAAAGACAACTTAAGAACAATATTGCATAAAACTGGTGAGCTTTTAAAAACGGTATTTACTGGGACACTTTTTCTCAATATAGCTTGGCTAATTTTACATCCCCTGAAATTTGATTTTTGTGAAATTGTGGGGGACTGAAAGTTATTCACAGGAGTAGGCAAAAAAGGGAATAAGGCACTTTTCTGTAAACATACGCACCCCTAAGTTTGAAAAAGAATGATAAGTCCCTCCACTACTCAAAAATCTCTAGACCGTTTGGCCTTTGAGGGACAAATCATCCACTTCCCAGATTCACAAAAAGCGTATTTTCAGTTTTTCACAACATCCAGAACATCACATGGAATTCCATCCAAAATTTTGGAGTTTTTAAAGTTTATTCTATTTTATAAGAGCTTCATGAAAGTAATCAAATATTGACCTCCCCCCCTCAAAACATGTAATCATGTGATATTAGTCGTACAATAAAAAGCCCTGATTCTGCCATTGCATCCAATGCATCTCCATGCAGTCATATTATCTTAAGTTAGGCTCTGTGTGGGCATAGGGGTCCACCCACTCAGACCGGATTGTAAGCTCCGGGCCCAAGTTTCCACTGTATTATAGCTAAAAGAAAAGGAGTACTTGTGGCACCTTAGAGACTAACACATTTATTTGAGCATAAGCTTGAAGTGAGCTACAGCTACAGCTCACTTCAAGCTTATGCTCAAATAAATGTGTTAGTCTCTAAGGTGCCACAAGTCCTCCTTTTCTTTTTGCGGATACAGACTAACACGGCTGCTACTCTGAAACCTGTATTAAAGCTGTGCTTCTTGATACATGAAAAACTAAAGTTCCATCTGCCTCATCAAACTTTATGTACACAGTAGAGAGAGATTAGAGATCAAGCATACTGGCTGGGATGAACGCAAGGCTAATTTTATATTCCGTTGACACAGATTCTCATCTCCTTGCTCACTGCTCCCTAGTGACAGGTTTCACTTTAAATATTCACAGCTAATACCACATCCCCCTTTCTGAAAACAGAAGAATGATAAAACCTTTATATTAAACAACATTTAACAGGAATAAAATATCAAAACTAAACAAGAATTGACATCCCTCTGAAGGACAGGGTAGACTGCCTGAATCTTCAGCCTTTTGGCAGAGATTTATTCTGCCCTTTTAAGATATTTGGCTACTCATCCTCTGACTTTCTTGATTTCTCAAGATCTCCTGTCTTCCTGGAGGATTACATAAGGTCATCTTTCCCTAGCTGGATATCTCCTTGCAGTAAGATCTGGAAGACACAGATGGTGATGAGGCTGTATTGTACAGAATCTAGTTGGGAAGAGATGGTTGGGATAGTGGACATCAATTTGCTACAGGTTTTGAGCCATATATGAACAGGGCAAGATGAGACTCTGAGGATTTAAGAAAGAAGTTGTTTTATTTTGTTTTTACTGTGCGTTCTGCTTCACCATTACTCTGAGGAGACTGTGGGCTGGATTGACATGAGTGAAAGCATAAGTACCTGAAACCTCCTAAAGGTCTCAGAGGAAAAATGAGGACCATTGTCAGAGGTTACTTGCTCTGGAATCCTGAAATATGGGTTTTATCCTCCCCATAACTGCACTTGATGTGTGTGATCAGGTATGCCAACCCCACATTGAGCCTGCAAGGGTTATAAGCTTCGTGAGCCTACTCAGCCCCACCCTGCTATAGCTGCACTCAGTGTCAGGTAATGAAGGGCAGTTAAAATTGGAAGAGGGTGTCTCATTAGCTGGCTGACCAGGGAAGAGGAGAGACCTATCCTTTGCTTCCTGGGGAAAGGAGCAGCCCAGAATCTCTGCAGAGACTGCTGATTTTCATAACCCCTCCAGAAGAAGGGAGGCCTGGCACAGGACTAGTAAGTTTATTATCTTCATGGGAATATTTGCTTTATAAAAAGACTACTGGGCTTCCTGAGAAAGGTCTGAAGGGCCTAACAAGATGGTTGCAGGGAAGCTCTTCCCATGGTGTGTGGGGAACTGCCTCAGAAAACCCAGTGGACTTTTGCACCCTACTTGAGTCTGCCCTGTAGTTGTCTTTGGACCCTGAAGAGCATGATCACAATATGGTGTTAAGCAATCTGGCAATTTCAGTGAATTTTGAGAAATAATCAGTCATCAAAAGACAGATTGCATTGTCCAGATAGAAAAGATCAATCCCAACTTTCTGCCATGGCCTTTCTGGTAGAGCAGATGGTAGTAATACTTCCAACGGATTGGTTCTCGTGTGAGCACAAATATCCTATTTCTCAACTCTCTGTTGTAGTTGTTCGCTCAGTACAGACTGCCGAACAGACTATTTAACTCTCTCCCTGCATTTTGTAATACCTTGGGGTCTCCCATGCAGTCTGTCAAGGATTTCCTGTTGCACTGATGTAGGGATAACCAGCTGGTTTAGGGTAAGATCCCCAGAAACCACCCAACATGGTTTCACAGAGGTTTCAGACTATCTCTTTTGTCCAGCCTTCTTTGCAGTGAGTCATGACTTGACTCAGTAATTCATCTTGCTTCTTTTTCAGTTCTTGCGGGCATTCATGGTCAGTTTCCACATGAAATGTTGTGCCCACTAGAAAGTCTCTGAAATATTCACAAGGCTATGTGTAGTGGCTAGGGCATCTTTTTTTTAATTTGTGTGTAGTGCTGCTCTGTATTGGTGAGTGCTAATGATTCATGTGCTGCTAGGTGCCACAGAGAAGGTGATTGTTCCTGAAGGAGGACTGCCCCTGTCAGATGAAGCTGTCCTGGTTTTATTTGGCTTATATAGGACCAAAATATGCCAAATGGTAGCCGACTGAAACAAAAAGTCCCAAAAGGTTGATGAAGTTTTTTAGCAGTGCAGATTCTGCCGCTAGTGGTACGTGCCAAAACCTACACTGGAAATCCAATTTTGGGAAGACTTTTGTTTCACTAAGATGTCCAGGGAGATGTTCAATACATGGGTGTACATGTCACTGTCTGCAGACATTCTCATTGAGCTTGGTAAAATCTACACACATCAAAACTTTGTCATTTGGTTGTGGGACCACTGCCCTGCCTGCACTCCATTCACCTTGGGTGTCTATTTTGGAAATGACATCCATCTGCTCCATGCAGCTAAGATATGCCTTCACCCTGGGCAATACAGGGAGGGAGACTCTTCTAGGTGTCACAGAGTAAATGGCTTTGCTTTTGGTGTAAGTTTAATGTGGTATTGTCCCACTAATATTTCTAGTACTTGGAAGAATATTGAGAACCTCTTCTTGATCTAAGCTTTGAGGCCAGTGGTGACATATAACCATGCCTGGGGGCTGTGGTTGCTGGGAGGCCAAACATAGCAATGTGTAGACCATCTAAACATAAACTTCATGAGATGTGGTCTTCCCTCCAAGTTTTAGAGGGCCAAAAAATTCCTTTTCACATGTAATAGGGACTGTACTGGGCTTTCAATAGCCTTTTTTTTTGCCCTTGAAGAGCTGATGTTTTCATCCTCCTATGAAGTGATTCTAGAATCAGTGTTACATCAGCACATTTGTCTATTTTGAAGTTTATTTTATAGGTTTCCCAAGGTGATTGTTGTGCTCGATGGGGGGTTTTGTGGTCATATCCGATTGCTCCAAGTGGGCTATCTCAATGTCTTTTAGGTCATTGTCTTGAAAGACAGGTGTTACCATGCATTGAGACCAGCAGACTGCTGCATAATGTTTGCCTTTTAGACATTTCCTGCATGTGGTATCTCCTGCTAGACAAAGCCGTTGGCTGGGAGGTAGTTTGCCACACTATGAGTATTCTTTCCTGCTCTTGTTGTATTCTTTTTCTTTACTCCATGTTAGCATAACCCCCTCTGTATTCCTTTGTACTTATATTGAACTGGGTAGGTATTGTTCCTGGGACTCCTGAGATATTTTCCTCCCCATGTCTGTGGCTTCTATATTGGGTTCCTACTCAAAGTTATTCCTGAGAAGAGTCTGTTGCTTCTTTATCAACTGATTTTGGAGGACTATGTTCTTGGCTGTCTCTAATGTTAGGTTAGGATAATTTTGGAGTCTTTCTAATAGTTGGTCTGTCCCTCAGCCCTAAAACAAGCCTGTCTCTGATTAATTCTTTGCTCATCTCTCTGTAGCCACATCTCTGTACATCTCTCTGTAGCCAACTACTCTCTGTAGTTCTGGATTAGGGTGTGCAGGGCTGCTATGAAATCATTCACTGACTCGCCCTTCTCTTGCTTAGTGAAATTGTGCTTGCTCAAAAATCATATTGTGCTGTGACATGAAATGCTTCTCCAGTACTTCTTTAATTTTATTGAGCTGATTCACCTGAGCAGCTATGAGCTTTCTTGGAAGGATAATGTTGTCTGCTGCTAGTCCCACTGTACAGAGCAGGGTATTGTCTCCTCTCTGGTTGCTAGTATAAGCCAGAAACCAGACGGAACCTCTGGAATCTGCTTACCCAGAATGGTCATCCCTCAGGGTGCTGGACATCAAATTCTGTTGTGGGGAGGAGGGTATTTGGGAAAAGATGGGATCAGATGTAGGCATCTCTGCTATTTTTCCACTTTTTGCCCTCCCCCCGCTTTTTGTTTGTTTGTTTATTTTCCTCTGTATGGAGTAAGGTGGTGTGGCCTTTAAGGAAGCAAGCTGGTATTGCTGTGGACCACATAGCCTTATTTTCAGTATCCCTTACTCATCAAAGCAGTTCTCCCTGGATTCTCTGTGTTTTCAAGCCTTTTCTCTGCTTGTTATACTGCTAGCTCTGTGCACTATTCTGGCTGGGCTAGAGGGCCTGCTTGTCTACCTTCCTGTACTTTCTCCTTTCTTCAGGGATGTTCTCTGATCTGTTGGGTCTTTATTCAATCCCACTCTGATGCCATGCAGAGATTACAGAGACCCAGCACACTGTGGTTGGGATGAATGCAAAACTGACTTTGTTTCCTGTTCACATAGACTCTTACCCCCTTGCTCTATGTCCCCTACTGGTCACTCTAAGTGGTCACAGCTAACACCACATACACTATGTTTATGCTCACCCCAAAGCATGATGTGGTTTGAAAAGCTGATGTATCTTGAAGGGTAGCAGTATAAGGGCTCAGTTTTGATCCCCTGATATTCACAAGTCTATGAGAGAGGAACAATGTATTCAAGTGTGAGGCTAAAATTAGCATCTAGCCCAAGGGTAACCATGCTGCAATACTCTTGTCCACTTCACCTGTGCCAGAACAATGTGAAGAGGGAGCATTGTTTTACAGAAAAGGGCAGGAATGTTTTTCCTAATCCCTGGTCAGAAAATAGTGTATCTTTCTGTGCAAGAAAATCCACAGATATTAACAAAGTCTTCAGCCCTTTTACAGCTTTGAGGGCATAACTAGGGTGACCAGGTGTCCGATTTACAATGTTGGCAACCCTAGGTACAACCACGCTTGCCATTGAAAGGTATAAGGAGTGCCTCCCTAAAGTGCTCACTATTTTACTGTAGCAAAAGCAATAGGTGCTTCAGTGTAACAGGGAATAAAAATAGTTTGTGAAGCTTTGTGCCCCTTCGTTTAAACTTGTTAGCTGTAGTGTAGCTAAAACACTATACATCCCCTGATTCCATATTGTAAAACTAATTAGTCCAAAGGTAGGGAAATCTGTGAAACTTTCTAAAAAAAGAAAAAAATTTAGATAAGTACAGATAAATTTTCCTATTTTTCTGCCCAGAAAGTTCCACAGATCCGAACAATACGATTTGGGTGTTAAGATTTATTTTACAATATATATAATTCAAATAAAAAATATTTATTATTTATATTATTTATATTATTTATATTATTTATATTTATTATATATATATATATATATTGTAAAATAAATCTTAACACCCATATGAAATCTTAGAACCATGTTGTGGCGACATCATCAGAAGACCCAACCACATCAGCCACACCATCAGAGACTCATTCACCTGCACGTCTACTAATGTGATATATGCCATCATGTGCCAGCAATGACCCTCTGCCATGTACATCGGCCAAACTGGACAGTCCCTACATGAAAGAATAAATGGACACAAATCAGACATCAGGAATGGTAACATACAGAAGCCAGTAGGAGAACACTTCAATCTCCCTGGACATTCTATAACAGATTTAAAAGTAGCTATACTTTTATATACTTTTATTTATTTACAGTGTGGTACAATGGACCAGGGTCTGTACATGAATCTGACTGAGAGGAATCTTCAGGATGCCCAAAAATTTATTCTAATGCATGAGGTGGTTCAGCCAGTTATTCCAATTCCTTACTTCATGGAGGACAACAGCCGATTTTCCCATGTGGCAGTGGATGTGGTGCAGGGCAAGGACATGCTTTTCCATATCATCTATCTGGCCACAGGTACGACTTAATGGTTCTGAGAAAACTGTAGAAAGTCGGAGATCCTTTTCAATGGTCTGTGCATCAGGTCTGAAATGCCTAAACCATGCTGGAGAACTGGGTTTGTAATCTGACAGCATTAACTGTGCCCTTCACCTATCCAAAGTAGCTAAGCGAAACACCATGCATTTTGTATGTGTGTGGTTCTTTTGTACAAAATGTGAAAAATCAAGGCTCTGTCTCCTCTCCATGAAAAGGGGCTAACTTTTCAAATGGAGGTTTCCTCCCCCATGCCTGTTCCACAAGGTTAAAGGGGAAAACCCCACTTCCCCTGGTGTGACAATATGCTAGAGATTCCAAGAGTGGTGTCTTGCTGAGTTTCATTGCCTCTTTCTTGGTTTTTGCAGCATAGACTATGATCTTGCCCATAGTTTGTAAAGTGTTTTGGGATATTTTCGTATGGAAGATGTTACACAAATGCCACATATTATTATTACTATTGGTATTTTTTATATTTATTTTTGTCCCTCATTCCCCTACTGCTTCAGCCAGCAAGAATTGGATGATAAATCCCTTTTCAGGTCACCCCTAAATAATTTATCCTTAGAAAAGCTTTCCTACTTAGCCTTTTGCCCTGAAGTTCAGAAATGAAAGAAAATATTATTCCGTTGAGAATGTCACTGTCTTCTTGTCTATAAGGACTTTAGTAGAGAATGAATTTTTGTCCTAACCTTTTATAAGGTATTTGAGAATGTGAGAACTGTTTCTAATGCACACTGCTTTACAGAGTGAGTCACTGACTACATTATTCCACTGATTGAAATTCAGATACAAAACAATTGAATTGAGTAATAGCGAGTATATAGGCTGCTCCTGTAAACTCTTCTTCATATAATTAGTCCTCACAGAACTAGTCCTATAGACATCAGTGGGGGACTACTCAGGTCAACAATGGTTTTCAGGATTGGTTTTATAGTTAGTATAGTAACAAGTATGGAGATTTTAGGGAAAGAGCTCTTTATTAAAATAACAACAGCTATTTGCTTGAATCTGCTCTCATTGAAGTCAATGGCAAAACTCCCATTGATTCCAGAGAGAGCAGGATCCATATTTCTTGTTATAAATCTCCAAAATTACAGCTTCTTAATGAAAACCCTTAATGAAAACATCTTGTTCTTTGGAGCATTGTGGTTCAATCTACAATGTGACTTTCTCTAGATACTTCTGAATCCAATCAATAAATCGATCTTTTATTAGGACCCTGCTTCTTTTTGGACTATTATTATGACATTATATTATTATTTGGTGTTTTCAGTTGAGACAGTGCTTCCTCGTGCACTATCATGGAATATCAACCTTACTCATTGTTGTACTGCAAACATATGCTGTGCAATAAAAGACTTTAATGGGCTATAGCACCCCAAGGATTTGGACAAGTATAGTCAAAGCAATTTAATAAATTATAGTATCTTTAGTGAAATCATAGCCATACAAAATATTGTTTATCCTGTGCAACCCCCATGATAGAAATTGGATCACCAAAATACGTTTTGAATTGTTTTTGTACTGGGTTGCTATTGCTGCATTGAGAGAGATTTGATCCCATCATAATGAGAGTATCTAGAATTATGTAAGTTTTCACAGTTCCTGATTGTCTCCAGGTTTTTAATTTTGTTTACTGTGCTTTCTGTTATAACTGATTTGATAAATGTAGGCCCCCAAGTTTTAAGCCTCTGAGGCTGGCTAACAAACAGCCCTATTCATTAAAAGGTATATGCTCTTTTTATGCACCTTTCATGCTGATAAATTAGGTCTATGTCCTCCGGTCCTTATTCAGGCAAAACCATTTCTTGAATTCAAAAGCTATTGAGGGCACTTAGCCTCTCATAGGAGCCACTTGGCACCTTGTAGTTGTGACATTGAGAGAGAAAGAGAGTGGGAGAACATGCACATAACTAGAGCTAAGGATGGAGGTTCAGCTTTAATTTTAATGTTACTAAGTTTGTCAATATGAACTGTGAGCCAAAACCTTGGTTTAAACCTAATAGTTGCATTTAATTTCTTTGGGATTTTTTTAAACTATCATTTACATGATAAGCCAGAAAGGCTTTATTTATTTATTTATTTATTTATTTATTTATTTATTTATTTCAGAATGTCATGAAAAAAGTGTGGTATTAACTATAGTAAGGGATTGCCACATTTCACAATTAGGGATTTGTTTGTGTGTAGAGACTCTCCTACTTCAAGACTACATTCCAAAGTGTAGTTCACAGCAGCCTTTTCCCTTACTGAGCCTGATAACATTAGCTCTGATGGCACAAACATTTCTGCAGATTGTACAGCATGCATTTGAAATGACAGAACAGTTTGGGATGTTGTGTCCACCCAAATACTGGACAGGCCAGTGATTTCTTGCCTTGACATTTTGCCTGTAGCAAGTGCTTTGTGTTGTAAAACTAATTCTTAGGTTTTCCATTCTAAGTTTTGGACTGTCCTGTTTGTATGTGTCAACAAAGGAAAACAATCGCACTCATGAGAAGGACCATGGAATCTTTCCCCACCTTCATTCAAAGCTATGCAAACAGTTTTATATATTACACTGCAAAAATACCAGAAACCAGCCCTCCACGTGCTATACAGTTTGAGTCATGAGAGCCTGACTTAACAGGAGGTGGATAGAAATACCACAGACAGTTTTAAAAACTCTAAAACATTTCTAAATATTGTTTTCTGTCTCTTGTATACACATGATGGTGCGGTGGGGTAGTTACAGTTTTGTTGACACTTGTCTGGGATGACCTTGACTCTGGAAAGGATCCAGAGGCGAGCAACAAAGATGATCAAAGGGATGGAAGGGAAGCCTGATCAAAGCTATGATCAAAGCTGAAGGAGCTGGGTATGTTTAGTTTGGAAAAAAGGATATCAAGGGGGGTTATGATAGCAGTCTTCAGATACTTGAAAGGCTGCCATAAAAAGATGGAGAAAAGTTGTTCTCTTTTGCCATAGAGAGCAGGACAAGAGGCAATGGATTCAAACTACAGCATAACTGATTTAGATTAATTTCAGGAAAAACATCCTAATTGTAAGAACAGCAGGACAATGGAACAGACTGCCGAGAAAGGTTGTGGAATCTTCTTCACTGGAGGTTTTCAAAAGGAAGCTGGATCACCACCGGTCTTGGATGGTTTAGACAGAGCAAATCCTGCATCTGGGCAGGGGCTTAGACGAGATGACCCTTGCAATCTTTTCTAATCCTATGATTCTATAATTCGCTCACTCATGACTTCAGAATTCATGGCATATGAGGCTGTATCAAACTGGTGCTTTGTGACTCTTTTACCCCATACCGTGGCATGATGTCCTTTATAATTACTTAATGTTTCAAAAATCAATTCGGAGGGGAGGGCTTCGGGAGGGTTCTCTCAATGTAATGTACTGAAAAAACAAATGTACTATAGTTATATTCTGGGGACAAAATTGACCTGTAGGGAGGAATGAAACAGAGGCAAGCTCTAAGACAGGACAGGAAGAAGGTGGAAAACAAGTCAAAGGGTTAGAAAATAGTGGGGTATATATATATATATATATATATATATATATATATATATATATATATATATATATTCCCTTTCTAAAGTTTTGCGTCCATATTTTTTGAGTGTGTTTCCTTTTCTTTCCTGTGTGTTTTGGAATTGTTTTGCTTCTTTTAAAGGAGATGAGAAGCTGAGATGGAACATCTTTTTCACTGACAAACAGCCTGGAAATTCTGAGTTTAGGAGTCAAACTGGACAGTGAGGTATTAGTAACTGTAGAGTGTCCCTGCATTCTTATTGTCTCAGTAATTCCATTTCAATATATTATATTTTGCTTTACCTAACTCGAGAATGGGGTGGAGGATTTGCCCATTAATTAAAATATTTAACAATCATTCTAGGTGTAAGCCCCAATTCTGCAAGTACTTGTATAACTTTACTCACATGAAGAATCCCATTGGCTTCAATGAGATTACTCACCTGAAGTTACACATATGCGTGTCAGCCGGGTTGGAGCCTTTGGGATTATTTTCTTGAATTTTTTCATACTCGTAAATCTTGTGAATTCCTGAAATATAGAACAGTTGTTTGAATCCTGTTTCCCTTATACTTGGTGTCTTTATAAATGTTCTGTGGCATTCGTGAAAATATACAGGAGGCTTCCAGTAGCTAATTTAATACCTGTAAATCCCCATGGTTTAAGAAAAGGTTGTTGTCAATGGGACATAAGTATCTGCTTTGTATTTCAAAGGTCAGGAGCTCAAGTCCTGTGAAAGTGATGCTTTTATTAACTTTTTTCTGTCAGTGAGATAATAGATTAATTAGCTCGCACCACAATTAGAGCTAACTTGGTTTCTCATTCCTGGGGTTCATAAGCATGCACATGAGAGCTCTGAATTGGAGTGGTTGGACCAATTTAGACCCAGAGGACCTAGCTAAACAAACTGCTGAAACTTTTCTAACAATCATTCATTTTATAACTTGGTTAATTTTTTCATGTGAAATGTCCGGGATCAGTCTAAGTATTTTCTTAATAGTTTGACTGCTTATCATAGAATCATAGAATATCAGGGTTATGAACGGACCTTAGGAGGTCATCTAGTCCAACCCCTTGCTCAAAGCAGGACCAATCTGCAACTAAATTGTATAAGTTCTATCTTTCATTCTCCTGAGAATGTTAATATTCTATTTCTCATGTTCTGTTTCAGTCCAGATGCCTGGGTTTTGGGACCCTCTCGTATAACAGATTAACAGATTTTAAAGCTAGAATTGACTATTAACTCACCTAGTCTGACCTTCCATATAAGCCAGGTCATAGAATTTCTCACAGTTGCCCCTGTATTGAGCTTAAGAACTTGTGTCTGACTAAAGCATATCTTCCAGTAAGGTATCCACTGCTCCCTTGGCTGCTTGTTCCAATCATTAGGCACCGTTGACCTAGATACCACTAAGTGTCTGGAAATGAACATTCCGATTCAAGTGATTGCACCTGTCCATTCCACTATAGGTGTGTGTGCACCTCATGCACAGTTGTTGGGGATTTTTCCCTCAGCAGTACCCTTTGGGGCGACGTGAGTGCTCTATGTTGCCTCATGCCACTACATGTGGGTATAAAGCAGGAGTGGGCAAACTTTTTGACCCAAGGGCCACATCTGGGTATGGAAATTGTATGGCAGGCCATGAATGCTCACGAAATTGGGGGTTGGGGTGCAGGGGGAAGGGCTCTGGCTGGAGGTGTGGGTGTTGGGGTGGGACTGGGGATGAGGGGTTGAGGGTGCAGGAGGTTGCTCTGGGCTGGGACAGAGGGGTTTGGAGGGCGAGAGGGGGATCAGGGCTGGGGCAGGGGGTTGGGGTGCAGGAGGGGGTCAGGGATACAGACTCCAGGTGGCTCTTACTTCAAGCAGCTCCCAGAAGCAGTGGCATGTCTGTTCTCCAGCTCCTACGTGGAGCTGCGGCCAGGCGGCTCTGCACACTGCCCTGTCCTCAGTGGCAGCACTTGGGGCGGGGGCAGCGTGCAGAGCCCCTTGGCTGCAACCTTCATGTAGGAGCTGGAGGGGGGACATGCCGCTGCTTCTGGAAGCCGCACAGAGCAGGGCAAGCCGCGGACCCTGCTCCCCAGCAGGAGCTCAAGGGCCGGATTAAAACATCTGGAGAGCCAGATGTGGCCTCCGAGTTGTAGTTTGCCCACCCCTGGTATAAAGCGTGATGCAGACCCTCACCTCCTCAGTTCAGCAGACTCTGGCTCATGACGCAACAGACTCTGGCTCAAGCTATGGCTTTCTCCATCACTGTGCAGCACTCCTCTTGGCTGCAGTTGTCAGGTCTTCCTTCAGAGGTGCAACAAACCATCCAAGACCTCCCATTTGACGGGCTCTCACTCTTTTCCAAAAAGACTGACAAGAGGCTCCATAGCCTTCAGGATCCAAGGGAAATCCTTAAGTCTCTGGGTATTTACGCAGCAGAGACAAAAAGAAAGCCATTTCACCTGCAACAATCTCAATTGTTTCAGCCTTTCATGCCACATACTGAGGACCTGTCCAGGAAGAGGGCAAAAGTTACAAGAGGCTTCCTCCCTCCTCTTCTGCAGCTGCCCCTTAATCTAGGTAAATGGGATCCTCTGAGCAAACACTGTGGATTGAGAGTAGTCTTCCACTTCCCAGAGTGCCATCTTTCTCCTAATATTTGCCAACTGGCTATCTCACTTCCTAGGTTCTTGGTCTTGCATCACCACAGATCAGTGGATCCTAAAAACAGTAGAATTGGGATACACCCTTCAATTTATTTCTATCCCTCCTTCTGACACCCCTTCCGCATCCTTCTTCAGGGACCATTCTAATAAAAACTTGCTACTTCAGGAGGTCCAGTCTCTCTTTCTGGGGACCATATAGGTCATTCCCATGTTGCTCAGAGGGAAGGAATTTTATTCCCAATGCTTCCTAATGCCAAAAGCAAAGGAGGTGTGTATGTGTGTGTGTGTGTGTGTGTGTGTGTGTGTGTGTGTGTGTGTGTGGAGGGGAGGGGTAGGTTGGGGAGTGTCTTGAGCCTATTTTAGATCTAAGGCAGCTAAACAAGTTACTAAAGAAAATAACATTCTGGATGGTCCCTTTAGTTTCTCTTATCCCTTGCCTAGATCCTGGACTGGTTTGCTGCTCTCAAACTTAACAGATGCTTATTTTCACATGGCAAGTCACCAGAGCTATCCACTTCCACAGGAACCTGTACTGCAGCAGGAGATTCCAATGGCTCCTCTTTCATCATCATCTTCATCACCAGATGATTCCACCACACTGGAGTCTTCCCCAGTTCCTTAAGATTTCAAGGCACATCAGGAGCTTCTCAGACAGCAGATGGCTTCAGCCTTGAGTGTTCAGGCTGAGTTTGTGAAAAAAAATATACAAAAGTTGGTAGACATTCTTCAGTCCTTGGCTCCAGAGAAAGTACCTCTCTCCCTGTAAATGAAGCATTGTTAGATCTGGCCAAGACTTTGGAATACTCCATCTTTCTTGCTGCCTACAACAAAACATATTGACACACATTGTTATGTTCCTATACAAGGGTTTGAATGTTTTTATTCTCATCCTGCCCCTAACTCTACAGTTGTAACAGCGGCTAATGAGAGGTTGCAAAAAGGAAGATTTAAATCCATTCTCAAGGACAAAGGCTAAAAGGCTGGATCTCATGGGGAGAAAAAATTATTTGACCTCATTCTTGAAAATACGCACTGCAAATCAGCAGGCACTTTGAATTCAATTTTAAAAAATGAGTTCACTGGGTCCCTACTATACGATTTCAAGAGTCTTTTTATGACTTGAATGATTCCAGATGATTTGGCATTTTTGTCTGTGCTCCTTAATGGATGCCTTCCAACTCAATTGGAGATTGATTCTGATGGATGCCTTCCCTCCAATTCTGCCTCATTGTACAAGTCATTCTCAAACTGAAGTTGGATCATACCAAACTGATTCTTATTGCTCCAGCTTGTCTGAGGCAATGTTGGTTCTCTGACTTTCTCAGTATCAGTTAAGACTCCTGTATCTCTTCCTCTTTCTCCTTACCTATTGATTCAGCACCATGGTTGAGTTTTGCATCCAGCGCTCAGCCCCAGTACACACAGGTTTTCAAGGAAAAAGAGGCCCTACAGCAGCAACCAAATTTTTGTTGAAAGTGGTTTCACATTAAACAAACGATGTATTTACTGGTTTTCTTTCCTAAACTGCACTCCAACATGGATGAACAACAACTTTATATATTGCGGGGGGGAGGTGATGCTTAGCATTCTACCTGGACAGAACTAAGCCTTTTTGGGCATCACATTGTCTGTCTGTTTTGTCTCTTATACAGACTGAATGAAGGGTCAGGCAGTCTTGGTGCAAATGATTTCCAGATGGATAACTTCCTGCATTACATTTGCATAGGAAGAAGCTCAGACAATACCTTCGTTTAATCAGGGCCCAAGTGATGTCGATAGCATTCCTCAGTGGTGTTTCAGTATTGGATATTTGCAGGGCTGCTACCTGGTCTTCTTTACATTTACCAATCACTATGTGATTATCACTGGATCTAGGTCAGATGCAAATTTTTGCGAAGGTGGTTCTGCAATCATTGTTTAAGTAGACTGCAAGCCCCACTTCCTATAAGTACTGCTTGTGTATTCCACTCAGATGCCTCACTTCTGAAATCGCTCAAAGAAGTAAATATGGTCACTTACCTGTATTGTAACTGCTGTTTGCACCCACATCTGGAAAAACATATGTTGTTTCTGGAGCTTTGGTGTTTCCGCACCAGGGTAGATTGTAGATTGGTGATTCAGCAGACCTCAGTGTTAATCATAAAGAAAGACCACAGGCTTGGCTCGGTGGTGAAGCCTTGGCCAGGTTTATTGTCAGCAAAGCACAGTCTCAGTGCCCGTATAGTGGATTACGAGTACAATAACACATGTTTGTCAGTGACAAGGTATCAGCTCCATCAACATTGTACTGTCTCCTCGGATAATACAAGGCTGCCTTTCCTATTACTCTCCTTTTATACATTAATACAAAAAAGTTACTTACTACATTCCAGATGTTAATTACCAACCTTGTACCTGATTGTTCAACAAACCCGCCTCGTCCATTATCCTGTCATTCCATCCTTATCTTACAAGGGGTCTGTGTGTTCCTGTACCATCCTCTTAGGAATGTATTTCTGCAGTTAGCTGATACATTCCTAAGAGGATGGTAATTTATTCACATGGTTAGTTGCTACCTAATGCTACTATTCTAACACGGCCTACTTTGGTTCATATTTTTAGCTATGCCTAGGGCTCCAGCAAGCCCTACAACATATATTCCATGGCCCACCCTCTATCCCCTCTGCATCAGCATCTCTACTCTTGATGTTCAGTGCAAAAGAACTGAGGAGAGTTGGGGTGGCACTACCCTTAACTAGCCAAGAGAGGGCTAGAACCACAGGGTGCAAACACTGCCCCTACAGATACTGCTAGGCAAAGTTCTCTGGCTTCAGTGTGCTGGGCGCGTGCATACCTGAATGGAATACATGTCTGCACCCACATCTCAAAAAACAGCACTTATGATACAGGTAAGTAACCATCTTATCTGCTTTATAACTAAATAATGTTACTGCAGTATTCCCTATGTATTTCCTGTACTAAGTATAGGGAACTACAAGGTATATTATGGGACTGTTATCCAGATGCAGCAGCAAAATGGAAATATTTTAAAGGTGCCCCCTGTGCCTTGTTGGCTTTCCAGCCTTGATAGTGTCTTTTTAAACAGGCATGTAAAAAGTATTATCATTAAATATTCTGCCATCTGTATGACTCTGTGTTAGTCTCTCAGATACAGTGCATACTGAAATAATGTCATCCTAAAAGTAGTTCCAAGAGTTTGCATTTTTTTCAGAAATTGAGATTGAAACCATCAGAAGGTAGTGTCCTTAATCTCTGCTCCTTTCCCAGTGACTATTTCCACTGTTGTAGGGAAATGTAGCTTTAGGAAATCTGAATACATTGTATTATTGCACTTGCCATAATACATTATTTTGCAGGGCTTAAATAAATATTCCATTCTTTTGGCTAAATAGTGGATAGCATTTACTCTGTGACTGTACTAATACTCCTACTAAATATATTAATGATACCCCTCTCTTAAATTTCTGCTTTATTGAGATTATTCCCTTTAATATTCAGAAATCAAAAGGGTAAATATTGGAATTATAATATATTTGATATTTGGACAGCTAATATTTTCTCCCTATTATCATTAAGATAGCATTTCAAAGAATATATACATAGCACTTTCCATGTTCAATGCATTGTAAAGAAAGTAAACACTCATTGGTTAAAACATTAACTTTAAACATATAGGGTTGATTTATACCACTTATTGTTCAGGTGTGATAGAAGTGGGCTGGGATACAGGGAATTCTTTATGCCTTGGTACAACCATACATGATTCAGACATAATCTGGTTCCCAGCTCTGGAAAACACAAATGTGGGGGCAGGATGCCTGGCCAGCATTGCAGGCAGTGTTCATATAGCATGCCCAGTTGGAGTGTTTCTGGATGGGACTGGTGGGGATGGGAGGCCTGGATATGTTCCCCTCACAAACTGAGGTTCCTACACTGGAGAGAGCAATGACTATCCCTGGTATAGAAAGGGGTACTGCCCACACTCACTTCAGGCCTAGGAACTAGGAGCTACCAAGCCTTTCAGAAGTGTAATACCTCCAGAAATTGAATGCTGTTCCTTACCTGCTGCTATTATAAACCTCAGTGCCCAATGTAAGCTACGTGCTATTTTTCTCACCAATGTTGTTTATTCTATAGAATATCTTTAAATGTTCTGCCAAATATTTCAAGTGCTTCAGATATAATTGCATTTCTAGATCTTGTCACATATCCATGTCAGAACATCCAAATGATCTTCTATTTGAAATAATTTTAAAAACAGGGGGCGGGGGGGGGAGAGAATAATATAAACCCATGGCTGTTGGACTGGGTAATTTGAACACAAAGTCTTGATTCTTCACTGCCTTTTATCTTGTGTCATCATTTCAACCTGTGCAAAGTGGGTATAAAATTATACGAATTGAGAATAATAATATTTAAAGTTCACTTTGCACAGTCATAAATGACTCCATAAGTCACTGGAGAATAAGATCTAGAATGAAAAAGCTCCAGTAATAGTGATTTCTTGTCTTTAATCACTTATGTGGAGATCTGCCATTCTGTTAACTGCAAGCTAAACATGGTACTTTCCAAATGTCAGCAATAACTAGAACTGGTCAAATTATTCATTTGCAATCATTTTAACTGATAAGTGTAGCCCTTTATTCTGTGCATGAATTATCTGAAATTTACCTGGAGTCATTTTTCTTTCTGAAAATTATCCACAAAGGGTTCATGAGTTATACTAATTTGTTACTGATAGTGATTGAGGTAGTTTATGTCGACAAATTTTAGCCTGTTGTTAATGAACTGGTCACTTTGAGTATTTGCCATTTCATGTCACATGCAGTTATTTCTATACTCAGATTGGATTAACCTACATTTTATAAACAAGAGAAGTAATTTTTTTCTGTTCAGAAAGTATCCATAAGTCTTCATAATTGTACAAATATATTGGGTAAATAATAAAAAGAACTTTACAAATAGTCATAGGAGCATTTACAGTGTGAATAGTGGGGTTGCCACCAACCCAGGTTTTCCCAGGGTCATCCTTTTTTTGAGATAGCTGTCATGGAAAACCTGTAAGGGTGCTCTAGATAGCTGGCAGTGTGTACTGTTTTATGGGCTTAGTCTCATCCCAGATGTGTCCCAGTTTTTGTACTCAGAGGAAGCAACCCTAGTGAATACTGATGCAACCACTGCCAGCATTAAAATATCAGAATACCTCAAAGATATCAGCTTGTGGCTGAACAGCAGCTGGTTCAACCTAAACTCAGGCAAGATCAAGTGATGTAAATTGGACAGGGGAAATGATTTGAAGAATCTAGCCAAAACGTCTCCATCCCAGCCGCTATTCTTTAATATGGTGCAAAGCCTCAGGGTTTTTGACCCCTCACTAAGCTTGGATGACCAGCATCAGTTTCCAAAAATATCTTTTCACCTCCAACTTGCTTGGAAACATTGTCCCTTTCTCATAGATGAGGACTTGGCCACACTAATCCCTGCATTTGTCGTCATCTGGCTGGATTACTCGAATTCATTATCCTTGTACCTGAAGCTGAATCCAAAAATGATGGAGATGGAGGAGAACAATTGCCTGCCTTCTCAATGGCTTAGGCCCCCAAGGGCATATCAGACTGAGTTCAAGTCCTCCTGGCTCCCACTCATTCTCCAATGCCAGTTTAAGGTCTTGACCCTTGTCACAGGGTCCCTTTAAAGGGATATGTGCTCAGTCTCACCTATGACAGCCAATTCACCTTCCCAGGTAGGGAAGATTGAGTTACATGACTGTCAGGCCTCTGGGATAGATAAGGCAGAGGCCTGGGTGGGAAGAGAGGAGAGGCTTCAGCAGAGGCCTGCAGAAGGCTGCTGTGAGCTGCAGAGAACAGGAAGGCTCCTGCAGGAGACTCTGAGATACTAGGGGCAGAGGTGGATTAAGGTTTCGTGGGGCCCTGGACCAGAGCAAGTTGGGGAGGTGTCCCTCCCAACCCCTTCTGCCTGCAGTTCCACCCCCCTCACACCCCAAGACCAGAGAAGCTCTGTCCCCTGCTTCCCCCCTCACCATGGTCCCAGGGCAGCGACGGAGAGTGAGACTTCCCCCAGCCCTGAGACTGTGGCATGGAGCTAGAGCCCCTCCAGACCCAGGGCCGCAGCTGGGGTCCAGGCACTGGGACTTCCCCTGCCACCCTGCTGGGGAGGGGTCGGGGTTCAGGGGCTTCCCCTACTCCACCCTGCCCACCCACCCAGCGTTCCTGCCGGAGAGGGGTTGGAGTGCAGGGGTGCCCATTTCTCTGGGGCCCCCCAATTGGTCGGGGCCCCTGGGCACAGTGACTAATCCGCCACTGTCTAGGGGAGAAAATGTTCCATCCAGGTAAGGCTGGGAGTGGCCTGCCAAAGCAGGGAAAGATGGAAGGCAAGAAGGCTTGGGAGTGGCTGCTCCAGAAGGAGAAGGAAGCACACCAAAAGAGTGAAACCTGAGCCCAGAGAGCAGGCAGAAGAGTTCTGAGAGAGACCAGATCCTGGCGGCTGTGATTGCAGAGCCATTGGCCATTATCTTTGAAAACTCGTGGCGAACGGGGGAAGTCCCGGATGACTGGAAAAAGGCTAATGTAGTGCCAATCTTTAAAAAAGGGAAGAAGGAGGATCCTGGGAACTATAGGCCACTAAGCCTCACTTCAGTCCCCGGAAAAATCATGAAGCAGGTCCTCAAAGAATCAATCCTGAAGCACTTACATGAGAGGAAAGTGATCAGGAACAGTCAGCATGGATTCACCAAGGGAAGGTCATGCCTGACTAATCTAATCGCCTTCTATGATGAGATTACTGGTTCAGTGGATGAAGGGAAAGCAGTGGATGTATTGTATCTTGACTTTAGCAAAGCTTTTGACACGATCTCCCACAGTATTCTTGTCAGCAAGTTAAAGAAGTATGGGCTGGATGAATGCACTATAAGGTGGGTAGAAAGTTGGCTAGATTGTCGGGCTCAACGGGTAGTGATCAATGGCTCCATGTCTAGCTGGCAGCCGGTGTCAAGTGGAGTGCCCCAGGGGTCGGTCCTGGGGCCGGTTTTGTTCAATATCTTCATAAATGATCTGGAGGATGGTGTGGATTGCACTCTCAGCAAATTTGCGGATGATACTAAACTGGGAGGAGTGGTAGATACGCTGGAGGGCAGGGATAGGATTCAGAGGGACCTAGACAAATTGGAGGATTGGGCCAAAAGAAATCTGATGAGGTTCAGTAAGGATAAGTGCAGGGTCCTGCACTTAGGACGGAAGAACCCAATGCACAGCTACAGACTAGGGACAGAATGGCTAGGCAGCAGTTCTGTGGAAAAGGACCTAGGGGTGACAGTGGACGAGAAGCTGGATATGAGTCAGCAGTGTGCCCTTGTTGCCAAAAAGGTCAATGGCATTTTGGGATGTATAAGTAGGGGCATAGCGAGCAGATCGAGGGACGTGATCGTCCCCCTCTGTTCGACATTGGTGAGGCCTCATCTGGAGTACTGTGTCCAGTTTTGGGCCCCACACTACAAGAAGGATGTGGATAAATTGGAGAGAGTCCAGCGAAGGTTAACAAAAATGATTAGGGGTCTGGAACACATGAGTTATGAGGAGAGGCTGAGGGAACTGGGATTGTTTAGTCTGCAGAAGAGAAGAATGAGGGGGGATTTGATAGCTGCTTTCAACTACCTGAGAGGTGGTTCCAGAGAGATGGTTCTAGACTATTCTCAGTGGTGGAAGAGGACAGGACAAGGAGTAATGGTCTCAAGTTGCAGTGGGGGAGGTTTAGGTTGGATATTAGGAAAAACTTTTTTCACTAGGAGGGTGGTGAAACACTGGAATGCGTTGCCTAGGGAGGTGGTTGAATCTCCTTCCTTAGAAGTTTTTAAGGTCAGGCTTGACAAAGCCCTGGCTGGGATGATTTAATTGGGTATGGGTCCTGCTTTTGAGCAGGGGGTTGGACTAGATGACCTCCTGAGGTCCCTTCCAACCCTGATATTCTATGATTCTATGATTCTGAGAAAGGAAGGTCTGAGCCCAGTTTGAAACTGGTGTGAAGACTCTTTTGTGTTCGTTTTTTGGACTTTTACATCCCAGAAGGGGTAGGCTTTCTGTTAATGTCTTAGCTGGTGGGCTAAATCACTGAGAGGAAACTCAGAGAGGGATGCTGCAGGGTCACCTAATGCAATGAGGGTGTGCTCTGGAAGCGGAAACCCTTTTATGATCCTGACTTTCAAAGTAATACAAGGATCAAGCCCCTGCTATATCAAAGCCCAAATTATAGTGAGAATCACTGCAACAGCTGTGTGCTTTTCTAGGACAATGCAGATCACAGAGCCCAGGACAAAGCATGAGAGACCTGGGGAAAAAGTATTCTGTGTTGAGGAGATCTGTCTATGGAGAAAACTTTCAGAAGAGATCAGGTGAATCCAGAACCTGACCTCCTGCCATTAGGAAAGGCTGCAAAACCTTACACTTTGAAAAAACCTTTCCACCATAAGAATGATACTCCCTTCTATCCAATAACCCCTACCATCCACAAAACGGAAAGGGGGAATTAATAAAATTGAAAAAACTAAAATACATAGCCCAAGCAGAGTTTTGACCCCCAAAAGAGGAAAGTGCTAGACACTCCATAAAATCCGAAAGGGATGTCACTGTTGCTCTTGATTTTACCTGGAAGGTGCTCAGGTATTATAATGTTGGGCAGAACTATAAAATACAGACAGAATACTCCTGTGAATATTTATTTGTGCTAGTATCATGATGCTTTTGCTTTTTGCAAATGTTCTTCCTAATAAAATCTCGCTCTACCCAAATGTTCAGGAATAAGTAAATAAAAGTCGTGAATGCCAGCCAAATGAGTCAGTGGGGTTTATTCACAACAATATTTGTGAATAATTTTTTGCTGTATTTGCCCACCTTTAATGATAGTATACAATAGATCTTCAAAGGAAATAAAGACCTTGTTATGACAGAACACTTCAATAAAATGTATGCTCTGTTTAAACTGCTGTGCCAAAATATGACTTGGAAGAGTCATCACATTTTAAAGCAGTATTACTCAAAATATTGTGCATGAGAGTTACCTTAAATAGCTTAGCCACTGAGAGAGCATCACCATAACGTGACTCACAGTGGGTAGGACAATATAGCTATCACTGTAGTGGCAGGAGCTGAAAAACAGTTATAGCAAAGGTAAGCACTCCCTGTCCAGGCATAGCTAATCAGGGATAATATATCTCACCTTTGGGAGACTAGCAATGATCCAGGGTCTGCACATCATAATAATTTTATCATTTCCAAAGCTACTTTTATGTTGTGTGTTGTTCATTGCTGGTCTTTGTCCCATGCTAAGCCCTAAATCACAAAGGCTGTATATATCCTGCAATTCAATAATCTATCATTTATTACTTAATGTTCTCTTTTAGACTTAAGTTGCACATTTCTTTAGGCTTGCTCATTTTCCCTCTCTGAAATCCAGGCCAGGTTTACTGAACAAACTTTTTAGTGAGTCTCTGCTGAAAGGAAGCATGTTTTATTTCTGCTGTCCTCAGGGCTGCTGAAGACTTTGATATTTGAGTCTATAGTAAGCGGATTCTCCAAGTCTTCTAGTTGTTTTACTAGAGACTGTGGTCTCTGTCAATTTCAGTACTGATGGTAGCAATCTTTATGGTTCCATTTTTTTCCTTTCAGGACCCTGGAAATCAAAATTCCACATCCCTTGACAGCTGTAATACTTCCCGTTCAGCTCCATTAAAATTCATAAAACGTCTGTCTTCTTTACCCTGGGGATTTTTTTAAACTACAATAAAGGTTGGATGTTGCCAACAAGTCTACATGTAATTACAGTAAAATGTCAAACAAGCATTCATAGAATCATAGAATATCAGGGTTGGAAGGGACCCCAGAAGGTCATCTAGTCCAACCCCCTGCTCAAAGCAGGACCAATACCCAGTTAAATCATCCCAGCCAGGGCTTTGTCAAGCCTGACCTTAAAAACCTCTAAGGAAGGAGATTCTACCACCTCCCTAGGTAACGCATTCCAGTGTTTCACCACCCTCTTAGTGAAAAAGTTTTTCCTAATATCCAATCTAAACCTCCCCCACTGCAACTTGAGACCATTACTCCTCGTTCTGTCATCTGCTACCATTGAGAACAGTCTAGAGCCATCCTCTTTGGAACCCCCTTTCAGGTAGTTGAAAGCAGCTATCAAATCCCCCCCCATTCTTCTCTTCTGCAGGCTAAACAATCCCAGCTCCCTCAGCCTCTCCTCATAACTCATGTGTTCCAGTCCCCTAATCATTTTTGTTGCCCTTCGCTGGACTCTCTCCAATTTATCCACATCCTTCTTGAAGTGTGGGGCCCAAAACTGGACACAGTACTCCAGATGAGGCCTCACCAATGTCGAATAGAGGGGAACGATCACGTCCCTCGATCTGCTCGCTATGCCCCTACTTATACATCCCAAAATGCCATTGGCCTTCTTGGCAACAAGGGCACACTGCTGACTCATATCCAGCTTCTCGTCCACTGTCACCCCTAGGTCCTTTTCCACAGAACTGCTGCCTAGCCATTCTGTCCCTAGTCTGTAGCTGTGCATTGGGTTCTTCCGTCCTAAGTGCAGGACCCTGCACTTATCCTTATTTAACCTCATCAGATTTCTTTTGGCCCAATCCTCCAATTTGTCTAGGTCTTTCTGTATCCTATCCCTCCCCTCCAGCATATCTACCACTCCTCCCAGTTTAGTATCATCCGCAAATTTGCTGAGAGTGCAATCCACACCATCCTCCAGATCATTTATGAAGATATTGAATAAAACCGGCCCCAGGACCGACCCTTGGGGCACTCCACTTGATACCGGCTGCCAACTAGATATGGAGCCATTGATCACTACCCGTTGAGCCCGACAATCTAGCCAGCTTTCTACCCACCTTGTAGTGCATTCATCCAGCCGATACTTCCTTAACTTGCTGACAAGAATACTGTGGGAGACCGTGTCAAAAGCTTTGCTAAAGTCAAGAAACAATACATCCACTGCTTTCCCTTCATCCACAGAACCAGTAATCTCATCATAAAAGGCAATTAGATTAGTCAGGCATGACCTTCCCTTGGTGAATCCATGCTGGCTGTTCCTGATCACTTTCCTCTCATGCAAGTGCTTCAGGATTGATTCTTTGAGGAGCTGCTCCAAGATTTTTCCAGGGACTGAAGTGAGGCTGACTGGCCTGTAGTTCCCAGGATCCTCCTTCTTCCCTTTTTTAAAGATTGGCACTACATTAGCCTTTTTCCAGTCATGCGGGACTTCCCCGGTTCGCCACGAGTTTTCAAAGATAATGGCCAATGGCTCTGCAATCACAGCCGCCAATTCCTTCAGCACTCTCGGATGCAACTCGTCCGGCCCCATGGACTTGTGCACGTCCAGCTTTTCTAAATAGTCCCTAACCACCTCTATCTCCACAGAGGGCTGGCCATCTCTTCCCCATTTTGTGATGCCCAGCGCAGCAGTCTGGGAGCTGACCTTGTTAGTGAAAACAGAGGCAAAAAAAGCATTGAGTACATTAGCTTTTTCCACATCCTCTGTCACTAGGTTGCCTCCCTCATTCAATAAGGGGGCCCACACATTCCTTGGCTTTCTTCTTGTTGCCAACATACCTGAAGAAACCCTTCTTGTTACTCTTGACATCTCTGGCTAGCTGCAGCTCCAGGTGCAATTTGGCCCTCCTGATATCATTCCTACATGCCCGAGCAATATTTTTATACTCTTCCCTGGTCATATGTCCAACCTTCCACTTCTTGTAAGCTTCTTTTTTATGTTTAAGATCCGCTAGGATTTCACCATTAAGCCAAGCTGGTCGCCTGCCATATTTACTATTCTTTCGACTCATCGGGATGGTTTGTCCCTGTAACCTCAACAGGGATTCCTTGAAATACAGCCAGCTCTCCTAGACTCCTTTCCCCTTCAAGTTAGTCCCCCAGGGGATCCTACCCATCCGTTCCCTGAGGGAGTCGAAGTCTGCTTTCCTGAAGTCCAGGGTCCGTATCCTGCTGCTTACCTTTCTTCCCTGCGTCAGGATCCTGAACTCAACCAACTCATGGTCACTGCCTCCCAGATTCCCATCCACTTTTGCTTCCCCCACTAATTCTACCCGGTTTGTGAGCAGCAGGTCAAGAAAAGCGCCCCCCCCCCTAGTTGGCTCCTCTAGCACTTGCGCCACGAAATTGTCCCCTACGCTTTCCAAAAACTTTCTGGATTGTCTATGTGCCAGATATCAGGAAAATTAAAGTCACCCATGAGAATCAGGGCATGCGATCTAGTAGCTTCCGTGAGCTGCCGGAAGAAAGCCTCATCTACCTCATCCCCCTGGTCCGGTGGTCTATAGCAGACTCCCACCACTACATCACTCTTGTTGCACACACTTCTAAACTTAATCCAGAGACACAGGTTTTTCTGCAGTTTCGTACCGGAGCTCTGAGCAGTCATACTGCTCCCTTACATACAGGGCTACTCCCCCACCTTTTCTGCCCTGCCTGTCCTTCCTGAACAGTTTATAACCATCCATGACAGTACTCCAGTCATGTGAGTTATCCCACCAAGTCTCTGTTATTCCAATCACGTCATAGTTCCTTGACATCACCAGGACCTCCAGTTCTCCCTGCTTGTTTCCAAGGCTTTGTGCATTTGTATATAAGCACTTGAGATAACCTGCTGATCGCCCCTCATTCCCAGTATGAGGCAGGAGCCCTCCCCTCACAGACATTCCTGCCTGTGCTTCCTCCCGGTATCCCGCTTTCCCACTTACCTCAGGGCTTTGGTCTCCTTCCCCCGGTGAACCTAGTTTAAAGCCCTCCTCACTAGGTTAGCCAGCCTGCTGGCAAAGATGCTCTTCCCTCTCTTCGTAAGATGGAGCCCGTCTCTGCCCAGCACTCCTCCTTCATGGAACACCATCCCATGGTCAAAGAAACCAAAGCCTTCTCTCCGACACCACCTGCGTAGCCATTCGTTGACTTCCACGATTCAACGCTCCCTACCTAGGCCTTTTCCTTCCACGGGGAGGATGGACGAGAACACCACTTGCGCCTCCAACTCCTTTATCCTTCTTCCTAGAGCCACATAGTCTGCAGTGATCCGCTCAAGGTCATTCTTGGCAGTATCATTGGTGCCCACGTGGAGAAGCAGGAAGGGGTAGCGATCCGAGGGTTTGATGAGTCTCGGCAGTCTCTCCGTCACATCGCGAATCTTAGCCCCTGGCAAGCAGCAGACTTCTCGGTTTTCCCGGTCAGGGCGGCAGATAGATGACTCAGTCCCCCGGAGGAGAGAGTCCCCGACCACCACCACCCGCCTTCTCCTCTTGGGAGTGGTGATCATGGAACTCCCAACCTCAGGATAGCGCATCTCATGCCTTCCAACCAGCGGAGTCTCCTTCTGCTTTCTCGCCCTAGACATATCTTCTGGTCCACTCTCTGCAACGATACCTGTGGAGAGAACATGAAAGCGGTTAGTTACCTGTGTCTGTGTTACTGGAACCCGGACATTCCGCTTACCTCTTCTGGAGGTAACATGTTGCCAAGCTTCTTCACTGGCCTCTTGGCTCCTCTGTGCAACCTGCTCTATATCTGTAGAGCTTTGTGCCCCTAGAAGCCTATCCTGAGTTTCGTCCAGAAAATCCTCAGTTTCCCGTATGCAACGCAGGGTTGTTATCTGTTGCTCCAGACCTTCAATCTTCTCTTCCAATATGGAGACCAGCTTGCACTTTGTACAGACAAAGTTGCTTCTGTCCTGTGGAAGAAAGACAAACATGGCACATCCAGTGCAGGTCACAACAGCTGAACCCCCCCTTCCATATCACCTTCCTACTATGAGCTTCCTCAGAGCAGTTTGCAAGACGTAAGACTCACTGGGCTCACTCCAGGCGAACTCCCAGGCAAACTCCTGCTGTGAGCTGCTCTGCTGTCCCCGCTGCTCAGCTGGTTCGCGAAGCTCTGGCTATTTTTAAACAGCCAGGCTTCCCTGTCGCAAACAAACAGACACCCTACTGCCCGCCCCCTGCAGGCTAGCAGCCAATCAGACACTCACTCAGGCTCTCACACTGCCCCCCCAGCAAACACACGCTCGGATACTTCCTCAGCAAGCAAACAAACAGACACTCGGATACTTACCAGTCCCAGGCAAACTCCTGCTCCTTCATGGGAGTATATGTGATTCTCACACAGATCTTGATACTGAATCTGCTTAGTCATCATCTGACTAGCTTTACGGAATAAAACTTTTCATGTTTGGGTGGGAAGCTAACTGAAAACAATATTTCTCAGGCACTGGAGTTAAACGCCGATTCTGAACCTCAGAGCCTAATTTTCAAATACTGGCACAAAGAGTGTGCGTATTTGCCCATGTGGCTGCAAGATGGGTGATTGTGCAAACAAACAGGTACATAAGTATGCTGCTACAACTTCCCCCCCCCCAGTGCACTCAGTGCCTTCCCATTCAAACGGTGGTCCTTACGTTTCAGCAGAAAATGCCAGCCTTTAACCTCAGATGAGACTTGAGGCAAAACAAACCCAAACATCATCCACTTGTGCACCACAATAAGATTTCTGTTCTGAAGGGAAAATATATACAATGGATCAGATATGGGAGACATTTAAAATATATTGTATCTATTGGCAGTCTTATCAAAAGCAGCCTCATAGCAGGCTCATTTCTCTTGGGATTGCTGAAAGGGTGTTAAAATTCTACTCTCTGTAATAATTGCAGAGGATATTCAAATGGATTATCACTAAAAGTATGCCCTTTCAGATTCTGAACAGTTTGCAAATGAATTCAATTATCTCGCCAATTTAGCAGCCCAGGTGCCTATAAGGAACCATCATGTCTTCTTGTTGATAACCATTATCAACAATGTAGCTCATTTCTTTCAGAAGTTTAATTTTCAGTACTGCGTTCACTCAAGTAGAAGCACTAACATTTACTTGGAATATAAAAGGCAAGGAGACAGTAAAAAGGGGCTGGAGCCAAAAATAATAAAGATAACTCTAACATTTTACAATAGTATCCTGGCTTTTTAGGGTTTATCTTTCAAAACTACTTTTACTATAATCCAGAGGGTTTTTTAAAAAAATGGGATCACAGAAATACTGACACTTTTAAACCGAGTACATAATAATTAAAAGCAGAAATTGTCTTCATTCCTTATGGGCTGCTTTCAACATTCTCTGCAAAAGAAACAGCTAATTTTTTCATGTTTCTGGTAATGTTGATAATGTTGAAACTAAATACTCTCTGGTGTTTAGATCATTGTACACTTAGCAGGGCACTAAATAAGTATGTAGACATAACTTATCTCATACCTCTTACTAAACAGTAGTTACTAAAAACCATAGCTGCTGTTATCAAAACCAAGAACAGACTGTACTTTTTTTTTTCAATTGCCAGAAAACATTCTTTAAATATAAAGATGCTATGAAATGCAGCATTGTGAGAGTAGATGAGTTAGTGGTGAGCAGAAGACACTCATAGTTCACCTGATGGAATAATTGGAGAAGTGAGTCATCTTTGCTCTTTTTCTTTCTGGTAACATTTCTCTTTCTCTTACAATGGGGGTGACTTTATTTTTGCCTGGACTTTTCCCAAAAGTCTTTAAGGTATGGAAAGTTGGGTTCCAGTCCTCTCTACAAATATTAGAGATTCATAAGCCAGCCTCTCACATCCAAATACCTCTGAATGTAAGAGCAGAGTTGAATTTAAACCCAGGAGCTTGAAATATCAGTAATATTTTGACAGGTTTCAGAGTAGCAGCCGTGTTAGTCTGTACCCGCAAAAAGAACAGGAGGACTCGTGGCACCTTAGAGACTAACAAATTTATTAGAGCATGCTTATTTATTAGAACATTAGCTTTCGTGAGCTACAGCTCACTTCATCGGATGCATAGAATAGAACCTCTTTTTACATACAGTCTGTGATGTGACTGTATCACATACAGTCCTCAGCTAAAACCTCTCCAATGCATCATCACTGATCTACAACCCATCCTGGGCAACAATCCCTCACTTCCAGAGGCCTTGGGAGGCAGGCCAGTCCTCGCCCACAGACCACCTGCCAACCTGAAGCATATTCTCACCAGCAACTACACACCACACCTTAGTAACTCTAACTCAGGAACCAATCCATGCAACAAACCTCGATGCCAACTCTGCCCACATATCTAAACCAGCGACACCATGACAGGATCTAACCAGATCAGCCACACCATCACCAGTTCATTCACCTGCACGTCCACCAATGTAATATACGCCATCATGTGCCAGCAGTGCCCCTCTGCTATGTACATCGGCCAAACTAGACAGTCCCTACATAAAAGGATAAAGGGACACAAATCAGATATTAGGAATGGCAATATACAAAAACCTGTAGGAGAACACTTCAATCTCCCTGGACACACAATAGCAGATTTAAAGGTAGCCATCCTGCAGCAAAAAAACTTCAGGACCAGACTTCAGAGAGAAACTGCTGAGCTTCAGTTCATTTGCAAATTTGACACCATCAGGATTAAACAAAGACTCTGAATGGCTAGCCAACTACAAAAGCAATTTCTTCTCCCTTGGTGTTCACACCTCAACTGCTAGAAGAGGGCCTCATCCTCCCTTATTGAACTAACCTTGTTATCCCTAGCCTGATTCTTGCTTGCATATTTATACCTGCCTCTGGAAATTTCCACTACATGCATCCAGCGAAGTGGCTGTTCACCCACGAAAGCTCATGCTCCAATACGTCTGTTAGTCTATAAGGTGCCACAGAACTCTTTGCCGCTTTTACAGATCCAGACTAACATGGCTACCCCTCTGAAGCTTCACACCTTCTTGTCAACTGTCTAAATGGGTCATCTTGATTATCACTACAAAAGTTTTTTTCTCCTGCTAATAATAGTTCATCTTAACTAATTAGCCTCTCACAGTTTGTATGGTAACTTCCAACTTATCTGTATGTGTGTCTGTATATATATATCTTACTATATGTTCCATTCTATGCATCCGATGAAGTGGGCTGTAGCCCACGAAAGCTTATGCTCTAATAAATTTGTTAGTCTCTATGATGCCACAAGTAGTCCTGTTTTTTTAGTAATATTTTGGTTTCTGGAGAAGATCCTGAAGTAGAAAGAGCCTATTTCCCTGTTTGTCATTTGTGGCCAAAAGCAGTTCTTGCCAGACTTCTAACATTCCAGCCTAAAGGCCATGTGAACAACTCACAAGTTTTCAAGACCCTCCAAATCCCACTCAAACTTCATTTGCATCAAACCTGAGTATCACCTGCATGTCCCATCTATATCAAACATACTGAGCCCTGTTCTTTGATATGCACTGGCTTTTTATGATGCTCCAGTGACACATAGCAGCCATAAACACAATTTAACTGGTAGGTTTATGACTGCTTATCGTTGCTAAACCAATGCAAAGCAACTAGAATGTACAAGTGACTCACCCACTAACGAGAGTTAGGGAAAGATGATTTTTTGTTTTTTTTCTGTATAATAGAGAAGATGCTTACTCTTTATTTTTAAACCAAGAGATTTTTGGCAGTATCTGTACTCATGTTGAGAGCACCAACTCTGTCGCTCTGGATCACACGGGTATTTTTCAAAATCTAATTAAACAACTATGACAAACTACTTATACATTTTTTGACAGAAAATATTCTTCTGCAGTGTGTTACAGAAAACTGTTAGAAAACTAATGTTAGAATCTGGAAAAAGCCAGATCTTAAGTTTTTATAGCTATTTCCCTTGAGTAATATGATTTTGCAAAGAAATTTTTTTAGCAAAGCCATTTTATTTGTACTATCTAGTGTTTAAAAGTTAGTCTTTTCTATTAGTAAAGTAGGATCCACAGCTTGTAACTCTTTTAAGAAAATCACAGCAAAAGTCTGCTACCTGCTGTTTTTCTATATAGTCCATTTGGTAGGGACCTTTGTTTTATGGTTATGTTTGCCTTAATAACAATATATTTGTTTTGTCTGTACTGTTGTTAATTTTGCCATTGGCTGGTCTTGTATCGGTCTTTATCATGATAATGAGTTGTAGGAGCAAGGCAGCTGAATGGCTGATATGCTTCCTGTGTTTATCACATTTTTTATTCTTTACTAAGTCTGCCAACTAGAACATGTTCAGATTTTCAATCTGGATTTATGATAAACTGAAGAGTGTAAAGAAAATAAAACTCACTGTTTATTATCTTATGCCGATTATCTTATTATCTTATGTTTTAAAAATAAGAAAAAAGAACAAAATAGCCTAATACTCTCATTGTCTTATTCCAGAAGATTATAAGATCTTTGGGGGGAGAGACCATCTTGTTCTGTGTTTTTACAGTGTCTGCTGCAGTGAGGTTCTGGTCCATGACAAAGGATCTTAAGTACTACCACAATAATATTTTTTTCAGAATTCATTCAGAGGGCTAGATCAAATTCAAAAGCAAATATTTTTCTCAAAGCACTATTCCAATCATAAATCTAAAATTTGATAAATGAGTACAGGGCCTTCTTACAACTGATCTTTTTCTCTTTATAGGGTATGTTTAATCTCCAGGAACATAATCGTGGCCTGTGTGAACTTAATGGAAATTTTGCCATTGATTTCAGTGGGGCCAGGAATTGACCAAAGGTCTTTACAAACATATGTGAGCCTCCCAAAGTCTAATAATAGAATCATAGAATTGTAGGACTGGAAGGAACCTTGAGAGGTTTTCTAGTCCAGTGCCCTGCACTCAAGGCAGGACTAAGTATTATCTAGACCATCCCTAACAGGTGTTTGTCTAACCTGCTCTTAAAAATCTCCAATGACAGAAATTCCGCAACCTCCCTAGGCAATTTATTCCTAATATTCTCTCTGAACAGAATAATTTTCTCCTGCTAACCAAAGTCATGTTCTCCCCAATGGCTGGGTTTCCTATCAATCCCTGCAGTGAGGGAAGATATCTGTGTTTATATTCTTGCTCAGGAACAGGATGTTAATCAATCACTTTGGACAAGATCTGTACATGTCCTCAGATATATAAAAAGAAACACTCTACCTTAAAATCTTGAAGACCATAATACTGTCATATTTTGATTTAATTACATATTAATTGTAATATGGTTATATTGTAAAATTAATGTAAATATTACTTCTGACACAAGTCAACACTGAATTTTTTTGGAAAAAGTATAGATGCTTTTAAGCAAATTCGACATTCATGGAGTTTTTCCTTTCAAGAGAGAATTTTTCATGTTGAATCATTTCCTGTGTCATTTTACACCTTTTACAAGTACATCTGGAATATTGCTACTAGTGCACTATGAAAAATAGATTATAATGAACTGCAAGGTCAAATTAGTTAGAAAATATTGCATTTTGGAAAGCATTCAGATTATACCCTGTGGGGAAAAAAATATAATCTGTGGCTATTATTTTTACATTTTGAATCTAAATAGACATTTGCTAATTTAAAAGATTTGTTTACAACATATCTGATCTTTGTGCTGATGAATGTTGTAGTGTTTAACCATAAACTGTACTCCTATGGTTTAAGATATACTTGACAATTTACTTCTTGTACATATATGCAAACTTAATTCCACTATCGCTCTAGGTGCTGCATTGATAACTTCAAGTCATTCTCTCTGTCTTGTACTGTCTGCTTCTCTTCTTGTTTTTTCGTTTGGTCCTTCTGAGATTTTAAGTGTTTTTCCCCAAACAAAGAGATAGAGTTTTTTCTTCTTTAATTAAATAAATGAATAAATACAGCCTTACAACTACTTTTTTATGGCTTGTGAGGAACAATTTTTCTCCAAGGATTCAGTAAGCTTTCACAAACATGAGCTGTATTTATAAATGTTTGTCTTCTTTTTCTCTTCAAGAATTTGTAAATGCTTCATTGTGTGCCCCTATTCCTGGCTGAAAACTTTCCAGAAGTAGGAGTTCTGTTAGTTTGCTTGTAGGCTTATTTCTTGTTGTCTTTTACAAGTTTCAGCCCACGCTTGGTAGTCATTTAAATAGTTCTTCCTCTGCAAGCCATCTAATTTCTGTGACATTTTCTATTGCTGTTGTTGTGTTTTGACTCCATTAAACCACTTTCATCTCAAGCTTTGTTTCTCATTTTTAGTGATTGTCCTTTTCTTTTTTTATCGTTCATTTTTTGTTCACTGTAGACCAGGTTGTCTCCAAATTTGCTCTCTGCAACCTTGCCTCAAATTTTCCATTCAATTATTAATTAAATGTCATGTGTCATTATAGGTTTCAGAGTAACAGCCGTGTTAGTCTGTCTTTGCAAAAAGAAAAGGAGTACTTGTGGCACCTTAGAGACTAACCAATTTATTTGAGCATGAGCTTTCGTGAGCTACAGCTCACTTCATCGGATGCATACCGTGGAAACTGCAGTAGACATTATATACACACAAGAGACCATGAAACAATACCCCCTCCCACTCCACTGTCCTGCTGGTTTTATAGAGACTTTATATATATAGAGAGAGAGAGAGAGAGAGACATTATAGACTTACTGGACCCACCATATGCTATTTCAGCCAGAAGCCTTCTTTGATTTTTCATCATCCTCATTCACAGTACATTAGATATCCACTATACAATTGCTCATTTAGCAAGTCTCTTTATGCAAACATTGCTGTACTACTTACATAGCACTTCAGTGAGTTGGTTCCATCTTGCCAATATTGGTTTTTTTTCCTCCTCCCCCACATATCCAGTCATTCTCACCGGAAAACAAAACTGTCAGTTGTCTGGATCCATTCCTGCTTGTCTTGCATAATCCCAGAATGTGAATATGCTATTCATTAATATTCTGAAATAACTGTGGGAGATGTTGTCAATATTTGTGTTGATGCTAGAACTTTTATTGTATCCATGGAAGGGAAAGTTATATCCGTTAGGAAAGTATACATTCATCATAGTACATTCATTATGGCTATTTCCTGTGTCACTATGGTTCTGAAGTAAATATTTATGTGGGGAATTGTGATAAAGTGGCCCAAAATGTTTCTTGCCCCAGAGAACTTTGAGCAATATTCTAGTTTTGTTCTTCTCCCCTGCCCCCACGCCCACACACTGCCTTTCTTTTTAATTTTAGAGTGGACCAGGATGCATGGTTGATGCTGTCCAAATACTTGCTATCTGTCTTCCCCATTCTATAACTTACACATTTTGAATTTCCATTTGTCTTATTTGGGTTAAATGCACAGTGCTGCTCCACACCTGTACCAGGAACTGTTTGTTGTGTTAGGCCCTGTCTCTGTAGGATACATTAACAGGTTTCTAACTTTAAACAGAGGGAACAGACTGAAACCCTATTTACACAGTTTTTGCCCTGGTGGCAAGCAGTGTGAGCTCTTGCTGGAGAGATTGAGGCTTGGTGCTATGGGGTTTGCAAAGCCTTTTTATTGTAAGCTCATCAGAGCAGAGCTGTCTTTACTTTGGGGCACTTTAAAATATTTTTTCTTTGTGGATATATTTCCTTTATATATAATGTAGTTTATTGTCTCAATGATTACTTCTATACATTCTCACTTACATTCTGTAACCAAATTATGTAATAAATAGTTATAACAATAATTGTGTGTTGTACTAAAAATCTGCCTACAGGACTGTTTATTTATCACTGAAATCACATAAAGTAGTTTTTTATCAAGAGTAAATTTTCCAGTTGTCATGCAGGATTTTAGCTGCGAGTCACTTAAAAATCCCAAAGTCACACAACTATGACCCCATACAACACTGTTTAAAAAAAAATCACTGTAACATATGTACACTTCAAAGAAATACTGTTTGGTAGGGCATTCACTTTTTCAGTGGCACATTTGAATGTAATTACATATTTTCAATTACTTTAGGGCCAGTTTTTCAAAATTTGGGCCCTAATTGGAGTTGATAAATGCTTGTTTTTACATTTGCACTGACAGTTTAGATAATTGTGCTTAAGTGGGGATGAGTGCATGCAAAAATTAATAAAATGCACAGTTAAGGTTACCCAAACAACATTAACAGTTCCTCCATCCTCTTCTATCCCATGCACATTGTGTGTAAGATAAAACTTTTTGAGGAAAGACTGAGGAAGGAAGCTTTTATAAGATCTTGAAGGAATATGCAACCCATAGCAAATGTCAAATATACTAAATTGTATAGGAGACTTGTAGAATCACAGAACACTGGCATACCGTCACTGGCTTTGGCTTTGAAAGTACATTTCTATAATACTTGATCTCTGACCATCATACAACCCTGGCATGTAAAGTATCTACATTTTGGTACAGCTTTTATGAGGTTCATAGCTAAGTGACCTGCTAAGTATTTGTACATACAAAAGTATATATTTTCGGGAAGATCCACCAAATATGTGTCCTGTAAGTGATCTCTTTTGGTAAAGAGAGTAAAGGTTAGCATTTTCTTGTCAACCATACATAATCAAGTGTAGTTTATGGTGAGAATGTGAAGTCAGGTGCACTAAAGTTCTAAATGCATCGGTATTAGGCAATCATCCCATCAGTGGCTGTGAGATAGTTCAGATAGGTCTCATTAATTTTCAGAGTAATTCATACAGTGATGTGGTTTTTGAGTATAGAATTAGATCTTGGTTTGTGGTTGTTCTGCAGCTGATTATACGGGGCAGAGTTAAATTTTGAGATTACTTTAATTGCCAGTTTCCATACTGACCAGTAATTTTAGTGGAGTTACTTCTGGATTACACTAACCTAAAGGAGAGTAGTTGAGACAACGTAACTCGAACACTCAAAGCACACAATTAAAATAGAAGCTCTTTTTCCATCCTGATTTCCCCTTGCTATAATTAGCATTGCCCAGGCTTCCCTGTCAGAGCGTTAACACCACCGCTAACCTGATGCAAAATGCGTCAGAGTTAGGGCCAACAGCCTGCTTCCTGCTCCTGGGCTCAGCTTCTCCCAACGCACACCGGGCACCTGGCCTTCTGCAAAGCAGCTGCCCTGGCTGCTTGCCCTCATGGAGTCTGACCCCAGCAACAGGGAACCTACTGGAGCAGACCCCAAACTACCACACCCAATTCCAGAAGCTTCTGGATGTGGAGTGCTTAATCAGCCTAGCAACAATGACCGAGACACAACTCACTCCTACCTCCCCCCCAGTGGGTCTCTTAAAGAGATATCTCCCTATTAGGCACATGGGTTACACTTGAATGGTCAGAATCATGACCTCTGAATACATCTTGTTTAGGCCTTCAGATTACACTTGCATTTCACAGAAAATAAAATCATTTAATACCATTCTCTATATCTCTCTCCTCTCTTGGGATAAACATATTTGGAAGGATTTACTGAAGAAAAGAATATTTGTTTAAAACTACCGACAGACCTACGTGGCCCTCAGTCCAAAAAGTTTGCCCACCCCTGTTTTAGACTTAGCCGACTGTATAGATTTGGTGTTCAAAGACTCTAACTGAGACTTAGGTGAACAAAACCTAAGCTTTTGGGGACTTTCAATTTCTTCTCACTGTATTTCTGTGGGGACTGAACTGTTGAGATTTTAATTTGTTTTCTTTATTTGTGTTTATGTATAACTGTGAAGGTAATGTCTGTGGATTATAAAATAGTCATGTCATGTTGTAAAAATTAGATTATTATGTGTTTCTTTATCATAAGATTTTATAAAGTTATTTAATTAAATTTATTTCTTTAGTTTCTTTTGGGACTCCAATGTGTGGAGGCTGACCCTGTGCTATCCTTGCTGAAAATCCTTAGAGACTGAACTCTGGGTCTCCAACTACTTTCTGTGGGAGTTGTTCTTTGTTTTTTTGGTGTTTTTTTAAGGCACTGTAGACGGGAAATGAGGTGAACTCTAGCCCAACGAAAGGTTACACAAGCTTTTACTCCCATGAGCATTCCTCATTCACATAGGTTGCCCCATTTGCCTGAAAAGGGCAACTTGTATGGATAAGGATTATTTGTGTAAGTAAGACTGGGCATGACTGGGCCCTTAATGCTCACCATTTGCAGCACATGGAGAATCACATAGTACTCTCTTTCAGCCAGACCCTTGTCTGGTGTTTACACCAGATGAGAATTTGGTCCTTTGTTTTCATATTAAATATTTTTAAATGTTGAGAATACTTAATTGTATTCAGAAATCTCATAAATGATCTGGCATCGAGTTGGCGTGATTAACAGTTTTTGCTCAGAAGTGACCAAATGAAAGGTAGCATGCAGAGTGAATCGCTGTATTTCTCATTCAGCAGAAAGGTGATTACTTTCTCTAGTAAGGACCAAAATGATTAGACAATCTGTGTGAAGCACTTGTACTTTATAGTGTTATACATCCTTACTGAATAAACTTTGTGCACTCCCTTAAAGAGATTACTTTGTCTAATAAAAGCTATACTATTTGTTCATAGTCTGTAGTTAAATTCATTCATTTACAAAAGCAGATCAAGTGAGGCAACAATGTACTTTATTATTTATCGAGTCCTTTAAAAATAGTCAGGTATACTGTAGCCTTGTAAATTAGAAATGATGGGAATGTCTATACACTCTCTGATTATAGTTCTCGTTATAAATGGATTCTGTAGAGGTGTGCCCATAATAGCTGAGCTTTGAATGTAGATCTTCCAGTATCTACTATTTTAAAGTGTTTGCCTGATGCTCCGAAACTGCTTTGCCATTGTTTGTTTTATAAAATATTTATAGTTGTTCAGTTTTCTTTCACTTGTATAGTGGCCAGTTTACACTAATAGAAAAACCCAGCTGAATCCTCCAAATTATAGGGCCTCTTACAAAACCTCCCAATGTGGGAGAAGAATAGTTTCTGAGACTGCTGAGAGGCATTGAGTAGGTAGTGTTCCCTGTATGATTTCCAGTTTGTAATTTTCCCCTTTGCCTTTACAGACTATGGCACTATTAAGAAAGTACTTGCTCCAATGAATCAGACTTCAAGCAGCTGCTTACTTGAAGAAATTGAACTCTTTCCAAGGAGACAGAAGGAACCTATCAGGAGCCTGCAGATTCTGCATAGCCAGAGTGTTCTGTTTGTGGGGCTGCAAGAACATGTAGTAAAGATTCCCCTGAAGAGGTGTCTGTTTTACAAAACACACAGGTACGAAAGATCAGAGAAGCACATAATGAAAGGGTTTCATGGAAGGAAAAGGGATATTTGTAGGAATCCAAATTAATGTATGTTTATAACGATGGATCTAAACCTCTTGTTTACATTGCTTAAGAGAATACTGTCCAGGGACTTTTTGATATTAACTAATTTGTTACGATTAGAAGAAACTCCCAAGAGATTATGATGATATTTTAATGTTAAGGTATATGATTTGATCTGTAGGAATTAATCAATAAGTAATTACTTGTAATACAAATAAGTCTCCAATATCATGTGGCATAGAAAATGGTATTTGAAGATCTAGCAGATGTAGCCACCCTGGGATGGAAGCCAAATGTATCTGAACACAATAATGCATCACTTATGTTTCTTCACTGTCTGAAAAGGAGTCTCTCCTCCCCCCCCAAAAAAAATATATTATAAAATTATGTTGCCAAAGTGTAATTTGGTAAATATGCTTCACATTCACATGGTGGTTTGGTTGGCATTTGATTTTATGTTTTTAATTCATAAATTCAGGGACAACTTTAAAATACTGGTAGATCTTTTTCTTTCTTTTAAACTTCACTGTAATGCATCAAATTGAATGTCTCTGGGGATTCAGAAAGAAAGTTTGAGAAGAACAAAGAGTTAAGGAAAACCTAGCTGGGGAAATTGTTGTTTAGGTACTTTGCGGGGTTGGAAAAACATAATAACGTTAACTACAACTGTGTGACAATGACTGAATAGCTGAGTACTATTCTTGTTACAAAAAGGAAATTAAATATCTAAAATTTGCCACCTAAATTCAGACAAAATCTTATAACAAAGAAATTCAGATTTCAATGTGCAACTCTTTCCATGTTTCAACCCATGGTTCTTCTCTCTCATGGCACACGTGCTGTTGACAGAAATGCTTTGGCATGGGAACTAGACCATAGCTGGATGCAGTGGGACAGATCTTCAGCTGATGTAAGTCAGCTTAGAGCAGGGTTGATTTGATTTAAATCATGGTTTTCTACATAAAAGTTGTTTGTTATAACCTTAATACATATTCTTCACAACTCAGAGGTAGAAGTAGGTTTCAGTTTTAGAAGATACACGCTATACATTTTTAAAGAGTGATATATTTTGAAAACTTTTCAGATTAGTTTTACAGCTATATCAGAAAAGAATGATTGTTTGGTTATTTCATTTACCAAATATAATTGAAGCAGATATTTATGAAGTCATTGGGAGGTGAACTATCTCCAGTTCAACAGGTTAATCATTTAGTATTTGGAGAATTTTCTGGCCATGCTGTATTAGGAGGAGAACATCACCAGACAGACATTTAAATTGTTTTGTTTAACTAAAACAACAATATTAAGTATTCTGGATATTTTTTCTTCAACAGCAAACACATAATATTTTAACAAAAGAGCATATGTTCCTTGCTTCTCATATTTATCTCCAGACTTCTCCTTGACCAGATCTATTCGACCCCCAAAAATCTTCTATTCATTGAACTTTTTGAAACTTTGCACTTTTAAATAGAGGTAAGGGATTGACTGTGTACACACAAATTTGCAAAGGGACAATAGAGTTGAGGTCTGTTATTTCTCACTTATATTTATTTATTTATTTATTTATTTACTTTAAAACATTTTTGCTGTTAACAAGCAGGTTACCCCGGGAGACAAAAATCCACAGTTTGAGAATTGAAAAACTAAACATTTCTGATGGTATCGTCTAGACAGTACTGAGTCTCATTGGGTAGATAGAAAGATTAACCTAAATAATCTATACGGAAGCCCCTGGAACCCCATAAGATTGGGTCCCTAATCCATGAACTATTGGAAATCATTTACAAAACTTTTCTTAAACATTACATGAATATATTGTCTCATACTATAGAATTAGAATTTATAATCCCTATTCTATTATGAGATATTTTTGAGCTATAATGCATCTTAACTAAAACTATCTTTAGATTGAGGAAAAAAGCAAAAAGCATTTTATCAAAAAAATCCTATTTAAACAAAAATTCTTTTTTTTTTAAATCAATGATTTGTATCCACTCTGGCATAGAGCCATTTACTTCAATAGAGCATTGCTGATTTATCTCAGCTGAGGATGGAGAAACAACTTCTTGATTTAGCCAGTTGAAGCTAGAATCTTATTGTTATAGTAGTTATTTTTATTGTGTATTCTGCTGTTGCTTGAATGAAGAATCCGCACATCTGGAAAAGGAAAATGTCCATTAATATAGCCTCATGCTTCTTCTGTTCACTTGACTGCTGAACCATCATCACAGCATTCTCCCTCTGTTAAAGAGATTTGAAAATATATTCTTCAAGCTCCCTGTTTATTTTAGAAAGAGAGAGAAGTGTTGTTATGGAGTGACTGACACCTTGACTTGTGTCAGAGACCATGTGTAACCCCCTGCTTTTATTCTCCATCACACCAACCCATGCCCTCTTTAACTGTTATGTTTAAGCATTAGAACATAAGAACGACCATACTGGGTCAGACCAAAGGGCCATCTAGTTCAGTATCCTGTCTTCCAGCAGTGGCCAATGCTAGGTACCCTGGAGGGAATGAACAGAACAGGTAATCATCAAGTGATCCATCCCCTGTCGCCCATTCCCAGCTTCTGGCAAACAGAGGCTAGGGATACCATCCCTGCCCATCCTGGCTAATAGCCATTGGTGGACCTGTCCTCCACAAATTTATCTAGTTCTTTTTTGAACCTGGTTATACTCTTGGCCTTCACAACATCTTCTGGCAATGAGTTCCACAGGTTGACTGTGTGAAAAAATACTTCCTTTTTGTTTCTTTTAAACCTGTTGCCTATTATTTTTCATTTGTTGACCCCCTCGTTTTTTTGTTATGAGAAGGAGTAAATAACATTTCCTTATTTACTTTCTCCCAACCTGTCATGATTTTATAGATCTCTATCATATCCCCCCTCAGTCATCTCTTTCCCAAGCTGAAAAGTCCCAATCTTATTAATTTCTCCTCATGTGGAAGTCGTTCCATACCCCTACTAATTTTGGTTGCCCTTTTCTGAACCTTTTCCAATTCCAATGTATCTGTTTTTGAGTTGGGGCAACCACATATGCATATAGTATTCAAGATATGGGTGTACCATGAATTTATATAGAGGAATATGGTATTTTCTGTCTTATCTGTCCCTTTCTTAACGATTCCCAACATTCTGTTAGCTTTGTTGACTGCTGCTGCACATTTAGTGGATGTTTTCAGAGAACTATCCGCAATGACTCCAAGATCTCTTTCTTGAATGGTAACAGCTAATTTAAACTCCATCAATTTATATGTATGGATGGGATTATGTTTTCTAATGTGCATTACTTTGCATTTATCAACAGTGAATTTCATCTGCCATTTTGTTGCCCAGTTTTGTGAGATCCCTCTTTGCAGTCTGCTTTGGACTTAACTATCTTGAGTACTTTTGTATCATCTGCAAATTTTGCCACCTCGCTGTTTCCTCCTTTTTCCAGATCCTTTATTGACCAAGCAGTCTGCATGCATGAAAATTGCAATATGAGCACAGTGCTATGTTTATTCTGAGCAGAGATTTATAGAGGTGTATGGATTAAATCACAAAACAAAACAGATGTCACCGATTTGGCTGTGGTACTGGACTCCATGACTTACAGCAAAATTCTTGGATTTGGTACCTCAAATACCATCGCATTACCTCACTCTCCCTTTTCTCCTATTTTTCTCTCTACTAGAGCTGTTCATTGCAAATAGCTTTATATTGTACTCGTGTATTCAACAGTATTCTTTTTTCTTATAAAATAAACTACGTCGTTCTGTAGTAAATGTCCAAAACATTACAGTTTAGAATAGTTACTACTTGCCATTATTTGATGTAATCTGTAATGTGCTTTAAGATATTACTAGACGCTATTCTTGTATTTTTATAAGGGCTTGTCTTCACTTGGAAATTTACCAAGATAATTATTCCAGAACAGTAATTTTGGTATGAAATCTCATGCGGACATTCTTATTTTAGAGCAAGAGTGTCCAGGGACTTATACTAAAATAACTAAATACGTATTTTGATAAATTTCCAACTAGAGAAGCCCTAAGACTGGTAGGAAGACTGGATGTTGAACACTGTTTTCCAATGTTATACTATACCATTGTAAGATAGCTGCTAGATATACTGGGGACAGTATTGACTTCAGTGGAGCTATGACAATTTACACTAGCTGAAGATCTGTACTATTAAAGGGAAGAATGTTATTAGTCTTAGATTGATTTTACAGAGGATGGAATTAACTAAAACTAGGGGCGGGGGGGGGGGACTGAATTCACCTATATTTTGGATCCCGTCCTAAAGTTTTGAGGTCCTTCCCAAAAGATTTATTGTCCTACCTGATCCCAGCAGTCTCAGTCATGAACTCTTCTGCTCCTCTGCCCAGCTGTGAGTGTTCTCCTCAGACTCCCTTCCTACCAGACCCAAACTGTCAGGCAGAGGCAAGCTGCAATTATCTTCTGCTCGGCCCAAAATATTCTATCATAGCTCTTCCATATATCTAGATTGTTGTATGAAATAGACATGTATGTATTCAGCTCTAAACAAATGGCTGTGGTAAACAAAGAAGAATTCTGATAAACTGATAGAATTTTAAGGGCTGCTCAGAAGATATTTATTGCAATAGCCTTTTGGGGACAGAAATATGTTTTTTTCCCCTTAGCATGGCAAAATGTTATGTGAAACAAATGATCTCAACTACATATGTTTGGTTCAGGGTACTATGGTAGTGTATTATTTTAAACAAAAAGTGATTTGAAAAAGAAGAAAATAAAATAGCCATGTGGTTTTCATAAATTCAGATCTATGATGTGGTTAGCTTATTTCCTTTAAGTTGTACAAGGAAATGGGATTTTTTTTTAAGTGCTGTGAGGTTCCTCCTAAATTGTAGAGTTTGAAATACAGCTAAAACATCTTTAGATCAGCCCATTTTCCGCCAGATCCTTTCACCAATCATTTGATGTTTGGCAATTATGTTTTCTAAATTAAAGTTTTGGGAATCATCTGAAATCAGAGGTTAAAAAGACTGTACGGAGGAAAAAAATTTGGAAGGACACTCTTTTTAACCTTGTTCCCCAAGTTTTAAAGTGTTTTACATTCCATACACCAATGCTGATTTAAGCAGCCCAGAAGGTGTAGAGTGAATGCTTCTCAGTTTCCCTTGCTTTGTGGGAAATGCCTGTATTGTCATCAAAATTATTTACAAAAGGTTTGAACTTCTGTGGTCTTCTTTTGGAAAAACTTATTTTCTGAAAGTCCTGCAGCAAAATAATTTTGAGCATGCAGCTGACAAAGCATGTCATGGTCTAGAATCTACTGTAGATCTAAATGGATGAGAGTTATGGTAGTCTTGGTTCTAACTATGGCTAATATTCTCAAAAGTGGTTGTAGATGCTCTAATTTTGGGTGCCCAACTTGAAACATCCTAACAGCTCAAAGGGTTTCCAATGATACCCAAAATCACTCATCACTTTTGAAAATATTGGCCCTTGATGTTGGACTATAAGGTGGATAGAAAGATGGCTAGATTGTCAGGATCAACAAGTAATGATCAATGGCTCGATGTCTAGTTGGCAGCCGGTATCAAGCAGAGTGCTCCAGGGGTTGGTCCTGGGGCTGGTTTTGTTCAATAGCTTTATTAATGATCTGGATGATGGGATTAATTGCACCCTCAGCAAGTTTGCAGATGACACTAAGATAGGGGGAGAGGTAGATACGATGGAGGGTAGGGATAGGGTCCAGAGTGACCTAGACAAATTGGAGGATTGGGCCAAAAGAAATCTGATGAGGTTCAACAAGGACAAGTGCAGAATCCTGCACTTAGGAAGGAAGAATCCCAAGCACCGCTACAGGCTGGGGACCAACTGGCTAAGAAGCAGTTCTACAGAAAAGGACCTGGGGATTACAGTGGACAGGAAACTGGAGATGAGTCAGCAGTGTGCCCTTGTTGCCAAGAAGGCCAATGGCATATTGGGCTACATTAGTAGGAACACTTCCAGCAGATCGAGGGACCTAATTTCCTCTCTATTCAGCACTGGTGAGGCCACACCTGGAGTATTGCATTCAGTTTTGGGCCCCCCACTACAGAAGGGATGTGGACAAATTGGAGAGAGTCCAGCATAGGGCAATGGAAACTATTAGGGGGCTGGGGAACATGACTTATGAGGAGAGGCTGAGGGAACTGGGGTTATTTAGTCTGCAAAAGAGAAGAGTAAGGGCGGATTTGATAGCAGCCTTCAACTACTGGAAGGAGGGTTCCAAAGAGGATGGAGCTAGGCTGTTCTCAGTGGTGGCAGATGAAAGAACAAGAAGCAATGGTCTCAAGTTGCAGTGGGGGAGGTGTAGTTTGGATATTAGGAAACACTATTTCACTGTTTGGGTGGTGAAGGTAACTGGAATGGGTTACCTAGGGAGGTGATGGAATCTCCATCCTTAGAGGTTTTTAAGGCCCAGCTTGACAAAGCCTTGGCAGGGATAATTTAGTTGGTTTTGGTCCTGCTTTCAGCAGGGTATTAGACTAGATGACCTCCTGAGGTCTCTTCCAACCCTAATATTCTATGATCTGTGATCTTTATAAGTAAATGTCTTGCATTCAAAATATATAGTGATTCTAAATTAACTTGAAAATATTGTTGCAACAAAAATTAAAATCACAGCTTGCTGAAGGATGATGAATGTTTAGTAATATATCCGCTTTCATGTTAGCATCTGCTAAAGATATGCATGTCCACTGATCACATGTGGCCTGCTTTATGTCTTTGAAATGAAACAGTGACAAAGTTGTTGCATAAGGAAATGAAGCATTTCCTGAAGTAATTTAATTTGTATTTACAAAATAGAACTAGTTCAAATTAATTGCAGTATTCATTTATCCAGTGTCACAAAATTGTTTAAAACAAATGTAATTAAGTCCTGTGTCTCTTTGTTAAATTTCAGTTTTATGTAGTCTGGCTCTCTCAGCAAGAAAACATCAAGCCTCCAGTCCACACTTGCTATCAGTATTTCTCTTTGTGGACCTCTCCTTATCTGTTTATTTGTAGATCTATACAGGAGAACTGTCAGTCAACATCTACATATTTGACAAGCACATTATGCACACCCAGTGTGATGACTGGGTGCCAGTGTTTGTTCCTAGAAAAGAAGAAATTATAAAACTAGCATATTTTGTTTCATTATCAGGCCTGTGGCATCTGACAGGTTCTGATGTTCTCACTGAGTAACACACCGTTCATTCTAGGTCATTTTCTCCTAATGCCTAGTGGCAAAGTCTTTAAACCATGATTTGAGGACTTCAGTAGCTCAGACATAGGTTAGAGGTTTGTTACAGGAGTGGGTGGGTGAGATTCTTTGGCCTGCGCTGTACAGGAGGTCAGACTAGACAATCATAGAATCATAGAATATCAGGGTTGGAAAGGACCCCAGAAGGTCATCTAGTCCAACCCCCTGCTCGAAGCAGGACCAATTCCCAGTTAAATCATCCCAGCCAGGGCTTTGTCAAGCCTGACCTTAAAAACCTCTAAGGAAGGAGATTCTACCACCTCCCTAGGTAACGCATTCCAGTGTTTCACCACCCTCTTAGTGAAAAAGTTTTTCCTAATATCCAATCTAAACCTCCCCCACTGCAACTTGAGACCATTACTCCTCGTTCTGTCATCTGCTACCATTGAGAACAGTCTAGAGCCATCCTCTTTGGAACCCCCTTTCAGGTAGTTGAAAGCAGCTATCAAATCCCCCCCCCATTCTTCTCTTCTGCAGGCTAAACAATCCCAGCTCCCTCAGCCTCTCCTCATAACTCATGTGTTCCAGACCCCTAATCATTTTTGTTGCCCTTCGCTGGACTCTCTCCAATTTATTCACATCCTTCTTGTAGTGTGGGGCCCAAAACTGGACACAGTACTCCAGATGAGGCCTCACCAATGTCGAATAGAGGGGAACGATCACATCCCTCGATCTGCCTGCTATGCCCCTACTTATACATCCCAAAATGCCATTGGCCTTCTTGGCAACAAGGGCACACTGCTGACTCATATCCAGCTTCTCGTCCACTGTCACCCCTAGGTCCTTTTCCGCAGAACTGCTGCCTAGCCATTCGGTCCCTAGTCTGTAGCTGTGCATTGGGTTCTTCCGTCCTAAGTGCAGGACCCTGCACTTATCCTTATTGAACCTCATCAGATTTCTTTTGGCCCAATCCTCCAATTTGTCTAGGTCCTTCTGTATCCTATCCCTCCCCTCCAGCGTATCTACCACTCCTCCTATAATGGTCCCTTCTGACCTTAAAGTCTATGATTCTGTTTCACAACCACTTGTATGATGTGTCTGACCTGGTTTCATGCTTAACATGTATAATTTGGATGTAGATTTTATTTGTCAATTTTGTTCGTAGTAACAGTCAGGTACAATTAATTGATTCAGTCAGTTCATTAATAAATCCCAATCACAATGGGATCTAATGGAGATGAATTTGTGATCGTTTTCACCCATGACAATCAAGGAGAGAACCAAGGGAACTTTGGCAGACAGTTGTTCTGTCCCTCATGATATCATATTTAAAAGTTCAGTTTGGAGGAGAGATGAATATGTATTTATAAAAATTAAACACTAAGAAAAGTAAGATGATTATACTGTATGGTTTAGATATGGTCAGTTCTGTGCCTTGACACTTTTCTCATTCAGAAATGTGACCTGAGCAAAATGGTAGCCATTCTGGGGTGATGTTTTCTCCTAAAGACATGTAGAGATGAACTTTTAAAAGTATCCCCTAACTTTAGATGGGTTATCTTTTGGGTGCTGGTCTTTGAAAACCAAACCAGCAGTGTCTCAAGAAGGGCTGGCCGAAAAACAATAATTCAATTTTGTGAAAAAATTTAAAAGGTTTGCATTTTGTTTTCATTCTGCATCAGAATGAACCCAGGACTTTCAAAATTTTTCACAAAGTGTCTGTCTGGTGATCAGAGCATTCTCCTATGTGGGAGACCCAGGTTCACATCTCTGCTCTGTTTGATTTGGAGCATAGGCTTGAACTCAGGTCTTTGATATCCCAAGTGAATACTCTAACCACTGGGCTATTGGCTATCCTGTGTTGGGTCTTTTTCACTGTGACTAGAAATTTCATCCTGAAGCTGGGGAAAATTTAATCAATATGATACATTTCCACACAAAATGGGATGGTCAAGAAGACTGAAAGACAAGGTCTTCTTGACCACTGGTGATCTTGACCATTTAACTCTTTCTGCTGACTTAACCATACATATATGATTACAGTATCTGACCATTATGATGTTAACTTGTCCAATAGGAACAGGACTGAGATCATCAACTTATTTCAGAGACCAAATACCCCTTACCACCAAATTAGGGCAAAACTGAACCAGTCTGCCAGAGATAAAAGACTTTGTGTTACATTACAAAACACTGTGTTGCCCAGAAGGTCCTTATGGATCAGGGCAGAGGCATAATAACAGATCAATATGGGGAAATGTGCACGGCTGTATCTGCTCTTTGAATGAAGAACTACAGTTCAAAAGGTTATACGTTTGGCAGCTATCACAAACAGTAAATTCATTCAGGGCCGAATCCTGGCCTCATTGAAATGAATTGTAAAAGTCTCCTAAGTCAGTGGGACAGGATTTGGTCTTTAATGTTAAAATAAAAACAAGAAGCACCCACTCTATAGCTCTGTGTGTATATGTGTAATGTATTCTTTTTTAAGGCTAAAATTGGATGTTTCCATATGCATTTTGCTCTGGAGCACTGTTCAGTTCTGCCTTTCTTTCTGAATAAATCACAGACCTCAGGTATTGTTGAAGTAGAGCAGTTTTGTTAGGCTGTTCAGAGCTAATTATAAAACAGCCAGGGAAATTAAACCACTTTAAAATTGATTAGTTTGTTGTTTTTACTTATCAATAACAAATCAGTGTTTAAACTTTGAGTGGTCATCAGTAGACAAACTGGGCATCACAGCTAGCTGAATGACTTACAAGAGGGATACTCAACCAGCCATCATTTACTTTTCCTAATGAAATGGAAAAGCAAGGAAGTAGTTAGGGAAATTTGAAGCAAGCACTAGAAGATTAGCATTATAGTACATTTTGCAGAGATGCTAAAGCCATAGTTTAGTTATAGTCATGTTAGACTAGGAATAGTGATTTGTAATGAACTGATTCATGATCAGTTGTTCTTGGGCTTCCGTCGTGAATTTTGTCTCTCTGAGGAGTCAAAGAAAAGAAACAGCAAGGGAATCCATCAGAGTAAGTATTAGAAGTATAACACTTATAGGGCTGATACTGGAAGCATAGGTCCAGAGTCTGATGATGGCTACGCCAGTGTAAATGCAGCATAACTCCATTGAAATACACTGTGGTCTATAAGATTCCCACCACTGTATCTGAGAAGAATCTGCCCAGGGGCTTTCCTTCCCTTTTTTATTAATTCAAGTTATCCATTTGTTTTTACATATTAATTGAAACATATATTTTATGTTTGTTCTCGTATTAGTTGGCTGACTTAGGTCATTTTTAGTGCTTCTGTAAGGAAGGGACTTATTTGGGTCAGGCATAATGTGAACAGGTGCTATATATGTTTCCTCGCTCATTTCTGCTAGTGCACCTCAATTTTGACCTATGTTCCTGACCATTTCACTTTTATTCCTGGGCCCGTTTCCCGATAGTAGCAGACGTAGGCCAAATTGTGTAATGTCTTTGAGATGTGGACAGATATCCATTGGGGATTAGGTTGAAGTAACTTATTTTCACTTCTGGCAAAATTTAAATGTAACCCAAGTTTCCAGAGGTAGAAGGAGGCTAATGTATTATCCAATTCTGCCAGTTAGTCTGTTCTGTTTAAAAGGGCGCTGTCAACTTACAAATCATACACAGTATTTTTTTCCAGACAAAAATATTCCTCCAGCAGTACCTAAGATAAATTTAACTGAAAGAGGTTAGAGGGGGAAACTCTATATTAGTTTCCAGTTTGCTCACACCATATGTATTTGACAGCCCTTCGTGTCTAGTTAGTTTTATTGTTTCCTCTGTACAATGTCAGTTTCTCCATTGGTTGTGTGTGTGTGAGACACAGTGACATGAGAGTAAGAAGCATTAAAAGATGGAGGGAAAGGAAAATGTGATTTTAAAACAACAACAAATTGGTGAGAAGACTTAGATGCAGGTATAATACCTGAAACTACTTTTAACACATTTGAAAAGAACCAGTTCTCAGATTGACCATGCTCCTTTGAACATTATTCCATCTTAAGTAGATACTAGCCAGTTCAGTCAGCTGATAGAAGTATCACACAAAATAACTTAGCCCTGGTCTACACTTGTGGGAGAGGGGGTCGACCTAAATACGCAACTTAAGCTACGCGAATAGCATAGCTGAAGTCGGCGTATCTTAGGTCCACTTACCTGGCTGCAAGGATGGCAGCGAGTTGACTGCTGCCATTCCCCCATCGACTCTGCTTCCACCTCTCGCGAGCTGGAGTTCCCGAATTGACGGGGAGTGTGTTCGGGGATCGATTTATCGCATCTAGACGAGACGCGATAAAGCGATCCCTGATAGATCAATCAGATCTCCAGATCCAGCGGGTAGTGAAGACCTGCCCTTAGAAGTGGTATAATAGTGACTGAAGAATAAAGGGAAAAAGGAAGCTTGAAAGGGAACCCAAGGCTGAAGTGCAAGCTAAAGATGACCTTGTAAAGTTTAACGTATATTTGGAGGGCAGGGGTGAATAATATAACTGGCCAATCAGTGGGAAGAATAAAAGTAATTCAGTCATTTTGGCAAATTTCTCATATTTTTGCATTATTTCAGCCACAGTTCTCCCTACTTCCTCCAACAGCGCCAAATTCTGCCCTTCAGTGTCTGTATGCCTCTCCCATTAATGTCAGTGGGAGTTATATACTCACAACAGAAGAGAGAGTGTGGACTTCAGGGGTCTCTTCGCCTCTCCCTTTGTGAACAGTTGTCATTGATATCTGTGTTACAAATTTTGGGGAAGATTTAGCTCCCACTGACTTTCAGTGGGACTTGTGCTCCTAAATTTTGTAGGAGCTTTTGAAAATCTCCCCCTCCATTCATACCCAATCAATGGGAATGATATGTACTCAGGCTGGGACTATATTGAGGTTCTTTTGAAAAATCTTCCCACCTTTTCTTTAGGACCAGTGTAGCTTCACCAGCGCGGTCAGTGTCGTCTAGTTGCTGGCATTTTTACCACGGTATCATATAGTCCTGTCCACACCATTAGCAGATAGCACTGCCCATTGTCACTACCACTGGTGGAGCAGCAATGCTGTTACAACAACGATGGCAGATGTTCACCAACAAGCATTTCAGACACATCCATAAGGAGAATTTAACAGACCTCTTGTGTCTGTTTATCCACTTCTATGCATGAAATTCCCTCTTAAGGATTATACTCTTCATGTGAAATGAAAAAGAAACACACAATACCTCTGAATTTAAGAACAGGGAATTCTGTTTCACTGAGGAAAATAATGACACATTATTGTGTGTTATCACTTGCGTCTTTCATTTTAGCATCAGACAAAAGCTCTGTAATCTTCTAGCCTAAACGTTTGCTCCCCTTTCACTCTGTATAAAGTATTTATCTTGTGTGGCTAACTGATTTTCAGTTGGGAGTAGCAACACAAAATAATGAGATACCTGGAGAACATAAATGGAACTTTATTATCCCCAGAGAAAAACGGGAGAAGAGAAGAAATGGGGCTTTAGAACCTGGGACAGTTAATCAAAAACAGGCACCACAAAAATAAATGTAAACTTAGAAGATACCTCTCTTCCATTCCCAATTTGGGAGCAGGTATAAAAAAATATAAATTTCCCAGAAACTTGCAAATCAATGGCAGAAAGAATAAGATGTAAAAAGCCATACTGTATCTTAGACACAGTGTCTCCCTGAGCTGTGTGGAGAAGAGCAGAACAAGAGAGATGCCCTTGTGTTATGCTCCATGTGGTAAGAACATCCCCACCCTGTCATGTATCATTAATGGTATTTGACTGATGAACTTTTATCACGACAGAACACGCTCTACCACTTGATTTACAGGAATAGCTATCAGCAAAAAGAAAGCTGTTATCTGAGAAAGGGGATGAACTGCTAGCTTTATGTACTGGGGCTCAGAGTGTTTGTGGAAGTTTGACCTGGTGCTTTCTCACTTCCCCTTTTCCTATCTCATGTGGTTCCCCAAGAGAGGTGAATGGGATTGCTAGGACCATGTGCTGATTCTGAGGGGTATGGTGAGGGGTGGGATGGAAGGGTTAGCTCATCCTGCCATACTTTAGTTCTGTCCCTGCTCCTACCCTGCTACAGCTGCTCTGACAGTTCCCAGGCATCCCTGGTGCAGGGTCTGCTGCTGCTACTGCTCTGCTGCCGCTTTGGCAGCAGTATGGGCCCAGCTCTTCAGAATGTTCCATTTAATAATTATTTTTGTATGCTCCAAGACATTGCTGATCAATGCAAGTCAGATAAGGGAAATGGGAATTTTTAGCAATTTAGAACTCAGCTTAACCTAAACACATTTTATGGGATAAAGAATAAACACTTCTCTAGCCTGAGGGCTCTCTCCCTTGCCAAATTTCAAAGGCTTCCTGCAAACTATGGAGGTGTAGGAACTTCTTTAAAAAAGGCTGCAAGAATCTTTTACAACTGAAAATGTTATGCAGCCTGAAAATTGGGATTACTACAAGCTTCCCCTTTAATACACATGTACTAGGAAAGTATGAGTATTTTGATGCGAGGATCTAATGGCCAGCCCCCGATGATGGATTTAAAGAGACGGGTAACCAAAACATGAAAATAATGTGGGGTTATTCCTTTAAGCATAAATATTATTTACTTAATTTGCATGGACTACCCTATTTCATACCACGTAGTAAGGGCAGAATAAGCCACTTTTTTGGTACTTATTTCAAAGGGTTCTATACCACACTGTAAAAGAAATAGCTGCCGTTAATGAAGTTTTGTTGTGTTCTGTTTCAAAGGAGCAGCTATTATCTTCTTCCTCTCAAAAGGTGATAACTGTAGTTTCAAAATAGTCAAAAACATGCCTTCTGAAATCATCTGAGAGGAGACAATTTGTTTTTTAATCACTTCTGCTATACTGCAGTGATTAAGTATTATTACAACTTGACTACATACTATGCACACAACTAGAAAATTTACCAGACTACCTATAATAGATTCTAGGTCTGTATCCCAGATGTTTATTAATTCCCATTAACTTTCCATAGTTCAGTCACCTTGATGTGTCACCTGAACTCCATTACAATAATTGTGTCTGTTTTACTTTATTGATCTATCTAATATGAGGAAATGTTAAGTAGCATCTCAGGGAGCCTTGGCATGTATAGGCAAATATAAGTGTTCATATTATCTAATTTTTCGGGTTTATATTTGCAGTGCATGTATTGGATCCCAGGATCCTTACTGTGGCTGGGACATGGTGATGAAGAAATGCACAACACTGGAAGAAAGTCTGAGCATGAGTCAGTGGGAGCAAAGCATCACTGTGTGTCCAGTAAGTCCAAGAAAATTCATTGACCTCTTAAAGTTCTTGAGTTCATGTGGATCTCATGTAAACTCGTCACTGTAAGATTTCTCAGGCTGAGAACGTAATTATACACAAAGCACATTGCTTCAGGCCTTTCTGCTCAGATGTGGACTGTAAACTTATTTGTTTTTCAGTTCATAGCCAACTAATTTGCAGTATGTATAAGAAATTGTTTGCAGTTTTATATGGAGCAGTCAGCTTTCTTCCCCCAGTGTAACATTCCCACTTTGAAGATGAATATTCACAAATTACAGCAAAGTGGTTTTCCTTCGAGAATGTTCCCCCTACTTTGTACTGTAAAACCAGATTTTAATTGCTAGAGATGGAATCTTGCCCCCTGAGGTTGTTATTGCTAATTTAAAAAGTCACATAACAGTTCACAAAGTTCACTAATTGAAAAGGTGCTATCCTTCCAGAGACAGAAAGTGGATTTTTTGGATGCAGAAAACCCACACACATAATGACATATGAACACTGATCATAGCAAGTATAATATTTATGACTACTCAAGGGTTTTTGTTTTTTGTTTTTTTTTTAAATTTCATATGCTCTCTCCTGTTTAGTCTGGCCTCAACATTTTAATATCATGCTCAAAATAGGTAATGAAATAAACAATTTAAATAATAAAATATTTATTATTATTGTATTATGTATCGGTACAGATAGTCTTTTATAAACAAAGAAGAAAATTCCCTACCCCAGGGAGTTTGCAAACCAATGGCCAGATTCTGCTTCCCCTGTTCATGTTGAATAGTACCTTGCTCCTGAAATAGTCCCATTGCATTCAGTGGGATTATTCTAGAAGTAAGGTACTACTCAGCATCAGGGTGGTAGAATGTATCTGCAAATTAGATTGATAGCATAATTGGAGCAGACACCCATCCAAAGTGGAAGGGAAGGATGGTAGAAAACAGAATCCTCAGGAAAAGGGAACACTGCTCTTTGCAGAGTATGATTTACAAAGAGCAAGAGTAGATAATATGGAGGTGAGAACAGGAAAGGAAATCAAGCAAAAGACAGATTAGAAGAATGTGGAGACACCTTGCACTGAAGAAGAGGGAGGTTTTTTAAGGCACAGAAGTGGCTACAACTGGTACTGATTCTTGCGTAGGGAGAAGAAAATAAAAGGAACAGTGAAGCAAGATGATTGTACAGACCATATGGAACAAGAGAAGGAGTAGAAGGAAATGAGAACTAAGATATAAGCAAGGAAAGAGCTATATGAATGCCTGAAGGTGAGAAAGATGAGACAAAAAGAAAAGGAGTACTTGTGGCACCTTAGAGACTAACCAATTTATTTGAGCATGGAGCTTTCGTGAGCTACAGCTCACTTCATCGGATGCATACTGTGGAAACTGCAGAAGACATTATATACACAGAGACCATGAAACAATACCTCCTCCCACCCCACTCTCCTGCTGGTAATAGCTTATCTAAAGTGATCATCAAGTTGGGCCATTTCCAGCACAAATCCAGGTTTTCTCACCCTCCGCCCCCCCCCCCCCAAACTCACTCTCCTGCTGGTAATAGCCCATCCAAAGTGACCACTCTCTTTACAATGTGCATGATAATCAAGGTGGGCCATTTCCAGCACAAATCCAGGTTTTCTCACCCCCCCCCACTCCCCTCCAAAAACCACACACACAAACTCACTCTCCTGCTGGTAATAGCTTATCCAAAGTGACCACTCTCCTCACAATGTGTATGAAAATCAAAGTGGGCCATTTCCAGCACAAATACCAGCAGGAGAGTGAGTTTGTGTGTATGTGTGGGGGGACAGGGGACGGAGGGTGAGAAAACCTGGATTTGTGCTGGAAATGGCCCAACTTGATGATCACTTTAGATAAGCTATTACTAGCAGGAGAGTGGGGTGGGAGGAGGTATTGTTTCATGGTCTCTGTGTATATAATGTCTTCTGCAGTTTCCACAGTATGCATCCGATGAAGTGAGCTGTAGCTCATGAAAGCTCCATGCTCAAATAAATTGGTTAGTCTCTAAGGTGCCACAAGTACTCCTTTTCTTTTTGCGGATACAGACTAACACGGCTGTTACTCTGAAAGATGAGACAGAACTTGATGTGTAGTCAAGGAGTCAGTGGAGGGTGGGGCAGTGAGAGAAGATGATTTTTAACTGCAGTGTTTTGGATAGACTAGAAGGGGGAGAAGAAAGGAAGCCAGAAAGAAAGGGAGGTTATGATAGTCGAGATTAAAAATAGCTGGTGCATGGGGCAGGGGGTTTGCAGTCAGGGTATAGAGAAGTCAGATTTTAGACATGTTACAAAGGAAGAATGGCAGGATTTTTTCAAGATCCTGGATGCTGAGAGATTCAAACAGGGCACAAGCCTGGGTATCAGGGAATATAATTCAGTTATCATTGGAAGGGTTGAGGAGAGGAGAGTGACTTGAAGGATAGGTGATGAATATAGGAATAAAGTGTCATCCTTGAGTTTAGATAAAAAATACCTGTCTGAACTGTCTCCCCCAACCTGACTACCTCCCGGTGCTGCCCAAATGTGTTTTGAGTGCTCTGCGAGGGGGCTTCTCTAAAGCACTCAGTTTTGACCTGACACTGCTCCCACTGAAGTCAATGGCTAACTTCAGTAGAAAAAGTTAAGCTAGTATTGAGCATACCACTGTCTGCCTTCCAAAACTGACAGTGAACACTAATTGGGGGTAAAATCCACTTGGAGACGTGCTGTTTTATAATGAAAAACTGCTTGGATGCTTACACTTTTCTGGTAACCAACAGTTAGTGCTTTAGCATCAAGTTCACAAATCCCTCTCAGTATTTTTGTATTAAATACATACTAAAGGAAAGAGATTCCCCCACCACCACCCCTTTCGGAATATTTGAGATCGTCTTTGGTGTACAAATCGAAATGTGTATTCTAAACACTACTCTCAAATGCATTTTGAAGCTAAATCCCCTTTCAAGTCTTTTAGGCTTTTCCTCATCATGCTCATTGTGTTAAAGAATCATAGAATATCAGGGTTGAAAGGGACCTCAGGGGGTCATCTAGTCCAACACCCTGCTCAAAACAGGACCAGTCCCCAACTAAATCATCCCAGCCAGAGCTTTGTCAAGCCTGACCTTAAAAAATTCTAAGGAAGGAGATTCCACCACCTCCCTAGATAACGCATTGCAGTGCTTCACCACCCTCCTACTGAAAAAGTTTTTCCTAATATCCAACCTAAACCTCCCCCACTGCAACTTGAGACCATTACTCCTTTTTCTGTCATCAGCTACCACTGAGAACAGTCTAGATCCATCTTCTTTGGAACCCCCTTTCAGGTAGTTGAAAGCAGCTATCAAATTCCCCACTCATTCTGCTCTTTAGGTTGAGGGGATGTCTGTAAGCAAGATTGTTTTCCAGGATAGGTTGTAGATCGTTGATGATGCACTGGAGAGGTTTTAGCTGGTGGCTGTATGTGATGGCCAGTGGTGTTCTGTTTTTTTCCTTGTTGGGCCTGTCCTGTAGTGGGTGACTTCCGGGTACCCATTTCACTCTGTCCATCTGTTTCCTCCCTTCCCCAGGTGGCTATTGTAGTTTTAAGAATGCTTGATAAGGATCTTGTAGGTGTTTGTCTCTGTCAGACATCAGGAATGGTAACGTACAAAAGCCAGTAGGAGAACACTTCAGTCTTCCTGGACATTCAGTAACAGATTTAAAAGTAGCCATCCTTCAGCCAAAAAACTTCAAAAACAGACTTCAAAGAGAAACTGCAGAGCTACAATTTAATTGCAAACTTAACACCATCAGTTTGGACTTGAATAGGGACTGGGAGTGGCTGGCTCACTACAAAAGCAATTTTCCCTCTCTTGGTATTGACACCTCCTCCTCAGTTATTGGCAGTGGACCACATATGCCCTGACCGAACTGATCTTGTTAACACTGGTTCTCTACTTGTAAGGTAACTCCCCTCTCTTCATGTGCCAGTATAATAATGCCTGCATCTGTAATTTTCACTCTATGCATCTGAAGAAGTGGGTTTTTTTACCTACGAAAGCTTATGCCCAAATAAATTGGTTAGTCTTTAAGGAGCCACCAGACTCCTCATTGTTTTCTTGAAATGTATCTGAGTTGTATGTCTCTGGCCAAGATTACTCTACTCCTTTCCTTAGTGCCCCTCTCCCGCAATGTCTATTCATGCTTATACAAAAGAGGCTGCTTTGGGGGTCATTGTGGGAGTTGGTGGCAATAGGCTGATGAATTGGTGGGGGAGAGGTGTCAAAGGAAATTCCAGATTCCCTTCCCGCTTCCTAGCGGGAAGGGCACTTTCCTGGTGCAGGACCAAAAGTGATTTCTTCACCTCTGCTGAGCTTCTGTTGTTCCTTCTGAAGCCCACCTGATGCTTTTCCTCTGCCCCTTCCCCTCTTCAAGCCAGTTGAGATGAAGAGAAGGGTCAGCCCTTACAGCACAGTTCCTCTACTTTTAACAGCAAGGGCTCCTGGAAGGCTCCTGAACTTCTGAGTCCCTGAATGCTGGGAAGCTGTTGAGGAGAGAGCAGGAGGGGATGGATTTATGCCCATGTGACATCTGTGTGTGCTATAAGCACATCCTAGCAGGAGCCTCTCACATTCCGGAATACAATCCATGCCAGTGAAGGTTAGGTCACCACCTGTCCTGCAACCTGGGGTACCTTGCAATGCTTTGCTGCTGTACCTTCCACCTGGGCCTCTCACAAACAGCCAAACCGCATGCAGCTCACGTCCTGTGTGTCTGTGTATAGCTGCAGCCCTGTCCTGCAACTCTGACCACAGCAGCCTGTCAGGAAACATAAGCCACACTCTGGCTGCCAGCAGCCGTGGCTACTACTTGCAGGGTGACCACAACACACTTCCAGTCCCAAATTTTCCTCCTCAAAAATGTGTTCTCCACTATCCAGCCCTCTCCCGGACAGTTCAGATATTTTGGGTCTGCTGCCTCTGTAAGGGAACGATATTGAACAGTTTTGCTATTTTAAATTGAGCTACCACAGAGCCCAGTTTAACCACAACACTGGATTAGTTTTGATTAAAGACTACAACAAGTGTATTTACCTACAAAGAGAGATTTTAAGTGACTACAAGTAGAAGGCATTAAAATTAGAAATGGTCACAAGAGGAATGAAGATTAAATGCTTTCCAGTGCTAAAACTTAACAAGCTAGACTTGGTTCAAGGTAAAATCCTTACCACATGTTCCCAACAACAGGGCTGACCAAACTTCGGGTCAGGATCCCTCCCGAAGTCAAGCAGTTTCCTTTGTCTTCTTAGGTGAAAAAGAGTGATGTCTCTCTCAGTTAATACTTTGAGGTATTCTTGCCCCTCACTTCTATAGTCTAGTCACTCTTTGAAATGGATTCTTCTGAGAATTATCCCTCAAAGCAAAGTTTGTTCCAGTAGTGAAGAAGGCAAAGCGTAGTCTGGGTGTGAAGGTGCCCCATGCTCTTTCTTCTCTCCTGTGTATGCTGAAATACAAATTTTCCTTGTCTCGCTCTTGCTGTCTCAAGGACCTCGTTTACTACTGTATAAACATTGAGGCACACACACAATCCTTTGTTTAAGATAGACCTGTTTAGGCAGGAGTAGTTAATCAGGACTATGTGGGTTTAAACATGTTCTATAAATATTGTACGGGGAGAATTCATAACTTACATATAATGTTGCCATGTACATTTCATTGTGATATTATTGGCCAATTAGTTATTAGTTTTTAAATGAAATCTCACAAGGCATACTTTGTATAAAGATTATCACAACAGTATGTAGGGTGTGAATACAGGGTGCATTTGGTCACAGAGTCCTAGATTTATTCTCCATTGCCCTGCACCTTGTGTAGAGATTTACACCTGTGCAAAATGGCCATTTTACACTGGTGGTCATTTACACCACTTTGAACTTACTTAGTACCAGAATAAATCACTATACAAAATGCAAGGCTTTGGAGAATCAACCCTTTTGTGTTCTGACTTTTTATGCATTATTAAATTTCTTTAAAAAAAAAAACGTTTTGCAGGAAGCTTTACAACTACAGTTGAACCTCATACCCTAGTGCTGTGCTTTTCAAAGTTCAGGTCATAACCGAGTAGTGGGTCACAGAATGCAAGGCACTGGATCACCTTGCTCAGCACCTAGGGACCCATTCCAGGCCCCACCCCGCAGCCTTCACCCCTGCAACTCAACCCTCTGCTCCAGCCCTGAGTCCTCTCCCTCACCTCAAACCCCTCATCCCCAGCTCCGTTGGGTCGTGGGCATCAACAATTTTCTTCAACTAGGTCGCCAGAAAGAAAGTTTGAAAACCACTGCTGTAGAGGAAGAGCCCATTGCTGTCACACAGGAAAGCTGTTTTCAATTCCTAAGCCCAGCTCCTTGCTTCTTGGTCAGCGGGAACTAAGAGTACAGTATAGTGTATTCAATTCCTGATATATGAAGTGCATCATATCATTTTACAACAGGTCCTCCGAATAAATAGCTAATATTCAGATTGTGCTGATGGGATTGTTGGTGGGTTATTTATTATTATTGGGAAGGGTGGGTTTATTCTTTATATGGGCAGTCCATAAGGGTGTAGTCTCTGAATTTTTGTATAAACTGGTGGAAACCCACCAGAAGCATTTTCACCTTGAGGAGATGTTGGCATAGGTGTAGCATGCAAACTCAAACTCGGTGATTCCCACCCCAGAGAATAGGCAACACAAGAAGTTGCTGGCTGACTGAAGATATAGAGTTCCTCAGAGTGCAGGCTAGCACAAAATAGGCAAAAGAGCCATTTGGAGGGTTGCAGAGAGCATCAAGAGACATATAGATAGCAGAGAAAAGAAGAAACTTTGGGTGGGAACGAGAGAAGGAAAGTAAGGCACCGGATAAAAGAAGGGTGGGAGAGAAAATATAACCAAATCAGAGAAAAAGTAAATATCTCCTTCTTTTGTGCTGGCCTGCACTCTGAGGTAGGTGAGAAGGTTGAATGCAACACAACTTTATGGGCAAAGGGCATTGCACTGGTGCTGGTGAGAGCTGAATTTGGCCCTCAGGTTAGTAAACTTTCATTTAAAGTACTCAAAGTCCCACATTTGCCTTGTTTTCTATATAGACACCTGGGGATCTAGCTGATCATATGTGTTGTCTTGTGAAAAGTATAGGTGAGACAGCAGTGAGGGTGTTCTGATACATCATGGAAAAGTAAGCAGTAGAGATGGTTTCATAGCTCTGACACTAATTGGACTGGGGACACGTTATCTGTGTTTATAGAATACAGACTCTTCCAACCCTCAGTGTAAGAGAATGAGCACAACTGACATTTAACAAGAAATAATTATTTCCTGTTTGTGAAAAATAACAGCATACACACTGTATTATAGTGTGTTATTTTCAGGTAACATGTGTCAGCAGTATGCTGAGTTGATAGATTGTAGCTATATCGGTCACAGCTGCCAGAAAATAAACTTGTCTGTTCTATGGGGTAGCACTGTATGTGAATGATTGATCTTGAAAAGTGTTATTAATAGTTAAATTATGGAACCTTTTAGCAGAGTGGCTGTAAATCAGCAGTGAAAACATGCTGCCTGCTGTAATTAAATCTCTTATATCTTCTAATTATCTGTGAAATTTATACCTCCTTTATCTCCCTTCCCCACCTCATTTAGAAGTAAGTGATGTCCATTGTTTGAGCCAGGTAGCCAAGAGAGTCACCTTTCTCTGTGATTCATAGCAGTTCTGCCAGTTTTGTTTTTAGTTCAGTGTAGAAACAGATGTTAGGACATTAAGTACTGGTACTTCCCTCCCTGTTTTCCCACTTAAAACATGCCTAACTGCTTCAGGCTATCCCCCCCGACATTTGTTGGGTGGGGGAAGATCTATGTACTATTTAGCTATATCATTATTATTTATTTGTATTGCTGTAGCCCTATGGGGCCCTACTCCTAGCCCAGGATCCCAGTATGCTAGGTGTTGTACAAACACAGAACAAAAAGTTCGTTTCTTGAATCTATAATGCACGTTTTCTAATCGTTTCATCATTCTCTACTAAAGAGTGCCTTCAACTAGAGAGCTAAATTCCTGATATCCATCACCAATTTCATGAAAGGGTCCAGTAGCAATACAGTCTGAAATCTAGAGTTAGCACTGTTTCTTTTAATTAGACAATTCCTGGGTGAATATATAATTATACATATCTTATTCACATAGCTTTTAAACTGCGTTTTGGAAGAATTATTCAACACCATAAAAGAGCCTGATCCTCCTCCAGGTGGAGACAGCGGGAATAAACTTTAAGGGAACAGGCAAAGGTCCTAAAAATAAAGTTTTATGCTTTTTCATTTTTATTGTTTTTTACAGCTGTGTTTTCCCCATTTATCAGCCTTTTGGATCTGCTCTCCTCCAAGAATTATTTGTGTTCTTGGCAGAACATCTGATCTAATGTATTTCATTTTCGACCGGTTCATTTTTAATCCAACTTGACTACTTTTCGCTTTCAGTTCTTTAAGCATTCTCTCAAGCTGGCCTGTATTTTCGGCTATCAGCACTATATCATCTGTGAACTGAGATGGTTTAGCCGCTTGCCGTTTATATTAATCCTGCCTTTCAAGTCTGCTTGTCAAAAAAACAATTCAAGACAGGCTGTGAATAATTTTGATGAAACTGTATCTCCTTGTTTCACACCTTTCTAGATGGGGATTTGGAGGGGAGTATCGAACAACGATATGTCCATGCTGCAGCCAGAGTTCGCTTCCTTTAGTAATGTGATATATTTTGTGCCGGTGCCCTGTTCTGAAAGAGCTTCAAGAACGGTGTTAGTCTCTATGCTGTTGAACGCCTTCTTGTAGTCTACGAAGGCAGTGCACAAAGGGAACTTCTATTCCCTTGAACACTCTAGTAGTTGGTTTAGAGTGAAGATGTGGTCTATCGTGCTGTAATTCCTTCGAAAGCCGGTTGCTGTTCATCCAGGTTTTGCGACAGTCTATTTGTTATTATTTTAGTGAACAACTTATAGATATACGAAAGCAGGCAGATCAGGTGATAGTTCTTTAGATTTTCTCAATCACCTTCCTTATGCAGCAAGATGGTATTGGACTCTTTCCAACTGGATGGTATCTTCTGGATTTCCAGGTAGCGGCTGAACCTTTGGGCAAGAGCTTTCCAAAGTTCCTGACCTCTTGCCTTAAGCACTTCTGCTGTCAGACCATTCTTGCCTGGAGCCTTCCTCTCTTTCATTTGATGGACTGCGTGACGGACTTCGCTGATGAGAACCGGGAGTATGTGTTCATCGGTTTGTTGAAGTGATGGCATTGGGACGTCTATATGGGATGCAAACAGCTGGGTATAGAAATCCCTGCTGATTGCCTCCATCTCTGTTCGATTGGTTACTGATTCTCCGTCCCTGTTCTTCAAAGCTGATAATAATGACCTGTACAACGCCAGTTCCCGTTTGCATTTTTTGAGACTTTTACGATCTTCAGCAGCCTTTAGAAGCTTTTCAGTTCAAAATTTCTCAAAGTCTTCCTTCAGCGTTTATTTGGGCCAGGAAGTCATCATGCACCATGATCAGAAAGGTGAACTGTTGTGCAGAAAAAAAAGCTGGATGGTGCGCATTCAGTGACATCAAGGACATCCTCCAAGGAAAGATCAGCAAAACAACTTGTGCAAATCTTTTTAACTCGACTGTACTTCCAGTGACGTTATATGGCAGCGAAACATGGTCTCTGACAAAGATTGAAGAACATCAACGGTCTGTCACACAGAGGGCGATGGAACGAACATTTTTGGGCATTTCGCTCCACGATCATATCCTCAACGAAATAATTAGGCAGCAGTCTGGAGTGTGAGACGTTGTTGAAAGCAGGCTCAGCAAATGTGGTGGGCTGGACATGTGGCCCGACTCAGCGACAACAGATGGACCACAGCTATAGCCGAGTGATGTCCGCGAGAACAGAAACAGCCATGCAGTCAGCCTCCAAAGAGGTGGGATGATTTCCTAACAAGGAGATATGGACAAGCATGGCGAAGGATGGCCAGAGCGAGAGAAGATTGGAAGATATGTTGTGATTGGCTCAGTCCCAACTGATGAAGGACCGACAGTCTATGCAGTTTCCCTCATAGATAATGTATATATTTAAAATCACATTCTGCTTCCCCAGGGAGTGGAATTTTAGTGATGGTTCTTTTATTAAAATGTGTTTTTATAAATAACAAAGAAAACTACTAATCATTAAGATTTAGCATAGACTTAACTAGAATCTATCCCTTGACCGTTATCTTCTACTGCTTCCTCCTTTCAATCTAAAGTCATATTTCTGCAAACATTCTTGCATATTCTATTTTGCAATAGTGTCTTAGACCAGATGACAGCAGAGTTTGGGAGAAATGGGAAATAATTTCAGGCAGAAGATGATTAAGAGAATGGAGCTCTAATTCCTGTTGAATTTCTGTAGGAATTCTTTCCAGAGGAGCCAGTGATATTGGTTGTATTTAGGGGTGATGATGATTGATTATTATTATTATTATTTATAGTGTCCAAAGGCTCCATTGCTCCGGGCACAGTACAAACACAAAAAAGAGAATTCCTGCTCTAAAGGATTTATGGTCTAAAAGGGTGTGATCCTTTTGAGAATGATTCCTGTGGTGGCTCTAAATTTTGAATAGCTGAAGTTCAGACTTCACTATGTTGTGCAATTAAAAAGTTACATCAGAAGGGACCTCTGATCAGTTTTCTGCTGTCTTACCATAAGCCTTGACTTTCTGCTTTTATATCTTCTAGACCAGGAATTTGACTGTGGATGGGAATTTTGGAATGTGGTCTCAGTGGAAACCCTGCACCCACACTGATGGTACTAGTGTTGGCTCCTGCCTCTGCAGAACTCGCTTGTGTGACAGTCCAGCTCCTCAGTGTGGAGGCTGGCAGTGCGAAGGACCAAGTATGGAAATTGCCAACTGCTCCAGGTACGTCAGACAATCGCAAGACCCAAAGAGATCCTATAGGATATCTTTTTTAAAATATTAAAAATAAAGCACATTTTAAGTAATATTTCTTTTAAACCTTGTCCACAGCCTTCCTATTGCTTCTTGAATATGAAACTGCTTATGATGATAGCCACAGCACCATGGGACATAAGTAGCCTCTCAGACTTTGCTGGGAGAGAGAACTGGCCAAGTGGGAAAAATTAACTTCAAGTTTTGTGAAACTAATTAAGTTGACCACAATTAATATTAACAACAGAAATGTAGGGGGAAAAAAGCAATGCATTTGGTGACACCGACAATTTAAAGCCCCAGAGTTTAGTAATTTATTGGGGCCAGAGATACTTTGGCAGGACCAGCTTTTTTTAAACATTAGTTCTGGCCCAGTGATCAGAAAGAACACATTTTGAGTGCCAAGTCCCGGGAGTCACAACCCTTTAGCACCACCTCCGTTGGACCAGCTCTCAGGGTTTGTGAATACATGCACTAGGGATGGGGAGCAAAAGAAGGGTCCTTGTCTCTCTGCACTGGAGAGGAGGCAGGTCCACCGTAGCCTGTGCTGATAGCATAATATCCTGGTCTATGGCCAACCAAGTCTGGTCTTGCACCCACTTTTCCATCCCACACCACTCACCGGACCCCATACACAGAATACTAGAGCAGATCATTTTTCAATCTAAGCTTAGAAACAAAGTGTTTGTTCTCAACAGTCTTGGCCAAGTTAGAGGGTGTAGGATTAGCAGACTTGTGCTGACAACTGGTGATAGTGAAGGAAGTGGGTCTAATTTGATCTGGAGCTCATGTTTCAAACTTTTTTTACACCTAACTCCCAAGTTAAAACTTGTTCAGTGGTCTGTTCTGTTCATTTCCAGCAGTTCCTTCTTTTATTACTTTCTCTAGTCCATTACTTATGCTACGCCAGTAGCAAATACTTTAACTTCCGAATCACCTCATGATATTTTTGCATGAATCACAACAGATGTTATCCGGCATGTAACGGTAGACAAAATGATTCCAGCTGATACAAGATGCAATAATGAATGAGTGTAAATAGTTAAGAAAAATCAATACGGTGCTTACAATTGACTGTAGAGTAGAGAATTGTGAGAAGGAGAGAGGATAAGGATACTATATGAAGCTAAACAGTTGAACAAGAGTTATTAGGTATCTGTTGTTGCTGAAGTATGGACTTGGAGGGCCAGAATTTTAGAGGTATTTATTTAGAGGTGTTTAGGCATTGCTGCACTCACTTCTGCAACGTCTCACTGATTGAGAAGCCTAAATTTTTAAAGGGATTTAGGCACTTAGATAGTCGATGGGATTTGGACTTCTCAATGCCTAAATCCTTTCTAAAATGTGACAGGCTCCTAAATCAAATGGGCATTGCAGCACTGAGTGCAGCAATGCCTAAACACCTCTAAAAATCTGGGCCTGAAGGCTTAGATGGGAATAGAGAAATACTCGGAGGCTCACCAGAGATATTATCATAGTCACTCCTGCTAACATTACATCATCTCATTTGCATAACCACTCATACTAATAATTGATTTTCAGAGGTACTGTACTGGGCACCCAAAGCTCCTATTGATTTTAATACATCTGAAAATCATGCCATTCATACTAATCCTTACAGTAATCAACCCTGTTTTGCTGTTCAAAGTCAGTAGTTGTTAACTATGATATTTTTAAGGCAGTCATTTTCTGTAGTGTTAAAATTCTGGGTCCATTAAAACAAGGGAAGATTCATGCAGTGCTCAAATAGCAATGAACCATTAGTAAAAGTTAAAACTGCACTTTTTTGGCCAACTATTGAAATGATCTGACAAGTTCAACATTTTTATCCTGTTGTAGAATTGAACCAGTTGAGCTTTTTAATTTTTGAATCATTTCCCAATAGAGTAAAACAATTTGTATTATATTAACCTTAGTATTCTTTTTAAATGTTTATAATGAAATCTCAAGAGCATAACATTGTTGAGTTTGATTTTTGTTGAATTTCTTATCTGTACAGCAATTTTCAGGTGTGAAAAAACCCAGTGGGATACTATAATGCATTGATTTCTTTAGGGTTTAAAATTTCTTTCCAGACATTTGTCATGATACTGTTCATATTGAAGTCAATAGGAGTTAGCCACTGACTTTAATGGGAACATGACTGTGCCTTCTAGGGGTTTACAAGTATTAGAAATCCGTATTGATTCTGTTAGCTCTATCAGCACCTTTTGGTACTCTTACCCATAAGGTATTGTTATCTTCTTTGAGGATTTTGTGGAATTGTGAGCTCATGTAATTGTCTCTTCTTGAAATCTTACTTCTTCTGGAACTTGATTTTTTTTCTTTTTGTTGTTTAAAATGATCTTTTTCTCTTTTTTTTTAAACAGAAGAGGAAGGGCATGAACTTGAAGTTTTAAATCTTCCTTAAAAGACATGCTATAAATAATGTGGACTGTCTAACTGAGCAGTTCTCAAACTTCATTGCACCGCAGCCCCCTTCTGACAATGAAAATTACTACATGACCCCAGGAAAGGGTTACCGAAGCCTGAGCCTGCCCCAGCCCCACCACCTGAGCCACATTTCCTCGGGCAGGTCGGGGGGGGGGAAGTAAAGCCAAAGATCAAGGGCTTCAGCCCCAGATGCAATGCCTGTAAACTGAGTCCTGTCGCCCAAGGCTGAAACCCCTGGGCTTTGGCCCCGGGCGGTGGGGCTCTGCCTTTGGCTTCAGCCCCTGGCCCCAGCAAGTCTAAGGTTAACCCTGGAAACCCCATTAAAATAGGGTTGCTGCCCACTTTGGGGTCCTGACCCACAGCTTGAGAACTGCTGCTTTAACCTACTTGAGCAATATGTAATTCAAAATTATCTCCAAAAAGTTAATGTGGGCATTTAAATATTAAATGTATCCAGAATAAATTAACTGAGGAAAATTGAATTCCAATTTCTGTTGTTTGTGTTTTGGATTCTGAAATAATGTAGGAGAATGTCAGATTGCCCATAGGACTTTGTGGGTTTTATATTTGTTTGGTCATTGGGCCCATTTTAGCAGCAACATATCATATAGACCAGGTAGAAACAATGGGAAAAACAAGTATCAGAGGAACTTCTTTTTTCCACCAAGTGTTCTTCTGGAAGTTTAACTCCATACAGAATTAACTATCTCTGCAAATATTAATGGGCCAAATTCTGTTCTCAGTTACACCCATGTAGCTGCTCACTGTATATTATAACAGATGACAGAGCCAAGGCTTATTATTCTACTAGAAATGGGGGCTGGACTCCATGGACTTCCTGGTCACCCTGCAGTACCACCTGTGGAATTGGTTTTCAAGTCCGCCAGCGTTCATGCAGCAATCCAACTCCTCGGCACGGGGGCCGCGTGTGTGTGGGACAGAACCGTGAGGAGAGGTGAGTTAACTTTTCTCCACTGCCTGTTTTAATTTTTTCCATTCAGGTTTTCATGTTACATTTTTCTCTTTTACCTGCTTTCTGTTCCTTTTTTAAAAAAATTTCCAGTACAATCTCTTACTACAATTACTATTAACAAGGACATGGACTTCAGCAGTGCATTCAGTTTTCACTTATCTGAGTCCTTCCCGAACCGACTGAGCTCCCAGCAGTACTACTCAGCTGATTGTGTTGAGGCACTCCTCTCTACTATCCCTTCAGACTCTGAAAATTGATTGTAATGTGATTGAATTGCAAGTTGACCAGACTCAAAATCTGCAGTAAAGTGTTGTTAGATCACAGCACTGCATTACTGGTGGACTAAGTTCAATTTTTATATCTTAAATAAAATTAAGCATCAATACAGCAAGTGGGAAAGTTTTAATGGTTTTGTTTGTATCTAATAAATATATACCATACTGGAATCAAATATGTTCTTTAGTAAGTAAAGCTGAAATTGTTTGTGTGTATAGGTTTCAGAGTAACTGCCGTGTTAGTCTGTATTCGCAAAAAGAAAAGGAGTACTTGTGGCACCTTAGAGACTAACCAATTTATTTGAGCATCCAATGAAGTGAGCTGTAGAATCATAGAATCATAGAATATCAGGGTTGGAAGGGACCCCAGAAGGTCATCTAGTCCAACCCCCTGCTCAAAGCAGGACCAATTCCGAGTTAAATCATCCCAGCCAGGGCTTTGTCAAGCCTGACCTTAAAAACCTCTAAGGAAGGAGATTCCACCACCTCCCTAGGTAACGCATTCCAGTGTTTCACCACCCTCTTAGTGAAAAAGTTTTTCCTAATATCCAATCTAAACCTCCCCCACTGCAACTTGAGACCATTACTCCTCGTTCTGTCATCTGCTACCATTGAGAACAGTCTAGAGCCATCCTCTTTGGAACCCCCTTTCAGGTAGTTGAAAGCAGCTATCAAATCCCCCCTCATTCTTCTCTTCTGCAGGCTAAACAATCCCAGCTCCCTCAGCCTCTCCTCATAACTCATGTGTTCCAGTTCCCTAATCATTTTTGTTGCCCTTCGCTGGACTCTCTCCAATTTATCCACATCCTTCTTGTAGTGTGGGGCCCAAAACTGGACACAGTACTCCAGATGAGGCCTCACCAATGTCGAATAGAGGGGAACGATCACGTCCCTCGATCTGCTCGCTATGCCCCTACTTATACATCCCAAAATGCCATTGGCCTTCTTGGCAACAAGGGCACACTGCTGACTCATATCCAGCTTCTCGTCCACTGTCACCCCTAGGTCCTTTTCCGCAGAACTGCTGCCTAGCCATTCGGTCCCTAGTCTGTAGCTGTGCATTGGGTTCTTCCGTCCTAAGTGCAGGACCCTGCACTTATCCTTATTGAACCTCATCAGATTTCTTTTGGCCCAATCCTCCAATTTGTCTAGGTCTTTCTGTATCCTATCCCTCCCCTCCAGCGTATCTACCACTCCTCCCAGTTTAGTATCATCCGCAAATTTGCTGAGAGTGCAATCCACACCATCCTCCAGATCATTTATGAAGATATTGAACAAAACCGGCCCCAGGACCGACCCTTGGGGTACTCCACTTGATACCGGCTGCCAACTAGATATGGAGCCATTGATCACTACCCGTTGTAGCTCACGAAAGCTTATGCTCAAATAAATTGGTTAGTCTCTAAGGTGCCACAAGTACTCTTTTTCTTTTTGTGTGTATATTAACCTCTAAACAGGTTTCAGAGTAGCAGCCGTGTTAGTCTGTATTCGCAAAAAGAAAAGGAGTACTTGTGGCACCTTAGAGACTAACCAATTTATTTGAGCATAAGCTTTCGTGAGCTACAGCTCACTTCATTGGATGCATTCAGTGGAAAATACAGTGAGGAGATTTATATACACACAGAACATGAAAAAATGGATGTTTATCATGCACACTGTAAGGAGAGTGATCACTTAAGATGAGCTATTACCAGCAGGAGAGTGTGGGGGGGGAGAAAACCCTTTGTAGTGATAATCAAGGTGGGCCATTTCCAGCAGTTAACAAGAATGTCTGAGGAAAAGTGTGTGGGGGGGGAGTGGGAATAAACAAGGGGAAATAGTTTTACTTTGTGTAATGACTCAACCACTCCCAGTCTCTATTCAAGCCTAAGTTAATTGTATCCAATTTGCAAATGAATTCTAATTCAGCAGTCTCTCGTTGGAGTCTGTTTTTGAAGTCTTTTTGTTGAAGAATTGCCAATTTTGGGTCAGAAATCGAGTGACCAGAGAGATTGAAGTGTTCTCCGACTGGTTTATGAATGTTATAATTCTTGACATCTGATTTGTGTCCATTTATTCTTTTACATAGAGACTGTCCAGTTTGACCAATGTACATGGCAGAGGGGCATTGCTGGCACATGATTGCATATATCATATTGGTGGATGTGCAGGTGAACGAGCCTCTGATAGTGTGGCTGATGTGATTAGGCCCTATGATGGTGTCCCCTGAATAGATATGTGGACACAGTTGGCAACAGGCTTTGTTGCAAGGATAGGTTCCTGGGTTAAACACTTCAAGTCAGCTTTTAACTTGGTCTTTTATTTCACAGTTCGTTGCTTCCCCCAGTACTAGATGTTTTGTCATACTACCTCAAAATGTAGTTTGGTCTTTTGATTCCATCATTCACACATCTAAGAGACTCCAATTTATTATTACCTTCCATGAATCCCAACAAAGAAATGAAACATTCATTTTGTATATATATTTAGACAGACTACTGCATTGACATGTATTATCTTGTTTCCAGGGGCATCCTGTCAGCTTCAGAAGAAATAGCAAGCTGCGATACAATCATGTAATAGTGTTTAAAATTCTGAGTGCATGAGCCATCAGTTCCAAAAAATGTATAAGGATCTATTTTTTCTTGGATGCACACTTAAAATTTGCATTAGTGTTCCTGTAAGGTACACTCACAGAAGCAAGGGAAAACTGAATTTTTTTCACTGAATCTGCATCTTTCCAGTGATGTAGATAATGAGAAAAATTAGATTAGCAAGTCATTCCAGTGGACCAATGTTGCACACCACACTGCTTTTTTCATAGAAATTCTAGGAATCTGCCCATGTAACACAAAATTAAGAGGGCGAGTGTCCTAGAAAATGTGCACACTTCTGGCTATTTCAGAGCAATGCATATTTACCATTCTTTGGTCAAAAGGCCAAGATTTTTATATGCTGTAATATACTCTCGGCAGATAGGTTATCCAAATAAAAAGCTGCCCCCAGCAAATATGGAACTTTAACTAAAATCTCATAGCTCTCTGCCAGCCTGAACACCAGTTATCAGTTTTGTTGAGATGACTGGTCAGTACAGCGCAAAAGAAAATCTGAGTGAGTTTATATTAAAAAGGAGTTGAGATTTGAGTAAAATCCACAGGGTGAGTTTTGGTTAAGTATTGTGTCATTTTTTGTATTCTAATTGTCACATGGATTAAAGGATAAATAGACATTTTAAAGAACAAATAGTAATAGGTATATATCATGGGGGCTCGGCATGTCCAGCATGGGCCGCCCTCATTTACGCAGTTCAGGGTTGATACACCTCATCACAGAGTCATCGAGAATCTCTGCTCAGTCAAGCTATCACAATCAGGAACTCTGGACCCATGGGCAGGGCAGAGAAAACAATCAGTCTATGGCCTCTGGGACTCCTGGCTGGGACAATCAATAGCAGTTTGGGGGCCCTAATCTCCTGGGCGGGGAGGAGTAAACAAATAGTCTGTAACCCCTGGGGCGTGACAGCAACCAGTCTATATCAAGAGTCCCTGGTAGTCACATATAGTGGCAAGTGCAGGGCAGTGGTAGGGGAACCCAGACCCACCCTACTGCACCGGGTTCTGACCCAGGGCCCTATGAAGCTGGTAAACTCCCTATTAAGGATAGAGGCATTTGCTCATAACATGTTCCCTAGTAGATGACGTGCCTCCCTAAAGGGGAAGACAAGTCACCTCCCCACGTGTCTCCTCCCCACTCGCTCTCCATATCCCCTCCCCACCCCACATTACCCGCATGGGGGAGAGGGGTTCTATCCTCCCGCTGCACCAACTTGTGACCCTCCCCTTGCAGCATGTTCAGCTGCTCTCCCTGGAAACCAGGCCCAGGCGGGCAGTGGGATGGAGCCGCTCCTGGTTGCTAATCTGTGCAGCGTAGCCAGCTATCTCAGAGAGAGCCTGGCTGGGGAGGGGCGGCAGTGGCAGCCCACTCCCTGCGCAGGCTTGACTTCCAGGGACAGTGGCCGAGCATGCTGTGGGGAGGAGGCGCCAGCTCGCTTGGCTGCTGTCCCTGGAAGCCAAGCCCTGAACGGGGGGTAGCCCACTGCTATCGCCTCCAGTTGCTCTTCCAGGCAGCTGCTGCGCTGTACCGGGCAGCATCCCAGCGTGGCTGGAAGAGGTTCTGGCCCCGCCCCTTCCATTCCCCACCTGGGAAGGCTGCTGAGGGGGGGCACTTGACCCTGCATGCACCCTCAACACATCGCCTCTTCCTACCATAAAGCCCATCTTGGGCATCTCCTCGGCTGGCAGTGGCTTGGCGTTCCCATCAGTTTCTGCAGCTGGCTGTTCCTCCACAGCGTTGTCCAGGTCCATGGCCACAGTAGTCTGAAGATTCGATGGTTCCTCTGCAGGAACTTGCAGCACACGTCCTTTCTCCTCCTCAGCCAGTTGCTACTGAGCTGAGTTGACTCCTTTTATCTGTCCCTTCCACCTGGAGCACACACAGCGAGGGAGAGGGGGCGTGGTCTCCTGAGCCCACAATGATTGGTCAGCCCCACTGGCCCAGTGAGTGGTCAATAAACCCTGTCACAGTATAGAAAATAAGAAATTATTTCAGTGAATCAGAAATTAAATGCTCACTATTGAGACAGTGGGTACTCTAGAAAAGCACATTGTAAAAAGGGCAATGATATATGGAATACTTCAGAAAATAAATAATATTAAATTACAAGGTCCAGATGGTGGTATTGAAGTGCTCTGAAGGTTCAAAAGATTGAAGTAGTTGAGTTACTTTAAAAAAAAGTAAAAACAACAAGGAGCCCTTGTGGCACCCTAGAGACTAACAAATTTATTTGGACATAAGCTTTCGTGGGCTTATGCTCAAATAAATTTCTTAGTCTCTAAGGTACCACAAGGACTCCTTGTTGTTTTTGCTGATACAGATTAACACAGCTACCACTCTGAAACCTTAAAAAAAAGTATAACAAAATCATTTGTAGAGCTACTTTTCCAGACGACTGAAGTACAACCTCACTTCATTCCCCAGGACCACCTTGGTACCAGGAAAAGTAATTGAGGAAATCATTTTAGAGCTATAATGCATCTTAAAGAGCAAAGTATACTAAGGACAAACCAGTGTTAGGTTTTGTAAAAATAAAACTTCTTTCCTTGTATCTTAGAATTTGTTGAGCTGGCAAAAGAGTGGACACAGGAGAACCAGTGGATATAATGGGCTGGATTTACCACTTAACTCCAGTACCAACTGAGTTACACCTGCATAAAACTGGAATAATGCATTGTTAAATTAGGCCCAGATGTTTAGGAGTGCTGAGCCAATAATTCACAACTAACAATTTACAAAGAAAGAGTAACTTTTTTTCCGGCTTCCAGAACAACAGCAAGGAGATTCTGATTTATTAGGTAAATTGGAAAAGAAGGGGATCAATATGAAATTTGAAAGGTGGATAAGGAACTGGTTAAAGGGGAGACTGCAACGGGTCATACTGAAAGGTGAACTGTCAGGCTGGAAGGAGGTTACTAGTGGAGTTCCTCAGGGATCGGTTTTGGGACCAATCTTATTTAATCTTTTTATTTCTGACCTAGGCACAAAAAGTGGGAATGTGCTAATAAAGTTTGCGGATGACATGAAGCTGGGAGGTATTGCCAATACAGAGAGGGACCAGGATATCATACAGGAAGATCTGGATGACCTTGTAAACTGGAGTAATACTAAAGGATGAAATTTAATAATGAAAGTGCAAGGTCATGGATTTAGGGATTAATAACAAGAATTTTTGTTGTAAACTGGGAACACATCAGTTGGAAGTAACAGAGGAGGAGAAGGACCTCAGAGTATTGGTTGATCACAGGATCACTATGAGCCGCCAATGTGATATGGCCGTCAAAAAAGCGAATGCAGTCTTGGGATGCATCAGGCAAGGTATTTCCAGTAGAAATAAGGAGGCGTTAGTACCGTTATACAAGGCACTGGTGAGACCTCACCTGGAATATTGTGTGCAGTTCTGGTCTCCCATGTTTAAGAAGGATGAATTCAAACTGGGACAGAGAAGGTCTACTAGGATGATCCGAGGAGTGGAAAACCTGTCTTATGAAAGGAGTCTCAAAGAGCTTGGCTTGTTTAGTCTAACCAAAAGAAGGCTGAGGGGAGATATGATTGCTCTCTATACATATATCAGAGTGATCAGGGAGGGAGAGGAACTATTTAAGCTCTGTACCAGTGTGGACACAAGAACAAATGGATAGAAACTGGCCATCAGAAAGTTTAGACTTGAAATTAGATGAAGATTTCTAACCATCAGAGGAGTTAAGTTCTGGAATAGCCTTCCAAGGGTAGCAGTGGAGTTAAGAGACATATCTGGCTTCAAGACTAAGCTTGATAAGTTTATGGAGGGGATGGTATGATGGGATAGCCTAATTTTGGCAATTAATCGAGCTTTCACTATTAGCGGTAAATATGCCGAGTCACCTCTGATGGGACTCTAGAGAGGGGGATCTGAGTTACTACAGAGAATTCTTTCCTAGGTGTCTGGCTGGTGAGTCTTGACCATATGCTCAGGGTTTAGCTGATTGCCATATTTGGGGTCGGGAAGGAATTTTCCTTTGTGTGTATGTGTATGTGTGCCATTCTCCCTTCTGCCCTCGTCACTGCTGTAGACAGTCTGTGCTGAGGGCAGCAGTTACACAGATCTTAGTTTCTTACATTGCTTGTTTTGCTGAATTACTGTATAGTGTAAGCCCTCTGGGTCCTGGGAAAAAAATTAAAAGGGAGAGAGAGTGTGTGTGCAAAAGGCAATAAGAAGTTACTGGCTAACTTGAAATGCAGCCGGAAAGAGGCTTAATAAAACGTGGCTCAGAACCTCTTGCTACAACACAGTTCCCAGATTTGCCCCTGTAATTGATCTTTAAATATAAAAACATATCTGATGATTTTGGAGCTTGGCTGGCTGAGGTGAATCTAAGACTTGTGTGCTGTGATATTTTCAGAAGGGGAAAAAAATGCAAACCGAGCTCTGTGGCTGATTTTGCTTTATTAAAAGTTAAGCAGATTGTATAAGTACTTTGTGATTTTTGTAGCTTCAGATATATCTTTAACTGGACTTGACTAGCAGAATTCCAGCATTCCTAACCTTTCAAATACTTCGAGTATCAGCTACAAAGTTAATTTGGTAAAGTCTTGTTTCTCCCCTGTGCTTACTTGAGAGAGAGCAAGAAACATGACACGTTGACATTTGAAAATGGGACTTGGTATTAAAAAAAAAAAGGCACTTCATTTATAACACATTTTATGTGACATGAACCTATAACTTCTTGGCTTCATGTCAAAGATTAATTTTATTGTATGTCTGTGTCTCAAACTTCATTACAACCACTCTACTAAGAGCAGGTGGAATACTGCAAAAAATGCGTGCACGTTGCTTTGAATAATAAAAGGATGAAATTTCTTCTGTCATCATATGTGATCCCTTTTACTCTATTCTCATGAACATTCATATTAGCAAACTTTTGTTCAACAATTGATCACAGAGAAGAGTGTCACAAACATGCATGCAAATGTGCGTGTGTGACTGTTTTCGCACAGAGAATGTTTGTAAATCCATTGTGAACATTCTGAGGGTTTGGAAGCTATCAGAGCAGAACCGCATGATGTGACTTAGGTGACCAATTACAGTGTGAACAGTAAATTACTAATAGTGAATATTCAAAGAAATAGGTGAATAGTTTATAAACAGTACACAGGCTGAAATATGTTTGGACAACCCATTTCTTGATAATTTGATTTAGCAAATACATACAAATAGGAGTTTTTCTCAGATAATTCTCAGAGAAGCGGGGTGGGGAGGGGAGAAGTCTCAATTAATCAAATGCATTATGTGCTGTGAATAGTTTGCCCTGCTCTACGTACACATAAAACCAGATTTTGGTCTCATTTTTCGCATGCAACCTTGTTAGTTTCAGTGGTGTTGCACTGGCCAGAAAGCAAACTTTACTCTCTGAAGCAGAATCCCACATTTAAGATAAACCTACATCTACATGTGCAGTACAAACACATACATACATACATACACAGAGAAATTGGTTCTAAACATTCAGAGGGCTTGTCTAGGTAAACAATTAGTGCGCGGCATGCTGGGGTGTAAACCTACAGTACACTAGCTTGCCACTTACTAACTTCCTGTGTGGATCCTGCTACTGTGCACTAAAAGGTACCTAGTGCTCTTTGATCTGTTCCACTTTGAAATGAGAGTAGGTCATTGCGAACTAGGGAACTATTAGTGCACAGTAGCAAGGTCTACACAGACAGCTAGTCTGCGTGGCCAAACTAGTGCACCGTAGATTTACACCCGAGCTTGCCATGCACTAACTATTCATCTTGACAATCCCCAATACTTTAGTAATAAAGAATTATAGGTTGAGGTGTTTAGGGATTTGTGAAAGAAAGGTCACTGCCACTGATGCTATTGAAGACAACAGTAGATTTGTAACATCACTATTTGTATTCAAGTATAAAAAAAATGAGATCGAAATATTAATGTTAATTTTCATGGCAGGACAGTATAAATGGATAGAAACTTGTTGAGTGGGTAAAGGGAAAATAGATAGTAGATAACCAGTACATCAACAGTAGGAAGGAAGTGAGGAAGGAAATTGTGTCCTGTATGATTTTGTTCAGGCCGGACAAAATCCATGGAGTAGAATTTGGCTTCTCCCTTTGGATAGCTATCTGGTCTTCTGATTCGGGTTGTTTGTAGCCCACTGGGAAAACCTAACTAGGTTACCATGATTAGAAACACACTTTAGAGGTAAAAGCAATAACATAATCAAAACACCATAGTATTCCTATGCTTAGAATCATGTTTTATCTCTTATTTTATCTATAACATTAACTACACTGGGACAGTTGAAAAGCAAACTCAGCTATATTTGAATTGGAAAAAGAAAGCTTGCTTCTTCTAGAAAAGTAATGCCAGCATAGACGTCTACTTACCTAATCCATGAACTAAATTCTGCCCTCAGATATCTGTGTATGTTACTTCTACAAAAGTAGTGATTGACCTAACTACTATGGTAAATAATATGCTACCAGTACAATAGAGTAGGTACATTAAATAGATTGTAGAAAGAGATTAGACAATGAAGAAAATGCTACACCCACAGTATTATAAAATACAATTCCATTAATGGTTATATACTATATATACTTCTGACTTTTTTTTTTTTTAAAAAGGGTTCAACAAATAAATATAGGGCCATCAGTGTAAAACATTTCCATATGCAAACATCTTTCTAAATAATGGAAAATGTAGAAGTTGGAGACCTTTTGTTGTACTAAATAGTTTCTTTTCCCTCTTGCTTTCCCTTGTCACAGATACTGCAATGAGCACTTGCTGTGCCCTCCACATATGTTTTGGACAGGCTGGGGTCCGTGGGAACGTTGCACTACCCAATGTGGGGGAGGGATTCAGGCTCGTCGCAGGATGTGTGAGAATGGCCCTGACTGCCCTGGCTGTAATGTGGTGAGTCGCTTCTATGCCTTCCCATCAACAAATACTTGCATGTTTTGCAAACATTTTGATTCATGAGTGTGTATTTATAGCTGTATTGTTTTTATTTTACTGAGAGAAATTCATGTTTGCAAGTTAGAGGATGCTGTTATACAACATGAGCTAGATGAGAGACCTCCTAAAGGAAAGTTGTTACAGATGGGGATTTGTCATAGGCATATTTATTTTGTTTGTTGCAAACTAGGAGAAAAATATGCTCACTTTGTTCTAGTCAGAATTCTGTAAAAGTAGAAGAGGAATATGGGTCCTCGCATATTGGACCAATTTTTAAGTTTCCTAAGTTCAGAGGATAAACTTGATAATTGTGAAGTTTGTCATTCATTGACCATTACCTTTTTGTTAGACCACCAGAAGGCCTGTTCAAAACATAATAAAAGGTAATTTATAATATTTTTGTTTTGTTTTTTTCATATGTCCTTACTCTGTTACTTTTGACATTTATGCCACAAGTGAAATTTCACTTTTGCAAGCAGATTGAACACTTTCAAAGGGTTTTTTCTCTTTCCTTGACTCATCTTTACGAATTAACCAAGCAGTCTTAAATTCTGCAGTCTTTCAGAATATTTTTCTTCCAGTGGTGACAGCACAAAGGAAAATGTATGACACAGATCGGTGTTTAAACTTCTGTGACTGGTGCAGAGAAGTTAGAATGTAATCTGTAATTTTTCCATATAGATCTTTCTTGATAATCGTGTACTAACATTATATGATTCATAAGGCTGAGCAGTATTTTGGATTTAAAATGATTTGTTCATGGTCTCAAATAAAAATTGCATACCCCAGATAGCCTTGGGAAATTACATGAGTTAGGAAGAATGTTATGAGGTGCTTTGTCAGATCTTAGAATTGACCCAATAAGATTATGTTACTGGGATTTGCAATCTGATTCCCCTCACCAGTGTCATTCTTAAAGTGTTGTAAAACGATAGCATAGTCTAGTATATTCAAACAGTTCCTACCCAGTTCAGCTACTGCATGCTTACGTTAGACAGCTCTTTGGTTTAACTGTTTCAGTAAAACTAGTAGTTTTATCTCTAAGAGACCCCCAAACAATTGAATATAGAATCACATACATGTAGGGCTGCAAGGGACCTTGAGAGGTCATTTAGTCCAGACCTCTGCACTAAGGCAGGACAAAGTATATGTAGACCATCCCTAACAGGTGTTTGTCTGACCTGTTCTTAAAAAAACCTCCAGCCTCCCTTGGAAGCTTATTCCAGAGCTTCACTATCTTTGTAATTAGAAAGTTTTTCCTAATATCAAACCTAAATCTCCCTTGCTGCACATTAAGCCCATTTCTTCTTTTTCTACCATGGAGAACAACTGAGCACTGTCCTCTTTATAACAGCCCTTAACGTATTTGAAGACTATGATCAGGGCCACACTCAGTCTTCTTTTCTCAGGATTAAACATGTCCAGTTTTTTAACCTTCCTCGTAAGTCATGTTTCCTAAACCTTTTAAAATCATTTTTGTTGCTCTCTTCTAGGCTCCTTCCAATATGTCCATATATTTCTTAAAGTGTGACACCTAGTATTGGATACTGTATTGCAACTGAGGCCTCACCAGTGCTAAGTAGAGAGGGACAGTTACCTCCCATGCCTTACATACGACACTCCTGTTAATACACCCCAGAATGATATTCGCCTTTTTTGCAGCTGCATCACATTGTTGACTCCTATTCAATTTGTGATCCACTATAAACCCCTGATCCTTTTCAGCAGTACTACTGCTTAACCAGTTATTTATTCCCCATTTCATATTTGTGTATTTATTTTTTTCCTTCCTAAGTACAGTGCTTTGCACTTATCTTTATTGTAATGTGTCTTGTTGATTTCATTTGTCCTGCTATGGTAGAAGGACAGGAGACACTGGAGGTGATTTTAATTAGGCTGCAACTTTATTCTTACATATTTGGAAGTACCTGGCAGATAAAATTGTACAGAGTTTCATATACAATTCCATATATTCAGGGGCTGCCATCATCTCTTCCTATTTCCAATCCTGGCCCCATCCATCCTGCAGCTTGGACCCTGCCCCCCTCGTATAAAGGTTATGGTGGGGGCTACAATAAAGGGGAAGTTGACTCCCCACCGTACCAGTCATAGGAGCCCTAAATCCCCTTTTTCTGCTTCTTTAAAGGATTCCTCCTTTAAAACCTTTACCATCCAATTTTATCTGATCACCATATCCATTCCCTATGGAGTACCTGCACTGGACATCTGCCACAAGCTTACATAATGAGTTGTGACATTATAACCCAATTTTCAGCCCTGCCCCTTCCCTATTCCAGCAGGTCCGTAACCAGCTGTGGGGAGGCGAAAAATCCACCTTGCCTCAGCCAATCTGGCAGTCAGGGAAAATTCTTTCCTAGCCCCTCAAGAAACGGGACAACTGGTGTAATGTCCACAATGGATAATTGAGACCTGATATTTTAACTATTTCCATGGGTTGGAGGGTGAGTTCTGCTATTCTGGTCTGGATTAAAGAAGGCTTTTCCGGCACTACCTTCAGTATAAATATCCCCCCTCTCTTCCAGTCAGCTGGGGCTGGGGGCAGCATCCCCCATTCGCTAATCTGGTCCAGCTGTACTGCTTCCTGCTTCTTTACCTGAAATGGGGAAGGGGGACTTAAAGAGTCAACAACCATCTTCCTACCAGCCTGCGGGACAAAACCTATCCCTGCAGTTAAAGGGGAAAAAACTCACCTTCTCCATCCATCCCGGCAAAGGGCCCCACTACTTGATACACGGTGAGGGTCTTCTCCCACTTGTCGAGGACATTTTGAATTCTTATCCTGTCCTCCAAAGAAAACCAACTCTCCTACCCTAGTGTCATCTGTGTATTTTATAAGCATACTTTCCACTCCATTATCAAAGTCATTAATGAAAATGCTCAACAGTATCAGACCCAAAATAGACCCCTGTGGGACCCCAGTGTGATAGCAAACCACTTATAACTACTCTAAGTATGATCTTGTTACTCTTTGAGTATGGCCTAAAATAGTATCACTACTTGGGTGGGGTGGGGCTGAGTCACATGGGAGGGTTACATGCCTTCCCTTTAGCTGGCACCCCTCCACCCCCTTGTGTTCCTCCCATGAGTTGCTTATGTGCAGAGCACCCATAAGAAATAAACTCTACTGGTGCTGCTGCTACCAACAAAATTATAATGTATGCTCTGTAAATTTCCATGTACTTGGAAGACAAAGAATTTAAGTGCAATGACTAAGTGTTGTTTACTAAGCCTCAGTGAGTCTGGAACGAAAATTTAGTATTGAATCAACAGTTTCTTTACCATAACAGAGTTCTAAGGGATACCCAGACACATACCAGAACTACTTTATTTGCATATTTCTTGCTAAAAGATCGTTGCCCTAATAAGAAAAGACCAATTAAAATATTTTTATGACTTGTTTTCGTTGTTGATTGGCTCCAACATTTATGTTCATAAAATATTCTGATGAAAAAGGGTAATCCTATCCAGAACAGAATGCAGTGTATCCCACTGAGGGCTTGTCTATATAGTGCATTAGTGTGCACCAACTGGATGTAAATTCTACTGCATACCAGCTTGTCATATACTAACTGGCCTGGTAGACCCTGCTGGCATGAACTAAAAGTGTTTTGGTTTTGATTTAACTCCATAACTTGAGATCAGGCCTCAGAGATGGGTCCTACTCAAGGAAGGTTTATGAGTTAAAGATAATATACAGAATCTCTGCCCCTTTAGTTCTCTCTTTACGGCTCAATTTTCATTTACTTTCAGACTTCCTGACCTTGCTTAACTCTTTATTTCATACTAATCAACCTTATGTAGCTTATCCAGAGACCTTCAGCTGAAGATCATTTTGTTTTGCCTAGTGGCCCAGAGCACAGCAAAAAGGCTGCCAAGTTTGTTTTCTGAATGGTTATGAAGCTGTGAAAAGAAACAAGTTTGAAAGTAGGTAAACCATTTTAGGCCAGACTCGTCCCCACTAAGTACAGTTTCTTAAGCAAAAAGAACTCTGCTCAGTGGTTGACATATGGTGGGCAGATTTGATATCTGGTTGTCCCTCACAAGCATGCAAGTGGGATCTGCTTGCTCAGTCATCTTCAGGGCTCAGATTGGGCCAGTATACGGCAGCAAGGAGTATCAGCACTTTTGTTATGATCTCTTCAAAATATAAGATTTACTTTTTCAAAATGAAGTCTCTAGCTATTTGGGATGTTGTGGTACATACACTTGGTTCACATTTTTGAGGCTAACTGACGCAGTGACATCAGGCTGCATTTTAGAACCTGAAATGACAGCTCTGAGATATGAACTGTCCAATTCATCTCAATGGGTGTTAACTCAGAGGCCAGAAACCGCCAAGCCTAAGGAGCCTAGATGATCCCCATTAGGTATTTGAGCCCCGCTGGTGGGGATGCATCATCAGGGAATGCCAACTTCACTGAGAGGAAACCAATCACAAGGAGCTCAGCAGAGACAGTGGGCGTATTCAGACTCCACTGAGGACAAGCTGAGATGAGAGAGCATGTATGACCATATTTTGAACAATCTGCACGCTCTCTTGTGAGTGGTGTCTCATTTTATGGATGGAATTTAGAAGAACATTGCCACTTTTTCTCCCCAACTTGATCCCTTTTTGTCTTTAACCAGAAGTGTGGTTTCAGCATCTGACTAAAGTAAGCCCCCTCTTTTGTACACTCTTGAAGCTATGTCAGCATGATGCAACTGTGCTTTTTAGTAGGATGAGGAAGAGGAGAGACCATATCACAAGGAAAGAAACTGGTAATCTGGTTTTGTTGGCAGGCTTTTCCTCTTCTACTTCCCACCCACTTCTGCTTGTGGAAATGTCTGTAGAAAGTAGGGGGAAGCAGTCTTTATATAAGGCTAAAACCTGATAGTTTTCTTGCATCCTGAATTCTGTTAGATACAGTTGAGAGTCAGAGGAATTTTTTGTTTTATTTGCGTGTTGAGGAAGAGGAGAAGAATATTGTATACAGAATTTTGTTTAAATAAATTCCCAGCCTGCCTGTCTAAGAAGTGATCAAGCTGTAAAGAGTGAGAATCTTTAAATCAGTCTTGCTGGAGTTGGGATAATTGTCACTCCTGGTCTACATCTTTAACCTAGGTCAACCTCGCTATATCACTCAGGGATGTGAAAAATTCACACCCGTGAGAGATGTAGTTGAGCTGATCTAAACCCCAGTTTAGACACTGCCTGGTTGATGGAACAGTTCTTCCATTAAACTAGCTACTGCCTCTCGATGGAGTTGATTAGCAATGGGAAACCACCTTCCACTTCTGTAGCAAGTATTTACAGCTAAATCACCATAGCTGCAGCTGTGACACCATAGTGCTTGTAGTGTAAATGAAGCCTTATGCTCAAAAAAAGAAGCATAAAACATCATTAGAACTAGGAAAGAGTTTCATATGCACAACAAATACTTGGTGTGTTTTTATAATTTTCCGTATAAAATGAGATAATTGTTGAATTGACTTGCCTGGGAGACAGACTATGACTTAAATTTCAGTAAAGTGAACTTCCTTTCAGAAAGGTAAAGATGAGAAATAAAGTAGGCCCATAAGTGCAACTGATGTCTGAGGGCAATCTTTTGAAAACTTGTTAATTAAAACAATTGTTCTTACTTGTGGTAAAAAATGTCTTTTTCTCTCCTACTGTTAATTATTGTAAAAAATTTATTTACATAAAAACAGAATGGTTGTTCCTTAATAATTCAACTCTTCTGGCTGCTTATTCCTCACCTCATGTTATTCTTCTTTGCGTCTGACACCATAATTTTCTCCACAGAAACTCATAGTAATGTTACAATGTATGTGCCCAGAATTGTTTCTGAAGACAGTATTTTTAAAGTTGTCCATTACATGCTAGTATCTTTTTTTAAAAATATAAAGGGAAATACATTAAAAATATGCCAAAAACTAGAAATACACTATGGTATTTCAAAGCTGTATCATTTACTGAAATTTCACACAAAACATGAAAATAGATGACCAAAGGCCAATAACAAAGACATGAACATGGAGTATGGAGTATAAGATAACTATAAATCTTCATGATGTAAGAGAACTATACAATAGAGAATCTTAAAGGTCAACAAGAAAAACTTTGAAATCAATATGCTGAGACAAAGGGACCCTCTGAAGGTTAATCAAAGTTAATATAGTATGCTTGGAGTTGTCTAATGCCTGATAGGACTATTGCGGTCAAATTTAGCAGCAGTTTAAAGTCTGGCAATAGAAATCTTAAGTAGATCACAAATCACATGTTACTGTAAGGTAGACAGGAAATACATGAGAAACAGAGGGCATTGTGAAAGTCTGTGGATAGAACTGGTACATCATACTCATATACATTGTACATTTGCTTCAGAACTTCCTTCTTTCCCCCTGAGAAACATAATCTCAGTTGAATTTGCTTCTGGCTAATAATGCAACTAATAACTAATTTTTAGACACTCTTTTCTAGAATAAGAACTCTAGGCTGAGTCTCAACTAGGCTGACATATTGTATTATTATACACTTGTCCATAGTCTCATTTCACATCATACTAATAGTATAAATCCTTTTTATATCTATGGGAGGGAATCTGCAAAAATGAATGTGCTTTTGGTGCCAAAACTAAGTTAGTCAGCATTCTGTTGCTGAATAAAGCAAAGGAATTATATTTGCTTGTCTAAAAATAGTCGACTGTAGCATTTTTATCTTGTTTCATCTTCAAGAAATTCTGATAATGAAATACATTTACATCCCAAAGTTTCTATTATGAATCAAGGTGGAAAATAATCATACTTGAGAAGACTAATGTCAGAAATGTTCTCTTTCATTCTTTTATTATGACTTTAAAAAGGAATTTGGAGATGGGGTCTTTGAAAAGGACATTGTCCATTAGAGGAGGCACAGCCTGCCTCACAATATGTGCTTAGTTTCAAATATGAATTCGTGATGTTTGGTCTGGGGAGATGAGAACAGAAATGAAAATTGCTTTTATTCTTTGTTGTGATGTATTTTTTTAAATTTAAGCTAAGGGGAAGGGGAATTAACCCCCCCTTGTTCCCCCATACCCCACAACACACATGCCACACAAACAAATAGAAAGCGCACACAAAAATAAGATACAAAATAATCCAGGTTCTCACACATTTGCCAACCTCATCACTTTGCTTTTTATACTAACTTTTTCTCCCATCCTTTGTCCTGTCTGTTCAAAGTATAACTGTTTCCTGTGTGTTTTTAAAGTGTCTGGCACAATGGAGACCTGATATAAATTGAACCTATAGGCACTGCTGTAAATCTAATAATAAATAATAAATTAGACAATGGTAAAAACATTACAAAAATAAAATAACACAGAAGAATTATTTTCAGAAAATCACATCTAGCATGTGCACATTGGCTAATGCAGGAGTGGGCAAACTACAGCTTGTGGGCCAGATCTGGCCCCTAAGGCCTTTGGATCCGGCCCGCGGGACTGCCACCCCCGTGGGACCCTGGGCCCCGTGCCGCTCTGGGAAGCGACCGGCACCACGTCCCTGCGGCCCCTAGGGGAGGGGTGGGGCAGAGGGCTCCACGCACTTCCCTTGCCTGTGGATACCTCCCCCAAAGCTCCCATTGGCCAGGAACTGGGAACCGCCAATGGGAGCTTCAGGGGAGATCTCCACAGGCAAAAGCAGTGTGTGGAGCCCTTTGCGCCCCCCACCCCCACGGGCCGCAGGGATATGGTGCTGGCTGCTTCCCAGAGCTGTGCCGGGCCAACGACCAATGATACTGCCAAGAATGACCTTGAGCGGATCACTGCGGACTACGTGGCTCTGGGAAGAAGGATAAAGGAGTTGGAGACGCAAGTGGTGTTCTCGTCCATCCTTCCCGTGGAAGGAAAAGGCCTGGGTAGGGACCGTCGAATCGTGGAAGTCAACGAATGGCTACGCAGGTGGTGTCGGAGAGAAGGCTTTGGATTCTTTGACCATGGGATGGTGTTCCATGAAGGAGGAGTGCTGGGCAGAGACGGGCTCCATCTTACGAAGAGAGGGAAGAGCATCTTTGCCAGCAGGCTGGCTAACCTAGTGAGGAGGGCTTTAAACTAGGTTCACCGGGGGAAGGAGACCAAAGCCCTGAGGTAAGTGGGAAAGCGGGATACCGGGAGGAAGCACAGGCAGGAATGTCTGTGAGGGGAGGGCTCCTGCCTCATACTGGGAATGAGGGGCGATCAACAAGTTATCTCAAGTGCTTATATACGAATGCACAAAGCCTTGGAAACAAGCAGGGAGAACTGGAGGTCCTGGTGATGTCAAGGAACTATGACGTGATTGGAATAACAGAGACTTGGTGGGATAACTCACATGACTGGAGTACTGTCATGGATGGTTATAAACTGTTCAGGAAGGACAGGCAGGGCAGAAAAGGTGGGGGAGTAGCACTGTATGTAAGGGAGCAGTATGACTGCTCAGAGCTCCGGTACGAAACTGTAGAAAAACCTGAGTGTCTCTGGATTAAGTTTAGAAGTGTGTGCAACAAGAGTGATGTAGTGGTGGGAGTCTGCTATAGACCACCGGACCAGGGGGATGAGGTAGATGAGGCTTTCTTCCGGCAGCTCACGGAAGCTACTAGATCGCATGCCCTGATTCTCATGGGTGACTTTAATTTTCCTGATATCTGCTGGGAGAGCAATACAGCAGTACATAGACAATCCAGGAAGTTTTTGGAAAGCGTAGGGGACAATTTCCTGGTGCAAGTGCTAGAGGAGCCAACTAGGGGGGGCGCTTTTCTTGACCTGCTGCTCACAAACCGGGTAGAATTAGTGGGGGAAGCAAAAGTGGATGGGAATCTGGGAGGCAGTGACCATGAGTTGGTTGAGTTCAGGATCCTGACACAGGGAAGAAAGGTAAGCAGCAGGATACGGACCCTGGACTTCAGGAAAGCAGACTTTGACTCCCTCAGGGAACGGATGGCCAGGATCCCCTGGGGGACTAACATGAAGGGGAAAGGAGTCCAGGAGAGCTGGCTGTATTTCAAGGAATCCCTGTTGAGGTTACAGGGACAAACCATCCCGATGAGTCGAAAGAATAGTAAATATGGCAGGCGACCAGCTTGGCTTAATGGTGAAATCCTAGCGGATCTTAAACATAAAAAAGAAGCTTACAAGAAGTGGAAGGTTGGACATATGACCAGGAAAGAGTATAAAAATATTGCTCAGGCATGTAGGAATGATATCAGGAGGGCCAAATCGCACCTGGAGCTGCAGCTAGCAAAAGATGTCAAGAGTAACAAGAAGGGTTTCTTCAGGTATGTTGGCAACAAGAAGAAAGCCAAGGAATGTGTGGGCCCCTTACTGAATGAGGGAGGCAACCTAGTGACAGAGGATGTGGAAAAAGCTAATGTACTCAATGCTTTTTTTGCCTCTGTCTTCACTAACAAGGTCAGCTCCCAGACTGCTGCGCTGGGCATCACAAAATGGGGAAGAGATGGCCAGCCCTCTGTGGAGATAGAGGTGGTTAGGGACTATTTAGAAAAGCTGGACGTGCACAAGTCCCTGGGGCCGGACGAGTTGCATCCAAGAGTGCTGAAGGAATTGGCGGCTGTGATTGCAGAGCCATTGGCCATTATCTTTGAAAATTCGTGGCGAACGGGGGAAGTCCCGGATGACTGGAAAAAGGCTAATGTAGTGCCAATCTTTAAAAAAGGGAAGAAGGAGGATCCTGGGAACTACAGGCCAGTCAGCCTCATCTCAGTCCGTGGAAAAATCATGGAGCAGGTCCTCAAAGAATCAATCCTGAAGCACTTGCATGAGAGGAAAGTGATCAGGAACAGCCAGCATGGATTCACCAAGGGAAGGTCATGCCTGACTAATCTAATCGCCTTTTATGATGAGATTACTGGTTCTGTGGATGAAGGGAAAGCAGTGGATGTATTGTTTCTTGACTTTAGCAAAGCGTTTGACACGGTCTCCCACAGTATTCTTGTCAGCAAGTTAAGGAAGTATGGGCTGGATGAATGCACTATAAGGTGGGTAGAAAGCTGGCTAGATTGTCGGGCTCAACGGGTAGTGATCAATGGCTCCATGTCTAGTTGGCAGCCGGTGTCAAGTGGAGTGCCCCAGGGGTTGGTCCTGGGGCCGGTTTTGTTCAATATCTTCATAAATGATCTGGAGGATGGTGTGGATTGCACTCTCAGCAAATTTGCGGATGATACTAAACTGGGAGGAGTGGTAGATACGCTGGAGGGGAGGGATAGGATACAGAAGGACCTAGACAAATTGGAGGATTGGGCCAAAAGAAGGATAATCCCAATAAGGATAAGTGCATGGTCCTGCACTTAGGACGGAAGAATCCAATGCACCGCTACAGACTAGGGGCCGAATGGCTAGGCAGCAGTTCTGCGGAAAAGGACCTAGGGGTGACAGTGGACGAGAAGCTGGATATGAGTCAGCAGTGTGCCCTTGTTGCCAAGAAGGCCAATGGCATTTTGGGATGTATAAGTAGGGGCATAGCGAGCAGATCGAGGGACGTGATCGTTCCCCTCTATTCGACATTGGTGAGGCCTCATCTGGAATACTGTGTCCAGTTTTGGGCCCCACACTACAAGAAGGATGTGGATAAATTGGAGAGAGTCCAGCGAAGGGCAACAAAAATGATTAGGGGTCTAGAACACATGAGTTATGAGGAGAGGCTGAGGGAGCTGGGATTGTTTAGTCTGCGGAAGAGAAGAATGAGGGGGGATTTGATAGCTGCTTTCAACTACCTGAAAGGGGGTTCCAAAGAGGATGGCTCTAGACTGTTCTCAATGGTAGCAGATGACAGAACGAGGAGTAATGGTCTAAGAGGGTGGTGAAACACTGGAATGCGTTACCTAGGGAGGTGGTAGAATCTCCTTCCTTAGAGGTTTTTAAGGTCAGGCTTGACAAATCATAGAATCATAGAACCATAGAACATCAGGGTTGGGAGGGACCCCAGAAGGTCATCTAGTCCAACCCCCTGCTCGAAGCAGGTCCAATTCCCAGTTAAATCATCCCAGCCAGGGCTTTGTCAAGCCTGACCTTAAAAACCTCTAAGGAAGGACTGACTCATATCCAGCTTCTCGTCCACTGTCACCCCTAGGTCCTTTTCCCTATCCCTCCCCTCCAGCGTACAAAGCCCTGGCTGGGATGATTTAACTGGGAATTGGTCCTGCTTCGAGCAGGGGGTTGGACTAGATGACCTTCTGGGGTCCCTTCCAACCCTGATATTCTATGATTCTATGAAGGCAGGCAGGGAGCCTGCCCTGGCACCGGTGTGCGCCGCTGCCACTCCAGAGGCGCTCCAGGTAAGCAGCGTCAGGCCGGAACCCACATCCTGCACCCCACACCCCAAATCCCTGCCTTGAGCCCCCTGCCTGCACCCCGCACCCCTCCGGCACCCCACATCCCTGCCCTGAGCCCCCTCCCGGACTCCGCACCTCTCCCTGCACCACTGCCCTGAGCCCCCTGCCACACTGTGCACCCCCTTCTGCACCCCAACCCCATTTCCTGATCCCCCTCATACACCTCAGACCCCTCCTCTGCCCCAGCCCATTGCCCTGATCCCCTTCCTGCACACTGCACCCCCTCCCACACCCCGCACTCCCTCCTGCACCCAACCCCCTGCCCCAGCCCTACATTCATGGCCCTGCATGCAATTTCCCCCACCAGATGCGGCCCTCGGGCCAAAACATTTGCCCACCCCTGGCTAACGTCATGTTCAGAAGTCCAGTTGGAAACCTGTCTGGACTTTTGCCCATGCAGTTACCGACTTTGCTTGCACAGTTATGCTGAATGTGACATTTAAATTGAGCACACTGCTGTATGCATGTGAAGATGGGGCCCTGTTCATAGTGCTTGGTTTTTCAGTTCCTAGCAATCAAATTACTGAGTGATTTATTTTATTTTTTTTAAATGTTTTTTAAAATGTTTGTTTTCTTTTTGAAACAAACATTGTGCTAGACATCATCTTTAGGAGTCAAGTCATTTAAAAAAAATGTTTAAAATCGGAATAGACCCTCGGCTGGTGTAAATTGTCATAGGTCACCTGAAGTGGTATAATCAGGAAGGCCGAAACACAACTGGAGTTGCAGCTAGCAAGGGATGTGAAGGCTAACAAGAAGGGTTGCTACAGGTATGTTAGCAACAAGAAAAACGGTCAGGAAAAGTGTGGGACCCTTAAAGAATGGGGGAGGCAACCTAGTGACAGATGATGTGGAAAAAGCTGAAGTAATCAATGCTTTTTTTGCCTCAGTCTTCACAGACAAGGTCGGCTCCCACACTACTGTCCTGGGCAACACAGTATGGGGAGGAGGTGAGCAGTCCTCACTCGTGAAAGAATAGGTTAAGGACTATTTAGAAAAGCTGGACATGCACAAGTCCATGGGTCCAGATGCAATGCATCTGAGGGTGCTGAGGGAATTGGCTGATGTGATTGCAGCACCATTGGCCATTATCTTTGAAAACTCAGGGTGATTGGGGGAGGTCCCGAACAATTGGAAAAAGGCAAATAGAGTGCCCATCTTTTAAAAAGGGAAGAAGGAGAACCTGGGGAACTACGGACCTTTCAGCCTCACCTCAGTCCCTGGAAAAATCGTGGAGCAGGTCCTCAAGGAAACCATTTTGAAGCACTTGGAGGAGAGTAAGGTGATCAGGAACAGTCAACATGGATTCACCAAGGGCAAGTAATGCCTGACCAACCTGATTGCCTTCTATGATGAAATAACTAGCTCTGTGGATGTGGGGAAAGCAGTGCATGTGATATATCTTGACTTTAGCAACGTTTTTGATATGGTCTCCCACAGTATTCTTGCCAGCAAGTTAAAAAAGTATGGATTGGATGAATGGACTAGAAGGTGAATAGAAGCTGGCTGGATTGTCGGGCTCAATGGGTAGTGATCAACAGTTTGATGTCTAGTTGGCAGCCAGCATCAAGCGGAGTGCCCCAGGGCTTTGTCGTGGGGCTGGTTTTGTTCAACATCTTTATTAACGATCTGGATGATGGGATATATTGCACCCTCAGCAAGTTTGCGGGTGACACTAAGCTGGGGGGAGAGATAGATACACTGGAGGGTAGGGAAAGGGTCAAGAGTGACCTAGACAAATTGGAGGATTGGGCCAAAAGAAATCTGATGAGGTTCAACAAGGACAAGTGCAGAGTCCTGCACTTAGGACGGAAGAATCCCATGCCCTGCTACAGGCTGGCTAAGCAACAGTTCTGAAGAAAAATACCTGGCTGTGATGATTTAGTTGGGGATTGGTCCTGCTTTGAGCAAGAGGTTGGACTAGATGACCTCCTGAAGTCTCTTCCAACCCTTCTATGATCTTCTATGATTCTAAGTTAATGGAGCTATGGCAGTTTACACCAGCTCAGGATCTGCTGCAGGGTGCCCATATTGAACTGTGTCAGTGACTTCCAGCTGCTTTGTGATCCTTTCTTTCGTGGACTCTAATTTGACCTTGGTTTGAACTCTTCCAGGCAAAGGCAGGTAGAAGAATTCTCTTAAATGGCCATTCCAATTTTTAAATTCAAATCCTAATAGTGTCATAAGAACATGAGCAAACTATGAAAACAGATCCCATTCCATTTCATTACAGATATACTCTCATCCAAGAGTTTTTCTCGTCTTTAAGCAGCATTTAATTTAAACATTGCATGTGAATAGACAGTGCTCATTTCTGGGGATTCCAAAGTACTGTAGAGCAACAATTCACTGTCTCTAGAACTCTCTTTTGATGTTCACCAAGGGTTTCTTGTTGGTATGCGCTGGCCTTAATTTAAACAGCAGTGGTGTGACTTGTCCATATCATTGCACAGCATAAAGTTGTTTGGAAGAATGACCAAATCTTAGATACATGTTAATTAAATCTTTTGGAGAGTGTCCAACCAATTTGTCTTAATAATTAAGAGGACTAGGTTTTCTGCTTTGGATTGTGTGTGTGTGTGTTTGTAATTTCAAGATCATTCAACTGAGATGTAGGTATGTAGTTCCTAAATCATCTGCCCATCTGAAATATGTAGGTTAGTGACAGTTATGTACAAATGTAAGCATAAATTCCAGGAAAAAAAGAATTAAGCTCTTAGATGCTGTTTGTACCTTGTTTGGGCATCATATTGTATAGTGATTGGTCTGATCTAAGAGAATGCCCCCCATTATTATTTCTTGAAATTATTTTATCATAGTGGCAAAAGGAAAGTCACAAAAATGCTGAAGATATAGTTTCTTCTAGACTGAGTTCTGAGTTGCGTTGGGTAGATAGAAAGATTAAGAATTAAAAAGGAATTGAACATTTGTATGGATATTAAGAATATACAGAGATATCATAATTAATGACAATGAAAAGGTTGAAAGGGATATTATAACTCATGCTTCAGCGCTTAAACCAGTCTGACTACTGGAGATCAGAATGAGACCTATGTAGAGCAGATTATTCCTATTGTAGTGTTCTCATGCCATTCTCAGAAGCATGGTTCTGACCACTGTTGGAGACAGGATGCTGGACTAGATGGATCACTGGGCTGATCCAGTATAGAAATTCTGATGAGCCATTTTACATTAACTAATCAGATTGCTTGAATCAACTCTTTAACACCTTATTCCTCTTATGATTGCTTTGATTCCTGTTAGATTTACCATAATATGGTTAAAATCCCATGGTGTAAACAAATTTCCCTACCAGAAAATTATTCCAAATCGCATATGTGAACATGAAGAGTAACACAAAGCAATGGTTTTGTTTCACGTTTTGGTCATTTAAAAGGCCCTGTGTCCTTCAGTAGGACATTACTGGGTTGAGTGATGGGTTAGGCTTGCATCAGTAATATGTGCTGTTACAGTTATAACTGCACTATTGCAGGAGCTGTCCAAGTGTGCAAGATTGATTTGTTAGCCAGGCTAATTGGCAGCAGTCCTTAGCCATCAGAGTGCAATTACACAGAACTCTGTCCAAATTTATGACATTTATCTTCTGGCCTGTCTCTTGCTTTCATTCATTCTCAGAGCATCATAGTGATTTTTAATTTATTGGGCTGTGATAGGATTTTTCTCTTCATTGAAAATAATATCACTCAGCCATTTCCTTCCCTTCACTGTGCCAGGTTCAGAGCACATTTTAAATAGTTTTGGGGTCATTTATTTATGTAGTTATTATAAGAGCTTATTTTCCTTCCTCCTGGATTGATTAAATCTCATCTCTTCCTCTGTCAACATCCAGTATTAAACATTTCTGCAATAATATCATGTCCTCTGTGCCAAAGGAAGTTGGTTGTTCAAGGCCTACAACATTTGTTTAGGGCAGCTCTGATCACAAGTCTTTAGAAAAGGCAAATGTGCACTTGGATTGTGTTAAATATTAAGTCCTTTGAGTGTGGCCGACTTCTTAATGTATTTGGTATATAGTGCTCTCTGAGCCCTGTGCATGTTTACAAGCCACATCAGATGGAAAAATAGTAAGGACTCGAACCCTAACTCTCTGACAGGTGGGAATATATGTTTCTATGTCTTGAAATACCATTGGGCACACATGCACTGGCACGTACTTTTCAGTGTCCACAGTGATGCACATCCATATTTTGGAGGGCAAGTCAAATTCTACACTTCCAAATTTGAGAAACATTACACTATAGAAAACAGCATACCTGTACTTTTTTGCATGTCTGGGAAGTGCAGCTTTCTAAGTGTTAAGCTATTAACATTTGTCATATCAACAGAAAAGATTATGGAATCTAAATGTCAGCTGTCAGGGACCTTCCTTTGATTAGCTAGCTGCTGTCCAGAAATTCATTAATTTTTGTTTCCTTGTGGCATTAGGTAGTTTCAGATAATGAAACTACAGAGACCAAATATGTGTGAACATATGGTAATATAAGCTATTTTAGCTCCTACTGGGTTAAAGGTAAATGATGCCCTCAGAAGTACTCAGTAATTACAGCGTAACAACAATATTAGCACTGCAGATACCAGTTACACTGAGGGCAGAATTTGACATATTCAGCATCACCTGTTGTTACATCTAAAACATCACAAATATATTAAAATCTCTAATTTCAGACCTTTAAGTTTGCATTATCAGGGCTTCTGATTCAACTACTGAAATATTTTTAACATGAGAAAGCAGAAAAGCATTAGGTTACAATCCAGACTTTGCAGACAAAGTCTTTCATTTCATTCACCTTTCCATGGTAAATCAGTGGAGTCACTGGTGTAAAACTGCAGTAATGCAGTAGTGAGTCACACCCACAATATGCTCCTTACCTTGATCTGTCCAGAGAGATTTTCAGCTGTCACTGGGGGAAAAAAAAAAGCAGCTGTGGGTTATACCTCTTCAATTTCTGATTGAAAGTTCACACAATGGAAAGATTGCTATTGATTTAATGGGCTTTGGATCAGGCCCCAAATGCAGTATAAACTTCCTAGAAGAATGAAGATGACAAGTGATAGTTTACACACTTGTTCTTTTAGCAGCTTATTGGGATCCAAAATAAATATACCGATGTAGTTCTATTGATGTCTTCTGTGGACCTAGCCTAACAAGCATATTAGAATCTAACAAACAGAAATAGACTCATTATAGTTTAGTATCTTTAATCACTCATGAACCTTGTTGCACAACTACATAGGGGAGTAATGGAGCATAAAAAACCTTCATACTCCCCTCCTCAGGCTAACCTCATTACCCAACTTTGCCAGGGGGGAGAGCAGAGCTGCAGCTCCCACTCCTGAGGTGTGGGGAGAGGACAGGCAGAGGTGAGGAGCAAGCAGAGCCCTAGCTCAAGGCTCCTCTGCCCACAATGTGCTGTCCAGAATAGCTGAGCCAGCCTGGAAGAAGGTGAAATATGTCAGGAAAAGGGCTTGTCCTATTTATTTCCCCCATGGAGCTGGGGGAAGAAAGGACCAAACTGTGACTGCATCGCAGCTGTTCCACTTTGTCTCTCACATCCCAGGTGAGTGCCCAAGCCACTGGGCTTCTGGATGTAAGGGAAGCATCACCTCCTCTTTTGGTTGTTTTGTGACTGGTGCCTAAATCCCTTTCAGAATCTAGCCCCCTACATTATTTTTTGTCCAAAATTATTCAGCAAATTTGACACAAATTTGCTGATGGTTTCAGTTGAACCAAACCTACATTTTTTGGCAAATAAAGAGCTCTGCTTGGAAATAAGGATAGGGAAAGTTTCATGCTTTTCTCTTTCAAACGGTTTGGTCTTCACAAGAATAGAAATATAATATACACATTCACATACTGAATGTTGGTGTGTGAAGAGCTTGTGTATGGTATCTTGGCAGCTTGGGTATTTGTTAAAGAGGCTTTAGAGTACTTAGAAAAAGGATTAATATCTGTGCATTGCTTGTGCAATGCCAGGCTAAAAGGAATATTAGGCATATACTGGAATTTAACATCAGCAGTTTTCATATGAAGTATAAAAATGATGCATGACCCACAGGAAAAAAAAAGCACGTGATGGATTACAGGGATTAATCCATCAAAAGACTAGCTGTAGGTCACATAAATGTAATTCTTGTAGAAAATGGAATCTGTAGTCTTTTTTGAGTATTTGGATAGGAAAGTTGGCTTAGGGTTTTTACAGGCAATTTCTGATGTATAGCAAAGAGTCTTCACAGTTTACTGTTTTACCATTCAGTTTACAGAGTTTTATCAGCAACTAATGCAAAGTGTTTTGATGTGAGGTGCTTTATTATGAAGAGATGCTAGTCTTTTTATTTACAAAACTGAAAACAGCTGTCCACTATCAGCCCCATTTTTACTCCCCCTTAACTCCAACAAAACTAAACCAATTTGTCTTGAAATTTCACAGGCAGGATGTTCTGCAAGGGCAGAATTACCTGAAAAGTTGAAGGCAAATGGGACAAGATGCTTTGGAGATAGGAAGGTCGAACTAGTGAGAAAGTACAGTGTTTAGAAAGTTCTGTTAACTTTTTTGATTTGCCATCATTCTAGAATGGATTAGCATAAAGTAACAAAACAAACAAACAAAAAACTAAAGATTTGTTACTCTCTTATCTCTGATAGGTGCCCTTCACTAGTTTTAGAAGAATTGTTTAGTTCTTAGAATTGGTTTCTACATATAGTGTTGGCCTGATAAAGAGTATGTAAACTCTACATTTGACCTTGTATCTATGGCAGTGGAGAAAGAGGCAGGTAGGATTCACATTTGGGATGGAGAAGGAGTCAGTGAGAAAGGAAACAGAACACAGAGACTCACTAGGAAGACAGGGAGGCAGATTAGAGAGTAAAAGGCTCCATCCCAGCACAGTTTGCAAGCTCACCCCAAACCCCTGCCAATGTGCTAAATGCTCTAAGCAATTTACAAACTCTGTAGTGATTCTTATCACTGAATAAACATTAAACTTTAAAAAAAAAGTAAGTAAAGAGTTGTGAATATGGAAATTACCCCAGGCTTCTTTAAGACCATGTAGACTATACACAGTTGCTGAAAGAAACAGACTTGTACTTTGTTTCATCAGAAATGACCACAGACAGGAAAATCATTTGGAACAATTTTCTGAAAATATATGGGGTTCCTAACTTTAAAATGTTCTCAGACGTTGAGACTTAGTAGGGAAACAGAGTTGAGAAATCTAGGTTTATGAGGAAACTCTTGAGTACCAGATGAAACATCGTAGTAGTGGCTTGCTCTCTATTGTGCAGAAGCACGTGTTACAGATGTTGACATATGTGTAAAAACCACGCCCATAGACTCCACAGTTCTTTGACTCCACAGGCAAACTGTACAAATAAAGTAGTTTTAAGATGTCTGCAACCAGAGGCTGCAAATCTCTTAAAGTCTTTGTCAAAATGTAGTTCATCTAAAGTTCTTCACCAAAGTGTCTCAATTTTATACACACTCAGCATTATGTACATATTGAGTGGAAAGTCAGCAGGGGATAGAGACAGACCTAAGCTCGTTTGGGTGGATATAACTGCTATTCTGGACTTTCTGATATTTGCTAGGTTTTTAAATGCAACCTTAAATATGAATTTCTAATGCTTGTGTTGTTTTTAGAAAATTGTCTTCTTATAAGGTTTTCTTCTTTCTTTTTTTCTTTTGTTGTTGTTGTCAACTTGATTAAAATAAAACTCAAAAAACAACTTTAAAAAAATCCGTTCTTAGTAGAGCCTCTTTTAAACATTATGTCCTGATTAAAAACAAAGAAACAAAAACCCTTAAAACAAAATTTAAGGTTGGGTTTTTTAATTCAGTTTCTCCATTTATGTTTGAAAAGACCTTTTCAGTCTAGTCACCTTCTCCCTTCCTCATTGACTATAGGTAAAACTGACTATATACGAAGTGCTGTTGGTTACTTATAAATAGTTTGTGTTAATGATTGATTGATTGATAGATGTTATAAGCGTGTTAGAGGCATGAGGTATATGTTATAAACTATAGTTATAAACAACCTATTGACCTATTGGTTTCTCTAACAAGCTATAACAATTGATTAGCCATTTATTAAAACATCAAATGATCATATATTAACCCTTTAAATGAACCCTTAATATAGAATGAGACCATGGTGTCAAATGCACAAAGTAAAGTAACAGGAAAAAATAGAGGGTTTTTTTTTAAAAATATGTGCTTAATTTCTTCCAGTTCTGGTCATTTTAGGAGTTACTTGTAACTATATATTTGGTACAAAGTTTTTGAAGAGAAGTGTGATTTTTTTCAAGTTGAGGGTGTCCAAGTTAACAATTGATAGGTGTTTATATTTGTAACTGCAGCTTAATGAAGGTTTTTAGCGGAGGTTAGAATATGAGTTTAACTCACTAATATTACTTACACACACACACACACTCTTTTCTTATATCTGATTACAAAGCTCATCTTTTCCAAAAAAATAATTTGTTATAACTTGTTTCTGCAAATTATTTATTAAGACAAGGAAAACGTTGCTTTCACTTTCCAATTGTTTTAATGAAATATTGCAACAAAAACTCATTTATATCTTTCTGAGATACATTTATTGACAAATATAGCATACATGTGTTATTAAACAGATAAATGTGTATATAGTTACAAAATCTCAAGAATAGTGTTTGTTCCTTTTTGTCGTTAGTTAAATCGTTAGGAAATGTATAGCACATTCAAATGAGAGACAAAGAAAAATGTTGTGAGTAAGGCATAACGGAGGCAGATATGCTCCAGCTTTTTCTTATTGTTCCCTTTTTTAAGTCACAGCAGTGAGAATTGGGTGTATGACAAAATCACCTATTGTACATTCTTTCAATTTGATCATGGGGCAGATGCTATGCAAGCTTTTCCTACAAAACTTTCAGTCTGCCTCAGTCCCGACATACAGCTTACTACTTATTCCTGCTTTAGTACTCTATGCACAGATATGTCCAATCTTGGTGTTTGATTTTTCCAGTATAGACTGCAGAATGAGGCTCTATCTACCCCAGAGAGTTGGCTTTCCACAGCCACATTTTGTGAATATTTTACTCCCAGAAGTACCACCTGTAAAAGTGATACTTTTGAGAGCGATGGCAGTCCGCCTCATGTTCAGTAATAATATTGCCTCCAGAAGGGCTACTTAGCCAAGATTAGTTTGAACTGATTTGACTCCATTGTAATCTTCTGTATGACAGTATAAATGGTATGACAGTATAAATGATATGTTCATAGCCCCAGCACCTAAAGTCCTTTAAAATTGTTACTTCATTAAAGGTAATAATCAACTTCATCACATCCATTAAAGATGACTAAGTAAGCTTCAGGCTTTGACATATTCTTCCATCCGTCCTGATATTATTCTGATTGCACCATTGGTAACTCTGTACTTCTTTCCTGTTAAGATAACTATCATTTTAAAATAATCTTGCATTGTATTTATTTAAAAGGAGTAATAGCTGCTGAAAAGCTCAAACTGTTAAAACACTGCAGGCTAGATTATTACAGCCCTTGCACAGCCATGCAGAGTGGGTGAGAAGGAGTGAGGCGTTTAATCCACTGCTCAACATTGCTCATTTTGTGTCTGGCCCCAGAGAGGAGGTCAGGGGCTAGCCTCTCAATCCTCTGCCCTTGAGTAAGTGCTGGCAGGTAGGTATCAAAAATGGGCAGGGAGTGAAAAGAGCACTGACTCCATCTCCCTTACTTGCAGACCATAATGATTGGCTGAACACATGGCTGCATCACAAAAATATATTTCTCCCTCTGTGCAATAGTATAAGGAGACAAATTGTGACTCTGAGTTACAGTTCATTCTCTAGGTTGACCCTAAAGTGAAAGAGAGTTATATAAAAGTAAAATTTAGTCCCAAATTGTCATCACAATTCCTGCAAATTCATTTGCTTTGAAGACTTTCTGGCTCTGCTATAGAATTATTTATTTTCCCCTTAAATCATTAGCAGGCCAAAATGTAGGACATTTTGAAACCTGGGGTCTGCTTAAGAGCTTTATGTGCACCTTAGAATAAAGAAAGGATATCTACACTATGAAGATCTTCTTCACAGTAGCTGGCTATCCAGTCATCAGTGAGCATTCAAATCCCTTAATATTGATTATAACATACTGCAGAAAATGTGCCCCTTGTTTGATTTGTATAATACCTCCAATTTATTAAACAACATGATCTAACTATAAGATATCCTTAATTGTTGCCACTCAGACAGGCCAGTATCCACATTTAATTTAAATCGATTGATTTCAGTGGGCTCTGGGGTAGGCTTGGACTCTATAATTCTGACTGTTCTTTAATACAGTGGCCCTCAACCTTTTCAGACTACTGTATCCCTTTCAGGAGTCTTGCATACTCCCAAGTTCCACCTCATTTAAGAACTACTTGCTTACAAAATCAGAAGTAAAAATACAAAAGTGTTACAGCAAACTATTACTGAAAAATTTCTTACTTTCTCATTTTTAGCATATAATTATAAAGTAAATCAACTGGAATATAAATATTGTCCTTACATTTCAGTGTTTAATATATAGAGCAGTATAAACAAGTCATTGTATGAAAATTTAATTTGTCTAGTACATAAGTAGCCTGTTAAACGAGGCAAATATCTAGATGAGTTGATGTACTCCCTGGAAGACCTCTGTGTACCCCCAGGGATATGTGTACTCCTGGTTAAGGACCACTGCTTTAATAGATGTAAGGATTTGATGATGCCTAGCACATTAAGAACTGTTTTTGTGGATGGGAAAAAACTCACACAGTTTGTGGGAATGTAACTAAAATATTTATGTATGTCTATACTAATCCCATGAAATTGTCACATACTGAGTTCCAGGAAAATAGGTGTCCTGAACAGTTTTAATGTCAGCTTGTTATGTAGAGAAACAAAGTATGAGGCTGGGGAAAAACCTGTAATTAATTAATGCATTCTCCAAATATGGAACTGCATACAGTCGAAATTTTGATCATTGGAGACAATAAGAAACACAATGTGTTTTAAAAAAAAACCATCTGGAGCACAGATGCCAACAAACAGAACTTTGATGCTTCACAGATGACTTTGAATACAAAGCTTATCTGATTGAATCACTCCCTGCATTCTCCTTAGAATTTTTTTAACTGCTTTGTGGTTTTATTGTATTTTTTTAAGTGGACGGTAAGCTTCTAAGTAAAGGCTTCCTAGTGAGTGAACGCAGGCCTACATTGTTCCCTTAATTCAAATTGGTAAACCACGTGTTTTTAAATGAAGATAGGTTTTTCATGTCTTGTGAGTGTGGGTTGGGGGCTGAGTGGGGGGGTGGGGCTAGTTGCTCTGACAGAAAGTTCTTTAAAATTTCTTCACTGAATAGTTGTCATCTGTCAATATCCTCTCCAGATAGGTGCCTGTATAATAATTTACAATTAAAAATTACTCTTTAATGTTGGAGTACTATTTACAGGTTTTGTGTTAATATATCTAATATCTAGAGGGTGAGGAAATTGTGTGTATATATATGTATATCAGCAATATATAATATACTGGATGGAATGTATATGATAGTTTAGTATGGCATAATGCTTTTGTTGAGAAGCAGGAGCAGAACCATATCAGAAATTAACCATAAACGTGTGTCTTTCTGTGAAGGCGGTGTTCAGAGAAGAGATTAGTCTGGCAGTTCTCAAGCTGTGGGTTGGGACCCCAAAGTGGATCTGGACCCCATTTTAATGGGGTTGCCAGGACTGGCTTAGACTTCCTGGGGCTGAAAGCTGGATCCCGAGCCCCACCACCCGGGGCTGAAGCCCCAGCCTCACCGCCTGGGGTTGAAGCTGAAGCCCTCAGGCTTCAGTCCTGGGTGGTGGGGCTCATGTTACAGGCCCTCTGCCTGGGGCTGAAGGCCTTCAGCTTTGTCCCCCTAGCTCAGGGCTGTGGGGCTCAGGCTTTGTCCCCCCCAACCTGGGGTGGCAGGGCTCGAGAGGGCTCAGACTTCAGTCCCCCCCTCCTGGGGTCATGTAGTCATTTTTGTTGTCAGAAGGGGGTCATGGTGCAATGAAGTTTGAGAACCCCTGGATTAGTCCAAGTTTTGAATGGCTGCCTTGAGGTCAAGGATGAAAAGGAAGAATACTGAATTATAAAAAGAGAGCAGTTTGAGCTATTCAGCCAGAAAGCCAGATTGAATCCCTAAACTTGCATGGGTGGAGGCCTTGGGTTCTCTGGAGAGAATTCACTCTGAATTCATTTTTTCCTTAGGTCTAAATCTGGGGTTCCCAAACTTGGTTCGTGACTTGTTCAGGATAAGCCCCTGGCGGGTCGCAAGACAATTTATTTACTTGAGCGTCCGCAGATACTGCTGCTCACAGCTCCCGGTAGCCGCAGTTTGCCATTCCCAGCCCATGAGAGCTGCAGGAAGTGGCACAGGCCAGGTCACCACTTCCCGTGACCACTGGAAGCTGCGGCCCGCCAGACTTACCCTGAACAAGCCACGAATGAAGTTTGAGAACCCCTAGTCTAAATGAACTCAAGTTTCTTGGCTCTTTTCTGAGGATTATTTTGATAGGGGGAGATGATTCATTACCAATTTTTTTGGTTGCTTTAGCGAAGATTTAGTTTATTGTGGTGAGGTTTTTTGTATTATTTTTAAATGTAGCTTCAGGTACCAAATTTTACATCTCTTAAATAGAAATAAATACAACGATTTGGGATGGCTTCATTAATCACAAATGGCAAAGCCTTGAATGAGTTGTGTAGATCAGTGTAAAGTGGTGCCAATTAAACTTATATCCTACACCAGCATATTTTCTGTACCTGCCCACATATGTTTCAGAAAGCTACTGTATTGTAGAGAACATTCTTACACTTTATTGGTACTATTTGTAATACACCAGGCTGCCTGTACAGGTTTCAGAGTTAGAGGAAATTTCCTTTAGGAAACTTGAAAGACTATCACAAAAGCTTTTACAATATATATGTAACAATGTTGTTGTGTTAAGGTCAGATATCTTATGATCCACTCGAGCTAGAAGCAAAACCCTTGTTACATTGTAAGCAGGTATTTCTGACCTTGTAAAGTTATAGAGCTCCCATTTTCTAACCCTGAGTGCTCCTTGAGTGTTAACACCTTAAACTGCTACTGATCCAGGACTAGGCTTCATGTTAATGTAATCATTGGGGGGGGAATTCCAGATTTGGAGAAAAGAAGGACATTTTAATCTCCATTTTTTAAAACAATGGCTGTCTGAAGCTACTCAGAGGTTTGGAATGAGTCAGGGGAACATGGATTAGTGGGAAGAATACAGGTGAGACAGTCAGAGGGACATGATGAATGCAATTTAACTCTCTGCAGTTTATCATAACTTCACAATGTACCACATGGGTATTATCATCACAGTACAACTTTTGAAATCATGAAAACTAGAGTTAGTGTTGAGACTTCTATTATAATCCTTTAATCTCCATTATCAAAAGCTCTTAACTTCCCGAACAAATTTCCTAGGGGTTGAAACATTGGTTGGTCTCCACAAAGAGAGTTGTTATTTTGGAAAATATTGAGGAAAATCCCTTCAGCAGATTTTTCTTTGGGTGGGAGACCCAGACCCAAAACATTTTTCTGCTCACTAATAAGTCTAAATCAGATGGAAAGAGCCCTTCCCAGCTCTTCATATAAATAATACTCAGTGAGGAGTCCTGGAACACAATTGCCACCACTTCATCCTGTGCCAACCAGTCTTGGGGATGATGGGTCCAGTCTGCAATTGAGGGAGCTATTCCAGCTGGGTTTGAAGTCTGGGATCAGGATCGGCTCCCCCTGACTATTTTAATGTTTCTAATATTCTTCAAGACTTTTGGGTAATCAGAGTTCTCCTCTATAGCATCTCTTAATCTGGAGTCACTGTAATGATATTTGAGGAATGGTGGGTCTAGCTTTAACTTTGTTTTTGAAAAGGTATGAAAATGGAGGCTGGAATGTCTGTGACAAAGCTAATAAAAACATGAAATGTTGGTGAGGCTAATTAGGTTTTCATAAACCTGACTTATATACATTCACAGCCTTCATGAGGTCATCAGATTTAATATGCAAATGCTAAGTGAAATCTGATCCATTAGAGTAGCTCTCACTCTCAGTAGCTTCTTCCCTGAACCCTGCAGCCTAAAGTGATTTCCCCTTATATTCCTTTACCTCCCCCCTCCACACACACTAATAAATTACCACAGTCTCTGTGCTTTTCAGCATGCTCACTAATCCCTGCCAGGCCAATACCACTGTGTAAACTGGTCTGCAGGAAGTGCTTAGATGGAAGGCTGTCTTGTCTGTCATGATCTTGCCTCCAAAAGACCAGGAACAAAAATTGTTAATGTTCCTTCCAAATCTTGGTTATCTGCATGCGTTACATATGCCTGGCTGCTAACGTGTCACAGAAACAGTTGCATTTTTTCTAGGGATTTATATGCTTTTGTACACTGTTTTTAGGAGATTTATTTTCAAAGCCAAAATAATCTGTAAAGCCTTTTTTCAATCATAAATAGGTTAAACCAGCCATAGATCTCTTCCTTTTGCAGGCTGACAAGAATGTTTGTTTTCCATTTCTTCATTCTGTGTTCTCAATCACTCCATATTCTCTGATGGGTTGTCACTGGTATGGCATCACCACCAGAGATGCATCTGCAGAGATCAGATTCTCTATCCATTTTTGTGTTTTTTTAGTGGTTTCTATTGTTTATTACTTAATACTCATTTGTATTTGCATTCATATATTCTTGAGCCTAATTTGTATTTTGTAAATAAATTCATATTCCATCGCTTTTCATATTCCATCATATTCCATTCATATCGCTGATCCATATCCATCAGCGATATTCCATCGCTTTTCCATCGCTTTTCATATTCCATCGCTTGGGATATTTTCAAGAAATATATAGGTTTATTTATCTTTCCTTGGGTCAAAATATATATACATGGACAAATAGACAGAATATTTTTGCCATCATTATCTGAATTTGTCCTAAATTATTATAAGACGAAACATGAGATATTTCAACCCAAAGGTGTTATTTGACAAAGTTTACAGCAACAGAAAGCAAATGCTTGAAATGGAAATTGTGCCATAGCCAGAACAATAGCAACTTTGTGTCTTTACAAATGAAGAGAAAATTGCTTGGACATTATCTCATCTTTGACAGAGATAAATATCATATCATGCTATGTCAAGTAAGTAAACTATCATGAATTCTCTCATTCTGTAATGAAGACAGAGAGGTTTGCACATTAGCTAGTCCTGTTCAAATTAGGAGCTTGAAGGGAAGGATAATACTGTGCTATATGAAATGTCGCAGTGTGTCCCAATTAATGTGGTGACAGTGGCCAGAGTGCTTACAGTTCACTAACTCCACTCAATTGGTCTGTGAGACAAGGTGGGTTAATGCTCATGTTAATTCTCCCAAGAGCTGTGTGCCAAAGAACAAATTGGGAGTGTGTGAAGTTCTGTACCTCGAGGGAACACCCTGCACCCCCATATTCATCCTTATAATATGATTATGTGGTATCCAATGCAAAGTTCCTCATGGGTGTCTTTGGAAGGCTCATGATGCACTGAGCATTGTTCTTATAGTAATGTTATAGGTTGTAATTTAATGCATATAGTTCTGAGGCTGAAAATGTGTCCTCATGGCTTAAAACAAGCCCAGACAAAACTCTCCTGGAACAGAGGAGCAGTTCACACCTCATCAGGACATGTATGGGACAAACCCAGCCCAGCCTTACAGGAACCAGGGACACTGGCCTAGGCAGCAACAAAGGATCTGTTGAACTCTTGAGTGAGTCACCCCCCTTCCCTTGGTAAGTTAGGGAATACAATGAGGTGATGCTCATGTAACCCTGAAGTGGGGTGGGGGCGCAAAGCCAAGAGGGAAGAAAGAACATGATAAAAGGGAGAGAAGTTTGCATTGCTCTTCCTCTTTCTTCCACCTCCATCTACAGACATCACCACCAAGCGACTGAAGCGTTGATCAAAGGGGAGAGCCTGGCTGAAGGGCAACCAGCCAGCCTGTGGTGAGAAGAATCTAAGTTTGTAAGGGCACTGAAAGTGTTAAAATCAGCTTAGAATGTGTTTTGCTTTAACTTCATTTGACCAAATCTGACTTGTTATGCTTTGACTTATAATCACTTAAAGTCTATCTGTAGTTAATGAATTTGTTTGTTTGTTCTACGCGAAGCAGTGTGTTTCGTTTGAAACATGTCAGAAACTCCCCTTGCGATAACAAGCCTAGTACATATCAATTTCTTTGTTAAATTGACGAACTCATATAAGCTTGCAGTGTCCAGCGAGCATAACTGGATGCTGGAAGACATAGGTTCCTAGGGTTGTGTCTGGGACCAGAGATATTGTCTAGTGTCATTCAGTTGCACAATCCAAGGAGCAGCTTACATGCCAGAGGCTGTGTGTGAACAACTCAGGAGTGTGGGTACTCACAGCAGAGCAGGCTCCCAGAGTCAAGGATTGGAGTGACCTACCAGATCACCGGTCCAAATAACACCTGGGGAATGTCACAGAATGGTAGGCTTCCTTTAGATGTGTACACACACAATGACTCATATTAGTTCCTTGTTATTTCTAATTTAAGGTTTGGTTTGTTTCTTTATACTTTTTCTTGCATGCTTCATCAGTTTTCATTCATTACTGATTTTGAGGATTCTAATATTAAATTTCCAATTAGAATGGTTGAAAGTGACTGTTGTTGCTGACAAAAAGAGCAACCTGTCTCCTTAGGTCTGGTGAAGGAAACCAGAGTGTCTGAACTAAATACAAATTGGGACAGTTTATTAAGCCTAAGAGGTTAACACCTGTTGTGGGTGACCACTTGAAATGAAGTGGGCAGCTGAGGGTTAGCATGCACTGAGGTGTGTTACAAATTGTTGTAATGAGCCATAAAACCAGTGTCTTTGTTAAGTCCATGGTCTTCAGTGTCTAGCAGAGTTATGAATTTAAGTTCCCAGGCTCATCTTTGGAAGGTGTTCTGCAAGTTTCCTTTGAGGACAAGGACTGAGAGGTCAGATAAGGAGTCGTCACTTTGTGAAAAGTATTTATTCGTGGGTGGAAGGATGGTGGGGGGTTTGGGGAGTTTTTTGGTCTTTTCATCATTTTTCTATGTGAGTTCATTTGAGAGTGTAGTAATAGTCTGCTTTCATCCACTTGGGTTGCCTGGCATGCGATGTCCTTTCAGCAGCAGCTGAGGCTCCCCCACTAAGCAGGCCCATTGAACTCCCACCCTGACAAGCTCCCCCAACCTCCGCACCTGGATGTCTGCACTAGACCCCCCCACCCCACTAAGCCCTATTCCCAAATACCCAGACCCCCCGCTAAACCTCCCACACCTAGACCCCCATGCTGAAACCTATCGTCCCACACCCAGAGCTCCCTGCTGATCCCCAACCACCTTCACCTGGATCCCCTGCAGAGCCCATTGCCCCTGCACCCGGAACCCCCCAGCGAGCCCCTGTGCATCCAGATCTCCCACTGAGCCGCCTGCACCCAGATTGCCCCACACAGAATCCTCTCACCCCACACCTGGATGCCCCACACTAAGCCCCTTCACACTTCAATCCTGCTGGGCTGAACTTGTCTGCCCACATCTTGTGTGCCTGGTGCAGAGGGGGGGCCCTGCCTCAGTTTCCCTGCTCTGGAAAAGGGGTGTTGTGAGGCTAAATTCACTAATGTTTGCAAAGTGCTTTGAGATCCACAGGTAGAAGGGATGATTGGAAATATAAGGTATGATTTTTACACAGATGCTCTTGGTACTTTTCTTACAACATTTGGTGATTTAGGATTGACGGAGCTTTGATGTATAATAATAACCCTTCACAACACAATTCTCTTTTTGACTCAGAACATATATTCTCCCTCTTAGAACCAAGTGAAAACCTACAAGAGGACACTTACAGTCAGACTCTAAGCATTTAGTGAAAAGCTATTCTAATCATTCCCCTAAATAAAATGAAATATCTGCTCCCTTTTGCTCATAAACTATGTCATATCAAAATCCTTCTTTTCCAGAATCCCAATATAAAAAACTACCTATATGAAGCCAGTACAGATTTTTTTCTGAGGTAAAAGTTAGAGAGCTTTCCTATTTAATTCAATGGGATAGTTTCAAAGTTACCTTGCACAATGGTCTTACTGCTTATAAATCCAGTATCAAGAAAAACCACATCTGTAACTTAAAAATGCCTGACCAGCATCAACTGGAGCTCAAGGAACAGTATCTTCAAAATCATAACCCTGATGTCCTAGCACAAACCAAGCCAATACAGCAAGATATTGATGTGATGGATAGCAAAGGCATCTGAAGAATTTTTTTTCTAGTCTGAAAAGCAGTGTTTTGAGTTTGGGTAGAAAAAATAGCTGCCTTTTGGCATGGATGGAGCATTGGGAATGGGATAAAGCTTCTCATTACATGAAGCAAATTAAACTCCTCGGTGTAATAAGGCCACTGAAATAAACATCTGATTCAGGGGGTTCTGTGCCAACTTATATGTCTCCAAAAACACTTCTAGTCAGAAGGAAGTGAGTTGTCACTTAAAAACTGGCCCAGTGCAAAAAGAATTGGTCAACATGCCAAAATAATCTGTAATGAGATAACTAATATAATCAGTGCTGTGAACACTGGGCACTCAGATACCATGGTGATAGGTGACCTCATATCAATCTAGATGAATGGATAGAAAACCTATGAGAAGAAGGCATTCCTAGTGGGATTAATGTAGATATGTATGTCCAGTCTTTCTGCTCTTTCAGTCATGCATTTTATCTGAATCCCTTAGGCCTGAGTCCTACCTTGGGATTTATTAGTACAGACTTCTATGTCATGCAGAGTCCATGGACTGAGCATTTAATTTTACCAACCAGAAAAGAACCCCACAGTATGCAGCTGTTATCATTTAGTCAGATTTGTCATCACCGATGATACAGTACTTGCTAAAATCCTTGCATTTGGCTTGAATGCTATAATCCTAAAAAGTATTGGCCTGTGACCCATGTATCTTCATGCCTAGGTGCTCCACTGTACCAATTGTTTGAATTATGGAAATTAGAGACATAAAAAACCTTTTGCTTGTTTCATGTGAATATTTTTATCCACCAGAGTATGTACTTGTGAACTAATTCTTACGCTTGATGTTGAAAAAACATTTAATTGAATCAGTCCATGGACTCTGCATGACACAGAAGTTTGTACTAATGAATCCCGTAGGTTGGGGAGCTCATCTAGGGACATTGAAAATTCAGGGGTTGTGCACAGAAGAGGAAGCTTTCCTTTATATCAGTGTCCTGGGAGTGTTGAGCCATTTACAGTGCGTACCGCGCCTTTCAGGCTCAGCTCAAGGGCATGGTGGTTTACATACTTACTAACAATACCACCACAATATATTTGTGAACGAGCAGGGAGGAACCCACTCCAACCAGCTCTGCCACAAAGCGATAAAGTTTTAGCACTTTTGTATCAAGGAAGAAATTATTCCCACAGCTGGATGCTTACTGGTGCTCGGAACTAGTTGGCCAAGCAAGAATTTCTCCCAGAATCATGAGTGGTCTCTGGAGAGCAGTGTTCTGAGGTCCAACTTCAGAGAATGGGGCATTCCCTCTGTCAACCTGTTTGCAACAAAAACCAAGAAGTGCAATCAGTTTTGCTCTCGAGTGGGTCTCAGTCCATGATCTTTAACCGATGCCTTCCATCTGAATTGGGGATCAGCCCTGTTGTATGTCTTTCCCAAAACCTCACTCATCCCTCAGGTTATTCTTAAACTGAAGTTGGATCATGCCAAACTGTTACACATTGCAATAGCTTGCCCAAGACAATATTGGTTCTCCAGCCTTTTCAGTCTGTGTGTTCAGCCTACCAAATCTCTTTCCCTTCTGCCCATCCTACTAATACCATACCATGGTCAGATTGGGCAGCTGACACTGAGCAGTCTGCACCTTATGATGTGGATGTTCCATTATTAGATAAGGAGGAAGGACAATGTTCACCAGCACTTCAGCAAGTCCTACTTAATAGTGGAAAACCATCTACCTGGACTACCAATTTAGCCAAGTGGAAGTGTTTTTCAGTTTGATCTCTATCTAGGGGAATTCAACTGATGCTAGCCCACATTCAGGACATTTTGGATTACTTGTTACTTGTCTCTCAGCTGACTGAGGGTCTGCTTGGTGGCGATCTCAGCATTCCATCCTCCTATCCAAGGGAAGTCAGTTTCTTGAATTCCATGGTAGTGAGATCTCTACGAGGAGTTACTCCTGAGGGAATTCTGCACCAAAAAAAATTAAAAATTATGAGCACAATATTTTAAAATTCTGCGTATTTTATTTGTCAAAATAACACAATATAATCACACTATTTTTAATAATTTTAGTAGTTTATTTCAAAATACCTGTCAGTAAGTATCTCTGTAATAATACAGGCAGCAAAAAAGATTCAGGAAATGTTTTTTGACAAATAGATCCTTTACTGGGCACATTAGCACATCTATATGGTTCCACAGTGAGCAAGAGGAACAGAGTCTAGTACGCGTGCCCAGCCCTTCCACCCTGATCCAGGTCTGGGGTAAGCAGGTTCAGCCCAGCAGGATCCAAGTGTGTAGGGGCTTACTGTGGGGGTATCCAGTTGTGGGGTGAGAGGATTCTGTGTGGGACTTGGTGGGAGGTGCAGGTGTGAGAGGATCTTAATGCACAGAGGCTCATTGGGGAGTTCCAGGTGCAGGGGGAATGGGACTTTGTAGGGGGTCAGGTGAAGATGTTTGGGGCTCACCAGGGGTGTGTAGGTGTTGGGGGAGTGGGGCTCAGCAGGGAAGTCTGGGGTTGGGGCTCGGTGGAGGAGTCTGGGTGCAGGGGTGGTGACACTGGGGATGAGTGGGGGGAGTCTGGTTGGTGGGAATCCGGATGCACAGGGGTTGGGCAGATGGGGGGCAGCTCCCTGTACAGTGACCCCTCACACACACACCCCTGTCACTGGGGAGCGATAGGGGCAGGAAGTAGGGAGGCGGGGGCAGGTGCAGAACTTCCTGCAATGGGGGGAGATTCCCAGAGATTGGTGTGACCCAGCCCTGAGAGCGGCCCATGCAGGGGAAATGGAAGTCCCACTCCTCTCAGCCCAGCTGGGACTAGCAGCTGGAGCCCGGCATGCAGTATGGGCCACCAGCCAAGGCATCCCTAGCCTGCATCTTCCTGTCTCCAGGCACACCACGATAGTGAGCAAGAGGGACAGAGAGAGCCCTACCCTGCCCCCCACCCCAAGGCAGTGATTTTTGTCTTCCCCAGATGCTCCTGACTCCCAAATCAGATGCACACACCCTCAACTGCTGCCCAGGAGGGGCAAGTGAATCAATTTTTCTGCAGGGAAAGAGTAAAATCCACAGAGGACATTAATTCTTCACTTGTGCAGTGGTGCAGAATTCCCCCAAGAGTAAAGGAGTTGTCCATCTCTTTCCATCTGTAAAAGGGGTGCTTCCTTTATGGGGCCAACATTGTGCTGGCTGCCCTCGGGACCACTGTTTGAGCCCCTGGAAACTTGTTCTCTATCCCTTCTTCCCCAAGAGTCAGCCTTCCTTATTGCCTTAACAGCCACAAGATGAATCAGTAAACTGCAGGGTCCTAATGGCAGAGCCCCTATACTTTTCAAAGACAAAGTGGCCCTAACATCTCACCCAAAATTGTTGTCTAAAGTGGTTTCAGAGTTTTCCCTTAATCCAACAATATACTTACCTGTATTCTTTGCTGAACTTCACTAAAATGCAGAGAAACAGCATCATCACATATTCTATGTGAGACTATGCTTGGCATTCTATCTAGAAAGTACAAAACCACTTTGTTCATTGCCTCGACTTTCTGTCTTCCATGCGGATCAGATGAAGGGTCAGATTGTCTCCACACAGATGATTTCCTGATGGATCACTTCCTGCATTATGGTGGCATATGGGGTATTTCAGACAACATCTCCACAGAGACTGGGGGGTCATTCGACAAGGGCCCCAGCAGTTTCCATCACATTGCTCAATGATGTTTCTGCACTGGATATTTGGAGGGCCACGACCTGGTCTTCTGTGCATCCTTTTAGCAGATGTTATGCTATTATGACTGCATCTAGGTCAGATGCAATCTTTGGAAGGGCAGTTCTGCAGTCATTGTTTAAGTAGACTCTGAGCCCCAGCTCCTTCTGTTCCCGCTTCTGAGTCACCTGAGTGGAATACACATCTCCAACCACTCACAGAATTAAAAACAGTTACTTACCTATTCTGGGATTATTATTCTTCAAGATGTAGATGCAGGCATATATTCCGCAACCCACCCTTCATCCCTCTGCATCAGAGTCTCCAGATTTGACTTTCAGTGCAGAGGAACTGAAGTAAACTGCAGCTGCCCTTAAATAGCCAAAGCAGTGAGGGGCTTTGAGGGCTGACCGGTAGTGCTAAGCAAAAGTTCTCTGTCTCCAACGTGCTGGGCACATGCATAACTGAGTGGAATACATGTCTTACCCACATCTCAAAGGACAACAGTAAAAATACAGTTAAGTAACCATTTTTTCCAGGACTTAGCTACTATTGTGACAAGCACTTTATAAATTCTCATAGCCAGACGGTTGGAAGGACATACATAACTACCACATCCATAACTGGCAGAGTTTGTAGTAAAAGTAGTAAAACCTCTCTTGCTATAACATTTGCTTTCAAAATGTACCTGTTTAATGAACCTTTATGTCCATTTGTGCCCGAATCATAGAATCATAGAAGATTAGGGTTGGAAGAGACCTCAGGAGGTCATCTAGTCCAACCCCCGGCTCAAAGCAGGACCAACACCAACTAAATCATCCCAGCCAGGGCTTTGTCAACCCGGGCCTTAAAAACCTCTAAGGATGGAGATTCCACCACCTCCCTAGGTAACCAATGTCTTCCTTCACCTAATACATTTCTTATATAAACCTCCCTCATCTTCAACTCCCAAAAAATCAAAAGAAGTTAAAAATCTTGAATTTTGCTGCACAGCAAACTGCCCTCCAGGTCTGGCTTTGTCAACCATCTCTCTCTAAAAGTGGATTGAGGTTTCCACTGAAAGGTGCTGTGTAAATACAAAGTATTTTTGTTGTACGTATGAAAACTGACGTGCAGGCTGTAAATATTAACCTACAGGCTGTAAATAACTCTCTCCTGTTCCAGTTACTATATTATTGGCTTGAAGATGCTGACAGTTTGGCTTCATGATTCATTTAGCTTTCAAAATTCTGAATATGTTACAAATAGCTTTGCATTTGGCAACACCTGTTCACAAAGCTACCTTTATATGCAATTCTTCCCTTCCTGACCTCAATCTAAGAGTGATTTTGGCACTTTGGCTCATTTGGTCCAACCCAGAAGTACACAGTTACTGTTAACGAGTTCTCTCCATTCTGTCTGAAATCACTATAACAGACATTCTAACTTTTACTAGTATTTGCATTTTCCATTACTTTACCAATACTATTATTATCCCTCAGTTTTACATCATAGGGATTAAAAAACAAAAATAAAGAGCCTTCAGAACGTTCAAAATCTTTAAGCATAAAAATGGCAAAGCTACTGCCTATGAGTCACCAATAAATCTAGACCACAAACTGACTCTGGAGATTCAGGTGATCAGGAGGTTTTTTTTAAAACCCTCCACAGAATTCCTGCATTTTAGGTGCTCAGATGTGCTCATTCTCCTTTGACTTTCCTTAAAATTTGTGCAGTGTCTAATAGTGCTGTATTCTGGAGATCACCGATCATGATGTCCTGGACTCCTGACTTGTTCTTGAGCTGCTTATTTATATCCTTAGGGATCAGTCCAGGAGCTCCAATAATCAATGGGATCATCTTTGTTCTAGTTTTCCATAATCGTTCCACTTCATGGCATAGTTCTTCACACTTCACCATCTTTTCTTCTTGTTTCTTTTTGTTGTTGTTGCTGATGATGATATGGCAATATCAATTAATGTGGTCTTCTTTGTCTTTTCGACAACTATATCCTGCCTGTGTGCCTGCACTGTTCAGTCTGTGACAATTGCTAGATCCTGTAAAATCTTACCCTCTTTATTTTCTAGAGTGTTTTCAATTCAGTGGTCATAATACCACCTGGTGATGGTGGTGATTGTGATGATGATTATTGTTATTATTAGAATTGCTCATAGGGGCTCTACTCATAGATCATTGTGCTAGGCTCTTTACAAAAATAGAATAAAAAAAATTTCCATGCCCCAAGGGGCTTAGATAATGTTACATAAACATTTCTTTGACAAATGAAACAATATAATCCAGTGGAGGTCTACAGCTCCAACATCCAAGGAGATATGGATCTTTGACCTATGTGACTTGCCAACCTTCTGAACATAACCAAAACGCTCATACTTTGAAACAATCTGGGTCCCTTTTCTGGATCACTGGAAGGAAAACTGTATATTAGACAGCATAATGCATGAACTGTCACATGCTTAATTCTAGTCTGCTTCCCAGTTTTGATGATGTCACTTGCATCTTCTTTTGTTCCCTTTCTTCCTTTTTCTCTCTTTTTATTTCTCCTTCCCTGTGTTTATGTAACTGTGACACGCACTTATATAAAATGGCCTATCCCATAGCTCTTACTCAAGGAAAACTTTTATTGTCTTTCAGTGGGAGTTGCTGCTGCTTAAGACCTGGGTATACGCTGCAGGATTTGGTCAATAGCACTCCTTCTGGTACAGAATAAAAGTCTCTTTAAAAAAATGCATCATCACAACAGAGCCTCTTTAGATGATGTTCAAGACTGCTGCTGCTGTTTTATGTTAGGTAGAGGTTGCATGTCATTGCAGGGCATGGCAGTTCCTCACTAATGGTAAAATAATTCCCTTACCAGTTGTGGCCAGGTGGGAATTGAGGTGAGGAGGAATAGGGCAATGCAGGTCTAGGGAAAGATAATTCAAAGAAAAAACCTGGCTACAGAAAGGACACCACACAGCTAGAGTATTCTGCACACCATATGTTGTTGAGGCTGTGGTACACCAATGCATGCAGTAAGTAGCCAAGTTCTTCTCCTAGAGCTCTTCTGAGCATTTTGTAAGAACCCTGTGTCTCTGCTTTATGGATATGCTGAGGGAAGAAGCTTGTTATAAAATAGATGAGTCCATAAAGATTTTTGTCTGTTATGGATCTTTTCTTTGTGAGTTATAGAAGATAAGGGCTAAGAAAGGTGAATGAGCAGAATATCACTGAAGGGTTTTCCCTCAGTTACCAGTGGATAAAAATTTCCAGTTCACCTATTCTTTATAGCAGTGGTCCCCAGCGCGGTGCCTGCAGGTGCCACAGTGCCCGCCGGGGCACTTTTGTGCACCCGCAGGATACCCCGCCGACGAAATGCCGCTGACAAACACGGCCACCGGAGAACCGCCCGACGAAATGCCGCAGAGAAGTGTTGCCGTTTCTTGGTGGCGACGCTTCTTGCCGCTGCTTGGCAGCATTTTGGTGGCTGCGCTCATCGGCAGCATTTCGGTGGCAAGGTGTCCGGCGCCCTCCACAGTCTTCTGGGAAAAGCAATATGCTATTCCCACAGAAAGGTTGCGGACCACTGCCTCATAGTGTTTATATCAGCACACAGAGAAACTTTTCTAATGAAGCAATCTCATTTCATGGCCGTGCACACTCAAACACTGTGACAGGAAAGTTACAAAGGCCCTTTAGTTTCCTTTAGCTGCACTCTCCTTGAAAAAGGATATTGCTGTTCAACGCTAAACTTGTTGAAACTCAGAAAATGCATCATTTGACATGTGCTCTTATTTAATTACATTGAGGACCCTGCTTCCCTTTCCTGGTCAGTTTATTTTCATTACCAGGATTTCTTTCCCCTTGTTAGTTCTATGCATGTCTGTAACCACTTTTTCCCACCCTTTGCTTCATGAACCTTCTGGCTTGAGTATCTTGAATGATGCCAGTCCTTCCCCCTATTCAGTCCTTAACCCTTCTGCTGAGACTTCCAATAAGAGGCAGCACAAAAGGGCTGTTGAATGCCCTCCTGAGGAATTCCTCCAGGGCAGTCGCAGTGTAGGGCTCTGATACTTCTGGAGAGCAATCCTGAAGCAACCTTCAAGACTCCTGTAAGTTAGATCATGGTCTAATTTGTGCTGGAGGCCGTGGCAGCTCCCAGGACAGCCCATTAGAGAGATGCAAAAGAGACATGAGGCCTTCCTTACTCTTTCTCCCGTCACCTGGGACTATGTGAGAGGTGTAATACATAATGAACCTCAAGGGTGCTAGTTCATGCAATTCATTCATAGACATCAAGCTTCCTGATTCATACTGAGAAAGTAGGGCAATCGGCTAGTTATCTTAGGTGCTTGTACACGAACACAAGAAGCCTGGAAAACAAGCAGGAAGAATTGGAAGTCCTGGCACAGTCAACGAACTACGATGTGATTGGAATAACAGAGACTTGGTGCACTGTCATGGATGGGTATAAACTGTTCAGGAAGGACAGGCGGGGAAGAAAAGGTGGAGGAGTTGCACTGTATGTAAGAGAGTGGTATGATTGCTTAGAGCTCCAGTATGAAACTGGAGAAAAGCCTGTTGAATGTCTTTGGGTTAAGTTTAGAGGCAAGAGCAACAAGGGTAATGTCGTGGTGGGAGTCTGCTGTAGACCACCAGCGAGGCTTTCATAGATTCATAATCGGAAAACTAAGAGAAGTTTCCAGATCACAGGCCCTGGTTCTCATGGGGGACTTCAATCACCCTGACATCTGCTGGGAGAGCAATACAACAGTACACAGACAATCAAGGAAGTTTTCGGAGAGTGTTAGGGACAACGTCCTGGTGCAAGTGCTGGAGGAACCAACTAGGGGGCATGCTCCTCTTGACCTGCTGCTTACAAACAGGGAAGAATTGTTAGGGGAAGTAGAAGTGGGTGGCAACCTGGGCAGCAGTGACCATGAGATGGTTGAGTTCAGGATCCTGACAAAAGGAAGAAAGGAGAGCAGCAGAATAAAGACCCTGGACTTCAGAAAAGTCTCTTCCAACCCTAATCTTCTATGATTCTATGATCTGTGCACTGGAAATTGGATTGAGAACACAAAATGCTTTATTTGCAACCAAAGAGTTCAAAAAATACAAAACAAAAAAAAGACTAAATAAACACTATTAAAATACCAATAATATTCAAAAATTGTATAAATAAACAGGATGGGTTTTGTGAGGTGGCTTTGACCTTTGACCCCAGGGAACTGAGGGGCAGGATCCCCTGGGAGGCTAGTATGAGGGGGAAAGGAGTCCAGGAGAGCTGGCTGTATTTTAAAGAAGCCTTATTGAGGGAGCAGGAACAAACCATCCTGATGTGCAGACAGAATAGCAAATATGGCAGGCGACCAGCTTGGCTCAACAGATAAATCTTCGGCGAGCTTAAACACAAAAAGAAAGCTTATAAGAAGTGGAAACTTGGACAGATGACTAGAGAGGAGTATAAGAATATTGCTCAAGCATGCAGGGGTATAATCAGGAAGGCCAAAGCACAATTGGAGTTGCAGCTAGCAAGGGATGTGAAGGGAAACAAGAAGGGTTTCTACAGGTATGTTAGCAACAAGAAGGTGGTTAGGGAACGTGAGGGACGCTTACTGAATGGGGGAGGAAACATAGTGACGGACGATGTGGAAAAAGCTGAAGTACTCAATGCCTTTTTTGGCTCTGTCTTCACAGGACAAGGTCAGCTCCCACATTGCTGCACAATATGGGGAGGATGTTAGCAGTCCTCAGTGGTGAAAGAACAGGTTAAGGACTATTTAGAAAAGCTGGACGTACACAAGGCCAGGCGGCCAGATGCAATGCATCTGAGAGTGCTGAGGGAATTGGCTGATGTGATTGTGGAGCCATTCTCCTTTGTGGAGTATCTTTGAAAGCTCATGGTGATCGGGGGAGGTCTGAGATGATTGAAAAAAGGCAAATATAGTGCCCATTTTTTAAAAAGGGAAGAAGGAGAATCTTGGTCAGCCTCACCTCAGTCCCTGGAAAAATCATGGAGCAGGTCCTGAAGGAATCCATTTTGAAGCACTTGGAGGAGAGGAAGGTGATCAGGAACAGTCAACATGGATTCACCAAGGGCAACTCATGCCTCACCAACCTGATTGTCTTCTATGATGAGATAACTGGCTCTGTGGATATGGGGAAAGTGGTGGACGTGGTATACCTTGACTTTAGCAACGGTTTTGATATGGTCTCCCACAGTATTCTTGTCAGCAAGTTGAAGTATGGATTGAATGAATGTACTATAAGGTGGATAGAAAGCTAGCTAGATTGTCAGGCTCAGTGGGTAGTGATCAATGGTTCAATGTCTAGTTGAAGCCGGTATCAAGCGGAGTGCCCCAGGGGTTGGTCCTGGGGCCAGTTTTGTTCAACATCTTCATTTCACTAGGAGGGTGGTGAAACACTTGAATGGGTTACCTAGGGAGGTGATGGAATCTCCATCCTTAGAGGTTTTTAAGGCCCGGGTTGACAAAGCCCTGGCTGGGATGATTTAGTTGGTGTTGGTCCTGCTTTGAGCAGGGGGTTGGACTAGATGACCTCCTGAGGTCTCTTCCAACCCTAATCTTCTATGATTCTATGATCTGTGCACTGGAAATTGGATTGAGAACACAAAATGCTTTATTTGCAACCAAAGAGTTCAAAAAATACAAAACAAAAAAAAAGACTAAATAAACACTATTAAAATACCAATAATATTCAAAAATTGTATAAATAAACAGGATGGGTTTTGTGAGGTGGGAACTGATTTATAGCTTATAGCTTAAATGGAAAATGCGGAATAGTCTTGTGAATCAGTAGATTCATTTGGTATTGATATGATTCTAAAAAATGCCTGCCTATTTGTCCTTTAGTCCAGCGGCTCTCAACCTATTTACCATTGTGAACCGGATATGCAGGTCTCTATGTGTTGTGGACTGCATCCACACAACATATATACTTCCTGAATGGCCCTGAGGACGTCACATGGGCTGCAGCTATGTGCTGATTGGGCCACAAGCAGCCCACGGGTTGTGGGTTGAGAACCACTGCTTTAGTCATTACATCACTGTTTAGTTTTTAGGAAAGCTGACTTTGGAGTAAATTCTATATACATTTCCAAACAGACACATAATAATGCACAGCAGGGATATATTGCTGTATTAGTTCAGTAACATCCCAGTTTTTCAAACTGTTATTTTACCTAGAACAGTTTGATTAAAAGTAACTGTTTGTGTGGATGTTTTATTATTCATTCTACATTTATGAACATTTAGTGTTCAGTTTTTTAAAAGTAGATGTCCACTCATATAAAAATGCACAGGCAATTATATGTCTATATTTGAACATTCAATTTCTGTGATTACATGCACATAATAGTAGCTTGTGAATGTGATTAGATGGGTAGGTTCAACTATCTTTTTGTACTCAAAACTACCTGTGTGTTTCTACACGTGTCTGCATGGTGTCTTGTTTTTTAAAATGTGACCTGTAAGATCTTTAAGTTCTCCATTATTTGATCTGCTTATGTTGTTGGTGTTTGTTAAAGATCATAGCTAAAAAGGAATTTTGTAGCATAAAAGTGTACGGTATCTTACCTGCCAAAAAAATGTTGCTGCTCTCAGGTCCTGCAGTTTCTTTCAGAGGCTGGTAGTAAAAGTGCTTTTCTTGGGTGTAGCTTTTTTCCTTTCCCTCATTTGTAGGGGTTCAGTTTGGACTGTAAGGTAGGAGGAAGTAGAGATCCATATATGGAAGCAACTTATTATTCTTCACTTCTCCTAAGTGAACAACTATCCTTCCTTATTTGGATATGGAACATTTTGCCCTAATAGTAAGAGTTGCTTATCAACATCAAGTCCAGGACAATCAGTGGCCAAGTTATTCAAAATGGTAGCCTAGATTTGGGCTTCTAAGTCCATCTTTAAGTGAGTGAATAAGTGCTCTTTTTTTCAGAATTGCTGAGTGTTTAGTGCTTCCCATTTATTTCAGTGTAGGAAATGGAAGCTCAGTACTTTTGAAAATCTGGCCACCTATTTAGGTGGCTAAATAAAAAATTAATGAGTCTAGGGATTTAAACATTTTGGCAAATTTAGGCAAGCAGATACACTCCTAAGTGTGGGCTTCAGCTCTGGACTTGCAAGTTTGATTCAAAGTCCCCAGCACCACACGTAGCTTTTTTTTGGTCTGGTTTCCATCTCTGGTCCACTTGTTAGCAGTTTAGTTAAGCAACTGCTTAATTTTACCTCAGAGGATGTTGCATTACTGCAATATGTGCAGCTTTTCCTCTGTCATTTGTAAAACCCTTTGGGATGAAAGACACTATACATTTGGGATGTTAAACTTCAGGACTCTAAACTTCTAATCTTTGCTTGTAATCTTTCCACCGCTCACTGTTTACTGATTTTCTATTTTGTTTTCCTTTTTGTATAAAATACAGTTTACAGTTTGCACTCCTTCTTGGTATTTTTATTTGAAATCAGGTGGTTGCTGTCTAAATCCTTTCACAAGCAATTAACAGGTCATAACAAGTGTACTGATAACCAATCTGTATGTATGACATCTTTCTATTTTTCCAGCTCTGTGCCAGTACGTCTCTTAGTAAACAAATGATTGGTAGGTTCCAGTTCTGCCCTCAGATTCACAGGTGTAAATCCAGCCAAATCTAAAGGAAGCTGCAGAGTATAACTAAAGGTAGATATGGGGCCTTTGTGTTTATTAAAGGCTTTTCTAAGGAAAGACTATAAGTCAAAGCACCATTAACTCTATGATAAACCATAGGCAAGCAAATATGAATCTGAGATAATCAGTGTTTGGAACTAAAATATTAATGATGGGCTACTTTTCTATATTATTTTGGGGTGTTCTTTTGTTGTTGTGGTCTATATTTGTTGTTTTGTTTGGGGTTTTTTTCATTAAACTGTTTTCCAGACCAAAATAGCATGGTTTTAACTTACATCCTCATGACTTAAATATCCCTAACTACTATATCATGTTGCTTTAATTTCAGACTACCCAGCCAAGAAATGGAGCCATTTCTGTCCATGGGATTGTCACTAGAACTACTCTCCTCAAACACTATGATTACAGGCTGTGATTTTTTTTTTACTTTCTGAATTATACCCTGTGGTAACATTCCTCAGAGCTAATAATATACAACAGCAGACAAACAAGACTAAAAGTCATCTGCAGACTTCCCCACAACTAAATTCAATGAAAGGCATGTTGATTTTAATTTATACTTTTCAACCAATAAATTATATGACAGGATTTATAGGGAACGTATTCTGGGCAAAATCAGAACCAGAAATAAAAATTTCCCTTTCAGGAGTTAAACCTCTAATTCTTTTCTATCTGGCGACTAAGTAGCAAGTAATAAATGCATTATTGCTTATGAAAGCTAAAGCCAAATTTACAAACCTACAAAAGCAAAAGTGAATTTCCAGGGCTTCCCAACTACCCCATTTCATAGCATTTACTGAGCATCCAAGCTCCCTGGACCAGGGCAGGTCCTGCAGCCTTCTCGGCTCCAAGTCCACAGCCATCTCCCGCAAGACCTCTGCCTTCTATTCCCAAGCTCCCTGCTCTCCTCTCCTCTCTCCTGCCCATTTCCAAATTTTAATTCTGCTCAAAGTCCCATATTTGGTACTCCTCAGATTTTTAAAAAATGTCAGGAGCTACTCTGGACCTCATTCTCTAATAGGCACATGTTTTTAGCTGGCCTACCAAGGTCTGCAATAGATGCTGTGAACCTTGGAAGGGGGGCTACAGAGAGGCAAAACTATGAGGTAGAGCAAGAATCAAGGTAGGGAACCTGAGGGAGGAAGTTTAACTTGATTTACAGAGTCAAATGCAAACCAATTCTGTTTTTTTCCAGGGCATTGCTCTGGTTGAAGAGTTAACAGGATTTAGGTGCCTTATTCCGAGCATATGTATGGTTTCAAATGTTTTAGCCTTTTCACTGAATTGATAAATGTTTGGATTTTGGTAGATGCACTGTTTTATGTTGTTTTTTATTCATTTTTGTTCTTTTGTTTTTTATTTTTTGTGTGTGTTAAACCCTTTTAAGTTATTGATAAGTATTCCAGTCTTAACTCCAGTATTTTTGGTTAGGGAATATGCAGTAAAGATATTTTAAAACGACAGGACCCACGTAATACAGTACAGGCTTCCTAAGTAAAAAACAAGGTTTTAAAAAATGATTGTTAGGTAATGAGTGATCATAAAATTAATGGGTTCAACCAACCTGCGCACACCAATTTAGACTTCCTTAGATTCTGGCCAATATTTTCAAGCTAAAGTTAAGTTCTTAATCCTATATTTAGAGTCTAAATACATTTTTAGGAACCTGACTTTAGAAACCCTAGTTTGCAAATTTTCGCCTTAGACTCATTCAAGCCATGCATGCTTAACATGTAACTTACACTTACTGTAAATGTATATGTCCCCAAATGTATTACACACCATGGCCCAAATTTAGAGCTGATGTGCAATGTGGTATAACTGAAGCCTTGTCCACACACAGAAATTGCACCAGTTTAACTTAAATCAGTTTTTAACCAATTTAGTTAAACCAGTACAGCTTCCTTGTGTAGACAAGCCCTTAAGCCCCCTGGCCTAATTTTCCATTGCCTTGAACATTCTATCATCATCTGATTGGTAGTATCTTATATTCACTTTGCATTCATTCTGCACTGGTGTAAATGATTACACAACATGCAAGCCAACAGATAATCAGGCTCCTTTGTATAATTTAGATTCTCCATGACCAGTGGTTCTCAAACTGTGGGTCGGGACCCCAAAGTGGGTCCCAACCCCTTTTTAATGGAGTTCCCAGGGCTGCTGTTAGACTTACTGGGGCCTGGGGCTGAAGCCGAAGCTCAAGCCCCAGGGCCAAAGCTGAAGCCTGAGGGCTTCAGCTCTGGGTGGTAGGGCTCAAGTTACAGGCCCCTTGCATGGGGCTGAAGCCCTTGGGGTTTGGCTTTGACCCCCCCCATCCCATCCTGTCCCACTGAGGCAGGGCTCAGGCTTTAGTCCACCCTCTTGGGGTCGTGTAGTAATTTTTGTTGTCAGAAGGGGGTTGCGGTACAATGAAATTTGAGAACCCCTGCCCTAGACCTACTCAGACCCATTCCCGTGAGTCTACGTCAGCATAAGGAAGAGAGAGGGTCTGACTTACTGGGACAAATTTAGAGGTGAGGTAATATATTTTAATTCATCTTGTTCAGTTTAACTGAGCATGAGGAAGCCTAAGAATCACAATCTTAGATTACACTTCTCTTTAATGCATAAATTATACTGACCTGTGCTATAATCACACCTTCATTTACTGTACAGACATACCCTTAGACTCACTTAACATATCAGGAAGTGGTTGTCTGAATGTAAGAAAAAATGTCTGAATGTAAGAAAGACTAACATATTACCACCTTACGTACCACCTTTGAATTGAGCCCAGTGCGTTGTAGACAATATTGCCAATTCCTGCAATTTTATAGTGAGTCGTACAATATTTGGTGTTTTTCGTACAGCTTCAGCTCCAGGAGACATTTTGAACATATGGGGTTGGCAATAGTGTGGATATGGCTCCCAAATCCATCCTAGGCAGAGTACTGGCATTCAGGCAATTAATCAAATGAGAGCAACAAGAATAGGCGATTGTACCATTAGCACCTAGCACTGCACACATATACATGAACTCTAATACTTTGTGAATGCATTGAGAAAATTGAATGTAAAGTATATTAAGCTGTCAATAAATTCCCTTTCAGTTAGAAAGTAACTCAGGTATTTTTAAATCTTGATCCATGTTTATATGCTAATATAATGCTCTTTTTTATGTTAAAGGAGGCAGGAAAAGATTCAAAATGTAAAATTCTCTAGGCCTAGTTATCTCCCTCACTCTCACTTAAATAAGAAGAGCTGGTAGCAGTTCATTCTTTCTGAAGGGTCCTTCAATATGGAACTGACTACTGACTCCTCGCACACCTCACCTCCATTCCCCTCTTTGTCCAGTGGAGGCTTGGTCCTCTGGCCTTCGAGGCAAATTGCAAAGCTCACCTATTTTCTTAGGCATTCCCCAGGTGATGCAGTAGAGTAGGCAAGAAGGAGAGAGTAAGAGAATTTTGTTTGTAGCCAATACATTTTAGAAGGCATTGCACATATAATAAACTGGTTGTAATGTATTCAGTAGACTTTGGTGCCATAAGTGTGAAAGGAACAACGTACTTGATAAGGTTAATCCACCTTTTAAAAGGTGGAAGGCAATTGGATAGGCTGGAACCCAGTAGTAGCAAGCAGTGAACAAACCCCTGAAACTGATGTATAGATTCTTGGGAGAGGAAAAGGGGTAGGGCTAGTGGTCAGAGCACTTGTTCCCTATATCCCCTTGTGGCTCCAGTCACAAGCCAGTGGTTTGGTCGTAGTGCATTAAAGCCTGTGGGTAGGCAATAGCGCTTAGTGATTTAGAATCTGTGGGTAGGCATCCTTCCACTCCACTGGGTTCCAGCTGGCAGGTCAGGTGTGCAGCCGGGGCAAAGGTATCACCAAACCTGCTCCCTGGATTACTTCTTACTACACCCCCTGTCTTTCCAGAGGCCCATTGATTTGCAACGCATACTCAAATGAAAGGTTCCTGAGGTTCTTTCCCCTTAGGTGCTCTGCTGTCTCTTTAGTGGTGGCCTGCAGCTCTCTATAGAGGTCAGCTCCACACAGCATAGGACTCCAGCTGTATCCCTGCAGGAGCTACCAATGCAGGTCTGCTGTCTTGCACTGTCCACCCTGACTGAGCTGTGCTGTGCCCTTTTAAGCTCCACCTCCATTATGAGCATGCCCAACAGATGCAGCTGGGAGAAGCCTTCTGGGCCCAAAGCTGCTTGTTAACCGTCCTTTCCCCTGTGTGGGGTTTGTGCACTCCATCACAGTCCTCTAAAGCCAAGCTTTGTCTTGCAACCTTGTGACCACTGGCAGAGGGCAAAGTGGTGCAGATGATTATAGGTATCCCCTGGGTTTGATCTCTACATAATTGTTAATCAAAGCGTGGCTTGTAAGGTCTCTATTGAAAGAGCGTGTCACACTGATTATCATAATCATTGTGAAATGTATGTACGGATAACATGTACGTAAAGATAATGTGTAAGGAGTTACATATATATATTCTGAAAATAATGCTGTTAAGGTCTGTGAGTTGGGGCTGGTCACCAGAAGGTGATATATAAGTTTCTTTGAGGCAGGAGACTCTGATCTACCTGTCTGGCTTTAAGTAAATTGAGTATTGTATACTTCACAATGAACACCTATTTACAGTCTGAGCAAAATGCTAATCAGGTGAGCAAAATGCTAATCAAGAGATTGCAAAGTCTCCAGGAGAGAGTCTGTGTAGGAAAAAGTAAGGTGGCCATAACATTCTTGTGAAGGAGCAAAGAGACTGCAACTGGGCACAGCAGGGGTTAAAGAAACCTGTGGGTTCAGCTAGCCCCGCCCAGTTATACCTGCTTCCAATGCCAGGCCTGGAGCGGGGAGAAAAGAAGGGAGCCTGGGTCAGTCAAGGGCTGACTGGCGAAGAGGCAGGAGCTCTCTGTATATCTGGCCGAAGGCACAGACCACCAACCTGCCTGCCTACGCAGCCACTGGAGGCAAGCAAATCTTCCCCGTCCAAGAGGATCCTACAGAGAAGCCCCAACTCTGGGGCAACTGGACTAGCAAAGCCACCCCCCAAACTAAAAGGACTTGCATAGGGAGCAGGCCAGGAAAGCAGGCCTTGAACCCCCGCTCACGACTGGGAGGAAGATCCATCTCCCCTGTTTAGGGATTAAGCAACATAGGACCCTTGGCCAGGTCCTAAAGGAGAAGGAGGGGTCAGGTCCCCTTACAGCTTCCCTAACCAATGATCTAGCCACTAGACTTCCTGGCCACTGAGGGCCCTATCACAAATGGTGTAGAATGCAGGCATCGCCCTAGTCCCTGCTGAAGGGAATGAAAAAGAAAGAAAGAAAAAAAAAAGGAGAGAGAGAAAGAGAGAGAGAAAGTCCCGAGGACAAACCCTTGAATGGAGATGGAACAGCTGCTGAAATGGATGAACGAGCAAAACACCCACCATCAACAACAACAACAACTCCTGCAGCAGGTGGCCATGCAGCAGCAGCAGCTAATTCATGAATTGGCCGCCCAACAGCAGCAGCAGCAGCTGGTCCAATAGGTGGCATCCAGCAAAGCTACCTAACCCCGCCCCATCCAGCTTGCCAAAATGGGGCCTGACGATGATCCTGAAGCCTCCTTAGAGACTTTCAAGCGGGTGGCCACAGTAGCGGGTAGACCAGGTAGATGCAGTGCTGGCCAGTACTTAACTAGGATAGCATAGACCACATACCGTGCTTTAGACCCTGCCGCCACCCAGGACTATGTCCAAGTTAAGGCAGCAATCCTCGACACCCTAGATATCTTGGAGGAAACATTCCAGCAACACTTTCCTGGTAGTCCAGAAGCTGCTCAAACCAGAAGCAAAGACAGGGGTGCAGGTCCTGCTAGAGCAGTTTGTCCGGATCCTGCCCCCTGGTGGAAGAGAGTGGATGTTGTGACATCACCCTGACACCATGACGGATGCCATCCAGCTCATGGAGAACTACCGAGCTGGCAAGTCCCCCGTGATGAGGCCCCCTTCGGGGTTGGCTTGAACCAAGAGCCCCATGCCCCTAAAGGAGAGAATGACCTACAGACCCCAGGATCATGAGGAACGTCGGCATCATCCCTCCCTACCAGAGCTTCAGAGGGCTCAAGGATCCAGAGGATCCAGGGGTGCCAGAGCCCCCCGACCCAGAGATCCAGAGCCGTTACCCACAGGTCCACCGGAGGCCCAGCCCGGGCCTGTACTCAGCCCAGAATTTGGGGAGACCCGTCGTGACCAGACCGCCTGGGTACCCAAGCAGGAGGTTCAAGATCAGGACCTGTGTTTTACTTGTAGCTGTTCTGGACACTGGTCCAGAAACTGTCTGTACATAGAATGTAGCTTTGGAAAGATCTGGACTCGGCGAGCACGGGCACGTCTGGGTGACCCAGCAAAACTGACCATCCCGTTGCAAGTAAATGGGATAGAAGTGACGGGACTAGTTGATTCAGGGTGTGCCCAGACCCTGGTATGAAGGACAGTGGTGCCTAATTCTGGCCCAACCCAGGGCACCATTATGTTACAATGAGTGCATGGGGATGTGAGGGCCTTCCCCCACACAGAAGTGACTTTAATGGTGGGGACACGCGAGGGGCCCCTGATGGTCGGTCTGGCCCCGACTCTGGCCTACCCAGTTATTTTAGGTAGGGACTGGAACTATTTTGGGGAATTGTTAGCAGAACTGGTGGGACCCCTGTCCGACAGCCAAGGGCCCCTACCTCCGGCCTCCGGACGGCCTGAAGATGCGACCCTTACAGGGGTGGGGGAGCTTGCTGACCTTGGTGAAGGGACTTCCCAGTCCTCAGCGTCAACCCAACCCAACCAGGCCCCTTCCTAGCCAGGAGGGGAGCTTTCCCAATATCTGAATTGGAGATTCTGACTCATCTCTCTGATTTTGTGGAGGAGCAATGGGCTGACAACACCCAGAGTGGGGCATACACCCAGATGGCAGCGGTGAATGGGGAGACTGTCAAACCCCACGAAGCGGGACGGTTCCCACACTTTGAGATTCAAGGTGACTGTCTGTACCGCAAAGAGACCAACTGACGGAAGAGGTCTGACATCAGCTCTCGGTGCCCCACCGGACTGGAGGAAAGTTATGCAACTCACTGATGCCATACCCGTGGCTGGGCACCTTGAAAGGGAAAAGACACTAGCCTGGATTTTAGCCCAGTTCTTTTGGCCAGGGGTCTACTGATCGTGGCAGACTTCTGTGCCTCATTCCCAGAGTGTCAGCTCACCGCACCTCGGCCAGCTGAGAGAGCCCCGTTGATCCCCCTCCCTCTTGTAAGTGTACCTTTTGAGCAAATTGGAGTCAAAATAGTTGGCCCACTGGAGAAGAGTGCTTCTGGATACCAGTTCATTCTTGTTGTAGTGGACTATGTGACTCGGTACCCCGAAGCAGTGCTGCTGCACTCCATGAATGCCAAGGAGGTGTCTATGGTGTTTAGGAACATCTTCACCCAAGTTGGGGTGCCCCAGGAAATCCTGACAGATCAAGGGACAAACTTCATTTCCCAGATGACCAAGCAGCTCTGCCAGTTATTCAAAATCAAGACCTTAAGAACATCTGTATACAACTCCCAAACGGACGGCCTGGTAGAGCACTTTCATCAAACCCTAAAAACAATGCTCCGAAGGTTCATCCTGATGGATGTCCGGCATTGGGATCAGCTGCTCTCGCCTCTCATTCGCAGTCCGGTAAGTACCCCAGTCTTCCACTGGCTTCTCACCATTTGAGCTTTTATATGGGAGGCAATCCCGGGGGATTTTAGACCTTGTGCGAGAAATGTGGGAAGAGCAACCATCCCAAGCCAACAACGTGGTACAGTGTGTGTTAAATCTGTGGGAGAGGCTTGAGGCCCTAGGCTCGTTTGCTAGGGAGAACCTCCTACATACCCAGGATACCCAAGCGGTTTACAATAAACAGGCGCATCTCCGGGAGTTTCAGCCCGGTGACCGGGTGCTGCTTTTGTTCCCCAGTTCGGAGTCGAATCTCCTGACCCACTGGCAAGGACTTTATGACATGATTTGGCTTGTGGGGCAGATGAACTATGAAATCAAGCAACCGGATAAACGTAATGTATGAGAAATCTACCACGTGAACCTGTTAAAACTGTAGAAAGCCCCGGAAGGCTTACTAACAGCGCCCTACCCACCAGTGCCTGAACTAGGCCCACAGGCCACGGAGGCCTCGACTCCAGGAATGGTCAAGACTGGGGACAATCTTACCCCAGACAAGAGAGGGCAGGTACAAAAACTGATCACCATGTTCTCTTCCATTTTCTTGACCCGACCGGGGTGGACTCACCTGATAACTCACCATATTCAGATGGACCCAGGCATTAAGTTCAGAAAAAAAATCCAGCCCCTCCCCCAGAAGCTTAGAGAGACCATGAAAGAGGAACTCTGCTCAGTGTTAGCATTGGGGGTGATTGAGGAGTCATTTAGCAACGGGAAAAGTCCTGTGGTACTGGTCCCTAAGCCCGATGGAAGCACCCACTTTTGCATCGACTTCCGCAAGATCAATGCAGTATCAAAGTTCGATGCCTACCTGTTGCCTTAGGTGGATGAACTGCTTGACCAGCTGGGAAAGGTGGAATACATCACCACTTTAGACTTAACAAAGGGCTATTGGCAGATCCCCCTCACACTTGAGTCCAGGGGGAAAAAATGCTTTCTCCACCTGCTTTGGGCTTTTCCAGTTCCAGACCATGCCCTTCGGTTTGCATGGGACCCTGGCCCCATTTCAGCTGCTGATGAACCAGATTCTCCATCCCCATAGCAGATATGCAGCCGTGTACCTAGATAAAGTGGTGATTTATAGTCATCACGGCAACACCATATGAAACATGTGACCGTGGTCTTGCATTCCCTCAAGGAGGCTAACCTGATGATGAACCCCACCAAATGTCACCTTGGGAATGAGACCATGTACCTCGGGTACACATTGGGAAAGGGCATAATCTGACCCTTGATTATGGCCCTCCAGCTGTGCCCCACGTATCCTCAAAGAAGCATGTACACCAATTCCTAGGACTAGCCGGATATTACTGCTGCTTTATCCCAGGGTTCTCCTCCATTGCATCCCCCCTTTCCGATCTCCTCAAAAACGAGGGTCCTAAAAGGATCCGGGGGACCACAGAGAAGGCGTTTAAAATCTGAAGGCCCGGCTCCCTCAGGAACCTGTCTTGTACAGCCCAGACTTCACCAAGGAGTTTTTGTTACAAACAGACACTTCAGACGTGGGCCTAGGAGCAGTTCTATCACAGGTAGTAGGGGGCAGTGAACACCCCATCCTGTATATTAGCAGGGAGCTGTTCCCGCGAGAGAAGACCTATTCTGTAATCGAGAAAGAAGCCCTGGTGGTAAAATGGACCATGGATTCACTCTGTTATTATCTTCTAGTGAGGAGGGCTTTAAACTAGTTTCACCGGGGGAAGGAGACCAAAGCCCTGAGGTAAGTGGGGAAGTGGAAGGAAGGAAGGAGGAAGCACGAACAGGAGCGTGTGAGAGGGCAGGGTTTCTGCCTCATACTGAGAAAGAGGGATGATCAGCGAGTTACCTCAAGTGCCTATACACAAATGCAAGAAGCCTGGAAAACAAGCAGGGAGAACTGGAAGTCCTGGCACAGTCAAGGAATTATGATGTGATTGGAACAACAGAGACTTGGTGGGGTAACTCACATGACTGGAGTACTGTCATGAATGGATATAAACTGTTCAGGAAGGACAGGCCGGGCAGAAAAGGTGGGGGAGTTGCACTGTATGTAAGGGAGCAGTATGACTGATCAGAGCTCAAGTATGGAACTGCATAAAAACCTGAGAATCTCTGGATTACGTTTAGAAGCATGAGCAACAAGGGTGATGTCATGGTGGGAGTCTGCTACAGACCGCCGGACCAGGGGGATGAGGTGGATGAGGCTTTTTTCCGACAACTCACGGAAGTTACTAGATCACAGGCCCTGGGTCTCATGGGAGATTCAATCACCCTGATATCTGCTGGGAGAACAATACAGTGGTGCACAGACAATCCAGGAAGTTTTGGGAAAGTGTAGGGGACAATTTCCTGGTGCAAGTGCTGGAGGACCCAACTAGGGGCAGAGCTCTCCTTGACCTGCCGCTCATAATCAGGGAAGAATTAGTAGGGGAAGCAAAAATGGATGGGAACCTGGGAGGCAGTGACCATGAGATGGTCGAGTTCAGGATCCTGACACAGGGAAGAAAGGAGAGCAGCAGAATACGGTCCCTGGACTTCAGAAAAGCAGACTTTGACTACCTCAGGGAACTGATGGGCAGGATCTCCTGGGAGAATAACATGAGGGGGAAAGGAGTCCAGGAGAGCTGGATGTATTTTAAAGAATCCTTGTTGAGGTTACAGGGACAAACCATCCCTGTGTGTAGAAAGAATAGTAAATATCGCAGGTGACCAGCTTGGCTTAACAGTGAAATCCTTGCTGATCTTAAACACAGAAAAGCAGCTTAGAAGAAGTGTAAGATTGGACAGATGACCAGGGAAGAGTATAAAAATATCTCTCGGCATGCAGGAGTGAAATCAGGAAGGCCAAATCACACCTGGAGGTGCAGCTAGCAAGAGATGTTAAGAGAAACAAGAAGGGTTTCTTCAGGTACGTTAGCAACAAGAAGAAGGTCAAGGAAAGTGTGGGCCCCTTACTGAATGAGGGAGGCAACCTAGTGACAGAGGATGTGGAAAAAGCTAATGTACTCAATGCTTTTTTTGCCTCTGTCTTCACGAACAAGGTCAGTTCCCAGACTACTGCACTGGGCAGCACAGCATGGGGAGGAGGTGACCAGCCCTCTGTGGAGAAAGAAGTGGTTCAGGACTATTTAGAAAAGCTGGACGAGCACAAGTCCCTGGGGCCGATGTGTTGCATCCGAGAGTGCTAAAGGAGTTGGCTGATGTGATTGCAGAGCCATTGACCATTATCTGTGAAAACTCATGGCGATCAGGGGAAGTCCCGGATGACTGGAAAAAGGCTAATGTAGTGGCCATCTTTAAAAAAGGGAAGAAGGAGGATCCTGGGAACTACAGGCCAGTCAGCCTCACCTCAGTCCCTGGAAAAATCATGGAGCAGGTCCTCAAGGAATCAATTCTGAAGCACTTAGAGGAGAGGAAAGTGATCAGGAACAGTCAGCATGGATTCACCAAGGGCAAGTCATGCCTGACTAATCTAATTGCCTTCTATGACGAGATAACTGGCTCTGTGCATGAGGGGAAAGCAGTGGACTTGTTGTTCCTTGACTTTAGCAAAGCTTTTGACACGGTCTCTCACAGTATTCTTGCCAGCAAGTTAAAGAAGTATGGGCTGGATGAATGGACTATAAGGTGGATAGAAAGTTGGCTAGATTGTCGGGCTCAACGGGTAGTGATCAATGGCTCCAAGTCTAGTTGGCAGTCGGTATCAAGTGAGTGCCCCAAGGGTCGGTCTTAGGGCCGGTTTTGTTCAATATCTTCATAAATGATCTGGAGGATGGTGTGGATTGCACCCTCAGCAAGTTTGCAGATGACACTAAACTGGGAGGAGAAGTAGATACGCTGGAGGGTAGGGATAGGATACAGAGGGCCCTAGACAAATTAGAGGATTGGGCCAAAAGAAATCTGATGAGATTCAACAAGGACCAGTGCAGAGTCCTGCACTTAGGACAGAAGAATCCCATGCACCGCTACAGACTAGGGACCGAATGGCTAGGCAGCAGTTCTGGAGAAAAGGACCTAGGGGTTACAATGGACGAGAAGTTGGATATGAGTCAGCAGTGTGCCCTTGTTGCCAAGAAGGCCAATGGCATTTTGGGATGTATATGTAGGGGCATTGCCAGCAGATCGAGGGACATGATCGTTCCCCTCTATTCGACATTGGTGAGGCCTCATCTGGAGTACTGTGTCCAGTTTTGGGCCCCACACTACAAGAAGGATGTGGAAAAATTGGAAAGCATCCAGCGGAGGGCAACAAAAATGATTAGGGGTCTGGAACACATGACTTATGAGGAGAGGCTGAAGAAAGTGGGATTGTTTAGTCTGCGGAAGAGAAGAATGAGGGGGGATTTGATAGCTGCTTTCAACTACCTGAAAGGGGGTTCCAAAGAGGATGGATCTAGACAGTTCTCGGTGGTAGGGGATGACAGAACAAGGAGTAATGGCCTCAAGTTGCAGTGGAGGAGGTTTAGGAAAAACTTTTTCACTACGAGGGTGGTGAAACACTGGAATGGGGTATCGAGGAAGGTGGTAGAATCTCCTACCTTAGAGGTTTTTACGGTCAGGCTTGACAAAGCTCTGGCTGGGATGATTTAATTGGGGATTGGTCCTGCTTTGAGCAGGGGGTTAGACTAGATGACCTCCTGAGGTCCCTTCCAACCCTGATATTCTATGATTCTATCATTAGCCTGCAGGGGGACAGTGCAGCCTGTGCAGATTGAGACGGGAGTGCAGGTGTTGCTTGAGTCCAGTGGAGTCAGGAAACTGACCCCTGGCAGGCACAGACAAGGCCTCCTAATGCTATGGACAGGTGGTAGTGAGGTGCCTCACAATCCTGTGTACCCCTGGGAAGCATTGCAAACCTACAACTGTAAGTGTAACCCACACACCTTCTGGGTGTGGTGTTCTGTACCATCTAGTGGCACCGGGACCACTTAGAGAGAGACAGAGTGTTAATGAGTCTGCTCTACAGCGTTCGCTAAGAGCCATATGGCTTTTAGCTCATGCAGTAGAGGCTCATGTATTTAGCTCCAGAGGTCCCAGGTTTGATCCTGATGACCGGGGTCTGTCAGCGTTACATAAGCATTCTTGGGACATCTTGTAGTGAATACCTACTGGATGTGCAAATAGTATGCAGATGCCAGAGAAGGCAAAAATCATATCCATTTATTTGAAAGAACCTTCATTCTAACTAATTATGTATGTTGACCCACTGGTGGCAAATTCTATTAATACATGGAGTGAGGAAGAAAAACTTTTATTATTAAGAATGTAATTGATATATTAATAATTTATAGGCCAGCAAATCTTAACTTCTGAAAGCCCCAGTATTGTTTACCTTTTTCCCACAGGTACCCAGACCAAAAAGGCTTTGAGGTTTTTTCAGACAATCCCCACTGTCTATGTAGCAATATGCTGGCAAACATGACATGACCAAAAAGGTCAGACACATAACATCTTCAATCTTGCAATAACAGTCTTTGTGTATTTAGGTCCTAGAGATGAGCTACATTCCATGAACATTAGATGACCTCTATTTAAGGAGAAATAGGAGGAGAGAGAGAGACAGCTCTTTTGTTCAATTTTTGTTTCTGGAAAAGTGAGATTAAAAGGTTATTCTTTTATTAGGTAGGCAGTGACTAAGAAACAGAGTGAAGAAATACACTGGATTTCAAATGGTCTATAATCTTATTTTTTTTCATTTCAAATTGTCAAGACTGTCTCTATTTTCATGGTCATTCTATGGTAGCAGCCCTGCCAACTGCTAGTATGGAACTTCTCTATGTGATATCCTGTCCCTTTAAATGTTTGAGCACTCCCCTCTCCCCAGTGCAAAGCCTCATTTTCATGTTGGTTCTAGTTTGGCTGCCAGAACAGACAGCTATAATTCTATCAGCTCCCTCATAAGAATATAAGAACATAAGAACGGCCAGACTGTGTCAGACCAAAGGTTCATCTAGCCCAGTATCCTGTCTTCCAGTAGTGGCCAATGCCAGGTGCCCCAGAGAGAATGAACAGAACAGGTAATCATCAAGTGATCCATCCCCTGTCACCCATTCCCAGCTCATGGCAAACAGAGGCTAGGGACACCGTCCCTGCCCATCCTGACTAATAGCCATTGATGGACCTATCCTCCATGAATTCATCTTGTTCTTTTTTAAACCCTGTTATAGTCGTAGCCTTCACAACATCCTCTGGCAACGAGTTCCACAGGTTGATTGTGCGTTGTTTGAAGAAATACTTCCTTTTGTTTGTTTTAAACCTGCTGCCTATTAATTTCCTTTGGTAACCCCTAATTTTTGTGTTATGAGGAGTAAATTACACTTCCTTCTTTACTTTCTCCACACCAGCCATCATTTTATAGACCTCTATTATATCCCCCCTTAGTCATCTCTTTTCCAAGTTCAAAAGTCCCAATCTTATTAATCTCTCCTCATATGGAAGCTGTTCCATACCCCTAATCATTTTTGTTGTCCTTTTCTGAACCTTTTCCAATTCCAATATATCTTTTTTGAGATGGAGCGACCACATCTGCACGCAGTATTCAAGATGTGGGCATACCATGGATTTATATAGAGACAATATGATATTTTCTGTCTTACAATATATCCCTTTCTTAATGATTTCCAACATTCTGTTTGCTTTTTTGACTGCCGCTGCACATTGAATGGATTTTCTCAGAGAACTTTCCACAATGACACCAAGCTCTCTTTCTTGAGTGGTAACAGCTAATTTAGATCCCATCATTTTATATGTATAGTTGGGATTATGTTTTCCAACATGCATTACTTTGCATTTATCAACATTGAATTTCATCTGCCATTTTGTTGCCCAGTCAGGCAGTTTTGTGACATCTCTTTGTAGCTCTTTGCAGTCTGATTTGGACTTAACTATCTTGAGTAGTTTTGTATCATGTGCAAATTTTGCCACCTCACTGTCTACCCCTTCTTCCAGATCATTTATGAATATGTTGAATAGTACTGGTCCCAGTACAGACCCCTGGGGGACACCACTATTTACCTCGCTCCATTCTGAAAACTGATCATTTATTCTTAACCGTTGTTTCCTATCTTTTAACTAGTTTCCAATCTATGAGAGGACCTTCCCTCTTATCCCATGACAGCCTACTTTGTTTAAGAGCCTTTGGTGAGGGAGCTTGTCAAAGGCTTTCTGAAAATCTAAATACACTATATCCAGTGGATCCCCCTTGTCCACATGCTTGTTGACCCTCTCAAAGAATTCTAGTAGATTTGTAAGGCACAATTTCCCTTTACAAAAAACATGTTGACTCTTCCCCCAACAAATTATGTTCATCTATGTGTCTGACAAGTCTGTTCTTTACTATTGTTTCAACCAATTTGCCTGGTTCTGAAGTCAGACTTACTGGCTTGTAATTGCCGGGATCGCCTCTGGAGCCCTTTTTAAAAGTTGGCATCACATTAGCTATCCTCTAGTCATTTGTTACAGATGCTGATTTAAATGATAGGATACAAACCACAGTTAGTAGTTCTGCAATTTCACATTTGAGTTCCTTCAAACTCTTGGTTGAATACTATCTGGTCTTGGTGACTTATTGCTGTTTAATTTATCTATTTGTTCAAAAACCTCCTCTAATGACACCTCAATCTGAGACAGTGCCTCAGATTTGTCAGCTAAAAAGCACGGTTCAGGTTTGGGAATCTCCCTCACATCCTCAGCCATGAAGACCAATTCAAATCATTCATTTAGTTTCTCTGCAATGGCCTTATTGTCCTTGAATGCTCCTTTGGGATCTCAATTGTCCAGTGGCCCCACTGGCTCTTAGCATGCTTCCTGTTTCTGATGTACTTAAAAAAAAATTGCTATTACTTTTTGACTCTTTGGCTAGCTGTTCTTCAAATTCTTTTTTGGCCTTCCTAATTATATTTTTACACTTCACTTGCCAGAGTTTATGCTCCTTTCTATTTTTCTCACTAGGATTTAACTTCCACTTTTTAAAGGATGTCTTTTTGCTTCTCGTTGCTTCTTTTATTTTGTTGTTTAGGCTCAGTGGACATTTTTTTGGTTCTATTACTATGTTTCTTAGTTTGGGGTATACATTTACATTGAGCCTCTATTATGGTGTCTTTAAAAAGTTTCCATGCAGCTTGTAGGGATTTCACTTTTAGCACTAAGAAAAGGAGTACTTGTGGCACCTTAGAGACTAACCAATTTATTTGAGCATGAGCTTTCGTGAGCTACAGCTCACTTCATCGGATGCATACTGTGGAAACTGCAGAAGACATTATATACACAGAGACCATGAAACAATACCTCCTCCCACCCACTCTCCTGCTGGTAATAGCTTATCTAAAGTGATCATCAAGTTGGGCCATTTCCAGCACAAATCCAGGTTTTCTCACCCTCCCCCCCCACACACACACACAAACTCACTCTCCTGCTGGTATTTGTGCTGGAAATGGCCCACTTTGATTTTCATACACATTGTGAGGAGAGTGGTCACTTTGGATAAGCTATTACCAGCAGGAGAGTGAGTTTGTGTGTGTGGTTTTTGGAGGGGAGAGCGGGGGTGAGAAAACCTGGATTTGTGCTGGAAATGGCCTACCTTGATTATCATACACATTGTAAAGAGAGTGGTCACTCTGGATGGGCTATTACCAGCAGGAGAGTGAGTTTGTGTATGGGGGGGCGGAGGGTGAGAAAACCTGGATTTGTGCTGGAAATGGCCCAACTTGATGATCACTTTATATAAGCTATTACCAGCAGGAGAGTGGGGTGGGAGGAGGTATTGTTTCATGGTCTCTGTGTATATAATGTCTTCTGCAGTTTCCACAGTATGCATCTGATGAAGTGAACTGTAGCTCACGAAAGCTCATGCTCAAATAAATTGGTTAGTCTCTAAGGTGCCACAAGTACTCCTTTTCTTTTTGCGAATACAGACTAACACGGCTGTTACTCTGAAACTTTTAGCACTGTACCTTTTAATTTCTGTTTAACTAACTTCCTCATTTTTGTGTAGTTCCCCTTTATAAAATAAAATGCTACCGTGCTGGGCTGCTGTGGTGTTTTCCCCCACCACAGGGATGTTTAATTTAATTATGTTATGGTTACTATTACCAAGCAGTCCAGCTATATTCACTTATTGGACCAGAACCTGTGCTTCACTTAGGACTAAATTAAGAATTGCCTCTCCTATTGTGGGTTCTAGGATTAGCTACTCCAAGAACCAGACATTTAAGGTGTAAAGAAATTTTGTCTCTGCATCCCATACTGAGGTGAAATGTACCCAGTCAATATGGGGATAGTTGAAATTCCCCATTATTATTATTGAGGTTTTTTATTTGTATAGCCTCTCTAATCTCCCTGAGCATTTCAGTTACTATCACTATCCTGGTCATAATGACAGGTTTGAGAGTAGCAGCCGTGTTAGTCTGTATCTGTAAAAAGAAAAGGAGTACTTGTGGCACCTTAGAGACTAACAAATTTATTAGAGCATAAGCTTTCGTGAGCTACAGCTCACTTCATTGGATGCATACAGTGGAAAATATAGTGGGGAGATTTTATATACACAGAGAACATGAAACATTGGATGTTACCATACAGACTGTAACAAGAGTGACCAGGAAAGGTGAGCTATTACCAGCAGGAGAGCAGGGGATGGGAACGTTTGTAAGAACTACAATACCCACCTGCTGAAGTGAAGAAACAGATTGACAGAGCCAGAAGAGTACCCAGAAGTTACCTACTACAGGACAGGCCCAACAAAGAAAATAACAGAACTCCACTAGCCATCACATTCAACCCCCAACTAAAACCTCTCCAACACATCATCAAGGATCTACAACCTATCCTGAAGGATGACCCATCACTCTCACAGATCTTGGGAGACAGGCCAGTCCTTGCTTACAGACAGCCCCCCAACCTGAAGCAAATACTCACCAGCAACCACACACCACACAACAAAAACACTAACCCAGGAACCTATCCTTGCAACAAAGCCCGTTGCCAACTGTGTCCACATATCTATTTAGGGGACTCCATCATAGGGCCTAATCACATCAGCCACACTATCAGAGGCTCGTTCACCTGCACATCTACCAGTGTGATATATGCCATCATGTGCCAGCAATGCCCCTCTGCCATGTACATTGGCCAAACTGGACAGTCTCTACATAAAAGAATAAATGGACACAAATCAGACGTCAAGAATTGTAACATTCAACAACCAGTCGGAGAACAATTCAGTCTCTTTGGTCACTCGATTACAGACTTAAAAGCTTATGCTCAAATAAATTGGTTAGTCTCTAAGGTGCCACAAGTACTCCTTTTCTTTTTGCAAATACAGACTAACACGGCTGTTACTCTGAAACCAGACTTAAAAGTGGCCATTCTTCAACAAAAAAACTTCAGAAACACACTCCAATGAGAGACTGCTGAATTGGAATTAATTTGCAAACTGGATACAATTAACTTAAGCTTGAATAGAGACTGGGAGTGGATGTGTCATTACACAAAGTAAAACTATTTCCCCTTGTTTATTTCCCCTCCTACTGTTCTTGTAAAGTGCTGGAATGGCCCACCTTGATTATCACTGCAAAAGTTCCCACCCCCCACTCTCCTGCTGGTAATAGCTCACCTTTCCTGGTCACTCTTGTTACAGTCTGTATGGTAACACCCACTGTTTCATGTTCTCTGTGTATATAAAATCTCCCCACTATATTTTCCACTGTATGCATCCGATGAAGTGAGCTGTATGCTCTAATAAATTTGTTAGTCTCTAAGGTGCCACAAGTACTCCTTTTCTTTTTATCCTGGTCAGGTGATCGGCAGTATTTCCCTGCTACTATAGTCTTATTATTCGAGCATGGAATTACTATCCAGTTAGATTCTATGGTACAGTTTGGTTCATCTAAGATTTTTACTTCATTTGATTCTGTTTTCTTTCACATATAATGCCCTGGAATTACTGTGTCTCATTGATTATCCTCATTCCACCAAGTTTCTGTGATGCCTATTATATCAATATCCTCATTTAATACAAGACACTCTATTTCAGCCGTCTTATTATTTAGATTTCTATCATTTGTATATAAGCAGTTTAAGAACGTGTCACCTTTTAGCTATCTCCCATTTCATGATGTAATTGAATGGTACTCTTTTTTTCATTTGACTGTTTTTTGTTAGATCCTACCCATATTTTATCATCTTCCATCCTCTCCTCCTTACTGAACATAGAGAATCTCCATTTATAGATCCTCCCCAAAGGGCTGTCTCTGCTCCTTCACATCTGGTTTTCCCCCAGCCCTTAGTTTAAAAACTGCTCTACGACCTTTTTAATTTTAAGTGCCAGCAATCTGGTTCCATTTAATTTAGGTGGAGCCCATCCTTTCTGTATAGGCTCCCCCTTTCCCAAAAGTTTCCCCAGCTCCTTATAAATCTAAACCCCTCCTCCCTACACCATCGTCTTATCCACACATTGGGACCCTGCAGTTCTGCCTGTCTAACTGGCCCTGCTTGTGGAACTGGAATCATTTCTAAGAATGCTACAGTGACATCCTGGCACCCCAGTATTCACCACTGTCATGTACTTAGGATATATTTTGTACAAAGTGCACCTTGTGAGGTATCATTCTAAAAGTCTTGGTCTTCTAGACATTAATATCTCATTAGTTTGCATGTTCTATTGTTGTATGTGAAGTTATGAAGTTTGGCTACGTATGTGTTACTGAAAGATGTGAGGTTGAAAATACCAACAAGCAGCCTTTCAGGTACAACAGTGAAAAGGACAAACAATGTTAATGGCTTATTGAAGGAATGCACACAAGCACAAGGATTACCACAGGAAGTGTGTTCAACAGAAACCTCTCAGAGATAGCACCATACAATGGGAACTGTTTGACCCAGGTCACAGCAAAAGAGCTTTCTAGCAAGTGGGAAGAAGATATAAAACAGGGATAATGCCATTACGATGAGACCTCACTCTCCCTACAAAAACACACTTGAGGAATACGGACTGAACTGTGGGAAGTGATGGTCCCAGGCTAGAGGGATTTCTAGCCTGTGTATGAAAACCTGGAAAACCCAAGCTGCAGAGCCAAGGCAGCTTGTGCTTTAAGAATCTGCCAGCCTGTTTATCATTCAGGGTGAGAATTTCCTAATTTATATCCTGCTTATCTAGCGTGTTAAGCTCCATTTCCGATTTTGTTTATTTACTAGGTAATCTGCTTTGATCTGTTTATCACTTATAATCATGTAAAATCTAGCCTTTTGTAATTAATAAACTTATTTTATATTTTTATCTAAACCAGTGAGCTTTAACAGGAGTGCTTGGGGAAAATATCTTCTTGGTTACCACAAATATGCATTGTTCTCTTCATGTTGAGGGGAGGCGGACCGGGTATTAAACCCATATACTGGACAGATTTGACCATGGCAGGATGGTACTGCTCTGGGGTCCCAGGCTGGGAAACTGGTGGTCAGAGAGCCTGCGTGTAACTGCAGTTGAGTGTTTCCCTTCCTGTATGAATACTGGTGACAGTGCAAGGTGGAAGGCTTTGCAGCTTGCCACAGTAGTACAGTGTGAGAGGGAGTCCAGGCTGATGGGTCAGAGTGTTGAGTAGTACCCCAGTTCCAGGTGACACCCCAGGGTGAACCCATCACAGTGACGTAGAAGGCAGGATTATATGCACAGTTTGTTGCTCTGAGACACTGGTAGTGATTTTAAGTGAGTTTTAAGTGTGGTTGCTAGAAATCAGTCAAAGTGGTTACCAGTTTGTTATTTTCTGTTTGCTTGTTTCGGGCAAGGGAAGTAGGGATAGAAAAGCAGGAAAATGAGTGAAAATGAAACTAGCAATAAGCTGGAGCTTGGCAGCTTTTAAGCAGAAGAGAGGGAGAAGGAACACGAGACAGGTGGAATTAAAACAATTACAAATAAAAGAATTGGAAGCAGAAAATGCCAGACAAGAAGGTGCACACCAAAGGGCCCTAGAACTGCAAGACAAAGAGATGGACGCCCAGAAGCTAGCCATGTAGGAGAGGGATTTCTAGCCTGCGAGAGGAATACCTGGCATTTTTAAACAGCAAGCAAGGGCAGTTGGCCCTTAAGAATCTCTGCAACTGGCTTAAATCATCATTTAGGGTAAGAAGTTGCTGCTCATAGCCAACCTCTTTAGTATATTAAGCTTAGATTACATTTTTGTTTATTTGCTAGGTAATCTGCTTTGATTGCTATCTCTTATAATCACTTAAAATCTATCTTTTGTAGTTAGTACATTTGTTTTTGCTTTATCACAAGCCAGTGTGTGGGAGCTATAACTTGGGGAAGAAAGCTGTGTATATTCCTCTCCGTATTGAGGGAGGGGTGCATTTCCGTTTACACTGTACAGTTCCCTGTGCAGTGCAAGATGGTATAATTTTGGGTTTACACTCCGCCTAAGTGGCTGGGAAGTTCTTCAGCTGAAGCTTTCCCATGCAGAGCTGATCACAGCATCTGTATGTTTCTGCAGCTGGGTGTGTCCCTATCTGTATGTGTGCTGGTGAAGGTGCAGACCAGAGCCTGGGAGAGGGCTTGGCAGGCTGGTCAGAGCAGTACAGTGTAAAGGGAGCCCAGGCTGGTGGGTCAGGCAGGCTCAGTGGTACCCCAGTTCCAGGTGGCACCCTGGGGGAATCCCTCACAGCTACCATGAAGGTCCTAGACTTCAATATCATATCTTGCAGCCTACATTTGGCCTCCAGGACCTCGCTCCTATCCTTCCCTATGTCATTGGCACATACATATACCATGACCACCGGCTCCTCCCCAGCACTACACAGAACTCTATCTAGATGTCTCGAGAAATCCATAACCTTCGCACCAGGCAGGCAACTCACCATGCAGTTTTCCTGGTCATCGAAAACGCAGCTATCTGTTTCTAATGATCAAACCACCCATTATTAATACCTGTCTCTTCCTAATAACTGGAGTTCCCTCCCCTAGAGAGGTATCCGCAGTGCAAGAGGATACCACAACATCATCTGAAAGGAGGATCCCAACTATGGGATCGTTTTCCTTAGCTCCAGCTGGAGGTTCTCCTTCCCTGAAACTTTCATCCTCCTCAATACCACATATACTGTCAGACCGAAGTGGGGGTCATTCTACTCGGTCCAGGAAAGTCTCATCTATGTACCTGTCTGTCTCCCTTAGCTCCTCCAGTTCAGCCACTCTGGTCTCCAAAGCCTGTACACGGTCTCTGGGGCCCAGAAGCTCCTTGCACCGAATGCACACATATGCCCCCTGCCCATAGGGCCGATAATCATACATTCTGCATTGAGTGCAATAAACTGGGTAGCCCCCACTCTGGACTTCTGTGTTGCTGGACTTCTGCGTGCATTCTATTTTTACTCCTGCAGCTTGTTCCTTTGTTGTTGTTGTTTTGGTTTTTATCAGGTGTTTTTGGTCTTAAATTTAAAAAATGTTAAGTGTATCTAGCCCCCCACTCGCCCTCTAAACTCTCTCCCAGAACTCCTGTTAGTTACTCCTGGTCACTATTTCCTCTGGTCACGTAGGAGCAGGCTTTTTAAAACCACAGTCTTGCTGAGTATCCCCACCCCCTGGTTAAGGGTTGATGGGTACTAAAGGTCTTACAGATCAAAGCCTTTTTAAGAAGCTCTCAGCCTTGCTTAGCAGGCTGCTAGGCTCAGCACACGATCCCCCAAACAAACAGACCACAGTGTATATTTCAGTCAAGCAGTAAGCACACCACAAACACAGGATAGCTGTGAAATTTGCAGTGCAAAAGACTCTTTGTTTCAGGGTCTGTGCACAGTGGGTCCCAGGTGTTCATTCAGATCAAGTTTTTGAAGCTGTATTATAGTGTGCAAAATATGAAGAAAATGGCAATAGACTAAGTTAGCTTTATATAATGATATTTTGCTGGTTTCCTGGTATACAGTACTTGTGATTTGTTTTTAGCTGTAGGAATATATAGTATTGTAATCAATTTTTCTTTTAAAAGAAGTTGAGAAGAGTTTCTGCTTGTCTAAAATTGTGTTCATATAGAGCAATTTAGATTTTTTTTTAAATATAAAAAGCACATTCATTTTAAGTTCAATTGAACATGTTTCTGAATGCATCCAAGACTTTTGGTTCTTGAAGAAAAAGGCTATTTCAGCCTACTCAAGAACTTTGGATTTGACAGACAAACAAAGGTAAAAAATTGCATATAATGGCATCATAATACCCAACAGAAGAAGAGCTTCAATTTATAGTGCGTTTATCTTGACAAGTGCAGGAAACATATGAGGCTGATGCTGGGGTAAAACACAGAAGATGTCTGACAGGCTCTGTGGCTGCTGAATTTTCTATCCCTATCTTTTCTCAGGGTATGTTTACGCTGCAATTAAAAACCTGTGGCCAGCCTGTGGCAGCTGTCTCTGGCTTGTAGGGCTCAGGCTAAGGGGCTGTTTAATTGCTGTGTAGATGCTTGGGCTGGAGCCCAGGCTCTAGGACCCTGTAGGAGCCCGAACACAAACATTTACACCGCAATTAAACAGCCCCTTAGTTAAAACCCATGAGCTCGAGCCAGCTGGCACTGGCCAGCCATGGGTTTTTAATTGTAGTGTAGACATACCCTCAGGCAGCTTACTGGTCCATTCCGTTTGCATCTGCTTAATGATTTTTTCTGCTGGATTCTTTACTTCTTTCCACGTGTGTCAAAGTTCCTTCCCCAGTCTGAACTCTAGGGTACAGATGTGGGGACCTGCATGAAAAACCCCCTAAGCTTATTTTTACCAGCTTAGGTTAAAACTTCCCCAAGGTACAAACTATTTTACCTTTTGCCCTTGGACTCATACTGCTGCCACCACTGAGCGTCTAACAAATATATAACAGGGAAAGAGCCCGCTTGGAAACATCTTTCCCCCCAAAATCCTCCCAAACCCTACACCCCCTTTCCTGGGGAAGGCTTGATAAAAATCCTCACCAATTTGCATAGGTGAACACAGACCCAAACCCTTGGATCTTAAGAACAATGAAAAAGCAATCAGGTTCTTAAAAGAAGAATGTTAATAGAAGAAAAAGTAAAAGAATCACCTCTGTAAAATCAGGATGGTAAATACCTTACAGGGTAATCAGATTCAAAACATAGAGAATCCCTTAAGTTACAAAATCTTAAGTTAGAAAACCTTAAGTTACAAAAAGACACAAAAACAGGAATCTACATTCCATTCAGCACAGCTTATTTTCTCAGCCATTTAAAGAAATCAGAATCTAACGCATCTCTAGCTAGATTACTTACTAAGTTCTAAGACTCCATTCCTTTTTTGTTCCTGGCAAAAGCATCATACAGACGAGAAAAACTTTTGTTTCTCCCCCCCCCCTCCAGCTTTGAAAGTATCTTGTCTCCTCATCGGTCATTTTGGTCAGGTGCCAGTGAGGTTATCCTAGCTTCTTAACCCTTTACATGTGAAAGGGTTTTTCCTCTGGCCAGGAGGGATTTTAAAGGTGTTTACCCTTCCCTTTATATTTATGACAACATGAAACAAATATTATGGGCCAGAACCCAGTGGAACTTTACTCGTTTATACCAGATGAGACTCTGGTCCTTTATATGAGAAGGTTTCAGCTACCACATCAAAACTACAGCTATTGAATTTTGTAAAATGATATAATTAGTGCACAATGAAACAAACAACAAGAGTAACTTGAAACACAGAAGTATTTGGAATCGATATACAATTCTACAGTTCCGAGAGAATATTTTAGTAATAATCTCCCCGCCGATGCAGTACATTAAGAGTAAATCCTAAAAGACAATCCGTGTCATGAGTGAATTTTAATGGGTTATTAATGCTGACTTGGCTGTCTTGTGTATGTTGAGAGATTACCTCCGTAGATCACAAAGAAAAAGAACAGAAAAGAGAACAAAAGAAGTGCACGCAACAAGGAGATACTGTATGCATAAAAGAAACAATAAAGAAATTGAAAACAGAAAAAAGATAAATAGGAAACAGAATATTCTATAGAAAACTGGTTTTATTACTTGTAACTGTAGCAGCTAACAAATAGAGTTGTGTGTTTTTTTAAAATATGCTACAGTGTACTTTTAATCATCTTTAGTCTTGAATCTATAGTTGAATCAGAAAATAATGGGATGTATTCAGTCTGCTATATATTCTATCATTTATTCTGTGCACCGTCTCTTTCAGAGGCAATATTCCGTCAAACTTATTTCCATGTTGGCAGCTGCCTGTGGCAGCTGGCTCTGGTTTGTAGGGCTCAGGCTAAGGGGCTGTTTAATTGCTGTGTAGATGCTTGGGCTGGAGCCCAGGCTCTCGGGTCCTGTAGGGGCCCGAATACAAACATTTACACCGCAATTAAACAGACCCTTAGTTCAAACCCCATGAGTTCAAATTCCATCTGCAATTTAAAGTAGAATATCTTTTGCACATAATGTTGTTGCTATCCATTTTTGCTGATGGATACTTACCTTTGGTATATTACTGAAATCACACAACGCAAAAACTGTGGGCAATCTTGGCATTACAATAATAGATGCATATCCTGTTCTATTAAATAATATTATTTCATTATGTTTTTATGTATAGATAGGACCAAAATATATTTCCAATATCACATTTAATATTTAATTTTATTACAGATGCAACAACTATCACTATTTTTAATTCACATTGTTTTACTTTAGGTGTCAGTCAATGTAAAGAGTGAAAAACTTGTATTCTCTGAATTTTTAGCCTCCTTCGCAGACACACGGGCAGGGTCCTTGTGATTCTGCAACCCAAGAATTTGCCATGCAATTTGCTGCAGAACTGCGCTTCAAAATCTATGGCCGTGTCCATACTACAGGGATTATAGCATCATAACAACAGTGCTGTAGCTATGATGGCATAACCCCATAGCATAGACGCAGCCTACAGAAATAGAAGGGATTTTTCTGTTGGAACACGACCTACCCAAGCGATGGTAGCTAGGTGGATTGAAGGATTTTTGGAGCTGTGTCTACACCAGGGGTTAAACCAGCATAGCTACAGTGCTCAGCGGTGTAGATTTTTCATACCCCTGAGCACGATACCTACGTCAAACTAAATTTTAAATCTAGATGAGGCCTAACCTTCCGTTTAAACAAAAAATGGTGGTCCTGTCGCACCACTGCATTACTTCAGTTTTAACACTGGTTTAACTCCACAGATTTCAGTGAAGTAAAGCTGGGGTAACACAGTGGTGAATCAGGACATATGTTTTTAGCCTTCTGGATTGCAAAGAAAGCCTTGAAAATGTGTCTGCACTACATAGCTTATGTTGGCATAGCTAGTGCTAATAGTGCCTCTAAGGTAGACGGAGCCTTTATCAACAGAAGGCATTTTTGTGTTGGTGTAGATACACCACCTTTCTGAACAACATTATCTACATCAGTAGAAGTACTCTTGGGTCAACACAGCTAAGTCTACTCTGGGGTTTTTGCCGGTGTAGCCATGTTGGTCAGGGTTATGTTTTGTTCACATGCCTGATCAATGTAGCTATGCTGATATAACTTATAAAGCCTGGTCTATACTAAAAAGTTAGGTCAACTCTGCTACATCACTCAGTGTGTGAAAAATCCACACCCTTGAGCAATGCGGTTACATTGACCTAACCCCTGGTGTAGACAGCTGTAGGTCAACAGAAGAATTCTTCGAAAGACCTAGCTATTGCCTGTTGGGGAGGCTGATTATCTGTGCCAACAGAGGAGAACGCATCTCGTCGACATAGGTAATGTCTACAGTACTGATGTACTATAGTTGTGCAGCTGCAGCTGTGTCTCTGTAGCGTTTCAAGTGTAGACAAGCCCTAAGTGTAGACCACACCTGAGGGTACACTGTTGCAATCGAGTTTTTCTGAATATGCAGACAGCCTGAAACAATAGTTCTAAAAGGTGTGAATTGCCCCACTCATCTCAGTAGGTTGTGAATAATGTTGACATTTACAATGTTACCTTGTCTCATACCTGTCCCATACCTGGCTGCCAAAACCTGCCATTTCACCCTGACATCTTCTGTCATGCAGTTGGGCAATATCAATACAAAAATCTGCAGTATATTGAAGACTGAAAGTGTGAGTGAGGACAGTGTAAAATAAACTTTTTGTTATCAAAGTAAATAACAAAGAGGTCTCTATGCTGCTTGTAATATTCATTTTTGTATTTAATTCAGCAAAACAATTATATTTTTTAGTTTATAGGAAACTGCTACAGAAACCAGAGTTGTTGCCACAGAATTAAATTCCACCTTGCCATAGAGCACTGGGGCCTAGCATGTGGGATCTGATTCTCCACTGCATTGTAATATGTGTAGTCATTTACAGCCATGCAAAGTGGGTGTAAAATTCTACTTACTATTCTGATTTAGCATTGGTGTAATGACTACACACGTACAAAACAGTGGAGAAAAAGGCCCATCCTGTATGTCCATACAGCCTTTCTGGAAACCCATCCAGGTTTTTACTTCAGTGGGGTTGGATATGTGAAACAGAGAGTAGAATTCAACCCATTGTATTTAAGGTCTCTTTCTATTTCAGTGACGCTCAAACTGGGAGATAGACTCACTCTAGTACAGCACCATAGGACCTGGATACTAAACATGAACTACAATATATTTTTGAAGGAAAGAGAACTGAAAATGATGACTGAAAAGACATAGGCCAATTATGCAGCAGTGGACATCTAAATTTATTGTACTTCCTCCTCTGACATTTTGATAAATGATATTTACACTCAACATAAATAAGCAAATTAAATACTGTATCTCAGAGCTGAGAGAAAGTCATCAAATTATCATTTTTGAAACAGCCAGTTATGGATATGACTCTCTGAGATAAAGTCTGCTCTCAGTTACACTCATGTAACACTACTGAAGTCTTTAGGGTTGTATGTGTGAGTCCCTTGTCCCATATACATAGATAAATCCATATGGAGTAGTAAGTTGTTTTTCTGCATACTGGCAAATGTGATTAAGGGAATTAATAGTTTGTTTGTATGTTTTATTTACAGTTTATTCAAATGCTTTATAATCTGAAAATGTATAAATATCTTAACTACTGTTTAATTATAGACCTAGCTAATACCCTTAAAGTTGAGCTTTATTACCTAAGCTCCAGAGCAGTGTACAATCTGGGGCAAGAAAGATTTTCTTCTGCCTATCTAGCCTGAAGTGTCACCTACCTGACTGGCCCCATATAGGTGAGCTTACACAAAACATCAGGGGCACAGGAAGAGGACCTCCCTCATAAACTTTAGCCCAGTGGTTAGGGTACCCACCTGGGAAGTTAGAAACCCCCAGTTCAAGTCTCCCCTCCACCTGAGGGGGAGAAAGGATCTGAACTGTGTCTGCTGCCCCTAAGGTGAGTGCCCTAACCACTTGGGCTATGAGATATTCTGGTGTTGGGCTGCTTCAGTCTATCTACTGTTAAAGCTGTTCCACTGTGACTAAATAATGCAAGAATTATTGAGAGAGAGAATGACTATGTCGCCTGATGGTTAGAGCACTCAGCTGGGAGACCCAAGATCCAGTTCTCCTGCTCCATTTATTTTATGCATTATCCACAGTGGAACAGCTTTAACAGGAGAGACCAAGGGTATGTCTATATTACAGGTGCTATAGCAGCACAGTTGCAATGCTGCAGCTATGCCACTGTAGTTTAGACACTTGCTACAGCAGCAGAAGAGGTTTTTCTGTCACTATAGTAAATGCATCCCCACTAGAGGTGATAGTTATGTTGAGGGAAGAATTCTTCCATCGACCAAGGGGTGTCTACACTGAGGCTTAAGTCAGCTTAACTACACTCAGGGGTGTGAAAACACCACATCTTTCTAATTTCTCTTGGGGTGCTGGACCCACACTCCGCCCCAGGCCCTGCCCCCACTCCACTCCTTCCCCCAAGGCCTCACCCCACCCTGCCTCTTCCTGCCCCTTCTCCATCCCTGCCCCTGTTCTTCCCACCCCATTCTGCCCCCTTCCCCAAGCTCATCCCACCTTTGCTCCATCCCCCTCCCCCAGGGCCTCCTGCAGGCTACTGAACAGCTGATCTGTGGTGGGCGGGTGGCACTGGGAGGGAGGGGGAGGAGCTGATTGTGAGGCCACTACACCCATAATTTTTTCTCATGGGTTCTCCAGCTCCAGAGCACCCACGGAGTCAGCGCCTATGGTGAAATAGCTAAGTTGACCTAACTTTTAGGTGTAGGACAGGCCTGATGGAGCCCCATGTTAAAATATCCCATAACCAAGTGGTAGGGGACTCACCTGAAAGGTGGTAGATCCCAGCTCCAATCCCTTTTCCCAATCATGTGGAGAAGGGACTTGAACTGTGGGCATCTTTTACATCCCAGGTGAGTGCCCTAACCACTGGACTGAAAGTTATCTGGAGCTCCTCCTCTCCCTATCCACCCTCCCCCCACAAAGAGAGAAATTTCCAAGCAGAGGGTGATGTCTTCCTGAAGCCCACACTTACCTCCAAGAGAGGGATGGGTCTTTGGATACACTCCTTGGCTTGGCACCTCCTATTGGCTAGCTTAGGTGAGGACTTGCCTAATGTGCTGGCTTTTGTAAACCCCATTGAAAGGTGCCTGTCTCTCCCTATTCGTTGTATACAGAGTCAAGGTGCTGAACTCAAGCTTTGTGAATCCCGGTAATTTTTCTAGGTAACACAAGTTAGGCATGGCAACACTCAGGTCACCACTCCTAAATTCCTTTGTGATTCTAGCCCATTCTATATATATTCCTCCAAGTAGAAAAAACCTTTGGGTTATTAGAATTCAAAATCCACTGGCGGGGATAAAGATTGGAGGAGAAGGAGATGGGATCAAAATTCTTGTCAGGTTGTTTATTCTGTACCATACTGTAAATATAAACAATTGATCATTTACTTCCAGGAGTATCAACCTTGTAACACCAATCCCTGTCCAGAGCTGAAAAAGACCACCCCCTGGACTCCTTGGACTCCGGTCAATATCTCAGACAACGGTGGCCACTATGAACAACGATTCCGATACACTTGCAAGGCACGCTTGCCTGATCCAAATTTGCTAGAGGTGGGAAGACAAAGGATTGAAATGCGTTACTGTTCCAGTGATGGTACCAGCGGTTGCTCAACAGATGGTAAGCAGAGATAGTACAAGTGAATAATAGCACCTAGCAGACAATGGTATAACACAATCAAGTGGCTGGAAGTTGAATTCAGACTGGAATTAAGGTGTATGTTTTTAACAGTGAGATTAATCAGGAATTGGAACAATTTACCAAGTGTTGTGGTGAATTTTCCATCATTGTTAATTTTTCAATCAAGATTACACAGGATTGTTTATAGATATGCTTTAGTTCAAACAGGAATTAATTCAGAGTAATCCTATGGGTTGTGTTTTATAGGAGGTCAGACAAGATGATCACACTAGTCATTTCTGGTCTTGGAATCTATGAACCCGCTAGAGAGACGGCTGTAGTTCCATTTTCATGACAGAGTGAAGCTTTTTATCTTGCTGGTGTTTTTCATAATGTTACAGAGTTTAAGGCCAGAAGGGACCACTGGATCATCTAATCTGACCTCCTGTATATCAGAGGTCACCAGCACTACCCAGTATCTACACACTAAACCCAACAACTGAAATTAGACCAAAGTATTACAGCCCACTGGAGGCTAGACTATTATGTGCCACAGGCAGAGAATAGTAGGACCAAGATGTCCCCGCCCCGTGCCTGGAACCCCCACAAAGGCAGGAATATGTTTAAGTGAGATATACCCAGATATTCATGGCAAGTGACCCATACTCATATGCTGCTGAAGAAGTTCAATGCCCCCTTTCCCCTCCACCTCTCCCCCGGTCACTGTGAATCTTACCTGGGGGGAAATTCCTTGCTAACCCCACATAGGACAATAAGATAGACCCTGATTACCTGGGCAAAAACCAGACAGCCAAACACTTGTGAGAGAGAATGCTCAGTGTCACCTCAGAGTTCCAGCCCACCCCACCCAATGTCCCATCTCCAGCTGTGACCATACTGATGCTTCAGAGGAAGGAGATTAAAAAAAAAAAGCCCAGAATACATTTTGCGGGTGATCCCTTCCTGACACCTGTAGGTAGTTGGCCAAAGCCCTGAAGCATGAGGTTTTAGGAACATAGGACATAAACCAGAAGAGGGCCCCATGGCGGTTGAGCCCTTCATTTAGCCTCACAAACAACACCATCATACAGTCTCACTCATAAATTTGTCCAGCTCATTTCAGAAATGTTAACGAAAAGAAGGTAATTGATCACAACAGGTAAATTAGTTTCTGTTTTTTCAGGACTGGACTTAATCTCTTAGGGTAACCCAGTATTTTTGCCCTCTGGCTCTAGGACTTGTTGGTGTTTGTCAGATGTTCTTTCTAATAATTAACCCATCACAGTGATAGCCATGAAACTGTAGAATAATTTTTGAGATTGCTCTGTCATCTCTTTCCTTCTGCTGTCTTTTTTTGGGAGAGATTCTGACAAATTCTGCTTTTATTTTATAAATATTTGGCTAGACTATAACACTGGTGATGAATGAGAGTAACAAGAAGGGTTTCTTCAGGTATGTTGGCAACAAGAAGAAAGCCAAGGAAAGTGTGGGCCCCTTACTGAATGAGGGAGGCAACCTAGTGACAGAGGATGTGGAAAAAGCTAATGTACTCAATGCTTTTTTTGCCTCTGTTTTCACTAACAAGGTCAGCTCCCAGACTGCTGCACTGGGCATCACAAAATGGGGAAGAGATGGCCAGCCCTCTGTGGAGATAGAGGTGGTTAGGGACTATTTAGAAAAGCTGGACGTGCACAAGTCCATGGGGCCGGACGAGTTGCATCCGAGAGTGCTGAAAGAATTGGCGACTGTGATTGCAGAGCCATTGGCCATTATCTTTGAAAACTCGTGGCGAACCGGGGAAGTCCCGGATGACTGGAAAAAGGCTAATGTAGTGCCAATCTTTAAAAAAGGGAAGAAGGAGGATCCTGGGAACTACAGGCCAGTCAGCCTCACCTCAGTCCCTGGAAAAATCATGGAGCAGGTCCTCAAAGAATCAATCCTGAAGCACTTGCATGAGAGGAAAGTGATCAGGAACAGCCAGCATGGATTCACCAAGGGAAGGTCATGCCTGACTAATCTAATCACCTTTTATAATGAGATTACTGGTTCTGTGGATGAAGGGAAAGCAGTGGATGTATTGTTTCTTGACTTTAGCAAAGCTTTTGACACAGTCTCCCACAGTATTCTTGTCAGCAAGTTAAGGAAGTATGGGCTGGATGAATGCACTATAAGGTGGGTAGAAAGCTGACTAGATTGTCGGGCTCAACGGGTAGTGATCAATGGCTCCATGTCTAGTTGGCAGCCGGTATCAAGTGGAGTGCCCCAAGGGTTGGTCCTGGGGCCGGTTTTGTTCAATATCTTCATAAATGATCTGGAGGATGGTGTGGATTGCACTCTCAGCAAATTTGCGGATGATACTAAACTGGGAGGAGTGGTAGATACGCTGGAGGGGAGGGATAGGATACAGAAGGACCTAGACAAATTGGAGGATTGGGCCAAAAGAAATCTGATGAGGTTCAATAAGGATAAGTGCAGGGTCCTGCACTTAGGATGGAAGAATCCAATGCACCGCTACAGACTAGGGACCGAATGGCTAGGCAGCAGTTCTGCGGAAAAGGACCTAAGGGTGACAGTGGACGAGAAGCTGGATATGAGTCAGCAGTGTGCCCTTGTTGCCAAGAAGGCCAATGGCATTTTGGGATGTATAAGTAGGGGCATAGCGAGCAGATCGAGGGATGTGATCGTTCCCCTCTATTCGACATTGGTGAGGCCTCATCTGGAGTACTGTGTCCAGTTTTAGGCCCCACACTACAAGAAGGATGTGGATAAATTGGAGAGAGTCCAGCGAAGGGCAACAAAAATGATTAGGGGTCTAGAACACATGACTTATGAGGAGAGGCTGAGGGAGCTGGGATTGTTTAGCCTGCAGAAGAGAAGAATGAGGGGGGATTTGATAGCTGCTTTCAACTACCTGAAAGGGGGTTCCAAAGAGGATGGCTCTAGACTGTTCTCAATGGTAGCAGATGACAGAACGAGGAGTAATGGTCTCAAGTTGCAGTGGGGGAGGTTTAGATTGGATATTAGGAAAAACTTTTTCACTAAGAGGGTGGTGAAACACTGGAATGTGTTACCTAGGGAGGTGGTAGAATCTCCTTCCTTAGAGGTTTTTAAGGTCAGGCTTGACAAAGCCCTGGCTGGGATGATTTAACTGGGAATTGGTCCTGCTTCGAGCAGGGGGTTGGACTAGATGACCTTCTGGGGTCCCTTCCAACCCTGATATTCTATGATTCTATGATTCTATGAATGGAGCTTTTTACTGAATAATTAAAGAGCAATAGTTGTCTGCATGATTATGACAATTAACTAAATAGATAATTTATGAAGTGGATAACTTCTGTTATTATTGTTTTATAGCATTGAGCTATTATCAGTATTTAAAGTTCTGTTTCCTACTACAAAGGAAAAATGACCTCCTCCAATGCTATTTTAGCTATAGATGCATTTTACATACAGAATTAATTCATACTAAATTATTTTTTTGCTTACCAGTAGCACTTAGTTATGAATAAACAATGTACCAAAATATATTTATTGTTCACTGGTATTCAGTGAACCCTAATTTTAAATTATTAGTTATGAGATTCTTAATTTCATTATTATTTATTAGTACCTATAAGAATACTTTCCACTTACATAGCCTTTTACATCTTTAAAATCTTTTAATGATTTGATTACTACAACACCCTTGTAAGATAAATAAGCATTAATAACTACAGTGAGTAAAAAAGTATTATCTGCATTGAATAGTTGATTGCAGTATTGTTATAACCGTTGGTCCCAGGATATGAGACAGACAATGCAGGTGAGGTAATATCTTTTTTTGAATCAACTTCTGTTGGTAGAAGGTTCGAGGTTCTAGGAGCTCATTACAACAATTTGTGACACACCCTACTGTCTTCTAACCCCTCATTGTCTGCTTCATTTTAAATGATCCTCTACAGCATGCATAAACCCCTTATGCTTAACAATTTGCCTCACCTTTTATTTAGCTTGGACACTCCGTGTACCTTCTCCAGGCCCGAGGAAGAGCTCTCTGAAGCTCAAAAGCTTGTCCGTTCCACCAGCAGAAGCTGGTCCAATAAAAGATATTACCTCACCCACCTTGTCTCTTTTGAACAGTTTAGGCATCGTGAAGTTTGATGACTCATGCAATGTCACAAAAGAGTAAGGGTCTGTGCTGAGATGAGTACTTGGGTCTGGAGTTCCTGGTTCCCAATCCTTTGCTCAGACAGCTAAACCAATGGTAGATCTTTGAAACCTCTGGTGAAGCCTAACTAAGAACACGTGGCTTCCTTGATAACTCAGATCATCTTTGCCTCCTTGAAAGAAGGCAAGATGTCAGATTACCTAAAAAAACCCCTATAGACTATAGAAGTCCAATTGACCCTGAATAATGTCCTTAATGCCACCATCAGTTATCATCTGGTCTCCAGCTCTCTCTTGCATCCAAGCTCTCTCAGCATCTGTCCTCTGCCATCATGCAGTTTTCATCACAGGTTTCAGACCAGCATACAGCAGAGAAATGGCTCTGCTGGTGCTTATGCAGCCATCACCTTTTCCAGGCCCTAGACAAATATACATGTCTTTGTGCTGAAACTGCTAGATAACTCTGCAGCCTTCAACACTGTTGATCATCCATTGTTGATGCCACATGTGAAATCTCACGAGGTTAAATCAAATAGTACTATGTTGGATCTGCTTATTCATACTAGACATAACACAGAGAGCATAACTTGGTCCTTGTCATCCAAGTCCTATGCTGCATTGTCCTCCACGCCCAATACTCTCTGTTCTTCTTCATTGTCTGCATGAGATCATCTTGACAGACTGTGATACACCATTGACTAAGGGGACTGGTATGAGGAGGGCACTTAGCTGTACATCTCCTTTTAAAGCGATTCCCAGTATTTCCCAACAATTGGAAGAAATCATCAGGTGAATGAAAAGCATATGTTTCGAGCATAGTCCAGGGAAGATGGAAGTGTTAGTTAAGATGCGGAGGAGCACTTTGAAGAATTTACCAGTGTATTTGGACCTATGAAGAGCATCAAACCACTGTCAGGGTGGTGAGGAACCTTGAGGTTTCCGCTAGTCCCCTCACAGCATCTGGACTAATGGCAAAAAACACATATTTCACCTTCACCTGACCAGGAGATGTTGATGGGAACTTAGCCACTGTGATCCATGCTTTTGATCACCTCCCGACTGAAATCTACCTGGGGGTGGACATAAGCACTACAAAAGGATAGATGCTGGTACAGCATGCTTGGCATGCCTCATAAGCAACAATGGCTGCTACAAACACATTTCACCTGCTTTTATTAGCTTGTCTAGTTTTCCATTCACTTCAGAGGAGAGTTCAAAGTCCTGGCCATAACTCAAAAGGTACCTAATGGATCAAGATAGAGTTACATCAGAGACTCTCTTACCACCACCTGTAATCACCATGACCATGACCCCAGCTATGGAACATTTTGCCAGAAGAGACCAGACTAAACCCAATCTTAATATTAAGCAACCAGGGTAAAACACACCTTTTCCATAAAACCTTCCCCCAGTATCAATGTTGTTAACCACCCAAACAAAAATCCCACTCACATCCTACAAGATTTTCTGTACTGATGGGTCTAAGAGAAAAACACCTTTTTATTCCCCACCTTGGGCTCTTTAATTTACCACAGAGCTATGCACTATAAGGAAACAAAGAGAGATCTGTAGATAGATGTACAGTTATTTCATGCAACTTCTGGCAGTACAGTCAATCACTGTGTCAGTGCCTGGAAATTACGTCACTTTTGTCTCTTCCTTTAATTTGTGTGTACTAATGAAGGGAGAATTGTTGATATTGCTCTCTTGTGATTATATAATGCTTCTTAGCACCACCTGTTATGTGCAAGCTTGCTCACTACTTCTAATCATTGCATAAAATTAGGGCGAAAATTATCGGAAACAAACACGTCAGTCATTTCAGTAAGAGAGTCTCTGGGAAACATTTAATTTCTGTATATCCCCCAAATCTGTTAATATTTCTAAAGTTACAGGAACAAACATCCCTGGAAGCCTGCTACTGCTTGCTTTAACCGTAACCTCAAAAAAATAATTATTTCTAAAGGAAAGATGTAATTTAGCCTTAATACTAATTTAGACTTGTCTCTCATGAGGAGAGACTGATTAAATAATAGTATTAGCCATGGAAGAGTGCCAGAGGATATCAACACCTTTTTTATTTTTAACTAAAGTCTGAATGTGAGAATGTCCTACCTCCAGGAGGAATAAAAGATGCAATGTTATATCTTTGGCTGTCTCATCAAAGCTAAGCTACGTTGCATCATGATAAGAAGAAAATTACTTTTTAAAGCTGTGAATGTTTGACTTTAATATAATAAATACCCCCTGCCCAAAATATTAGTGGAACTTTATGGTTATTTTTTTAAAAACAGAAAAAAGACAGAGAAATTAAAAAAACAAGGTTTTCATAATAATGTTAACTTTTTCTCATTGCACATTACCTGATTTGTCATTACATATGTAATCTTAAAATTGCTTTAATATTTGCCTTGCATATTATTGTTTAAATTAGCCTACTTAGGCTGTGAAGTTCACACCTAACTGATTAACATGTTCCTGGGGAGTAGCATATTCAACTTGCTCAGGTGACTATAGGTGGAAAAGGGTGAGTTTGATGATGTTCTTAATGAATTTTATTTACTTACATCCAAGCAGAAATTAACCACAGAAAAAAGACATACACTGTTGCACTTTGAAGGATTTTCTTGACAGTAGGTTAGAAAATAATGACTGTGTGGAGAATAAAGTATGTTTATTTTCAGTCTTTCTTCATTTCTTCATTTCTTCATTTTTATGCTTCAACAGTATCTTCATCAAAAACACTTTGGAGATATCTGCAGAGAATGGTAGAACTGAAACATAGGTTTTGCCTTTTTTGTTATTGTTTCCTACTGTGGTTTAAAATCATTGCATTACTGTAATTTAGAAATGGTGCAGAATACTGGAGTTTCAGCTCCAGCTCATCGTTTCTCATTGCAATGAATAAAAGTTGTTTGATTCAATGAATTTATTGCACCCATTTGTAGTGGTTTCTCATTACACTCATTTGAAAAGACTTTTCAAGTTCGTTTATCCAAAAACATAAAAACTTTTAAAGCATAAGTAGAAGCAGTTACTTCTGTCATATCTCCTACCAGAAGAACTAGTATCCTCCTTTCATCATCATCAAATCATTCCCTTCCAGGGACAAAAAAGATCAAAGAAATAACAGTTTCAATTCCCAATACTGGGGTGGGCGGGCTGGGACTGTACTTTTATAACTACTGTAACTTTATACTGCTAAGAATTGTGCATTGATCTATGTTATTGGGTTTGTTCTTATGTATTCTCATAGTTTTGTCATGGAGACAGTAACCAATACATATAGGAAGAAGGAAGGTCTTGAAAGGTACAGGATAGGGAGACAGGGGTCCTGGATTCTGTTGCTGATTTTGTTGTAAACATCTTGGGTGACCTAGGTGAGTCACACAACCTCTCTGTGCCTCAGTTTTTCTGACAGTGAAATGGAGATAATACTTGCCTATTTCACAGAGGTGTTGTAAGGTTAAATTAATGTTTGTAATGCACAAGCAGATCCTTAAATGGAAGGTTCTGTACAAGTGAAAATTAGTTTGTGTGTGTGGTTTTTGGAAAAAAGGGGGGGGTGAGAAAACCTGGATTTGTGCTGGAAATGGCCCACCTTGATTATCATACACATTGTAAAGAGAGTGGTCACTTTGGATGGGCTATTACCAGCAGGAGAGTGAGTTTGTGGGGGGTGGGGGGGCGGAGGGTGAGAAAACCTGGATTTGTGCTGGAAATGGCCCAACTTGATTGTCATACACATTGTAAGGAGAGTGATCACTTTAGATAAGCTATTACCAGCAGGAGAGTGGGGTGGGAGGAGGTATTGTTTCATGGTCTCTGTGTATATAATGTCTTCTGCAGTTTCCACAGTATGCATCCGATGAAGTGAGCTGTAGCTCACGAAAGCTCATGCTCAAATAAATTGGTTAGTCTCTAAGGTGCCACAAGTACTCCTTTTCTTTTTGCGAATACAGACTAACACGGCTGTTACTCTGAAACCTATTATTATTTTTGAGCTTCTGCTAGGAGTTATATTTCTCACCCAAACATTTTCTGTAGATCACATTTCTTGTAATGTTCAGAAGGTAGTGATTTACATTCCTTGTATAATTTCAAAGAATGCATTGAAGGGTAATAGTTCCCCAAAGTGAATAGCACCACCACCATCTCAAAATGCCCATGTCCGTTTTTACATAGAGTTGTCTTTTCAGAGGAGCTATGGTCACCATCCTATCCTGTTCCATCTTCAGGAGTTTGTCAGCTGGCTCACTCTTCCCTCCTGCGATGGCTGGTTGCCCACTTGTCCATTCTTCATCATGAGGAAGTTAGCAAGTATTTCATATACCAGGAAAGGTCTTTAAAGTAACCTATACAGTAGGACTGGAACCCTTCTATTCCCAGCTCTGCCACTGCCCCTGTAATATCTTAGGAATTGTAGAAAATTGATAAGAGAAGTGTAGGGACACAAGAAGAAATTTACAGTCAGCAGAGTTAAGGACAATAAGAAGTTTTTTAAAGTATGTTAAGAACAAAAAGAATCCTAACAACAGTATTCGTCCATTACTAGATGGAAATGGTAGAATTATCAGTAATAATGCAGAAAAGGCAGAAATGTTTAATAAATATTTCTGGCTATGTTTGGGGAAAGAACATGATGTAGTCATATCATATTATGATGAGACACTCTTTCCGTTCCCATAGTTACTCATGATGATGTTGAACAGTAGCTACAGTTAGACATTTTTAATCAGCAGGTCCAGATAACTTGCATCCAGGAGTTTTAAAAGAGCTGGCTAAACCATTAATGTTTATTTTCAATAAATCTTGGAACACTGGGGAAGTTCCAGAAGACTGGAAGAAAGTTAATGTTGTGCCACTTTTTAAAAGGGTCAGTGGGATGACCTGGGTAATTATAGGCCTCTCAACCTGACATAGATCCTGGGCAAGATAATGGAATAGCTGATACAGATGCCATTGATAAAAAATTAAAGGAGGGTAATATAATTAAAGCCAATCAGCATGGCTTTTGGAAAATAGATCCTGTCAAACTAACTTGATATCTTTTTTTATGAGATTAAAAGTTTGATTAATAAAGGTAATAGTGCTGATGCCATAGACTTAGACTTCTGTAATGCATTTGTCTTGGTACTACACAACATTTTTATTTAAAAACTAGAATGATATAAAATTAACAAATGATATAAAATTAACATGGCACACATTTAAATGGATTAAAAACAAGCTAACTGATAGGTCTAAAAATGTAATTGTCAGTGGAGAGGGATCATTGAGCGGGTGTGTTTCTAGTTAGTCCTGCAGGAATCAGTTCTTGGCCCTCTGCTATTTTAACATTTTTATTAATGATGTGGAAGAGAGCATAACATCATCACTAATAAAGTTTGTAGATGGCACAAGGACTGGGGAAGTGGTAAATAATTCAGAGGACAGGTCCCTGGTTCAGAGCAATCTGGATCATTTGGTAAACTGGGCACAAGCAAATGATATACATTTTTATATGGCTAAATGTAAATGTGTACATCAAGGAACAAGGAATCTATCCTGGAGAGCAGTGACTCTGAAAAAAATTTGGGGATTGTGATGGATAATCAATTGATCATGAGTTCCCCGTGCAATTATGTGGTCTAAAGGGATCATGTGATTCTTGGATGCATAAAAAGGGGAGTCTTGAGTAGGAGTAGAGAGGTTATGTTACCTCTGTATTTGGCAGTTGTGCAACTGCTGCTGGAATGCTGTGTCCGGTTCTGATGTCCACAATTCAGGAAGGGTGTTGATAAACTGGAGAAGGTTCAGAAAAGAGCCATGAGCATGATTAAAGGACTAGAAAACATCCCTTTTAGTAGGGAACTCAATTTATTTATCTTAACAAAAGGAAGGTTAAGACGTCTATAATTACCTACATGGGTAACAAATACTTGATAACAGACTCTTCAGGCTAGCGGACAGAGGTATAACAAGATACAATGGCTGTAAGCTGAATCTAGACAAATTCAAACTGGAAATAAGGTATAAATTTGAATAGTGAGGGTCATTAACCATTGGAACAATTTACCAAGTGTAGTGGTGGATTCTCCATTACTGGAAATTTTAAAATCAAGATGAGATGTTTTTTCTAAAAGATATGCTTTAGTCCAAATACAAATTCATTCAGAGACATTCTTTGGTCTGTGTTATATATGAGGTCAGACTAGCTGACCACAATGGTCCCTTCTGGCCTTGAAATCTATGAAAAATGTGAGCCAGGGGTGCCCAGAATGTAATGCATCTCGCATAGATGCACAGTGTAAAAAGTAGGAAAAATGTCACTCCCTTAATAATGTCATTGTGAAATAGTATCTTCACATTTACAAGGAGACAGATAATGCCTACTGTTTGCAGGAAACTGAATTAAAATATACAGCAGTGGCCAATAGTTGCACTCTAGTTAATTTCATTTTCTTATATTTCTGTATTATACTGTATGTCTGGAATTCAAATTAACATGGTCAGTCGTTGTAATTTATAGCCTATGTCTAAAGGGAAAGCTCAACAAGACTGTGAATGGATGGGATTCACAAAGGGATTTAGGCACCCGACTCCTATTGGAATCAATGAGTTGGGCACCTCAATACCTTTGTGAATCCCACCCCCATATAAGTTGTTGTAAAGCTGTAGACAGAGTGCTAACTGTAACATATTCTTTTAACACTCTGGAAAGAATGAGACACATGGCAATGTTAGCTGTTGCTAGAACTTCCCACTAAAACAGTTGTTTTGTACATTATTATGTTTGGGCACTAAGGTCCCTCTGAGGATTCACTTAAAGAATTTTTCTGGCATTACTCCAAGAAATCTGACGTGTTAATGCAAAAATGTGAAATAAGGTCACTCATTTCCCTTAAGACTGAAAATTCCCCCGCCTCAGAGTGATCTCCAGTTCGTTCTAATGCTATTGTAAAACGATACAGTGCTGCAACATTTTATCTAGAGAAATGCTGACCAATGTAATCTAAATGAGAATAGCTCTGCCATGATTAATGCCTCTGTTAGCCCTTTGGTTGAAGTGGTACCATTTGGAATTCAGGGGTTGAAGTGTGTGTGGGGGTGGGAAGTTGTGGTACCCTCTTCTAAGCGCCATTCATCATGTGTATAAACCTGGCATTTCTCAGCTGGGCAACCTCATAAAGAAAGTCACTGATGGAGCTAGGAATTGAAGCAACATTCTTAACTTCCACACTGTTTCCCTATGCTCTCTACCATTCTGGATTCAAATCTGCATCAGGTTTCATAAAATCTGTTGATAATATCTTTGCACAATAGGAGCTGGTTCAGGGGAAGAAATAATAGTTCTCAGTAATTGCCCAGTGGAAGGATTTTATCCACAGCTTTGGGGATTTACTAATACTCTCTAACCAGCTGAGTTGAACAGTTTCTCATCACAAAATGAAGATAAAACCAAACCTATTTGTCTGTCAATGCATCATTTATTTCAATATTGGCCACTGTTATTGTGTACTGAATAAAAGTCTCTAAGGCCCCATCTATACCAGGAATATTGTAATTGTATTCAGTAGGGTGCATCACAACTGCAGGTATAACAGTGTTACTAATGTTTGAAGCTGTGGTGGAGGTGGGACATAGGTATTTTTAATACTATTTCAGCTAATCATGTCCAGGAGTTCATTGCAGCACAACTGGTATAGAAGAGCAATTTGTGTAGACACAAGGCAAAATTGCAAGTGTCTTTAACCTAATTCAGCATGGATACTGTGGATGTATTGAACTGTTTGTGCTTCCATTGGTACAAAACAACTGTTTCAGTTAACAAACAGTTCATTGTGAACAGGGTTTCATACTGCAGCCAAAGATCTCATGCCCTAGCTTGGAGTGAAGCCCGCTGGACGCAGTGAATGTAGTGCTTGCTACAGTCCATTTGCTTAGGGTACTTGTATTAGTATGGTTTGAGTTTAAGATTACTGGAGGGCAACATCTCTTCAATCTCAGTTGTGACTCATAATATATTTTTATTAGTTGATTAAACGTACTTGTTACTACTTTAACACTATTTAACTCACCCAAAGAGAGTGAGCTTACATCCTGAATGTGAGTCTAGAGCCCATTCTACTCTAGGAACATTTTTCAAAAATTTCCCAGCATTGATGACATGGTGCACCTTCACTTATGTTAGCAGTATTGGGAGTCCTAGTGTAGACAAGTCCTAGCTCTTATAGCTGTTTTAAGCACCGTGTCATCTAGCCTGCTCAGAGTAGTTCTAATCAAACCAGTACTTAAAATGGTGGCAGCAGCCAATGATCCATCTACAGTAGGGCTCCCAATGATGCTAATATTAATAGAGGTGAACCATGTTAGTAATGCTGGGAAACTTCAGAAGAATTACCCTAATACAGTCAGAGGCTGATATCACTGCCATACATTGCAGATGTACACAGTCACTGAGCAGTTCTCTGCAGCTCATAGGCTCAGAAGTTAAGTTCTATGCTAAGAACTTTTGAGGGAGTTCCTTCCCAGGCAGGATCAAGCCCTAAAGTGGATTGAAATGACCTTTAGAAGTGGTTCATCCAGGTGGGGATTGAGGCATATTTTGCAATGTTGCTGTTAGCAAGCTTCCACACCCATTGCCTACACTGTACCTTTTGAGTGTTTAATCTGGCACCTTTTCTCAGCACTAAATTCACTTTAAAAGATAACAGACAAGGAAAAAAGTTTAGAAAAGGTTTGAAACGTGTTTTCATTTTCCTGCTGGCTGATTTAACCAAGAAGCACACTGTTCTCATTGCATATGAGAATGGTTCACTTGCCGTAGTCAGGTGTGTCTTAGCACTTCAGCTGAGTGAAGAAGAGTCTGAAAAGTGCAATTTTAAATGGGGAAAATACTTTTCCTCACAAAATGACTTTTTCATGGAAATTCATTACATTATTATTTGATTCTAAAATTTGAGCAGGGTTATCAGTATTGGTTCATTTCTACTGTGATGTAATGGCAGCTGCAGACACCATAGGAGGATTTATGGGATTTCTGTCAGGTAAGGTAGTGAAATAGAATTATGGGGTTGTGTAGCCAAACGAGTACCAAAAATGTTTATTAAAAGATTAAGATTAAATATAAAGACAAAATGTTTGTTTTCAGGGTGATAGACTTTAATCCCATGATCTGCTTTCAATCTTAATTCTTTAGGACTGTCAGGGGATTTCTTGCGTTCTGGACGATACTCCGCTCATACAATTAATGGAGCCTGGTCACCATGGACTCCATGGTCTCAGTGCAGTCGAGACTGCAGCAGAGGTATTCGCAACCGCAAACGTGTCTGCAACAATCCTGAGCCCAAATACGGGGGTCTTCCATGTCTGGGCCCATCTCTGGAGTACCAGGAATGCAACATCTTGCCTTGTCCAGGTAAGAGTCGAGAGATATCAATAAGGCGTATGGAAATGATATAGTTCACTTTCAAGTCCATACTTTACAGTAGTAAAAATTACAAACTAGTTCAAATCATTTCCTCCTCAGCTCCTTTCCAGGCAAACCAGTTAGCCCAACCAAAGTGAACTTAATAAAATAACTTTTGCTCTGTAAATTTCAGCAATGATTTGAAACCAGTGCTATATAAAGGGTACAGAAGACATGCATTCATGGTAACTGCCCATAGCAACTAAAACTAATTTATATTGCAAAAAGACCCTTCGACATTCAATCAGCCCCAGTGTCAGATATGAGTGCTTTAATATATAAGGTACCATATGGAAATGTGATTTCTGAGCTGTTTCAACAGACCAAGTTGTTTTGCTGCCAGAAAGAGAGAATTTCTTTAGCGAAGCAGCCAATTAGATTTATAATGGATATAGACTAGAGACCAGATCCTCAGCTAGTGCAAATCAGTGTATCTTTATTGATTTCAGTATAGTGTAGCTATACTTTATTTACACTAGCTGAGACTTTGGCCCTACTGCTTTGAGAAATGTTCATGAGAAAGGAAAGGATAATCATGTGAAACTGGCCTGGTTCAGAATTGTCTTTCAAACTCAAAGCTTAGTTTTATCAAAGTAAGGTTTATGAACCTGTTGAGTGAATTTGTGACAGATTTTGAATGCAAGGCCCCAGGAAGTCTTGTGAGGTCCTGGACAGATAACAGGAAGAGATGGTATCTCAGGTTCACTGTAAATAGTGAGAGTTCGTCAGAAGAATCTTAAGCAGCTTTTTCATTGACAATTATTTTATGGTTCACTAAAAAGATATTAAAACCTAAATGAATATTTTTTCAGACAGTGGATACAGATGTGCATCGGTATTGTATCTTCTGTATTTGGCAAGATTATTTGTTCCCTGATCTTCTCTTTCTCTTTCTCAAACAGAGGGGCCCCACATCAGGAGGATATGTAGAGAAGAGGGGGAGTGCTGGCTGCTCAGCATGCTTTCCTTCTTCGTTCACACCTGATATGGCTGTGGCATTATTCCCCTTTTAACCCTAAAGGAATTCCCTGTGTGAATAATGTTGACCCAGTAAATAGTCTCTCAGGCTCTCCAACCCCGAGCCTCAGGTTGGGGGAAGAATTGGGGCTGAAGGAGATTGGAGAGAAGGCAAATCTGAATCTCTACACAGGGACGCCCAAGAGAGCCGAGAGCCAACAAATGGTTATAGCTGACAGATTCAGTGGACCAGGTCCAGTGAAGATTTTAGCAGTCTAGGGCATGTTTACTATGTGCTAACTGGCAACAGTTCTCTAGGGACCCATACACTAGGTGGGGATAGCCAGAATGTGGAGCATCCCATTCACTTCTCCTCCCCACAGGTTGTACACCCACTCTGAGATGCTCCTACTCAGGACTCCCCCAGGCCAAGGGAATCCCCAGCAGGGGACCTGTTTTCTGGTGGTGCTGGTTTCCGATCGCTTTGCACTATATGAGCAGTGTAAAGATAGCTGACAGGGCAGAATATTGATTGTGGCACCTTAATCTTCTTGAAATAAGATTTGGCCCTTAAATTGAAATGGTTGGACACCATGAGGCAGAGCCTCAGCTGGTATAAATGGCCAGGCTCAACTGAAGTCAACAGAGCTATGGGAATTTATACTAACGGAGGACCTGCCCTCAGTGGTTGTAGAGACTTGTTCCAGGCTTATTTATAGTTTTAAATTTAAGTAAGCAAAATCTAAATAGGCATTTCAAAAATCAATCCAGATTCATAGTTTCATTACCATACAGTAATAACAGGAGAAAATATTCCTGTAAAATTAGACCAGGTTTGTTGTTTCCCCTTCACTGTTGGTTCTTAAAACTGAATTTTGGTTTGGATTTTTTTGAAATGGTGGCTTTTTAAAAGTGAAATATTTTATAAGGTTTCCAGAAATGGGACCTTTTTAACTTAGTAATTTTGCAATTATTTTTGGTAGAAATTGGTACAATCAGCAGAAAATGCAAGTTTTCCGTAATATTAATATGAAGAGCATGATAGTGGTACTAGTATCTAAGACTGAGCCAGCATACACAGCTAAGCAAATCAGAAAGCAGAAAGTGATGAAGTTATAAGGAACAACTAGTAGAACTTGAAACTGACATTTTGGTTACAAATCAATCCCCATTGTTGCATCCCCATTGTTTCTGCTTTTGAAAATGATTTTCAAGAACTGACAGAAGAAAGGGGGTAGTGGGCCCTGCTAAAGTAGGAATCTGATGTCCTAATATGTCTGATATCTTTTCTCAGTGATTTGTTTCCTTCTTGGCCACAAATTAAATTTGAATAAGTCTGCACAGCTTGAATGAAACATCCAAGTCTGTGGTGATTTGGGAGCAGATAGTGAATGATGTCATTCTGATGGGACTCAAAGAAATCCTTCCGGTTCTCCATTACAGCTGATTCACAGCAGCTTGTCTTTATCAATAATTAAAATTAAATTTAAGGGTCCAAATCAGATCAGTCTGAAGGGGGAAAAAGAGAAACAGGTATATATAGTTTCTCTTTTCTTTGAACACGTGTGGTAGGGTGAGTAATGGTAATAAGATACAGCTCATCCAGAAGTTGGGCCTGATTGTACTTTCAGAGAGAGAGAGAGAGAGACAGGAGTATTTAATAGAAGTATAAAAAAGTAATTGAGGTTTTTTAATGAAAGTCACAGAAAGCTAGTTTGTAGATAACAAATGCATATGTTGGAATGAAAGTCACTGTTTTGCAGAATATCTGAAATGATAGCCGTGAGTGCGAGGAGGTAAGTTTCATGCTGACTCCAGGATAAGCAGGTGAAGAAGTGACCAATATGGCAGGTGCAGGCCAGAGGAGGGAGCTTTGTATCTAGGATTGTCCAAGAACATAAGAACGGCTATACTGGGTCAGACCAAAGGTCCATCCAGCCCAGTATCCTGTCTTCCGATAGTGGCCAATGCCAAATGGCCCAGAGGGGATGAACAGAACAGGTAATCATCATGTGATCCATCCCCTGTCATTCATTTCCAGCTTCTGGCAAACAGAGGCTAGGGACACCATCCCTGCCCATCCTGAGTAATAGCCATTGATGGACCTATCCTCCATGAATTTATCTAGTTCTTTTCTGAACCCTGATACAGTCTTGGCCTTCACAACATCCGCTGGGAAGGAGTTACACAGGTTGACTGTGCGTTGTGTGAAAAAATACTTCCTTTTGTTTGTTTTAAACCTGCTGCCTATTAATTAATTTGGTGACCCCTAGTTTTTGTATTATGAGGAGTAAATAACATTTCCTTATTTACTTTCTCCACAGCAGTCATGATTTTATAGATCTCAATCACATCCCCCCTTAGTCATCTCTTTTCCGAGCTCAAGAGTCCCAGTTTCATTAATCTCTCGTCATATTGCAGCCGTTCCATACCCCTAATCATTTTTGTTGTCCTTTTCTGAACCTTTTCCAATTCCAATATATCTTTTTTCAGATGGGGCGACCACATCTGCACATAGTATACAAGATGTTGGTGTACCATGGATTTATATAGAGGCAATATTTTCTGTCTTATTATTTATCCCTTTCTTAATGATTCCCAACATTCTATTTGCTTTTTTGACTACCGCTGCACATTGAGTGGATGTTTGCAGAGAATCACTTCACAGTCACTTCAAGATCTCTTTCTTGAGTGGTAACAGCTAATTGAGACCCCATCATTTTATATGTATAGTTGGGATTATGTTTTCCAGTGTGCATTACTTTGCATTTATCAACATTGAATTTCATCTGACATTTTGTTGCCCAGTCACTCAGTTATGAGAGTTCCTTTTGTAGCTCTTTGCAGTCTGCTTCGGTCTTAACTATCTTGAGTAGTTCTGTATCATGCAAATTTTGCCACCTCATTGTTTTCGCCTTTTTCCAGACCATTTATGAATATGTTGAATGGAATTGGTTCCAGTACAGACCCGTGGGGACACCACTATTTACCTCTCTCCATTCTAAAACTGACCATTTATTTCTACCCTTTGTTTCCTATCTTTTAACCAGTTACCAATCCATGAGACGACCTTCCCTCTTATCCCATGACTGCTTTCTTTGCTTAAGAGCCTTTGGTGAGGGACCTTGTCAAAGGCTTTCTGAAAATCTAAATACATTCTATCCACTGGATGCCCCTTTTCCACATGCCTGTTGACCCCCTCAAAGAATTCTAGTAGATTGATGAGGCATGATTTCCCTTTACAAAAACCATGTTGACTCTTCCCCAACAAATTATGTTCATCTATGTGTCTGACAATTTTGTTCTTTACTATAGTTTCAACCAGTTTGCCCGGTACTGAAGTCAGGCTTATCAACCTGTAATTGCCGGGGTCACCTCTGAAGCCCTTTTTAAAAATTGGTGTCACATTAGCTATCCTCCAGTCATTAGGTACAGAAGCTGATTGAAATGATAGGTTACAGACTACAGTTAGTAGTCCTGCAGCTTCACATTTGAATTCCTTCAGAACTCTTGACTAAATACCATCTAGTCCTGGTGACGTATTACTGTTTAGTATATCAGTTTGTTCCAAAACCTTCTCTTATAACACCTCAATCTGGGACAGTTCCTCAGATTTGTCAGCAAAAAAGAATGGCTCAGGTTTGGAAATCTCCCTCACATCCTCAACTGTGAAGACAGATGCAAAGAATTCATTTAGTTTCTCTACAATGGCCTTATCGTCCTTGAGTGCTCTTTTAGCATCTCGATTGCCCAGTGGCCACACTGGTTGCTTAGAAGGCTTCTTGCTTCTGATGTACTTAAAAAAATGTTTACTATTACTTTTTGACTCTTTGGCTAGCTATTCTTCAAATTCTTTTTTGGCCTTCCTACCTATATTTTTACACTTCATTTGCCAGAGTTTATGCTCCTTTCTATTTTCCTCACTAGGATTTAACTTTCACTTTTTAAAGGATGCCTTTTTGCCTCTCACTGCTTCTCTTACTTTGTTATTTAGCCACAGTGGCTCTTTTTCGGTTCTCTTACTATGTTTATTAATTTGGGGTATACATTTAAATTGAGCCTCTATTATGGTGTCTTTAAAAAGTTTCCATGCAGCTTGCAGGGATTTTACTTGTGGTGCTGTACCTTTTAATTTCTGTTTAACTAACTTCCTCATTTTTGTGTATCCCCACCCCCTTCTGAAATTAAATGCTACAGTTTGGGTCACTGTGGTGTTTTCCGCACCACAGGGACATTAAATGTAATTATATTATGATCGCTATTACCAACCGGTCCAGCTATATTAACCTCTTGGACCTGATCCTGTGCTCCAATTAGAACTAAATGAAGAATTGCCTCTCCTATTGTGGGTTCCAGGACTAGCTGCTCCAAGAAGCAGCCATTTAAGGTGTCAAGAAACTTTATCTCTGCATCCTGGTCTGAGGTGATATGTACCCAGTCAATATGGGGACAGTTGAAATTCCCCATTATTATTCCCCATTATTATTCCCCATTATTCCCCCCCCCCAGATGTTCTGGTTTAACTTGGATTTAAACCTGGAGAATGGTCAGTTTAGATGAGCTATTACCAGCAGGAGAGTGAGTTTGTGTGTGTATGGGGGTGGGGGGGATGTGAGAAAACCTTGATCTATGCAGGAAATAGCCCGACTTGATTATGTAAAGAGTTGTCACTTTGGATGGGCTAGCACCAGCAGGAGAGTGAATTTGTGTGGGGGGGTGGAGGGTGAGAAAACCTGGATTTGTGCTGGAAATGGCCCACCTGTTGATCACTTTAGATAAGCTATTACCAGCAGGACAGTGGGGTGGGAGGAAGTATTGTTTCATGATTTCTGTGTGTATATAAAGTCTGCTGCAGTTTCCACGGTAAACATCTGATGAAGTGAGCTGTAGCTCACGAAACCTCATGCTCAAATAAATTGGTTAGTCTCTAAGGTGCCACAAGTACTCCTTTTCTTTTTGCGAATACAGACTAACACGGCTGTTCCTCTGAAACCCATTATTATTGAGTTCTTTATTTTTATAGCCTCTCTAATCTCCCTGAGCATTTCACAGTCATTGTCACCATCATAGAATCATAAAATATCAGGGTCGGAAGGGATCTCAGGAGGTCATCTAGTCCAACCCCCTGCAACTTTTCACTAGGAGCGTGGTGAAACACTGGAATGCGTTACCTAGGGAGGCGGTGGAATCTCCTTCCTTAGATATTTTTAAGGTCAGGCTTGACAAAGCCCTGGCTGGGATGATTTAGTTGGGGATTGGTCCTGCTTTGAGCAGGGATTGGACTAGATGACCTCCTGAGGTCCCTTCCAACCCTGATATTCTATGATTCTATGAACACATTCCAGTGCTTCACCACCCTCCTAATGAAAAAGTTTTTCCTAATATCCAACCTAAATTTCCCCCACTGCAACTTGAGACCATTACTCCTTGTTCTGTCATCTGCTACCACTGAGAACAGTCTAGATCCATCCTCTTTGGAACCCCCTTTCAGGTAGTTGAAAGCAGCTATCAAATCCCCCCTCATTCTTCACTTCTGCAGACTAAACAATCCCAGTTCCCTCAGCTTCTCCTCATAAGTCATGTGTTCCAGTCCCCTAATCATTTTTATTGCCCTCCACTGGACTCTTTCCAATTTTTGCACATCCTTCTTGTAGTGTGGGGCCCAAAACTGGACACAGTACTCCAGATGAGGCCTCACCAATGTCGAATAGAGGGGAACGATCACATCCCTCGATCTGCTGGCAATGCCCCTACTTATACAGCCCAAAATGCCATTAGCCTTCTTGGCAACAAGGGCACACTGTTGACTCATATCCAGCTTCTCGTCCACTGTAACCCCTGAGTCCTTTTCTGCAGAACTGCTGCCTAGCCATTCAGTCCTTAGTCTGTAGCAGCGCATGGAATTCTTCCGTCTCAAGTGCAGGACTCTGCACTGGTCCTTGTTGAACCTCATCAGATTTCTTTTGGCCCAATCCTCTAATTTGTCTAGGGCCCTCTGTATCCTATCCCTACCCTCCAGCGTATCTGCCACTCCTCTCAATTTAGTGTCATCTGCAAACTTGCTGAGGGTGCAGTCCATGCCATCCTCCAGATCATTAATGAAGATACTGAACAAAACTGGCCATAGGACCGACCCTTGGGGCACTCTGCTTGATACCGGCTGCCAGCTAGACACGGAGCCATTGATCAGTACCTGTTAAGCCTGAAGATCTAGCCAGCTTTCTATCCACCTTATAGTCCATTCATCCAGCCCATACTTCTTTAACTTGCTGGCAAGAATACCGTGGGAGTATCAAAAGCTTTGCTAAAGTCAAGGAATAACATGTCCACTGTTTTCCCCTCATCCACACAGCCAGTTATCTCGTCATAGAAGGCAATTAGATTAGTCAGGCATGACTTGCCCTTGGTGAATCCATGTTGACTGTTCCTGATCACTTTCCTCTCTTTGAAGTGCTTCAAAATTGATTCCTTGAGGATCCACTCCATGATTTTTCCAGAGACTGAGGGGAGGCTGACCACCCTGTAGTTTCCCAGATCATCCTTCTTTCCTTTTTTAATGATGGGCACTACATTAGCCTTTTTCCAGTCGTCCGGGACCTCCACCGATCGCCATGAGTTTTCAAAGATAATGGCCAATGGCTCTGCAACCACATCCGCCAACTCCTTTAGAACTCTTGGATGCAGAGCATCTGACCCTATGGACTTTTGCTCATCCAGCTTTTCTAAATAGTCCCGAACCACTTCTTTCTCCACAGAGGGCTGGTCACTTCCTCCCCATGCTGTGCTGCCCAGTGAAGTAGTCTGGGAGCTGGCCTTGTTTGTGAAGACAGGCAAAAAAAGCATTGAGCTTCTTTTTTATGTTTAAGATCAGCAAGGATTTCACTGTTAAACCAAGCTGGTCACCTGCTATATTTACTATTCTTTCTACAGATCAGGATGGTTTGTTCCTGCAATCTCAATAAGGATTCTTTAAAATACAGCCAGCTCTCCTGGACTCCTTTGCCCCTCATGTTATTCTCCCAGGGGATTCTGCCCATCAGTTCCCTGAGGGAATCAAAGTCTGCTTTTCTGAAGTCCAGGGTCCGTATTCTGCTGCTCTCTTTTCTTCCTTGTGTCAGGATCCTGAACTCGACCATCTCATGGTCACTGCCTCCCAGGTTCCCATCCACTTTTGCTTCCCCTACTAATTCTTCCCATCCTGGTCAGGTGGTCAGTAGAATATCCCTACTGCTTTATTCTTATTATTCGAGCATGAAATTACTATCCATAGAGATTCTGAGGTACAGTTTGGTTCATTTAAGATTTTTACTTCATTTGATTCTATGCTTTCTTTCACATATAGTGCCACTTCCCCACCAGCACAGCTTGTTCTGTCCTTCCTATATATTTTGTACCCTGGTATTACTGTGTCCCATTGATTATCCTCATTCCACCCAAGTTTCTGTGATGCCTGTTATATCAATATCCTCATTTAATACGAAGGACTCTGGTTCACCCATTTTCTTATTTAGACTTCTAGGACTGGTATATAAGCACTTTAAGAACTTGGCACTTTTTAGCTGTGTCCCATTACATGATGTAATTGAATGAGACTTTTTTCATTTGACTGTTTCTCATCAGATCCTACCCATATTTTATCATCTTCCATCCTCTCCTCCTTACTAGGACATAGGGAATCTTGATTAGTAGATCCTCTCCTAAGGAATGTCCCTGTCCGAACCACATGCTCCTCCACACCTGTTGGTTTTCCCCCAGCCCGTAGTTTAAAAACTGCTCTACTACCTTTTTAATTTTAAGTTTTGAGTTCCATTTTAAATTTCAAGCTGCCTGCACTCTCACTTCTTTCCTTCTAAGGGGACAGGGTCTGGGTGAAAAATAATCATTCATGAGGAGAAGTCGGTCTAAGTGCAATTTTCATCATGCTAATAGGATGCTTAGGTGCACCTTCCTCACTTAGGGCTGGAAGCAGAGGCGATGTATAGCAGGGACATCGGGGATCAAGTGTCTAGGGAGGATGGTGGGCTTCAGAGCCTGAGCTCCAGCCAGAGCTGCAACTTGTGCTGTCTATACAGATATTTTTAGAGCGTTAGTGTGAGTCTCACTAGCCTGAGTCTGTCACCCAAACATTGTGTAGGCATACCCTTTGGTGTCCACATAGCACTATGTGCACTAAGCAGAATATAACATGCTACACCCTCATATGCACACTTCCCTTCATCTCCACTTCAGGTATGGAGGGGAAATCAGGGACAGAGCGATGGGCACTATCCCCTCACACAAGTGGGCAGGGAGTGAACTGAGAAGGGCAAGGAATGGATGATGTTTTGGTTCTGCCCTAGTCCCCCAAAGTACTGGCCACTGCCGCTGAGCCATTGTGTAGGAGGAAATAATCTTCTACTGGTCAGGGTCAGTACCAGATTATAAATGTCTGGGAAGAAAGGAAGAGCAAAGAAGGAATTGATCTTCTCTTAGGCAAAACCCCTTCCCTGGGCTCTTTCATACTAGCCCTTACACAGAGCTCATCATTAGAGTATAATCTAGCTCTTAGTCCTTTCTGCGGCTAGTAAACAGGAATAAATGGGCAGCTAGGCAACTTTGTTCTCATTAATGCAGGATCAGGTTCTACTCTGCTCCCTGTCCTGCTTATCACTATTTAATTTGTATTTATATATGCAATACTGCATGCTTCTGCTGTGCAATGGGGTGGTGGAACGGAGGGGGGTAGGCAGTGAGGCCTAGTTCTCTCACCAGGAAATATCGCGGTGGCTCCACCCCCATACAAAGTCATGCACACCTGGGGTGGAGGGAGCGAGAGCAGGACCCAGAGGGACTGAAGCGTCCACTGCAGGGCCCAGGATTGTGCTTCCCTCACTTCCCTTCTTATTCTTCTGTCCCCACCCTCACAGGGACTTCTGCATAAATTAATATTCTTTTGACCATCAAGGCTTTCATGCTTAAAAAATATTTTACTTAACCATATGAAAATAATCTGAAAGTTTAATAAAAAGAATCGGCACTAACACTAGATTCTCACTAATTGGAACACCCATTGTGAATTACTGATATTTGGGAATTAGTGAGAGTGGGTAATTTTTCAAAAGTGCCAAAGTCCCACAGAAAGGCAAAGGCACATAGGGTCCTAAATCACTTTTGAAAAAATTGTGCACTGACATCTCAGGAGCTGCTGAGTGCTTTGCAGGTTTGAGGCCCAAATGAACAAACACAATGAAAAAGCAAGGATAACAAATCACAATGTGTACTTGGTTCATTTATTTGGTCAATCCTAGTTCAGTTTTAATTATTCATATTAATACTCTATAGTATAGTAGTAAATGTGTTGTGTATCTTTTACAAATAATGAAAACATCTGAGACCGGACTTTAACATCTGCTATTAAGTCTTTGTTGTGAGATGGAGAGATAATTAATTCTTTTTGAAGATTAAGATGAAGTGTATGGCTAAGCCAAGTGTGGATTAGTGAGGGTCTGCTGTGTAGTGTTTTTTATCCACAGAACTCAAAGATCTCTACAAAGTTCAATACATACTATTATCCCCCTTTTTACTGGTGGAAAAATTGAGGCACAGTGAAGTTAACTGATATGCTAAGGTCATGCAGAATCAGTGGTAGAGTTGAAAATAAAACCCTGATTTCCTGATTCTCAGCTCCATGCTCAATCCAAACCACAGCTGCCCTTAACATTAAGGGTTAACATATTAATATATATAATATTTGCATGCCTGTTTTGTTTGGAAGCTTTGATAATCATAACTAGACAATCTAGACATGCAGAAGGAAAGCAATGAAATGCCTTTCACATGATTTCCCAGACCTCTAAAATATGGGTAAGAAATCTTCAGATAGGGAATCTTTGGTGAGTCTTCTCTCTGATGTGTTTATATTCTAGCCTTTACTGGAATAGCATACTTTATTTCCTCTGCTGGTCCAATGTGGCTTAGAATTGTGCATATCATGTGACACTCCAGTTCACATTAATGGGATATAATCACTGTTTTCATTGGAAAGAATGGTCATCTGAAATAATTCATGTTAAAATGAGTTAATTGTACTCAGATTATTGTCCAACAACATGGAAAATAACATGTTAGAACTCTGAATAATGTGCTTTTTCTGTTGGTACAGAGATATACTGAATCATGCTGGGTTTAAAAGTACTAAACATCCTGAGTATGAAGAAAAATATTTGTAAATGTATGTTGACATCCATCTCCGTCCATCCATCCCCATTCATTTCTTGTTTTGTTTACGATATTAACCTGTGGTTGAAATATGGAATATTGAAATATAGGAAATACATAGTTATACTAATGTGTATGGAAAGAAATGGATTAATTCTGTTTTCAATATTTGAAATTTTATTACCTTATTTCTATATTTGGGATTGTGTCACACTATTTTTATTACCACTTTTTTTGTAAACTGTGAAAAATCTAATATATTCAGCACAAATTGTCATATACCAATAAACACAAAGATAAAAATACAGAGAAGTTCAGATACTACAAAAATTCCTGTAAGGACATTATGGAGAGTGTATGCAACTTTGAAAAACCTGTTAATCTCCTGTTGCTTTTTTCACTTCTGCCACCTTTTTCTCTGCAGACATACTGTGGCCTGTAGAAAAGGAGAGGATATTTAAAAGTAATGGACCAAATTTATCCTTGGGGAAACTTCATACACCAGGAAAAAAATGGGCTTTGTGCTATTCTCACCTGATCCAAAGGCCATTAAGTCAATCAGAGTCCTTCCTAAAGGCTTTGGCCTTAGTTCTTACTGTTGTACTGCCCCTACAGGCATTACTTTGCCTTTCTTGCTGCTGCATTGCTCTGAGTCAGCTGTCTGCTACATGCAACACTTCCTTTATGAATGTTGACTGACGCAGCAGTGAACTGGGAGTGAAAAACTTTTTTTTGTTTTTGCTCTTTCCCCAGGTCAGGGGAAATGCAGTGATATCCATTGGGACTTGGAAAGAAGGGACTGGGAATCAGGTTGTATCTGGGAGTCCACAAGGGCACAGCAGAAAGTCAGGTCTCCAATCCACCACTTTCCCAGACACCCCAAAATCCCACATTTGTGCTAGTGCGAAATTCTAATTCCACTTAGCCATGTGATGCCATTTACATTTCTGTGAATCTCTATCAGTTCACTCTCTTTCAGAGGAACAGAGAAGACTCCAATCTTTCTTGCTGTTATTCATTCTCTTTTGCTATGTGCTCAACAAGATAACGTTTAGATGAGTAACTTTTTATTTATCTTCGTACCCAGAAGGGCTAGAAATAACTTATATGAAAGCTTCAGTTCTGAAGGACACTGCCCAATCTGTGCAAAACCCCGACTTTCACAATTTTATCTACATGTTTGTGAATGAAGAGGATCACCCTCTCTACTCATTGTTCCTTCCTCTCTTTTGTAAAACCCAAAGTGCATGGAAGGATGGCCAATTTACTTAATAGTCTTTTGGAAATTGCAAGTGGTGTGGATGTTTTATTGGAGCCGCAGAAGGTCCTATTTCTATAGACTATTTTTCCCTGGAACATCCTCTTCCCCAGGATTTTTTTTTCTTGTCTTTGTGGAGCAATATTTATTAACCAAGACAACAGCTATTAAGAGGAGAGTTGCCTGATTGCTCAGGAAAACTAAATACAACCCCTATAAAAGAAAACATTGTTTTGAGAGCACCCTGGCTTGTTGAAAAGGCCTTGTTACACAACATACCAACCTGAATACTTGTGAAGTATTTTAAAGCAATTTTCCATTATTAGGTAATTAATTATTTTAACTACCTTTTTTATCCAATAGCTCTGCTGTACTGTTATGTAAAGAAATTATGTGATGTGTGGAGCTTTCTTCATAATTCTTTATTTTTTGTCAATAAGGCTGAATCAGCATTAAGGATTCTACATCATGGACAACAAAGGAAGAGAAAACAGATGGTCCTAGGTTGCTAAGCAACATTATAGAAAGATGAAAGCAACCACAGATTTCTATTTAGGTCCTGTAAAATCTCATACAGTAAACACCCACTCCTTTGATCTTATTTAACCATGATGATTCCTTTATCATCCCCTATTGTTAAGAAGAAAAAGTTTAGCCAGACATATGAAAAGGGGACTCGTCAGCTATTTTGGGGACTAGAGATTTATGATGGCAGACTAAATAGGTAAAAAAGACAGCACATATTATAATGGTGCCCTTTAGCACAACTACAATTAAGCCTCTGTCACATATTCTGTTATATTGTGTCCAATCTCCCGCCTCCTCTCCTAGGCTTATAACATACCTATAATAATTCTAGTTACAAAACAGAAATCTGTATGCAGTGTTGTTGTAGCCATGTTGGTCCCAGGATATTAGAGAGACAAGGTGGGTGAAGTAATGATGACTGATCAATCAGTCAGAATGGTCTCTTTTTGAGGAGCTACTGGAAAACAGGCAAGCTAGTAACATTTTGCAGAAATGGCTTACGTAGTACCGTAATATTTCAATGACTGTTTTTTATATAGTGCTTTGTTGGCTGTATGGTTTGTTGCTTTTCAAGGTAACTCAGTACAATAAGTGCACATTGTAAAACATTATAGAAAGGAAATTTTACATATGCTAATTACTTCTATTAAAGGCCCATTTGACTAGTAGCTGCAGGTATAAACTACTAAACTGCCTGCTTGAATAGCATGAGATGCTGAATATTCATTATATGTAAGATTGTCTGCGTAGCTGCACAGGCAGATATTGATACCCAAATAAAAAGATCCTCTAAACTCATTTTCCTGCCTCTACAGTTTTTCTATATCAATGAGTTCTGTTTGACTTGGCAAATATGTATGTGCTGTAACTTGCTTTCCAAGCAAAATGACCTGTCCTCAATATATTTAAAGTATTCTTCAATGTCACTACCTGGAAGATTTAAATATGAATATTTTTGATAAGTGCCTTACAGTACATATGTAATTTTTTTTAATGCGGAGCCATATCAATAAACTGAAGAAAAGGATTTTACACCTTTAAATACTCTTTGACTTCTTAGAACAGAAAGGTTCAAAAGGACTCATTAAGGAGTATTGTTTGAGAGGTACATAGATTTTTATATTCAGTGATGTCAATGAACCATAAATTAAGGTTTGCCAAAGAGTGCATTAAAATGAATGAACCATTAAAATAAATTGTGTAAGGCAATGGGAGTATTTACCTCTAATAAAGTGTGATATTCCCTATGCTTAGAGTGGGAAATATTGCAAATGCTATGGTAAATTTAACTACTGTGGATGGTAAACATCCACTTTTTAAGGATACCTATAAAAGGAAATTCAGTTGGTGCCTGATTTTCAAAGTTAGGTGTGTGCAGTTGTGCACGTAACACCAATAAACCCTGGTCCTCGGCAGGTGGGATCAAACCTGGGAACCTCTGGAGCTAAATGCATGAGCCTCTACTGCATGAGCTAAAAGCCACATGGTTGTTAGCTAAGGCTGTAGAGCAGACTCATTAATCTCTTTCTAAGCAATCTTGGTGCCACTAGATGGGACAGAGCACCACACCCGGAAGGTGTGTGGGTTACATACAAATCTAAGTGTATGTGCCTAGTTTATGGACATAAGTCATGTATTTACACAAAGTTATGTCAAGTTATGTGCAGGCATAAATACCTGCTGTGCACATATACATTCAATATGTATTTACTAGGTATGTATCATTAGTGTATTTCGATGTAGCAGTTCTTATGTTCTGAAAATGTATTTAAAGCTACAGCTATGTAACATTTGTTTTTCAGAAAAATGGGGACATATTTCAAGAAGTATTTGTAAATCTCTTTTATGCATCTTTTGAACCATGCTCTTGTTATGCATGTACAATCTGTCAGCCCAACAAGAATCCCTGCTGTAAAGCTGTCTGGGGACTGCATGAGACTGGTAGGCAGGGAAAACTAAAACTGTGTAAACAATTTTCAGAGTCAGAAAGGGAATACCCCAGTAAAATCATTAACTGGCAAATCTGCTTTGTTTATTATAGGCTTAACCTATTAGCGGTGTGTATTTTATTATGCATTTTTATAAAGATAAGCAGACGTGTTGGCAATACAAATTATTTTCTTAGGTAAATATTAAAAGAGAGGGTGATATCATTTTAAACTTAAAACCAGAAACCTAAATGTATCTATATGCATATTTCTGCTTAAAACAGAGATGGGCTAAATATCCATGCCACCTCCAATTTCCATGGTTTGGATATAATGGAATCCAGATCCAGACCAAACCTGCTTTGGTTTTTGAAACCGAAAACCCACACTCTCAGCCCATCTCTATGAAACCTCAACTTCAGACATTCTTTTGCAGTTGTGCTATAAAGAACATAAAGGCCATACTGGGTCAGACCAGTGGTCCATCTAACTAAGTATCCTGTCTTCCAACAGTAGCTGGAGCTGGTTGTTTCAGAGGGAATGAACAGAACAGGGCAATTTATTGAGTGATCCATCCCTTGTGATCCAGTCCCAGCTTCTGGCAGTCAGACATTAAGGGACACACAGAGCACTGGGTTGCATCCCTGATCATCTTGGCTAATAGTCATTGATGGACCTATCGTCCATGAACTTATCCAGTTCTTTTTAAAAACCCAAGTTCCACCAGTTGACTGTGCGTTATGTGAAGTACTTCCTTATATTTGTATTAAAGCTGCTACCTATTAATAGCCTTGAGTGACCGCTGATTCTTGTGTTATGTGAACGGGTAAATAACACTTCCTTGTTCAGAGTTCAGGTGCTGACTCTGTGGGTGCTCCAAGGCTGGCGGACCCATGGGGAAAAAATTAGCAGGTGCTTAGTACCCACGGCAGCCAAGCTGTGTCCTTATTCACTTTCTCCACATCATTCACAATTTTATAGACCTCTATCATATCCCCCCTTAGTTGTCTCTTTCCCAAGCTGAACAGTCCCAGTCCTTTTAATCTTTCCTCATACGAAGCTGTTTCATACCCCCAATCATTTTTATTGCCATTCTCTGTACTCTGTCTCTCTCTCCCCCACCTTCCCTCCCCCATTTTAGTGTCTTTTTTGAAATGGTGCAACCTACCCTTTGTTTTCTCTCTTTTAACTGGAGTGCCTGGGAATGCTTTCAGGATCATCGAATGATCCTTCGTTTAATTCAGTGACAAGCCTTTTGTTATCGTAATCACCCTGCCTCTGTTTATAAACAAACTCACTGCCCCAAGGGCAGAAGCTGTTAGCAGCACAGAACTCATCACATTCCACACTCAAACTCTGGCTCCTGGGTGCTGAGCTAACCGCTTGCACACATGAGCACGACTAGGGACAGCTGCCAGTGAGTGGGTGCCCGCTCCAATGGGCAGGGCTAGGGGTGGGGCTGTGAGTGGAACGGGCACGCCGGTGGAGCTACCAGTGCAGGGCACTGGCTCCTGGGAGTAGAGGCCCGACATGCTGCTGCTTTCGCAGGTAGAGCGCTGCAGCTTCGCAGATACCTATTTTTATCCACGGATATCTGCATCCGCGAACATAAATTTTGTATCCACACAGGGCTCTAGTTCCTTTCTCTTCCTTCCATTGGACAATACTTTTGTAAATCTCAGAATGCAAAGTAAGCTTCGTAGCCTGATCCCATTTGCCAGGTGGGGCGTAAAAATCTTCCATTGACTGTAGTAGACTTTGACTCATGCTCATGGAACACAAACAGGATAGCTTGATTTAAGTGGTTCAGCCATGCAGAGATTTAGGCCTGGTCTACACTGGGGGATTGACCTAAGATACGCAACTTCAGCTACGAGAATAGCAACTCCGCTTCCGCCTCTCGTTGCAGTGGAGTACAGGAATCGACGGCAGAGCAATTGGGGATCGATTTATCGCGTCTACACTAGACGCGGTAAATCGATCCCTGATAGATCGATCTCTACCCGCTGATCTGGCGGATAGTGTAGACGTACCCTTAGAACAATGAGTTGTTATTTCTTTCCAGTTGATGGAAGTTGGTCTTGTTGGTCATCATGGTCAAAGTGCTCAGCAACTTGTGGAGGTGGACATTACATGAGGACCCGCTCATGCACAAACCCAGCCCCAGCCTATGGAGGGGACATCTGCCTTGGACTTCACACTGAAGAGGCACTTTGCAACACACAACCCTGTCCAGGTACAGCAAATCCATACAGTACTGCTTTGCTTTGAATATACCATAAAATAGGGCTGCTATCGCTCAACCTGTTCAGTAAAGTACATTTTGCTTTTATCAACCTATTAAACATCTAGGAACAAATTCTTTCTGTCCTCTGATACATGCACATCAGCTTACAATGAATTTGCTGTGATTGTACATCTAAGGGCAGAATTTGGCCCACAGGAGATAGCCCTAATGTCATGTTAAATGAATTTTTAAGAGGCTATCAGTTTAGTTTGCAGGTTTCAGGTCAATGCAATTTAAAATGGTGTAGTTCTGTACACAAAAGATTGATGCTTTGAGAGATTTTTAGCTATAACAGCACAACAAACACTTCAGTTGTAGTACTGGGTGTTGTAGGGCAAGCAGAAGTTTGGAGGCTCTAGATCCTCAGCTGATGTAACTCAATGTAATGCTGAAGACTTCAATGGAGTTGTATCAGTTCTCACCACCTGAGAACCTACCTAGCTCCTGATCTGAAAAAAAAGACGTTTTGATTTTAAAATTATACCTGAGCTCTTCTAAAGTAAGAAATGGGAACAAATTTTAGTGCAATCTATTTTCACATTTACAAAAATGTTAACCCTTTAAAATGCTTTCCTAGATTGTAAGACCTTTGGGGCAGGAACTGCATCTTTGTACATACTTGTACATCACTTTGGGGCCTCTGGGCACTACTGTAATATCTATATGTAATCATCATGGAAGTGGACCATGATATTTTCTGTCATTTTGATTGTCTTGACCCTTGCCAAGTGGTCTTGTGAAATATTAAATCTTTGCAAAACAAGGAAAATAAAAGGACTAATAAAAGAATCAGAAGTAGAAAGTAAAAAGTAACATAAAAAGATAAGTCAAGGCACAGGAACCACTGGGAAAGCTTTTATGTCTTGCTGGTTTATAGGTTATTGTTAACACCTTCTGTTCTTGATTATTGGAAAAAAAGTAATGTCTGCTAGCAGCAATAATGCTCTGTTGCATTACCTGCTTGATTGAGGGGTTTATAAACTTATTTCTCATGTGATGAAGTCATGCACATGAGCATGCAAGACCCAAGAGTGTGAATTTATAGATGCTATTACCCAAACTACAATTACAAGTAATTTCCCTTTCTAAGTACTTCATGACTTGCCGTGGAATAAAATAGCACCTACTCTGTCAAAATTACAGCAAACTTTACTCTCCACCTTGGGTTTTAAAAAGTGAAAATAGAACTCTGTAATTGATTGGATTCCTCAAGAGGGATGGCTCATATATGTACTTAAAATTATCACAGCAGCCTCAGATCCTTAAGGCATTTTTAAAAGGTCAGAACTGTCATGTTTCTTGTGCTGTTTCCAGTATTATTATAGTGGTTTCTCTTACAGTGCAGCTATTGTTAATGGTCTGTTAGCATTTCCATTAGCAACCCCGGTTTTCAGGCAATTATAACTTGTGCTCTTTAGCTTATTATGACTTGATTGTTAATCTGTTTTTTCCGACAAAAAGCATATATCATCTACATTAAAGCCCTTTTAATCATCAGAGTGACACAAGTCTCACATACCTCTTGCTTTGTCTAATATTCAAATCCAACTAAAAACCAACCTTATTTTAGATGAAAATTTGCAGTTTGTTTTCTTCTGTCTCCCCCTCACAAACAAATACGTCTTCTAACTAGCTGTGATTTAGTTTGAAAAGTAGCCATTGCCATATGCAGTAGCTGCTTTTTCAGAGCTCTCTTTTACTGTTCTTATTACACATTATGGGCCAAAACTGTGATCTGGCTGCTGTAAACTGCTCCATGTGCACAGACCGCTGCATGCGTGCAGGGCCATATTGACTTTGAGGGGAACACCCACAGGCACAGGAGTATACCTATACTAATCAGTTTGCAGGACAGAGAGCCTGCATTTTTAAAACAAGTGTACAAATCTCAGATTTAAGAGGGAAAGGAATATAGTCATTTCAAACAGATCTTTGGTTGAAACTTGGCATCTGGAAATTACAAACCCAGGTGGAATTTTTAATACAAGAGAATAATGATGATAATTGTTCAAGTGGTGAACAAGAAAAAAAAAGGGCTCTTGCAATTTCAAACAGTTTTATTTTGCCAAAATTTAACAGAAAATTAAATTTTACATGCTGCTGATCCTCAGGAGGTGTTGAGGTTTTGTTTTGTTTTTTAAATGTCAGTTACAACTGGAAGTGACCAAGATATTTACACTTGAAAAACAATTACAGAATGGTTTATGCACAATAACTGTTTCTCAAACTGTCTTTTCAACTTTATATTCCTATCTTTTAATTTTAACTAAACAAAATCTTACTTCAATGAATGGAATGTCTATACCATTGATCAGTAATTCTCTATGTACGGCATATCACTGAATGTTATCTGGAGCAATGGTGTCTATAATTTGTAGTATTGCATACAATAATATTGGGTACTTAGAATAATGTATTTGTGGCAGCATCAAGAGAGAAACAACATGCTGTCCTTGGACCAGTCACTCACACACACAAATAATGGAAAAGAAAAATTGAATTTTTAGAAAGAAATGCACAGTTCTGTTGGAGAAGAATGTGGATAAACATTGATTCTTCTTCACTTAGTGTACAGATAGGTGCTCAACTTCAGGTGCACTTACACTACATGTTTTTGATCACAGATTTTTGGTAGCAGTGCCTGTTGGACCTGTGCATGTGCCCTCCATGTCCTCATGCCCCACACTGAGGCTATATAGGGCTATGAGATTGAACCGCCCTAAGTTCCTTCTCAATCACCTTCACCTGAGATGGCGCATTAGTGTGCCTTTCTACTCAGAACCATGAACGACTCTAATTAATTTTTCTTTCTTTCTTTTTCTGTTTGTTTTAGAGGGGTCAGTCTAAATTCCTTCCCCACTGGGGACTGGGAACTTTCTCCTCAGATCACCATTGTGCTGGGGTATTCCGTGGCTCACTGGGCTTCAAATGGTGCCTCTCTTTCCAGGAAGCTATCCCAGTTACTGACAAGCACTCCCCTTTGTATCTGCTGCCTGAGGGAGTTTCATTGTTCCCTCAAAGTGCTCCATTTGCTGTGCTTTTAAAGGCAGGGCTAGGAAGAATTGAGAGATAAGGCTCATTGTCTTGATGATGGAAGTCTCTCTCCATCCAGCCTCAGATCCAAGCCAGGATGCCCCCTGGACATTAGCATCAGAGTGAGTACGGTGCCTTTTCAATTTCAGCACATTCACCTGAATCTGCCCAAGGTAAAGCCTTGGAGAAGCCCCATGAAAATATAGCTCATTCTCCTCAGAAGGGGTCTACTTCAAAAAAGTCTCAGTGTCCTCCAAGTCAGTCCGTTTTGGAGACCCACACTGGATACTACTGAGGCTTCAGGCACTGTCAGTACCAACCTCATGCCCAGGGCTCCGGGCTCTTCTAAGAACAGGGCACCAAACATGCTTGAGTTCCGAGACCATCTGTGCTGAAGAAGCAGAACTTAGCAGCACAGGAATCTAAGCACTCCTCTTCTAAGAAGGTAGTGCCTACAATGCCATTGGTACTATCTGTACCTATATTGACTTCCAAGACATCCTTAGTACCAGTAGCCATGCCTCTCCTATGATCTTGACATTTCCTAAGACATCCTCCTTGATACCAACTATATCTACCAAAAGAGTGCAGATGGAGCAGCTTATGTCCTTGGTAGTGACAGTGGAACATAGCCCCATACTTCAAACTTATCCAGTACTACAGGAATTCAGATATTCCAGAGATGTAATTTTTTCAGCTAAACCGGAGTATCCCCTGCTAGTGGGTACCGAAAGATTATCTGTACTAACACAAGCATGCTCATCAAGATTGGACCTTTCCCCAGTATCGTTTGACTCTCTGACATCTTTGGAGAGTGGTGGAGCTCCCCCGCTTGATAAAGATGTACTCTTGGCTGAGTTCCTTTCTCCTACCTTTGAGGAAAAAGAAGAGTTACATCAAAGACAAGCACATGCCCCCACAATCTGGTTCAAGCACAGTGATGCCACATCTCATGTCCTATGGACCCCTTCAGTTGCCATATCGCCAACAGTTTTGGGGGGGGCGCCTCTAATGTCTTGTGGAGGGCTACAGAAGAAGAAATTCTTCTACCCTGTCTATCCCTCCTCACCTTCCTCAGGTTCAAGTATCCTTCGAGGAGCAGGAGGCCAGAGCAGATAAGGAGGCTACCTCACAGACAAATATTTCTTTTTCTTCCCCAGATGAGATGGTTATGCCTCCCCCACCTTCTATAGCTGATGATGTATGAGATTTCCAGGGGTTAATTAAACATTATGTAGACTCTTTACAGATCCCCTTGAAGGAAGTCAAAGAATTGCTGCATAAACTCCTGAATATCCTTCAATGGACTCCTTCTGCCTATGTTGCCCTGCCCATCAATGAGGCACTACTGGATCCTGACAAGACCATGTGGCAGAGCCCAGCAATGATACCACCAACATATAAAAGAACCAATAAAAATATGTCCCAGCTAAGGACTCTGAATTTTTTTCCCACCCATCCTGCATCCAACTCCCTGATTGTGGAGGCAGTGAATGAATGTGACAAGAAACACCATACTAAAGCCACTCCATACAATAAGGATAAAAAATATCTTGATTATTTGGCCATAAGACCTGTTTCTTACCCGTTTCAATGGCCCAGTATAGGCAGGTCTGGACTCAAAGCAACCCCAGATGGCCAGGTTTTAAGTTTACTTGCGATGAACAGCAGTGAGGTAACTCCATGTAGAGTGCCTACTTTCAAAACAGGAAGTAAAAGTCAAAGTTTGATGCTGTATGCTTAAGGTAATACACACGTATTATTTGCACTAGTGCTTCTTTCCAAGCATTCATGCCAAATAACTGTATGTGCCTGTAGCAGAAAGAGCTGTCATTCAGCACAGGTGAGAGTGTCCTCATCCATATACACATACCTGAATATACATGAATAATTTCACATTCAGATAACCAAGGTGAATACATTTTGTTGATCATTGGCCTAGCCTCCAATATAGAGCTTTTAGCCATATATGACCAAGGGAATTTGGTGGGTTTTATTCTAGAGGGAGTAATCAAAATTAGTATGCTTCCACCAGATTTACCCATGTTTTTTTGATATAACATAGCCAGCTCAGGATTGGGGATGTGCATAGGCTTCTGTTTAAGAGATCTGTATGCTTCTCAGCTAAGGTCAAGGATCTGGGCTAAAATTTTTAACCTTACAGAATGACTTTAAACTTGCAGCAGTGTGAGCACAGCCTTACATTTCTTTTGAATTTTACTTAATACCCTAAAATTATTTCCATCTCCCCCACCCCATTTATTTAAAACATAATTTTTAATTAGGGAGCAGATAAGCAACAGTGCTATGTTATACACAGCACCCTGAACTAAGCTTTACAAAAATGCAGTCTGAAAACATTCACTATTAGATATTATAGCATACTTTTTAAAAGTGATTTAGGACTTTATTTTATTGTTTGAGATAGTAGAATGGTAATTTGTAAATATGAGTACTATATGCTAGAGTTATGCAGAATATTCACAGTAAAAGCTGAAACCATGTGAGACTCTTCTGGTTTCAGGTTTTTCATTTAAAAATCAGACTGCTTACTCCAAAAGATTCACAACCCTTTCAAATTACCCTACATTTATTTTGAATGAACTTGGGTCCACTTTGCAGTAGAATGAGGCTGCTTTATAGTTTTGCATTTGAAATCATGTGACATTTTTGAATCTGCCTGGTTTTGACACAAAACTAGGTGAAATTTGATAGTGAGATCTAAGTTTTGCTTTGGGTTATTGGATTGATTTAACTCAAACCAGAAACACAAGCATAACTTAGTTGTTGAATAAGAGTATCTGTTTCCACGAACTCCTGGAAAGTGAAACAAATGATTTTTACAGCCCTCTATCTACTACTGTACACCAACCCTAGAAAAGTGCCTTGAAGACAGGACTTACTCATGTACTGTAAGAAAGACGTTAGATGAGTAAACACACAGTATCTAATATGGATCAGATAAATTCACTTCATTTAAGAGCAATATCCTGAGATCACACAGAGATAGCATGGTGTGAAAATAAAAATCCATTAAATAAAATTAGATAGACAGAAGAACAAAGCTAAAAAAGAAACAGAGGCTGACAATGATCCAAACCTGATACAGAGAAGGAACCTGGAGATCTGATCTGAGATATAGAAGAGTGCCTTACGATTTCAGAAGTGAAGAACAAGGCCAGAGTAACAAGAAGGTGGCTGGTTTTTTTTTAATTTAAACCAACATCTTGCATCAAACCTGGAACCAGGGCCGTCCTTATCCATATGCAAACTACGCAGCTGCATAGGGCACCAGGAAATTTGTGTGCTGCTCCAATGGCCAGCCCAATCCCCCGTCCGGCTGAGCTGGCCAGGAAAGCTGCCCCACTCCGCCCCGCCTCTTCCCCAAAGCCTCCGCCCCAACTCTTCCCACCCCTGCTCTGCCCCTTCCCCTAAGCTACATCCTGGGGGCTGCAGCAGGGGTCGGGCGCACGCCGCACTCACCAGGCGGCGGGAAGTGGAGCAACCCGGCCCCAGCTTGCTCTGCTGTGCCAGCTTCCAGCTGCGTCGCCGGTGGGTTCTGGGAGGCAGTTCCCCCTACCCCCAAGTCTGGGCACCAGGAGAGCAGAGTGGAGCGGGTTGGGGTCATGTCACTCCACTTCCCACCGCACTGTGAGTGCAGGGTCGGGCGTGCCCTGCAATCACTGGGCGCTAGGAAGTGGAACAACCCATCCCCAACCCGCTCCACTCCACTGGCTCATGCTGTGGGATGGTTTCCCTCCTGCCCGCCAAGCCTGCTCCTGCCCCCCCCCCCCCACAGATCTTGGGCTCAGTCCCTGGTGGAGGCCTAGGGTCAGCCCCTCCCCCCTCTCAGGGGGGCTGCATAGGGCACCACAATGTCTAGGGACGGCCCTGCCTGGAAAACATTTCTATAGGTCTATGTTGCTACTGGTCAGTTACCTAAATTAACAAACTGGCATTGTCTGCCTTGAAGGCCTGTGATAAACTTAAGGCAACATAGTTAGACTTTTTATTGCACACAAGTACAGTGGGGGGAAATGCAATATTGCTGTGATGAACATAACATCCTGTAGAACATTTACAATACTGAACTGTCAATTTCAGAGGGAAGGTTGCATTTTTTGTGGTCTTCGCCATATATGGGACAAATGATCAGCTGATGTGAATTGACATAGCTTCACTGAAGTTAATGGAACTATGCCAGTTTACATGAGCTGAAGATCTGGCATGTATCCTGTCCTTATTTATAGCAAGACATTTAATTTTTCACTCTGATGTGGTTCATTTGCACAACTTATTTCCAATATTTCCCTCTCCTTATAACTAATACAGACAACTGGTCCGACTGGTCTGAGTGGTCTGATTGTGATTCATCTGGAGTCCAGTTCCGTGTTCGTCAGTGTATCATTTTATTTCCAGTGGGCAACCAGTGTTCTGGGAACACCACTGAGAGTCAAGCTTGTATTTTCGATTCTAACTTCATACCAGGTAAGATCATTTACTTTTAAAGAATAAGTGAAATCACTCACAACAACTCTGCTGCACAGTGCAGAAGGGAGCCAAATCACAGAAGCTATGGAAACTGCCTTGGAGGAGCTGTCCAGATGCAAAAGACAGCTGTGCAGGATGCTTCTCATTCCACCACTTCTTTACTATATTTGAGAGTAATGTAGCCGTCCCAAACTCATTTCAGTAAACTTCACTATACTGTGTTCCCATTCGTGTGTTACTGACCTGATCATGTCCCTTTCAAAGTGGTTTCAGATTTTACAAGAATACTGCTGTTCTTGCAGCACAATAGGCATGGCCAGCCCCAGGCATATGCAAAGTGTCCCACCAGACAAAGCCTCTTGCTTTTATGCTGCCCGCTTTTTTGGAAATTGTTTCCCAGAATGCACGCCTGGCACCTTCTAACTTGAAAGATGGATTGTGATGGACCAAATTATAGGGCTATCAGCCTCACATCAATCCCAGACAAGATAATGGAGCAGTTGATACAGAACTTGATGATCAAGAATTAAAGGAGAGTAATATAATTAATGCCAAACAACATGGGTTTATGGAAAATAGATCCTGTCAAACTTAATTGATATTTTTAATGAAATTACAAATTTGGTTGATAAAGGTGTCAAGATTCCTTCACCACTCTGAACTCTAGCGTACAGATGTGGGGACCTGCATGAAAACCTCCTAAGCTTACTTTTACCAGCTTAGGTTAAAACTTCCCCAAGGTACAAACTATTTTACCTTTTGCCCTTGGACTTTATCGCTGCCACCACCAAACGTCTAACAGGTATATAACTGGGAAAGAGCCCATTTGGAAACATCTTTTCCCCCCAAATTCTCCCAACGCTTACACCCCCTTTCCTGGGGAAGGCTTCATAGCAATTTGCAATTTCCTCACCAATTTGCATAGGTGACCACAGACCCAAACCCTTGGATCTTAAGAACAATGAAAAAGCAATCAGATTCTTAAAAGAAGAATTTTAATAGAAGAAAAAGTAAAAAGAATCATCTCTGTAAAATCAGGATGGTAAATACCTTACAGGGTAATCAGATTCAAAACATAGAGAATCCCTCTAGGCAAAACCTTAAGTCACAAAAAGACACAAAACCAGGAATCTGCATTCCATTCAGCACAGCTTATTTTCTCAGCCATTTAAAGAAATCAGAATCTAACGCATCTCTAGCTAAATTACTTACTAAGTTCTAAGACTCCATTCCTGTTCTGTCCCCAGGAAAAGCATCACACAGACAGAGAGAGAGAGGCTTTGTTTCTCCCTCCCCCCAGCTTTTGAAAGTATCTTGTCTCCTCATTGGTCATTTTGGTCAGGTGCCAGCGAGGTTATTCTAGCTTCTTAACCCTTTACAGGTGAAAGGGTTTTTCCTGTGGCCAGGAGGGATTTTAAAGGTGTTTAGCCTTCCCTTTATATTGCTGACACCCCCCCCCCCCCCAAATCACAGATAGGGTGAAACGCTGGCTGGGATTTCTTTCTGGAGCTCTAGGCAAAAACAGAGTTAATAAGACACATGCACCTCTAAATATACTACCAAGTATATAAAGACTAACAATATTTTCCACATCTCAAGGACGATTTGAACCAGTTGATTCTGGGAAACTTTCACGGGAGAGTGCATCAGCCACTTTGTTAGAAGCTCCTGAGATGTGTTGGATGTTGAAATCAAAATCTTGGAGAGCTAAACTCCACCAAATAAGTTTTTTGTTATTTCCCATGGCGGTATGAAGTTACTGTAGCACAGCATGGTCAGTTTGCAGCTGGAAACGCCATCCCCAAACAAATGGGCATAGCTTTTCCAGAGCGTAGACAATGGCGTAACATTCTTTTTCACTGACTGACCAGTTGCTTTCCCTCTCAGACAGCTTCTTGCTGAGAAACACTACAGGATGGAATTCTTGATCCGGTCCTTCCTGCATTAAAACTGCTCGCACACCACACTCAGACACATCTGTGGTAACTAGGAATGGTTTGTCAAAGTCTGGGGCCCTTAGCACAGGGTCAGACATGAGTGTCGCTTTAAGCTGGTTAAAGGCCTTCTGAAACTCTTCAGTCCACTGGACGGCATTGGGCTGTTTCTTTTTGGTTAGGTCTGTCAGTGGGGCGGTGATTTGGCTGTATTGCAGTACAAATCGTCTGTAATAACCGGCCAAGCCTAAGAAGGATTGAACCTGTTTCTTTGAGTTGGGGACAGGGCACTTTTGGATAGCATCCACTTTGGCCTGTAGGGGGTTGATAGTTCCTTGACCCACCTGGTGTCCAAGGTAAGTCACTCTGTTTAGGCCTATTTGACACTTCTTAGCCTTAACAGTTAGTCCTGCCTCCCTCATGCGCTCAAAGACTTTTTGTAGATGTTCCAGGTGTTCTGCCCAGGAATCCGAAAATATGGCCACATCGTCAAGGTAGGCGACTGCATATTCTCCTAATCCCGCTAGGAGTTCGTCTACAAGTCTTTGGAAGGTGGCGGGTGCATTCCTCAGCCTGAAAGGGAGTACATTAAATTCATAAAGCCTGACCTGTGTGGTGAAGGCTGACTTTTCCTTGGCAGATTCATCTAGTGGTACCTGCCAGTACCCCTTGGTTAAGTCCAAGGTAGAGATGAACTGGGCCCATCCCAGTTTCTCTAATAGTTCTTCTGTGCGTGGCATTGGATAGTTGTCTGGGCGAGTTACAGCATTTAGCTTATGGTAGTCCACGCAAAAACGTATCTCCCCATCTGGTTTGGGAACTAGAACCACTGGAGATGCCCATGCACTACCAGAGGGCCAGATTACACCCATCTGTAACATATCCTGGATCTCCCGTTCTATAGCAGTTTTATTTTGAGGAGACAACTGGTAAAGTTGGACTTTAATTGGGTGAGCATTACCTGTGTCAATGGAGTGGTATGCCCGTTCAGTCAGTCCTGGGGTGGCTGAGAACGTCGGCATGTAGCTAGTGCACATCTCCTGGATCTGCTGTCGCTGCATACGCCCAAGGGTCATGGAGAGGTTCACCTCTTCCATGCCACCAGCACTTTTCCCTTCGTAGTATACACTTTCAGGCTACTCAGCGTCATCTCCTCCCTGGGCTGTAAACTGACAAACCTTTAATTCTCTGGAATAAAAGGGCTTTCGGTTTGAGGTGGGGAATGCTATGAGATAATTAACAGCTCCCAGGTGCTCCTGGACCGTGAATGGCCCTTCCCACAACGCTTCCATTTTATGGGCCTGGAGCGCCTTTAAGACCATGACCTGGTCCCCTACTTCGAAGGAACGCTCTCTGGCATGTTTATCATACCAGGCTTTTTGCTCTTTTTGATCATCCTGTAGGTTTTCTTTAGCAAGGGCTAGAAAGGTTCAGAGGGTGTTTTGTAGGTTGGTTACAAAGTCCAGAATGTTAGTTCCTGGAGAAGGTGTAAACCCCACCCATTGCCGTTTCACCAACTGTAATAGCCTCTTAACCTTGTGGCCATTTCAAGTTCAAATGGTGAGAACCCTAAACTGGGATGTGGTACAGCTCTGTAGGCAAAGAGCAACTGCTGCAACACTAGGTCCCAATCATTGGAGTGCTCATTTACAAATTTACATATCATGGCCCTCAAAGTTCCATTAATTTTCTCCACCAGGCCATTTGTTTGATGATGGTAAGGGGTGGCAACCAAGTGATTCACCCCATGAGCTTCCCAAAGGCTTTCCATAGTTCCTGCCAGGAAATTAGTCCCTGCATCTGTGAAGATGTCCGAGGGCCAACCTACCCTGGCAAAAATGTCTGCTAGTGCCTGGCACACACTTTTAGCCCTGGTGTTGCTTAGAGCTACTGCTTCCGGCCATCGGGTGGCAAAATCCATGAAAGTCAGTATGTACTGCTTTCCTCTGGGTGTCTTTTTCGGAAAAGGACCCAGAATATCCACAGCTACTCGCTGAAATGGAACTTCAATGATGGGGAGTGGCTGGAGAGGGGCTTTGACCTGGTTTTGGGGTTTTCCCACTCTTTGGCATACCTCACAAGACTGGACATAGGTAGAAACATCCTTGCCCATTCCCTCCCAGTGGAATGACCTCCCCAAATGGTCTTTGGTCCTGTTCACCTCAGCATGGCCACTAGGACGATCATGGGCTAAGCTCAAGAGCTTGGCCCAGTACTTAGTTGGAACTAACAACTGTCTCTGAGGATGCCAATCTTCCTGGTGTCCACCAGAAAGAGTTTCCTTGTATAAAAGTCCTCTTTCTACAACAAACCTGGATCGATTAGAAGAGCTGAGAGGTGGTGGGTTGCTCCGTGCCACCGTCCAAGCTCTGTGGATGCTTTCATCTGCTTCCTGTTCGGTCTGGAACTGTTCCCTTGATGCTGGAGACATCAGTTCCTCATTGGATTGTGGACCTATGCTTGGTCCCTCTGGAAGCGATGTAGGAAGCGATGTAGGGGATGGGGCTGTTTCCGTTGACTGTGAACTGCTCTCTGCTGGTGCACTATATTGGGGTTCAGGCTCCGGCTGAGCCTCTTGTGTAGGGTTATCAGCTGCTGCCAGTTCAGGTTTGCTGGGGCCCTCTGGTGTTGGGGTTGCAAGTACTGGGTTCAGTGCTGGCAATGGGTCTGGTGCTGGTTGTTCCGCCGGTTCTGGGACTGGCTCTGTCTGGGTCTCTGGGACTGGATCCACTACTGCTGTTGCAGACATTGGCCTGGGGTCTGGATCCATCACCTCTGACTGGGTCCTGGTAGAAGTTTTCGGAACAGAGCTAGGCATGACGGCAGGTTTAGCCTGGCTGCAGGTGATCATTCCCACCCTCTTGGTTAGCTTCACAGGATTGGCCAAGTCTTCCCCCAACAGCATGGGGATGGGATAATCATCATAGACTGCAAAAGTCCATGTTCCTGACCAGCCCTTGTACTGGACAGGCAACTTGGCTGTAGGCAAATTGAAAGAGTTGGACTTGAAGGATTGAATTGTCACGTGGATCTCTGGGTTGATTAAATTGGGGTCCACTAAGGAAGCATGGATAGCTGACACTTGTGCTCCGGTGTCCCTCCACGCGGTGACCTTCTTCCCGCCCACACTCACCGTTTCCCTCCACTCCAAGGGTATCTGGGAGATATCTGGGACTGAGGACCTCTGGTGTGATTCTGGTGCAATGAACTGTAATCTGTTGGGGTTCTTGGGGCAGTTGGCCTTTACATGCCCTGGCTCGTTACACTGAAAACATCGTCCTGCTAACAGGTCACTGGGGCGAGCTGGGTTGTTGGAGAACGGTGTGGCGGGACGATAAAGTGGCTGGAGGGTTCCTTGGGGGGTAGGTGGGGCCTTGGGCTCTCCCTGGTAGTAGGGTGTGGTCTGAGGTTGTCCCTTCTGGTATCCGCTCCCACTGCGACCAGTTTTTTTTTTCTCTGCCATCTCCACCCATTTGGCTCCAGTCTCCCCTGCCTCGATTACAGTTTTGGGCTTCCCATCTAGGATGTACCTTTCTATTTCCTCAGGAACACCCTCTAAGAATTGTTCCATTTGCATTAGGAAGGGCAAATTTACTGGAGATTCAACACTTGCTCCTGATATCCAGGCATCCCAATGTTTCACAATGTGGTAGGCATGTCGGGTAAATGACACGTCTGGTTTCCACCTTAGGGCTCTGAACCTCCGACGAGAATGTTATCCCCATTCTGACTCTCACCTTGTATTTAAATAGTTCATATTTGTTCATGTGTTCTTTAGGCATTTCAGCTGCCACCTCAGCTAACGGTCCACTGAGCTGCGGCCTCAGCTCTACCACGTATTGGTCGGTAGAGATGCTGTACCCAAGGCAGGCCCTTTCGAAGTTTTCTAAGAAGGCCTCAGTATCATCGCCTGCCTTGTAGGTGGGGAACTTTCTGGGATCGGAAGTGGTACCTGGAGAAGGATTGCTAGGGTTTGTTGGTATATTCTGCTGAGCCTTTGCCTTCTCCATCTCCAGTGCATGCTTCCTCTCTTTTTCCTTGTCCTCCAGTTCTTTGGCCCTTGCCTCCATAGCTCTCCTGTGGGCAGCCTCTTGGTTCTTTTCTGCCTCTTTCGCTGCCTCCATTTCTTTGTCCTTTGCCTCCATTTCTCTCCTGTGGGCAGTTTCTAGGGCTTTTTCTGCCTCTTTCTGCCTCCAGTCTGGCTAACTCCAATTTGTCTTGTGTCTTGGTTTCTGTCATCTTTGCCTCTCTGTTTTTAACTAACTTTACACCCAAGAGTTAGAAAACAAACAAACAAACAAAAAAAACTTGGCTGGTAAAATTTTGCTGTGCTGTAATATGATACCTACATTCTCTGATAGTGATTGTCAGCCTACAGAAAAATCCTAAAAACAAAACAAAAACCTAACACCTTTGTCTCCAGGCAAATAGGCAGAAAACGCCTCCTGTTGTTCTTAGGTAAAAAAAATCTTCTTCAGATCTGTGAAGACTGGTGAATTTCCCTGCAGGAGGTTAACTACCCTGCCTTTAGGTAGAGAAAACTCCAGCTCACAAAAGACAATTCACTTTTTTCTCTGCTCTGCCCCAAAGCAGAGGGGGAAAAAAAAAAACTCTAACTCCTTTCAGCCGAAAACCTGCTTTCCAGCAGCCCAAAGAAAAAAAAATTCCTTTTCAAATCTGTGCTTCTGGTTCAAAAAATCTCAAATTGATCTCAAAATGATTTCAAGTTAATCCCACCACTCTGCTACCATGTCAAGGTTCCTTCCCTACTCTGAACTCTAGGGTACAGATGTGGGGACCTGCATGAAAACCTCCTAAGCTTACTTTTACCAGCTTAGGTTAAAACTTCCCCAAGGTACAAACTATTTTACCTTTTGCCCTTGGACTTTATCGCTGCCACCACCAAATGTCTAACAGGTATATAACTGGGAAAGAGCCCATATGGAAACATCTTTCCCCCCCAAATTCTCCCAACGCTTACACCCCCTTTCCTGGGGAAGGCTTGATAAAAATCCTCACCAATTTGCATAGGTGACCACAGACCCAAACCCTTGGATCTTAAGAACAATGAAAAAGCAATCAGATTCTTAAAAGAAGAATTTTAATAGAAGAAAAAGTAAAAAGAATCACCTCTGTAAAATCAAGGATGGTAAATACCTTACAGGGTAATTAGATTCAAAACATAGAGAATCCCTCTAGGCAAAACCTTAAGTCACAAAAAGACACAAAACCAGGAATCTGCATTCCATTCAGCACAGCTTATTTTCTCAGCCATTTAAAGAAATCAGAATCTAACGCATCTCTAGCTAAATTACTTACTAAGTTCTAAGACTCCATTCCTGTTCTGACCCCGGCAAAAGTATCACACAGACAGAGAGAGAGAGGCTTTGCTTCTCCCTCCCCCCAGCTTTTGAAAGTATCTTGTCTCCTCATTGGTCATTTTGGTCAGGTGCCAGCGAGGTTATTTTAGCTTCTTAACGCTTTACAGGTGAAAGGGTTTTTTCTCTGGCCAGGAGGGATTTTAAAGGTGTTTACCCTTCCCTTTATATTTATGACAAAAGGTAATAGTGTTGATGTAATATACTTAGACTTCTGTATGATATTTGACTTAGTACTGCACTGTTTGATTAAAAAACTAGAACAATCCAAAATTAATATTGCATAAATTAAATTTATCGGGTGATCTGGAAGAAAGCATAAAATCATCACTGATAAAGTTTGCAGATGACAAAAAGATTAAGGAAGAGGTAAATAATGAAGAGGATAGGTCACTGATACAAAGTGACCTGGATTGCTTGGTAAAATAGGCAAATGTAAAATTATACATGTAGGAACAAAGAACATAGGTCATTTATATAAGATTTGGGATAGTATCCTGGGAAGCAGTGACTCTGAAAAAGATTTGGGGGTTGTAGTGAATAATTAGCTGAACATGAGCTCCCAGTGCGACGTTGTGGTCATAAAATGCCTAAACAGGGGAATCTCAGGTAGGAGTAGGAAGGTTATATTACCCCTGTATTTGGCATGGGCGCAAACCACTGCTGGAATACCGTGTCCAGTTCTGGTGTCCACAATTCAAGAAGGTTGTTGATGAACTGGTGAGGGTTTGGAGAATAACCACAAGAATGATTAAAGATAGGAAAATATGCCTCAAAGAGCTCAGTGTGTATAGCTTAACAAGGAGAAGATAAGGGTGACTTGATCCAATCTATACATACCTGCAAGTGGAACAAAAAAAAATCATAGCATTTCAATCTAGCAGAAAAAGTTATGACAAGTTCCAACAGCTGGAAATTGAAACCAGATAAATTCAGACAGGAAGTAATTTTTTAACAGGGAAGGTAATTATCCATTAGAACAATTTACTGTGGGCTGTGATGGATTCTCCATTTGATGGGAATTTTAAAATCAAGATTGGATGTTTTTTCTAAAATTACTTCTCTAGTTCAAACGGGAATTAATTCAGGGAATTTCTATGTGTTATGCAGGAGGTCAGCTTAGATGATCCCAGTGATCCCTTCTGGCCTTAAAATCTATGAATCTATGAAACTCTACAAATAGCAGAAATGTACCATGTCCCTGTGCATGCTTAACATAGTAAGTAACAACAGTGTCACAAACTGAAGAAAACCTTCTGAACCATCCTGGTCAACAACCCTGACAACATTCACCAGATGATAAAGCTTCCTTATATACTCAGTGAACAATGTTACCAAATTTTACACAGGTTTGTTCACCACGTGTTCACACCTCCCTGGTATTGCTCCTACCAGACTAATATGAAAAAGGAGCATATTCAAGGAGGGTGGATGTTGCCTTGATGGACATCCTGGCCTTCTTAAACTCTTATGTAAAATTCCTGTGGTATTTAATAAGGGTGAAATCAATGGGATTCTGTAGAAATTAAATATAAGTCTATACATATTATTCTGCAAACCCGAGAGAATTTAATAGGAAGCTAGGTCTTAAAATTCTTAAAATAAGCTTTAGGGTGAGATTCACTAGAGACCTGCTCCTGCTCTCATTTAAGTTAATGAGAAAACTCCAGTTGACTATAATGGAGCAGGATCAGACCTCAGGTGCAGGAAAGAATAGGTGACAGGGTTGGTTTTAAGCCATCTTTACCCCTTCCAAATTCTGAGCTATAGGACTGCTTTAAGTTTCAGAATGTTATTGTTCTCTGGTAAATTCTATGAGCACTATGGCTTGGTCTACATTACCAACTTATGTCTGTATAACTGCGTCGCTCAGGGGCGTGGCTTTTCCACACCTCTGATTGACATAGTTATACCAACATACTCCCAGTGTGGACAGTTCTGTGTCAATGGGAGAGTTTCTCCCGTTGATATAGCTACCGCCCCTCGGGGAGGTGGAATAACTATGCTGAGAGGATAATCTCTCCCATCGGTGTAGGTAGTGTCTTCACTAAGTACTACAGCGGTGCACTAAGTATGGACAAGTCCTATGCTGTAAGGGAAATTGGTGAACAGCAGTCTTTAAATAAAAATCATATTACTTAACTTCCTAAACATTAACGTATTCCTCCTCCAGAATTAGGGGTGAGGTGTCTACTCACCTATTCACCTTACACCTCATCAGCTAATAAACTACGCAATTGAGAACGATGTATAAAAACGGGGCATTTCACACATGTATCAGATTTCCCCAAGTCCCTTCCCTGTCCATCCCTTTTGTTTTTGACAGCTTTGTGGATGTTATATGGTTTAATAAGACAATATGCCATTAACCCAGTCTTGAAAAACTGTCATGAAAATTTATGAGTTTGAGCATAAAATTTACTCACGTCTCCTTTACTGTGGTGATTTGATGATGATGACAAATTAATGATACTTTTTTAGTCAGAAAATAACTCATCTCAAGAAAAGGATCGAGTAGAATTTTGCCAGGCTTTTTAACCAAATAGTCTTGTACTTCACAGGCACTGGAGGCTTCCCCGCCTTTATATCTGGACACATAGGGCCAGATCTTCTGATGCTGTAAATATGCATAATTCCATTGATTTTAATGGAGATGTGCTGATTTACACCAGCTGGGGATTTGGCTATTCAGTATAATATTCTACATATTCTTTTCATTCTCCTTAGCTGAACGTCTGCATTGCTTTCTGTATTCATTGCCTGAGAGATCTGATTTGTTTTTTTATTTTTCAGAACTTTGGAGATATTCATCTAATTTGAATGACCCTCATGTGTAAAACAGACAACCATATACTATAGCAGTTGCTATGGAAATCATTTCATGCCATGCATTACTATTAGGTTAATAACTGGTCACAACATTAAATGTGTTTAGCTGTGCCTCAGGTCTTTAACTCCCACATGACTGCTAAATACCTGATAAGATAATAATATCATGTGTCATTCTTCAACATTTCTTCAGATTTGCAACTGTATTGTTTCTTATCACTGCTGTCTCTTAAATCCCCAAAACAGTGTGGGTGGCAACACTGTATTGCTATTAAAAATCATCTTTCCCTCTGTGCACATAAAAAAACAGTAGTCTGCCCACAGACAAAATAATGGCACCTTCCTCTGTAACGTGAAATAGAGTTATGTTTGCTCAGAACAGCAACCTTTTTCCCTGTGACTGAAAATACATGCAGTGCAGAAGCACGATGAGATCAATACATTTAAATGATGTTGGTTTGTGTAACTGTTGTGCAGTGAATAGGAATACATTTGAAGCCAGTAACATTTTTATTTCTCATCCAAAACAAATGAAAAAATCTCAGTGTGAAAAAAGGAGGATTCTGGGAACTCCCACATCGTATTTGTTCATCTTCCTCATGGCTTTAAAACAAGATTTAGTAAGACTGAAATACTATTAGTATCCCAGTTACTAGAATTGAAAATGCACATGGCATTTTGGACCACTCATTTTTTAAAAAAATATGGAGTGAGGAATGTTTGATTAATAATAAAATATTTTATTACAGTATTGAAACCACCTCCTCTCTGGCCTTCCCAATTCCCATCCCCCACCCCTTCAGTCCATCCAGAATGCAGCAGCTAACCTCATCTTCCTGCCCCATCCCTTAGACCGGAGGTTCTCAACCTTTTTCTTTCTGAAGACCACCCACAACGTGCTATAAAAAAACTACACAGCCCACCTGTGCCACCACAACTGTTCTTGTGCATGTATAGCCAGGGCTGGTGTTAAGAGGTAGAAGCAGGGCAATTGCCCGGGGCCCCAAAAAGCTAACTTCAGCCCTGGGTGGTAGGGCTCGGGGCCCTGCAATATTCCTTGCAGTTCTGTGTGGCAGGACTTTGGCTTTCTGCCCAGGGCCCTAATGAGTCTAATGCCAACCATGCTTGGCCAAGCTCCCCGTGAAACCTGCCCGTGGCCCCCCCGGTTGAGAACCACTGCCTTAGACCACATAATTCTCTGTTTTTGAATGCTCCAGTTCCCTCCCTGTCACCCACTAAATCAAGTTTGATTCCTGTCCTTGCTTTCAAAGATCTACCCCCAACAACTGCATATCCTCTCTATTCAAACCACCTCTCCCCTTTACTCAGTTATGCCAGTCTCCCCCCATCCCTTTTTTCCCTCCTCTCATGCCTTAGTTTAGACCTTCTTTCACACCATCCCATGTGCCTGGATTGAGGTCTCTCTTCCAGTGTGTGAGGTTCCCTCCCCCTTATCATTCAGCTCCCTCCTGAAAAGCTGCTTCTGTGATGCCCACAAAGGCTAATCCATAGCAGCATCACACTATTGCCATCCCAGCCTGTTTTTATCTTCCTGTCTTTTGGTTTGTAAACTGCTTTGGGGCAGGGATTATCTTTGCCTTATCCAGGCAAATTGCACTGTCAGCACATAACCAACAAAAATAATATTTTGTCTGGACTGGTAATTTCATCTTTGAAATGTGCCAAGGTTCATTTCACAGCTGAATGAAGATAATGCAGAAATGGTCTGAGGCATGTAAGATATGCAAAGTTCAAGATCTCTGTTCCACATCTACTAGTAAAGTATGTACTTCAGCATAAAATGGAACTGGACATAGAATCAGTTTTAAAGCCAATTCTAGGAGTTGCATCTGATGAAGTGAGCTGTAGCTCACGAAAGCTTATGCTCAAATAAATTGGCTAGTCTCTAAGGTGCCACAAGTACTCCTTTTCTTTTTGCGAATACAGACTAACACGACTGTTACTCTGAATTCTAGGAGTGTTGCCCGTGATTCTTTTCTCTATCTCCAGCAATCTTTTCTTGTTGTTAATATAACCCCCCCACACACACCTCAAATAACTCTAAATACCTACCAAAACAATATTGGGGTCTGGGGTCTGCTTAATTGGCTCTCTAAAACCACAGAAGTGTATATTTTGTCTCTGTTCTTGTAGAAATTCTTCAAGAGTTGGCACATGTCCATTCCACTGTAGGTGTGTGCACATCAATGCACACTTGGAAATTTTCCCCTCAGCGATACCTGTCAGGTTGGCATATGCATCTTCTACTACCTCACACTGCTGCACAGTGTTATAAAGGGGCCCCTCAGTTAACTTCTTACCACTCATAATGGTTGATGGAACATGCGTGTTCAAGCCCTGTCACCTCTGTAATAAGTCGACGACACAGAGTGACCCACACCCTAGTTGTCTGAAGTGCCTTGGAGAATCACACATTAGTGCTCTGTTTTTGTAGGGTTTTTAAGCTTCTGTCCAAAAAAGACAGAGTGGCCCGGCTCAAGTTTCTACTAATGGAAGCAGTGCTACATTTGCCCTCAGAGCCTGCCCATTCAGAGTGGGGACGAACCACTTCCACATCTGTTGGGAGCTCTCCCCCACCATTGGCTGAGCCAAGAGACCTATCTCTGTCTCCAGTACCTACAAAGAGACACCGCAAGTCAGCCAGGGATTCGGTACCTGAGAGTTCAAGATCGTTGGCACTGAAGTGAGAGTGGAGACAAAGGCAGTGGAGTGCACTTGAAGAAGAGGCTCTTCCTAAGACAGTCCTCCGATCAAGAGGGTTCATCAACTCCAGAGCCTAGGCCAGGCCCATCAAGACTGACCCCTGAAGTGACTGCTTCTGCTTCATCACTCACAGTACATTAGAGTCAGGAGTCAATCTTGCTACCATCTATTCTGAAGGATTATGCAGTGGCTTGGAAACTGCTTAGCCTCTTGACACCAGTTTCCCTGTTGATCCATGTCTTATGGTACCAGTATCTAATATACCAGCATCTAATGTTCCTCTTCTAGCACCAGAACAATATACGGTACCAAAGCTACCTCCAACCAAAGTGTCTCTGAAGATACTACAGACTAGAGGCATGATTTTGCTGGACCACCTTCTCCATGGTCTGACCATCTCTCCCCAGTATCAACAGATTTGACACCCCCCCCCCCTTTGTCAGAGGAAGCAGATTTGTCATCACATTCTGAGGTTGGTTTTTGTGACTACCTGGTTGCATACAGCATGCATCTTTGGGTACCTGTCAAACCTGGTATCCACTGGAACCTCACAAAGACTAATGGTCCAGACATAATTGGGCCCCAGGCCCATATCCATGGCCATTCTGGAATATTTGGGGTTTCCAGCTGGCCTTTAGGTCTCCCCATTCCCCTCATTCTACTGCTTTGGACAGGCATCAGGAGCAACCACATTAGAAATAGCCAGTGTCCTCTCCTAGTACTGGGTCTGGTACCAAACAAAAGGAAGTCCCCTCAGCAGATCTGCCCGTTAAGGAATTAGAGAAAGCTCTACCTCAGCACACTTTGGATTCCTCTTTCTCATCACCAGATGAGACAGTTGTATCGGAGACCACTTCTCCCCCACCTGATGATTACAAAGCCCATCAACACTTACTAAGGAGGATGGACGCAACTCTGGATATCCATCCAGAAAAAGCACTGGATATCCAGCCAGACTTGTGGACTGTGACGGAGTACTACTGAGCCCAACTGTTCCACCAGGTTGGGCTCCCTCACCCTGTCCCGCTAAGCGAGGCCCTCAAGCCTCCTCTAGCACACACACAGATAGCGACACACCCAGCTGCAGAAAGACACAGCACATTGAAATCAGTACTGCATGGGAAGGCTTTCAGCTAAGGAATTGCCCAGCACTCAAGTGCACTCTCCCTCTGGAGAGTAAATCCCAAATTGTATTGTCTTGTGCTGCACCCAGAACTGTACAACGTAAGCTAATTGAAATTCGCCCTGTCCCTCACTGTGGAGAGAGATACGCACAGCTTTCTGCTCCCCCACCCCACAGTTGTGAATTACACAAACTAAGTTAAAAACAAAAACAATGTATTAAGTACAAGAGGTAGATTTTAAGTGATTATAAGGGATAGCCAACATATCAAAACAGATTACCTTAGTAAATAAACAAAAACTGCAAACTGAGCTTAACACACTAGATAGGTAGGATATAAATTAGCAAATTCTCACCCTGAGTGATAAACTGGCTGGCAGACACTTAAGGCACAAGGTGCCTTGGCTTTTCCAGGTTTTCATACACAGGCTAAAGATCCTTTTGGCCTGGGGCCATCACTTCCCACAGTTCAGTCCTTTCCCCTTAGGTGTTTCCACATGCGTTGTTGCAGAGAGAGTGAGGTCCCTCTGATGTCATTGTCCCCCTTTTATCTTCTTCCCACTTGCTGGAAAGCTCTTTTATTGTGACCTGGATCAAACATTTCCCATTGTATGGTGCTATCTCTGATAGGTTTCTATTGTACACAGTTCCTGGGGTAATCCTTGTGCTTGTGTGCATTTCCTCAATAAGCCATTGACATTGTTTGGCCTTTTTACTCTTGTACCTGAAAGGCTGCTTGTGGGTGCTTTCAACCTCACAACATGTTTCAGTAATACATAGAATATCAGGGTTGGAGGAGACCTCAGGAGGTCATCTAGTCCAAACCCCTGCTCAAAGTAGGACCAATCCCCAACTAAATCGTCCCAACCAGGGCTTTGTCAAGCCTGACCTTAAAAACCTCTAAGGAAGGAGATTCCACCACCTCCCTAGGTAACGCATTCCAGTGCTTCACCACCCTCTTAGTGAAAAAGTTTTTCCTAATATCCAACCTAAACCTCCCCCGCTGCAACTTGAGACCATTACTCCTTGTTCTGTCATCTGCTACCACTGAGAACAGCCTAGAGCCATCCTCTTTGGAACCCCCTTTCAGGTAGTTGAAAGCAGCTATCAAATCCCCCCTCATTCTTCTCTTCTGCAGACTAAATAATCCCAGTTCTCTCAGCCTCTCCTCATAAATCATGTGCTCCACCCCCCTATTCATTTTTGTTGCCCTCCGCTGGACTCTTTCCAATTTTTCCATACCGTTCTTGTAGTGTGGGGTCCAAAACTGGACACAGTACTCCAGATGAGGCCTCACCAATGCTGAATAGAGGAAAATGATAACATCCCTTAATCTGCTGGCAATGCTCCTACTTATACTGCCCAAAATGTTGTTAGCCTTCTTGGCAACAAGGGCACACTGTTGACTCATATCCAGCTTCTTGTCCACTGTAACCCCTAGGTCCTTTTCTGCAGAACTGCTGCCTAGCCACTTGGTCCCTAGTCTGTAGCTGTGCATGGGATTCTTCCTTCCTAGGTGCAGGAATTTGCACTTCTCCTTGTTGAACCTCATCAGATTTCTTTTGGCCCAATCCTCTAATTTGTCTCGGTCCCTCTGTATCCTATCCCATTTGTAGCCAAATTTCATAACTTCACATACAACAAAAACAAATACAATCCAATGAGATATTAATGTCTAGCAGATCAAGACATTTAGAATGATACCTCACAAGACATATTTTGTACAAAACATATCCTAATTGCATGACAGTGGTGAGTATTGGGGTGTCAGGTCATGGTGAATATGGGGGTGTCAAGGTGTTACACCTCCCCTCTTAGATTACTGCCAGAGGGTTATCACGGACTAACGTGAATGGCAGTGGGCCCAATTTCCTCTTTCCTAGACAGTGCATGTACTATCATGTTCTCGTTTTCGTTAATGTGCACAATCTCCATATTAAATTCTTTCAGGATTAGGCTCCAGTGTAGCAATTTGGAATTTGTACCCTTGGTTCTGTATGGCTAATTTGTAGCCATATTAAGGATGAATGGTCCGTTAGAATCTTGAATTTTCTATTAAAAAGGTAAGGCCTCAGTTGTTTAACAGTCCATACTATGGCATAGCACTCCTTTTCTCTGACAGAGTAATTCTGTACAGTAGGGGACAACTTTTTGCTTAGGAAGGCAATGGGTGCTTCTTCTTGTCCTCCCCTGTTTGCATCAGTACAGCACTCAAGCCAGTGTCAGATGCATCAGTACATAATTCAAAAGTCTTATCAAAGTCAGGGCTGGCTAGCATGGGCTTTGCAGAAAAGAGTGCCTTATCAAAACCTTTCTGACATGCCTCTGACCAAATCACCTTAGTAGGTTGGTGCTTTTTATGTAAGTCTGTGATTGGGGATACAATGTTGCTGAACACCTCCTCCCACCCCACCCCCCCCAAAAAAACCCTCCTGTAATAGTTTGCCAAGCCTATGAAGGATTGGACCCGCCTTTTAGTTTGGGGCACAGGACAATTTACAGTGGTTTCTACCTTAGGAGGGTCAGAGGATATTTGTCGCCCTCCAATCCAGTGTCCTAGATAAGGGACTTTGGCTACTCCTATCTTGCACTTCAAGGGTTTTATGGTTGACCAGCCTCTTTGAGCTTCTTGTGGTCATCCCGTGTTGCTGAATACAGCTATGTCATCTATGTATGCCGTTGCGAAGCTCTGTAAAACCTTTACTACCGTGTTGAACAGTTTCTGGAAGGTTGAACCAGTATTTACCAAACCAAAAGGTAACACTGAATTCATAGAGCCCTATATCAGTGATAAAAGCAGATTTCTGCTGTGCCTCCTCCTCCAGAGGCATCTGCCAGTAACCTCTAGTTAAATCGAAAGTACTGAGGTATTTGGCTTGCCTTTGCACATCCAGTTTATCGTCAGTTCTTGGTACACATCAGTTACAGTAACAGCATTAAGTTTTCTTTAGTTCACACAAAATCTTACAGTTCCATCCCTTTTGGGGACCAAGACCACAGGGGATGCCCACGAGCTGTCCGATTCCTTAATTCTTCCCAGGTCTAACATGTTCTGTATCTCTGTACGAATTTGCTTTTTCACCTTGCCAATGGCCCGGTATGGCCTAGAAGACGGCAGGGGTCATGCCCAGTGTTCCCTCTAATTTTTCCCACCCATGTGCAGAATGAATTTTGTTATGTGCACCAATATGAAGGTGATGTGTCACATAACAAGTCATGTGGCGGGGCTCTGGCTGGGGGTGTGGGCTCTGGGGTGAGGCTGGCAATGAGGGGCTCAGGGCTGGGGCAGAGGGTTGAGTGCAGGCAGTGAGGGCTCTGGCTGGGGGTGCAGGCTTTGGGGTGGGGCCAGATATGATGTGTTTGGGATGCAGGAGGGGGCTCTGGGGCTACGGCGGGGAGTGTGGACTCCCCCCAGCACTCTCTCCCCACAGCAGCACCTGGGAGTGCTGCGGCTGCAGGATAAGTGCCCCTCCCCCAGCCACAGCAGGTCCGGTCCAGGGGAGGGCTGTGCCTGAGGTCAGGCCAGGCCGCCCAGGCCATGGCTGGGCTGCTCCAGGGCTGGGCCGTGCCTTGGGGCCAGCCCGGGCTGCACTGCCAGCCGTACCTGAGGCGCCGCCCCAACCATGCCTGGGGCCGGGGCCGGGCTTCTCCAGCCGCGTCCCCTGGCAAGTCCAGGTGCCCCAGATGCGGCAGGTCCAGGCTGCGGGCTGAGTTGGGGCTGGGAGAGGGACGCCCCAGCCACGGCACGTTGGGGACTGGGCTAAGTGGGCGCTGGGGGAGGGGCGCCCCTCCCTCGGCATGTCCCCAGGCAGATTGCCTGAGCACCTGTGCGGCGCTAAATAGGCTGCTGCATGGCCATGCAGCTTACAGGGAACTTAGGTTGTGCCCCTTTTGTGAAGATTTTATGGGACAGCAAGTCTCCCTGGCTTGTTGGATAACACGTTGCTGTATTCTTGCAGCACTGACAACATCTCCCCCCCTTCATCCCTTTCGACTAATGTTAATTCTCTACATATTTTAGTGCTTTCCAGAGTTGCTCCATCTTTGCATTCAGCCATCAAATCAGAGTGGGTGGGCCTCAGTTTCCCCTTCCACACAACAGATCATGTTTACTCCAGCCTCCCTACTATGATAGGCTTTGAGCTGGTTCACATGTACTAGTTGCAGAACAGTATCATCATGGGGCTTTTTAACTTGATACGTGTCTTCATTTGCCACTTTTACCACCTCAACGGGCCTCTCCCAGGAGTTTTGCATTTTAAACCTTTTTGCAGGGTTGAGTACCATCACCAAAGTCTCCTATGTCAAAAGAGTGTTTACAAGTATTATCATCATACCATGCCTTTTGTTTTGCCTGACTGTCTTGGAGGTTGTTTTGGACAACTGCTATTGTGTCCTTTAACTCCTTTCTGAACCTCTGAACATACTCAGTCACTGGTTCTTCCCTCACCTCATTGCACCCTTCCCATGAGTCTTTAATGAGAGCGAGAGGGTCCCCTTACTTTTCTCCCATATAAAAAGTCAAATGGAGAAAACCCTGTCGACTCTTGGGGTATCTTCCTGTAAGTATACGATAGAAATGGCAATAACTTGTCCCAACTTTGGCCCCTTTTCTTGGCATACATTCCCAGCATGGATTATAGAGTCCTGTTGAACCTCTCCACCAAACTATTGGCCTGGGGACGATAGGGGACAGTTTTAAGTTGTCTCACTTCACACACCTTCTATAGCTTGTTGAATATCCGTGACAAAGTTTCCCCCCTAGTCAGACAAAATCTTCTTAGGGAAACCCACTCTGCTGAATATAGTGAGAAAAGCTCTTACCACTGTCTCGGCTTCTATATTAGACAGAGCGGCCGCCTCAGGATATCTAGTGGTAAAATCCACCACCACTAAGATATACTTGTTCCCCTTCTGAGTGGGGCATGGCATAGGACCCACAATGACCATTGCCACCCTCAGGAATGCCTCCTGTATCACAGGTAAGGGACACAGGGGAGCTTTCTGGGGTCCTGCAGGTCTTTTCCTTCCCTGACACACTACACAAGACCTGAAATAATCTCTCACATCGTTCTGTATTCCTGTCCAGTAGAAATTCTCCTTAGCCTGTCATAAGTCCTCTGTACCCCCAAGCGACCAGCAAAGGGACCATCATGCGCTACCAGCATTAATTCCCCCCGGTGCTGGCTGGGTACAACCAATTGCTTATAGAGTTGCCCAGGGCCTGTGTTCCTTCCCACAGAAGCCTCTCTATACAGTTTTGCATCCTCTTCAATAAACTTCTCCTCCACCCTCCTTGCTGGAGTTCCCTCTAGGACACACTTCCTTACACTCTCTAGAGAGGGGGCTGACTTTTGGTTTCCTGCAATTCCTGACAGCTAATACTTGGGATAATTTCCTCAGACACTGACAACAGCTCTCCAGCCCTGGGGACATGCTGCTTTCAGTTGAACAGAGGCCTGACTCTGCTTCTCCCTCACTTGGAAGCACACTGCCACCCTGCACTGCAGTGCCAATGGAACCCTCACCCACCTCCTCTGTGGATTCTAAGGTTCCAGTGCCCTTCCCCGGGCTTCTCTCTGAGACACACACCTCCATGCTCTCTAGAGCAGGATATATCCCTGGTTTAGCTGCATCAGACTTGCAGCCACCAGTTGGAACAGCCTTCTCACTGACAGGCAATACACTCTCCTCCCCTTACAAGGACCCTACACAATACTACTTCTTTCTGCGAGTTACCACACCAACAGTCCTGGCCTTATGGAAGTAATGTTCCCTACCAACATGTCCACCGGGATGTCCTCTAGCATCCCCACAAGTAAATCGCCTTCCAAACCTTCCCATTCCATACAAACTTACACTAGTGACATGGGGAACCTGTCTGGCCCCATCCCCTTAATGCTGGCCGTTTGGCACGGTAAAGTATTAGCCTCTGGGACAACACTTGGTTGAACCAGAGAGAGCTGAGCCTCAGTATTCCTCCACCCCAGGCACTCTGTACCATCAATCTTGACAACCTTAATGTGTTCGCTGTCTGGTTCACCAGGTCCTATGTCCACCAAGCAGGTGTGGTAAGTTGTGGGGGTACCCTCTGGGGCCTCGGGGCTGAGGACAACTGAGCCAATATGGGTCAGGGGAGGTTTATTTTCCTTCAGTTTGGGGCAATTATGTCTCAGGTGCTCTAGAATTACAGTGGAAGCACCTTCTAGGATCTCCTGTTTTTAAGGGCAGTTTGAGATGGGTATGGGAGGTAAGATTCTGGGAGAGTGAGTGCCCACCTCCTGGCCACCCTCCCTCTCTCCATGGGTAAAGTGGTGACCTTGCTTCCCACCAAACTTAAATCCCTCTGCCTGTGATTTATTTCTAATAGCTGCTTGGGACTGTTCATATTTATCCGCAAAAATAGGAAGTTCAACAGTTTTTACCCTCTTATCCCATAAACACTGTTTTACATCATTGTGACACATATTCAGGAACCTGAGCAACCAGATCACACATTTCTTCAAAGCTTGAAATACCTTTTCCCCTTACCCACTTATCGAGTAAATCTCTCATTTGGTTTACATATGCCACATTACTTATTCCAGCCCCTCTCTTAAGGCTTCTAAATTTTACTCGGTAAGTAAAAGGGGTAATCTGAAACTGTTTTAAAACTATTTCCTTGAATTTACCATAATTGGAAGTATCACCCATTGGCATCTTATTGAATATATTCATAGCTCTCCCAGACAACTTTGCAACCAAAGTGGTCATCTTTTGACTATCAAGAATCTCATAGAGCACACACAGCCTCTCAAAGGTGATGAAGTATTCAGCAATGTCCCCAGTCTTACTGATGCAGGACACAACCACTGCCATTTGTGGATTTTTGGAGCGGTGCCCCCCCGATGTGGGGTTGTTTCCTCCACTGCATCAAGGCCAGTTCATGCTTTCTCTCATTTTTCCCCCTCTCCTGCATTTCTTTGTCTCTCAGTTCCAGGGCTTTAACTGCCTCTAGCTGCCTCAGTTCCATGGCTTGCTTCTGGGATTTGATTTCTTTGTGTTTCAGTTCCAGGGCAGCTTTTTGGCTGGCTGCTTCTTCTTTGGCTTGCAGTTCCATGGCTTGCTTCTGGGCTTCCATGGCCCTTTCATGGGCTGCTTTTTGTTGGACTTCTTCCGTTTCCTGTTCTTTTATGTGTAGTTGTCTTAATTCCAGCTGTCTCTTGTGCATCTTTTCGTTTTCTTAGACCTGTAATCTGTAAAACTCCAACTTTTTGGTAGCTTCACTTTCACTAATTTTCTTATTTTTCTGCCTCTACTTCCTTTGCCCGAAATAAGCAAACAGAAAACAACAAACCACTTTGTAGCCACTTTGTCTGTTCTCTAGGCAACACACTTAAAACTCATTTAAAATCACCACCGGTGTCTCAGAGCAATAAGTGGTGCACATTACCCTGCTCACTGTCCACTGTGATGGGTTGCTTTCCAGTGTGCCTCCTGATGTACTGGGGTACCACTGAGCCTGCCCATCCCACCAGGCTAGGCTCCCTCACCCTGTCCTGCTAAACCAGGCCCCCAAGCTTCCTCTAGCATACACACAGATAGGGACACACACATCTGCAGAAAGACAAAGACACTGCAATCAGTACTGCGTGGGAAGGCTTTCAGCTGAGGAATTGCCCAGCACTCAAGTGCACTCCCCGTCTGGAGAGTGAACCCAAAATTGTATTGCCTTGTGCTGCACCCAGAACTGTACAGCGTAAGCTAATTGAAATTTGCCCTCTCCCTCACCATGGAGAGAGATATACACAGCTTTTTGCCCGCCACACCCTCCCCCCAGTTATACATTACACAAACTGGGTTAAAAACAAAAACAAGTTTATTAAGTACAAGAGGTATATTTTAAGTGATTATAAGGGATAGCCAACAGATCAAAACAGATTACCTTAGTAAATAAACAAAAACTGCAAACTGAGCTTAACACACTAGATATGTAGGTTTCAATGCCAAAAGGAAAAGAGGCAAAAAAATCTAGACCACTTTGGTAGGAAGCTTTGTTCTACCTGAGGTCTCCAATTCAGAATTGCAAACCAGAAGACATAACTGGATCATTACAATGTTAACCTGTGGGATAATATTTTAAAGACAAGAATTCTCCACAGTGGTAGAGGAAGGCAAATTAGTGGCCAGTTTAGATGCGGCTGACTCTGCTGCTCAGCCATGGCTTTGGCCATTACTATTCAGCAGTGTTCATGACTGCAGTTTTCTGGTTTTCCCCAGAGGTTCAACAGACTTTTCAAGACCTCCCATTTGAGGATCCTTTACTCTTTTCTGAGAAAATTGATGAGAGGCTGCATAGTCCCAAGGATTCAAGGGCAACCTTTGAGTCGCTGAGTATTTATACACTGATGGCAAAAAGAAAGCTGTTTTGCCCACAGCAGTCCCCCGCCCCCGTGTATCCAGTTTTCATGCTTTGTACCCAGGACCTGTCCAAAAAGAAGGCCAGAGGTTACAAGAGGTGTCCGGTACCTCTCTCCTCCTCTGCAACTGCCAGTTCATCTAGATAAGATGGGTCCTCCAAACAAGCATTTTAACACATTGGTCGAGGTCATACTACCAGTCCCAACGGTGCCATCTTTTCCCACCCTCTATTTGCCCATCATCTGTCCCATTTCCTAAATGCTTGGTCCTACATCACATGGATCATTGGGTCTTAAGCACAGTGGAAGAGGGATATACCTTTCAGTTTGTTTCTGTTCTCACTCCCATCGCCCTTCCCTGTCTGTCATCAGGGACCATGAGGTCATGCTACTGCAGGAGGTGCAATCCCTCCTACTTGTGAGGGATATAGAATAAGTTCCCCTGTTTCCTGCTACTTCATAATCTGGAAAGCAAAAGGGGGTCTCAGGCCTATTTTAGATCTAAGAGAGCAGAAGTAGTTCTTGAAGAAAACAAACTTCTGGATGGTCACTCTGGCCTCCATTATTCCCTCACGTGGGGACTGGTATGCTGCTCTTGACTTAAAGGATGCATATTTTCACATAGCAATTCGTCAGAACCATCAACATTTCCTCAAGTTCATGGTAAATGGATCCCACTTCCATTTTCAGTGCTACCCTTTGGCCTGTCAATAGCTCCTCACATGTTAACAAAATTCATGCCTTGTACTTATCGCCCCAGCATGGTCCTGACAACGCCGGTTCTCGGCTGGTAGTAGAGCTATCAGTCAGACTGCTACTCCAGCTAGAGGGAGATGTGATCACTCAGGACCACATCTGCCTCCTCAGTCACAGCCTGCAGGCCCTCCATCTGACAGCCATGATGCTTCATGGATGATGCCTTTGGAAGGGATTGTCCTCTTGATAATTTGATTTTCTGGTTGACGTCAGATACAAATTTGATTCCCATTGTCTTTGACCTACCCTGATCCATTTACATTTGAGACCCAGACAGACAGGCAGATCAGCATTCCTTTGTCTGGAACAAGCTTGCTTACCAAACCCTGCCTGGTTTCATAGTTTGAGCATATTTTTAGTACATACCTACAACTTTTTAATTGTTACATCACACAGTGATGATCATGACCAGTATGATATAAGTTTTCATTTGATACCTTACCTGACATTCTTTATAGATACATACCATGACCGCAATGTGTTAGGTATAGTAAGTTTGTCAGGCTTAATTGCAGTTGCTGTTACATGACAGTAAACCCTTTGTCAGTGGGCAATGAAGGTCTCATAGGTCACACTGATCTGAGATGAAAGTTTGACATTTTCCACGAGTAGACATGGGTCTTCATGCTAAAACACCACTACTGTACCCCCGAGCTAGCCTGTGAACTTTTTTCTATTTTCCCCATTAAGAAACTCACTATTCTGTGGGGGAGAAGTGGCTTGCCAATTAAAGAAGTTTCCCACCTACAATATCTGCCATTTGTTTAATTCTTGAGACTTTTGAGACAAGAATGAATAAAGTTTGTGTTATTTTTCATGGAGTTAAGAGTGAAGATTTGTTTGGTGGTTTTGGCCAGTTTCAACAGGGGTGAAAATCTTTTCTCAGAGCTCTGGAATGAATATAGTGAAATAAATTTTTAAAAAATCTTATTCTCTATTCATCAGCTTAGTATATCTCTGCTATGTTTTATCTACACATTTTAATTATATTGTTTGTTTTTCTAGAAATATCAGTAGCAAGATCTAGCAGCATAGAAGAAAAACTGTGTGGTGGTAAGTTTTTCATTTCTCTGTAGCAGAATCTTTACCTGTTTTTTTTAAAATTGTATAATTGATTCCTACTTTTCCTCTATTTGTTCCACCTCTTGCTTCCTTCTCTTTTACTCTACCTTCTAAATGCCATATTCTCATTACTTACATTTTCTGAGAAAAAACAGACTGTAGTTACCAGAAGCTGCCTTATTAAATATCTGACTGCCACTGCCTACCTTTGAGTCAACAGCATGTTACCTGAAGTTCTTACTCTCTCCTTCCCGCCTCCCCCAAGGGCCATCACTCTTCTCTCCACAGGAGAAAGCCCTATTATAAACAAGTTACTTGCAGATCAAAAATCTGGAAACTCACTGGACCAATCCAGGATGATAATTTCATCATCCCCCCTTGGGAGTCAAATGAACAGCTATGAGTCAGCTTAGTCACCCATTTAATGTCTCAGACTGTATCTCTAGCTCATTATCAGACCAACTGCCAAAAAGAAAAACAAACAAAATAAAATATCTCCTACAAAACAACCACAATGTTAGCAAAACAGATCCTGAGCAGGAAGAGAAATTGTTTAAAAATAAAAATACTTTATTTTAGTTTTTAACAATTGCACTTATTAAGTATTTAGCCACAGTCAAAGCTCTGGCTGGTTCTAGCATTCTTATGTACAGTGGAAGCACTTTTTCATTAAAGGAAAGGGGAGTGAGTTCAGTGGGGAAAAGTGAAGTCATCAGCATGCACAATGGGTTCTACTCTGAGATTTCACTCTGAATTGATTGTTTTCTGCTTCCTCACATTTTTACCAAATTCTGTGTCTGAGGAAAACTTTTGCAAAAAGATGGCAAGTGATTCATGGGCCACTTACATATATTAGTACCCAAGTTAGCCACCTTAATCCACATTTAGGCACCTAAAACCTATTTGAGGCATATAAGTACTGATTTATGTGCCTGCTGAAAATAGGGCCCCTATGAACATCCCTTTCTATATTCCAGTGCCACTACCCAGTTTTCAGCAGAGACACTATGGCCCGGATCTTGAGGCATTATAATTAAGGCTACAATTATGTCACAGAAGTCACGGAATCCATGACTTCCAGAGTCTGGCCCCATCAGCTGTGGGTGCTGGATCCTTCTCCCTCTCCAATTTGTCAGGGATATTTTTAGTAAAAGTCAGGGACAGGTCACAGGCTTCTGTGAATTTTTGTTTATTGACCGTGACCTGTCCCTGAGTTTTACTAAAAATATCCCTGAAAAATCTTAGCCTTAATTATAATCAATGAGAGTTAGGCACCTAAATACTTTTGAGGATCTAGGCCTATAATCCCTCATTTGGGCCCTTTTAGTCAATCAAATGTTAGTTTGTACAAAACTAAACTGGGTACTCAGGATAAAAATTTGAACTACTTGTTGTTATCCCTTCATTCACCACACCAAAAAAAGCAGCTCTACCTTTGAAAAAGTGGCGCAAGGCAATGTAATTCACTTACCTCTAATTCATCAATAGCTGGTGCCAACTTTTGGTGTATGTGTGTCTGTGTGTTGCCTGCTGTCTCTCACCTCTCAATGCCATCAGGGAATGAGCATCTGGCTCAAAAGGGCAGCCCATGGGCTTGCTTCCCAATTTTACTTCTTTATGGGGGCTACCTACTCTACAGACCCCACAATATCATCTAGAGGCGGAGCAAGTGGAAAGATTCCTGCTTATACTGCTGTACATTACACTTCCCTTGAACTCTCAGACTGAGATGTTCCAGTGTGTATTGGACATTGGGAAATCCTTGTTCCCCTGTTCTCCCTACAGTGCTAATACTTCCACTCCCACTTACAAAAATAATTATGCAGGATGGGGAAGTGAGCAACTTGGCCACCCATTGAAGATATAGGAAGAGTGAGGGGGGTCCACCAGAGGTGAATGGGGTATTGGAAAAGCACCAGGCCATTGCCCCTGGAAGAAAGCACCAGGTAAAGGAGTCTTCCAGAGCCTTTTAGGGAGAGCAGGGTTCAGGTGTCTTTTATTGGTTTTGATTAAACTTACTTGGGTTTCACCTTAGTTCTTTCGTTCTAAATTGTCCCAACTAGTCATTGAGTATAACAGAAAGAATTAGAAGAACAACATACAAGGAGATGATTTGATTCAATCAAAATGAATTAGTGTAGATAATATATCTTTTTATAATACAACATGGAAATGGTGATGTTGGATACTTTGCAGTACAATTTACAGAACCGAATTTAGGCAGAGATTTTCAAGATACTTAAGGAAATGCAATTAATTTCAATCGGAGTTGAGCCCCTAACTCCTTTTGAAAATCCAGCCAAATCAATATTACAGATGTGGTGATATAAGATGCTTATAGTGATCTCTAGAGATATGCAATGTATTTTTAAGTACAAATAAAAATCTTGGCGATTGACATTTCCAAGAAATGCATAACACCATGAGATACTTTATTCCCTTCTGAATCAAAGCACCTGTTCGTGTTTTTTCTAATGTTTCAAAACTCTTATTGTGACTGCCTTAAAGGTAATGCTATCTTTTGCTATCCGTTCTTCAGAGTTTAACATGTTCCACATGATTGCAGTAGGCTTGAGCAGTTCTATACTTGGCTGCCTCCTTACACTGCTTGTTTACACTTACTGCCAACGATATCAGCAGCAATCCCATGATGCAACTGTTATCCATCCAGTGTCGCCAGCTCCTCTTAATACCAGTATCACTAACCATATCAACAAACTGGACAAATATGATTCTGTAGAAGCCATCAAGGTAAGCAATGGATAGCGTTGTCTGTAATGCTTAGCTATGTATAACTGTTTACAGTAATTACAATGTACCAAAGGAATTCTAATGATACATTTTTTACAGTGAAAGGTGGACTCAAGATCATACAAATATTTAATATACAAATATCAGATGTTTGAATAACTAAATTAGATTCGTATTTGTAGTGTAATAATTTTAGATTTCTTATCACGCCAGCCTATATTACACTGAAGACATTATCATGTGTTGGCTGGGATGTACAATTTATGCACCACTGGCCTTTGTTAAAAGAAATCAGACTATTGCTCATTTGTTGTCTTTGAAAGTATCGTCCTCTAGTATCAGGTTTCAGAGTAGCAGCCGTGTTAGTCTGTATCCGTAAAAAGAAAAGGAGTACTTGTGGCACCTTAGAAACTAATAAATTTATTAGAGTATAAGCTTTTGTGAGCTACAGCTCACTTTATCAGATGCATACTATATCCACTGTATGCATCCGATGAAGTGAGCTGTAGCTCACGAAAGCTTATGCTCTAATAAATTTGTTAGTCTCTAAGGTGCCACAAGTACTCCTGTCCTCTAGTATCTGGTTTAAAAAGTAGATTTGGACTTAAAAATCATAGTGATACCTAATGGAGATTTTCCTTTAGTTCAAATAGCAGGAAGCAAAAGCTTCTGTCCTCTTTCCCATACTAGGTCTGTGATTTAGCTGGTGAACATAATTTTTTATCAGTGACTTTCAAGAAAACATAAAATTATCACAGACAAAGTTTGCAGATGACAAAGGTTGAGGGAAATGTAAATAATGAAAGAGCAGAGATACAGAGTGATCTGGATTGCTTTGTAAGTTAGGCTCAGGCAAACAAATATGTGCTTTAATATGGCCAAATGTGAAGTTATACATCTTAATACAAAGAGTGTAGCTCTTACTTACAGAATGAGGGACTGAATCCTGGGAAGCAATGACTCTAAAAAGGACTTGACATTCATGCTGGGTAATCAGCTGAACATGAGCTCCCAGTGCGACGCAGTGGCCAAAAGGGCTAATATGTTCATTGGATATATAAATAGAGAATATAGAGTTGGAGTAAGGAGGCTATATTACCTCTGTATTTGGCACTGATGTCCACAGTTCAGATAAGGTGTGGATAAATTTGAAAGTTTAAGAGAAGAGCCACAAAGAGAAGGTTAAGGAGTGACTTGATCACAGTCTATATGTACATACATGGGGAACAAAAATTTGATAATGGACTTTTCAGTTCAACAGACAAAGCTTTAATAAGATCCAATGGCTTGAAGTTGGAGCTAGACAAATTCAGATGGAAATAAGTTGCATATTTTTAACAGTGACGGTAATTAATCTTTGGAACAATTTACCCAAGGCTTGTGGTGGATTCTCCATCACTGGCAATTTTTAAATGAAGATTCGATGTTTTTCGACAAGATATGCTCTAGTTCAAACAGGAATTAATTCAGGGAAGTTCTGTGGCTTGTGTTATGCAAGAGGTCAGACTAAATGATCACAGTGATCCCTTCTGCCTTATAATCTTTTAACCAAATCTGTGATGGGTCAGATCTTCAACTGGTGTTGATCTACATAGCACAGTGTGAATCAAGCTGCATAAATTTATACCAGCTGAGAATCTAGAACGATATCTACACTACATTGCCATAGATTATAAATTCCTCTGTATTGTTTCACCTCTTACATCTAGCTTTCCAGAATTCAATTTATTTTATATAGTTTCAATGGATAATGCCAATGTTTATTTGTAATCATTTTTTAGATTTTTATCTATTTAAATTTTCACAGTTTGAGGAAATTATGGGGGGAGATCTGGGAAAGGGGGCGGGACAGACAATGACATTAGACTTCAAGATTCAAAAAGTTAAAGCTTTATAACTATTAAAACATCAATTGTCAACATCACATGTTAAAACGCATAAAGTAAATATCCTTAAATCAATGTCTAATAAATTCTGAAACAACATATTCTTACTTTGCCTGTCTGAAATTTTGATGATCATCAATGAAAATATTGTTTGTCTCTATGTGTATGATGAAATTGACATTTACCAACATCTACCTATAACAAATCTAATCATGACAAGTCTACTTATAACCTTTTAGAACAGCTTCCTATTGCAAAATTCCTAAAGTATGCAAGATTGGGTATTTGTATGCTATCTAGCCAAATACATTCAGATTATAGAATTTATGTGCTATAGCAAAATTTTCTGAAGTGTTTGTGAAGTCCTGGATAGTGAATCTTTTTCTTTTTTTCTTTTTCCATTTGTTTCTTAAATAAATGAATCTAGGAAATTAGGAAAGAGAGATTTTGCTTTGCAATCAATGGGGTAACCTATTTAGGTATTTTTGAAAATCCCACTAGGCACCTATCTGCATGTTTAAGTGCCCAAATACCCTTGAAAATCTGACCTTAAAATGCCTAAATATCTTTTGAAAATGGAATTTATACTCCTAAATCTCTTACATGCTCTAAAATTTTACACTCAAAATCAAGGAATGCATAATCTAGAGGAAAATTATATAAGAAGTCTAAGTCAACGAAGATGTACAGAACCGTTTTGACAATGAAAGTAGTATAAGAAATAAGAATACACAGTATAAAAACCTACATGTGATTATCTAAGATTGGGGAAAAAAACCCTATAAGGTTATATTGGAACAATATTTTATGGGATCGTGTAGTTAAGGACTTCATTGTAACACATATGCACATACAAATGCAGAGTTTTGTAGTAAACATGTGTATTTCAGAGCACTCTCATTGCATTGTTGTTTGCATCAGTGATCCTGGTCGTTTGCCCACTAAAAACATTTTGTTATTCTTTTTCTAGGCATTTAATAAAAACAACCTGATCTTGGAGGAGAGAAACAAATACTTCAATCCACATCTTACTGCAAAGACCTATTCTAATGCCTATTTTACAGATCTCAATAATTATGATGAGTACTAATGGACTTGTGTATTTTCTGGCCTATGGTAACTCCCCAATCCCCCAGAGCCTGTGCTACATGACCGCTCATGTGTTTGAGGCTTCAGAGATGAAGTTCGGAGACATTTCAAGCACACTCCAAGCCATCAGTGTCCCATTGCTACCAAAAAAACAAAAACACCTGTATGTGACATGATGTTCCCTTTTGCAAGAGTGAAAGGTTGGCCTGCAGTAGGGAGTGCAGATTTAGTAGCTGGACATAGTGGAATGAGTCTTGAAGAGTATAATCACTTTGTTCGTGTTTATAAATGTTCAGTCAGATTTCTCTAACATGTTGCAAACTAATTTCTTGCGCTTTTTAAAAGACTGTAACCCCCCTTGAAGAGGGTGCCAGGAATATGACTTCTGTTTCCTTTTGGACATTGTCTGCTTGTTTCCATTAGGTTTGAGGAGAAAACTCTGCATCTAGCAGTGGAGCCCTCTGAGGAATCTTCCTGACATTATACTGCCAAAAAAGCTCATAGAACATTGAGTAAATGATGAGGAGAAATTTGACAGCACGGTGTTATTTTGTAGTAACTCCAATACTCCAGAGTTAATCTGCCTAGACTGTGAAGTGTTTCGGCTGGAACTCTTGGAAGTTTTCCATCTGTTTAGATCTTGAAGCAAAACAGGATATAACAAGAGATATGCTTCTTGTGACAAAAAGGGAAATTTGCAGAGTAGATGGCTTGAAGTTGTGAGATAATTTAAGCCTTCATCTTGTTTATTTTATTTTTTGGGAGGTTACGTTTGAACATTTTCTGCATGTTGTTAGTAACCTAATGTTATTGTAGTGTACGGACTTGCATGACTCATGGCATTCCAAAGACCTCTTCTTCTCAGAGTCTGCATATGAAACCCATTTGACTAGTCTGCTGTAGTATCCAAAAATATGCCAGTGAGTGGCAGAAACAACCTTACCATGGAGATTTATCCACCACGCTCTTTCTTTGACACCCCGGGAACATATGCCTCATAATAGAATTGCTTTTCTTTTCACAAGTCATTATTTACACATGCCTGTTTGAAAACAACAACAACAACAAAAGAAAAAAAAAGTGCCAGATGTGTTATGAAAAGCATTGTTTTCATCTTCTAGACGTGTCTGATCCATGCTAATCAACCTGTGCCAGGCACCATTAATAGTGTTGTTTAAAGTGGGCTTCCTTTGAGGCTCTATTGATGTGATATTTAACATAGTAGCTGCTTTTTAAGTTGTCACTTTTAAATTCTTGTGCAATGGCAGGTGAGGAAACAGTGGCAGTTGGCACCACTTTTCTTGGTCTCCTCTTCACCCACCACATCTGTAACATTTGTATTTTTGGAAGAGAAATTCCTGGTGTACCATTGAAGTGAAAATGGCAGGGTTGTGGGACATTTGTTCAGCCCAGAGTGCTGAACTGTGTGTGTCATAAAAGGACATTTCAAATGTTTCTAAATGCTATTCTCCAAGACTTCCTAAACAAAATGAAAGAGCGAATAAGAAGGTTTAAATCATTGCCTGTTTTTAAACTATATACCATACCAAGATTATCACATCAGAAATTTCCAAAGTGGGGGGGGTTGGGGGGAGAAAATGCAAAGTGGAGATATTTCAACATGGGAGAGCCTGTTGTCTTTAGATTAAAGTATAGATAGACACAAAGGGAAACGGTTTGCAAAGGCAAATGTTAGAATATAATGGTTCCAAATTCTGCAAAGCAAATCTATTAAAAAATGCCAAGGAACATAGAATTTTGTGTGAGGGTGTGTATGTGTGCATGAGTTTAGTGGCCCTGTAACTTACACATCAAGATTCTAGACTGATGATGGGGTTAATTCCTCATAACATGTTGTAGTGAGCAGTACCTGTGGATTGGAATAGGTTCAAATACCATACCGTACTTAGGTTCAGTGAAAATAATTAAGATTGGTTTCCTGTGTTTCCACTGGACTATTTTCAGTGTTCATTTTAACTGTCAATTCAAAATAAAGCCTCCACCCTCAGACAGGTTCACACCAAAAAATGTGGTGGCACTAATCCTCTTTTGTCTACCATTGTAATATTGTACTTTTGATGCGTTTCCTCCTAATAAATTGCCTAACACATTTATTTCCCTTTGGAAAGATGAAATTACCCTTTCAAGAAAATTCAGTGGAATGGGGAGGGGGAACTTTCCAATCAGAACCAGTTTGGTATTAGCATCACTCTGCTGCTGCTTCAAAATAAAACGCTTCATTTAAATAGTATAAAGAAAATAAAATCGCTGCCTGAAAAATAAACCAACCAAACCAAACAAACAAAAAACGAAACTAGAAACCCCACTCTTCTTCCTTGCTTCTCTACTAACAGCAGTGTTAGTTTGGTTTCTGTATTTTAAATTTAGCATATTAGCTATTAGGCCCATAGTTTTTTTTAAATATTTAAAGTATTGATCTTTTTAATTTTAATCATTTTATTGAAATTATCTGAAATGAGTCCATGTTTTACTCTACAATATTTTTGAGGGGTATATATCTAACTATTTAGCTATATTGGCCATTCCATGTATATTCACTGTATTAGATCTGTGATGGTAATACCCGTGGGATAAATTGTGAAGCCATATGACTAACTGCATTTAGCCTTCTCTGCACGCTGCCCTCTAATCCATCTCCCACAGGACTATTTCAAACATTCCAAATCTCTGAGCAGCTTCAAAGTGACATCATTTTTTAAAAAAAATCCACCTGCCAGAGAAATGTTTTCTTCTTTTCTTTCAAATGTGGAATGTATTTCCCCAAATTACTCTATCCTGTGGCCCAAGCTGGGGCAATAATTTGTCCTATACCACAAAAAGGTTTTATGTCTGCTATCTCATGTTCCTTCAGGGTAAGAAATGGCATTTTCATATCACTGGAAAGGGGAGATCCCAAGTTTCCCAGTAGGACTAGTCTTGGAAGATCCTGAGACATCAGCCTTTAAAGCTGTGACATTTTTGTGTGTTGAAAAGTATTTTGGTTAATGTAGCGGTATTTAAAATGTATTAATTGTGTCTGTTTGTTCTGCCTCTGAGAGCCTCACAGTTGCACATATGGCATAAATGGAGACTGGCCTTGAAGGCAGATACAAAAGTAGTAGATACAAAAGTAGTTCCCCAATCAGATTTTCTTTTTAATTTTTTAACCATTTCTTTAAATGTTTTTGCTGTAAAATTGGTAGGACACAAATTTTGGTGTGAAGTGGATTTCTGGCATCTAAATGCACATGAAAATGTTTTTCTTTAGACCATAAAAGTTTGAATTTTTGAAATCCTGTGGACACTTGCATGCAATTCTCATGTAAGCCAGTGGGACTAGATTGCACTTGTATGAGGAGGAAATTTGGCCCTAGACTGTTCTTTTCTTGAGAGGAATTCAAGTTCCTGACCCTCAATTCTCTCCAGTTCTCTCACAGATTTTTGGCTCAGATATAGTTCTCTGTTCTGGATAAAATATTACATTATTTCTAATGCCAGGATTGGCCATTTCTAAAATACTGGTGCTTGCTCAATACATTCATTTTAAAACTTTCATTTTGCACTTATGTTTAAATGAAACCTAGACTGAAGTTTAAAATAAAAATTTCTCCAGAACTGGCCAAAATATTTCATCTTAAATCTGTTTGGTTTTTTTCTCATGTAATGCCAGTACAAAAAAAAAAAAAAAAGGGAAGATTGCAACTCCTGGTGCTGTAAAGTATATGTTTTCATTTGATAGTTCAAAGTAGAGCTTTGTGCGTGTGTGTAGACATTTGGGGCTTGATTCAATATGAGATACATGGGAATATATTGCTCAGTTGCTTGGAAAATCCACTACTGTGCTTGCAGATTGTATCTTGTACTTCAATTTGAATCTGAAGACCTTTACTTTCATCTAATCTTACTTTTAGTGGAAGCGTTTTTTCCAGATATCTGAAATTGCCTGCTGCTGCAGCAGTGTGGTTCAGATAAAAATAAGGGAGTTTTGGTTGGGGTTTGAGTTTTCATAACAGAGCAGAAGATAGAGGGGCACTGAATTGGCTTTGATTTTCTAGGATATGAAATAATACTAATTAAAATCCTGGAAAGGTGTAGGATACTATGTAAAGTACAGGGAAATAGTTGTTAACAGTATCAGAATCACACAGAAACCTGGGGGAAGTTTCAAATCAATATAAAATAAACAGTGATGAGGCAATTCATTAAAGAAAAAAGTGCTCATTATATTGGACCATGTGGCCATACAAAACAGAAAAGATAGTGAGATTTAAGATGTAAGAAATGTTAATTAAAAGAAATAATTTATTTTTTTTATAATTATAGAATAATTAAGGCCCCAATTCAGTAAAGCATACATGCATTTGCTTATCTTTAAGCACATGAGTAGCCCCATTGAAATAGATGGAATTTAAACACATGATTAAAGTTTACTGTTTTACTGGATCAAGGCCTAAGACCCAAATCCTGCAAACACTTTGAGCACATGTATAACTTTACTACCATTTAAGTAATGCCACTGAAGTGAATCGTACTACTTATGAGAAAAGTTAATCACATGCTAAAGTGTTTACAGCCCAACGTGTCCCATTTCTTTCTCCAAGAGCCCAGAAACAGTACAAGGAAAATTGTGGTGGTAGTGAAAATCAGAAATGAATTTACTAAAAGTTAATTTCATATCCGGATCTTGATTATCAGGGAATTGATATGTGTTCATTGAGTGGGATATTTGAATTCATTTTTTTCTTGCTAAATAAAATTAATTATAAACAGGATATTTTGCTTGTCTTGATTTAAAAGACATAATCTCCCAAATTAAGTAGTGATCTGGGATCCATCATGTTTTGTTTGTTTTCATTTTTTTAAAAGGGAACTAGCATTCAAGTCACCCAAGAATATCAGCTTGCTTGGTAGATGGATTCCTCTGTTTTGCACCTAGAAATTCTTACTGATCACATTGCCTCCAGGAATACACAGGTATTTTAATTTGTCTCTAATGGTCTTTGCTCTTCTTAGTTATAGATAAAATTCCCTTTTTTCCCCCTCTTTGTTTTTGCAGAAATGCTCTTGGGCTCACACTCTATAGGATAGTCTCCCAGGGGAAGTGGTGAAAGTCCCATGTCTGCAGACTTCTTCTATTACAATGGACAGAATACTAGAAAGTGTACTGCATGGAATAATCCAGCACTGGTAGAGAATAGATTGAATGATCAAGGAATTGGTTAACAGGGAGACAACAGCGGGTCCTACTAAAAGGTGAACTGTCAGGCTGGAGGGATGTTACCAGTGGAGTTCCTCAGGGATCAGTTTTGGGACCAATCTTATTTAATCTTTTTATTACTGACCTCGGCACAAAAAGTGGGAGTGTGCTAATAAAGTTTGCGGATGATACAAAGCTGGGAGGTATTGCCAATTTAGAGAAGGACCGGGAAATCATACAGGAAGATTTGGATGACCTTGTAAACTGGAGTAATAGTAATAGGATGAAATTTAATAGTGAGAAGTGTAAGGTTATGCATTTAGGGATTAATAACAAGAATTTTAGTTATAAGCTGGGGACGCATCAATTAGAAGTAACGGAGGAGGAGACGGACCTCGGAGTATTGCTTGATCATAGGATGACTATGAGCCGCCAAGGTGATATGGCTGTGAAAAAAGCTAATGCGGTCTTGGGATGCATCAGGCGAGGTATTTCCAGTAGGGATAAGGAGGTTTTAGTACCGTTATACAAGGCATTGGTGAGACCTCACCTGGAATACTGTGTGCAGTTCTGGTCTCCCATGTTTAAGAAGGATGAATTCCAACTGGAACAGGTACAGAGAAGGGCTACTTGGATGATCCGAGGAATGGAAAACTTGTCTTATGAAAGGAGACTCAAGGAGCTTGGCTTGTTTAGCCTGACTAAAAGAAGGTTGAGGGGAGATAGGATTGCTCTCTATAAATATATCAGAGGGATAAATACCGGAGAGGGAGAGGAATTATTTAAGCTCAGTACCAATGTGGACACAAGAACAAATGGATATAAACTGGTCATTGGGAAGTTTAGACTTGAAATTAGATGAAGGTTTCTAACCATCAGAGGAGTGAAGTTTTGGAATAGCCTTCCAAGGGAAGCAGTGGGGGCAAAAGACCTATCTGGCTTTAAGATTAAACTCGATAAGTTTATGGAGGAGATGGTATGATGGGATAACATGACTTTGGTAATTGATCTTTAACTATTCATGGTAAATAGGCCCAATGGCCTGTGATGGGATGTTAGATGGGGTGGGATCTGCGTTACTACAGAAAATTCTTTCCTGGGTATCTGGCTGGTGAATCTTGCCCACATGCTCAGGGTTTAGCTGGTCACCACATTTGGGGTTGGGAAGGAATTTTCCTCCAGAGCAGATTGGAAGAGGCCCTGGAGGTTTTTCGCCTTCTTCTGTAGCATGGGGCACAGGTCACTTGCTGGAGGATTCTCTGCTCCTTGAAGTCTTTAAACCACGATTTGAGGACTTCAATAGCTCAGACATAGGTGAGAGGTTTTTCGCAGGAGTGGGTGGGTGAGATTCTGTGGCCTGCTTTGTGCAGGAGGTCGGACTAGATGATCATAATGGTCCCTTCTGACCTTAGTATCTAGTATCTATTAGAATGATCAAATAAGTTTTTGCCAGTTTGTGCGGTTGTGTGTTTTTTGTTTGTTTGTTGTTTTTTTTTGGGGGGGGGGTTGGTGATTCTGTGACTGAGGGGATATGACAAGGGAATTCATTAAACTCTCAATTTAAAGTTAAAGATTTTTCAGAGGGAAGATTTGGCAGGTATTTCAACACCAATAGTAATAGTCAAAGGAAGTGGGACTGGAATTATATGGAAATGTCAATTGATGGCTTGGCAAATTCATTATTTAAATTGCACATAATCTTTAGTCCTTTGCTTGAATAAGCTTTTCCAAATTGGCAAAAGCAGACATATTCAGCCCTTATCTCTTGAATAGTGAGACATACCAGATTGCCCATCGGACATACGTCTCTGTCCTAATAGTCCATTTATTGCAATGGATGTTCTGCTGAAAGTTTAGGCAAAGATGTGTTCATGACTCAGCAGCAGTGAGGAACTGAATAGAAAGAGTCATTCTCCATAGCAAGTTAAATGGAAGGGAATCAGACTCTCTCAGAAGTGGTGAGGGGGGTACAATATATTCCTTTGAGACAGATGTCATTTTGTTGTTTTCTTTACGATCCCTTAATTTTGCCTTTTTTTCACCTAACATCTTCCTGGACTGGCATTGTTCTCTGAATTCTCCTGTCTGACTCAGCAGAGAATTGAAACAGCTCTCCTTCACTGAAGGTTTGCCTACATGAGAAAATTGCATCGATTTAGCTAAACGTGGTATTTTAAACCAGTTTAGGGGGTGGACACCCAATCCAGGGGCTAAGAATGCAGCTGGTGGCTGTTACTTGTGTTTTCTGTTTCTCTCTGGAAAGCTTCATCTGAAAATCTGAACCAGTGGAATTCTCAGCTTTATAAAAATTGAATTGCTTGGAAGGTACAGAATTAGCAGCCAGATCGTAGTTGCTTCAATACCCGCCAGCCATGTTTGCTGATTCCTAAGCATATGAATTTCAAATAATTTTCCTCTCTCTTAGCTACAGGAATGGGCATAACTTAAAAGTGAAATAATAAAATTTCCAAGCAAATCAGTTCACTGGGTTTAAGGTTTCACCTTTGAAGTAAAAATTGGAAGCTGGAAATCTAATTGCATTTACGCCTACATCCTGAAAAGCATTTTCTTTTTAGGGAACCTATTAAGTAGTCTTGTATCTCTAAAAGGTTATTTTTGAAAGTAGCATACCTAGGAGGCAAGTCATAGAAATATAGCTGTGAGATTGTCACCAATAAAGATTGCTGGAAATAAATGCCACTGCTTCATGTAAAAAGAGGGTAAATGAACCCTGCACAGACCCTTACAGGGATGACGGTCACACTGAATGCCTAAAGAGCCAGATGCCCTTGGAAAAGCTGCCAGGATTGCAGTGCAAGATATTTTCCATTCTCAAAAGCACGATATATTAGCTAAAGCAGAGGACTGAGAGTGCAGAGATCTCAGCTGAATTCTGCTCTCAGTTCTACCCTGTGTAAATCCAGAGTAATCCCTTTAAAGACTTTACAGATATTTTGGATTTACAATGTTTAGAACTAAGAGCATAATTTGGATCCTGAGTTCTATTCCTGGCTCTGCCACTGTCTTGCTTTATGACTTTTGGCAAGTCACTTCATCTCCTGTTGCCTCAGCTTCCTCAGCTCTAAACAAGTGTTAGGAGATGAATGTAGATATTGCTTCTCATCGGCATAGGGTTTGTCAGCGCCTTAATTTGTGATTGCTTGCAGACTTTATTGAACTCCTTGGAAAGAAGTCATGAGAGAGCTGCAAAGTATTATTAAGAAATTAATTACATGCACTACTAGCAAGAGTCAGTTGATCAGCATGATTTCCACAGGAGAAAGTGAGCAAGGTTCTCCACCTTCAGAGTGGAATATTAAACCAGAGCAGGTGGACTCTGGGAGATAGGAAAAAGAGGAGGGAATGAATGGGTTCTTTTATTGTCTAGAATTATAAAAATTAGAGATGAAAAGACTTCTTAGGTCCAGTCCAGCCCCCAGCCAATGCAGGATTGATCCTTAGAATACAGTTTCTGCTATTTTGTCCAGCCTAATTGTAAAAGTCCCAAGTGATGGGGCTTTTAGCATATCCTTTGGGAAACTATTCCTCAGCCAGAATACATTTCATTCCCAGCAAGTTTTTCCTGATATTCAGCTTAAATTTTCTCCTTTTAAATGTCAACTCATTACTTATAGTCATACCCCACATACTACATGAGATAACTGCTCTCTGTCCTTGGTGTTCACACCCTTCAGATATTCATAGAATGATATCATGTACTCAGTCATCTTGTAAACAGACTTAACTCTGGTACCACAGACAAATGTTAAATCATTAAAACAAATAGCCTAGTCATATATATATATATATATTTATATTTCTTTATTTTTTCTTTAAGTTGATCTTTCCAGTTTACAAATCATTTTTGTTATTAACTCCAATTTAATTTTTTCCCCTGGAAATGTGGTGTCCCACAATGAACACCATATTCCAGGTATATATGACCAAGAGCTATATAGAAAAGGACTGTTACCTTTGAGACTCCCATGGGAGTTGGAAATCTAAATAACTCTGAGGATCTAGATCATGGTGCCTTGGTTTTGGAACCCAAACTGCCTTGTCCCTTTTAACAGAAATATTACATTGCAACTATATATATAACTTGATACCCACTAATTCCATGGGGCTCTTTCATTGGGTTTTTTTTGGGGGGGGGGTCCCCCCAAGTGCATTAGTTTGCATTTTTCCAAGTTGATGTTTGTTAAGTTTGTTTTCTGCCCACCTTTCTAATCTCTCTCTTATTTTTATTACTTCTTTGCCTGAATAGTGTTCAGAATTCCTCCACATTTAGTGTCATTTGTCAGTATCATTAACATGCTTTTTACTCCCTCTGCCAAGTCTTTCATGACAGTGTTAAATAAATTGATCCTCACACAACTTTGCAGTACCCCACTGCACACTTCCTCTCAATCAGGACATTTATCATTTCCCTTACATTGTATAGCAATTATCGAAAGAATAGGCTTCCTACCCAAGCCAATTTTTTCAAATAATTTTTTTCTAAAAAAACCAGGATCAAATACTTTACTAAACCCACCTAAATGACAAGTCCTTTGTTATGAATTGTGTAATTCTGTATACAAGGAAAAAGTCATTTAAGTTTGGCTGGATTAATTTTCTATAAACTGATGCAATGTCTTGCTCATAGTTCAGTAAGTCTCTGCCCACAGTGCAGGAAAGTCTTCCCCTTCAGTTAAGGACATGCTTAAAGTCATACATGTGCTTATGTGCTTTCCTGAATCCAGGCCAAAAAGTGACAAATCTGAAAAGCTGTTGAGTGCCTACAGAGCTGATCAGTGGCAAGCCCCGTTGAGGTGACTAGGAGCTCCAGGTGCTCAGCATCTCTCAAGATTTGACCCCAAATGTGATTATATTTTTCTTCTCATGTGTGTTCCAATATTTTACTAGGACTATCAATCTTATAGGATGGTACTAGTAAAGATTGCTCTTTTCTTTTTTGAAAACTTGGAACCACATTTGCTTTTCAACAGTTATTTGATATGCTCCCAGTTATGTACGACTTTAAGATCCTTATCAGTGGTGTGTTTGTTAGCTAATTCCCTTAAAATCCCCCAAAATAAATAATCTGGTCTGCTTTCTATGTTTATGTTCAAACATCCCATTTACTCCTCTGTACTTCTTGTTATTTTTACAGGACATGCCTCCTTGCTAATTGTTCAAACTTTCCGAATTTTTTTTCTTATTAAAGATTTTGAAAAGGAGTTTCTCATCTCAGGCATTTTAAGTCATTATGAATTACATCCCAGTCCTTATTTGTTAATGGAACGTCATCCTACCTAGCACTACTTTTTGCCCTGCAGTTTCTGTAAAACCTTTCTTATTCTCCTCCAACCCTTTGGTAGCATTAACCCATTTTTCTGTCTTGTTGCTCTTAACTTTTCCCTCGAAGTTTTACTGACCACATATATTTATATCATTCCTTCCCTCTTTTCTACTTAGTTACAGGAGTGTTGTTTTTTTTAAATCCTGATATTTGAGGTAGCCTCTTGTCAAATCAGATTGGGTTTGGGTGGACTGCATCTGAAGAAAGATAATTCCCCAGTAATTTTAAGGCTTTTAAGGGATCAGGCTTGACTCCTAAAGTTAGACCTTGAATAACGCAATAGTATTTTGGTTTGTTATTTCCTGTCCTGTTTGTGACTAAACTGTGTTCTGCTCCCAGTGTATAGTTTTCAGTCTGGAGAGAGGAAAATGTTAGCGTATTCACACATCTTTAAGAGCAGGAAAGACACACTTACAAAGCCAAAAATGAATGTGACACAAAATAATTAGATCACTTTTCTATCTCCCGTCAGCAACTGGGGGTGACCATTCTAAGATCAGTAATCTCTTCTGTAAGGATCTGAAATGTATATGACACTTGAGACTGAAATTCACATGAAGGTCAGCTAAAGACTCAAAAATGACAGTAAAATAGTGCCTACAGTCCAAAGCTTACCATCCTTCAACTTTGCCAAACGTAATAAGGCTACAGGTCATCTTCCCTTTAATAGAAAGAAAAGTCAACATATTCAAACCTGGTCACCAGAAGTCAGGTTCCTAAATCCATCTTTAAATCCTTAACTAAAAGTGGCCTGATTTTCAGACCTGCTGAGTTCCCACAGCACCCACTGATGTTAGTGGGAAGGGCAAGTGCTCAGCAACTCTGAACATCAGATCCTCATAGCTAGAGGCCTAAGTACAGCTTTAGGTGCTTGTTTTAGATAATATTTGAAAACTGAGGGCCTTAACTTTCTTTAAAAAAAATGACTTGTGCCTTTTTTAAGGTCAGTATTTCATGTATTGCACCTCACATTGTTTTTCACAATAAGAAGCAGATATGAATGGAGATGTTTTTTAAAATAATTGTTTATATGTGGGTCTCCCTCTGCTCAGTACAGAAAATGAAAGAAAGCCGCAATGCTCTTCATATTTCTCTTTTTAATTGGCTCGAAAGATCAGTGAGCTTCCTGTACGGAGCTAGAAAGATAATTATCATGGTTTAAAGAACTTGGGCATTTTTTTATTGTTCCGTATTAGCACTTACATAGAAAATGAACACAAAAGAGATTGCTAATTTGTGCGTCTGTGTGTGCGTGTAGGGCATTGGGAATGGTTTTAATGGTAAACTCTCATAAATTAAAAAAAAATAAGTTTAAAATGCTCATTTCAAAGCACTTGAAGAGCATGTACAAAAGTCTGACCCAATGTCTGTTGAAATCAGTGGAAACCTGCTTTTTTCATTAAAAGAATTCCCCCGACCTCCTCTGTATTTGAGAGTTGGCCTGCCAAAGAAACAACTCCCTGCGCGTTGTGTGACATAGATGGATTGCTGAGCTTTTGTACTGTACTCAAATGTCCACATAAATACCCAAAGGCGACCGCTGCCTCCACCTCCATCATCGCATTTCTGATAATCCAGTGTCTCTTCAGTGTTTTGCAATGCTCTACTACATTAATATTGGCAATAGAGTAACTGTTATTTTTTTAGGATCCATATAAAAACTGGGTTCATCAAGTTGCTTGTGTGCAACTATTCATCTCTGTATCATGCACTTGTTTAGGTGGGGGGAAGTAAGTAGGACTAATTCCCCTCTATTCCTCTTATACAAAAGCCAACTCATCACTTCATGTATCCCTGCATGTTGTAACACACTTCTGAGAAGAACTAGCTCAGACCATTGATGTAGAAATAAAATAAAAATGCACATGGTACTTCCTGAAAAATTGTGTGAGATTGCCCGGAAATACATTTCTTTTATACATCATTCATGGCTCTAGACTGTTCTCAATGGTAGCAGATGACAGAACGAGGAGTAATGGTCTCAAGTTGCAGTGGGGAAGGTTTAGATTGGATATTAGGAAAAACTTTTTCACTAAGAGGGTGGTGAAACACTGGAATGCGTTACCTAGGGAGGTGGTAGAATCTCCTTCCTTAGAGGTTTTTAAGGTCAGGCTTGACAAAGCCCTGGCTGGGATGATTTAACTGGGAATTGGTCCTGCTTTGAGCAGGGGGTTGGACTAGATGACCTTCTGGGGTCCCTTCCAACCCTGATATTCTATGATTCTATGATTCATTAGAGAAAATCTGAGACCAGATCCACAGCTGGTGTAAATCTATGTATCACCATAGGAGTCAATGGAATGGTGACGATTTATACCAGCTGAGGGGTTGGTCCCTATTGTTCAGTGTTAATATTGATACTCATGAACTGTTGGGCCGAATCCTGTTCCCATTAAAATCAACCATCATTGATGTCAATGGAAGCAGAACCAAGTTTATAGAGCAAAAATACTCCATAATCTCTTTGTGTATTTTAATCCTTGTTTGTCAGATGTTTATGAGAAATCCCACATGCACTTCATGAATATGCATGCACCTGCACAGATGCAGAAACCTTCACAGGAAAGGTCTCAATTTGACTTCTTTTAGCCTTTTTTTGTAATTACTTTGATGTTTGTGTTCCCTGTAGCGCTCAGTACTGTCATTGACAGTGTGTATAGTGACTGAGATCTGATATATAATAATACAAAAAACAGTTTTGTAGTATCAGTTGTAAATGAGTTCCCCAGGAATTTATTGGTTGGCAAGTAATGGTGCTGACCCCCTTTGGGCTAGAGAAATCTATTATTATCACTTAAGAGAAACTGCCAATGAGCTACTCAACTAGTCAATAAAATTGATTTTAATATCCTTGTGGTATCATCAATGAAGAAAGTATCAACATTTCTGAAAGGAGCAATCAGTGATCATTCAGAGAGAGAAGTCAGGTTCACTGCTGGTCCACTTGCCAATTTCCTACCCCAAGACATGCTTCACAAAGCTTCATTTAGAGACTAAACACACTGAAAACCAATAAACTGCCTACCTTCTAATGACCCTGTTTATACATGGAGCTCCCGCTAGACTGGCAGTTGGGTGCAGTGTCTTCCCCATATCATATCTGCCAAATCTTTATGTCATGTACAGTATAAAATTGTATTATATTTTTTGTACTTATGCTTTGTGTAAATAATTTATCATTTAGTTGTATGTGAGCATTGAAAATAAATCCTTAACCTTTAGGAGATCCTAGCAGTGGTGTTTTTTCTGTACACAGTTCTTTCAGGGGCCTGGGTGTCATCCATTCTCCATGCTTGTTTTCCCATTCTTTTTGCATTGGGAAAATGAAAAATAGTTTTTCTTCTCAAATAAACTCATTGTCATTGGGACTCAGGATTTCCTTATGCTTCATGCTAAAGCAGAGTTGCCCTGGTGTTTAACCAGGGGAAAACATGTGGACCATTAGTAGCACAGAATCCCTGAGCTAAGCTATATCCACAAATCTCACAAGTGTATGCATAATACAATAAACCCTTCATGTTATGTCAAATCTATCATTCAGAAATGGACAACAGCCAAGGGTGTGAGAGCGAATGTGTTCAAGAGAGCTAAATACAATGTTCAATATCACAACCAACAAAATAAATTATAATCTTGATGCCTAGTTTCAACTGGTCAGACACCAGACTAAATGCTCTGCAAAGTTTCTGTATGTTTGAAAAGGATGTACCCACTTGGGGTAGTTTATCAATCCACTAATAACATAAATTTTTGTCTGAATATTAGACTGAATAAGATACCTAGGAGAATTAGTAGATTAAGATGATCTATTCCAACCAGCTGTGGGTTTAGAGTAACTTTTAAAATGTTATTTTAACACATTTAAAGTGGCGGTCAGAAACCTAAAAGTTTTGTTCAGTAGTACTGCTATCCCATTTGCTTTATTGTTTTTATCCTTTTTGTATAAAGTCTATCTTAAATTATGTTTCAAGCATGTTTTCTTATTTCCATTTAAACTGTTTACTCAAATGACTGTTGATTGTTTAAATATAAATAAACTACAACTACAAATATTCTCAACTGGGAATAAAATGGATCTGAAAGTTACTCGAGGGGTAAATCTGCACATGTTATGGCAGCATGTAGAGTACAGACACTGCACACCCCGCCGCCCAGCATGGGTATAAAGAGCAATGTAAACATTGACATGAGTAGAGTAAAGACACACCTGAATCTCTACGGTATGTGTCCTCCACAGCTCTCTACATGCCCTCGCAATGCATCCTATGTCTACACTGCTATTTTTAGCAGTGGAGTGTTCTGCTGCTGGGGCCTTTCCCCACTGTGTGCAATGTACATGTAGCCTCCAAAAGCAGCATTTTTGCTGAAGCTATTTGCTCTATGATGCAGTACATGGGACAGCAGATGTGACGGTGTATCAGATGTGATTGAGAAATGGGAACAAAACAGACTGCTTGCTAAACACTTGCTTATCAAGCGACTAATACAAGGTGATATACTGGGAAACCTGTGTATACCTCACAGAGACTGTAGGTGGTGAGGTGAGTAATTGTCTCCTCCCTTTCATTGCTGGGAGTCTGAAATTAATTCTTGGGTTGGGTCACATCCAACTCATAAACCCATTACATTGTCAGGAGAAGCAGTCTCTGCCCAAGAAAGCCATGGGGTTTGTCAGAGCTGGAACAGCATTTCCTTCACTATACCTGATGCAAGATAGCACCATAATTTTATTTTATAACAAGCTAATATTGACAGTATTGGAGGCAATATTCCTCACTACACACTGGCAGCCATGTGCCTCTCCAGTACTGCAAAGCACCCCAAAGTCATCTGAAATTGCTGGGTTAAGTGGGGTGTAAAGGGACTAGGCCAGGACTCGACCTTCTCCGGGGCAGCAGGGAGCCACACCGGCTCGCTATACACAGTTGACTTTGGGGAATTTGTCCGGCCACCGGAGTCTCCCTCGGCAGCCCTTGCGGTGACGAACGAGCACCGTAGGCCCGGGCCCTGAGTCAGGGTGGGGCACCAAATAGCCAATAGCTCAGGCCCTCAAGCAGGGGCTGAGCAACACAGTATCTGTGAATTAGCCCAGGCCTCCAAGGACCTGGAAGAGGGGGAGACTGCCACCCACGAGTTGGGTGGCAGGGGGGACGCAGGCCCTCCCACTCCACTGCGTCCCAGCCCGGGGTCCTAGCAGCAGCAGCAAACGACCCACTGCTGGGTCCGGGGGGATCCTGACCGCAACACACTGACGTGGGCTCTGGCAGCGTTACAGCCAGACGAGGGCCGGCTGCCACTGGGCTGCTTCCTAACTCCCCTCCTTCCGGTACCTGGGTCCCGGCGGTGTTCTCCGGGGGGTCCAGCACCATGGGCTCCTTGGGGTAGCGGGCAAGCGGCTGGCCTGGTAACTCCCTTGGATAGCTGGCGCAGGGCGGGTCTGGTAACTCTCTGTGTAGCGGGCGCAGGGCAGGCCAGTCTTGGCGTGGATCTGGGGCCGGGGGGTTTTCCCAGTCACAGTCCAGGCTGGCTGCATCTGGTCTCTCCGGCAGCTGGTCCTCTAGTGAGCTCTGAGGGCCTGTCTTTATACTTCTGGGTCGCGCCTTTCTACTTCTGGGTCGCCGCCTGTCCCTCTGAGGGGCGGGCTCAGAGCTTCCTGGCTCCACCCACTCAGGTGTCTGGAGGGGCTCGGCCCTCTCCGGGGCTGCAGGGAGCCACACCGCCTCGCTACATGAGATTTAAAACTATTTTGCATTGCTGGAGTGGGAAGGAGCAGCCAGTGCACACTAGCTCTTCTTTTAATCTGACTTTTCTATGTATAGGTCGTTAGTTACACACATTGAGATGAAAATGGATGTGCTCAGTTTTTTTATTTATTACCTAGAGGCCCCAGCCAAAATTGGTGCTCTGCACTATACAGGTGTAAGAAACAGTCCAAATAGACACAGGAGAATGATTAAGGATTAGAAAACATGCCTGGTAGGGAATGTTTCAATTTAGCTTAATAATGAGAAGGCTAAGGGGTGACTTGATCATAGTTTATAAGTATCTACATGGGAAACAGAAATTTGAAAATCGAGGGCTCTTTGATCTAGCAGACAAAGGTATAACCAGAGTCAATGCTGGGAACTGAAACTAGACAAATCCAAAGGGGAAATAAGGTGCAAATTTTTAACAGTGAGAGTAATTAATGATTGGAACATGTACCGAGAATGACTGCTGGATGGCCTCAAAGGTGTTCTGGCAAACCATGCGTCGCCTTAAGAGGGTCAGCAGGACGTTGCCCAGGCTGTATTCAGCAAGGCTGGTGAAATGCTGGCCCCGACTGAGGAGATCACTGAGAGATGGAAGGAGCACTTTGAGGAACTCCTTTACCCAATGGACATGCCCCCCTTTCAGGAGGCAGTGCTGGAAACCTCCAGTAAGATTGGATCTATTTCTGATGCTGAGGTTGATATGGCGGTAAAGTGCCTTTGTAGTAGTTCGGTAACAGGGGTAGAGGAGATTTGCCTGGAGATGTTGAAAGCACTGGACAATGTTGGGGTGTCATAGTTAACATGTTGCATGGAACATTGGCAAACCTCTGGACTGGCAAACCAGGGTGGTGGTCCCAATCTTTAAGAAAGGAGACCAGAGGGTGTGTTATAACTATAAGGGGACCACACTCCTCAGCCTCCCTGGCAAAGCCTATGCCAGGGTGCTAGAGAGGAGGTTACGCCAATTAGTCGAACCCCGGATTCAGGAGGAACAATGGAGATTCTGTCCTGGTCATGGAACAATGGATCGGCTCTTTGCTCTCTTGTAGATACTCGAGGGGTCATGGGAACTTGCTAATCCGGCCTACCTTTGTTTTGTAGACCTGGAGAAGACACATGACTGCATTTCCCAAGATGTCCTGTGGGAAGTGCTGTGGGAGTATGAGGTGCTGGTGCTGCTTCTGCATGCTATCTGGTCCCTCTATTCTCGGAGTGAGAATTGCATTCGTATTCTTGGCATTACGTTGAGTTTGTTCAAGATGGAGGTTGGACCCCACCAAGGATGTGTCTTGTGCCCACTCCTGTTTGTGATTTTCATGGACAGGATATCAAGGCACAGCTGAAATGTGAAGTGCATCCAGTAGGGGTACTCAGAGGTGACATCTCTGCTGTTTGCAAATGATGTCTCTCTTGCTTCTACAAACAGCGATCTCCGACGTGCACTTGAACGTTTCGCTGCTGAGTGTGAAGCAGCTGGGATGAGAATCAGCACCTCCAATTCAGAGATCATGGTGCTCTCCCAGAAGAAATCAAACTGCCCTTAGTGGAAGTGTTCAAGTATCTACGGTTCTTGATCATGAATGATGGTAAGAGCCAGCAGAGGTGGTTCAGGCACCTGATAAGGATGCCCCCGGGAGGCTTCCTTTGGAGCTCTACTGGGCATGCCCCACTGGGCAGAGGCTCCGAGGCTGACCCAGGACACACTGGAGGGATTGTATCTCCCAGCTGGCCTGGGAATGCTGGGGAATCCCCCAGGAGGAGCTGGAACCTGTTGCAGAGAAAAGGGTGGTCTGGTCCTCCCTACTCTCCATTCCCTCACCAGGAAAAGTAACATAAAGGAAAAAGAAGAAAGATGAAGAAGACAATGTACTGAGGGTTTTGGTGGAATCTCCACTCCAGAAAAATTTAAAATCAAGTTTGGCTGTTTTTCTAAAAGATTTGCCCTGGTTCAAACAGGGGATGAATTCAGGGCAATGCTGTGGCCTGTGTTATATGGGAGGTCAGAACTGATTATCACAATGGTCTCTTCTAACTTTATAATCTATGATATTATGAATTTATAAAGTTAAGATAATTGAGTTAGACAAGTGTAACTCAGAACCTAGTGTGGTTAATATTATTTGGCTATTAGTAGAGGTTTTATTATGATGGTAACACATGGGGCCCAGCTTTAACTGAGAGACCAGGATGAGTTTTGGGGGCTACCCATTAGAAAACACATAATTTTTAACTCATAGACTGACCATATTTGATCAGAAAAGCAGAAACATAAACATGGAACCCCACATGGCACTGGTTCCCTGATGCCTTAGCTTAGCAATTCCTTCTGTATTATTCTTGTCCACCCATTTTCTGAGTGTGAATAATTCTATTCCATAAAGACTATTATACCATTGGAGCTATTTATAAACTAAAATCATGTCCCCTTTGAGCCTTCTCTTTTATAATAACAATAACATAAATTAGAGAGATTAGCATGGTTTGTGAGGAAGATAAAAATAGAGGTTTAAGAATTACATTCTGATGTAATTCAAAATTGGAATGAGTAGCTCTATTTGAGAGCTCACTGAGAGCTGGATGGCATTGCATGAAAAGCAGCCACAGACAGAATATAATTTTAGCTTCAAATTTAAGTGTATTTAATGCATATTTTCTAATGGTATAGCATATATCTTTAATATGCCTCTGTGTAATGTGAAGCTGATATCCTTGAATCAGAAATTGAGAAGTCGGTGCTTTAATTCTTTCCCAGTAGCATTCTTCTTTACTGCAGATGCAATCAACCTTAAGAGCAAGGCTGTAAAATACACTGTTTTTTTGGATGCCCAGAGTGACATGATGTCAGTTTGGAATACAGGTGTTCTTTTATGAATGAGCTGTAAAGTTCTACATTAGAATCTTAATAACAGTGTTAGAGAGAGTGTGAAGGACATTCAAGGGTGTGAACTGAGAATGTTATACTGTTTATAAACTGGAAATGTTGAAATGGCTTGAGTGTAAACAAAATGGAATGGTCCAAAAGTGATACTCTGTATATGCCTGACAGAATGGTATTCATCAAAGAGTTCTGAAGGGACAACAGTGGAAGAAACATATCCCCAAGCAAAATAGTTTCCAACAGTAAATTATATAGAGCCGTACAACTCTTCATAGCAAACCTCAAAATTGCTCCCAATAAGCTACAGTTTGAGATTCCCAATCTTCTGCAAATCTAGGGAACGTCCACCAGCTCCAGAATGCCTACTACTGGTGGGCCAGATTCCCCTCTGGCTTGCCTATTGTGCAGTCATTTACACCTATTCAAAGTGACTATCAGTTGGGTGTATAATACTGCCATTCTGAGGTGGCAGTGTTTTATACCCACTCTATACAGCTGTACAGGAAATCACCGGGTGGGAGGGGGTGAGGTCAGGGGAGATCACTGGACTCATTATTTTCTCCAGGCAGAAACAGATTTAAAAAGAAAATGAGAGAAGGTGCTCAGCGTAGTGATGGAGGTTTCATGCTCAGCTGGAAGCAGTGGCCTTATGCTCCCAACATCTGGCTATAAAGGTTTAGTGTCCCTAGAGCTACAGGTTCAAATCTGGGGAGGGATGTCCCAGGCTTTCAGTTTCAACGTTGATGCATTGAGTTCCATGCAGCTTGCTATTTAGCTCTCTCAGACATACGATAAAAACTGATAAAGTGTCTAGTGCTAAAGAGCTTCGGATGTATGTTATAACAGTAGACAGCGTACAAAATCCCTTCCCCACTGGCTGACATGAACTGGCTTGTACAATCTGGTTTTAGAGCTGCCCGATGTCACGTCTGCTATGACACTCACATATCTGACAGCTCTGTCATGCGTTTCTGCACCCCAGCTGGAGGCATCTAGCTGGGCTGTAGTGGAGTGCTGTAGTGTTGTTCTTGGCTGCCAGGGGCTGCTATCTTGTTTTCTCTACAAGCAGCCGCAAGGCCCCTCTCTCTCTCTCCTCTCCTTGCCCCTGCTGGATCAAAGCCTGGGAGGGGCAGGTGGCTGCAGTGGCAGAAGTAACAGGAAATGGCAGGAAGGGACAGAACGTGAGGAGAACTAGATCACAGGCCCTGGTTCTCATGGGGGACGTCAATCACCCTGATATCTGCTGGGAGAACAATACAGTGGTGCACAGACAATCCAGGAAGTTTTGGGAAAGTGTAGGGGACAATTTCCTGGTGCAAGTGCTAGAGGAGCCAACTGGGGGGTGGGGGGAGCTTTTCTTGACCTGCTGCTCACAAACCGGGAAGAATTAGTAGGGGAAGCAAAAGCGGATGGGAACCTGGGAGGCAGTGACCATGAGATGATTGAGTTCAGGATCTTGACACAAGGAAGAAAGGAGAGCAGCAGAATACGGACCCTGGACTTCAGAAAAGCAGACTTTGACTCCCTCAGAGAAATGATGGGCAGGATCCCCTGGGAGAATAACATGAGAGGGAAAGGGGGAAAGGAGTCCAGAATCCTTATTGAGGTTGCAGGAACAAACCATCCTGTTGCATAGAAAGAATAGCAAATATGGCAGGCAACCAGCCTGGCTTAACAGTGAAATCCTTGCTGATCTTAAACACAAAAAAGACGCTTACAAGAAGTGGCAGATTGGACAAATGACCAGGGAGGAGTATAAAAATATATTGCTCAGGCATGCAGGAGTGAAATCAGGAAGGCCAAATCACACTTGGAGTTGCAGCTAGCAAGGGATGTTATGAGTAACAAGGCTTTCTACAGGTATGTTAGCAATAAGAAGAATGTCAGGAAAAGTGTGGGCCCCTTACTGAATAGGGGAGGCAACCTAGGATGTGGAAAAAACTAATGTACTCAATGTTTTTTTTGCCTCTGTCTTCACGAACAAGGTCAGCTCCCAGATTACTGCACTAGGCAGCACAGCATGGGGAGGAGGTGACCAGACCTCTGTGGAGAAAAAAGTTGTTCAGGACTATTTAGAAAAGCTGGACGAGCACAAGTCCATGGGGCCGGATGCACTGCACCCAAGGGTGCTAAAGGAGTTGGCGGATGTGATTGCAGAGCCATTGGCCATTATCTTTGAAAACTCATGGTGATTGGGCAAGGTCCCGGATGTCTGGAAATAGGCTAATGTAGTGCCCATCTTTAAAAAAGAGAAGAAGAAGGATCCGGGGAACTCCAGGCCAGTCAGCCTCCCCTCAGTCCCTGGAAAAATCATGGAGCAGGTCCTCAAGGAATCAATTTTGAAACACTTAGAGGAGAGGAAAGTGATCAGGAATAGTCAGCATGGATTCACCAAGGGCAAGTCATGCCTGACTAATCTAATTGCCTTCTATGATGAGATAACTGGCTCTGTGCATGAGGGGAAAGCAGTGGATGTGTTATTCCTTGACTTTAGCAAAGCTTCTGATACTCCCACAATATTCTTGCCAGCAAGTTAAAGACGTATGGGCTGGATGAATGGACTATAAGGTGGATAGAAAGCTGGCTAGATCGTCGGGCTCAATGGGTAGTGATCAATGTCTCGTTGACAGCTGGTATCAAGTGGAGTGCCCCAATGGTCAGTCCTGGGGCTGGTTTTGTTTAATATCTTTATTAATGATCTGGAGGATGGCGTGGATTGCACCCTCAGATGTTTGTTCGCAGATGACCCGAAACTGGGAGGAGTGGCAGATACGCTGGAGGGTATGGATAGGATACAGAGGGCCCTAGACAAATTAAAGGATTGGGCCAAAAGAAATCTGATGAGGTTCAACTAGGACAAGTGCAGAGTCCTGCACTTACGAAGGAAGAATCCCATGCACTGCTACAGACCTGGGACCGAGTGGCTAGGCAACAGTTCTGCAGAAAAGGACCTAAGGATTACAGTGGACGAGAAGCTGGATATGAGTCAACAGTGTGCCCTTGTTGCCAAGAAGGCTAACGGCATTTTGGGCTGTATAAGTAGTGGCATTGCCAGCAGATTGAGGGACATGATCATTCCCCTCTATTTGGCATTGGTGAGGGCTCATCTGGGGTATTGTGTCCAGTTTTGGGCCTCACACTACAAGAAGGATGTGGAAAAACTTCAAAGAGTCCAGCGGAGGGCAACAAAAATGATTAGGGGGTTGGGGCACATGACTTATGAGGAGAGGCTGAGTGAACTGGGATTGTTTACTCTGCAGAAGAGAAGAATGAGGGGGGATTTGATAGCTGCTGTCAACTACCTGAAAGGGGGTTCCAAAGAGGATGGATCTAGACTGTTCTCAGTGGTACCAGATGATAGAACATGGAGTAATGGTCTCAAGTTGCAGTGGGGGAGGTTTAGGTTGGATATTAGGAAAAACTTTTTCACTAGGAGGGTGGTGAAGCACTGGAATGGGTTACCTAGGGAGGTGATGGAATCTCCTTCCTTAGAGGTTTTCAAGGTCAGGCTTAACAAAGCCCTGGCTGGGATGATTTAGTTGCGGATTGGTCCTGCTTTGAGCAGGGGGTTGGACTAGATGACCTCCTGAGGTTCCTTCCAACCCTGATATTCTATGATTCTCTGAGGTTGGATACTGAGCCCATAGCCCTTCTAAATAACTGCCCAGCACACAGCCACCCTGGCAGGCATCAGGCCTAGGCACCCTCCAACGGCACCTGATGTATGCCAAGCTGCTTTATGGTGACTGCTGCAAGGAAACTGATATAGGACTATTCAAAAAATCAAATGAAGAAACTGCACCTGATTCTCCTCTCACTTACACCAGTGTCAATCAGGAGTAATGCTTCTGATGTCAGCAACCTTTCATTGAAGTAAAGTTTGTGTATGTGAGAGGCCCCTGACTTTAAAATGCCTGAATTAATCACCTTAACGCTAGACTGATTGTGAATCTCTTTCACTGTAACTCAAAAATCAAGCCCACCAAAGACTGAGCCAAATTCATTCCTGGTGTAACATTGTTGGTATTGGTGGATGATACCTTTGGCCTTCTAGTGAATTCACAATTCTGGTTTTTAATCTGGCTGTGCTGTTTATTGAATTGTTTGGCAAAAATATGAAAAGGAGTGTCCTCCATACTTGGAGGTGTACGTGCTTTGGGACAGATTATTATGATTGCATTTTTCAGCCTCAGTTCCACATTTCTTGTTTTGTGACAAGTCATCTTTAACAGTCATAGGCTAAAAAGTACAAGGATGATAGTCATAGGCTAACAACTTAGCCATCAGGAAATAAGCTGATTGCCCGCTGTGGTCAGCGCAGAAAGAAGCATCCTCCCTCCATCCCATGTTATAACACTGCTCAGATAGGGAGGTGCATTATGGCTTTTTTCCCCTATCTCCCTCTGAAGAATCTGGTATATGCCCCTATCAGGGAAAATATATTTGGCTGGTCTTTGGTTTGTACACAATGGTGCTTTGCTCCTGACTGGCCCCCTGGGCAGTACTGTAATATAAATATGACATTACAGATGGACCTTTGGTTTGTTATGATTACAACAGTTCGTGTGCTCCTATTTACAGGCAGAGGTACCTACCTTTGTACAATTTGAATAAGACATTGTAATTTTATCAAACATGGAAAAGGAATTTAAAGCTGAATGCCACAATATTTGTTATCAGTGTATTGTGGCTATTGACCAACTAGGTGAAATTGCACATCCCCCAGCACTGATTACTTTTTCTCAGTCTGAATGACTGAGATAAGGTCTCATTTCCAGCCAATTATTGTTGCCACATATCTCTGTTCTCTGAATATTTTTGAGATTGCATTTTATTGTGGAATTCAGCCAGTCAGAACAAACAGAGTATCTGCGCGAGGCCTGCAGTACCAGGCCCACCCAGTGCCTCTAAAATTGGGTCAAAACAGAAGTGTATAAAAACAGCCTCTTTGTATGAAATGTGGCGGGGATTTTACAATGAGCAAAAGCAAGTTAAATAATAGATTACAAAATCTAAAAATGTACCCCAAAAATCACCAGCCAGACCTGTTTTTGTGGATGAAGCCCTGTTTGAAATCACAGGAGCCTGGGCTGGACTTTGCAAGACTCTTGGAGCACAAAGTAACACAAACCCAGTGTCGCTAGAACCAGCCCTGAAGCTCACCTCATTTCCCACTGACGCCAGGTGCAGATGTTCCTTTATTAGGCCCAGATGTACCATCTTTGCTATCATTTTCCTCATTGGGCTGGGTACCACTGTATGGCTTATGGGGCATGAGCTGACTCGTAACACCACAAACTTGAGGAGGAAGAACCCAACAGAGAGAGAGAGAAAAGTGGCACATTCCAACCAAGCAAAGCAGCCGGATGAGGACTGTAAGTTACAGATGCAGCATAGATAATTTATGTGTATGTTTAGCAGTACTGGTCCCAGTACACATCCTTCGGGGTCCTCACAATTTATCTCTCTCCATTGTAAAAACTGACCATTTATGCCTACCATTCCTAACACTTAACCAGTTGCTGATCCATGAGAGGACCTTCCCTCTTATCCCATGACAGCTTACTTGGCTTAAGAGCCTTTGGTATGGGACCTTGTTGAGGGCTTTCTGAAAGTCCGAGTACACTGCATCCACTGGATCCCCCTTGTCCACATGTTTGTTGACCCCCTCAAAAATTCTAATAGACTGGTGAAGCATGATTTCCCTTTACAGGAGTCATGTTGACTCTTCCCCAACATATTGTGTATATGTGTCTGATAATTCTGTTCTTTACTATAGTTCCAACCAATAGGTCTGGCACTGAAGTTAGGCTTATCAGCCTGTAAAAGCCTTGCTCACCTTTGGAGCCCTTTTTAAAAATCAGTGTTACATTAGCTACCCTCTGTTAGGGGCTTATTCCTTCACCCACTTACTTCCCTCGTCCTTCTCGCATGAACAGAGAGCAACAATACCCGAAGTCCAAAGGTGCAAACAATTCGATGTTTATTGGGGTGAACTTCCAGCAAGCATGATTCCAGTTTCCTTCCTTAGTGTCCCTCTTCCCAGCTCTGACACCACAGAGCCTTATACCTGTGTCCCTGTTCCCATTCCTGCCCTTAGCCAAACATGATTCCAATTTCCTTACCCCCATTCCCTGTTCCCATTTCCCCCTTTAGCAAAACGTGATTCCAATTTCCCCACCCCCATTCCCTGTTCCCAATTTCACCACACACACCCACCCACTCACTTCCTGATTGACTGCAGACTATATAGTAAAACCTGAGTTCTGCTTAGCTATACCTTAACCAATCATTTTCCTGAAATTTAACTAACCAATCCTAACGTATTGTAACATGATTATGTAACCAATTCTATCCCACCACCTTAATTAGTTTATACCCAGCAAAATTATTTATACAGTAGACAGGAACAATCACAGAACCAGACAGAGATTATACAGACAAACAATAGCAAAGTGGGAACTATAATGACAAAACAATACAGAAGTGAGGATTTCACATCCCAGCTATTGATAAGTGAGTTCTTGCCAGACAGGATGCTATAAGTTTCCTTTTACATTTTCTAGGCACTTCCCTTTCTCTGGAGGCGATAGGCATTATCAGAACAGGATTGTATTCCTAACAGCCCAATAGCACCTTATTTCAATGTGATTAGTTTGGAATGTGAGGATGTGACCGGTCACTTCCCAGCTTATGGCTGCCTCTGCTGCTTAGCCAAAGGCCTTAGCCTAAGAACAGGGCCTCAGACTGTCACAGTAAGAGAAGGACCTTACACCAGCAGACAGGGATTTTGATTCTTTCTTTTATACCTCTAACTAGCCAAGTGATAGGAATACACGTAAATTCTTCGAGTACAGGCCTTTACCGACAGGCCTGAATATCTATATCCTAACACCCTCCAGTCATCTGGTACAGAGCCTGATTTAGGTGATAGGTACACACCACAGTTAGTAGTTCTGCAATTTCATATTTGAGTTCTTTCAGAACTCTTGGGTGAATAACACCTGGTCCTGGTGACAATTATTGTTTAATTTATCAATGGCTAGCACCATTTTGAATTGCATGGCCCCAGCAATGCTCTGTGCAACTGTGCTGGTGTCATAAATATAAAGGGAAGGGTAAACCCCTTTAAAATCCCTCCTGGCCAGAGGAAAAATCCTCTCACCTGTAAAGGGTTAAGAAGCTAAAGGTAACCTCGCTGGCACCTGACCAAAATGACCAACGAGGAGACAAGATACTTTCAAAAGCTGAGAGGAGGGAGAGAAACAAAGGGTCTGTGTCTGTCTATATGCTGCTTTTGCTGGGGATAGACCAGGAATGGAGTCTTAGAACTTTTAGTAAGTAATCTAGCTAGGTATGCATTAGATTATGATTTCTTTAAATGGCTGAGAAAAGAATTGTGCTGAATAGAATGACTATTTCTGTCTGTGTGTCTTTTTTGTAACTTAAGGTTTTGCCTAGAGGAATTCTCTGTGTTTTGAATCTAATTACCCTGTAAGGTATCTACCATCCTGATTTTACAGAGGTGATTCCTTTACACCTATTTACTTCTATTTCTATTAAAAGTCATCTTATAAGAAAACTGAATGCTTTTTCATTGTTCTCAGATCCAAGGGTTTGGGTCTGTGGTCACCTATGCAAATTGGTGAGGATTTTTACCAAACCTTTCCCAGGAAGTGGGGTGCAAGGGTTGGGAGGATTTTGGGGGGGGGGGGAAGACGTGTCCAAACTGCATTTCCCAGTAAACCCAGTTAGAGTTTGGTGGTGGCAGTAGATATTCCAAGGACAAAGGATAAAAATAATTTGTACCTTGGGGAAGTTTTAACCTAAGCTGGTAAAAGTAAGCTTAGGAGGTTTACCTGCAGGTCCCCACATCTGTACCCTAGAGTTCAGAGTGGGGGAGGAAGCTTGACAGCTGGTAACTGCAAATACAGCTTGGATTTAACCTGCTGCACCACCAAGTAGATTTTGTGGCTACTGCAGCACCTCCTCCAGTGGCACCAGCAACTTCAGCAGCAGTGGAGAAAGGAGGATGAGGAACAGGAAGATAAGCTGACAGCGAGCAACTGCTACTTGTCAAGCTCTTTCTGAAGCAGCTTCACACAGTGCAGAATCATTTCTGGGCTTGGGAAGCTAGAGGGGATCGGTGGGAAATGATTGTTCTATTGGCCTGGGTGACCAGCAATGGCTACAGAATTTCAGGATGGTGAAGGAAACCTTTTTGGAGATCTGTTTTGAACTAGCCCCAGAGCTGCAGCGAACGTATGCTGTCCAGAAGCAGGTCATCATTGCCTTCTGGAAGCTGTCCACCCCAAATGTTACCGGACCATAGCAACCAATTCAGCTTTGGAAGATGGAGAGTTGGGGCCACTGTCATGCAGGTGTGTGTTCCCATGCATAAAGTACAGTTGAACCAGGTAAGGCTCAGGAGATTATTGATGGCTTTGCAAACATGGGGTTCCCAAACTACTGGGGCTACTGATATAATTGGTTACATAATCATGTTGCAATATGTTAGGATTGGTTAGTTAAATTTCAGGAAAATGATTGGTTAAGGTATAGCTAAGCAGAACTCAAGTTTTACTATATAGTCTGCAGCCAATCAGGAAATGTGTGTGTGTGGGGGGGGGGGGGGGGGGGAATGGGAACAGGGAATGGGGGTAAGGAAATTGGAATCATGTTTGGCTAAGGGCAGGAATGGGAAGAGGGACACAGGTGTAAGGCTCTGTGGTGTCAGAGCTGGGAAGGGGGACACTAAGGAAGGAAACTGGAATCATGCTTGCTGGAAGTTCACCCCAATAAACATCGAATTGTTTGCACCTGTGGACTTTGGGTATTGTTGCTCTCTGTTCATGCGAGAAGGACCAGGGAAGTAAATGGGTGAAGGAATAAGCCCCCTAACATCTTGGTGCCGGTGACTTGGATACTTCGCATCTGATAGGTGAGTGGCAGCCTGTAAGTCCCCCTCCTGAACAGTCCACGTAGCTGCTTGGAGGGGGTATCGCGAACTCTCGTGAGGGTAGTTGTGGGTTCTGGCAAGCCAGGGTAAAGGATTTTTTGGATAAATGGATAAGGAAGAACCCGGGCCCATACGAGGTGCAGGGATCAACCTGGGATGAGATTAAAAAGGAAATGGAGGAAGTGTTAGGGGACCCAGAGGGATGGGGGGTGGCTGAGGAGCCCACCCTCCTTTGGTATATGGGTAGTGGAAGAAGGTCCCTGCCCATGGGGACTGAATGCCTTCCAGGGAAAGGAGGCACTTCAATCTGCTTGTGAGAGGTTTGTAGTAAGGGCAGCATTATGGGAAGCTGCCAGTAATCTTTCAAGTTTGGTGCTGCTTCAGCAAAGGCTGCTGAAGGGTTGTAAATTAGTTAGGGGTAATTAAAGATGATTTGGCGCAACAGGGTTTAAAGTCAAAAGCAGAGTTAACAGACTACCTTTAGAGACTGGGGCTGGGACTTGGTCCTGGGGGAGTGGAGAGAAAGAAGGGGAAGGAGCCTACTCTTGGCTCAGAGCTAACTATATCCTTTTCTTCTTTTCCTTCTTCTTTTCCCAGTTTACTTAATTTCCTGCTGGTAGCCTATAATTTAAACTGATCTGACAGGCTTAATTGGTTTCTTTCCACCTCTTTCCCCCTGCCTTTCCACACTCTTTTGTTTTTCTGAAGTTTTAATGGAGGGTACTTTGGATACTTATGTGAAATATTTTTCGTTATTTTGGACAAAGTATGACAGAGATCTGCTGTATTCCACTGGAATTTTTTGGAGTAAAAGATCCATGGGCATCCATGGAGACAAATGTTTTACTGCCTCTTTGAACAGTCTCAAGGTAAAGACAGCACAGGTTAAGGCAGCTGTGTGGCAATAATTGTACTTGGTGGCTAAGTTGTTACAGACAAATTGCACTACCTTAATGAACTAAATGTAGGATTCAGAGTAACAGCCGTGTTAGTCTGTATTCACAAAAAGAAAAGGAGTACTTGTGGCACCTTAGAGATGAACAAATTTATTTGAGCATAAGCTTTTGTGAGCTACAGCTCACTTCATCGGATGCATACTGTGGAAAGTGTAGAAGATCTTTTTATACTCACAAAGCATGAAAAAATACCTCCCCCCATCCCACTCTCCTGCTGGTAATAGCTTATCTAAAGTGATCACTCTCCTTACAATGTGTATGATAATCAAGTTGGGCCATTTCCAACACAAATCCAGGGTTTAACAAGAACGTCTGAGGAGGGGGGTGGGGTAGGAAAAAACAAGGGGAAATAGGTTACCTTGCATAATGGCTTAGCCACTCCCAGTCTCTATTCAAACCTAAGTTAATTGTATCCAATTTGCAAATGAATTCCAATTCAACAGTCTCTCGCTGGAGTCTGGATTTGAAGTTTTTTTGTTGTAATATCGCAACTTTCATGTCGGTGATTGCGTGACCAGAGAGATTGAAGTGTTCTCCGACTGGTTTATGAATGTTATAATTCTTGACATCTGATTTGTGTCCATTTATTCTTTTACATAGAGACTGTCCAGTTTGACCAATGTACATGCAGAGGGGCATTGCTGGCACATGATGGCATATATCACATTGGTAGATGTGCAGGTGAACGAGCCTCTGATAGTGTGGCTGATGTGATTAGGCCCTATGATGGTGTCCCCTGAATAGATATGTGGACACAGTTGGCAACAGGCTTTGTTGCAAGGATATGTTCCTGGGTTAGTGGTTCTGTTGTGTGGTGTGTGGTTGCTGGTGAGTATTTGCTTCAGGTTGGGGGGCTGTCTGTAGGCAAGGACTGGCCTGTCTCCCAAGATTTGTGAGAATGATGGGTCGTCCTTCAGGATAGGTTGTAGATCCTTGATAATGCGTTGGAGAGGTTTTAGTTGGGGGCTGAAGGTGACGGCTAGTGGCGTTCTGTTCTTTTCTTTGTTGGGCCTGTCCTGTAGTAGGTGACTTCTGGGTACTCTTCTGGCTCTGTCAATCTGTTTCTTCACTTCCGCAGGTGGGTATTGTAGTTGTAAGAATGCTTGATAGAGATCTTGTAGGTGTTTGTCTCTGTCTGAGGGATTGGAGCAAATGCTGTTGTATCGTAGAGCTTGGCTGTAGACAATGGATCGTGTAGTGTGGTCTGGGTGAAAGCTGGAGACATGTAGGTAGGAATAGCAGTCAGTAGGTTTCCGATATAGGGTGGTGTTTATGTGACCATCACTTATTAGCACTGTAGTGTCCAGGAAGTGGATCTCTTGTGTGGACTGGACCAGGCTGAGGTTGATGGTGGGATGGAAATTGTTGAAATCATGATGGAATTCCTCAAGGGCTTCTTTTCCATGGGTCCAGATGATGAAGATGTCATCAATATAGCGCAAGTAGAGTAGGGGCATTAGGGGACAAGAGCTGAGGAAGCGTTGTTCTAAGTCAGCCATGAAAGTGTTGGCATACTGTGGGGCCATGCGGGTACCCATAGCAGTGCCGCTGATTTGAAGGTATACATTGTCCCCAAATGTGAAATAGTTATGGGTGAGGACAAAGTCACAAAGTTCAGCCACCAGGTTTGCCGTGACATTATTGGGGATAGTGTTCCTGATGGCTTGTAGTCCATCTTTGTGTGGAATGTTGGTGTAGAGGGCTTCCACATCCATAGTGGCCAGGACGGTGTTTTCAGGAAGATCACCGATGGATTGTAGTTTCCTCAGGAAGTCAGTGGTGTCTCGAAGGTAGCTGGGAGTGCTGGTTGCGTAGGGCCTGAGGAGGGAGTCTACATAGTCAGACAATCCTGCTGTCAGGGTGCCAATGCCTGAGATGATGGGGCGCCCAGGATTTCCAGGTTTATGGATCTTGGGTAGTAGATAGAATATCCCAGGTCGGGGTTCCAGGGGTGTGTTTGTGCGGATTTGTTCTTGTGCTTTTTCAGTGAGTTTCTTGAGCAAATGCTGTAGTTTCTTTTGTTAACCCTCAGTGGGATCAGAGGGTAATGGCCTGTAGAAAGTGGTGTTGGAGAGCTGCCGAGCAGCCTCTTGTTCATATTCCGACCTATTCATGATGACGACAGCACCTCCTTTGTCAGCCTTTTTTATTATGATGTCAGAGTTGTTTCTGACGTTGTGGATGGCATTGTGTTCTACACGGCTGAGGTTGTGGGGCAAGTGATGCTGCTTTTCCACAATTTCAGCCCGTGCACGTTGGAGAAGCACTCTATGTAGAAGTCAAGTCTGCTGTTTCGACCTTCAGGAGGAGTCCACCTAGAATCCTCCTTTTTGTAGTGTTGGTAGGAAGATCTCTGTGCATTAATATGTTGTTCAGAGGTGTGTTGGAAATATTCCTTGAGTCAGAGATGTCAAAAATAGGATTCTACCACAGAACTGTATCATGTTCGTGGGGGTGGAGGGGCAGAAGGAGAGGCCCCGAGATAGGACAGATTCTTCTGCTGGGTTAAGAGTATGGTTGGATAGATTAACAATATTGCTGGGTGGGTTGTACTTTTCCACTCAGTTATTTGTTTTCATTGTTCATTTAAAATGTATTTTCTTATTAAAAAAGCCCCAAATGCATTGCAGTGGGTTCCATTATTTACTGGGGCCAACATTTAATTAAAAATTAGACATCTAAATACATGCCCCTAAGTCCATATTTAGACTCCTAAATAAAAGTATAATTTTTCAAAAATGCTGAGCACACAGCAGCTCCTACAGAAGTCAATTGAAGCTGCTGCATGGTCAGTATTTTTGAATATTAGACTACTTAAATATGGACTAAGAAGCCTGACTTAGGCTCCCATCTTTTAAAATCTTGACCCTTTCTTTAAAGTCTTTAACCAGTGCACATTTAGCACAATCATACAACTTCTGCTGTGTCACCCAGATAGTTTAACAGGAACAAAGGCTATTTTGAAAACTGTGTTTTAAAATATAATAAATAATAATAAAGTCTGCCTAGGTCTGGAACTTTACTTGTGGGCTGCAGCATGACCATACGGTAAGCTCTTGAAAACAGGTGTTTATAAGGGAGGGAAGAAAACCCTGTGCTCAAGTTGTGACATGGGAAGCAGCATGGTCTATAGGGCACTTGATTTGAAAATCAGGACCTGTGATTAGTTTGGTTAATTTCATTCCTTGTGTGTTTGTGGGTGTGTGTGTGTGTGAGAGAGAGCGAGCAAGAGAGAGAGAGAGAGAGAGCACAGTGGCAGGAAGAGGAGGGGACGGAATTAATTTAACTTGATCTTACATGTGATGCTGATGTTAAATATAGAAAATCAGTTTAAAAGGAATTAAAACAACAATTGCTTAACTCTGCTGGTGGGGATCTTTTAAAATAGTCAGAACTATTAATCTTACATTTTCAAGAAATTGCAAGTTGACTGTTAAACCCTGTCCCTCTGAATTTCCATTTCAAAGTGAAAATAATTATGGAGTCTCTTGCCTTAACAGTTTTAACGTTATAATAAACAAAATCTCTTTAAAAAAATAAAAAAGGATTACTGCCCTTTGTGAGCAAAACCCGACTCTTTTATTTCAGCAGAAGAATTAGTAGTAAATGCATACACAAGTGGAGAATCAATAACCTTTACTTTTACAAGTAATAGAGACAAGCCTTCCTATTACTTCCTATTACGCAGAGACACATCCTCCCAGAAGTCACTTGAAGGCAATATTCAGATCTTCCCCTTTGTAGCTCTTATCTGAGTGGTGCATGTGTAACTTACCTTGATATACTGTACACTACAATGGGTTTGGTTACAGTAGGAATTGAAGTGAACACAAACGCAAAGCTTCAGTTTTCAAATAATAATTAACAATAACAGTTAATAAATAGTTCTATATTCCCTAAGGAACATGGGGAATTTCTATGGCTTATGAGAACTCTGGAAGGACTAATGGGAATACGTCAATACATTACACATGATACAGTTCAGAATTATAAAGAAATGTGGCAGAATGTATACTGTAAATTTTTGCTTGTTCAAGGCAGATGGACATGACATTTGCTCTGACAGTGAAGATTTGTGCTTTATTCTACTCTTCTGGACAGAAAGAAGTTGTTGATGGCTGGCTGAGGGTGTAGAGGGGAGGAGGGAGGAATCGAAGTGAAGAAAAGAAAAAAGAAAAGTTTAAGGGAAAGTAATTTAGTCCTTAAAGACTCATCCAGTCTTTTAGATTCAATAAGCATTGGTTTCTTGAGGCTATAAACTGAGACTGAAAAAGGAAACAATAAGCTGCTTTAAGACTGAAGGGAGGCCAAAAGGGCTTTCTACCTAATTGCAACAGTTCTCAGCTTCTGTGGGAAGATAAATGATGAGGAAATCAATGGACAGAAAGGAGTGTGAAGCATCACTAAGCGGCATGTCATTGACAATGTTTCTTGATCAGAGTAAAAATGAGTTTTCTTTTGGCACAATGAGGTACTGTGTCCCAATTCAACCACTTTAATAAGTCCAATGGCTGGGATATTTGCTGAATGTACCTCAAATATCCATTAAATCTTAGGGGTTCAAACTCTTCAGCTTTAGCAACTTTATTTACAGGCATTAAAATGTTATTTTCACTAACTGGGTCCTAATTATCCTGCTGTATAGCTGGATGTATAATATCTTGCCCCTTTGGGCTCAAACAATCCAGGAGTTAGGAGTATAATGGGTATTGCCCATATTTTGCTTTTATGGCTACAGCTGCGGTGAGCTTTCCTTCCCAACTTCAGGAAAGTGCATGGATTTACCTAATTTCAGCAGAGATATTTCCCTTTGTTTGACCCTTTGTCCTTCACACCTACCCCTGTTACATTTTTTGGTTATCCCCCGTAATTATTTGAGTACCTGCACCTCCCCTAAGGCTGGGGGAGGGTCCTTTAGTAATAGGCGGGCTTGCGTCCACCCACTTCCTGGAACTGAATAGACTACTAAGAACTGCAGCTGAGCAATTCAAAGAAGTTTTTTTCTTTTCCAGCTGGACATGTAGCCGGGAGGGGGGAGTGATACACCTGGAAATTGTACCCACCGTAAGTCATAGGATTTCATCATAATAAAAAATAAATCAGTTTTCTTTCTGTGGAGCCAATCTGTAACTGGCCTTTTCTCACACAAAATAGAGGAACTAAAAGTCTCAAATTTTACCTTATTGAATATAATCATTTCTGGACAAAATATTTAAAACCAGCAGCCACACACCATGCCAAAAGATTTAAGAAATAAATATCTCTGCTGAAATTAGGTAAATCCATGAACTTTCCTGAAGTTGGGAAGGAAAGCTCACCACAGCTGTAGCCATAAAAGCAAAATATGGGCAATAGCCATTATACTACTACTAATTCCTGGATTGCTTGAGCCCAAGGGGGCAAGATATTATACAACAGGATAATTCGGACCCAGTTAGTGAAAATAACATTTTAGTGCCTATAAATAAAGTTGCTAAAGCTGAAGAGTTTGAAACCCCTAAGATTTAATGGAGATTTGAGGTAGATACCTACCCAGAGGGTGCCAGGGGTCTAGGAGAAGAAGGATCCTAATCTACTTCTAGATTTCCCAGATTATGCATTTATTCATGGTTAGCATGCCATGCCCTCTTCATCATCCTATCGTGCATCTTGCTGACACATGGTCTGTTTTATGAAGGAGATGCTTAACTACATAATTACCTGAGAGACAAGGTGGGTGAAGTAATATTTTTTATTAGACCAACTTCTGTTGGTGAGAGAGACAAGCTTTCAAGCTCTCCCACCAACAGAAGTTGCTCCAATAAAGGATATTATCTCATCCACCTTGTCTCTCTAATACCCTGGGACCAACAGATAATTTTTGCTCAAATTGGATTGCTCAAACTAGTAACAAAAACCCTATGCCCGAAATACAACAAGCTAATCATCACTCCCATCATAATGTGTTTGGTTCCACTTGTTTTTAGGTCATACACCTGAATCAGCTTAGAGTCAAAGCTAGCCTTGAAACTTGAATCCCTCACGTGAGCGTTTTTCCTCAAAATCCTTAAATGGATTTTGCACACTCTTATAATTATTGCTCCTCCAGTTTTTTTCAGTGCTGTCTAATTAGTTATAATGTGCAGTTTCCTGTCCAGCTATAGTGCTAGCAAGGATATAGTGGGGAGTTATTGGTAATGCCACAGGACACATGGTTAGTAACGCTGGTTAGAAAGACTGAGGAACTTTATACACTTCTAATTATCATCACTAGCAGATACTGGTGAAATAGCAGCTGACCAGTCTTTCTGGTATCTCACCTCATCATAATGAATGAAAAGAACTATGGGATACAATGATACCTGAATTCACACAGATGATATGAACGATACAGAAAGAGAATACATGACGATGGTGCATGGTAATAAGGTTTTACTAACATGATCTTGATCAGACATGCTTAATTTACTCATTAAGAACCCATGAGTGGGTTTTGCAGATCATCCTAAATGAGCAACAATAAATTCTTTATAGCCTCATTACATCGTCATATATTTTGTTTTGCCTTATATTTTACAGAAAACTGCTTCAGAAATGTTTTAGAGAATTCTGTAAGGTATTATTGATATTAGTATCATACATATCCCTCTGGCATTATAACCAGAAAGCCATATTATTACAAGTCCAAGTATACAGTCCTCAGAGAGAGAGAAAGAAAGAGAACCGGTACCTTTAGAAACCTCTCAAAATTAACAAAAATTGCTTTCCTTTGAATCTTCATTTGGCAGGTTTCACTGAAGTCCGTCCCAGTCTCTTCTAGTCTTGACTAAACCAAATCATTTGGTGACATCAGCAAATCCTACCATCTTACTGTTCCACTCCATGCCTACATCATTAATAAGGTTATGTTTTAGCCATGGGTATTTTTAGTAAATGTCATGGGCAGTAAACAAAAATTCACACCCCGGGACCTGTCCATGACTTTTACTATATATCCCTGACTAAAACTTGGTGGGGGAGTGGCTCGGGAGGGCAGCGCTGGCAGTGCTGTGGGTGCTGGGGGGGGGTGGCGGCCCAGGAGATGCCACAGGTAATTGGGGGGGAGGGAGGATTACAGCCTGGAAGGATGCCACGGGTGCTGGGGGAGGGAGGTTGGCAGGGCTGGGGCAGGTTCCCTACCTGGCTCCTGGGAAGCAGTGACCTCAAGCTCCTAGCTCCATGTGCTGCCTCCGCTCCACCCCAAGCCCCAGTTCTGTAGCTCCCATTGGCTGGGAACAATGGCCAATGGGAACTGTGGGGGCGGTGCCCGGGGGTGGAGGTAGCATGTGGAGCTACAAGCTGAGGGAGGAGAGTTGCTGTTGTGCTTCTGGGGAGACTTCCCAGGTAAGCACCGCCCCAGACCCCAATCCCCAGCCCTGAGGCCCCCCGACACCCAAACTCCTGCTAATGAGGGGGCAGGGGACCCAAGACTGCCCCAGCAGCAGCAGGTGTGACTGTCGCAGCAGCTGCCTGAGCTACTCAGGCGACTCCTGGGCAAGCCGCACGGCTGCTGCAGAAATCACAGAAAGTCACGGAATTACTAATCAGGGTGACTGTATTTCCCTGTGCTGAATACGGGACACCTGGTAAAATTACTCATATTCAAGCGAGTTCAATGGCAATCAATCAGAACAATGCAGTACAAACATTCAAATTAACATCAAGTTGACTGAGCCTCTGTTAAAAAGAAACACTGTGTACTTAGAGTCTTTTTATTTACAATCTTATCTTTAAGACTTTAGAATTCACATGGGGAGAGGTGACACACACACACACACACTCCCATACACCTCTCTCACATGGGGCTTTCTGCCCTCCATGCCTGGCTGGGCCTCCAGTAGAGACCTCCCTCTCCTGGTACCTGGCACCACTTCTTCCCAAGGCAACACGTGGGGGAGGGGGAGCACACAGGGTCACATGAGCCTGCAATTTCTGTAATGAGCCCCCGCCCCCAATTGATGCGAGGGTTCACATCAGAATTTGGCCAGCAACAGCCTTTCAGCACTGTGTGGGAAGGAAGGGACAGGAGCTGCTTTCAGCCATGGGGTGGCGGTGGGGATGACCGGAATGTCTTTGCAGAATTCATCTCTTCCCCACCCTCACCCCCGTGCTCCCCTGTCGCTGGAAGCAGCTTGTCCCTTCCTGCCTGCACAGTGTCGAAAGGCAGCGAACACCTCCACCACCTGTCCTTGAGTACAGTGTGGGCAGGAAGAGGTTAAGCCCTAAGGACGCATTGTGCACCAGGGCCCAGGGACTGCAGGGGCTTCAGTGAACCTGGCCAGAGAGGTCACTCAGCAGGGGATGGTGCCTTGGGGACAGAGCAGCCCTGCACTTCCTGGGAGCAAGTGAAGAGGATGCTAAGCCCCTGACTGGGGTGCTGCTGTGGAGCCTGCAGGGTCAGGGTGTCAACAGGCTGGAAATCGCTACCCTCCCCATCCTCCGCACCACTCCAGAGTTTAGCTGAGGGGCGGAGAGGTTTCCTCCTGCTAGTGCTGTGGGGGGCTTTGGCACATGCAGGGCTCAGCTCCTCCTGGCCAGCGCCCTGGGCCAGAGGGTCTTGGGCTTTCCCGGGCCCCGGCCCAGACGGGCAGTGGGGGAAGGAAGGAGCCTGCCAGCCAGGCTGTTGGTAAGCTGAGCGCTCTGACCAGGGGCTGAAGGGTGGGCAGCAGAGGCACCACGTAACTGGCCTTCTCCTGGCACCTGAACTCACCAGCCATTGCTGCTTGTAGGATGCAGCCAGCGCCAGCTGGAAACGGGACGGGAGGCAAGAACTGGCACACAGCGGGGGTTACGCTGATGGACAAGCAGGAGGAGTCACCAGCCCCGTGGGCTGCACCTTTGTCCTGCAACCAGCCTTGCACACCCACCCCCATCATCGGTCCCTGGAGTCCGCCACTCACCACTGGTGGGCAGGAATCTGGCCAGCAGCAGGTCCCACCAGTACTGAGGTGGGGGAGACAGAAAATATGGAAAAATTTGCCTGTTTTTAAGAAAAAGTCGGGACACCTGCAGGACGGCTGAACTACAGGACTGTCCCTTTAAAAACAGGACATCTGGTCACCCTATTAATAAACATATTAAGCAGGGCCCTAATACAAAACCATGGTGTAGCATTTTTGCCATATTGATAATTGATCATTTATACCTACTCTTTGTTTTCTCTTTCTTAGCCAGTTTCTGATCCATGATAATTCTTTACTTCTCATTCTATTACTTCTTAGTATCCTTAATAGCCTCTTGTGAGGCACTTTGTTAAAGTCTTTTTGTAAGTCCTAATGAATTATGGAAGCTGGTTCTTCTTTAGCCCTGTTTTGCTGACATGCTTAAAGAATCCTAATAGGCCAGAGAAACACAATTTTCCTTTACACAAATAGTAAAGGCTTGTTGGTAAAAGATCATGTTCATTTGGAAGTGTTGTTATTCTGGTTTTATTATTGTTTCAACCAATTTACCTGGTAAATCAGATTTCCTGGTCTGTAATTCCCAGGATCAGGCCCTAGCACTTTTTACAATATAGGTACAGCACTCACTATTCTCCATTCCTCCAGTACATTGGCTGATTTTAATGAGACGTTGCATATATTTGTTAGCAGCTGAGCCACTTCACTGTCAGAAGACGTGGACAAATACCATCTGGGGCTGGTTCCTTTTTTGCCACTCTTTAATTTAGCAGTTTGTTCCATCATCGCCTCTTTTGACATTTGCTTTGGTGAGAGAACCTCATCTTTATTACCTCAAAAGAGAAGATGGGTTTCTCCCTAGACTTCCTTGGGCCTAAGTGGGCATCCCTTGTGTTGATGAGCACTTACTCACAATATCAATCCATTGAACTGAGCTTACTCACAGAATAAGGCCTTACTAAGAGTGACAGAATCTGGCCCTGAGGTTCTCTGCAATGTTCTTATCCTTCTTAATTGCTCCCTGATATCCCAGTGCACCCGCACCAGATCTTCCATAGTTTATGCTTCATTTTATTGGCTTTCTTATGGTTGGATTTCCATTTTCTGAAAGATACCTGTTTGGCTTCTTTGGAAGCCATCTCTAGTCTTGAACAATCTCTTGAATCTCATTTTTTAACCTTATTTTCTTGCTTTCCTACTTCCCTTCGTGTCTAGGGATGCATGCCTTTTATGATCTAAACAAATACTTTGCCTCAGTCTCTAATGAGACTAATGAGGAGCTTAGGGATAATGGTAGGACGACAAATGGGAATGAGGATATGGAGGTAGATATTACCACATCTGAGGTAGAAACCAAACTCGAACAATTTAATGGGACTAAATTGGGGGGCCCAGATAATCTTCATCCAAGAATATAAAAGGAACTGGCACATGGAAATTGCAAGCCCATTAGCAAGAATTTTTAATCAATCTGTAAACTCAGGGGTTGTACCGTATGATTGGAGAATTGCTAGCATAGTTCCTATTTTTAAGAAAGGGGGGAAAAAAGTGATCCGGGTAACTACAGGCCTGTTAGTTTGACATCTGTAGTATGCAAGGTCTTGGAAAAAATTTTGAAGGAGAAAGTAGTTAAGAGCATTGTGGTCAATGGTAATTGGGACAAAATACAACATGGCTTTACAAAAGATAGGTTGTGTCAAACCAACTTGATCTCCTTCTTTGAGAAGGTAACATTTTTTAGACAAAGGGAAAGCAATGGATCTAATTTACCTCTGTCATAAATATAAAGGGAAGGGTAAACACCTTTAAATCCCTCCTGGCCAGAGGAAAAACCCTTTCACCTGTAAAGGGTTAAGAAGCTAAGACAACCTCGCTGGCACCTGACCAAAATGACCAATGAGGAGACAAGATACTTTCAAAACTAGAGCGGGGAGGAAACAAAGGGTTCTCTCGGTCTGTGTGTTGCTTTTGCTGGGACCAGAGCAGGAATGCAGGTCAGAACTCCTGTAAAAAGTCAGTAAGCAATCTAGTTAGATATGTGTTAGATTCTGTTTTGTTTAAATGGCTGATAAAATAAGTCGTGCTGAATGGAATGTATATTCCTGTTTTTGTGTCTTTTTGTAACTTAAGGTTTTGCCTAGAGGGATTCTCTATGTTTTGAATCTGATTATTCTGTAAGGTATTTACCATCCTGATTTTACAGAGGTGATTCTTTTACTTTTTCTTTAATTAAAATTCTTCTTGTAAGAACCTGATTGCTTTTTCATTGTTCTTAAGATCCAAGGGTTTGGGTCTGTGTTCACCTATGCAAATTGGTGAGGATTTTTATCAAGCGTTCCCCAGGAAAGGGGGTGTAGGGCTTGGAGGGGATTTTGGGGCGAAAGACGATTCCAAGTGGGCTCTTTCCCTGTTATATTTGTTAGACGCTTGGTGGTGGCAGCAAAAAAGTCCAGGGACAAAAGGCAAAATAGTTTGCACCTTGGGGAAGTTTTAACCTAAGCTGGTAAAAGTAAGCTTAGGGGTTTTTTCATGCAGGTCCCCACATCTGTATCTTAGAGTTCAGAGTGGGGAAGGAACCTTGACAACCTCGATTTCAGTAAGGCATTTGATACGGTTCCACATGGGGAATTATTAGCTAAATTGGAAAAGATGGGGATCAATATGAAAATTGAAAGGTGGATAAGGAACTGGTTAAAGGGGAGTCTACAGCGCTTCACACTGAAAGGTGAATTGTCGGGCTGGAAGCAGTTACTAGTGGAGCTCCTCAAGGATTGGTTTTGGGATCAATCTTATTTAATCTTTTTATTACTGACCTTGGCACAAAAAGAGGGAATGTGCTAATAAAGTTTGTGGATGACACAAAGCTGGGAGGTATTGCCAACACAGAGAAGGACCAGGATCTCATACAGGAAGATCTGGATGACCTTGTAAACTAGAGTAATAGGATGAAATTTAATAGTGAAAAGTTCAAGGGCATGCATTTAGGGATTAATAACAAGAATTTCTGTTATAAACTGGGTACTCATCACTTGGAATTAACAGAGGAGGAGAAGGACCTTGGAGTATTGGTTGATCACAGGATGACTATGAGCCACCAATGTGATATGCCTGTGAAAAAAAGCTAATGCGGTCTTGGGATGCATCAGGTGAGGTATTTCCAGTAGAGATAAGGAGGTGTTAGTACCATTATACAAGGCACTGCTGAGATCTCATCTGGAATCTTGTGTGCAGTTCTGGTCTCCCATGTTTAAGAAGGATGAATTCAAACTGGAACAAGTACAGAGAAGGTCTACTAGGATGATCCGAGGAATGGAAAACCTGTCTTATGAAAGAAGACTCAAAGAGCTTGGCTTGTTTAGCCTAACCAAAAGAAGGCTTGTTTAGCCTAACCAAAAGAAGAGGAGATATGATTGCTCTCTATAAATATATCAGAGGGATAAATATCATGGAGGGAGAAGAATTATTTAAGCTCAGTACCAATGTGGACACAAGAACAAATGGATATACACCGGCTATCAGGAAGTTTAGACTTGAAATTAGATGAAGGTTTCTAACCATCAGAGGAGTGAAGTTCTGGAACAGCCTTCCAAGGGAAGGACTGGGGGCAAAAGATATATCTGGCTTCAAGACTAAGCTCGATAAGTTTATGATGGGATAGCCTAATTTTGGCAATTAATTGATCTTCAACTATTAGAGGTAGATATGCCCAATAGCCTGTGATGGGATGTTAGATGTGGTGGGATCTGAGTTACTACAGAGAATTCTTTCTTGGGTGTCTGGTTGGTGAGTCTTGCCCATGTGCTCAGGGTTTAGCTCTCCGCCATATTTGGGGTCAGGAAGGAATTGTCCTCCAGGGCAGATTGGCAGAGGCCATAGGGGTTTTTCGCCTTCCTCTGCAGCGTGGGGCATGGGTCTCTTGCTGGAGGATTCTCTGCATCTTGAAGTCCTTAAACCACAATTTGAGGACTTCAATAGCTCAGACATAAGTTAGGGGTTTGTTATAGGAGTTGGTGGGTGAGATTCTGTGGCCTGCGTTGTGCAGGAGATCAGACTAGATGATCATAATGGGCCCTTCTGACCTTAAAATTTATGATTCTATGATTCTATGACTCTGCTATGAGATGTTTTAACTAACCTCAATGCTGTGTCTAAGAATTTTAATTTATTTTCCTTCAATTTAAGAGCCTTTTGTCATTTAAAAAAATCATTCTCCTTTCTGAAGTTTAGAGTCCCATTTGCAGTTTATAAAATTTATGAATAGTCCAAGGACAGAAGTATTACTTAGGTGGGCAAAGTTGCAAGATAAATGCAATTTATCACATGGTTCTGTAATTTATTACATGGATCGATTTCTCTCTCTCTCTCTCTCTCTCTCTATCACACACACACACGTGCGCGCGCGCGCACACACACACACAACTGAATCTGCTCGTGTGGTGCTGAGGCTCTGCAGCTCACAGTCACATTGGACAATTCTCCTTTTCCATTTGAGACTGCAATTAAATTAGGGCATGTTCCAGTCTGAAGAGACTGGTATTCCACCCACACAAAGTTGTCAATGGACGCCTAGCCTGAGTGAAGGGGGGAGATATTGAGTAAAACAATTCTATGGAAATTCCAACAAATTAGCAAGACCTGGGGAAAAAATCAACACAATTCTTATTGGAATCAGTCACTATAAACTGCATTGAATTCCCTCATGATCCATATATTTTCATCTATAAAACACTAGAAATAAGGCCAATAGGTAAGGGCTGAGTTTAGTGAGGTAAAATGCCTTCACATCCCCATGAGTGTAAGAGGTAGAGTCATTTCAAATGATATTGGTTGTTGTGTTAAATCTAGATAGCATGGTTCTCCCTCTGGCGACTGTTCAATCTGTACCAACAGATTGACTGTAAGGAGGAAAGAGGACATACCCTCTTATGGGGGATAGACTGCAGTGCGTAGTCACTCAGAGCAAGCAGGTGGGGAGCAGCCACAATGTACTACAAAGGACCTAGGACTCTGATGCCCAGGACACGGCAGGAAGGGGGAGGCGAAAACTAGTTCTTCTTCGAGTGATTGCTCATGTGCATTCCACAATAGGTGTGTGTGCTCGCCATGTGCACCGGTGCCGGAAGTTTTTCGCCTAGCATTACCCCTAGGGGAGCACCCCAGCGACCCCTTGAGTGGTGCCACTATGGCATGGTATAAGAGGTGCTGCACGCCCCCCCTCCCCCCCAGTTCCTTCTTGCCGCCTGTGAAGGTGCTTCGGAACTGCTGTGCTCAAGCTCTCTGCTGTAGCTTTCCCTATTTGAACTGTCATTTAGTTTGTAGATAGTACCTGTAAAAAAATATAAAAAAAAGAGAAGAAGAAGAAAAAGTTATATAGATAGAGTAGAGAAGTGCACCGGGGTTGGGGCATGCCCCGTGCCCCGGTCCTTAAGTTGTGCCACACTTGTAAACAGCCTATGCCCATAAGTGATCAGCACACTAGCTGTTTACACTATCTTGGGGAAACCCACCTCAGCGACGGCTGCAAAATTTGCATATCATTTAAGCCTTGGACCAAGAAGGAACGGGACATACGACTCTGAGCCATATTGATGGAGTCAGCCCTGAGCCCAACACCGCTATGCCGCTCTGAGTCAGCACCAAACACTGCAGCATCGGTACACAGCGACCCAGCGGTGCCCTCCACTAGCCGGTGAAAGAAACACAGCATCCCTGAGAAAAAGGACTTACGGAGGATTCTCCAGAAACTAGCCTTAGTCATCAACGGAGTTTCTTTTCATTTCAAGTCAGAGGACATAAAACTCTTCTGTTGACATGGGTCATGGGCATGGGTCAGAGGGCTAGAGTGGGGCATGTTGTTTTACATTTTGCTTTGTTAGGTATGGCAGCTATTTGGGTGAGTTTTTACTCACTGTGCAGTATTTGAATGTGTTCATGTGCCCAGGGTCATGTGGTCAGGGCGCAGTTTTGAAAACTGAAATATAAATAAATAAAAGAAGCAAATTAATTAAAATAGTCATTCTAGAGTATGGGACGAAGAGGAGCTGCGGGGTTCAGGAATTCATAGATTCAAGGCATGAGCTGAATGAAAAAGAGATTCATAGATTTCAAGGCCAGAAAGGATCTCTGTGACCAACTAGTCTGATCACCTGCATAACACAGCCCATAGAATTTCCCCAGAATCATTCTTGATAGCAAACAGGAGCAGCGAGCAGGGAAGTGTTGCAAAGGCGTTCTCCAGGTAAGGGAGGAGCGACTACATGACCCTTGGGGTGAGTTTGTTATCTTTAGTGTGTATATGTTTGTGATTGTGGTGTGCTTGCTACTTGACTGAAGTATACTATGTAGTCTATTTGTTTGGGGGACCATGTGCTGAGCCTAGCAGTGTGCTAGGCAAGGTTGAGAGTTTGTTAATGAGGCTTTGATCCCTAAGCCCTTTAGCACCCATCAACCTTTAACCAGGGGTTGGGGCTACTTCGGGAGAACAGTGGTTTAAAAAGCCCACTCCTAAGCGACCAGAGGAGTGAGTGACCAGGGGGAAGTTTAGAGCAGGAAAGTGAGGGATGGCGGGCTAGAGACACTTCATTAACATGCTTTAAACTTAAGGCAAAAAACACCCCCTGATAAAAACAAAACAACAACAAAGGAACAAGCTGCAGGAGTAAGAAGAATGCAGGCAGAAGTCCAGCAACAGAGTGGGGGCTATCCAGTTTATTGCACTCAAAGCAGCATGTATGATTATCTGCCTTTTGGGCCAGTGGTGTATGTACGCATTAGTTGCAAGGAGCTCCTGTCCCTCAGAAACCACATATGGGCTTTGGAGACCAGAGTGGCTGAGCTGGAAGAGTTAAGGGAGACAGGTACATAGATGAGACTTTCCAGGACACAGTAGAACAGACACCCTCCCTCCCGGTCTGACAGCCTCTGGTGCTGTTCAGGAGGATGAAAGTCTCAGGGAAGGAGAACATCAAACTGGAGCAAAGGGAAATTATCCCATAGTTGGGACCTCCTTCCAGATGATGACATAGTATCCTCTCACACTGAGGATACCTCTCCGGAGGGAGGGATGGACTCAGTTATTAGGAAGAGACAGATAATAGTAATGGGAGATTCAATCATTATAAACATAGCTGGGTTTGTGATGACCGGGCGATCTGCATGGTGACTTGCCTGCCAGGTGCAAAGGTTGTGGATTCCTTGAGACATCTAGACAGACTTATGTGTAGTGCTGAGGAGGAGCCAGTGGTCATGGTACATGTAGGTACCAATGATATAGGAAAGGGTACGAGAGCGGTCCTGGAGGCCAAATGTAGGCTGGTAGGTAAGAGATTGAAGTCCAGGACCTCTGTGGTAGCATTCTCTGAAATGCTTCCAGTTCCATGTGCAGGGCCAGTTAGACAGGCAGAACTCCAGGGTCTCAATGGGTGGATGAGACAATGGTGTAAGGAGGAGGGGGTTAGATTTATTAAGAACTGGAGAATCTTTTGGGAAAGGGGAAGCCTACACAGGAAGGATGGGTTCCACCTAAACCAAAATGGAACCGGATTGCTGAAAAAGGTTATTGAGCAGTTTTTTAACTAAGGGCTGGGGGAAAGTCGACAGGTGCGGAGGAGCACATGTTTCGGACAGAGACATTTCTTAGGGGATGCTCTATTAATGGAGATTCTCTATGTCCTAGTAAGGAAGAGAGGATGGAAGATGATAAAATATGGGTAGGATCCGATGAGAAACAGCCAAATGAAAGAGTCCCATAATGGAAGACAGCTAAAAAGTGACACTTTAAGTACTTATATACAAATGCTAGAAGGCTAAATATTAATATGGGTGAACTTGAGTGCCTTATATTAAATGAGGCTATTGATATAATAGGCATCACAGAAACTTGGTGGAATGAGGATAATCAATGGGACACAGTAATACCAGTGTACAAAATATATCAGAAGGACAGAATAGGTTGTACTGGTGAGGGAGTGGCAAGATATGTGAGCAAAAGCATAGACTCTAGAGTAAAAATCTTAAATGAACCAAACTGAATCATAGAATCTCTATGGATAGTAATTCCATGCTTGAATAAAAAGAATATAACAGTAGGGAAATACTACTGACCACCTGACCAGGATGATGACTGTGAAATGCTCAGGAAGATTAGAGGGGTTATATATTTTTTAAAAAAATCTTAATAATAATGGGGGATTTCAACTATCCTCATATTGACTGGGTACATGTCTCCTCAGGACAGGATGCAGAGATAACGTTTCTTGATAACTTAAATGACTGCTTCTTGGAGCAGCTAGTCCTGGAACCCACAAGAGAGGAGGCAATTCTTGATTTAGTCCTAAGTGGAGCACAGGATCTGGTCCAAAAGGTAAATATAGTGGAACCGCTTTGTAATAATGACCATAACATAATAAAATGTAACATCTCTATGGTGGAGAAAACACCAAAGCAGCCCACCGCAGTAGCATTTAATGTCAGAAAGGGGAACTACACAAAAATGAGGAAGTTAGTGTGATGGGTTGCCCCCCCTTCCAGGATGCCACCTGATGTACTGGGGTACCACTGAGCCCACCTGATCCGCCAGGCTGGGCTCCCTCACTCTGTCCTGCTAAGCCAGGACCTCAAGCCTCTCTAGGGCACACACAAATAGGGACACACCCAGCTACAGAAAGACACAGACAATGAAAGTACTGCATGGGAAGGCTTTCAGCTAAGGAATTCCCCAGCACTCCCCCTCTGAGAGTAAGCCCAACATTGTATTGTCTTACGCTGCAAAGAGAAGTGGACAGCATAAGCTAAGTGAAATTCGCCCTCTCCATTAATTTGGAAAGAGAATTGCACAGCGTTTTGCCCTTCTCCCCCCAGTTATAATTACACAAAGTGGGTTTAAAACAAAAACAAGTTTATTAAGAAGAAGAAGTAGATCTTAAGTGATAACAAGGGATAGCCAACAGATTGAAGCAGATTATTTTAGTAAATAAACAAAAAATGCAAACTGCGCTTAACCTACTAGATAGGTAGGATATAAATTAACAAATTCTCACCCTGAGTGATAAGCAGGCTGGGAGACTCTTAAGGCACACGTTGCCTTGGCTGTCCCAGGTTTTCATACACAGGCTAAAGATTCTTCTAGCCTAGGACCATCACTTCCCACAGTTCAGCCCTTGCCCATCAGGTGTTTCTAGGTGTGTTGTTGCAAGGAAAGTGACGACCTTCCAAGATGTCATTGTCCCCCTTTTATATCTTCTTCCCACTTGCTGGAAAACTCTTTTGCTGTGACCTGGGTCAAACAGTTCCCATTGTATGGTACTATCTCTGAGAGGTTTCTGTTGTACACAGTTCCTGGGTTAATCCTCATGGGTGTGTGCATTTTGTCAGTAAGCCATTAACATTGTTTGGTGTTTTTAATGTCATACCTGAAAGGCTGCTTGTGGGTGTTTTCAACCTCACAACACGTTTTAGTAACACATACATAGCCAAACGTCATAACTTCCCATATGGGCGATAACACATACAAACTAATGAGATATTAATGTCTAGCAGATCAAGACTTTTAGAATGATACCTCACAAGACATACTTTGTACAAAATATATCCTAAGTACATGACAGTGGTGAATATTGGGGTGTCAAGGTGTCAGTTAGTAAAATAGAAATTAAAAGGTACAGTGCCAAAAGTGAAATCCATGCAAGCTGTATGGAAACTTTTTAAAGACACCATAATAGAGGCTCAATTTAAATGTATACCCCTGTCATAAATATAAAGGGAAGGGTAAACCCCTTTAAAATCCCTCCTGGCCAGAGGAAAAATCCTCTCACCTGTAAAGGGTTAAGAAGCTAAAGGTAACCTCTCTGGCACCTGACCAAAATGACCAATGAGGAGACAAGATACTTTCAAAAGCTGGGAGGAGGGAGAGGAACAAAGGGTCTGTGTCTGTCTGTATGCTGCTTTTGCTGGGGATAGAACAGGAATGGAGTCTTAGAACTTTTAGTAAGTAATCTAGCTAGGTATGTGTTAGATTATGATTTCTTTAAATGGCTGAGAAAAGAACTGTGCTGAATAGAATGACTATTCCTGTCTGTGTGTCTTTTTTGTAACTTAAGATTTTGCCTAGAGGGATTCTCTATGTTTTGAATCTAATTACCCTGTAAGGTATCTACAATCCTGATTTTACAGAGGGGATTTCTTTACTTCTATTAAAAGTCTTCTTGTAAGAAAACTGAATGCTTTTTCATTGTTCTCAGATCCAAGGGTTTGGGTCTGTGGTCACCTATGCAAATTGGTGAGGATTTTTACCAAACCTTTCCCAGGAAGTGGGGTGCAAGGGTTGGGAGGATTTTGGGGGGAAAGAGATGTCCAAACTACGTTTCCCAGTAAACCCAGTTAGAGTTTGGTGGTGGCAGTGGAGATCCAGGGACAAAGGATAAAATTAATTTGTACCTTGGGGAAGTTTTAACATAAGCTGGTGAAAGTAAGCTTAGGAGGTTTTCATGCAGGTCCCCACATCTGTACCCTAGAGTTCAGAGCGGGGGAGGAACCTTGACAACCCCAAATTAAAAAAACATAGAAAGAGAACCAAAAAAGTGACATTGTGGCTAAACAACAGAGTAAAAGAAGCAGTCAGAGGCAAAACAGATCTTTTAAAAAGTGGAAGTTAAATCCTACTGAGGAAAATACAAAGGAGCACAAAGTCTGGCAAGTGAAGTGTAAAAATGTAATTAGGAAGGCCAAAAAAAGAATTTGAAGAGCAGCTAGCCAAAGACTCAAAAAGTAACAGCATAATTTTTTTAAGTACATCAGAAGCAGGAAGCCTGTTAAACAACCAGTTAGGCCACTGGATGATCGAGATGCAAAAGGAGCATTCAACAAAGATAAGGCTATTAAGGAGAAACTAAGTGAATTCTTTGTGAATTCTTTGTATTGGTCTTCACAACTGAGGATGTGAGGGAGATTCCCAAACCTGAGCCATTCTTTTAAGGAGACAAAGCTGAGGAAATGTTCCAGTTTTCATAAGAGGAGGTTTTGGAACAAATTGATAAATTAAACAGTAATAAGTCACTAGGACCAGATGGTATTCACCCAAGAGTTCTGAAGGAACTCAAATGGGAAATTATAGAACTACTAACTGTGGTATGTAACCTGTCATTTAAATCAGCTTCTGTACCAAATGACTGGAGGCTAGCCAGAGGCGATCCCAGCAATTAAAGGCCAGTAAGCCTGACTTGAGTACCAGGCAAATTGGTTGAAATTTATTAAAGAACAGAATTCTGAGACATATAGATGAACATGATTTGTTGGGGAAGAGTCAACATGGTTCTTGTACAGGGAAATCATGCCTCACCAACCTACTAAAATTCGTTGAGGGGGTCAATAAGCATATGGACTAGGGGGATCCATTGGATATGGTGTACTTAGATTTTCAGAAAGCCTTTGACAAGGTCCCTCAACAAAGACTCTTAAGTAAAGTAAACAGTCATGGGCTAAGAGGGAAGGTCCTCTCATGGATTGGTAACTGGTTAAAAGACAGGAAACAAACAGCAGGAATAAATGGTCAGTTTTCAGAATGGAGAGAGGTAAATAGTGGTGTCCCCCAGGGGTCTGTACTAGGCCCAGTCCTATTCAACATATTCATAAATGATCTGGAAAAAGGGGTAAACAGTGAGGTGGCAAAATTTGCAGATGGTACAAAACTATTCAAGATAGTTATGTCCAAAGCAGACTGCAAAGAGCTACAAAAGGATCTCACAAAACTAGATGACTGGGCAACAAAATGGAAGATGAAATTAAATGTTTATAAATGCAAAGTAATGCACAATAGAAAACATGATCCCAACTATACATATAAAATGATGGGGGTCTAAATTAGCTGTTACCACTCAAGAGAGAGATCTTGGAATCATTGTCCAAGAACCAAGGCTCATGTAACAATTGCTTTCCAGAAATGTTTAGAAGTATCATTATTGTGGCATTCTATAGCAAAGTTGTGTTATGTTGGGGGATTTCTTAGCTTCTTCCAAGTTAATATATTACCCCAGAGACAGCAGAGACTGAAGGAGAAGGATCCTGGAGGACATGCTCATTGGCATGGACAAGAGGAATCAAGAGCAGTTTGAGTTTCCAAGCCATGGGAGGATCAAGCTTTTCAGTAGGAAGAGGCAGTGATGAACTGGTTGCTGAAGCTGGATGCATGCCACACACAGAATGGGAGCATTCCAACAGGAAATAGGAGGTATGATTTCATGAGCTTAGTTAGGAGAGGGAATGCCAAAATAACTGTTGGCACAGATGCACCATAGAGAACCACACTGTTTCTGGGGAATAAAGCCCCCTCAGGTACAATCCTGATCTCAGCACTCCAGTGTCATGATGCATTCCATTGTTTTCAATGCTGGTCTTCATGGACATGCCTCTGTGGCCCACTAAGCCTTGGCGAACAAGTGAATAGTAACCGTTTCAGTTCACATACTCACTTCCACTTTTGGTGGGCAAAGTATGGGGATGTGGGTGCCATCGTCAGCCTCTACCCAGCCATAATTTCTGGTACGTTGCTTATGGCAACCATCTGTGGGTAGATCTAGTGTTAAATGACTCACAAACCTGTGCAAACACAACCCCAACAGTAGACCTTCCAACCCCAAAGTGGTTTGCAACTGACCAATTGCTGTCTGGTATTGCCACAAGCCAATAGCCACACACTTCTGCACTGGCATGACTTTCCTGAATCGAGTGTTCTGTGCTGGAGATGTGGTTCAGGCTCCTGACACGGATTCATGAAGGTCTGTTTCCTCATTCAGAAGTTCTGAAGCCACTGCTGGTCATCCCAAGTTTCCAAAAAGATGTGATCCCACTACACTGTGCTGGTTCTCATGCACCAGAAGTGACAGTCCACCCATGGGCACACTGTGGCAATACTAGTCACCATATCTGCTCCATGGGACCAGTGTGGTTTGTCATTCACCCTTGTGATCAGCCATCTTTGGCACGTTCAAAAAGTTCTGCACTGATTCGATCTCCTATTGCAGGGGTTGACAACCTTTCAGAAGTGATGTGCGGAGTCTTCATTTATTCACTCTAATTTAAGGTTTTGCATGCCAGTAATACATTTTAACATTTTTAGAAGGTCTCTTTCTATAAGTCTATCATATCTAACTAAACTATTGTTATATGTAAAGTAAATAATGTTTTAAAAATGTTTAAGAAACTTCATTTAAAATTAAATTAAAATGCAGAGCCCCTGGGACTGGTGGCCAGGACCCGGACAGTGTGAGTGTCACTGAATATCAGCTCGCGTGCCGCCTTCGGCACGCGTGCCATAGGTTGCCTACCCCTGGCCTATTGCAATGCATGAATATTTGTCCCTCAGTAAGGAGCAGAGCCACATCATCATTTGCTTGCTGTGTGTCTTTCACCCCATTTGGCAGGAGAGCAACATGAGAAGGAAGTGCCATCAGCAAATGTGTGAAGTGGCAGACAGTACCGAGAACGCCCAGCAAGGTGGTTCCTAGAGTGTCTCTTGTGATAAACAGAAACCTGGGATACCACTCCTGAAATGATAGCACTAACACTGCATAACAAAAATGGCAATATGGATGCAGGTACCCCATGTTCGCAGCATTATACTCATCTCCAGCATAGCATACGTGGACACTTGGCATCAGTGTGGAGAACCTGCATGGTCAACTGCATGAGTATGCATGCAAGTGTTGACGTATCCTATAAGTACCTACATGGGGAGCAAATATTTAATAATGGGCTTTTCAGTCTAGAAGAGAAAGGTAGAACATTATCTAATGGCTGGAAGATGAAGCTAGACAAATTGAGACTGGAAATAAGGTATACATTTTTAACAGAGTAATTAACCATTGGAACAACTTACCAAGAGTCTTGGTGGGTTCTCCATCACTGACAATTTTTAATTCAAGATTGGATTTCTAAAAGCTATGCTCTAGGAATTATTCTATGGACTGTGCTATACAGTTGGTCAGATTAGATGATCACACTGCTCCTTTCTGGCCTCGGAATCTATGAATCTATGAAAAAAGAAAAGGAGTACTTGTGGCACCTTAGAGACTAACAAATTTATTTGAGCATAAGCTTTCCTGAGCTACAGCTCACTTCATTGGATATATGCAATGGAAAATACAGTGGGGAGATTTATATACACAGAGAACATGAAACAATGGGTGTTACCATACACACTGTAACAAGAGTGATCAGGTAAGGTGAGCTATTACCAGCAGGAGAGCAGGAGGAAAAAAACCTTTTGTAGTGATAATCAAGGTGGGCCATTTCCAGCAGTTGACAAGAAAGTGTGAGGAACAGTGTGTAATGACAAAGTAAAACTATTTCCTCATGTTTATTTCTTTTCTATCAGAAATACCATTCTTTTTCTTCAGAAAGTGTAGATTCAGAAAGTGGGGCATGGGCTGTCAGGATTATACATGGGCAGTCATAACTCCACGCTGGAGCCGGGGTCAGACGTCACACCAAAGGTTGAGCCAAAATCAGGATCAGGAGTCATGCTGAGGGTCAGGAATGGAGTGTGAGTCAGACAGCCATGCCCTGGGTTGAGATGAGGTATGGAGTTAGGGAACAATGCCAGGGTCAAGCTGGAATCAGGGTCCAGTACAGCAGCAGATCAGGGGGTCACTCAGTTGCCCGGGCAACTTCCTGTGCCTCCTTTGGCCTTTGGTAATGCATATGAATCAATCACTGTGGCCAGACACCTGTTCCAATCAAGAGCTTTATGAGTGGAGCTTCTAGCAGGCCAGAGTTCTGCTCGCCCCCTTCACTGCTTCAGAGAGCTGTTGGTCAGTGGTTGCATTCTGGGCACTGCTTGGAGACCTACAGTTCCAGATTAGAGACCTGTAATCTCTCACAGGTGTTCCCAGTTCCCAGTTATTGTGGTTTCAAAGTAAAACCTCAACCTTTGTTAGTAGAACCTCTACAATTCTACTCCATTTTTTTTTCAAAGAGAGTTAACTAATAATGTCAATACCAAAAACTGAGAGAAAAGGGGGAAATGTTTTTTTTCTAATTTGCAGACAAACCTTATAGACCAAAAGGGTTAGAAAGCTCAGAAATCTGCCAGATGGCCCAAGAAAGCAAAAGTGCATTTCTCCTGTGCTGTTAGTAATTAGCACTGAAATACTGGGATTTGATTTGATTTGAAAATGCCCCCTGGTGTTCAAAATCTTATGGAGAAAAAATAGATGCATTATTAGCAAAATCATTATTGTAAACATTACACTCCATAACAACAAATATGTTTGCTCTTCTAGCTTCACTGATAGACCTCAGTGATAACACACAGCCCATCTACTGAGAAATGGCTACTCTGCAAGATTTCCTTTTACCTGTGGGAGGTGATAGATTCTTGCACTTAATGGCCCAAATGGAGCTCTGTTCTGCCCACATAACCCCTATAATTGCAATGGAATTTAATGGATTTGGCTTTTTTTTCCAGTCACTTTTAGATTTCTGGACTAGGCTGTTTTGTCAAAAGTTTCTCACCATTGCAATTAATGTTTCAGCTCTAATGGTGACAGCAAAGGTGGAATATTAGTGCAGGCAGGTCAATGGCAGCTGCCAGCATTTTAACCTGCTACAAGCGGGGTTAGAACACAATGGTTAAAGTGATGGTGGTTTTCTCTACCCTATGGATGTCACCATTGATAACACTGGTGGTAGCAACAGTAGAATTTTAAAGAAAAAGTGTAGTGTGAACACAACTTTGGAGATGGGCCTGAACCCAGGGTTTAATGCTCCTGAAGTTTGGGGGTATAAAAATCAGGATCCAAATTCTGCAGAGTGGCCTGACTGAATCCAAAGACCTGAGCTCTCTCAAACTTTGTTTGTTGGATCTCTGAATTTTCCAGCTTGCACTTATATCTAGTTACATTTTGGCTGTGGCTTACATAATTTCCTTTACCAGATACTAAAATCTGCCTGGTAAAAGGAGGGCTGAAGGAAGGTGGTAATTGGCATGTATTGGTCGGTTTCTCTATTCAGTTTGTTTTGGGGGGAGTTAGAGGGGGGTCAAGGAGAAGCAGGGTTTCATCCTGTACATTCTTTACATCAACAATTGTGTAGGAGAAATGTCAACAGAATTCCAGTAATGATGTACAGATTTAGAGGGGGTAAAAGTATAGGGCTTGATTCCAAGCTCACTGAAATCAATGGGAGCTTTTAGCATTGACTTCAATGGGCTTTGATTTAGACCTTCTAATAGAAATGGGGTTGCATCCTTAACTATGGAGTAATTGCTGCCATTCCATGATCAGAGGAGATACTTGCATAGCTCCTCCGTATTGCTAGCTCCTGTTTAAAGAGTGGGAAGTTATATAAATATCTCCTCAAAATAGTTAGAAGGAAATCATAATGACCAAAATAGTAATAAAAAGAAGTCACGTTAAACCACCTTCCCTTGCCCTCCCCCCTTTTCATACACAATGGTGTAGGTTTTGGGTTCTCAATGTAAGATGGTTTGCACTGGAAAGCAAGATATGCTGGTTTATAGTAATCTGAAGTCATGATTCCATCAGGAAAAAAATATTTTTATTACTATCGCTGCCCCTACCTCAAAGTCATTGCAAGATGTGTCTATGTGATCTCATTTGATCATTGTACGTAACTCATGAAACTAGCTAAACCCCAAACTGCCAAAAGTTATTAATAAGTTTGTAAATGGCCTAATTGTTCAGCTTGGAGCTGTCTAAATAACTGAACAATGATAATGATCAATTCATAATACTGGCAATTTGTTGTGCAGGCCAGTGCACTTTTCCATGTCTCGGCCTAAATATGCAATAAAGAATGAAAACAAACAACCACTAAAATCACTGTATACAAACTGTGAAGCACAAAGCTATTACATCAATTTCTCAGATGCATGCAATCTCACTGTAAATCTGTTCATTTAGAACGCCATTTAACCAGTCCAACAATACTTATCATAAAGTTGGCCCACCACAACCACAAAACCTTTTTATTGAACTGGACTGAAGACAAAGCTCAAACTGACTATAAATAATAAGGAATAATTTCCTCAGAATCAGCTCCAGTGTTTTCAGCGGAGGTAAAACCACTCTGTTAAAATGAAAGTAATCCTTGAAACTTCTAAACCTGCATCAGTCAGTCTGTGTTCCTCTCATACATTGTATCTGACTGGAGATCACAGACTGCTGACAAGTCCACCTGACTGGAGTGAATATCTTTTCCTCTAGGTCCTTACATGAGGAAACTGCAGACATTATTCATATTAGGAAAGTAAATAATCTTTAATCTTTTGCTTAAAACCCTCCAAACCCATTAAGCAATAGAAAAGTCTTAGTACGCTACACAGATTTCAGCTCCCTGACCTCAGATTTTTGGTAGAGATGGTAGGCTTGATTCTTGGCTACCTGGAACTTGGCATGGTCATTTGCACCTGGGCAATGTGGGTATAAAAAGCTGCAGAGTCAGAATAGTAGTGTTTCATACTCACTTTTCACAGGAGTAAATGACCATACAGGAAGCAAAGCAGTGGAGAATCGGACTTGGTACTTTTCTGCTGGTGACACATAGTGGGAAGTTGATACTGGCTAATACTGAGAGAAGCATCAGCATTAGCCATAGAACACTAGAGTCCAACCTGGAGGAGCAAATATTTTACGTCGGTGAAATTTAAAACATGGATAAACTTTTGACTTTTCAGCTTTCACAAAAAAAAAAAATATCTACATGGAACAGTAAAAGTTCTTGTGAGTTTCACTTGAGAAATCATGCCATCAGTCTTGTCTGTTATTTCCTGGTTTCCATTACACAGTGATTTTTCTTCACTGTTCAGAGCAATACTATTGATTAGAACAGAAAGCCTCTTTTCTCACTCCCCACCGAAATTCTTGATCAAAAACCAAGTCTGCAAAGTATCTGTTAAAAATGAGCCCTTGTAGAATTTTGTTTACTTCACTAGGGATTTTTTTTCAGAGTTAGAACTTCAGACTTTGGTCCCTATTAAACCTTGAGAAAAATAGAAATATTGTTGACATGTTCTGCTTTGTATTCTCTCACAGTAATATGATCATTAGCTACCATCACGATGCTCCTTAATCACAAAAAGCTGGGGCCTTTCTGCCTTTCTCACTGGAAATCTTTGTGTACATTTTTATTTATTTACAAGACCATAGTGGGTATTTTATTGCCATGCAATAAATCTGTACTGAACTGTAAGTGTAGATGTGTATGCTTATTTTAACTTGTTATTAATATCAGAATAATAAGCCAGGGAATTTGTATTGTGAGGGAAGCAGTCCCAGATCAGGCCTCCACTTGCTTTCCGTCAGGTCTCTGATGAGCTACAAGGAGTTATATGCTAGGGGTTTTGAAAAGCTGCACAAAATGCAGGAGCCATTAATCACAGGGAGCCAGCTGACTGGCAGAAATGCAGTGTCTTCATTCTCACACCTGTACCCTGCAGTCAGGCTAAATCTTTTGGCTGAATTGACTAGTTATATCAATCCATCAGTCTTCTCCATTCTGACTTGGTTTCATTAGCTCAGCTTCAGTGTGTAGAAGTCAGTTTGGAATACTAGAGAGAACCAAGAGTGTTTAAAATAAAGAGACATTGCACCTAAATCCCATAGGATGTCTGATGTATTTGAGGTCTCTTCTATGATGAGATAACTGGCTCTGTGGATATGGGGAAAGTGGTGGATGTGATATATCTTGACTTTAGCAAAGCTTTTGATACGATCTCCCACAGTATTCTTGCCAGTAAGTTAAAGAAGTATGGATTGGACTATAAGGTGGATAGAAAGCTGGCTAGAGTGTTGGGCTCATGGGTAGTGATCAACAGCTCGATGTCTAGTTAGCAGCCGGTATTAAATGGAGTGCCCCAGGGGTCAGTCCTGGGGTTGGCTTTGTTCAAAATCTCCATTAATGATCTGGATGATGGGATGGATTGCACCCTCATCAAGTTTACGGATGACACTAAGCTGGGGGGGAGAGGTAGATATGCTGGAGGGTAGGGATAGGGTACAGAGGGACCGAGACAAATTGGAGGATTGGGACGAAAGAAATCTGATGAGGTTCAACAAGGACAAGTGCAGAGTCCTGCACTTAGGATGGAAGAATCCCATGCACTGCTACAGGCAGGGGACTGTCTTGCTAAGCAGCAGTTCTGCAGAAAAGGACCTAGGGTTTACAGTGGACGGGAAGCTGGATATGAGTCAACAGTGTGCCCTTGTTGCCAAGAAGGCCAACGGCATATTGGGCTGCATTAGTAGGAGCGATGTCAGGAGATCGAGGGAAGCAATTATTCCCCTCTATTCAGCACTGGTGAGGCCACATCGGGAGTATTGTGTCCAGTTTTGGGCCCCCCACTACAGAAACGATGTGGACAAACTGGAGAGAGTCCAGTGGAGAGCAACGAAAATGATTTGGGGGCTGGGGCACATGACTTACAAGGAGAGGCTGGGGGAACTAGGCTTATTTAGTCTGCAGAAGAGAAGAGTGAGGGGGGGTATGATAGCAGCCTTCAATGACCTGTAGCGGGGTTCCAAAGAGGATGGAGTTAGGCTGTTCTCAGTGTTGGAGATGACAGAACAAGAAGCAATGGCCTTAAGTTGCAGTGGGGGAGGAAAACTATTTCACTAGGAGGGTGGTGACGCACTGAAATTGGTTACCTAGGGAAGTGCTGGAATCTCAATCCTTAGAAGTTTTTAAGGCCCGGCTTGACAAAGGCCTGGCTGGGATGATTCAGTTGGGGTTGGTCCTGCTTTAAACAGGGGGTTGGACTAGATGACCTCCTGAGGTCTCTTCCAACCCTAATCTATGATTCTCCCCACAAAGCATGTGACCGTTGTCACTGAGTGACAGAAGGCCTCTGCAGATGAAGTCTTGTGAATTTTGAACCCTGCGTTCTGGGCATCTCCATGTTTTCCCAGCTGGATGTGGCTATGAAAGTGGAGGTAATTCTTAGGGTTACTGTTCTCTTCTAAAGCAGCTGTCAATGCTGTTCTGCACCTCAGATGGAGAATGACAGGGTGGATCTGTTATTGTCTTCCTCCTGGAGCCCAAGTGCATTCTATATCACACCTGAGCTCTTGTTCTGGCCCAGGGAGCAAAGGATTCCAAAGCTGCTGCAGAATATAGTGTTACTGCCAAGTCATAGGGTAGGTAGCTACCTACTTTATGTATCCAAAAGCAGTCAGGACTTGGTCAATATAACTTGATGAAATCCATCGAAGGGCCAGATTCTGGTGCCCTTACACATACTGAGTAGCATTTTATCCCATGAGTAGTTCCACTGAAGTACCACAAATGAGAAAACGTGGATTAAGGTGCTACTCATCATTAGGAAGATTATCCAATATCTGCCAAAGAGATCAGAGTGATAAAAGTCTGTCTTGCGATTTTGACAAATTTAACTTTTACTCTGTGACTTTTCCACAATATATCACTTGAAATTGTTTAATAAATAACTTTCCCATGCTTATTGCAACAATGCATTGTTTGCACATTATCAATAGCAATTAGTCAGTTATTCATTTAACTTTCAGAATTCATTGGTTGATTGTTGACTGGTATTGTTTCTATTCCTGCCTGGATGAGCTAATTGTTATCAAATACTTTCAAGCAAATGACTTTTCTTTAGTCACAAAAAATGTTTCATTTACAGAGTCAATTAATCTACTCTATTTTGGGGGGAGGGCAAAAATCACCATTCATTCCAACAAAACTTTGGTCTTAGGAATTGACCTTGCTTTAGAATTCCATAAGAGAATGGTAATGCATATCAAAGCTATAGGTATACAAAAGACCTGACAAAAAGTCAGAATAATGATCACTGAGGAATTTAATTATTCTGATATTTCCTCAGAGATCATTAATGGGATTACTAAGGAAGAATGATGTATATTTCTTTTTAAACTGATGCTAACAAAGAAATTAGTCAAAGTAGGATCCTTAGTAGTGGATATTAGTGTAGCATTTAATTACATTGAATGGGGAATTAAGTGCTCAGGTCCCAATAACAATAATGGCAGCCGTGTGTCTGTCACTCTTGCATATCACCCTGGAATAATGTACCCCTAGGTGTTTTGTTCTAGCTGATTTTTGTTTCATTGTTTCCTGAAAATTATGATACAGTTTAAAAATGACTGTAACAAAACTCCTAGGAATAATTATTTTAGCACTGCGCTAAAAAATGTACCCTCTGATGTCTCCTGTATCTTGTGTTATTGAGTAGAAGAGTGCATCCTTGACAGCTAAAGTGGAGAAATTTAATCTACAAAAGTCAGAGAAATCAGGGAAGTAGGGAGGGATTTTGGTCTAAATAATTGTAATAGAAATGTAGCTTTGGACAGTAGCTGAATAACATAAGTTAACCATATAAATTTGCTCTGGATAACTTAGATTGTTGACATTTAGTTCATACAATTCTTGAATATGGAGATACCAAAAAGACACACACAGATGTCTAGTTCATCTCCATGATTTTGCAGAATTGTTTTCCGTTATATCCATACTAGTGTATTCTACCTAATTTTATCACTTCACCGTTTATCTTAAATAATTAATGCCCTACTTTTGTGTTTATACCCTTCAATTATTGACTTTTAAACCTCCTCCTTTAATCACCATTCAGGCTGTTTAGCTCTTAATATTTCCACAAATCAATCCCTCTTGCCCTCTAATCCTTTTCATTGTTCTCTCTGAACTGCTTTCCTTGGTCAATATCTGTTTAACAAGATAAGAACTGTATAAAATAGTCAAGGTGTGGCTGGCATATGTAAAGGCCCACTTTTGCCATGCCACTCATAGTGAGTGAAGTTGACATGTACATAGTAGTATATAATTTACTTTTTGATGTTATGTTGATATGAGGGTTTGATCCTGTAAGGTGCTGCGCATTCCATCTAGCAAAACACTTAGGTGTGTGCTTTAGTTTAAAGTTACCCATATGCTTAGGTGCTTTGCTTAATTGTGGTCAATGGGATCAGCACTCTGCAGAAACAAGTGCTTAATTTTCTGTCCATTATCATTTCTAAATCTAAGTTTCATGGCATTACTGTTTCTAGGTTCCTCTCCCATTGATTGAATATCCGTGTTTCCAACTCTTTTCCACTGTATTAATTTGCATTTTTCCTGTTTAATCTCCTTTTGTTATTTTTTATTTCCCATTCTTACCTTTCTATTATTTTTCTGCGATATTATCCTACAAATAATAGCAACTTTGAATTTCATATGTATGTCATTTACTCTGTCTTCTCAGTCATGAATGATGATATTAAATAAGATCAGACCTGACACTGATCTTTGCAGTAGGCCATATGTCCTCACTGCTCTAAACTTCACTGTTTATCATGGCCCTTCTCTTATTGTCTTTCAACCACCATTTAGTTATGTCACGGTGATCATATCCAAGCTGATTTGAATTAGTTTTGAGACATGCAGTCAAATATTTTATTAAAATCTAAATACATAACATAAACCATTTCCACTTCATCCATTAATTTTCCCCCAAAAAGCAGTCAAATGTGTCTGGAAAAATTTACTCTTTATAATCCCATGCCACTTTGCAGCTTCTGCTTTTGATTCTATGACTTGCCCCTTTGAGAATGTCCAACTACCAGAGCTATAGAAAGGAAAGACTCACTCTAAGTTAACCTTTGTTTTTTAGTTTTTTTTTAATCAAAAGCACTGTGTGTGTTTTCAATGTTTGATTAAAAGCATGGCTTATTATGAGTTGGAATGTATCACATGATTATCTGAGATGTTCACTTAAAGAAAAAACAGTGGGCTTTAGTTTTTGTTTGTAGAGTAATTCATTGGTTATTTTCAAAGTTTCTGACCCAACTTTCCTGATGCTAACTTTGCTTTCTTGCCACAGCTCCCAGGAAATGAAATTCACCAGAGAAGTCATTCTTGCAAAACCCATTTGACCAATTTCTAAGATTGAGACTGCCAGATCTGAGGAGAGTTAAGGAATAGGTGATTAACTGAGATGCAAGCTTGCTCTTCATGCTGGGCTGTGATATTTTTATGAAGCAAATTGGGAAATTACTCTAACAACTTTATATAATCTGATCAGAAAGATAGATAATAAATTTGATGTTGTTATCCCTAAAGTTACAAAACACTAGGAATCAGATGATTATATGCAAATTAACATCACAACTTTGTAAAAAATAAGTTGAAACGGAATGAAGTAATTTTAAGAAATTATCAATCATTTTAATTCAACTAAACATTGTTTAGTCAACACAAAGCAGAAATTGTAGAAAATCTTTAGTAGTCAATCAGTGAGTGTGCAGACTGAAAGAGGAATTAGAGAGTATTAATGCTGTTTATTTGCTAAACCTTTTGGAAAAGAAATTTGATACTAAATATGTTGAGAAGGCATTCAGTTTTCTATCCTCTCAAGTTTTAGTGATTACAGGAAAAGGAGCTTGGTCATACTCTTTTAATTATTTTGGTCAAACTGGTGGCAAAAATCAAATGTTAGCAAATATTTAATAAAGCATTATGTCAAGGGAAAGGTATAATCATGTTCCCTAGTGTAGTTAGAGAGATATTAGCAAGGAGAAGAGATTTAACCCCTTGAAAGATAACTTCACAAAATTAGGTAGTGAAGTAACATTTTGCTTTCTGCCTAAACTGCATGTTAATTTATGAGGTAAGAGATACCTTTCATGATTCAAAATCTTTGTCCTCTAAATTACCAATTCTGCATGACCAAGATAATCCGTTTTGAGAGTGAGGAACAAGATTCTGTATTTATGAAGACTTCCTACATAAAGGAATTTTAATTGTTAGGTATTTTCCATTCCCTTCTAAAGGTTTAATAAGGTAGGTAAATGATTTTTCAACAAGCCTTTTTTTTTTTTTTTGGTGTAGTCTGAAGTGTCTTAAACTATGTTTGTGTTAGGCTGTGCTCTGACCATGTGTTGGTGCACCATCTCAGAAATACTACCTGCCGGGTTTGTGCTTCAGAGACATTCTGCTGGCCACAGTGCTGCTCTGCTACTTCCCCCCTACCATTGATGGGAAGAGTTACTTGTTAGTAAAGCTGCAGGCCTACACCATCTGTGGCACCTGGTGTACTGGGGGAGCACGTGGAGTGAAGAGTCCACCCATTCAGCACCCATCTTCTCTAAAATGTGTGTGTGTATGCATCCATACTCTTGCATGTTTAGACTCAGAGGCGGGGAGGGGGCTGCTTTATTGTTGCAATTAGCTTTTCCCTACAAGCCTTAACTGCCTAGGTGTGTATTCTTGTTTAGTTTCATCCTATTTCCTTATTAAAAAGAGTTTATTTTAAATGCCTGACCTTGGAACAATCCCTTATGATGCACCATTAACTGCTTCTTGTTCATTTCTACAGAAATTTTTATCTTGCACATAAGGGATGAGTCATTGGTTCAGGAACTGTTATAAAAATGTAAACCAAGAAAAACCCCTTCCCCCCTTTTTCACACAAATTACAAAATCCACTTTCGGTGCAAACTCTCAAAGGCTGGTGAGACGAAAGGAAATAACATAAAAGGTAACCCACATGATGTTATTAAAAGGTGAGGAGAAGCAGGTGAAAGCTGTGTCTGCACTGGATGTCTTTTTAAAAGCTTCTGAGCTGCTGTTGCACTGGCAGAGTGGGGACCTTTAGTGTAGCCTGTCCAGTGGTGTCATCGAGTACCCGGTCACAATCACAGCTTAGCACAGATACTGCAGAATCCCTCTTACTGACGTCCAAATACTGTATAAGAATAAATGATCCCATCAGATTAGTTATAAAACGAAGGCATGCAGAGTTGCAGCTCTCATTAATTATCCATTTGGTCACACAAGTTTTTTGATTGACTGAATCAGTTTCCTCTCCAGTGGGTAAAGATGATTTTGCAAATTGCATTTGCTGTTTTCTGGCAATAAATGATACCAATTATGCCGAATAATAAATGCCTTACATGTTGCTTTAATATGTTATTACAGAACACATAGTACACGGGCATATGGCGGTCAATCCTGCAGCTGGATATCTTGCTCTTATAACTAAATCTAATGTCTACGGGCTTATCTTGCCCCGAAATCATTTTCATCATAATACAATGTGAAGTTGCCAAAATAACCACAACTCCGCCTCTGTCAAAAGAAAATGTAAAACTATTTAACAAATTCCTTTAGGTATGTGCTCTAAAAAATATATCAGGAGTGAAAGTTCTTGCAGACCTGAGGTGTTGTGGTGGGGATTTTTGTTTTGTTTTTGTAGAAAGGGAGTGTGCAAGAACTGGTGAATCTTGCCCATATACTCAGGTTTTAGCTGATCGCCATATTTGGGGTCAGGGAGGAATTTTCCTCCAGGGCAAATTGGAAGAGGCCCTGGAGGTTTTTCACTTTCCTCTGTAGCATGGGGCACGGGTCACTTGCTGGAGGATTCTCTGCTCCTTGAAGTCTTTAAACCACGATTTGAGGACTTCAATAGCTCAGACATAGGTCAGAGGTTTGTTACAGGAGAGGGTGAGTGAGATTCTATGGCGTGCGTTGTGCAGAAGGTCAGACTAGACTATCATAATGGTCCCTTCTGACCTAAATATCTATGAATCTATGCTTTCCGACAGCTATTTTTAAAAATCAGCTTTTACTGTGGAAGTACTCTGTGAATCCCAGTAATTCCTGCAGATACTTTTTTAAAAGCAAAATCAGAAAATCTTATTTATTGATTTAGGAACCTGAACACTTGTTATATTTCATGCAATTCTCAGAAATATTCATTCTCCTTTGTAACTGAACGTTGTCTTCAGCTGTCTCTAAAATTGTTTACACATTTCTAACTTCGCTCCATTTGAATTAAGCATTTTTTCAGACCATTCAGCCAGTTTTTCCACTGCACCCATAGTGCCTCTGCAGATGCTATGGGAACACTGAGCTGCAACATTTGTTATGTCTTTAAATACAGTTGGAATGTGCACTCATTTAACTGCTAGCTTCCTGGCACTGCTTGGTGGATATGACCCCTCTGGGCTGGGCAGCACTGCTAACAGGGCCAACCAACCTTCATTTACTCTCAGGATGCACCGCTGCCTGGACTGTTTGCTATGAAGGGGAAGGAGGCTCTCTGTGCCCTTCCACCTGCAAGGAAGCACAGCAATAATGTGACACTTCATGGATATTTCAGTGATGGAAGCTAAGGAAAATCTTATGACAGATAGCTCATGTATTTATTCAGGGGCACACCTATGTATTAAATCGGTCTGTCATTAGCATATGTGACAGAAGTTTAATACACACATAAAAAGGTATTTTAAAAGCAATAATGACAACTGTACCAAGGAGCACAGAATAGATGAAATATGTATCATTTGAGATTAATATGTATGCAGCAGATAAATTATGACATTCACTATTATTATAGCACAGAATTAGAAACAGGAGATGAAGAAAAAGCAGCAATAGTAAGCATTCATTCTATGTTTCTCAAAAGGCAAGGGTGGAGTATTTCTTAAATCAAGACTCAAGATTTTAAGGAAGGGGTCTGAGGAATTAGGTCATGAGTAAACTATAAAGAGACTCAGTATACAAGATTAGGGCTCTTTAAACTGGTGAGCAACTTGTTTCCAGAGAACATATGGTGCATTCCAGAAGTATTCTGTGAAGCGGAGAGAGAAATTAGAGAAAGTTTTGCAGATATTCAGAAGTTCACTTAGTCCATGAGAAACCACCATGGACTGAAAAGTAGTGAACACCTAACATATTGCTATTATTTCAAAAAGCCTTGGGGCATACCACAAAACAGTAAATAAGTATATGGTATATGGTATATGGGAAGGCCCACCCTTTCTCCCAGACCAGAATGTGAGACTAGAGGGGGTTATAGTGGATCACAAACTAAATGAGTCACCAATATAATATTCTTAAAAAAAAAAAAAAGGAAACGTCATTCTGGGAAGTATTAGCAGGAGTGTTGTAAGGAAGACACGAGAAATAATTCTTCCACTCTACTCAGCACTGATAAGGCCTCAGCTGGAATAATGTTTCCAGTTCTAGGCACAGCACTTCAGAAAAGATGGGGACAAACTGGAGAAAGTCCAAAGGAGAGCAAAAAAATGATTAATGGTGTACAAAACATGAAATACAAGGAAAGAGACGATTGAGGGGGGACATGATAACAGTCTTCAAGTACATAAAAGTTTGTTATAAAGAGGAGGGTGATAAATTGTTCTCCTTATCCACTGAGGACGGGACAAGAAGCAATGGGCTTAAATTACAGCAAGAGAGATTTTAAATTAGACAGGAAAAATTTCTTAACGGTCAGGATGGGTCCCTGCTTTCCTGCAGGCTTACTATATAACCTTGAACAAAGCACTTACTTTCTCTGTGCCTCAGATCCCGCTCTATAACGTGGGAGTAGTACTGTGTTAATGTAGTAATAGCACTTCCTTTCCTCCAGGGATGTTAGAGGATAAATACACTGAGGACTTGAGGTTCTCAAATATTACAGTAATAAGGGTCATATAAATACCATAGATATATAGACAAACACACATGCTGAATTTATTCCTTCACCATTGCTGCTGTCTTAGCACAGGCTGTTCTTGACAGCAGTTTCCTAGCCACATAATAAGTATTGGAGAATAAGTGTAATTTTAATCCTTCATCTCCTTATTTTATAATAAATTAATGTATATATATATTTATCGGAGTATTATTTGGGCCATTCCTCTCCCATTCCCAATTAATCATTACCACTGCATGGATGGTGGGGGTAGCCTGTAAGTTCACCATTCCACCGGCACTTCCGCCCATCATCAGTGAAACAATACTAGAATAAAGTTATTTTCTTCCCAAAATAGCCTATTTTCTTCCAAATAATATTTTGGAAAAGCTACGTGTAGCTTCCTGTGGTGCTAGATTGTAAATCTGTACATTGTTGTCCAGAGTCAAGTCTCAAAGGAGACGTCAGTTTGTGAGAAAAGGCTGAGAAAGTTATGGTCTTTCTCATGGGAACAGAAAAACTTCATGTTCATCTAACTGCATTTGTTTTGTAAATTAGTCCAAATAAACTCTTCATATTGGCAAAGAACATAAAAGTGAAGACACGAATAAGAGAATGTAGCCAAATTATGTGATACTAAAGAGAAAAACAGATGGAATCCATATTGAAAGGGCTCTAAAGAACAAGCACCAATAATGTGCTTTACTTGGTGCGATTCTTGTTTCTGTTCATTTTGTTCTAGTAGTAAGCAGGTTTGAATGAGGCAGTATGTTCTGTGGGGATATGCTTGCACTCTCCTGCCAACATACCAGACCTAGCACGTATTTTGTTCTTTGCAGGTATCTGGGCCACCCCTGTTCTCAACATAGTTTTCAGTTAGCCAAAGTGAAGTGACGGCCCCAAAAACAGCAAAAATAACAATAAAAATAAACAATAGAAAGCTATGATCTAGAGAAAAGGGAGAGTGGGTTTCCAGGGTCCTTAACAAGACTTTTCACCAAAGTAACCCATCCCAAAGTGCTGTAGTAAGATGGTTAGCCAATTGAGGTAGCTTGTCCCAGTGCTGATCTGAAGATCCTCTACCACCATGGACCCACAGTGAGAGAGAGGTGAAGTGACATTACAGGATAAAAGGAAAAAGACATAATGCGGTATCAGAGAGAGAAAAGTAAGGGGACAGGGGAAGGAAATATACAGGGGAGCAACTGAGGGAAAAATAGAGGGGGGAAATAGAGAGAAGGAAAGATAATATGGTGTGGAGATACAGAAGAATTGTTGAGAGGTTTGGGTTGCATTGGTTGTGAGAGAGTATTTGCAGAAATCAAATTTTAAATTCACACATACAAATTTCCGTGGCAGAAATGCTTCGGGGTTCATACCCAGCAAACAGAACAACACCATGAGGCTTATCTGCCAATCGTACTTAAGTAACAAAGCAGAGATTTTGCAATCATTGCACAGAGGAAAACAGTTGAACTACTTACTGTATAAATTCAAATACTTTTTTTTAAAAGTGAGGTAACCATACTGTGTTCAAGCATATTCCATAAGCAAAGTGAGGCTTCACTGGAATAACTTATTGCTTAGTAATACCTAGTCTTTAACATGAAAGAATCTGTTTTTAGATGGACTTAATTTCTTTCCTTGATAGATTAACACGTTTAAGGAAATGGAGTAGTGAAGGGTGAATTTTAACTTTAGTAAGATTAGTAACTTGATAGAGTTCCACAAAACACCCTCATATTGAAACAACAGGTGTAAGGGTTAGATGTATATCCAATTGGTGAAGACAATCAAACACAGAGAGAATTACTAATGATTCAGTTTAAAATTGGAAGACAGTACTGATGCTGGGGGGGAAGAGGAGATTCCACAAAAGCCTATTCTGAGTCCAGTGCTATTCGAGATTTGCATTTTATAGTCACTTTAGGGGTAGAATACACTAAAACTATCTGGAGAGAATACAAAGCTGGGAGAGATCACAAATACTTTGGAAGATAAAAATGAGTAAAGTAAATAAAATGAGATTCAACAAAAACAAATAAAGATTGGTTCACATGGGGAGTGAAATGATTCTACGATTCATTAAGTATTCCATTCGGTGTCAAAGACAAACCCATTTACTTAAACAGGAAAATCAGAGAAAGTTGCAATTTATGCCACACTACCACAGTGCATCCCGGGGGCTAGCAGTGAATAATGACCAAGAACAAAACCCATCAAATAATTCCATGTACAAATCCCCAATCAGTGATCAAATTGAAAGTGGGGCATAGGTGATCATATGCTGTATATGATTCTTACTACCAGTGGATAGAAGAGGGAATAAAATAGTGGCTAAAATGGGGAGCGTATAATCACTTCCTGCACCTCCAGTTTGAACACTGAGTCCATTTGATATCAATGGCAGCTGCATACCTGTAACAGAGCATAGAATTTGGCTCTACCACATTAAAATGGACAGCCACCTGAGAATAAGATGCTGCCACAGGATGGAGAGCTATATAGTGCCATAAGCCACATTCTGCCACAGTAACTACTGTACAGATCATTAGTGTTTGTGAAAGCCAAATAGCTTTTCAAAAATACCATTTGGAAGTCAGTTGTTTTCATCCTCTGGCACTTCAGTGTTGATGGTGGGAAAACAGCTGCAGAACACTTTCAAGAGAGAAACGTTATAGTGGACATCAGAAAGTGCAACACTGTGTCTTATCATCATGCCCAGGGCACCTGTACAAGGGGAGGGGTGCCCAGCTGCAGTTAACCCCTGGTGTGCCTGTGACCAGCTAGAGCCACTGCACTTGATCATAGTTCAGTAATACTGATTTATTACTGTTTCTTTCCTATACACTGGGGGTTTGAAATGGCCGTCAGAGAAGAAATCGCGTGCTGAAAACAATCTAAGATTTGGTATGATGTCCCAAGTAACCCATTATCCTACAGGATGTTTATGTGCACTTAGAGTAATGAGTTTTGTGAACTGGAAATCCCTGCTTGCCATCTTCCCCTAATTATATGGTGCTCTGCATAAAACCCAAAACTGCCTGAACGCCCTAGCCACCCCCTCCAACCAGGTTTTCTGACTTCCTCTCAACATGCTCTGCCCCACCCAGAGAAAACGAATATACTGGTTCTGCTCCAGGTGGTCCATTTACTTGTCCTTATCCTCCATCCACAGGCATCCAAATGTCCACCCAGGATGAGAAATTGTGGTGGGGTAGCCTCATTAACTCAGCTCATCAATGATTTCACCTGGCACTCCACCTTAGCAATGAGCCCAGCCCCTCTAATGGATCCTCTGTGTGTGGTAAGAAGGTATTACTGGAACAAGAGTGGATTGTCTGTGTCAGTCTGCAGTTGCCCTTTAATCCATTGTTAAACCTTTTCCCATACTTCTGATTGCATTGTTCTCGAATCCCTCTGCTCTCTGTTTATTTATATGCCCTGTGGGTGGCTCTGTTAAGACTTCATGCTTCCATATAAATTACTCCAGGCTCGGATTTAGCCAAACCTTTCCTTACAGGTCTCAGATAGAACTACTAGTAACTGGTTAGCTTAAAAGAAAATGTTTCCAAGTATTTGCCATACAAACTACTGAGTGTGACAGCAGCACTATTATTAACGTGTTTGTGACTGTAACGTATTTACTTGATAAACACTTTGGTAGGCTTATTGATTAGTTATTAGCAGTAAATACTGTCTTGATTGTCTAACTACCCAATTACATAAGGATATCTGAACCACCTTTATAATTGTTCTTACATAACATCCCTTTTTGTTCTTTGTAGTATTTGCTTTTCTTAAAACTTAGTTGCTTTTGTGCTTGCAAACTCTATTGATTTGTACCCACTATCTAAAAAAGAATGAAGTCCACCACCTCTTGGTTTGTTGCTTAAGCTCTTACCTGATTATATGATTTAGAGGGAATAAAGCTAACAGCAGCCCTTGTTTTTAGATCAGAAAAAATACTTATCTTGAACTTTTACTCTCTTAAAGACGAAAACAAATCATGGGTCTGCAAATTAACAGAATGATTTACTTGTTTCATGTGGAACACTGAGACAAGCTGAGCTCTGTTGAAATGATGAACTGTACTATTTTGCACTGCAGTATTCTTTAGAAATTTACAGTTAGACTTTTCTTAATGAAGGGGGCAGGGGTTGATGGTTACTCAGACACACTAAACTCTTAATGGATAAAAACAGGTTTCTGAAACTACTAAATCCACAATGAACACAATACATTTTCTTTTGTTACATAACAGACATTTCCAGGCCACGAAAGGGCATTTCCAGTACTCCGATGAGGTGAGAGATAGAAATGAGAGTTAGGAGCACCAAAGGTTTGGAGTGAGCTGGAACAACTGTCCAGATGCCATGAAAATCGTATTATTCAATGGCAGGTTTCAGAGTAGCAGCTGTGTTAGTCTGTATTCGCAAAAAGAAAAGGAGTACTTGTGGAACTTAGTCTCTAAGGTGCCACAAGTACTCCTTTTCTTTTTGCATATTATTCAATGATGCAAGTAGACAAATGTTTATTTTATTTTTCTTTCCAAAATAATAAGCACAGCTGTTGATTCTGCGGCAAGGTGAAGGCCTCTTGATATCTGCCTGGTAGGAGCCTGCAAGGATCCTTGGAAGCAGGTTAGAAGTGAGGAGCACAAAATGGGTTTTCCACAGGGATCCAGAGCAGCGCAGATCCGGATCCTTGGGCTAATTTATAAAATGTGTCCATTACAAAATGCTTGCATGCAACTATAATAACTAACATACCAAACGTCTCTAAAGACAGAAGTCCCTCCAACAGCTAGCATCCTACCAGATAAAAGGATCACTAAGCATAGACTAGAATTTGTTACATAGCTCTCTTTATACTTGAAGTATCCTGCAGATCATTGCACTGTGCCATATTCTGCCATCAATTTTGATGGAAAATATTTGCTGTCTTCAGTAGGAGGGGTATAGAAGTAAGGCTGGATATTACCTAAGACAATGGACACCTGGGGAGTGCCTGGGGCCCCAATTCCTTGGTGCTGTCCATGTGGGTGGACTGCTGTGTCTATGTGGAACCCCAATGAGTTCGATGCAGATATTGCAGTCAGCCTGAACACATCACACTGTAGGATCAGAGCCTTAGACTTCATCATTTATTTTACTGAAAGAAGGGAAAATTAACCAAGATTTCAGGGGCTTTCCCAGTTCTTTTCTAAAAAAGCACAGTGCATTTTCGAACTTTTAAAATCATATTGTGATTGCCATGCTCTCCTCAGCAGATGTAATTTTTTTGCTTGCATTTTCTTAAGAATTGTTTTGGAAATCTGATTTAAGTTTTTTGTGTGGAATCATAGTGTGCTTATATCAGGAGGAGGAGGAAATATTCTGTCTGATTATTCAAGTTCACCTTTCCCACTGTCTTCGTAATATAGGAATATCACGTCTATGAGATTTTTCCAAGCATTTGGAAGGATCAGATATGGTATGTGACATTATCTCTTATAGTTCATGATATATAGCTCAGATGCATTAGCCCAAAATATAGCTGGAAGCACCAAAGAATAAAAAATTGCTGAATACTTTGTGTCACAGTTTCAGGGTAACGGCATCTGTTTCATGGTCCACTCCAGGAGCGCCCAGTGTCAGGCTTCCAGCTGTTATCTGTCTCTGGGCAGGCACCCATGCCCCACTCCCTTCTGACCAGGGGTTTTAAGGCTGCACAGCCCCCTGCCATACACTGTGATATTCCCACAAGCCAGACTGCCTGGCGGCCAATGTAGGAATATAAGCATATATTAGATTTGGGTAAGCTATGTTTTTTGGGTGAGCTGGGATATTGGCATGAACAATAGGTCCAAAGCATGTGACCAAAAAGAATGAGATAATGAGAAAGAAGAGTCAGTGTAAGTAATTTATAGTGATCCTTTGAAATATCAGTGTTATTTTATTTAAAGTTTGGGCTGAATTAGTTGAAATAAAACCAAGTTAACTGGGTACCAGGTGCAATAAATAATTGTCTATATGTTTGTTTCATGTATTATAAAAAAACTGCTTTATCTGGTGTTAGCTAAGGTTTAATAATTGGCAATGACATTAAGGATATAAAAAGGTAAATTCTTAAAGCATTCATTGCTAATACCTGCTTGACCAAGTTGGAGCCAACCAATGGGAGGCTAAGCACCCTGGGTTTAGCCCATTTGTTAGTATCTTGATCAAATGCTTATAAATGTTTTTTTACTGTTTGGATACAGTGAATTGCTTATTATTTAGGCTTTCTAGGAATATTTAGAACAATTATATAAATATCATTTGGCCTGTGGATGAATAAAGGAATGTATGGTTACATTAGTGTGGGGATAATATCCTGCATAAATAATAATAATTCCAGCAGCCAGCCCCCGTGCATTGTTTCTCGCTGAGGGCTATCACCAGTGTGTGCCAAGAGTGCCACATAGGTCCTTCTCAGCACAATACATTTATCCTTAGGATAAAAATGTCCCAGAGAAAGCATATAAAAACAATAGAAGTTCTTCTACACACTTACTAAATATAGCAGAAATAATCCATCTTCCACATGAAATTTTTGATAGGCCAACTCTTCAGCAAGGGTTAGGGTCTCCTTAGGATGCAGGGGTCCTGTCATTTGCTGAATCAAAAGAAGACCCTGAGTCTGTTCAAACTCAGCCTTTATATCCCAGGTTATTTCTTTTTTCCTTGGTCTCTGGAAAACCCATTTTGAACCAGTATATGCAAACCACCCCAGGGGAGGTACCTGTCTGGAGTTGTTTACAGTCAGCAAATTACCCTAATCACCCCCTACTGCTTTTAGTTCCTGGAGGAGCTGTGGTAATCCTCCCACATGAGGTAGAACACAATTATACAAAAACCTTTCATAAATGTCATACAATGCTACCCAAAGATACTGCATGGGTTGGCAATACCTGTCATACTGTGTATTGCAAGGTTCTTGTAGCCATGTTGGCTCCAGGATCTTAGAGACAAGGGAGACTTAGATGGACAATACAAAGTATTAGAGAGACAAGGTGGGTGAGATAATATTTTTATTGGACCAACTTCTGTTGGTGAGAGAGACAAGCCGAAGAAAAGCTCTGTAATTCAAAAGCTTGTCTCTTTCACTGACAGAAGTTGGTCCAATATAAGATATTACCTCACCCACCTTGTCTCTCTAATACTTTGTATTGTCCATCTAAGTATTAAAACTGATAAATAAACCTCCTGTTTATTTCCAGAACACATTAAGAGTCAGTGATAACTTATAGCAAACACACGTCCAGCATATCTTTTTTTAAAATTGTTTATGAAAAATTAACTTTAAGTGAGGCATACATTAACTTTCAATACTTTTCAGGATAAATTTAAAATTCTCAAGCAGCAATTTTTGTTAGACACCTAAGCAGAGGTGAAAGTAACTTAAAGGACTTACCGGTACTCTGGAGTCCTGAGCCGGACAGTAGCCTCAACCAGAAGAGGCGTGGCCTCAACCAGAAGAGGTGGGGCCTTTAAATCAAGATTTAAAGGCCCCAGAGCTACCAGCTGCAGAGGCGGCTCAGAGCCCTGGAGCGATTTAAAGGGCCTGGGACTCCAGCTGCCGCTACCGCAGCGGAGCTCTGAGCCCTTTAAATCGCCAATGGAGCCCAGCCGCTGCTACCTCGGGGCTCCGGCAGCAGGGCTTGGGTGGCGATTTAAAGGGCCCAGGCTAGAACCCAGGCTGCTACCAAACAAAGACAGGTCTCTCAGCATCTATATTCTTAGCCCTTATGCATGCTCAAGAAACCAGGAAACTTTCTGTCTCTGAGGAGTATTATGTTCTCCTTGTGGTGTTGCAGGTACATAAGGACAAGGTATAATCTAGGAAAGTTTTGCATTATTTTAAGGGTTATAATTAAAATTTTGCACAGCTCTAACTTCCAGTGAACTTGGGGATATTCCAGCCAGATAGGCAGAAACACTAAACATATGTTTGATTTTGAACATTTAAAGTTCATAAAAAGAGTTTTAAAATGCATGGATCTATTTACTTACATCAGAATTAACTGACACCATTTAATACTATGTATATACCTTTTTCCATAGTTTTCTGTCATCATTTCTTTCCTTTTTCCTGAATGTAATTTTCATCTTCTGCATCTGTCTATTATCTCTGCTACTTCCATTTCATGGAAATTGTCCTTTTCTTTCCACCATGTAAAATACTAAAATATTTTTGCAAGTGCAGTCACATTTATCCCTTGATGAACTATAATAGTGCTAATCAATATCATTATGGAGTACATTTGGCCTACGGCCTTGTCATTTTTTCCAGCAAATGGGAGCCATTCGTTGTCTCATGCAGAAGAAAAAATGAGATTCACATTTTTTACTCTTGCAATTAGCAATTAAATCTTTTGGCTCTTTGTGCAGGAAGAAGCAGTTTGATACAATGATTTTCCTGCAAGAAATTGTCACTGAGCTTTCTGTTTAAAAGGTGGTGAAGGGAGGGGGGAGAGAGGAAGTACACTCCCTGTGGATTGTGGATAGTTTCTAGAGGCTTAACACTGATGGATGTTTGTGGGAATTTGTTTCGTACGCACAGCTGGAAATAATGCAAGAAAGGATCTCCTCATGCTGTTTTATATTATAGGCTTGGAACATCATTACAGACTTTTATCACATTTATTTACCTGGATGCACAGATCAAGGCTTTAGCATCAAGAAGACTGATACTGCAAACAGAATTATTGAAAGGTTAAATGAATTGCCAATGTCTTCTTGATGTGCTCTTTCTGTCAGAAACACTCTTGACCAGCTATAGGAATTCATCTAACTCCACAGGCACTTAGTGTTATTAAAAAACTTGCATAAGGCAAATTAATAGTCTTTGTTTTCTTAGTGGAGGAAGAACAGCCATTTACTGTATATTATCATCAGTGAAAATATTCTGACTGTAATGGCAGTCCTAGTTTACTTAACCTTGGTCCCACGCAGCACTGGGTTGACGATGATGCCAATGGCACTGTGGCACCGGGTCCACACTCAGAAGGGGCACCAGCACCCGGACCATGGCCCTGCCCCCTCCTCTGCATGCGCTCTGCCCTGAGTCCCTGCCCCTCATTCCTCTCTGCCCCCTCCCCGTCTTGTCCCCGGCTCACTCCTCTCTGCCCCCTCCCCTTCATGAAAACAGTAGGTGTGGCCTCAGGGGACGAGACCAAGTGGGGGAAGGGCCTCGGGGCGCAGCATGTGGGCGGGGCCACCGTCCGGGTGCCAGGGCCCACAAAAGGTTAATACAGCCCTGCCACTGCAATAGGTAGCTTGTGTTTTCAAGGTTTTCTTAGCCCATCTACTGGTAGCATTACACTATTTGAATAAAATGAGAAATTTGCAGTGAAAAAAATGTGATTGTATGGCCGAGATACAGTTATTACTTCTTATTTCACACAAAATGTAATCAAAATGCAGTTTTTTGCAATAAAATATAGTTAGGCCAAAATGAATCAGAAAGCAACACATTTCTATATAGCTTTCATTAAACCTACTGACTGCTAAAATGAACACCTGAAGAACTTGATAAAAGAGCCACAAATGCTGCTCTGGTGGTCAGCAAGATTGGCCAGCCTCCTCTGCACTGGCTCTTCTGGGCACATCACCTGGTGAAGGGTGAAGAGAGACTTCTAATGACCTATATTTTCTGAAGGTCAGTCCTCCCAGCCTCCATACCAGGCAATACCTTTGCCCATGGGGCCTTTATCCTCAAAGCTGCCCTTGGCCAGATACAGTATTATTGATGCATTTCTTTTTTGGGTTTTACGATATCTGAGCCAGTTTTGCATTGCAGAGGCAAAAAGAACATTATGGCAATTTATTTTGTTAAACCATCAGAAAAGCAAAGGACTTCCTGGCACACATGCAATGCATACATTTTCCTAAATTATACTCTAGAGGGGCTCTGACATGCTGAGCTCTTCTAGCAAGGGGCTGAATACCCTCAACTCCCACTGGCTTCCGTGGGATGCTTAGGCCCCAGCAGGATCAGGCCAAGTGTCTGGATTGCAGGGACCTACAGTTCACTCTCTCATCTCCAGTGCTTTCTTATTCTTAGTCACATAATCACTTAGTGCATAATCACTGAATACAGCAAAACCTAACCACTGAATATAGTAAATCCTTCCAGGGTTCACTTTGTTTTTTCATGTGACCACAGCAGTTAGCTGGCTGTGCAAGAATGTGTGCAATTCTGAACCTCAGGGGTTGTTGTGGCTTCAGCAATGCTGTGATGAATATGGAGAGAACCTATTATTTTAATGTGCTCTACAGGTGGGGATTTTGAATAGTATAGGCCATCTTCTATCCTTGTTCTGTGAACCTGGCAGGAGGGGAACAGAGGAACTGGGAAATCCATGTAACACTTTTTGCAGATTTTGTTGGGAGCCCAAAGGACCGGATTCAATTTTCTACAGGTTGTTTCTGAAAACTTAAACAACACTAGTCAAGATTCCACTCCTCTCCAAAACCTGGGAACTACAAATACCTCCGTGGGTGCCCTTGATGGGCAAAACTTCCCCACTCACAAGCATTAACCCCAGGGGGTTAAATCAAAGAACTTTATTGGGGTCAGTAAGGGAGGACAACAGAATAAACTTGGGAAAGCCAGCAATACAGCAATTAATAAATATCTACTAGCTAAGACTCCTTCCCCACCTGCCCCCAGATGCCTTAACAATAGTCCCAGCCTCATTCCTCCTGGCAATGCTGAGTGGCTGATGTGTTCTATCCCTGTCTCTCCTCCTCAGCTCCCTGCTCAGTTTGTTGTCCTGGGCTGGCAGAGTCTAAGAATTCAGGCAGGTTGTCAAGGTTCCTTCCCCACTCTGAACTCTAGGGTACAGATGTGAGGACCTGCATGAAAACCTCCTAAGCTTATTTTTACCAGCTTAGGTTAAAACTTCCCCAAGCTACAACCTATTTTCCTTTTCCCCTCGGACTTTATTGGTGCCACCACCAAGTGTCTAACAGATATATAACCGGGAAAGAGCCCGCTTGGAAACGTCTTTCCCCCCAAAATCCTCCCCAAACCCTACACCCCCTTTCCTGGGGAAGGCTTGATAAAAATCCTCACCAATTTGCATAGGTGACCACAGACCCAAACCCTTGGATCTTAAGAACAATGAAAAAGCAATCAGGTTCTTAAAAGAAGAATTTTAATAGAAGAAAAAGTAAAAGAATCACCTCTGTAAAATCAGGATGGTAAATATCTTACAGGGTAATCAGATTCAAAACATAGAGAAACCCTCTAGGCAAAACCTTAAGTTACAAAAAGACACAAAAACAGGAATATCCATTCTATTCAGCACAGCTTATTTTCTCAGCCATTTAAACAAACAGAATCTAACGCATATCTAGCTAGATTACTTGCTAAGTTCTAAGACTCCATTCCTTTCTGTTCCCGACAAAAGCATCACACAGACAGAGAGAGCCTTTGTTTCTCCCCCCCTCCAGCTTTTGACAATGCTCATTGGTCATTTTGGTCAGGTGCCAGCGAGGTTATCCTAGCTTCTTAATCCTTTACAGGTGAAAGGGTTTTTCCTCTGGCCAGGAGGGATTTTAAACGTGTTTACCCTTCCCTTTATATTTATGATGGTGCTGTTTTCTGCAGCTTCAACCCAAGCCCCCTCAGTACCACCTCAAAGCTGCCTCAGCTCAGCTCAGTCTGTTACCTCTGTGCTAAGCTGACTGAGAGATCAGTGATACACAGGACCTTAACAGAGTCTTTTTCACCAGAGATGCACTCTCTGAAGAAGATAGGAGTCCTTTCCCCTCTCTCCCTTTTTCTCTGTGTCTCTCTTTTCTCCAGTCTAGGCTCCTCTTCTCAACTGTGCCTGACTTCAGTCTTGGCCAGGGTGACTCCAAGCACCTTTTTGGTGTCAATCTCTTGTTCCTTAATTTCCCAGTTGGGGTCAACAGCATTTTATTGTCCCCAAATGCTGGAATTATGGGTCTTTTTCCTCTGAAGCATCAGAGAGGGCTGCGACTGGAGATGGCACACTGGACAGGGCCGGCCAGAGCTCTGAGGTGGCACTGAGCATTGTCAATCTCAGATGCTTGGCTGGCTGATTCTTGCTCACATGCTCAGGGTCTGATTGCCATATTTGGGTTCAGGAAGGAATTTTCCCCCGGGGCAGACTCAGGGGTGAGGGGAAAGGGGTTTGCCTTCCTCTGCAGTATGGAGTGTAAGTCACTTGGCATCATCTGAGTATATCTCACTTAATTCCCCGCCATTGTTGGGGCATCAGATACTGGTGTGTCTCAGTCCCTCCTGTTCTCTGCGTGTGGCACACAATAGTTTATTTGTTTGTGAAACCTTGGTCTAATTTTGGTTGTTGGGGTTAGTGTGAGGGTGCTGGGTGGTGATGGTGGCCTGTGGTACACAGAAAGTCAGACTGGATGACCTAATGATTCCTTCTGCTATAAACTCTGTGAATCTATAACTCAAAACTTAACTGTGTTTTAACCAAAATGCTCGAAACTGTCACATAACTGAAATACAAATGAGGCCAGGCCCACTCAGTCATTTCCCCTTGTTCACCAACAGACGCTGGCAAAGAGCTCTCTCCCCTGTAGAGCCTCTGTCCTCCTGGTGCTCTCAAGCAGCTCTGGGCTGCTCTTTTTCCCGTTCACCAACAGGTGTCAATAGTGAGCTCCCTATTCTCTAGACTGAGTCTAGTGCTTTAAGTCACAGGGCTCACTTCTATAACAGTTTTCAAAGAAAATTGGGTACCACAGTATCTACTTCCTGGACATGCCTACTGACACACCAAGCTGAAGGTCAATTCCCTGTGGAGCTGTAGGAGTTTGGGAGAAGGGGAGAATGCTACAGAAATTCTTCCTCCTTCCATTCATTATTTGGGAGGGGCTAGAGGAAAGGAGGGTTGAAGACCTAATGTACTCTTAGTTCTTTTTCACACCTCAGTGAAGAGGTGAACTGCTTTATATCTCTCCAGTGCTGTCTGAGTCTCTACTGTCATTGTGTATATCAGACACTGTTGGTTCCTGTTTTCTCTTCTGTGTGCCTATCCATGGTTGATTCCAAACATTACAAGGATGGGAGGAAGCAGAAAATAGGTAAGGTTCAGTGGGATTCCTCGGTGGTCCAACTGGCTCCTGCTGACTGACAGCCAGCAGTGATCCTCCTTCCAGAGAGACCCTTAGGGTCTCAGTGACATGGAAGAGAAGACCAATAGAATGAAGAGCAGAAATGGTGGGAACTTATCATTGTAATCCAGGCTTACTTACCAAGCCAGATGAACCTACAGAGCTTGGGAAGAATGACAGTGGCAGTTGTACTGTTCTCTAATATACAGTTTCTGCTTTTTAATATTTTTGCGTTCCAGATCAGACACTGATCTTTGTTCCATCTCTGAAGTTAGTCCCTCTTCCTCCCCTCCCCTTTTCCTCCCTCTTTCTCTCCTTTGTTGGTCTCAGATATAGTTTTAAAAACTCAAACTAAATCTCTATGGAAAACAAGATACATTAAAGGACAATTTTAACTTTTGTTATATAGTTCTCAGCCAGATCATATAATAAACTAAATCTCCAGGGACTGAAACACTAAAAATATGTTCTTTTCGTTTTCCACAACTCTCTTCTCTCTTCTCATTTGGTCTTGGGAAGATTTTTAAAAGACCCATGTAATAGAGTTTCAAAGGATATCAAATTCCACATTCTCCTCTACTCTATTTCTTCCAGTTTCATATAGCCCTTTATCAGAAACGGTTCTGTTCTTGTTCTCTCTCCCTCCTTCTCCTACCCACAAAAACAAATTCTGTTCAGAACAAAGCCATATTTCATATTCCCATTTTTCTGGAAGTTATCTTTAATTTCAGGAATTAACTTTCAATACTCACTGACCTGATAGCAAGAATTTTCATTTCATTTCACCATGAGAAATGTAGCACTTCAGCCTATCAATCAATGGCAAAACACCATTTGTTTTAGACACAACAAATATTGCCTCTTGTGAGACTAGCATCAAAATGTGACTAGCATCCTTGTGAGAAAGCATCAAAATGTGACCCCAGTGCACCCTAAAGGTACAAAAAGCAGAAGGCAAATAAAAAGAACCCCAAATCTGTTATTTTTACATAATCTCATGATTTTTGGTGAGCCTGATTCATGATTTTTGAACATTTGGGATTGGCAATACTGTGAAAGTGACTTGAAAGTGTCAGTTCCATTCCTGTTTAAGGTTAGTTTCTAGTCTGTTATTTGTAGTGAGTCTAGAGCCCCAGACCAGTGCAGGATAAATCATAGAATATCAGAGTTGGAAGGGACCTCAGGAGATCATCTAGTCCAACCCCCTGCTCAAAGCAGGCACAATCCCCAATTTTTTTTGGTCCCAGATCCCTAAATGGCCCCCTCAAGGATTGAACTCACAACCCTGGGTTTAGCAGGCCAATGCTCAAACCACTGAGCTATCCTTCCCCCAAATTCATGGGGCCTTCCCCTAGAAGGATGTTTCCAAAGTTAAATGATCTATTCCGAGCTTGGTGAACTGCAAAAAAGTGATCTAGATTTTCTACAGTTGTTTCAATTGTTGTATTCAAGAGTTAGTAACAAAGAATATACATTAACATTTTAAACCTAACCAGTGTTCCTTAAGTGACTTGACACAAGATGTGAGAACATGTTAGTATTAGAGCCGAGTGGGTCTAATATTTATTAAATCCTCTTTTTTATATAGGAATTAGATACAGTGCCGTATGAGCTAATTTGTAAGTTATCTGAAAAAAAACCAAAACCCTGGAGTTTTCAGGTGCCTAAGTAGCCCTTGGAATCACAGTTGAATTTGACCCCCCCACCACCAAAATCTGAAATGGAGCCCCTGAGGGAGAGCAGTAGAGGAGCTGTCCCTCTGCTCACCAGGGAAGTGCAGCTGCCCTGAGCTGCTTGGGCCTTTCTCTTTCTGCTCCCACCTCTCCTCCTACGGTGGGAAAAACAGCCATTCAGAGTGCGTTTTTCCCTCCAGGCAAGGCTGAAATTCTCACATCATCTGCAGATTGTGCTCCAGCCCCAGCTGCAATCCCATTGCTCATCAAAAAGAAAATCACTAGAGATGGCAACACTGCACCACGCATCCCGGAACCCCAATCAATGGCTAAGGAAGCACTGCGTAGGGTCTTTTCCTGCTGATGGCCTTAGAGCACCATTCTAAGCCCAGAGTCTTCGGGCTGCTCTAAATTTCACTTGAAGGCCAAATTGGCCGCAGACCAATTGTAGCAATAGGGCAATGGAAAAGTGTTATAGAGCCACCTTCCTCCCTGCTCTGCCACAAACAGAACTCAGGTCAAGCTGAGGTTATGGGTCCACATACAGAACTCCCCTAGACTTTCACATAATTTCTTTCACTTCATTGGGAGTTTGGAGAATGGAGCAGCTAGAGGATCAAGCCCTCCACCCCTTGAAATCTTTGTGTGTGTCCTCCAGGCATTTGTCGCTTTCACAAGATTTCTTGCTTTCAAAAGTTTGTCTTTAGCAGTGGATAAAGGGGCTTGCAAATCTTTTGAACCTGCAGCTGCCATTTAAGTCAGTAGGAGCACTAACATACAGAAGACTTGCATGATCGGACCCAGAATATCTCAGACATTGAGTAGGATTGAAAACATAAGAAGCTTGACATATAGGTGGCCTTTCTAAATTGCATTTGAAAGGTTTCCCCTCTCCCCCTCCCTTTGCAAATAACTAATGTCAATCAGACATGTGCATGCCTAAATATGCAGCTCAGCTAGGAAATGAACACCTGTCAAGGGGGAGCCATGGTATTGTGATCCTCTCATTTTATTCTTGAATACTAATGCTGGAACTGTAGTGTCACTCTAAATTGTATTTGAGATCAGGCTTTTACTTTTTCTCATCTTTGAGACAGACAATATTATCTCTGGCACTAAATGAAAACAGAATAAATCAAGCATGTATTCAACATTTGGTAAAACCATTATTTATCTGATGTTTTTAAAAGTTCTTAGAAAGTCATGTAGGTTTATTTTTGGGGTTTTGTGGGAAAGAAAATCAATTACAAAAGTTCTTGTTTCTTTTTGGCTGGTGGAAGAGGGAAGGAGAGAGAGAGTGAAACAAGGGATGGGGGAAGGCACATATTAAAATAACTAGGCTAAATAACTAGAGTTTTGGGCTTAAATATCATTAACGGTGAGCAGGGGCGTTGTTTTATTTTCCTAGAAGATCAATTCTGATAAGAGTGCTAGGTGGGCGCTTGACCTAAATGTTTCGCAGTAACCCTAGACCTCTTCTTGAAACCAGTCCACCTTGTTCACTAGCCACCTGGGAGAAGGGCTACAGCTAATTCATTTTAAAGCCTCAAACTCATTGTCAGAAAATGTTTTCCATTATTTGCCCACTTCTACTATCAACCCAAGACTGTCTTTGTACCAAGACTTCAGCGGTACACTCATTAGAGGAAGGAGAAAATAATGTTTATAGCAACCTCTAAACATGATGTAAAATAACTTTGTTATAAATGAGAAATGTTGAAATTTCAAGTTCCAATATTACGTGATAGTCCAGGTTTGAAAGCAAGGGCTGGAGGGATTGCAAAGGATGGGCAGAAAAGCATTTCTAATCTTCACTGGGTAAAAATCATCCATTCGCTCTAGACTTGATTGATTTGGAAAACATTGACCATTAAAGATGTCACTGGACCAGGATTGAACACTGCAGTCCTCCATCTCAGACTTCTGTGATTAATTAATTTATTTTGCGGGGGGTAAGCAGGAGGGAAATATTTGTGAGAGGTGCTCTTACAACCTTTTGAAGCTGCTGAGAGTTTAGAAATGTTAGAAATAATCCTGACAAAAATGGATTAGCAGGCAGAATGCTGATAAAACAGTTAAAAAGTGATTTATATATGCAATTTACCACATGATTCTGAAATTTTACGTAGATCTCACCGTTGTATAGGTGGTGTGTGTAGTATACCAGGGGTGTGTAGCAACACTAATACTTAAGGCTGTATAAGAATTTCTATCCTAAAGGGACTTTTTCAGTTTGCTTATAACTTTGTCAACCTTTCACTTTTTAGGACAGAATTTCTCAAGAAAAAAAAGGGGGTTTGAAAATTTGAGGGTAAATACTGCAAATGTTTTCAGTATGCAAAGAATGGAGGAGACATACCTTTGCCATTAAAAATATTTTGAAATAATTTATTGAATAGCTTTTCTTCTTCAGTAATTTGGGTGTAGAAATTTAAAATTGAACAATGAGATAGTCCTTAAAATGCAGATTTGCCTTTAGCCTGGGAAATTGGATTTAATTAGGCTGAGTTACAAGGGTTTAAAACATACTTAATTATGAATATGATACCAAGCTGTCCTGCAGTGGCTCAAGAGTGTGAGTACCAACCTCAGGGCAGACTGTTAGGAGCTGGGGCTATACTTAGATTTCACCAACCAATTATCTAGTGTAAAATTCTCAAGCAATATAGCAGCCTTAAAATGGAGTTACAGACAGTCCCTTGGGTACTCCTAATCTATCTTACCACCCACGTAAGCTTACTGTAGTGACAGATTGTCCCTTACACCAAAGATCACAACAATATTCAGGTTACTTTCAGTCCCAAAGGACTAATCACTTACCCCAGGTCAATTGCAACTTACATCTTACTCCAGATATTACACTTGTAGCCAGTCCTACAATAAACTATCTAAGGATTTATTAACTAGGAAAAGGAAATTAGTCATTTACAAGGTCAAGGCAGGTAAACATATCTACACACAAATGAGTTCCAATCTTAAGTTGCAAAAAGTAACAGAAGCTTCTTTAATAAGCAAGCTCTATATGACCTTTATGGCTAGCCCAGGCCAAGCACTTGGGATCTTTTGCTTATGATTAGTAATCCTTGCACCTCAGAGTCCAAGTAGCATAAAAGACAATTCCTCCTTGTTAGGGCTTTTTATTCCTTTGCCCTTCAGCTTTGAGTTGAAAATTCAGCTGTTGGAAGAAATTCACTTGCACGTCTCCTCTTCATGGAGGGTGGTGGGGAACAATCAGCAAAGTCTTTTATCCTCTGATGTTCCACAATAAATTGTTTGGTGCTGATGGCTAAGTTCCCTCTAAGCTGCGCAACCACGCAGCAGCCTATTAAGTGCCGTGCAGGTGCTCAGGGCTGTGGCAGAGAGAGATGCCTCTCCTGCAGCCCCGGACCTGTTGTGGTGGGGAGAGGCGCCTCCCCTTGTCGGCCCCAGCCCAGCCCTAACCCGGACCTGCCATGGCTGGGGGAGAGGCACTGTTCCCCTGCAGCCCAGGTGCTGCTGCGGGAAGAGAGGGCTGTGGGGGAGTCCTCTCTCCCCACTGTAGCCCAGGGGCAGCCTGCACCCCAAACCCCTCATCTTCAGCCCCACCTTAGAGTTCTCACCCCAGCCAGAGCCATCACCCCCCTGCACTCCAGCCCTCTGCCCTAGCCTTGAGCCCCCTCCCAGACTCCTAACCCCTCGGCCCCACCCCCACCACATGAATTTTGTCATGTGCACCAATATGCACATAACAAAATTCATTCTGCACATGAGTGGGAAATATTAGAGGGTACACTGGTGATAGGCCTTTTGGGCAGGAGGTAACACCTCCTATTGGCAACTAGTATTTCACACTCATTAATGCTTCTCTCCTGTCCGGTGATTTACAGTTACAGAGCAAACACATTTTACCATATAACATGGATATAGATATAAGTGAGATTTAATGCGTGCAGCAACTTACAAGCATTTCATGAAATCTAAACACTAAACACATGCTTATAACTTGAATACCTATTTTAACAAAACTAATACACAGATGGGCTAGGCTGGTTCCAGTTACATATTCATCAGTGTTCAGTTGAGACCTAGAGGCCTTGCTATGAGCTGGCACCTGGTCTGCCAACACTACACATGGAATTTTACCATACAAGAATAATTTTGTTTTGCTACAGCTCTGTCAGTGGTCAGTTGACAGGTGAGGCTCTCCATGTATGTGTAAAAAGATCAGTGGAATTGCTTTCTTATTTAACATTCTATTGATATTTTGTACACTTCAAGCAGATACAATGATTTTTCTGTATTGCATTTCAGTTTCATTACAGCACTATAACTATTACCAATTCTATCCTGTCATTTCAATTTTTACCACATTTTCTCTCACTGTATTCAGTATCTCAACCAAACCTCATTTCTCCAGCTCACTGCCATAAGCTGTTATCTAGTGACAAAGCTCAATCTGAAAATGTCAAACATAATGAGTTTACATCCCAAGTGAGAAAATTGGCCACAGCTAGCTCCTCTTTACAGGTTCAGTTCGTTCTTCTTGTTCATCACAAGCCCAAGTCAGAGGGAAATACGATTATCATATCTGCTGTATGCTCTGTCCAGGGTCAATGGGGAATTAAGTATCAGAAAAAAAGGCTTCTGAAAACATACTTAATGTCAAGGCTAGCTTTTAAACTCAACCTTTGTTGCAATTAAATGCCACCAAGCAGGGGCACTGGAGCCATCCCAAAAGTGCCCCCCCACACCCATGGGCGGTGGGTGAACGCACCCTTGGGGGAGGCTAGCCCTTGGCCAGTCCCACTATTCTTGAGGTCCTACCCCCCCCATTTTTCCCCCTGTCCCCTGCCGGAGACTGGAGCCCCCCCCACCCTGTGGCAGCAACCCCCCCCAGCGTGCTCCCTAACCCAGCATTGGGTGGGCGGGTGGCATGGCTGGAGCTCCCCCAGCCCCAGAGTGACCACAGCCCCGGCGTTTTGTGTGCACTGGACCCAGCCTGCCTGCCCCAGCCTCTGGGCCACAGAAGAGCGAGAAGGAAACTGGAAATAGGCAGGAGGGGGCCTGGGGATGGAGCGTGGGTGGGACCACACCAGGCTGTTTGGGGAGTCACAGCCTTCCCCTGCCTATGCTACCCGCCACCCATGGCCCCGACCCTCCACTCCCACTGGATACCCTGCCCCCAGCCAAGCCAGAAGCCAGAGTGGGGTGGGGTGGACCAAAAACAGCCCCCTACCCATGTCCCCACCTCCTGGGCTCCCCACCCACGGTATCTGGAGGGATCCAACTCCCCACAGGTGCTCGCACTGCTCTCCTCGACCCGGCTCTGGTGGGGGAGGGAGGGGCAGAGCCACAGCCTGGACATGATAAGAGTCTGTCATAAAAATAAAGGGAAGGGTAAACACCTTTCTGTGTACAGTGCTATAAAATCCCTCCTGGCCAGAGGCAAAACCCTTTCACCTGTAAAGGATTAAGAAACTAAGATAACCTCGCTGGCATTTGACCAAAATGACCAATGAGGAGACAAGATACTTTCAAATCAGGAAGGGGGGGGGAAGGGTCTGTCTGTCTGTGTGATGCTTTTGCCGGGAACAGATCAGGAATGCAGCTTCATAACTCCTTAAGTTAGTAAATAATCTAGCTAGAAATGCGTTAGATTTCCTTTTGTTAAATGGCTAGTAAAATAAGTTGTGCTGAATGGAATGTATATTCCTGTTTTTGTGTCTTTTTGTAACTTAAGGTTTTGCCTACAGGGAGTCTCTATGTTTTGAATCTGATTACCCTGTAAGGTATTTACCATCCTGATTTTACAGAGGTGATTCTCTTACCTTTATTAAAATTCTTCTTTTAAGAACCTGATTGTTTTTAAATTGTTCTTAAGATCCAAGGGTTTGGGTCTGTGTTCACCTGTACAAATTGGTGAGGATTTTTATCAAGCCTTCCCCAGGAAAGGGGGTGTAGGGCTTGGGGGGGATATTTTGGGGGGGAAGACATCTCCAAGTGGGCTCTTTCCCTGTTCTTTGTTTAACATGCTTGGTGGTGGCAGCATAGGGTTCAAAGACAAGGCAAAGTTTGTACCTTGGGGAAGTTTTTAACCTCAGCTGGTAAGAATAAGCTTAGGGGGTCTTTCATGCAGGTCCCCACATCTGTACCCTAGAGTTCAGAGTGGGGAAGGAACCTTAACAGAGCCACACAGACTGCTGTGGGGAGCCGCAGTGGGACCTCCTGCTGCCCTGAGTGAGTGGGGGCTTGCTGAGAACAGCCCCTGGCCCATGTCACCGTCACGGGGCCCCCCGCACAGGGCAGGTGGAGAGTCCACGGTTCCACACAGCTGCCTGTGGCACGACTCTTGCCATGGTTGGGATGCAGCTCTGAGCTGGAGCTGGGTTGAGTATAGCCACTCAGGCAGCTGTGGGGAGCTGGTGTGGAGTCACAAAGACCCTCCACCTGCCCTGGGCAAGGTGGGGGCTGCTCTCAGTAGGGCCGACACTCAGGTAAGGACTGGGGGTAGGAGTGTGGCAAAGAATCTTGAGAGGTGCTATACTGATGAGTTTCACCAGCAGTGAATGATATAACAGGATATGATAGTTGCTGGAGAGAGAACTCACATGAAGAAGACAGATAGAAAATGATGATTTAGAACTAGGTCAAAAAATGATGGAGCTTATTGCAGTTATCTACAGACAAGAGGTCGTACAGGAAAGGAAGTGATCAGTAGCTGTCAGACTGGTCACCGATGTGGAGTTTGAATTGGCTCAGGACGAGGGCCCTGGATTGAAAAGAGAGTATCTAGGCATCAAGATCAGAGATGAAGGCAGAGGCAGGAGATACGATGGCCAGCTCCAGAGTTTTTAGTTTGAAAGTAGAGCAGGAGGGCAGGGAAGGAAAAGGGAGGGGCTGGAAGAGGCATGAGTGGTCCCAACTCCTTTCACCTTCTGAGCCAAGGCAAGAAGGTGAGTCAAGAAAAGAGGGGCTGATCACGGGTGTAGAATCAAAAGGAGATGTAGCCCCTGCCAGCCTGGGGCTGCAGAGACAAAATTCCTAGCATTGTACACAGGGAACAGCACAGAGACTGACACTGCCTGCCGGCTGGTCTGTGCTGGAGTCAGATCACACCTAGAAACTTGATTGACATGCTGGGCTGGCCTCTGTGAGACTCGGTAGAAATGTGACTGGAGAAAGCATGAGCCTGTGGGAAAGGGAAAGGGGAGGCTAGTATTCTCTTCCTCAGCTGCATGGAAAGGAAGTTGTTCATTCTCTGACTCTCCAGGTCAGAGGCTAGGAGCTGATCTGGAAGTGTCTCTGCTCCAGGGAGTCTGATCACCCAGAAACTGAGGCAAAGCCGAGGAGCTGGAAGCAAGGGCGGCAGATCCTTCCTAAAAGTGGGGGGGCGGGGCCCCTTGTCCCCCCCGAGGCCCTACCCTTGACCTTCTTCTTCCCCCCAAAGCCTGCCCCCACCCTGCCCATTCCCCCCAAGACCCCTCCTTTTCCCCCCCAAGACTCCACCCCCACCCCTCCTCTTCCCCCGGAAGCCAAAGCAGGGCTGGGGAATCCACCCATGTCCCCACCTCCATGGGAAGATGAGGGGAAGGGGGCAGGGTCCACCCTGGTGAAAAGTGGATGGGCCAGGCCCATCCGCTTTCAAAAAGTGCAAGATCCATGGCCCCCTGGCCCCCCTGTTCTGGCACCACTGGCTAGAAGAAAGCAGAGCTTGTAGTCCCCCTTGCACTTGAGGCCAGGGCTAGGCCACAGCTCAATTCCTTTGGTACACTAACCCACTCTCTGGGAAGTTGCACACAGCACAGACAACAACACCAGCCTGTCTTCATGCTCCAGCACACTGCTCAAACCAGCCTGTGGGCACTTTGGGAAGGGCTGTGATTTTCCCTTGTTCTATCTCTGTTGTTGTGAGGTCTAATATGTTGCTGTAATGCAGGCCAGGGAGCCCTTTAATTGCCATCCTGGTTTTTCTCCTGTTTCCCTCTGTTTCCTGTTAGTGGTCCAACTAACTAATTGTTGTTCATATATGGGTATGATTTACTATATTAGTTGATTTATTCCTAGACATTATAGGGGTGTTTTCCATCTGTACTCCCAGCCAGTAGGTATCAGAAATCCAGAGCCTCATTGGCTGCAAAGTGGAATTAAAGAGTATCCAAGGAGGGAAGAACCAGGGACTCCGCCACCTTTAGGGATCAGGGGCATCACAAAAGAGGGCTAAAGAGATAGCCAGTGGTCAGTGAGGGCAATGAATGGAGGTTGGAAGAGATTCAAAGATCTTGGACAGAGGTAAACTAGATGGCATAAGAGCAGAAGTTTCAGAACAAATGAGGAGAGGCGTTTAAGAGGGAGGCAATGGATATGAGTGGGAATAAGCAAAATGGGTAATTACAATTGGTGGGACAGAGTTAGAGCCTCAGAGGAGGGGAAGGAAACTGTGATGGGGGAGAGAGAGAAGGAGTGTACTGTAGGGAGGGCCAACATCTGGAAAAAATTGTTAGAACTGAGCAGGTGGACTGGTGGAGACAGCACAGAAAGAGGCAACAGTGAGATGAATATTTAAGAAAATTGGGAGAGGGTGAAGAGATGAAATATTGGGGGCAGATGGTGCAAGAGAAGATGACAAAGTGGTGAAGTAGAAGGGAAGTGAGGAGAGAAATGGAGTTTAAGGATAGAGAAAGTAAAAGTGTGGTTGGGTAGCAGAGAGGCACAAAAGGAGAAAAATCCAGTGCACATGCAAGCAGGAAGAATTGGGAGGCTGAGCAGAAGAAGGCAGATATTCTGGAATGAGGGTAGTTATTAGTGATTCATGGTAACGTATTCACTGTAAAAAGAACAGGAGTACTTGTGGCACCTTAGAGACGAACAAATGTATTTGAGCATAAGCTTTCGTGAGCTACAGCTCACTTCATCGGATGCATGCAGTGGAAAATACAGTAGGGGGATTTTATATACACAGAGAACATGAAACAATGGGTGTTACCGTACACACCGTAACGAGAGTGATCAGGTAAGGTGAGCTATTACCAGCAGGAGAGAAAAAAAAACCTTTTGTAGTGATAATCAAGGTGGACCATTTCCAGCAGTTGACAAGAACATGTGAGGAACAGTAGGGGGTGGAAAATAAACATGGGGAAATAGTTTTACTTTGTGTAATGACACATCCACTCCCAGTCTTTATTTAAGCCTAATTTAATGGTGTCCAGTTTGCAAATTAATTCCAATTCAGCAGTCTCTCGTTGGAGTCTGTTTTTGAAGTTTTTTTGTTGTAATATTGTGACTTTTAGGTCTGTAATCGAGTGACCAGAGAGATTGAAGTGTTCTCCGACTGGTTTTTGAATGTTCTAATTCTTGACATCTGATTTGTGTCCATTTATTCTTTTATGTAGAGACTGTCCAGTTTGACCAATGTACATGGCTGAGGGGCAATGCTGGCACATGATGGCATATATCACATTGGTGGATGTGCAGGTGAACGAGCCTCTGATAGTGTGGCTGATGTGATTAGGCCCTATGATGGTGTCCTCTGAATAGATAGGTGGACACAGTTGGCAACGGGCTTTGTTGCAAGGATAGGTTCCTGGGTTAGTGGTTTTGTTGTGTGGTTTGTGGTTGCTGGTGAGTATTTGCTTCAGGTTGGGGGGCTGTCAGTCAGCAAGGACTGGCCTGTCTCCCAAGATCTTTGAGAGTGATGGGTAGTCCTTCAGGATAGGTTGTAGATCCTTAATAATGCGTTGGGGAGGTTTTAGTTGGGGGCTGAAGGTGACGGCTAGTGGTGTTGTTATTTTCTTTGTTGGGCTTGTCCTGTAGTAGGTAACTTCTGGGTACTCTTCTGGCTCTGTCAATCTGTTTCTTCACTTCAGCAGGTGGGTACTGTAGTTGTAAGAATGCTTGATTGAGATCTTGTAGGTGTTTGTCTCTGTCTGAGGGGTTGGAGCAAATGTGGTTGTATCATAGAGCTTGGCTGTAGACAATGGATCATGTGGTGTGGTCTGGATGAAAGCTGGAGGCATGTAGGTAAGCATAGCAGTCAGTAGGTTTCCGGTATAGGGTTGTGTTTATGTGACCATTGCTTATTAGCACTGTAGTGTCCAGGAAGTGGATCTCTTGTGTGGACTGGTCCAGGCTGAGGTTGATGGTGGGATGGAAATTGTTGAAATCATGGTGGAATTCCTCAAGGGCTTCTTTTCCATGGATCCAGATGATGAAGATGTCATCAATGTAGCACAAGTAGAGAAGGGGCATTAGGGGACGAGAGCTGAGGAAGCGTTGTTCTAAGTGAGCCATAAAAATCTTGGCATACTGGGGCCATGTGGGTACCCATAGCAGTGCCACTGATTTGAAGGTATACATTGTCCCCAAATGTGAAATAGTTATGGGTAAGGACAAAGTCACAAAGTTCAGCCACCAGGTTTGCCATGACATTATCGGAGATACTGTTCCTGACGGCTTGTAGTCCATCTTTGTGTGGAATGTTGGTGTAGATGGCTTCTACATCCATAGTGGCTAGGATGGTGTTTTCAGGAAGATCAACGATGGATTGTAGTTTCCTCAGGAAGTTAGTGGTGTCTCGAAGGTAGCTGGGAGTGCTGGTAGCGTAGGGCCTGAGGAGGGAGTCTACATAGCCAGACAATCCTGCTGTCAAGGTGCCAATGCCTAAGATGATAGGGCGTCCAGGGTTTCCAGATGTATGGATCTTGGGTAGCAGAACACCCCTGCTCGGGGTTCTAGGGGTGTGTCTGTGCTGATTTGCTTTTGTGCTTTTTCAGGGAGTTTCTTGAGCAGATGGTGTAGAACACTTCAATCTCTCTGGTCACTTGATTACAGACCTAAAAGTCACAATATTACAACAAAAAAACTTCAAAAACAGACTCCAACGAGAGACTGCTGAATTGGAATTAATTTGCAAACTGGACACCATTAAATTAATCTTGAATAAAGACTGGGAGTGGTTGTGTCATTACACAAATTAAAACTATTTCCCCATGTTTATTCCCCCCCCCTACTGTTCCTCACACTTTCTTGTCAACTGCTGGAAATGGCTCACCTTGATTATCACTACACAAAGGTTTTTTTTCTCTCCTGCTGGTAATAGCCCACCTTACCTGATCACTCTTGTTACAGTGTGTATGGTAACACCCATTGTTTCATGTTCTCTATGTATATAAAATCTCCCTACTGTATTTTCTACTGCATGCATCTGATGAAGTGAGCTGTAGCTCATGAAAGCTTATGCTCAAATACATTTGTTAGTCTCTAAGGTGCCACAAGTACTCCTTTTCTTTTTGCAGATACAGACTAACACAGCTGCTACTCTGAGAAGAGATAGCAGTTGCTTAATGGCAGTTGGTAACAGTGATTATGGCCATTGGTGGCAAAGCAGAGCAGATGGTAAATGGTGATAATATTGAGATGATAAAGCACAGTGGCAGAGAACAGGAGCCCTTAATGTGACATTGGAAAGTGAGAGGTGCACAGCAGGACAGGTAAAAAGATCTCACAAGGCAAATAATTAGGGATTAGTGCAGAATTTAAATTACTAGAGGAAGTGAGGAAAGATGGTAAATCCAATCCTATGATTTGTGGTCTTGTGTGAATTATATGTCACTCTTGGGTGGTCCAATCATTAGGTTGATTTTCTTTTTTGGTGGTTTGGATTCCAGAATTTCCACATCTGAGTGTTGCTCTTTTAAGACTTCTGAAAGCATGCTCCATACCTCATCCCACTCAGATTTTGGAAGCCACTTCAGATTCTTAAACCTTGGGTTGAGTGCTGTAGCTATTTTTAGAAATCTCACATCGGTACCTTCTTTGCATTTTGTCGAATCTGCAGTGAAAGTATTCTTAAAATAAACAGCATGTGCTGGGTCATCATCTGAGACTGCTATAACATGAAATATATGGCAGAATGCAGGTAAAACAGAGTAGAAGACATACAATTCTCCCCCCAAGGAGTTCAGTCACACATGTAATTAATGCATTATTTTTTTTAACGAGCGTCATCAGCATGGAAGCATGTCCTCTGGAATGGTGCCCGAAGCATGAAGGGGCTTGCAAATGTTTAGCATATCTGGCACGTAATTACCTTGCAATGCTGGCTATAAAAGTGCCATGTGAATGCCTGTTCTCACTTTCAGCTGACATTGTAAATAAGAAGCAGGCAGCAGCATCTCCTGTAAATGTAAACAAACTTGTTTGTCTTAGTGATTGGCTGAACAAGAAGTAGGACTAAGTGGACTTGTAGGCTCTAAAGCTTTACATAGTTTTATTTTTGAGAACAGTTATGTAACAAAAAAAATCTGCATTTGTAAATTACACTTTCAGGATAAAGAGATTACACTACAGTACTTGTATGAGGTTAATTAAAAATACTGTTTCTTTTGTTTATGATTTTTACAGTGCAAATATTTGTAATATTAAAATAGTAATATACAGTGAGCACTGTACACTTTGTATTCTGTGTTGTAATAGAAATCTATATATTTGAAAATTTAGAAAAATATCCGAAATATTTAATACATTTCAATTGGTATTCTATTGTTTAACAGTGAGATTAATCACAATTAATTTTTTTAATCATGATTAATTTTTCTGAGTTAATCGCTTGAGTTAACTGCGATTAATTGACAACCCTGCTTGGAATATTTGTGATTTTTGGTGTAAGTGACCATTTATCACATGGTCCTGCTTGCCTGGGTGGCAAGATAGACTGGAGTGTCTAGGGGACTGCCTGTGCCTCAATTATAACACTATTGTAGTACTTTGGGAGTTGACATTTGGTACTGGGTTGGTGAAATATAATTATAGAACTTACCACCAGTTTGGTGTGTCTGCCCTGCTTTTTCCAGTCTGCCCTGAGGTAGGCACTCATGGTCATGAGCCACTCCAGATAGCATATCGATTTCCACAAAAGAAACCAAAAATTATAATAAATACATTTCCTTTTTGCAATTAATCTGATTTTGTGAGCTCCAGTAAAATATTTTAAAAAGGGGGCACTATATAAAAAACAAAAAAACCCAAAAAACCAAAGCTAATAAATGTATTATTGTGGTAGGACTGAGATGCTAACCCTGGTAACTTGCACGTGTCAAAAAAGGAGCAATATTGCCAACCACAAAATTAGCATTATGCATGGAGGAACACCCCACTTCATAAGGGATGCATCCAGTCCCCAGCCTAGTCACATTCTCTCTGGAAAATATGCACGGGGAAAGGAAGGGAGGTCAATTATTATTAAAAAAGACAACTGAATAATTTTTGAATAATTGCCAATGGTGGAGATGGACCATTGGATACATAGTTAGCAAGGTTGTCAAAAGTGCATGACTCATCCACTTATCACAAGACTATGCAGTTTATCATGTGACTAATGTCTCCTCATATATCATTACATACACACACAAGTGTACATTTTTCTTGCAAACATTCATAAATACATGCTTTTTAAAGCAATTTTATATAAAATATAAAATGTAGACGTAAATCTAGTAGTCAGTGTCTATGTAAGTGCATTATTTGTTTTTCTCTGTTGACTTGGATTCAGGTTTCCCTGTAGGCTCACAGATGTAGAAATTTTTTTTGCCTTTTAAAGCATGCTTGCTCACAATACAGTTTATCCCTAGGTCATCAAGGTCTGGGAATAATATAGATTTTGTTAAGGAAATAATAATGTAAGATAACAGACTGTATCTTGGGAAATGAAACTGACTATGACAGACAGAGCTATGGGAAGAACATAGTGTGACAAAAGGCTTACTTTATTATATCTGTTAGTTTAAGAAGAGTAGATACTCTATATGCTTTCAAATTACTTGCAGGAAAGCAAACAAATCATGAGGGACACTCAAATGCAATTTTAACTGCAGCTGCTTGGTACATTTATTTACATATCATCAGTGAATGATTGAAAAATTCCAAAAGAAGAAAGTAAACTACATTTTATACTTTGCTTCAATTATGATGGTAACATTGACAGAAAACATTTTGATGCAGTCAAACTAGGAAGAGGTAGACTTAGTGGCCCTGTGTAATATTTCTTTTAGAGCTGCTAAGGTTTCTCTGCTTGTAATATTCAATAGACTATAAAAATACCATTTAGATAAGAAATTTGAAAGTGGATCTTTGATTAATAAGGTTCCTTTGAAAAATATAAGTTCAGGAAGATATATTCTCTCTAATACAAGCTAATGATTGATACTCTTACGACCAAAATTGAGATACATTGGGCACAGAACAACAGCAAAGGTTTGAAAGGAAGATGAATGAACATTTACTGGCTTGACACCAAGTAGAAGAGTGGAAACTTGAGGTATTATTGCAAGTAACTTTGCTTTTATTGACTAGAGAGATGAAAAGTAGTTCTGAAAGGTCAGGGTTGGTCAAACTTTCTCCACTCATTTCAAATTTTTCCAGTGCTAAGTACATTTGGCTTACTTATTCCCACACTATCATTCAAAGTCTTATGGCTTTGATACTTAACAACTTGCACTGTGAATCTTGGTGAGTGAACATCATATTATGTTGAGTTTTGGAGGTGAAAGAGCAGCTTATCAGGGAGGGGATTCTGGAAAATGTGCAGGGCATCATACAGTCTAAGGGACAGACTCTGATACCGTTACTGACTGGAGTAGTAATTTATTGTCTCACTGTTAGCTGAAAGCCCATGCAGTCATATGCATTTTGCAGTTGGAACAAGTAATCCACTATCTGTGCAGTCTCCCTCATACAACCAATGAAATTCTTGCATTCAAATTAGGTGGAGAGTAAGGGTGATGACTGATTGAATTATCTCTGATATCATGATGGTCTGGGACTCTTGGCATGGCATAGAGACAGGCCTGGTTATCTCACAGGTGTAATTCATAAAGTCAGAATGGCTGAGAATTTAAACATTGGATGGCAACAGGCTGCAAATACCAGTGGTGACTGATCCTGGTGATATTCTGAACAAAAGCAGCTATCAGCCAGGTTTGTAGAGGTTTTCACTATTTTGTGGTGACCCAACAGATATTGAAGGTTTCAGAATGATGTTTGGGGCTATTGTGTATATTGCCTGTGTTGCTGTGGAGTGGTTGTGTTGATATGTGCCTAGGTCGGTTATGCTGGGAGAGCTGTGTTAATTTGTATGGGCAGCAGTTGGACAAATGAGTGTGACATCTGTGAAGTTTCCCTCATACAACCAATGAAATTGTTGCAAATTAGCTGGTTGACTTTCCTCTAATCACAATGGTCTAGAACTCTGAGCATGGCATATTTACATGAAATACTGTAGCTGCACACTGCAAGGATGTACTTTGGAAAGTCAAAATGGTAGAGGACTAAAAAATTGGACGGTAGCAGATGATTCAACCTAGTGATATTTGGAATAAAAAGAGCTCTCACCCATACCTATAGCTGCTTCCATTGCTTCACACTGAGCCAACAGACATTTTAAGCTTCAAATTGACATACAGAATTTTATTATATAGATAGTCCAATAGAAATCAATGAGATTATTCAGGAAGTAAAGTATTAGTGTCAGTAAGGATATCAAAATTTGTCCCTAAAACATAAACATAATGGACACATGGTGTTTGATAGTAAGTGCCAACCCTTTAGGAAGTAAGTGCTGTTTTGAAGCTCACTTTATATTAGCAAAAAGAAAAGGAGTACTTGTGGCACCTTAGAGACTAACCAATTTATTTGAGTCTCTAAGGTGCCACAAGTACTCCTTTTCTTTTTGCGAATACAGACTAACACGGCTGTTACTCTGAAACCTGTCACTTTATATTTTTCATTCTATTTTACTTTTTTTCCAAGTTTCATAACGTGGTGTTCTAGTATAAATGACAGCTACTGCTTCTTATTTTCAAAACACTTTGTAGGCATCAACTAATGAATCCTCACTACAGGTAAGTATGTATTATTGTTCCCATATCACAGATGGGGAAGTTGAGGCATGGAAGCCAAGGGCCACAGTATGGTTGCCCAGATTGGGTGCATTGTTTGGAAGAAGACCCAGGCCACTCACAATGCTTCATGAAGAAGGCAGCACTGCTTGAGTGCAAGGAGGGACAGACTAGTAATAGCACAGTGTCTGGACAAGTAGATAACACTGCTCCATCCTTTTGCATTGGCAAGTGGCTGTAGGGCTGAGCTGGACAAAGTGCATGCTACGTGGTTCAGTAAGACCACCAGTGAGCAAATTCATTCCAGGGCCTCTAATGTCTGTCTGGCTGTTCCTGCCCTATGCAGGTATAGATGGAGGCTTTTCAAAGCCTCTAAAGGATTTGGATACCCAAGTCCAATTAATGGGAAGATCTCAGTATGACTTTCCCCTCTGGTTTTATCTGGACTGGTGATCTGCTAGGTCACTCCAATCCTTGACTCTGGAAGTCTAGTCTTACCCTGGTCTGCTGTGAGAACCCACACTCCTGGGCTGTTCACGCACAGCCGCTGGCATGTAAGCTGCTCCTTGGATTGTACAACCTAATGATACTAGCCAATATCTCAGGCCACAGACACAACCCCAGGAACCTCCGTCTTGCAGTGTCCAGTAATGCCCGCTGGACGCTGCAAGCTTATATGAATTCCTCAATTTAACAAAGAAATGGATGTGTACCAGGCTTGTTATTCCAAGGGGAGTCTCTGACACACTTCAAACCAAACACGCTGCTTTAGGTAGAATAAACAAACAAATTTATTTTAACTGTAAAGATAGATTTTAAGTGATTATAAGTCAAAACATAACAAGTCAGATTTCGTCAAATGAAATAAAATTCATTCTAAGCTGATCTTAACACTTTCAATGCCCTCACAAACTTAGGTTTCAGAGTAACAGCCATGTTAGTCTGTATTCGCAAAAAGAAAAGGAGTACTTGTGGCACTTTAGAGACTAACCAATTTATTTGAGCATAAGCTTTCGTGAGCTACATCCGATGAAGTGAGCTGTAGCTCACGAAAGCTTATGCTCAAATAAATTGGTTAGTCTGTAAGGTGCCACAGGTACTCCTTTTCTTCTTACAAACTTAGATGCTTCTCACCACAGGCTGGCTGGTTGCTCTTCAGCCAGGATCTCCCCTTTGATCAGCACTTTAGTCGCTTGGTGTGGTGTCTGTAGATGGAGGTGGAAGAGAGAGGAAGAGCATGGAAAATGTCTCTCCCTTTTATCATGTTCTTTCTTCCCTCTTGGCTTTGCTACCCCCCTTCAGAGTCAGGTGAGCATTACCTCATTGCAGTCCCAAACTGACTAAAGGAAGGAGGGTGACTCCCTCGAGAGTCTAACAGATTCTTTTGTTGCTGCCTAGGCCAGCGCCCTTTGTTCCTGTGAGTCTGGTCTGGGTTTGTCTCATACTTGCCCTGATGAGGTGTGAACTGCCTCTCTGCTCTTGGGGAGTTTTTGCCTGGGCTTATTTTAAGCCATAAGGATACATATTCAGCCTCATACCTATATACATGAAATTATAACCTATAACCTTCCTATAACAATTATTATAACATCACTATAACAACCATGCTCAGTGTATCATGAGCCTTCCAAAGACACCCAACATGACAAACTTTGCATTGGATACCATGCAATCATTTTATAAAAATGAGCATGGGGGTGCAAGTTGTTCTCCTGAGATACAGAGCATCACACTCAGCCATAATAGTCTCAGCCACCACTTCCCAGGCAGAGAACTTACTCTCTCACTAAAATAATTCTAAAAGCCACAATCAAACCCTAAGTGACTTGCTCAAAGTAACAGAGGAAATGAGCGTCAAAGCCAGGAGGCCTCAGTTCAAGTGCTCTCAACCCTGCCCCACTCTTCTTGCAAACTCCAAAGTCTATTGGATTCCTAACATAAATACATAATGTTTTATTTAGGGCTTAGTTCATGCTCCCTCTTTTTCTTCTGATTGTCTTTAAGTAGGGCCTTATCAAATTCATGGCTGAGAAAAATGTGTCATGGACTGTGAAATCTGGTGTGCCCTGTGAAATCTGATCTACCGCATGAAATATTGCTATTTTAGGGGAGACCAGATTTCACAGAGCTGGGTGGCCAGAGAGTGGCGGCTGCTGGCTGAGGCCCAGCTTTGAAGGCAGCACTGCCACCAGCAGGAGCACAGAAGTGAAGGTGGCATTGTATGGGGGCGTTGTTCCTAGGGTTGCGAAACGTCCGATTTTCGACCAGAATGCCTGGTTGAAAAGGGTTCCTGGTGGCTCCGGTCAGCACTGCCAAAGTCCGTGGTTATCAGCCACTGGGAGCTGTGGAGCTGGTGCTTGGGGCAGGGGCAGCGCGCGGAGCTTCCTTGATCGCCTTTCTGCCTAGGGGCTGCAGGGACACTCCAGCCACTTCCAGGAGCTGTGCGGAGCCAGGGCAGGCAGGGAGCCTGCCTGAGCCCCGCTGCACCACCGACCGGGAGCTGCCTCAGGTAAGTGCCACCCTGTCCCACACCCCAAACCCCTGCCCCAGCCCTGAGCCAGCTTCTCACTCTGAACCCCTTGGCCCCAGACCAGGAGGAGGCTCATCCTTGGCCCCACCCCAGAGCCTGCACCCCCAGCTAGAGACCTCACCCCCTCCTGCACCCCAACTCCTTGCCCCAGCCCAGAGCCCCCTCCTGCACCCTGAACCCCTAATTTCTGGCCTCAACCCAGAGCCAGCATCCCCAGCCAGAGCCCTCACCCCCTCCCACACCCAAACCCCTTGCCCCAACCCAGTGAAAGTGAGGGAGGGTGGGGGAGAGCAAGCGACGATGGTGGGGAAATGGAGTGAGTGGAGGTGGGGACTCTTAGAAGGGGTGGAGCAGGGTCTCAGAGAAGGGGCGGAGCAGAGGTGTTTGGTTTTGTGCAATTAGAAAGTTGGCAACCCTAGTCATTACTTTTGGGGTAGCAGAGCTGGCCTTACAGGTGGGTGGCTGCTGAGAGCCCCAGGGTCAGGGAAGTGCCATGGTCCCCCCCCCCCCCCCACAAACACAGCCAGGCAAAGACCCCTTTAACTCCTGAGCGCTGGGCCTGGAGCCAGGGAGGGGCAGGGCTGGGGTGGCCCAGACGGGGGCTCCTATCATTCGCCAGGCTCCAGCTGCTAGTCCAGGATTGTCTGCGGAGGGACAGGACATCCTCTTTCCCTGCATGGCCTGCTCCTGGTACTGGGTCAGCCCCATCTCCAGGAACCTCCCACAGCGGCAGGAAGCTCCATGGCTGCTGGCTGGGAGCCCAGCTCTGAAGGCAGTGCCATCTCCAGCAGTAGCAAAGCGTGGTATGGTATTGTCACCCTTTCTCCTGCGCTGCTGCTGGTGGCAGTACGGCCTTCAGAGTTGGGGGCCTGGCCAGCATCTGCCCTCTGGTGACCCAGTTCTGAAGGCTAAGCACCAAAGTAAGGGTGTTACTATCATGACCCCTCCCCTACATTAGCCTTGTGACCCCCCGCACAACCTCCTTTTGGTTTGGGGCCCCCATAGTTACAACACCATGATATTTCAGAGGCAACCATCTGAAACCATTAAATTTACAATTTTTAAAATCCTCTGACTGTGAAATTGACCAAAATGAACTGTGAATTTGGTAGGCCCTATCTTAAAGTATGTCTTGTTCAGCCACTTCGGCAACATGCACTTCAAGAAAATATAACGCAGTGGTCATAACGTGGATTTTGCATTGCATTTCCGCAGGTTGTTTGGCATTCACAATAAGAGCCATTTGATTTTTCTGCTGACAAGGTGGCACAACTCTCTGTATTTGTTGTTGGTTTACGACCTGTCCCATTCCTGACAGATGCTTGTAGGCTCTTGTTAAAGAGCCAATGGGCATATTTTAGCAAAAGCTCATGAGCTGGAAGGCTCCTTTGCCAAAACTCACCACAGTTTGTTGCAGCTCTGTTAATAAATATTTCCCTTTAGAAACCCAGGTAAATCTGTTCCTGAGCGGTACCATATTCTTCACAGTGAGTAATTAGGCTGTGCAGCATGATTTTACAGCTAATTTAGATTACACAGACCATAAGGTACTTCAGAGCATGTTGAAGAGCTCTGGAGTGGGAGAGACAGAGAAAGACAGAGAGAGTGTAATGCAAATGGATTTTTTTATGTTTATCCCTTATTAATTATTGCTTCTTCAGCTCTCTCACTTGAAACAGAGGATTATAGAGTCCTTAGAGTCACAGCTGTTGCTAGGGTGATGCACATACAGTTATTTACAATTTAGAATTCTTAACACTGCATTTTAGTCTATCATAAAAAGCATGCGTTTCCAGTGCACATTTAAGCCAATATTTATATATGAAATGAAGCACTGTATATGGTGGTGTTAGAAACTTCCATGTAATTTGAACATATTATAGCTGCTGTGAAAAATATACAGAAGATTGGGAAAATATTGCTATCTCTTGTTTTACTATAGGGATCCCTCTGGTACAGGTAGGAGTGTACCCTGTATAATAAATGTAAATAGAGTGGAACCCTTTTTCTTAGCACCTATGGGAAAACACAGGTTGAATGATTCATAGACACAGCATAAAACTGGATTAGGAATCCCTAAAAGAAAATGTGTATAAAGTGAACAGCAGGATGGTTAAACAAACAAATAAACAAACAAACATATAGATTATAAAACACACAAAATAAATCTATGCACATTTTATGGAAAGGCAGCTTACTATCTGAATTAAGCTATGAAGCCAACTTTCATTGATTGCTTTATACCTTCCTCAGCATACATTGATATGGTAACGGGGAAAACAGTTCTATGTTGTCTCTGGAGTAATCAAAAATATATTGAGATCTGTGCATCATTTTTGGTAGAAGTCAGTAGCATCCATTGCAAAGTCCTGAAAATAAGGAACCTTAAGGTATCAGCTTTGCAGTATTATATATTAGTAGAATAGAACAAGTGTTGTGAATTGATATAGGAAACTAACTTTTAGCCCCACAGTGCCACTGGTATGTTGAATAGTAAATTGCACCACAATCAGGCCCTTACTAATTATCTGAACCCAAACATTGAATATATATATCACCACCATAGGTCAAATTCAACAATGTGTACCCCCCCACACACCAAAATGGACTAATGGGACCTGATCTAAAGCCCACGGAAATGAATGGAAAGACACCCACTGACTTCAGTAGGGGTTGGATCAGGTCCATATGCAGTACTTGCTCTAAGAACAGCATTAATGTACTCCCATATTCTGTTCATTAGCAGCAACCCTAGTAAAAACCATTCATGCAGATTCACAGAATAATCGACACAACTGGATCATGGGGCTTAAAGTACATGTATAAACATTCACACAGTACTCCTTGACCCATAGATCCCGCTCTAGAGGACATGGCCTTTGTCACGGAAAGCCTGAAGAATTTCTGTGCGGGTTTTGGGTCGTGCCAGACTTGGTGTGAAAAACTGAGGCGCTCAGGTGCCATAGTGATGATCACACTAAAAAGTACTGCAATAAAACTTCCGCCCTGCTCTCCCCTTTGCTGTTCACTGGGTTTCTGGTGGGTGTCACTGACCAATGCACTGCCAGGAATTGGCCCCGGAGCTGTATTTGTAGCATTAGCAGCACCAATAGGCTGTTGTGCATTTACAGAGGACATGTAATTTAGTAAGTGTCTAAGCCCAGTATTCTGAGTCATTGCACATGTCTACTAACATTATACTTGTACCGTAAAAAATTAATTGCTCACCTCTGGTGTAATTAACACTGCTTATAAATTTAATATTGACCATATTTGACAAGCTGAATGGAGCTCATTCCACAGCACTCTCCTGGAAGCAGTGACATTAAAAACATCAAGGGAGAACTTGATGTTGCAAAATGAAATAGAAAATAGGAGAGAAAAACACAATCCCATTCAGGATGGGGCAATAACATCTTTGACAGATAAGGTCCTTTAAGCTGTTTGTCCTTCAGGGCAGAGTCAGTATTTGTGTGTACTGTGCATCACTGTACACACTGTCTGTGCTAAACAAATAGCAGAAATAGATATTCTATTTTGGTCCTTCTAAATGTATTTATTTTTATGACAATCTATGCTGCCTTCCATTTCAGCAAGTGTTGATATCTTCCAGATCTTCATCACTAATACCCACATGTACAGGTGACATAAAATAGTAGAAATTAGGGAGTCCAATCAAGCAATTACTAGCTAAAAGGGAATATTATCTTGAGGTAAAGACATTTAGCTAGTGATGTTTAACTCATTGTCCAGTCAGTTCAGGAAAAAACTTTCCTGCAACTGTGCAATTCTTAACTGACCCTAATAAATAACACCAGCCAGCTCACAGAGAAATACACTCAATGACTTTATGTGAAAAAAAATATATGCCCCCCCATAGCATAATTTATTTCATTTGTCTAATTCTATGTTTTTGGTAGATTGTCTTTAATATTAATAGTGGTAACTATTTTTATGAAGTGAATAATGTGGTAGGCATTGAACAGACAGGTAAGGTGCCTTGCCCTGACGAGTTTGCAATCAATAAACATCCATTGCCCTGAATGTTCTCCTAAGTCAGTGTGTGAACCCCTTACTCCCACTAGTATGTATTTATTCATGTGAGTTGGCACCACTGTGACTATTCATGTGAGGAACTGCTCAGGAATAGAAATAAGAGGTTCAGAATTTGACCTTGAGAGATCCTGTGTAATGGTCTGATCCAAAGCCTATGGACTGTAACAGGAGTCTTTCCACAGGCTTCAGTGGGTTTTGGCTCAGACCCCAAATCACTAAGAACTCTTAATTACTCAGACCACCCAGCTGAAAATGGATAAAACCAAAAAGCAGAATCTCACTGCCCAGATGCTGCATCTGGGTTGTGTTCTTCAGGATAAATAAGAATGCAACAACAGTAACAAACTGCCTCCTGGCCCTCACTGCTTCCATCTTACTGTTTGCTCTACACATTTAAATTAATATTTTAATGCATAATAAAATTTATTCAAAAATGTAACAACACGAACCCAGGTCAGAGTGGGATTTTTTTTTTTTTGGTCTTTTCTGTCCCCTTTTTTTGGTTCTTCCCAATACAAAAATAATTGGCTGTGTGTATTCCAACTACATTCATTGTAGTTTTTTCTAGAGTGAAGTTGAATTTACACTCTCATTTTATATTAGCTACAGAAAATACATAACTTCCCTACTTTGCTTTTCTGCATTTTAGTCTCTATGAAGCGTATTCTGGAATGAGTTTGCCATGAAAAAGAATCAATTTGACAGGAACGCTGTAGATTACCATAATAATATTTTGCTCTCCCAGTTCCTTGGGAAACAAAGGTTCAGCATATAGAGCATTGTGAGAAATATCCTTAGACTGAGTTTCATTATCTCTTACTGGACACTCCAATATAGAAAAAATGAGAATGTTTTCCACTACACTGGATCAACCATGATTCATAGTGAAGCAGCAACAATGCCTGTGTGGCTATAAGGGCTTTTAGGGTATGTCTACACTGCAATGTAAGCCCAGGGTTGGTAGAACTCAAGTTAGCAGACCCTGGTTTGTTAACCTAGGGCTTGAGTATCATCTACACTCATTTGTAACCCCAGGTTAGGAATTGGTGAACCCTGGGTCACAGCCTGGGGTGCCAGCATTTACACTGCATGATGTAGGCCTGAATCCTACCACTCATATCTCACACTTCCTAGCACACACCCAAAGTTGCTCTCGCTCTTTGTTCATGATGCAGTGTGGGAAAACTTTAACTGTCCACCAAATTTGACTATCCAGAGGACAAAGAAAGTTGGCCCATGGGATTGTGGGGTACTTTTGGTGGACTCCTAGAACACGAGTTCAGGGGGGCTGCATCTATACTGAAAAGCAATAGAGCTTGATCCCTGGCTTCTGACTTGACTCAGGCTTGGACTCTCCACCCCCATGGGGTCCTGGCACCCTGGCCCAGACCTGGTTAGCACAATTTGTTTGTAGATGGAAGTGGGATTAGGCTTGAGCCTGAGTTCAAACCCTTGATTTATACTGCAGGGAAGACATACCCTTAGATTCTATGTTCCATGGGTTGTATATAGCAAAAGTATTCCCACCCTTTTCCTTTTTTTTTTGTTTATTGTTGACTTGTTGCTTTGATTGCTGATGCCTCAGAGGAATGAATCCAACACAGCTTTTAAACTGGAATTTTTGGAGTCAAGGGTTTCCTGATGAGAATATAAACTGCCATCTACCAGTAAGAAATTATACCATGAGCTGCCATCTACCAGTAAGGAAGACAGGAAGAGAGTTACACATAAAGCTAAAAGAAAAGGAGTACTTGTGGCATCTTAGAGACTAACCAATTTATTTGAGCATAAGCTTTCGTGAGTTACAGCTCACTTCATCGGATGCATACTGTGGAAAGTTTAGAAGATCTTATTATATACACACAAAGCATGAAAAAAATACCTCCTCCCACCCCACTCCTGCTGGTAATAGCTTATCTAAAGTGATCACTCTCCTTACAATGTGTATGATAATCAAGGTGGGCCATTTCCAACACAAATCCAGGGTTTAACAAGAACATCGGGGTGGGGGGGTAGGAAAAAACAAGGGGAAATAGGCTACCTGCATAATGACTAAGCCACTCCCAGTCTCTATTCAAGCCTAAGTTAATTGTATCCAATTTGCAAATGAATTCCAATTCAGCAGTTTCTCACTGGAGTCTGGATTTGAAGTTTTTTTGTTGTAAAATAGCGACTTTCATGTCTGTTATTTTCTTTGTTAGGCCTGTCCTGTAGTAGGTCTGTTTCTTCACTTCTGCAGGTGGGTATTGTAGTTGTAAGAATGCTTGATAGAGATCTTGTAGGTGTCTGTCTCTGTCTGAGGGGTTGGAGCAAATGCGGTTGTATCGCAGAGCTTGGCTGTAGACGATGGATTGTGTGATGTGCTCAGGGTGAAAGCTGGAGGCATGTAGGTAGGAACAGCGGTCAGTAGGTTTCCGGTATAGGGTGGTGTTTATGTGACCATCGTTTATTAGCACTGTAGTGTCCAGGAAGTGGATCTCTTGTGTGGACTGGACCAGGCTGAGGTTGATGGTGGGATGGAAATTGTTGAAATCACAGTGGAATTCCTCAAGGGCTTCTTTTCCATGGGTCCAGATGATGAAGATATCATCAATATAGCGCAAGTAGAGTAGGGGCGTTAGGGGACGAGAGCTGAGGAAGCGTTGTTCTAAATCAGCCATAAAAATGTTGGCATACTGTGGGGCCATGCGGGTACCCATAGCAGTGCCGCTGATCTGAAGGTATACATTGTCCCCAAATGTAAAATAGTTATGGGTAAGGACAAAGTCACAAAGTTCAGCCACCAGGTTAGCCGTGACATTATCGGGGATAGTGTTCTTGACGGCTTGTACTCCATCTTTGTGTGGAATGTTGGTGTAGAGGGCTTCTACATCCATAGTGGCCAGGATGGTGTTATCAGGAAGATCACCAATGGATTGTAGTTTCCTCAGGAAGTCAGTGGTATCTCGAAGGTAGCTGGGAGTGCTGGTAGCGTAGGGCCTGAGGAGGGAGTCTACATAGCCAGACAATCCTGCTGTCAGGGTGCCAATGCCTGAGATAATGCCCAGGATTTCCAGGTTTATGGATCTTGGGTAGTAGATAGAATATCCCAGGTCAGGGTTCCAGGGGTGTGTCTGTGTGGATTTGATCTTGTGCTTTTTCAGGGAGTTTCTTGAGCAAATGCTGTAGTTGCTTTTGGTAACTCTCAGTGGGATCAGAGGGTAATGGCTTGTAGAAAGTGGTGTTGGAGAGCTGCCGAGCAGCCTCTTGTTCATATTCCGACCTATTCATGATGACAACAGCACCTCCTTTGTCAACCTTTTTGAGAAGCTGAGATTGGACAGTTGGATCTGTCCACTTACCTATGGGTTGTCTAGTTTGCAACTTTTTCTTTTACCTGGACAATGCTTTCACTTCATTTTTTTTATGTTGTTTACCTGATTAAGTATTTCAGGTAACAAATAACTGTGATTCTGCAGTCTCCGAGATTCAACGGTAGCTTGAATTAAAAAACGTATTTTGTCCCTTTTAAAATAGGCATCTTTTAAATACAGTAGCCTGGAAATACATACATGAAGAACAAACATTGCAAAAGTCTTTAGCAGTTCTTGAACCAGCCAGTATTTCTACAGTAGCTTATTACATCCCAGTGTAACAACACTATTGGTCTACCATGCTATAAAAGAGCAAGTGTGGGTATGAAGGACAGTGGTTATGGAGAAAAAAGGGTTACAATCTAGGTATGTGATTGGCACTTAGTTTATAACAGAGAAAGATTATGAAAGCTGCTTACTGTTTCATGCACATCTTGTTCCACTTTGGATTAAAAAAATAATCCAATTTGCACTGTGGAGGTCAGCAATGTAAAACTGGCAGAAAGGAGTGAGTTTTGAGATAGATTTGAAGGAGTGGTATCTTAAAATCCCAAATTCACAGAACAGGTGCCAAATTTTCTGCAGGTGTACAGGGGTAGACATCAGCGGGCTACAATAGAGTTTGCACTGTTTACCCCAAAAGACAATTTGGCCCAAAATATGTGTACTTAAAATTCACAAGTAAAAACCATTTAAAGTAAAATAAAATAGTTGAAAATAATCGCCTCCACAAGTTTAGGCTTCTGTATTTTCCCTTCCACAGGTGGTGACATCACTTTCTTTGGTGAAATTTAATCTTGTGCAAATAAATCACACATTGTTGCAAAAATCTCTGGTTTCACCATAAAACATTGGTAACGTGAACGTGACGATTTTATTTTGCTCAATCAAGTACTTTACGGGCCTAATCCAAAGCACATTGAAATCAGTGTAGGGAGTCAGATTGATTTCAGTAGGCTTTGGATCTGGCCCTTTATGTTTTACTGTTTCAGTTTGTATACAACATACATATTTCACAATATTGGCATCAGACCTCTTTCAATGACAGTTTAATTTCAATGGAAGCATGACTGGGGTGATGGTGTGCATGTTACGCATTCTGCATGCAATAGGTCATTGTATTATGTACGTTTCTTCAATAATTAGCATATAAGTTTAATCATATATAGTATATGATTTCAGGGGATAGTGTCTTGCATTCCTGCGGGTGAATTATTCAGTGCCTGAATTGGCAGGAGTGAGGATATGGTGTGGGGAAGTAATGGTCTGTACACCTCCCCCCCACCCCCATTCTTGCAATCAGCAGGATGAGAAATGTGGACATGACATAACCACCCCAGGTTAAGCATTGGAACTGTCTCCATGAAAGCAGCTCATGCAACACATATCGAGATAGAAGAGATATTCTTGTGCATAAGGCCAGAAAAGTGCTTTAAAAACAGCGATTTTGCGGAGGCTAGGGAGAGATACAGTAATGTGCCACAGCCTTAAAATCCAGTCAGTTGATTCAGGACACGGAGAGATTAAAAATGAGTACTCTGCATGAATATGGAGTCAGTGGAAACACAGGGAGGGAGACACCAGCAACAAAAAAAGAAATTCTTACATCAACTTAAATAGAGCTAAAAATAAATCTCTCTTTGTTTATTTTTATTCTTATTTTTTTTATTAATTGAGCAGCAAAGAGGTCTCTATTTTTCTTTTCTTTTCAACTTAACATATGAGGACACTGTCAAGGATTGGAGGCCCCAATTTTGGCCTGCTTTTTTAATGTCACCAGTAAAACATATATTCTTCACGATTGATACACGTTCTTAAGATCTGGTATTAGGCCTCAGATCAGAATGTCATCTTCCCAAATGGCTGGTACACATGAGGAAATTTGCCTGGCACTCATCCCCATTATTGAGCAGACGTCATGATGCAACACACAACTGCACAAAATTGCTTATCCATTTTGCCACACAAATTTAGGGGCTGTAGAGGTACCTTATTTAAGATACTTGGAGTGCCATGGATTTGTTTGCCCTACCCTTTTAAAAATAGAAGCCATTCAGAGTTGGTCTGCCCTGCAAACCAAGAAGCAGGTCCAATTTTTTATCCATCTGGCCAATTGTTACCGGAGTTTTGTAAAGGATTTAGTGATATTGTGCCCCCCCATAACAGACCTTACAAGAAAGGGGAAGCCAGACCCGGTGATACATACCTGTGAAAAGGACTTCAAGTACTAAAAGAGGCTTTGATTAAAGAGCCATTTTTAGTCACCCCTGATGTCACTAAACCCTTTGTGCTGTGCACTGATGCTTCTAATGTTGGGTTAGGTGCAGTGCTAATGCAGGCTGGGGCGGGGAACAAGAGGTACCCCATTGCCTTCTTGAGAAAAAAAACTGACCCTCACTGAACAGAATTCTGAGGGAATGTTCTGCCATAGTTTGGGCTGTTAAGCAACTTAAGCCTTATCGATCTGACAGAAAATTTAAGGTTCTAATGGATTACTCCCCACTAATATGGTGACACCAGGCCAAAATGACCAATTTGAGATTATTACTCTGGAGCAGAGGTGGGCAAACTACAGCCCGGGGGCCACATCCAGCCCTTCAGACATTTTAATCCAGCCCTCAAGCTCCTGCCGGGGGGCAGATTCTGGGGCTTGACCCACTCCACTCATGCCAAGGCTCTGCGCAGCTCCCAGAAGCAGCAGCATGTCCCCCCTCTAGCTCCTATGCGTAGGGGAAGCCAGGGGGCCCCGAACGCTGCCCCCGCCCCAAGCGCCACCCCTGCAGCTCCCATTGTCCAGCAACCACGACCAATGGGAGCTGCAGGGATGGCACCTGTGGACAAGGCAGCATGCAGAGCCTCGTAGCTATGCCTCCACATAGGAGACAGAGGGGGGACATGCTGCTGCTTCTGGGAGCTTCTTGAGGTAAGCGCTGCCCGGAGCCTACACTGCTGACTCCCTTCAGTGCCCCAACCCCCTCCTGCCCTCCGAACCTCTCAGTCCCACCTCCTGCACTCCAGAGCCTGCACCACCAGCCAGAGTCCTCACCCCATCCCGTACCCCAACCCCAACCAGGAGCCCCCTCCTGCACCCTGAACTCCTCATTTCTGGCCCCACCCCAGAGCCTGGACCTCCACCCGGAGCCCTCACCCCCTCCCACACCTCAACCCCCACCATCAATTTTGTGAGCATTCATGGCCTGCCATACAATTTCCTTATCCAGATGTGGCCCTCTGGCCAAAAAGTTTGCCCACCCCTGCTCTGGAGCCTAGCTCTACAGGAGTATGACATGGAAATAGTCCATATGAATGGAAAAGAAAATGTAATGGCAGATGCTTTGAAGAATAGGGGGACCCTGAGCATATTCAGAAGCATTGGTGACATCCCTTCCTACACCATTTTTGGATTGGGAGTGTGATGCTGGAAGACTAGGTGGCAGCTCATCCCAATGTCCCCATGCCTCAATTGAATACTGAGTGATACATTGCTGGAATCAGTCTGGCTCACCTGTGTGTTAGTATAATGAAAACTGATAGTAGAATGATAGGAATGTGTTTATCGTTTAGACTGTGTAAGTTACTTCACGCATTAATCTCTCCTATAACTTTTGTATCCCATATTATAAGGTAATATCTGAGTGTTTTCATTGTAAGCCTCTGTAACACCAGACAGGAGAGAGATATTAACTAGTGTGAAATGCTCGTCTGCAGCAGAAGGAGCTGTCTTATTTGTCAAGAAAGGCCCATCAGCATCAGACTTTGTTGTTTACTTCCCCACCTCCCATGAAGATTAGTCATGCAAGTGAACTTCTGCCATCAGCTGAGTTTGCAGCTCAGAGGGCAAGGGGCCAAGGGAAGGGAATAAAAACCCCCAACAAGAAGGAACTGTTTCTCTATGCTGCTTGGACTTTGAGGGACAAGGTTTTCTAGGCTTAGCCTGGGTAATCCCTAAAGGACATATAGAGCTTACTTATTATAGAAGTTGTTATTACCTTTGGAAACTTCAGATTGTAACTCATTTGTGTGTGTATGTTCACCTGCTTTAACCCTGTAAATAACTCTATTGTTTCCATTTCCTATTTAATAAATCTTTAGACAGATTATTATAAGACTGGCTACAAGCAGTGTCTTTGGTATGAGATCTAAAGTGAAATTGACCTGGAATAAGTGATTGGTCCTTTGGGACTGGAAGTAACTTGAATATTTCTGTGATCTTTGGTGTAAAGGACCGTCTGTGGCAGAGGTAGGCTTATTTGGGTGGTAAAACAGAATACCCTAGGGGACTGTGTATGACTCCATGTTAAGGCTGTTATAATTCCCGAGGAGTTTATGCCTGATAATTGGTTTGAGAAATCTAAGTATAGAGCCCACAACCAATCTGGGGTTTGTGCCCCACCTATTAACAGTTATGCTCTTGAGCCACTGTGGGACAACTTGACAGTAGAATAATAAAACTTCTGTTTGGTGGGCATTGCAAATGACATCATGTGTGCAAAAATGTACATGCGGCTTTTAATGCCATTGAGAATCCTTTTTAATGAGCTTTTTTTAATTTTTCTCTGCTCTGTCAGCTTGGTTTCTTTGAGCTAGAACTTTTCCTGCACTCTCATGCCTTCTCAGAGCATTAGTTTCTCTCTCTCAGATCAGCGCCAGCCTGGAGGGGAGGAAAACTAACCCTCCAATCTTACCATGCAGAGAAGTTTCACTTACTCTCTCTTATTTTTTCCATTCTCATGTTTTCTCCTTTCCCTCTAGTACTGAGATTCGGTCAGTTCTGATATCATGTCATGTTGTGGTGCAGGCAGGAGGAAAGAACATGAAGAGACATGTGGTTTCAAGTCTGATGAGTACTTTATTACTGGTTTCAGAGTAGCAGCCATGTTAGTCTGTATTCGCAAAAAGAAAAGGAGTACTTGTGGCACCTTAGAGACTAACCAATTTATTTGAGCATAAGCTTTCTTGAGCTACAGCTCACTGCATCCGATGAAGTGAGCTGTAGCTCACGAAAGCTTATGCTCAAATAAATTGGTTAGTCTCTAAGGTGCCACAAGTACTCCTTTTCTTTTTACTTTATTACTGCTAACCCAGAAAGTACCACAAAGTACCTTCAACGCTGAGCCTTAAAAATGCCTGCCAGAACAAAAATGACATACTCTTGGACTAATAAACAAACAAAGGAGAAGTATCGTATCTCCATAAGAATTCACTTCTTCAGAATGCTTTGGCTGGAAGGAAAGTGCCCATCCATGCACAAATAAAAGCAAAACAGACACACCTCACCCATGAAGAGAGCCAGGCCCAGAAAATCGATGTACACCAAGCAAACACCTAAATAACATATATTCTTTATTTATATTTTTGATCCTTAAGGGTTTTCATTATCCTTTTTTCTAATGATTGCTTACAGAACCAAACTGGTTAAGTGACTGAGTTGATTTGAGGCATGATCTGACACCCACTGAAGTCAAATTGGAAAATTCCCAGTGATTTCAATGGTGCCAGATTGTACTGTACAAATGGACAGAGTTTTAGATCGCTGCATAGCACTGGAGTTAAAACTGTTTTTAGTGGCTGCACTAAGGAGCGAGGGCAGGAAGTGTGATTGCCAAAAGGCTGTATCTGAAACATAAGGGAGAAATTACATTATGATGGGTATAAATCCTTTAGGTTTCCCTGTTGCTTATTGGATAATGGGCCAGCCAGCAGTGAGTCTGATTTATTCTGAGACAATGGAGCTGAGAGGGTGCAGATCCTGAAATGAATAGGCTGCTATGGTAGAGTCATAAAGTCATAGAGTTCCAGGCCAGAAGGGACCACTAGATCATCCAGTCTGACCTCCTGTATATCACAGACCATCCTGTAGATGGTATACACAGATGTATACACATCCTGTAGATGTATATCACAGACCACCCAGCACCTACACATGAAACCCAACAACCAAAATGAGACCAACATATTACAGCTCTCAGGGGACTAGACCATGATGAGCCATGGGCAATGAATAGGAGGGACTGAGGTGCCAGCTCTTGCCCAGGCTGCAGGCATGAGCTAAGAACTGACAAACTCATATCTGGAGACCAGACCAGTTCTCCTGTATGTTAGTTTTGCTCAAAGAAGGTTTTAGTCTTAAAAGAACATACCTAGTGTTTAGACTCTATGAAATGCTTGTAAATTGCTGTATGTATTAATTTCACTTGTAGTGTCAGTATTCCATGTTATAAGGAAATATGTAAGTTTTGGTTTATAACTTTGAAAATGTTTGTTTCTGAACTTGTGAACCCAGGAATGGAAATTGCCCCACCCCCTACTCTCCACCCATCCAGAAGGACTATCAAAATCAGATGTGCCCTCAAGGGACATCACAATACACAGGATTGGTTAATGGTGGCCCTATCACATCTTGAAAACACTACATATAAGGAAGCTTGTGCTGTGGATTTGGAAGATGAAGGAAATAAACTCACAGGAAAATTTTCCATCTCTCTCTTTGCTGTTTGAACTCTGACATTGCCATAGACTCTAAACTGAGGCAGAGATCACTCGAGGTTACCCTTGGGTCTGCCCTGAAAGACACTTTGAATTGACAGATCACTACAACTCTGCCACTCTTAGGATATATGTAATAACTCATGTGTGTGTATATGTTTGCTTGCTTAAACCTGAAAATAACTTTAATTTCTTTGTCCTAATTAACAAATCTTTAGATAGTTTGTTACAGGATTGGCTACAGGCATTGTCTTTGGTGTAAGATATAGGGTACCAATTGATCTGGGGTAAGTGATTGGTCTCTTGGAACTGGGAGCAACCTGAATATGATGTGATTTTTGGTGTGACCATTTATCACTAAGTCCAATTTGGCTGCCTGACAAGATAGATGGGAGAGTCTGAGGGGGACAGTCTGTGACTCCATGGTGAGACTGGTATAGTGATCCAGGAGTTCACATTAGTTTCTGGTGTGGTGAAATCTAATTATAGAACACAGCACCAATTTGGGGTGTCTGCCCAAAGGCTGGCACGCATAGTCATGAGTCATTCCAGAGAGCATGACACAGACCATTAGCAAAGCACATGATCTCCCCATATGAAAGTCCAATGATTGTCTTGACTATATTTAGAAAGGGGAAGGTTCTATCTCCTCTTTACAAACTCTCCAATCTGCCTGCTTCTTTCCTGAGTGTCTATTTTTGCTTTAGGGAGCTTCATAATCCATTTTTGGCCTTCAGCATTTGAAAAATTATTTGATTAAATTTTTTATACTTATTCTGTTAATAATCAAATACAGGCCCAAGAATTGTTTCCTGGACCCACAGGATCTAATCCTATTACATTATTTACCTTAAAGAAAATCAGCAGCCTTGTGGTTGTTAGAGGAAGCTCAAGCACTTAATTTTGGTGAAGGTTGGCTCGGTGAATGGAACCAAATAGTTAGGGCCCTACCAAATTCATGTCCATTTTGGTCAATTTCACAGTCATAGGATTTAAAATATTGTAAATTTCATGATTTCAGATATTTAAGTCTGACATTTCATGGTGTTGTAACTGTAGGGGTCCTGACCCAAAAGGGCACTGCGGGGGAGTTACAAGGTTGTTATATGGGGTTCACAGTACTGCCACCCTTACTCCTGCGCTACTGCTGGCGGCGGCGCTGCCTTCAGAGCTGGGTGGCCAGAGAGTGGTGGCTGCTGGCCAGGCGCCCAGCTCTGAAGGCAGTGCTGCCAGCAGCAGCGCCGATGTAAGGGGTGGCATGGTATGCTATTGCCACCCTGACTTCTGTGCTGCTGCTGGCAGGTTGCTGCCTTCAGAGCTGGGCGCCTGGCCAGCAACTGCCACTTTCTGGCCACCCAGCTCGGAAAGCAGTGCAGAAGTAAGGGTGGCAATATCGCAACCCCCCTAAAATAACCTTGTGACCCTTTTGGGTCAGGGCCCCCAGTTTGAGAAACTCTGGTGAAATCTGTATAGTAGAGGGTAAGAGTACACAAAAGACCAGATTTCATGGAGGAGACCAGATTTCACGGTCTGTGACACGTTTTTCATGGCCGTGAATTTGGTCGGGCCCTACAAATAATGTACTGGGGAGAGACATCAATCAAAATCCAGCCACTTCACTGCTCAGTTGCAGTTAACAGTCACTGTCAATGTGGTGGTGGCCTCAGTGGAGTGTCAAAATAGGGATCTTCCATCCCATCTTTCTGTCACAACCTCTACTGTCCCTGTCTCTGGGGCTCAGGCAGGGACAGGGAGAGGCATAGTCACAGGCACACGAGGAGGCATTTTTGCTATAAAAAGGCATTTTTCCCCCCACAGGTCTAACAGTACTGAAGCACCAAACCCCAGAGAGAGAGAGAGAATAAGTGCAACAGCCAGAGATCAGTGACCATCAGTGAAATCCAGGAGTCCCCAGAGGCAGTTTAGACTCTGCCTCAACCCACACCTTCTAGAGCAGCAGAGATTTTATGTTTATCTGCCACATTTAGGGCCAGGCTGTGATCCCCTCACTCACACAGCGGAGCGGTTACTCATGAATGGTCCCATTGACTGCAGGGCTACTAACTCAGTGAGTGCTCAGTGAGGGGAGTAAGGGCTCCACCATCTGTGCCTTCATCAGTTCTTTGTGGCAGGGACGTGTTATCATCCATATGCTCTGTAAAATGATGTGGATATTTATGGTGCCACATCAGGGACAGATTTTGTTGTCCTCACTCAGTCTGAGGAGTCCCTTACTCTGCTAGAGGGGCCATTGGAATGAATAGGGCTGCTTGCAGAGTAAGGTACTACTCAAGGTGAGGCAAAATGTGGCGCTATTTCTAATACCTCCTGTCATGAATATAAAGGGAAGGGTAACCACCTTTCTGTCCACAGTGCTATAAAATCCCTCCTGTCCAGAGGCAAAAGCCTTTCATCTGTAAAGGGTTAAGAAGCTAAGATAACCTCGCTGGCACCTGACCAAAATGACCAATGAGGAACCAAGATACTTTCAAAGCTGGGGGTGGTGGTGGACAAAAAGTCTGTCTGTCTTTGTGATGCTTTTGCTGGGACCAGGTCAGGAATGCTCTTCAGAACTTCGGTTAAGTTAGTAAGTAATCTGGCTAGAAAGGAGTTAGATTTCCTTTTGTTAAATGGCTGGTAAAACAGGTTGTGCTGAATGGAATGTATATTCCTGTTTTTGTGTCTTTTTGCAGCTTAAGGTTTTTCCTAGAGGGAGTCTCTATGTTTTGAATCTGATTACCCTTAAGGTATTTACCATCCTGATTTTACAGAGGTGATTCTTTTACTTTTTCTTTAATTAAAATTCTTCTTTTAAGAACCTGATTGCTTTTTCATTGTTCTTAAGATCCAAGGGTTTGGGTCTGTGTTCACCTATTGGTGAGGATTTTTATCAAGCCTTCCCCAGGAAAGGGGGTTTAGGGCTTGGGGGGATATTTTAGGGGGAAGACGTCTCCAAGTGGGCTCGTTCCCTGTTCTTTGTTTAAGACGCTTGGTGGTGGCAGCATAGGGTTCAAGGACAAGGCAAAGTTTGTACCTTGGGAAAGTTTTAACCTAAGATGGTAAGAATAAGCTTAGGGGGTCTTTCATGCAGGTCCCCACATCTGTACCCTAGAGTTCAGAGTGGGGAAGGAACCTTGACACCTCCCCTCAATGTCCCTCACCCTTCACTTCTTGCCCTTGCAAAGAAAACATATTCGTGCTTTGCTGCCACAACTTAGCATCTGTATCGTGTATATGAGATAACAAGGAATCTCCTGCTTCAGGGTTTCAGCTGGTCACCTGCCTCTGAGCCAGGAAGGACAAATTCCTCCTCCATTCAGAACTGGCCGGATGGATTATGGAGTTTTCCCTCCTTCCTTTGAAACATTAGACATTGGCCACAACTGAAGACATGACAGCAGGCTAGATGGAGTAATGGCCTGACGTGGTGCAACAAATGCTGTGGTTTTAGGTGCTTCACTGAATAAGTCTTGCTCATATGCTCAGGGTTAAACTGATTGTGAGATTAGGGGTCAGGAATGAATTTTTCTACAGATCAGATTGGCCAAGATCATGGGGTCTTGGTTTTTTTCTCCCCTTCCTCAGCACCGTCAAGTAGGGTTCATCTGCTGAGATCACTGGCGCCCCTCTCACACTGCCATTTCCTACCATTGCAGGAGTCTCAGGCACTATGGACACCTTGGTCCTTCCTGTTTCTGTCTGTTGCAATAGACAGTTTAGTCTTCTGGAAACTCCACATTTTACAGGATAATTGGTCTGATTTAGATTTTATAATGGTGAGCCTGGTTCAATAAAATTCACTTGGAAAGATGATAAAGTCAGTTGTGTTTACCTGGAGTCACCATCTCTCTGAGATACAGAGTTTGCAGCCAGAGTTTAAATGTCCTTTGTCCTTTCAGTTGTTCTTCACAATCAGGGCAGCTGGACAAATGGGAGGGTATGGTGCACCCTGAAATCACAGGGAAATCAGCCCATTTCTGAGCCTTAAAGCACTTCAGAAGCATGTCTCATAGAGAACTGAGTCTGAATCCAACCAAGCAATAGCCAAGCTGGCAGACTGGTTTGTATCCATGAGACACTGAAGAGTTGAAGGGGACAGAAGAAATGTGGAACCCTCACTCCATATATCAGAGCAGTGTTTCATGACTGGCCCTGCGCCCACAGCCCAGATTGGCTGGGGATGGGCAGAGAGCAGAAACTGGTCTCTCCCCTCCCAATCTCCTCACACTTCACTGCAGAGCCTTCGTTTGCTAGAGAGCTGGCAGGAAGTCCCACTCTGACTTCCTGCTTCCAATTCTCCTCTCATTAGAGGATGGAGACGCCCTTTGAGAGGGGACTGTTTGGGCTGCAGGAGGGGGCAGATGCTGGTGCTGTGGGGGCACAGACAGCCCAAATGGGTCTGAGCTCAGAGCTCGGGGACAGGCCCAGGCCTGGCCTGAGCAGTGTGGTCCCTATATGCCTTCACTGCACTGAAGCATCAGTCACTTCCCAACAGGAAGGAGGTGGCTTCATTCAGGACTAAGGCGCCACAGCTGGAGGAATGGTCAAGTCTGGTTGTGACTGATGGAGGCCGAGTTCCTCTGAAGCATTATGGATTTATGTCACACTCCTACTGACTGACTGTCCCTATCACTGGCATTGGAGCTCTGTTCAGCCTCACAAAGTCAATGGAATAGAAGTGTATGTTGGAGTGATTTCTGATTGAATTCTTGCCTCCCCAAAGGTTATGAGAGTTTGGAACAACCAAACGGGGAAGGGGCACCACAAGGATCACAGGGCAGGTCTAGACACAGGCAAAATTATATGTCAGTGCGGCCACAGCCCAGCCCATCTCTAGACCACTACTGGGGACTGGTCAGAGGGATAAAATGATTATTTATTTAAAGTACAGGTCCTGCAACCCTCACTCATGTGAGAAGCCCCTATTGGATCATTCACATCAGTGCTTCTGGATGGAGGCCTCACCTAGCTGTGACCATGTATGGGAGCTGATATACCCATGCAGTTACTTAGGCCTTGCCACTGCTCAACCCTCATGGAGCAGGGAGAAAAGAAAAAAAGTCATCCTCAAAAGGCGACAGCCAGGGCACCTCCTCAGGCACTGGAAGCCCCGAGAGCCCCATATCCCCAAATCAGGGGCAGGAAGTATATTTGCCAGTGGAGTATCACACCATGCACAAAGTGCTGTCCAAAATGAGCAGAAATGCCATTTTGATGGATATAAATCCTTTAGCTCCAGCATCTTCCCTACTGATTGTCAGATAATGGCCCAGACAGCAATGAATTGGATTTATTCTGAGCTGATGGAGCTGTCAGGAAGCAAGCCCTAAATTTAACAGGTTGCTATTCCAGAGAAAGCATCTAAATTCCCTGTAAAGAAAGCAGGAGAACTGGAGCTAAAGGGGATGATCAAGCTCCATTGGCATGAAAACAAGAGGGGGTACAGGGAGAGGGGTTGGCATCGTGTTTGTGATGTCAGTTGAATGACTGATTTCATTGGCCAGCAACATTTCAAGGATGGTGGAGTTGTCAATGGGATGTCTCAGTGCCAGTGATCTCACCTCTCCAGCATGTTCTGTCTGAATCAATCTCTGTGTCCATGTGTGAGAGTGAGTCAGGGAAATGGGGAACAAATAGCCTGCTTCCCCAACTCTGCAAGGGCTTTGCCATCCAGGATCTATATTAAAGAGGTAGCTGAACAAGAGAATTCAGATTGAGGCCTGGATTTAGCCTCATATCTAGTGTCATTAGAGGTGCCGGGATCCAGGATTTTGGTTTGCATCCATCTCTAATTGATAATATATTTAAAACAAATGTACAGAGGAAAGGAGACCATCAGCAAAACACATAATCACCTCATAGGTAAGTCCAATTTATAAAGAAGCAGGTAACTCTATAGCATGAAAGATCCTTGTTTCCCAGGAATCTTTATCATAACTCATTTAGTCTCCTTTCCCAGCTGGTATTTATTGTTTTTATCTCATTTTCACACACTTTTTCTCCAATTTGCCTCCTTCCTTCCTGTTTCTCTCATCTAGTTTTGCTTCATGGTTCTTCATGACCCATTTTTGCCCTTTTAGCACTTGAAAAATTATTTGGTTAAAACTTTTTAAAATTGATTCTGTAAATAATCAAATACAGACCTAGGAGGTCTGATTCTAATAAAGCAATGCCCCTAAAGGAAATCAGACGCACCTAGGTATGAGAGAAAGGTCAAGGATGTGATTTGAGTGGAACTTGGGCAAGCAAATGAACCCAAATAATGTACTGGGAGAGAGATTAGCAAAATCCATGCTTCAGGGTTTCAGCCGGTCTCCTGCACAGGAGTCAGGAAGGACTTTTCCTCCTCTGTTCATAACTGGCCAAATAGCTTATGGGATTTTCCAGCCTTCCTTTGAAGCCAGATTTGGAGGGAGGACTGCAGACTAAAAGGACCAATGGCCTGATATAGCAAAGAAATCGTATGGTCCTAAGTGCTTAGCTGTATCATTCTCACTCATATGCTCAAGGTTAAGCTAATGGCCGGATTTGAGGTCAGGAATGAATTTTCCTGTGGTTTAGATTGGCCTAGACCAGACGCCTCAGGCACTGGGAGTCTCAAGAACCCCATATCCCCATGATTTTCACCTGACAGGGAAGCATTGAGCAGGATTCATCTGCTGGGATCATCTAAGGTGAACTGAAGTAGCCAGTTGCTGGCATTGCAGGGCCCACAGATGGTCACCTCCATCCTTTCTGTTTCTATCTGTTTCTATCTAAAAACAGTTTAGTCTCCTGCAGACTCCACATTTTACAGGAGAATTGGCTGATTTGGATTTTATCATGAGGAGTCTGGTTGGACAAAATTCATTTGGAAAGATTATCAAATGAGTTGTGTTTTATCTGTAGTTGCTGGTTCTCTGTGACACAAACATATTTTCATGGAGTTTGCAATCAGAGTTCAAAGGTCATTATTAGGCCTTTCATGAACAGGGATGGTGAGAGCTGCCCTGTGCTACAGAAACCATCAGTGAATGGTTGGGCAAATTGGAGAGGAAGGGAGCACCCTGAGATCATAGGGAAATCAAGAAATTTATGAGCCTGAGAGCACTCCCTGAGTGTGTGTAATGTACAACTTTCCCTGGATCCAGCCAAGAGGCTGCAAAGCTGGCAGATTGGTTTGTGTAACTAGATATGGAAGGGTTGAAAAGCATGGAAGAAGGAGAGTACAGGGTAATAAGGGCTGTGATAGACCCAGGCCAGTTGGGTACAGCAGAGTGGCCCTATTGGGATCCGGGAAGTGCTAAAGGATCCCCCGCAGCCTAAGAAGGGGATCCACAGGACCTGGACACCAAATGATTTGGGGGACAACTAATGAAATAACAGGGACAGGAGTGTGGTCAAAGGGTCAAACGAAGGGAACCAGACGGGGACACTGAGCAGAGAACCCCAGACAGCATCCACTGCTCCTCAAAGGCGTCAAGGGAGGCAGTGGACACCGCCCAGAGGAACTCTGCCCGGATACGTGAACGGATGGAGGATCGGAAATAGGCCCCACAGTCACAGGAGACTCCATCGGCCAACCTCCTCACTCTGGTTTTATAGATGGCCATTTTAGCCAGGGCCAGGAGGAGGTTGACCAGGAGGTCCCGTGACTTTGTGGGGCTGTGGATAGGGAGTGCATAAATAAAAAGGTGAGGGGAAAAGTGTAACCAAAAGCGCAACAAAATATTCGTGAGGAGCTGGAATAGGGGCTTCAGCCTGGCACACTCCAAGTATATGTGTGCCAGGATTTCCCTCACACCGCAAAAGGGGCAAGTGTCCGGGATAGGGGTGAACCACGCCAAGTACACGCCCATGCTCACGGCTCCATTAAGGAGCTGCCAACTGATATCCCTGGTGGGCCTCGGGACCAAGGTAGAGTATAGGCTGGCCCACCAGGGCTCCTCACCCTCCAGAGGTGACAGGAGGTCCTGCCATTTTGTATCGGTTTGGGACGCAAGGGTGAGGACGTGAAAGATTTGGAGCATGAGCATGTATAGATGTTTCCTTGGCGCGGTCTGGAAGCAGACCAGCTGCAGCTTATGCAGCCGGCTCACGGTGAAGGGGCGAGGAGTCTGTTGGGTCCACAGCGAAGGAGCCCAATGAAAAGGTCTGGTGGGCCTGGGGTGGAGGGTGGGTGGGGTACGCCCTCATGCAGGACCTCATTGAGGCAAACCCGAGCAGTGGGCGGCAAAGCGGCCCGCACCTCCTGAAGTACGTGCCGGGGAGTACAACGTCTGGAGAGCCCCATGCACTGAGCGAGCATCAGGGGATCCAGCCAGTCTCCCCAGTCATAGTCCAGGAGGTCTCCAACTCTTGTGACTTCTGCCAGGACCAACTTCTGGCGCATCGAGGGGGACTCCGCCACCTGCATGCGGAGCTGGGGGTTGTGTAGCAGGGGCTCCGCGAGGAGATCTGCCCCCTCAGTGGCCGCCATGGACCTGGTCATTGAAAGCAGTTTCCAGGTCTGGAGGAGATCCTAGTAGAAGACTGGCAGCATGGAGAGGTCTCGCAGAAGACCTCTCAGATGGAGACAAAGGAGCTGCCAGTCATATTGGAGCCCTTGGAAGCGGTGCAGGAAGGCGTGCGCCAGTATGCTCCACTCCGGACTACCTGCACCATAGAGGAGCCTCTGCAGGGCCTGGAGGCGGAAGACATGGACCTGAGTGTGCAGACACTTCAGGCCCTGCCCTTCCTCCTCCAGGGGTAGATGGAGAACCCCTGCAGGGACCCAGTGCAGTCCTGACCAAAAGAACTCCAGAATCGATGTCCAGAGGCTGGCCAAGAAACCCGGGGCTGGGACCAGGGTATTGAGCCATTACCAGAGCATGGACAGGACTAGTTGATTAAGCACCAGAGCTCTCCTTCGAAGGGAGAGGCACCAGAGTAGTCCTGTCTATTTATGGAGCTGCTCTATCACCCTGCCCTCCAAATTGTGCCAGCTCTCTGGTGGAGAGGGATGCGTGGCAGAAAGGTAAATGCCGAGATAGAGCCTGAAGCGCGGGTGGGAGGCAGCTTGCCTGCCAGCCGTCCCCTACGACCAGGCCAGAGCTCTTGACCCAGTTGACCCAGGCAGAGGAGGCTGCCGAACAGATGGCCTGGTAAGCCTCCACCCGCGCCAAGTCGCCTGGGTCCTGGACCACAAGGAGCATGTCGTTGGAGTAGGTCAACAGGACCAGCCCCAGCTCTGGCTCCTGCAGCACCAACCCCGTCAACCTCCTAGGAATGAGACAGGGGAAGGACTCAGTCGTCAGAGCGTACAGCTGGCCCAAGAGGGGGCACCCCTGCCGTACTCCTTGCCCGAAGCTTACCGGTTCGGTCAGGGTCCAGTTGAGCCTGACTAGACACTCTGCGGAGGCATACAGCACCCAGAGAAAGCCCACAAACTGAAGTCCGAAGCCAAACGCTCACAGAGTGCTCAGGAGATACCCGTGGTCCACCCTGCCGAACGCCTTCTCCTGCTCCAAGGACAGGAGGGCGAAAGACTGACCACCCCTACATCCAAGTTCCAAGAGGTCCCGGACACAGGTTGTCAAGGATGCTGCAGCCCGGGACAGTGTAAGTCTGGTCTGCGTGGACCACGTCCGCCAGCATGGACCCTAGCTGCAGCGAGATGTCTTTTGCTATGACTTTGTAGTCCATGCTGAGGAGCGAGACGGGATGACAATTTCGTAAATCGCGGCGGTCCCCCTTCTTTGGCAATAAGGCGAGCAAAGCTCGCCTGCACGAAAGAGGAAGGACCCTGCTCTGCAAAGACTTGGCCCAGATGGTGACTAGGCCTGGGCCAAGGATGTCCCAGAACACGTGGTGGAACTCCATTGTCAGCCCGTCCATGCCAGGAGATTTATTGGAGGGCATGTGACGGAGGGCTTCTGAGAACAAGGCCAGAGTGAGAGGCAGCTCTAGCCGGTCTCGGTCACCCGCACTGACCATAGGAAGCTCCTCCCAGAGCACTCTGCAAGCATTAGGATCAGTCGGATCCCGGGAGAAAAGGCTTGCGTAGAAGGTTCTCACCCCCCGCACATCTCCACTGGACCCGTGAGTGGGGTGCTGTCCTCTGTCAGGAGGCAGGTGTTGTGATTCTTGGCCCCCCTCTTTTTCTCCAGGGCGTAGAAGAAGCAGGAGCCGCAATCCATCTCCTGAAGGAGACGAATGCGGGATCGAACAAAGGCGCCCCAGGCCCGATGATGTTCGGGGGCCAGAGCTCCTCCCGCTTCTCCCGGCATGCTCCGCAGAGGGGCGGATCCACGGGGCTGGTGGCCAGATGCCTTTCCAGCTCTAAGACCTCCTGTTCCAACTGCTCTATCACTGCATTCCTCCACCAGCTGGCGCCCCAGGTGTAGTCACGGCAGAAGAGCCAGGCACGCACCTTGCCCAGGTCCCACCACTGCCGTGCCGAAGGAAAGGCACGCTGCTGGCAAGCCAGAACTCCCGGAAGGACACCACAAAGCCCACATCTTCCAACAAGCTGTTGTTGAAATGCCAATAGGCTGGCCCCGGCCTCTCCGTGCAGAGAGAGGCCGTCACAGTGGCTAAATGATGATCAGAGAATGAGGCTGGCTGGATGCTGGAGGAGTGGGCAAAGGTGGAAACATGATAAATAGATGTGGTCCAACCAGGAGTGGCACGACTGATGGGCCTCCACCTGGACAAAGGTGAATGTCGAAATGTCATCCAGGTGGTGGTCGTGCCAGATGTCCACCAGGGAGTGGTGTTCGACTATCTCCCGGAGGACATCTGTGGCGGCCAGGCACCGCTCGGTCCCCGAGTGGTCCCGCTCCTCGAGGGTGGTATTAAAGTCCCCGCCCAGGACCAAGCACTCGTGAGGATCCAAGGTGCTGAGGAAGGCGGACGTCTACTGATAGAATTGTAGCCACTCCGGGCCCAATGTAGGGGTATAGATGTTAATGAGATTGACCACGAGCCCCTCCATATGGACCCGGAGGTGCAGCAGGTGGCCCGGCACAGCCTTGGTGACCCCCAGCACCTCAGGCCATAGGTCTGGGGAGAATAGGGTCGCCACTCCAGCTGTATGAACTGTGAGATGGCTAAAGTAGACCTTGTCCCCCCAATCCAGCTGCCAGCTGTCTTCGGCAGCCGGATCCGTATGGGTCTCCTGCAGGAAAACCACAGAGTACCACCCCCCCCAAAGGAAGGAGAGCACCTGGGACCTGCGGAGGCCCATCCTACACCCCCGAGTGTTCAATGTTGCGATGATGATTGGTGCCATGAGGAGGGCTGGGGGGGATCCTTGCCGGCAGGGACACTCGCGGCCCCCATTGGGCCATGCAGCAAACCGTGACCTAGCCCGTAGGTGAGCAATGAGTCTCAGAAGCAGTGGACTCACTGGAAGGCTGCAGCGGCCTGCTTCCCTGTCCTTTTACCCTCTCCCATAAGGGCCCTTGCGGCCCAGAGAATTTGGTGAAAGTCCCCCCATCGCTGGAGAGCAAGTTGTACCTTGTTGCAGGAGCTGCGGACGTCTTCAAGAAAGTCCTGCAGCTCCTCTCGCAGCTCATTGGGGGGTGGGTGGGATTACTGGCTCCTGACCATCCTCTGGTGGGGCCCGTGATGCAGTCCCACGGTCCACCAAGATGGGCAGGCAAGGGACGGACCCCCGATGTGGCGCCTGATGGGCTGGCGCCATGCGGCCCGCCCCAAACCCTGGATAAATAGGGGGCAGCAGAGGGAAGATAGCAGCCCCTAGTGGGTCAGGACAGGGAAACACAAAGGCTGCTCCCTGAGGGTCATCTGCAGGAAAGGGAAAGGAGACAGCCCCGGGGCGGCAATAACATCACGGGAGGTGGAGGGGATAGGGACAGAATCGGCATTAGGGGCAGGGCCAGGATCAGGGACAGGGACAGGGGCAGAGGTGAGATTCCGGGCTCCAGAAGCCAAGCAACTGGGCGGTGGCACTTCCTGGTCAGGCTCAAGGGTTCGGGGGGTGGGGAGGGGGTTCTCACCGATGCCAGGCGCAGGCTCTACGGTGGGTTTGGCAGCCACAGCATCAAGAGGTGGACTATCTTCTGTAGGGTCCCTGCCCGGGAGGGAGGTCAATTGCTCCACACCAATGAGGGGTGTCCTGGTGGTTCAGGTCCTGGCTGTGTGGCAATGGCCGTCGCCTCAACAGGCTTGGCGGCCACCAGCGGGGTGCCTTCTGCAGCCAGGTTGATGGAGGAGTCCAGGGGCGGGAGCAGAAGCAACAGTTAGGGGGAGGGAGCATGGGGAAAGGGGGGCTGGAGTGAGATTGCCCAGATCAAGGCCTGCTGGCAAAGGGTCATCCTCCCCCCTGGGTGACTGGGGTCAGACCCAGGGCCTCGATCTCCTCATATATGGAGGGGAGATTGCCTTCCACCACCTCGGGGTTCTCCCTGCCAGTGCCCAAAGCGATGGTCGCCTCGGGGCTCAAAAGGCTGGGGGCTCACAAGGGCTTCAGAGGATACAGGGGCAGGAGGGGCTCCAGCAGGGGCCTCGCAGGGGAGGGACTCCAATGGAGGGGTGGTACTGTCCTGCCGTGCTGCCACATCTTCCCCAGCCAGTACCGGTGGATGGAACGTGCCCGCGGGCAAGGCAGAAGGCTCAGCATCGGTGACCCCTTTTCTGGTCTTCCAGGGGGCTTCCACATCGGCGGAAAGGAGCAGAGCTCGAGCCTTCCACTTGCCCCTCTTCCCCTGGACTAAGGCCCAGCCTTCTATGGCATCATCCGGGGGCCGGCTGACAGGGGTTGGGTCGGGGGGCAGGGGCGATGGCTCAGGGACTGTGGGAGGCAGCAGTGGGGCGGCATGAGGGAGGGAAAATTCCCCCTGGGGTGGGCCCTCTCCCATGCTTGGCAGTATCCCTGCTGCACCCTCCTCTAGGGGCCCCGCTGGATTGCAGGCAGCAGTGGCGGGGCTCTCCCATTCGTCTGAGTGCGCTGGGGGAAGCACCCCTTGGGCCCGAGCGGGAGCACTGGTGGACTGAGTAGGAGGAGGGGAGGCTCTGGGCACCAGGCAGCCAGGGGCACTGGTGATGACGGGGCCGGCACCCCGCCAGGGCTCGGGGGCCCCGGCTGCCCCTCCTTGCCGGGCCAAGGGGCAGTCCCTCCGGACGTGCCCCATCGCCCGGCAGAGGTAGCACCGGGCCTCCCCCATGGAATAATGCACCTGGTAATGGGACCCCTGGTAGGGGACCAAGAATAACCCCTCAAACGCCTCTCCGTCATGTGCAGCTGGCGGCAGTTGAAGCTGCACTTGCCGGTGGAACGAGAGGACGTGACGGAGGGTGGGGTCTTTGCAGCCCAGTGAGAGAGGGCTCACGATAGAAATGGGCCTCCCCAGGGTAGAGAAGGTGGGTAACAGGGCAGCATTGGGAAGAAAGGGAGGGACAGAGGTGAGGACCAGACAGACGCCCAGGTCTTCTAGCGGCTCCAGGGGGACGAACACCCCCCACACTGCCAGGCCCTTCTCCACCACCTCCTGGGAGGTGGCCTCCGATGCTAAGAAGAAGACGACCTTGCCATACATTTTGGAGGCTGCCACAATGGCCATGGGACCCACCAACTTCACCAACGCCCACACATAGGTCTCCACGTGGGGCGAGGAAGGCACCAGGAGGCAACAGATGCTGTGCCTCCTGGTCATGGTGAACCGCACCAAGTACACGCCCGTGCTCACGGCCCCGTGAAGGAGCCGCCAACTGATATCCCTAGTGGGCCTCAGAACCAAGGTGGAATATAGGCCAGCCCACCGGGGCTCCTCACCCTCTAAAGGTGGCAGGAGGTCCCGCCACTTTATGTCAGGGTGGGGCGCGAGGGTGAGGACGTGAAGGGTGTGAAGCACGAACGGGTATAGATGTTTCCTTGGTGCGGTCTGGAAACGAACCAGCTGCAGCTCGTGTAGCCGGCTCACGGTGAAGGGGTGGGGGGGTTGGTTAGGTCCATGGGGCAGGGGCTCGATTAAAAGGTACGGAGGGCCTGGGTACGCCCTCCCTTAGGACCCAGTTGAGGTAGACCCGAGCAGCAGGCGGCAAAGTGTCCCTCACCTCCTGAAGTACGCGCAGGGGAGTACGAGGTCTGGAGAGCCCCATGCGCTGAGTGAGCGTCAGGGGATCCAGCCAGTCTCCCTGGTCGTAGTCCAGGAGTTCTCCGACTCTGGTAACTTCTGCCAGGACCAACCTCTGGCGCATCGAGGGGGACTCTGCCACGGGCTCCGCGAGGAGATCTGCCCCCACAGAGGCCACCACGGACCTGGTGGCTGTGAACAATTTCCAGGTCTGGAGGAGGTCCTGGTAGAAGACCGGCAGCCTGGAGAGGTCTCACGGAAGACCTCTCGGATGGAGATAAAGGAGCTGCCGGTCATATCGGAGCCCTCAGAAGCGGTGCAGGAAGGCGTGCACCAGTACGCTCCATGCTGGACTACCTGCACCAAAAAGGAGCCTCTGCAGGGCCTGGAGGCGGAAGACATGGACCTGAGTATGGAGACACTTCAGGCTCTGCCCTCTCTCCTCCAGGGGTAGATGGAGAACCCCTGCAGAGACCCAGTGCAGTCCTGACCAGAAGAACTCCAGAATCAACGTCTGGAGGTTGGCCAGGAAATCCGGGGCCAGGACGAGGGTGTTGAGCCGGTAGCAGAGCATGGACAGGACTAGTTGATTAAGCACCAGTGCCCGCCCTCGAAAAGAGAGACACCAGAGTAGTACTGTCCATCTCCGGAGGTGCTCTACTACCCTGCCCTCTAAACTGTGCCAGTTCTCCGGCAGAGATGGATGTGTGGCAGAAAGGTAAATGCCGAGATAGAGCAGCGGACCCGCGCTCCACCGGATGGTCTGAAGCGCGGGTGGGAGGGAGCTCGCCTGCCGCCAGTCCCCCACTGCCAAGCCAGAGCTCTTGACCCAGTTGACCCAGGCGGAGGAGGCTGCCGAGTAAACGGCCTGGTAAGTCTCCACCCGCACCAAGTCACCCGGGTCCTGGACCACGAGGAGCAAGTCATCGGCGTATGCCAACAGGACCAGCCGCAGCTCCGGCTCCCGCAGTGCCAACCCCGTCAACCTGCTGCGGAGGAGACAAAGGAAGGGCTCGATCGCCAGAGCGTACAGCTGGCCCGAGAGGGGGCACCCCTGCCATACTCCTCGCCCAAAGCTGACCGGTTCGGTCAGGGTCCAGTTGAGCCTGACCAAACACTCTGCAGAGGCATACAGCTCCTGGAGAAAACCCACAATCTGGGGTCCGAAGCCAAATGCTCACAGAGTGCTCAGGAGATACCCGTGATCCACCCTGTTGACCACCTTCTCCTAATCCAGGGACAGGAGAGCGAATGACAGACCGTCCCTACACCCAAGTTCCAAGAGGTCCCGGACCAAATACAGATTGTCGAATATGGTGCAGCCCAGGACGGTGTAGGCCTGGTCTGGGTGGATCACGTCCGCCAGCACGGACCCTAGCTGCAGCGAGATGGCTTTCACTACTACCTTGTAGTCCATGCTGAGGAGTGAGACAGGTCGCCAATTTCGTAAATCGCGGAGGTCCCCCTTCTTTGGCAATAAGGCGAGCATGGCTTGCCTGCACGAAAGAGGGAGGACCCTGCTCTGCAAAGACTCAGCCCAGACGGTGACTAGGTCTGGGCCGAGGACGTCCCAGAACACGCGGTAGAACTCCACGGTCAGCCCGTCCATGCCCGGAGATTTATTGGTGGGCATGCGGCGGAGGGCTTCCGAGAACTCAGCCAGAGTGAGAGGCAGTTCTAGCCGGTCTCGGTCACCCGCGCTGACCGTCGGGAGTTCGTCCCAGAGCACTCTGCAAGCGTTAGGATTGGTCGGATCCGGGGAGAAAAGGCCTGCGTAGAAGGCCCTGGCCCTTCCGCACATCTCCGCCGGATCTGTGAGGGGGGTGCTGTCCTCTGCGAGGAGGCATGTGATGTGCTTCTTGGCCCCCCTCTTTCTCCAGGGTGTAGAAGAAGCGGGAGCCGCTATCCATCTCCCGAAGGAGGTGGATGTGGGATCGAACAAAGGCACCCTGGGCCTGATGGTCCTCGAGGGCCCGGAGCTCCTCCTGCTTCTCCCGGCACGCCCTGCAGAGGGATGGATCCTCGGGGCTGGCGGCCAGATGCCTCTCCAGCTCTAAGACCTACCACTGCCATGCCGAGGGAAAGGCACGCCGCTGCCCTCGCCAGGCCAGCCAGAACTCCTGGAAGGATGCCACAAAGCCCACTTCCTCCAACAAGCGGTTGTTAAAACGCCAATAGCCCGACCCCGGCCTCTCTGCGCAGAGAGAGACCGTCACAGTGGCTAAATGATGATTGGAGAATGGGGCCGGCCGGATGCTGGAGGAGTGGGCCCATGAAAGGTGGAAACGTGATAAGTAGATGCGGTCCAACCGAGAGTTGCGTGACCAGTGGGCCTCCACCCGGACAAAAGTGAACATTGAGACGTCATCTGGGTGGTGGTCGTGCCAGATGTCCACTAGGGAGTGATGGTCGACTATCTCCCGGAGGACGTCTGCGACGGCCGGGCACTGCTCGGTCCCCGAGTGGTCCCGCTCCTTGAGGGTAGTATTAAAGTCCCTGCCCAGGACCAGGCACTCGCAAGGATCCAAGGTGCTGAGGAAGGTGGACGCCTGCTGAAAGAAACGTAGCCGAGCCGGGCCCAATGTCGGGGCATAGACGTTGACAAGATTGACCACGAGCCCCTCCATACAGACCCGGAGGTGCAGCAGGCGGCCTGGCACAGCCTCGGCGACCCCCAGCACCTCAGGCCGTAGGTCGGGAAAGAAAAGGGTCGCCACTCCAGCCGTACGAACTGTGAGATGGCTAAAATAGACCCTGTCCCCCGAGTCCAGCTGCCAGCTGTCTTCGGCGGCTGGATCCGTATGGGTCTCCTGCAGGAAAACCACAGAGTACCCCCCGTTCCAAAAGAAGGAGAGTACCCGGCACCTGCGGAGACCCATCCTACACCCCCGGGTGTTCAATGCTGTGATGGTGAGAGGTGCCAGGAGGAGGGCTGGGGGGGATCGTGGCCAGCAGGGACGCTCGCAGTTCCCAATGGGCTGCTCAACAATCCGTGACCTACCCCGTGAGTAGGGAGTCAGGGAAGAGGCAGACCCGCTGGTAGGCCGCGGTGGCCTGCTTCCCTGTCCTTTTACGCTCCCCCATGAGGGCCCTCGCGGCCCGGAGGATTTGATGGAAGTCCCCCCCATCGCTGGAGAGCAAGCTGCACCTTGTTACGGGAGCTCCGGACATCCTCAAGGAACTCCCGCAGCTCCTCTTGCAGCATATGGGGGGCTGGGGTCACTAGCCCCCGGCTTTCCTCCGGAGGGACCACTGAGACAGCCCAGTGGCCCGCCGAAATGGGCACACAAGGGGTGGACCCCTGACGTGGCGCCCGATGGGCTGGCGCCACTCAATCCCCTTCAAACCCCGGCTCGATTGGGGGCAGCGGAGGGAAGATAGCAGCCCCTGGTGAGTCGGGACTGTGAAATACAGAGGCCGCTCCCTGGGTGCTATCCTCTAGGAGCAAGGAGATGACAGCCCCAGGGGTGGCAATGATATCACGGGAGATGGAGGGGGCAGGGATGAGGTTGACATCGTGGGCAGGGCAGGGATCCAAAGTAGGGGCAAGGCAGGGGTCAGGTGCAGAGTCAGGGAGAGGGGCAAAGGCAGGATCCTGGGCCCCAGTAGCCAGGCCTTAGGAAATGGCCCCTCTCGATCGGGCTCAGTGAGCTGGGGGCAGGACAGGGGGCCCTCCGTGATGCTGGGCTCCGGCATCACGGCCGGCGTAGTAGCCATGGCATCTTCAGTGGGGTCCCCACCTGGAAAGGAGGTCGGTCGCCCCACGCCCACAAGGGACAGCCCGTGGGCTCGGGTCCCAGCCGCACGGCACCAGCGGTTGCCTCGGTCGGCTTGGCAGCCAACAGCAGGGTGCCACCCACAGCCGGGTAGATGGAGGAGCCCAGGGAACCCTCGGAGGTGGGAGCAGAAGCAGCGGTTGGGGGAGGGAGCATGGAGAAGGTGGGGCTGGGGTACGGTCGCTCAGATCAAGGCCTGTTGGCTAAGTGTCGTCCTCCCCCTGGGTGACTGGGGTCAGACCCAGGGCCTCCAACTCCTCGTAAATGGAGGGGAGCTCTCCTTCCACCACTCCAGAGGTCTCCTCACCAGTGCCCGAAGCGACGCTTGCCCCGGGGCTCACAGGGGCTCCGGATGGTAATGGGGCAGGTGGGGCTCCATAGGGGGTCTCGGAGGGAAGGGACTCCAATGGAGGGACGGTACTACGCTCCCGTGTTGCCACGTTTTCCCCAGCTGGCACCAGGGAATGGCACGCGCCCGCAGGCAAGGCAGAGTGCTCGACATCAGTGACCCTCTTTCTGGTCTTCTGGGGGGCTTCTGCATCGGTGGAAAGGAGCGGAGCTCGAGCCTTCTGCTTGCCCCGCTTCCCCTGGACTAGGGCCCAGCCCTCCATGGCATCATCCGGGGACCGGCTAACAGGGGTCGGGGACTATTGCTCAGGGACCATGGGAGGCAGTGGTGGGGCGGCATGAGAGAGGGAAAATTCCCCCTGGGGCGGGCCCTCTCCCATGCTCAGCGGTATCCCTGCCGCACTCTCCTCTAGGGGCCCCGCCGGATTGCAGGCTGCAAAGGCGGGGCTCTGCCGCTCATCTGGGCGTGCTGAGGGGGGTGCCCCTTGGGCCCAAGCGGGAGCAGTGATGGACTGAGGAGGAGGAGGGGCGGCTTCGGGCATCTGGCAGCCAGGGGCGCCAACGATGACAGGGCCAGAGGCCCACCAGGACTCGGGGGTCCCGGATGCCTCTCCTTGCCGGGCCAAGGGGCAGTCCCTCCAGACGTGCCCCATCGCCCGGTAGAGGTAGCACTGGGCCTCCCCCATGGAATAGTGCACCCAGTAATGGGCCCCCTGGTAGGAGATCAAAAATGATCCCTTGAGTACCTCTCCATCCAAGTTGCAGCTGCACTTGCCAGCGGAACGAGAGGACTTGACGGAGGGTGGGGTCCTTGCAGCCCAGGGAGAGAGGACTCAGGACAGAGATGGGCTTCCTCAGGGTCGAAAGGGTGGGTAATAGGGCAGCATTGGGAAGGAAGGGAGGGATGGAAGTCAGGACCAGGCAGATGCCCAGGTTGTCCAGCGGCTCCAGGGGATGAACACGCCCCCCACTGCCAGGCCCTTCTCCACCACCTCCTGTGTGGAGGCCTCCATTGCCAGGAAGAAGACGACCTTCCCATACATTTTGGAGGCTGCCACAATGGCCGTGGGCCCCACTGCCTTCGCCAATGCCCGCACATAGGTCTCTACGTGGGGCGAGGCGGGCACCAGGAGGCAACGGACGCCGTGCTTCCTAGTCATGGTGGGAAAGGGGCCCTGGCCGCTATAGCTGATAGCGGAGGCGGTGGGCGGGAGAGATGACGCAGCAGCAGACGGGGGGGCTACGGCCACGTGGGTGTACGCCCTGGGGGCTGGGGGAGGGGCACCTGCAGAGCTGGTGGAGGGAGCAGCAGGGAGGGACGCCGTGGCCGGTGGCAGGGCTGCGGCAGTGGGGGCTGCCATGGAGGGCCTGGTCTTTTTGGCGGGGCCCTTCCCCTTCTTCTTACCCTGGCCCTTCCCGCCGGCTGGGGGGGCTCCCCCAGAATCTGAGGGGGCGAGGGACGTGGCAGCAGTGGAGGTCACCGCGGTGCCCATGGCAGGTGGTTTGGCAGCGGCAGTTGAGGTAGAGGCTTGGGGGGGGTGACGGAGGGGCAGGTGGGGGAGGGGTATCTGGGACTGTTGGAGGGGCCCCGCCATAATGAGGAGGGAGGGAGGGGAAAACACCAGAGAAAGGAGGGGAAAGGGGAAGCAGGTCGACCACTCCTCCCCACTAGGCTGCAGGCAGGGGAGGAGGGCACCAAAGGGGGTGGGCTGGACAGGGGGGTATCAAGGGCTTGTGGGGGACAGTCACCAACTCAGGGTAGGAATCCGGCTCCTCTAGCTGCACTAGGGGAGGGGGATCATAACAACGTTGTGGGGGTGCAGTGAGATGGGGCAAACTCAAACAGGGGAAGGGCACAAGTGCATGGAAGAGGGTATGGACACACTGAGTAAGGGGCCAATCAGGACAGGGGTACCACGTGGGGAGGGGGGAGAACCAGGCTGGAGGCAGGACAGGGAACCAAGGGGCTAGCTTCAGTGGCAGGGGCAGGGCAAACAAACAAAGGCTGCAGAGGGAAAAGGGCGGGGCAGGCAAACAAACTGAAGCCAGTGAGGTCCTGGGGTAAAGGGGAGGGCAAAAAGGCTGCAAGGGGCAAAATGGGGCAGGTGGCAAGGGACAAAGCTGGGGGCTTGCTGAAGGGGGTCAGTCCAGGATGGGGCAGGGCACGTGCGCCCACATGCACTTGTAAAGAGTCAGTGCGGGCTGGCTGCTACTTCAGGCCCAAAAGGTGGTGAAAGGGGGCAGCAGGCCAAGCAAGCAGTGAAGTCCCAGAGGCAGGAGCTTGAGGCAGATGGTAAGTGTCCACTGGGGGTGGTGGAGGGGGCAGCACCGACGGTGGTGGTGGGGATTGAGGGGGGGGGCACAGATGGATTGGGGGGCAGGCTCCACGCCACACCCTGTGTCCCCACAAACACAGTCAGAACCCTCACCACAAGAGCACAGTCCAAAAGTTACTCAGCCTTCAGGCCCCCTCCACAGTGGTCTGCAGAGTCCCGGTGCACTCCCCCAGCAGCAGATGGCTTCATCCCCTCCTCCTTCGGGGTCCAGCAGCCCCGTGGCCAGGCAGACAGAGAGGACCCCTCACAGGTGGTGCTGTCCACAGCAGCAGTAGCAATGGCTGGGGTAGGGGTCCTTCACTCCCCCCCTCTGGGGAGTGGGCCAGAAGCCCCCGCCCCCCCAGGGGCTGTAGTTGGAGCAGCAGTAGCAGCACCCAAAAGTAGGGGAGTCCAGCAGCTAGCCAGCAATCAGGTAGCAGAGAAGGGGGGTGGGTGGTGTCCAGCCCAGCCAGGGGAGCAGCGGCAGCAGCAAGAGCCCAAGGCCCGGCAGCTGCAGTCTCCCTCCTGGCCAGATGGGTTCAGTAGAGAAGCAAAAGGCAGGACTTCTGGATGAACAGGGTTCTGTTCCCTGACTGACCAGGGCAGGGGCTGCTCCAGGCTAATAAGAACACCTGACTCCAATTAACTACAAAGAGTCAGGTGAGGCCATTAAACTAATGTGACCACCTGACCCTAATTAAGGCCCCTCTGATAGTATAAAAAGGCTCACTTCTCTCAGGCAGAGAGGAGCAGAAGTGTGGCTGAAGGGTTGGTTAATGAAGACACTCTCAAGTTATTAGTAAGGGAGCCTTAAAGTAAGGATGAAGAAGGGAGAAACAGGAGAGCCGTGGGGAAGTGGCCCAGGGAAATGTAGCAACTCTGGCAGTAAAATGTTGGCTGTCAACAGCTGCTACCATTAGGGTCCCTTGGCTGGAACCCAGAGTAGAGGACGGGCCTGGGTTCTCCCCCCAACCCACCACTACAGAAACATCTCCTGGGAGGGAAAAATGGGCCCCTGTCAGGACAGGAGGCTAAACTGTTTTGGCTTGAGGTTGTAGGAGCAACAGAGACTGTGGGAATTCTCTCACCAACCTCCATTGCTGACTTATGATGAAAAGAGCTCAGTAGACTGTATTCCTGGCCCTAGAGAAAGAAGGGCTATGTGGAGGGTTGTTGTGAGCCTCTGAAGCTAGCATAAACCACCTGGAAGCATGGGACCCATGGGGACAAGTTTGGAGCTCTGCCACAGGGCCTAGGCCCAAGTACAGTCACATGTAAGTCTGATTTTGGCCTCTATCTATACATCATCCTATCAAGGGAAAAGTGAAGTAACATTGCTGGTGACAAAACATATTTTTCATATAATTTCCCATATAACTGTGGGGCAGAGAGGGTCTGAGGCAGGGGCCCTTGTAGCAACTTCATGAGTTATAACCCTTAATGTGCCTTGGTCCTCCTCATCCATGATATCTTGCCTGGGCATCTGTAGTGTTCTGAGAGCTCCTCGGAGTTTTGCATATCACAAACCGGGAGTTCTTATGTCACAAACTCTGTACACTGCTCCATACATTCAGACTGGGTATGTACCAAGAGGTAATCAGGACTTGAGCAAGAAGTGCAGGGTTGTTAGGTCTGTAAATATCATGGCTGTCTTATAGCACCACATCATAACTGGAAATGATGCCAAGCTTCTTAGAAACCTATTTAAGAAATTAGTAGTCACTACATTTGCTTTGTGCCACAGTGAGAAAATCTAAAAGATTGTACAAATTGCAGAAAAGTTTTGATACCTTGCTAGTATTTATAGTTTTCTGTCCCACAATTCTTAAATATATGTGTGTGATAACTTAGGGTCAAACCAAAACTCCATACAATCTTCACTTAGAGCTTGGGTCAGATATTAATTTCAGTTAAACTGGTATCATTCCAGAATAACTCAAACTTTCTCTACATGTGAAAACTGAACTAATTAAAACAGCTTAGAAATGAGTTTTGCTAAACTGATGCAACATGCTTGTGAGGACGCTCTTACTGAGTAATACCTTATATCAATGTAATTTTATTCATGCAGTAAGGCTAATTGAATGAGCCTTCATCTATTTCTGGGTCTGACATTAGCATTGTCACCCCTACTACTCCCAACAACATAACCTCTATGAACAGTAAGCAGAGGTACCAGGAGCATGGGGCACGGGTCACTTGCTGGAGGATTCTCTGCTCCTTGAAGTCTTTAAACCATGATTTGAGGACTTCAATAGCTCAGACATAGGTGAGAGGTTTTTTGCAGGAGTGGTGGGTGAAATTCTGTGGCCTGCGTTGTGCAGAAGGTCAGACTAGATGATCATAATGGTCCCTTCTGACCTAAACATCTATGAATCATACAAGTTGCACATTTCCCTCCAATGCAATATCTGAGAACATTCAAAAGCAGCTGGGGGTATATCTACATTGCAATTAAACACCCTCAGCTGGCCTGTACCAGCTGACTTGAGCTCATGGGTTGTTTAATTGCAGTGTAGATGTTTGGGCTTGGGCTGGAGACTGTGCTCTGGGACCCTCCCCCTTTGCAGGGTCCTAGAGCCCAGGCTCCAGCCTGAGCATCTACTCTGCAATTAACCAGCCCTGAAACCCAAGCCCTGTTAGCTGACTGGGCCAGCCATGGGTTGGGTGTTTAATTGCAATGTAGACATACCCCAAGATATCTAACTAATGTTTGGGTCACCTCATAGCACCCGTGTGTGCCTAGTTCATTGAGGACAAAGGTAACAATATAACAAAAATACCCAAGGATTCTGGTCTCATTCCCATCCATAGCTTCACCCATTGCCTTCATTTCGGACTGACTCTCCAAGTGATGATTATGTTAAGGATGATACACAAGATTTATTTTTTATCAATTTTAATCATGTGATGATAGCTCATCTCTTTTCTGAATCCAAGTTCTTTCATCTGAGCAGCTCATTCAAAATGGACAAACCAGATGGAATTCAGCCTGCTATCTGACTGAATGTATCAGATGAATATATTGGGCTACCTCACTGACTGGTGTAATCCACATAGTTCCACAGAGGATGCTGAAGTGTATGCTGCCGAAGTCAGTGGAACTGCACCAATTTACACTAGTGAATGGATCAAGATCAGAGATTTCCACCATTGGGAGTCAAAATCTTACAAGAACAACTATTCTTGTAAGATTTTGAAAATTTCCCTACCAGAATTGAAATCATTTATGATTTTTTCTCAAGTCAGTATTAATGTTTTATCCAAACAAGTTTAGCCAAATTATCCTACTCACTTGCCCGTTGAAAAAACGGACAAACCTAGGACTAAAGAAGGCAGGTCCGGATCACAAGCCACACTCATTTCTGTATAGTTTGCTTGTTTGCTGTTCTACTGATGAATAACAGTCAGGGAAAAGAGCAGAGACTATATACTTTTAGGGCCCAATCTTAAAGTCATTGGAAAGACTTTTTTGATCTTACTGGGTGCTAGATCTGACACTTACCCTCTAGCTTCCAGGACAGATGCCTCCCTGATTCAGTGGGCATGGATATGGACTAAAGACAACTCTTACTTGAACTTGAGGCACTGATGTTTTCAGTGAACCAAACAGCTTTGTCTTTTTTTTCCAGATAGGAAAAATATGCTCACCCTGTCTAAGCTTTCAGATGGATCAGCTGACATTGTGAACTAAAGTATGGCTGCCACTGCCTGGGTGCACTGGGTTGGGAGAAAAGGTAAGAAGCCATGTCCTCACTCAGCACACATGCAGATGAACAAGAAGAATGAGTGTGGGGTGGGCTCATTCTCCAACTCCCCATGGGATGTCCTCTCCACACTGGGCCAGGAGAAGTGTATGTTTGTCTCTTTTTGCAACCCTGGTTTTATGATTTCTGTGGGTGCAAATTAACCCAGGAACCCTGCTAATGCTGCCCCAGGTAGCACCTAAACATCCCAACTCAGATAGAGGACTTCTGCTAGGCACTGTACAAACTCATAGTAAGAAGCAGACCCTTCCCCAAACTGCTTAAAGTCTAAATAGATGATATATAAATACTTGAAAACAGAGGCATGGAGAGGTGAAACGACTTGCCTAAGGTTACGCAACAAGTCAGTGGCAGAGCCGTCCTGAGTCAGTCTAGTGTCCTACACACTAGACCATGTTGCCTCTCAGACATGTGTAAATATGAAACTTTGTCTGAGACGTTAAGGATCCATTTTTGATTGGTAATGTAAATAAAGCAACCAAGCTCACGTTAACCTAACTCAGCATTTGGGGAAGTAGTGGTTGTATAAGGTTAGAAGGCTATTCTTACAGGCACAAGGAAACAGGAAATAATTCAGCTTACGTATCAGATATTTCTGTATTTCTCTTTTCTACTGTAATTCCTGAAGAATAACTATACTTGTATTTGAAAACATGCATCAGCAGAGGAAATACCCACCACCACTCTTCTGCATGACATTTGCCAGTGGGGAGGGCAGCTTTACATTCCAGTTGTGGAGCCCTGCTAGTGAAAGCTTTACAAGAGAGCTGGTCTCTTCAGTTTGTGGTTGAGGTCCAGATTCACAGGTGCCATTCCACTGTGTAAACTGCATCCTCACATATAACATGCAACCATGGACTCTACAGGTACCAGTTGCTGGAGCACTCCCTAATGAGATCTATGAACAGCTTGTTTTGGTCCTGGTCTTTCTGAAGGTAACCCCAGGACACCTCCACTGCCTCTGCAGGTGTCTGACACCTTCAAGGTAGCTTCACAAAAATGCAAGCAGCAGCCTTTCTTGCTAAGCAAGGAATGCAAGCCTACAGACTGTGATGGGATACCCAGGGTGCAGTCCCCTGTGGGACCACTGTGCATCCTTAACTATCTCCAGACTGGGCTGTCTCTCACAATGCCTTGCTAGTGTCCAGCAGCAAATCCCTCCAGGCTCTGTTATCACTCAGCACAACCGCATGTGGAGCCCCACACCCAGCTAAATTGCATGAATGCTCCCAGAGTCACTCATGAATCACACAGAGAAAGGCACCAGGTGAATTCCCCCAGCTCCCAGCCTTGTACCTCAGGAATACACTGTCTTGCACTGCTCAAGACAAGCAGTGCAGATTTATTAATTGGTTCACCACTTCATCAGTGGAAAGTGGACATACACTAGCCTTTGCAAACTGAGCAGATTACCAAACATTTCAGGCAAACTCACTGGTAAAGATAAACAGTTAAACAAATGTATTGACTACAAAAGATAGATTTTAAGTGATTATAAGAGTTAGGAAAAAAGTCAGAGTTAGTTACCAAAATAAAGTATAAGCACACAGTCTGAACTCTCAACCCTATTAGACTGAGCAACATCTAGTTTAATCAGTTTTTCTCAGCTGACTGGATATTGAGCTTCATAGTGCACAGATTTCACCCTTGAAACCTGGGCCAGTCTCCTCTGTTGGAGTCTTAAGTCTTCCCAGTGTCCTTGTTGCTTGAAGCATAGGACAGGAGAAAGGGGACAGGAGAAAGGCCAAGCATGTGGCCACTGTGTTCTGTTTTATACCCTTAGTCCATGTTCTTGGAGACCACAAGTCCAGACACGTCTGGTGAGCATTGCTGAGTCCCCAGGCAAGGTTGAACAATTCCCCTGGTGTGGCCTTATGCAGATGAGTCATTGAATTGTAGCTCCCTTGCTGGACAATGAGCTGTTTGACACCCCACCTGGGCATTGGTTACTTTCCTTGCTGTTGTCTCTGGGGCCTAATATCTGGCTGATGCCCCAATTTACAGCATGTTTTAGTGACAACCATACAACACAATCCTTATAACTTCATATGCATTAATGATGTACATATATGGGTAGAAAAATGACTTTCAGCAGTTTACTCACATGACTGGAGTACTGTCATGGATGGATATAAACTGTTCAGGAAGGACAGACAGGGCAGAAAAGGTGGGGGAGTTGCATTGTATGTAAGAGAGCAGTATGACTGCTCAGAGCTCCGGTATGAAACTGCAGAAAAACCTGAGTGTCTCTGGATTAAGTTTAGAAGCGTGAGCAACAAGGGTGATGTCGTGGTGGGAGTCTGCTGCAGACAATCGGACCAGGGGGATGAGGTGGACGAGGCTTTCTTCCAGCAACTAACGGAAGTTACTAGATTGCAGGCCCTGGTTCTCATGGGAGACTTCAATCACCCTGATATCTGCTGGGAGAGCAATACAGCAGTGCACAGACAATTCAAGAAGTATTTGGAAAGTGTAGGGGACAATTTCCTGGTGCAAGTGCTGGAGGAACCAACTAGGGGCAGAGATCTTCTTGACCTACTGCTCACAAACCAGGAAGAATTAGTAGGGGAAGCTAAAGTGGATGGGAACCAGGGAGGCAGTGACCATGAGATGGTCAAGTTCAGGATCCTGACACAGGGAAGAAAGGAGAGCAGCAGAATATGGACCCTGGACTTCCAAAAAGCAGATTTTGACAACCTCAGGGAACTGATGGGCAGGATCCCCTGGGAGAATAACATGAGGAGGAAAGGAGTCCAGGAGAGCTGGCTGTATTTTAAAGAATCCTTATGGAGGTTACAGGGTCAAACCATCCCGATGTGTAGAAAGAAGAGTAAATATCGCAGGCGACCAGCTTGGCTTAACAGTGAAATCCTTGCTGATCTTATCACAAAAAAGCAGCTTAGAAGAAGTGGAAGATTGGACAAATGACCAGGGAAGAGTATAAAAATATTTCTTGGGCATGCAGGAGTGAAATCAGGAAGGCCACATGACACCTGGAGGTGCAGCTAGCAAGAGATGTTAAGAGTAACAGGAAGGGGTTCTTCAGGTACATTAGCAACAAGAAGAAAGTCAAGGAAAGTGTGGGCCCCTTATTGAATGAGTGAGGCAACCTAATGACAGAGGATGTGGAAAAAGCTAATGTACTCAATGCTTTTTTTGCCTCTGTCTTCACGAACAAGGTCAGCTCCCAGACTGCTGTACTGGGCAGCACAGCATGGGGAGGAGGTGACCAGCTCTCTGTGAAGAAAGAAATGGTTCAGGACTATTTAGAAAAGCTGGATGAGCACAAGTCCATGGGGCCGGATGCGCTGCATCTGAGAGTGCTAAAGGAGTTGGCGGATGTGATTGCAGAGCCATTGGATATTATCTTTGAAAACTCATGGCCATCAGGGGAGGTCCCGGACAACTGGAAAAAGGCTAATGTAGTGCCCATCTTTAAAAAAGGGAAGAAGGAGGATCCTGGGAACTACAGGTCATCAGCCTCACCTCAGTCCCTGGAAAAATCATGGAGCAGGTCCTCAAGGAATCAATTCTGAAGCACTTACAGGAGGGGAAAGTGATCAGGAACAGTCAGCATGGATTCATCAAGGGCAAGTCATGCCTGACTAATCTAATTGCCTTCTATGACGAGATAACTGGCTCTGTGGATGAGGGGAAAGCACTGGACATGTTGTTCCTTGACTTTAGCAAAGCTTTTGATACGGTCTCCCACAGTATTCTTGCCAGTAAGTTAAAGAAGTATGGGCTGGATGAATGGACTATAAGGTGGATAGAAAGCTGGCTAGATTGTTGGGCTCAACGGGTAGTGATCAATGGCCGGTATCTAGCAAGGGTCGGTCCTGGGGCCGGTTTTGTTCAATATCTTCATAAATGATCTGGAGGATGGTGTGGATTGCACCCTCAGCAAGTTTGCAGATGACACGAAACTAGGAGGAGAGGTAGATACGCTGGAGGGTAGGGATAGGATACAGAGGGCCCTCAACAAATTAGAGGTTTGGGCCAAAAGAAATCTGATGAGTTTCAACAAGGACAAGTGCAGAGTCCTGCACTTAGGATGGAAGAATCCCATGCACTGTTATAGACTAGGGACCAAATGGCTCGGCAGCAGTTCTGCAGAAAAGGACCAAGGGGTTACAGTGGAAGAGAAGGTAGATATGAGTCAACAGCATGCCATTGTTGCCAAGAAGGCCAATGGCATTTTGGGGTGTATAAGTAGGGGCATTGCCAGCAGATCGAGGGACGTGATCATTCCCCTCTATTCGACATTGGTGAGGCCTCATCTGGAGTACTGTGTCCAGTTTTGGTCCCCACACTACAAGAAGGATGTGGAAAAATTGGAAAACATCCAGCAGAGGGCAACAAAAATGATTAGGGGACTGGAACACATGACTTATGAGGAGAGGCTGAGGGAACTGGGATTGTTTAGTCTGCGGAAGAGAAGAATGAGGGTGGATTTGATAGCTGCTTTCAATTACCTGAAAGGGGGTTCCAAAGAGGATGGATCTAGACTGTTCTCAGTGGTAGCAGATGACAGAACAAGGAGTAATGGTCTCAAGTTGCAGTGGGGGAGGTTTAGGTTGGATATTAGGAAAAACTTTTTCACTAGGAGGGTGGTGAAACACTGGAATGCGTTACCTACGGAGGTGGTGGAATCTCCTTTCTTAGAAGTTTTTAAGGTCAGGCTTGACAAAGCCCTAGGTGGGATGATTTAGTTGGGGATTGGTCCTGCTTTGATCAGGGGGTTGGACTAGATAACCTCCTAAGGTCCCTTCCAACCCTGATATTCTATGATTCTATGATCACCTTTCTCCTGATACCTCACATGGCCTGCTTTATATGCAAGATAACAATTATATAAAAATGAGGGATATAGGGGTTACAAGATGTTCCCCAAAGGTATAGTATGTCAAATGACTTCCATGCTGGAAGACAGCTTTGAACTGGCCCTAGCTCCAGGGAACTATGGGATACCCCTTGAGAGTTATCTGAGTTCTCCAGGGGATAGTAGGAGTTTGAACTCTTCTCCCACAATTCTCCTAGACTCCCATAAGAATTCCAAATGCCTTTTAAGAATCCCACTTTCATGCACTGCTTCTGGAACCCGTGAGGTCAGTACCCAGAGGACACTGAAGCTGAATCAGAGTCACAGAGCACTAGTGTGGAGCAGGGCAGAACCACAAGTGTTCTTAGCATGATTCAGAATGGCTAGTGTGGAAATGCTTATCTGTTCCTGCCCCAGCAAGTAGAAGCAGCAACCAGATCAGTTCTCTGGTCGAGACAGAGCCTTAGAATTTGGTTTCTTTTGAGAGGCCTTGCAATTATTGCAAAATTTAATTTCTACATATATTTTGCAATATTAGCTTAAAACTGGCTATTTCAGTGAACATTGCTATCAGTTACCTGTTTCACTCAAGTACTCACAGAAAGCAAACACAAAAGGGAAGTATGGTCAAAACAAATTCATTCAGCAATTCAGATGAATGTTTGTGGAAATTAGTGTGCATTGTTTAGCCAGCTCTACTCATTTGAGTATCCCCACTGTCTTCTAGTTACAAAAAAAAAAAAAGATTTTATTTTTACTCTCTGAGTTCACCTGTCCTGCAATCAGATCAGCTTCCCATTAAGAAGCCTATCTTTCAGACTGATAAAAATGAAATACTAACCTCATCCCTGTTTGCCCCTCATCATTCCCCGTGAGATTGAAACTGAAAGCCTCCTTCTGGCATATTTCTAGATTTTGTGTTAACATGTTCCTTGTGCCTTTCTAATTGCTATACAAAATTTACTGGTTAAAAAACAAAAATTTGAGGATAACTTTCTGAATGGAAACTGAAAAGGAGTAACACTCATTCCATAGAATCATAGAAATGTATGACTGGAAGGAACCTCACTAGATCATGTAGTCCAGTCCCCTGCACTGAGATAGGACTAAATATTATCCAGACCATCATTTGTCAAACCTGTTCTTAAAAACCTACGATGACAGAGATTCCACTACCTTCCGAAGTAATTTGTTCCAGTCCTTAACGACTGGTTAGGAAGTTTTTCCTGATGTCTAACCTAAATCTCCCTTGCAGCATTTTAAGCCCATTACTACTTGTCCTATCTTCAATTGTCAAAACAATTTATCATGCTCCTCTTTACAACAACCTTTTACATTACTTTAAGACTTATCTCCCCCCCCCCCGCCCCAGTCTTCTCTTCTCCAGAAGAAACAAAACAGGTTTGTTTGTTTTTTTTCAATCTTTCCTCATAGGTCATGTTTTCCAGGCCTTTAATCATTTTTGTTGCTCTCCTCTGGACTTCCTCCAATTCCTGATGTGTGGTGCCCAGAACTGGACACAGTACTCCAGTTGAGGCCTTATCAGTGCTGAGTAGAGTGGAAGAATTACTTCTTGAGTCTTGCTTACAAAGCTCCTGCTAATACATCCCAGAAAAACTTTTGTTTTTTGGCAACAGTATTACATTATTGACTCATACTTAGTTTGTGATCCACTATAACCCTAAATCCTTTTCTGCAGTGCTTCTCTTCATAGGTAGTCATTTCCCATTTGTGCAATTGATTATTCTTCCTACATGTAGTACTTTGCATCTGTTCTTATTGAATTTCATCCTATTTGTTTCAGGCCATTTCTCCTGTTTGTCAAGATCAGTTTGAATTCTAATCCTGTCCTCCAAAGTGCTAGCAACCTCTTCTAGGCTTGGTATCATCCACAAACTTTACAAGTGTACTCTTTATGACATTATCCAAATTATTTATGAAGATATTCATTAGAACAGGACCAGGACAGATCCCTGCAGGACCTCACTTGATATGCCATTCCAGTTTGATTGTGAACCATTGATAATTACTCCGAGTACAGTTTTCCAACCAGGTTTTTCTAGGTTATATTTCCTTAGTTTGCTTATAAGAAGGTCATGTGAACTATCAAAAGCATTACTAAAATTAAGATACATCACACGTATTGCTTCCCCTCCCCGCTCAAGGTTAGTTACTCTCTCAGAGAAGGATATCAGGTTGGTTTGACATGATTTCTTCTTAAAATCCATGTTGACTGTTACATATCACCTTATCTCCTAGATGCTTACAAACTGACTGTTCGATTGTTTGCTCCATTATCTTTTTGGGTACCAAAGTTAAGCTGACTGGTCTATTATTCCCTGGGTTGTTCTTATTCCCTTTTTTGTAGATAGGTATTTATTAACTCTCCTCCTCCACTTCCTTGCACTTAACTCACAATAAAATTCTAAACTAATTCTCTTGGACCCTGCCTGGATACATTCAGCCAAATCAGCAGATTCTATTGACTGCTGGAGATATGAACATAATCCTGACTTATTTCAGCCCTTTTCATTGCCCAGTGAAGAGATATCTTTGATGCTAGATGGACATTTATGAAATATCAGGGTTCCCATTACTCCTTCAGTTGAAATCTGTCTACAGTCTGGATGGAGATAATCCATTCTCATCATACCTCAAAAAATAAAAAATAAAAATAAAGTGGAAGCCTGCAGCTCTAACAGGATTCTACAGAGGTGTTCAAAAATCCTTTCTCTCTCCTTGTCAGAAAGGAGCAGTGAACTAGGCTGAACTCTTTATAGTGGAAAAATTATTCTCTGCCACACAAGCAATTCAGGATCACCCTATAAATCATGGTCAGCTTCTCTAAGACATAACTTATGCTTAATGAACCAATTCATTCAGCACAGCCCCATCCAGTTTCCCCATTTGGCACCCCCATTTGTCTTTCTCCCCTCTCTTCTCCAATGCAGCTTTCCCCTCAACTACTTCTCTTCCCAGTCTAAACCCATGTACATTAGGAGACTCATTCAAATTCATTTTTTAAAAAGAAAAACACAACAGCAACCAATGATATGGCTGAGGGAGTTCTACTGTCATGACAGAGTCAGTTCTATTGTTTTTAAGCTTCAGTGGTTTTAAGCTTTTCGTTTCTTTGGGTTTTTTTATTTATATTGAATGATTTTATCCTCAGGCCATAATAAGAGCCAAATAGGGAGGGAGATATGACTGAGTCAGTGTGACGTTACACCCCATATTCTTTATGGAAATAAGCTTATGATATAGATATGGTATAACTGAGATACATTTTATGCAAGATAGGTCTTGTAAGATATCATTGGAAAGGTTATGATTTACTGAATGTGATTATCCAATTTGTATGCATGTATCATTTCTGTATCTAAAGTTAGGAATACTGACTATGTAACAATTACAACTGTGTATGTATTTGGGAGACACCCACCAGACAACAGGCAATCAGCTTTGATGGGCCATTAGGAAGAAACAATAAGACTTTGAAGATTCTCATCTCTCTCCTTTTTGAGAGGCATCCTGGGATGTAGCTGTGACACTACTAGTTTGGGTGGTCCTGTCACCTGGTACTAAACATTATCTTGGACTTCTAGTAATTTTCCACTAACAGGAGGGGGAGGTCAAGTTTGGGAAACAAAAGATTCCTGCCTTATGTAAATCTTATTTAAGGCTGGGGAGTAAGGCAAATAGGATTCTTCTCCATTGCCTTCCTGCCCAAGAAGAAAGACTGCTGAAAATACCTGAAGAGAAAAAGGAACTGAACTGAGGGAAAGGCAAGGGCTATGTTCAGACTAAGACAGGAGACAAGTCTGTAAAGAGCAGTAACAAACTTTAAGTTGCAGAAACTCTGCACTTGCCTGAAAAAAACGTTTAGGGTGAGAAATTACTTCTTGAAACCAGTCTCTTTAAGATCTTAAACTTAGTATGCATGCTTTGTTTTGTTTGCTTGGTAATCTGCTTTGTTCTGTTTGCTATCCCTTATAATCATTTAAAATCTGCCTTTTATAGTTAATAAACTTGTTTTTGTTTATTATTAAACCCAGTTTGTGCAATTTCTAACTAGTGGGGGGAGGGAGAGAGAAGTTTTGCATACCAGATACAAACCAGGTGCAAACTGGTTTTGCGTACCAGTTTGCAAACCAGGTTGGGAAATACACTTTTGTGTGGACTACCTTTCGGCTTGCAAAATGCACATACCACCTTCCAGAAACTTGTAGATAGTTTCCTACTGGGATTCATAGAATATCAGAGTTGGAAGGGACCTCAGGAGGTCATCTAGTCCAACCCCCTGCTCAAAGCAGGACCAATCCCCAACTAAATAATCCCAGCCAGGACTTTGTCAAGCCTGACCTTAAAAACCAATAGGGAAGGAGATTCCACCACCTCCCTAGGTAACACACCCTCCTAGTGAAAAAGATTTTCCTAATATCCAACCTAAACCTCCCCCACTGCAACTTGAGACCATTACTCCTTGTTCTGTCATCTGCTACCACTGAGAACAGTCTAGATCCATCCTCTTTGGAACCCCCTTTCAGGTAGTTGAAAGCAGCTATCAAATCCCCGCTCATTCTTCTCTTCCACATACTAAACAATCCCAGTTCCCTCAGCCTCTCCTCAAAAGTCATGTGTTCCAGTCCCCTAATCATTTTTGTTGCCCTCTGCTGGATGTTTTCCAATTTTTCCACATCCTTCTTGTAGTGTGGGGACCAAAACTGGACACAGTACTCCAGATGAGGCCTCACCAATGTCAAATAGAGGGGAACAATCACTTCCCTCATTCTGCTGGCAATGCCCCTACTTATAAACCCCAAAATGCCATTGGTCTTCTTGGCAACAACGGCACACTGTTGACTCATATCTACCTTCTCTTCCACTGTAACCCCTTGGTCCTTTTCTGCAGAACTGCTGCCGAGCCACTTGGTCCCTAGTCTGTAGCAGTACATGGGATTCTTCCATCCTAAGTGCAGGACTCTGCACTTGTCCTTGTTGAACCTCATCAGATTTCTTTTGGCCCAATCGTCCAATTTGTCCAGGGCCCTCTATATCCTATCCCTACCCTCCAGCATATTTACCTCTCCTCCCAGTTTAGTGTCATCTGCAAACTTGCTGAGGGTGCAATCCACGCCATCCTCCAGATCATTTATGAAGATATTGAACAAAACCGGCCCCAGAACCGACCCTTGGGGCACTCCACTTGATACCGGCTGCCAACTAGACATGGAGCCATTAATCACTACCTGTTGAGCCCAACAATCTAGCCAGCTTTCTATCCACCTTATAGTCCATTCATCCAGCCCATACGTCTTTAACTTGCTGACAAGAATACTGTGGGAGACAGTGTCAAAAGCTTTGCTAAAGTCAAGGAACAACATGTCCACTGCTTTCCCCTCATCCACAGAGCCAGTTATCTCATCACAGAAGGCAATTAGATTAGTCAGGCATGACTTGCCCTTGGTGAATCCATGCTGACTGTTCCTGATCACTTTCCTTTCCCCTAAGTGCTTCAGAATTGATTCCTTGAGGACATGCTTCATGATTTTTCCAGGGACTGAGGCTTTCTTAGGCTTGGCCGGATATTACAGGTGATTTGTTCTGCACTACAGCCAAATCGCTGCCCCACTGACAGACCTGACCAAAAAGAAACAGCCGAATGCAGTTCAGTGGAGTGAAGAGTTTCAGAAGGCCTTTAACCAGCTTAAAGAGTCACTCATGTCTGACCCTGTGCTAAGGGCCCCAGACTTTCACAAACCTTTCCTAGTAACGAAGCGTGGTGTGGGAACAGTCTTAATGCAGGAAGGACCAGATCAAGAATTCCATCCTGTCGTGTTTCTCATCAAAAAAACTGTCAGAGGGAAAGCTAGTGGTCAGTAAACGAAAAGGAATGTTACACCATTGTGTACACTCTGGAAAAGCTATGCCCATACGTTTGGGGATGGTGTTTGTACCTGCAAACTGACCATGCTGTGCTGAAGTGGCTTCATACTGTAAAGGAAAATAACAAAAAACTTATTTGGTGGAATTTAGCTCTCCAAGATTTTGACTTTGAAATACAACACATTTCAGGGGCCTGTAATAAAGTGGCTGATGCACTCTCCCATGAAAGTTCCCAGAATCAGCTGATTAAAATCATCCTTGAAATGTGAAAAATATTGTTAGTTTTTATATAATCAGTAGTATGTCTAGAGGTGTATGTGTCTTATAAACTCTGTTTTCTCCTAGAGCTCCAGGAAGAAATCACAGCCAGTGTGGAACAGGCTGTCCCACACCGTCTATGATTTGGAGGGGCATGTCACAAATATACACAGGGCAGCTGTACTGAATTGCCTTAACAGTAAGGGGTTAATCAGTTCAATTAACCTACTTGGCACCTGACCAGAAGAACCAATGGGGAAAGAAGATACTTTTGAATTGGGGGGTGGAAGGGGAGGGTTTTTTTGTGCTCTCTTTGCTTATTCTCTATCTGGACGGAGACAGGGACCAGGCAAGAAAAACATCTCCTGAAAACATACCTGAAATGATCATCTAAGATTACAAAAATTGTAAAAGCAAGGCAAGGAAACGAGTTTATCTTTTGTTTTAGCTTGTGAATTTTCCCTATGCTGAGCGGTAATTTCATTACTGTTTTGTAACTGGAAAGAAGAGTCAGAGGGGAATCCTCTACAGGGTAAATACAAGGATTTAAAACACAAAGTTACCTTCCATCCTGATTTTTCAGGTGTGATTCTTTTACTTTAAAAACAAATAAAATTCTTCTTTTAAGAACCTGATTGATTTTCAATGTCCTAAAAACCAAGGGATTTGTTCTGTGCTCACATTGTAACCAATCGGTTAGTATATTATTCTCAAGCCTCCCCAGAAAAGGGAGTGAAGGGGCTTGGGGGAATATTTTGGGGAAACAGGGACTCCAAGTGGCCCTTTTCCTGAATCTCTGGCTAAATCACTTGGTGGTGGCAGAAATACCATCTAAGGACAAGGAAAGGATTTGTGCCTTGGGGAAGTTTTAACCTAAGCTGCTAGAAATAAGCTTAGGGGGTCTTTCATGCGGGTCCCCACATCTGTACCCTAGAGTTCAGAGTGGGGCGGGAACCCTGACAGCCATTGATGGACCTATCCTCCATGAATTTATCAAGTTCTTTTTTCTTATTTATATATAAAAACTGCATGTGTTTATTGCGCTTACACTATAAAGCCAGCCTCAGGAAAATGCTAAAATTGTGTGAAAAAAACTCAAGCACAATTTAAATTATGTAACATAGCAGAAACATATAAGTTTGCTGCAATTAATTCAATTCATAGAGTGCTAGGCAGTGTAGTTAAGTATACTTTTCAAGGTGTCAGGGCCAGGATATGAGCAGCCTGGGCTAGGAGTCAATAACCAGGAATCAGGCCAGGTTGGAATACCAGGAGAGCAGAACCAAGAGACGAACAAGAGGACAGGAATCTAGTTACCAAGGCTCAGACAAGTCAAACTATCAGAAGGCAGGACCAGGCAAACACCAGGCCAGCAGGATGAACCCTACTTGTAAATGTTACGAATTACACCTGGTAGGACACGCACACAACTGCTGCGAATTATACCTGATAGGACACGCACACAAGTGCTACGAATTACACCTTGTAGGACACGCACACAAATGCTGCAAATTATACCTGATAGGACACGCACACCAGTGCTGCGAATTATACCTGATAGGACACGCACACTAATGTTGCGAATTATACCTGATAGGTCACGCACAGTTCGAATCTAGGCTGAGACACAGAAACAAAGTCCATAACTGCAGAGTTCCCAAAAGACACTAAGTTTATTACGCTTGAGCGTGGTGCCCCCCTGCTAGCCAGGAGGGGACCCTGAATGCAGATTATACAAAGGTTATATACCTTTTAGCAAAGCATGTTGCCCTCGTGCATCGGAAACCTTAGCCAATAAACAAACCCTTGTCTTATCTACCACCTATCCCTGCTTGGTGCATTCCTCGTGCTATACCAGTATGTTAATTACACAGCATGGTCCTAAAGCCATGCATCAGTAACTTTTATTATCAGGATGGGAGGCCTCACATCAAGGCCAAGAGACAGGGAGTTAGAGACTGACAAAAACCAGATACTGGGAGTCAAGGCAGGCTGGAGACAAGGAGGAGGATTTTCACGGGGATTCAATATCTAAGGATTACTCCTCCTGGTGTATGATGTGCTGGCATTTAAACAATGGTGGGCCCCAAACCAAAATGGAGTCACATGTGCTAACTTTTCCTTAACATAAACAACTCCTTGTTTCCTCCTCTGGTTTAAATAGGGGCTGTGGTCCAATCGGGAGCCTTGGAGCTCTCCCAATCAGAGTGTAGGGTTGGGGGCTTGTGCCCCAGTTGGGCTTCATGGACCCTGGTCCCAGCTGCTGTCTGTGAGCTTCCAGGTGGAGTATTGGAGTGTGACAACTTTCATATATCTGGGTTTGGAACCTGTGGGGCTTGACATAAAGATAAGGAGGGTCTTGTGGCCTAGGCATCGGAATAGGACTCAAGCAATGCGTGTTCTGTTCCTACCTTTGTGCTACATTAAAGTGCCACATCTGCTGGTGGAGGAAGAAACATCAGGATGACCTGTTTTGCCCTTTGGCCCCCATCCCACTTGTCCTCAGGGAGCTCAGCTCAGTGCTGCTCAGGGTCAGCACTCCCTGCATGGCCTCTTTAAAACAGAACTTTCAAGCATACCAGATGTTTTGCACTTCAGCTGAATGAGGCTGCCTGTTTTGTTGCACTGCAAAGGCAGGCGATATTCTGTAGACACAAGCACACACAACTACATGACCTATAGCAGTGGTCCCCAAACTTTTCATTTCGTGCCGCCCCTTACCCCTGTCTGTGCCCCCCCCTCGGAGCAGTGGCCAGGAGTGGGGCTGGGGCTGTAGCTCCAGGGTGGGGGGAGGGGCAGGCAAGGGGGCTGAGGCTGGAAGTGGGTCTGGGGATGGAGAGGAAATGCAGTAGGGGCCGAGGCTGGGGGTGGGACTAGAGCTGGGGCCGGGATCTGGGGCCGAGGCTGGGAGCGGGGCTGGTGGCAGAGCGGGTCTGGGCTGTGCTCCCTTCCTGCCCCCCCAGGGAGCCTGGCCTGGGCCCTGCCACACCCCTGCCACACCCCGGGCCCCATCCCACACCCCACACTTCCCTATAGGCTAGGAGAATGTTCATTGAGCTAGGAATCAAGAAACTGAGTTCATATATCACATCTATTAACTTCTCCTTATACGTCCATGAACTTCACAGCCCTCATTACTGGCCAAGCCGCCATGTACAAAAGGGCATTCAAGTATTAAGCCACATTTCACAAATAAATTAAGACAGTGAGCATACAAGATCATTTCAGTCAGAGCTGTGAATCAAACCCATATCATTAAAATATCATACACAAGCTTTTAGCCATATTGCCTTTCAGGCTAAGAGTGTCAAATACATGCACTTCGATCATTCTAGCTCTAACCAGAACCACAATCTCCTCTGAAAGCCAGAGCTCCTAATCTCCAGTATTAACTGGCTGTGTGTAACTCACTGGCAATGTGTGGTGAGTCACTCTCGAGCAGTTGGGTCACAGCAAGAACAATAAATACTCCTGTAGCACAGATGGTACTAACAGGCTCTCAGGATTGGAAGGGCCAGTGCTCAAACTTGGCTGATGAGCGGAGTGGGGAAATAGAACTTGTTTTTCCAGTTCTCATTTAATAAAATGCATTTAGTTTGTGTAGTGAGACAACTTCCTTGAAAACAGGTGTTATATTCTGCAAGTTATAGTGCAACATGCTCCATAATTCATCACACATTTTGATTGCAGGTGTCCCACACTGGTGGCAGGATAAAGGTTTATAGGTATGCTCCAAAATCCTGCCTTTACTTGTGCAATACAACTATTCTAGTTTACTTTTCTAGCAGAGAGCTCCATGAGCTTACAGGCAGGTACAGGATATATACCTTATTGCTGTCTTGCTCTCTGATATACAATCATAAATTGTAGCCTAACAATATTTTTCTGTGTTCTAAATTAAATGTTAACACTCAGAAAAAAATCCAGGGGATTATTCTGGGTACCTCAATGAAAACCTCTAATCAACATGTAGTAGTAGTTAAAAGAGCAAGCAAAAGTTAAATATAAAATATTACAGAAATATTTCACTATTATATAAACTGATGGTATGCCCTCACCTGGAATGCTGGACCAAATCCTCAGCGGGTGTAAACTGGTGCAGCTTCATAAACTTCAGTGGAGCTATGCCAATTTATACCAGCTGAGTATCTAGCCTACTGTACTTAATTCTGGTTGCCCTTTTTCAAGGGGTCCAGAGATGGTGATGAAAATGACTAGAGGCATAGGGCTTGTCCACATGAATAATTGGACTGCAACAAGCTTTCACAGCAGGAAGCCTATGTGACATTCCCGTCTGGTGTTATCTGGACTTGTGATCTGCTAGGTCACTCCAGTCCTTGACTCTGGAAGCCAGCCTTACTCTGCTGTGCTGTGAAAACCCCCACTCCTGGGCTGTTCGCGCACAGCCTTTAGCATGTAAGCTGCTCCTTGGACTGTGTAACTGAATGATGCTAGCCAATACTTCCAGTCCAAGACAACCCTAGGAACCTCCGTCTTGCAGTGTCCAGTTATGTCCACTGGACCCTGCAAGCTCATATGAGTTCATCAATTTAACAAAGAAATTGATATATACCAGGCTTGTTATCCCAAGGGGAATATCTGACACACTTCAAACCAAACACACTGCTTCAGGTAGAATAAACAAACAGATTTATTAACTATAAAGATAGATTTAAAATGATTGTAAGTCAAAACATAACAAGTCAGATTTGGTCAAATGAAATAAAAGCAAAACACATTCTCAGCTGATCTTAACACTTTCAATGCCCTTACAAACTTAGATGCTTCTCACCACAGGCTGGCCAGTTGCTCTCCCCTTTGATCAGCACTTCAGTCGCTTGGTGTGGTGTCTATAGATGTAACTGGAAAAGAGAGGAAGAGCATGGCAAACATCTCTCCCTTTTATAATGTCCTTTCTTCCCTCCTGGCTTTGCCCCCTTCCCTTCAGAGTCAGGTGAGCATTACCTCATCGCAGTCCCAAATTGACCAAAGGAAGGGAGGTGACTCCCTCAAGAGTCTAACAGATTCTTCTGTTGCTGCCAAGGCCAGCATTCTTTGTTTCTATGAGGCTGGGCTGGGTTTGTCCCATATCTGTCCTGATGAGGTGTGAACTGCATCTCTGCTCTTGGAGAGTTTTTGCCTGGGCTTATTTTAAGCCACGAGGATACATTTTCAGCCTCATAACTACATACATGAAATTATAACTTATAACATTACTATAACAACAATGCTCAGTGCATCAGAAGCCTTCTGAAGACACCTGACATGATAAACTTTGCATTGGATACCACACAATAATTTTACATGGATGAACATGGGGGTCCTGGCTGTTCCCCCGAGGTACAGAGTGTCACAGCCTACCAGCAGTGACATTGACATTCTTGACAGTTTCACAGCTGCTATTATTTTACATTTCCTCTCGAGCTCTGGCTGTCAACCCTGGAAGCCTGGGATTCCAGCTGTGAGCCCCCTGTGGGCTGACAGCCGGAGCCTCAGCTGAAATGTAAAATAATAGCACTGGGGGGAATGGGGTGGCTCACAGCTGTGAGCCCGGAGCCCGCCTGACTGCTGGGGGATGACAGCTGTGAGCCCCGTGCCTACAGCTGAGGCTGTCAGCCCCAGGGCTGCTGGGCTTCAGCTGTCAGTGTCCCATAATGCCCCACTTCAGTCAGTGGAAGCATTCCTGGTTACGACGCACATCACCATCACAGGGAGCAAGTGTGGACATGAACTACTGCTTTAATTACTTCAGGGGCTACAGCTTCAGGGGCTGACTTAAGTTGACTTAATTCTGTAGTGTAGACAAATCCTTTAAAGTAGATAAACTCAAAGCACTCTTAACAAACTCTTAATGCTCATCAGCAGGCTCCACATATCAGTGCATATAAGGCTAGTGCAGAGTAGAGTCACACCTCAGTTTGTTGCAGTCTAATTGTTCAGGTAGAGCATACAAAATAATGACTAGCATAGAGAAGGGATGTTCCTATTTCCCCTCTTTCATAATAAAGGAATGAAGGTGATTTGATTAGAATTGAAAGGCAACTAATTTAAAACCGATAAAAGGAAATATCTTTAAACACAAAATATAATTAGTCTGTGGATCTCATTGCCAGAGGATATTGTAAGCAACCCCAGTGTACGGCATCTCTGCAAATGCCATGGTACACAGTGTCCTCTAGACCTCTGGTAACATGCTTTGTGTACCTTGAGCAAGGAGGCATGTGCGATAGGTACTCCATGCACTAGGGTCTACAGGCTGTAGCCGTCAGTGGATCCTCATAAATGCTCAAGGAGTACAAGTGTAATAGGGTGTCATAAATATAAAGTGAAGGGTAAACCCCTTTGAAATCCCTCCTGGCCAGGGGAAAGCTCCTCTCACCTGTAAAGGGTTAAGAAGCTAAAGGTAACCTCGCTGACACCTGACCAAAATGACCAATGAGGAGACAAGATACTTTCAAAAGCTGGGAGGAGGGAAAGAAACACATGTCAAGGTTCCTCCCCCACTCTGAACTCTAGGGTACAGATGTGGGGACCTGCATGAAAAACCTCCTAAGCTTATCTTTACCAGCTTAGGTCAAAACTTCCCCAAGGTACAAAATATTCCACCCTTTGTCCTTGGATTGGCCGCTACCACCACCAAACTAATACTGGTTGCTGGGGAAGAGCTGTTTGGACACGTCTTTCCCCCCAAAATACTTCCCAAAACCTTGCACCCCACTTCCTGGACAAGGTTTGGTAAAAAGCCTCACCAATTTGCCTAGGTGACTACAGACCCAGACCCTTGGATCTTAAGAACAATGAACAATCCTCCCAACACTTGCACCCCCCCTTTCCTGGGAAATGTTGGATAAAAAGCCTCACCAATTTGCATAGGTGACCACAGACCCAAACCCTTGGATCTGAGAACAATGAAAAAACATTCAGTTTTCTTACAAGAAGACTTTTAATAGAAATAGAAGTAAATAGACGTAAAGAAATCACCTCTGTAAACTCAGGATGGTAGATACCTTACTGGGTAATTAGATTCAAAACATAGAGAACCCCTCTAGACAAAACCTTAAGTTACAAAAAAGATACACAGACAGAAATAGTTATTCTATTCAGCACAGTTCTTTTCTCAGCCATTTCAAGAAATCATAATCTAACACGTACCTAGCTAGATTACTTACTAAAAGTTCTAAGACTCCATTCCTGGTCTATCCCCGGCAAAGACAGAATATAGACAGACACACAGACCCTTTGTTTCTCTCCCTCCTCCCAGCTTTTGAAAGTATCTTGTCTCCTCATTGGTCATTTTGGTCAGGTGCCAGCGAGGTTACCTTTAGCTTCTTAACCCTTTACAGGTGAGAGGAGCTTTCCCCTGGCCAGGAGGGATTTCAAAGGGGTTTACTTTTCCCTTTATATTTATGACACAGGGGATAATTATACTTGGGGTGGGGGTGGGGGTGAGGAAATAAATATGCTGCATACAATGACTTCAACAGTGACAAAGATCAATCCAACACATTTTTACTCAACTCCTAAGGTCAGTCCACTACAGGTTATAAAGGTAAGCATGCTGGGGGATAGGGGTAGGTGTGTGTGAGAAGAAAGCAGCTGGGGGTTCAGGTCTGATGCTTGGGATACTCCTTCCAGGCGAAGGGATACTCCCTCCAGGTCAGCAATCACACACTTGTCTGCAGATCATACTAGCCAAAATTTAGTGCCTTTGCCCATGGACTTGGTGGGGCCTGTCCTCACTGTCTACCTGCTTCCCTCTCCAGCTGATGTTGACTTGCACCTCCTTCTTATAGGCCACCGGACAGCATCATCCTACTGTGGCTACTTAGGCTCCCTGCTACTGACGGGTTACTCCTCTGCCCAGCTCTTTGGATGCCTGCTACCCATCCTTCCCTTCACAGCCTGTTGCCTTTGGCCTACTGCTCCTGCTTGTCCTTAGTCAAGCCTGACCCCATCCAAACACTGGATATTACTGCCTTTTCCTGTACTCAAGGGATTTTGGAGCCTTTTATTAACTGTATGTTGAAATGGGTAAAACAGCTTCCTTTTTTGGCTAGGTCTTTTGCCTCCATCTCATTCAGGGTTAGGAGGAAGGTACCCAGTAGTGATCCAGTAGGTTCATTACAATATTCTATAGGGCAAAAGGATAGTTGGGTTAAATCAGGGGATCATGTATCTTTTGGAATGTAGTTCAATGAGATCATAGTTCAGAAGCTTTTCCTCTTCCTTTCTCTTTACCATCTTTTGACCTCCCATTTTCCTCCTCTCTTCAAGTATTGTTGATCACAGAGTGACTTGGTAGGGACTGTTGGCAGCTGTACTACTGTAGCTTTACGATCAATGGACAGTGTGAAAAGAAAAGTGCTGTATTGCCAACAGCAAGTGTTCAAAAGCCAGGAGTCAGGACCCTCAAAATCATACAGATGGCTTAAAAATCAAGAGATTTAAAAATAATACATGTGGGGTTCTTTGTTTTCTGATTTTTGAATCTTTTAGGGGTCATGTTTTCAAGCTTACCTCCACAACCATGAGCGCTAGAAACTTACCTGTTTTTTAAAAAGCTGAGATTCTGTTATATTCACATGATTCAAGGCTCAAAGGCTCTAAGAAAAAAGACCAAATATTGCAGGACTTGCGATCAAATAATGACAGCTGGCAATACTGGAAGTGTTGTAGAAATTAAATAATTCATAATTATTAGTAAGGAAGCTGATTTTTAGAGGCCTCATTACCCATTCATGATCATTCCTTGTCTTATAAAGTCCACTGAGACAAATTTGGCTCAGTCTTGCATCCCATTCACTCCACTGTAACCATTTGTGCCCTTATTTTATAGCACAGGGTGATGAAAATAATTGAAATAGAATATAATTGATTATTATTTTAGTTATTTTACCTTATTATTATTTTAGTTATTTTACCTTATTATTCACTCAAAACCCTGCACCTGAGCTTGGTCCCGGCAGATACCCCCAGGATTGGAGATCTCCTGGACTACAACTGCGGGTGACTGGATGGACCCCGATGCTCGGCCAGGACATGGGGCTCTCCCACCTGGTGTCCACCAATGCAAACTGCAGAAGTTGAGATCTCACTGCCTGCCTCTTGGGCTTTCCTCAAGTGTGTTCTGTGGGAGGGTGTTCTCTGCCTGATCCTTACCTCTGTCCCTCTGGACGTTGCCATCAGCCCCCTGCCCTGCAAGCCTCCCTGGCTGCCCCCTCTGCACCACCCAAGCTGGTTCCATTTCTGAGCTGTGTGTGGGAACCAGTAGTACAAGCTCGTGCTCCATATCCTTCACTTCCTCACCCCCATGTCCTGCCTCAGCACTAAGTGGTGAGACCTTCTACCAGCTATGGAGCGTGAGGCACCCTGGTGGGCCAGTTTGTGTTCCACCTTTGTTCCCCAGCCTGCCATATATATTAGTTGGTGGCTCCTTCATGGACACAGGTGTGTACTTGGACCAGTTCACACCCCTCCCCAACATTTGATTCTTTTGCAGGATGAGGGAGACCCTGGAGCACATTTACATCGTGTGTACCCAGCTGTAGCCCCTATTCCAGCTCCTCCAGAGCCTTCTCCTTAGTGTGTGGCTGTACTTTCCCCTGCACCTACAGATCTACACTCACCCCATCTGTGGTCCCACAAAGTCACAAGACCTCCTTGTCAACCTCCTCCTGGTGCTGGTGAAGGTGGTTGTCCACCATACCATCAGAGGAAGCTGGACAAGGAGGTGCTGTGCAACTGTGAGGCTATTTCTGCTCTTCCCTTAGGTCACGTATCTGGGCAGAGGTCATCTGGGTCATATCCACTGGCTCGCTAGAGGCCTCTGAGGAGCAGTGGGCTCTGTCTGGGGTTCTCTGCTTGGTGTCCCCCTCTGTCTCCCTGCTTTTAACGCTGTAACCCTCACTCCTGTCCCTGTATTATCATTTGTTTTCCCCACAACTTTACTTGAGTCCTGGGTTCAGTGGCTCCCCCTGAGGCTGGGGGAGAGGCCTTCAGAAGCCCACCCATTCCTGGAAATTCAGTAGGTGCTGTTGCCCAGCACTCTGTCACACCAATGCAGACGTTATGACTAGAATAATTCCCTCTCTTCAGTACTGATTTCAAATCTGACTGTTCAAATATATGAAGCAGTTTGTGGGTAAGTTAGATAAGAACTTTCCAAGGTAAATGTCTCAGCTGGAAACTGCCAATATAGCTATATCCTATGTTGGCATCCTTTCGTCTATGAGAGACGATGGGAATTGCAGCCTATGATGTAAATGGTTTGCAGTGTCTCATGTGACTGCAATCCGAGATTTGCATGATCTTTGGCAGTTAATGCAAATGTATGTGGCTTGGTTGGGAGCTGCTTGCTTCCTTCAGTCTCTTTTTTCTTCAAGCAGTAGGAGCCAGCTTCTGTCATGAACTTTGATACCCTGATGGAGATGATGGCGCCACTTGTTATGATCACTTGCCAAGATTTCCCATTGGTCAGGATCAATTCCAAATTCCTTCCTGTCTCGCTTGCATGTGTCTTTATGGTGAAGCTTGGGATGTCCTGTTGTTCTTGTTTCCTCTGATAGCTCCCCATATAGCATGTCCTTGGGTATGCGTCCATTTTCCAACCTACTAAGATGGCCCAGCCAGCGCAGACATCTTTGCTTGAGCAGGGCTGTCATACTTGGTAAATTTGCCCTTTGAAGAAACTCTGCATTGGTGACTTTATCTTGCCATTTGATGTTGAGTGTGCAGCATAAACAGCATAGATGGAAACTGTTTAATCTTTTCTCCTGATAGGCATAAGTTGTCCATGTTTCCCCACCATACATGAGAATGCTGAGGACACAAGCTTGGTATACTAGCATTTTGGTCTTGATGGTGAGCTTTGAGTTGTTCCATGCTCTTTTAGTTACTCTGCTAAAGGTGCTAAACTTTCCAATGTGAACATTTAGTTCTTCGTCCAGTGAGAGGTTGGTGGTTACTGTAGAATCTAAATAACTGAACTTTTGGATTACTTCTAGCTGGTTTGCATTTAAGAGGATCTCCTCTCCTAATACAACTGTTTTCTTAATGCTGATGGTGAGAGCAAATGCCTGATAAGCACTTGAAAGGCAGTCCATGAGTTCTTGTAGTGGATTTTCATTGTGGGCTATGAGGGCAGCATCATCAGCAAATAGAAGTTCCCTAATTATCACCTTTTTGTCTTTGGTCTTTGACTTAAGTCGGGACAGGTTGAAGAGTTTCCCATCTGATACACTCCATATTTCTTGCCTTTAAATGCACAGTTCAAGAATACTGAGAAGAAGATTCCAAAGAGTGTAGGGGCAAGAATATATCCTTGCTTCACTCTGCTTTTCATCTCAAAGCTGCCCAAGGTGGACCCATCAAATGGGACAGTTTCTCTCATGTTGTCGTGGAATGAATATATAAGACTTAACAAGGTTGGTGGGCATCCTATCTTTTCTAGTATTGAAAATAGATCTGCTCTGCTGACTGTGTCGAATGCTTTGGTTAGGTCCACAAAGGTGATGTACAATGGTCGGTTTTGCTCTCTGCACTTTTTTTTGAGTTGACGCAGAGAAAATATCATGTCTATAATTGATCTTCCAGCCTTGAATTCACACTGTGGTTCAGGGTAAACATGATTTGCCAGCTGTTGTAGGTGCACTAAGATGACTTTTACAGAAACTTTTCCTGCTACATTCAGTAGCGAAATACTCCTGTACTTGTTGCAGGCACCCTTTTCACCTTTATTTTTATACAGAGTGATGAGGTTTGTGTCACGCATCTCTTGTGGTACCTTACTCTCTTTCCAGCATTTAAGTAGCAGCTGAGGAAGATATGGTAATAGGCTCTTTCCCGCATTTGAGGATTTCCGCTGGGATGCCATCTTTTCCGGGGGCCATGCCATTTGATAGTAAATCAACGGCCTTGCTTAGCTCTTCTACAGTGGGCCCCACATCTAGCTCTGGCATGACCTGTAGAGTTTCTATTTGGTCCTGTGATTCATTGGTGATGTTTCTTTCTTGTGCGTATAGCTCTGAATAGTGTTCAACGCAATGAGACAACTGCTTGTTTTTGTCTGTAATGATTTTACCACTGTGTGATTTGAGAGGGGCAACCTTGTTGACAGTGGGGCCTGGAGTTTTCTTCAGGCTGTCATACATGACTTTGAGGTTTCCTGTGTCTGAGGCAATCTGTATCTCTTCACAGAGCTTGGTCCAGTAATGATTTGCACAGCCACCTGCTTGCTCACTGTACCTTGGGTTTTGCATTTCAAAGTCTCACTTTAGTGCTCTCTGTTGGCTTCTTGTTGTGTTCCAGATTGGCTGTGTTCTTAACGTTGGTGAGAGGTAATAGTTCTGCTTCATTTTCTTCAAACTAGTCCTTTTTTGATGGTCTCTTTCTCCTGAATGTAGCTAAAGCTGTTTCATGGCTTGTTATTCTTAAATCTTCCCAAAAATTCCTCTGCCTTCTCTGGTAATGACTTCCCATGCATGCTAAGTTCAAAAGTCTTCACAAACTCTTGGCATTTTCTCTGTTTTTGTGTGGTTCATAGCACTGATTTTGGGCTTGCTCCTAGGTTTTGCTCTGTGTAGTTTCTTGGCTGTAATCTTCACTTTGCTAATAATCAAGGAGTGGCCAGTGACACAATCAGCACTGTGGAACATGCGAGTGTTCTGCACTAAGGGTAGATCTTTCCTCCTGACGATAACAAGGTCTAACTGGTGCCAGTGGCCTGATCGTGGATGCCACCATGACATTCTGTGGTGATCTTTTCTTGTAAAATATGAATTGCTAATACAGATTTTGTTTTGGGCTCAGAATTCAAGGAGTCGGTGGCCATTCTCATTCATCTTGCCAATGCCATAATGTCCTAGGCAATCTGGCTATGAGTTGTTGTCTGCACCAACTCTTGCATTAAAGTCACTGGGGAGGAAAAGTTGCTCAGTTGATGGTATTCTTTTGACGACTTGATATAAAGAGTCATAAAATGTATCCTTCTCCTTGGAGCTAGATTTGAGTGTTTGTGCATAAGCACTAATGATGTTTACAGAGCCAATAGTCATCTGAAGTTTAAGTGAGATGATATGTTCTGCCTTCCCAATGGGTGTTACTAGGAGCTTTACCCACTTGTTTCTCACAGCAAAACTGACACCATGAGGACGATTTTCTTCGCTGATTTTACCTTGCCAAAAGAAGGTGTAATTGGCCTCTTGGACAGAACCAGCACCTACAAGTCTTGTTTCCTGGAGTGCTGCAATGTCAACATTGAGTTTGTACAGCTCACAGTCTATCAAAGGTTTCAGAGGAACAGCCGTGTTAGTCTGTATTCGCAAAAAGAAAAGGAGTACTTGTGGCACCTTAGAGACTAACCAATTTATTTGAGCATGAGCTTTCGTGAGCTACAGCTCACTTCATCAGTGATGAGCTGTAGCTCACGAAAGCTCATGCTCAAATAAATTGGTTAGTCTCTAAGGTGCCACAAGTACTCCTTTTCTTTTAGTCTATCAAAGCTGGCTTCCGTAGGCTGCTTGTGTATGGTAGGTCATCATTGTCTGTTAATCTCGGACACAGGGTCTTGACATTCCAGCTTCCAAGCCAGAAAGTTCTTGGTTTCTTATTTTTTGCCAGGTGCCAGGTTTCCATCTGTTTTTCAATTTTTTGTCTAGCTCCATGCATCCCATGAGGCAGAAAGACCATGACGGGTCAGCACCTAACTGTGTGGGGGCTGCCTGGCCTAGTGGTGGGTGATGGCTAACCAATGGAATGCAGTGATTCCTCCCATCATTGAAGGTGACCCGTGGCGCTCTCATTTACACCAATCAAGTGAGAGCTTATAACCCGTAACTGCCACCTTCTGTGTTGTGTCCATGCTACCAGTAAGGATGGAATGTACTCTCCATGTGATAGGGCTGCAATAGCCTCGCTGGTTGATATGGAGGCGCTGCTTTGCCAATATGTCAGTGTCCTTCTCTTCACTTCACTGGTTTGGACCAAAGGAAGGATGGGCGTCGATACATTTGGAACCAGCTATGCTGCAGGAGTTGCCAGTGCAGGGGAGATCTTCCATCTGCCTGCCTTTTGGGGCTCCGCTCCTAAATTGGTTATCAGCCACAGCTGAAGGGCTCAATCTGTCCTGTGTGGATGTCATTAGCAAAAACACTGAGTGAATTTGCTCATCCGCCTTTTGATGGCATTTTCTCCATCAAGGGTTCCACTACCCTTCTCAGGTGCTCATCAGCCTGAATCTGTTGGTGCTTCCTGAGGTTTCTGGGTTAATGAACCGCCACCCAGCATTCGGAGTTGACCAATACAGGTTGTACTGTTTATGGTCATAGCACTAGCAGGTTTTCAATTCTGACCTGACTGAATATCCTGTGGACCTGAAATTAAATACCTGTCCCAGGACTGCGTCTCATGAGAAAAATCTTTTATTCTTTGACCTTGACTCCAAACCTTTGTCCTTTTGCAGCAGCTATCTCTTGTTAAACTTACAGCAGCATGTTGACTTAGGGTGAGATTGTGGTTTGCCCTACCACACAGGGAAGTAGTTCACTTAATTTCTTTCCTGCATAGGCTGCTCATATCAGGGTAGTAGCAGTACCTGTTTCTGCTTAGTTGGGAAGTCTTCAAAAGTTGCTACACAGCCTATTCTGGCTTGGTTGGAAAATTAAAGATATGCTTCCCTTTTTAGTGAAAATAATTGTCTTTGAACTACCTGATGGTAACTGAAAATCCCAGACCCATTCATTCTCCTCCTCAGTCACAACACAGCACTGATCAGAGCACTAACAAACAACACAGTCAAACTCAGGCTCATCGTCATGCTCTCGAGCTGACATCAATTAGGCATACGCTTCTCTCTTGCTGGCAGCTCATTCTACTACCCTGCTCAACTCTTTCACCTACCCCTGCAACAGCTCAGTTCTCTTTCCACTCCCCCTCAGCCCCTCTGACCACCCTCCCTGATAGGGAATCTGGCCCAATGCATCTTAATACAAGTTATCTGCATGTGATTCATTATAGGCAGAAGCTGCAGACTACAAAGTTGTAGCCTATTGATATGAATTGTGTGTCTGACATGGAAAGGAGTGGGGGATTAAGACACTCCGAGGCCTGTAAATAACAAGGCTATTTTTATATTTTCTAGCTTTGGCTATTTTGTTTTAGATTGAGTTAGACCTATCTACATTAATTTTCACATTACGGCAGCTCACTAGATCTACTTGTGCGACTTTGTCATGAAGCACATTAGGAGATGCTCCCTGGCACTCTGGAAAATAAACCCCAAGCTCTCTATAGCCTCCAAAATGTAGAAAACTCCTGGCCAATATGTTTGTAATTATGAAGCCCCTTGACTGAAATGATAGACTGTTATTCCTTCTTTCAGTCTGGAAATGTAGACTAAATGTCATTCATTTCTCATCATGAAGCTTTATCAAATCTAAGTGGTGCCAGAACAGCTTAATGCGGCAATGGCCAGACACTAAGGTGCCAGATCTGAAGACATATTTCTAATGGCTACTTCAGAAGGGTTAGGCATTGTGCAAATAGCTTCTCAGCAGACTAAAAAAAGAAAGAAAGAAAAAAGAAAAGAGCAGGGTAGAATTAATCCCTTCTTGTCCAGTACATGCTTCTAACAGCATTAGCCAGGGACTGTATTAGAATGAAATAGTTCAAGAGGCAGTGTAGCATAGAAAAATTAGAACTATTTCATCTGCTTGGGCAGTCTTGAATTAGCTATTGATATGTCTGATCAGTTGTGCACCAAGAGTGACCCAGTGGAGGCTGAAGTGAGTAATTTTTTTTTTTTTTTGCAGAAGCCAGCAAGTTTTGTGCCGACACATTTAGAATCAGAACTCTATACACAAATCATAAGGCAATCAGCAATGCGGGCGATGGGTGTAAAACTGTCATTACAAATGGCCTCTACCATATTGGCTGCATCATGTGAATCTACAGAGCTATTTCTTAGTCTTACCATTGTTACCTGGTTTAAAACCAGCTCTGTTACCACCTCCTAATGTAGGTGCTTCTCTCCCCATGCCCTTCAAAAAGAGTCTAGCTGAAACTTTGGCTGGCTAAGATTGTTGGAAAACGAAAGCTAATGGGCGATGAGAGAAATAAAAAAATCTACTATTTGCATGGACTGAGTTTCTTATGTTTTTTCATTGAAATATATAGTTGGGGTTTGCCATTTTTCAGCATTCATGGCTATCATGTCCACAGAATTATATGAATATATGTAGAGAATTTCTTTTCATTTTTTCCACCAATTCAAAATATAACTGTGATTCGTTAGGCTTTTGGATCATCTATGCATAAACTATGACCTTCTAATATGTTTTAAAATGATGGGTTTTTCTTTTTTAACTAGTCTTTGGAGTGGATTTATTTCTTGTGGTGGATTTTGGTTGTGATTTTAAGGCCTGATCTTCGCTAGGAGCTTCATAGTAGAGTGAAAAATCCACCCCCCCTGAGATACGTAGCTATACCGACCTAACCTCCAGTACAGACAGAACTAGGTCAATCGAAGAATTCTTCCATCAGCCTAGCTCACCATATTTGGGGAGGTGGATTACTTATGCTGTTGGGAATCCCCTCACGTTGGCATAGGTAGTGTCTACCCTGAAGTGCTACAGCGGCAGAGCTGCACCACTGTAATGTTTAAGTGTAGACATACCCTAAGTTGCTGAACTGCCATGATAACAAAACAGAGGTAGCAGAAAGTGGAAAAGAGAGATTGATTCATAGTATGCTTGCTATTACTACACACTGACATATAAGAGTCAGGGCATTTTCAGGTCCTTCAGTGGGATCATACTCTTTGGTATTTTTTCTGGGGAAGATTTACATTCTGTAGATTATAAAGGATAATAAACTTAAAAGGAACAAGTGTTTTATTTTTTCAAGTGGAGAACAATATAACCTCAGCAGTTGGCTAGAGTAGATTCTATTTCTTTACTAAAGAGTTCAGTTGTGTAACTTTATACCAGGGAGCTGTTACCTTTCAAGATCTCTGCTTGGTACTTAATTAACTCTTATTTTCTGTCCTATTTTTCCAATCATCAGTATACCACACAGGTAACAGTTCATCCTTCCACTGAACATGGTCTTTTTTCCTATTAAATAAAGCAAGAGGCTGAAAATGCCTTCCTGCCCCTTGTGGATTATCCATCTGAGTGCATTTGGAAAAATAAAGTTCACTGTTAATTAATGTTCATGACTTTCAGTGATTATGAAAGTAAGAGCTGAAAGCACTGACTAGAATAAAATATGCTGTGGAAAATTCTATGCAAAGGTCCTGTTACTACAAACTGGATCTCCTTTGAATACAAAGAGCAAGTTATGCTAAACTATAATGAACGATGTATATGATACACTATGCACGTCTATGGAATGTTCTCATATGTATGTGCAGAATGTACCAGTTCAAATTTTGAGCAAATATAAAGGCTGGCTCTTTATTATATCCAATATGGGGGAAATTCTTCAAGATATATTCTCGCAAAATGATTTTTTTTTAAGTTGCAACTTTTGGATAAGCACAGAAGATTAGAGCTTAAAATGAGAGAGCTTTATTAGGATGAAATTTAGCCACAGCAATCTTGAAATGTAGAATGTTTAGGTTAGTCCCCACAACTTTGTTGTGATCAGTCATCCAAAACATTCATCAAGTACAGGAAATGAGCCTTTTATTGATTTATAAAGTGAGTGCCATTCAGGGGACTGGCAAGAGAGAAAGCTTCTTAAAAAAGATAAAGCTATTTAAGTAATGGTTGATAATCAGAAAAAATATTAACTATTTGTTCAAGGTACAGAGGAAATAAATTAATTGAAAGATGAAGTGGCATGTGAAGCCCTTTATAGAAAAAGTAATGAATGCAATGGTGAGCTGGGGGCAAGATTCTCGCAGACCATTGGGAACGGGACTACAGAGACGTTAAACCACCTTTGTACCCTCCCAGTCCTGGGCTGCCCTGGGGTCTGGAGCAGTAATTTAGACAGCCACAGGGACCCATCTAAAATAGAGCACCTACCCTGAGCTGTACTATGAGCTGCAGCAGTGCCCAGAATCTCTGCAGTGCTGCTTGTATGACTTTGTCTCTGACATGCCTCTCCTGTTCCAGTCTGGCACCTGGTTTGCCCCCTATGGCAGGGCTTGAGGGGGTTTGGCAGCCTTAAGGCCGGAGAATTCCAGGGGGAAAGACTTTTATGACACTGCTGTCCTTTACCCTTGCATGTGCATAAAGAGACAGAAGCAGGGATGAAGATTTCACACTAAGAATTTTAGATTGTGATGAAGCAGAGAAACTGCCTGCCAGTACAGCAGGGGCTAAAGAGGGTCTTTGGGCCCAGCTAGCCCTGCCTCATTATACCTGCAGCCAATTCCAGGTGTGGAGGCGGGAGAAAAGGAGAGAGCCTGGCTCATTTTGGGACTGACTTGTGAAGAGGCAGCAGTCAGCTGCCTCCCTACCTGAGAAGAACGGTTGCTAGCCTGCCAGCGAAGGCAACAGAGGACCTTTCAGGAGGCAAGCCATGCAATGAACTGGATTCTAGGGGCCACTCCCCAGACTGAAAGGATTCTGGTAGGAAGTAGCCCAGGGCAACGGATTTAGAAGCCCATAGGAGGTAGAACTCTGCAGAAGCCAGCATCCTGAGGGGCTTAAACCCACTCCCCCCCATCTGGATTCCAGAGGGCCCGATGATAGAGAGGCGCAAGGATCCTCCAGCACAGAAGTCTGGAGCCATTGACTCATACCCCAGTCTGATAAATCAGTGTGGCCCCAGTGTTTAAGAAGGAAACATCACTGGAGCCTGAACTCAGGGGATCCCATGGAAAATAGGCCACCGGAATGCCCAGGGCTTGGGTCAGTCATACCAGCCAAGACCAAGATGGATGTTTCACAAGTGGCCATCCTGGGCTCTGATCCAGAGATTGCCCCTACATGGAGTGCACCTTTGGGAAGATCTGGGCCCCAGGGGCACAAGCGCCACATGGAAACCTGGCAAAGTTGACCACCCCTGTAATGGGTGGATAGAACAGGATAGAAGTGCTGGGACTTGTGGACTCAGGGTGTGCCCAGGCCCTTTGGCAAATTTCTGTGATTTCCAGTCCAGGGTCAATCTGGGGAAGCATCTTGTTACAGTGTGTGCATGGGGACGTGAAGTTGTATCCTTGCATTCAAGAGACTCTAACACTGGAGGAGCATACAAAACCCCTGATGATTGGCCTGGCTCCAACTGCATTGGCAGTAAAATAGGCTATGAACTCGTTCCACTACTACCTTCTGGGCACTCACTTCACATTAGTCACTGACCATGCCCCCCTACAATGGCTACATGCCATGAAAGATCCTAACCCCTGAATTATGAGGTGGTACCTCTCCCTCCAGCCCTTTTCTTTTTGCATCCACCACATATCTGGAAGAGCCCACCTGAATGCTGACTTCTTTTCATGAGATGGAGGAGAGCAGATGGATGGGGGAGAGGGGAGGTTGGACCCCCAAAGAGGTTGTGAGGGAGGATATGTGATACAGTGGATAAACTTCCCACCAGCATGGCAGGGGTTAAAGAGAGACTTTTGGCCAAGGGGGACTGTAGAGGACGCCTAGGAGCCTCCAACAACCGAGGTAACTGGGTGACTGAAGCCCAGAGACATTGTAGGGTTCAACTTCACCAAACTTACGGCTGCCCTGCCCAAGGGAGCTTGGAACCACCAGTTGCAGGGCGCCACCCAAGACCCACAAGAAGGCCCTTCAGGAGGCAAGCCACCAAACTGAACTGGACTATAGGGGCCATACCCCAAACAGAAGGGACAGTGGTAGGAAGGAGCCCAGCACAGTGGATTTAGACTCCTGGCTGGGAGGGCTCCCATTGTTCAGGGGTTGACTCACACAGGAATCTGGGCTGGGACCTGGTGAAGAGGGAGGGCCTGGGTCTTTTTACCCCACTGCCAAAAAGACTGAGGCACCTCAACCAGGAAAGCAAGGGGCCAGAGGTCAGGCATGCCAACCACTAAGCCGTCCACCCCTACAGGCACCCTGGCACAAGGATATATTCTTTAATGGCTTTATCATCTTCTACTAACAGTAGATCAACTAACAAAAAGGTATTGCACTGCTGCACAATATACGCTTCAGTTTTGATGGTGGTGATGGTAGCTGTCCAATCTGTGAAAAAAAGATGGCCTGTGTTGGTGCCTAAAATTATTCTCCAATCATTGTAACAGACAAGTTTGTTTATTATATCTTTCTTCCCTAGAGGCCTATTAGTAAGTTTTACAGTATCTCCTGCAAGCCACATAAAATTTCTGATCCAACGGCTCATTCATGGGCAAAGCTTCCATTGAAGTCAATGATAATCCTCAAGGGAATTTTGCCATGTAAGGACTGAAGGATTAGGTTCACTGAAGGAAAAAAGTAGAGATTAATGATTTAAAAGAAGAAACACTCTTTAGGGTAAGTACTTTCTCTTATTTTATGTGTGTACAGTACCCAGAAGAATGGGTCCCCAAACCCAGTTGTAGTCTCTGCATTCTACTGCAATGTAATACACTACCACTACAAATGGACAATCAGCAATCTGATAACAACTGGGCAGGAGGTGAGTTGCAATAACCTCTAGAATTGCTAAGAATTGTGCATATCCTACTGTATTGTTACCCCATCTCCTTCAGCTCACCCTGACCTTCTTGTTTGTCTCATCCACCTCTTCCATCTTGTCTTTTAGATTGTCTTTTGGGGCAAGGACTGTCATTGATTACATGTTTTTACAGTACTTAGCACAGTGGAGCCCAACCCGGTTGAAGCCTGTAGGTGCTAGTACAATAATTAACAATAACATCGCTGTTTATCATTCTATCATTTCGTCCTCCCTAAAATAAACCATCAGAATCAGGGCTTAATGTTCTATTATTTCCAAAGCAATGGGATTCTTTGTGTCAGCAAGGGTATAGTCTCAATATTTTTTTTCGGTTTTAGTGCCCAGCAGCATTTGGTAATGAACAATTTGTGATCTGTGCTTGTTCAGTATTATTAGTAAGCAGCATGATGTTTATCAATAAAAAGGCCAGTGGGCTAAATGTTTAAAGCCTCATAAATTAGTAAACTGGAGATCAGCACTGCTCTTTAATGTCTCCAAGTCCCACTTCATAAATTTCTAATTGTCTGTACATTAGAAAAAATCAGATTGAATAGTTAAAAATGAATTACAGTAACTGCTAGAAATGTTTCTTCAGCTCAGCGTTAATATAAAAATAAACTTACTCTGGAACTAAAATCAAAGCAAATTAAAAAACCCATTGGAGCTATGAGTACCCAGCCAGAAATTGTTTTCTGCATGCTGAAGGATACTATATAATATGGGAATTGTTTACAATGGGAAAACAAGTCATTTCTGGTAACAGTTCAGTGTAATCTTGGATATTTCAACTAGTTGTCTGTCTCTTACTCAATAAAGCTTTCATTCCATCTAAAGAATGTTAAAGAGAAAGTACAGAAAAGTCCAATAAGCGTGTTTCAGCTTGAGGAATTTTTTCTTCTTCTTTTGTTATGTTCAGTTTTTTCCATCTAAAGCAGCTCATAAAAATAACAGTGGTTGGGTTTGGTGATTTTAGGGAAACACTACACACAATTCTCTATTAAAATGCAAAAAGCTACATTAATACAATTTAATGGGTGAGATTTTACAGAGTATAAAATTCACTAAACCTAAAATTACGATTCTACATGACCATAACTCGATCCTTTTACATACATGTCATATTTTACATAGTGAAAAGGTTTGCAATGGAAGCTGCATCAGTTGCTTCTTTAAGCTGAATTGCAAATAAATTGTTACTCTGAATTCCAGAAAGGAGTTGCTCTTTCACATTTTCTGTCACATCCGAGATTCTTCTTGATGCTGTATTTCTCACAGTGGCATGGCATCCAGCTGCTTATCTTCTCACCAACCATCATGAAGTTTTTCTACTTTGCTGCTGTAAGAAAAAACACTTTCCTAATATGATGAGGTTTTCCTGCCTTTGCAATGTGAAGACTCACAAGATAAGATGAGTTCAGAGTGGACAGTGACGGCATACTCCTTTTTTGCCACAAAGCTCAGTTAAAAATGACAGGCTTCACTTTTACATCAGAGTGTTTGATCTCCAACTGTCACTGCAAATTTGTTGCTTTGAGACATCCCTTGGCAAACACCTCATGCATAGCAGATGATGCGTAAAAGATGAGGCTCAAGAAAGAAGTCAGTCCATTTGATGTTCCATGTAGTTGTCATACTAAGAATCCTCCATCTCTTTGTCCCTCTTTTTTTCTTCCACAGTTGAAGGTACATTTCAGCACAGTCAATAATGGCTGGTGGCTCACTTGGTTTATTGTCCTTGGGATTTTGGCTAAGGTTTCCAGACTTGTAGAATCACGAATAAGTTGCAGCTGCAGCATGTGGAGTCCCAAAAGAGAAGTAATTACAATTGGAGCTGCTTCTCCCTCCCATTTAAGAGCTTAAGTAAAAGTAATCAGCAGCTCCAGAATGGTATTTTAACATTTTTTTCCCTAAAGCACTTTGCTTTGAAAGTGTATGATTAAATTAAATGCAATCCCCAGCAAGTTTTATCTCAGCAATTTTCACAAGTATAGTTAATGTGTTCACAAATATTAAAATGCAAAACAATTTTCAATGTTTGTGCTCTTTAGAAAATATTTGCCATCCTCCTTTTGCCCCTCATTTCATCTCTTCTCTCGCCATGTTTTTGCTTCTGTTCCCTTCTCAGCACGTGCTGTCCCCCTTTCCTCTCTCTCCCTTTCAACAGCATTAATGGCAAATATCAGTAAACATGCCTATGCTAAAGTGTCAATAGGGAAGTATAGCTTAAAGAACTGTTTTTTGTTAGTTCCTCCTGTGTTGCTCTGACATACACACAAATAGATATACTGAATCATCTACATGTAGATCAGATTTTTAGGTAAAAATAGCGTTAGCTCCTGCAAGTGGAAAAACAAACTAAAACATAGTATGTGATGACAGACTGAGGTACGCTCTCTGCACATGGCAATGACACAGCAAGGCTTCAGGTGCCAGAAGGAGCAGAACTGACATGCTCAAATTGCAAGCAGCCCACTGTATACTGGGTAAATTACGTTTTGCAGGTGCTCATTATCCAAAGGAATTACCCCAAAAGTGCTTGGCTCGGTTAGATCAAGAGTAATCTCCATTTTATCCCGCTAACATACCATGAGGAAAAAAAATCCATAAACTATATATGAAAAAAATGAGGCAATACAAAGAAAGCAGAAGGGGAAAAATGTTTCTTAATCCTAAATGGACTCTCTTTTTCTCTCCAAAATCCTCCTGCCAGCTCATTGAAGTCAGACAACTGGCATATAGATCAGCAGAGGCATCACTACAACTGTGCTGATCTGGCAAACAGCTGTTCCAGCACGTATCTGCTTGCTATTCAGTCAGAAACAAGATTATTTTCTTTTGGGGATGTGAAGGCAATCCTGCACAGCTGTTTTACAGAAAGTGAGGAAAAAGTACTTCACTCATTGTACATAGTTCACTGCCTTTATTGTGCTCCAAAACCTGTAAATTAGAGGGACCTAACAAGAGAGAGCTGTAAATTAGAGGGAGGCAAAATAGGAAATGATCCTAATTTGTCCTTTAAAAGGTGAGGCATTCAATGTAGGGGAGAGAAATAAGCATGTTCTTTTCTGTGTGTATCAGATGCAGAGGAGCTTTGTTTTGAACAGGTGACTGGGAATTAAAGTAAGCACCAGCTAGTTTTGCAAGAGCTGACATAGCAGTTTGTCAAGGGCCTAATTGCACTGTCCTTATTCACAGTGGTGAGTCATTCACATGATGGGGCTACTCAAGGGAGAAATTGCTCACCAATGGTGCTGCTTAGAATAGGTAATGTAAAAATGTTTGAAACGTGAGCTAGCACCGTTTAACTACTAAAACACTTTTAAATACCACTAAGCATCTAGTATAGACACTATTCCTAGCACATTTTTAAACTAGTATAAACCCAGTACATAGAGTAGGTGCTAAGTGATGTTTAAAAACATATTAATTAAAATGTGTTCTCTAACTCGCTTAAATCATTACCTATTTTCCTAATCTGGAGAACTCCAGTTCAAATAAGGATTTGAACTAAGGGGGACAGAGTCATCCATGTGCCATCCAGACCAGGAAACTTGCTGCTTGCCTGGAGCTAGAATTTAGGATGTGACGGAGTGGCTGTCGAGACTGATCTAGCCCTCGGACCATTACCCCTTCCTACTTCTCCGTGTGGGCTCTCCCCAAGGCACAGAAACCCAGAGGACAGTACAGCCGTGAAACAATCAGTCATGCTTGACCCTGTGCTTGCTCACCATTTTAGGGCTCCTGTGGGTTATGTGTGCTCACTTTGGGATGGGCAACTTATGCTATTGTGTAGACTGTGCTTGCCCTTAAGTATGGGGAAATCATTGTTCTGTCTGGTGTGAACAATGCTGCCTCTGTTAAGTGTTGCATTTTTCCTTTACAGATGCAACCTTGAGATCTCAGCCGTCCATGTTATCACCGGCCGAAAGACTCCAAAGAATCAGAAAGAGGCCATGTAGAAGCAACGAAAACATATTGCATGAAGTAAGGCAGCATTTAAGCAATGAAAATCAAAAAGTGCAGGAGTGGCGGGACAGTGAAAGGAGGATCCGCCAGCAGAATGAGGACCACCGGCACAAAAGCGCAGTGCTCCAACAGCAAAACATGGATCAGCTGATAAGCATAATGGAGCGCCAAGCGGACTCGATCCAGGCATTCATAGCCATGCAGGCAGAGCACTACCGTGCCCGACCCCCCCTGCAGCCCTTGTCCCAAAACTCTTTCCCTTGCGCCCCCATGTCACCTCCAACCTACTTTCCCCAACATCCGGGTTGTTACCGCAACCCAGCTGCCTCCAACACCTGTAGCTTTACCACCCGGCCCTGAAAACTACGACCCTTACCCACTGCACTCAACCCCCATCACCATGCAGTATAGCCATCCTGAAGTGCAGCATTCATTGCACAGCACTCCAGACAGGAAGGCTGAGTATGATAACAGGACATACACAAATCTGTGATTTTACTGTTCCCCACCCCACCCCCTTGCCCTTTCTGTTTCCCAAGCAGTTGTGTTTCTTTTCAATAAATGAATTTTCTTTTCAATAAATGGATTTTTTTGTCTTTGAAAACATTCTTTATTATTGCATAAAGTAAAAGATACCTTAGCCCAGGAAAGAAACAGGCACTGCAAGTTAGTGTAGCAAACACAGATTCCTACTAACATTGGAACCACTGTGCTTCACTCCCGTGCAGAGCACCAGACATTACTGGTGGCGTTCAGCCTCAAATTGCTCCCTCAAGCCATCCCTAATCGTTGGAGCCCCAAGCTGGGCCCCTCTAATAGCCCTGCTCTCTGGCTGTTCAAATTCAGCCTCCAGGTGTGAACCTCTGAGTTCCATGCCTGAACGAATTGTTCACCCTTCCCTTCACAAATGTTATGGAGGGTACAGCATGCGGATATAACCGCGGGGATGCTATCATTGGCCAGGTCCAGCTTCCCATAACGAGAGCACCAGCGGTCCTTTAAATGGCCAAAAGCACACTCCACAGTCATTCTGCACTGGCTCAGCATATTGTTGAACCACTCCTTGCTGCTGTCAAGGCTCCCTGTGTACGGTTTCATGAGCCACGGCATTAAAGGGTAAGCGGGGTCTCCAAGGATCACAATGGGCATTTTGACTTCCCCTATGGTGATCTTCTGGTCTGGGAAAAAAGTCCCAGTTTGCAGCTTCCTGAACAGGCCAGTGTTCTGAAAGATGCGTGCGTCATGCACCTTTCCGGGCCAGCTTGCATTAATGTTAAACGCCCACAGTGATCCACAAGTGCCTGGAGAACCATAGAGAAATACCCCTTCCAATTAACATACTCAGAGGCTAGGTGGGCTGGTGCCAGAACTGGAATGTATGTGCCATCTATTGCCCCTCCACAGTTAGGGAAACCCATTTGTGCAAAGCCATCCACAATGTCATTCACATTACCCAGAGTCACGGGATGCAATTAATGGCCCTGCAAACTTGCATCAACAGGATTCCAACGGTCAACTTTCCCACTCCAAACCGGTTAGTGACTGATCGGTAGCTGTCTGGAGTGGCCAGCTTCCAGACTGCAATAGCCATCTGCTTCTCCACCATCAGGGCAGTTCTCAATCTCGTGTTCTTGCACTGCAGGGTGGGAGTGAACTCCTCACACAGTCCCATGAAAGTGGCTTTTTTCATCCGAAAGTTCTGAAGCCACTGCTCATCATCCCAGACTTGCATGACGATGTGATCCCAGTGCTTGTTTCCCGAGCCCAAAAGCGGCGTTCCACAGTGGTGAGCATGTCCGTGAATGCCACAAGCAAACTCGTGTCATATGCATTACTCAAGTCGATATCATGGTCAGAGCCCTCACTGTCACTTTGGATCATAAGGAATAACTCGACTGTCAAATGTGACATGCTGGCGAGACTCGTCAGCATACTCCTCAGCAGTTTGGGCTCCATTCCCACAGACTGAAAGGGAAGAGAGTGCGCAGTACAAAAAACATTGAAAGATGGTGCCAAATGTGGACAGAAACACAGGGATTGCTGGAATGTGAACCGATGCATCACGGAGCGTTGGGAAGGACCCAGAATGCTCCGCACCTTCGGCCCCTTCCCACAAGCCACAGCGCCAGAATGGGAAGAGATGCTCTGTGGGATAGCTGCCTGTAATGCACCGCTCCTGATGCCGCTGCAAGTGCTGCAAATGTCGCCATGCCAGTGCTTGCAGCTGTCAGAGTGGACAGACTGCAGTGCTTTCCCTACTGTGCTCTCCAAAGGCAGGTTTAACTCAACGCGCTCTACATCTGCAAGTGTAGCCATGCCCTAAGTCTTAACATTCCACAATGGGAAAACATTGTGCTTAAGTGGCTTGGGGTAGTTAAAATATCAAATAGGTGCTTGATCCAGGATGTGAACAAAGAACTTTGGCTTACAGATCAAGGCCCATCCTAGTACTCCTCTATATTACTCAGACATGTCATTCAATCTTCTGCATCTCAGGTTTCCTAGGAGAATGAATCTAATAATAATATTTAGTACAGTCATAGTACTTTTTGGTCCATAATTCTCAATGTGCTTGCTAAAGTTGTTAACCATAAATAACCCCATTTTACAGACAGCATAGCTAAGCATGAAGCGGAAGCAATTTTTCTGAGAAATATTGTGGTCTAGTGAGAGCAGGTCACAATTTTTCAAATGAAAAAAATCAGGAAAATTTTTCTTTTTTCAAAATAGATTTTTTTAAACTATATTGGGGGGGTTGTACAGTAACATTTGAGGGGGAAAATTAATTGTTCATTGTTTTTACTTGGATTCTTTGATTGTCAGTTTTTGATTTCTGGTTTTCTGTTATTGCCAGTTTTAGTTAGGCAGTTTATTCACATGATCACAAGACCACATAAATATGATTCTAAAAACTACAAAACTTGAAAAATGGCTTTTTAAAACCCAAACAATGAAACTCATCATGGAGTGGTTACTGCTCCATATGAGTAAGAGTGGAAAAATCAGATCTTTGGTAATTTGTAGAAAAAATATTTTTAAATGGATATTTTGTTTATCCTGCAAACTCACATGTATTGTACAATTATTCATTTCATTCAGCACTGTAACTGTCTTGTCCTCTTATTTGCTTTTAAATACATCCTAACAGACTTAAATGCAATAAATATCAAGCAATTGTATACAGTATTAGTATTTGATTATTTAATATACCATGAAGAAAAGATCTTGGTTTAGCTGTCTGAGTGTCTATTTTCTCTGTATCTGTTAATAAGGATAAAATATCTCACAGTAATTACACCTTGGAGGTTTTCTCATCACTGTCATTTTTTCCATGACTAATGTAATCCACACTTGATTAAACCATATTGAAATACCAGGAGTTTCAATTTTCTTCCAACAAGCTGTAAGGATACATCTAGTTATGTAAAATCCAACTATGCCAAAGTACTAAATGTAAAGTGATATTGTGACACACGGTACCTCAAAATAGCACCTTGTAATCCCCATATCACTATTCATATATTGTTGTGATAATTATACAAAGCATACCATATAAGACATCACATGAAAGGTCATGATCTGCTGAAACCCATTATTCTGTCCAAATATGTATATCAGTAATGTGTACAAAGTTATGATATTTTTCTGTATGGTTGTTACTGAAATATGTTATAAGTCTGAGAATCTCTACTGCTAGGTGATGAATCACCCCCAGGAGGGTGTTCATCAACCATTAATCAGCAGGGGAGTTGTAATCAAGGGATTTACAATTCAATGACAGCTGCACAAGCACCACACAATGGGGACTGCTCAACTCTATGACTAAGTTGCACAAGACCACACCTGGGGGATTGCTCAACCATGTGGCTCAGCAAAGCCCACCAGGACATGTCTGGGTCAGTGTCTTCTAGCCACATGGATTAAGGACATAAAATAGGGGACAGGGGTATCATGCTTTTGACTTTCTCCTCCCCCACCTATGCTGGAAGCAACAAGAATGCTGGAAATACAGAAGACTTCAACTGAGGAGACTGGTTCAGGCTTATGTTGACAATAAAGAGAGAAGCCTGTGTATTAAGAACTGTAACATCCAGTGGGGTGAGAAAATTGCTGTAACTGTCTTGTCCTCTTATTTGCTTTTAAATACATCCTAACAGACTTAAGGTTTAAGATTTAGATTATGTGCTTATATTTTATTTTCTTTGGTAACTATCTCTGACTTTTTATGCCTACCACTTATAATCACTTAAAATCTATCTTTCTCTAGTTAATAAATCTGTTTGATAGTTTACCTAAAACAGTGTGTTTTGCTTGAAGTGCTTGGGAAACCTCAGCTCAGGTGACAAAGTCTAGTGCATGTCCTCTCCACATTGAGGGAGGGGTGGACTGGGTAATAAACTTATACTGGTCAGGCTTCTGACCTGGGCAAGATGGTACAGTTCTGGGGTGTAAGGCTGGTAGGAATTGGCTGGTGCCTTGTGAGTGGCTCCGGGAGTATTCAGGCAGTCTAGCTGGGTGTGAGGCTCCACATGCTGTTGTGCTGAGTGATAACAGCGCCTGGAGGGGTTTGCTGCTTGTCACTAGCAAGGCATTGTGAGAGACAGCCCAGGCTGGAGAGTTAAGAGGGCACAGGGGTACCCTATTTCCAGGTTGCACCCCGGGGATGGCATTCCACATACATCTAGAAACACAGAAGGTAGGCCATAGTTTCAGGATGGGAGACTCTACCCTGGGAAGCACTGACTGGAAAAAATGTTGGGGGTCATGGTGAATAATCAGCTGACCATAAAATCCCAGTGTGGTGCTGTGGCCAAAGGGCTAATACTGTTGTTAGTGCTATGGAGTTTGTTAATGCTGCACAGCTGTTAATGCTGCTAGTACTGCTGTTCTTGGAATGCTGGCATAAGCTGCATGAGGCGAGAGTGCAGCATTCTGATTCAGCAGACCTCGATATTATACATAAAGAAAGACCACAGGCTCGATTCCATGGCAAAGGTGTTTGGCCAGCTTTATTGTCAACAAAACATGGTCCTAGTGCCCTGTAGAGGCTACAGGTACACTAACACAGGTATGCCCACTGCAATGGTACTGGTTCAATCAGCATAACATGACACATTCCCCTAGAGCAGCACAAAGATGCCCCTCCTATGATTTCTTCTTTTATACAATGATACAAACAAGTTAGGTATTACACTATAGATGTTCTTAGTTACCACCCTAATCTTCATACTGATAGTTCGAACAAAACATCCTTATCCTGTCATCTCCTCCTTATCCTTACAAGGGGTTAGTGTGTTCTTGTACCATCTCTTAGGAATGCATTTACTTAGTTACTTGAGAGATGTGTGTGTTTTTGTACCATCCTTTCCAGTCAGGAAAGTGCTTACTTGGCTAGCTGACACCTAGTGTATTACTATTCTGCAAGGCCAGGCCTCCTCTGGTTCACAGCCTTTGGAACACACTGTTATTTATGCCTAGGGCTCCAGCAAGGCCTACAAATATGATCCTCCAATGTATAAACAGGGAAATATTGAGTCAGAATAATGTTGTTGTTTTACCTCTATTTGTCATTGGTGAGACTGCTAGTGCAATACTATGTCCAGTTTTGATATCCATAATTCAAGAAGGATGATCATAAATTGGAGAGAGTTCCGAGAAGAGCCCTGAGAATGATTAAAGGATTGGAAAACATGCCTTATAGTGATAGACTCAAAGAGCTCAATATAGTCAGCTTATCAGAGAGAAGGTTAAGGGGTGATTTGATCAGTTCATAAATACCCATATGGGGAACAGGGCTCTTCAATCTAGCAGACAAAGGTATAACACAATCCAGTGCCTGGAAGTTGAAACTAGACAAATTCAGACTAGAAATAAGACATACATTTTTTAACAAGTCATTGGGACAATTTACCAAACACTGTGGTGATTGGCCCTCACTGGAAATTTTTAAATCAAGATTGGATTTTTTTTATAAGATATAGTCTAGTTCAAATAGGAAGGGGAAGTTATGCAGGAGGTCAGACTAGATGATCACAGTGGTCCCTTCTGCCTATACAAACTATGCATGTAGCTGGCATAAGTAAATTAGTGGGGAATCAATTTTCCATCCCTTCATTGCTTTTACTGATTAGCCCTATGAAAAAAATAAACACAGGAAACAACGAGTAAGATGTTTTTCAGTAAGCATGTGAGAAAGGAGGTAGAGTTATATCTAATTTAAAATTAGTTTCAGGAAGAAAGTCTGGCTGCTGCCCAGAGGCTCCCAGCTCCTCGCTGGGAGCCTGGAAGCCACCTGAACTGTGGGTGCAGAGCTCTCTGCTGGGACCCTGGAGGAGGCGGAGGGTAGCTGGGCTCCCAGCAGTGGGGAGTGGGGAGCTGAGAGCAGTGGGACAGTGTGTACATGAACCACCTCACTAATTACTGCAGTGGTTGTAACTCGACTTACATAACCTAATTAAGTTGTTACATAACTAACATAGGTTGACTTAAGTCTGTAGTGTAGACATGCCCTTCTCCCCACTTTTTTGTTAGATTGCCTGGAGCCTCCCATCAGAGATGTGAAGAGATTGTAGCATGTTGATAGAGTCTGTTTCCTGTTCCAGAGCCATCTGTGTTCTAGTCTGGAAGCTACGCCCTGCTCACTGTATCTGCCACCAGTTGTGACTCTTCTGGGCAGGAACTTGCCGTAACATTGTAGTGCTGGATTCTCAGTAACACGTGCTGCAGTCACTTGGGTGCACTCAGCAGTGGATTTTTCATGATACTTTCTAATGGCATGTAATCAGACTGCACATCCATGTTGTGCTCAACAGTGAACTGGAATCGTTCCATTCCAAAGACCACAGCTTGTAGTTCCTTTTCTACCTGAGTAAAACCCCTTTCTGTGTCTGTCAGAGCTCTGCTAGCAAATGCTATGGACTGCTGGCTTTGCATCAGTGCTGCTTCTAGACTTCCTTTTGAGCATCCCATTGTAGCTGTTCCATAGAGTTGTAGCACTTTAGGACTGGTGCGTTGCTTATGATTTTCTTTACTCTTTCAAATGCTTGTTCTTGGGTCTCTGACCTTTCCCATGCTGCATTATTGCATGGCAACTGCTGGGGCAAAAAGGCTCACAGGCTTCTGATAGGTGTGTGCAGAATCTGGAAAGATAATTGGCCACCCCAGTAAATTGCTGGATTCCCTTTGTGGGTCTTGGCATTTCCTTAATGGCTGTCAGTTTCCCAGGGTATAGCTAAAGTCCCTCAGAATTCAACAGATGTCCAATATAGGGGACCTCGGTTCCCCTCAGCATTAGCTACTCAGCATTTAGCCTAACATTCTGCTCCTGACACCTCTTCAAGGGTTGTCACAGCCTCTTCCTTGGCCTCTCCTTCTTCTACAATAAGAATGTCATCAACTACTCTCTTGATGCCTGGGAATCCTTCTGACTTCTGGTTTAATTTACACAGGATCACCTCTAGGGCTGAGCTGATGCTCACAGGCATTCATATTCAGTGGTATCCTTCTAAAGGTATGGTAAAGGTTGTCAGGTGGCTGGATGGATCATCTAGTGCAATATGCCACAACCTCTTCTTGACATCTCAAAAACAAACACTTTTCTAATCAGAATTTGCCCTTCAGCTGTCCATTTCCTTGACATACCTCCTTATTGTCTGTTGGAATGCTGGGCAGGGCCAGTGGTGACTGTTCTTCCTCCTCTCTCATGTTGAGGACATTGCAGTGTTCTACTGTGATCAAATCTATAGTTTGCACTGCCCTGCAGTGGGTGGTACCAGGGTGTTGCCAACTACTCTAAACTCCAAGCAATAGTGTCTCTTATTTCATGGGTATTTTATCCAGAGCCTAAATTTGCCAACTGGCATCAGAATGATTTTATTGTACATACTCAACACTTGGTCACATTTCTCCAGTCTAATGCTGCTGCTTATCCATGTAGCTCGGATTACATTGTGGCTGGTGCCATAATCCATCTGGAATCAAATTATTGTTGATCTAATAGCATAGTTACAGATGTGGCAGCTGAATGGCTGGCAACCTTCTTCTGCACTGCATGTACACAGAGAGTCTTTGGATCTCCTCTTTGCTGGAAGTCTACGTCCTCAGTCACTATATGTAGTGTTGCACTTTTCTTTCTGGGCTAGCTGTGGCACTGGGCTTCAAAGTTTTGTTTCCTACATCCCCTGCACCAGACTGGCTGAACATTTTTTTTTCTGCCTTTTGTGTTGATTTCCACAATGCGTACACTGGATCATGATGCCTGCATTCTTGGTCAGTCTGTCTCTGTCCTGCTTCCTTGGTTCTTTCAGCCTGGGATTGTGTACTTATTCTGCACTAGTAGCTGTCAGTGGCCCTTGCTATTTGGAGGCATTTCTCTAGGGTTAGATCTGGTTCTCTCAACAATTTCTCCTAAAAACTGGAATCACGTGTCCCACAAAAGTTTTGTCTGTAAATAGGGAATATTTTGTGTCTCCAGAGTTATAATGTAGATGCCAGCGATCCCAGCTCTGTAATGTAAGTATCTTTTCCCTCTTTTATTGATTGATTTCTGGTAAAAATAAAACAATTTCTCTCTACAGTCTCTTTGTGTCTGGGGTCACAGAACTCATCAAACACTTTTATCAGCTGTTCCAGTATTTTGGGCATTATTCCTGGCAACAGCATCCCACTCACTTGTCATCCTTTTTTCCCAATGAGATAGTAAAAAAGCTTCCCCCAGCCCCGCACCCGCACCCACACCATGGTCAGCTCAGTGTACAGACTCAGTTCTTGCCTGAATGCTTGTGCGAGGTTTTTTGTCTAGAAATCCAGCATTCCTAGTGATCTGATTCCCTCCTTGCTGCCTGTTTACTCTGTTTCTAGATGTTGCTTTGTTTTACTTTTAATAACACTCTTCCCTGCTGTGGGTCTCACTAGCAACCCCCCACGCTTCATGTGCAACATGCTGGGTTATAATAGGAAAGGACTCCATGTTTCTAAAACTAAACTGACTGTTTATTACAAGAACTGTTTACAGAGGTGCTGCAATAGCAGCTAGCATTCTATCCATGTGCATACCGACTGCATTCTTGATGCCTCCTCCTGTCCTGAGTCACATGCAGGTTGCTACCAAAGCTGCATTTTCTTGTCTTTTCCTGTTTTCTCTCTTTCCCTCCCCACTCCATATGTGTGTTTTAAGATGAAACAGGATTAAAAACTTTAAAAAAGAAAATCTGAGAGCTATTACTTAATGCTGACTCTGTCATTATTCCAACAAGGATATCTGATACCATCCGAGAGACTGACAAACAAGGGTTTTTTTCTCTTTCAAATACTTGAAGTGCTAATCTGGCTTGAGGCCTCCAGGAATTGTTAGTGCTGCAGAGAGTTGTTAAGGCTGCAGCGCTGTTACTGCTGCCAGTGCTACTGTTTTTGGTGCTCTGGTGTCAGCTGCATTAGCAGACAGTGCAGCTTGCTGATTCAGCAAACTTTGATGTTACTCACAAAGAAAGGCCACAGGCTCAGTTCAGTAGCAAAGGTGCTCGGCCAGGTTTATTGTCAACGAAGCTCAGTTCTAGCACCCTGGCTACGTGGTTACATGCGCACTAATATATGTATGCCTGCTACAAGGTACCTGCTCAATCAGTGAACCAGGATGTCATAGGAGAGGAGAATACAAAGTTGTCTCTCCTATGACACATTGATACAAAGAAGTTACGTATTACACTCCAGACGTGGTTAGTTACCACCCTTATCCTTGTACCTGCTAATTTGAACAAAACATCTTTATCCATTATCCTGTTATCCCATCCTTATCTTACAAGGGGTTGGTATGTTCCTGTACCATCTCCTAGGGATGTGTTTACGTTGTTATTTGAGAACTCTGGGTGCCCCTGTAGCATCCTCTCAGGTCGGGAATGTGCTTACTTGCTGTTAGCGAATACCTGGTGTGTTGCTATTTTGCCATGGCCTGGCCTACTCTGGTTCACAGCCTTTGGGTCACACCTGTCAGTACACAGGATACTGGGCTGGATGGACCTTTGGTCTGACCCAGTATGGCCGTTCTTATGTTCACACTGTTACTTATGCCTAAGGATCCAGCAAGGCTTACACCAGGCACTATCACAGCAACAATAAATGTTTACCCAATTTTTTAAAGATTTTAATATTTTTATTTTGTTTCCTTTTTATTACTTTTTACTTGATGTGCAAAGACATTTTTGTTCTTAGAATTTTCAGATCAGCAAAATCAAGATCTTGCCAACATAATCCTAAACTAAAATTACCATTAATGTTGCAGCAGTATTAACTTATCATATCCTAAAAACCCAACACATTCCTCCTAGTAATATAGAAAGACAGTAGTAGTAATCACTGCAGCATTCTGGACGAACCTAACTGAATTAAGTTTAAGTATCTTAGGAGCTCATTGTGTTAGAAATACAAATGTTTATGTATTATTATGGCACTGTATATAACTAATGTGATATCTGGGAAATGATATGAGTTTCAAAGGGCTATTTGTGTATAAAAAATGACTCTCAGATCCATGGGAGTGCTTGTTCTGAACCAAGACAGTTATGAACTTGTGACCAAAGGAAAACCCCTTGGTGTCAGGGCCTGCAGCAGAGCTAGTCTGGAAGAAGGGCCTGCAACAAAGCCAGCTTCCAGGCAACCTAATGAGTTTGTAGTAGGCTGCCTGACTAGCTACACTACCAGAGTGGTTGGAAGAGTCAGCAGACCAGTTCTTAAACCCAATGGCTACTCAAAGCATTTGCCTATAGCTGTGAGAGCTCCTGCCTTAGCCCGAGCCCTGCTTTTGCCTTGCTTTGCTCTACTCCAGGTCACTAGGTCCTGACCCTTGGCCCTGATTCCTGACTATAGTTCTGACCCTTGACTCTAGCATCTGACCTCTGACTCTGACCCTAGGCTCTGATTTCTGGCTAGTGATTCCTGCTCTTTGGTGGGGTTTGAAGGAGTGTTTATCAGCCAGAACCCTGGTTGGAGTTAGCATGGTCTCTAGTGAGCTTATTATCGTGCGTACGTTCTTTTATTGTTTTAATGTTCTCTGTAATGCTTTTATCTTCAGAATAAATATGCTTGCTTAGAATAGCTGTGTGATACCTTATAACTGTGAGGAGTTACCCTGTTTACAGCTTCAGAGGAGAAAAGCACAGCAGGCCTGCTTAGGCAGTCTGACTTGCTGAGGAATTCACAGCATAGGCAGGGAGCTGTGCAGCTTGGAAATACCCTAGTTAGGAGGGAAAGAAACATGTGTCTTCACCAAAGAGAGATGATTTATAGGGAACTGGAAATCTAAGACAGTATGCCATTGCTGGACCACAAGGGGGATTCCCTGGACTGTCATGGTGGTCATTGGTAATAATTCTTAGTACAGTATTCCTTTAGTGATTTTTTAAAATATTTGCATTAATCTATTACTTTAAATTATTACGGTAGTATCTGCAATGTGCTAGGTGCTCTCTACACACACAGGAACACTCTAACTCAGGAACTGGCCAGTGTAAAAGTAGGTGCAGGTTCTGAAAAGAGTTCAGAATAACAAATCACATAACTGTGCACAAAAGTGGACAGATGAGTACTGAAGTACCGGATTTATATATTGAAGTATCTGTTCTGCATATTCAAATACATATTTGCACACACAAATATGGGTTTTTGCAGGCATAATAACTTTGTGCATGTCTGTGGACTATGTCCATGCTTGAAAATTTGTCCATATTGTTCTTCCAAAAGTCATTCTATTTCAAACTTTTGTGTTTCACAGAAGAAATCACTTCTTGTTGGACATTCAGCCTCTTCACTGACTGGTTGATGGTAGCGAGAGAGCAAGTCCAATTATTTTATGAAAATGTTCCTCTCTACTGCAAGTAGAATTGTCATCAAGACAAAGCAAGTTAATTAGAGTGGGAAGAACATAAAGTTAAAAAAAACCCCTCTGTTGCTCACAGATACAAGGATAATAGAAGTAAAATATAGATAAGAAAGACATGGCATAAACAATCACAAACCAAACTAGGAAAAAATGAATTATTGAGCTGCTTTGTAGATCAATCTATCCTGCTTTGCTGCTTAAAAAATAAAATAAATAAAAAATCACACATCACATTGCAGAGGCTAAGAAAAGAATGTGTAGCACAATGAACCTTGACAACAACAATAATTTTATGTAGTGTCCCTTGCTAGCAGCAATGAGTTTCATGTCTACAAATGAGTATCTGAATGACTATCATGAATTATTAAAATTATCTAATATATTCAAAACTGAAACGTGCAATATGACTGAATGTGAAAAAGAATATTAGCCATAATATGACAAAATAAATTGAAGCACTTTCATGATCCTGTCAACCTATTTTTGCATGCATATTTAGTACTAGTGGTCTTAAACAAAATACTGACAGAATTTAATAAGGGATAAGATCACATTATGCTCAAAAACAGAGGTCTCTGACTCAGCCTTTCTGTACAGTATATTTGGCCAAAAACTAGTTGGCTGTGATATTTGTAGCTGGTAGTTTCATCCCTTGTCAGATTGCGTGCACAAGAGTAATTTGGTTAACATAGCTAAAGAGTGGAGAACTAACTCTAAAAGTTAGATGTTTATTCTTCATTGTAAACATTGCGTACTACATAGTAATTTAATCTACTACCCTCCGAGATAAATTCTACTGATAAGAAAGCATTGCCTTTTGTTATTAAGCTGGTACCACTAACTTGAACTATATGCAGTTTGCACTAAAAACAGGTTTTAAAACTGTAAAAATGTGAGATTTCATAAAAATATGAACATAATAAATCCATTTATGCAATCCTAAACATGGAGGTAACTAAATGGTTTCACATACTGAACAAACTGGGCTTCCAATATATATTATATTCTGCTATAATTAAGTTTCTGGAGTAATCTTACTTAGCTTTGCATTTGTAAAACACATAATCACCCTACTTCCTACAAAATAATGAAGTGCTGAGATACATCACTCCGATACAACGGCAGTGGCATTTATTCCTTTGTAGAAATGGCATCTTAATTTCCTAGGTGAAAAGTTGAAAGGATTCTAGTGATGCACTTCTATAAGAAGATGACTGTGAGACTGATTAAGAATGTTACTGTCTAATATATTTTGTGTTCATATAACTCTACTTAATGCAAGGTTTCACTTTCAACATTAACTATGTCAGGGATTGGCAACCTTTGGCATGTGGCCTGTCAGGGAAATCCCCTGGCAAGATGGGACGGTTTGTTTACCTGCAGCGTCTGCAGGTTCGGCCGATTGCAGTTCCCACTGGCCGCGGTTCACTGCTCCAGGCCAATGGGAGCTGTGGGAAGTGGTGGCCAGCACATTCCTCGGCCCATGCTGTTTTTGGCCTTGAAGTAAATCTTATCTGGCGGGTGTTATCCAGGAATACAAAACATGTATAAAATACAAATTTATGGCCAATATTCATAACTTTAGATACAAAGGTGATGCATGCATATAAACAGGATAATCATACTTTGCAATCATAATTTTTCCATTGATACCTTACATGACATACTGTTTACAAGATTTGTTGCAATTGTATAATAGTGGTAATATCAATCATTTAGATGGTCATATTCAATCATACAGCATCACAAGCATACTATATGGTCCCCAAAGATGCTGCTTGTGATTGCAATATCTGTCACAGTCAGCTTCTAGTTCTGGAGTGAATAGTCCTGCAGTTACATAGTTGCTGTAAATGTTCTTGTCTGTAGCTAAGAAGCTTGCCATACTTAAAAGTTCTAAAATTACTTGTTCTGAATCTGTTAATCCTCTCATTCTTATACTCTCGTTGTGCTTTGCCAATTGAGTTTATACAATCCTATAACAAAATTATTGTGCATTATGTACAGTGTGTAATTGTTATTTTGCACTAGTCATGCTCAGTCTGGCCTTTTTAAGCACTCATAACTTTATATTTTAAAATCAAGAATTCCCAAAGTTAGTGAAGCATATTCATCAGGGCCTATTTATATATCAGCTTTGATGTTTTGAGTTGTCCCTGCAAGAAAAAAAAGTTATGCAACCTTTTTATAATGAGAAAATAATCACTGCATTTTGTTAACCCTCAGATGAAGCCAAAACAGCACAGTTGCCAACTTTCACATGGCAAATAAGTACCCCAACTTTCACAATAAACCAAAAATCAAGCTAATCTCATTTCAAAACAAGGCCAAAACAAGCCAATCCCTAAGAACCCCAACACTCTATGTGACTAGATCCCCCCAGTGTGAAGTCTAGGACTGTGGTGGGCCTGCTGTGCACACCTGACTCTCTCCCCCCCTTGCTCCTACATGCCCCTGCTTGCCCACCCTTGCCAGGAGCCAATAAAAAAAAAAAAAAAAAGAAGCAACAAGCTACAAGCCAAACAAGCAACAAGCTACAAGCCAAAAACTAGCCAACAAACAACCCAAAGGTCCATCTAGCCCAATATCCTGTCTTCCGACAGTGGCCAGTGCCAGGTGCACCAGAGGGAATGAACAGAACAGGTAATCATCAAGTGATCCATCCCCTATTGCCCATTCCCAGGTTCTGGCTTCTGGTTAGACATAACGTTAGAGCTCTCAAGTGCACTACATTACACAGAACATCCCAATGTGACTGACCCCAGAATGACCAAAATCATGAGTTAAAAAATATTCCTGCTTTTTTGTCTTCTGGTTTCTGGACCGCCCCCAGCTATGTGTGGGCCAATTACAAGTTGAGAATTCAAGCTTAAATATGTGCAAAATTGAAGGCTCCAGCTAGGGTGACCAGATAGTAAGTGTGAAAAATTGGGCTGGGGGTGGGTAATAGGCATAGGCGGCGAGTTATATGGGACCGTGGTGCCTGTGTTCCACCAATATTCAGGAAGGTGGGCCCCACTTCATCAATGTTTGGGCTTATATTTTCAGAGCTGTCCTGTCCATAGGACAGGCGGAGACAACAGGCCCAGGACCCGTGCTTTGGGGGGCCCTGCACTTCAGGAGGATACAGGGTCCAGGGCAGCCTGGGGAGTTAGCAGTGGGCCTGGCGCCAGCAGCAGCGAGTAACCCAGCCAGCTCCGCTCCTCCTCTTCGTGTCCCTGCTCCGCTCTGCCCCACTCCACCCCTTCCCCCAAAACCCCTGCCCCTCCCTTCCTGCCCCTGCTCTGTCCCCTCCCCACTCCTATCCCACCCTTCCCACAAGGCCCCTCCCCACCTCTTTCTGGCTTCTGTCCCCTCCCCTGAGCAACCCCAGGAGCTGGTGGGGTGGAGTGGGCTGGGGCCGGGTTGCTCGCTGCTGCCACCACCAGGCCCCCTGCTAACCACCCAGGCCACCCTGAACCCCGCATCTCCCTAAAGCGTGAAGCCCCCAAAATGCGGGGCCTGGGCGATTGCCCCGGTCGGTCCTATGTACAGGATGGCTCTGCTTGGACCCGTTCTGGGCACCACCAAAAATTATACAGACCTGGCACCCATGGTAATAGGCACCTATGTAAGACCAAGCCCTGAATATCAGGACTGTCCCTATAAAATCGGTACATCTGGTCACCCTAACCCCAGCTCCCCTCTGTCCCTGCTCTCTGACTCCTTCCCCCTGTGCACAGCCCTTTCCATTTGAGGCATGTCTCCACAGTGCTATGCCTGCTCCAGGGCCTCTGGCAGATGATGGGGGAAATTGCAGGCAGCTCAGAAAACTTTCGTGAGCTGCCTGAGTTTTCTTGTGAGATCACAAGAATTCCCCAAATTGACCCAATATCACAATTGTTAGTAGCACTGGTGTGTGTGAGGAAAAGGTCTGGGACAGGGAGCAGCTGGCAGGAGAGGGGAAGAAAACCTTCCTCCAGCAACTCTGGGTCCCTTCCAAGGACCAGATAGGGGACTACATATATTCTTCATTTTCTTTACTGAACAGTGAACAGCTACATTATTTCAGGTCACATAGCTAGGGCCCAGACTATGGGAGAGGAATGCTGATCTCAGTGGAGATGGGAGCTGTGCAAAAGGACATCCCATGGGAAACAGAGAATCCCATAGATGTACTTTGGTCTCCCTGCCTACGTGAAAGAAAAATTTCATCAGCCTGCAGCAGTGTGCTGCTTATTATGCTGCAGAAATCAGGAGGCCTAGCTACAGGTACTCTTCTCTCCTTCTAACCACTCATGATTGCCTGACAGCTGCATGACTGCCAGACCCTTTATCGTGCAATTTCTATTGCTGGGGATTACCTCTTCTCTTCCCTTCCCTAGCCCCACACTCCTGATCATCTAATTTTGGTTAAAGAGGAAAAAATAATTTGGACTCAATGGCCCTTTTTCCTTATTCTGCCTAACTGAGCTCCAGCATGGGGATATTTGGCCATGGATTTATTTCTATTTTTAATTCATAATTGCTACAGAGACTATAAATATATTTTCAGTTGTTTTATTTATAGTGATTATGATAAAGTCTATTTTCATTTGATCAGTTGACATTCTGGAGTATGTAATACTAAGAACACTCATTTAATCAAGACCTATTTCATTATAATAGACACTTTATTGAGATATCTCCCAGAGAACCAATTTAACTCAGATCATTTTAGCAAGAATTCCTTTCAGTGAGGGACATTTTCAGCCAGTACTAAAGGGTTGAGAAATGTTTAATCAGGTGTTAAATAGGGATGAAATTCTAAGGTCTGATCTTTTATAACAGAAACTGCTAATTAAAAATGAAAAGGAAGAAGAATGGAATACATCCAGTGAAAGTCATTCTTATGCATTTATTTTGATTTAGCACACTCTCTCATTTCATTTCATTCAGATAAGCTGTTCACCAAGGTGTCCCCAGTTAAGAGGATTCTACACCTTCTGTAAAGCATCTTCAGGTGTCTTAGCGTAGTATTGTATGGTGTATTTGGTACTTTATAAATTATACTTTATGTACAAATATGTTGCCAATATTTGTTCACCAATATAATTAATTCACTTTCGTAACTCTCAAAATGCAAATAATCAGATTTTAATTTTATTGTGTTGTTAGGTAGATGATGATAGCTCAGTAGTTTTAACAATTTTAAAATGTATTCTAAATTGTCATTTAAAATATAAAGATTTCCAGTAAAAAAACACTTGATTTAATGGAACCTCTGCCTACATATTAAGACTATCAGACTAAGAATAGATCCAAGGTAATGTACAATGACTGAGTTTAAACAACGGAGACTGTGAAACAAATATTGGGAGAAAATATGAGTTCAGGAATTAAATAAATACACATGTAATACAGAACATGAGATCTGCATTATTAATTGCTCATGGGATATCAATTGTGTGTGTGTGAGACCTCAAGATCATTAAACATAAGTATTGTTAGGCAGAAGTTAACAATTCTCAAACAGGTAAGTTTATTGAAGAGTCAGACCCCAGCCCACACCAAGGCTCAGTTTTATGGGAACTGAGGGGGTTTAAGGCCTAAGCCAAGAGGCAATTTAAAGACTTTATGGAAAAATGGAAACATTTCTTTTTTGTAACTGACCTCTCCTTCAGATTGTTCATGAGTGTTGTGATAACCAAATTCTTTTTGATATTTGATAGCGTGCTCTATATCATGATCTTCTAGGTAAATGGTGTAAGTGCTCTAAACTTTAATTCCTTAATGCTCTAATTCTTGAAAGGTTCACACATGAGCAGCACATGACTCCCACATTTAGGGAGCTGTGCCTGAGCACTGGAAGCTCCCTAGAAGAGTAGGGGGGCACTGGCACCCGGACCTTGGCCCCACCCGCTGCTCTGCCCCGAGGCCGGCCCCCACTTGGCCTCCTCCCCCCAAGGCCCTGCCCACACTCTATCCCTGCTCTGCCCCAGGCCCCAAGTCATTCAGCCCCCTCCCCCAAAGCCCCAATCTGCCGCTCGTGCCTCTTCACCCCCCCCCCCCGAAGGGTTTCTCCGCCTGTGCCTCTCTGTCCCTTTTCCCAAGAGGCCCCCTGCTGCTCATGCCACTCTCCATCCTCTCCAAGAGGTGTGAGCGGCAGGCGGGGGGCTGTGGGGGAAGTGGCAGAGAAGCATGAGCTGTGGGTGGGGGGAGCTGCAGGGGAGGGGGTGAAGGGGAAACGTGGGGAAAAGGGGCAGAGAAGCACGAGCAGCAGGAGGGGGGATCCTCAAGGGAATAGGAACAGCACGGGCAGGGCCATGGGAGAAGAGCAGGACACAGGAGTGGTGCGTTGGGGTGGAGCATGGGCAGAGCCACGGCTTGGGTGCCCTTTCGGTAGTGCACTCCAAAGGCAGCAGGCTGGCGGCACACCTCCAGAGGGAGGTGCACCACATCCTGTTCAGAAAGGCTAAGCCTTCCCTGGCCTCTTATAACCGTCACCCATGGGTTCACAATAAACAATTACTATGCATCTTATTTTAAAAGAAAATTCTTTGCTAGGGAAAAAGATAGCATGCAAACACTCTACATACAAATACAGATACAGACTAACAAGTCTACCCCCTGATACTTAAGACTCTACATACAAAGTCTAAAGCCAATGTGTTCAAAACTGGACTCTTAAAGCCAGATCCTAAATCAACTGGTGACTGGATGGGGATGGGAGTGGAGACAGACAATGGCAGAGGAAAACATGATGAGGTGAGATTGGAATTGTCCCTGCATTCCTTCTGACATGAAGTTTGGCAGCTCACGTTTATCAGAGCTAGTATTTACTAGCTCCCCATCATGCGGAAGGACTATGGCCATGGCAAGAGTAAATCTGAATGCTGGGTAATTATGTCAATGAGGCATTTTTAATAGAAAAAATGTTTTTTGTTTAGCATATTACATTTATGAATCATTGGTGGTTTCAAGTAAGAAAAAAGTAAAACTTGCCCTCATGTAGCCTTAGGGGACTACATATATTCTTCATTTTCTTTACTGAACAGTGAACAGCTACATTATTTCAGGTCACACAGCTAGGGCCCAGACTGTGGGAGGGGAACGCTGATCTCAGCGGAGATGGGAGCTGTGCAAAAGGACATCCCATGGGAAACAGAGAATCCCATAGATGTACTTTGGTCTCCCTGCCTACATGAAAGAAAAATTTCATCAGGCTGCAGCAGTGTGCTGCTTATTATGCTGCAGAAATCAGGGGGCCTAGCTACAGAATGTAGGTCTATTGTGCTGCAAAATGCATGGAAACCTGGTTATAGTGATATTGGCAAAAATTTTAAGGAATTTGAATAGTTTTGGACTCTAAGAATAACACTTGGGAGAAAAGGGGGGTTATTAAGAGGGGTATATGCATAGTTTTCCATTCAGTCTTTCAGAGGCCAATGACTCTGATATAAATATTTTGAAAATTTTTACATCTTCGTCATAAAGTCTTTTTGTCACCTCCCTCCACAGAGGCCTTAAAACACGCAGTTCTCCTAAATCTGAGGCGTGATATAGGATGGGAATATTGCAGGTAATGCTTAGCAATTTGGGAATTCTTATTTCCTGCCTAATAGCACTTTTAAGGTTAATAATGCATGTCTTCAGTGATCTTAAGGCCTCTCCCACACAATTGATACCACAAGGGTGATTAATAATACAGAAAATGTGATCTATATCACATGCACAGTAATTCTTGATCTCATATTTTCTCCCAGTAATTGCCTCATGTTCTCCATTGTTTAATCTCAAACATTATACATTGCTTTGTATTATTTGTAGGGTGATAAGCCACTACAGAACAAAGTTTAGTTTAAACAGGGATTGAAATGGTTCTCTTTTTATAATAAATACTTATTAAAATTTTTGAAAAGGAAATCCAGAGAATATTTAAATCTTAAACAATTAAATATTACTATCTGACTAAAAATAATACATTAAATAAGAATGTAATAATTATTGTTAAGCATTTTGGAAATCATGAAAATTAATTAATGATACCGATGAACAAATTTTGCAAATATATTTGTACAGCAAGTTTAATTGATACCTTACCTTCTCATGCTAAGATATCTAAAGATGCTTTACAGAAGATATAGAACATTTGATGAGACAGCAGAAGCCTTTTTTAATTGGGATACTTTGGTTGGATGGAATATCAAGTAGATTAATGGACTGATGATTTAAAAGACAAAATGAAATTAAATACTGTACTGAATATCGGTGCAGACATCAGACACCAATCTTGGCTGAGCAAAGCATTTTAAACTCTAAGTACCAGATTCTAATATTTATACTGGTGTAAATCCAGACTAAATTATCTGATTTCTGTATTTACACTATTATAACATATTTTAAAACCTAGCCCCTAATTTGAGCCTTGAGCATGGATCACTCTTTGGATGTTGATAGGGCTCTGAAACTCTTGGTGTATCCACAACTGACTTTTTATATGCAGAGTTATTGTTCCTGAACCCAAACATAGCTCCCCCAACCTTTCATAAAGTGGTTAGGGATATATGTACGGAACCTTTATTTATTTTTGCCTCACTCACTGATAGTTGTCTATTGCACAGACATCCCTAGTGTTGGCATCAGCGGACATTGTTGATGGCATTCTTAGCCAAAGATAGAATGGCACCGACTGAGTAACCCCTATCTATAAACTCTTGGGTTCGTGTGTGCTGCTACTGCTGTTGCTTATGCTGCCTGTGATGTACCTTTTCGCTGAATAAACACTTTACTTCAGTCTCTAAAACTGTCCTCTTTAATGAGGGTCAGCCACCGTTGTCTATGCGGGAGAGTCCCACACCTCACTGATGCTCAAATAAGTCAGCTGTTTTCTTGCAGTAAAATCACTTTTAAAGAGAGAGAGTTCAAAACCTTAGCTGTAGGTTGGTGGTCCTTTTCCAGGCTTAGCCTTCACATTGCCATAATTTAAATTTATGTGTGTGTGTGTGTGTGTGTGTGTGTGTGTGTGTGTGTGTGTGTGTGTGTGTGTGTGTGTGTAGGGGGATACTTTGTATTTGATATTTTGTCAGGTTTCATATACCCTCGCATAGAGGTTTCTCTCAGAAATAAGATACTCATATGCATACACCCCTGCCTCTCTCTCCGCCCACCTCCACCCCACAACCCAGGTAGGGACAAGTTAAAATGTACTGAAGTACATCCTGTCAGTGCTTTGCACTAGATTGTGACTGGCCATTAATATTTGCTCTTATTTTAAATACTTTTATTTATTTATTTTAAATGGAATTTCCTAAGTTTCTTTTTGAAAGGACAAAAAGTCCAAAATAGAATAAATGGTCATGATTCAGGAATGGCATTTATGTAACTAGAAGAATGTGCTGGAAGGTTCTTTAAGAGTTAATGATATAACTCTCTCCACATCTGGAAGTAGTGCTGACACTTCTGTGTTACTTCTAGGTCAGTATTAACAAAGCTCTTGCAAACACATAAGGCTCTCTCTGCTTCCTGCTTCTACTTGTACCACAACATGAACAAATCAACAATTGTTTACAATGATTTAGGCCAAGGACTGTCTTTTCGTTATGTTTGTACAACATCTAGCACATAGAGGCTGACGCCTCTAGCTGCTATTGAAATACAAATAAATAGTAATATAAACCTGGTTTGGATTCAGGTTGCTTGCCTAGAATCATAGAATATCAGGGTTGGAAGGTACCTCAGGTATCATCTAGTCCAACCCCCTGCTCAGAGCAGGACCAATTCCCAATTTTTGGCCCAGATCCCTAAATGGCCCTCTCAGGGATTGAATTCACAACCCTTGGTTTAGCAGGCCAATGGCTCAAACCACTGAGCTATCCCTACCCCAAATTTAAATGTTTCACATCTGATTATCAATCCCCTCCTCTCTCCATTCCATCCAGGAAAAAGCACTGTTTCAAATGTGAACTGGCTGATTTTCTAATTTTAACTCCACAGTTTTACATAAATCCTACCCAAAGAAGTCATAGAATATCAAGGTGGGAAGGGACCTCAGGAGGTCATCTAGTCCAACCCCTGCTCAAAGCAGGACCAATCCCTAATTTTTGCCCCAGATCCCTAAATGGCCCCCTCAAGGATTGAGCTCACAACCCTGGGTTTAGCAGGCCAGTGCTCAAACCACTGAGCTATCCCCCAGTCTGTGCACAACATTATGGATTAAGAGCCTAAAAGATCACAGTTTTAAACCTTGTGAAGCAATTTTTTTATTTTAGAGACCAAAATGAATGAATGGTCTAGTAAGCTACAAATATACATTGTACATATTCATTTAGTGTATTTTTAAATGCAAAATTCAAAGCTGACGATTTTCCCCTTGAAAATCCTTGTGTATCCTTGGCATTATCCAAACAACCATCTTTGTTGGATAAAAGAAAACCTGTAAAGAAAATCAAGTGTTTAAACATATTATATGAGTATTATCTATATATTTGGGATGTGTGATCATTATGGATATGAAAGCAGTCCTTCCCCTTACACCTTGCTGCTGGTATTCTTGCCTTCTCAGGGCTTTGTAAGCAGTTTTCTGAAGCCAGAACAGTCTATGATAGTCTTTTTACTTGATAAAAAGAAAAGGAGTACTTGTGGCACCTTAGAGACTAACCAATTTATTTGAGCATAAGCTTTCGTGAGCTACAGCTCACTTCATCGGATGCATACTATGGAAAATACAGAAGATGTTTTTATACACACAGACCATGAAAAAATGGGTGTTTATCACTACAAAAGGTTTTCTCCCCCCCACCCCCCAAAAAAAACCCAAACCACTCTCCTGTTGGTAATGGCTTATCTAAAGTGATCACTCTCCTTACAATGTGTATGATAATCAAGGTGGGACATTTCCAGCACAAATCCAGGGTTTAACAAGAACGTCTGAGGAACAGTGGGGGAGGCGGGGGGGAAGGAATAAACAAGGCTGAGGAACAGTGGGGGAGGCGGGGGGGAAGGAATAAACAAAGGGAAATAGATTACTTTTTATAATGAATCAACCATTCCCAGTCTCTATTCAAGCCTTTTTACTTGATAGGTACCCGTGGTTGTGGACAGACCTCCCTGATTTCTTTCCTGATCAGTTAGCCCAATCTATTTTCTATCAGACTACTAAGATGGTAGTTTAAGGCAGTAATGCTTTCTGATTTAGCACATTCCTTTCTGTTTCAATGTACCTTGTGAAGAGTAGGGTGACCAGATGTCCCGATTTTATAGGAACAGTCCTGATTTTTGGGTCTTTTTCTTATATAGGCTCCTATTACACCCCACCCCTGTCCCGATTTTTCACATTTGCTGTCTGGTCACCCTAGTGAAGAGTCCAGTGGTGTGAGGAGTATATCAGTGAGATTATGGAGCATTTTCCAGATCTCAGTGCTGTTAAAGAGATGCCTGTTGTTGGTGCCATTGTCATTGCTGTTGTGCAACACTGAGTTTTATCATTTAACAATTTTTGAGTGCTGCAAATTAGTTTTTGAATGTTTTGTGGCAAATTTTAAACAGTGAGTGCAATATTTACACCCACAAATGCACATGCAATCAGTGTACTTTTCCAGTCCATACACTTTTATTTTGAAAACAGTCATTTGTTTACACAAATCAGGTAATTGCACTTCCAAATGCAATTTGAACCCATTTTGCCTCTGTGTCTGTTTGACGTGACTTGCCTTTTGGTGCACTCCAAACAAAAATCCAGGACTCTATTTTTATGGGTAAGCAAAAATATATGGATTTATTCTGCAAAAGACAGTAACAATGTGTCAATACAAACAGTGTATATAAGGCTTGCCAGTATAATATATGCAGCCAAAATTTCTAATTGGGTGGCTGGAATTAATATGAAAGTTGGAGCACAGGATGACAAAAGCTAGAAAATTCATATTTAAGGCTTTACTCGTTAAACATTGTCATTAATATTGAGGAACACAGTTTTTGAAGCAAATTACTTGTTTGGCTTGAAAAAAAAACCATCCCAAGTGATTGGTCCTTATTTAAGGCTATTCCCCAGAAAATGTACTTTGTGTACCGAAAAAACATAAAGTCTGTTATTGGTTTCCCCTTATATAGCAAATTCTAAATTGATTTTCTACAAATGTGGCATGCACAAAAAATTCCCACATGAATCAGGGAGTTTGACTATCTCTGGTAGTACTCCATTGCTACGTTAAAACAACAAACACCCTCACTTCCTGCTCAGAACCCTATTCTGAAAGGGAAAACAGGGCTCTGAAAAATACTCTGAAAAAGTGAAAACACTCACAATTTGCACTTTTCAATTTCAGATTTTGTTTGTGAAAATTAAGCAGTGTGTGTGTGGATTTTACAATGAAAGCAAACAGTCAAAGTTAAGTTAAGAATTTATTTTCAGTATCTGCAATGCCATGAACATGAATCATATGCTGCATATTTAAAGCTAACTTGGGTATGTCTGCATGTGCTGCAATCACACCTCTGATTGCAGTGTAGACATACAATGAGGGAGGAACTATTTTTAAGCTACTGTCTGCAAGATAATGAGAAAAATACTGTGTAAGTGCTTTTATCCATAAATTTACAATCAATATAATAAGCAGCTGGAGACCTGATTATTAGCATTAGTACAAGGTGGAGGAGAAGATGATCTAGAAACAATTAGTCAAATCTCCCACTGAGTGTGATTTCTTACAAACAGGCAGCCCAGGTTCTAAGAAGAATCAGAAACCTGACTTAATTTGAGCTGTTTTGCCTTAAGATGCATTTCCTATCCTTGCCTTTACTTTCCATAAAACTCCAGGTCAGGGTGATAAAATGGTGAAACTTGGTCTACAATAAAGAATTTAAAACAATGTTTAGGGAACCACAACTGCCCTCTCCCTTGTCTTACTGTTTGTAGATAGAAGGCCCACCTGTGTATTTTGTAGGGGTCATGGCTAGCTGGGGTTGCTGATTCAAAGAGACCAGCCATAAAAACAGGAGGGGTCATGTCACTGTGTCAATATTGCTAATCCCAAGTGTTCAAAAATCATGAGACAGGCCCCCTAAATTTATGAGTGGCTTAAAAATCATGAGATTCAAAAAATAGGGTTGCCAGGTGTCCAGTTTTCGACCAGAATGCCCAGTCGAAAAGGGACCCTGGTGGCTCCAATCAGCACCACTGACCAGGCTGTTAAAAATGCGGTCAGCAGTGCAATGGGGCTAAAACAGGCTACCTTCCTGCCATGGCTCCATGTGGCTCCTGGAAGCAGTGGCATGTCCCCCTATGGCTCCTATGTGTAGGGGCAGCCAGGGGCTCTGCACGCTGACCCTGCCCCAAGTGCCTGCTCTGCAGCTCCCATTGGCTAGGAACCATGAGCAATGGGAGCTGAGGGGGCAGTGCCTGTGGATGGGGCAGCTCGCAGGGCCTCCTGACCATGCCTCCGTGTAGGAGCCGGAGAGGAGACATGCTGCTGCTTCCCGGAGCTGCTTGAGGTAAGCACCGCCCATACCCCTGACCCCTTCCCACGAGCCTACACGCCTGCCTCCCTACCATGCCCCACCCCCCTGCCCCAACTCTGATCCCCCTCCCTCCCTCCCTCTGAACCCCTTGGTCCCAGCATGGAGCACCCTCCTACACCCCAAACCCCTCATCCTCAGCCCCACCCCAGAGTTTGCACTCCCAGCTGGAGCCCTCACACCCCCCCACACATCCCAACCACCTGCCCCAGCTTGGAGCCCTGTCCCAGACTCCAAACCCCTCAGCCCCAGTCCAGAGCCTCCTCTGCACCCCAAATCCCTGACCCCACACCAGATCCCACACCCCCAACTGGAGACCTCACCCCCTATTGCATCCCAACCCCCTGCCTCAGCCTGGAGCACCCTCCCTCACCCTGAACTCCTCATTTCTGTCCTCAACCTGGGAGCTTACATCCCCAGCCGGAGCTCTCACCCCCTCCCACACCCCAATCCCCTGAGCGAGCCCAGTGAAAATGAGTGTGTGAGGATGGCAAGAGCGAGCTACAGAGGGAGGGGGGATGGACTGAGTGGGGGCGGGGCCTTGGAGAAGGGGCGGGGTAGGAGCAGGGCCTCAGAGGAGTGGCAGGCAGGGGGCAGAGCAAAGGTGTTTGGTTTTGTGGCAAGTTGGCAACCCTATCCAAGAACAATATTAAATGTTTGGATTTTCAGCTTTTAGGCAGTCACATATTCAAACTGGGGGGATTGAGGAGTGAATGCAGGCCAGCACCTTCGCACTCACCATAGAGAACTGGGCAGACCTGGGAACAGGATATAAAAACATCACTCAAATTAGCCAGTAATTAAAGACTGAATCATAATGTGTTTTTGCTGAATAGCGATACAGCACTTAGCACAATTTAGCACTTTGATCTGGTGCCTCTAGTTCCTTTAATTCTGGCATTTCTTTTGAGTGCTTCACTTTACAAACTAAATAATGTTCTTTTAACATAGTACATGAGTGTGTGCGCGCAAATGCATGTGTACATAAGGGCAGATCTGGCCCTTTACCCTGCCTGACTCCCACTTTTGAGAAGTGACAGTATGAGGAAAAATAAAATGGGTGCAGCCAAACTTCAATTAATCTCATGATATAACAGCTTGAGATTTGATTATATTTTACTTTATTTGAAACTACTTTATATTTCTTCATATTTCAGTAGTCAGATGTTGTGTCTAAAAGGCACCAGCCCTATGAGAATTTATTCTGCTGTAGTTGTGCCTCATTAAAGGGCTAAGGCCAAATCCAGCAATTGCATTTACTTCACCACAGTTACACCAGGGGATGAATTTGTTCCCCAGTGTCTGTACTGTGACTGAAACCTGACTCATAAATAAGCTCAGGCCACTGCTTTTTAATCCTCCTATCACTATATGATCAGTGAATTGACTGGTTTTCAATCTGTCCCACTGAGATTTGCGCTCTTAAATTTAGGTCACTGCCCTATTAAATCCTCCCTAACTATATATCCAGGGAACTGATTGGATTTTAATCTGCTTGACATTATAATTAAGCCTCACATTTAGTTTACAGTTTTATAATTGCAACACAGCATCCTGAGAAAGATCAGAGGTCTCCCCTGCTCAGCTGAAGCATCACAGCATTTCTACACATAAAGACGAGGTCCAAGCACCACCAGCAGCAGAGCAGCACTGGTCCTTGTGTATGTGGAATAGAGAGAGACGTGCAGCTAAAAGGGGCACCATGTGGAGGGGCCACAAGTGAAGGGTAAAGCCCAGACATAGGAGCTGCAGTATAGCTACCTCATCATTAAAAAGAAAAGGAGGACTTGTGGCACCTTAGAGACTAACCAATTTATTAGAGCATAAGCTTTCGTGAGCTACAGCTCACTTCCTCAGATGCATATCGTGGAAACTGCAGCAGGCTTTATATATACACAGAGAATATGAAACAATACCTATTCCCACCCCACTGTCCTGCTGGTAATAGCTTATCTAAAGTGATTTCCAGCACAAATCCAGGTTTTCTCACCCTCCACTCCCCCACACAAATTCACTCTCCTGCTGGTGATAGCCCATCCAAAGTGACAACTCTTTACACAATGTGCATGACAATCAAGCTGGGCTATTTCCTGCATAAATCCAGGTTCTCACATCGGAGAACCTGGATTTATGCAGGAAATAGCCCAGCTTGATTGTCATGCACATTGTGTAAAGAGTTGTCACTTTGGATGGGCTATCACCAGCAGGAGAGTGAATTTGTGTGGGGGGGTAGAGGGTGAGAAAACCTGGATTTGTGCTGGAAATCACTTTAGATAAGCTATTACCAGCAGGACAGTGGGGTGGGAATAGGTATTGTTTCATATTCTCTGTGTATATATAAAGCCTGCTGCAGTTTCCACGATATGCATCTGAGGAAGTGAGCTGTAGCTCACGAAAGCTTATGCTCTAATAAATTGGTTAGTCTCTAAGGTGCCACAAGTCCTCCTTTTCTTTTTGCGAATACAGACTAACACGGCTGCTACTCTGAAACCTACCTCATCATTGTGTATCTTCCAACCTGGCAGCTCTGCTTGCAGATGCCATAGAGCTGCTGGAGAGAATTTTATGCTCTGTTTGCCAAATTTAACTCGCAGGAGTGGCAGTCAGGAGTAGGGTGACACTTGGAGTCAGGTGTGGGGGTAAGTTTGTCCACACAACGGGGGAGGGGATGTTACAGCTTCTGGAAAAAAGGTTTTATCTAAGGATAAGTCATGTTGTTGCTGTTGTAGATGCTGCCATAAAGCCCCTGACAGCTAAAGAGATGAAGGAGGAGCAAAAGGGCTGTGCTGATGAGAAATGCCCAGTGGAAGATAATGACCAAGAGCAGGAAAATAGGTTGATTTCTTAGTGTGAGGATGGGATACGTAGCTGCTGGCTCAGCTTCTCTCCACATGCCTTATTAATCTTGGATAAGATAGAGCCTACCAGAAAAAGCTCCTCTTTCTCACCAGGGTTTACAATCATAGAATCATAGAATATCAGGGTTGGAAGGAACCTCAGGAGGTCTAGTCCAACCCCCGCTCAAAGCAGGACCAATCCCCAACTAAATCATCCCAGCCAGGACTTTGTCAAGCCTGACCTTAAAAACATCTAAGGAAGGAGATTCCACCACCTCCCTAGGTAACACATTCCAGTGTTTCACCATCCTCCTAGTGAAAAAGTTTTTCCTAATATCCAACCTAAACCTCCCCCACTGCAACTTGAGACCATTACTTCTTGTTCTGTCATCTGCTACCACTGAGAACAGTCTAGATTCATCCTCTTTGGAACCCCCTTTCAGGTAATTGAAAGCAGCTATCAAATCCCCCCTCATTCTTCTCTTCTGCAGACGAAACAATCCCAGTTCCCTCAGCCTCTCCTCATAACTCATATATTCCACTCCCCTAATGATTATTGTTGCCCTCCGATGGATGCTTTCCAATTTTTCCACATCCTTCTTGTAGTGTGGGGCCCAAAACTTGATACAGTACTCCAAATGAGGCTTCACCAATGTCGAATAGAGGGGAACAATCACGTCCCTTGATCTGCTGGCAATGCCCCTACTTATACAGCCCAAAATGCTGGGGACCTTCTTGGCAAGAAGGGCACACTGTTGACTCATATCTACCTTCTCGTCCACTGTAACCCCTAGGTCTTTTTCTGCAGAACTGCTGCCTAGCCACTTGTTCCCTAGTCTGTAGCAGTGCATGGGATTCTTCCGTCCTAAGTGCAGGACTCTGCACTTGTCTTTGTTGAACCTCATCAGATTTCTTTTGGCCCAATCCTCTAATTTGTCTAGGACAATGTCAAATGTTGTTTGACAATGTCGAACAATGGTCAAAATTTGAAGACGGCAGAGCATATCTTCCCTGCATTGCCCTTCTGTTCACACTGTCTCAATTTAATTGTGAGAGAATTCACAGAGTCATAGAATATTAGGGTTGGAAGAGACCTCCGGAGGTCATCTAGTCCAATCCCCTGCTCAAAGCAGGACCAACACCAACTAAATAATCCCAGCCAGGGCTTTGTCAAGCTGGGCCTTAAAAACCTCTCAGGATGGAGATTCCACCACCTCCCTGGGTAACCCATACCAGTGCTTCACCACCCTCCTAGTGAAATAGTTTTTCCTAATATGCAACCTAGACCTCCCCCACTGCAACTTGGGACAATTGCTTCGTGTTCTGTCATAGATAAATCATAGAATATCAGGGTTGGAAGGGACCTCAGGAGATGATCTAGTCTAAATCCCTGCTCAAAGCAGGAGCTAGCCCTAATTTTTGCCCCAGATCCCTAAATGGCCCCCTCAAGGATTTGGGTTTAGCAGGTCAATGCTGAAACCACTGAGCTATCCCTCCCCCCACCCCACTGTCAAAGAACAATTCCTCAGTGAGAACAGAGAAAGGATGCAATCTACAGAGCTTTATGGTCATGCTGTACCTCTTTGGACTTATTTAAAAGGCACCCAAAGGAGGTTAAAGTTTGTGGCTTCTCTTCTTTTTGAGCTTAAGGCCCTGAATTGTATAGAAGGCATGGAGGGATGGCAGAAGATAAGAAGCCACCATTGGGACCTGTTGTGCTCACCCTTTTTAACAGCCTCCCTCTTTCTCATTCGCCTCCTAAATGCCCCTTCCAATCGGACATCAATCCTCCTTTTCTGACACAAACATCACTCAGCTATGGTCCTCTTCCTCTCTTTCATAGCTGCTGATAGGAGTACTCAGGCAGCTGAAGCACTTTACCTCACTCCACAGGGATACTCTAGTGTTGTTGTCCCCATACCACAAGTTGGATCTAACCGCTCTCCTCCCTCTGGAGAACACAGTCCACAGTCTGGTGTATGGCTAGATACAATACACGCCTTTTAACTGGGCTCTTTTTAAGTAGGTTGAGATAACTTCAGTCTTGATACATACCATAAAAAGCCTCTGTCAAGGTTCCTTCCCCACTCTGAACTCTAGGGTACAGATGTGGTGACCTGCATGAAAACCCCCTAAGCTTATTTTTACCAGCTTAGGTTAAAACTTCCCCAAGGTACAAACTATTTTGCCTTTTGTCCTTGGACTTTATTGCTGACACCAACAAGCATCTAACAAATATATAACAAGGAAAGAGCCCTCTTGGAAACGTCTTTCCCCCCCAAAATCCTCCCCAAACCCTACACCCCCTTTCCTGGGGAAGGCTTGATAAAAATCCTCACCAATTTGCATAGGTGAACATAGACCCAAACCCTTGGAACTTAAGAACAATGAAAAATCAATCAGGTTCATAAAAGAAGAATTTTAATAGAAGAAAAAGTAAAAGAATCACCTCTGTAAAATCAGGATGGTAAATACCTTACAGGGTAATCAGATTCAAAACATAGAGAGTCTCTCTAGGCAAAACCTTAAGTCACAAAAAGACACAAAAACAGGAATATCCCTTCCATTCAGCACAGCTTATTTTATCAGCCATTTAAACCAAACAGAATCTAATGCATATCTAGCTAGATTACTTACTAAGTTCTAAGACTCCATTTCTTTTCTGTTCCCAGCAAAAGCATCACACAGACAGAGAGACTTTGTTTCTTCCCCCCTCCAGCTTTGAAAGTATCTTGTCTCCTCATTGGTTATTTTGGTCAGGTGCCAGGGAAGTCATCGTAGCTTCTTAACCCTTTACAGGTGAAAGGGTTTTTCCTCTGGCCAGGAGGGATTTTAAAGGTGTTTACCCTTCTCAATGATATCACTTTCAAAAAGTGTAGTTCTTTCTTGATGCATAACATTTTCATATGGCTTCTGCTGTACAGAATGCATCTTTGATCTTTGTTTAATATTATTCTCTCATACTTTGTGATCAGCTACTTCAATGACTCCAGGTCTTCTTTAGTTAATGCAAGGAATTTAATATAGAGAATTTGAGATGCATCAGCAAATCTCAAATGAAGGCGTCTTTCTCTCAATTCACCCTAATGTATCTCTTGTTGTATTTACCAAACTACTGCATGTGTTTAAATGTTGTACTGACTAGATCAGGAAGTATCATATCTCCTTATTAGAAAGATTTTCCCAGTTGAAAATTCATTTGCCTTCTTATACATCCTCATGCATGGTGATCTCCTTTTGCAAAGATACTTTGAAATACTCACTATTCTGAGTTATCTACTATTTATCAGTTTATGTTTACATAACTCATATTGATACCAAATGCTTTTTTCCTGGTAATTTGTGAGAGCTAATGGATAGTAATTACTTAGATGTATTTGCTTTTGTAATTATGATTCACTTAGTGCAGTCAACCACAATAAACCTTATTTTATAACTCTATCTAACCTGAATGATACACCTTATTATATTGCCTTAGTGAGCTGTAAAGCATACTATAGGAAAACTGATCTGCTTTAACTAAATTATACACTTTATTTTTTGGGCCTGTCTTATTCCTCCCTCTGCCAAATGAGGGTAAACAATATGCATCCCTATGTTATGCTCAACCTATATGAAGAAAGCTGTCAGGAACAGTATCCCTGATAAGGCCAGGGCACACCTGGTGGCTGAGCTTTGTGACTTTGTCCTCACCCACAACCATTTCAGATTTGGGGACAACTTATACCTTCAAGTCAGCGGCACTGCTATGGGTACCTGCATGGCCCCACAGTATGCCGACATTTTTATGGATGACTTAGAACAACTCTTCCTTAGCTGTCGTCCCCTAGCGCCCCTCCTCTACTTGAGCTACATTGATGACATCTTCATCGTATGGACCCAAGGGAAGGAGGCCCTTGAGGAATTCCACCTGGATTTCAACAATTTCCACCCCACCATCAACCTCAGCCTGGACCAGTCCACACAAGAGATCCACTTCCTGGACACTACAGTGCTAATAAGTGATGATCACATAAACACCACCCTATACTAGAAACCTACTGACCGCTATACTTACCTACATGCCTCCAGCTTCCATCCAGGACACATCACATGATCCATTGTCTACAGCCAAGGCCTAAGATACAACTGCATTTGCTCCAATCCCTCAGACAGAGACAAACACCTACAAGTTCTTTATCAAGCAGTCTTAAAACTACAATACCCACCTGGGGAAGTGAGGAAACAGACTGACAGAGTGAGACAGGTACCCAGAAGTCACCTACTATAGGACAGGCTCAACAAGGAAAATAACAGAACACCACTGGCCATCACCAGCTAAACATCACTGGCCATACCCAGCTGGCCATTCCCAGAACATCACTGGCCATCCCGAGCTAAAACCTCTCCAGCACATCATCAGTGATCTACAACCTATCCTGGAAAACGATCCCTGACTCTCACAGACTTTGGGAGCAGGCCAGTCCTCGCTTACAGACAGCCCCATAACCTGAAGCAAATACCAGCAACTACACACCACACCACAGAAACACTAACTCAGGAACGATCACTGTAACAAACCCTGTTGCCTGCTCTGTCCCCATATCTACTCTAGTGACACCATCAGGGGACCCAACCACATCAGCCACACCATCAGGGGCTCATTCACCTGCATATCTACTAATGTAATATATGCCATCATGTGCCAGCAATGCCCCTCTGCCATGTACATTGGCCAAACCAGACAGTCTCTTCATAAAAGAATAAATGGACACAAATCAGACATCAGAAATGGTAACATGCAAAACCCAGTCGGAGAACACTTCAATGTCCCTGGACATTCAGTAACAAATTTAAAAGTAGCCATCCTTCAACAAAAAAAACCCTTCAAAAACAGACTTCAAAGAGAAACTGCAGAGCTACAATTCATTTGCAAACTGAACACCATCAATATGAGCTTGAATAGGAACTGGGAGTGGCTGGCTCACTACAAAAGCAATTTTCCCTCTCTGGGTATTGACACCACCTCCTCCTCAGTTATTGGGAGTGGACCACATCCACCCTGACTGAATTGGCCTTGTCAGCACTGGTTCTCCACTTGTAAGGTAACTCCCTTCTCTTCATGTGCCAGCATATTTATGCCTGTACCTGTAATTTTCACTCCGTGCATCTGAAGATGTGGGTTTTTTTACCCACAAAAGCTTATGCCCAGATAAATCTGTTAGTCTTTAAGGTGCCACCAGACTCCTCGTTGTCTATATGAAGAAAGAAGCAAATAGAATATAATAAACAATTCTGTATATAATTTCAATATTTCTAGGGATGAGTGAATTTATCTGTGTAAAGTAAGAATTAATATTGGGCAAGATTCTGTTGTTGTGCAACTCCCATTGATTTCAATATAAGTTTTTTTGCAAGGAGTACCTTCAGAATGATACCTCTGGGCCTTTATTTATGCCTGGAGCCAAACCCACAGCTTTACTGAGGTTGCAAAAATCTTAATATCTGTGTTTGTGTGATATTTTTTGCACACACTGCAGTTTCAGGCTTAATCTCATTTGGAAAGCAGAAACACTAAACTATTATTGTAATATTTCTGATCCACTTGAAAACCCAACGTACTGTCAATCTTTTAAAAAAAGCTTATTCAAGAGATTTCCAACATTTTCCTCACCCCTCACCCCTCACCCCCAAAATAGATTTGGATAGATTCAGTCAAGATTTGGACACACATGTCATCTTTTTTTGGGTGGACTGTATACATGAACCAGTCCCCTGAATGTTTGGAGGAGTGCTCTTTATTGCCACCACTTGTGAAACATAGTGTTAGAGTTCTTCAATCTCTGTGATGAACCACTGGAACTTGACATTGAAAAGGATTCCAAAGGAACCCAAAGAAGAAAAGTCAAAATTCAGAATAAGCACCATGTCATTAATTAAATGAAAGGTAATGATGTCAGAACAATAATAATATGTAGATCTTATATAGTTGCTTTCCATCAGTAGATGTCAAAGAGCTTTACAAAGAAGATCAGTATCATTATCCCCATTTTGCAGATAGGGAAACTGAGTCCCAGTCTAGTGTTGTGACCACGAGGCAATACTGCCTCCCTACAACACAATAGTATGCAGTTTGTTCAAATTCAGATTTAATATAAACAGGTTGTAGGATAGAAAAGGGTTAAGTTAGCTTAATTTATTGAAAAAACCCATGCTTTACAGTTTGTGTGTAAAGTGGAGGTTTGGTTAGCAGTCATGGGAAGGCCTTAAAATAATATGGCTTTACTGGAAAAGCTGGACCTGGCAGGTAACTGATAAGACAGAAAGAAGAAGAAGCCCCATGTAACAGGACAGTTAATAATAAGAAAGGATTGTTTGCATTGAACCAGCAATGACCCTGAAATGACCAATTGATCGTGTACCTCAGAATTTTCAAACTGGAAAACAACAAAAGTCATAAGAAAAGATATGCATATTTACCATACAGTCGAGAAATAACCAGACAGTTATTGAAATGCCTTCACTCAGATTGGCTAACAGACATCACTAGCCAGTGTACTATGAATGCTGAGAAATAACAATATAATAATTATATAAATTGGATACCCTATGTACACTATATTCTTATATGTGATAACTTTTTGAAAATATTTCAACGTTGTATGTAGACGAGATGGAAGGGAAAGGTGAATGTAGAATTATTAGGTAACTACAGTTTTCCAGAAAGAAAACTCCTCCTGTTAAATCCTTTCTGATGTGGATCTCTGGCTGGTACTGAAGCTGTTTCCAGTCCTGCTCTAATGGAGAAGCTGATTGCTATGATGTGTAACCTTGGCAGTGGAGATTAAAGGCCAGGGGGTGGGTGAAGAAATTCGGAAAGCACAGAGATCTGACCAGAAAAAAAAAATGCTACTGTTTTTAATACTTGGGACATGTCTCTTCTAATTATCCACTTTCAAGAGTCAAAATGCTCGCCGAAGTGGTTTCCTTGGTTATTGTTAAGCTATTTAAAAAGTCAAAGACAAACATATTCAGGGATTATAATGGGATTTTATTTTCTATTGAATGAAAATTGGCATGATATAAATTAACAGTTATTGCACCCATGAGAAATAAGTTTTAAATCAATTTATACCATTTATACCAAGGGTTCTGTATAAAACAGTTCCTCATAATGTGTAAAGAGGTTTTTGACAATTTGTTCTTGCAAGGTTTTTTTTTTAAGAGACGTTTCCATTTTTCTCTTGCTGAAATTTCTTTATATGCAGGAAGCCAGGATTTTGTGAAAATACAGAACTGTAAGGAAGCATGAATGAATAATCCTGAGGGTGAGGAAGCCAGACAGTAAAGCAAGTGAATGTGTGACTATGAGTGAACAACAGCAACACCTAGTGGCTAACAGCTCATTAAGTAAAGTGATTATGGACACAATCTGGAGTCTATTTTTTTAATAGGAAAACTGGTGGTGGGGAATTAGGGGAAATGCATACTTTTGGGTAGAAATGACATAGCCTAGAGAAAAAAGAAAAGGAGTACTTATGGCACCTTAGAGACTAACCAATTTATCTGAGCATAAGCTTTTGTGAGCTACAGCTCACTTCAAATAAATTGGTTAGTCTCTAAGGTGCCACAAGTCCTCCTTTTCTTTTTAAGGATTGAAGAGTCCATGTAACCTGAATATCTACCAGTACCACTGAAATACCCATGAGTAACCAGGTAACCCATAGTCTGATTTCCCTGTGCTCACATGAAAATGGAGGGAGGGAGTACAGCCTTTTGGGGCCCTGTTCTTCCTTGCCACAGGATCCCACTGAATCCCCTCTGCTGGGATTACTGGATTGGAGGACCTACAGGGATCCCTTTTCCATCATGATCAGGTGGATTCCCTTAACAACTTGAAGCTGTCTTAATTTACCCGGGGTCTCCTCTCCAGCTGTTACTGAGTACTGAATCCACAGGATGATCAAGGGAATGACAGTGTTACCCCAAAAACTGGATAGGGGTGCCCCTAGAATAACCTGCCCATCGCCCCCTTAATCTGTCCCTCATGAAGCATAGGTCTCCAGGGCAGGTAAGGAAACACTAAAGGGAAGGGTAGTAACCTTCTGATAAAATGATTGACACAGGCAGTGTTATTTTTCCAAAAACAAAGTATCTTTTATTAATGTGACTAATAATCCTGACTACAATGTATTCTAAGAATAAAAATCAGACACAAATCCCTTATTGCAAGCTAAAGAGCATTTAAACTGCCGTAGTAGACAGTCTAAATTATTCTAAATGACGCGCGCTGTTGCTGCTGCTGCTGCTCTGGTCAGCTCCAGTTAACTGTCAGTGTGGGACGTTCCTTTGAAATTCTCTCTTCTTCCAGCAGCTCTTCTCACTGGCTCTGACTGTCAGCACACTGCCTTTTATATGCTCTATCTGAACTTGATTTTATACTATCTATTTTTAACCTTTACTGAATGTTAGGATATAGATATGCGGGCCTGCCTGTAAAGGCCCGTTCTTTAAGAACTTAGGTGTATTTTTATCACTTAGCTAGTTATCGAGGTATAAAACAAAGAATCAAAATCACAGGTCTGGCTGTGGATGGGCCTTCTCTCACTAGGATCGTCTGAGGCCCTGTTCTTAGGCTAAGGCTTTGGGCTAAGCAGCAGAAGCAGCCATAAGCTGGGAAGCAACCGGTCACATCCTCACATTCCAAACTAGTCACATTGAAAGAAGGTGCTATTGGGCTGTTAGGAAGACAATCATGTCCTGATAGTGCTCATCACCACCAGATAAAGAAACAGATCTTAAAATGGTTAAAGAAAACTTAGTTCGATAGCATCCTGTCTGGCAAGAAATCACTTATCAATGGATGTGGTTGTGAAACCCTCATTTCTGTACTGTTTTATCTCAATGGCCCCCACTTTTCTATTGTTAATCTGTCTGATTCTCTAATTGTTTCTGTCTGCTGTATAACTAATTTTGCTAGATGTAATTTAATTAGGGTAGTGGGATTTAATTGGTAAGAGAATTATGTTACAATATGTTAGGATTGGTTCGTTAAATTTCAGTAAAATGATTGGTTAAGATATAGCTGAGAATATTACTCTATAAGCTATGGTCATAGAGGAAGTGGAAGCAAAATTGGAATCACATTTGTTAAGTGGGGGGGACAGAAACAGGGAATAGGAAACGGGAAACAGGGACACAGGCAAGGCTCTGCAGCGTCAGAGCTGGGAACAGAACACTGGTGAACAGACTCTATTGGCATATAGAGATAAGCCCGACTGCTGTGAAGGGCTTCGGAATATGTTTGCTTGGAAACTAACCCCAATAAATATCACATTGTCTGCACTTTGGACTTCTGGTCTTTTGCTGCTCGCTGTCTGTGTGAGAAGAGCCAGGGAAGTGGGAGGTTTGAGGGAAATCCCTCTAACACTGAGCATGCTCTCTATTAACCATTACCTCATTCTTAGCTACCAGGAGAAGCGGCCTCAAATCAGCCCAGGCTGGAACTGATTGACCTTTCCTTATCCTCCTACTGCACATGCTCACTTGCATTGTTTTTGCCTCACAGCAGTGATTACTTCATCTGACTTTGCAGCCTAGGCTCCAGATCTAGCCTACTTCATGGCCATACTTCATTTTATGTAACTCTCACTAGTGGGCATGTTCAGTTCAGAGATAACATTTTACCAATAGCTCTGGTCATGTGACCTACAACATAAACTGGTAAGTGACCTGCAGCTTTCAGTCGGTGAAGTGACTCCTGCTTATTCAAGAAAGAAGCCAGGGACACAAAATGGAGGATAAGACTACAAAATGGAGTCTGGAGAATTTCTCCAGTATCAACAGAATTGCTCCTGCAGGAGGAGTGCTGCCTTGACTCAATGGAGCCATGAGGAGGAGGAGCCATCCACGTGGAATGCTCTTCCCTCCATCAACCTGGAGAGCCCTTTCCTGCACAACACCAAGATCCACAGGGTTGGGAGGTTTCTCCTTATCCAAACTCTGCAGCCCTCTCCATGTCCCTTCCTTCAGGGGACACTTCACAGGAAACTCTGAAAGTTCAACCCTCTGGAGTTTTCCTACCTCTATGTCCCTTTCTGCAAGTTTCTTTGTTAGAGGTGTAGTCTAGCCATCAATGAACATTGTATCCCAAAGAGTATGCACTGACTTTTCAATGAACAAAGAAATGACCAGGAAAAAACTACACTGACTGGCTTTCTGTCACAGAATTTTGTTTTGTTTTGAAGGAACTGCCCACAAAACAATCATTTTAAGACTTTACTAAATAGTGCCAGCACCTTTGTCTTCTTAGCATCCAGTAGAACTGGTATGATGGAAAAAAGGAAAAACTTCACAAGATTAAGAAAAAGGTTAAAATTATAGCAGCAGTATAGAATGTGCTTCTTAATTGTGTTATTCTGTTTCTAACAGATCCACATAAAATAAACAGCATAACGTATACTGCTCCATCCTATATCATCTCCTCTAAATTCCTATCTCTCTATGAGTCCAATTCATAATTTTCTTTTGCATTTGAAAATTCTCCATGGGCTTGATCCATCCTAATTCTGGTTTTACATCCACCTATTCTCTTACCAAGTGACTCTTATTTTGCAATCTTTGCTTCACTTCCTCTGTTCCTTCTTTCTGACCCTCCACATTTAGGAGTTGCTCTTTCAGCTGTGCTGCCAGATGCATCTGGAGCCCTGTCCCTCGATTTTTCTCCCAGTCATTGTCTTTTTATCTGTCTTTGCTGATTACTTCCTCTTTTATGTCACAGTTAACCGTGGCAGATGACAGGTGACAGATAAAGTGCGCAGAACAGGGGTTTGAGAAGGTGAAATTGTATTCCTCGGTTGTTTGCTGATTCATAGAACATTTTCTTAAATCCTGTGCAGTCATTGTTGTGGAAGAAAATTCCCTTCTTTAAAATCTCACGCAGCATTACTGTACTAGGTGATTGTCAGGTTGGAGAATCTGGGCTGCCATCATCTGGAAAGAGAGTTAAATCTTCTCATTGATTTTCTATCATTCTTTGAAGACCATATTGACTGGATTTGGTGTGCAAAGGCCCTTTACATAGATGCCAACTGGTACTTAGACATGACATGACCTTGTCTCATCCAGGTAAGTTTTCATCAATTTCACTCCCTACAGTTCTCTATGTGTTGAGAAAGCTTAGGGCTACTACTCTGCGTCTCTGGGTCAATAAAATAAATTAAGGAGGTATTGCTTCTGTTAATGTTAATGATCACTAATGACTAAGAGTGCAAGGTGCCAGCTTCCTGCAAATTAGTGATCTTTGTATGTTGCTGTGGAAACCATCTCTTGATGTTGACTTTCTTGCAAAACAGTGCCATTTTTTGGAGAAGGTTATCAAAAATTGGTAAAGTGGTAACTTTGGCATCATCCTATTTCCAGGTTTCTTGGCTCCTGTCAGCTGGGCTTTCAGCCTAGCTATAACATGGAGCCTCCACTGGTCTCACTGGCTGATGATGGACCAAGATCAGACTAAACTAATACGTAAATGTTATTCAACTGAAAAGAAATTCCAGAGAATGCAATCTAAATGGCAGTCCTGCATGCTTCTCACTAGAAGCTTTCAAGCTGTTCTTTTACCCAGCTTTCTCCCCAGACTACTTAGGCACAATTGCAGTTTAGAATGAGGTAAAACAATATTATGTTTTGATGTTTCTGGGCCCTTCCAACAGAATCAAAACAGCTCACTTGGACTCCAGCTTAGCCCATGTGCATACATTGGGAGGCAACAGACTCTTTAGGAACTGTACTAAAATACAACACTGTGCAAAACACACTTTCTGTGTAACACCTACAGTTCCATTTAGATGGTATTTTACAAATTGTAACTAATTATTTTTTGTAACATCTCTGTGATTAATTAGCACTACAAGTATAAATAAGTAATATAATTCCTTCTGCTCATACTGGCTAATTAAAATGCTTGATAAAATTTCCATGAAACATTACATATAATTTACATACCTGCATCTTAAATAATACAGCAAAGCACCCTCACTGCAAGGCTTACTCCCATAAAGCCATCAGTTTTCCCTCCCTAATATCCATCAGTTTCCCCCAAGTACATCAGTTCCCCTGACAACTCTGCAATCCCATTAATGACCCTCCCTAATTTCTGTTTCCTGTTCACACTTCCACTGTTGGGGTAGAGGACAGTATATCTTCTCTTAGCAGTGTTTACCTAAAACCAGCACTAATGGTTATGGGACTTCATTGAATAAGATACTCCTCTGAAGACATCAGAGAGTTGACAGCAGTGTTATTGGCTGGGTTTTCCCTGCTCCTGTTGCCTTCATAGAGCACTATGCTTTGGAAGAAAATCGTTTAGGATTGGGGGCAGCAGGGAGTAGCTATCTGAAGAATCTGCTGGGGGACAGCAGAACACTGACGACCCAGGGGCATGGTGGATTAGCTGCCTGGTCACATAAAGGAGGTATGGGAGAGAGGGAGAAAAGATTACAGGGTTCCCCTGGGCATATCTAATGTTAGGAAGTGGATATAGGGATTGTTGGGGGGAAGGGAACCGAAAGGGAGGTTGTCAAAAAGAGGCATGGTTCACTGGCTTCCCAACCATGCAAACCACCTCAGCCCACGTACACTGAACTTCTGTGACCGTGAGCTAAGGAACAAACACACCAAACCTTCAAGAGAGGTTTCATTTCAGTGGGTCTGAGGTGCAATGACAGCTGTATTTTGTAACATAGACTGTTTGTAAATGCCTGAGGAGTATGTTAATAAGTGTCCAAGTTACAGTGCTTTACTTTTTACCTTACTTGGTGTGGTACAGGGGACTGGAGCTTCAGCCACTCTCAGAAAACAAAGGGGACAAAAACTTGCCTCAGCAGGACAGGTTGAAACTCCCCTTGCATAAGGAATTCCTGGCTGGCACAACTCCACACGGACCCCTTCCATTCCTGCCTCTGTCATAGGGGCATGTGGAAAATATAAGGGAGTTGCTGTAACTTATGCTGGGGACTGAACAGCCCCCAAATTTGGGAAATACAAAGGTGTCTTTAAGCCACCTTTGTCCCCCTTCCCTTCTGATCATGTACCTAGTACGGTTTGGCTGGACCAGACTTCATGGCTCAGGAGAATGCCTCTTGTAACTTACGTCCACTGGTCAGTGTATTATATGTCCCACTCTGTGCTTACTCCACTGAGGATGTGAGTTTGTTACAAGACCTAGCCACAGAATATAGCTCAAATTGTAAAGACTTCTGCTTTTTTGCTCTAAAGATGCCCTGCTGTTGGTCAAGACGGTGACTAGTGTGTAACCACCACATCACATTAATGACGCAGAATCTAAACACACAGACCTGTGCTAAGAGAAGATACTACATAATGAATAGCTCTGTACAGTATGTGTTCTCAACTATAATTACCAAAAGCCATTCTCAAAATATAGAAGACAGATCATTGCCAGCAGTTCTGGAAGGAACACATATATTCTATAAACGTCTATGGAAATATATTATGATATTTATTATTTATTCCAATATAAATAGCTATGCTGAAATGAAATCAAGGTACTTTTCCCTCCAAACGACCAACACAGGGCTTAATCTGTGTGGCACAATACAATGAACATTGAAAGGAAGCAGGTGCATATTAATGCAACTGCCATATTATTCCTAAAGTAGACTTGAGGAAGCATTAAAAAGTTGTACCAATGGAGTTATCTATTTACCCACAGGATGCATGTGTGTAATTCTGAAAAAAATATTCTTGTAAAATAAATGAGCCTTTCCAACTGCTCTATGTACTGTAAGAGAAACTAATATCAATCTGCTAGTGTGAAGCCACGTAATGGCTGGAAAACTGTAGTGCAGTGTGACCTCTAGAAACTAAAGGAGAGCAAGTTCTTTGTAAACTAGAGGCTATATATTTGGATAAAACTTAACATATCCACATTTATTGCTGGAAATGAATGTGATCTGAAATCTAAAATGTGTGTGGTGACTGTGATACGCAACTAAATTATTGAAACACAGTTCAGTTTTTTTGTTCTATTTCTAAAATATACCAGGGGAAAGCAGTGGAAATTGTAGGTTGGTAATAATGTAAGAGAGCACATTTTAAAAAAACAAACAAAGAAAACCCATGAAAAAAAGGTACAATCTCTCAGCCCGTAAGCAGGGGTTAGACACTATGTATTAACAATAATATGAAGGAAATACTTCACACAGTGTTCCTTGGTGCAGATGCTGACAAAGCATTTCATGCTTATCTCACACTGTCACCCAGCACTTCTAGACATTGTTACTGGTCCCCAGACTGAAGTCTCAAATGTGCTAATGTTTTCCTTGAAGCATCCATGATCATACTGTCAGTTTTTCTGTAAAGTTGGAAAGCTTCTTCTTTTATAAAGTGTTCAGCAATGTTCTTATGCAATGGTAGAGAAATATATGGGACATGAGCAGGTACTGTGTAATATTGCAATAGACCCAAAATTGTGGATTCTGCAGGTTTAAAGTGTGCCCCACAATTTTCTAGCTCATGAGTTGACATGTTTTAAATTGATACTTCATAAAGTATGCCTTGCTTTAGCGCCTGATAGCAGACCTCAGCAGTGCTACCCATGAAAGGGGGGGGGGAAGATAAAAACAGAATAAAACCAGCACTGGATAAGTTGAAGTGAGGGGAAAAGAGAGAGAGAGAGACAGAGACAGAAAAGAAGAAGGCAGTGTTGAGAAAGTGACAAAATCTAAACAAAGCAAAAGGGAATGGGAACAGGAGGAAACTGGACAGAGAGAAAGGGAAATATGCAAATGGATATAGAAGGAAAGAAAATTCTTTATATGTTTCTCCCCAAGTAGAAAAAAATATCAGTGTAACATGTTAAACTCAGACCACTTGGGGAAACCTTGTTATTATGGTCAGTCTCCAAAGTAGTAATTTTGGAATCCTGTATTATAAGAACACAAGAATGGTCATAATGGGTCAGACCGTTGTTTCTATCTTCCAACAGTGGCCAGTGCCAGATGATGCAGAGGGAATGAACAGAACAGGCAATTCTTCAAGTGATTCATCCCAGGTCGTCCAGTCCCAGCTTCTGGTAGTCAGAGATTTAGGGACACCCAGAACATGGGGTTGTGTCCCGACCATCTTGGCTGACAGCCATTGATGGCCCTATCCTCCAGGAACTTATCTAATTATTTTTGAACCCAGTTATAGTTTTGGCCTTCACAAAATTCCCAGGCAACAAATTCCACAGGTTGACCATGAATTGTGTGAAGAAGTACTTCCTTATCTTTGTTTTAAACCTGCTGCCTATTAATTTCATTGAGGACTCACAGTTCTTGTGTTATGAGGAGTAAATAACACTTTCTTATTTACTTTCTCCACACCACTCATGATTTCATAGACCTCTTTCACATGGGCAGTGGGTGGAGGCCCCCCTTTGGGGAGGCTAGCCCCAGCTCCACCCATGGCCCCTCCCCCCCATGGCCAGAACTCCAAGATCCCCTCACACCTGGAGGAGCCATCCATCCCCTCCCCCCGATGGCTGGAGCCTTAAGCCCCACCCCAGCTTGGAGGAGCCCTAGGCCAGCTGCCACTGCACCATACCTCCCCTCACCAGACCCCAAGATGCCCAGGGAAAAGTATCTCTCAGGTCCAGAAGAAGCTTTTGATATGCCCTGTCATAGATATAAAGGGAAGGGTAAACACCTTTAAAATCCCTCTTGGCCAAAGGAAAAAATCCTTTCACCTGTAAAGGGTTAAGAAGCTAGGATAACTTTGCTACCACCTGACCAAAATGACCAATGAGGAGACAAGATACTTTCAAAAGCTGGGGGGAGGGAGAAAACAAAGCACTCTCCGTCTGTCTGGGTGATGCTTTTGCTGGGGACAGAACAGGAATGGAGTCTTAGGAATGGGTTCAAGGTTCCTTCCCCACTCTGAACTCTAGGGTACAGATGTGGGGACCTGCATGAAAACCTCCTAAGCTTACTTTTACCAGCTTAGGTTAAAACTTCCCCAAGGTACAAACTATTTTACCCTTTGCCCTTGGACTTCCACTGCCACCACCAAACATTTTATCTGGGTTTATTTTGTTAGGAAAGAGCCTGTTTGGAAACGTCTTTCCCCCCAAAGTCCTCCCAACCCTTGCACCCCACTTCCTGGGGAAGGTTTGGGAAAAATCCTCACCAATTTGCATAGGTGACCACAGACCCAAACCCTTGGATCTTAAGAACAATGAAAAAAGCATTCAGTTCTTGAAAAGAAGAATTTTAATAGAAGTAACAATAAAAAGAATCACCTCTGTAAAATCAGGATGGTAAATACCTTACAGGGTAATTAGATTCAAAACATAGAGAATCCCTCTAGGCAAAACCGTAAGTTAAAAAGAGACACACAGACAGGAATATCCATTCTGTTCAGCACAGCTTATTTTCTCAGCCATTTAAAGAAATCATAATCTAATGCATATCTAGCTAGATTACTTACTAAGTTCTAAGACTCCATTCCTGTTCTGTCCCCAACAAAAGCATCACCCAGACAGACAGAGAGAGCTTTGTTTTCTCCCTCCCCCCAGCTTCTGAAAGTACCTTGTCTCCTCATTGGTCATTTTGGTCAGGTGCCAGCGAGGTTATCCTAGCTTCTTAACCCTTTACAGATGAAAGGATTTTTTGTCTGGCCAGGAGGGATTTTAAAGGTGTTTACCCTTCCCTTTATATTTATGACATACCCCATGCAGGTTCCGGTGTGACTGAGGAGGTGGTATGTGCCTCCTCAGCTGCCCTGGAACCTGCATGGGGCATAATAAATCAAAAACTCCCCCCCAAAACCCCGCAACTGGGGGTCCAGTGGCTGCGGCAATGCCAGGGGAGGCAGAGCCTCCCCTGGCCTATTATAACCACCGCCCACTCTCTTTCATATCCCTTCTTGTCTTCTTCCCAAGATAAATGGTCCCAGTCTTTTTAATCTCTCCTTGTTTGGAAACTGTTCCATACCTCTAATAATTTTTGTTGCCCTTGTCTGTACTTTTTCCAGTTCTAGCAAATCTTTTTTTTTCAGATAGGGTGACCAAAACTGCACTCAGTATTCAAGATGTGGGCAAACCATGAATTTATATAGTGGCATCATAATATATTCTGTCTTATTTTCTATCCCTTTCCTAATGGTTCCTAACATTGTGTTTGCTTTTTTGACTACTGCTGCACATTGAGCAGATGTTTTCAGAGAACTATCCACAGAGATTCCCAGATCTCTTTCTGGAGTGGTAACAACTAATTTAGAACCTACCATTTTGTATGTATAGTTGAGATTATGTTTTGCAATGCTCATTACTTTGTATTTATCAACATTGAAGTTAATCTGCCATTTTGTTTCCCAGTCACCTGTCAGCCCATTTTGGCAGCGACATTGACTGGCAGTAAGTGGTTGGCCTTCTGGGGTGTCCTCCACTGAAGAGGAGTGCTTCAGCCCGGAGTCCATTTATGATTCAGGGCTTGGATTTCATAAGCCTGCTGGTGGGGGATTGCCAGTGCTGGGTTGACAGGCACCAGACCTGTTGAGGTGGCACCAGTCCACAGCATCAAGCCCCCAGGGAGATGGGTCCATTAGTTCTTTTGAGCCTGCCATGGAGGTGTTGCCTCTTGGAGAGGTTTTAATCAGGGGGTCTGGACTGTCTCTTTTGTCTGTACTTCCTGGGGAAATCCCCCTGTTGTCATCCTGGGGTGAGCCGCAGGAGGCAGTATTTCATAGATATCATAGAAGTGTAGATCTGGAAGGCACTTTGATAGGTCATCTAGTTCAGTCCCCTGCACTCCTGGCAGGACTAAGTATTATCTAGATCAGGGGTGGTCAAACTTACTGATCCTATGAGCTGTATATGACAATCTTCAGAAGTTCAAGAGTGAGGGTTTGCCTACCAGAGTTCACAGCTTCAGCCCCGTGCGCCTGCCGGGGCTTGAAGCTTCAGCCGTGCAGAAGGTGCCTGCCAGGGTGCGGGGCTTCAGCCTCGTGGCAGGGTGGTGAGGCTTGGGTCTTCAGCCCTGCAGGGAGGAGGGTCGCGAGGCTTCACCCTATGGGAGGCACCTGCCAGGGATCGGGGCTTCAGCCCTGATCCCACTGAAACTTTGTGCCTCGGCAGGCATGCCCCACAGGGTTAAAGACCCGAGCCCCGGAAGGTGCACCCCATGAGGCTAAAGACCCAAGACCCCCATCCCTGCTGGGCAGAAACCAGAGGTGACATGACCCAAGACCCAAGACCCCCATCAGCTCCAAGTCCTAGTCTCTCCCCAGCTCTCAATCCCAAACTCGTTGCCCGGTCAGTACCAACCTCCCTTAGAGACCCCTTGCTCCTAGTCCTAGTCTCCTTGTCTACCTAGACCCAATCTCCACCCCTGTCTTAATACTAGTCTCCTTATCTATCAAGGCCCAGTCCCCCACAACTCCGAGTCATAGTTTCTCTCCCCAGAATCCCATTCACTAAGTTCCAGTCTCACTAGGTTTCTTGTTGCAATCTGCTCCTTTTCCTTCTGCCCATCCTTGTGCAGCTTTTGTTTCCTCTGCATTTGAATCAGGTGGCTTCCTCCTCCATTCTGCTTTCGATCCAGCAGGGAGGTAAGTCAGTAAGAGCACAGGAGAGACAGGTTCCCTATTCTCAGTTCTGTTGCCCACAGCAGCCAGGTCCATGAGCAGCAATTACAAAGAAATTTTGGCTGTGCCCCTTCAGCTCTGGGCTGGAGCATGCTCTGTTGTTCTGTGGGGATGGCACACATGCAGTCTGTTCAGCAGTAAGAGCTGTGAGGGGATGAAATATGCTCAGTAAGGATGAATTTTCAATAATTTTAGCTGCTCAACTCTGAGAAGTGTCTACTGAGCATGTGCGAACTGAGATTTCTCAAAGGTTATAACTAGGCTGAAGTTGGATGAATTTTCATGGGGATGGCAAACCACACATCTCTGACTCAAAAGGTGCCTCCCTGCCAAATTTTTTAAGTCCTTGCTCCAAAGCATGGAGGTACTAGAGCTTCTTGAAGAAGCTTACCAGAATGTTTTAACATTTCAAAACAACATATTGTCCTCTAATATTATTCTCAGAAACAGCTTAACTATTTTGTCTGAAACTTTCCAAAATACTTCAGCCAAAGGGTTGGAAAATTTCAGCCCAAAGTCTGGCAAATTTTTGAGCAATTGTAAAGAGAGCAAGTGTCATGCAATCTTAATAACAGGTGGTACTATCAGCCATGTGTATAATAAATGCTTACATATAGTAATTTAATGTATTATTTGAAAAAAGGACAATAAAAGATTGACAGTCCTGAAGACTGAAATTCTCAGTTTATCCACAGAACAGATACAGCTTGTGTAGCAGTGGTGTAAACTTCCCAATATTGTTCTACCAAGGTGTCCAACCCTTCTATGGACCTGGTATGGTTGGAGCAACGCTAGGAATGAGTTGCAGTCTACTCATAGAATCATAGAATCATAGAATATCAGGGTTGGAAGGGACCTCAGGAGGTCATCTAGTCCAACCCCCTGCTCAAAGCAGGACCAATCCCCAATTAAATCATCCCAGCCAGGGCTTTGTCAAGCCTGACCTTAAAAACTTCTAAGGAAGGAGATTCTACCACCTCCCTAGGTAACACATTCCAGTGTTTCACCACCCTCCTAGTGAAAAAGTTTTTCCTAATATCCAACCTAAACCTCCCCCACTGCAACTTGAGACCATTACTCCTCGTTCTGTCCTCTTCTACCACTGAGAATAGTCTAGAACCATCCTTTCTGGAACCACCTCTCAGGTAGTTGAAAGCAGCTATCAAATCCCCCCTCATTCTTCTCTTCTGCAGACTAAACAATCCCAGTTCCCTCAGCCTCTCCTCATAAGTCATGTGTTCCAGACCCCTAATCATTTTTGTAGCCCTTTGCTGGACTCTCTCCAATTTATCCACATCCTTCTTGTAGTGTGGGGCCCAAAACTGGACACAGTACTCCAGATGAGGCCTCACCAATGTCGAATAGAGGGGAACGATCACGTCCCTCGATCTGCTCGCTATGCCCCTACTTATACATCCCAAAATGCCATTGGCCTTCTTGGCAACAAGGGCACACTGTTGACTCATATCCAGCTTCTCATCCACTGTCACCCCTAGGTCCTTTTCCGCAGAACTGCTGCCTAGCCATTCGGTCCCTAGTCTGTAGCTGTGCATTGGGTTCTTCCGTCCTAAGTGCAGGACCCTGCACTTATCCTTATTGAACCTCATCAGATTTCTTTTGGCCCAATCCTCCAATTTGTCTAGGTCCCTCTGTATCCTATCCCTGTCCTTCAGCGTATCTACCACTCCTCCCAGTTTAGTATCATCCGCAAATTTGCTGAGAGTGCAATCCACACCATCCTCCAGGTCATTTATGAAGATATTGAACAAAACCGGCCCCAGGACCGACCCCTGGGGCACTCCACTTGACACCGGCTGCCAACTAGACATGGAGCCATTGATCACTACCCGTTGAGCCTGACAATCTAGCCAACTTTCTACCCACCTTATAGTGCATTCATCCAGCCCATACTTCTTTAACTTGCTGACAAGAAGTACTCTCTGCTTAGTCAATCCCTGTCCTCTCTGTTAAGTCTTCCCAAAGGGGAGTCAGTCACAGCCAAATTTTCATGAGTTGGATATCTATCTTCTAACAAGTCATCCAAGACCATCTACTCATTTCAGAGGGATGCCAAAGAGCTTTCAGTTAACAATGACTTTTAGTCACTTGGTAGAAATGTCAGCTGAATTTGAAAGAGTGTCAGAGAGATGACAAACTCTATTTCCTACCAAGATACTTCACTTGAGCTGTCCATTCTATCTTCCCTCTTGAAGGCTGCAATTCTAATAATGATGATCAGATTAGAACTGGAATAGGAGAGATGGAAAATCAAAACTGAGACAAAGATATATTGGCATGTCTGTGTGATAAAGCTTGTGCAGCATTATTTCATGCTGTGTGTAGCAGGTTATTCCTTCACTTTGAAAAATACTGACATACTCCACCCTACATATTGTATTGACTTCCATTGACATTATGTGTAGAAGGCATTTGCACCCAGTGGCAAAATCATACAATATTTGAAAGATGAACTCTTTGTGAGATGAAAATCTCCAATAGCTCAGTTCTACCCAGGAGTAAATCAGAGCAGAACCGAATCCTAAGTGTATCATGATCAGTGGAACTAGAGTCAGTGGGTCCATATTCCTTGGAAGGACTGTTATTGATGGGACACCAGGAAAACAGGGAACATGGGGAGTTGGGATGGGGGCACCAAAGCCATATGAACTGAGTAGTCCACAGGCTGTAATAAAATTCCACTTGCTCAACATAACCTTCATTCAGCTTCATCCTTTGCTAATGAAACCTGGTGGCAGTGTCTGAGTTGTGAGTTCTCTGTAGTGCAGCACCTGGCAGCATGAGCCATGGAACTCAGTCTGAAGCCACTGGAGCCCTGGATTTTGCAGACACAAACTTAGCCAGTGACAGACCTGGTGGAAGGAGTAGTTTGAGCTGCACAAAGACCTGGCCATGCGGGAGTACGACAATAGCAGGAAAGTAAAACTGTTATTTTACCTTGAGGTCTGCACTGGTCCGAAGCTCACCACTGCCTCAAGCCTCACAGCAGAGCAAAAGTGTGGAGCGACAAAAGTTTTTCACTAGAGACCAAGTTAAAGGGGAGAGAATAGACCCATATGTTACTGGCTTATGTACATTTTATCTGCTACATGCAATTTTGTGGACTTGACTGGATTCCTGACTTGGGACAGGATAGTCTGTGGCACTTGGGAGAGTGGGAAGATGATCTAACATGAGACTGATGCTTAGACATGGGGCATGCAGCGGAAGCCTCAAGAGACAGGATGAAAGCTCTAGGGGACATAACACCCCAAGAAGCATATGCAGTGAGATGATAGCAAAGAAGAGCAGTGGCCAGGGTTTCATACCCAGAGTGAGGTGCATTTACTATGTGGTACAGCATGAGCAGGTAAAGTAGAAGTGCCTTGCCCTAGAACATCATTGCAAGGAAGGTGGCAAGTTCAACCATTTTAACAGTGTGAATGAGAGCGGGGGAAGGTCTCAGAAAGATTCATTCAGACTTGAGGGAAAGGGTGTATCAGACATTAGTGAGGACTATATGACTCTCTCCTTGAGTCTAAGAGCATATCAGGTTCAAGCTGTTAGACAGGAAACATCCTGTGCAAATTCAGCTGGATAGTGGAGCCTCCTGCAATGTGATTCCTTTGGGTGCAATGGTCTCGCACATACCCACTACAGTGCAGACACACTCTAATAATGTACCACGACAGCATAATGCACTCTGTAGGAAAATGTGACCTCATAATAAAGGACTTGAAAAATAACAGATGGAACCAACTGAAGTTTGCAGCAGTGGATGGTAAGCACCACAGACCCCTCTTGGGGAATACAGCCATACAAGCTATGGATCTGAGCAGGGTGCATCACCAGAACTGCAAGAAGCAAAATGGAGAATGTTATTAACATTTTAAAAGCACATGGGGATGTTTTCAAAGGTGCAGGTACCTCAAAGGAAAGTTGCAACTGGAAGTAGACCATATAGTGGAATCTATGTTCTTACCTTGAAAGAAAATTCCAGTGACATTATGTAGTCCAGTATGCAAGGAGCTTGAAAGTCTGCAGAATAGAACATAGCACCTGTAGAGACCAATGCAGCCTGGATACGCCACATGGTAATGGTAAAGGAGCCATCAGGCAAATTGCACATCTGCATAGACCAAAAGCCACTGAACTAGGCATTGAAAAGATACAACCATCCACTGCCCATAATTGAAGAAATGTTGTCAGAACTCTCCAAAGCCAGAATCTTTATTGTCTATGATGTGAGGAATGGGTTTTGGCATCTAAATCTGGGTACAGAATGCAGCATGCTGACATAAGAACATAAGAACAGCCATACTGGGTCAGACCAAAGGTCCATCTAGCCCAATATCCTGTCTTCCGACAGTGGCCAATGCCAGGTGCCCCAGAGGGTAATCATAAAGTGATCCATCCTGTCGCCCATTCCCAGCTTCTGGCAAACAGAGGCAAGAGCCCTGGTATAGACTTGGCCTTCACTACATCCTCTGGCAAGAAGTTCCACAGGTTGACTATGTGTTGTGTAAAAAATAGGGCTGTTGATGAATCACAGTTAACTCAGGCGATTAACTCAAAAAAATTAACTGCGATTAAAAAAATTAATTGTGATTAATCACACTGTTAAACAATAGAATGCCAATTGAAATGTATTAAATATTGTTGGATATTTTTCTACATTTTCAAATATATTGATTTCTATTACAACACAGAATACAAAGTGTACAGTGCTCACTTTATATTATTATTTTTATTACAAATATTTGCACTGTAAAAATGAAAAACAAAAGAAATGGAATTTTTCAGTTCACCTCAGAAAAGTACTGTAGTGCAGTCTCTTTATTGTGAAAGTGTAACTTACAAACATAGATTTTTTTTGTTACATAACTGCACTCAAAAACAAATCAATGTAAAACTTTAGAGCCTACAAGTCCACTCAGTCCTACTTCTTGTTCAGCCAGTTGCTAAGACAAGCAAGTTTGTTTACATTTACAAGAGATCATAGAATCATAGAATAACAGAGTTGGAAGGGACCTCTGGAGGCCATCTAGTCCAACCCCCTGCCCAGAGCAGGACCAATCCCAACTAAATCATCCCAGGCAGGGCTTTGTCAAGCTTGACCTTAAAAATTTCTAAGGAAGGGGATTCCACCACCTCCCTAGGTAACGTATTCCAGTGTTTCAGATGCTGTTGATTGCTTCTTATTTACAATGTCACCTGAAAGTGAGAACAGCATTCACATGACACTTTTATAGCCAGCATTGCAAGGTAATTACGTGCCAGATATGCTAAACATTCATATGCCCCTTCATGCTTCGGCCACCATTCCAGAGGACATGCTTCCATGCTGATGATGCTCATTAAAAAAATAATGCTTTAATTAAATTTGTGACTGATCTTAGGGGAAAATTGTATGTCTCCTGTTCTGTTCTACACATATTCTGCCATATATTCCATGTTATAGCAGTCTCAGATGATGACCCAGCACATGTTTGTTTTAAGAACACTTTCACAGCAGATTTGACAGAATGCAAAGAAGATACCAATGTTAGATTTTTAAGGCTAGATACAGCACTCAACCCAAGGTTTAAGAATCTGAAGTGCCTTCCAAAATCTGATATGCTTTCAGATATCTTAAAAGAGCAACACTCTGATGTGGAATATACAGAACCTGAACCACAAAAAAAAAATCAACCTTCTGCTGGTGGCATCTGACTCAGATGGTGAAAATGAACATGCTTCGGTCTGCTCTGCTTTGGAGCATTATAGAGCAGAACCTGTCATCAGAATGGACACCTGTCTTCTGGAATGGTAGTTGAAGCATGAAGGGACATATGAATCTTTAGCGCATCTGGCACATAAATATCTTGCGATGCCGGCTACAACAGTGCCATGCGAACACCTGTTCTCACTTTCAGGTGACATTGTAAACAAGAAGTGGGCAGCATTATCTCCTGCAAGCTGTAACCAGACTTGTCTGTCTGAGCGATTGGCTGAAGTAGGACTGAGTGGACTTGTAGGTTCTAAAGTTTACATTGTTTTATTTTTGAACGCAGTCATTTTTTGTACATAATTCTACATTTGTAAGTTCACCTTTCATTATAAAGAGATTGCAATATGGTTCTAGTATTAGGTGAATTGAAATATACTATTTCTTTTGTTTTTTACAGTGCAAATATTTGTAATCCAAAATAAATATAAAGTGAGCACTGTACACTTTGTATTCTGTGTTGTAATTGAAATAAATATATTTGAAAATGTATAGAACATCCACAAATATTTAAATAAATGCTATTTATTATTGTTTAACAGTGCAATTAATCGCACAATTAATTTTTTTAATTGCTTGACAGCCCTAGTAAAAAAATACTTTCTTTCGTTTGTTTTAAACCTGCTGCCTATTAATTTCATTTGGTAATCCCTAGTTCTTGTGTTATGAGAAGGAGTAAATAACATTTCCTTATTTACTTTCTCCACACCAGTCATGATTTTATAGACCTCTATCATATCCCCCCTTAGACGTCTCTTTTCCAAGCTGAAAAGTCCCAGTCTTATTAATCTCTCCTCATATGGCAGCCGTTCCATACCTCTAATGATTTTTGTTGCCCTTTTCTGAACCTTTTCCAATTCCCATATATCTTTTTTGGGATGGGGCGACCACATATACATGCAGTATTCAAGATGTTGGTGTACCATGGATTTATATAGAGGTAATATGATATTTTCTGTCTTATTATCTATCCCTTGCTTAATGATTCCCAACATTCTGTTTGCTTTTTTCACTGCTGCTGCACATTGAGTGGATGTTTTCAGAGAACTATCCACGATGACTCCAAGATCTCTTTTTTGAGTGGTAACAGTTAATTTAGACCCCATCATTTCATATATATAGTTGAGATTATGTTTTCCAATGTGCATTACTTTGCATTTATCAACACTGAATTTCATCTGCCATTTTGTGGCCCAGTCACCCAGTATTGAGAGATCCTTTTATAGCTCTTCACAGTCTGCCTGGGACTGAACTATCTTGAATAATTTTGTATCATTTGCAAATTTTGCCACTTCACTGTTTACCCCTTTTTCCGGATCATTTATGAATATGTTGAATAGGACTGGTCCCAGTACAGACCATGGGGGAGACCACTATTTACCTCTCTCCATTCTGAAAACTGACCATTTATTCCTACCCCTTTTTCCCTATCTTTTAACCAGTTCCTGATCCATGAGAGGACCTTCCCTGTTATCCCATGACAGCTTATTTTGCTTAAGAGCCTTTGGTAAGGGACCATATCAAAGGTTTTCTGAAAATGTAAGTATATTATATCCACTGGATGCCCCTTGTCTACATGGTTGTTGACCCCCTCAAAGAATTCTAGCAGATTGTTGAGGCATGATTTCCCTTTACAGAAAGCATGTTGATTCTTCCCCAACAAACTATATTCATCTATGTGTCTGACAATTTTGTTCTTTACTGTAGTTATATATACAATCTTTGCAACACTATTTGTCCACTACAGATGGTTGCGCACAGAGAGACCAGGCAAGCCCATGCCCCGGCACAGAAGCTGGCCCTACAGCAGTGCAAGGAGGAGAACTGGTTTCTGCACTGCCCAGCATGCCCATTCAGGTTTGACCTTCATGGCCCCTATACAGTGATGGGAGTAAGCAGTGGGACTAAAACTGAGTGAGTGGCATTATGACCTGATGTAAATTGTGGGGGGATGGGTCACAGCACCACTCAGTTTTGGCCCCACAGCCCCTCTGTCGTGAGACTGGAGCAACAGGCCCAAACCCGAGTGGGCAGGTGGGTGTCCAGTGCTGCTACTCCTCACCACCTCCAATGGCATGCACTGTGCCCAACATTCATACCGCTACGGGTGCTGATGGGCATAAGTCCAACACCTCAGAGAAGGCTCACCCAAGTATGGGAAGGACTGCTCCAGAGTGAAAATAATTGCAGATAATATTCTTATTGTAGTTGAAGGGAACAATGAGACAGAAGCTGGACAAAAGCATGACAGAAAACTACAAGCTTTTCTACAGCAATTCAGGGATAAGAACATAAAACTCAACCCAGAAAAATGTGACTCAAACAGTGTGAAATGACATACACCGGACTTCTGCTCAGCAGAGGGACTGAAAGCAGATCCCAACATGTTCAAGGCTGTCAGGCTCTCACGCCTCCGTCCACCCACAAATACATCACACGCTGAAAAGAAAATTCTTTGTATATCCCTCTGAGATGGATTTGGAGCTGCTCTGAAATAATTTATGAATGTTATATGTTGACCTGGTTATTGAAATGGTTACAGTGTAAATTGATTTAATTTAATAGGGGACCATCAGGAAAAATAAGCAGGAAGGGAAAGAATGGCACAAAATAAACCACTCCTCAGCAAACACTTGAGGCTTGGGACATGGTCAGAATTGGTAACTTTGAACATTTTGCCTCCTCTCCAGTTAACTTATAAACTGGTTTGAATCAGGACAGTAAAAGGCCTGAGAACAAAAGTACCCTGGCAGGTTAAAAAGGAAGCCTCTTTCAAGAGAAGGGGATAGTTGTTCAGGGGAACCAGAGTGACACACAGGGATCTCTTGGGAGTTTGTGGAGAAGGTAGGCCTGCCTACATTACCATCAGGAGAAGGCAAGACTTTAGGTAAGACAGTCTTAAGACAGTAAAATGCATGTAAACTTAAGACAGTAAGATGCATGTAAAACTTTGTTCTCTTAAAAGCCTTTTTCTTTAAAACATTTTTGACCGTACTGCAAAATATACAATATGTTGGTTTAAAAAGGCTGTCTGATCATTGTATGCCTCTGGTCATCAAATCCCAAAGGGAAGAACTGCAGGTGCCTGAACTCAGTCAGATCTGCAGGATAAGAACAAATGATACACAAGGTACTGTATCCCGGGGCCCAATCTGGGAGTGGGAGGCTTGCAGAATTCCACTCCAGAATAGAAGAAGGCCCCTGGCCTCACCCCTGAGGGGATGAACTAAGAGGTTATGTGTACACTGTGATAAAAGACACATGGCACCGAGTCTCAGAGCCCAGGTGAGTTGGCCTGGGTTCTAATGCTCAGTGCTGCAGGGTTTTTATCTCAGTGTAAATATACCCTGAGACCCGAAAGGAGACAGAGGTGTAACTAAGCTTGCAACCCTGACACCTTCCATCATTTTATGACTAGAAACTGCCAAAAGTACTAGATCAAATTTACTCAAACCCTTTTGGGTATGTGTTTGCAATTTTCTGGATATCAACATGGAGCCTCCCTGTGCGGCCTCTCCTCCCGCTGTGGCTTAAAGGCACAATAGAAGCCATGTATATTACAATCTGTTTATCAGATCATTATAGCTCATCAGCAGTCTCTTCAAATGAATTAGCTTAATTTTCAGGGTTGGCTATTGCAGTGTAAATGGCTTATGGTATAAAGCAGTTAGTTGGCTATTTATAGTAGAGTGAAATATGCAACATTTCAAATGAATGCAGTTGCTGTAGTTGTGTTCTATAACAACACTGAGAACTACTTGTAAGTTATTAGAGCATTTTTCTATGCAGGTTTGTAGGCACAAATGCATTATTAACTCATTAAAGCTCATTGAACCATCCATTAAAATAATGTAAGAAACAGACTCTAGATAGTGACTCTCAAATTAAATTACCCTTCCTGTAATAAAAACAGACTTTTACTGAAAAGAGAGAGGTTTGATTTACTTACTGAAAATCTTTAAACTGGACACACCACACTTTGCTCAGCTCTCCAGTTTGAAAGGCTTGAATTCATGGGAACAAAAACTTCCCATTGTTTATGAAATATATGTATTTGTGATAAAGAGGTTTAAACATTTATCAGCATTTCTAAATCTACTGATTGTTTTAAGCAAGTTGTCTGCTATCATCTGCAAGAGAGGGGCAGAAAGTCTCATGTGTTTGACTTAATAGTTTTTCTAAAATATTGGCCCTTACCTGGGACGGTTGTTAATAGGCATGAAGTAGTCAGACTGCATGGCCAACCAACCTTCCAAACTCCCAAGGATACTGAGGTACACTGGCCTCCTTCCCTTCTGGAACCATGAGTCTTTCAGGAACAACTGATTTACAAGATTTCAAATATTTTGAATTGTCAGATCTGAGGTAGACCCCCAACTATAATTTGTTGCAACCAGGGTGGTGAGGAGCCTGAACCAAAGGCCACTGAAGTCAATGAGAATTTCTTTATTGACCTCAGTGATCTTGGACCAGGTCCCAGAAACATTTTTTTAATTAAAACATACATTCTAATATTATAACATGAATCCAGGAGCCAGGGCCTTAGGCATATGCCTATTTATGACTTAATTCAGCCCTGTTTGGGTCTCCGCCATGTGTATCCATATAGGTATAGCACACAGCCTAGCCCTTACTCTTTACCCATTGTGTCTCTTCCAATTTATCGTCTACTGTAAGTTACAACAACTGCTGTGAGATACCTAGAAAAGAAAACAAAATTCCACGTGCAAACCAGCTTTGTGTCCTCCGTTGGGTATAATCAAACTGTCAAGCTCTCCAAAAAAATTATTCTTTTGACAGACTTGGTGCACACAGGATATTATCATTGTTGGAGATATATCAGATGGTAATTTTTACTCCTATCCTGATATAAATATTGCATTTTTATTTATTTTATTATTATTATTTATTATTATTAAAATGATATTTGTATTGTGGCAGCATTTAGGGTCCACAATCACAGATCAGGATCCCAGTATGCACTGTATGAACACATAACAAAACAGCAGCCCCTGCCTCGAAGAGCTTACAATCTAAGTCATGAGGGGCCTGGCTCAGGGCCTCCTGGCCAGCATCCTGTTACAGGCACCTTTGCTCCTGATCCTGGTCAGAACCAGGAAGTGTAGAAACAAACAAATGAAAAATATTTTTATTAAAAGTTAAATGTATCAAAAATGCACAAAGTTTGAGGTTGGGGCAAATGTCCGAGTCAATCTATAGCTTATCAAAACTACTTTACTCAACTAATAATAATTGAAGTTCCACTGGCCATATTGTGGACTCTTCAGTTATCTCTGCTACCCTTTATTGCTCCTGGTGTTTTTCATCGTCATTGGCAGAGTAATAACAGTAGTATTCTGGCTGTCCTCAAGAAACAAAGAGCCAGTGTCCTCCTCAGTTTGTTTACATGAGCTGTTCCTCCTGCTGTATGCTCTGTTTCCTTTGAAATTTGTGCTGAGAGTGACATATCCTTGCAAAGTGGTTGCTTTAATTGCATGTATTACACTGTACCCTTTGTATACCTTTGCATTGTGCTGTGGTTGTCTCCAAATTTATTGGGGGAAATCTCGGCTCTCAGCTGTTTGTTTAATCTAGTACTCTGTTTTATGCCTTGATATGAACGTTAGTTTTTTCACCCCTTTTGGGGTCACAGTTTTCTGTAACTCTGAAAATATCTACTCTCCTTTGCAATGTCAATTGCTCACTATAACCGTGCTTTGAATGGCTTATCAGCTATAAAACAAATAATTCAGTCTCTAATTAGTCCATCTGTTATCAGTGATTCTCAATGTTCTCCACAGGTTGACCCCATATCATAACAAAAATAAATGTCAGGTTCTCCCTCCCAATTAGGATTAAAAAATAGCCCCTGAAACCTGTTAGTGATCCCTCAGGGTAGGGGATTGTGACCTGTAGGTTGACAATTGGTGTGTAAGCTCTTCCAAGGCACATGTCTAAGCTTTATTATGTAGCTATGTAATGTAATACTCAATTGTCTCACCTGGCTGCTCGTTTCTTGTAAAGAAAAAGTAATTTTTATGAAGGACATTCTTGTGTAGAGCAGTGTATTTTTATGGCAGGCATCTCTAGGTGGTGCTGTTGCACACAATTATTTTTCTTAGCTAGTGAGCAAGTTTTGACTCTTGGGAAGATATTCTGTGTTTATGTTATAATGCAAGGGTGCGTGTAGAGACAGCTTTGGGACAGAGGGAGCTGAGGAAGCAGTAGGAGTTTGGTCTCTGCCTCAATCTCTAATTAGAGCCTATTTCTGAGACAGAGTTGGTCTTGAGGAGCTAGGCATTGGCGTTGGGCTGAGATTCCTTGAAGAAGGGTGTGATTGGGTGAGGAGACCCTGTCTACTGCAAGGTGAGTTCACCCATCCTTCGAGCTGCCCTCTGTCTCTAGGCAGTGAGACCTAAGGGCTAAAGTCCATAAAGTTGCCCTGATCTGCAGGGCTGTAAGGCCCAATGGCCAGAGTCATGTAATCATCCTGATCCGCAGGCCTGTAAGGTCTCATGACCTACGTCAATGGGGTAGCCCTTCTCCACAGGGCAGTGGGGCACTGGTATCAGAAGAAGGGGGGACAATACTTTTGAAATTTCTGAATGACTTTGTCTAGAAGTCCCATTCACATGGAGCAGTATGGGGGATTTCACTCTCTCTCTGATTTCTCTACAATATCAGTTGCTTCCAGGAAAGTGTGGGAACACTGCAAGCCAGACTCTCATTCTTGGCCAGGTTCCGTCCAACCCAAGGCACTCAGATGTCTTCATGTACTTTATTTTTTCCAAAGATTTAATTTTTCTCCTGAGACTATGTAATAAAAGTGCAGAACAGGGGAGTGTTCAGAAGAGACTGATCTTTATTTCCTGCCCTCTGTCATGACAAGGGCCAAGGTCACAAATGTTCTACCCAATCACCTGGCAGAGATCTGTCCCCGCTGATTCCAGTTAGAGAAGAGTTTTAAACACATAAACTGTTTTAGGAACTGCTAGCTAATCCTCTAATTATTTATAAAGCCCAATTCTACCATTAACATTTCTATTTAGGATATATGGAGTTCCTATTAATGCTGGACAGCCCCAACAATAAAAGTATTGTTGAAGGACCCCTTTTGTATCTCCATCATTAATGGAACAGATGGGACATAAAGTATTTCTATATCCATAGTTAGAGAAAAAGACATCTGGTGAAAAGAACAAAAATATTCTTCATTCCAGGTGCATTCATCTATAGCAAGAAAAAGTAATTATTCTTCTAGCATTATTATATATAGCATATATCACGCTAAGAATGAAATTTTTAAAGGAAGAGATTCTAAATTGAATTAAACTTTAATTAATTTAGTAATGAAAACAACCTCACTATCTTCAGTACCAGTCATTTGGAGGGAACAATCCAAAACAGGAAGGACTTAAATAACACAAGTACAGAAATGGTAAAAGGGCTCCTTTGAAAAAGAAAGTTGTGTCCTCTGCAACTGATGAAGTAATTGGAAAGAAGACAGAAAAAATCTCTCCTTAACAAGAGGAAGAGGAGTCTGCTTTTGATGTCTGTACAGTGCCTGGCTCATGGAATAACACTATTCTATGAAAAAGCTGTAAAATTTTGCTCGTTGTATAGAGCAATTCTGAATTTGGTCACAAAACATTAGAAATATTGCTTTCAAGACACACAAAATTGCAGAGTCACTAAATATTCATAGTACCTGGGGAGAAGAAAACAAAGAGTCTTTTTTTCATAAGATAAGTTCATGTTAATGATAGCGTGCTAGCTTGGATATTTATAGAATTTAATTTCTTGCCTCATTAGTAGAGCTGGGAACACTAGTCATAGTGAACAATTCATCTAATGAAATTACTTCTTTCTTCTGTCTGAGAATTATCCGCAGACTTTGAACCTGGTTTTACTCTGCCTTGAACCTTGTGTGGTCATTTACACCTGAGCAAACTGGGCATATGATGCTGGAATGTTTGCAATCAAGTCACAGAGTTAAAAAAAAAGTAAGTTCATTGAGTGAATCTGAATGACAAAAGAATACAAAGAAATTATGATCTACTTCCAGACATCTAGTGAATAGAAGATGAGGCCAAATTCATTGAGTAAATGTGTTCATCTCCACTCCTTTACATGTTGTCCCTACTGAACTCGTGTTGCTTCCTACTCCCATTCACTGCTAAATAATTATTAGGTTGGCAAGCTGACATTTCTATTCCCATTATACTTGAAATAATCCTGTCTTGTAATCAGCAATTCTATCTGGCCCAGCTATTGCCAGAGGCTATAAATATAGACCTTATATTTACCATCATGAACTACATTTAAAAACTGCATGATTGAAAAACTTATGTACTGTAGGTTTGCTGAAATTAAATTATAATACTACTGTAAATCATAAATATTTAGTGTGAAAATTCACTACTATCTTATTAACTGGTGGTTTTTATGTACTTTTAAACGCATTTTGTCTAAATGTAATATGAATACAGTGTAGGAGGTGAGCATTTAGTGTCTAAGCTTATTATGAAGAGCAAAATGTGCAACAACATATGAGGGTGTAAAATCTCTTTGCTGTAAGTATAATTGCTACCTAGCAGGAAAGATAGGATTTTTAGTTAATGGTACTCAGAATTCATGCAGGCTGAGGATAATGACAGGTGTGAAGACAATTCTAGACAGCTAGAAACTGTCAATCAACTTCTAATCTATAAATAGGGTGACTACAGTATTCAGTGGGTATAATAAAAATAAAAAAAGTCTGACCATAATTGATATTATAGGTACTATACAGATACAATATATAGAAAGATATGAACTGTGTGTGTCTCTCTCTCTCACTCATGTAATGGCATACCTGTATACATATATATATATATGTATACAGTGATAATATATCCATGTGATAAGTTTAATTGATAATGCTATTTGACCACCTTGCCTGCATTCTGCACACAAATCCATTTTACAATGAAACTGTTATTACCAGCAGGAGAGTGAGTTTGTGTGTGTATGGGGGTAGGGGGGGCGAGAAAACCTGGATTTGTGCTGGAAATGGCCCACCTTGATTATCATGCACATTGTAGGGAGAGTGGTCACTTTGGATAAGCTATTACCAGCAGGAGAGTGAGTTTGTGTGTGTGGTTTTTTGGAGGGGGGTGAGGGAGTGAGAGAACCTGGATTTGTGCTGGAAATGACCCACCTTGATTATCATACACATTGTGAAGAGAGTGGTCACTTTGGATGGGCTATTACCAGCAGGAGAGTAAGTTTGTGTGTGTGGGGGGGTGGAGGATGAGAAAACCTGGATTTGTGCTGGAAATGGCCCAACTTGATGATCACTTTAGATAAGCTATTACCAGCAGGACAGTGGGGTGGGAGGGGGTATTGTTTCATGGTCTCTGTGTGTATATAATGTCTACTGCAGTTTCCACGGTATGCATCCGATGAAGTGAGCTGTAGCTCACGAAAGCTCATGCTCAAATAAATTGGTTAGTCTCTAAGGTGCCACAAGTACTCCTTTTCTTTTTGCAAAGACAGACTAACACGGCTGTTACTCTGAAACCTGTTAAAAAAAATAAAAATCAACCAGCCATGAAAATTTTCCTTCATTTCTCCAAATGTGCCATGTCCCTCTGAGAATTACAATTGCTTTAAGCCCAGGACAGGCAGTGTTCAGTCTTGCAATAATGACAGGTTTCAGAGTAACAGCCATGTTAGTCTGTATTCTCAAAAAGAAAGGGAGTACTTGTGGCACCTTAGAGACTAACCAATTTATTTGAGCATAAGCTTTCGTGAGCTACAGCTCACTTCATCGGATGCATACTGTGGAAAATACAGAAGATGTTTGTATACATACAAACCATGAAAAAATGGGTGTTTACCACTACAAAAGGTTTTCTCTCCCCCTACTCCACTCTCCTGCTGGTAATAGCTCATCTAAAGTGATCACTCTCCTTACAATGTGTATGATAATCAAGGTGGGCCATTTCCAGCACAAATCCAGGTTTTCTCTCCCCCCACCCGCCCTTTTTTCACACATACAAACCCACTCTCCTGTTGGTAATAGCTTATCTAAAGTGATCGCTCTCCTTACAATGCCTCTCCTTCTGCCCCTCCACCCCCACGAACATGATACAGTTCTGTGGTGACCTAGAATCCTATTTTTGACGTCTCCGACTCAAGGAATATTTCCAACACACCTCTGAACAACATACTAATCCACAGAGACCTCCCTACCAACACTACAAAAAGAAGGATTCTAGGTGGACTCCTCCTGAAGGTCGAGACAGCAGACTGGACTTCTACATAGAGTGCTTCCGCCAACGTTCATGGGGCTGAAATTGTGGAAAAGCAGCATCACTTGCCCCACAACCTCAGCAGTGCAGAACACAATGCCATCCATAGCCTCAGAAACAACTCTGACATCATAATCAAAAAATGTGACAAAGGAGGTGCTGTTGTCATCATGAATAGGTCGTAATATGAACAAGAGGCTGCTCAGCAGCTCTGCAACACCACTTTCTACAAGCCATTACCCCTCTGATCCCACTGAAAGTTACCAAAAGAAACTACAGCATTTGCTCAAGAAACTCCCTGAAAAAGCACAAGAACAAATCCGCACAGACACACCCCTGGAACCTTGACCTGGGATATTCTGTCTACTATCTAAGATCCATAAACCTGGAAATCCTGGGCGCCCCATCATCTCAGGCATTGGCACCCTGACAGCAGGATTGTCTGGCTATATAGACTCCCTCCTCAGGCCCTACGCTACCAGCACTCCCAGCTACCTTCGACACACCATTGACTTCCTGAGGAAACTAGAATCCATTGGTGATCTTCCTGATAACACCATCCTGGCCACTATGGATGTTGAAGCCCTCTACACCAACATTCCACACAAAGATGGATTACAAGCCGTCAAGAACACTATCCCCGATAATGTCACGGCTAACCTGGTGGCTGAACTTTGTGACTTTGTCCTTACCCATAACTATTTTACATTTGGGGACAATGTATACCTTCAAATCAGCGGCACTGCTATGGGTACCCGCATGGCCCCACAGTCTGCCAACATTTTTATGGCTGACTTAGAACAACGCTTCCTCAGCTCTCGTCCCCTAAAGCCCCTACTCTACTTGCGCTATATTGATGATATCTTCATCATCTGGACCCATGGAAAAGAAGCCCTTGAGGAATTCCACCATGATTTCAACAATTTCCATCCCACCATCAACCTCAGCCTGATCCAGTCCACACAAGAGATCCACTTCCTGGACACTACAGTGCTAATAAATGATGGTAACATAAACACCACCCTATACCGGAAACCTACTGACCGCTATTCCTACCTACATGCCTCCAGCTTTCACCCTGACCACACCACATGATCCATTGTCTACAGCCAAGCTCTGCGATACAACCGCATTTGCTCCAACCCCTCAGACAGAGACAAACACCTACAAGATCTCTATCAAGCATTCTTACAACTACAATACCCACCTGCAGAAGTGAAGAAACAGACTGATAGAGCCAGAAGAGTTCCCAGAAGTCACCTACTACAGGACAGGCCTAACAAAGAAAATAACAGAACGCCACTAGCCGTCACCTTCAGCCCCCAACTAAAACCCCTCCAACGCATTATTAAGGATCTACAACCTATCCTGAAGGATGACCCAACACTCTCACAAATCTTGGGAGACAGGCCAGTCCTTGCCTACAGACAGCCCCCCAACCTGAAGCAAATACTCACCAGCAACCACATACCACACAACAAAACCACTAACCCAGGAACCTATCCTTGCATCAAAGCCCGTTGCCAACTTGTCCACATATCTATTCAGGGGACACCATCACAGGGCCTAATAACATCAGCCACACTATCAGAGGCTCGTTCACCTGCACATCTACCAATGTGATATATGCTATCATGTGCCAGCAATGCCCTTCTGCCATGTACATTGGTCAAACTGGACAGTCTCTACGTAAAAGAATAAATGGACACAAATCAGATGTCAAGAATTATAACATTCATAAACCAGTTGGAGAACACTTCAATCTCTCTGGTCACGCAATTACAGACATGAAAGTTACGATATTACAACAGAAAAACTTAAAAACCAGACTCCAGCGAGAGACTGTTGAATTGAAATTCATTTGCAAATTGGATACAATTAACTTAGGCTTGAATAGAGACTGGGAGTGGCTAAGTCATTATGCAAGGTAACCTATTTCTCCTTTTTTTTCCTATCTCACCCCACCCCCCCTTCCTCATATGTTCTTGTTAAACCCTGGATTTGTGCTGGAAATGACCCACCTTGATTATCATACACATTGTAAGGAGAGTGATCACTTTAGATAAGCTATTACCAACAGGAGAGTGGGTTTTTGTGTGTGAAAAAAGGGCGGGTGGGTGGAGAGAAAACCTGGATTTGTGCTGGAAATGGCCCACCTTGATTATCATACACATTGTAAGGAGAGTGATCACTTTAGATGAGCTATTACCAGCAGGAGAGTGGGGTAGGGAGAGAGAAAACCTTTTGTAGTGGTAAACACCTATTTTTTCATGGTTTGTATGTATATAAACATCTTCTGTATTTTCCACAGTATGCATCCGATGAAGTGAGCTGTAGCTCATGAAAGCTTATGCTCAAATAAATTGGTTAGTCTCTAAGGTGCCACAAGTACTCCTTTTCTTTTTGAGTCTTGCAATAATAATAGGTCTGCTATCTCATGGCTCCGCAGAGGTAGAAATGGGAGCTTTATGCCATTGGAAAGTGGAGATCCCCTGCTTCCAAAGGGGACACAGAGTACTAGTGCCTAGCCATTGTGAATCCCATAATATCAGACTTTAAAGTTGTGACATTCTTATGCACAGAAAAACTATTTTAGGTAAGTTTTAGAAGTGAATTAAATTAGTTTGTCTGCTTTTCTTTTCCTCTGGGAACTAGACATTTGGAAGCATGCTAATACAGTAGACTTTACAGGTGCATGGGGAATGAGAAATAGGTCCAACAAATAAATTGGAAATAGGTCCAATAAAATTGTAAAATGTTTTAATACATTTATAGAAAATTTTCCCTTAAAATATTTGGTCTGGATGGCTCAATAGGAGATTAATAATGAGATATAGAACCTTTGCCTTTATTCACCAGTTCACATGCAGCCAACTTCAAATAACTAAGGCTCCAATTGGACAAACACTTATAATACATGTACGCCATAATGGAACTACTTATGGTAGTAAAATTAAGCACATGCATAAGTATTTTCAGGATTGGGGCCTAAAAGTCATTATCACACAAAGACTGATCCAAGAAAGCCATTAAGCGCATGCTTGGCACCGCTCATTGAAATCATCAGGACTACCTACATGCTTTGCTAGATCACAGCCTGAGCAGACATACACAATGTTAAACAAAATTCTCACCCTTATTAGAAGTGACTAAGGGTTAAATTTAGGAAAATACATTAGCACATAGTTAATTTCTTTCCTTAATAGGGATGCGTTCCTGAATCAGGACTCTGGCTGGAATTACAGTACAATTGTAATTATGTTGCAAGGCTTCTGGATAAAAAGAAAAAAATATTTTTCTACATTGTTAATATAGCAACTTTCATAGGCAGGAAAGGCATTCAGATTTTTTTTAACAGAACTGAAAGAATTAATACCTGAGAAATGTAGGCTAAAGAGATGCTAAAATACACACTGCATTCGTGGTTCATTTAATTTCATTATGATTTTTGTATGTTCTTTACTATATAGCAGACAGTTATCCAAAGAAGAATTATTTCCTTTATTGAAAATTATAAAGGAAATGCAATCACTGGATTAATGTTTATTCAGCATACAAAGTGTGAATATTTAGAATGTGCATGTTAGGAGATATATACATTTTATGGCATCTTCAAATTAAAACTTGAAGAATGTATGTAATTGATTTTATGATTATTAAATAAATACCACATTCTGTACTGAAATATTAGAGAGAAAAAGGGAGTGAGGGATCAATTTCTGTTGGGGAGAGAGACAATCTTGAGGGGGCAGGGTCCCCGTCTGAGCTGAAATGTCTACACTGCAATTTTATAACCCTGCAGTCCAAGCCCCATGAGTGTGAGTCAGCTGACATGGGCCAGCCACAGGTGGTTTACTGCAGTGTAGAAGAACCTGCCCTACCCCTTGCCCCGTGACTTCAGTTGGAGCTGTGTGCACTCAAAACCTTGTTAATCATGTTGCTTTTATTTAACGGAGTGAGGGCTAGATTGAGAGTTTACTCTCACCCCATAGCAAGGGGCAGCATTGCTCCTGGAGCAGACCAGGGAATGACCCTTATTTGCTCATGTGGGACATAGTCTGATCCTGGGACAGAGCACTAGATTACTCCTTCTGCCCTACTAGCTCAGATGCACTGAGTGGGACACTGTGTGGCACAGAGTCTAGGTTCCATGTCTTCCCAGTTCCTGAACATTCACTTCTTGTCCCCATGTGCAGGAAGGGCAGTGACAGCCCAACACAGGCTGTTCTCCCTCCCACGTTGAGACTTGTGATGTGGGTAGCCTACACAGAGAGTAAGTGGCTGCCTTGTGCTCCCTTATTCCCCTGCACAGGTGCATAGGATGAGCCATGATCTTATCCTAAATACGGATTTAGATGCCTTAATTTAGGGGCCTAGATTGGACAATGTGAGCTTTAATTTTTTAGCTCTTAAATTAGTTAGAAAAAATTAATTCAAGTTTGTCTTCTATAATGTCTATTAGCAGACTAGGATCAACAGATAAATGCTGCAGGTTCCTTTTATGTTTCAACAAAGTATTTGTATTAATGAATAATTTGTGAAGGAAACATTTGAAACAATCTGTTCCTTGCTTTCGATTAGGGTTTACTGACTATTTCATCCTCCTACTGTAAATTCCCAGCTATTCACAAAGGTTTCTTTCATGAAAAGAGAGGCCTAATCTAACTGGTTAGAAAAAGCAATGCAACAGGAAACTGTCATATCAGAAGCATTTATAGTGAGGAAGCTAGAACCCTTTAATTAGGTGTTTGATGAATTATTGTTTTAATAGTTTTAATTTACCATAGGGATGAGCAAAGAGATTTGGTTTGGTTAAAATAAAAATTGGGCCAAACTTTAGTGCAAGTGCTGGAGGAACCAGCTAGGGGCAGAGCTCCTTTTGACCTGCTGCTCACAAACAGGGAAGAATTAGAAAGGGAAGCAAAAGTGGATGGGAATCTGGGAGGCAGTGACCCTGAGATGGTCGAGTTCAGGATCCTGACACAAGGAAGAAAGGAAAGCAGCAGAATATGGACCCTGGACTTCAGAAAAGCAGACTTAGACTCTCTCAGGGAACTGATGAGCAGGATCCCCTGGGAGAATAACATGAGGGGGAGAGCAGTCTAAGAGAGCTGGCTGCATTTTAAAGAATCCTTATTGAGGTTACAGGGACAAACCATCCCAATGTGTAGAAAGAATAGTAAATATGGCAGGCGACCAGCTTGGCTTAACAGTGAAATCCTTGCTGATCTTAAACACAAAAAAGCAGCTTAGAAGAAGTGGAAGATTGGACAAATGATCAGGGAGGAGTATAAAAATGTTGCTTGGGCATGCAGGAGTGAAATCAGGAAGGCCAAACCATACTTGGAGTTGCAGCTGGCAAGGGATGTTAAGAGTAACAAGAAAGGTTTCTTCAGGTATGTTAGCAACAAGAAGAAGGTCAAGGAAAATGTGGGCCTCTTACTGTATGGGGGAGGCAACCTAGTGACAGAGGATGTGGAAAAAGCTAATGTACCCAATAATTTTTTTGCCTCAGTCTTCACGAACAAGGTCAGCTTCCAGACTACTGCACTGGACAGCACAATATGGGGAGGAGGTGACCAGCCCTCTGTGGAGAAAGAAATGGTTCAGGACTAGATAGAAAAGCTGGACGAGCACAAGTCCATGGGGCCAGATGCACTGCATTCAAGGGTGCAAAAGGAGTTGGCAGATGTGATTGCAGAGCATTGGCCATTATCTTTGAAAACTCATGACGATCAGGGGAGGTCCCGGGTGACTGGAAAAAGGCTAATGTAGTGACCATCTTTAAAAAAGGGAAGAAGAAGGATACGGGGAACTACAGGCCAGTCAGCCTCACTTCAGTCCCTGGAAAAATCGTGGAGCAGGTCCTTAAGGAGTCAATTTTGAAGCACTTAGAGGAGAGGAAAGTGATCAGGAACAGTCAGCATGGATTCACCAAGGGCAACTCATGTCTGACTAACCTAATTGCCTTCTATGACAAGATAACTGGCTCTGCGGATGAGGGGAAAGCAGTGGACTTGTTATTCCTTAGCTTTAGGAAAGCTTTCAATATGGTCTCCCACAGTATTCTTGCCAGCAAGTTAAAGAAATATGGGCTGGATGAATGGACTATAAGGTGGATAGAAAGCTGGCTAGATCATCAGGCTCAACAGGTAGTGATCAATGTCTCCATGTCTAGCTGGCAGCCGGCATCAAGCGGAGTGCCCCAAGGGTCGGTCCTGGGGCCGGTTTTGTTCAATATCTTCATTAATGATCTGGAGGATGGCGTGGATTGCACCCTCAGCAAGTTTGCAGATGACACTAAACTGGGAGGAGTGGTAGATATGCTGGAGGGTAGGGATAGGGTACAGATGGACCTAGATAAATTGGAGGATTGGGGCAAAAGAAATCTGATGAGGTTCAACAAGGACAAGTGCAGATTCCTTCACTTAGGAAGGAAGAATCCCATGCACTGCTACAGACTAGGGACCGAGTGGCTAAGCAGCAGTTCTGCAGAAAAGGACCTAGGGATTACAGTGGGCGAGAAGCTGGATATGAGTCAACAGTGTGCCCTTATTGCCAAGAAGGCTAACGGCATTTTGGACTGTATAAGTAGGGGCATTGCCAGCAGATCGAGGGACGTGATCATTCCCCTCTATTCAACATTTGTGAGGCCTCATCTGGAGTACTGTGTCCAGTTTGGGGCCCCACACTACAAGAAGGATGTGGATAAATTGGAGAGAGTCCAGCAAAGGGCTACAAAAATGATTAGGGGTCTGGAACACATGACTTATGAGGGGAGGCTGAGGGAACTGGGATTGTTTAGTCTGCAGAAGAGAAGAATGAGGGGGGATTTGATAGCTGCTTTCAGCTACCTGTAAGGGGATTCCAGAAAGGATGGTTCTAGACTATTCTCAGTGGTAGAAGAGGACAGAACGAGGAGTAATGGTCTCAAGTTGCAGTGGGGGAGGTTTAGGTTGGATATTAGGAAAAACTTTTTCACTAGGAGGGTGGTGAAACACTGGAATGCGTTACCTAGGGAGGTGGTAGAATCTCCTTCCTTAGAAGTTTTTAAGGTCAGGCTTGACAAAAGCCCTGGCTGGGATGATTTAGTTGGGGATTGGTCCTGCTTTGAGCAGGGGGTTAGACTAGATGACCTTCTGAGGTCCCTTCCAACCCTGATATTCTATGATTCTATTATTCTATTACATGAATATTTCTTGAGGTTTGAACAGGTTTGGTAAACTTTTTCTTTCATATATTTCTGTGCTCTTTCCTTGGCAAGGGTTGCAAACTGAGCTTTTCTATGAGAAAAGGGCAGGGCAGATTCTCAGCTTGTGGAAATCAGCATAGCTCAATTGGAGCTATGGAAATTTACACTCACTGTGAACCTAACCTACTCCCTTTTTAATGTTGCTAACAGGACCGGAAGTACTTTTAGTCTACCAAGAAAGCCTATTCTTATTAGTTTTCCCCCATAGCTATAGACCAAGAACATTCACCCATCATTAGTTTTTCAGATCTTTTTACTATTAAATGCAATTGGCTGAACACTAGAACAGTTTAAGAAAAAAATGTAAGCTGATAACAGTTCAAAACACAAGACAAAGGATGAATTCCTACCGGTCATAGAGTTTACTTTAGTTGCATCTGGATTTCCAGTTCTCATCCAATCTGCTAGAAATCTTTTCAATTCAGAAAAAAGTGAAAGGATATTAGTAATTAGAACCAGTATAGATTTCCCACTCTCAAGAGAGAGAGGCATTATTACTTATTAAATCCGCTGTCTACACAAAGATTTCATTTCTGAAATGTCAGGCCCTTTACTGGTGATGCATATAACATACCTAGCAATATAAGATATTAAGACCATGCTTCAGCAGGCTTGTAGTAATCAAACAAGACTTCACCATTTCTCTCAGCTGGTTGGTTTGTCTAAAGGCCAAATAGAACTTAGCTAGATATTCAGCTCTCAAAGGAAATGTGAGTCATTAAACATGTCTCAATTTATGTGAGAAAATGTTGACATTTTCACTAGTAGTAAGAGCACTGTTTATAGACACTCTACTTTCCCTTCATTCCTACAGTTTTTCTGGGTGGGAAAGAGTTTCAGTTGAGAACTGGGAGAATTTTCTTTCAAGTTTCTCATGCTACTGTAGCTCTCTGTATCTTGAGGCAAATGTCAATTTCTATTGTTATTGTTTTCTATGTCAGGAGGACCCCAAAGTGACATTGCTGGCATGTTGGTCTGATTTATCGGCTAATATAAAAGTGGTCATCAACTGTTTTCCTCTTGATGTGTAAGGGATGGTATGTGGGAGGGGGCAGAGGGAACTGTGCAGAGGAATAGCCCTTCAAATGAATGCTTTTTCTATTTCAGACAAATAAGAGAGAACAAAAAGGTTCTGTCAAGTGCAAACCACTGCAAGATTAAAGTTAACACTATAGTACTAATAAAATCATATTCCATTTCTCCCTCTCCATCCCCCTTGCCTTCCTATAGTTATAAACTGAAAGGTCAAGACTTTGTTCACTATGCTAAAGCTTTTTACTACACAATAAGTTATCAAAGCAGTAAGTAAAGATGTTTGAATAATAGTAATATGGAATCCATTGTATCAAAGCATTCTCAGATAATCACAATTATCTTGTTCTTGTGCTTGCTCATGTCTGAACAAGTTAATTATCTTGAAAAACGAATTTAGATCAGATGCCTTACTTCCCAAATATATTTAGTAGCTGCCAAGCAGTGCTTTTGGAAGGGATGCTGCTAGCAGAATACAGGAAATGATTTAGAAAAAACTAATGGAACTTGTAAACAACAGCATTTAAAGGCCTCAGATCCATCATTCAAGAGTATGCTACTGCTCCATGCTAAATAGAGAAGGAAAAAAAGGGACAAATGAGAGGGGAAAGTGAGTGGTTCAGTTTTGCGACTTGACTTGAAACTGATGGGACCACTCTAACGCACAGAATAACAAAGTATATGTGGAAGATCAGTTAATGGATCTGATACGGTTTATGATCAATAGCAAGCAATAGCTGGGGACCTAAAGCTTCGTCTAATACTTTACATGCTATAAATTCCTGTATGCATTCAAACACACAGCTGGGTGAATAAAGTAGTAAAAAAAATCAAATACTGACTCATTTTAAAATGAATGTACTTGTTTGAGTCCAGTTTGCATTCATTTTCCAAGACCAGTTGAGCAGTACAGTTTTAGTAGCACAAGTGTTCTCAGAGACTGAGAGCTTGCACAACTAAGCATTCACCAAAAGTGAATCAGGAATGCAAAAACATGATTGACAGGAGACCTGATTTAATAACAATTACTTTCATCCAGTGAGGGAACAGAAACAATAGCTAGTGACCTATGTGATGAGCTACAACTAATCAGAATGGCTTGAATTTCCAATATCAGGTTTCTAATATATTCAGCAAACTGTTTGCAGTCAATCCACAGATTAGAACATTTTGTTAAAAATTTTAAAATAGTGGTAATTTAAACACCTATTAATTCTGAAGAAATTATATTCTGCTCGCAGAAGAGGTTAAATTCAAGGAGTAAATTATTTATAATGAATTATTTGTTCTGCTGTTTACACACACCCAATAATTTTGCAGTTATTCTGAGACCTGGGTCAGTGATATTAAAGGGCCACTGCTGGCACATCTCTAACAAGCTAGGTTTTCCACTCTCAATCAGCTCAGAGTAAAAGATAGGCATGGTGGGATTGCTGTGATCTTTCCTTCTGCTAGAGATGTTTTCTCCAGGAGTGACACTGTGTGACTGGTTTGTTTTAGAGTCTTGACATGTTACCAGCCACCTCAGTACAACTCTAGATTGCTCACAGTGATCTAGCAACCATCTCCTGTATCAATAGAGGCTCTGAAGTGCGGTTAGGTTGAGATTTTCAAATCTGCCTAAGGGATTGAAATGCACCAAGTTAAATAATTTAATGGGAACTGGGCATCCAAATCCCTTAGGCAGCTTTGAAAATGTTAACTTAAAACTTGAATCTCTGTGCAGACAAAAACTGACATCCATTGGCCTTTGAGTTCATGGTTCATATGCACCTGTCTCTAGTTATTACATTCACAGGGGTGGGTAATATGCTTGACTCATTTTGGGACTAGGATTGGATTTCTAGATCAAGACTAGATGATCACTCTTGCTATGCTTGCACCATCATCTTGTATGAGTGGGCAGTGAACCACCAAATACTGGGGGGTCAGACCTGTTCTGATGCGCTGCCCCAAAGACTGGTCAGAGACCAGTTTCAGTGGAAGTTTGGAGAAACTTTTACACACTCTACATAGTGCCATTCTTGTGATAAGCTGGTGGGGGAAAACAGGCGCTCTCCACCACCATTAACAAATTGCACCTACCGATCTGCTGCCATTGCATGATGCTCACAAAATGCAGTGGTTTACTGATGAGCTATAAGGTGTTTGGGCAAGAGGCTGGAGCATTGGTAAATGGCAACCCACTCAGTCTAACCAAGAACTCAGGAGTCCTTCTGGGAACACTCACACACACTGATGTGTGTCTGGTCGCTTCTACTGCGAGGGCAAAGAACATCTGACAGAACTGGTTCTGGCTGTGTGTGGCTTGGAAGGCAAATGTAAATAGAACAAATATCTCTGTAAAGAAGTATTAACTTCTGGTGACTGTGGGTTAATGCAACGTGGCAAGGAACATCAATTCTTTTTTAAAGTATTGCTGAAGCAAAAGAAATATGGCAGCATCCCTCCACTTATTCAGCTTTTATTCTGAATCTGAACCTGAATACCCACACCGCCAGACATTGCCTACGGCATGGCTCAGAAAACATGACAAGCCATCTGTGTATCTTTTTCACATATTTGGGAAGGAGGGATCGCTTTTTCTGTATGTTCTATAGAGTCTCATTCACCTTGCTTGAGTTCGAGGAAGGAAAGAGTATGAGAGTCCCAAGGCAGTCTTTAGACTACAAATACTATTAATTTATATTATTTACATTCTAATAAGTATATTTTTCTCCAGCAACAATTTTCACATGAGATCCTTTGCTTTACTATGTCTCTTTATATCATGAGTATTTGAAATTTGCTGGACATTGCAGGTTACAGAAGTGATTAGACTCCTTTACTGTAAAAAGCCAATTTGCCTTGGTTGTGTTTTGTAGAAGTGGCATGAAATATTACAGTACTGATGCTTGCAGCTAAGCATCAAGCCTCAGTCTTCTTGCTGTGCATCACAAATTATATGAACTACTTTCATTTAACACGTCTTTGGTTTTAAAGTTATATTTCTGTTTTCTTGGAAGTCGTTAGCATATTTAAGCATAAATGTTTGTAATGAAACCCTAAGATGTAGTTCAAAATACTAGAAGAATTAAGGAATCGAAAGGCAGGCAGGAGTGAAGCTGATTTGCTTTGAATTTCATTGAAAATGATCTGTCCTGTATTTTTGAGCTATAATTTAACAGTTAAACAGCACACCTATTGAATTACTGTTTTGTATCCGTTTTGTACAAGAGATGTGATGCAGTAAGTCTGAGAAACCTAGTAAAGTAATATTGTGACATTTTTAATACCTTCAGGGTACTCATCTACCATGAATACCAATCCAGATCTAATTAATGATGAGAATAAGCTAAATGTGGAAATATTTTCCTATCCTCAGTATATTGAGTGGAGTAAAAGAGTCGTAGTGAAAGTAATGGAGTGAGACTGTCCACATTACTGTTTTCAAAGGGTAGATTTAATGTGACCCTTTTTAGCTAGATCACAGAAGTCTTGCTGACACCATCACATTAACATGGATTTATTTATAGCAGTATCAAGCCACATCAAATCCCTCGTTTTATAAAAATTTCTCCCTTAACATGAAAAAACCTTGCTATTAACTCACTCAAAGAAGAGACTATTTGTCATTTTACTGACAGGAAACAACTACTATATTTAAGCCTGCTAATGTGTTTTCCAATATTGCCTGCACTTGATTGTAAGATTTTAGATACTTTTCTTTTGTAAAACCTCCCTGTGCTATAAATGAATCTTGAAGGATCCACTGCTTCACTCTCCGGTAAACCAAAGCAATGTAAATAAGTTTGTGCTGATGGCTCTTGACATTGCAAAAATAATTTGCAAAGTAGAACACAGGTGATGATTTTTTTCTATTGTGTTTTTGCATGGGGCTGGATTCATAGTATCTCCCTAATACTCATCACAACAGTGCAAAATTCTGCATTTCCCCTGAATTTCAAGCCCTCTAAAACTGAGCCTTATTTTAGGTTCTGTTGATGCTAGGGTGACCAGACAGCAAGTGTGAAAAATCTGGACGGGGGTGGGGGGGAAATAGGAGCCTATATAAGAAAAAGACCCCAAAATCGGGACTGTCCCTATAAAATCGGGACATCTGGTCACTCTAGTTGGTGCAGCTGTTCACATGGAGCCCTTAAAACAAAATGGCTGTGTGACCATCCATACATGCTTGTGAAAGTTTGACAGATGTAGCTTGAGGTTTTTTGCACAGCTGGAAAGCTGTCTGCCTCCCTTGTTCCTGCTCCCCCATCCCCAAAGGGCAATAGAAGGCTCCCTGAAAACATCACAGAGAAGAAGGGAAGAGAGGCCCCAGGGCTTGTTGGGAAGAACAAGCACAGGTGTGTGAAGAGGAGCTCTTTTCATTAACTTTAATCTAGCAAATCTTCTGAGTTTGATTTATTCCCAAACTTGTGAACCAAAGGGTATTCTGTAGTGTTATTCTAACATTAGTACCCTGCTATGTGACATATTAACTTTCCAAACCCTGACCCAGGTCACATGACTGGGGCCAGGAAATAAAGTTTCCATTTCTTCTTGGCACGCCTGTACATTAGAACATTATTCCAGCTCTCACAGGACTTACCCCATGTTGGGGTAGAGGCCTGTTGCTGTTCTCCCTTCTGTGTACATAAGTAACTTCCAGGAATAGCTTAAATAAAATTAGGTCATGATCTGGTAGTGTAGGCCTAATTCTCATAGATTCATAGAGTTTAAGGCCAGAAGGGACCATTAGTTCATCTGGTTTGACTTGTAATAGCACAGCCATTACATTTTGTCCCACTGCTCCTGTATTGAGTCTATTCACTTTAGTTAGACCTCAGGAATCTAAGCTGTTGTGTGCCACACAGTCAGAGAACAGGAGAGACTGAGGTGCCACCAGGCCTCTCACAAACAGGGAATTGAATGGTGAGAGATGCCCAGATGATCCCAGCAGCTGAATCATGCCCCATGGTGCAGAGGAAGGTGAAAAAAAATCCAAAGATCCCTGCCACTGAGATGGGGAAAATTCCTTCACAGCCTCAAATCTGGTGATAAGTTTGACCCTGAGCATCCAGAAAGAGGATTTCCTGCAGCACCTCAGAACACTGGCCCACTCCATCCAGCGTCTTGCCTCCAGTTGTGACCACTCCATTATACTGCAAAAGAAGGCGTGTTGGTGGGGAGAACACAGAACAGCCAATTGTGTATCAGGAGAAAAAGCTCCTTCCCAACCCCTGCAAGTGAGCTAGTGAAGCCCTAAGCATGAGATGTAATTATAGTCATTGTCTTATTGCAGAGCTCTAAGAGTTCTGAATGTCTTGAAGACAACGCACAGCATCCTGTTCTCTTTTTGGCCCAAGAAGGAAGTGAACGAACAGGGGGATTCATAGACTCTAAAGCCAGGAGGGCCCACTATGACCATCCAGCCCAACCCCCCACATAAAAGGCCAAATAATTTATCCTAGAAACTGGATTAAGGCATATATCTCTAGAAAGCTATCTAATCACATTTTAAAGACTCCATGCACTGATGAGTCCACAACTCCCCCGCAAGCTGTTCCAATGCTTAATTACCCTCACTGTTAGGAAATTGCCTTTCATTTCAAGGTTGAATTTCTAACTTCAACTTCCAGCCACTGGAACATAACAAGCTTTTTCTGCTAGATTAAAGGTGCCCACCACTCTGCCCGATATAAAATACCTTTTCCATGTGTAAGTACTTGTACACAGTGATCATCACCTCTCAACCTTCTTGTCAATAAGCTGAATACATTGAGCTCCTTAAGTCTCACATCATAAGGCTTGTTTTCTGGCGCCTGCATCATTTTTATGGCCCTCCTTTGAACTCTCTCCATTCTACTTGATGTGTGGACACCAGAAATGGACACAGGGTTCTAGTATTGATTTTATCAATGCTGTGTCCAGAAGCAAGATTGCTTCCCTATTTTCTACTTAATATTCCCTTTTTATACTTCCAAGAATTGCGTACATTAACCCTTTTGCTGCCCTAAGAGTTCATATTGAAGTGTTTATCTACAATGACCCCTAAGTCCTTCTCTGAGTCATTGCTTTCCAAGACAGTCTCCCATCCTGTAGGTATAACCTGTGTTCTTGGTTCCAGGGGTGTTAGTTTGCATGTGGCTCTGTTCAAATTGATTTGATTGGATTGGGGGCATTTAACCAGGTCATTCAGATCACTCTGCAACAACAACATGTTCTCCTCATTATTTACTACCTCACCAATCTTCATGTTGTTTGAAAACTTCACCAGCAAAGATTTTAAATAGTCAACTAGATCATTGATGAAAATATTGAATAGAGTTGGACCAAGAACCAATCCTTGAGGGACCTGCTAGAAACGGTCCCACTCATTGATCCCCCTATTAACAACTACATTTTGAGGTCTGTCTGTGAGCCAGTTTGTAATCCATCTAATGTGTGCCCCGTTAGTTCCATGTAATTCAATTTTTTAAATCAAAATGTCTGGTGGTTCTAAGTTAAATGCCTTGAAGAAATCCTGATATACTATATCAACACAGTTGCCTTTATCAATAAGACCTGTAATGTTGTGTAAAAAAATAAAAAACAAGACAGCATGCAGTTTTATTTGACAAGGCCTTCCATCCATGAAACTATGCTTTCTGTGATCAGAATTTGGCCCTAGATTTCCAGTCCTTGGCCTGTGGAAAATCAGACACTTAGTCTGGGGGAAGAGTTAGTAGCTGAAGTACCTTATCATGACTGACAGGCAGACAAGAGAGATGTTGATTCAGTGTTCATAGGTGTATATTTTTCAAGTAACAAAGGGCACACATAACTCCTAATAATGTTGATGAGGGTTGTGGGAATCAGTGTTTCAGGGGACCGATAGTGGGGAAGGGAGCCATTCACCCACAGGTTGCAGGTGCTTTTGCGGATGACTGATTCTGTTTAGTCAGGTTTGGTTTTGGATGGGCAGTTCACTTTGAAGTTGTGTTTGTGTGTGTTATTTCCTTTTGTGTTTAAATATTGTAAAAGCACCTTGAGCCCAAAGGCAGATGCTTCATATAAATTTAAATGAATTCATTAAGTAATCCTGGCCTAGTGGGGCCATGACCCTCAACCCAGGGGCTGGCCGCAGCTGCATATTACAAAATTATTTGAACAATCCCTTAACACATATTGCAGGAACCTTGCTTCATCAAGAGCTCCACTTCTTGGCCACTGTTTGGATGTACCTGGGACATCCTTAACGTTATGGCTTTGTTTGTTTTCTTTTTTATGGCAGTGAATCTTGGTGCACCTTTTAACCATGGTGGATTATGGAAAGATTAAGTTTTAGAGTATGTATAAAAATGGATCAGAGTCATAACATAGTTCTGATGTAATTGCTGTTCCAAGGTAAACAATGATTTAAATGAGTACTGGCATCCGTGTTTGTTTTTCAGAATATAGGTTCCCAATTTCCTTTCACTAATCCATTTTTTGGTTTCTCTACATCTGCCATCCGCTCACACCCCTTTTTAGCCTTACACTTTCTGTTTTTATAGTAAAATTTTGTGAATAATTATAATTTGTCCCAAACAGAGACCAGCAATTCCATATAGTTACTTTTTCCTTTGTCAATACAGTGACACGTATCACCATTCTTTCCAATATTTGGATTAAGTTCTAACTGGTGCTTAAAGGCCATTGACCATACTGCTCTTATAAATGTTTATCTTTTCCCCTGGCAGTTTAGAATTGTTACTGGAAATGGAATGCAACAGTTAAACTACTGAAGATGATACAAGTAACAAAACTTTCTTTACTATTTTTACTGTAATAAGGAAACACTATTTCCCCACAGGAGAACAATGGCGGACACAATGAAATTAAAGGAAATGAAGAACCAAAAAAGGAACTGTTTATTTAATTCGTGTATATTGAATCTGTGAAATTAATTGCAGCATGAGAGCACCAAGTTAAATACTGTAGCTGGATTTTTAAAAGAAATAGATAATTTTGTGACCACAAATAACAAGATAAAGGTAACCAAATCTCATCACCTAAGGCACAAGTAATTGTTTGTAAGAAATTCCGCCTCCCAGACCCTACCACTCTATATACAAAACTGCACAGTTGGTTAGTTACATTAAAGTTTTCTTTTTTACTTCCTCTGAGGCTGCAGGTATCAGCCACACTTAGAGGGCAGGATATTGAACTAGCTAGCCAATGATCTGCTCAAGTATGGCAGATCCTATCTACCTGAGTAAATTGCATTATACAGGAGGTAGAAGAGCCTTCCTCACCCCTTAGGTCAACCACCAAATGCCTGAGTGTTAATGAGATAGTCAGCCCACAGCCGGATCTACTGAAATACCTGTAACAGATGTAGGGCAGGATACAGTACAACATTCTTACATTTGTGATGAGTGTCTATTCTGCAAAACAGCTGGCAGAAAACTGACCCAGTAGAGGGGGTCACCTGAATTTTGAGATAACCTCACTCCTAGTATGATGGTTCTGAAGGGACCTGGTTGTCATTACCTGTCTTGTTTATGATTAGATGTTTTATACATATCACCATATAGCGATTTGCTCACAAATGCAAATCAGTGCTTTCAATTAAAAAAATTAACATTGTTTACAGATAGCTTCAAGTATTTTCCTCATGTATAGTACATGATTCAACTCAGCCTAATGTATTCTATGAGCTACATATTTAAAAGATATTAAAACATGATTTTCAATAACTGTACAAAACATATGTACATTTTATGCATTAAAGTTATTTAAATAATTCCGATCCATGTAATGTTTTCATATTTTGTATATTTGAAATGTGGAGTTTTATACAGTATTATGTACATTGAATATTTCCATCTACCAGTTAGTAGTCTCATTTATGTAACTCAAATGCACACACACTATACTGTTTGCATCCTAATGAAATATCTCTAGTGCAGTGGTTCTCAAACTAGGGCCACCGCTTGTTCAGGGATAGCCCCAGTTTGTTTACCTGCCATGCCTGCAGGTTAGGCCAATTGCAGCTCCGACTGGCCTCAGTTCACCGCTCCAGGCCAATGCGGGAAGCGGTGCGGGCCAAGGAATGTGCTGGCCGCCCTTCCTGCAGCCCCCATTGGCCTGGAGCAGCAAACCGCGGCAAGTGGGAGCCGTGATCGACTGAACCTGCGGACATAGCAGGTAAACAATTCTTTGCCCAAATGATCACTTTTGATGGGTATTGGATTGCAAGTCACTTTATTATTGGTGCAGAGGTAATAAAGTACCGTTATCCTTGTTATATGAATCAAGGACAGTAGAAGTGTACTTGGCATGCCCTGATTGAGAGGTTCACCCTCTGTTGAACTACACTTGCTAAGCAGGGGGTAGTGGTGCCAAAATCTAGTAGAGATGAGAGAGGGTGGTGACAGGTGTTGTGGGCTCTGCCGAAGGGGTCTAGACAGTATTTGACCCCCCTTCTCTCCACTGTGTAATGACAGAGCTGATTGAGGCTCAATTGTGAGTCTTTTTTTGCACATCAGTGGAGCTGAAATCACTAATAACCAGGTCTAAGCATTAGGCCTGTAATGAGACAGCATCTCTGGTGGAAGAGAGTGCCCTGCCTGCACTGGCAGTGAGGCTCCCCCACTAACAGCTGAAATCACTGAGAGCTTTGCTAAGTGGTGGGACCTCAAGACATCCCAGGGTGTAGTGGAGTGGGCAGAGGAGTGAGCAAGGTGCCTTCTTCCCCTCCCCTGGGTGGGAGGTGAACACATGCAGCTGCACCTTTGAACTCTGGGTCTTCACTGACCAAGGACAAAAAGTATGAGTGGGGTGCAGTGGAGAGAAGAGGAAGGGGCACGTTAAAGGAACTTTTGGTTATTGGACTTAAGAACCTGAGGCAAAAGACACTGCTCAATGTACTCTGGGGTGGGGGTTTTGCTCATGATTTTATGTGTATGAATCCTGATCTCAGAGTTTTCCCAAGTTAGTGCTGGGTTACTTTCCTCCTTTTTATTGCATTTCTTTTCCATACTCAGACCTTGTGCTGGCCAGAGGGGAAGTATTGCTTCTTAGAGGTGCCCAGGGATTGTGTGTAATTTTCCCTGGTTACTGGGTGGGGGCTTGAGCCAGTTCTGGTTGTTTTGTTAAAAATGTACCACTAGATATTGAACCCAGCCCTTGGATTTGCTGGGTTCAATTGCTGACTTCACCTGGCAGAAGAGTTACATCTATGCATGACTACTCAGAGCACTAAACCCGGCAGCTATTGCCATCTGCATGCCTTTCTTTCTGAGCTACATTCATCATGTGAGCAGGTCTCAATCTTTCATGAGCTTTGTCTCATGTATAGACAGTTTTCATTGTGTGTCTATTGAGTGACTGCACAATATTTGTGTGTGCACCCTCCACATCTCCTGAATGATGAATGAAAAGGAGTACTTGTGGCACCTTAGAGACTAACCAATTTATTTGAGCATGAGCTTTCGTGAGCTACAGCTCACTTCATCAGATGTTTACCGTGGAAACATCTGATGAAGTGAGCTGTAGCTCACGAAAGCTCATGCTCAAATAAATTGGTTAGTCTCTAAGGTGCCACAAGTACTCCTTTTCTTTTTGCGAATACAGACTAACACGGCTGTTCCTCTGAAACCTGAATGATGAATGGAACCGGAAGGCAACAAGTAGCTGATTCCCTAGTAACTTCATATTACAGGTAACCTTTAAAGAGACTAGATGAAAAATGACCATTTTAATCTAGCAGAGGCAAATTCCTTGGGTACCTTAACACATCATCTGTTTTAGCCCAATTTGTTTCATGGCAACCAAGTGGCCTTCCAGTGCCCCTAGTAACAGGTGTTTTCCCCCACTTCTTATCTCCTCCCTCAAATACCCATTGAAAAAGCTGTGGCTAAACATCTTTGGTGCAGGGACCATATCTGTCTATGTATTTTTATGGTGCTCAGCACAATGGATCGTGTTTCTGACTGGGGCCTCTGGATGCTATTGTAATAGAAATAATAGTGGATCAGAGACTCATTGTGAAAGAGAAGAGAGGGGATGCTTGACAGGACATGGTCTCATAGTATGGCTTAACTTTCAGGGATACTGGGCACCTGGACCTCCCACTGACTTCAGTGGGAGTTGCAGGTTTTCAGCATCTCTGAAAATCAAGCCACATAGATTGCCAAGAGCTAACTGGAGCAGGGACAGAGATTAACAGCCATCCAGGAGATGTTTCTGCTATTGCATTGTGCAGACCTGTGTTGTTTCATTTTCTGTTTCTGAGCAGGTATGGATCATTCTGGCTCACGGAGTACATTTTGCTGGGTACCACTGACTTCCTCCCCTGGCCTGCAAACTACACTGACTTCCTCCCCTGGCCTACAAACTACAATATGGGTAGCCAATGCAGAAGATTATGAAGGTTCCTAATGTCCTTTTTCTCCCCTGCAGGTTTGTGTAATGTGCCCTCTGAAATCAATGGAATTATTTGCAATGTGACTACTTGTAGAGTGAGGTACTACTTCATGTGACAAATGGTAGCTTAATCTGGCCCTGAGAATATATGCAGTGTAATTTTTTTTCAGTACCATACACCAGAATGCCATTGTTATTCATTTCCCATCTCCTGTTTTGGATTTACATCTCCATTTATAAGTGGAAAGATACTGAAATACTGCAGTTTCACTCATCCTGAATACTCATCTCACAGAACACTCTTCTCTGAGTTACTGTAAATCTCTCTTCAGTCTGAGTTTCAGTGCAATAGGTGGTGTATTTTTGGTACAATATACGGTGTACATACTGTTAGTGGCAGCTGAAGCTCCCCTAACAGCTTTTTTCTCTATTCTACTTTCATTATTGACATATTTCCAGCCAGGCTCACCACCAGTTTCTTAAAAATCACATTCTATGTCATCTCTTTAATTTAAATGTGTAGTTAATTTCCTCTCCAATTACAAATTCTTGCTTTGATAGCTGTCTCAAAATACTTCTTGATACATGCTTTCTTGATGCACTGGCAAATCTGGATGATTACAAATGGATTTTCTATTGGTGCAACAAATTGTTGAAGTCAACATCTGCAGATGTAAACAAAATGTATACAAAACCATCAACATGTTACACCACTTAAAAAGTATAAGACCAGGAGATCTTCCTTGCTAAAGGAATTTCCCAGAATACTTTTATATTGCTCAGTGTCCATTAATAGTACCAAGTGTAGGATTTCCAGTTTATGGCAGGAAACTGATTGTTTATTTTACATTAAATTTACTATATGAGTACAGGACTCTTATAATGATAATCACTAGAAGCAGAACTTTTAATATATTGTAGTGTTGGCCTGGGCACGTGTTGTGTGTGTGTGGGTCCACACGGTGCCTACCTCAATGGGGCCCCAATTCCTGATTCAGGCCAGTAGGCACTACCACAATATAAGGGCGAGACTGAGATACCCTTCCGCGTGTTGAAAAGCAAATTACTCCCAAAGCAACCCCATTGACTTCAGTGGGACTCCTTGTTGTCTACATGTAAACCCACTGGTCAGAAAGGTACTATTCCATGTGAGTAAGGATGTCTCAGTCTGGCTCCAAATGAAAAAATAGATGAAGAAACTGAAGCATAGAGATATGAAGGGCTTAATTGTGACAGCCCTTACTTGGCCATGCAAAAGAGTAAGGCCTCCCCAATTTACTTCTCTGCATAATCTTTTCGGATTTTGATTCAAGCCATGGAGAAGAGATCAAGGACTACTTGGCCAGTACTCTTTGCTCTGAGCAAGTGAGTAGGGGATGGAACTGGGACTGTGAAGAACCTTAGCTAGGCCCCAGCCCACTGGCTAGACTAGCTGGCCAGGTGGCTCTAGGGTTCCCAACTTTCTAATTGCAGAAAACCGAACACCCCTTGGAAAGGGGTGAGGCCTCTGGTTGGGGGTGTGTGCTCTGGGGTGGGGCTAAGGGGTAAGGGGTTTGGGATGCAGGAGGGGGGTCTGGGCTGGGGTCTAGGGGTTCGGAGTATGGGCTCAGGGCTGGGGCAGGGTGTTGGGGTACAGGATGGAGTACAGGGTGCGAGGTCCATGAGGGAGTTTGCATGCAGGAGGGGGTTCCAAGCTGGGGCAGGGGGTTGGGATGCAGGTTTGGGGTGCAGGCTCCTGGTGGTGGCTTGGGGTGCAGGCTCCTGCTGGCACTGACCTCAGGTGGCCCTGGCGTTTCCTGGGGATGGAGGAAGTCAGTGTAGTTCCCAGGAAGTAGCAGCATGTTTCTCCATCTCCTAGGCGGTGGGGTGGCCAGGGAGCTCCACATGCTACCCCTGCCCGCAGACACCGCAGGCTGGGAACCATGGCCAATGGGAGCTGCGGAGGTGGTGCCTGCGGGTGGGTGTGGCGCATGGAACCCCCGCTGGCCATCCCTCCGCCTAGGAGCTGGAGGGACATGCTTGTATCTTTCCACTTATAAATGGAGATGTAAATCCCCAGAGCCGGGCATGGAGCCTGCCTGCTGAGCTGCAGCCAACCAGATTTTTAGCGGCCCGGTTTGCGGCAAAGTCAGGAATAGAATCCAGATCTTATGAACACCATATGTTCTAATTATAATGATCCTTTTTCCCTTCCCCTTGAGTTTAGTCCCTTTTAAATTTCCCAAACTTTTAAATCCAAAAATCTGCAGACTGTTGCACTTCATAATATATATTTAAAAAATCTGTATTATTGCAGGAAGCTCTCCTTCTCTGATCTAGAGCCCTGCAGTAAAGCCAATATAGTTTTTAGTTAATCTCTGCTCTTATTATTTTTTGTCTAATGACACTTTAACTGGACAAAGTGATTGCCAAGTTTAACCCTACTATAATCTCAATGGCAAAAGTTTTGAAAAACTTTTCCTTTCTCCCTTACCTGCAATGGTAATGCTTGAAGGAGTAATTGATTATTTTAGATCATTAGGATTCAGCTAGGAATTATCTGAAAAATATTTACAAGGAAGATGTATGTAAGAAGTACAGAATTATTGGAGATCTCAAAATCAAGCATTTCACTGATATCATATGCTACTGGTCACTTCACCTGTCTGTAGCTCAGTTTCCCTATCTGTAAAATGGGGATCATAATACTGACTTCCTTCGTAAAGCACTTTGAGGACTATAAGTGCTAGGGTTTTTTTATCATCTTAAAATCCAAAGCCTGAAATACATTTCAAATGACATATGGTAAATGTATTTATTATTATGAAAATGTAAGGATATAAGGAAATAAACAAAGTTTTCTAAACAATAATTAGGGAAGGTTAAATCATGGCTTTGCCACAAACCCCATCTAAGAAACAGCATGTTCTTGTGCTGCCTTAGGAGAAGACCAGGCAATCCACTGTAACTGAGAGAGTATGTCTATACCAGTTTGAAAGTTACATCACAGCAATTAATATGGTTCCCTCCTGCTCCAGGGAAAGTCAATGTGAGTTTTGCCACTGACTTCAGTGACAGCAGGCCTGTGCCTGGAGTTCTCAGTTTTATACCGTTGGTGCCTTACAGTGGCACTGGATTCATTTCTGTTTGTTTGTGTTGCCCTTTATAGTTATTTTGAAAGTGCTTGAAATTCTCTCAAAAGCACATTCAGCACTTCAGTACTGCAAGGAACATTTCCCAGAGTATTTACTGATCATTGAACTATAGAACTATGATTACAAAACAGTTTTAATACAATTTTATGTCACTTGAAAAGATTAATGTAAGCGCATAATATGTCTATAGTGCCTACAGCAGTATGGATCTGCAAATTTCTCCTTCGCTTGTGCCCTCCTTGAGATACATCAGTTTCCTAGACTAATAGTAAAAGTCTAGTCATAAAATTCTCTGTAAGAGTTCTCCTCTAGAGCTATTCTGAGATTTTTCCAATTAAGTTTAAAAAATGACTGACTCTTTAAAGGTCACATCTTCCATCTTCTCTTCCATAGCACCACAATGTCAAAGAAGTGTTTGCAATGTTCCCATACTATGGGATCATATTTTTCTTTACAATATTTTTTTAAAGTTTATTTCATTGGGCTGTAAGTGTGTTGGTGAAAACAAACAAACAAGCACAAAAACAAAACAAAATACCAGAAGAGAAAAAAGATGGGAGAAAAAGGAGAAAAGCCTGTTGAGAGTCTTTGGGTTAAGTTTAGAGGTGAGAGCAACAAGGGTGATGTTGTGGTGGGCGTATGCTATAGACCACAGATCAGAAGGATGAGGTAGACGAGGCTTTCTTTGGACACCTAACTGAAGTTTCCAGATCACAAGTCCTGGTACTAATGGGAGACTTCAATCACCCTGACATCTGCTGGGAGAGCAATACAGCAATGCACAGATAATCCAGGAAGTTTTTGGAGAATGTTGGGGACAACTTTCTGGTACAAGGGAAACCGACTAGGGGCCGTGCTCCTCTTGACCTGCTGCTTACAAACAGGGAAGAATTGGTAGGGGAAATGGAAGTGGGTGGCAACCTGGGCAGCAGTGACCATGAGATGGTTGAGTTCAGGATACTCACAAAAGGAAGAAAGGAGAGTAGCAAAATATGGCCCCCAGACTTCAGAAAAGCAGACTTAGACTCTTAGGGAAGTGATGGGCAGGATCCCCTGGGAAGCTAATATGAGGGGGCAAGGAGTCCAGGAGAGCTGCCTGTATTTTAAAGCAGCCTTATTGAGGGTGCAGGAACAAACCATCCTGAAGTGCAGAAAGAATAGCAAATATGGCACGCGACCATCTTGGCTTAACAGTGAAATCTTCGGGGAACTTAAACTCAAAAAGGAAGCTTACAAGAAGTGGAAATTTGGATAGATGATGAGGGAGGAGTATAAAAATATTGCTAGAGCATGCAGGGGTGTAATCAGGAAGGCCAAGGCATAATTGAAGTTGCAGCTAGCAAGGGGTGTGAAGGGTAACAAGAAGGGTGTCTACAGGTATGTTAGCAACAAGAAGAAGGTCAGGGAAAGTGTGAGACCCTTACTGAATGGGGGAGGCAACATAGTGACAGATGATGTGGAAAAAGCTGAAGTACTCAATGCTTTTTTTGCCCTGGTCTTCACAGGCAAGGTCATCTCCCAGACTGCTGCACTGGGCAACACAGTATGACGAGGAGGTGAGCAGCTCTCAATGGTGAAAGAACAGGTTAAAGACTATTTAGAAAAGCTGGACATGCACAAGTCAATGGGTCCAGATCTAATGCATCCAAGGGTGCTGAGGGAGTTGGCTGATGTGATTACAGAGTCATTCGCCATTATCTTTGAAAATTCATGGCAATCGGGGCAGGTCCTGAATGACTGGAAAAAGGCAAATATAGTATCCATCTTTTAAAAAGGGAAGAAGGAGAACCTGGGGAACTATAGACTGGTCAGCCTAACTTCAGCCCCCAGCAAAACCATGGAGCAGGTCATTAAGGAATCCATTTTGAAGCACTTGGAGGAGAGGAAGGTGATCAGGAACAGTCAACATGAATTCACCAAGGGCAAGTCATGCCTGACCAACATGATTGCCTTCTATGATGAGATAACTGGCTCTGTGGATATGGGGAAAGCAGTGGATGTGATATATCTTGACTTTAGCAAAGCTTTTGATACGGTCTCCCACAGTATTCTTGCCAGCAAGTTAAAAAAGTATGGATTGGATGAATGGACTATAAGGTGGATAGAAAGCTGCCTAGACTGTCGGGCTCAAGGGGTAGTCTAGTCTAGTTGACAGCTGGTATCAAACGGAGTGCCCCAGGGGTCAGTGCTGGGGCTGGTTTTGTTCAAAATCTTTATCAATTATCTGGTGATGGGATTAATTGCACGCTCAGCAAGTTCACAGATGACACTAAATGGGGAGGAGTGGTAGATATGCTGGAGGGTAGGGATAGGGTCCAGAGTGACCTAGAAAAATTGGAGGATTGGGCCAAAAGAAATCTGATGAGGTTCAACAAAGACAAGTGTAGAGTCCTGCACTTAGGAAGGAAGAATCCCATGCACCGCTACAGACTAGGGACTGAGTGGCTAAGCAGCAGTTCTGCAGAAAAGGACCTGGGGATTACAGTGGATGAGAAGCAGGATATGCGTCAGCAGTGTGTCCTCGTTGCCAAGAAGGTCAATGGCATAACTAGGAGCATTGCCAGGAGATCGAGGGAAGTGATTATTCCCCTCTATTTGGCACTGGTGAGGCCACACCTGGAGTATTGCGTCCAGTTTTGGTCCCTCCATTACACAAGGGATGTGGACAAATTGGAGAGAGTCCAGTGGAGGGCAACGAAAATGATTAGGGGGCTGGGACACATGACTTACAAGGAGAGGCTGAGGGATCTGGGGTTATTTAATTTACAGAAGAGAAGAGTGTGGGAGGATTTGATAGCAGCCTTCAACTACCTGAAGGGGGTTTCCAAAGAGGATGGAGTTTGGCTGTTCTCAGTGGTGGCAGATGACAGAACAAGGAGCAATGGTCTCAAGTTGCAGTGCAGGAGGTCTAGGTTGGATATTAGGAAACACTATTTCACTAGGAGGGTGGTGAAACACTGGAATGGGTTACCTAGGGAGGTGATGGAATCTCCATCCTTAGAGGTTGTTGAGGCCCGGCTCGACAAAGCCTTGGCTGGGATGATTTAGTTGGTGTTGGTCCTGCTTTGAGCAGGGGATTGGACTAGATGACCTCCTGACGTCTCTTCCAACCCTAATATTCTCTGATTCTTTGATTATTTTGAGAGTCTGTTTTGAGACACCAGCTAAATTAATACCAGTAATTAAGTGTATTTCATACAGGACTATGACAACGACCCAAGCTAGTTTGCACACAAATTTAGGTTCTCTTGATCTATTCTAAATTGCTTGGATAGTGGATCCTAAAATCTATGATTGTCAGGCTCCTCTCTGTCACCTGTTACTATGCAAATGCATCTGGCCCTCCTGATGAAAATTAAGGAAACAGGCTATTGTCCAGCCCTTGCCAAAGAAAGCCCACTTTGAGATTGCATGTGTGTGGTGCTATTGAGGAAAGAGCATAAATAACCCTGAGACTTCTGTAACTAGCAATATTAATGAGACAGAGACAGAACTGGGGGATAACTCACTGAGTCTGCTATCATGTGCACAGGAAATCCTATTGAGTAATGGAGGTAAAATACATCAGACTTCCATATCTTGCAAACCTGGCATTGTTTTCCTCCAAGCTGTGCCCAAAAGCATTCTTTGTGGAAGGTTCTTCAGCTTCTTTTAGGGTGTAGTATAAGAAAACAAATATTGGCTGTTGCCAGAAAAGGCAGAAACTGAAGCCACATCATTTTCAATTGTAATTCATCCATTATTTTGAATGGAAAAATGATCTGTTATTCTTGATAGGATATATTTTTTCATATTTATAACTTCTTTGTACTGTAAATTTAGCATCATAGGGAAGCTTAACACAATTAGTATTGATTATAACTAAAGCAACTTAAAAGATATGTTTAAATGAATTAAAGACGAAGCAATATTTCTAGACACTTTTTTAAATTATGAATAATTTCTCACATAAGCTGGGTTTTGATAAACGACATTAATATATTTGAAATTCAGTCCTTCCTGTATTTTGGGTTTTCTCCCTTCTAATTAAAACCTTTTATCATCTATGGATTTTACCTCTATTTTCAGTCATCTTCTTTCAACGAGAGCTCAATGGTGTCTCTCCCCTGCTAGTCCAAAACAAAGAATTGCCACTCCAGTCTCTCTGACTGGGTTCAGCCCCTCCTCTATGAGTGTCTATTTTCCTGCTTTCCATCCAGCCACCATTTCCTGTAGTACGACCCCCCTCTAGCTCTTCCACAGCTCTCTGCTCTTAGTTCTTCCCCAGAAGGCCTGACTGGGTCACATTGCCTACAAGTCACATGACTTTCTGCATTTTCCACACTTGGAGAGGCAAGACAATTGTGTCACAGGTGGGGCTGGGCCCATCTCCCATTAAACGAGCCAGCCACCCAGTGACAGGAAACAATATGAGAGTCAAACTTGGATCCTTGCACGACAATGCATTGAGTCATCACCACCCAGTGTCAACCTAGTATGCCTGTTTTGCTGTGAGGTTTTTGGAAATTATACCCAAAACAATCAATTTTAATCTGATTTGAAAATGCAGTGCTCAGCCTGTGGAAAATGCTCTCATTTTACAGCAGTGTTTGAGTGAAGAAGGCCCAGGGACAAGGGGAGCCAGTTGATCTGAAGGAGTCACAAGAAACAGCAGGGAGGAATCTTTCATGTGTTAATCAGCTTACTAGATGGAAGAAATATAAGATGAGCACACTATGGTACATGCTCTGCCTTTGTATCAAAAAGTATATAATAGAATCATAGAATCATAGAATATCAGGGTTGGAAGGGACCTCAGGAGGTCATCTAGTCCAACCCCCTGCTCAAAAGCAGGACCCATCCCCAATTAAATCATCCCAGCCAGGGCTTTGTCAAGCCTGACCTTAAAAACTTCTAAGGAAGGAGATTCCACCACCTCCCTGGGCAAGGCATTCCAGTGTTTCACCACCCTCATAGTGAAAAAGTTTTTCCTAATATCCAACCTAAACCTCCCGCACTGCAACTTGAGACCATTACTCCTTGTCCTGTCCTCTTCCACCACTGAGAATAGTCTAGAACCATCCTCTCTGGAACTACCTCTCAGGTAGTTGAAAGCAGCTATCAAATCCCCCCTCATTCTTCTCTTCCGCAGACTAAACAATCCCAGTTCCCTCAGCCTCTCCTCATAAGTCATGTGTTCCAGACCCCTAATAATTTTTGTTGCCCTTCGCTGGACTCTCTCCAATTTATCCACATCCTTCTTGTAGTGTGGGGCCCCAAACTGGACACAGTACTCCAGATGAGGCCTCACTAATGTTGAATAGAGGGGGACGATCACGTCCCTCAATCTGCTCGCTATGCCCCTACTTATACATCCCAAAATGCCATTGGCCTTCTTGGCAACAAGGGCACACTGCTGACTCATATCCAGCTTCTCGTCCACTGTCACCCCTAGGTCCTTTTCCGCAGAACTGCTGCCTAGCCATTCGGTCCCTAGTCTGTAGAGGTGCATTGGGTTCTTCCGTCCTAAGTGCAGGACCCTGCACTTATCCTTATTGAACCTCATCAGATTTCTTTTAGCCCAATCCTCCAATTTGTCTAGGTCCCTCTGTATCCTATCCCTGCCCTCCAGCATATCTACCACTCCTCCCAGTTTAGTATCATCCGCAAATTTGCTGAGAGTGCAATCCACACCATCCTCCGGATCATTTATGAAGATATTGAACAAAACCAGCCCCAGGACCGACCCCTGGGGCACTCCACTTGACACCGGCTGCCAACTAGATATGGAGCCATTGATCACTACCCGTTGAGCCTGACAATCTAGCCAACTTTCTACCCACCTTATAGTGCATTCATCCAGCCCATACTTCTTTAACTTGCTGATAAGAATACTGTGGGAGACCGTGTCAAAAGCTTTGCTAAAGTCAAGATACAATACATCCACTGCTTTCCCTTCATCCACAGAACCAGTAATCTCATCATACTATATATCATATTCTTATGATATACTATAATATGATATATACTATATCATCATACTATATATTGTATTCTTATGAAAGAGTAAAATAATGCGTTGCCCATTAAGGGGCACTGAGATGAGAAAGAAAGTCTCTCTTGAATGAGTAGACGCAATGTAGATAACCAGCCAGAGAATCTTTAAGAAATATTGGGAATATAGTAGCCCAGCCTGACTTTTGGAGGCCCTGTGGTGAATGGGGTTTTCCATATTCCAAATACAGAGGCTGAGCTGGACCAAGGCTATATGTTAAGCAATTGGAGGAAGATGGCAGAAGAAGTCTCTGTGGGTCCCTGGAGAAAAGTAGAGGCAAAAATTTACCTTCTTGGGATAGGGGCTAAATTTTTTCATTTGGGGTTCCTGCAAAAGAGGGCTATCTCTGATTAGTTTGTTCCTGCTTCGGTTCTTGAAACAGCATTAATATATGATTCTTGTAAATAAACACATTATACTAAGAAAATACCCTGAATCCATGCCACTGATTTCTTATCTAAATGGAAGCCACCTTACAGGGCCTTGAATTTCATCTATCACATGCCAAAAAGGACAAAGTATCGTATCATTAATAACAATTGAGCAAACCTCTTTGGTGTTGAAACATATTTAGTTTTCAGATCACAAGTATGCTTTGCATCACAAATCTCAAAGCCAAACTCATCCATACCTTCACAGTCTCTCTGGTTTTTGTGGGAAACTATTATTCAGCCCAGGCCTGCCGGAACCTTGCCCTCGGTTTTGAAAACCTCAGACAATCATTTAGTGAACTTGGCCTAAGCTTCATGTTTGTAATGAAACCTGACAGTGAGGGGTGGGGTGGGTGGGTGGGGAAGAGTGAGTTTGGCTTGATTTCTGATTTAATTATCAGTGTCTCTCACAGCTCTAGTTGTTACTATTTATGTAACAGAGCACCAAAAACATCAGCCAATGAATCAAGACATATCCAGACCAAATGCATTCATTTGAACTGACGTTTTATGGAAAAATGCTACTTTTAGTCTAAGGGCAGGAATACATTCTGGAGTCAGTCAGAAGGTTAATTAAGAATTCCATTGTATTATTGCTTCTTGATATAACTTGCCATTAAAGAAATATATTTTTTCCCAAGACTTTTCAGTCAACACAAGTAGTATAAGGGTCCTACCATCAATCAAACCCTAACCCCGCCCCTTGACCCCTTAGCCCCGCCTCTTGACCCCCTAGCCCCACCACCGGAAATCCCACCCCCATGTGTTATTACTTCCGGGGTCAAGGCTGACACGTGACCAGAAGCGAGATGTGTCATGTGACACCCACCCCACCCCTTGACCCCTTAACCCCACCCCTTGACCTCTGCCTCCCACCGGAAGTCCCGCCCCATGGGGTATTACTTCCAGGGTCAAGGCTGCCACGTGGCTGGAAGCAAGGTATGTCATGTGACCCCCTCTAACAACTCCTCCCACTGCCCTCTACCAATCAGGGTGGGTTTTGCCCCTGTAGGACTTCCCCCAAGAGGAGCTTTGACCAATCAGGGCGAGTTCTGGGGCGGGGTGTCCTCTCCAGAAGTGGGTCTTGTGACCCCTCTAACAACTGCTCCCACCAACCTCTACCAATCAGGCCGTCCCAAGAGCAGATTTGACCAAAATAGGGCAGGTTCTGGGATGGGGTGAACCGCCCAGAAGAGGGGCGTATGACCCCTCTGCCAATCAGAGCACAGTACCATCACCCCATAAGGCCCAGCGTCGGGCAGAAGAGGCTGTCTTTTACCAAGAGCGCGTGTTTTAGAAATCGTGGAAACATGGACTCCTTCACCACCCCCATGAGAACTTCAGACTTTGTTTTAGCCCCGAGGGCCTTCGACAAACCACGGAGAAAGCGCTACATCAGCGACAGTTCCGAGGCGGAGGAGGGGGCAATTGAGGGGAGCCCTTTGGCCCAGCCATTGATGGATACCCCGGAACCTGAAACCCAGCCGCTTATGGGGCCCCGCGATGAGCGTGATGGCCTCTTGTTGTCCACCCCCCTGGAGGAGGAAGGTGATCGCAGCTCGGGGAAGTCACTAGTGGACAAGATGAATGCTCAGGTAAATGAATGCTTAAGAAGTGACGGTCGGGGTGGGGGTGTAACGGGGCTAGGAACCAGGGATTGTGTAAATCAAAAACCAAGCAGTGGGGTGCTTACGCTGTTTCTTTTTTGAAAAAAATCTCTCAACAGCTCGATTATGCCTTTCTAGAGGACCCGGAGATTCTGGACAGCGTTGCACCAAGCAGCGAAGATGAACCGGGCCCACCTTGTTTTTGCTCAACGCCGATACAAAATGTTGAAGAGGACTCCGAGGATGACGGCTATGAGGAGTTTAGGAGGAGGCTTGGCATGGAACTGACTGACCCAGTGCCATGTCATGAGCGTAAAAAAGTCATGCGGACTATTGTACGCGTTGCTGTTTATTCTGTTCTTAATCACTGTCTTAGGGAAAAGCTTTTTGAAGATTGTGAGGGCTGTGTCATAGATGCACCAGGCCAGCGGCACCATAACTGCGTGACTTGGACTTCAGTGGATATAAACTGCAAGCTCCGGAGCCTGTGTGCTGAGCTGTGTTTGGAAAGCTTATTAAACACTGTTATTGCCATAGGTTATGCTGTGCAATGTCTGTGCCTAACCCAAGAACATTTAGCACAAGGGGTGACCTTGATAAATGCTGTGCAATTCAGTGGAGACCCTGACCACGTTTTAAAGAAAATGACCAAACCGGAAGATGCCTGCTTAGAGCGTTATATTGACCGTCTGGTCTGCACAAAAAGTTACAGAACCCTGCTTAAGAAAAAGGCTATTTGTAAGAAATCTAAAAGGATTAAGTTAGAAAATGGTGAGGGGCCAAACATGCGATATAAAACTTGGTAGCTGTAAATTTAAAAAAAAATCTATTGAAAAGGGCTTTGTGACTATCTGTATTTCTGTTAAAAGGTCTCTGGCCCTTAAGGGAGCTTAAAGTCTTTTTTTTCTTTCTTTCTTTTTTTAATGGAGCATCTTGGTTTGTTTTCAAGGAGATGTATGTCTTTTAAATGAAAAAAATTGTTTGTGAGAACCTAGCTCTTGTGTCTTTTGTGTAAGAGAGACCCATTTACAGCAAAAAAAAAAAAAAAAAAGCTGAAATGTATGTTGTAGGAGGGGGAAAAATATCCTAAAAATGTGTTTACAATAAAACAAACAGGGATGGTTCAGACATGTGGTTGAGTACAATAGAGCTGACTTATTCTGTTGAACTGAATGGGTTTAACCACCCCCCTCACTGAATAGCCAGGGGTGACTGTGATTACTCACCCTTGTTGCCATAGGGTTAATTTTGATGGGCGTGCACCCATAGTAAGGGAGGTGGGTGGGTGAGGATGGTGAGTTCTGATTAATATGAAATGAAATAAAACCTCAGGAGTTTGCAGATGCTATTGGGCAGTTTAAATATAACCCCTGGAGTTGGTGGAATGCTATAGGCCAGTTTAAATATGGCCCAGGAGATAGTTGAAGGCCACAGGGCACTTTTTTTCTAGAAATCACCCCCCGTCCCACCAAACTTTAAGCATGAAAGAAACATGTTTTTAGAAACAAAAACAAGCCCCAAGACATTCATTGATATCTGCAAAGGGCCCCTCACTTTAAATGGTTACTGTAAGAAGGCCCTACGGGGGGGGGAGTATTTGAACTTAAAAAAGAAAAAAAAGAAAAGCAGCCCAATTGTGCAGAAAACTTATTCCCCACCCCCGATCACAAAAGGGAATGCTAGGGAGGGGTGATCCAATCAACCTGCTAACTATTTTGAAACAAAAGAGTTAAGATGGTGTAAAAAAAGGTAGCTTGGAGACTGTCTCTTTCAACAGAAACTCTCTTGAATTGCTGCTGGACTGCAAGTGGAGGTATGTTCCCTGTTTCTTTTTAACTCTGAAAAAATATATATATATATATTATATAATGCCATTTTGTGGCCATCCTATCTTAGTAAATAATGGTGCATATCTTTATTGCAGTGTGATCTGTTTAGCATGGAGCCAGTAACTTTAAGTTGCAGTTCATCACCAGGCCAAGGTAAAAACCATTTTTAACTGTAGTTGTGCTTAATAACTTCAGGTATTACATAGGTTGAATAGGGATTTGGGAGCTAATACTAACTAACATTTTGGCTTGTTTTTTTTACCCCAAAGACCCCAAGCACACATGGCTGGGGCGGGGCGGGGGCCAGAACAACCAGGGGTCTTTTTAAAAGCATGTGGGTTTATTGAAAAGTATTTTGTTGAAAACAGTGTTTTAAACTCTATGTGTGTGTGTAAAACATAGGTGGTTTTTAAAAAGTATATGTCTACAAACTGATGGTGATGGTGTGTTTCCAATTAACAGGGTTTTTACTTTGCAAAATGAGATGTATTTTTAAAAAAAATATATTTGTGGGGGTTGTTTTCAAAGTGGTAGAAATAAACTCAAAACCTGTGTTTGTTGTACAGCCTGAAATGGATTATTTTGTTTTAAAGCTATGACTTTTTTAAATAGAAAAAACACCCTAATGGATATTTTTTTATTTTATTTTAAAGTTTACTAGACAGTTTCATGTGTTTTATTAGAATGTTGTTTGCTTTACAGCACGGTCAAAACATGAGCGGATAAAAATGCTCAAAAGAAAAAGGAAAGAGACAACTGAAAAGAAAAATTCACAAGTATCAGTGACAGATGGATGGATGAAGCCGGGTAAATATATTTCGCTTATTAGTCTGGTTAATTATGAGGTTTTGTATTTTAAGTACATACATAGGTGTGGGTGAGAAAAGCTGACAAAGTTACGTTTTTGTAAAATGCTTTTTTTTCCCACCTGCCACAAGCAGGCATATGCAGCCCTTTTGACAAGGCTGTAGTGGGAGCTACAAGGACCCCTCTCCGAGAACCACCAAAGAACCAGGAATCTGCTTTGAGACCTTTAACAACGCAAAACAGCACAAGAGTGCAGATGAAGCATCAGCCCAGTCCAAACCTCATTTACGTCAAACCCAAGGACAAAACAAAACACTCTGGTAAAAAACATCCATGCAAACACAACTCCAGTTCCTCAGCGGCCACCGCCACGCCAAGCCCTGAGAAAACCATGAGCGAAAACGCCCACATTCACAAACCCGGGGGAGCAGGCGCTCTAGGGGTTGTGAATAAAAAACCAAGGATTGAAAACACCTGCGATGCCAAGGTATTGCAACCATGCAAACACAACTCCAGTTCCTCAGTGGCCACCGCCGCACCAACCCCTGAGAAAACTGTGAGCGAAAACGTCCACATTCACAAACCCAGAGTAGGCACTCTAGGGGCTCTGAATGTGTGCAGAAACACACACATTCACAAACCCAGAGCAGGTGCTCTAGGGGTTGTGAATAAAAAACTAAGGACTGACAAAGATCCCCCATATTCTAGTATTTGGGAAGAGTTTGATGCTTCATTTAGAAAACTGATGGATGCTGTATCCTCGGGGGGCGGGGTGTCTAAAACTACAGCATTCTAAAAAGATTTGGAAAAAATACGACTCTTTGTTCAGAAAACTGATGGACGCTGAATCCTCAGAGGGCCTAAAAGAAAGGGAGGATGGAAAGCGTGGCTCTGATCAGGCATGAGTAGGTGTGGAAAGGGGTACCCTCAAGAGTGCACACCAGCTCGTGTGTAAACAAAAGGGCGGACGGCGCTTGGGGGATAAACAGATGGCTGCCAAAAAATTCCAGGCCAGGGTCGCTGTAAAAATTTTAAAAAGGGCTAAAGAGGTAATGAGGGAAAAAAACCAAAAAGAGATGCCCCCTACCAGAGGCTCTCAAACTGGTATGTCTGAAAATGGGGAGGTGAAATCAGACTCTGGTTTAGAAAATTCCCCAGAGTGCTCTCTAGACGGAGTCCCATCTACTCCCAATGACCCTCACGGAGACGTCTCAAAGTCTGACTCTCAATTAGTATAGGATGTAGAAGATGCCACTGGTGGTTCCGTAGGGGAACCCCCAAGTAACCCTGAAAATGCAGAGGTGTATATGGAGAGAGTGAGAAGTTGGCAACGTGAATTACCCAGATTTGAGGGGTCGGTGTATTGTGAGGAGTTTCGTTTTGTCCATCTTGTGCAAATAAATTCAGCTCAACAGGCTGTTGAAGCCATACACAGAGGGATACAGCTAGTTCTTGATGACATTAATGGTAGGGTAGGCCCTGATGATTACGTACAGTTACGTTTAGAGAGCCGTCGTTTAACTAACCCTTTGTTTTCAGTCAGAAGAACTAGGATGAGCTGTCCGCTGAGGATTTCTTAAACCAGGCCTCAAAGCTGCTTCAGAGCAATAGAGAATTGCATCTCGATGGGACGTTGCGCCTCATTGTGACAGTTGTAAAAAATAGGGGTGGGGGTGCTCGAAGAGTTTTAAATTCTATCCTTAGTAGTCAGATTATTCATAAAAAGAGACGATGTTTAGTAGACCTGACTTACACCGGTACCAATCTATGTTTTGCGGGAGGGCTCTTGGCCGTCATGGCCGGTCATAAACCTACGGATGCAGAATTGTTAGCAGAGGCGAGAAAGTTGCACGAGAAACTGGGGTGGTCAGATCAAAAAAAGGTTCTGCTCAGTGATGTAGCAAAGTTTGAACAGCATTTAGGAGTTAACATACAGGTGGTGCTGTATGCGGTGAAAGGTGGCTGGGTTTTTTTTTAAAACGGGGGGCCCCGTGTACCCTAAGACTTATTTCATCCTGTTGCACAATGAACATTACTATGGGGTTCTGGATGTGAAAATGTTGTTCGGAGCAAAAAATTACTGTGAGTTTTGCCACACGGTGTAGTCACGACCATTCTTGCAGGTATCGTTGCCGTCTCTGCTTGAGCGCAACATGCTCTGACAACATGGGCGTGCAGCTGAGGTGTCCTAGCTGTAAACTGTATTGTCGGTCCAACGAGGGTTTAGACAGACATGTCAGCTGTGCGTCAAAAAACCAAGTTGAATGCCTGTCTAAAACTTTGTGCGATAAGTGTCAGGCGTACGTGGACAAGCGGCACAGATGTAAAGGGAGGCGCTGTAAGCAGTGTCAGGGTTTGATCGTTGGAGATGTAGACGTTCACCTCTGTTTTATGGACAGCCTTAGAAAGCCCAAATCATCAGAAAAGTATATATTTTTTTATTTTGAATGCATGCAGGAGACTGGGTTGCACACTCCCAATTATATTTTTGCGATGTCCCTAAAGCCGGAAAAATCCTGGGAATTTAAGGGTGACGAATGTCTTTCTATGTTTGTTAAGACCTTTATTGGCAAAGAGTTCCGGGACTACACGTTCCTAGCACACAATTCCAAAGGTTATGATGCGTATTTCTGCGTTAGTTACTGAAGGAAAAGATGTGCATAGAACTGATCACTCAGGGCAGTAAACTAATGTGTGTGGAAGTTAAGGCCCTTGGCATTCGTTTTATAGACTCTTTAAACTTCTTGCCCATGAAGCTTAGCAAGCTCCCACAGGCAATGGGGTTTGAAGGTTGCAAAGGGTATTTTCCACATTTTTCTAACACTTTAGAAAATCAAAATTATGTGGGGCCTATGCCCGGTGTGGAGCACTACGGTGTAGAAAGCATGATGCCCAGGGAAAAAGCAGAGTTTCTCGACTGGTATCAAGACCACAGCTCTGAGACTTTTGACCTGCAGAAAGAGCTTGCGTATTACTGCCAGCAGGATGTAAAAATTTTGAGACAGGCTTGTATCCTATACAGAAAAGAAATTATGAATATGACGGAGAAAGTCGATCTAGTAGAAAGAGAACCCGGTAAATTCACCGAGATAAAACTGTGTATAGATTCGTTCCAGTACATAACGCTGGCATCCGTCTGCATGGCTATGTACAGGTTTATGTTTTTGGAGCCTAACACGGTAGCTCTTCTCCCTCCAGACAACTATCACAGACAGAAAAAGAGATATTCGACCCCATCTATCCAGTGGCTGTTGTATATCTCTCAAAAAGAAAATATACAAATACGGCACGCTTTACAGGGTGGGGAACTACAGGTAGGCCCCTACTTTTCAGACGGTTATGCCAATATTGATGGGGTACACACAGCCTTTGAGTTTAATGGGTGTTTTTTTCACGGCTTTGACGCCTGTCATTGTGAAAAAGCACAAAACCCTATGATGGGTACAACTTTTGGATTTCTTAATTACAAGACGCAGCTCAAGACCGACTATCTAAAACGGCTTGGTTTTGTAGTGAGGACTCTTTGGGAGCACGAGTGGGTGGTGATGAAAGAAACAGACAGGGAGCTTGCGAGCTTTTTAAACCGAGCCCAGTTACCCTAGCCTCTCATGCCTAGGGATGCTCTTTTTGGGGGGAGGACGAATGCCATCCGTCTATATTATAAACCTAAGCCCGGCGAAGAAATCCACTATTATGGATTATTATTATTATGATTTTACCAGCTTGTACCCTTTTGTAAACAAAACCAAAGACTACCCTATCGGGCACCCCGGTATAGTTTATGACAAATCTGTACCCCTTGCAAATTATTTTGGAATTGCAAAAGTTAAAGTGTACCCCCCACGAGGCCTCTTTTTCCCATTGTTACCTGTCAGAGTGGGCGGCAAGCTTATGTTCCCGCTATGCCGAACCTGCGCGGAAACCGTGCAGCGGGAGACGTGCACCCACACTGACGAGGAGAGGGCCATCCTGGGGACTTGGTGCACTGTGGAATTGAACGCAGCCATAGCGAAGGGGTACGTGGTGGCTAAAATTTATGAAATCTGGCATTTTAATGAAAAATCTGATGAACTCTTTTCGGAGTACATAAAATTACACCTCCGCCAGAAACAAGAGGCTTCAGGGTATCCCAGCTGGTGCACAGACGAAGACAAACAAAATAAGTATGTTAACGATTTCTACCAGAAAGAAGGCGTACTTTTACGCCGACACGAGATCAGGCTAAACCCCGCTAAACACCAAATTGCTAAACTGTTTTTAAATTCTCTGTGGGGTAAATTCGGCCAAAGAACCAACCTACCCAATACCAGCATCGTGAGAGACCCCGACGAACTCTTTCAGTACCTATTTTCCCCCAACTACAAGGTTTCATCCTGTGAGTTTATCGACGATGAAACAGCGTGCGTATCCTGGAAGCACGCAAAAGACCGTTATTCTGTCTCTGGCAATACCAATGTTCTCATAGCCTGTTTCACCACCACTTATGCCCACTTAGAACTATACAACCTCCTAGACAGATTGCAAGAGCGGTGCCTGTACCACGACACTGACTTGGTGATATTTGTGAAAAGGGAGGGGGCCTGGAATCCCCCTCTGGGGGATTATTTAGGGGACCTCACGAGCGAGATCCCACCAGATCAACACATCACCGAGTTTGTGTCGGCAGGCCCAAAAACATATGGGTATAAACTGTCGGGAGGAAAGGCGTGTATGAAGGTCAAAGGTATTACCCTGAACGTAGCTAACTGTGAAAAGATCAACTTTGACAGTTTGAAAGATCTAGTCCTGAACTATTGCACGCGTCTGCGAGAGAACCCCTCAAAAAAGATAGAGGTGCAGCAACCCTCTATTGTAAGAAACAAAAATCAGTGGCAAATAGAGACAAAAACCCTTAAAAAAACCGCAGAAAGCCGTTTACAACAAGAGGGTCCTAGGAGAAGGGTTTAAAACCCTGCCCTACGGCTTTTGAAAAATGGATACGAGGTGGAAACACCCCTTTTCTGCAATTCTCGCGGGGCCTAGCAACTGCGGGAAAAGTTACTTTATAAAAAATGTGTTGGATAATGCCAAACAAACATTGTCTGTTACGCCTGAGAATATTGTGTGGTGTTACAGTTGTTGGCAACCTCTGTATAAAGAACTGCTCTGTAAATAGCCCTTTATCAATTTTGTGGAGGGTCTGCCTGATGCTTTTGACGATGACCGTTTGTTTCCTACCAATAAAGTGAACATGATTATCATAGACGATCTGATGAACTCCGCTTGTGAAAGCGATGAAATCGAGAAAGCCTTTACCAAGTACGTGCATCACAGGAACCTGAGCATTATGTATATAGTTCAGAACGTATTTTGCCAGGGAAAAAAGAGTCGCACTATTAACCTAAACACAAAATACATGGTTCTGTTCAAAAACCCCAGGGACAGATTACAAATTGCTACACTCGCTCGGCAAGTGTACCCCGGCAAAGCTCAGTTCTTTCTAGAAGCTTTTGAGGATGCTACCAAAAGGCCTTATGACTACCTGGTGGTGGATTTAAATGCTTCCACACCAGAAGCTTATAGGACTGGTCTTTTCCCTCCAGACTGCTTATAGAACTGGTCTTTTCCCTCCAGACTGGCCGGCAGTTTATACTTTAAAAAGAACAACAGCCCGATATAAAAAGAGATGAATTATTGGCAGGCCCCTTTTTAGCAGCCGGGGGTGCTGACTGAAAACATGTCTAGCTGCGTGAAAAGAAACCTGGGCCTTTTAAAATTACTTAGCAAATCGTCCCCGCAGCAAAGGAGGGCTATACTGTGCTCAGCCTCTGACGATCTAGTAGCAGCCATCTCAGAAATAGCACTCAACACCTTAAAAGGAAACGTACCTTTAACACCAAAGCAAGTGCATGTGCTGAAAAAGAAACACACACTTATAAAAACTTTGTGTAATAAAAGGGTTTCACTTAAAAGAAAGAAGCGTCTGGTGAAGCAGTCTGGGGGGTTTATAGGACCCCTGTTAAGTTTTGCTATCCCTCTGATAACGGGGCTTTTAACTAATCGATAATGGAGTATGCAGAAAAAATGTACCTGGTGCCCAGCCAGCAGTTGGAGCAATTAAGTGCTCCCCCTCCAGCAGAGGAAAATATCAGAACGACCGCAACACGCTTACTGGATGCTGAAATGAAATCTGTTCTTCAAAGAACTGACTTAGGTGAATATGAAAAGGCTAAACTTTACAGCACCGTGCTTCAAATGTATCTAATGTACGTGAAGCAGAGTGATGTGGACAAAGGAAAAATAAGTCTGTTTCTACCAGAACAGGAACAGAGTGTGACTGCCAAACCCTCCGAAACACCAAAGACCTCAGACTCTGTTGCTCAGGAGGTGTTGGAAAACGTGAATAAGCGTTATAAGGAAAATGCATCAGTATTGCTAAATAAGCTGGGCCAAGATAAAAATATTTCTTCATGGACCGATAAAGGGTCTTTTGTGTACAAAGGCTCTGTGGTTAATGGTTCTAACATGCTCGACTTAGTCAGGGCCGTCATCCAGACACGCTCTGTTCCTAGCAGACATGTACCTAAAGGATGGGATATGTTTATGAATGCCATGGCGGAACTGAACATACCATCTTCCGTCATGGGCAACGCGACCAACAGAGATCTTTTGGAACGCCTCAAGGCCTCGATCGCCGACACCGGTGTGGACCAAGAAACAGTGACCCCTTTTTTGCCATCTAAAAAATGAAAATTGGCTAAAAGAGCTGAATGGCTCACTTTGTGATCTTTTTCACGTTCTATTTTTTTTAAAACTGGTAATGTTTTGCTTTAAATAAAACATTTCTGAATTGGGTCATTGTGTTTTGGTTTTTTTTAAAAAACCACGCCAAACATCGATTGTCTTTAAACCCCTCACCTGGGGTGCTTTATTGGGTAACATGACTATGAAAATCGTTGCAAGATACGCATGTCTGGGCTTGTTGAAACATGCTTTGAGCAAGGCTAAGCATGGCCAAGTATTTAAATTTATTTTTTACAAAATTCATCACCATCCAGTCGTTTTGCACTAAGTCATTAGAATACAATTTTAAAATCCGGTCAAAAGATAAACCCTTGCTACGATGGTGTAAGAAAAACACGCAGTGATAGCCGCAGGCAACGGAGCTGGGGTCTTGTAATTGTCTGTTGTGAAACACAATGTCTGTGGCATTTTTGTTTAAAAATTTCATAATGCTTTTAGGAAAGAACACACTGTTCGGGGGATGCCCGTATGAGTCAAAAAACTCTCCAAGGTTACGCTCCACCAGATACACGGCAAGCCAGTGTTCACCCGGTCGGCTGTGTGGATGCATGTTGACCACCAAACCTAGGGGTCTCTGAGACAGCTTGCCGCCAGGGAGCCAATCGCAGGGCAACACGTCTAAGAAATTCTTTTTCGTGTAAGGGTCCGTTGATAAGACACGTGAGAGCTGCACGGTGTCCATGTTCACATGTAGTCAAACAGAACATTTCTCCTCTGATTTATCTCTATGACGTTGTCAAAAACCCCATACACGATCATATTGACGGTAATGGTTAAAGCCTTCCCAAAAAGAATTTCTGCTCTCAGGTTCCCAGTTTTAATCAGGGAATAGTGATCAGCGCATTCCTGGTCAGGGGACAGGTCAAAGGCAAACAGGGTGTAACCCTGTGCAAACTCCTCATGGTCGATTAACAGAGAATGATCTTTCATGTGTTTACCGGCTGTGTGTACCAGATTCATGTATTCTCTCACGCAGCGTCCTGCCTCACAGTCTGGTTGCAGAGGCTTGGTCGGTATCTGCTCACCATCCACATACAAGGCCACAAAATTAATATCGTAATGCTTAAAATGAAAGGGATTTTTAGCGTAACTTCCGCTAAAGGCATCGTTATCCACGAACCCCAGGACAAGCATTTTGGGCAACTGTCCCAAGAACAGGTTCTCCTGGTTACTGACCCTGCTGCCCGCAGGGATGCTAAACACTTTCATTCCCACACGGTCCACGGGGTATTTGGCATTAGCGGTAAGCAGGGCCTCAGCGTGCCCCAGACGAACGCTCGGGGCCACCCGTACTTTCTTCACAAAAAGGGATGCTGATAGAATGCGCAGTTTAAAGCCTTCGGTTCTGCTGCCCATTAAACAGAAAGGCTCTTTACTGCGTGTCAGTTTAATTTTCACATCCACTCCGTTCAACAATAGTTTTTCTTGAAAAAACAGGTCGCTGTGTAGATGACCCAAAAGCTCTACTGTTCTGCTTTGAGCGGTCAGTTTTGCACGCCTCACAAACCCTAGATTCTCGCCATCCAAGTCTGTGTCTTCCTGTTGTCCGGAAGTGTCTTTGTAAAAGAGGCCAGCGGAAAATTGTGTGGCGAGGGTGTCGTTGCTGTAATTGAGCACCGATTCTATAAAGGCCCTGTAAGGGTAACAGTTGTTGCTTTGGCTTACAAGACGGTTTCTGAGTGTGACATCCAGCTGACTAAAAATAGAGGCCACTGGGTAATTCACCAGGCCCACCTCAGAGTCCGCTTCGAGTTTAGTTCCGTCTCCTTTTACAATCTTGCAACACAGGTACAGCAGTGTGTTGTTTAAATCCATATAATCTATGCCATTCCCTGCTATAAAAAAGTCAATGGGGGCAGACTCTGTAACGGCCGACAGGTGGCACCTCGATGTAGATGCTTTTCTCAATGCTGGCCTGTGTAGGGGCTATTTAGAACAAGTCTAGTTCGGATTTGGTGCATTCTTCAGACCCGCAGGGAACAAAAGCCATGTTGATTAAAATATCTCTTGTATCAGCCGGCGAGTGTTTCCTCTTTCGCCCAGGCTTCCTCTTGGACTTTTGCTTATGGCCGACCCAGGGGGTCAAAGCCCTTCTTTTAAAGGGTTTCGGGGGACCTGCGTGTCGCAGGTATGACGCATTTCTCTTTCTCTTCTTCCTCCTTTTAATGTACATCAGCCCCGATCCTTCCTGTGAAGCTGTGTTCCCCACCTTCTCCAGAACAGTGCGGGAGACGTGACCTACCACGTCTTTAGCTATGTTTTGAGCGGCGGTTTTTACATGGGGTTTAATAATCTCTAGCCCCCTCCTCAAAAGCGTTACGGCTTTTCGAAAGAGGCTACGGAATATTCCACCCACGCCTGCCCCATACATCACGGGGGCCCCATGATATCCGGGAAGGGCGTATCCCACCTGGGCTTTGTAATAGTTTCTGTAGACGTTGGGGTCGCTGTAATTTTTTAGGATCGCCATAATACTGTTTTGCTTTTTTAGAAAACTCGCTCTCTCCGGGGGCACAGGTGTAGCTTGATGATCACCTTGCCAAAGTGAAATGAGATGCTTTTGTTCTGATCTGTCTTTATTTCAATGGTAATAGTGTTGATGTGGTGTTTACTGATAGGGACGTAATGGGGTTTATCGTAGGTGATGGTGACAAACTCGTTGTTCCTTCCTTGGACAGGGACACAACGTAACAGGGAAACAGAAAAATCCCCCACAAACTGATGTTCTACGATATCCGTGTACAGATACAAGGAATTAAAACCCCCTGTAATGTCTGCCGAGAAAGGGAATTTTTGGACGCTGTGTTTGGGGCCCAAGCCCAGAATGTTAGCTAGCTCCCCCCTGATAGAAAACATATAAGTAAAAGTGGCGAATTTAAGTCTAATTTTTCTACCCACAGAGTCGTAATTCATGACCATCTCAGGTGGTCCGGGGTGACGAGCTATGACACTGTTCATAAGATCCAGTAATTCGGGTATGGACGCGTAATAACCTCGTCGTAGGATGAAACTCCATGCCATATCTCCAAAGGTGACTTCAAAAGGGGTGTCTTCGTTGATAGTGTTCCAGCTGTGCAGGTATTGTATTTCCACTAACCCCACCTCCCAGGCACCCCGGAGATCCAAGGGCTTAATTAGCCGTATTGTAAAGTTCGAGCTGGTGTTTTGGGGAAAAACTGCAGAGCTGGCGTTGCTGGGCAAAGTAATGTAAAACCCGCCGTCGCTCATCTTCTCTGACTTTGCGGGGATGAATAACTTCTGTTTGTTTGTTGTTTGCGTCTAAATGTCACAGAGTTGAGAAGCTTTCACCCAGCTGTTAAACTTATCAGGCCACCCCAACCATTTTACCAGTAGTTGCTTTTTTCTCCCTTTTCCTTTCTCCGCTAGAACTTTTTCAACCCTGTAAATCCTGTCTCGTTTGGGGTTTACTTTTTGTAATTCTTCAGGGTAAAAAGATCCAGTAACTGTCTCACCCTCGTAGTCTTTTAATCGGTATACAGGTCTCTGACCCCTGGTTAAGGCTTCATCCACTATGAATATCTCATCGGTAAATGTCTGTTCATAACCTTTTTCAAAAGCTCCTTTGGTTTTAGATAGTCTCACGTGGTCGCCTTTTTGAAAAGGGGCAACAACCAGTTTTACTTTAAAATCATCTCCATAAACCATTTTCCATACTTCAGAGAATTTGAAGGGTTAACATCAGCGGGTCTAGTATGTATAGTTCTGTGAAAGCTCTGGTTGTAAGTCTTTATAAAGTCAGGTAACGCATCGATGTAGCGAAAGGTGTTATGGGCTGTAAAATATCTCCACATCCTAGTTGTTAAAGTTCTGTTAAACCGCTCCACAACCCCTGCTTTGACTTCATTATTAGTAACAAAATGGTGAATGCCATGCCGTTTTAACAATCTGCTTAAGGGTTTGTTTAAAAATTCTTTCCCCCGATTGGTTTGTAATTTTTGAGGCACACACCCTTTGCTAAAAATAGCTTTAAAGGCCTTAGATACCTCACCACTCGTCTTGTCTCTTAGGACTAAGGCCCAGGCATATTTGGATAGAATGTCTACCACTGTTAAGATGTACTTAAAATTGCTGTTCTGTTTGGAGAACTGGTGCATATCCACCAAATCTGCCTGCCATTGCGCATCCACACCTGAAACAATGGTCTTGTTTCTTTTAAAATGTATTCAAGCTGGTTTGTGTAAAGTATAAGCATCCTGGTCTGAAAGCCAAGCTGTTACTTGTCTTCTATTTAAAGTTTTACTGTGCTTTTTGGCCACTTGAAAAAGAGGGTTCACCCCGCCAAAGCTCCCAACTTCCCCGGGGGGTGTAATATATTTTCTTTAACAGAGCCGCCTGTGGAGACATGACTGTTACTGGTACCATCTTTTACTAACATAAGTGTGGGTGGGGGACAACATTCATATTAACACATTTAAATAAGTTTTATTAATCGCCTGGTTGAACACAACCTTTTACAACCGCCTGTGAAAATGGACACCATGACTCCTAACATGAGGGTGTCTGTGCTGGTTCATTCTTCCATGTTGTCCTTTTCCTCTTGAGATCTGTGTCTCAGACATGAGCAAAAACAGCTGATGCATGATACATTTACTCCCACAGGGCTACCGATGTGTAAGTTCTCAAAGGCCTCCAGAAAGGCATCATCGAGCTGTTGAGAGATTTTTTTCAAAAAAGAAACAGCGTAAGCACACCACTGCTTGGTTTTTGATTTACACAATCTCTGGTTCCTAGCTCTCCCACCCCCATTACACACCCCCACCCCGACCGTCACTTCTTAAACATTCATTTACCTGAGCCACGTCTTTTTCATTCACCTTGTCTGCCCGTAACTCCCCCAAGCCGTGATCACCTTCCACCTCTCGGGGGGTGGACAACAAGAGGCCATCACGCTCATCGCGGTGCCTCACAAGCAGCCAAGTTTTGGGGTCGGTTTCCGGTGTGTCCACCAACGGCTGGGCCAAAGGGTCCTCCTCAGAACTCTCACTGATGTAGCGCTTTCTCCACACAAGACCAAAGGCATTCGGGGCGAAAACAAAGTCTGAAGTTCTCACGGGGGTGGTGAAGGAGTCCATGTTTCCACGATTTCTAAAACACGCGCTCTTGGTAAAAGACAGCCTCTTCTGCCTGACGCTGGGCCTTATGGGGTGATGGTGCTGTGCTCTGATTGGCAGAGGGGTCATACGCCCCTCTTCTGGGCGGTTCACCCCATCCCAGAACCTGCCCTATTTTGGTCAAATCTGCTCTTGGGCCAGCCTGATTGGTAGAGGTTGGTGGGAGGAGTTGTTAGAGGGGTCACACAAATCATTTCCGGACAGGTCACCCCGCCCCCGGAACTCACCTTGCTTCCGGTCATGTGGCAGCCTTGACCCCGGAAGTAATAACTCATGGGGTGGGACTTCCGGTGGGTGGGGCTAAGGGGTCGAGGGGGCGGGGTTAGGGTTTGATTGGTGGTAGGGCCCTTATACTACTGACATAGTAGGAATTACATTGATAAATCCTCACACACTGCTCTGAAACTTTAGATATTTCTATGTCTCTGAATAGGCTATCACAGTGTTTTAATCCGGTGATCCTTGGCCCACTGCAGACAATTCTTTCTCTTGTGAAATTACTTTCATGTTTCTCTTCCAAGCAGGAACAGACATTGGGTGTTATCCATTAGCCTATAACCAGAATGTGGATGAAGTCATTGCTAGAGCTGAATATGTCATGACTCTTTGGGGGCAGTTCTTCAATGCAACACTGTGATTGAATTTAATATTAAAACTGTTATACTCTAGCTATACAAGGAAATGTAATGACATGGGTTATTAAACTTCATGCTTTAGGGAGAAAGTTAATTGACTGTATAGGTCAGGAAGGAAATTCCCTTTGCTATGGTCCATCATCTCAAAATAGGTTGCTTTATTATGCAAGAGTTCACTTTCCTCCAGACCATCAGTTTCTACTCACTTCCATAGACAGGATACCATACTATATACATCTAATGTCTGCACTAGTGTGGCCAATCTTATGTTCATCTTATGACGTTACTTCTTACTAGCTATTCTATACTATTAGAGACTTTAGCCCAGATTCTCTACAGAATTAGAGAATTCTGAGAATTCTGGTGCAAAAATATTTCTCTCTATGATATGCACATATTAGTACAATTCTGATGAATAATGCTGTGCAATTTGATGTCCTACATTTCCAAAATCATACAATGATGCATTGCAAAAAGTTCTAAATAAAGTAGAACAAAAATATGTATTAAGTCATCTAAACAGATTTATTTCAGATGATACATAACACTGCCAGATACAATACCTATTGTGGATTCAGGCATACAAAGCAGTTGATTACATATTTTGTTAAATATATTATATATATGAAAGTTGATTTACTTTTCTATTACATATACAAACTAATGGTAACACTCTGAGTCTGTGTAATTAACGGAGGTAGAAACACAATCCGATGCAAACCGGGTATATTTATAAAATAAAAACACACTTTCATGGTGTGGGTGCCCATTTTTGCCTGAAGTCTAGACATGTTATAAGAAGGTGTCAATTATATAATCTCTGTGGAAAATAATTTCTGCTCTGTTTAATAGAATGGGGCCACATTGTTCTGCAATGACTCTTTTTCAGCCATTCATGAGGCAGGATGTTCATCTTACATCATACACTGTGGACCATTTTACACATGCATGCAGGGGACTAACAGGAGTTAGGTTCCAGCTGTGCAAGTATGCAGAAGTGTATAGCTGTGCATAGGGCTGGAACAGGGTACATTCTTCCCAGAGCAGGGGAAATGGTGAGGGAGGTTGTAACTCTGACTGACAAATTGTTTCCTGGGTTGTACCACATAGCCCCAAACCCAGGTGTTAGAAGGTTTAGATTGGATATTAGGAAAAACTTTTTCACTAAGAGGGTGGTGAAACACTGGAATGCGTTACCTAGGGAGGTGGTAGAATCTCCTTCCTTAGAGGTTTTTAAGGTCAGTCTTGACAAAGCCCTGGCTGGGATGATTTAACTGGGAATTGGTCCTGCTTCGAGCAGGGGGTTGGACTAGATGACCTTCAGGGGTCCCTTCCAACCCTGATATTCTATGATTCTATGATTCTAAGGCTTTCCCTTCATCATCTCCCCTGGTTCCTGTCACGTAGACAGAAAGCAGAAGACCAGAAGTCCAAAGTGCAGACAATGTGATGTTTATTGGGGTTAGTTTCCAAGCAAGAATATTCCGAAGCCCTTCACACCAGTCGGGCTTATCTCTATATGCCAATAGAGTCTGTTCCCAGCTCTGACGCTGAGCATTTGCCCCCTGTCCCCTTCCCAGCTCTGACGCTGCAGAGCCTTGCCTGTGTCCCTCTTTCCCGTTTCCTATTCCCTGTTCCTGTTCCCCGCCTTAGCAAACATGATTCCAATTTCCCTTCCACTTCCTGTTTGACCATAGTTTACAGAGTAATATTCTCAGCTATACCTTAACCAATCATTTTACCGAAATTTAACGAACCAATCCTAACATATTGTAACATCATTCTCTAACCAATTATATTTCACTACCCTAATTAACTTACACCTAGCAAAATTAATTATACAGCAGACAGAAACAATTAGAGAATCAGAAAGATTAACAATAGAAAAGTGGGGTCAATAAAGATAAAACAGTACAGAAAGGAGGGTTTCACAACCACAACCATTGATAAGTGATTTCTTGCCAGACAGGAAGCTATCGAACTAAGTTTTCTTTAACCATCTTAAGATCTGTTTCTTTATCTAGTTGTGATGGGCACTATCAGGACAGGATCGTCTTCCTAACAGCCCAATACCACCTTATTTCAATGTGACTTGTTTGGGATGTGAAGATTTGACTGTACGCTTCCCAGCTTATGGCTGCCCCTGCTGCTTAGCCAAAAGCCTCAGCCTAAGAACCAGGCCTCAGACTATCCTAGTGAGAGAAGGCCCTTACACAGCCAGACTTGTGATTTTGATTCTTTGTTTTATACGTCAATAACTAGCTAAGTGATAAAAATACACCTAAATTCTTAAAGTAGAGGCCTTTACAGGCAGGCCTGAATATCTATATCCTAACACTCCACCCATTTCTTTTTCTTTTGGGATCCTCCTGCCCAGGTATCCCTGGAAAAGCATAGGACATATGGCGACACATTTCCTGATAGGGCCAGGCATCAAGGTGGAATGTGCCAAAACTCCATCTGTCCCACTGCCCCTTGTGTAATACAATGCCTGGCACCTTCTCTTTAACGGACATACCACACCTTTTCCAATTAGTGTTCCTGATGTCCCATTGTAGTGGGCTTGAGAAGGTTGGGTCCAGTTTGTCTAGTACACTTGGGGGGAGGGCTTACTACATTACTTATAGGTTATAATTAGTAGCTGTTCTTTAGAGGGTTGTGCCCCTCTTGACTGTTTCTATATGCAATGTAATACAAGTATACTTAACAATACACCAGCCGGCATGATAATTCACAGCAACACCGAGAGTCCTCACCACTGCAGCATAGTCCAACATCCTGGCCACCTCCAAAAACACTGCTTCTCCTCCTTTGACAGGGTTAAAACCCCATTAACGCCATCTTGATGTGTATGTTTTAAATAAAAAGGAGTACTTGTGGCACCTTAGAGACTAACCAATTTATTTGAGCATAAGCTTTCGTGAGCTACAGCTCACTTCATCGGATGCATACTGTGGAAACTGCAGTTTCCAGATTATGCATCCGATGAAGTGAGCTGTAGCTCACGAAAGCTCATGCTCAAATAAATTGGTTAGTCTCTAAGGTGCCACAAGTACTCCTTTTCTTTTTGTGAATACAGACTAACATGGCTGTTACTCTGAAACCTATGTTTTAAATGCGTCCAGTTGTTGGCAGTTGCAGTGAGCTGCCCCTGCAGGTTTCACATGCTTTTGTCCATATCATGAGTCCACTGGATAGTCACAAAAAATGGGATGTTGTCTAAACCAGTTCGACCACTTGGTATGGAATTGGGTAGTATGCACTCGTTCAATTGTGCACAGCAATGAGTTCCACAGATCCATTTGTGCACCATAGTCCCAATGGCATCATGTAGATCTGTGTAACTGTGCCAGATGCTGGTGCAATTGTGTCCCCAAGTGTTGTGTACATTCCCAGAAAACACCTCATACCCTATGTATATCACTCCTAATGGCCCCCATTTGCAACAGGCCATTAATTCTGCCCCTCCATGGTCATTAAAGAGGGACACATTCAAATATTTTCTCTGGACAAACAATTACTTAACTGAATTATTGTCCATTTTACACCATTCCATCCTCCCCATCTATCCCACAGTGGTTCCCAGCAAGCTCCTCCCTTTCTCATTATTTCCATAGGGCTCATGGGGACTACTTTAGTAGCCATCCCATTCCCAGGTACCACATTAACCTAGTACACAGGTGCTAGACCCAGAGTTGAGCATTTTGTATCCCCATACACATCTTCCCCTCCCGAGTTAGCCTTTTGAAGCCATCCTCCACCCATATCACAAGGCTTCTCGTCCATTGAGTTAGCCGCAGCTTCACTTTTGATGCTCTTTTCCACCCCATTGCTACTGCAGAAAGTTGCTGTGCCAGTAGCTCATTGATTTGCTGCTGCAATTTTACATTCTCACTTATCAGTTACTTAGTTACCCAATAGTCCCCCAGATTTCATACACCCAACCCTGTGTTTCCTGCTGCCCACAAATCCCTTTCCCAGCGATGATTCCATGTATGTCCCCTCACCCACCAGTTAAATTGTTGCTTCAATCCTTCTATATATGTATTGCAGTTGGGGTGTACCCGGTCCACCCACCATTTCTAAGGGTATACCAGCCATGTTATGGACTGGAAAGACATGGTGAAAAGCACTGGTTTCACCCACTCTCACAGTGGCTCCTACACATTTGCCTGTCTGGAAGTATTTCCGGCTCCAGGCTGTGGCCAGCTTAGATCAGGATTTTTCCATCTTGGCATCCATATTACCTGTAGGGTTACATTCTGCAAAGCAGTTAAATTGTCATACCCAGCATACCAGGGGAGACTGCATGTCTAGTGTGATGTGTACATAATAACTGCACATCCAGGGATTTTCCTCTGTGCAGGTACCATTATGAGTACACATGGTAACTTCACACCCTAATTGTGGGACCCCATAACCCAAACACCCCAGGAGACCAGCGGGTTATATGTTGTTGTTGTTTTTTGGGCCCTCTGTGACAAACCACATGTCCAGATGACTGTGTTTCCCACCATCATTGATCATGACATATCCTAAGGAATACCATGCAATATTTCCTTATAAATTTGATATTCTCCACTGGGTTAGGACCCCTCCTCCTTCCAATCAGTATACCACGTACCAACACTGCCAAATTCCCATGTGGGGATCAGCAGTTCAATTTTCTACGGGTAGATCCTTAAGGTCCTTATCTGCCTTATTACCACAACTTGGGGGTGTAGCAGTCCATGTGTTCTCTCCTTTTGTCACTTCACATCGCGGGATCTGGGCAGGGTTTATAATAATGACAATCGTGATTAGCAACAACAATTGTTCCATTCCAGGCCAGGGAATCCTTGGGTTCTCCTTTGTAAACCCACCTGTAATATATATGTAATGATTTATACGTCCTCCTTCTTAACCAACATTTTGTGCCTTTTTATTTGCACTTTATTTCCCAGCTTGGGTAGACCGTGCTTCCCAGGCAGGCCATACCATGCGTTGACCTTTGTTGCTATATGTGTTAACCCTCTTTGTACACCATCCACCAAAATAACAGTAATAACAAGACAAACAACACAAACACAAATACAATCTTCATCGTGACAGTAGGCTCATGGTGCTCTGGGTTATTTCTCCGCTGACACTAGCTTGCTTGTAGAGTGTCTGAAAAACAAAAGAAACATTTCCCAGCCCCTTGGTGGGGACAGATTATTGCCTTTTGCAAATCTCATTGCTAATTGCAGGAAAAACAGAAGAATTACCTTCACACAATCCTTGTTTTGTTCTATAGTCAGGAAATCTTTGCATAGGCTTTATTTTAATTATATCCTTTGGGTTTTAGTGAATTACAAGGTAGGGGTGTTGTGCATGTGAGCAGACTCCTTTTGTATCTGTGTTCAGATTTTAGCAGATTTTGTGCAGATACACACACACACACAAAAGGAATACTTAGGGTTAACCTGTCTCCTCTTATTTTCTGTCTTGACTTGTTGTCCTACCTCCCTTTCCTGGAGGGCCATAATCTGAGTCTTCTTGCTTACAAGTAGCTTGTTTGCTGACCAGGCATATTTATTATTTGCAGCTCCTTTGTGCTGCCATTTATTGGCAGTTCTCTCCTTCCCCTATCAGCTAGGTAATTTGCATCCACACAGATGCTTTCTGGCTTGCTTTTGGATCCAAAGCTATTAGCAGCTCAGAGACTCTGTCTTAAAAGGGACACAATTAACTTCCACCAGAGTTCTTATTACTTTTCACTTTTAACTGCTGCTTCTAAAACACACAGCGATCTGAAAAAGAAAACACAACATATTGTGGCTCCTTTTGGAGCCCTAATATGACTTTAATTAAGCAAATTGTTTTGTTTACATTTCTTTTACCTCTTCTACAATATACAATGCACATGTTCTGGGAAAATGCACACCCCCTCCACAGTTCAACTCTACAACATTATTTAGCCACATCAATTTTCACACAAGGTACAACTGCCTCCCTCTTGCCCACAGAGATCTCATGCACCCCCACCAAAGTGACAATCCGAGCACCCAGAGTCACCCCAAAGCTCAGTGTTCCCAACATTGCTCCCCTTTTCCTTCTCTTTTTTCCTGTGCACACACAAAAAAAGAAGCAGAATGTCTTCCCCATTCCCTGACCCCAGCCATCTCCCACCACAGCCACAACTTTGGTCTTTATTTAAGAACATAAGAATGGCCCTTCTGGGTTAGATTAAAGGTCCATCTAGCTCAGTATCCTGTCTTCCAACAGTGCCCAGTGCCAGGTGCCCAAGAGGGTATGAACAGAACAGGTAATCACCAAGTGATCCATCCCCTGTCACTCATTCCCAGCTTCTGGCGAACAGGGGCTAGGGACACCATTCTTACCACTCTGGCTAATGGCCATTGATGGACCTATAATCCATGAATTTATCTAGTTCTTTTCTGAGCTCTGTTATGATCTTGGCCTTTGCAACATCCTCTGGCAAGGAGTTCCACAGGTTAACTGTGTGTTGTATGAAGAAATACTTCCTTTTATTTGTTTTAAACCTGCTGCCTATTAATTTCATTTGGTGACCCCTCGTTCTTGTGTTATGAGAAGTAGTAAACAACACTTCCTTATCTAATTTCTCTACACCAATCATGATTTTATAGACCTCAATCATATCTCCCCTTAGCCATCTCTTTTCCAAGCTGAAAAGTCCCAGTCTTATTAATCTCTTCTTATATGGAAGCCATTCCATACCCCCTAATCATTTTCTTGCCCTTTTCTGAACCTTTTCCAATTCCCATATATCTTTTTTGAGATGGGGAGATCACATCTGCCCACAGTACTCAAGATGTGAGCATACCATGGATTTATATAGTGGCAACATGATATTTTCTGTCCTATTATCTATCCCTTTCTTAATTATTCCCAGCATTCTGTTAGCTTTTTTGACTGCCACAGCACATTGAGTGGATGTTTTCAGAGAACTATCCACAGTGATTCCAAGATCTCTTTCTTGAGTCATAACAGCTAATTTAGACTCCATCATTGTATATGTGTTGTTGGGATTATGCTTTCCAATGTGCATTACTTTGCATTTATCAACGTTAAATTTCATCTGCCATTTTGTTGCCCAGTCACTGAGTTTAGAGAGATCCTTTTGTAGCTCTTTGCAGTCTGCCTGGGTCTTAGCTATCTTGAGTAGTTTTGTATCATCTGCAATTTTTGCCACCTCATTGTTTACCCCTTTTTCCAGATCATTTATGATATGTTGAATAGGACTGATCCCAGAACAGACCCCTGGGGACACCACTATTTACCTCTCTCAATTCTGAAAACTGACCATTTGGACCTACCCTTTGTTTCCTATCTTTAACCAGTTACCAGTACATGAGAGCACCTTCCCTCTTATCCTGTGGTAGCTTACTTTACATAAGAGGTGACCTTGTCAAAGGCTTTCTGAAAATCTAAATACACTATATCCACTGGATCCCCTTGGTTCATGTGCTTGTTGACCCCCTCAAAGAATTCTAATAGATTGGTGAGGCATGATTTCCCTTTACTAAAACCATGTTGACTCTTCCTCAACCATTTATGTTCATCTATATGTCTGATAATATTGTTCTTTATTATAGTTTCAACCAGTTTGCCCAGTACTGAAGTCAGGCTTACAGGCCTGTAATTGCTGGGATCACCTCTGGAGCCCTTTTTTAAAAATTGGTGTCACATTAGCTATCCTCCAGTCATCTGGTACAGAAGCTGATTTAAATGATAGGTTACACACTACAGTTAGTAGTTCTGCAATTTCACATTTGAGTTCCTTCAGAATTCTTGGGTGAACACCATCTGGTCCTGGTGACTTATTGCTGTTTAATTTATCAGTTTGTTACAAAATCTCCTCTAATGATACCTCAATCTGGGACAGTTCCTCAGATCTGTCCCCTAAAAGGAATGGCTCAGGTTTGGGAATCTCCCTCACATCCTCAGCCATGAAGACCAATGCAAAGGATTCATTTATTTTCTCCACAATGGCCTTATCGTCCTTGAGTGCTCCTTTAGCACCTCGATTGTCCAGTGGCCCCACTGGTTGCTTAGCAGGCTTCCTGCTTCTGATGTACATAAACAAAAATTTGCTATTACTTTTTGAGTCTTTGGCTAACTGTTCCTCAAATTCTTTTTTGGCCTTCCTAATTGTATTTTTACAATTCATTTGCCAGTGTTTATGGTCCTTTCTATTTTCCTCAGTAGGATTTAATTCCACTTTTTAAAGGATGCCTTTTTTCCTCTCACTGCTTCTTTTACTTTGTTGTTTACATTTAAGTTGAGTCTCTATTATGATGTCTTTTAAAAGTTTACATGCAGCTTGCAGAGATTTCACTTTTGGCGCTGTACTCGTTAAATTCTGTTTAACTAACCTCCTCATTTTTGTGTAGTTCCCTTTTCTGAAATTAAATGCTACAGTGTTGGTCCACTGTGGTGTTTTTCCTGCTACAGGGATATTAAATTTAATTATATTATGGTCATTATTACTAAGCGGTCCAGCTATATTCGCCTCTTGGACCAGATCCTGTGCTCCACGTAGGACTAAATCGAGAATTGTGTCTCCTCTGGTGGGTTCCAGGACAAGCTGCTCCAAGAAGCAGTCATTTAAGGTGTCAAGAAACTTTATCTCTGCATTCCGTCCTTAGGTGACATGTACCCAGTCAATATGGGGATAATTGAAATCTCCCATTATTATTATTGAGTTTTTTATTTTAATAGCCTCTCTAATCTCCCTGAGCATTTCACAATCACTATCACCATCCTTGTCAGGTTGTCAGTAATATATCCCTACCACTATATTCTTATTATTAGAGTATGGAATTTCTATCCACAGAGATTCTATAGTACAGTTTGAGTCATTTACAATTTTTACTTCATTTGATTCTACACTTTTTTCACGTATAATGCCACTCCCACACCAGCACGACCTGTTCTATCCTTCTGATATATTTTGTACCCTGGTATTACTGTATCCCATTGATTATCCTCAATTCACCAAGTTTCTGTGATGCCTATTATATCAATATTCTCATTTAATATGAGGCACTCTGCTTCACCCATTTTATTATTTAGACTTCTAGCATTGGTATATAAGCACTTTAAAAACTTGTCTCCTTTTAGCTGTCTGCCATTACATGATTTAATTGAATGGGACTCTTTTTTATGACTCTGTTTCTGATCAGACCCTGCCTGTATTTTGTCATTTTTCATCCTCTCGTCCTCACTAGGACATAGAGATTCTCTATTAGTAGATCCTCCCCTAAGGGATGTGTGATGGGTTGGGTCACAGAAACCCACTTGGGACTGCCACCTGATGTGCTGAGACTATCCCGAGCCTGTTTTCCCTGGCAGCGTGGGACTTCAGTATCCTGTCTTTTTGAGCCAGACATGCTAGCCTGCTACAAATGTAGACCCAGGTGTGAACCATGTGCCCCCAAAGCTTCAGGCTTAACTGAAAACAGCTTAAGAATTGATCCTGTCTCCCACACCCAGATACCCAGTTCCCAATGGGGTCCAAACCCCAGATAAATCCATTTTACTCTGTATAAAGGTTATACAGGGTAAACTCATAAATTTTTCACCCTCTATAACACTGATAGAGAGATATGCACAGCTGTTTGCTCCCCCAAGAATTAATTACTTGTCCTGGGTTAATTAATAAGTAAAAAGTGATTTTATTAAATATAAAAAGTAGGATTTAAGTGGTTCCAAGTAATAACAGACAGAACGAAATAAGTTACCAAGCAAAATAAAATAAAGCACGCAAGTCTAAGCCTAAAACAGTAGGAAACTAAATTCAGGTAAATCTCACCCTCAGAGATGTTCCAATAAGCTCCTTTTACAGACTAGACTTCCACCTCGTCTTGATCCAGCAATGATTCACACCCCTGTAGTTACTGTCCTTTGTTCCAGTTTCTTTCAGGCATCTCTTTGGGGTGGAGAGGCTATTTTCTGAGCCAGCTGAAGACAAAATTGAGGGGCTTCCAGGGCCTTATATAGTCTTTATCTTGTGCAACATCACAGCCACAAGATGGGGTCTCTAGCCCCCTGGGCAAGTCACATATCTATGAATGATTCCGCTTTTTGCAGGCCGACACCATTGTTTACATGTTAGTTTGAATGTTCCCAGGAAAGCTCAGATGTGGATTGGTGTCTCCCAAAGTCCATTGTTAGTTAAGTACTCCCAATTACTTGAATAACCCCTTCACACTGTCTTGACCAAATCTGCCTTATATGCTTCCTACAGCAAATACTTTAAATACAAGCATAGAGCCAACACTCATAACTTCAGATATAAAAATGATACATGTATATAAACAGGATGAATATGTTCAGTAGATCATAACCTTTGCAAAGATATGTTACATGGCATATCTAGTATAAAATATATTCCAGTTATGTCATATTTACACTTATAAGCATATTTCTATAAAGCATTATGGTGTGCAATGTCACAGGATGTCCGAACCACGTGCTCCTCCTCACCTGTCAGCTTTCCCCCAGCCCTTACTTTTAAAACTGCTCTATGACCTTTTTAATGTTAAGTGTCAACAATCTGGTTCCATTTTGGTTTAGGTGGAGCCCATCCTTCCTGTATAGGCTCCCCCTTTCCCAAAAGGTTCCTCAGTTCCTAATAAATCTAAACCCCTCCTCCCTACACCACCGTCTCATCTACGCATTGAGACTCTGCAGTTCTGCCTGTCTAACTGACCCTACAAGTGGAACTGGGAGCGTTCCAGAGAATGCTACCATGGAGGTCCTGGACTTCAATCTCTTACCCAGCAGCCTAAATTTAGCCTCCAAAAACATATTAAACTTTATAAAGCACCTTGTAAAGGTACCTTAAGGATTAAATGCTAAGGGTTAAATGATTAAGAGTTAAATGCTAAATACCAAAGGCAAACAACAGTAGTTACCTGTGTCTGGCAAAAAGTGTCTGTCAGTTTTGCAACTGTGAATGAAAGATTCAAATGGAGTTTTAGTGGTATTATTTAAAAATAATACAAAATCAATTAATCTTAAACCTACAAAACAAGAGTTTTACAAACCAGGAGTGTTGATTTAGGTCCTTAAAACCTCACATATTTACACAATATATATTTACACACACACACACACAGATACATTCTTGCACTGCTATTATTATTATTTACACAACTGTACCCCAATTACACTCCTATATTGTACAATCAGAGACAGTCAAGTTAAGTTCCAATAGAAACCCTTTACATTATGGCAAAGCCACACTTAATGAATATAACTTCATATTCCCTCATAACTTCCAAGGGCATAATTAAAACTTATTTTTTCCATGTATAAAAATAATCCTTTAGGATGCTTCATATTTGGGAATTTTTGTGTAAGAGATAGTGGATGCAACAACAAACAGATGAGCGAGCGAGTCTGTGAATTACCAGAGCTATCATGCTAAACTCTGTTATAGCAAGGGCCAACACCCACATGACTGAACTCTTTAAATTCCCCCCTAGTATTGAGATTTCTCCATCCTCCAAGGTAAAAGATTTTTTTTTTAAATAAAATTTTCTAGAATTAGGTTGAGTTTACAGAGGATGGCTCTGCCTTCAGCTGTGTCTACTCTTAGTACATCACAAACTATAATTAGGCTTGTTTGCCATAAAATTGAGAAATAATGGTTTGGGGGACTGATGGAACTCACCCCTGTATTCACTCCTTCACGTTATTGTAATAATCATTGCTTGTACTCACTTAAAATCTACAGTGTCTCTTTGTAGTTACTAACTTGTTAGTAACTTGTAGTTAACTTCTTTTATTGTTTTATCTAATCCAATGTGTATAAATTGAAGTTGTGTGAATGTAATTCCCTTAAAGAAATAAAGGACTTAATATATTTGGACTGTCCAGGAGAGGGCTGGGTGGTACATGATTTTGGTAATTAATTGATCTTTAACTATTCATGGTAAATACTATGATTTTGGTAATTAATTGATTTTTAACTATTCATGGTAAATAGGCCTAATGGCCTGTGATGGGATGTTAGATGGGGTGGGATCTGAGTACCCAGGAAAGAATTTTCCGTAGTATCTGGCTGGTGAATCTTGCCCATATGCTCAGGGTTTAGCTGATCGCCATATTTGGGGTCGGGAAGGAATTTTCCTCCAGGGCAGATTGGAAGAGGCCCTGGAGGTTTTTCGCCTTCCTCTGTAGCATGGGGCATGGGTCACTTGCTGGAGGATTCTCTGCTCCTTGAAGTCTTTAAACCATGATTTGAGGACTTCAATAGCTCAGACATAGATGAGAGGTTTTTCGCAGGAGTGGGTGGGTGAGATTCTGTGCTCTGCGTTGTGCAGGAGGTCAGACTAGATGATCATAATGGTCCCTTCTGACCTTAGTATCTATGAATCTATGAACATAAAAATGTCCATACTGGGTCAGACCAAAGGTCCATCAAGCCCAGTATCCTGTCCTCTGACAGTGGCCAATGGCAGGTGCCCCAAAGGGAATGAACAGACAGGTTATCATCAAGTGATTCATGTCCTGTCACTCAATCCCAGCTTCTGGAAAACAGAGGCTAGGGAAAATATTCCTGCCCATCCTGGCTAATAGCCATTGATGGACCTATCTTCCATGAATCAATCTAGCTCCCTTTTGAACCCGATTATAGTATTGGCCTTCACAACATCCTCTGGCAAGGATTTCCAGAGATTTTGTTTTTCTTCACTCATAGGATAGAGAGGAGCTCAGAGAAGATCATTTGAACATTATTCTTCTTCAGCACGCTTCCAGGTTCCCTGAAGTAATCTATTATCTGTGAGACATCCCATGATGCAGTGTTATTCGTGGCAATATAAACCATCACCAGTATATCCTTGCCCATTGACTTCAGAAACCTATCCAGTCTTGGAGAGACATCTTGCATCTTGGCTCGGGGATGGCGGCACACTGTCCCCTTTTGTCCACCTGTGCCATACAGAATGTTCTTACGATTTTTCTGAGTACTGAATCCCTAACAAGGATTGTCTGACTTCCTTGGATCATTGGAAAACTATTTGTGGGCAAACTTGATTTTTTTACAGATTGGGCTGAGCTGCCATCCACATGTGTGTCCTGTACATCTCTCCATTTCCTTGGATATGCAGGATCTTGAGAGGTATCTTCCATTGTTGTTTCCCTCATGGCAAGGCATGGCTCTCTTCTCTGGTAACCCCTGTCAACAGTTGTCTTGGCCCTGCAGTGTTCTGCTTCTTCTTGTAACTCAGCCCTCCAGTCAGGACACATTCAGTCCCAACCCTCAAGTGCAACTGGAAGTCCCACAAACAATTGTCCAATGACTTTACACCAGGTCTTTGGTCCCAATTCTGGGCCCAGTCATTCTCACAACCCTTTCCTGGGGCTTCCAATAGTCCTTATCCCTATATATCAGGAGGGGTTTCACACCACCTTCCTCGGTGGCTGGTAGGAAAACCCAGCCCCTCCCTCTACTCTGGGTTCCATTCCAGAGACCCTGCTGCAGGCAGCTAAGGTCTGTTTCCCAATACTCCTTGCTGCTTCCCCAGGCATGCTTCTAGGCCCTTCTCCATGGTCAGTTGTTAATCTAATGCAGGCAGTAAGTCACTTCATTGTTCTTAAATTCTTTTATTTTGATTTTGTAGAAAAAATTTTTTACAACTAAAGTGGTGAAACACATTCACTGAGTGCACCATAAAAATTCTAAACATATGTTTGTCTTCATTTAGCTTCAGACATATCAGGATATATTCCTAGGACCATGGCAATGGGGACTTGGGCATATGGGCTCTGAAATAGGTCCATTTGAAGAAAGATGGAACAAATAGGGATTAAATCATTTTTAAAAATTCATTGACAGAACCTGTATAAAAATCAAGATGAATAACTACTGGAATGTGTAACCCATCATGTCTCATCTCTGCTTTATTCCCTTATCTTCTATATCCACTTCCCTTCTTTTTGCCATATACATAAACAGAATTGTTGATATCCTTCTCTTTAAATAGAAAATAATTGCTTTTTAACAAAAAATGTATCAAGAAACAGATAACATATCACAGATTACTTTAATGTCATTACAATACCAATGTCTCTTACAATTTTCTCTCTAATTATTCATATAGGAAAACAAACTGAGATGTTTTTGCCAATATTCAGGATTATAAACATCCCTTAGTCTTTAATAGGTCTCTTTGCTAGTATTTTAAAATCTCTCTCTCTCTCTTTCTCTTTCTCTCTCCCCACTACTAAATCCTATTGGCTTCCTTTTCTAGGTAAAGAGAATCTTGGGGAACTGGCAAAGTCTTGATTAGGTTCCCCTCCAATTACTACATATGTGGTGATTCAGCTAACACTTAGATTCAAACAGGCCTTCTTTTGACAAATATTTATTATTCTTTAACAGTTCTCTTTGCACATATTCTAAAACACTTTAGTTTCTCTCTTTTTGCATTTTAGCTTTCATGCTTTTAGCTGTTTCTTTATCATTGCTAGGAGCAGTACAACTTATCAGTCATTGGTTTAGGGATGCTGGGCCTGACACTAAATCCAATTTTTTTCCCTTCCTAGGTGAGGTGGATCTTCTAGTTGTGGTTTAGGGGGTTAGGCCCATAAGGAAAAGAATTTAGATCATAATATCACATCCAGAATGATATCATTTCCTGTGACAGCATCATCCTTATCTCTCAACCATCTATCTTCCTCATCCATCAATCTCATGTTGACAAAAGCTAGGGACAATATACTACTAATATTCATCTTCTGATACTAATATCTAAGGCTTGCAGAATTACTGTTATGCAGAACTACTGTGCTAGGTAACCTATCATTTAATCCAGCTTCTGTACCAGATGATTGGAGGATAGTTAATGTGACATCAATTTTTTAAAAAGGCTCCAGAACAATGTTCCCTCTAATTTTTTCCATCCATGTGCAGAATAAATTTTGTTACGTGCACTGGGGTAATGTGAGGATGTGTGCCACCAGTCAAAACAAAAAACCTAACTATAATGTATATACATATTTTTAAGTTACCAATAGGGATAATTACTCCAGCCACAGAACAGGTTAGGCATTTTAGAACTCACTACTCAAAGAATTAAATTAAAGTGTAAGAGAGAAATAAAAATTATGAAATGCATAGACAAGTCAAAAAAATAACATAACAGCACTTTGAGAGAATAAAATTACAGAGAATATATGTGCCTTGCAGGAAGTACCAAGAAGTAACAACAACAACAATACAAGTATGTGTTGGGATGTGAGTGTGAAAGAGACAGAGTGTGTGCGTGTGGGTGGGTGTGTGTGTGACACAGAGACTGTATGGCTGTGAGACACAGACTGAGTTTGTGTGTGTGAGACACCCAGAGACTGTGTGACATAGAGAGTGTTTGTGTGACACAGAAGGAGTGTGTGTGTGACACAGAGACTGAATGTGTGTGTGAGAGAGAGACATAGAGGCTGTGTGTGACAGAGAGGGTGTGTGTGTGTGTGTGACATTGCCCTGGTGTTATCTGGACCGGTGATCTGCTCAGTCACTCCAATCCTCGACTCTGGGAGGCAACCTTACCCTGCTCTGCTATGAGAACCCCCACTCCTGGGCTGTTCATGCACAGCCTCCATCATGTAAGCTGCTTAGATTGTGCAACTGACTGACACTAGCCAATATCTCCAGTCCCAGACAAAACCCTAGGAACCTCCATCTTGCAGTGTCCAGTTATGCCCACTGGATGCTGCAAGCTTATATGAGTTCGTCAACTTAACAAAGAAATTTATATGTACCAGGCTTATTATCCCAAGAGGAGCCTCTGACGTGCTTCAAACCAATGCTTCACACTGCTTCAGGTAGAATAAACAAACAAATTTAAAGAGGCAAAGAGTCCTGTGGCATCTTATAGACTAACAGACATATTGGAGCATAAGCTTTCATGGGTGAATACCCACTTCTTCAGCTGCATCACAGCTACCCCTCTGATACAACAAATTTATTAACTCCAAAAGATAGATTTTAAGTGATTATAAGTCAAAGAACAACAAGTCAGATTTGGTCAAATGAAATAAAAGCAAAATGCATTCTAAGCTAATCTTAACACTTTCAGTGCCCTTACAAACTTAGATTCTTCTCACCACAGGCTGGCTGGTTGCTCTTCAGCCAGGCTCTCCCCTTTGATCAGCGCTTCAGTCACTTGGTGGTGATATCTGTAGATGGAGGTGGAAGAGAGAGGAAGAGCAATGCAAATGTCTCTCCCTTTTATCATGTTCTTTCTTCCCTCACGGCTTTGCCCCCCACCGCCCCACTTCAGAGTCAGGTGAGCATTACCTCATCACAGTCCCAAACTGACCAAAGGAAGGGGGGTGACTCACTTGAGAGTCCAACAGATCCTTTGTTGCTGCCTAGGCCAGTGTCCTTTGTTCCCATGAGTCTGGGCTGGGTTTGTCCCATACATGCCTTGATGAGGTGTGAACTGCCCCTCTGCTCTTGGAGAGTTTTTGCCTGGGCTTGTTTTAAGCCATGAGGATACATTTTCAGCCTCATAACTATAAAATTACAACCTATAACATTACTATAACCTTACTGTAACACAAATTACTATAACATCACTATAACAATAATGCTCAGTGCATCATGAGCCTTTTGAAGACACCTGACACGACAAACTTTTCATTGCATACCACACAATCATATTATAAGGATGAACATGGGGGTGCTGGGTGTTCCTCCTAGGTACAAAGCTTCACAGTGTGTGACACAGAGACTCTGTGTGTGTGTGTGTGTGTGAGTAACAGAGAGACTGAGTGTGTATGTGTGAGACGCAGAGACAGTATGTGTGCTGGCTGCTGGGGAAAGCTGTGTGCAGTCTCTTTAAGACACTCATTGAAAGCTCTCCTGCTATGTCATGAGAACTTTTGTCTCCCCTCCCCTGCTCTGTGGAGATGGGGTGCAGGGGGAGGGGGAGAGATAGATAGATAGAGAGAGTGTATGTGTGTGTGTGAGAGAAAGAGACAGGGACAGAGAGACAGAGACTGTGTGAGCTGGCTGCTGGGAAAGGCTCAGAAACAGTGCATTGTCTCTTTAATAAAGGCACTCAGCCACTCACCATTCAGACCTCAGACCACAGTAGACCACAGCAGTCCTCCTGAGCCAGGCTGTCCCCTCTGCCATGATCTACAGTGATGGGGTACAGGGGTGGGGGGAGGGGGACACTCTGACATCAGCACCCCCTCCCCCCACTCCTCTATCCCCCACTCTGCACAGCCAGCAGGAGGGTCCCGAGAGCAGCTGCAGGACAGAGCAACATGGGGGGAGGGGCACCTGGACACATGCTGCCAGCTCTGTGCACTCTCTAATCAGCTGGATGATATTTGAATCTCTCCTGTGTGGCTGCCCAAGAGCGCATCTTACAGGGAATGCAGCTCCAGAGGCACTCCTGCCTATTCTGGCCAGTAAGCCTAACTTCAGTCCCAGGAAAATTGGTTGAAATGGTAGCAAAGAACAGAATTATCAGATGAACACGATTTGTTGGGGAAGAGTCAACACAGCTTTTGTAAAGGGAAATCATGCCTCACCAATCTACTAGAATTCTTTGAGTGGGTCAACAAGCATGTGGATAAGGGTGATCCAGTGGATATAGTGTACATGGAATTTCAGTCAATTTCAGAAATTGACAACGTTCCTCACAAAGGCTATCAAGCAAGCTACATAGTCACGGGATAGGAGGGAAGGTCCTCTCATGGGTCAATAACTGGCTAAAAGACAGGAAACAAAGGGTAAGAATAAATGGTCAGTTTTCCAAATGGAGAGAGGTAGATAGTGGGGTCCCCCAGGGATCTGTATTGGGACCAGTGCTGTTCAACATATTCATAAATAATCTGAAAAAATGGATAAACAGTGAGGTGGCAAAATTTGCAGATGATACAAAACTATTCAAGATAGTTATGTCCAAAGCAGACGGCAAAGAGTTACAAAGGGATCTCACAAAGCTGGGTGATTGGGCAACAAAATGGCAGTTGAAATTCAATGTTGATAAATGCAAAGTAATGCACATTGGAAAACATAATCCCAACTATAAATAGAAAATGATGGGATCTAAATATTCAAGAAAGAGATCTTGGAATCATTGTGCATAGTCCTCTGAAAACATCCTGCACCTCTGATGTGCAGCAGCAGTCAACAAAGCTAACAGAATGTTGGGAATCATTAGAAAAAGGATAGATTATAAAAGAGAATAGATCATAATGCTGCTATATCAATCCATGATATGCCCACACCTTGAATACTGCATGCAGCTCTGGTCACCCCATCTCAAAAAAGATATATTAGAATTAGAAAAAGTCCAGAGAAGGGCAATGAAAATGATTCAGGATATGGAACAGCTTCTGTATGAGGAGAGATTAAAAACACTGGGATTTTTCAGCTTGGAAATGAGACAACTAAGAAGGGATATGATAGAGGTCTATAAAATCATAAATGGTGTGGAGAAAGTGAATACGGAAGTGTTATTTACTCTTTCACATAACACCAGAGGCCACCTAAAGAAATTAATAGCCAGCAGGTTTAAAACAAACAAAAGGAAGTACTTCTTCAGACAACCTCACAGTAAACCTGTTGAACTCATTGTCAGGGGATGTTGTGATGGCCAAAACTATAGCTGGGTTCAAAAAAACATTAGATAAGTTCCTGGAAGATAGGTCTATCAATGACTATTAGCCAAGATGGTCAGAGAAGCAATCCCGTGCTGTGGGTGTTTCTAGCCTCTGACTGCCAGAAGCTGAGATTGAAAGACAGGGGATGGATCACTTGATCACTTGACGGATCACTTGATCTTTAAAAAAGGGAAGAAGGAGGATCCTGGGAACTACAGGCCAGTCAGCCTCACCTCAGTCCCTGGAAAAATCATGAAGCAGGTCCTCAAAGAATCAATCCTGAAGCACTTGCATGAGAGGAAAGTGATCAGGAACAGCCAGCATGGATTCACCAAGGGAAGGTCATGCCTGACTAATCTAATCACCTTTTATGATGAGATTACTGGTTCTGTGGATGGAGGGAAAGCAGTGGATGTATTGTTTCTTGACTTTAGCAAAGCTTTTGACACGGTCTCCCATAGTATTCTTGTCAGCAAGTTAAGGAAGTATGGGCTGGATGAATGCACTATAAGGTGGGTAGAAAGCTGGCTAGATTGTCGGGCTCAACGGGTAGTGATCAATGCCTCCATGTCTAGTTGGCAGCCGGTATCAAGTGGAGTGCCCCAAGGGTCGGTCCTGGGGCCGGTTTTGTTCAATATCTTCATAAATGATCTGGAGGATGGTGTGGATTGCACTCTCAGCAAATTTGCGGATGATACTAAACTGGGAGGAGTGGTAGATACGCTGGAGGGGAGGGATAGGATACAGAAGGACCTAGACAAATTGGAGGATTGGGCCAAAAGGAATCTGATGAGGTTCAATAAGGATAAGTGCAGGGTCCTGCACTTAGGACGGAAGAACCCAATGCACAGCTACAGACTAGGGACCGAATGGCTAGGCAGCAGTTCTGCGGAAAAGGACCTAGGGGTGACAGTGGACGAGAAGCTGGATATGAGTCAGCAGTGTGCCCTTGTTGCCAAGAAGGCCAATGGCATTTTGGGATGTATAAGTAGGGGCATAGCGAGCAGATCGAGGGACGTAATCGTTCCCCTCTATTCGACATTGGTGAGGCCTCATCTGGAGTACTGTGTCCAGTTTTGGGCCCCACACTTCAAGAAGGATGTGGATAAATTGGAGAGAGTCCAGCGAAGGGCAACAAAAATAATTAGGGGACTGGAACACATGACTTATGAGGAGAGGCTGAGGGAGCTGGGATTGTTTAGCCTGCAGAAGAGAAGAATGAGGGGGGATTTGATAGCTGCTTTCAACTACCTGAAAGGGGGTTCCAAAGAGGATGGCTCTAGACTATTCTCAGTGGTAGCAGATGACAGAACGAGGAGTAATGGTCTCAAGTTGCAGTGGGGGAGGTTTAGATTGGATATTAGGAAAAACTTTTTCACTAACAGGGTGGTGAAGCACTGGAATGTGTTACCTAGGGAGGTGGTAGAATCTCCTTCCTTAGAGGTTTTTAAGGTCAGGCTTGACAAAGCCCTGGCTGGGATGATTTAACTGGGAATTGGTCCTGCTTTGAGCAGGGGGTTGGACTAGATGACCTTCTGGGGTCCCTTCCAACCTTGATATTCTATGATTCTATGATGATTATCTGTTGTGTTCATTCCCTCCAAAGCACCTGGTATTGGCCACTGTCGAGAGACAGGATACTGGTCATTGGTCTTACCCAGTATGGCCATTTTTATGCTTTTATGCTTGAGGCAGAGGCACTGATCATCCACTACAAGATTCAGAATACTCTCAAATCCCACTGGGGCAGACTCTTTGCTCCAATCTGCTCCATTTGTACCACTCATATTGCACAAAGGAAACAGAAACTGCTCACATGTTCCCTGCTGAAGATTCCATCAGCATATCAGAGTCCCTAGAAGCAATAGAACCTACAGATCCACCACCTACCCCTCTCTTCTGATAACTTCTAGTGTAGGGGCCATAACTATCTATGGTCTCTATTAGGACCATAGGCAGCTGGTGCAAACTAGAGCAGTCATAGGCTGCTCTAGCTTGCACAGAGTCCAGGGGTGGGGCCTAGTGTAAGGGGTCTGTAACCAGCTTACTGAGAACATCTTCTTTTTGTTTTATCCAGGTTGAAGCTGGAAAGATCATAGAATCTGCTCCACTAATTCAAATTGGGGTTCAAATTTATTAGCACCTCCAAGGATCAGAGCTATATTTCCTAACCCTCTTTTTGTTTCAAATATGCAAATGAGAGAAAGAAAAACACATGCAGCACATTTTACTGGTCTCAGTAATGTGATAAAAAACATGGCTACAATTAGCAGTGATAAACTCATAGCCCTGGATAAGTCATCTGGTTGTTACATTAACTAGTTTTAATGACACAGTATGCTGACTGGGGCATTCCAAGATCTCCCCATGGATAGATTATAGCTTTTCTCAGTAAAGATCAACAGACTTCATGTAGATGATCTTATTAAACTGAGAAAGTTCACAGTAATTTCTTGCTAATTTATTTAGTAATTACAAAGTGTTACCTGGGTTACATACATGCAATGGAGTAAAATGTTTCATCACAGGATTGTCTTTCTGCGAGCACAAAAGAATGGTTACTTGTAATTTTGCCAAACTTTAACCATTTGGGCTGAATTTTCTATGTCATGTGTCTCCCTCATGATTATTTTTGTTGGGGGGGGGAGTTTCAGAAAAAAATGTTCAGTCTTTTTGAATAACTAGATTAGGGAAAATATGTTGGTTTGCTCATGTTAAAAATATTTTTACAGTATTGCCTTTGAGGAGCTCTAGTGTCTCCATGCTTTGGAGCAAGGACTTGGAATTTGGCAGGGGGTAGCCTTTGTGTCAGGGATGTGCCTTTTCTGTCCCTGTGCTAAAACACCCAAATGATCACAATAAAATTAGGCACCCAAACTAGTAGACACTTGGGACCTTAAACTTTCTGTGTCTTGGTTCCTCATCTTGAAAACGGGACTAATACCTCCTCACATCACAGGGGTTTTGTGAAAGTAAATTGATTAGTGCTTGTGAAGCCTTCAGATACCACAGTGATGAGCACTATAGAAAAGTCAGTGAGGAAATTAATAATTCTGTCTTCAGAGCAGAGTTTGGATAATGTGAAGTGAATTAGGTCTGTGGCCACACGTTCAACAATGAAAATAACACCAAGTATTGAATAGCTGATGATTTAGTGAGCACCATTCATCCTGGGCACTGAATGAGGCAAGAGTCCTGTGGGGAAGGAGGAAAATATATGTAATCCTGTAGTTAAAGACTGCATCACATTGCCTACATAGATCTGTTAATGTAATTTTGTGTAATATATAGCCACTCATTAAGTGTTCCAATCTCTATACACCATCTCCACCCATTTCAGAAGCATCTGTACCCACCCCATTCTTTTAATGTAAATTTTTAATATAAAACATAAAACAATATGAAGTGTGAAACAAATGGGAGGAAAGCTATTGAATGTGCCATCACTACCCGTTAAATATTGAACATTGATAATGTACTAGGATTTCTACAGATCTCAACATGTTTTCAATATGAACATTTTGCAGGTAAAGAGTAATTGACCAGGTACCCATAATATTTCAACTTCACACTGAAATGTTCTGCTTCAAATACAGTAGCTGTCTATTTACTATTACATTAGTGCTGAAAGACCATGCTGTTACATGGGTGTAACTCATAAAGTCATGTGTGTCAAAAAGTCAAAAATGGCTCAGAATGAAAAAAAACTGGATGGTAACAGACCACAAATCCCAGTGATGATTGAACCTGGTAATTTTCTGAATAAAAAGAGCTTTTAGCCACACATTGTTTCACACTGACTCAACAGACATTCTAGGTTTCAGAGGGATGTTTGGGATTCTTGTATATGTTTGTTGTGTTCTTGTGTGGGTGGTTGTGTTGATTTATGTGTGGGTTGTGTGGTGGTGGGAAAGTTGTGTGAATTTGTGTGGGTAGTGAATGAGGGATATGTGCTGCAATGAGTGATTATGTGTGTTTGGGATTGATATCTGTGCGGTTGTGTTCTTGGGTGAGTGGTTCTGAAGAACTTTGGCAGTTGGGCCAAGTAATACAGCATCTGTGCAGTCTCCCTCATACAACCAATGAAATTGTTGCATGCAAATTAGCTGTATGGTGACAGTGGTGGTGGATTCAGTTACCTCTGATATCACAATGATCTAGGATTCTTTGCATGGCAATATACATTATTGCTATCGCACAGGTATAATTCTTAAAGTCAAAATGGCTGAGAATTTAAAAATTGGATATAGGAGACTGTGAAAACCAGTGATGATTCATCCTGATGATATCCTGAACAAAAAGAGTCCTCAACTTTTTGCTTGTAGCTGTTTTCATTGCTTCACACTGATGCAACAAACATTCTAGGCTTCAGGGTTACAATCCTGGAATCTTATCATATAGATGATATAGGAATCGTTTGTTTCAAAAGACTTAAGTAATAATATGGAATTTTATAGGATGCTAGACTGGCTACTTAGTAAACAAACGCAATGTTTTTGTATTTCTCTATGAAAAAATACATACCTGGAATCCTTCAGGTGAGGACATCTGGCCAGTTTTAGGCCTAGCAATGTTACAAAGGTATCTATTTTATCTTATCTATTTGAAGTTATCTTTTTGGTGTCTCAGGCCAGTTTATTGAAGCATCCATAACACAAGTCACTTGGAAGAGTGAGCACAGAAGCCAAGAATTCAGTTGGGATGAAGACTAAACTGTGGTATTCAGTCCTGCCATAACAGAGCTGATATACGAGTAGGGCAGCATGAGTCAGCCTACACAGGTCCTGCCCTAGCATTACCTAGTCCATGAATAAAAGTGGATTTCAGTCTCCATGCCTGTAAATTTGGCCCCTTTGATTACATTATTCACAAGCCATAAATTTAAGAAGGGACAGCTGTAACAAACTATCATTTTGGTTATAGTGTAGTATGATGTAGAGGATATGAACAAAATTGTGGTTTGCTGGGGAAAGACACCTACAAAGTTGGATTATTCAGTGGCAAAGTCCAGCTCCTTCTGAATATCCCTTAGACTGTCTTCAACCAGTAATTGAAGTAAATGTAGTGCAAAAAAAGACATATATGAAAAAAAACATGTACAGTACAGTTAAGACAAAATTACATCATTAATTCACCAACAGACAATGTTTATCATCTGTGATATATCATTTCTAATCAGAGACAAAAAAAATAACTAGCATTTAGTTGATAGGAGGAATGATGTGCTATTAAGTTTATATGATGTGTAATTACTGTTACCAAGGCTCACAACACCATTTTACACAAGCTTCAGGAAAAGATAACAAATAAGCCCCCCCGTGGAAACAGATTTTATGAAGAAAAATGGTAAGAAATCTTGTGTAAGTTAATTGTATAAATTTACTATACAATACTCCTGTAGATGTTGCTCCTCCTTGAATAATGTAAGTTAAGTTTTTTTTTAATTTAATGAGAATGGAGGTTAATGAAGTATTAGTAAGATTTATTCATTATTTAAAATTTTGTGGTCAAAATAATTCCTTATCCATTATTTAAAATATTTAACCAAAAGTAATTCTTAAGACATATGAGGCTTTATCTGCTTTGGTGGCAATAAAGAAGGTCAACAGTACAGAGAAATGTATAACAAGATCCAGTGGCTAGAAGATGAAGCTAAATAAATTCAGACTAGAAATAAGATGTAAATTTTTCAAGGTGAGAGTAATTAACCCTTGGAACAATTTACTAAGTGGTGGATTCTCCATCACTGACAATTTTTAAATCAAAATTGGAGGTTTTTCTAAAAGCTGTGCTCTAGGAATTATTTTGGGGAAGTTCAGTGGCCTGTGCTCTAGAGATGGCCAGACTAGATGATCACAATTGACCCCTGTTGGCCTTAGAATCTATGAACATTTAAGGCATTCTCTGGTTGTATAAATCATAATTATAACATCAGTGCAATAAAACCATTATCTCAGTAAAACTAATACATAAAGATGTTACCCTACAAGGTATAAACATCTCATCAAATGGTTACATCACTGCTTTGGAAACTCAGTTAATTGCTTTGAAATATAGCTTCTTGGTAGGAGGTTTTAATTGATTTTGCAAGCAGTTTCAATTAAAGCACCAGTGGAGAAAAAATGCCAAACTCAATTTTTTAAGTAAGCAAGCATCTTAAAGTTATTTACACAGCTTGCTACTGTTACATTCACTTAATCCACTTGATTCACTTAATTATTGATGGGCTATGACTTCTGCATACCGCAGCAGATGCTCAAATAGTGTAAACTGTCATAGCTTCAATGAAGACAATGGAGTTTTGACAATTTACAACAGCAGAGGCCGTGCCTACAATATATAACCTAAGAAACTGATATTAGAAAAAAGGGGTTTCCTCTCTCTCCCCTCTAAGTATTAGCAAAGCTGATATATTCCAAATTTCTCACTATCCTTCTCCCCTCCACCGCACCCCACCCCACAATTTTGGCCGTCTCTCCTCCCCATTAATTTTCATATTTTAAAATTGTCAGTACCTTTTCCCCGACTAACTGTTGTCTGGCTCTACTCCCAGGAAACACCTTAGATTGAGTCATCCTATGGATGGTTAATTGGATGAGACATAAAATCCAGGAGGTAGGTAGATTAATCAAACTATCCCTTTCCACCACCTCCAAATACTCTCCCAGTACATCAGGGGCGGGCAAACTTTTTGGCCTGAGGGCCCCAATTCCAAAATTGTATGGAGGGCTGGTTAGAGGAGGCTGTGTCTCCCCAAACAGCCAGGCATCGCCCAGCCCCGCCTCCTATCCAACTCCCTTGCTTCTTGCCCCCTGACTGCTCTCCCGGGACTCCTGCCCCATCCATCACCCCTGCTCCCTGTCCCCTGACCACCCCCGGATCTCCCACCCATGATTGCCCCCTGCCACCCATCCAACCTGCTGCTCTCATTCCTGACTGCCCCCCAGGATCCCTGCCCCATCCAACCCCCCTGTTCCTCGCCCTCTCCACATCCCTGACCTGTGACCACAGCCCCTGAACTCCCCTGCCTGCTATCCAACCCCTCCTGCCCCCTTACCGCGCTGCCTGGAGCACCGGTGGCTGGCCGTACCACCCAGAGCACCAGCTCAGGCCGCAGCTCTGCAACTGTGCTGCCCAGACACCCAGGGCTTTGCGGTGGCGGTATGGCAGTGCTGAGGCTGCAGGTGAGGGGGAACAGCAGGGGAGGGGCCGGGAACTAGCCTCCCGGGCCAGGAGCTCAGGGGCCGGGTCAGAGGGTCCCATGGGACGGATGTCACCCGTGGGCCATAGTTTGCCCACCCCTGCACTACATGAAGGTCTCCTCTTTGACTCTTCTTAGGCAAGAAAGGATGAATCAGACCATCAATGAGTGGTATGGGCCAATATTATCAGCCAAGAGGGGTCACCCTTTGAGGTCTCTGGGTTTCCCCATGCATTGAGAGTGAAGGACATTTTATCCACTGAGCTCTCATCCTTTACTTCCAGCTCTTAAATCTTGAGACCATTCCATATTTTGAGGGGTTGCTGACCCAGGTGCTGCATTCAGGGAAAATACAAATAGGCTGCCAATCCAATTACAAAACCTCACAAGATTAATATTGCTGTGTGTCACAAAATCTATGATGGATTTTTAAAAATCTTTCTTAGGGCAAAAGTTCTAAGTGGAAGTGAATGTGGTCCATCATAAATCCAATGACTGAAACAAGAACATAAACATAAGAACATAAGAATGGCCATACTGGGTCAGAACAAAGGTCCATCCAGCCCAGTATCCTGTCTGCCGACAGTGGCCAATGCCGGGTGCCCCAAAGAGAGTGAACCTAACAGGTAATGATGAAGTGATCTTTCTCCTGCCATCCATCTCCACCCTCTGACAAACAGAGGCTAGGGACACCATTCCTTACCCATCCTGGCGAATAGCCGTTAATGGACTTAACCCCCATGAATTTGTACAGTTCTCTTTTAAACCCTGTTATAGTCCTAGCCTTCACAACCTCCTCAGGCAAGGAGTTCCACAGGTTGACTGTGCGCTGAGTGAAGAAGAACTTCCTTTTATTTGTTTTAAACCTGCTATCCATTAATTTAATTTGGTGGCCTGTAGTTCTTATATTATGGGAATAAGTAAATAACTTTCCCTTATTCACTTTCTCCACACCACTCATGATTTTATATACCTTTATCCTAACCCCCCTTAGTCTCCTCCAAGCTGAAAAGTCCTAACCTCTTTAATCTCTCCTCATATGGGACCCATTCCAAACCCCTAATCATTTTAGTTTGCCCTTTTCTGAACCTTTTCTAATGCCAGTATATCTTTTTTGAGATGAGGGGACCACATCTGTATTCAAGATGTGGGCATACCATGGATTTATATAAGGGCAATAAGATATTCTCTGTTTTATTCTCTATCCCTTTTTTAATGATTCCTAACATCCCGTTTGCTTTTTTGACTGCCGCTGCACACTGCGTGGATGTCTTCAGAGAACTATCCATGATGATTCCAAGATTTTTCTCCTGATTAGTTGTAGCTAAATTGGCCTCCATCATATTGTATATATAGTTGGGGTTATTTTTTCCAGTGTGTATTACTTTACATTTATCCACATTAAATTTCATTTGCCATTTTGTTGCCCAATCACTTAATTCTGTGAGATCTTTTTGAAGTTCTTCACAGTCTGCTTTGGTCTTAACTATCTTGAGCAGTTTAGTATCATCTGCAAACTTTGCCACCTCACTGTTTACCCCTTTCTCCAGATCATTTATGAATAGGTTGAATAGGATTGATCGTAGGACTGACCCTTGGGGAACATCACTAGTTACCCCTCTCCATTCTGAAAATTTACCATTTATTCCTACTCTTTGTTTCCTGTCTTTTAACCAGTTCTCAATCCATGAAAGGATCTTCCCTCTTATCCCATGGCAACTTAATTTACGTAAGAGCCTTTGGTGAGGGGCCTTGTCAAAGGCTTTCTGGAAGTCTAAATATACTATATCCACTGGATCTCCTTTGTCTGCATGCTTGTTGACCCCCCTCAAAGAATTCTAATAGATTGGTGTGGCATGATTTTCCTTTACAGAAACCATGTTGACTTTTGCGCAACAATTTATGTTCTTCTACGTGTCTGACAATTTTATTCCCTACTATTGTTTCAACTAATTTGCCCAGTATTGACATTAGACTTACTGGTCTGTAATTGCCTGGATTGCCTCTAGAGCCCTTTTTAAATATTGGTGTTACATTAGCTATCTTCCAGTCATTGGGTAAAGTAGCTGATTTAAAGGACAGGTTACAAACCATAGTTAATAGTTCTGCAATTTGAGTTCACATTTGAGTTCTCTCAGAACTCTTAGGTGAATGCTATCTGGTCCCTGTGACTTGTTACTGTTAAGTTTCTCAATTAATTCCAAAACCTCCTCTAGTGACACTTCAATCTGTGACAATTCCTCAGACTTGTCACCTACAAAAGATGGTTCAGGTTTGGGAATCTCCCTAACATCCTCAGCCACAAAGACTGAAGCAAAGAATTCATTTAGTTTCTCTGCAATGACTTTATCATCTGTAAGTGCTCCTTTTGTATGTCGACCATCCAGGGGCCCTACTGGTTCTTTAGCAGGCTTCCTGCTTTTGATGTACTTAAAAACATTTTGTTATTACCTTTTGATTTTTTGGCTAGCTGTTCTTCAAACTCCTTTTTGGCTTTTCTTATTACATTTTTACATTTAATTTGGCAGTGTTTATAGGCCTTTCTATTTACCTCACTAGGATTTGACTTCCACTTTTTAAATGTATTGACCCAGGGCAAGATTTCAGTATTCCTGCAAGTGAGTGCAAATGTTTATGACCAGAGTATTAGACATTTTCCCTTTAGTTTAGATACTATTGGTTATCAGCTGTTTGGGGATAAAGCTGTGGTTTGTGGCAGGGTTTGGTGAGGCTTCTGTCAAGTGGCTATGTAAATTCCTTGACAAGGAGGCCCAGAGGCAATTGCTTATTTTTGTCTTGGGAGCACCTACCTCTGGTGGGAGATAAAGTTCCATTCTTTCTTATTCGCTGTTCCTTCTGTATATGAGGTTGCTGGGAAGAGCATTCAGATATATGGATTATGGGAGTGTCAGTAAACTTACGATACACAAATCTGTGCCTCTTTTTCCAGTCAAGCCATTTTGGATTGTCTACCATAATAGATGATGATACTAGAATCATGGTAGTGCCCTCGTTTGTTTCAAGATGTACTGGTGAAAAACACCATATAAGAGCTAGGTTACTGTTATTATTATTACTAGTAGCTAGGCATGATTAAAAATAATAGTATGTTGGGATATTAGAAGGCGAGTGAGGTGAAAAAAACAGTTGTATTTGGAAACTCTTCCGTTTCCCCATGTTGAGAAGGCTTCTAGTGTAGGATAAAGTGAAGACTAGATTGTTCTTTCTGCATTTACAATAGATCTAGAAAACGAGCAAAGACATTTAATTAATGATTTTTGGTTTACTGGATTCCCACAATTGCTATTTTTCTGAAGGTTAGAGCATTAAAAACACCTTCAAGATTTAGGGGAGCTGTTTGTCTCTTTTATCAAGTCATCAAGTCTGTCTTTTTTATATTACTTCCTGTAGTCTTTAAGCCAAGAAACATCTCTGCACTTCCCTGCCTTTATACAGTAAATATATGAAAGTAAACACTAAAGTTATGGGTATATAAAGTAATGCATGGGATCACAGACCTTTGGCCAAATGCTCCAAATGCATCAAACTTTTTTTACTCTCATAACCTATGAGCTTCAGGCACACTTCTCAGCCTGCCAAGGTGCAAATGCAGGAAGCTGTATGTGGCAAAGGCCCAGAATGAGGAACACAAAATTATTATACATGCAGGAAATGTAAAATAATGTGAAACTTATTCTTTTAGTCAAAATAGCGTTTTCTGTTCCTCAGTTCCAGGTTTCTATATTTCTGATCTGAGACCACACCACATTTGTGTGGATAACTGTGGGTCTAAAATTAATGACTTCTTCAAAATGAGGAACATATGGGAGGTGTGGTGTTAGTTACACTCCCCACTTCTTCTGCAGAGCTGAACAGATGAATCCCCAGCTTTGTGGTTCTAACAGTGTGATGGATTCTGCACTTGCCCTCATTGAATGGTGATGTTCAAGGAGACGAGCAGCTTTGTCTTATTCTTTGTATCAGTAGTGCTGACTTTTGTAATTTTTTATATTTTAGAATCACGGCATCATAGAAATGTAGGTCTGGAAGGGACTTAGATAAGTCATCAAGTCCAGCTCCCTGTGCTGTGGCAGGACCAAGTAAACCTAGACCATTTGTGTTTGTCCAACCTGTCTTTAAAAATTTCCAGTGATGAGGATTCCACAACATCCCTTGGAAACCTATTCCAGAGCTTAGCTACTGTTATGTGTCAGATCCTCAGCTGATGAAAACCAGCATAGCTCAATTGACTCCAGCTCAGCTACAGTGATTTACATGAGTGAAGATCTCACCCAGTGTGTCATTGCTCAACTCTGTTTAACTTTCTGTAGTGTCTGTCTCTAGGATCCAGAGATGGGAATAGTCTTGGCCAGGGCTCAGAGAGAGGCCTCCCTTCAGTCTGCCCAGCTGGTTCCCTTGTTCCTCCCTCCTTCACCTCATGTAGTGGGGCCGCTAAAAGATGTATGGAACCTCAAGGTCTATAGAAGGCAGCCCATGGGTCTTGGAGCCCACTGGGTGGTAAATAGATGTACCTGGGGGATATTATTTCAGTTATGTCCTGGGAAGACATAAGACACAAATACTGTTTGGCCAGGTTATTTATTATTGAGAGCAAATATGATGTAGCTTTTTAAACAGCATACAGCAGAATGAGTAGATAGAAGAGAATCTTTACTGAAAATAAATTAATCTTTTGATATGTCATGTCCATCTTGGATCATAGACCAGTGGAATGAAGAGTAAGATCAGGAGCTCAGTTTATCGACAACGCATTACGAACACTCTTTAGTAAGGGTAGTGCTGGGAATCAGTGTTAATGAGATAGACTCTGTATGAAAAAGCGAGCTGGTAATCATAAGAACAGTGTAACTGAAATGTACTAATTTTAAAATACTATACTGATCATGTACAACTTCCAGACTAGTGCATAATGTTTCTGAGGAAGAACCTAATAGTTCTGGAAACTTCTACGGGCAAAGGGGATGTTATGGCATATGACATGGGGCAGCCTTCAGATATCCCCTTCATGGAGATTTCAATTTCATATACGTCAAGAGTTATTACAAAAATTATTTGAGGATATTCCAGAACTGGTCTTTTTGGCCAGAAATCAGATGTTGTTACTGCTCTCCTGAGTAAAACAGAATGAAAAGTTAAACATTTTACAAGATGAATGGTGAAAGTTTCAAGCAGAAACATCGGATAGAGAAAAATGTTTTAATAAAGAGTATTATGAGAATACATACGGTTCAGTCAACAGTAAGTAGAATGAAATATATCAGAAGGGTAACTTACTGGTGAGTTCCAAGAAAGCTTCTATAATAGTTTGCCCATTTCAGTTTCCGTCTCCCCGCAATTGGAGCGGATTAGCTTATTGTTATACTTTAGAAATGTACTTGTCACTTGATAATTTGATATGCACTGTATGTATTTGATTTACTTTGCATTAGAATAAGACCTTGGGGCGGGGGGTGTGTATTATTATCATGTGAAAACAGCATGTTATAATGAAAATCCTCACATAAATTTAAATATATTGGTTCTTTCCAGGAAATTGCTATAATGTGAACTTTAACAAATATTTAGCTATGCAATATTCAGTTGAAAGGTACTGGAGCTTTCTTTGGATACCACAAGGACATTGTCAGAGTTCCGAATAGATCCATCCTATTCATATAATCTGATGTAAAGTCCATCCAAGACAATGGATAGGCTTCAATAGGCCTTAGATCTGACCCATTTAGATCTTTGTGATTTAATAAATGTCCTCGGAAGTCTAGGAAGAGAACTATTATATAAGAAGGATGAATTACTCTCCAAAATAAATAATAACTTCACATCCAGTGATTAAACTTCATCTTGACATTATCTAAGTATAAGCACAATTAATAGGAGCTGTCATTCCAGAACAAATCAGTGACCTGTTTTAATTCAACATCCTAAAGCTATCAATATATCTGGGGTAGTTTATAATGATTGTCAAAAAGTTGTCCTTATTTCCTAAGGTGGACTTTACAACTATGTGCCAATGTATACAAGGAGTATTGTATTTCAGAAGGCAAACTCTTTGGCACTTCTGTAGAACTAAATCTGAACTATTTAACTATGCTCAGCTGTGGATATTTTACCCAGGTCCACTATTAGAATATCAAAGCATGTAGAAAGTCCAAGGAAACAGAACTATTCTTGACAGTTTTATTGCATGTAATCAGGAACATGAGATTTTAAGAGTGAATATGTAATTACAGCTGTTGCTTTACTGGAAAGCTAGTAAATGTAAAGAGATCTCATTTTCAGAAAAGAATACTAACAGGAGACCTATAACAAGTTAAAAGTTTGCATTCAAGCAGCAGAGCTTATTGGAATATTTTTACAATAACATTTTATCCTATTGACTAGATGCACAAAATGCTTTTTGGGAGCATTTGTTGGTGGCAGTTCACTTATTTATTTGCCTCAGCATTTTATCAGTACCAATGTCAGTGGTTTGAGCATTGGCCTGCTAAACCCAGGGTTGTGAGTTCAATCCTTGAGGGGGCCATTTAGGGTTCTGGGGCAAAAATTGGGGATTGGTCCTGCTTTGAGCAGGGGGTTGGACTAGATGAGGTCCTTTCCAACTCTGATATTCTATTATTCTGTTTTGTACAAAATACAGCCCTGTTTAGAACCAGTATGCAGACACATTATAGTTCTCTGCAGTAACTTGTTTCAATGGAATAACTGAGAGCTGTGTGATTGGTTGGCTGTAATATGGATAGTATGCTACTCTCTGCAGAGAGTGTCATGGAGAAGCAGTAGTAGAATGAAAGATGTTTGAACAGACAAGTGACTACAATTGGGTTATAAAATTATACTGGTATCATAGAATCAGATATGATGGAGATAGGACAGGCCTGTTAGATCATCTAGCCCATCTGCCTGCAACTGCAGGATTATTTCATAAGGTACACTTTCTAGTTTCTTGTCCAGTCTAGATTTCAGAGTCCCAGTCAACTGGACTTCTGCCATGTCCTTTGAGATACAACTCCACAGCCAGAATGCATCTCACCATCAGTTTTCCCTGATGTTCAACCTGAAGTTTCTCTTTCGTAGTTTCCACCTACTATTCCTACTTCTATCTTCATGTACTACATTAATTAAATATTCTCCTTTTGTGTTAACACTCCACAAATATTGAGATTGTTTACATACCCCCTTAGAATTCACTAAGTCAAGCTATGCTATTTAGCTTGCTTAATCATTCATTGTAAGTCAGCTCTTCAACCTTATGATAATTTTGGTTGCTTTTCTTTGGAGTACCTTCCAATTTGTCAATTTATGTGTGCTAATGTTGTTCCTAGAACTGAATATAACATTTCAGGTGCTGTTGCAACAGACCTGTACTGTACAGGGCTATCAACCCCTTGCTCTGTGTTGTGTTATGTATGCAACCCAAAATTGCTTTGGCCTTTTTGCAAGCATCTTACATTGCAAACTCATAACTAATTGGCTGTCCAGTATCATCTGTATTTGTCTCAGCATTACTGTTTCCCAAGTTTGTCTCCTCTATTAAGTATGTTTCAGAATATTCCCAGTGTATCTAGAATCTCATCCACAGCTTCTTCCATTCTATCCACAATGCTACTGCAAAAACAACCTACCTTGAGTGCTTCTCTGACTACTCCCAACCCCACTTCAAATCCCTCCACCCCGAGGTTTTTCCCTTGCCTTCCAAGTGAAATTCAGGCCATTTGCCCTTGCCTTCAAGACCCTTAGTCTAGTTCTTGCCTACCTCTCTGTTCTTGTGTCTTTGTAATTCCTCTCTATTTACTCTATTCAAGCTGCACAACTAACCTCTTTTGTGTCTCATAACCCATTGAAACCTTTTCCTGCCCTTGTCTCTAGGCCTTCTTCTATGAATCCCACTACTCCTAAAAACCCCTTCTTAACCAGTACACCACTTCTCCATATTTTCTTCCTTCAAGCTACTCCTTACAACCCACTTCTTGTAAAGTCCTACAGCCCCTAGTTCTCCTTTTTTTGTGGAATTGACAAATCAGATGGCAGAAGGGCTCCTTCAGAGGAAACAAAACAAAATAAGACAAACATTATGGAACTCACAAAGACCTGCTTAATTTGACTTGAAGAACACTGCTTCCCCTCTCAGCTCCTCCAACTTCTGGAAATTTTTGTCATGTCTGTTTAGACTGCAAGCTCTTTGGGGAGCAGGGACTTTGTCTTTCAACCTGTCTGTAGGCAACATAGCATGTTAGTGTTGCTGCATCATAAATAATATGTAAAATAATGAAGTTATTTACTGCCCATGTTTCTAATCTCTCTAGTTCTCTTTGTATTTCTCTGTCATCTATTTCACTTTTATTCATTTCCTCCCAGTTTAGAGTTGTACGTGAATGTACATGCTGTTTACTCCCTTTCCTAGTTTATTAATGAAGATGGTAAGTAAAACTGGTCTTAACACTGTTCCTTGTAGTACAGTACTTCCATGGCTGGTCCATACAAATGTGGGACTCTTTCCTAAGCCATTCAGCTTGCAAGGGCCAATGTTCATTGTATGACTTCCCACACTACCTACCTAAAACAGTCAGGATAGGTGCCTACAGGCAATGTGTTGTGTGTTTATGTTTTAGCCAGGACATTCAAGTTATCTTCTCAATGTTCTCAGCAGCGAAGCAGCTTATAACTTATGACAGGTGGCACTGGAGCAGAGGTGGTAGGAATCCTGCTGCCATTTCAACATGCCCTACATGGGCTGGGCTTTCAGTAATCTGCAGGTCCACTGTACCTGCAGGTTTGGCATAATTCCCAATGGAAGGAGAGACTCTCAGGCCATGTCTACACTACAGAGTTAAGTTGACTTTATGTAAGCCGACATCAAGCCTCCAATTTAAGCAAGTCGATCTTGCATGTCCACAACATGCTCACTGTGTCGGCAAAGTGCATCCTCACTAGCAGGACTTGCATCTACGCATGGAGGACTGCACTGTGGATAGATAGCCCACAATGCACATAGCCAAGTGGAATTTTGCGTTGGGCTTGCAGTGCTGTATGGGACCAAAACACTGGCGTGAGTGGTTATGGGAACATGGCATTAGCCTCCCATGATACACTTACCTCCCTCCCTGCCTTCCTCCCTGAAATCAACAGCAAACAAACCAAGCTTTTTTCGTGCTTTTTTTCAAAAGCCTGGGTTACCTGTGCAGACTCCATAGCACGATAAGCATGGACCCCACTCAGCTGTACACTGTTGTTGTGATTATTACAAACACCTTGCGTCTTATCCTGCTGTATTTACACAACCGATACAGAAGCAGCCACGCGGAACAATGTGATGCCACGCAAGACATAGAGCGGAGCAATTTGCAGTTGCTGGCAACAGTCACGCATCACTTGACACTGTTGAGTGCAGTTTCTGGGCCCAGGAAACAAGCGCTGACTGGTGGGACTACATGGTTATGCAGCTATCACAAGCAGTGACTGCAGAACGTTCGAATGCAGAAGGAAGGCCACTTTCCAGGAACTGTGTGAAGAGCTTTCTCCAGCCCTAAAGCACAGCAATACTAAAATGAGAGCTGCTCTGGCAGTGAAGAAGCGAGTGGCAATAGCTCTGTGGGAACTTGCAATGCCAGACTACTACTGGTCAGTGAGGAATCAATTTGGAGTGGGTAAATCTAATGTGGAGTCTGCTGCGATCCAAGTTGCCAGGGCAATCAATAGACTTCTGCTAGGAAGGGTAGTGACTCTGGGAAACGTGCAGGACATAGTAGGTGGTTTTGCCGCGATGGGGTTCCCTAACTTTGGTGGGGCAATAGACGGCATGCACATCCCTATCTTGGCACCAGGCCACCTTTCCAAAGAGTACATAAACTGAAAGGCGTACTTCTCAATGGTTTTGCAAGCATGGTGGATCACAGGGGCCGTTTCACTGACATCAGTGTGGAATGGTCGGGAAAGATGCATGACACATACATCTTTAGGAACACAGGTCTGATCAGAAAGATGCAAGCAGGGACTTTCTTTTCAGACTGCAAAATAACCATTGATGAGGTTGAAATGTCAGTCATGATCCTCGGAGATCCAGCCTATCCCTTGTTCCCATGGCTCATGAAGCCGTACACTGGCAGCCTGAATAGCAGTAAGGACTGGTTCAACCATAGGCTGAGCAAGTGCAGAATGGAGGTGGAATGTGCCTTCAAACATTTAAAAGGTCGCTGGTGCTGTTTGCTTGCTAGGTGAGACCTCTGTGAAAGCAATATTCCCATTGTTATTGCTGCCTGCTGTATGCTCCATAATATCTGTGAAACAAAGGGAGAAAAGTTTTCACTGTGGTGGGGGGTTGAGGCAGATCACCTGGCAGCCAATTTTGAGCAGCCAAACACCAGGGCAATAAGAAGAGTACATCAAGGGGTTCTGCATCTCCTTGAGGCTTTGAAAACCAGTTTCAGCAATGAGCCAGAGTAATATGACACCTATCTGTGTTGTTCCTTACCAAACTGTCCCCTCCATTGCATTTTCTCTCCTGTGAACTCCACCCCTACCAACCACCAGGTGTTGAATGAATAAAGAGCCTTTTCTCCTCTCTGTTAAGTTTTATTATGCACACAAACACACAGAGACAGCAAAGAAAAGTAAGATAACTTAGGGCAGAAGGGCTGATAACACTGTGTGGGAAGAAACAAGGAAAGATTGCTTACAGATGCACTGCAATAATAGTCAAAGGTGTGGGAATGGGCGCCTTCTGGTCTTTGTACCCTCCTTTGGTGTTGAGTGCAAGGGATACTGAACTTTCCCCTGCCCACCACCTCATAGGATGTTTGCGGGAGGAGGATGTATAACTGGGTGATGATGGCAGAAGGTTCAGCATAGGCTGCAGAGGGACTCTAGCATCCAGCTGCCTTTCTTGACCCTCAACCAGATGCCTTAACATCTCTGATTGCTCCTTCATAATCTGCAGCATCTCTTCCTGTGTAGCAAACTCTTGATCCCTGCATACTCTCCAGTCCTCTCAGTTCATGTCCAGGTTCTCAGACAGTGTGATCCTCCATGCTCTGAGCTACATTATGTCACTCTCAGAGGCATGCATTAACTCATTGAACATGTCCTCCCGATTCTTCTTTTTCCGCCTTCTAATCTGAGAAAGTCTCTATACCAGTGTGGAGAATGCGCCGACAGACAAGATTTCAGCTGCAAGGAATGCAAAGTACAGGGGTAGCATTGACAGTGCATATATTGTTTCTGGTGCAAGGTTAATTTTTATAAAAAAAACACGCCTCAATAGTTCTGCTGGCTATTGCAAGAGTCAGTTTGCTGCTCCAGCCATGGTGACTAAGGACACAAGGCCTGGGTGAGAGGTCTTGTGCTGCTGCTTTTTTTTGTGAAGACATCCTTGGGATCATAGGTTGGAACTTGAGAAAAGCCCCCTTTTCCCTAGCAACCTGTCTGGCGCTTGAGGACAGGCACCAGTGTAAAGCCCCCCATGCCCCAAATAGTTTGTTTTTCAAAAGTGGCACTGGGTTGGTGGGGAAGAGAGACAAACAGGAAGGCCAACCCACCACACCTTTTTTTTCAATGCTGCTTGCAATACACGGTGATCCCTTTCAACCACAACCATGGCATATTTGGGAAAGCGTGATTGTGTGACCCAAATTTCACCAAACGGGGGGGGGGGCAGATTACTTGTTGAATTGTTTGTGGTTTAAGGGCTAGCACTGAAAACTCCCCCCGTTTACCCTAGGTGACCCTATGCAATATCACTCTCCTGAGGGTAACAGAGGCGGCAAGGGAGCAGATGCTGCAAGTGTCTGGGTACTGACCTGGTCCTTATGCTGCACTGCTGTGTGCTGCAATGATGCCAGCAGAGTTAGCACCGGAGTGGCACAGGAAAGTGACCTACCGTGGTGGACGAAATAAGGCTTCCCTCCCCAGAAACCTGCAAAGGATTGCAGAGTACTTCCTAGAGATTTCCATGGAGGATTACTGGACCATCCCCATGCACATAAACAGTCTTTTTCAGAGAGCACCCTCTGCCTCTCTGGAGTGGCCACCAATACCTACTACATCTACTTTTTTGTAACCCCTACAGTTTGTTTGGAAGTGTCTACTCACAAGAGGTGCCTTCCCTGGCATCACATTCTGCCGTGAACTGGTCCTGTGAAGGGATGGGCTCCAGGATTAAAAACAGTTCTTGGCTGTCAAGGAGAATGCTTGCCTGCCTCACATTCTCCTCCTCCTCTTCCTCATCAACATTGTCCTCCTCGTTGTTGCTTGAGGTCTCCCGGGGCACCTGGGAGGTATCCACGGAGTGTTTTGGGGTAGTGGTGGGGTTGCCACCTAGAGTTGCATGCAGCTCCTCATAGAAGCAGCATGTCTGTGGCTCAGACTCAGAACAACTGTTCATCTCCCCTGTTTTCCGTTACACTTGCCAAAGCTCCTTTATTTTCATGTGGCACTGTTGCATGTCCTTGGTGTAGCCCTTCTCCCCCATGCCCTGCACAATCTTGGCATAGATGTCAATGTTTCTTCAGATGGATTGGAGCTCTCCCTGCACAGACTCTTCTCCCCCCACAGCAATAAGATCCACCACCTCCTGTGTACTCCATGCTGGAGCATGTTTGCGGCCTTGAGTCTCCATGATCAGCTGTAATTTTGAGCTGTCCATGTTGATCAAACAGGAAATGAACATTCAAAAGTTCCTGGGGCTTTAACAGAGGAGCAGCTATTTCCTGTGTACCTGGCTGATGTGCAGTAGAGTTGAAAGTGCTCTCCAGAGCAGTCACATTGGAACACTGTGGGACACCTCCTGGAGGCCAATTCATTCGAATTACACAACGCAGTGTCTACACTATCCCCATGTCAACCCATGGATGTTAAATCAAGTGCTATGCCTCTCACGGAGGTGGAATACAGAAAAGTCAACTTTTCAGGCCACTTATGTCAGCAGAAGGGACTCAGTAGTGTAGACACACACGTTATTAGATCAACTTAATGCGGTTTATGTCAACCTAAGTTTATAGTGTAGACCAGGTTTCAGTAACAGCAGTAGCATAAGGTGGCTTAGCTGAACCCCTCTGCTCTCCCACAGAGCTAGGATTTTGGGGAAAGATGGCATCACGAGCCCCCTCTCCACTCAGAATAACTAAACTATACTGGCTGGAACCTGCCACAACATTTTCCAAGGTTAGTGAGACTTTCAGGATGTCTCAGCATCCTTCAGGAAGGAGATACACAACTCTGCCAACTGCATAGCAGCAGAGAGGATGGCCTTCCCAGCTCTATATAGGCCAGGCACTCCAGGTGCATAGGGTTTATGTAGACAAAGGAGCCCATTGTCTAGTGGGAAGGGGTCTTAAGGACAGTGGTAGAGGCATTTTTATGAGGTACTGATAATGCTATGGAGAGTGGCTGTTGAGACAGTCTGCATATAGGCAGGGGTGTGTGCTAGCGGGAACTAATGCAGGAGCAAGACCTTTGACCTATCGACCAGAAAGGCTCACTTGCCATGGGGACATGGAGAACAAAGTACGTTGTTTTCCACTGAATGCATCCGATGAAGTGAGCTGTAGCTCACAAAAGCTTATGTGCAAATAAATTGGTTAGTCTCTAAGGTGCCCCAAGTACTCCTTTTCTTTTTGCGAATACAGACTAACACGGCTACTACTCTGAAAAGTATGTTGAGGCATCAATACATGGACCCGTGCAGATAGAATTGTTTTGTACAACGGTGGTGATTTCACTTCAGTGATTCCTGTGCACATTTTATTCCCTTTCAAATCATGTGGGTTCCTATACAATGAGTTTCATTTTGTGTCTAGAATTCAAAGGAATCCAAATAAACCACAGAGTTTCAAATTCCCAAAACAGCATTTAAAATTGCCTTTCTTATTCTCCAAAGCTTCTGAGTAACTGAGAAAACCATTTTCTTGCTTTACATTTTTCTTCAGGTTTGTTTTAGATTCATTTTATTCCTGTTCATCTGATACTGATCAAGGAGGAAAAGACATGAAACATAAAACAAATGCAAGATCAGTCAGGAAACATTTTTATTTTCCTGTGCAGATTGTTGGAGTCTTCGCTCTGCTGCAGGGAAAAGCTGCACTCTCAGTCATCTCACCCTTCTTCTGGTCCGATTTATTAACACAAAGATCATCCCAAAAGACTACTACATGCAACCCCAGCCTAATTTACCTTCATCCCAAGCTTGGCTGTTCTTTGGGACCTAGCAGTCTGTCTCTGGCCCTAGCTCACTGTGGTTTGGGGTTACTGCTATCTCCCTTTTATTCAGGTTGGAGTTTAAACACCAGAGATTAGCCTTTAGCTTCTTGTAGTATTTCTACAACCACTGACAGCGTGGGTGGCTGCAGATTCCTGACATTACATTACTTTCCCACAAATAAGTGTGATGGGGGAAGAGAAAGGGAGAAGGTCGGGAGCACTCCTCCAGAGTCAGCCAATCTGCTGTTCATGCTGGATTAGAGCAGTGGCCCATCTAGTTCGAGGACAGTGCAAGAAACCTTGCAGCAGACAGTTAAGGGATAACTTGCCCTCTGAAGAGGCCTTTTCTAACCCCTCTTTTTCACTGTTGGGTAAGTTTTTGTGCAACACACTGCAGTTCCATTTGCCCTGGAAAATACAAAGTAATTTCCCAGTACATGGGCACATATACACAGTCAGCTGAGCTATCTTAAGAGGCAGCCATAACCATATAGATGTAATGAAATCTTCTGCTTTGATGGTATAGATCATATCTTGATGCACTGTTTTGATGACACTAATAGCTAGAACTGACTTGATAAATAAAGTAATATAATAGTTTTCTAATATGTTTCATGTGAAACGTGTGCTCTGAAAAGATGATGGCTTCTCTCCACAGAACGGAGGCAACACAGAAGAAGCACCCCCACAAGCTTCCCGCTGACGCTCTGAAAAAGTTTTACATGCATCTCTTCATACCAATTTGCTTAATTCTTTTGTGGCTTTCTGTGACTCTGTTTGATGACTAAGGGCATGTCTACACTACAGTCCTAAGTCGACTTATGTTAGGTTGACTTACAGCCACCACAGTAATTACTGCAGTGGCTGATATCCACACTACCCTCCTTCTGTCAGTGATGCATGTCCTCACCAGGAGCACTTCCACCAAATGAAGGGGGTAGTAAGGAGGGGAAGCTCCGCACAGGTCCCTGCTGCTCCCTGGGCTCTTGGCTCCCTGCTCAGGCTCTTGCTACCCAGCTTGCTTGTCAATTTCATAGCTGGGGAACCATGAAATTGACAAGACAGCCAACAGCCCAGGTAAGTAATGAAGTGTCTACACAGACACTGCCTCCCCGTAACAGCACCATCATAAGTGCTGTGCCTCTCATGGAAGTGGAGCTATTATGTCCATGTAGCAGGGCACTTACATTGGTGGGACAAGGCTGTAGTGTGTACACTGACATAATTAGCTCAACGCAAGTTGCCTTATGTCGACCTAACTGTGTAGTGCAGACCAGGCCTAAGTGACTTCCCAGCTATTAAAAGCTGCTTCTCTTTGTTATATTGTCTACAAAACTATCTGATGTTTAAATGAACATGAAAATCATCTGCAGCAAGAGATGGTTATGGAACACTGATATTTCCAGGGATGTTACAAAAGAATTTGATTATATCTGACTGTTCCCTACATAGAAATATCAAGTGCCCACTCCTGAGGCACAACATTAAGATAAAATTTAAAAGGCTCAGAATTATATTCTCATTATCTTCTGCTATCAGGAGTTAAATAGGGAATGAGCGAATGGACCCTCATACTGCAGCAAATCATTGACACATCCAACAAATCCTAGAGCACATCATCAAACAGAATAAAAGGAAAATACATCGTAACTCAGCTCCTGATATTAAATAGTTCAACACTGTAGATAAAAGATTAGGGAAAACTCAACATTTCAGTACCTGAGAAGCAATGGAAGGCCTAGATACTGCTTTTTTTCTTCCCTATTCCATTATCTACGATATTAAGGCACTTAATGTGTAAATACTTGAACTATGATTATGTCTTTCTTTGAATTATTCCCTCGTATGTCCTAGGATTTGTTTGATACGTCAAAGCTTTCTGCAGAGACATGCATTATAATGTCTTACCATAAATGCATTTGATTTGAATCATTTTAAAATATATTTAATCTGTTGCCTTTCACTCCATCACCATGTCATGCTTTATGTCAATATCCCTCTCAAAAAGTGTGTAGTGTGTGCATACACAAGAGGGGATAAAGTATAGGGCTACACAGGTGAATTAGTATGTGGAATGCCTTTTAGTTGCATGTCATCCTAGTTCTCTTAAGTTTTCTTCTATTCATATTATCATAATGCTTAGGAGCCCCAATCATGGGCATGGACCCCCATTGTGCTAGGAGCTGTACAAGCATAGAACAAAAAGATGGTCCTTGTCCCAAGAGCTTATAACCTAGAGTGTAAGTCAAGAGACAACAGATGGGTATAGAGAGACAGGGGAGTACAAAGAAACAATGAGAAAGCAATGGTCACCATGATAGACAGTGGTTTCAGCATGCCAGCAATCTAACCACACTCATGATTTTGTAGGCATCACAACCAAGGAGAGTTTTAAGGAGAGATTTGAAGGTGAATAAATAGGTAGGTTTGTGAATATTTATGGGGAGCTCCTCCTAAATGTGAGAGGCAGAATGGGAGAAAGAACAAAGAAGCTTGTTTGAAAATGTAACAAGTGGGCAATAGAGGCTGACATCATGGGCCGACTGAAGGCAAGAGTCAACATTTTGGTAGTGAATGAGAGAAGATAGATAGGGTGGAGTTTAGCCATGAAAGGCCTTGAAAGTGAATATAAGTAGCTTATGTTTGATGCAACAAAGAAGGGGAAGCTTGAGGGGGCTAGGAAAATGATCTTTGCAGCAGCATTCTGAATGGAGATGACTATACATTTGTCATTGCTGGAGAAAAGGCTGCTCCAGTAATTGAGAGGTGAGATAATGAGACCTTCCTTTATTTGACAATTATCTCATAAAAAAGACTTCTTTAAATGCCCTTGATCCACTAGGTCCACACAGGGAGCTGAGTGTCTAGTCATGCTTCTGCCCCGGGCCCTATGTCTGCCTGCAACTATCTAGAAAAGGAGTACTTGTGGCGCCTTAGAGACTAACCAATTTATTTGAGCATAAGCTTTCGTGAGCTACAGCTCACTTCATCGGATGCATACTGTGGAAAGTACACAAGATCTTTTTATACACACAAAGCATGAAAAAATGGGTGTTTACCACTACAAAAGGTTTTCTCTCCACCCACCCCACTCTCCTGCTGGTAATAGCTTATCTAAAGTGATCACTCTCCTTACAATGTGTATGATAATCAAGGTGGGCCATTTCCAGCACAAATCCAGGGTTTAACAAGAATGTCTGGGAGGGGGTAGGAAAAAACAAGGGGAAATAGGTTACCTTGCATAATGACTTAGCCACTCCCAGTCTCTATTCAAGCCTAAGTTAATTGTATCCAATTTGCAAATGAATTCCAATTCAACAGTTTCTCGCTGGAGTCTGGTTTTGAAGTTTTTCTGTTGCAATATCGCAACTTTCATGTCTGTAATCGCGTGACCAGAGAGATTGAAGTGTTCTCCAACTGGTTTATGAATGTTATAATTCTTGACATCTGATTTGTGTCCATTTATTCTTTGGTAAACACCCATTTTTTCATGGTTTGTGTATATAAAAAGATCTTCTGTACTTTCCACAGTATGCATCCGATGAAGTGAACTGTAGCTCATGAAAGCTTATGCTCAAATAAATTGGTTAGTCTCTAAGGTGCCACAAGTACTCCTTTTCTTTTTGCGAATACAGACTAACACGGCTGTTACTCTGAAACCTGCAACTATCTAGGTTGTTTTGAAGTGTAAATGTATCCTAAGAATCCAAGGTAACCCCAAACCTATTAAAATTAAATATGATCCAATCTACTGGAGGCCACAAGAGCTTCCATAGGGAAGAAACATGAAAATTTTGGAATTATATTACATGAATTCAAGAAATAATTCAAACTATTGAGATAGCAGTTGATGGAATGACACTGTTAGCCTGAGAATACTGAATAATGTTGCAAAATCAAACTGACAGCTTTGAAAGCAAATTTAAATGACCTCTCAGAGCAGCAACACATTTAGCCTATGCAAGGCTTACTGCATGAAAGGAGGCTTTCATGGAATGTGAGGATATCCTATTATGAGTTCATTGATCCACTTGTGGCTGGATGTGAAACGTCACTGAAGCTATCTGAAGGTGTAAACATTTTACTGGACAGGTAGGGGTATATTGTTCAGAATAGTTTATGAAGAAGCTATGGATCAGTAATTAAATATCCTAAAACTTCATTAACGCAGAGTTAAGGTTACCCAATAGTGCATTGTGCCCTTCCACAATGCTTCACATGTATTCTCTATCAGCTGCCCAAGCTAGGACTGAAACTCACCATGCATATATATAACCCAGGATTGGAGTGTCAGGGACCATATGTCTGCTTGAGCCACCCAATTACTATGATATTAAACTGCCTGGAAACTCTCTGGCTGATAATAGAGCTCTAGTCTTGCTGCATATGTGCACTTCACTCCGTCTGTCTCCTCAAGTTGGTACAAACTGAGCTCCAGATCCAATCTGTAAAGTCTGGAATTTTTTCATTGTTGCTTTCCCAAAGGGGCATTGTGAGCTGTGTACTAGCTAAGTGCTGGGCAACTGAGCCAGTTTGGGCCCCTGGTGTATTCAAAAAACGTTATATACAGGTGGTTTTGTAAAATTCTGCTTTTAGGGAGCCTTCACTCAGAAAACCCTTAGTCAAACAACCCCTTTTTTGGACCAATAACCCTACCCTGTACTCTTATGAGGCACAATCCAAGTATGACATTCTGGGGTACAATCCCGACCAATGAGAGGTTGTGCCACCACTTGACCTGCAACCTGGGATGCCTCACAATGTTTTGCTGCTGTAACTCACAACGTGGGTTCCTCACAAACAGCCAGACAACATGCAGGTCATACCCTGAGTATCTGTGTAAGCCTGCTGTTTGACAGCACACTCTGGCTTCCACCAACCTGGGTTACTATTTTCAGGGTGACCCCAACACACTTCCAGTCCAGAATGTTTCCCCAAAACATGAGTTCAGCCCTCTCCTGGACCATTCACATATTATAGATCCATTGGCCCTGTAAGGAAACAAAATCCAACAGTTTTCTACTTTAAATGGCATTACCCAAACAACTGAGTTTGAATGCAACACTGGATTAGTTTAATTAAAGAATAAAACAAGTTTATTTAACTACAAAGAGATAGGTTTTAAGTGAGTACAAGTACAAGGCATTAAAGGCAGGATCCCCCACAAAGTCCAAAGGCTGGTTCTTTTGTCTTCTTAGTGAAAAAGGAAGAGATATGGATAGGGAGAGATACTGTGGAATGTGTTTGCCCCTCACTATTATAGTTCAGTCACCTTTTGAAAAGCATTTTTCTCAGGGTTACTCCTAGATAAAGTGCATTTCTGCTGTGAGATCAGAGAGAAGGAGTCTAGTGATGAAAGAGGTTTCATGCTGTTGTTTGCTAAAATATAGATCAGTGTATTCTTGCCCCCTTCCTTGCCAAAGAATGACCACTTTACAGGTGATTGCCCATTAACTTTGTCAGCCTATCCTTTGTCTTTGAGACATTGTTTTACCCAGACTTGTCTGGTGTCAAGGTTCCTCCCCCACTCTGAACTCTAGGGTACAGATGTGGGGACCTGCAGGAAAACCTCCTAAGCTTACTTTCACCAGCTTAGGTTAAAACTTCCCCAAGGTACAAATTAATTTTATCCTTTGTCCTTGGAATATCCACTGCCACCACCAAACTCTAACTGGGTTTACTGGGAAACGTAGTTTGGACACATCTTTCCCCCCAAAATCCTTCCAACCCTTGCACCCCACTTCCTAGGAAAGGTTTGGTAAAAATCCTCACCAATTTGCATAGGTGACCACAGACCCAAACCCTTGGATCTGAGAACAATGAAAAAGCATTCAGTTTTCTTACAAGAAGACTTTTAATAGAAATAGAAGTAAAGGAATCACCTCTGTAAAATCAGGATGGTAGATACCTTACAGGGTAATTAGTTTCAAAACATAGAGAATCCCTCTAGGCAAAACCTTAAGTTACAAAAAGACACACAGACAGAAATAGTCATTCTACTGAGCACAATTCTTTTCTCAGCCATTTAAAGAAATCATAATCTAATGCATACCTAGCTAGATTACTTACTAAAAGTTCTAAGACTCCATTCCTGGTCTATCCCCGGCAAAAGCAGCGTATAGACAGACACAGACCCTTTGTTTCTCTCCCTCCTCCCAGCTTTTGAAAGTATCTTGTCTCCTCATTGGTCATTTTGGTCAGGTGCCAGCGAGGTTACCTTTAGCTTCTTAACCCTTTACAGGTGAGAGGATTTTTCCTCTGGCCAGGAGGAATTTTAAAGGGGTTTACCCTTCCCTTTATATTTATGACATCTGGTAAACACATTTCAGACCTAATTTTAGCTTATGTTTATAACTTTACATATAACGTTGCTACCCAAATTTCATCATGATATTATTGACCAGTGAGTTGCTAGTTTTCAAATGACACCTCACAAGGCATATTTTATAAAAGTTTAAAGAGTATTACAATAGTGTGCAGGGTCTGAATACAGGGGTGCATCTCCTTGCACCAAGTAAGCATGCATATTTTAGAGCACTTTGAATCGTTCATCTTTGAAAAGAAAGCAATGACCAATCTTCACTATAGCAGAGCAGGCACTGCTAAAATTTAGCTTCAGCTCTGCAATATAGTGAGGTATAATGCATTCTAGCCAGCATCAATCAATCATTAAAGGTGTTTGTGGAATATGGTACTATTGGTACCAGGATTGGCATTTTTATGTTGAAGCCAAACTCAGAATGTGTTTGTAGGGATTAAGAAGACTATGATCATGACACACTAGAAAATTACACACTAGAAAATTACATTATTTTACTTCTGACAACATAAATACAACAGTAATGGGCATGGATATTTAACACCGCTTACCTCTTCCATCCTGCCAGTCTACAATGGAGGTGATATGTACATTTTCAAGTATATTTTTATTCATCCTTTAAGTAAAATTAAAATCATGCAATTGTAACAAAGCAAAATATGTGTTATGAATTCTTAAGTACACAAAGCTCAAAACCAATAAAAAGTTTCCCCATCATAGAAGCTCTCTAAACTACCACAGAGATAATAGAAAAAAAGAAAGAAATCTCAGCAATTCAAAGACCGCTCAAAAAATAGTCACATTGCAGGGTGCACCATAATGTATCAAGATATGTAAATAATCTACCATCAAATAAATCAGCTATTCAGAGTCAGCTAGCACAGAATTCTCTAAAGTAGGCTCATCAGGTTCCCCAGATCATTTCCCCTTCAACGTGCTTTCCTTTCACCTAAACTGTGTTTAAAAAGGCAATGGTATCCACATTGCTAGTAAATAAATAAAGATATTTGACAACATCTTGTATGTTTCAATTATGTCAGCAAGCAAACTGAAGTCTGAAAGCCTAATGTCAGGTACACAAAGCCTGATACCAGTAATTTTCTTTGATGATTTTTGGCCAGCTTTGCTGGTATGAAGCATTTTTTTAATTAAAAACCGTATACTCCTTTCTTTTTTCCTACCCCGGTGCTACTAAGCCCACAGTGAAGCTAATTATTGCAACTGTTCTGATTGAGCTAGACAAATCAGCTCCTCTGGACAGTTTAGAAAATAACTTTAAGATAATTAATGCGGGTGGAGGGTCAAGTTTGGTAAGGGAATTCAGCAAACAGATTTTTTTTTCAAATAATTCCTTCCCTTCCAAACTTTGTGTAATACCTAATATTGTTATATTGGTAGATGTTAGAAATTTTTCCATGACCTTCAATCCTCCAGTATACAAAGTGTTACCATGTATTAGACCCCCCCACTAGATATTTTGACCAAGGGTTGCTGGTATGTTTTGTCTGGTTTGCGCTGCTCTGGTAATGCAAAGCAACTGTAAAGCCATTTTATCAAGCCAGTTAAACTGAGTACATGGCTTCTTAGCAGTGCACAGCAGCTAGACTGGACCTGTGATTCTGCTGTAGCCTCATTTTGCACTTGTACTTCATTAAGCTTTTCTCCTAGATCTTTCACATTTTCTTCAGAAGCTGAAGTTCTTTGTTCCAGATCTAACTTCACTGATTCAAATAAATTGAGTTTAGAGTCTAAGGTTTGAATAGCCGCTAGAATTATGTGTGAGATTTTTGAGATCTAATCAAACAAATTGCTATAGTGTAAGGATAGGTTTCTTATTGACTGATTAGCCAATCTCAAAATCAGTAATGGAGAGCTAATCGAGGAGAAGGAAAGAAAAGAAACCTTCCTAAAGCACAGAAAATGTAACTTAGATATTTTAATACTAAGGATTTAATGGAAATTGAAAAGCCATATAGGAAAAGTCCAAGGTTGTCCCACCTCTAGAACTAGCCCTGCAGTGGTGACAGTCATAACAGAGACTAATGACCCAACCCTGCCCTGGCCTACCACCTTCCATCTGAAGGGCTCCAGGCATTTTACAGACATAAGGAATGAAGCATCACATGTCCCTTGGGAAGCACCACTCAGTGACTCTTCTCTGTGCATCCTTCTTTCTCCTTGACCTCCTCATTCCTCCCTTACCTCTCAGAATCCGGGGCATCTACCTTCATGTATAAATAGTGAAAACAAGAATAAGTTTATTATGAAAGAACAAAGATTCATGTGGAACAGAGAGAGAATATTACATATCAACCGAAATCAGAACACACTTTTTAGACACTAAGCCGAACTAACAAGGCACTGCCCCATCTCTTACAAGATAACTTCCCGCAAGTTCTTTCCCCAGCATTTTCAAACAGTTTGGATGAGGTCCCTTCTCATAAGATCAAGCTGCTAGCAGATTGTTTTTACAGACTGAATACATAACTAAGGTTTCATCTGCACCCCCTAGAAATAGTCCCCAAACCACTGATTTAGTTTGCAAACAATGTGATCTGGGAGGCCCTATGTGACCTGGGAAGCCCCTCAATGAAATTAATAGGCAATGGGTTTAAAATAAACAAAAGGAAGTACTTCTTCACACAATGCACAGTCAACCTATGGAATTCTTTGCCAGGCGATGTTTTGAGTGCCAAAAGTATAACTGGGTTCAAAAAAAGATTACATGAATGATAGGTCCATCAATAGCTATTAGCCCAGATAGTCAGAGATGCAACCCCACCCTCTGGATGTCCCTAAATCTCTGATTGCCAGAAGCTGGGACTGGAGGACAGGGGATGGATCATTCGATAATTGTACTGTTCTGCTCATTCCCTCTGAAGTATCTGACATTGACCACTGTCAGAAGACAGATACTGGCTAGATGGACATTGGTCTGACCCTGTATAGCCATTCTTATGTTCTTATGAGCATATAAGTGTTTCTAGTGTGAATACCCTCCATACTGAATTTAAAATTCAGATTCCAAAAATACACTCACATGCAACTGTGAATTTGCTTTCTGCAAACATTTATATCAGTGTAAACATGGGGCGAAATCCTAGCCCTATTTAAGTCAATGGGACTGTCGCCATTGACCCCAAAGGGAGCTAGCATGTCACCCATTATCTCTTGAATGCTCATGGAAAGAGATTGCCAGTGGTAGCCCTTTGCAGGAGGAGGTTCTAATGTGTTCTCCAGAGACAAATGTGGCTTTATCCTTTAGCAGTACCTATAGTGAGCAGGTTGGGAAACCTCTTCTTCCTAACAACAACTTATAGGGGAAAGGGAAAGATATCTTCACCTCTCCCTCCAACTCTTCCTTAACAGTAACACAGCAGTTAATATCTCATGGAGACATAATTGCATTGCCACTGGTTTGTACTTAACATCACCTTTATAGCCACAGCATTACAGTGACATGGATGAACTCTACTATCAACTGAAATGGACTACCTCATGGGAATAACTACAATTGTAGAGTTCACAAATGTGAAAACAATCTTGTGTTTCACATTTAAAAAAAAAGAATAAAAATAATCTAGCTACTATAGACATGATTTCCCCATCTTTCATGCTGACTTTACACTGATAGAACTCTACTGCCTTAACTTAGTTGTACTGTAATCAAGGATCAGATGCCATTGTGCATATACCATTAAAAAAAAAACCCACCACCTGCCCCAAAGGGCTTACAGTCTGAGGCGAGAGACAACTAGGCAATGTTTTCATGCTTTTTTTCACAGCCATGAGTCTAGAACCTATTTTTTTTAAAAGGAAAAGAAATGAAAGCTGAGGGTGTGATGCTTTCACTATCTGGGAGCACATAATGGGACTCCTTTTTGAAAAACAACAGTAAGGGTTGCACAGGACTGTAAAAAATATACTCTGCTCTTCATTTCAGTAAGGTTGTATTCCAGGTGAGGATCTTGAAGCACTTTATAAACACTGGTGAATGAAGCCTCAAATCACCATTGTGAGGTAAGTAAATATATCCCCTTTACAAATGGAGAAATTGAGGCCTGGAGTACTTAAGACTGGGGTTTTCAAAAGAGCCTACATTTATTGAAATGGAATGTAGGCACCTATTTTCATTTGCCTCCTTTGAAAATTTTGGCTCAAAGCCATATCTTGATTCCTCCTGAGGCTAAAACTCAGACAACTAACGTTCTTAGATGTGTAGCCTGTGTCTTGATGGAGCTTTTCAGTCATGTTAAACTAACTCAACTGCACTAACACAATGTTTTAAAAAAACACCCTTTTTGCCCATCAAGACAGAACCTAAGTATCTTGGCCAAGGTCACACAAGGAAGTCTGTGGTATGCCACAAATAAGAATAAATTCTTCAAACTCACAGATCTGTGCTTCTACGACAAGACTGTCTTCCTTCTCGTTGTTAGCTTATTTGTGAATTTGATCTCTCTTTGACCTCACTTCCAGCCCTACATTTCTATGATTCTATATCTCAGCCAGGACAGATAAGCAAGGGAGTCCAGGAAATTATGGTTGAAGGGCAACTCCCAGCAGAGGCATAAGACTTTTATATAATTAGCACCACAATTCCCAATTTAAATATCCTCTCGGAACAAGTAGGAACTGCACCACAGTCAGTGGATCTGAGGCTGAGAGGGCTAGCAGCTACATTCATGACTACGTTATCCTAAACACAGTTGTGTAGATAGGGGATACTGACATCGTACCTACATACGATAGTTATGATACAATTAGAAATGTCTTAGACAGATAAATAAGACAGACAACAGTAAAGCAGTCACTTGCTTCCAGAGGAAGAAAATGGAATCCCTGTGTTCCTTACAACACTTACTGACTGAGGTGAGCCTTAAAGCTGGATCTGCCACATGGTAGCACAGAGCTCTGACTACTGAGCCATCAGCTGGCTCAAAGTGAAGGATTTCTAGGAACACCAGTGTTAAGTCATAATTAAGGCTAAGATTTTGTCATGGTTATTTTTAGTAAAAGTCACGGACAGGTCACGAGCAATAAACAAAAATTCACGGAAGCTGTGACCTATCTGTGACTTTTGCTGCTATAGCTCCATGGTTTCCCTTGCCACCATGGTGGCTGGGAACTGTGGGGTCAGTTTCCCCTCTGCCCATGGTGGCAGCTGGAAGCTGCTGGGTGACCATATTTCCCAAAGAGAAAGCAGGACACTCCCAGCCACTCACCCGAGGCATTCCTCCCCCACACTCCAGTGCGAAGCTGTCGCCCATCACTGGAACCCAGAGGAGGGCCCCCTCAGGAGTCTGTTGCCTGTTGCTGGAACCTTGCAGGAGACATAATTTTAGCCTTAGTCATTATTAATAAATGTTACATTGGGTTTTATACCTTGGGGATTAGTGTTACCATGTTTTCACTGTTGAGTAAATCACCTGTCATTTTAGATCCTGCTGTCTAGGCTTGCCACCTCTGAGACAGAAAATCTGGCCACTAGCCACCCCATTATGACCAACAACACAGAGGGTCCTATGCCAGTTATAGATAATATTGCTAAAATACTTTAGAGACCCAGTTTACACATACACACAAATATGTGAATTTTATGCTATTTTAATCATTTTTCTTTCCTTATCCTAATAAGGCACCAGAGTCCGGAATATGGGGGTTTGAATTTTACAGAGATCTAATGTGTCCCAAGTGGGGAAAAAAATCACTTTAAATCTTTTAATCAGCAAAGCAGTAAAAAGATCTGGCCATGGCAGTTAAAAACTGGCCAAGTGGCAACCCTATTTCTGACGTCACATCAGAATACTCACTTTCCCCTCCAGCACAAACAGGGATAAACACAAGGGTAGCACACACACACACACAAACACACACACACACAAAAGTCCAAGCAGAGATTAGTGCTGGAATGCTAAATGAAAGAAATGAGTTCAGAGGAGGGACCTGAAGGTGGAGATCAGTAGCTACACAGGAGGGAGGCTGTTCGAAGTCAAAATATGGTATGAAAAAAAAGGCATGAATTTGCAAGAGTGAGTAGATGAATGAAGGATTACGGTTAGCAGAGGAGGATGGTCTGTGACAGGAGTTGAGATGAGACCAGAGATGTAGTCAGAAGTGAAATGATGGAGAGCAATGAAGTTTGAATGTGATGTGGAAGGGGACAGGACATCACAGAAGGGACTCAAGGAGAGACACAGCAGAACTCATCTAACATCAGCATCTGTACTGATGCCTAACTCTTATATAGCACTTTTCTCAGTAGGTCTCAAAGTACTTTCCAAAGGAGCTATTATAGTAGATCTGCTTCCTCCTTTCCAGCATCGTATCTGGCTGCACTAGTTGCAATGCTTCTGGCCAATAAATGGCAGCACTCAATCTACTGTGACATCCTTCCTAGAAACACCCTCTTCAGAGGCAACACTGGTGGGAATGCTATTGAAAGCATGCCAAGCCCCTATATGAACTGTGAATTTGCCATTCTGGATCCAAGGCATTGTGCATCAAGTCTCATATAATTCCTAGCAGTGCTTCCTCTGGAGATGCAACTTCCCTGAAGGATGGTACTGCAGGTTGGGACCTGCCATTTAGTGGCTGGAGGCCTAAAAGAGGCTGGCATTTTCACAAGTGCTGCCAGGTAAGATGCTGAAAAGGAGGAAGTAGACACATTGTAATAAATTAGCTTTCTGTCTCTGCTGAGGAAGGTTTACAGAAGAATAAATAGGAAGGACTATATCTTTAAAACATAAAGGCAAATAAACTGAACATTTATTGTCTCCTTTCTCCACTGGAAATCTCTTAGTCCACTACAGGAATTCTGTTGGTACTTTATAATCCAGAGTGCAAAATAATAGCCATAAGTAGCTTATTTAATGCAGTGCAGTGCTGGTTTTTCAAATGTGAAACAAATATTTATCCGACCAGTCCATAAGGACTAGAGAAGCTTATCTTAGTGGGATTGACAGGAAATGCAAATGGTGCTGAATGGTCTAAAATCAATATCTCCAGAGGAATTAAACAATGATTCATGTTACCTGGATAATTAAAAGGTTAGGTTCAAAAGGTCTGTACTTTACAATTTAATATTGATTCTTCTGTATATACAATTTATTTTTAGAAATGGGTCAGATAAGTTAGTCCAGTAATTAATTTTTGACCTAATTCAGAAATTCTGAGTCTACCAGAACAAAAACTTGTTTTAGGGATACTGAGGCCTGGCCTACACAAGGAAATTGGGGCCTGGTCTACATGAGGAAATCAGGTTGATATAATTACATCAGTGATGGGTGTGAAAAATCTCCTAAGCAATGCAGTTAAACTGATCTAAATCCCAGCACAGACAGCACTGGGTTGATGGGAGAAGAATTCTTCCACCACTTGGGGAGAAACCCCTCCCATCAGCAGAGGTAGCATCTTCACCAGTGTGCTCCAGTGGTGTAGCGGCAGTGTTTTAAGTGTAGCCAAGCCCTGAAGGGAGAAGAAAAGACGTGATCATCTCTGTACTGAGACACAGGACCATAGGTGCTGACTCCATGGGTACTCCAGCCCTAATGGAAAAAAATGATGGGTGCTGAGCACCTATCAGCCCCCTCCCTCCCCGCGCCTCCCACCCACCGCAATCAGCTGTTTTGAGGCATGCAGGAGGCGCGGGGGGGGGGATCAAGGGTGTGGCGTGCTCGGGGGGGTGGGAAGAGACAGGGTGGGGCCTTGGGGGAAGGGGTGGAGTGGGGGGGCGGAGTCTGGGGCAGAGCTGGAGGTCGAGTACCGCCCCCCAGCACACTGGAAAGTCAGCACCAGTGCACACAACAAACAGCACTAAAATCTAATCTCCTTTTAAATGCCAGTTACTGAGTGTGGGGGTTGCTTTTATATATTTATTTATTTATCTGGCTTCTCTATTCTCCAGGAAGTTTACTTAAAGGTTTGCATTAAGAGTTCCCCAAGGACCTCTGCCTGCCCCTGACAGTTTAACGGTAAGGACAACACTGATGATTTTGAAGGTCACCCTAACAAATTAACTAGGAACACTAAGCACCTTGTGAATTTGTGAATACAGGGATTTTGCTCAGCACATCTTGATAAATAAATCAGCAATACCACACAAACAGCAATGCGGGTTTTTACAGTAATGTCTGTGAATAAATGAAAATAATTAGTTATGAAGAACCACAGAAGATTTAGAGCTATTGTAGACTGGGAATGTCATGTAACCTTCCTCTGGTTATTCATAACCACACTGGAAGGAAAACAAAATCTTTCAAACATTTTCATGAAAGAAAATGGTGTCAAAACATCCGTTTTCCGATCAAAACGTTCAGGTTTTTGATTTGTTCCATCCCCCCTCCCTGGGAATGACCAGAGAATGAACCAAGAACTTCAGAAATCTTTTTGTTAAAACATATACGTCTCCACAGAATGTTTCAGTTTCAATGAAACAGCATAATTCAATAAAAAAAAATTTAGTCAAAAATGTTCCCACCGTGTCTGGTCAGAATGATTACCAGCACATTGATCATTGAAATCCTGACCTAACAAAATGGGCAATGGCTGGAAAACTCAGGTCTTGCCACTTTTCAGTTTTATTTCAGAAACAGCAAATTACCTCAATTAGTTGAAACATGCCATGCATTTTTAATGCTGCAATTAGTAATGGGAGTAATGTATTTCAGGCTAGAGAATGCTAATTATATCATTAAGCATCTTTATAGAAATCTGCATAGTGATACTATTGCTATCAAATATTAGTATTCATCTTGGCGAGAAAGACGGGATGCCTTAACTGGCAGACAATACAAAAAAGAACTTTTCATCTCTAGCTCGCTGGTTTAAAGTTAAGGCAGGTTGGTGGCAACGAGGAATCACTATCGTCACTTGAGAAGTAGATGTTCTTTGTGTCATGGGTTTGTAGACAGGTATTCACATCTCAGCATATTTTGCATTAGTTAGTACTCTTGCTAATTGCCTGAACAGATAAGCCACAGAGAGTAAGGTAATGAAGACTGAACTAATCACACATATAGTAACTGTTCTGCAGGGAGGTTTCAGTTTCAAGTTCTGTTAATCAAATGCCCTTCACCTGAATTAAATACCCTTTATAAAACGGAGAATAATTATCTTTACAAACACAAATGCATTTAATGTAGAATATTAATATCTGTTTGCCTTAGTGAAAAGGAGGATTGTGAAACTGTAAATAAAACAATCTTTGTGATGGGTGAACTTCAAAGAACTCCAATTTAAATTTAAATAGACATCCAAAAGTCCACATGCTCATTCAAAGCTTGTACAAATCTGAGATTCCCTCAGAAAACCCCATGACTCTTCATCCCTGGTCCTCAAATAAATCCCTTCTCCCCACCTCCTTTGTAGCTAGAGGAAATGGCCCACCTGATGATCACTTTAGATAAGCTATTACCAGCAGGACAGTGGGGTGGGAGGAGGTATTGTTTCATATTCTCTGTGTATATATAAAGTCTGCTGCAGTTTCCACGATATGCATCTGATGAAGTGAGCTGTAGCTCACGAAAGCTTATGCTCTAATAAATTGGTTAGTCTCTAAGGTGCCACAAGTACTCTTTTTCTTTTTGCGAATACAGACTAACACGGCTGTTACTCTGAAACCTGGGTTTGTACAGGTGCCATTGAGAGCATGATCTGAAGACAATGGGGCTGTACAGTTGCAGCTGAGGACATAATCTGGCCTGCCAACTCTCTATTATTATTGATGCATGAGACATAAAGAACCCAGCTTGACTGTTAGGGTATGTCAGCACTGGTCCATGTCAGCTGACTTGGGTTATGGGGCTCTGGCTGTGGAGCTATATAATTGAAGTGTAGACATCCGGGCTCAGGCTGGAGCCCAGGCTTTGGGACCCTCACCACTTTGAAGAGCCCAGGGTATAGCCCAAGCCTAAAAGTTTACACAGAAATTTTCTTGCCCTGCAGCCTGAGTCCCGTAAACCTGAATCAGCTGACATGGGCCTGCCGCAGATGTTTTATTGCAGTGAAGGCATAACCTTAGTGTATGTCTACTCTACAATGTAAACCTGGGCTCAGACTCAGGATTGAGCCCAATCCCCTCTTCTGTCTACACACAAATCTCTCAGATCGGGCTCAGCCATAGGACTGTAGTATCCTGCAGGGGTCAAGCCCAATTGCTTTGCAGTGTAGCCACAGCCCCATTTGACTGGGGTCCTGGGAGTCCACCAATGGTATCTGGCAATCCCATGGGTCAACTTTCTTTGTCCTCTCTATCCCAACAATCTCCAGTTGACTCAATCCACCCCCTTGGTGTTCTGCAGCAGCTCAGTGAGTCAGTGTTAACCCTTCCATTGTCTTCTCACCCTGAGCTGCAAACACTCCATCAGAGAGCCTTCTGTGTTTGCAATGGAGACTGACCCGAACAAACCTTTTGAAAAGCGTGCTGCTTCATGGTCATGGGAACACAGCCAGATTTTGGTGAGTCCACCAAAACTGTGGACTTTAGCAGAAGACTAAGGAATGACCATGCATACCAGCAGATAAGAAGCTGGCTGCTATGCAAATTTGCTGGACTGGTGACCAGTGCAGGGAGCAGATTAAGCCGTTCAAGTGTGAGTATCAGAAGACCAGAAGAACCGCGCCTTAGGCAACTTGCCAACATTGTGCCCATTTTATGAGGCATTTGACTGGGTTCTGGGCATTGCGCCCAACACAGAGTCAGCTCTGGTGCAAGATGACCTGGTCAGATGGAATGGTGTCCTTCTGGCCCCAGAATCCAGCATAGGGATTGATAACAGCCAGCAGCAGGCACCGAGTGAGGAATATGAGGTCACTCTATTGATTAAACCAGTCCCAGACCTGACTTTGGAGCAGGATCAGCAGCAAATTCTGGGTCCATACTCAAAGGAGCTGTTTGATCTTCCCCCACCCTGACCCCGAAGGAACAGCCTGCTGTCAAGCCTTCAGCAAACACGGAAAGGACAGAAGCCACCCCTGAGACCAATACATTTTTGACTCCAGTTTAATGTTCAGTGCTACAGTAATGGGAGGCATTTCTGTTCTGAGAACCAGTGCAAAAGTTATGAGAAGCTCAGACTAGCAGCATATGTCCGCTAATAGTGGATTGTATCCTAGGGCCTTTGAGTCTGCTCCCACCCCCTTTCCCCATCACATGAAGTTCAAAATGGCAGCCAGGAAATACCAACAGTAAAGAACACCCTTAAAGAGTATTTTTAGTGGAAAGGCACAGATTTTTGCTAGGGCCAGTCCTGTTTCTTGAAAGTAATAACATTACATTGCCATGCATTTAAGTTTGCTGCTCTGTAATTACTCAACAATCTGTGGAGCCACATGGAAGTAGTGAACTCTGTATGTGTGTGTTTGGGGAAATGTGATCTATTTCCCAAACTAGTCCATTTCAGTTAGAAGTAGTCCATGCATCCCATCAGTGACAAAATTATTTTTCCAAAGTACAACTGGGGTTTGAATTTTTGTCCAGAAATGTGCCACGGTTCACGACGGAGGAGGAAGGCTGTGGAGTTCTGCATCTTTGAATGCAGGCATAACAGGATAAGCCATGTGGAAGCTAATGCAGCATCCTGTTGATTCCCTCATGAATTCTGACACATGAGGGCTTGCATAACAATGGAGTAGTACCTTTTCTGGTGTGTACTTGTGTGAGACTTGAGGAGGGCAAACTATGGCCACACGAGTCCTGTCAATGGCCCCAGTGCAGTCTGGAAACCCCATTCTCTCAAAGCCAGCACTTACCTCAGGAATATCTTTTATACTCAGCACCTTGGAGTAAAACATATGCCTGATTGCCTCAGAAGCCTCTGCCACCACTCAGGAGTTCCGTAACCTGTGTAAAAGTGTGGAGGGTCACTGCCACTTGAAATGTGGCCCTACACCCTGTTCCTCCTTTTTGCCCTGAGGCCCTGCCCCTTGGCCAGGCTGGAAGCCAGAGCCAGTATGTGGTAAGAGCCATCCAGGGAGCCTGGGCCACTGTGGGGAGCCCTGGACCTTCCACCTTCCCTGGGCAGGGTACCTGAGAGCAGCCCTGACCTATGTCCCCGCCTCCATGACTAGTGAAGTGACTTTTAATGAAGGGAGGCTGGGTATTTATGGTTGCCTCCTGGATGTTGTATTATGATATGAGAAGGTCATACAAGACAATATCAAAAGCTTTACTAAAGTCAAGATATACCGCATCCACCACTTCCCCCCATCTACAAGGCTTGTTACCCTGTCAACGAAAGCGATCAGGTTGGTTTGACATGATTTGTTCTTAACAAATCCATGTTGAATGTTACTTATCACCTTCTTATCTTCTAGATGTTTGCAAATTGATTGCTTACTTATTTGCTCCATTATCTTTCTGGATACAGAAGTTAAGCTGACTGGTCTGTAATTCCCTGGGTTGTCCTTATTTCCCTTTTTGTAGATGGGCAACTATATATGCCCTTTTCCAGTCTTCTGGAATCTCTCCCATCTTCCATGACTTTTCAAAGATAATCACTAATGGCTCAGATAGCTCCTCAGTCAGCTCCTTGAGTGTTCTAGGATGTATTTCATCAGGCCCTGGTGACTTGAAGACATCTAACTTGTCTAAATAATTTTTAACTTGTTCTTTCCCTATTTTAGTCTCTGATCTTACCTCATTTTCAATGGCATTCACTATATTAGACATCCAGTCACCAAAGGATGGCCAGATGTCCCGATTTTATAGGGACAGTCCTGATATTTGGGGCTTTGTCGTATATAGGCTCCCATTACCCCCACTCCCTGTCCTGACTTTTCACACTTGCTGTCTGGTCACCCTAAGTCACCACTAACCTTCTTGATGAAAACTGAAACAAAGAAGTCATTAAGCACCTCCGCCATTTCCACATTTTCTGTTATTATTCTTTCCCCCTCATTGAGTAACGGGTCTACCCTATCCTTGGTCTTCCTCTTGTTTCTAATGTATTTGTACAATGTTTTCTTGTTATCCTTTATGTCTCTAGCTAGTTTGATTTTGTTTTGTGCATTGGCCTTTCTAATTTTGTCCCTACATACTTGTGTTATTTGTTTATATTCATCCTTTGTAATTTGACCTAGTTTCCACTTTTTGTAGGACTCTTTTTTGATTTTTAGATCATTGAAGATGTCCTGGTTAAGCCAAGGTAGTCTCTTGCCATACTTCCTATTTTCCCTACACCGTGGGATACTTTGCTCTGGTACCCTTAATAATGTCTCTTTGAAAAACTGCCAGCTGTCTTCAGTTGTTTTTCCCCTTAGACTTGCTTCCCATGGGATCTTACCTACTAACTCTGGAATTTTCTGTAGTATCTGGCTGATGAATCTTGCCCATATGCTCAGGGTTTAGCTGATCGCCATATTTGGGGTCGGGAAGGAATTTTCCTCCAGGGCAGATTGGAAGGCCCTGGAGGTTTTTCGCCTTCCTCTGTAGCATGGGGCACGGGTCACTTGCTGGAGGATTCTCTGCTCCTTGAGGTCTTCAAACTACAATTTGAGGACTTCAATAGCACAGATATAGGTGTGAGGTCTTTTTTAGGAGTGGTGGGTGAAATTCTGTGGCCTGCATTGTGCAGGAGGTCAGACTAGATGATCATAATGGTCCCTTCTGACCTAAATATCTATGAATCTATGAATCTATGAACTCCCTGAGTTTGCTAAAGTCTGTCTTCTTGAAATCCATTGTCTTAATTTTGCTGTTCTCCCTCCTACAATTCCTTAGAATTATGAACTCTTATCATTTCATGATCCCTTTCACCCAAGCTGCCTTCCACTCTCAAATTCTCAGCCAGTTCCTCCCTATTTGTCAGAATCAAATCTAGAACAGCCTCTCCCCTAGTAGCTTTCTCCACCTTTTGAAATAAAAAATTGTCTCCAATGCATTCCAAGAACTTGTTGGATAATCTGTGCTCTGCTGTGTTATTTTCCCAACAGATGTTGGAGTAGTTGAAGTCCCCCATCACCACCTAGTCCTGTCCTTTGGATTATTTTGTTAGTTGTCAGGTAATTTGAATCATCTCCAAAATCTTATACTAAGATTTAATATACCACATTCAACTAGGGAGTTGGATAGTGTGCTGTAAATCGAGCTTAAGGCCACACATTGAATGATTATGATAAAAAGAAAGAAATATGGAACAGCTGCCTTATTCCTTGAGCACAGCCTATCCTGTGTACTGAGGACTTGATACAAAGCCATTGATTTCAACAAAAAGTCTCACACTGACATAGAATATGAGGGTTGGAAGGGACCTCAGGAGGTCATCTAGTCCAACCCCCTGCTCAAAGCAGGACCAATCCCCAATTTTTGCCCCAGATCCCAAATGGCCCCCTCAAGGATTGAACTCACAACCCTGGGTTTAGCAGGCCAATGCTCAAACCACTGAGCTATCCCTCCCACCCAAACACCTAAACATCAACGGGCTTTGGATCCAGTCTTGAATGAGGCAGGGTTCTTGTGGGGCTTATATGTCCCCCTACACCCTTGGGTTGTGAGAGGATATCACACAGAGAATACAACACATTTCTTCCTGTTACAGTCTATTTTATTAGGTTAACTCTCATGGCTATTTATAAAACTAATTTCCTCCAGCATATTGGTTTATGGCTAAATCTAATTTCTTTTTTCTGTTCTCATGTTTACATGGTTACTGGTTTGGATTTTGTAAAAAGGTTTTTACACATTTCTAACAAATACACTTGATCTAAGAGATGTGGCCAGCATGTGGTCTGCGTAAAGCAGCATTTTCTGTGTTATTTGCCTTCAATCCCTTTTGGAGACTGTTTCATTTCCATGCAAATGTAGTTGGTACTTTTTTGCAGGCTGTTTAATTGTTAAATAAAATCACTATAGAACATTCAAGTACTAAAATCATCATGTCTATATAGCAGCTGCTGTTCCTATCAGACAGCCAGTCACTGTCTGCCACCAAGTGTAGCACAAATCTATTTCTCAGGATAAGTGTGGGTGAGACACAGACTATATTTACCAGAGTATATGTATTGGAACCCCAGCTACATCTACACAGAGATCTTCTATATTAAACACAGCAGTATATAGTATAAACTGTGCTGCTTTTATGAGGCCTGATCTTGCATCACTGAAATGAAAAGAATAGCAGACCAACAATGCACAACAGCAAACCTACTTTCCCCTCATTTGCTTATGTTATGCCTGTGTACATGTAGTTATAGCAAGGAAATTGACATAAATGGAATAGAAATAAAACTTTGTTAAATAGCAAACTGACAGTGAAGTGGGCCCCTTCTACCTGATCATCTGAACCCAGAAAGTCAAAGTCACAGCTGCTCGCAATATGGAAATCTAGCTTTTTCAGAAAACCTTTGCAATTTGATACCATTAAACTAATCCGGAATAGACACCCACACAGCAACACATGGGAGCCAGGTTTTGGCTGGTTGTTGCTAAACTAATATGCTAAGGGGTTTTTTTAATGCACCTTGGAAACATTTTCAATTTTCACACATAGAAAATATATTGCAAGCTCCTAAAAGTTAAAGAAGTGGTGGGGCCTCTCATCAGAACATTGTATCAGAAAGAATATCTTTCTCTCTTTCTGTTTTCACTTGATGCCATAAGTAATGCTTGGAGTTTGACGTGGAGGAGTTACTGTTTGTAGTCACTCGTTTAGTCTGAGATTTTTTTAGTGCCATTGGTATTTTCATATAGTCTGAGAAAGTGACACCTAAGATTTCCATGAAGTGATGGTTGCTCACTTCTTCTGAATTACATTGACAAGGAAAAAAAGGGCCAAGCTCTTTTGGCACTAATTATTTTCCTCCTCAGGTGGGTAATAAAGAGTGACAAAGCATCAAGGAGAGTGGGTTTTTTGAAGGTTACTTTTCAGTTTTTGGCAGTATGCAAAGTAATTTGACACAACTGCCTAGATCTAGTGCACCAGCAAAGGAAGTTTTGCATTTGTTCATTTTCTGTCTTCAACAGAAAAATGGAAGTGCACAGTAGCTATGTTAACTAGGGACAGATTAGACTGCAATTGCAAGTGCTGTATATATGCTGAGGAACATATACTTTCATACATCATTTGTTCTCTGGCACTAATCTGTTCTCTTTTAAATGGCTAAAATAACATTCACTTCTTTTGATTACTCATTTAAATATATCTCATGGAGGCATTGGAACTGGCTGCATAGTTATGGCTGCATTGTGATTTTCACTGAAAGAAAGTCTAAAATCTGTTTTATATATCACTGCGTGAATTTGTTCAGTCTCCAAATTTGGCACAAAAAATCCTCAAGAGTATAGAATGTTATGTATATAATTTTTATTATAAATAATTATACTAGAGCTTTTTGTAGAGGAAATCTTTCAAAATGAGCCTTTTATGAAATTTGAAACCTTTTCAGAGGGGTTATATTTTACTTACCGGTACTTATTGTTTAATTTATATATTTATTTATGTATTTGCAGCCCTCTAATTTAAAAATAAAATAATTCACAAGTTCCAAATTTAATTGACTAACTCATCTTGGATGAAGTTCATCCCTGCACCAGACTATGCATCACATTAAGCCTCATTCTGAGGGCTGAAGTGGGATGTACATGGTGAGCACATACTCTGCGGGTTATCTTTCATTGGAAGCCTAATTGCCGTTTGTGCCTTAGAAAAGTTTCCCTATGACAACAGTCAAACCCAACACACTTACCATTCTCCAAACATTAGCCCATTACCATCATAACACCCCACCCCACCAGTACACTAGCATCCTCTCTAAAGTTTTGTCTACATGGGGCAGTTTACTAGCATACCAATTGCAAAGAGACATAAGCAATAGTGGAAAAGGCACTCTTATTCTGGATTAAGTGTCCACCTAGGGAGTTATACCAGTGTAAATAAATCAGTAAATGTCCTTGTGTATAGAAGCCCCAAGGTGCAAACTTTCCAACAGGAGAAATGTATATTTCTAGTATGTATTGGAAAATATATTGTAATGTCATCATTGAAAATATATTTAAAATATGATAAAATGAATCTTTTTTATATTATGTAAAATACACAACATGAGCAACACATATGCATTATATTTATAGCCATATTTTGCAAAATGTATCAGATACATATTGTGCATTTATAAACACAGGGTACAAATGCACTGACATAGATAATTGCCAGTTAAGTATATTAATGAGAATCAATAGAATCAATACAAAGGAAATATAAAAAGATATACAAATGCTTCTGTCATAAATATAAAGGGAAGGGTAAACCCCTTTGAAATCCCTCCTGGCCAGGGGAAAGCTCCTCTCACCTGTAAAGGGTTAAGAAGCTAAAGGTAACCTCGCTGGCACCTGACCAAAATGACCAATGAGGAGACAAGATACTTTCAAAAGCTGGGAGGAGGGAGAGAAACAAAAGGTCTGTGTGTCTGTCTATATGCTGGTTTTCTGCCGGGGATAGACCAGGAATGGAGTCTTAGAACTTTTAGTAAGTAATCTAGCTAGGTATGTGTTAGATTATGATTTCTTTAAATGGCTGAGAAAAGAATTGTGCTGAATAGAATAACTGTTTCTGTCTGTGTATCTTTTTTGTAACTTAAGGTTTTGCCTAGAGGGGTTCTCTATATTTTGAATCTAATTACCCTGTAAGATATCTACCATCCTGATTTTACAGGGGAGATTTCTTTATTTCTATTTACTTCTATTTTTATTAAAAGTCTTCTTGTAAGAAACTGAATGCTTTTTCATTGTTCTCAGATCCAAGGGTTTGGGTCTGTGGTCACCTATGCAAATTGGTGAGGCTTTTTATCCAACATTTCCCAAGAAAGGGGGGGTGCAAGTGTTGGGAGGATTGTTCATTGTTCTTAAGATCCAAGGGTCTGGGTCTGTAGTCACCTAGGCAAATTGGTGAGGCTTTTTACCAAACCTTGTCCAGGAAGTGGGGTGCAAGGTTTTGGGAAGTATTTTGGGGAGAAGGACGCGTCCAAACAGCTCTTCCCCAGTAACCAGTATTAGTTTGGTGGTGGTAGCGGCCAATCCAAGGACGACAGGTGGAATATTTTGTACCTTGGGGAAGTTTTGACCTAAGCTGGTAAGGATAAGCTTAGGAGGCTTTTCATGCAGGTCCCCACATCTGTACCCTAGAGTTCAGAGTGGGGGAGGAACCTTGACAGCTTCATATCTATAATATATTATAACTTTTTTCAAAATACCATGTATAGTGCACACATGAATTTTCCATGTTCAATATATACCTCATATTTAAGTTTACTGGACCAACATCTGCCCTGTGTAACCCCTTCTAAATCCATTGAAGTTAATGTGATTGCATGCAGGCAACTCAAAGCAGAATTTAATCCAATAGAACTAGTATGTTGGTGGCGACGTTGGTGTTGTCTAGCATGGGTGGATACAACTTTAGGCCCTGTGCTTATTATGACATATCCAGATACTTCATTTACACATGAGTAACATTAATAATTAGTTCTAATTATGTTAATGGCACTCACATGCACAAAATCAAGCATGTGTGTATGTGTTTTCAAGATCAGGGCCTACATCTGTGAGGAAGCCTTCAGTATTTGGTATTAAGACTTCCTTTCCATAATTTTTCTGCAGCTTGCACCACTGCAGCACTTAGCAGGATGTTTCCCTTGATGTATCCTGGTATGTCTCCTCTTTTGGCTATCCACAAGCTCTTTGGATTCAATGCTGACCACATATTTTGAATATATGTTTCTGATATCTATAGAAGTATTTCTTCCTGCTCTTTGGTACCACCTTTTTCAACCTTGCTTTCTCTAGACTTTGTTCCTGCTTCATATAAATACTGGATGTGTGGGTTGCTTTGTTACTGGTCTCTGGTGGCTGGGCTGGCCAGTTCTTGTCCCTCAAATTGTGTTATCTTTCCAATCACTGTGGCTAGCATTTTCAGCTGTTTTACCTTGCCCTTTTTCTCTTGCAGAACACCCACTTATTTCTGCAGCCAAAAATCCTTATAGAAACCTACACAAAACTCACACTAGCATCAGCTTCTAGTAGAGTAACATCATGCGCCTGAGCCTGCTCCCAGAGAAGTCAGTGGGGGAATCTTCCATTGAATTAAATATGAACAGAATTGGGTTTCCTGTGTGCTAATGGGACAATAATTATTCTAAGAGATTTATTTCTGCTACAGATGTAAGCAGCAAAGCAATGTGGGTATTTCAAGGAGTGGCAGATGTGCTGTAAGGAGCATGTGTTTGTGTGAACATTGATCATACTGTGGTTAAGAGTTTGAAGGTATCAGAAATAGGAATACTAAGTTCAGCTGTTCTTTACTTTTCTCTACTGCAGTGACTCCTACATCATACTTCCTCCCTACCACCAGAATAGAGAGGGCAGGTGGCTGGAAAAAAGGGAGTATGTAGGGGACACTTCTGTAACAGGTTCCCCTCGGGGTGTTACCTGGAACTGGAGTGCCACTAAGCCCCCTGACCCACCAGCCTGGACTTCCTCTTACATTGTACTCCTGTGACAAGCTGCAAAGCTCTCCAGCCTGCACTTTCACCAGCGTTCATATGGGTAGGGACACAGTCAGCTGCAGTTACATGCAGGCTCTCTGACTAGCCCCTGCATAGGAAGGCTACAGCCAAGGCAACTCCTAGCTTCCAAGACACACATCCTCTGGAGTATAAACCCAAAATTATACCGTCTTGTGGTGCACAGGGAACTGTACAGCGTAAGTTCATAACGTTCACCTCCTCCCTCAATGTGGAGAGGAATATGCAACAGCCTTTGCCTTTTGAGCTATAATTCCCATACACTTCATTCCAACTCACTGGTTTAGATAAAGCAAAAACAAGTTTATTAACTACAAAAGATAGATTGTAAGTGATTATAAGTGATAGCAAACAGATCAAAGCAGATTATCTAACAAATAAACAAAAAACGCAAACTAAGCTTAATATACTAAATAGACTGGATATGAATTAGCAGATTCTCATCCTAAGAGATGATACAAGCAGGCTGCAGATTCTTAATGGGAAAGCTGCACTTCCTTTACAGCTTGGAATCCCCAGGTATTTCATTCACAGGCTAGAAATTCCTTTAGCCTGGGTCCAGCACTTCCCCCAGTTCAGTCTTTGTTCCTCAGGTGTTTCCAGGAGTCTTCTTGTGTGTGGAGTGAAGAACCACAGATGATGTCACTCCCTGCCTTACATAGCTTTTGCATATGGCAAGAACCCTTTGTTCCAAAGCTTCGTTCCCAGACCAGTGTATGGAAAAATACTGACATCCCAAGATGGAGTCCAGCACCATGTGACCTGGTCACATGTCCTTGTAAAGTCGTAGCAGCCATTACTTAGAGGCTGTTTGTAGCATTCTCAGGAAGGCTCACCACGTGGGAGATAAGCTTCTCCTAAGGCCTATGTTTTCCCTAATGGCTCATTGCTCTGAATAGGCCCTTCCCAAACCAGCTATCTAGACTGAAAGCATCTTGCCTAGTGGGCGTCACCCAGGTTTACTACATTTGAAATACAGATACATAGTCAATATTCATAACTTCAGATACAAAAATGATACATGCAAATAGGATAATCATATTCAGCAAATAACAACTTTTCCAATGACACCTCACATGACTTATCTTGCATAAAATACGATCATAATTATGCTAGAATCATATCATAATAATATCACTATATGGGGTGCAGTGTAACAACCTCCACCTTGCACTGATCCCAGGCTATGGTTTCAGCCCCTTGGAGTCATTAGCAGTTGGAATACATTTTAGAGTGGTCTTCAGATTAACATATCCCAGGCTTTGCCCAGGGTGGCCCCAGAGTCAGAGGAGTACAAAAGTGAACCTTATGACGTCTTTGCACACATCCCTCCCACTGCTTGACCCTGCACTTTATTCAGTTCAGCCAGAAATCAGGATCTTGCCCTCTATCTCCATAAATATGCTAAAAGAGCTCCCAGATACTGACGGAGTACATGATTTTAGTATGAAATAAGAACTACATCTCTACAGCTTTTTTGGGATTTTCTTTTACAACAGTGAAAATTCTCCAGTAATTTTGTGCATAAAAAGTCAGCAGTAAGGTAATGGCCCAGAGTACAGTATCTTGTACATACTAATTTTGGGAAACTCTTTCATGTAAACATTTTTTATGTCAGGACAACCTTTTGAAGCTCAGTTTCAACCCTCTTTTTTAGTCTCATGTCTTTGTCCCTTACAGTCAAGAGCAGGATACATTTATGTATAACGGACTTTTATGAAATAACTTGAAGAGTGGGGAAATGTCCTCCTTAACCCCATCAGTTAGTGTTTGTGCCCTGATACATGAAGGTTTATAATCCTAACATTTTAAGATTTTTATTTCATCCTATATCTTTTAACAATGAACATTTTAGCATACATATAAATGGTGATCCCTTTTTTCCAAATTCTATTAAGCTCTTGGCCTCAATGACATCATGTGGCACAGAGTTCCACAGGATAATTGTGGGTCACATAGTAAAGTATTTATTTTTATTGGTTTTACATTTGTTGCCTTTACATTGCATTTAATATCACCTTATTTTTGATTTATGGAGAAGAGCAAATTAAGTCAGCTGATTGATTACCACTTCTCTATACCAGTGACTGCTTGTGACACAGGGACCTCTTAATGCCAAATGTCAGCTGGCATAAGGGGAGCATAAGAATTGTAGCAATCCCCTGGGTCTAGTATTTATGTTCTGGTTCACCAAAGAGTGCCATGTAACGTCTCTGATAAAAGCTCATGCCACACTGGCCATTGATATCATTGTAAAACACACGTACAGATGTTGTATAAGAAGTGATGTATTTATACTGTAAATTATGTACTTAAGGTCTGTGTCTGGGGACTAGTCACCAGCAAATGTGAAAAACAGGTTTTCTTTCAGGCAAGAAGTGTTTATTTATTTATCTGTCTGTTTACATGTAAAGTAAGTATTGTCTGGCTAACAATGGGCTTCCATTCATCAATCTGAACCAAATGCTAATGAAGAATTGTGAAATCTTCAAAGAAAAGTAACAGGATGAGGTAAACAGCAGGGACAGGATCAAGGGGAACTTTATATCTTGAGGTGCACATCAAATGTGTATGCAGGTATATTTAGGCCAGGGCTACAAAGAGACACTCCTTCATGTAGGAAGTAAACAGGCAACGAGTTTGCTTTATGAAAAAGGCATCTCAAGTGGGCTTAGTTGAAAACACTGGAGAGAACTTTGGGTGAAAAATTCTTCCTTACTTAAGAGGATAACTTGTTAGTTAAGTGTAGTCTCTAGAAAGCACATTATGGTTTTATTTTATAAGTAACTATTTGATTCCAATATTCTTGTTCGCTATCACTTGAATCTCTGTTCTTTGGTAATGAACTTATTCTTGTTTTCACTATAAATATATCTATATGTTTTGTGATCAGCAGGGCTGTGTTCTAATATACAAATAAAAAGTTGTAGTGTAATTTTCCTTTGGGAACCACAGGCCTGGAAATTCTGTGAGTGTTCAGTTGATAAGGGGCTGGACACTGCAGGAAAGGCACTCAGGACTTGTGGGGTGGGGTGTGCCTATCGCTAGCCTGTACAGAGACAGCAAGGCCTGAGGTGACCTGGAAAGCAGTACTTGTGTTACTAGAGGCTGGAGGTTTCAGGGAGATGATCCACAGCAGGCACAGAAAAGACTTCCTCACACTAAGGGCAGATGGAGGTGGGGTGCCTCACAACCCTGAGTTCCATCACTTTTTGCTGACCATAAGCGCGAGCAATGAGTGGGACAGGATGGAGAGCAGTGAGCGGGGTCTGGGTCTCGGAGGGAAGAGGTGGTGCGGGAGTGGGGCCTCAGGGGAAGGAGCCATGTGAGGGCAGGGCCTCATGGGGAAGGGGCAATGCAGGGGTGGGGTCCTCAGGGGAAGGGGTAGTGTGAGGGCAGAGCCTCAGGGGGAAGGACAGTACAGAGTGTGGGGCCACGGTTCAGGTGCCCATGGCCTTCCCAGTTTTAGGAAGCTTCCACCATTCCAGCCCTGAATACCCTGGGGAGCAGCATACTATTCTATCATGTCACCCACCTACTCATCTCTTCTGACAGTCCCAGATTTTTCAATATTTTTCAGTATTTCTTCATATGAAAGTCTCTCTCTATTGGGACCCATTCTGCTCTATCGTTTGGATACAGTGTGGTCACAGTACAACATGGTATGCCACTATAAATAGTCCCATCAATTTATTTAATGTTGTTATAATGTTTTCATTTTTACTTTATAGCCTATTATTTATTCATCCTAATATTTTGTTTTCATTTCTGACTACCACTTTGTACTGAACAGAGATCTTCTTTGTACCACACACAATATGACAGCTAGATCTTTTTCCTGAGTGGTTACAATTAATTTAGAACCCAGTAATATGTCTGAGTAGTTAAATGATTCCTTCCAGTGTGTCAGGGCCCATAACGGGGAGGTCTGACCTAGTGGTCAGAGCCAGGGCGGAGCTGGGGGTCACAGTCAGAAGTCATACTAAAGGTCAAAACCAGAGTCAGAGTCACTAGGCAAGGAGGTAGGACCTTGGTCTCAAGGGCTGATCAGCAGCAGGCCTAATGAAGTGTTGCTCAGGCAAGTGGTGGGAATGGAACAGGAAGCTTTATTTCCACTGGTGTCCAATTAGCTAGTAGGATTGCCAGGCATCTGGTTTTTGACTGGAAAGTCCAGTCAAAAATGGGACCTCTAAGTGTCCAGTCAGAGGTAGTGACTGGACACCAAAAGTCTGGTTACTGTGATGAGGGAAACAGGCAGCAGGCTTCATATAAGGCTGAAGCTCCCATTCCAGCCATAGAGCAGAAAAAGCCCAGCTGGCAGGGCGGGGGAGGGAGGTGGAGAGGATTGAGTGATGAGGAAGGGGGATGGGGAGAGAAGGGAGTGACGAGGGATGGGGAGAGGAGCAAGCAGAGGCATGGCCTCAAGGGAAGAGGTGGAGCAGGAGGTGGGGCCCTGAGGGAAGAGGAGGAGCAGGGGCAGGGCCTCAAGGGAAGAGGCAAGGCAGGGATGGGGCAGAGGTGGAAGGGACAGGGCAGTGCCTTAGGGGGAAGAAACAGGGCAGGGGGTACAGTTTTCATAAATTAGAAAGTTGGCAACCCTAGCTGTTAGTCACCTGACCTAGCTAGCAGTGGAGTGTAAACTGAAGTCCTATTGGCTGACTTTGTGGAGTGGTGGCACAGAGGGTTAGGTTCTTGCTCTGCATACAAGACTGGGTTTGAGATACCTGCCACCACTCACCTTCCAAAGGTGATATATGGGGCCAGACTCTTTGCAGGATGATTGTTGAGGAAGGCCTGTACTTTTTCAAGGTGGAGCACATGTTCAGCTGGTTCCCAAGAGCCTTCTTCAGGCCCGTAAACTCCCTCCCAATTAATCAGATAGTACAGAGTCCCTCTACACATTTGTGAATCAGTATGTTGTGGATAATGTACTCCTCATGGCCTTGTTGTTGAACTGGGGATGGAGGTAGTGCAAGCTAGCTGAGAAATGGATTGTCAGGGAAAGCTTTCAGGAAGAAGATGTGGAATACTGGATGGACCTTCCATTATTGAGGGAGCCATAATTCAAATGTCACCAGATTGATTTGCCAAGTAATGGTGAAAGGCCTGCATACCGATGATCTAATTTGTGCACAGGTCAGGCAGTCTGTAAGCTTTTAGTGGACAGTCACACCTTTTGGTCTGCTTTTAGATGCAGGGCTTCTTGGCAGCCTTTGTCAGCATGGTGATTGTTGGCTGTTTTCAAGTGCTCCTTTAGGTTGGCTTTATCATGACCCAAGTGTCTCAAACCACAGGGTTCATGCGAGCAGCCACACTCCAACACGCCACCTGCCAGCCTACTGATAATCACTTATCTGGAACCCATGAAGTTCAGCCCCAATGTGAGAGACCACCCCTGAGGTCCGATTGGTGGAGTCCTAGAGAAGTTGATTGGCCCTACTGAAGCCAGCAGCAGGAACAGGAAGCTGTCCGAACAACCGGCTCTACCTGCTCTGGAGTGTGTGTCTTGTGCTTCTTGCTCCTGTGACTTGATTTCCTGGAATCCCAACCTGGCTTGACTCCTGGCATCAGATTTGTGTATCCTGACCTCTATTTTGCGTGTTGCCTCTGAACCCCTGGTATCCTGAACCAGACTGACACTACCTCCCAACTCATGGTTCTGATCTCCAATTTGTCTCCTGCTTCTGACCTCTGAGTATCCTGACCCAGTGGACTCTTGACTTCTGTCTCATGACTGTAGACTCTGGCTCCAATTAATAGGTCTGGCTGCTCAGGATCCAGCCATGACAGGCTGCCCATGACCCAGCCATGAATGGTCTGTACCAGATGAGAGGCAGTGGGAACCATTGTGGACAAGGAAACACAGTGTTGGAAACATGGACAAAAACCACAGCTGGAGCAGAAGGGGCTGGATTGGGTAGAGGTGTGGCTCCACATTGTTTTAAGCAAATTCAGCTAATAGGAGTAATGCAACCCAGTTATCTTGATAGTGGTTCAAGAAGCAGTGCACCCATTGTTCAAGCACCTGCTTGATTCATTATGACTGGCCATCCATCTGAGCTTGATATGTGGTGGATGCATGGGGCCAAACATCCAGGAGATTAAATACTTCCTTCCAGAACCTGAATATTAACTGAGAGACAGCGTCCATGGTAAGATTGTCAGGGAGGCCATGGAAGCAGAAGACGTATCATTAGAAGGCATGCAGTAGTTTCTGCAGTTGGGAGATGCGTGCACAGTTCAAAATGTGTCATTTTGGTAAGCTGGTCCATGACAGTCAATATAGTGTTGTGGCCTGCTGATTCAGGTAGTTTCACTATAAAATTGAGTGTTATGCAAGACCAGGGATGGACAGAAGTCTCAAATGGCATTAGAAGGCCAAATGGGCTGCACTGGGGTGGGTCTCTGTTTGAGCACAGGTGTTGCAGGACCTGACATAGGACCAGACATCATCCCACATTTGTGGCCACCAGAATGAGAAGTCTACAACATCCCAATTGACCTGCCCAGGGTGTGTCATGGTATATACACAGCACCTCCAGTCTTAGGGAACCATTGAAATGTATAGGCAGCTGTTGACATGAAGGAAGTTGTTGACCCAGGAATAGTGGTATAAGATGGTAATGGGGAGACTCTATTGGATGATGTTACCAGTTTAAAGAAATGGTCATTAGGGAGGGCTGCTTGAAGCATGATGAAAAAAGTCTGAGGATACAGAAACTCAAATGAAATGAAGTGACTTTAATATACCAATTTATTTGGGGTTAGCGATTTCTGTATAGTATTCCCCTTTTCGTGAAAGGGCATCAGCTTTGCTGTTCTTGTTGCATGAACAATATGTGATTGTGAAATTGAATTTTGAGAAGAATAGGACCTAACTTAACTGCTGCTGATTCAGTGCCTTGGCACATTGTATGTTGTCTGGATTCTTATGGTCTGATAACATTAATATGCGATGTTTGGGCACCTCAAGGCAGTGTCACCATGTCTCAAATTCAGCCTTGATGGTGAGAAACTTCTGATCTATACTGGTTCATAATTATGTTTGACTGGATTACACTTTTGTGAAAAATACATACATGGGGTCCCAGCTCTTTGGGTAGTACTGCCCCGGTCACTACATCAGAGGCATTGTCCTCAAGGTTAAAGGGTTGGTTAGGATCAGGGTGGACCAATACTGGGGCAGATGTGAAAACTATCTTCAGACATTTGAAGGCTTGGCAGGCCTCTATAGGGACCAGTGAAACCTTGAAGTTTTGGGGACGATGGCAGTTATAGATGCTGTGACCTTTGAGAAGTCTGAAATAAATGTCCTGTAAAAATTGGCAAACCCTATGAACTTTGGATATCTAGGATGCTCTGGGGTTCTGCCTACTCCTGAATTACAGATACCTTCTGAGGGTCTATCCATAGTCCATCTGTTGCAGGATGAACCCTAAGAATTTGACAGAGGATTGGTCAAATCTGCACTTTCCCAGATAACCTGTGCTGGCAGAATCACATGAGAACTTCACTAACATGTTGGTTGTGACTTGCTGGATTACTGGAATAGACTACTATATCATCTAAATATCTTAGACCACAAATTGGTCTAAGATATCTCAAAATATGTTCTTGATCAGATGCTGGAAGATGGCAGGTGCACTGGTAAGTCTAAAAGACACTACCAAATATTCGAAATGCCCATACCTAGTTCTAAAGGATGTCTTCCATTCATTCTCTGCCCTGACTCAAACTAGATTATATGTTTCTCTAAAGTCCTGCTTGGTGAACACCCAAGCCAACTGTATTTGATCTAAAAATTCTGAGATTAATAATAAGGGGGTACTGAGTGCATATGGTTATGTCATTAAGTGCCCTATATCCACACAAATTCTCAGAGAGAACCATCCTATTTTTTAACCAAGAATACTTGGGTTCCTGTGGGGAAAGTAGAGTGGCAGATGACTCTTTTATTTAGGTTTTCCTGATAGCAGTCTCAATGTTGCTAGCTCTGGTCAGACACAGGATATATATGCCGAAATGGAACGGTGGCAATTGTATATATGATGCAGGGGTAGTGAGTCTGCCTTGCCTTTTTTTGAAGGAATACCAGTAGTCTCAGTATTTCACAGGAACTCATGGTTCATTGTGAGGGATTGGCATATCTGGGTCTGACTGGGTTGCCACCATTTGGGGGAATATCTGGGTTTTCAGAGTGCTAACCTCTGGCTCGGTTTCCAGGGGTCCAAGTTCTGGATCAGGATGGCAGTTCTTCCTACAGAAGCTCAACAGGAAGGAATGGCATGTTAGGATGTAGCATATGGGGGTCATGACAGATTAGCCAAGGCGCCGCTAAAATCAGGGTGAAATGCACAGAGGAAATAAGGTAAAACTGTAAGACTTCCCAGTATTCCCCAATTGCCACTTCCAGTGGTGTGGTCTCCTATGTAACCAGACTCAAAGCCAATGGAGACCCATCTACTGTTTCTTTCAGATCCAGGGTTGCACTGGAAGGCCGAAGACCCTGGCCAGGGAAAAATCATAAAATTGTCTCCCCTTTCCTGAATCAATTGAGACCCATTGTATGGGAAAGGCCTGCTCAACCTGGAGGATCCACAGTTGCAGGGGAATCTGTAGAAGGTGAAATGGAAGAGGAATTCCTGGTTGAACATAATCTTGGGATTTCTTCATGGTTGGTACCCAGGCTTGGGACCCCTACTGTGTGTGAGGGTACTTTTTCCTGTCATAGGGTTAGCACAGATTTTGACAGGACACATGGATACTGCATGCATTGCTCCTCCACAATAGAAACAGAGGTTCTCTCATCTTCTGCATTCTCGCTTGCTCAGGAATAGTTGGGGCCGTACTGTGTCAGTCTGCACAGGCTTGACCAAGGCCAAGCTTGTGTTGGCCTGAGGGTTGAGCCTTGGTAAGTGCAGAAGACAGGTGGGGCCCTCCTACATTCCAGTTGCTGTTAGTGCAGTCTGGTGTTTATCTGGATAGACAGATCCATAAAGGCTTGTGAACTAACTAAAGGGTCCACCTGTGACAGCTCACCTTTTAGTTCTTCACAAAGACAGCACCAAAACTGATGGAGGAGTATGGCGTCATTCCAGCAACTGTCAATGCTGAAATATCTGAACTGGGTGACTAGGGCTGTCAAGTGATTAAAAAAATTAATCGCATGATTAGTCGCGCTGTTAAACATAATAGAATACCATTTATTTAAATATTTTTGGATATTTTCTACATTTTCATATATATTGATTTTAATTACAGTGCTCATTTTATATTTATTTTTGATTACAAGTATTTACACCGTAAAAAAAACCAAAAGAAATGGTATTTCAATTGACCTAATACAAGTACTGTAGTGCAATCTCTTTATCATAAAAGTTAAACTTACAAATATAGAATTATGTACAAAAATAACTTTTTGCATTCAAAAACAAAACAATGCAAAACTTTAGAGCCTATAAGTCCACACAGTCCTACTTCTCGTTCAGCCAATTGGTAAGACAAACAAGTTTGTTTACATTTACGGGAGACAATGCTGCCTGCTTCTTGTTTACAATGTCATCTGAAAGTGAGAACAGGTGTTCTCATAGCACTGTGGTAGCTGGCATCACAAGATATTTACGTGCCAGATGCACTAAAGATTCATATGTCCCTTCATGCTTTAACCATCATTCCAGGGGACATGCATCCATGCTGATGACGGGTTCTGCTCAATAACAATCCAAAGCAGTGCGGACCGAAGCATGTTCATTTTCATTATCTGAGTCAGATGCCACCAGCAGAAAGCTGATTTTCTTTTTTGGTGGTTCGGGTTCTGTAGTTTCTGCATCAGTGTTGCTCTTTTAAGACTTCTGAAAGCATGCTCTCTACCTTGTCCCTGTCAGATTTTGGAAGGCACCTCAGATTCTTAAACCTTGGGCCGAGTGTTGTAGCTATCTTCAGAAATCTCACACTGATACCTTCTTTGCGTTTTGTCAAATCTGCAGTGAAAGTGTTCTTAAAATGAACAACATGTGCTTGGTCCTCATCCAAGACTGCTATAACATGAAATATATGGCATAATGTGAGTAAAACAGAGCACGAGACAGTCAATTCTCCCCTGTACCAAAAAAAAAAATAAAATCTACATTTGTAAGTTGAACTTTCATGGTGAACTGAAAAATACTATTTCTTTTGTTTACCATTTTTACAGTGCAAATATCTGTAATAAAAAATATACATTTTGATTTGAATTACAACACAGAATACAATATATATTGAAATGTAGAAAAACATCCAAAATATTTAATACATTTCAATTGGTATTCTATTGTTTAACAGTGCGATTAAAACTGCAATTAATCAAGATTCATTTTTGTAATTGCGATTCATGTTTTTTCGTGTTAATCGCATGAGTTAACTGCAATTAATCAACAGTCCTATGGATGACATAAGAAGGGACTGACCCCAATGTTTGCTGAAGCTTTCATAAGGTGGCCTCTGCCGTGTGGGCTTTGTGAGGGTCATCGAAAATAGTTGCAAAGTCCTGTAAGAATGACTCTTGATTGGTCAACAGCAGGTGATCCTGCTCTGGAAAGCTAGAGAGGCCCACGCCAGGGCCCTCCCCAGTAAGCAGGCTCAGTACTAGCCCCACCTTAACTTGAGCTGTACATTCTCCTGGGGCTGAAGCATAAACAGGAGTCTGTATTGGGTAAGGAAACTACAAAACTTACTGCAGGTACCATCATATCTTTCCAGCAGAGGGACTCAGGGGCTTGTCACCTCTACTGTAGCTTGCCCCTGCAAGAAGCATTTTTCATCTGTAGTTGTAGTGCTTGGTCCCTCAGCTTCTGGTTTTCTGATGGAGGTCAGTGATCTGCTCCTGAGGGTTCAGGGCCCATGGGGCAATGGCAGGATGAAAGCTCTAGCAGCATCCATACTTAGTGCACAGGTTCAGCAACAAGTCCTGGAGGAGACCAAGATGGTCTGAGCAAGCTGTAAAGGAGTGGTATGACCTAGTGGTCAGAGCTGGGGTGGAGTCAGGGCTAAAGTTGGAAATCATGCCAGAGGTCAAAGCCACTGTCAGAGTCTGAAGCCATGCCAAGGGTCAATCCAGAGTCAGAGTCAGGAGACATGCCAAGTGTCAGTACCATGGTTGGAGTCAGTAGCCACATGGGTCAAGCAGGTATGTTTCTAAGGAGACCCCTTAGGGGGGGTTTGGGGTTTTTTGGCCCTATGCAATTTAGCATTTCTATCAATGACCTTTCAGAAAACATAAAATCATGATAGTGATAAAATTTGCAGATGACTCAAATATTGGGGGAGTGTTAAACAATGAAGAGGACAGGTCACTGATATAGAGCAATCTGGGTTGCTTGGATGGGCACAAGCAAATAATATGCATTTAATACAGCTCAACATAAATCTATACATGGGCTAATTGGAGTTGAATAGAGGGAGACCAAAGCTGGGACCTCAAGAGCAGTGACAATGCTAGGTAGTAAAAATAGTGAAGGCTTTCACAGAACTGAGGGACTGTTCACAAAACATTAAGACTCAAAAAAGGGTTAAACTTCTTGGATAATTTATTCACAAATAATTTGATGAGCTATAATGATTACCACAGAGGGAACAATTAAGAGAATCACACTGCTTACTGAGGAAAGAGCAGCAGACATGAGAAGACAAAAAAAATCCAGAAATATTCTCTCTGCAAGTAGACATTTTTGTCAGTTGATGTACTGAAAACAGTGAAGCACACGTTAACAGATACCCATATTTAATCAACTTATGTTTTAATGCCGCACAGGCAGTAAATGAAGCTCATATTCAGTAAACATTGGTATGCAAAAATGTCTTATCTTAGAAAATTATATAGAGCCTTTTGAAATATAAGGTCACATACCAAATGTCTGGGCTTGATCCTGCGTACACTGCTGTCAATGATAATTTTGTCACTGGTTTCACTGGGAGTCAGTTTGGATCCTGCATGCAGAAATGGAAGGTGATAAATCATAGAGAACAACTGACTATTTCTTTTTCTTCCCTTTCCAAGCCAGACTGCTCAAACAGGTTTGCAGAACAATGCCTGTGATGCACATTAACGAGTGCTGAATCCATCTAGCAGTCACCCTAATAACCCATTGAAAGTTAATAATACAGAAACAGCTTCCTCAGTACCAGTGAGAGGTGCCCACATGAATGATAGGGGAGCATAGGTAGTCTGTACTAACTGCCAAACTGCCAATACACATGAATTATTCGCCTTCAACTTCCTTTCATGTCATCCAGCAACAACAGGAATCTCTTTGAAATCACTGAAGCTTTGATTAAGGCATTGATCTAAGCCAGTGGAATTAGAAGATAAATTAAGTGTATCTGAAAATAATTACTTTAGAGTTAGTCTGACATCCATACAGCTAAACTGGAAAAAGCCACTTTCTTCAGCACAGAGTTGAAACAGGAAATTAGATTCCAGCCATGCAGAAAAGCTTATAGATTCTAATACTGAAAAACATATGCTTACAAAACTGACAATAAGAATTGTAACAGATCTTGGACAATTGCAAGACAATCTATTTCCATCTCTTTCGGACTTTTACCTAAAGTTACAAATAAAAGCCTAGTAGCTCAATGACTTGGAAACATTTCAATACAATTCACTGGCGCTCGTCTCCGTTGTAATAGGATTGGTATAAGACTCTAAATAGAATAAAATAGACACATATATTGGGAAATGACTTTCAAACTCTCCCTTCCCCATTGAACCAGTGGCACATTGGAAGTGATGTGCTTAAGCTCCTAGGAAAACTGTTGTAGAAATTTTCTGTACTTCCATTATAAAAACGTGCCATAAAACTGTACAAAGAGAATGTGTTGTAAAAACTATTATTTAAATTAGGGAAAGGATTAATCCACTATTTAGTTATTCCATATTTCAACTGTGTAATTGAGAGCAGAGTCTCACCCCTCATTCCTGTAAAAACAGGGTAAAATTCCATTCTCCTCTTTCCTTGCCCCTTCCACATTGAATCTCCACCCCAAGTCAAAGTCATAATGGTCAAACAATGTCTGGACATGAAAAGCAGCAGGTGAGAAGAGAGCTGAAATATACAAGTAGAAAAAATGAAAGCCAACTGTTCATAGAATGTTGACATTATGAAAAAATATTTTCATAGGAAGGTTTAAATAACCAAAACTCCCTAATTAGTTGAAAAATCCAGCCAGGCAGTTAAAATGCCTTGCAGGAAGGGGTGTTTTTATAGAAACTCAGTGCTATTCAGTGCAGGGCAGGCAATCCCCTGTAGGGTGGGTGAGAGTTTGAGTCTTGAGGGTTGAAACTGTAATCTTTATGAAATGCATTCCAATTAAGAAAACAAACAGGAAAGGATAAAAAGAAGGGAATAATAATGAGTAATAAATACAAGGAACATATGCCTCAGATATTCATAAATGAAATGAATAAGCAGTTGCTAGGTTGTGTAGCAGTCAGGAATAACAAGTTTTATTTATTTCCATATTTTCAGATTATTGGGAACCATGAGAAAGCATCAAGTCATGCAAAAGTTACCTATGTAACCATGTAACCTGGATTTTACTATTATTGTTCTCCCTTTTCTCCCTTCTCAGCTTTCCTCCTTTTGTTTCTTACACTCATGTGTGGTATCACGTTTCAAACTATGTTCATATCCTGCAATGTAGGATCAGGGCCTTTTGTTGCAAATTTCTTAGGTCAAGGACTTTGCCACCTATATTTTTATAGGGAGCTCCATACAATGGGGGCCTGAACCTGACTGGGGGTCATGGATGTGATCCAATACTCATTGAAAGTGATGGCAAGGCTCAGGCTCTGTGGGCACTATCATGATACAAACAATAAACAATAACAATCAATAACGAAAAGGAGTACTTGTGGCACCTTAGAGACTAACCAATTTATTTGAGCATAAGCTTTCGTGAGCTACAGCTCACTTCATCGGATGCATACTGTGGAAAGTGTAGAAGATCTTTTTATACACACAAAGAATGAAAAAATACCTCCCCCCACCCCTCTCTCCTGCTGGTAATAGCTTATCTAAAGTGATCACTCTCCTTACAATGTGTATGATAATCAAGTTGGGCCATTTCAAGCATAAATCCAGGTTTTCTCCCCCCCGCCAACCCCCCACACAAACCCACTCTCCTGTTGGTAATAGCTTATCTAAAGTGACCACTCTCCTTATAATGTGTATGATAAGCAAGTTGGGCCATTTCCAGCACAAATCCAGGGTTTAACAAGAACGTCTGAGGGTGGGGTAGGAAAAAACAAGGGGAAATAGGTTATCTTGCATAATGACTTAGCCACTCCTAGTCTCTATTCAAGCCTAAGTTAATTGTATCCAATTTGCAAATGAATTCCAATTCAACAGTCTCTTGCTGGAGTCTGGATTTGAAGTTTTTTTGTTGCAATATCGCAACTTTCATGTCTGTAATTGCGTGACCAGAGAGATTGAAGTGTTCTCCGACTGGTTTATGAATGTTATAATTCTTGACATCTGATTTGTGTCCATTTATTCTTTTACGTAGAGACTGTCCAGTTTGGCCAATGTACATGGCAGAGGGGCATTGCTGGCACATGATGGCATATATCACATTGGTGGATGTGCAGGTGAACGAATACAGACTAACATGGCTGTTACTCTGAAACCAATCAATAATGAAACCATCTTGGGCCATAGGTGACATACATATATATTTACAAATGTCTTTCATTTTTCTTAGACATTTTCTTGCCAATCCATTTATTCTCTGATCTATAGGTAGGTACTGTTCTAATCAACATTGTGGAATTTTGCTTAAAACTAGTGAATAACAGGATTAAATGACAGCATTTGTTTTCCTCAAAGAGAACAGGTATTGTAGGTGAGTGATATGAAATCTTTTTTGGCAATTCCGCTCTACAGAAGTTGCAAAACATAAGAACTAATTAGTTCTAAAGGGAAAAGAAACTCTTCTTTTATTTGAGAAATGCATAAGAACTCCAGAGAGCACAACTGTGGATCTCTCTCTCTAGATCTCCCAGAGCTCTCTGTAGCCATCTTTAAGGCTTAGCATAAGTAAAGCCATTCTATTCAGGTCAATTCACCATTGCCATCTAGGGCTCTTTTCCCCCTGTTCTTTGTTTCTGGATTACTTTTCTTTTCCTTTTTGCCCATTATTTTTAGCAGAACAGTTGTCTTTTCCCCTGAGCCACTGGACACAGTTCTACTGTTTTAACTTTGTTCTCTAGGAGACAGTCGGTGAAGAGCACAATATGAACTGATAAATAAATCAGTTTTGAAAACCTAGAAGAGCTAAGTGGTCTTTAGTAAAATGTGGGTATTCTATGGGCTATTGTATGTAGTGCAAGGAGTATCAGTTACTTAGAGGCAAAGAAAAGGTCACCTTTTTGTAGTACAAACCTTTTCTTCCGCAGGGAAATAGCGGGTCTGGTACACTGGCAGCAGAGAGATAATACCTCCTGCTGAAAATGTTGTCAAGTCACATCACTTAATTATGCAAGGTAGCCTATTTCCCCTTGTTTTTTCCTACCCCCCCCCCCGCCCAGTCATTCTGGTTAAACTTGGATTTAAACTTGGAGAGTGGTCAGTTTGGATGAGCTATTGCCAGAAGGAGAGTGAGTTTGTGTGTGTCCCGGGGGGGGAAGGGGGGGTGAGAAAGCCTGGTTTTGTGCTGGACATGGCCCACCTTGATTACCATGCACATTGTAGGGAGAGTGGTCACTTTGGATGAGCTATTACCAGCAGGAGAGTGAGTTTGTGTGTGTGGTTTTTGGAGGGGGGTGAGGGGGTAAGAGAACCTGGATTTGTGCAGGAAATGGCCCACCCTGATTATCATGCACATTGTGAAGAGAGTTGTCACTTTGGATGGGCTATTACCAGCAGGAGAGTGAGTTTGTGTGTAGGGGGGTGGAGGGTGAGAAAACCTGGATTTGTGCTGGAAATGGTCCAACTTGATGATCACTTTAGATAAGCTATTACCAGCAGGACAGTGGGGTGGGAGGAGGTATTGTTTCATGATCTCTGTGTGTATATAATATCTGCTGCAGTTTCCACGGTATGCATCCGATGAAGTGAGCTGTAGCTCACGAAAGCTCATGCTCAAATAAATTGGTTAGTCTCTAAGGTGCCACAAGTCCTCCTTTTCTTTTTGCGAATACAGACTAACACGGCTGTTACTCTGAAACCTAGCATACTGGGCTGTATTAGTAGGAGCGTTGCCAGCAGATCGAGGGAAATGATTAATTCCCTCTATTTGGCACTGGTGAGGCCACATCTGGAGTACTGTGTCCAGTTTTGGGGCCCCCACTACAGAAAGGATATGGACAAATGGTAGAGTATCCAGCGGAGAGCAAGAAAAATTATTTGGGTGCTGGGGCACATGATTTATGAAGAGAGGCTGAAGGAACTGGGCTTATTTAGTCTGCAGAAGAGAAGAGTGAGGGGGGATTTGATAGCAGCCTTCAAATACCTGAAGGGGAGTTCCAAAGAGGATGGAGCTCAGCTGTTCTCAGTGGTGGCAGATGACAGAACAAGAAGCAATGGTCTCAAGTTGCAGTGGAGGAGGCCTAGGTTGAATGTTAGGAAAAACTCTTTCACTAGGAGGGTGGTGAAGTACTGGAATGGGTTACCTAGGGAGGTTGTGGAATCTCCATCCTTAGAGGTTTTTAAGGTCCAGCTTGACAAAGCCCTGGCTGGGATGATTTAGTTGGGGTTGGTCCTGCTTTGAGCAGGGGGTTGGACTAGATGACCTCCTGAGGTCCCTTCCAACCCTGATATTCTATGCAGAACAGAACCCTATCTTCTGGTTTTCAGCCTGTGAGTACTCCCTTATCACTCCACATCCTCAGATGCTGTTAGCTACTCTGCCTCACTCCCTGGTGTGTAACCATTGCTCAAGGTCACCAAGTAGTAGTCAGAAATAGCACTGGTCTTGTTGGTTGTGTAGGAACATAGCAGTGAAGCTCTCCTACCCTTGCTGTTTGCGGAGGGGTGGTAGAAGTTTTCCACTGTTTCTTGGGGAGAATAGAAGAGAAGGAGGAGAACAGAGGAAGAATGGAAGATGGGGATTGAATGAATGGAACAGGGAGAGAGAATGAAGGTAGGGAATGTGGTGGTGGAGGAAGGGGTAATGAACACTGAAAATGGAATTGGATAGGAATGAATCAAAACAATGATAGGAGTAAGGGAGAAGTAGTGGGGAGAATGGGAGGGGGAAAATATTTCATATCTGTGCCAATGATAAATTTTACATGAGTATATGCATATCAGACATATAAGGACAGAGTAAATATAAACAGATCCATGATTTCATGAAATTTGAGGACAGAAGGGACCATAAGATTATTTAGTCTGACCTTCTGTAAATCACAGGTCATTTAATTTCACTCAGTTATCCCTCTATTCAGTCCAATAACTTGTATTTGACTAAAGCATATCTTATGTTTGGCTAAAACATACCTTTCAGGATCCAGTCTTGATTTGAAGAAATCAAGAGATGGAGAATCCACCACTTCCCTTGGCAGTTTTTCCAACGGTTAATCATCCTCACTGTTAAAAAATTATGTCGTATTTTTCATTTGAATTTGACTAGCTTCAGTTTCCAGTCATTGGTGCTTGTTATGCCTTTGTGCGATAGATTAAAAAGCCCTTTAGTACCCAGTATTTTCTCTCTGTGAGACGGTGCTTGTACACTGTAATCAAGTTACCTCTCAATCTTATTTTTGATAAACTAAACAGATTGAGCTCTTCTCAGCATCCTACTCAAGTCTGTCACTGGAAGGAATTTCCTCCAGCCCTTGAATAATTTTTTGTGGCACTTTTTTGTACCCTTTCCAGTTTTTCAACATCTTTTTAATATGTGGACACCAGAACGGTACACAGTATTCCTTTACCAGTCTCACTGAAGTCATATACAGAGGTAAAATCACCTCCTTACTTCTCACAACTCTCCTTGTTTATACATCCAAAGATTGTACTAGCCTTTTTTCCCACAGCATCACACTGAGAGCACATGTTGAGTTGCTTGATCCCTAAATCCTTTTCAGTCACTGCTTTCCAGGGTACAGGCCCTCATTCTATAGATCTGGCCTGCATGCTTTGTTCTTAGATGTAGACCTTTGCATTTTGCTACCAAGTTATATAAATAGGGAGGCCCTGATTCTCCCCAGCGTTAGGGTTGCTTTGCATCACACCACCAACACAAAGCAACTCTTAAAACAGAATAGCCAACTGCACTCTGATTGTTCCAGCATAGGTGGTTGGACAGTGGTGCAGATATGGCTTAGCAGTACCTACCACGACAAGACTGGATTTTCTTATGCCCAGGGGATCCTTGGCTGCCATAATACCATTCAGGGCTGCCCTGACTTATGCCTGGTGACTATGCTGGCACAGCATGCCCAGAATGGAGGGAGCACAAAGGTGGCTCCTCAGTTATGTTGTGTGCTTTTTGCCTGCAGCAGAAGATCTGGGTTGGCTAAACAATTCTAAAGATATTATAAGTCTATGTTACTAGAAGGATGTAAAAACACTAAGGACAGAGAGGAATTATTTAGGGCGGTCATGGTCCAACAGGCTACAACTAGTAGTAATGGGAAGCTGAGCAAAGGAAACTTTAGGCTGGATAGCAGGGAAAAAAGTAAAAGTGATCAGGAAAAGTACTGGGAATTCCATCAAAGAATCCTTAGCTGACTGGCGAAGGACTAGATTAATTATTATGTCTCTTCTTTTTCTGATTTCTGTGCTCTGATGATTCTGTTCTGAACGTTCAGCAATGCTGTGTATGACTGGATTAAAAATGTGTTTGCATACAAGACTAAAACCAAGTGTTTCCTTGAGGTGTTCCTTCTCAGATGTTACTACATGTCTGATTCTCACCAGGGAAAGTTGGAACAAACTTATAAATTGCATTTAACCAGGACCTGATAATTGGTGCTACCAGAGAATTGTTTTTATTGAAAAGTACACTTGTTTCTTTATCTTGATTTATTCATTTCTAAAGTACTCTAACATCTTAGCCTTGCTTTCTCTACTTGGTCTTCATACCAAATAGCACATCAAAAAGAAGAGGTTTTTTTCCTGAACACTATATTATAAATAAAAACTTATATGTTATGGAAGGGTATCAGTTGCTATAATGGTTTCTAAACTCTGCCAAAATTATGTTTTTCTCTCAGTGTGAGTGTGGTAGCAGATGTAATCTATGCAACAGATGTTCAGTTTTAAAAATACATTTTGGGGCTCTATCCTGCTCCCATTGAAATAAATAGAAATTTCGCTATAGGGTTCAGTTGGAGCAGATTGTGTCCTTGATAAGTCAGAAGCTTCTTAAACATTATGAACCTAAAATAATAAATACATACAATCTAACTTCAGAGTAATAATAGGCAGAGTAATGTATGACCCACTTAAAATATACAATTGTGCCTGTGTAGGACATTTTAATACCTTACAAAAGATTTTGCAGGCAGCTTATTTGCAAAATATTAGGTAGGATGAATGAAAACTTGCCCAAAATTGCTAAATCTGTCTGCATTACAAATCAATTTACAAAAAGGAACCTGCAGAGTTACATGCAAGCTACTATTCTTTTAGAAGTATTTATTAAACTGAAGTAAATCTAACTGATGTGTCATGAAATTAAATCTAGAGAAAAAATATAGTTTAATAATTTGTTTACTATGTGTAACAGAGTAGATAGAAATGTGCCCTTTTAGAATGCACTGTGAGACTTAAATTCTGGGAGAAATGAACTAATCTTGACTCTGCTATAAGCTACTGTAAAACTGAATGCTGCTTCAGGAGACAGCCACAATGCTTCTGTCAATCAATGTACAAGCTCTTTCCCTCATGGGAGACTCATTAAATGTAGAAATAACATTAATAACAAGAAGTGCTAATTATAAAGAATTTTGGGGAGTTCTAGTAAAAGTGAGCCAAAAATTGCACCAGTTAGAGACATTCTAGTCTCATACACTAACTAGCTAGAGAAGAGGTCTAGAAATTAGGAGATTTATAAAACATATAGAAAAAAAACACAATAAAAATTAAACAAATTTTTCCCCTCAGACCTTTATTCTGTAATTGTTCCCTGCGTCTCCATCAATCACCCGCACAGACACAGGCTTCTCTTTTACTTTTCCATTTTTGTCTCATCTTCTGCCTCCTTTACTCCACCATCGAGGCAAGCTCTGTTGCCAGTTTGTCCACTTTTTCAACACGTGCCTTCACACTTTCCTTTCATATTGTCCCTTCTGTGTGGAATGCTTACTTAACTGATTTGTAAAACCAGTACTCTGTACTCCATTAAATTCCTCCTCAAGACCCATGTCAATGCCTATGGAAAATGTCCAATAGATGATGGCTCAGGAGCTAGCCAATAAAGAATTCTGATATTATTCATCAGTTTTATATATATATATATATATATATATATACACACACACAAAGAGAGAGAGAGACTCAAAACAATCAAACCTATGCACATAAATGGCTTATGTTAATATATGTTCTCATTGCTCTTAAAAGCAGGGGTGTTGGAACAATTTGTAGAGTGTGGGTGCTGAGAGCCATTGAACCAAACTGTAAACCCTGTGTATGATGGAAACCACTTGAAGCCAGGGGGTGCTGCCGCACCCCCAGCACCTCTAGTTCCCACACCTCTGCATAAAAAGGCAGTCACTGCACTAAAGAGCTCACACTCAATTTAAGGCAGGACTCAGTGGTGGGCATACCATTCAGTGGGAAAGGGGAGGAGATGGACAACATGTAAATAATAATAAAACTGGTAAGAAGTAGCTCCAGGAAGCTTTTGGACTCCTCCTTTTCTAGATCAAGAAAATGGTTGTGTCCATTACTTTAGAACTCTGACGGTATTAGTCACCTAACACGGTAGTTAGGTGCAGTTAAAATCATGCTGTAGTACTGTATCCTGTGGTTCAAGCACCAATAGGAGTTGCTGCATGAATTTTTCATCCTTGTCTTCCTTCTGTCTTGCTAGTCTGTAGCAAATGCTCAGTATCATTTGTCTGTCCCTTTCACTGCTTGTATCCTTATCAAAATGATTCAACAAAAGTAATTCTTCATGGTCAAATTATAGTTTATTGGTATAAATATTTTGACATAAAAAGCAACTCCTCTGCCTTAGTATAATTAGGAGTCACCAGATGGTGCCATTTCAGACCGTCTTACAAGTTATGTTTATGTGAATATATAGGCAGTTGGGACAAATGCTGTCAGCTGTAAAGCAGCACATATCAGCATAATGCCACTTTTTACAAATTGAGAATATTCATCTGAAGCTTGTTCACTTCCTCAGTTTCTGTTATTGAAATAATTTCTTAGGTGCAGAGCTGATGCCTGCAGGCTAGGGATATACAAGTAACACAAAGACATTACATGATGTCAAAGACATTGCACATCATTCTTCCCTTTCTTTCTCTCCTGTATGGATGGTAGCAAGACAAAGGTGGGTGAGGTAATATATTTTATTGGTACAACTTCTATTGATGAAAGAGACTAGATTTTGAGCTATACAGAGTTCTTCAGGTACTCAGAATGTCACAGCTAAATACAAGTTGAAACAGATTATGGGTGTATGCATGAATGTACAGATGGTATCCATCTATTGATCTATCTATATCTAGCAGTAGCAACTGTAAGTAAAAAGATGTAGGGCAGACAAGACCTCCAGTATGACAGGATTCATTTTTGAGGACTTTATTTTATTGATACTTACTTTTTAAAAGACTAAAAATCAGGATAGATAATTGATCTATGTTTTTAAAATTTTGTTTTTAATGTTTTATTTATATGGATCAATTAGTAGGCAGAGTTACAGTTTAAGTATATGCTTAAGTACTGTCCTGAATAGGGGTACATATTCATAGAGACTAGATTCCTTTGTCACCCTTACTCACCTTGATTAGTATCTTACTCTGGGAGTAGTCACCTTGATTTCAGTGGGACTACTTACAAATTAAAGTTCTATTCTTTGGATCAGATTGTGTTCTTATTCCCATTAGTGAACAGTTAATTGCATGAGTAGACCCACTGAAGTCAATGGGATTGCTTGTTTGATTAACTGCTCACTAAAAAGGAGTAAGAAGTTCTGGTCCAATGTAAATGAGAATATCAGGAACTGGCCCTAAATATTTTTGAACATCAATTAAGAACACGTTTCCAACAACCTTACGTAGTTCTTGCTTAACTCTAATTCTGACTGTTATTGATAAGGACAGAATTATGCAGTCAATCTGGAGATAGAAAAGGATTCTGGTGCATAAGGTAAAGAAATTAATTCATATCCTAATTTGAGACAAGCAAGACAACAAATATTTCTGATTCTTAGATCTGAATTTATTTCTCTAGGTATTAATACATCAGTGCTTTCCCCTGACAAATTATGTGTAAGTACTGAAGATAGAAGCACTGTATACATATATATTTTTGAATAGCATGCTGTCAAAATACTTCTTACCAAGAAGTTTAATAAAAAGAAATGGGGACATGATAGATAAGTTAAATGGTTCTGATGAATAAGTAATACCTTATTTGTTGTTTCTTGAATATGAATAGTTCTCTCTCATTGACTGCATTTGTACTTGTTCATATTGTTAATGTTATATGCTAACACAGCAAGGGTTTTTGTTGTTATTTATCAGAATGTTTTTGAAGACTTTTGTAAATCAATGTGCAATACTAAACCTAGATGTTTAGGGGTCCACGACTGACCATCTCCTCTCTTTTCAGAGGTAGGTGGTCGTGTAGTTTTATACATGTAACCCTTCTGCCCATCAGAGTTGGCAGCAACAAGGACCGGGTTCAATATCTAGGGGATCCATTCCAATAACACAATGCAAACTGGCTCGAGCCCCCACCCAGTGACCTGGGACAAATATATACCACCCCCGCTGGGCGCCTCCAAGAGGCAATACTTCCCCTCTCGCAAGCACATAGTCTGAGTGTAGCAAAAAGCCTTTTAATAACAGAGAGAGACAATGTGGCATTATGTTGCGGAAACACCACCAACAGGATTCATAACACAACCCATGAGCAAAAAAAAACCCACCCCAAGCAAATTGGGGCATGTCCTTTCCCTTTGGATCTTGAGTCCAGCAACCCCAAATCACCCAAAGTCCCAAAAGTCCAATGACACAAAAATCTCTGTCCCAAAAGTCCAATGACACAAAAATCTCTGTCCCTGGTCAGGGCAGCCCCAGAGTTCAAAAGTTTATCTACAGAGCTTTACCTCCCAACCTGGGTGGAGATGGGGGCGGAGGTAAGAGGCACCTTACGTGATCTGAAGTTGACCGCCCCACAGCTCCAAAGGCCTTTGCTCCACTCCACTCGCCGCCCCACGAACTGCTTCGCTCAGCAGCCCACCAGCAGCTCCCGCCGTCCCATGTACTGCTCCACCAGCCTGTCCACAAGGCGCTCCAGCCGTCCCACAAACTGCTCCACAATATATCTTCAGGCTCCCGCACTACTTAACACAACGCTCTGACTTCAGCTCTTAGTCAGTTCAGCTCTTTGGTGAATTCAGCCTCTAGTAGTGGAGCCTCAGTGCTGGTGCACTGTCAGCCCAAAGTGAGCTCAGCAGCCTGTAACTAGACTTCTAATGAAATCAAAATTAGCTCTGATATTCCACAATGGAGAGAGGAGGAAGTGCAATTAGCATGTAAGGCCCTCACCAAGGGGCCTATGCCACCAAGTATTAACACTTGTCCCCAGCCTCTCTCAATTCACAGAGTTTTGGAACCCATGACCCTTGCCTAGCGAGTGCTACTTAGTTGATGGTGAGTCCCTCCATCATAACAAAAGGCCAAGTACAGTTCTAAGCACAGTTTCCAGAATCAGGGTAATAACAATTTATTCTTCCTGCCCCAATAACAGAGACACTGGGGATCCCACAGCAGCCAAAGTGACCATTTGGGCAGCTATGGCCTCATTCTAGGCGGGGGGGGGGTGTGCCTATGCAAATGAGATTGGCCCCTGAAGTTCTTTTCCACAACTTGCCACACCTCACCACCAGATGTCAGGGTGAAGCTCATCCTGACACTGCTTACATACAATAGGACCAAGGCCAGCCACAGCAGTAGGATCTGGGGCAGCAATGGCTACCTAAGAACAAAAGCTTAAAACTCCTGAAGGGTTGTCTACTGGTTAAGGTTATTGCCCAAGGACTCAGGAGATTTGTGTTCAATTCCCTGCTCTTCCACAGACTGCCTTGGGCAAGTCACTTGGGCCCAATACTCAAAGATATTGAAGCATTTAGATACTCTTCCCCACCTTAAAGGAGTGTTTTGAAAATAAATACATTAATGATTGTAAAGTGTTCAGATTACTGTGGTGATGAAGGCCACATAAGTACCTAGACACATGGAGAAAACAGCAACACAAAGAAGACTGATGGTAAAAGAGGTGCGGTGAAGGAGCACCTGTGGCCCCATCCAGAGTGTCTGTAGTTGCCTGGGGGAGAACTGTTCTTCCTCTTCCCAAAGACTGGAGACATGGCAAGGAGCACTTATGACCCCACTCCCAAAAAAGCCAGTGATGGCTTTGGGGACAAACACCCCAGGGATAGGAGAGAGTGTTGGGAGGAGTGCTGTTGAGCAGCTCAGCAGGCCAGTGACAGTGAACCCAGTCCCGAATGCTGAGCTCCCACACCTACTGCTGCTTCTTGGAGATCTACCAGTCAAGATGCGTCTAGCTATCCTGCCAGCATTTCTTTCATCCACTGCCAAAAGGAGAGAGAGAATATATTATCTGTGTTCTACCATGCCACCACATTCCCCAGACACTTTTCTACTTGTAGCCTATTGGATACATTATAGATTTTAAGTTATCTTAAATATAGATATACTATACAGCAGTAATACAAGGAATCTACAGGCCCAAGCCTGAAGATGGTGGCTTAAGCGTTTACCATAAGGAAGTTTGGTCTATAAGCCTTAGCATAAGGAAATTGGCCACCAGTGACCCTAAGTCGCAAGATGGCATCATGTATCATTTTGCAATACACAATGTAACATGTAACAGCAAGAAGTCAATTGATGCCAGTGTGGATATTTTGGGATAGGAACATTAGCAGATGTATAACTGCAAAATTGCCATAGTAACTAATTGGTGTATATACTAATAAGTTTGGGATAATTAATGCACTAACCTATAGGATAAGGACACCCCAACATTATTAGGGTGGCAGAAGTTAGTTAGGGGCAAAGAAGGCCATACACGCTTATGAATATTCACAACATCCATCAGACCCTCTAAAAGGCCCAGACATAATCTAAGATGATGAACCTTGACCATTGGACTCACTTAGCATGTCAGAGACAGGATAGGACCCCTGTGGACCACCATCTGCCTTCCCACCTCTAGGTCTCCACAAGAATTGTGAGAGTATGCATATATGACATGACTCTGGATGACAAATTAATATTGAACTACTGTTACATTCTTGTTTCAATTAAAACATTTGTGTTTTTACTAACTGTGTTCATAAAACTATTACAAATGTGTGAGTGTTGCAACTGCACACATCAGAGTTCCCAATCAAATAGTATTTTGAATGCTACTGTGCCTGATTTAGGTATTAGAACCTATCAAATCTCAGAGGTTTAATCTGTTAATTGGGGATTCTTAAGTGATCAATATAGACAATATAATCAATATATAATCAGTAGATCAGGCAACAGCTCTCTCTGTGCCCAATCCTGCAAGGTGCTCAACTTCTTCAGCTCCCCATTAGCCTTAATGGAATTTGAGCGTACTCAGAGCCTCCTATGATGTGTTCATCATCTTGCAAGACTGGGCCCTTGATTAGGGTGGGGAAGATGCACAGGTTCTATTACCTTCTCTCCTCCAGCCTAGTAGCATACCAGAGGCAGTTGGGGCAGGAAATAGCAGGGGAAGGGACAGGCTTTTGACTTTCCAGGCTGCCGCAGTAGTGGAAAGCTCATGATGCAGAGACAGTTTAACTGTAACTGTGTCACTGGACTCCGCAGTAGTAACCCTGGCAACCCACTACTTTTCCATCCCATCAATCTCTCCCATCTTATGGTTGCCATAGAGCACTTTTCTCCATGGCTGCAGATTGCCACACACTCTTTTAGGAGGAGGCAGGTACATGGGTGTGCCTTTTCCTCCCCATCCACCTTCCCCATTTTATATTCTTGGAGTTGCTGTTTGAAGCAGCGGTGGTAGGAAGCTGATGTATTCTGCTTCCTGCTGCATTAGTGGAGAGAAAGAGGGGGCCATTATGCCCACCCCTCTAGATCTAGAGGAGACTACATTGTTGCAGAAGCCCCACAAAGAGGTTCCTGTGAAGGTGCACACTGCCTGTGAGCAAGGACACTGCAGACTCCTGGAACAGAGGGGACAAGGTTATGGTCTCACCCTCAACTTTTTCTATTGTGACTCTACCTGGGGATACCCAGAGCTGTGAGGCACCTCACAAACAACTGCCATTAGCCTGAGGAAGCGTTGTCTCTGCCTGCCAGGGCTCACTCCCTGACTCCACTGGCCATGGGCAACACAAGCACCCTTCTCTAGGCCTAAGCAGACCCTGCTGTCTTTCTATAGGTTAGCACCAAGCACACACTAACCCCACGAGTGCATCCCTGGAGCGTCCAGCCTCTGGTCCACTGGACACGCATAGTATTCACAGATCTGCTGCTTCCAAAGAAGCAGTACACTCCAGTTCTACCAGCTTCACCTCAGATCACTACTCCGCTTAACACTCAGCACTTAGCTATGTTTATGGTGAAATAAAATATAGGCTTATTTAACAAAGAATAAAGATTCAAGTAATACCAAATAGAAGTATTGGAAACAAATGGTTACATTAAAATAAAATCATAACACGCATTCTAAGGCCTAGACTTAATTAACAGGATACTCTCACATGCTGCAGAGCAATGCTCACCCACAGTCCTTTCAGCATTTTACAGACAGGTTGACTGTGACTCTTCTTTTTATAAGAGAAACATGCTGTTAGCTTGTCTTCTTGGTGAAGGATGTATTCTTGTCCCCTATCCTTTTTTTTTTTAATGCAGTACAGACTATTGTCTCTTACCCAGGATAGCCCCTTTTCAGAGACTTATCTTGGGGTTCCTTTGTCTTTTAAATCCCCAGTTCCACACCTGGCCCAGACAGTAAATGTAGCCTGTCTCCATAGATGTACATTGTTCTACATGCTGATTGAGTTAGCCCTGAGGCTCACATCGACTCAAGTGACATGCCTTACTTCTATTGGACCAGCTTCTGTTAGTGGAAGAGATAAGCTTTTGAGCTTAACAGAGGTCTTTTTCAGGTCTAACTTATCTCTTCCACCAACAGAAGTTGGTCCAATAAAAGATGTAACCTCACCCACCTTGTCACTTTCATATTCTAGGACTGACACAGTACATCAATACAGCAAACAAGCTTTGCTTCAATGGTTTAGGAATCTAATATTTTACAGCTCTCTTAAAAGATTTCTCATACAAACATCATACCATAATTATGCTGAGCAGTGGGCTACTGGTTCTTGTTGCAGACTTCACATGCCACTCTTTGGTCAACTGTTATGTAGATAAGGTGGCTCTTCTTCAGGACCGAAAACGTTGGTCTTTCACCAACAAGAGATGGCCCACTACAAGGTATTACCTCACCTGCTAATATCCTGGGACCAACATAGCTACAACTACACTGCAAACTATTTTGTAGCTATCAGATCCAGAGGATATCCCTGTAAAACTTTGTGTGTGACGTTGTCTAATTAAAATATAATCATGCAAATCATTATTGCTACCACTGTTACATAATTGCAACAAATCTTGTACAAAGAATAACACATGGCCAGAGAGGGTTAAACAGCTTGCAGGCTAAATAACCCAAAGCCAACATTTAAAGACATGTTAGAAAGTATGCAAATGGTAATTAGGGCCATTTGATGCTAGATAGGTTTGCACTTCAAAGTTCTAGCCTGTGTTGTTAGACGTTAGAAGTGATACTAACTGTATGTGTGTGTTTACTCATAGATGCTAGCCAGGTAAACAGACAGTTCCTGTCTGTCACTATAGCTACTGATTCAGAGATCAAAAGGGAATATTAACATTTAGATGAATCTTGGGTGCAATAATGTCCTTGTCTATGTGTCTCTTTAAAGTTTGTGATAAACTCCTTAATGGATACATTATCTTATGTTAATCCATGTAGTTAATTACCGGTGAGGTTTTGGAAACAGAAGGTTCCATCAAAAGCTTATTGTTCATCCAGGACTGTATGGTCAAGTGGCTGCTAGAAAACTGCATAAAAGACCTTTGGGTCCCAATCCTTTTTTATCTCAGATCTGCTTGATGCTTCATGCAGGGGAAGCTTAAGCCATAAGAACCGAGATCCCAGTCCAGATTGGAACGCCCTGAATATAAACATTGGACTGTAACCTATGGACTATTTCTGAAAGAACTCTTTACATCTACAAAGCTCACCATCTCTGCTATGAATCTGAATCTCAAGATTGACTCCTATACGCTCTCTTTTCTTTTTTAATAAATTTTAATTTAGTTAATAAGATTTGGCTGTAAGCATGTATTTGGAAAGGCCTGGAATATTCATTAACCTGGGAGGTAATGTGTCCAATACTTTGGGATTATCACAGAAGATAGAATCATAGAAGATTAGGGTTGGAAGAGACCTCAGGAGGTCATCTAGTCCAACCCCCTGCTCAAAGCAGGACCAACCCCAACTAAATCATCCCAGCCAGGGCTTTGTCAAGCTGGGCCTTAAAAACCTCTAAGGATGGAGGTTCCACCACCTCCCTAGGTAACCCATTCCAGTGCTTCACCACCCTCCTAGTGAAATAGTTTTTCCTAATATCCAACCTAAACCTCCCCCACTGCAACTTGAGACCATTGCTCCTTGTTCCATCATCTGCCACCACTGAGAACAGCCGAGCTCCATCCACTCTGGAACCCCCCCTTCAGGTGGTTGAAGGCTGCTGTCAAATCCCCCCTCAAATAAGATTTTCAGAAATCCTCATCATTTTTGACTTGGGTGTCTAGGTGGAGGCCTGAGGTTGGGTTACTTTACGGGAACTGTGTTGTTGACTTCTGAGTAATCAGTGGGGTATAATAGAAGCTGTTTTGTGCTGGCTTGGTAAATCTAAATATTGGAATATCCACGAGCTTTGGGGATTGCCTGACCCATTGTTTGCAGTTCACCCTAATTGAGTGACTTCAGCTGGCTCCCCTGGGATTCCAGTCACACTGTGCAACCCCTGTCCCTTTGCTAGCTGGCACCTAGAAGTCCCTCCATCACACCCAGCAAAGCTAGCACACACAGTCAAATACATAGGATACCCTGCAAAAGATGCTTACCATCATCAGTTTGGAAAGCTGGGACATTTTGCTTAAGGAAGCTACAGTTCTCTGTCAAATCAGGTGCCTGTAGCCCCTGTCCCTGAGGTTATTGTCTTTAGTATAAATAATTGTAGTGAACCTCCCTCTGTTCATAAACTGTTTTGCTAAGTGAACATTTGTATCCTTGCCCTGGACAACCACACTTCACTGAAATGATGCTGGATACTTTTTTGTTTGTTCATTCTGCCTGCCTAAATTATCACCTGCAATGTTTGCAGAGCATACCGTTTACACAACCTATGCTACTTTAGATGATTTACTTGAAGAAATTAATCTCTATTTTTCATTGCCTTAATGCACTGGTGATTAATTTCACTCATTTTGTACAAAGTGAATTTTCTTTTGTGAAAATAGTCACCTTTCTTTTGGAGTAAAGCTTTTCACTGCTTAAAAACTACCTGATGCTAATGGATGTTTCTACCTTACCTGTAAAGAATGACCCTGCTTGTTTAACCCCTCTCTACATTATAATAGGCTGAAACTGATCTGATGTGTTTCTCTGTCTAATTGCATTCATGCATAAAGGAAAACTCAGCAGGAACATGGCCCTTGTGAAATAGCAGGCGCTGTCTCAGAAACTACAAAAAAACAAGCAAAAACCATGATTGGGAGTAACCAGAATTGCTGTTTGGTTCTTTCATAAGAAATTATTGAGAGAGAAAGAAAAAAACTGAGTGTAGTGACCCACCTCTAGTTGTAGAACAGAAAGGTCCTTCTGTATGGAAGTCATCAAATAGGACAGCATGTAATGCTGCATGCCAGTGGTTCTTCAGACTTTTCATTCTGCAAACCATCAGTTCCTTTCATGAATGCCTCCCCTCCCCCCAAATGTCCAATTGCTTGGTTCTCAAAATATTTCATTCTGTGGGCCATCAGAGAGGGCTCCAAAGATCATTGATCTTCTAAGGACCTCAATGTGAGAATCACTATTGTACACCTTGCACCTATTCATTAGAAGCAGGGAATCAATGCATCTGATTCTCTGTTTGCTTAGAGACTGAATTTTAAATGTGGTGAGCACCTGTAATTCCTGATAGCTTCAGCTGGAGATCCAGGTTCTCAGAACACCTGAAAATCAGGCTTTTTTAGAGCCTACAGCTATTCCCTAGAGAATAAAATGTGCCATAGTAGTGTAGCTTTACAACATGAATCATAACTGAATGGATCAGAGATTATATTATGTAACACAAAACTGTAACAAACTGTTTGTTTTGCTTTATTCATGTTATGTTTATTGAATTATGATGATTTCACATTGACATTTTTTCAGTTAATTTATATCTATAAACTATAACTCATTCCAGGCTTGAGTTTACTGTATTTTTGGCTGAAGTTAGTATGTTTGAAGTATTCCACTGTAGCTAGCCTAGCCCCACTATGAAGACTAACTCAAGTCACCCTTGAGTTACTGTGCACATGCTGTCATGGGACAGAGTCAAGTGAAGGTGCTTGCTGTTAGCAGATGAACCATACTCCCATGACCCTTTGTAGATTAACCAAACTCTTGTGAATCTTTGTGCTTAAACTGAACTTTAGCTGAACCTAGGGTGTTAGTGATGAATTGGGTGTACCCTTACTCCCACCTGTTGACCCATAGCAAACGTGTCTGGGGGCCAGAAAGGGACTACTTGTGATTGATGAGGTGCAGATATTTTCTGTGATTGATAATGACTTATTGAGAGATGCTTTTAGCTTATCAGAACTATTTGTTTTTTACAGATGTTTTCTGCCATAATAACTTGAACTGATGTCTTTACCTTATGAGTTACGTAAATCAACTATGAAGAAAGCTCCATAGATCAATAGGTCGTTTCCCCTACATGCATAAACATGCATGGTATATAAGCAAGTGAATTACCGAAAGGTAGCTAAGAGTGAATCAAGCTGCAGGACCATTTCCCCAGATCAGTTTGGTAATGTATGGATCGTCTTTTGTATACTGTGCTGTTTAAATCTTTGACTAATAATTGTTGCTTAAGAAAAGGTGATTGAGCCTAATTATCTGATTTCATATTAATAACAGAATCAGAACTTTAGGAAACAAAACAGAGTTAGGCAGGAAGTCAATAATCAGTATCCATTTGGGCCATTGAGTAACAGGGATTGTAACCTGGTTGTAAGTTTAAACACCGGCAGTACTGAGGTTTTGATTTGGAATCTCACAAAAGTCTGGGTGCATACCATACCCCAGCACTTCTGCAGTAAGGTGCCTTAAATGTGGGGATGTCCTCCCCCCATTTAAGGCACCTTACTGCAGAAGTATTGTATTGAAGTATTATAATAGTGAAATGCTAAAATAGCAAAAGGACTGATTAAATAAGAAAAGGAAAATAATGTCAGCCAATAATAGAGAAATGCTCAAGATATGTTACAGGTCATGGAGGTGCTTCATTTGTGCTGGACACAATTAACGAAAGCAGCTCTTGAGATCATGTTTATAATCTGTTTAATTTGGAGACAAGTAAAAAAGAGAAAGATGAGGAGTGGAAAAGTATTGCAATGCAGTGTCTTTATGTGGACTCCATGGTTTTGAATAATAAAGTTAGCCAAATGAATGAACAAACGAGGGAAATGAAGGATAATTTGGAAGCAGAAAGGGATCAAAATAAGGAACAACAGCTGGCCAGTGTGAGTAACCCAAACACCTCCTTTTTTTGCAGTCTGCACAAAGCAAGAGATAAGACTCTGAAATGTCCAGCTCAAGAGAACAGTGAAAGATTAAGTTGAGACAAGGTTGGTGAGGTAATATCTTTGATTGGATTGGTCCCACTTCTGTTGAGCTTATACAGCTCTTTTTCAAGTCTGAAGAAGATCTTGGTGGAAGCTTGCTTCTCTCACCAACAGAAGTTGGTCCAATAAAAGGTGCTACCTTGCCCACATTAAAGACTAACAAATTTATTTGAGCATAAGCTTTCGTGAGCTACAGCTCACTTCATCGGCCACTGAATGCATCCGATGAAGTGAGCTGTAGCTCACGAAAGCTTATGCACAAATAAATTGGTTAGTCTCTAAGGTGCCACAAGTACTTCTTTTCTTTTTGTGAATACAGACTAACACGGCTGCTACTCTGAAACTTGCCCACGTTGTCTCTCTAATATCCTGGGACCAGCATAGAATCATAGAATATCAGGGTTGGAAGGGACCCCAGAAGGTCATCTAGTCCAACCCCCTGCTCAAAGCAGGACCAATTCCCAGTTAAATCATCCCAGCCAGGGCTTTGTCAAGCCTGACCTTAAAAACCTCTAAGGAAGGAGATTCTACCACCTCCCTAGGTAACTCATTCCAGTGTTTCACCACCCTCTTAGTGAAAAAGTTTTTCCTAATATCCAATCTAAACCTCCCCCACTGCAACTTGAGACCATTACTCCTCGTTCTGTCATCTGCTACCATTGAGAACAGTCTAGAGCCATCCTCTTTGGAACCCCCTTTCAGGTAGTTGAAAGCAGCTATCAAATCCCCCCTCATTCTTCTCTTCTGCAGGCTAAACAATCCCAGCTCCCTCAGCCCCTCCTCATAAGTCATGTGTTCCAGTCCCCTAATCATTTTTCTGGCCTTCGCTGGACTCTCTCCAATTTATCCACATCCTTCTTGAAGTGTGGGGCCCAAAACTGGACACAGTACTCCAGATGAGGCCTCACCAATGTCGAATAGAGGGGAACGATCACGTCCCTCGATCTGCTCGCTATGCCCCTACTTATACATCCCAAAATGCCATTGGCCTTCTTGGCAACAAGGGCACACTGCTGACTCATATCCAGCTTCTCGTCCACTGTCACCCCTAGGTCCTTTTCCGCAGAACTGCTGCCTAGCCATTCGGTCCCTAGTCTGTAGCTGTGCATTGGGTTCTTCCGTCCTAAGTGCAGGACCCTGCACTTATCCTTATTGAACCTCATCAGATTCCTTTTGGCCCAATCTTCCAATTGGTCTAGGTCCTTCTGTATCCTATCCCTCCCCTCCAGCGTATCTACCACTCCTCCCAGTTTAGTATCATCCGCAAATTTGCTGAGAGTGCAATCCACACCATCCTCCAGATCATTTATGAAGATATTGAACAAAACCGGCCCCAGGACCGACCCCTGGGGCACTCCACTTGATACCGGCTGCCAACTAGACATGGAGCCATTGATCACTACCCGTTGAGCCCGACAATCTAGCCAGCTTTCTACCCACCTTATAGTGCATTCATCCAGCCCATACTTCCTTAACTTGGTGACAAGAATACTATGGGAGACCGTGTCAAAAGCTTTGCTAAAGTCAAGAAACAATACATCCACTGCTTTCCCTTCATCCACAGAACCAGTAATCTCATCATAAAAGGCGATTAGATTAGTCAGGCATGACCTTCCCTTGGTGAATCCATGCTGGCTGTTCCTGATCACTTTCCTCTCATGCAAGTGCTTCAGGATTGATTCTTTGAGGACCTGCTCCATGATTTTTCCAGGGACTGAGGTGAGGCTGACTGGCCTGTAGTTCCCAGGATCTTCCTTCTTCCCTTTTTTAAAGATTGGCACTACATTAGCCTTTTTCCAGTCATCCGGGACTTCCCCGGTTCGCCACGAGTTTTCAAAGATAATGGCCAGTGGCTCTGCAATCACAGCCGCCAATTCCTTCAGCACTCTCGGATGCAACTCGTCCGGCCCCATGGACTTGTGCACGTCCAGCTTTTCTAAATAGTCCCTAACCACCTCTATCTCCACAGAGGGCTGGCCATCTCTTCTGCATTTTGTGATGCCCAGCGCAGCAGTCTGGGAGCTGACCTTGTTAGTGAAAACAGAGGCAAAAAAAGCATTGAGTACATTAGCTTTTTCCACATCCTCTGTCACTAGGTTGCCTCCCTCATTCAGTAAGGGGCCCACACATTCCTTGGCTTTCTTCTTGTTGCCAACATACCTGAAGAAACCCTTCTTGTTACTCTTGACATCTCTGGCTAGCTGCAGCTCCAGGTGCGATTTGGCCCTCCTGATAACATTTCTACATGCCCGAGCAATATTTTTATACTCTTCCCTGGTCATATGTCCAACCTTCCACTTCTTGTAAGCTTCTTTTTTATGTTTAAGATCCGCTAGGATTTCACCATTAAGCCAAGCTGGTCGCCTGCCATATTTACTATTCTTTCGACTCATCGGGATGGTTTGTCCCTGTAACCTCAACAGGGATTCCTTGAAATACAGCCAGCTCTCCTGGACTCCTTTCCCCTTCAAGTTAGTCCCCCAGGGGATCCTGGCCATCCGTTCCCTGAGGGAGTCGAAGTCTGCTTTCCTGAAGTCCAGGGTCCATATCCTGCTGCTTACCTTTCTTCCCTGCGTCAGGATCCTGAACTCAACCAACTCATGGTCACTGCCTCCCAGATTCCCATCCACTTTTGCTTCCCCCACTAATTCTACCCGGTTTGTGAGCAGCAGGTCAAGAAAAGCGCCCCCCCTAGTTGGCTCCTCTAGCACTTGCGCCAGGAAATTGTCCCCTACGCTTTCCAAAAACTTCCTGGATTGTCTATGCACCGCTGTATTGCTCTCCCAGCAGATATCAGGAAAATTTAAGTCACCCATGAGAATCAGGGCATGCGATCTAGTAGCTTCCGTGAGCTGCCGGAAGAAAGCCTCATCCACCTCATCCACCTCATCCCCCTGGTCCGGTGGTCTATAGCAGACTCCCACCACTACATCACTCTTGTTGCACACACTTCTAAACTTAATCCAGAGACACTCAGGTTTTTCTGCAGTTTCGTACCGGAGCTCTGAGCAGTCATACTGCTCCCTTACATACAGTGCTACTCCCCCACCTTTTCTGCCCTGCCTGTCCTTCCTGAACAGTTTATAACCATCCATGACAGTACTCCAGTCATGTGAGTTATCCCACCAAGTCTCTGTTATTCCGATCACGTCATAGTTCCATGACTACATGGACTACATGGCTACAATAACACTACAAACGAGGATTAAATGGGCAGAGGAAGGCTGAAGACTTAGGAATTGCTTGTCAAGCAGCATGGGATCAGGTTGCAGCAGCAAGACAGGGCACTTTGGTGGATCACACTGAGTGCAGACTGAAGCAGGAGGAATTGAAGGAACAAGTCAGAGTTTTTAGAGGGCACATGGCAACATTAGAAACACAGTCCTCTTCCCTCAGCATCCTAGGATCCCGGCTCGGGGAGGATGATCAGTGGTATTATCAGGAATGGGGTTATGAATATGACCACTCCTGGACTAAGGATTTTGAGAGTAACAGAAGTTCCAAAACTACCACAGACAGCAGTAGGGCAAACAAGACAGTCTAAAAGGGAAGTCCAAAGAAATAATAGTTTGATTTAGGGGAGAAACTGAGGAAGAAGAGACAGAGGAGAAGATGACAACAGTAAGTTAGGGCCAAGCGGCATGTCTTGGTGGACTACGAGGGACTTCCAGTAATATTAAAACTGATAAATTAGGGGTTCTCACTAATATTAAAACGCTTAAGTCAGCATGTAGGTTCCATGTAAAAACGGGATTCTATCACCTCACACACTAGCAGGGTGAAACAGCATGCAGATCTTTCACCTTAGTCAGGATGGTCTCATTAAGCTGTTACAGATGACAGTAGATAGTGTTGGAATGCTCTCTCAAATGAGTATAGAGCTGGGAGGGGATCCTCTGATACAATTGTACAGCAACTACAAAATAGACTAGATCCAGGACTAACTCTTATAGCTAACATTATGCAGCCTCCTGGGGAACACCCTCTGAAATGCATGCGAGGTTGTCCTCTGCACACCATACTGGCATCAGGAGAGAGACGCTGGAACGGGGGAGGCCAAGGTGCCCTGCTGTCCCCCTCCCCCCAATTTTTACCAGCCGTAAGGGTGAGTGATGGGCAGAGAGGAGCGAGCGGAGTCTTGGGAGGGAAGAGGTGGCATGGGAGTGGGACTTTGGGGAAGGGGTGATGCAAGGGTGGGAGCTCGGGGTGGGGGGGATGGGCAGCGAGGGGGTGGGGTCCTGTGCTTTGAATGATTTTGTTAGTAGTTTAAAAAAAGCCTCGTCTTCCTGGTTTGGTGGTTGGTAGTAGACCCCTACCATGACATCACCCTTGATTTTTACCCCTTTTATCCTTACCCAGAGACTTTCAACAAGTCTGTCTCCTATTTCCATCTCAACCTCAGTCCCAGTGTATACATTTTTAATATATAAGGCAACACCTCCTCCCCCTTATACCTGGCTGTCTTTCTTGAGCAACCTGTACCCTTCTATATCAATATTCCAGTCATGTATATTATCCTACCAAGTCTCCATGATGCCAACTATGTCATAGCTGTGTTTATTTACTAGCATTTCGAGATCTTATTCCCCATACTTCTCACATTAGTATACAGACATCTAAGATACTGATTTGATTCTCCCCCACAGTTCTGTCTTGTCTCTCCCTTATTTCTGCTATAACAGCCCATGCTCTCCCCAGATTCTGACCCTTCTCCCAGGTATCCATGTTTTTGACTTACATGTTGGCTTTGGTCACCTGCCCTTATTTAACCTAGTTTAAAGCCCTCCTCACTATGTTAGCCAAGGACAAGATCATTCCCCTCTATTCAACATTGGTGAGGCCTCATCTGGAGTACTGTGTCCAGTTTTGGGCCCCACGCTAGAAGAAGGATGTGGAAAAACTGGAAAGAGTTCAGCGGAGGGCAACAAAAATTATTAGGGGGCTGGAGCACATGATTTATGAGAGGCTGAGGGAATTGGGATTATTTAGTCTGCAGAAGAGTGAGGTGGGATTTGATAGCTGCTTTCAACTACCTGAAAGGGGGTTCCAAAGAGGATGGATCTAGACTGTTCTCAGTGGTAGCTGATGACAGAACAAGGAGTAATGGTCTCAAGTTGCAGTGGGGGAGGCTTAGGTTGGATATTAGGAAAAACTTTTTCACTAGGAGGATGGTGAAGCAGTGAAATGCCTTACCTAGGGAGGTGGTGGAATCTTCTTTCTTAGAGTTTTTTTTAAGGTCAGGCTTGACAAAGCCGTGGCTGGGATGATTTAGTTGGGGATTGGTCCTGCTTTGAGGAGGGGTTGGACTAGATGACCTCCTGAAGTCCCTTCCAACCCTGATATTCTATGATTCTATGGCTCCTCTTCCTCCATCTTTAGGGATGATTCCTCAAAACTTGATGCCAGGGCAGCATATAGGTTTTCTATCACCATGGTGGGTGATTTGGCATAGGGGTGGAGCACTGCCTGCTGCCAGAAGTAACCAGCAGCTAGCATCCTCCCTGCGACAGAGCCATATCCTTCTCCCCTGGTGGAATGACAGCAATCTTCTGTAGCCTTGGCTGTCTCCAAATGAAAACTCACAAGGAATTCCTTATGGGCATGGATGCTCCTCAGCCTAGTCTCCTCCTCCTGTAGCTCTCCCACCTTCTTCCTGAGAGATTCCACCAGGCACCTTTCACACTGGATGGTCCCACCCCAGCCTGGCTTCCTGAGAGTGGGAAATGCAGGACACAGTCTGAAAATCCACACCAGGATCTGGGTAGAGGAGGTCCTAGTTAGGTTGTCTGTCTGGATACAGGCACAAGTGGAGGAGACAGAAGCAGTGGTGGCAAGGGCAATGCAGCCCTTCCTAACCATATGGATTATATTACAACTCCCTCCCACAAACTCCCCTGTTTGCAGTCTCCTTGGTTGCTTAGCCTCTGGCTTTTAAGGCCTTCTCTCCTACATCAGCCCTCCTGCCTCATTAATCACACAGGAGTAGGGTGATCACGAGGCTGATCGAAGATGATCAAGGATGATCCTGGGAACAAAGGCTCAAAGTGTCCCCAGACACACAATCTCAGCTGATCAGTAACTGAAACAACTGTATAACATACAAACACAATAAGTTATAGAGCACCCCCAAACAATAGTTACCCACAGTCTGGAGGGGTGTCGAGTAGTCAAACAACAAGGTTCAAGTGGCCAGCTATCCACCTGGTCAACATATTTAATAACATATTCAAGCCCTTTGAGCTCCTGGATCAGCTGTGATTGGGCCAGTGGTAATGTGCCTGATGAGTTGAGCCTGTTTTTGGGTTCCTGGAAAAGTGTGAGATTCCTGGAAGCATAGGTAACACAGATTTAAGGCCATCATTGAAGGGAAAAATAGGAGAAATGTAGGGATTATAGACAGGAAGGGAAATGAAGGAAATAAGAGGTAGGGAGGTGGTGGAATCTCCTTCCTTAGAAGTTTTTAAGGTCAGGCTTGACAAAGCCCTGGCTGGGATGATTTAATTGGGTATGGGTCCTGCTTTTGAGCAGGGGGTTGGACTAGATGACCTCCTGAGGTCCCTTCCAACCCTGATATTCTATGATTCTATGAAAATGGGTCTACTTACTCTGAAGCTTTTGAAAACCTTTGGATGAAAATCAAATGTAACAAAAATATGTGCAATTTATGAAATGAGTTGTGATTCTCTGTTGCTTTTTGAGCTTAATAGATGTGGCAGAAATCTAAGTAAAACTTATTTTTTTTCTTTTTTAATCAAAGAAGTTCTAGTAACTGAAGGGTTATATAAAAATTTTACAAAATCAGGAATACCACATAAAGCTGAAGTTGCTGAAACTGCTTACAATTAACTTAGGCTTGAATAAAGACTGGGAGTGGATGGGTTATTACACAAAGTAAAACTATATCCCCATGTTTATTGTCCTCACCCCACCCCCCCTACTGTTCCTCAAACGTTCATGTCAACTGCGGGAAATGGCCCACCTTCATTATCACTACAAAAGGTCATTTCCGCCCCCCCCCTCCCTCGCTGGTAATAGCTCACCTTACCTGATCACTCTCGTTACAGTGTGTATGGTAACACCCATTTTTTCATGTTCTGTGTGTATATAAATCTCCTCACTCTATTTTCCACTGAATGCATCTGATGAAGTGAGCTGTAGCTCACAAAAGCTTACGCTCAAATAAATTTGTTAGTCTCTAAGGTGCCACAAGTACTCCTTTTCTTTTTGCGGATACAGACTAACACGGCTGCTACTCTGAAACCTGCTTCAACTCAGTTAGTATAAAGTTATTTTATACTGTGATCCTGCAAACAGTTATACTTTTGCATAACTTTATGCATATGAGTAATCCCCATTTTTACTTCAACATGACTACTCAGGTACATAAAGTTAAGTACATATTTAACTGCTTGCAGAATTGGGATCTAAGTGCAGTTTCAGAATCTAACGGTTAATGAGTCAGAGGTGGTACAAGGTTCACCAGAAAAGAAATATGGATCCTTTTTCCCCCAAAACAAGCCCTGCAGTTTCTTCTGGTAAAATGTGCTTGTAACATGTAAGCATCTGTTGTAGAGTCCACACCCAGTGGAATAGCACAAAATCTGGAATGCTTACATCTAGTTACAGTCAGTCAGTGGTACTATTCTGCATCATTCCCTGGCTGTTGAAAACCCTGCAGCATTGAAGTAGCTTTAGTTGATATATATAAAAAAACAGGCATTACTGAAATACCCAGATGTCCTAGGTACCAAAATACCTGTCAAGCGTAACTTGATTCCTCTAGTAGGAGAAAGAGTGGGGTTTAAATGAAAGACCAACAAAACCCACATGGAATCACTAGCATAGCATCTGAATGCAGAACAGTGAGAAGAAAAACCATGTGTTTTTACCATTATATGAACTTTTCCCCTTATAACTTGGAACTATTCCAAGCACTCCTAAGTAAAGCTGCCAATGTTCACTATAGTGTGAGTTGTCATGGAGCAGTAGTACACATATGTATCTGTCACACAGATGTTTCATTTTGTATTTGAAATTATTTTTCTTTTATGACCCTAAAATATTGCAGTGAAGTTGAGGGCTAGCCACATATTTTGGAACAGCTTGTGGAATATGGAAAGCTATAGAAATATTTCCTTTTGTAAATCACAGCATAACCCCTTCCTATCCAGTATATATGCTCCATTTCTAATTTATTGTTAGTTTCCCTGTCCTTACCCACTTAGTTTTTCAAGTATCCTGCATTTAATTGCTAGATTGTTCTCCCTGGGGTATCTCTATTCACCTGGGTATCTCTGTTCAGCGTTTTAAAACTAAATTGAATGCTTGTTTTTGAAAATTTAAATTATTGTGGTGGTGTCTTATCTGTGTATGGACAAATGGAGCTCAGGCAGCCATTTAGGAGAAGGGCAAAACATGGAAGCACTGTTATGGCAGAGTGCAAATATCTCACTAACCTTCTCACTGCCCTTTCCTTCTTATACCTCATCCTTCAAAACAGGAATTGCAGGAGAATGCTTATCAAAGATATTTTCCACTTGTATCTTTTCTGCTTCATTAAAGAAAAGTAGATGTTTAAAATACAAAGCAATATAAACTCATTAAGGTACCCAATACACAAACACAGTACCTGGAACAATCAGTATCTGCAAGCAGATGTGCACACACAAAGTTTTACTTCTGGGCAGAGCCTGTTAATGTGAATTGGCCTTCCCCCAGGAGTAAGGGTTTATGCATGTGGATCTGTTCACAAAAATGGGCTCCATGAAAGTCGAGCATATACTTATCATTTTTATGCCTCAAAGTTATTACATTATATGCCATTTTTACCTTATAATCTTTCAGGAAAAGAAAAAATTCTACACAATCATGATCCAATGAACGAATTCAAACTAATAAGAATATGGGGGCAGATCTAGCCCCTGAGATCCCCTTGCAGCAGGTCTTCTACATATGTATCTCCACTCCTCATGGAAAGGGCAGGAAACAGGTCAACAGCACCATTCCTCTCTTTTCTCCATCCCCAGACCACATTATGTGCCTGTCTATGTGATCTGAGGTCCATGCCACTAAAGGGTGGAGAGAGAGGGTCAGCTGAGGAGTGGATAGGCCGGGGTGGGACTTCCCTCATTTGACTAAACACAGGATAGGACAATCTGGGGATGGTATCTAATACCAAAAATAAACATAATGTCCAATCAAAACATAAAATAAAAACTGGGAATGAGCGAACAGATTAGTTTATGTCCTGTATGTATCTATATCAAACTACAATCTCCATTTCGTTTTGCATGTGTGATTTTTTTATTATAAGGTTGTACTCCTCCATCTTGGATTGGAATTCCAAGAGGAGTTAGCAAGATGCCAGAAATGCAGGGCAATCAAGGGTTGTTAACGTGGAGTGTCTCCCATTCAAATGCAAGCACTTCAAGACAACGAGTGCCACCCAAGGACTCAAAGTGAACTGGTAACCAAGCAATGGATCAAGCAATGGGACTTTAAGTCACTAAGGAGAGTCACCCAACAAGAGATAATGGAACCTTATACTGCAAGTGGGAAACTCTCTCACTGGCCATTTGAGAGGGAGAAAGAGGGGACCAGAAGCAGATAGGCTGTGCAGGAGGAGGCAGACAGGAGAATCCTCGACCCCCTGAAAGGACACTGACCAAATCCCAAAGGGTTCTTGGAGTGTGAGAAAACTGAGGCTGGGATTTGTGTTCATGTTTTGTTGTTTTTCCATAGATCTGTATATTTCTTGTGTTGTCTATCTGTAAAGTGTGTATGTGGTTTAGAAATTCCTGTATAGCCTGTGTGTTATTTGCTCACACTGTCATGTAATCCCCCAAAGGGCAAATAGTAAATGAGACAGCTCACAGCTTTGGTGAACTCTGGGAGTGTTCATCAGCTACTGGGGATGCATGGAAGAGCTGGCACTAGTTTCAGGACTAGACAATTGGATCCTGAGGTCTCCAAGGGGGTGTCAGACAAAGGGTCTGCACCTGGAATGAGTCCTTAAGGACCCAGAAGCAGAGACCATGCATAAACTCTACCAAATCCGAGCAAATCTTCAGCACATGGGATCCAAAATTTGGGTCTAGCACAGCAGCCTGGTGAGCTCCCATAAAGGGAAGCTTATTCAGGATAATAACAGTAATCTATTATTTACATAAGAATGGCCATACTGGGTCAGACCAAAGGTCCATCCAGCTCAGTATCCTGTCTGCCGACAGTGGCCAATGTGCCCCAGAGGGAGTGAAGGGAGGGTAATGATCCAGTGATCTTTCTCCTGCCAGCCATCTCCACTCTCTGACAAACAGAGGTTAGGGACACCATTCCTTACCCATCCTGGCTAATAGCCATTTACACAAAGAGCTATATCACAAGACATATCATAGACAATATTATTAATATCATCAGACAAAGGTGCTACACCAGATGATGATCTGTCCCAAAGTAATTAAGGTTGTTGTTGTTTTGTTTTGCTTTGCCAACATAAGGGTAAGAAAGAGGAGCCAAGAGGGTAGCAAAGGCTTGCAGTTTGTCGGCATTCTATCATGCCACTCTATGGGGTAAGAACCTCACTTCCAAGCCTTCTTAAACCCTTACTATTGGTGCCTAAATTATAGAGAATATACAGTTCTTATAGTGGCTGACAAGGTTTAATTAAGGATAGACGCAGACTTTTGCTATGTCTACACTCTGAGCTAGGGGTGCGTAATGGGGTCTACAAATCCCATACTGAGAATAGACAGAGAGGGAGGAGAATTTCTCCCATTTACAAACAACGAGCTGGATCACACCCCCACAGAGCTACCAGAACCAGCAATCAGGGAGGTAGACACCGTCAGCTGCAACCAATAGAGAAAACAAGACCTGCTATAAAGGCAAGAGCACAGAGACAAAGAAAGAAGCAGACAAGCCTGAGATAGCAATGGGGTGATTGCCTCACACCAGGCTGCCTTCAAGAAAACTGCCAGGAGACTGCAGGCCCTAAAATTGAAAGGCTGATAGAATTACTTAAAGGTAAAAGTCCTCCAGCAACTGAGCAGACTGAGAACAAACTAAGGAGGGTCAGTTAGAAGAAGCTAAGACCCCTAGAAAGATCACACAAAGACATGGGGACAGGGTATCGTTCCCCTGATTATGTATACATACCTATGGTAGTTCAGTGAGTTCTAGTGCAAGTACAAAGTACATGGTCGCCTGGGGAGCAGAGACGCCGATGAGTACAAAGCCACCTGAAACCAATGGGTACGTACTTGTAGTGTCCCAGCTGCTGCTTCCTTTGCAGCCATGGCTACATTGCAATTTATACGCGCCGTAGCTCTCACTGAGCTATCATGAGTATGTGTACACGTACAGAGGGATCACTTCCCTGGCTCATAATGTAGACATCTCCCCAGGGGGGAAACTGAAAGCAAATTGATACCAGTTATTGTTTGTTCAACACCAGAACCAAACTGTACAGTGTTGGGGCATATCCACAATGAAACTGTGACAGAACCCTTCTCTCCTCAGCCCTTCCCACAATCAGACGGATCGTCCTGTTCATATTATTTCATTTACTTGATGCCATATAAGATTGGAGGGCAATTGTAAGTTGGGTTTCCTGTGACATCAATGATCTTGGGCAGGTAAATATAAGCTTCCAAATCTTGCTGCAGTCAGAGTCAGTTAAATTAACCTGGAAGTATATTTCCCTTGGTTTTCTATATTTCAATCTTGTTGAGACCTCTTGGTCTCTGCTGGCTGATTTATAAATTCTGGACAAAGCTCTTCGGGGACTGGGATTTCAAGATACTGGATTTGAGCACTTCTGATGCTCTGGAGAACTATTCTAATTGAGGATTTACTGGTGCAGTAATATTTAACTATAACTCCAGATTATTTTTATGAAAAGATGCCCAACACTGCTTCTTCCAACAGGGTTCTTCCATTTGTTGTAATGCCAGAAGCGTTATTAATTTTTCTTATGTATTATTTTGCAAAGCACCATTGAAATGTATAATAATACTTAACAGTAATACATAAAAACAATCAAATGATAAGAAAAAAATGAAAACTTAGTATTAGAATGAACCATGCTGAGGTGAAAGTCATCAGAGAGAGATTTTCATCAAAAGAGAGACCATGGTTCAATCCTGAAAACTGGTCCATATAGACAGACCTCGTTTGAAGTCAGCGGAGCTCCTTGTAGATACAGCTTTGCCTGCATGAAGCATTTTGCAGGATTGAGCTCCAGATGGGCAAAGTTACAACAAGTAGAAAGCTTAAATAGCAAAAAATGAGGAAACCAAGTGCCTAAAAAAAGTGAATCAGACCTGTTTGATGGCAGCGGGGTGGGAAGGGGATTGTCATGATTCTTAACAAATCTGAATCTATGGTTAACATGAGTGAGAGTTCAAGCATGGCCAAGGGCTGAGTGGGCCCTAAGGAACACCAAGCCTTAAGGATTGCTCTCCCACTCGCTATATTTAGGCTGAGATTTGCAAAGCTATTTAGGGATTAGACACACAATTCCCATTGGAATTAATGGAAACTGTGTGTCTAAATCCCATAGATGGCTTTGTAAATCTCAGCTTTGTGTTTTCAAAAGAGAAACAGGGCCAGATTCACCCCTGCTAATGCAGAGGGGTGTTGTTGTTATTATTATTATTTATTTATCCATAATAAGTAATAGTACTGATTGATTGCATTGCTATATTGGGTCAAAATTTTCAAACCTGGATCCCTAAATTAAGCTTCTAAATCCCACACACAGACACTGAGGATAGAATTTTTAAAAGAGTCTGAGGCCTGGTCTACACCTAAAATGTAGGTCATCCTAGCTATATGGCTCAGGTCTGTGAAAAAGTTCATGAGCTCTGTGATGTAGTTAGGTCAACATAACCCCCATTGTAGACACAGATTAACAGAGGCATTCTTCTGTTGACCCAGCTACCGCTTCTCAGAGAGGTAGATTACCTGTGTTGACAGGAAAACCCTTTCTGTCAATGTACGAAGGAACTACACTACAGGCCTACAGCGAGCCAACTGCAGCACCATAGCTATGCTACTGTAGCTGCCATAGTATAGACATTTCTGACTTTTAATGAGACTTATGGTCCTAAACTACTTAGGTTCTTCGGAAACTCCCATTCCTAAATTACTTCTCTGTAGGTGTCTAACTGTGTACTGAGGAGCCTAACTTTAGGCACACAGGTTTGAAATGTTAGCTTTAACTGATACTACTCTATGGACAGCCTTTTCTCATGTTTTGTGAAATATTCTTATATTCTATTTACATGTCTCCTCACTGTTTATAGTTGTCTTGTGAATAAAACTCATTCAAAAATCATGGTAATATTTTCTCAAAAAAATGAAATTCATGGAATCTATGACTCCCATGTCAGGCCTGACAAACATTTTGCCTCAGCAACAAATAACTAGTCTCCAAAATAAAATAATTAAAGGGAACATCAGAAAATTCTTTTACCAGATGTTAAAATAGTCTATACAACCGATAGCTGAAAACATTCTCTTTTAATGTTAAACGTACAACAATCCACTTTATCATATTTGTGATCAAAGGGGCAGACTTGGGCAAATTTTGTTAATTTAGCCAGGTGCAATTCAATTTTCTGATTTCTGCACTGACTTGGTATTGAGTCACTTAATTCCAATTTTTTTTTTTTGGTTACCTCATTCAATGAGATAAAACATCTCTGGACAACTAACATGTAATTTCTAGTCAAGTGAAAATGTACATTTCTGTCATGAGGATTAATGCTCTTTTGGATTAGAACAGTCGTAGGTACAACAACTACTTTTGTTGCCTAGTCTGAATAATTAGTTTTATGTCCATATTCCTGCCTTTTTACAACCCTCTGAACCTTGAGCCTCCTCCTGTTTATAAAAATGTACTTATACAGTGAATGTCAAATATTGAAAACAATCATCCTCTCTTTTATATGAGACCAATAGTATCATATAAAGGAAAGCTATAGCAGGAGTTACATTGACCTTGAAACTGTTGAGCACCCGAGCTAAAGATAGCTGGCATAAGCACATTAGCACCTAAAATGAAGGGCCCTATTGTTCAAACCATGAATTATCAAGGAAATGTTTATTGATATAAAGAACCAGTGTGCTGCATTATTTTACACAGCTCTTGCTTGGAAACTCAAGCAACACTATTTGTTTTATTGCACTTCTATACATTTTTCAATCTAAAATTATATAAATCTTACTTAGGCTTGCTGCATCAACCATTTTGTTTTCAAAAACATGACACATCTGATCATGGGCTGTGATCTATTGCTTGCTTTTGTAGCTGCTTTTTAAAGTATGATTATAGAACTATGGTAACGTGGCACCAGCAAGAACTGTGCATAAATTTCAGAATGCTATCCCAAACTAGGCAAAACTCACCTGGGAGTTTTATTACAAAAACTGAAATTTGGGACAGGTTTGACAAAAGCTTGGCTGAGATTCATGGAGATTTCTGTTTTTTCCATTTGAGAATTTTCTTCCTTTCAAACCTGAAGCTCACATAAAATGGAACAAAAGAGTTTCACAAAACCCCTGTGAACCAGTACCGACATGTATTATGCAGGTTTATCCCTATAATAAACATTCAATAGTACACAAAAGTGGAGCATATGTCATAAAAATATCCATCTGGGAAAGTGCATAAAAAACTTTGTAGCATAAATCATAACATAAATGAATGTACATGACACATAGCACCGACAATGCTATTGTGCCTCAGACAACCCATGAGCATGCATGAAGTTGTAGACAAAAATTATATGTACAGTAGCAGTGTGTGTGATTCAGAAAAATGTCTTGCATGATGTGAAATGATGTGAGGGGATGTCATGAAAAAGACACTCACGTGCTCAACTCTAGTACAAATAGAACATGACAACCTCAAAAATAAAAGTTAGAAAAGATAGACAGAAAGCAAGCAAGAAAGAAAGCATTAGTGCCTTCCATTTTCTAGAGAGCTTAATTCATCCAAAGCCTGCTCTTGATAGCTGGCTGGGCTACTTTGTTGTTATTCCCAGCAGAATCATTGCTCCTGAATGTTCCAATAATGGTTAATTGACTATGAAGTCTGCAGTTATTACATCTTATGTCCTCCTGGGCTTTTATAAACATCTATATTGTCATTGATTACAAATTATTCTAAAACTAGGATAGACTGTAATGTACCTCCAGACACTATTGAATTACAGACTGTATGCTCCTGCAGTAATCAATATTATGTGCAAAACTAACTGTCTTTTTATCCCGTGAAACTAATGTATTGTCAGAGGGAAAAAATATACACAACAAAAAATATGAGCCTAGCATTTAGGGTTCACAGAGCTGTAGCTCTGTGGTATCAAAATCCATTCTGTTCCCTTCTTCTGGCCACAAGCCTCCACATGATTTATAAAGCAGTTTATTACTGGGATGAGGAAAAATTATTTACAAACTCTGAAACCACAAATGAAAAATAGCTATGAATAATGGAATTCCATTAAGAGAGAATGCTTTTATTTTGTCCTGTTCTTAGATACAGCCCTGCAGAGCAGGAACTTCAGTTTATGCCCATTAACGTCTCAGAGCACATGAAGATCAAGCTGTGGATTTCAAAGATAATAACATCCTGGAACATTTTTACCACAGCTGAAAAAGAATGTCAAATAGATGGATGTCTAATAAAATATTGAGAGCACTGTCTTCCCTCAAGGCATGAACTTTCTTCCCTTTAGTGCACCAAGTCTCACCCAGAAGTTGTAGTATTTTGTGGTTGCAGCAACTCTCTTTCTTATGGCAAGACGAAGAAGAAGAAAAAAAGGTTTCCTCTTCCTGGATACAGACTTTATATGACCCTGAATTGATTTGAGATGATGCAAGAGAACAAGTTGTGCAGAAGATGTTGTCGAAGAGAGAGCTTGTGCCAGAGCAACACAAACAGCATCAGCAAAGGAAGAAACTAGATTCATATCAGCATGAGCATCAAACATTTAGAAGGTTAATTGCAGGGGAGACTTTCTTTTGAGATAGTGTCCTGGGTGTGTTCTGGTTTTCCCCTCCTCTCCTGTTCATACAGAGAGAATGCAGAGTCAAAACAGCAACATTTGTACTTGTGAAAAGTATTTTTTTTTAAGATCTGGCATGTTTTATGGAATAAATTAGTTAACACAACAGCTAGTGCTACATTCTGGGTTTCTTTTCATGGTGTAAAGTTTGACTTCTGTAATAATCACAAGTGTTGTAAACCTTTTATTTTTATGAAATCCCATAGGAAAAAAAGCAAGAAATAAAACCAGCTTTTTTTCTCATAAGCCTTTTTGAAATGATGGAAATATTAACTGGGTTTCAAGCAAGATAGTTCTAACTCACTCACACACTGACAGACAACTTAAGGTAGATTGTAAGTAAATCAACGTGACTAAATTTTGTCCAGCTTGGATCAGGGAATTGTATGTACCCAGACATCAGTGACCCAGGAAAAACAGAATTCAATTATAAGCTAAGTAGCGGCAGAATGGTCATGGAGTGTGCATTTGGTGGGCTGAAAGCTTATTGGCACTGTCTATACCCCCATCTGGATGTCAGTGGCAAATGCCATTTATATAATTGTTAACTGATGTACACTCCATAATGTGTGTGAGAGTAAAGGAGTGTCAGGGTTCCCTCCCCACTCTGAACTCTGGGGTACAGATGTGGGGACCCGCATGAAAGACCCCCTAAGTTTATTTCTACCAGCTTAAGTTAAAAACTTCCCCAACGCACAAATTATTCCTTGTCCTTTGATGGTATTGCTGCCACCACCAAGTGAGTTAGAAAAAGATTCAGGAAAAGGACCACTTGGAGTCCCTGTTTCCTCAAAATATCCCCCCAAGCCTCTTCACCCCCTTTCCTGGGGAGGCTTGAGAATAATATACCAACCAAACAGGTAAACAAGGTTAACACAGACCAGACCCTTGGGTTTTTAGGGCACTAAAAACCAATCAGGTTCTTAAAAGCAGAACTTTATTATAAAGAAAAAAGTAAAAGAAGCACCTCTGTAAAGTCAGGATGGAAGGTAATTTTACAGGGTAATAAGGTTTAAAACACAGAGGATTCCCCTCTAGCCAAACTTTAAAGTTACAAAACAGAGGAATAAACCTCCCTCTTAGCATAGGGAAAATTCACAAGCTAAAACAAAATATAATCTAACACATTTCCTTGTTTCCTTACAATTTTTGTAATCTTAGATGCTTATTTCAGGTAGGGTTTTAGGAGAGGGTTTTTATCCTGCCTGGTCCCTCACTCTGTCCTGAGAGAGCACAACAAAGATAGCACAAACAAAACCTCCTCTCACAGATTTAAAAGGCTCTTCCTCCTCTATTGGTTTTTTGGTCAGGTGCCAACCAGGTTATTTGAGCTTTTTAACCCCTTACAGGTAAAGGAAGGATTTTATGCTACCCTTAGCTGTATGTTTATGACAAGGAGTGTTCTCCTGTCTCAAGTCAACTCAGGACAAGTCTGGCTTACAAACTGTGTACAAGAAGTTGGATCCCACCCATGTGCACACTGGTCCTGGTTCCCAGTTCACAAGGGAAAATAGGGATGCCATATGTGCACACATCTTGGCACAGCCGGGAGGCAGATTGGCAAGGAACCTACTTTGGACAAAGACTGTAGCTTGTTAAGTTAGGTCTTAGCCACTAGAAAGTGTATTTTTATTTTTGTTGGTTTGTAACCATTTCTATTTTTATTCTTTCTCTTTTGTACCACTTAACCTATGTCCTTCTGTTAATAAACTTGTTTTAATTTTACTAAAAACAAATGTAGTGCTGTGTTTGAAGGGATGTCTGTGTTCACCCCAGTTAAGGAAATAATCTGTAATGTACTGACTCTTTAAAAGAGAAGCAAACTTAATATCTTCTGTGAATGTACATCAACAGAGGCTGTGCATTGCAGGGAAACCTCTCTGATGACGTCGGGGGCTGGTGTTTACTGATTTTTCCTGCTGAGCAAGGTTTTGACTGGCAGAGTCTCAAAGACTTTGCTGGTAAGAAAGACAGTCTGGAGTGGCAGTGAGCTGACTCACAGTCTAATCTCCAGCAAGCTCACTCTTGCTAAGGCAGAGCAGTAACATGGTGATGCCCATCTCTGGGTATCCCCAGCAGCATATTACTGAGCCCTTTACAGCACCAGGTCCAGCCTCTCTTAGAAGGGACGTGTACTACAAGCCCTCATGGAGTGACTGTTGGAGTCTTTTGCCCTGTGGTACAGGAGCCTCACATGCCTGAAGCATTCCTGGCACTGGGCTGGAGTCCACTCAGTGCCTGCCTGCTCCAGAGCTGTGAATTTCCTGGCACAGGTGAAAGTTCCTGCCTCTTTGGGAGAAGTCATGGAGGAAGATGTACTCCAACCACACATTGACTAGCACCTGCATGTGGTCAACAGGCCAGGTGGCTGCTCTTGGAGCAGGATCCATTGTCACCTGTATTGATCTGTAAAGAATGCAGCAGCAAGCTGTTCTAATGTAGTCAGCACAGTTCACTACTAGCAATGAAAATAGGGAGACAAAGACCTTTTCGCTTGGGGAAGGGTCAGGCAGAAAAGGGTTCAGTGAGTTGTGGGAAGGGGGTGGAGGACAATTGAAACTTGATAACCTGATACATGCCCCTTGCCCCTGTCCACACTACTAGCTGGCATGACATTTACTTACCCACATCCCTCAGGCACGTTAGCTTCCTGTCCCTGCACTTACCTTAACACGTGTTTCTGGAGTTTAGATGTGGGCAGCAGGGGGATTATGGCATGACTACATGTAGAAGCATATGTTCAGTTGCTAGTGTAGACATACCCTAAGAGTAATTTTTTAATCCTTATTTATATTGTTGCAAACAAGTCCTTTCCCTGCTCACTGATAAATAAATTGCATTTCTTTTTGGCCAGGGGGTGGGCGGGCACTCCCTGAGACTACACAATTAAAATGAGTCACACCTCATCAAATTTCACATTTTTCTTTCATGATGTTACCAGTCATGTTTCCTCACTGGTACATAATTCAACTTGCAAATGCCTCAATAGCTTCACTGTTTCCTTGGCACCTGTCACATGTTGTCTTCTTGCTGAAGATGTTTAGTGCATTATTATTCTGAGCAGGGGAAAGTCCTTGGAAAGCATCTGCCAACAGAGTGCATAAACCACAGATCAACAAAACATAAAAATTGTAGCTAGTAACAAAATATGACTTCCTGAACAATGGCCTAGGGTAGGATACCAATATTCTGTACCTTGCTTTAGCTGTCACACAAAATATCATTACTGATTCCTTATTCCTAAGATACACATATTACTTGTCTTTCAAAGACATATGGAGATCATGGGCTTGATGCAATACTCACTGAAGTTAATGGAAAGACTCCCATTTATGTCAATAGGCATTGGATCAGACCCTAGATTTGCAAGCTATTTATTTTCAAACAGATTCTGGAGACTTGTCAGTGTTGTGAACAAGAATGCTGAGGCAGTACTGGAACTATTCATTTCATCCATCATGCATAACAGAAACAAGAAATACTTTATGAAAGACCTGATCCTGCAATGAGTTCCACACAGGTGGATCCTGGGCCCACACAGAGCCCCACTGAAGTCAATGAAACTCTGCATGGGCCAGATGTAGGAGTGGGGCTTAGATTAGCTGCTTTTAAAAGCTTAGCAGGATGTGTTTTTGTAGGGGTGTGTGTGACTGAATGCTTTTATTTTGCTCTTTGAAGTAGGGCCTCCAAAAGTCGTATTTCATTACATTTATTACATTAATATTGGTACATCTATTATATCTGACATTAAGCCCCGGTCTACACTAGGACTTTAGGTCGAATTTAGCAGCGTTAAATCGATTTAAACCTGCACCCGTCCACACAGTGAAGCCCTTTATTTCGACTTAAAGGGCTCTTAAAATCGATTTCCTTACTCCACTCCTGACAAGTGGATTAGCGCTTAAATCGACGTTCCCAGCTCGAATTTGGGGTACTGTGGACACAATTCGATGTTATTGGCCTCCGGGAGCTATCCCAGAGTGCTCCATTCTGACCGCTCTGGACAGCACTCTCAACTCAGATGCACTGGCCAGGTAGACAGGAAAAGAACCGCGAACTTTTGAATCTCATTTCCTGTTTGGCCAGCGTGGCAAGCTGCAGGTGACCATGCAGAGCTCATCAGCACAGGTGACCATGATGGAGTCCCAGAATCGCAAAAGAGCTCCAGCATGGACCGAACGGGAGGTACGGGATCTGATCGCTGTTTGGGGAGAGGAATCCGTGCTATCAGAACTCCGTTCCAGTTTTCGAAATGCCAAAACCTTTGTGAAAATCTCCCAGGGCATGAAGGACAGAGGCCATAACAGGGACCCGAAGCAGTGCCGCGTGAAACTGAAGGAGCTGAGGCAAGCCTACCAGAAAACCAGAGAGGCGAACAGCCGCTCTGGGTCAGAGCCCCAAACATGCCGCTTCTATGATGAGCTGCATGCCATTTTAGGGGGTTCAGCCACCACTACCCCAGCCGTGTTGTTTGACTCCTTCAATGGAGATGGAGGCAATACGGAAGCAGGTTTTGGGGACGAAGAAGATGAGGAGGAGGAGGAGGTTGTAGATAGCTCACAGCAAGCAAGCGGAGAAACCGGTTTTCCCGACAGCCAGGAACTGTTTCTCACCCTAGACCTGGAGCCAGTACCCCCCCGAACCCACCCAAGGCTGCCTCCTGGACCCAGCAGGCGGAGAAGGGACCTCTGGTGAGTGTACCTTTTAAAATGCTATACATGGTTTAAAAGCAAGCATGTGAAAGGATTACTTTGCCCTGGCATTTGCGGTTCTCCTAGATGTAGTCCTAAAGCCTTTGCAAAAGGTTTCTGGGGAGGGCAGCCTTATTTCGTCCTTCATGGTAGGACACTTTTATCACTCCAGGCCAGTAACACATACTCGGGAATCACTGTAGAACAAAGCATTGCAGTGTATGTTTGCTGGCATTCAACCAAAATCCGTTCTTTCTCTCTCTGTGTTATCCTCAGGAGAGTGAGATATAATTCATGGTCACCTGGTTGAAATAGGGTGCTTTTCTTCAGGGACACATTCCTGCTGTGCTGTTTGCCTGTGGCTGAACAGAAATGTTCCCCGCTGTTAGCCACGGGGAGGGGGGAGGGTTGAGGGGGTAGTCACGCGGTGGGAGGAGGCAAAATGCGACCTTGTAACGAAAGCACATGTGCTATGTATGTAATGTTAACAGCAAGGTTTACCCTGAAAGAGTGTAGCGACTGTTTTATAAAATGTGTCTTTTTAAATACCGCTGTCCCTTTTTTTTTCTCCACCAGCTGGATGTGTTTCAATGATCACAGGATCTTCTCCTTCCCAGAGGCTAGTGAAGCTTAGAAAGAAAAAAAAACGCACTCGAGATGAAATGTTCTCCGAGCTAATGCTGTCCTCCCACACTGACAGAGCACAGACGAATGCGTGGAGGCAAATAATGTCAGAGTGCAGGAAAGCACAAAATGACTGGGAGGAGAGGTGGAGGGCTGAAGAGAGTAAGTGGCGGGCTGAAGACAGGGCTGAAGCTCAAATGTGGCGGCAGCGTGATGAGAGGAGGCAGGATTCAATGCTGAGGCTGCTGCAGGACCAAACCAGAATGCTCCAGTGTATGGTTGAGCTGCAGCAAAGGCAGCTGGAGCACAGACTGCCACTGCTGCCCCTCTGTAACCAACCGCCCTCCTCCCCAAGTTCCATAGCCTCCACACCCAGACGCCCAAGAACGCGGTGGGGGGGCCTCCGGCCAACCAGCGACTCCACAACAGAGGATTGCCCCAAAAAAAGAAGGCTGTCATTCAATAAATTTTAAAGTTGTAAACTTTTAAAGTGCTGTGCTTAAAGTGCTGTGTGGCATTTTCCTTCCCTCCTCCACCACCCCTCCTGGGATACCTTGGTAGTCATCCCCCTATTTGTGTGATGAATGAATAACGAATGCATGACTGTGAAGCAGCAATGACTTTATTGCCTCTGCAAGCGGTGATTAAAGGGAGGAGGGGAGGGTGGTTAGCTTACAGGGAAGTAGAGTGAACCAAGGGGCGGGGGGCTTCATCAAGGAGAAACAAACAGAACTTTCACACTGTAGCCTGGCCAGTCATGAAACTGGTTTTCAAAGCTTCTCTGATGCGTACCGCGCCCTCCTGAGCTCTTCTAACCGCCCTGGTGTCTGGCTGCGCGTAACCAGCAGCCAGGCGATTTGCCTCAATCTCCCACCCCGCCATAAACGTCTCCCCCTTACTCTCACAGATATTGTGGAGCACACAGCAAGCAGTAATAACAGTAGGAATATTGGTTTCGCTGAGGTCTAAGCGAGTCAGTAAACTGCGCCAGCGCGCCTTTAAACGTCCAAATGCACATTCTACCACCATTCTGCACTTGCTCAGCCTGTAGTTGAACAGCTCCTGACCACTGTCCAGGCTGCCTGTGTACGGCTTCATGAGCCATGGCATTAAGGGGTAGGCTGGGTCCCCAAGGATACATATAGGCATTTCAACATCCCCAACAGTTATTTTCTGGTCTGGGAAGAAAGTCCCTTCCTGCAGCTTTTGAAACAGACCAGAGTTCCTGAAGATGCGAGCACCATGCACCTTTCCCGGCCATCCCACGTTGATGTTGGTGAAACGTCCCTTGTGATCCACTAGAGCTTGCAGCACTATCGAAAAGTACCCCTTGCGGTTTATGTACTCGCCGGCTTGGTGCTCTGGTGCCAAGATAGGGATATGGGTTCCGTCTATAGCCCCACCACAGTTAGGGAATCCCATTGCAGCAAAGCCATCCACTATGACCTGCACATTTCCCAGGGTCACTACCCTTGATATCAGCAGATCTTTGATTGCGTGAGCTACTTGCATCACAGCAGCCCCCACAGTAGATTTGCCCACTCCAAATTGATTCCCAACTGACCGGTAGCTGTCTGGCGTTGCAAGCTTCCACAGGGCTATCGCCACTCGCTTCTCAACTGTGAGGGCTGCTCTCATCCTGGTATTCATGCGCTTCAGGGCAGGGGAAAGCAAGTCACAAAGTTCCATGAAAGTGCCCTTACACATGCGAAAGTTTCGCAGCCACTGGGAATCGTCCCAGACCTGCAACACTATGCGGTCCCACCAGTCTGTGCTTGTTTCCCGAGCCCAGAATCGGCGTTCCACAGCATGAACCTGCCCCATTAGCACCATGATGCATGCATTGGCAAGGCCCATGCTTTCAGAGAAATCTGTGTCCATGTCCTGATCACTCACGGGACCGCGCTGACGTCGCCTCCTCGCCCGGTATCGCGTTGCCATGTTCTGGTGCTGCATATACTGCTGGATAATGCGTGTGGTGGTTGATGTGCTCCTAATTGCCAAAATGAGCTCAGCGGCCTCCATGCTTGCCTTGGTATGGCGTCCGCACAGAAAGAAGGCGCAGAACGATTGTCTGCCGTTGCTCTGACCGAGGGAGGGGCGACTGACGACACGGCTTACAGGGTTGGCTTCAGGGAGCTAAAATCAACAAAGGGTGTGCCTGTACATCAAGGAGTATTTCAGGCAGGACTGCACGGAGGGTTCCAATAAGAAATGGTGCACCAAAGTTATCGTTGTTATTGGAACAAGGAGGTTAGCCTGGCCTCTGATTGATACATGGCTAGATTAACCTCGCTGCGCCTTCTCTGTGACTGACTGCAGTGTGATCTAGACAGGGGAGGAGGAAAATGAGTCCAAAACAAATCTGGTCTATTTCTTGTTCTGACCCACTCCATCGATCCTTTACATCTTTGGCTGGCAGCAGACAAAAAAGGCGCGAAATGATTGTCTGCCCTTGCTTTCACGGGGGGAGGGAGGGTGGGAACGGGGTCCTGACGATATGTACCCAGAACCACCCGCGACAATGTTTTAGCCCCATCAGGCATTGGGATATCAACCCAGAATTCCAATGGGCAGCGGAGACTGCGGGAACTGTGGGATAGCTACCCACAGTGCAACGCTCCAGAAGTCGACGCTTGCCTCGGTACTGTGGAAGCGCTCCGCCGAGTTAATGCACTTAATGCACTTAGAGCATTTTCTGTGGGGACACACACACTCGAATATATAAAACCGATTTCAAAAAAACCGACTTCTATAAATTCGACCTAATTTCGTAGTGTAGACATACCCTTAGACAGACAGCACCAATAAATTGTAGAGGTAAGAAGTCAAGGTCTGTAACTCACTAGAATACCTGCCTTATGTGATGGTGCCCCAGTCCCTCACAAGTAAGGGTCAGTATAATATTGTCCATCCCAATGTGTATTAGAACATCCATTTTTTTGTCAACAAATGTAAAGTTAAGTGTTTATATGGCAAATTTTGTTTTGAACATATCACTTTTTAAAAGTGAATTTTGCATTTGTGAAAGGTGCTAGATTGAGATCCCTGGAGAAATAAGTCTTCTAGACACCCACAAAACAGCGGCAGCACTATTAACTGAAGGCTCAGACCTCTTTTGGTGGGGGCCACAGTTTGGAATCACCAAGTCGTTTAGCTGCCAAACCTTTGCAGTACTTGATCTCTGCTGAAACTGCCAACAAGGCATCAGTGCCAATTACAATAGCAGATTGTGTGATGTGTGCATCTGTCAACTAAGAACCGGACCGAGACCACCATCTTCATTTCAATTAGGTCACCAAACAGCCTCACTTGGCAGAATGCATGGTTGACAAGCCTACCCTAGACTGAATTGACACATGATAATTTTTCTTCACCAATGTTTCTGAATTTTCCAAACAAACAAAGAGGCATTGGCCTGTGCCCAAAGAGGCCAAAAAAGAATGCATCAAAATATCATCTCTGCAAGAAGACCGAGACATATAGAGCTTTGAAGGTGGGAAGAAGATTAATTTGATGAATTTATCAACATTTGAAAATGCTAGCTTCTAATAATTTATGACCTATGAAAAGGGTCCTACTGCAATGTCCATGTACCTGCTTACGGAAAATAATTGTAATTTACATGTGTACACACGAGTATACACACATAGGTGTGTGCGTGTGTGTGGGGGGGTGATACATGTGGGTGTATGTCTGTGTGTAAAATATAAGGCAACAAAGGAGTGGTTGTCTTTTGTCTACAAGTATTTCAAAAGTGTAAACCAAGGAGGATGAAATGGTTTAGACATGATAAAAATGATTTTAACACAGAAAACTTGAGCTGATCCCAGGCCAGGACCCTTCCTCTCCTACACATAATCCCTCTTCCCCAATATGCCCTAAGGATTTCCCTCTTTACATCCAAAGGACCCACTGCCACCACACAGACCCCAGGACCATCCCCCATACAAATGCAATGATGGCAAACGTGTGTCCGTGTTAGGGGCAGACGCAGTAAATTGTTAAGTAGGTGTGAGCCAAATTCTCGTCTTATTTACAACCCTTGTGAGCCAATTAAATTCAATGTGTGTTCAGATTCAAAGGGTGTGTGTTGGGGCACAATTTGGTCCTAGGTAAATAAATTTAGAGAGGCCTAGATTGGTTTAACATACAGGGATGTATGCAAGAGGCAGAAGAAAGTGTAAGTTACATACACTTACACCCTCTATAGTCTCAGTTAGATTCCCTGTGCTCCAAGAGGGTGTCATGAACATAATGTTGTAAGCAGAGTCAGGATGAACTCCACCCTGACATCTGGTGGTGAGGTGTGGCAAGTTGTGGAAAAGAACTTCAGGGGCTGATCTCATTTGCATAGGCACACCCACCCTGCCTAGAATGAGGCCATAACTGCCCAAATGGTCACTTTGGCTGCTGTGGGATCCCCAGTGTCTCTGTTATTGGGGCAGGAAGAATAAATTGTTATTACCCTGATTATGGGAATCAAGGACAGTGGAATTGTACTTGGCCTTTTGTTATAATGGAGGGACTCGCCATCAACTAAGTAGCATTCGTTAGGCAAGGGACATGGGTTCCAAAACTCTGTGAATTGAGAGAGGCTGGGAACAGGTATTGATATTTAGTGGCATGGGCCCCCTGGTGAGGGCCTTACATGCTAATCGCACGTTCTCCTCTCTCCACTGTGGAATATCAGAGCTAATTTTGATTCTATTAGGAGTCTAGTTACAGGCTGCTGAGCTGAATTCACTTTGGGCTAATGGTGCACCAGCACTGAGGCTCCCCTACTACAAGCTGAAATCACAAAAGAGCTAAACTGACTAAGAGCTGAAATCACTGAGTGTTGTGTTAAGTAGTGGGGGAGCCTGAAGAAATACGGTGGAGCAGTCTGCGGGATGGCGAGCGGAGCAGCTGGTGGAGCAGAGCAGTTTGTTGGATGCCTAGAGCAGCCCATGGGGCGGCTGGCAGAGCGGAGCCCCATGGAGAGGTGGGGCCATCAGCTTTGGACCACGTAAGGTGCCCCTTAACCCTGCCCCCCCCCATCTCTACCCAGGTTGGGAGGTAAAACGCTGCAGATAAACTTTTGAACTCTGGGGCTGCCCTGACCAGGGACAGAGACTTTTGGGTCGTTGGACTTTTGGGACTTTGGGTGATTTTGGGTTGCTGGACTCAAGAACTAAAGGACATGACCCAATTTGCTTGGGGTGGGTTTTTGCTCATGGGTTGTGTTACTGTTCGTGGTGTTTCCCCAACATAATGCCACATGGTTTCTCTCTGTTATTAAAAGGCTTTTTGTTACACTCAGACGATGTGCTTGCGAGAGGGGAAGTATTGCCTCTTGGAGGCGCCCAGCGGGGGTGGTACATATTTGTCCCAGGTCACTGGGTGGGGGCTCGAACCGGTTTTGCATTGTGTTATTGGAATGGAACCCCTAGATATTGAACCCGGCCCTTGTTGCTGCCAACTCTGACAGGCAGAAGGGTTACAATGTAAGACATGTAATCTAACATTGTAACAGGGTAATATAAGCTAAATACTCAAAGATTACACCGTTTTGCACAATTTACTTTGAGTTTGTGGGGTCCCACAAATCTAAAACAGCAAGTGAACCTCTAGGGGTTGTGTAGCTTGGCATATCAAACTCAAAAGTTTGGGTTCATCAGAACTGTGTGACTCAAGGGGTCTTACAAAACCTGCCATATAGCTTGCAGTAACATGATGCATTAAGGAAAGGACAGTTTAGGCTGACTATCTGAAAACTACACAACAGTCAGATATACTAGACTGTGGAATAATCTCCCAGAGGCACTCTGAACACCATTACTTGAGATATTTCAAACCGCACTGAATAGAGCACGGACTATTATTCTATAAGGAACAAGCCTGCAGACCCTGGAAATGGGATGGACTACAAGAGCTAAAACAGCTTTTCAAACCCTTTGCTTCTTTGATTTTAGGATAATTGTTTAAGACATTAATACAGTGGCACACCTGTATTTGCTGGCCTTGAGCAAAATCTCAAAGTAGCTTATAAATTATGGAAATCAATCCAGTTGTCTTTTCTATTTTAATGTGTTTCTGACTTCTATTACAGAAAAGTGAAAATCATCACCTAAAACTCAGCATAAGACATGGCTGACCTGACCATGAATTGTAAGGTAAGGATATTATACATAAGAAAGGATTAGATTTATTTTCCGATATTTCAATTTAGCAAAAATAATATTTCCTGCTAAGAGATTGACTAAAACATGAATCAGGCATTTAAATCACACTGTATTCAAAAACACAGATATATCAATCTGATTACTTATTTTTACAACATTTATGAATGCTGCTCTATGCCTGAAAAAAAGTTATGTAAAATCTTGTTCTTTCACACTGATATGTATATGGAGATTTCAATGTGAATTACCTTTAGGAAATGCCACATGAAAAGTTTGCCAAGCAGAATTTTCACCTATCATTTGCAAACAGCAGCAGAATTCTTGTTGTTATTAGGTGAGCATTCTGGGCCTGCTACTATCCCCTTGCTCATGTGGAATAGTAACCTCACGCCACAAATAGTACCATTGATTTAATATTCATATAATTGGAACTGCTGGTAGAATAAAGTACCATTCCAGCTGAGGAAGGTGGGCAAAATCATGTCCTTTATACATAACATTTTTAAGATGATCTTGGCTACTTAGCACACTACTTGTCATGCAGGTGAAATTTAATGAACATAATTTATAGACTATGAACCTACAAAAATCAATAGCTGTCACTATTCAGTAAGGGCATCAATCAAAGCTCATCATTTCAGCTCTAGCCTACTTAGTTATTTGATGGCTAGACACAGAGTATTTATTTTCGAATCTCTACAAAAGAAATAGTAATACTATCAAGATTTATCTATTGCATTAGTGTATGAATAGTTGTAAATACCTATACTGGGTTTATAAGGAAATGAATTTTTTTCAAAGTCTAAAATTCATTATAATCTTCAGTAATTCCACAACTAAACCCTATCCGGAGACTGTATAAAATAGTCAATATTTGTGTAATTATATTCTGCCTAGCAAAACTCCCCTTGCACTTACAATTATATACAATTTTCTTCTTCATTTCCTGTCCTAAAAGTTTTATAGACCTGCAATTTTCAATCCATGACTCACAAAATGGAAAAAGCCCATTGTCCAACAATACTTTGCAAGTCAAATATTGTGGCTTGTGGGTCGTAGGTAGGGCCCTACTAAATTCATGGTCCATTTTAATCAATTTCATGGTCATAGGATTTGAAAAATAATAGATTTAATGATTTCAGCTATTTAAATCTGAAATTTCACAGTGTTCTAATGGTAGGGGTCCTGACCCAGAAAGGAGTGCACGGGATCGCAAGGTTATTGTAGGGGGGTTGTGGTGCTGCTACCCTTCCTTCTGTGCTGCTGCTGGCAGCGGTGCAGCCTTCAAAGCTGGGCAGCCGGAAAGCAGCAACTGCTGGCTGGGAGCCCAGCTCTGAAGGCAGAACTGGCGCCAGCAGCAGCAGTGCAGAAGGAAGGATGGCACGGTACGGTATTGCCACCCTGACTTCTGTGCTGCTGCCTCCACAACTGGGTCCTGAGACAGTAGCTGCCACTCTCTGGCTGCCCAACTCTGGAGGCAGAAATGCAGAAGGAAGTGTGGCATGGCATGGTAGTGCCACCCTTACTTCTTTGTTGCTGCTGGCAGGGCGCTGCCTTCAGAGCTGGGCGCCCAGCCAACAGTTGCCGTTCTCCAGCTACCCAGCTCTGAAGGCAGTGCAGAAGTGAGGGTGGCAATATCACAACCCCTCCTGAAATAACTTTGTGACCCCCCATCCCTTTTGGGTCAGGACCCCCAGTTTGAGAAATGCTGGTCACCCCCATTAAATCTGGATAGTATAAGGTAAAAGCACACAAAAGATCAGATTTCACCTGGGGGACCAGATTTCATGCTCCATGATGCGTTTTTCATGGCTGTGAATTTGGTATGGCCCTAGTCATAGGACAATTTATCAACTATTTTGTGAGTTGCATATTTTAAAAAGTGGAGGCGAAGATCTGTGGTGTGAATGCGGCTAGAGTAGGGAGGGCGCCTGACGCTGCTGGGGCTGGCAGCTGGAGATGCTATGGTGGAGTGCTTTTCCCTCTCTTCACCCTTTGAAGTGCGACTTCCCCAGAATTGGAACAGAGCCCTGGGGAATGGGGGTAAAGGGAATATTTGGAAGGTGGAGGAACTGCTGCCTGGAGAGGATGGGTCAGTGAAGAGGCATCTACAACAGCAGCATCAGTAAAAGGAAGAGGGAGAAAGCTCCTGTTAATGATTGGAGGATTTTGCAGTTCTCATTTGCTGGTGCACAACCCTATGGGTCCTACTTGAACCATTTTTGGGTTGTACCCCAGCTGCTGTTGTAGAGTTACTCTGTTCTGCTAGATGACAGGTACCTCCCACCCAGAGTGGTTGGAATTTAACTGATATAAAACCAGAACTGAAGCCAAACTAGCTCTAGGTTTGTAAATTCATTTGGGAACCTTTGGGATGAAAGGTGCTATGGAAAATATTATAAAAAAATTGAAATGGTCCTTTCCTTCTTCACTGTTTGAGGTGTTCTTGTGTCCTGCAAATGAGGTAATACTGATTACCAGAGCAGATGCATCAATTTCTTTTCAGAGCCCTTGGACATTGAAAACTATCCAGAGTTTTTGCTAGTTTTTCCTACAAGTGTTACATTCACATCACCCTTGGTCAGCATCAGCATCTTCTTCTTTCTCTCAATGGTTCCGACAGAACAAAGTGCACTGCCTGCGCCCCCCAAGGCCACAAATACTATACTGACGTGCCAGAGTACTCGTCGAGTTTGTCTTGGCTTAGGTTGTTGTGACAGTTTCAACAAATTGTATAAACATTTACAGTACCATCACCTTTAGCATTATACAAACTGTTAAGTAACTTTCTCCCGCTCTGCACTAAACAGCAAGGAAGCGTTAATACCAGGGCTGTAAATACCTTCTATTCTGCAAGTAAAGAAGAGCTGGCTGGCAGGATTTTTCAGTGTTGTTTACTGATTTTCGGATGTAGATAGGAGTATGAAATTAATTTTTGGTTTAACTGGGTTTGTCAAGGGCCTTCCACCCCACCCCTTACCATAACCCCACTCACTTCTTCCTCTTCCAGGACTATTGCAGTGTCAGCTACCAGACAATCAAAAGGCACAACATCATGCAGATACATTTTCACAGGTTTGGTATTTGGACTGCACTGTCCTTCTCCAGGAAATATTTGCTAAAGTAGGTTGGTATGCTAATAGGTTGAGCATTTCTATGTAGCGCCCCCTCTCCACCCAGTTACCTTCTTTAATGCCAATCTGCTTACAGGATTTGATGGACAGGTCTGGGTTCTTCTGGATCCCAACATCCACTCAGCAGGGTGTATCTTCTTTATTTTTCCCTATGAATTTATTTGGCGGTGCCTCCACCTCCCTCACTCCTTCCTGGCAGGGTCACCAGAGCAGCTTGGGAGGAAAATTCTAACCACAAGGTAACCCCCCACTTACTTGCCAGATAGTTGGAGACTCCCAAGAAATAACACAAATACATACAATGTATTCAACACAATAATTGTATTAAATGGGAGACGAATCATAGAATCATAGAATATCAGGGTTGGAAGGGACCTCAGGAGGTCATCTAGTCCAACCCCCTGCTCAAAGCAGGACCAATCCCTAACTAAACCATCCCAGCCAGGGCTTTGTCAAGCCTGACCTTAAAAATATCTAAGGAAGGAGATTCCACCACCTCCCTAGGTAACGCATTCCAGTGTTTTGCCACCCTCCTAGAGAAAAAGATTTTCCTAATATCCAACCTAAACCTCCCCCACTGCAACTTGAGACCATTACTCACTGTTTTGTCATCTGCTATCACTGAGAACAGTCTAGATCCATCCTCTTTGGAAACCCCTTTCAGGTAGTTGAAAGCAGTTATCAAATCCCCCCTCATTCTTCTCTTCTGCAGATTAAATAATCCCAGTTCCCTCAGCCTCACCTCATAAATCATGTGCTTCAGCCCCCTAATCATTTTTGTTGCCCTCCTCTGGACTCTTTCCACAGTAACATAACAGGGTAAAACACTATTCTTAGTGCTCACGCTGATAATACCCGTGACTTTCCCCAGTCACGTGACCTGGTGTAGCAAATGTAAGACCAGTGTTCCGTTGGTACGCATACTTTGTTGGGGCCCTTGATGACCTATGACCATGATATCTTCTCTGCAGTGGTTTAACAGTGTGGCTGACTGGGTTCAGTACAGCCTAAAGGACTCACAAGTGGGAGGAGGTGGTAAATCCCTCCACAGGTTTAATATGCAGCAGGTTATAAAATCCCCAAACACTTACTCCCTGCCTTGAGGACACAGTTCAGGGAGTAGGGGGTCCCCAAAACAATTTCCCTGACTAACTAAAAGATGGTGCGCTCACAAACTCCATGAATGATCCTTGAATGATCCTCAGCTTCAGAGATGACACTGGACTCTTCGGTCACTGCAGAGGGGCTGATCTCTGCGGCAGAGATCCTCTTCAGGCAGGAGTCAGGCTACTTCTGGTCCCAGGATTTCCCCTCATCACAAAGGGGTGCAGGGCTCAAGGTGCAGATGACAGTTTGGATTTTAGTATAGTTGTGTAATCTCCTAGCCCAGCATCCACAGCAGGCAGCAGCCCTCAACTAGCAGCCAGAGCAGAGCTGACCATACCGTGACTAATCTCACCTAGGGAGCTGTAGGGCTAACTCAGTTTGGCTGGGGAAGTTTCCCAGCAAAACTCTACAAACTGGGAGTCATCAATGGAGAAGGAAAAGCCCAGCTGCAGGATCTTGCTTTCAGGTCTCTAGAGGCCAGTTCTCAGTGGGAACCCTGCATGTAGGCCTGGGACTCACCAGCTCCCCACACAGCCAGTCCTGCCCTTGCCCTTGCCCCAGCTGGCTCCAGACTGTCTAAAAAAATGGCTTCTCCCCTTTCCTGAGCTCCCTGGAAAGGGCATTTTCAGAAACTTTATGTACTTTCCAGTTCCTTTGGAATTCATTACATTAACATTAACTTTCACATTTTCCAACTGCCAATCAAATGAACTTACTTCATAATACAAGCATTTGTTATTTCATTAAAAAAAAGACTGTCAGTGAAACATTAAGACTGAGAATTCAAGTACTCAAATCAGGAGACTAATGAAGGCTGGGTTCATGTTGTAATCAAATAAACGCATTAAGGGGTCAGGATATAGCAGTCTTGGCATGAACTGTAAGCATTATCTTATACTGAGGCCAGTGGCATGCAGTAGATATGCTTTCATTTTCTATAGGCTGTATTGTCTCTCCTTGGTCCTCTTAGAGGAATATGTGCCATGCCCAATGCCCAGTACAGATGGGAAGCTTGCCAAGGCATGGGGCTTGTCTACACTTACCGGAGGATCGATGCTGTGGCGATCAATGCATCAGCAGTCGATTTAGCGGGTCTAGCAAAGACCCGCTAAATCGACCGCCGATCACTCTCCCGTCAACTCCTGTACTCCACCTGATTGAGAAGACTAAGGGGAGTTGATGGGAAAGCATCTCCCGTTGACGTCGCGTAGTGTGGACTCCACGGTATGTAGATCTAAGGTACATCGATTTGAGTTATGCTATTCCCGTAACTCAGATTGTGTAGCTTTGATCAACTTTTCCCTTTAATGTAGACAAGGCCAGAGCATAATTTGGTGTTATCAGTCTGCTCAAAGAAAGCTAGTGGGTTTCTAACCTCATAGAAAATCCTCTGGGCATACAGAGCAGTGTGTTTGCCTGCTGCCAGTGTATCCCCCTGGTTCTTGAAAGGACCTCATGGAAAGTTTCCAAAGGTTATACAGACTTCTCTGCATTAGCCTAGTGTTAGGTATTCTTGATATTTTTTTTAACATTTTTCATTGTGCCCAGAAAGACTTTTTGAAAGGTCAGATAGCTTTAGATCCCAGAAGTAAACATTTGCAGATGGTTTAAACGTATAATACAACAATGTCCCTTATTTCATGCTGTCTTTTATACTGTACAATATAGAGGCTTTATGAGCAGCTCCTTCTATGCTGTAGCATTGCTGTAAAAGAGGCAATGATGGGAGCTCAATCTATTTAGCTTATTAAAAGGATGGTAAAGGGGTGACTTGATCGCGGCATATAAGTACCTACACGTGGAACAGAAATTTGATAAAGGTGGCTCTCAAATCTAGCCAGCAAGGGTGTAAAAAGATGCAATGGCTGAAAGTTGAAACTAGACAAATTCACATTGGAAATAAGGCACAAATTTTTAACAATAAGGGTAATTCCATTAACGTAATTTATCAATAGTTGTAGTGGATTCTGTACCACTGGCACTTTTAAACCAAGGCAGGATGTTTTTGTAAAATATATGCTCTAGTTCAAACAGGAATTAATTCAGGGAAGTCCTGTGGCCTGTGTTATGCAGGAGATCAGACTGGATAATCACTAGGTTCCCTTCTGGTCTTATAATCTATGAATTACAATGGATTCTGAGTACTGAACACAGAAATACAGAGGAATGGATTTCTGTTTCTTTTTTCTAACTGAAGGGTTAGCTCTTGCTTTCTAGTAGAGCTGTAGTACTTGTGGCACCTTAGAGACTAACCAATTTATTTGAGCATAAGCTTTTGTGAGCTACAGCTCACTTCATCGGATGCATACTGTGGAAAATACAGAAGATGTTTTTATACACACAAATCATGAAAAAATGGGTGTTTATCACTACAAAAGGTTTTCTCTCTCCCTACCCCACTCTCCTGCCGGTAATAGCTTATCTAAAGTGATCACTCTCCTTACAATGTGTATGATAATCAAGGTGGGCCATTTCCAACACAAATCCAGGTTTAAAGCTTATGCTCAAATAAATTGGTTAGTCTCTAACCTGGATTTGTGCTGGAAATGGCCCACCTTGATTATCATACACATTGTAAGGAGAGTGATCACTTTAGATAAGCTATTACCAACAGGAGAGTGGGGTGGGGGGAGAGAAAACCTTTTGTAGTGATAAACACCCATTTTTTCATGGTCTATGTGTATAAAAACATCTTCTGTATTTTCCATGGTATGCATCCGATGAAGTGACCTGTAGCTCACGAAAGCTTATGCTCAAATAAATTGGTTAGTCTCTAAGGTGCCACAAGTACTCCTTTCCTTTTTGCGAATACAGACTAACACGGCTGTTACTCTGAAACCTAGTAGAGCTGTGTTAGTGCATGCCATATGATAGAAATTGAATGATATAATTCATTGCTTCCTTGAAAAGAAATATGATGCTGCTGTGGCTATAGAATATACTGAAAACACAGACCTATCATGGACAAATAGGTTCAACTACAGAAAGAATCTACACTTTGCGATAAGTAGCTTAGCCCGAACCTCAAAATATGAACCAAACCCTTCTTTGAGATCAGAAAATCAATTGGAAAATTTCTCTTCTAAATTTGATTTCATTTTTGTGGAAAAAAGAGGAAAAAATATCACAAGAATGACTTTTTCATAGTATTTCCATAGTATTCGTCTGTAGACAAAAGTGGTTCAGATAGCTAAGATAAAGTCTGGACAAGTATCTGAACTTTTTTGAGTTCTTAACTAGGATCACACCTAATTTATAAATTTCAGGCCTGGTTCACCAGTGTTCATATGCTTTTATGCTAATCAGGTACCACTGAAATTGCTGGAGCAACAAAGCGTAAACATGGAGTCACACAAAGGAGATTCAGGCCCATTGTGCTCTTTGTAGATGTTTATATCATTACTTGCATATAAAGGTCATATAAAGGGCCTGATTTTGATCCCATCAATATAAATTTTGCATGGATGTAATTCCAAGGCAACTAGTACATTTCTCACAGGTTGTGGGTACAGAATTCTGAGACGTGTATTTTCTCTGTTAGAGAATGTGTATTTTCTCTGTTTTAGACTGCTTTTAGTGTAGCACTTTAAACAAAGTGCCCAGTTATATTTAACTACCCATTCCCATTACATTTAATGGGGTAAGTAAAATTAAAGAACACAGATTAAAAGCTAATTTTGAAATTCATATACATGCTTTGTATCCGTTATACTGTTGTTAAACCTCCGTAAATAGAGTCACAGTGGACAAGATCCTGAAAAGGCCTCTGACCAAGTTCCCAGAGAAGTCATCTGGTGACATAGGTGCTGGAAGTAGGGAGAGGCGCGGGGTGCTGCTGCATGCACTGGCTTGAAGTGGTTTCCATTATACATGGGGTTTACAATTTTGGTTCAATGGTTCTCAGCACCTTTACTATAAAAATTGTTCCAGCACCCCCGTCTGCTGGTGTATAAGGGGGAACCATGGTAACAAATCTTTATGTGTGGCTTGTTCAAGCCAGGTATGTAGGTGCAATGTCAATAACCAGCACTTCTAGTGGTGAAACAGATCAACTATTGATGAAGGTGGGAGTGCATCAGGCAGCAGCATTGAGCCCTGTCTTGTGTATGCTCATCTTGGATATTCTCACAAGGAACAACAGGAGGAGGCACTTTGGTGCATGTTATTCGCAGATGACATCTTTCTGTGGACTCTAATAGTCCTCATAGAGCTGAGCATTATACCAATGCATCATGTGGAACTGCTATGATCTGAAAAAGGCGATGCACATCTTGAGAAACATGCTTTATCTGCAGGTCAGAACCTTCTTTCCTTTCTCCCCTCCCTGTCTTCATGAAACATGGTTCCTTAAGTATATTCCTCAAACATATTTCATCGGATTCTGTAGCAATTTTCATTTGATGGTTAGTCATGGTTAGGGCCCTACCAAATTCAGAGTCCATTTTGGTCAATTTCATGGTCATAGGATTTTAAAAATAATAAATTTCAAGATTTCAGCTATTTAAATCTGAAATTTCACAGTGTTGTAATTGTAGGGGTCCTGACCAAAAAGGACTTGTATGGGGGCTGGGAGGGGGTCCGCAAAGTTATTGTAGGGGGGGGTTGCAGTACTGCTACCCTTACTCCTGCACTGCTGCTGGTGGCAGCACTGCCTTCAGAGCTGGACAGCTGGAGAGCAGTGGCTGCTGACCAGGAGCCCAGCTCAGAAGGCAGAGCCAAGACCAGCAGCAGCGCAGAAGTAAGGATGGCCTGGGATAGAATTGCCACCCTGTTGTAGCAACCAGGCAAGGTACTAACAAACTTCAACAGGACTTAATTTTTAAAGTGGAAACCTCTTTACCAAGCTGCTGCTGCACCCTCGGTAGCTCTTACTCCACCTCCTCAACTTCCCCACCCTTCCTGTTTCCTGTCCTTTCAGACTCCCAACGTCCAGTGCTCTCAGTTCTAATAATTACAAACAGAATCTAAACATCACATTCCCTCCTCTCTTAAGAAACTCTCCCAATTAAAATAAACATTGTTGTTCTAACCACAGGAACAAATATGAAACAAGACACTATAATGTTGGCAGAAACATTACACTGAAAACACTGTAGATACTACATAACATAGTCTCTAGTCCAGACAGGTGGTCGTCTGGGTCTGACAGGCCATCTCTCAAACCCCGGTTCCAGTGCAAAGTCTTGTTGTGTTGATACTATGGTGAAATCATCCAATGCAGACTGGGTGTTGGCATAATCTCCTCTTGGTGCATAGGCAGGTGCAAGATAAGAAGCAGTCCATACCCGCACATCAGAAAGTCGATAGGTGAAAGGTCCCTTCTTCTCTGTGATTTTAAGAGGAGCTGTGAATTTAAGGTCCCCTTTGCATAAAATTCCAGGTTTTCATATTCTAACGAAGGAACCACACTCAAACTTTGGTTCCTTAGCACCCCGCCACTTGTCTGTGAAAGTCTTATACTTTGCTTGGTTCTGTTCAACTGTTTTTCTCACATCATCCTCAGTTGGGGCCTCAGGTCGTGCCTTTAACAATCCAGCAATGTTCAGTTTAGTATTCATCTGTTTCCCATGCAGTAACTCTGTGGATGATCTTTGTGTTGTGGCATGTCGTGTAGCCCAGTATGCTTGCAAGAAATCAGTAGTGAAGGTTATCCACAATCGCTCTTCCAGTTTAGCCATTTGCAAACTCTCGCTCAAACTTCTGTTAAACTATCTGATTTCCCCATTGGCTTGAGGATAATATAGGGATGACCTTCTGTGTAAAATGTTCCTCTCTGCTAGAAAAGTTTCAAACTCCAGGGAAGTAAATTGACTACCATTATCTGAAACCAGTTCTTTGGGGTTACCTTCCCTGCTAAAAACTGAAGAGAGGAACTTAATTACTGTAGCAGAAGAGATTTGCGATGTAAACGCTACCTCAGGCCATTTACTGAAATAGTCTATTAAAGTAATGGCATAACGGCAGTCACTTGGAGCAGTATCAAAGAGTCCTACAATGTCAATCACCACTTTTTTCCATGCACATTCAGGAAGAGGAACAGGCTGTAATGGAAGGGTACATGTCACTGCTGTCTTATCATGCATTTGGCAAGTGACACAGGATTTTGTGAGTGCTTCAGTTTGAGAGTCCATCCCTGGCCACCAATACAGATCCCGTAGTCATTGTTTGGTTCTGACAATTCCTTGATGAGTATCGTGTGCCAGGTGTACGAGTTTTGACTGTAATTCTTCTGGCACAAGTAGCCGGTGTGTACCTTGTAGCACACAGCCATCAAGCAAAGAAAGTTCATCCTGAACTCTAAAATAAGGCATCAAAACTGGGTCAAGGTTTTTAGGGTTACTGGGCCACCTCTGTCAGAAATTCCCATAGTTTTTGTTGAATTGGACAAGCTGAACCAGGAGCTTGAAATTGTTCTTTTGTAACTGCAGTAAGACTGGTTGTAATAAGCGCAACTACGGCATCCTCATCCTCTGGTGGACCATCTGGTGAAGGCAAAGGCAGGCGAGAGAGGCAATCAACAACATTTTGGTTTCCAGGCTTATATTCCAGTTCATAATTGAAAGAGTAGTCTTGCAGACCATCTAGCAATATGATATCCTGCTCTTCCCAGTCCTTTCATGGTGAGCAACATCGTCAAAGGGCTGTGGTCTGTGCGCAACTTGAACATGCAGCCCCACAGGTAAGTTCTCCATTTTTCAGTAGCCCAGACACAAGCAAGTGCTTCTTTTTCAACTGTAGAATATTTCCTCTTAGCATTACTTAGTGTCCTTGAAGCAAATGCAACAGTCCTCTCTGTGTTGTCCTCATGAAGTTGTGTGAGGACAGCCCCAAGTCCATAATCAGAAGCATCAGTAGTTACAACTGTGGGCAACACAGGACTGAATAGTGCAAGTTCTGGACTATATACAATCAAGTCTTCCACCATTTCAAAACTAGCTTGTGCATCAGTTGTCCACAGTAAGGTTGAACTTCTCCGTAGTAATTCTCCTAACGGTTCAATGACAGAAGCATAATTGGGAATGAATTTTGCATACCAGGAGGTAAGACCCAAGAAGGAACATAAGGTTTTCAAATCTGTTGGAGGAGGAGCATTTGAAATTGCCAGGATATGATCTGGATCAGGTTTGAGTCAGCCTGTGAAATTGAATGCCTCAGAAAGGAGAGTTCAGTTCGTCTAAATTTGCATTTGGACCTATTGAGCTTGAGGCCTGCTTTGCTGATGCAGTTTAGTACAGACTGCAGGTTGTCATGCTCCACAGAAATATTTCCAAACATGATAATATCATCCAGATAGCACTGAACTCCATGTTGATTCTTCAGAACCAATGACATCATTTTTTGGAAGGCACTTGGGGCAGATGCAAGACTATATGGAACACATTTAAAACGAAATAGTCCCTCATGTGTAATAAATGCTGTGAGGTCTCTGCTATCTTCATGCAACATAACCTGGTAGTATGTGCTCTGCAGATCAAGAGGAGAAAACATCTTTGCTCCATGGAGTTCTGCAAATACTTCTTCTATGTGAGGAAAAGGATAGCTGTCAATCACAATAGCTTTATTTGGCTCCCTTAAGTCCACACAAAGGTGAATGCCTCCACTCTTCTTCTGTGTCACTACTATAGGTGAAACCCATTCCAAGGAGTCGATCGCTTCAATAATGCTGTCAAGGTTCCTTCCTCACTTTGAACTCTCGGGTACAGATGTGGGGACCCGCATGAAAAACCCTCTAAGCTTATTTTTACCAGCTTAGGTTAAAACTTCCCCAAGGTACAAACTATTTTACCTTTTGCCCCTGGACTTTATTGCTGTCACCACCAAGCGTCTAACAGGGAAAGAGCCCACTTGGAAATGTCTCCCCGCAAAAAAAAAAAGTCCTCCCAAACCCTACACCCCCTTTCCTGGGGAAGGCTTGATAAAAATCCTCACCAATTTGGATAGGTGAACACAGACCCAAACCCTTGGATCTTAAGAACAACAAAAAAGCAATCAGGTTCTTAAAAGAAGAATTTTAATAGAAGAAAAAGTAAAAAGAATCACCTCTGTAAAATCAGGATGGTAAATACCTTACAGGGTAATCAGATTCAAAACATAGAGAATCCCTCTAGGCAAAACCTTAAGTTACAAAAAGACACAAAAACAGGAATATGCATTCCATTCAGCACAACTTATTTTATCAGCCATTTTAACAAAACAGAATCTAACACATATCTAACTAGATTGCTTATTAACCCTTTACAGGAGTTCTGACCTGCATTCCTGCTCTGGTCCTGGGAAAGGCAACACACAGACAGAGAGAACTTTTGTTTCTCCTCCCCTTCAGCTTTGAAAGTATCTTGTCTCCTCATTGGTCATTTTGGTCAGGTGCCAGCGAGGTTATCCTAGCTTCTTAACTCTTTACAAGTGAAGGGGTTTTTCCTGTGGCCAGGAGGGATTTAAAGGTGTTTACCCTTCCCTTTATATTTATGACAAATGTCCTCTTGAACAAGTTTCCTAAGTTTCTCTGAAACAGCTTCCCTGACTGAAAATGGCAAATGCCATAACTTCTGTTGTACAGGCATCACATTATTCCACATTTTAACTTTATGCAGAAACCCATAAGCACAGCCGAGTTTCTCCTCAACCTGGTGTTGGGTCCCACCTGAAACTGGTGTGTGTACCACAAGAGTGCTTTGCTGAGGAAGATCAATTCATCCATTAACTACCCTGAGATTTAAAGCAGCCAATAAATCTCTGCCAAGGATAGGAGTGCTTTTGTGAACAATGTAGAATTCTGCAGTTACACAGCAATCACCAAAAGTAACTATTGCTTCCAGGCAGCCACGTACTGGAATATGGTTTTTCAAATAGCACACCAAGTGAAGCTTGGGTTCAGTAAGAGACACATCTTTAAAGTAATGCAAATAGATGGAATCAGGTGGTATAGATACTGCTGAGCCAGTGTCCAACATTAGCTGAATAGAGTGTGATTTGCCTGAGGGTACGGCAGAAATGTTTACAGTGCACTTTATTTGTTCTGGAATATGTACAGTAATGATTTTGTCCACGCTCAGCACAGTAACATCTGGTATTGTAACTGCATGCACGTGTTGCATCTCATCTGCCATATTCCCGAAATCACAAGTTACAATCAGACTCCTCAGGGAAGCAATATACTGCATTATAGTCTCCCCTGGTTTCTGCTCATGCTGGCAAAATCCATAGCAATTAGCTACTACATTCACTTTTGGCAGAAAAAGTTATTTAATGCAGTGAGTGCAGTCTCATATTTATCATTTGCCAGGGGAAAAGTGTAAAATATACGCTGCCCTTCTGCTCCAAGGCAGTGGATTAGCAGAGCACGCTTTCTTACTGCAGAAATCTCTGTAGCAGTGATTGCAAGCAGATAAGTCTCAAACATATGTATCCAGGCAGTAAAAGCAATTGGAGGCTCACCTGGGCTTTGTAGAAAGGGTGCAAGTGGGTTCAGAGGCAGAAGATCCATTCTCGTCTACAAAATGTTGTAGCAACCATGCAAGGTACTAACAAACTTCAACAGGACTTTATTTTTAAAGTGGAAACCTCTTTACCTGCTTTAAGCTGCTGCTACACCCTTGGTAGCTCTCACTCCACTCCTCAACTTCCCCCCCTTTTCCTGTCCTTTCAGACTCCCAACAGCCAGTGCTCCCAGTTCTAATAATTACAAGCAGCATCTAAACACCACACACCCTTACTTCTGCGCTGCTGCCTTCAGAATTGGAAGTAAGGGTGGCATGGTGTGGTATTGACACCCTTACTTTTGCGCTGCTGCTGGCAGGGTGCTGGCCAACAGCTGCCACTCTCTGGCCGCCCAGCTCTGAAAGCAGTGCAGAAGTAAGGGTGGCAATACCATGATCCCCCTAAAATAATGTTGTGATCCCCTGAAACTACCTTTTGGGTCAGGACCCCCAATTTGAGAAACGCTGGTCTGCCCTGTGAAATCTATATAGCATAAGGTAAAAGCACAAATAAGACCAGATTTCACGGTCTGTGATGTGTTTTTCATGGCCATGAATTTGGTAGGGCCCAATCATGGTGGTGCCTGGGAATGGGATTTATTTTAATTTTTAAAAAATGTTAAAAAAATAACGTATTACTCAGGTTATAAAATGTCTGTAGGTTTTTATTTTTAATTTGTTTAGCTAAATTAATACCAGCTCAGTTTGTGTTCTGTCTGAGTTTTTTCTGTGCTCAGAATTTAATACATTTGCATAAAAAGAATAAAATTTTGCCTAAACGTTCAGCAATTTTAATAACCCCACGGACACTATGATTATTGTAAGAGACTCAAGTGTGGGTGTTAATGTGAAATAATCATAGGAATGCTATAGGGCAATTGCTTTATGTTTCGATTTACCTGTCACAACCAATCCAAGGCACAAAATCATGTGCTTTTGCTACCCTGTATTAGCAAATTGCAGCTTCTTTATCCCAACGAATAGTGCCAAACCTTCTTAGCCTCTCACATAAAAACCAAAACAAAACTCTATTTTCAATTACAAAATGAGTGTTGGAGGAAAATACTAAAGCATTATTTGCCTTCAGGTAACTTTAGGAAGCATTACCTTGGAATACTTATAATTTCACATTGATCTTCCATGTGAACTAAGAGAAAACTAGTAGTACAAATATCTGAAAAGCTGTCAAAATACCAATCAATCAATCAATAAACCCACTACCATGAAACTGAGAGAGTATAGTAGTATCTCCTCTTCAGCTTGGGCGCAGTAACAGGGGAAGGCAGTCGGGTATAGGAGAGACAAGACATTAAGAACCTGATTTCAGAAACCACCTAAGCATGCGCAACTCTAAAAATAGCTGTGTAGACAGTATTTTGGATTGCTAGCATGAGTACCACTAGCCTGATTTATTGACCCATACTTCAAAATGCATTGCACACATACCCTAAAGGTTTATTTCCTTTCCAGAAGTCTTGGGTTTTGTTTTGTTTTTTGTTTATTTATTTGTATTTCATGTTATTACACACACACACAAACTCTGTTAAAAGAACTTTATTGGGGCTATAAAGTCAAGCTCTTAAAAGTTAGGAAACACAAGAGTTAAAGTCCCCTGTACAACTTTCATGCATATACATTATGATACCGTCTTTAATTATATGATCACATATTACTTTTTCCACAGGACCCCTGCCTAATTTTGTGCACAGATGGGATGTTGCTCATTTAATTAGCAGTCCTTCAATATGGTGTTTTCTCCTTGATGTTCAAAGTGTGGCCCCAGCCTTATATATTGCACACTGTTCAAACCTTACTCTGAAGACAGAATTAATTATTTCCTCATGGACTTTAGCCATTATTATAATATCTAAGTGCTTCAAACACATTAATTGTTTTCAAAACACAACACTTCTGTAAAGTGAGGGGGTATTATTGTCCCCATTTTACAGATGGGGAGCTGAGGCACAAAGAGATGAACAGCAAATGTTCCCACTAATTTGGGGGGGGTCCAATTTGAGACACCAAGGACTGGATTTTTCATAGTACTTAGCATAATATATAGGTTTGGAAGCATTAGATTTTTATAGATAATTATCAGTAAATGTCAATTTCACTGTGTGCCCACAAACTGATGAAAGAAATATTTCAATCCATACTATGAAAATTTACAAATAGGCAAAGTAAGAAAATGCTGCTTGAGAACTTCTTAGAGTTTGATTTAAGGATATTTTGACATGTGATGTTGAAAATTTGTTTTAACAGTTACAAAGCTTTAACTTTTTGAGGTACAATGTCTACTGTTATTAAATAAGAGACTCCCCCTTTCTCTAGCCCCTGCATAATTTCTCACAATTGTGAAAATTTAAATCAATAAAAAATTAAAGTACTTAGAACCCATCATTTTGCACAACTGTAAACATTTAATTGATTAAAATGGGAAAAAATGCTCAGAAACAATCATAATGTCCATCAAAATTAAAGATAAAATAAAAATCAGATTCTCCCAAACCTAATTATATAACACTTCATGAGTTTAAAGCACAGCTCTGATTGTCTTTGGTTGCAGCAGCAAGTGCTCAGTACTTCTGCAAACTAGACCCCAGGGTCTCAGTCAGGCTCCCAGAAAATGAAGAACACACAATTAGTGACCACCTGTGGAAAGTTTGGTTTAAGGGACCTGTAGTGGGATGGTCACCCCGCTCCAGCTCTGAAGGTGTTAAAAGCAGCCCTGTAGAGGGCTGCAGCAGGGAAAGGGATTAAGAACAGCTGGGGGAAGCTGATTGTATAGCTGACCACAGCTGTTGCCAGCTCAATCAGGGCCCAGCTGGCCCTTATAAGAGGGCTGTGAGCCAGGAGCTCAGGAAGAGTCTCTTTCTAGCTGGAGAGCGAACATGAACCTGGCTGCCTGGGAGCTGAGCAGGGTACCTAGAGTGGAGAAGGGCTGGGGGAAGGCTAGGGGAACTCTAGCCTGGAAAACCCCCAGGCTGCAGGCCTTGCTAAAGGCCAGGAAAGGTACTGAGGCTACGGAGGGGTAGCCTGGGAATAGGCAGAGGCAGCTGGTCCAAACCCCCCTTGCTGATGATGAGTTGTTTACAGACTGCAGTCTGCCCCAGAGAGTGGGGGTAGATGGTGACTGGCAATAACCACTGAGGCAAGGTGGGGATAGAGGGTTGGGGAGACCCAGATTGTGGGTTACTGCTGGGGGCAGAACCCTGGTGTAGAGGGGTACCGGGGCCTGGGAGGGACATGGGGGGCCAGGGGCAGGTGAGACCCCAGCCTGCGGAGGGCTCTCTGAAGGCTGGAAAGAGCTAATTCCCAAAATGACCAGCAGGAGACACTGCAACAGCAATCTCCTCACTATAGGAGCATAATTCTCAAATGGTTTTTACTATATCAGGGAATGTACTAGCCTTTGCTGGATAACTGAATAATCTAATTGGGGCTGCCCCTTAACTTTCTCCCCTTGCCACTTCCTAGAGATTTGTTACCCCTTTGTTGTGGGTGATTGAAATTAAGCCCTGTAAAGCAAAGACTTGCACATATGCTTAACTCTAACCACGTGGTTAGTACCATTTAACTTAAGTGTGTGCTTAAAGGGACTAATCACAGTGATTAATGGTTGTGACCAGGAGCGTGTACAAGAATTTAAATTGTACTGCTTGGGGAGGGGGGGCACATTAAACACGTACACATTAAACCATATCAACATATGCAATGAAACAAACAGCAGCATATTCACCATTTCAACAAACTGTACCTTTAATCCACCTCAAATAGGGGCTCCTAAACATTATGCGGGGAACATGTGCAAACCAAGTAGGCACACATGCATCCATAACATCACGTTATGGGGATACATGTATGACCTTACTGAGTTTGTATACTGCATGCTAGGAGGAAATACCATAGAAGAAAAAAGTAGGTGGGGGCAGAGAGCTTCTCCATATCTAGGGCCCAAGCGTGGGGCCTAGAACTCCTACCGCCCCCAGGCTGCAGCAAGGAGAGTGAGCTCAACCTGTACCAGGGCCCCCGTGTGGGATGCAGAACTCCTCTGGCCCCGGGGCCGCAGGAGTTGGGGGGGGGGGTTGAGCAAATTCCTCCAGCCCCAGGGCTGCAGAGGGGAGAGCACTCTCCCTGCAACTACCCTGGGAGAGAGGAGCTCTCTCTCTCTCTCCCAGCTGCAGCTGCTGATGATTATTTGAGGGGGTGGGGTGGGCGTGCCCCTGCTTGCCCCCACTTGTGCCTGTCCCTGCTTGTGACTTTTATCCAGTCTCACAATCTTCAGTGTACATGATACAATGTACTGGGTAGTGTTTGCATGCAGCACTTCCTCTCTACTGCATGGTATTTCAGCTGCGTTCAGTAGTCCATGATTGTCATCCTCTAGTCACTAGAGGCTTACACAAAGAATGTAAGCCTAAATACTAATGACAGGTAACTGGGAATCTCCTTTAGCTCAGAGGACAGATGTCTATATTTCCCTCATGTTTTCAGTTTATCTGACAGCCATGGTTCCTGTAGGTACCAGCTATCAATTTGTTACAATTCTTCTTGAGCTTGAGTTTTGCTATACATGTAACTTTTTGCTGCATACAACCAGGGTGGTGAGGCTTTCTTTTGCTACGTTCTATGAAGAGGTGTTCTTATCTTTTATGTCAGTCTCTTCTTCTACTCTTCATTAAAAATTCTCAATAAGTGCTGGTTGAGCATATTCAGGAATAATGACACTATTCATGAAGTAAGGTATAATGAGGCACTAGTCACTGTAAGGACAGAAGAATCACCCTTCCCCCAGGCTCAGCTGGGTTTGTAGACACAGCCTGAAACTGTGAAGCCACCTGTTCACAGGGAGGGAAAGCTTCCAGGTATTCAGAGACAGCACAGCTGCTGCTACACTCCTTTGTGGGATGAAGCTTGATACTCCTTGTGTGGGCAACCAGTTCTGGAGAGCAGTGTTTAGAAGGGCATAGCCATGGCTGTCTCCTGCCTTGCCCCTTTTGAGATGTCATGTGCTCCTGGGGAAACAGGGATAGGACAGTCTACAATTATGCCTCAGACTTACCTGGGGCAGGCAAGTTGGAGAGGCTCCTTATGCCCTCCCATACCCATTGTACAGTTGAATATATAACGAACATATAGAATTCAACAATGAATTTTATGCTGTATTCACCAGCTTTATTTTCAATCCACGTTTTTGTTCTCTCTCTCTGACAGGTCTACCTTCATTTTGAAACACAGGGGAAAAATTGACTTCCATTCCACACATTCTCTTTCATGACACCCCTAGATTTTGTCTGCAACACCAATCTACAGTTGTAATTTCCAATCACTTGTCCAATCTCTCTTGCTTTGGTTTCAGCAATTCTGATTACTCCTTTTCTTGAGTGCTGCTAGGCTGATTCATGACTCATTGTTTTTATGGCATCTGCATAGTCTCATTTTTCAGCTTTTCCTTCTAGGACCTTTCTGAACTTATTTTAATAGCTTAATACTTCCTGACTTCTGATGGTTTTGGTGTCCATCCAGAATGTCCTCCATCATTTACCATTCTACAGTCCTTCAAATCTTCACAGAATCTGTCATACTCAGCCTGAATGTCACCATTTATTTAATCAAGTGCAAGTGTCTTCAATCTGGGATTTGGATCAACTTAACACTCTTCGCCTTGCTTGCTGGGCACTTCATAATTTTGCTCCAGCATCTCCTATTAGTTTAAATTAGAGCTGTGATAAGATGGTAGTCAGCAGTCTGAACTGTAATGAAAAAGGTCTCTTCACAGTCGTGCAATATAATCCATTGCTGCTCACTCACTGTACCTCACTAAGCTCACAAAGAGTGGAACAAAGGGGAAAAAAATCTGTTACAGTCATGACAAATGAGCTGCCCAGAAATTCAAGTTGCTGTCAACACATGGATAATAACAACATCAGCAGCATGTATTTGCAACAAGCACAGACTATCACATAGTGTGTTAGATTGTCAGGTGGCTGTATAAACATTAATCTATTAAACTTCACAGCACACCTGTAAAGTAGGTAAGTAAGTACTACGAGCCCCACAGCTGGATTAAGGCACTCTGGAGCCCTACACACGTCATGACATGGGACCCAGTGCCATGGCCCTCCTTCATGTCATGGCCATTTACACCATTTGGATTAATGATGGCTGGAGCTGCCCACATATGAGCTGTAGCTGGCCTACTGGTAAGTGTGACCTCATTCTTCTTTGGGAGTACTAGGGCTCCCCTTTTCCTCAGCCCACTACTGTTGTAGGTAGCATTCAAGTTAATGGCTTTGGGTCTACACATATCTATAATTTACATGATGGCTCCTGAAGGAACAAAAATGGACACTGTGTAGAGTCAAGTATATGGATTTATTATGCACAGCGCTGGCTGAGTGTCACTTTGCTTATTAGGCTGAGAAACACTGCTAAACAATTGATTACAGTAGATTATATAGGGTATTAATTGGGGAAGAGAAGCAATGGGGTGGGAGGTCCCGAGCCCCTGGAAAGGTTCTAGCAGCAAGACTAGATTAGCACAATGAGCCAATGGTCTAAAAGATTACATAATGGCTCGGCCCATGGTTCAGGTTAACATACAACATACTGCTAATACACAGGTGTTTTCCCTCAAACAATGTATAAAGTGTATAATTATAAAATGTATAAGTTGAATTCCGATTTAGGGTCCATAGGAATGAGGTAGTTCTTCCAGATGTCCAACAGATACATTCCTGGGAGTTAAAGCAAAAAGACATTGAAAAGTACATAGCAATAGAAATTGTTTTTTAGGGTTCATCACTGTGCTTCTAAAAACTAGCGTTGGCATCTATGGAGGAGGATACATCTGTGAAGGCAGGAGGATGTCGTATCTCATCCTGACGTGTTGGGCCTCTCCCTGACCTCGAGGTCGGTATGTGGCGACGGTGTTTGCTATCTCCTTCCTGCACTAGGGAGTGGACGTTGAGGCCCCTTTCAATGCTTGGTGTGTCTATAACTTCTGGTAAGGACACCAATTACCGCTCCCCATCTGGAGTTCTGCTGACTCTGCTTATCTAATAAGAAGCAAGGTTGTCTCTTGTTACCTAGTATTGTCCATTGTTAACTAGGCTCCAGGCCTCGGACAGGAATTCGGGCTTATGTGAAATGTTCTTAGCAGAAACTGTGGTTAAGATTTTACATACCCCTTAAATGGATCATGGCCCTTCAGCTCCTTTACAGCCACCATTCTGCTTCTTCAGGCAGTGCTGAAACCTTCCACGGTGATGATACATGTGTTCTTCAGACTCTCCAGTTCCCTGAAAACTGGATCATATAGTGCCACTGGGACTTCAGCTCTGTGACAAGCACACCGACTCAGTCAGCAGATCTATTTCCAGCTGCAGCTCTCCTTCCAGTCAAACAACTACTAGGGATTCTGACAGATTTACAAAATTGCCTGGGGCCCCTGATGTTTGCAGTGCTGTCACATAAGGATCTATCTCTTCCCCCTACTTTTGGCCCCTCAAAGAACTTGAACTGCCCATAATTTCATTGTTCTTTGGAGAACAACAGATCTCTAGAGCTCTCAGTGTGGCTGCTAATGCTGAGGCAATGATGAGACTGGCACATACTTCTCTGCCCTCATTACCAACAAAATTAAGTAAAAGCTTTACTTTGCTGCTTTCCTCCTCCCCTCTTTGTGTAGCAAGATTTGTGTGCTGCTCCAATGCTTGCTTCCACTGGGTCCAGCCTGAGCAAGATTCCTGTCTGCGAAATCCAGAGTTCCTGGGGACCTCTAGCCATGGTTCATGCTGCTAGTTGCCACACTGAAGATTCTTACATACAAATTGCTGCCACCATGTTTCATAAGCAGTCGGTGAGGCAGCAGGCAGAGCTGTAGGAAAGATATTGTATTATGCAGGCTGAGAGGCCAGTGTTACATTCTGGGGCTCTAGAGCTTGAGGCCTAGCACTCTGTACTATGGTGGTATTTCTGAACCACTAGCACCGCACTGAACTAGGTCCCACCTGACCTCCTTTCTGCAGGTCCACTCATCATGCTTCAACTGCTTCCTGTGTCAGGTAGGCTAGGGTCCACCTGGAAGAGGGAAGTATCAGTTTCCAACCACCGAGTAGAAGATGTTCTGTGAGGTTTTTTTTTCTACCACCACCCCAGCAGAGGGCTATTATTATGTATTTGTATTAACTGCCAATTTCTTAATTCTAAGTGCCCTCATTTTAAAGGTGCATAGAATGGTTAAATAACTGGTGTAAGGCTGCAAAGGTCAAGTAGTGTAATGATGGATTTCAAATTACTACTATGGGTCTCACCATGCAAATTAAAGGATGTAATATTAATATGGGAGTGATTGTGCTAATACTTGTATTAAGTCTGAGCATGTCTAATATGAATGAGGGGTTTCCAGAAGTCTGAGCAGAATCACACTGAGTGCTCTTGCAGTTAATAAAACTAATGTGTCTTCTCTCCAGTCAGCCCAAATCCTAAGTCAGAGGAACAGAGCCAGGACTGGAATTCAAGAGCTGGTAATTCATATCAATGTTCCCTCTAATTTTTTCCATCCATGTGCAGAATTAATTTTCTTATGTGCACTGAGGTAATGTGTGGATGTGCAGCACCAGTAGAAACAAAAAACCTAGATATAATATATATTTTTTAAAAGTTACCATAGGGATAATTACTCCAGCCAGGACAGGTTAGGCATTTTAGAACTCACTACACAAAGAATTAAATTTAAGCATAAGAGAGAAATAAAAATTATGAAATGCATAGACCAATCAAAAAACTAAAATAACAGCACTTTGAAAGAATAAAATTACAGAGAATATGTGTGTATTGCAGGAAGTACCAAGAAGTGACAACAACAGTATGTGTTGGGAGGTGTGTGTGAGAGTTTGTGTGTTTGTGTTTTAGAGAGAAACACACACACACACAATATGTGGGGTGTGTGTGTTAAAAAGAGACGTGCAAACACAGTGGTGGGTGTGTGTGCATGTGCATGAAAGAGAAACAGTGTGGTGGTGTGTGTGTGAGAATGAGATACAGTGTGTTGGGGTGTGTGAGAGACACACACACTGTGGAGTATGTGTGAGAGAGACACACACAGTGTGTTGTGTGAGTGAGAGAGAGACATTGCCCCTTTAAGTATGCTGCCCTTTTAAGTAGATTGGCACTCACCAGTCTGAAGCCTGCTCTGAAGCCTGTTCAGACACAACAGCCAGCTCCATTCCACTCCTGAGTCCTGTCGTGTTCCCCCCTCTCCCTGCTCTGCAGAGATGGGGTACATGGGGGGCAGGCAGAGGGGGACACCCTGACATCAGAGTCCTCCCTTCCCACCCCTCCACAATGCACAGCAAGCAGGATGCTTCCAGGAGTAGCTGGCCAGGCACTCCAACCCTAGGCAGAGGGTAGGAGCAGCACGGCAGTGTGGGCACCTGAAGTGTGCGGCGCTTAATAGACTGCTGGGTGGCCACGCAGCTTAGAGGGAACTTAGGTTCATAGCCCTGAGATCAAGCCACGAGAACAACCACTTTCCTCTGATCTCATTCAGAATAGTTTTCCCTAAAATTTCTTACCCCACCAGTTTTAGGTATGCACCTCAGTTTGGGCTAAATCTTCTTCCCAAGCCCCATCTCAAATAACTGGCTTAAGCACTGAGGATTTCCATGAAAATAGAAATCCATATCTCCAATTTCAGGGATGGAGAATGCCCTACAGCCCAAGTGACTCCATTCTTTAAATGAGCCGATGATGGAGGATCCACCCAAACCCTGCCTACAATATCCCCCATGAGAAAATCCTGGTATACACAGCCCACACAGTGAATCTGCATCTGTTCAGCTATGTCTGGGTCCTTCTGCACAGGTGGAGAGGGTTCAGGGTTTGTCTCTCAATGCATGAGAATCTTATCTCAAGCATATACCTATCTTTCTAGATATGTACTTAAATGACCTAGATCTTCACAGATATTTAGGTTTCAGAGTAACAGCCGTGTTAGTCTGTATTCTCAAAAAGAAAAGGAGTACTTGTGGCACCTGAGAGACGAACCAATTTATTTGGACTAGATGACCTTCTGGGGTCCCTTCCAACCCTGATATTCTATGATTTGGGCATAAGCTTTCGTGAGCTACAGCTCACTTCATCGGATATTTAGGTTCCTAACTCCCATTAGTTTTGGTGCCTTTGAGGTTCTGGGCCTAAGCACCTAAGAAAAGGAAGGGAAAAGGTGAGCAAGAACAAAAGAACACTTGATTCTTTTTCTGTCTTGTATATTTATATTTGCTATCTATAAAAGTGACGAGTCAGTGAGGGGGAAAAAGACAATAAGCACAAAAGAAAACTAAAACTCAGTGAAGTTCATTTATTTTCTGTGATTTTATCTTGCTTTAATGTATCCAATAGGAAAGTAAAGAAAGACTTTAACGGGTTTCAAAGGACCTATAAAGATCAATGGGAGGTTCTGTTTATGCACATAGCAAAAGAAGAATAGATCCCTTCGGTTTTTGTTTATTACTATTTGCTGTATTTATAGATGAACTTGAGCTGCAAAGTCTGGACCCAAATCCAGATGATCATATTGTTATTTGTATTAAAGTAGCACCTGACGGTTCCAGCTGAGATCATGGCCCCATTGGTTATCAGTAATTTTTATGCCTAGAGATGGTAAAAGAGCACAAAATGTACATTCATTTTAATTGTTCAAATAACCAATTAACTCATTAAACTAGAATTCTGAAGTTGCATTCATTTTGAAACCGATTAATGGCACAAAGAGACCCCCAGACTTCTTATTTTTTCAGAAGAAACCCCAATGGCAATGGCCTGTTATCCGTGCAGAGAAACACATTCCTTGTGCCATATAAAATGTCTTTTTTGGACACTATATTTATGCTACTAAAACAGGAGTTTACATAAGATAAAATCACAGGAAATAAATGCACTTCACTGAGTTTGTTTTCTTTTGTGCTTAATTAGTAAAGAACTGGATTTGGTTTCTGTGGAACTATTCATCATAGAGTAAGAAAACCTAATTGTCAGCAAAAGTGGAAGCACCAGACTCCAATTTTTGAGCTCCAAATTTATCTAAGTTCTTGTATTGCTCTCATCACTGTAGTATCTGAGCACTTTCTTCCCTGCTATTTGCCATTACCCACATCTTCAGAGGGCATAAGAGAGGACTATTTCATAAGCCATACAAACAAGGGGGCAGAACTAATTATATGCAAGCAACTCTAATTCTAGTATATCTTGACTTTTGAGTTCTTAACCATGCATCTTTGACATCCTTCTAACATGGTGTCACAGTTGTAGGTCTAGCTGCATTTTGTTCCACTTCTGGTTTCTCAGAGACAGCCCCCTCAGGGGTCTGGCCTTGTGCCTTAACCTGTCAGAGTTTACCCAATTTACTAACTCTGCAAAAGAGAGACAGAAAAGTCATTAAAAACTGAAATTTGACACCTTCATTCAAAATTACATTGGCAAGGCTAGAATGGGTCCTCTCATCTATTAAACTAGCAACAAAGCACAAATATGGCTACAGTCTCAGAGAAAAAACTTAATACATTCTCTCCTTAAAACTCTTCTGTGCCATGATGCCTAAAAATACCCTTGACAATGGTTAGGCAGCTGGTGCGCTGAGACCTCTGCTTATCATACTGTTATAATTGTCACACGGCTATTTGTGCTTCCCCAATCTCTTTGTTGTATCCATGTGTGCCAGTCCCCCCTGCTTGCACAGCCACAGCTAAATTCTACTTCTGGCATGCTGTCTTGATCAGACCTAGTGCAGGTATTCACTGAGCTGGGAATCACCTCACGCCCACCCCCCGCTTCAGATGTAGATATGCCCTTCATCTTTTGGTTTTATGTTTGCACAGTACCTAATACAATAGGGCTCTGGGCCTTGCCTAGGTCCTATACCTAAAATAATAAATAACAATAATGTGAAAGGGAATATGTAAATTCTTAACTCTAATTACATCCTTACAATACTGTGTAGAGATTCAGGTCTACTGTTCATAACTTTCCCTCTGCTGATATTCAAATAACATGGTGCTTCTCTCTGCTGATTTTTTCAAAGTTCTGAGCATCTATCAGAATCCACGGAGGTCAATAGAATTGCTGGATGCTCAGCACTTTTGAAAATTGGGCAACTTATATAGGTGCCTAAATATGGATTTCAGGGGCCTAACTTTGGGCGCTTATATTTGAAAATCTTGGTCTAAATGACTAATTGGAAATGAAGCCAGTAATTATGCAATACTCCCTGCTCCTCCATAAACTTGAGCTGATGTTTTGATTGAACAGGTCACGGAACTCAGTGGAAATATCATGATGGGCTGCATTCATCAATACGGAAGTGCAGAACCACCGGCCAACCACCTGGGGTATAGAGCAGCAGCGAAGGAGCAAAGTGGTAACGTCAATCTGAGTGTTAGCAAGTACTAGAGAACATAGGTGTCCTATAGGAAGACACAACATGGAGGCACACCACTGAATTCAACACAAAGTATTTTGTTCAGTTTTAGTGAAGACAAGGCCCATTTTTCTCACTAAACCTTGGACTAAATTCTGCCCTTATATAGCCATTTCTTCCATGGGATTAAATGTGTCAAAGGACTGCATTGGAGAACATAATTTGGATCTACTGAGTGAGTGGTGCTGCCTAGTTCTGATGCTTGTTTATCTAGACAAGTGAGAACAGACACAAAGACTTTGACCACTGCAGGCAGTCTCATGTTTGGGAAAAAGCCTTCCCTGTGTCCTTGTGGGTAAGGAAAACCAATTCTTCATGTGTGTTTATTGTTAAGTGATACAGCTATTCCCATATTAAGGTAATTTAACAAGGCTCTAGTCCCATTTTCTCTCTATCAAACATTTCCTGTTCATTCCTACTAGTGAAAACACAGTGCCAAATTTTATTTTCATTTACATACAACCCTATTTTTTTCAGTGGGGGCTGTCTGGATTCAACTGAGGTCAAAATTTTGTCACATAATTTTTATAGGCTTCATTGTATGGAGGGAGGGCATAATAATGTTTTCAGAACATACTGATTATGCTTAGTATTATCACTGTAAAGTTATTTCCTACTAATGCAGTGATGTAATTAAAAAATGGATAAACCTGAGCAGAGCTTTGAGTGTTCATTCCATTTGGCTTCAGCCCACAGAAAGCCTTAGGTTCAATACTTATGCTTAAATATGTTATGCAGTAGAAGTAGCTTTAGGTTAGTGTTAGTGCTACTGAGCCTGAAACTGCAAGATATTTTCTGGAAGGTCTGTGTTGTCTTTGAAAGGAGATTTAAATTATTATATCTATCTGATGTGTCTGTAATGCATGTTCTTATAATTTGCAAGACAGCCTACTGTGGTCAAATAGTAATGGGATCAGACAGTTAAACCAGTGTCATACAATTTCATTACTTAATTGCAAGAGATCTGCATTAGATTAGAATTGGGCAACGCACTAGCAAGGATATTAAATCACTGTGCAGGCTCTATTTTAGCTAATAATTTTCTAATTGTTAAAATGTGTTAAAGCAGAATCATAGATCTAAAAATACAGTCAAATTGGACTCAGTGGAGCTCTGGGGAAATAAAGAAACATTATGGAAGGCTGGTGTTTTGTGTTTGATATATTAAGTCAAATGGAAATTTAATATTGATTTAAACCAATGAATGTACAAAATGGGTTTGATGTTTCCCAGAGTACTGCCATTGGGATGTTTCAAACTGTAATATGAAACATATGTGGAATTGAGGTAAAAAGGGCAATAGAAGAGCGAGTGAAAATATCTGCTATTCGTCATCAAAAATGGGATATAAATGTCTTGCTGTAATAAAATTGCATTGCTTGTGTACGTACAGTTGATGAAATTTCTACAAGGTTCCTTTACATTTAGTTCAAAGTTGGAACAAAATTTCCTAGACTGGCCTAGATATCAAAATACCTTTCGTTTTACATTGATTTTATTTTGTGTGGGATAATCCAGATCATAGTTTGTTCTCTTGAAAATATTTTGAAACTTTAGGGAAGCTAAGCTCTTGCTACAGATATGGATCCAAATTTTGCAACTGAGATTTTTCGCTATATTGGGCCTGTAGTGAGGAGGCGTGACCTCCATTGGAGAGTAACAGCGAGGGACCACAACACTCCCCCTGGTGGGCAGAATAAGGAGAGCCACGTCTGCCCCACCAGAAGTGGAAGGGCAGGACAGGAAGCGGAAGTACAAAAGGTGGGCCCTGTGGCTCAGTTAGGGTGTAGTCGCCCACAGGAGACAGACACATCTCACCTCTGCTGGAACCTGCAGAGGAGCTGTTGGGGCTTCCGCCTGATAACTGGCCAGAGTTCCCAGGGCCGCTGGCTGACCAAGACACCAAGGAGCTGTTGGGGCTGCTGCTGGCCACATATCCCGGGAGACGAGGACAACTACAATGTAGAGGTACCAAACCCTGGGGATGTAGGAAGTAGCCCAGGAAAAGCAGACGACAGTCTGGTTGAGTGTTGGACTGATACAAGGTCAGCGTGTTGTGGGCGGATCCCCACTGACCCAGTAGCAGACCGCTCCACCACTGTTAGGGCCCTGGGTTGGGATGTGGTGGAGTCGGGCAGCCCCATGTCCCCTTACAACCCCACCCTTGGGGTGGCAACACCCCCATCTTAGGCCAGGAGGCCTGTGGTACCCTACCATCCACACTTATCTGAGCCCCTAGGCTGTGCTGGTGCTCACCCTTACCTGAGCTCTAGACTGTGCTGGTGCTCACCCTTTCCATGTTCTCAGAGATGGCTTAACTGTTCTGCCCTGATTACAGGCCAGAGCCTACTTGCTGTTTGCTGACTGAGGGCCCGGGGCTCATAGAGTGCTGTACTGCTTTTCCCGGCTGGAGCACTAGGTGCAGCTAATTCTCCCCTTTTGAGCTCACCTTTACAGTTACATGACAGCGAGTCTGTGTGGCCTTCCTCAGAGAGTGACAGGGAGGGATGGCCCCGCAGCCCACAGGGCCAAACTAAAATCCTGTCAGAATTTGGAATAGTTCAAATCTGTCTCCATATTTGGCTTGGACCAATCTGTAGTTACTGCTCATGCATTACATTCACCTCACCCACCTGAGAGAAACAACCATACACTATGCTCTTTCTACCTTAGTTTCTCCTTCTATAACTTGAGAATAATAACTTACCCTCCTTTGTAAAGTGCTTTGAGATCCATAAAGATAAAGCTGTATGAGAGCTAAGTTTTAGAAGTATTCTTCCTTCAAAGTACTGAACTCCTCAACCTTGGTCATTGTTGGTCCCACCCTTACTTCATCACATACATAGTCCTCCTCCTCTGTACTCTACTCCACTTCATTCATAGAATCATAGAATGTCAGGGTTGGAAGGGACCTCAGGAGGTCATCTAGTCCAACTCCCTGCTCAAAGCAGGACCAGTCCCCAATTTTTGCCCCAGATCCCGAAATGGCCCCCTCAAGGTTTGAACTCACAACCCTGGGTTTAGCAAGCCAATGCTCAAACCACTGAGCTATCCTTTCCCCACCCCTTTTCTTTCACACCTTTCAACAATTTCAAAAAGACTTTGTCTAGATTTGTGTAAATAAAATCATTCTGTTTCTCCCCACAACCACGACTGAGAGAGAGCAATCCTCAGAGAGGACTCCAGGGGGGACCCAGATGCAAACTAGTGGAGGACCTGAAGATGGGATAGGAAGTGACCCAGAGAGCAACCATAAGGGCCCCTGCCCCCTGGCTGCACAGTTGAACTATTACTCACAGGACCCTGGGTCAGAATCCAGTGGAGCAGGGAGGGTCTGGGTTCCCTTGCCCCCAGCTACTGACTTTTGTCTCTGATGATATGTCCACTGACTCTCACCATTGGGCTTCACAGCCAGACCATTGCTACTAAGCTGTGTTGCCAAGTTCGGACTTCAACTACCTCACACTGAGATGATAATTTGTGGCAGTTCTGCCATTGAATATCAGGCATGACTGAGAAGAGTACTGGAAATAGCAAGAGTTGTTAACCTTAAAATGAATAAGGCTAAATGTCAACTTCAAACAATGAAAATAAGATCTTTGGGAGAGAAATTGACCTCAAATGGAATCTTGCCTAATGGACCAGAGATTCATAGACTTACAATATTTTGTGCCTAGTGGCACATGAGGCAACTCATTTTTCCCAATGCTGTCTGTCAGAGCAAGATGTTTCACTCCATCATAATTTGTCTCCAAGATGGCAGCATCCTTTTCATGTGTCCTGCAATAGGTCATTTTTTGTCTTCCATGCCTTCTCTTCCTTCCAGGTGGAATCCAGTCTAAGATGCACCTTGTGTTTCTGCCACGGGGTATCCTGATGACATGGCCAAACCCCTGTAGCCATCCCTGTCTAGTTATTGAGTCTGCAGTCTGCTGAACCATGCAGCGCAGCACTTCTACACTGGTTACATGATCTTGTCAATGAATTCCAAAGATTCTTCTTAAACAACAATGGTGGAACACATTCAGTTTCCTGTTGAGTACTTCTATCTTCTGCCACATTTCTGATGTGTGCAATAGTGTTGGAAGGACAATAGCACTGAACAATCTCACATTAGTGTGTGGATGTATTTTACTCTTCCAGATATTTCTCAAATGGAAAAATGATCCACTGGTTCAACCAATTCTTGCCTTCACGTCTTTAGTGACCTGGCCATTAGCAGATATTGTATTCCAATATATTCAAAATCAACTCTTTCATACTCTTTTCCATCAATCACACCTCCATCAATATTGACATAATGCTCTCCTGTCTCCATTATCTTGGTCTTCTCTGCACTGATATGAAGTTCCACTTTAGCAGCTTCTGCTTTTATGCTGATAAAGTGTCTTTCATTCCATCTAAGTTGGTGTCCAGTATGACAGAGTTGGACCTTGCAAAGGGAATTAAAACCAATAGTAAGAGGTTCTATAGCCATATAAATAAGAAGAAAACAAAGAAGTAGGACCGCTAAACACTGAGGATGGAGTGGAGGTTAAGGACACTCTAGGCATGGCCCAATATCTAAACAAATACTTTGCCTCAGTCTTTAATGAGGCTAATGAGGAGCTCAGGGATAAGGGTAGGACAAAAAATGGGAATGAGGATATGGAGGTAGATATTACCCCATCTGAGGTAGAAGCCAAACTTGAACAGCTTAATGGGACTTGTCAAGGTTCCTTCCCCACTCTGAACTCTAGGGCACAGATGTGTGGACCTGCATGAAAACCTTGTAACCTTACTTTTACCAGCTTAGGTTAAAACTCCCCCAAGGTACAAACTATTTTACCTTTTGCCCTTGGACTTTCGCTGCCACCACCAAACGTCTAACTGGTATTATATTATTAGGAAAGAGTCCATTTGGACACGTCTTTCTCCCCTCCCCCAATCCTCCCAAATGTTACCCCCCTTTCCTGGGGAAGGTTTGATAAAAATCCTCATCAATTTGCATAGGTGACCACAGACCCAAACCCTTGGATCTTAAGAACAATGAAAATATTTTAATAGAAGAAAAAGTAAAAAGAATCACCTCTGTAAAATCAGGATGGTAAATACCTTACAGGGTAATTAGATTCAAAATATAGAGAATCCCTCTAGGCAAAACCTTAAGTTACAATAAGACACAAAAAGAGGAACATCCATTCCATTCAGCACAGCTTATTCTCTCAGCCACTTAAAGAAATCAGAATCTAACGCATATCTAGCTATATTACTTACTAAGTTCTAAGACTCCATTCCTGTTCTGTCCCTGGCAAAAGCATCACACAGATGGAGAAACAAAGCCTCTCTCTCTATCTGCCCAGCTTTTGAAAGTATCTTGTCTCCTCATTGGTCATTTTGGTCAGGTGCCAGTGAGGTTATCCTAGCTTCTTAACCCTTTACAAGTGAAAGGGTTTTTCCTCCGGCCAGGAGGGATTTTAAAGGTGTTTACCCTTCCCTTTATATTTAAGTGGAAATGTGCTAATAAAGTTTGGGGATGACGCAAAGCTGGGAGGTATTGCCAATACAGAGAAGGACCGGGATATCATACAGGAAGATCTGGATGACCTTGTAAACTGGAGTAATAGCAATAGGATGAAATATGATAGTGAAAAGTGCGAGGTTATGCATTTAGGGATTAATAACAAGAATTCCTGTTTTAAACTGGGGATGCATCACTTGGAAGTAACAGAGGAGGAGAAGGACCTCGGAGTATTGGTTGATCACAGGATGACTATGAGCCGCCAATGTGATGTGGCCATGAAAAAAGCTAATGCGGTCTTGGGATGCATCAGGCAAGGTATTTCCAGTAGAGATAAGAAGGTGTTAGTACCATTATACAAGGCATTGGTGAGACCTCATCTGGAGTATTGCATGCAGTTCTGGTCTCCCAGTTCTGGTCTCCCATGTTTAAGAAAGATGAATTCAAACTGGAACAGGTACAGAGAAGGGCTACTAGGATGATCCGAGGAATGGAAAACCTGTCTTATGAAAGGCTTGTTTAGCCTTACCAAAAGAAGGCTGACAGGAGATACGATCCCTCTCTATAAATATATCAGAGGGATAAATACCACGGAGGAAGAAGAATTATTTAAGCTCGGTACCAATGTGGACACAAGAACAAATGGATATAAACTGGTCATCAGGAAGTTTAGACTTGAAATTAGATGAAGGTTTCTAACCATCAGAGGAGTAAAGTTCTGGAACAGCCTTCCAAGGGAAGCAGTGGGGGCAAAAGACATATCTGGCTTCAAGAATAAGCTTGATAAGTTTATGGAAGGGATGATATGATAGCCTAATTTTGGCAATTAATTGATCTTCAGCTATTAGTGGTAGATATGCCCGATGGGATGTTAGATGGGGTGGGACCTGAGTTACTACAGAGAATTCTTTCCTGGGTGTCTGGCTGGTGAGTCTTGCCCACATGCTCAGGGTTTAGCTGATTGCCATATTTGGGGTTGGGAAGGAATTTTCCTCCAGGGCAGAGTTGCAGAGGCCTTGGGGTGTTTTCTCCTTCCTCTGCAGCGTGGGGCACAGGTCACTTGCTGGAGGATTCTCTGCACTTTGAAGTCTTTAAACCATGATTTGAGGACTTCAATAGCTCAGACATAGCTTAGGGGTTTTTTACAGGAGTGGGTGGGTGAGATTCTGTGGCCTGTGTTGTGCAGGAGGTCAGACTAGATGATCATAATCGTCCCTTCTGACCTTAAAGTCTATGAGACTAAGTCTCACAACTTAGCTCTTGCCCAAACAATACCATTGTTCTCGTCAGTAGCCATTGTTCATCTCATCACAAAGTACCACAATGCAGAAGAGAAGTTGGGTGAATACATATCCATCCCTTACACCAGTAACAATTCTAAACCATTCTTTATCTCCACTCTCTAACCTGATACAGCATGCAGACTCATTTATCAAATTAGCAAACTTTGCTGGAATTCCATAGTGTGTCAAAATCTTCCAGAGGGCTTCTCTGTGGACACTATCAAACATTCTAATCAAAGGTTCAGGCAATACTGAATATGCTGAGACCTGAAGACAAAACAGGAATTCAAAGGCTGCTAAACATGTTGAATTATGTCAGCAAGTTTACACCATGACTTAACTGCACTTAATACTTAATATTTAACCACTTAACTGTACTTAACCACTTAACAATGGTACCCCCTCAGCAGCACAATGCTTAGGGCTCTGGGAATATCACAGATTTTTTTAGATGAATAGTTCTCAGTTTTTTAGATTAATAGTGACACCAAATAAATGGTGAGCAGGAGTGGAACATGTCAGAAGTACAGAAGTGCAGAGATTCTGAGAAGAAAGAATTATTTTGGTAATTTTATTTAAACTACAATACAATGGATGGAAAATAGGAGTGGGGAGCGTTGAAGGAAATCACCAAACCCCCTCAGTCTAATAGTAATGTGGCTAGTATTGACCCTTTACTTCTAATTATTAGTCAACAAATATATGCAGCCATATGCTCAGTGTTACATCATAGGCAACTGAAGAGCTAGTGAGGGGCTGGGGACTCAAACTCACAATTTATATTGGCTACTGACCATCTCCAAAAAGGTCAGTAGAAAACAGTTCATGGAGCATATTTTGATAGGAATTTTTTTCAGTACAAAAAATTAGACCAGTTCTAATCACTAAAGCACCATAAGCATTTATAAGGCCATACTGTCCTTTACAATAAGACTTCTTTACACCACTCTGGCAATGTAAAGGAGCCTTAAAATGTTTGCACCTGTTTTATACTCCTGGAGGAATTCACTAAGAACAATGGGAACAATTCACTAAGTAGGCAGATTGATACATTCTCCTCTGCCTGAGGGAACAGGTCTGACCTACACCTACCTCTTCAGAAATACCCTAAAGCCCTGCCCCTCCACACCAAGCATGCTGCAATAGCGAGCGAGAGGGACAGAGTGTGTCTCTCTCTCACTCACGCGCACACACACATGACTACCTAGCCTCCCCCTCCCCCAGTGGTGATTTACACCTTTACCGGCTGCTCTGGGTGCTCAAACCGACCTGTCTGCACTGTCGGGAACGGGTGCATGACCGCTCTTGCGGCTTCCCTTTGCTTCCCCGTCAGAAGTCATTTTTCTGCAGGTAAGCAAAGAAATCTGTTGGGGCCATGAATTCTGCTCATGCACAGTGACACAGAATTCTCCCAGGAGTAAAACACACAAGTTGAAACAATTCCAGCATTGCCAACTGTTGTAGTAGCTAGGCAAGGTACTAACAAACTTCAACAGGACTTTATTTTTAAAGTGGAAACCTCTTTTCCAAGCTGCTGTTACACCCTCAGTAGCTCTCCCTCAGCCTCTTCAACTCCTCCCCCCTCCTTCCTGTTTCCTGTCCTTTCAAACTCCCAAAAGCCAGTGCTCCCAAATCTAATAATTACAAGCAGCATCTAAACACCACAGTCCCTCCTCTCAAGAAACTCTCCCAATTAAAATAAACATTGTTGTTCTACCCACAGGAACAAATATGAAACAAGACACTATACTGTTGGCAGAAATATTACACTGAAAACACTGTAGATACTACATAACATAGTCTCTAGTCCAGACAGGTGGTCGTCTGGGTCTGACAGGCCATCTCTCAAACCCCGGTTCCAGTGCAATATCTTGTTGTGTTGATACTACGATGAAGTCATCCAGTGCAGACTGGGTGTTGGCATAATCTCGGTGCATAGGCAGGTGCAAGATAAGAAGCAGTCCATACCCGCACATCAGAAAGTCGATAGGTGAAAGGTCCCTTCTTCTCTGTGATTTTAAGAGGAGCTGTGAATTTATGGCCCCCTTTGCGTAAAATTCCAGTTTTTCGTATTCTAACGAAGGAACTTCACTCAAACTTTGGTTCCTTAGCACCCCGCCGCTTGTCTGTGAAAGCCTTATACTTTTCTTGGTTCTGTTCAACTGTTTTTCTCACATCATCCTCGGTTGAGGCCTCAGGTCATGCCTTTAACAATCCAGCAATGTTCAGTTTAGTATTCATCTGTTTCCCATGCAGTAACTCTGCGGGTGATCTTTGCGTTGTGGCATGTCGTGTAGCTCGGTATGCTTGCAAGAAATCAGTAGTGAAGGTTATCCACAATCGCTCTTCCAGTTTAGCCGTTTGCAAACTCTCGTTCAAACTTCTGTTAAACTGTCCGATTTCCCCATTGGCTTGAGGGTAGTACAAGGATGACCTTCTGTGTAAAATGTTCCTCTCTGCTAGAAAAGTTTCAAACTCCAGGGAAGTAAATTGACTACCATTATCTGAAACCAGTTCTTTGGAGTTACCTTCCCTGCTAAAAACTGAAGAGAGGAACTTAATTACTGTAGCAGAAGAGATTTGCGATGTAAACGCTACCTCAGGCCATTTACTGAAATAGTCTATTAAAGTGATGGCAAAATGACAGTCACTTGGAGCAGTATCAAAGGGTCCTACAAAGTCTATCGTCACTTTTTTCCATGCAGATTCAGGAAGAGGAACAGGCTGTAATGGAGGGGTACATGTCACTGCTGTCTTATGCATTTGGCAAGTGACACAGGATTTTATGAGTGCTTCAGTTTGAGAGTCCATCCCTGGCCACCAATACAGATCCCGTAGTCATTGTTTGGTTCTGACAATTCCTTGATGAGTATCATGTGCCAGGTGTATGAGTTTTGACTGTAATTCTTCTGGCACAAGTAGCCGGTGTGTACCTCGTCCATTATCTACCCTGAGAGTTAAAGCAGCCAATAAATCTCTGCCAAGGATAGGAGTGCCTTTGTGGACAATGTAGAACTCTGCAGTTACACAGCAATCACCAAAAGTAACTATTGCTGGCAGGCAGCCACATACTGGAATATGGTTTTTCAAATAGCACACCAAGTGAAGCTTGGGTTCAGTAAGAGGCACATCTTTAAAGTAATGCAAATATATGGAATCAGGTAGTATAGATACTGCTGAGCCAGTGTCCAACATTTGGCTGAATAGAGTGTGATTTGCCTGAAGGTATGGCGGAAACGTTTACAGTGCACTTTATTTATTCTGGAATATGTACAGTCGTGATTTTGTCCACACTCAGCACAGTAACATCTGGTATTGTAACTGCATGCACCTGTTGATTGAACTGGCTGCTGCAACATACTTTAGTAAAATATCCAATCTTTTTGCAATGATTGCACTGAGCTACTTTTGCCGGACATCCTGTGTAGCTTGCAAGGTGTTGTGGGGATCCACAGCGAAAGCATGCTTTTACTGTATTTTGAATTTGCTGATTTGGTGGTTTTTTATTAGTTTTCCTCTTGTAATTGTTTGTCTGCAGTGATAGTGAACTTTTCTGCAATGGAGTCACAGCCTAGACTGTGCCTCATGTATCCATACTCATTATTTTGGCTTCAGCTGTAGCTGACTCAATCTAAATAGCAATGATTATTGCTTTTTCTAGTGTAAGTTGTGGTTCTAGAAGTAAGCGTTCTCTTACATGAAGCATGGTTGTTTTCTCAATGAGCTAGTCTCTAATCATCTCATTTGCCATATTCCCGAAGTCACAAGTTACAATCAGACTCCTCAGGGAAACAATATACTGCATTATAGTCTCCCCTGGTTTCTGCTCATGCTGGCGAAATTTGTAGCGATTAGCTGTTACATTCACTTTTGGTACAAAAAAAGTTCTTTAATGCAGTGAGTGCAGTCTCATATTTATCGTTTGCTAGGGGGGAAATGTAAAATATATGCTGCCCTTCTGCTCCAAGGCAGTGGGTTAGCAGAGCATGCTTTCTTACTGCAGAAATTTCTGTAGCAGTGATTGCAAGCAGATAAGTCTCAAACATATGGATTCAGGCAGTAAAAGCAATTGGAGGCTCACCTGGGCTTTGTCGAAAGGGTGCAGGTGGGTTCAGAGGCAGAAGATCCATAGTCATCGCCACAATGTTGTAGTAGCCAGGCAAGGTACAAACAAACTTCAACAAGACTTTATTTTTTAAAGTGGAAACCTCTTTTCCAAGCTGCTGGTGCACCCTCAGTAGCTCTCCCTCAACCTCTTTAACTCCTCCCCCCTCCTTCCAGCTTCCTGTCCTGTCAGACTCCGAACAGCCAGTACTTCCAATTCTAAAAATTACAAGCAACATCCAAACACTACACCAACACTTGTGATTTTATCACAAGTGATTTCAGAGAGTTCTGGAGCCCATATCATGATAATGCACGAAGTTCCAACTACTGTGCAAAGTTAAGCCCTGCTGGGAGCCAGTGCAGTTTCTCCCCTCCACTCTCAGTGTTTGCACAGGAGGGGAAGGAAGAGGAGAGAACAAAGAGTCGAGAAGCCCAGTGGCCCCTGAAGTTGCCCCCCCTCACCTCACCAGCCTGGGAAAGTGGAGATGAGAAGGGAACCCACTGCAAACCCCCACACCTGAATGGTGGTGAAGAACCCAAGGAGGATCAGAGCTGAGGTGTGGGGTTGTGGCTGTGGAAGTGGGAACAGATGGAGGGGGCTTAACTAATAATGGGGGTAGGTGGATGCTGCTGGATTCAGGGAAGGAACGATGCCCTGGAGGGTATTGGAGGGAAGAATAATTAAAATAAAAATTAATTATTTTAAAAACTAAAAAAAATTCTCCTTATTGGATAATGTATCTATTTATGTAGTTATCAAAATTATACAAAGAAAGAAGAATGATATACAATTACTTTTGAAATATTTTGAATGTGGCTGAATTATTTAAAAATAACCTTTAGGGATTACAAATATAATTACTGCACTGAAATATGCAAAGCTCTGAAAGATGGTTGATGTTGCCAAGATACTGCTGCACGTAAAGATCATTGCAGCTCAAATAAATCTTTACTGAAAAATAATTGGATAATGTGATATATAGAGAGGGTGCTTTACAATTATATTGTATTATAGTTATATTGAAATGAGTCTCTTGTTACTTAGGACTAGCCCAAATAAAGACTTAACTATTTTACATCTTCTCCATTCTAATTCTCCTTAAATATGTTTATGAACCTCAACAGTCACTGAAAGAAAAGGAGTACTTGTGGCACCTTAGAGACTAACCAATTTATTTGAGCATGGGCTTTCGTGAGCTACAGCTCACTTAGAATCATAGAATATCAGGGTTGGAAGGGACCCCAGAAGGTCATCTAGTCCAACCCCCAGATTCATCGGATGCATACCGTGGAAACTGCAGCAGACTTTATATATACACAGAGAATATGAAACAATACCTCCTCCCACCCCACTGTCCTGCTGGTAATAGCTTATCTAAAGTGATCATCAGGTTGGGCCATTTCCAGCACAAATCCAGGTTCTCTCACCCTCCACCCCCCACACAAATTCCTTTCCAAATGCAAACAGATGGACATCGTACCAAAAGAACTGAAGGTAAAAAATCCATTACAATCTACATACCACACAGACTATGCTGACAGCTTGTGCCACACGCTCTCAAAGAAACTGCGGAATCACCTGATCAACATCCTCTACAGCAAACAGGAAAGGATTAAGAATGAGCTCTCAAAAATGGATACTCTCATAAAAAACCAACCTTCCACACAAACTTCCTCGTGGCTGGATTTTACTAAAACTAGACAAGCCATTTACAATGCACACTTTGCTTCTCTACAAAAGAAAAAGGACACTAAACTTTCTAAACTACTACATGCTACAAGGGGCCACAGCAATGGTTCCCTCAACCCACCTAGCAATATTGTTAACCTATCCAACTATACTCTCAGCCCAGCTGTCATAAATATAAAGGGAAGGGTAAACCCCTTTGAAATCCCTCCTGGCCAGGGGAAAGCTCCTCTCACCTGTAAAGGGTTAAGAAGCTAAAGGTAACCTCGCTGGCACCTGACCAAAATGACCAATGAGGAGACAAGATACTTTCAAAAGCTGGGAGGAGGGAGAGAAACAAAGGGTCTGAGTCTGTCTGTAGTCGTCTTGGCCAGGGACAGAACAGGAATGGAGTCTTAGAACTTTTAGTAAGTAATCTAGCTAGGTATGTGTTAGATTATGATTTCTTTAAATGGCTGAGAAAGAATTGTGCTGAATAGAATAACTATTTCTGTCTGTGTATCTTTTTTGTAACTTAAGGTTTTGCCTAGAGGGGTTCTCTATGTTTTTGAATCTAATTACCCTGTAAGATATCTACCATCCTGATTTTACAGGGGGGATTTCTTTATTTCTATTTACTTCTATTTTTTATTAAAAGTCTTCTTGTAAAACACTGAATGCTTTTTCATTGTTCTCAGATCCAAGGGTTTGGGTCTGTGGTCACCTAGGCAAATTGGTGAGGCTTTTTACCAAACCTTGTCCAGGAAGTGGGGTGCAAGGTTTTGGGAAGTATTTTGGGGGGAAGGACGCGTCCAAACAGCTCTTCCCCAGTAACCAGTATTAGTTTGGTGGTGGTAGCGGCCAGTCCAAGGACAACGGGGGTAATATTTTGTACCTTGGGGAAGTTTTGACCTAAGCTGGTAAAGATAAGCTTAGGAGGTTTTTCATGCAGGTCCCCACATCTGTACCCTAGAGTTCAGAGTGGGGGAGGAACCGTGACACCAGCAGAAGCAGCTGTTCTATCTCGGGGCCTCTCCTTCTGCCTCTCCACTCCCACGAACATGATACAGTTCTGTGGTGACCTAGAATCCTATTTTCGACGTCTCCGACTCAAGGAATATTTCCAAAATACCTCTGAACAACATACTAATCCACAGAGGTCTCCCTACCAACACTACAAAAAGAGGAATTCTAGGTGGACTTCTCCTGAAGGTCGAAACAGCAGACTGGACTTCTACATAGAGTGCTTCCGCCGACGTGCACGGGCTGAAATTGTGGAAAAGCAGCATCACTTGCCCCATAACCTCAGCCATGCGGAACGCAATGCCATCCACAGCCTCAGAAACAACTCTGACATCATAATCAAAAAGGCTGACAAAGAAGGTGCTGTTGTCATGATGAATAGGTCGGAATATGAACAAGAGGCTGCTCGGCAGCTCTCCAACACGAGTTTCTACAAGCCATTACCCTATGATCCCACTGAGAGTTACCAAAAGCAACTACAGCATTTGCTCAAGAAACTTCCTGAAAAAGCACAAGATCAAATCCGCACAGACACACCCCTGGAACCCCGACCTGGGATATTCTATCTACTACCCAAGATCCATAAACCTGGAAATCCTGGGCGCCCCATCATCTCAGGCATTGGCACCCTGACAGCAGGATTGTCTGGCTATGTAGACTCCCTCCTCAGGCCCTACGCTACCAGCACTCCCAGCTACCTTCGAGACACCACTGACTTCCTGAGGAAACTTCAATCCATCGGTGATCTTCCTGATAACACCATCCTGGCCACTATGGATGTAGACGCCCTCTACACCAACATTCCACACAAAGATGGACTACAAGCCGTCAAGAACACTATCCCCAATAATGTCACGGCTAACCTGGTGGCTGAACTTTGTGACTTTGTCCTTACCCATAACTGTTTCACATTTGGGGACAATGTATACCTTCAGATCAGCGGCACTGCTATGGGTACCTGCATGGCCCCACAGTATGCCAACATTTTTATGGCTGATTTAGAACAACGCTTCCTCAGCTCTCGTCCCCTAAAGCCCCTACTCTACTTGCGCTATATTGATGACATCTTCATCATCTGGACCCATGGAAAAGAAGCCCTTGAGGAATTCCATCATGATTTCAACAATTTCCATCCCACCACCAACCTCAGCCTGGTCCAGTCCACACAAGAGATCCACTTCCTGGACACTACAGTGCTAATAAACAATGGTCACATAAACACCACCCTATACCAGAAACCTACTGACCGCTATTCCTACCTGCATGCCTCCAGCTTTCACCCTGACCACACCACACGATCCATCGTCTACAGCCAAGCTCTGCGATACAACGGCATTTGCTCCAACCCCTCAGACAGAGACAAACACCTACAAGATCTCTGTCAAGCTTTCTTACAACTACAATACCCACCTGCAGAAGTAAAGAAACAGATTGATAGAGCCAGAAGAGTTCCCAGAAGTTACCTACTACAGGACAGGCCTAACAAAGAAAAGAACAGAACGCCACTAGCCGTCACCTTCAGCCCCCAACTAAAACCCCTCCAATGCATTATTAAGGATCTACAACCTATCCTAAAGGATGACCCAACACTCTCACAAATCTTGGGAGACAGGCCAGTCCTTGCCTACAGACAGCCCCGCAACCTGAAGCAAATACTCACCAACAACCACATACCACACAACAGAACCACTAACCCAGGAACTTATCCTTGCAACAAAGCCCGTTGCCAATTGTGCCCACATATCTATTCAGGGGACACCATCACAGGGCCTAATAACATCAGCCACACTATCAGAGGCTCGTTCACCTGCACATCCACCAATGTGATATATGCCATCATGTGCCAGCAATGCCCCTCTGCCATGTACATTGGTCAAACTGGACAGTCTCTACGTAAAAGAATAAATGGACACAAATCAGATGTCAAGAATTCTAACATTCATAAACCAGTCGGAGAACACTTCAATCTCTCTGGTCACGCAATCACAGACATGAAGGTCGCTATCTTAAAACAAAAAAACTTCAAATCCAGACTCCAGCGAGAAACTGCTGAATTGGAATTCATTTGCAAATTGGATACTATTAATTTAGGCTTAAATAGAGACTGGGAGTGGCTAAGTCATTATGCAAGGTAGCCTGTTTCCTCTTGTTTTTTCCTACCCTCCCCCCCCCCCCAGATGTTCTGGTTTAACTTGGATTTAAACTTGAAGAGTGGTCAGTTTGGATGAGCTATTACCAGCAGGAGAGTGAGTTTGTGTGTGTATGGGGGTGGGGGGATGTGAGAAATCCTGGATTTGTGCAGGAAATAGCCCAACTTGATTGTCATGCACATTGTGTAAAGAGTTGTCACTTTGGATGGGCTATCACCAGCAGGAGAGTTAATTTGTGTGGGGGGGTAGAGGGTGAGAAAACCTGGATTTGTGCTGGAAATGGCCCAACCTGATGATCACTTTAGATAAGCTATTACCAGCAGGACAGTGGGGTGGGAGGAGGTATTGTTTCATATTCTCTGTGTATATATAAAGTCTGCTGCAGTTTCCACGGTATGCATCCGATGAAGTGAGCTGTAGCTCACGAAAGCTCATGCTCAAATAAATTGGTTAGTCTCTAAGGTGCCACAAGTACTCCTTTTCTTTTTGCGAATACAGACTAACACGGCTGTTACTCTGAAAACAGTCACTGAGTCTCCATTTGACCACCCAGAGATAGGTATTTGTGTATTAAAGGTTGACTTTTCCACCTGAAATTATCATACACACATTGCTAGAAAAGTAGAAGGTAATTAAAAAGTCAAAAGACAAACTAAAAAACAGGGCTTGATTGTGTTTTCTTAAATCTCATGATCTGTGGAACCAACCTCATTATTTTTTTTAGGATCCTACTCATGATTTTTGATTTCTTGAGGTTGGCAATATTGCAGTTCACAAACTGACCCCAATTTTTACTTTGAGACTGAAGAGTGTGTTACCAAGAGGACTTGCCTAAAGAGGGTTTGTAATACAGGAGATTGGGAAGGTGCTAAAATGTCATAAGAGACTAAGGCTGTGTTAAAGCAACCTGATGGGATGTTAGGTCAGTTATTATATAGAATCATAGAATCATAGAATATCAGGGTTGGAAGGGACCCCAGAAGGTCATCTAGTCCAACCCCCTGCTCAAAGCAGGACCAATTCCCAGTTAAATCATCCCAGCCAGGGCTTTGTCAAGCCTGACCTTAAAAACCTCTAAGGAAGGAGATTCTACCACCTCCCTAGGTAACGCATTCCAGTGTTTCACCACCCTCCTAGTGAAAAAGTTTTTCCTAATATCCAATCTAAACCTCCCCCACTGCAACTTGAGACCATTACTCCTCGTTCTGTCATCTGCTACCATTGAGAACAGTCTAGAGCCATCCTCTTTGGAACCCCCTTTCAGGTAGTTGAAAGCAGCTATCAAATCCCCCCTCATTCTTCTCTTCTGCAGGCTAAACAATCCCAGCTCCCTCAGCCTCTCCTCATAACTCATGTGTTCCAGTCCCCTAATCATTTTTGTTGCCCTTCGCTGGACTCTCTCCAATTTATCCACATCCTTCTTGAAGTGTGGGGCCCAAAACTGGACACAGTACTCCAGATGAGGCCTCACCAATGTCGAATAGAGGGGAATGATCACGTCCCTCGATCTGCTCGCTATGCCCCTACTTATACATCCCAAAATGCCATTGGCCTTCTTGGCAACAAGGGCACACTGCTGACTCATATCCAGCTTCTCGTCCACTGTCACCCCTAGGTCCTTTTCCGCAGAACTGCTGCCTAGCCATTCGGTCCCTAGTCTGTAGCTGTGCATTGGGTTCTTCCGTCTTAAGTGCAGGACTTCTTCCGTCCTAAAATAACCATACCTTTGTGAGCTGATATGTCTTCAAATTCAAATATTCACACCTGAAGACATTCAGAGAGATGTATGATGTGTTATGAGCATGCTTGGTATACAATTTTCAAATGGATATACTTTTTTAAATTTCGAAACCAACTTTATTTAAACAGGCAAAGATGCTGGTTCTCATTCAGGGTCTATGTATGCACCAATTATAAAAGAAAAATAAAGTTAGAAAATGTCTTAACTGAAAAACACTTTTTTCTTTATCCCCCTTTTTTATGTGCAGGTAACTCAAAGTGACTAAACACAAATTTATGAAATTATAAAATAATTCACTTCTAAACTGAAACCAAACATAAGAAATTTCAACTGAAAACATAACTGTTTGTGGAAGTTATGAACTGAAAATTTCCAACTGGAAAGAGATGTTTAGCATGACAGTCCTAACTCAACCTTACCTGCAGCGTTGCTGGCATGATGCTACAATAAACCTGTGCTGCTGCATATTGCCACTTGGATTAATGTAAATACTCACGTGCTGGGAAAAGTCTAACCTTCTCTTATAGTCTTTGTATTTTATTTTTTACTGCAGTTGAGCATTATGAATTCTGATGCAGTCTCTTGGCATATGTGCAGCTGTGCTGCAGTCCCATTTCAAAATAAAAATTTAAATAATATTGCCGTTAGACTATTAATTATGGTTTATAATAGTAATAATGCCTTCAAAGTCTATGGAAATTATTGGTTTTGTTGCAGCATTGAACTCCTCTTGGCTTTTTCTCAAGATGGCTAAGTACTGTACCAAACAAACCGTTCCTTGGGGAGCACTGCTTTGTTGAACACACATTAAAGGAACAAAAGCTTCTAAGTTAAGATAGCTCTTTGATGCCAGTTCATTTGAAGGCATAAGCACGCTCACTTTTATGGATATCAAACATCACAGTACTGTAGAGGTCATGGATATGTTGGAGATATTTTACTGATCTGGCAAGGAGTGCAAAAATTAACCCATGCCTTTTTACTGAACTATGGCCATCTGTGTTACAAACAGCCTTGTAAATGCTTTGTTTTTGCATTGGCAAGTTATATAACTGTTTTAAAAGAAAGAAAACAGCCATCATCCAAAAGCTTTTAGTTTCTTTGGGATTAGCTACTATAGAACTCAGTACTTTCGGACCAAAACTGCTAATGGGAGATCATTCCTTCAGCTGACTGAAGCAAAGGAACATTAAAACTACATAGTAATCCACCGGCAGGCTCCAAGACAGTTTTACATTGACCATCCACAGGCATGGCTGCCCGCAGCTCCCAGTGGCTGCGGTTCACCATTTCCAGACAATGAGAATTGTGGAAAGTGGTGTGGGCCGCAGGGACATGGTAGCTGCCACTTCCTGCAGGTCCCATTGGCCAGCATTGGTGAACCGCAGCCACTGGGAGCTGCGAGCAGCCGTGCCTGTGGATGGTGGGTATAAACAAACTGTCTCGCGGCCTGCCAGCGGATTAACCCGACGGGCCGCATGCAGCCCACGGGCTGCAGGTTGCCCACCACTGCTTTAAACCATGACCCGTTTGCTGGGGAGGAGGAGGGGTGCCAGTTTGAGCAAATTGCACCCATCTTTGCTGGACCAGTGACATTGACTGGTGAAGATAGAGCTGGAATTATAGTCCTATCAGCACCCCATCGCTCCTTGCCTTCTTTCAAGAAGATAGGCCCTGTGCTGTTGTTAACTCTGAGCAGGGTCACCTGTGCTGGGGCACAAGGGGTTGGGGCAAAGGCAGCTGGTCACAGTCTAGCTATAATTTTACGGTTTTTTGCTATTTTATTTCTCAGTTATGGTGGGAAAGAAGAGACCTTACTGTATTTCTATTAACAAATTACTACCTTTTCAGTTAGATTTATTATTTTAGCTGTTTGCATAAGAAAATGAGCATAAGAAAACAATTCAACAACTCCAAATTCAGCCATGTAAAGTGTCCCAAGTTGTGATGGGTTGAACTTGCAAGCTAAGGTTTTACAAGCCTCTTGGGCTATTTGTTTCTAAATCTTAAAATCAGTGTAACTTGAGCCCAAAGTCAGGTCCCCCATCACTTTGCTGCAAGCTGCACCTAACTTCTGTGGCAAAATATCCTAGTTTACGCAGCATTCTAGTTCTCCCAGGCAGAAACTGTGCAGCTGGACATACGTTCCAAAATGGAGGGGTTTAATTAACTAAAGTTAAAACTGTATAACACAATCAGCACAACACCCACGGTGTTCTTTATTCTAAAATTAAATTCCATTTGTTTTAAGTTTTCCACAAAGTTTTGTGTCAAATAATTTTGCACTGAAAACACAACTGCATTGTCAAGAAGTTTTGCAGCTTCATGGGATTGTGGTTCCCAAACTGTGGGACCAAGAAGATCAATGAGATGTAAAAGCAGGGCAATTTGAAATTACACACCTTTACTTGTTGTTGAAGTATCTATATGAAACTGCTGATCAAAACCTAAGTGGAAGAGCATTGTGTATCTATGTTGGTCTGTCTTTGTGTGTATAATTTGTTATATTTTTTTAATTCAAGTAATGATCAAAAATGCCTCAACCAAGTTTGCTTAAACTTGCAAGAAATTTTAAGTCTATATTAATATCAACCATAGAAACTATGAGTGCCAAAACAATTGGGAAAGTCCTAGCAAAAAAAAAAAAAAAAAGAGGGTGAGAATAGAAGTTGGATCTTATCCTAAACTATCATATAGCCTGCTGTAAAACATAATCCAGTCTTCATGGCCAACAGTCACAAAGCTCAGCTGTCAACTCTTGGACTCTAGACTCACCAACACTATAAAGACAAGAGCATCACAAATAAAATGAACTAACACCCAGTGGAAATTAAACCCCTATAACCTGGCTGTTCAAGACAAGATACTTTAAAAATTATTAGAATTATTATTCAAAATTCCACTGCAAGCATAAAAATTACTATGAAAATCCAGATACAAGGTATATTGTATTGTAATGCAATTAGGTATCCTCTCCTTTCTCAGATTACACCCCAAGATAGCCTGTTGCTATGATTTCTTCAACTCTAAAAATAATCAACTTCTTCAGATAACCAGTCTATCTGATTTATCCCCATTCAAATCATACCGAAGACATAACAGGGTAAAAAACAGAGTTAAGACTAAAAAAACGGATCTGTTTCTTAAAGGGACTAAAACTCTTCCTGCTCTCAAATCAAATCTAGTATAGAATATTGATTGTATTACCACTGTTATAGTAGAAAGCTGGTTTATGACCCTCTTAAAGCCAACCCATCTATAGCTGTTGACATTTTCAAGACCTTGTTTTTTACCAGAATGAACTCCCAAATTAGCAGAGCTATGACAGAATCCAGTGAAGTGGAAATCTTCTTGTTAATAAGGCAGTGAGCCAACAAAGGGGAAAATAAAGTGGCATTATGGAGACAAATCCTGATTTAAAGAGCTGACTGGAAAAATGTCATGCTCTGCATCATCATCCCGTTCCCATCCAAATTGGCTAAATTGTCAAGAATCCCAACAACAACTAGGTGCCCAATTCTGCTCCCACTGAAATCATTGTTGGTAGTACCACTGGAATCAGTAGGAGAAGAATCACTTCTCCTTTCTGAGATATTAAACTCTGCTTCCCGCATTATCCACCATTTGTGGAGCATTTGTGATCTTGACTATAATTTCAGTTATAGCTCAGACTGCCACTTGCACACTTATACCATTCAGCCTTCCAGAGGTAAAGTCCATACTCAACATAAAAATTGGCAAAGTGATGAAAATTGAAGAAGTTTGTGGAGAAAATAAAACTCTTACCCTTTACTCTATGTGGCTTTTAATTTCATAGACTGCTTTCCCATCTGTTCCGAATTGGAGCCCTCCAAGAGCCCCAAAATACCAATATTATACAGAAGTCTTTAGAACAGAAGTTAATAACTCACATTTATACAGCATCTGTCATCCTATAGTATCCCAAAGTGCTTCACACAGTTTTTATAACAGAGATCATTCCACTCAGCAGTAAAATGCTGTCTCATGTTTGAAGTAGAATATGGCAATTATCCTGTACAAGCAACATAGGAATACGTAGGAATAGGAATGTTAAGGAGAAAAACTGAAGACTAATTTGTGAAATTTCAAGGGGATTTTAGATCTAACTATCCAGTTTGGAATTTGGTCATCACCACTTGATATTAACTTGCACAATACTGGGACATGAGTTTCAAGCTGACACAGAGGAGCTCCCCCTAGTGAATCCCCAGCACCACTTCCTGTAGCACTAAGTTTTCCCTGTTTCTCTCCCCTTCACTACTAATCATATTAACCCTTCTTAGCATAGGGAAAGCATTTTGAGTAAATCAGACATTATGCTACCCTCCCCCATATATGTTTTTGACATTTCACTGTCAGATAACAGTAGTTTTGTAAGTGTCCCAAATAGAAAGAAAAAGACCCCATCATCAGTACATGTTCCAAATTTAAGTTCATCATCGTCATCATGTTCCTATTACGCCTCTGACTTTTAGGGCAGTGATGAAGCTCCTCCACGACTGTCTGTTTCTGGCAAGTCTTTCAATGCTTCCCCAGCAATGCCCCAGGTTTTTCAGCTCAGCTTCCACAGCTCTTCACCATCTTGTTTTTGGGAGGCCTATGTTTCACAGAGTGAAGATCTGGTCTGTGCATCCACGCCCTTTCCTAAAACCAGCTTGCTGTTTTCTGAGAACGTTGTCGACTGCCTCTGATATATGCTGAACTATGATTTTACACAATACTTTGCTTGACACATATAAAAGTGTGATACTACACCAGTTATTACGATCACTGAGAGTTCCTTTCTATGGCATCTTCACTATAACCCCATTGGTCCACTCATCTGGCACTGTTTCCCTTTCCCAGACTGATGTATTTAGAGGGGCCAGGATAAATGCTGCTAACTTAGGGTTTACCTTGAACAATTTTGCATTCAAGGTATCCTTGCTAGGAGCTTTCCCATTTTTTAAGGATTTGATGGCTTGAATGATCTCTTCCTTAGTTGGGGTATCTGTGTTGATATCAAGATCTTCTTTTGTCCAGCGCATTTCTTGTTCTTTTTCGGTTGTTAGTGGTGTCCTTGTTTGTTCCTGATTAGAGTATTTGTTGGTGTCTGCCGTTTACCACTGATAAGCCACATCATTTTGCGGACAGTTCCTTGTTCACCACAAGCAGCTGCATCCTCTGCTTGTGTTGCCAGATTACCAATATAATGCCGTTTGTCCTCTCTCACAAGGCGTTTGACCTCCCGATGTGCCTTGCTATACTACTTGCAGTATTTGTCCTTCAGCTTCTGGGATTTTGTGTTTAAAACTTTTTTCTTCAGGTTTGTCTGGTTTCTATGGTGTTCCATGTGCTGGGTGTAATCCACTCCTTCCTTCTGTTCTGCCTGTAGCCTAGACAGGCTGCACTGCTCTGTTTGTAAATTGCTGTTACTTTGTCCCACTTCTTGTTGATCTCCTCATCTGCATTCCCCTCCTCTTCATCAAGGTCTGCAAGTTCTTGAAACCTGTTCTTTAACTGCAGAATGAAGGCTTTCTGTATTTCAGGGGATTTTAGCTTGTCAATGTCATAATGTCTATGTCTCTTGTTTGGTGAACCCACACTTCTCAGTTTTCACAAGGTGGTGGTTACTGCCAACATCTGCACCCTTTCTCACTTTCACATGTCAGTGAGCATCACCATTTGCCATTGATCATGATATGGTCAATCTGGTTCTTATCTCTGCCATTTGGAGAACACCATGTCAGCTTGTGAATTTCACAATGCTGAAATAGGGTTCCGCCGATGACTAGGTCATTCATATTACAGAAATCAACAAGCCTCTCTCCGTTTTAATTCATGGTGCCACACCCATGTCTTTCCATTGTTTGTGTTGTCCTTACTGACCCTGGCATTCATGTCACCCATGACGATAGTTAGGTCATGGCATGGTACTCTCTCTAACTTCTCCTGTAGTGTAAGGTAGAATTTGTCCTTTACGTCTTCATCACTGTCATTTGTCGGAGCATAGCACTGAATCAGGGTGATATTATGTCTCCCTTTCAGACTGACTCTCATAAGTCTGTTGCTGATGGACGTCCCTTCAAGCAGGGAATGCTCCACTCCCTTCTTCAAAAGGATGGCAACACTCAAATGGTGTTGTCTATCATCCCGCCCAGACTACAGCAAAATTTCTCCCGAGGCTGTTGTTAATCTTCCTGATCCCATCCATCTGCTCTTGCTGACACCAGTTTGTGTAAGCTGTAGCATCTCATCTCTGCTGTGACCAGAGCTAGCTTCCCTGTTTCGTATATTGTCCATATGTTCCAAAAACCAAGTTTGGTTTTTGTCTTGGTGTTGAGCAAATTTAAGTTGCATTGATCTATTTCATGTTAGGGTGCACATCATTATGAAAGTTGCCTAAATATATAATTTAATTCCACTTTTCTGATAAAAAGAAGAAAGAGGGTTTTGCAGTATTTGCTGGTGTTAGTTTTTAAACTTGTTTATACTATACTTGATTACATTTGAAAAGGGAATGTATAAAGGACATTTAATTAATGTCAATAAAAGTGTTAAAAAAATCTTTAAAATGCCCAACAGAAAACACTTCAGAAGTCAGGCTTCAATTATAGACACACTTATTTTACCACTTTCCAAGCTGACATGCAATTTTTTAATGCTCTGAGACATAAGAACACAGCAGGATTGAGTTTATCCATTGATTTTCCCCAGTTCCTTACATTTTCCTGCAAAGCAGTTCTCGATATGTGACAGACAGGGATGCTTTTAAAAAGCGTAAAGCGTAAAACATGAGCGTAAAGCATGACATTTGAATCATTTTTTTTTAAATCAGACTTTATCTAGTGAGATTATTAAATATAAAGGTTAATTAATATAAAAGGTTTTATCAAAATGGCGGTCCAGGACAGCTCTAACATTAAGAGTAAATAGGGTTATCTTTGGTGCTGTATGACAGGGATGATTACAATAGGAGACAAAGTCCCCAAGTGATTAACATAACATTTAATTTGGAAAAGCTATTAACCTTTTTTAGGCTTGTTAACTAGGAGGGTTTATTACCTTTTTCTTTCAAATTTGAGCCCAGCACAACTCCCAGCTGATAGATATTAACATGTATCTAACAATATCTCAATACATTCTCATGAACTCTTGGCCACAAGTCACATGTACAGAGCTTGGGTAAAGCTCTCACCTAAGAGTTTAAATCCAATCATTGTTTAAAATGAAATTTTCCTGACACTGGCATTTACTTGAAGAAAATGCATTTGTACTATCACAGTTTAACCTTCTTCATGCAATCGTGGCTTTTCTTGGAAAGTAAGAACTACAGTGTGGTAATATATAAATTAGATAAGAGAAAGAAAGATAAGATTAGTGGTAGTCATAATTTTAAAAAAATCATTTATCAATAGTTACAAGGTAGGTACTGGCTCTCCCATTATTTTACATAATTATTTTAAATAATTTCCTTCTCCATTTTTCCCTCACCAAAAAAAAATTAATCAATTCCATTCTCAATCACATTCCTCAAAATCCATTAATTCCATATTATTTCCTCTCAGACCCACCATTCCTTTCCTCCTACTCTGAGCCCAGTACCTCCTGAACCATTGCCATATATTCCCTTCCCAGCACTTCCTGGAAGGTTCCCCTGTTGGTTCCACTACCTGGCAGTGATAACTCACAAAAGCAAATATGCTGATAGGTGGAAGTTCTGTGGCCTCTACTGATGGCTGTGATAGCAGGGAATTGTCCTGCAGTGGCTGCCTCTGGAGTCAGGAACAACTCCTCTCCAGTGATGGGCAGGGAGGGTGATTGGGAATAGATTTCCATTGGTTCTTGAGGTAAGGGAATCTACTCTGCCCAATGGTAGTCTCTCCTAGCTGGTGATATGTTGAGCTAGTGGGTTAGTCTCCAGTGGATGATGGAGGCTCCAGGTCCCACCTCTGCTGGTTCTTCAAATTCTAAGACAGGGCTGGACAGACAGGCACTGGCAACAAGAGGTGACTTGTAGCAGTTGTAACACTGCTGAAGTGGCTGATGAGGGGGAGAAACTGGGACCACATGGTGCATCCTTCACATATTCCTTGCAACACTAGTGGGGGATGCTGCAGTAATGTTCATTCCTCTTTTTAACAGCTGCTGGGGCTGTGACAGTAGGGGGAAAAGCCAATATCTCAGCAGCTGCCTGAATGATCAGCTACCTCAGAGAAGGGTGACAATATTACCAACAGGAGGAGTAAAAATGCTTGGGCTTTTTGTGCAGGCCTTTGTGCAGGCCACCCCACCCTTCCAAATCAAAACCAGTTCTGTCCACCATGGTTACACCACTGTGCACAGGGCCTAGTGATTTTGGGGAGGTTCACTGAGATGCTTCTTTAGTTAACCCCTTAATACAATAAGTCAATTAATTAGAAGAGTCAGTGGAGAGAGGGAAGAAATGTATTGCTTCCTCCCAGTTCCCTGTCAGCGTCCTGATGCAGAAGCAGAGCCCAGCTTCTTTTTCTTTCCAGCCCTCACAATCAGTTTACATCTTCACAACGAAGAGGGCTAGAGACTTACTATGATTTTAAAATGAAAGCTTTGATTCTCCTTCAGGGGAATAAAAGACTGTTCTGTTAGCAAGGGACATATGTGAGTCCCCATGAGTTCCCTCCAGCTTAAAAGTACTCTATGGTATATTTACATTACTAAGATCAAGGGCTAGAATCAATGAAAACCCTGGGGGCCCAGTTTTCCTGAGGCTGCACAGACTCTTGCAGAAATTGTGAATGAGGTGGATTGGTATTGAATGTGAGCGCAAGGGATCATTTCTGAAAAAACTAGAGGAGACTTTCACAAAAGAAAAAAAATCAGTAATATTCATTTATTCATGCACAGCTTTTGGGACCTGCTATTTTGCTTTGTCTAAAGGAACTCAAGGAGACCCTGAAAAAGCCATGGGGAAGGATTATTAAATTACTAGAGAAAATCAAAGTGGGCAAATATATTAAATGAATAGAAAATAAAACTCAGACAGAATTACACCCAGTCCTAGAGATGAGCCCAAACCAAAACCCCACATATGAATATCCCCAGCTTTGGAGATAATCTGAATGTTGCAACACACAAGCTTTGTAACAGTATGGTACCCCTCAGGGTTGTGAGGCACCTCTCCACCACCTGCCCTTAGCATGAGGAAGGCTTGTCTGCACCTGCTGTGGATCAGCTCCCTGAAACCAACAGCCTCTGGCCACACAAGCACTGCTTTCCAGACCTCTGCAGACCTCACTCTCTTTGTACAAGTAGTGACAGGCACACACTGACCTCATAGTCCTTGGAGCATTTCCTGTAGTGTCCAGCCCCTTATCCACTGAACACTCACAGAATTACTATCTTCTGTTCTCAAAGGAACTGCGTACACAACAGTTTGTACGATTCAACTCAACACCAACACATTGCTTAATATCACAGCACTTAATATATTTATAGTGAAAACAAGTATAAGTTTATTATCAAAGAGCAGAGATTCAAGTGATAGTGAGTGACAATATTGAAAACAAACAGTTACATATAAAACAAAATCATAACATGCTTTCCAGAGACTAAACTTAACTAACGTTACCCTCTTCTCTAAAGAATCTTATCTCACCCAGCGTTCTCTCCAGTGTTTTCAACCAAACATGGCTGAGACCCCTCTTTCATGAAGCAAAGATGTTGTCCTTTTACTTCATTGGTGAATGATGCCAGGCTATTCTCTTTCTCCTCCAGATATACCAGAACAAACCTTTGGTGTGCACCTCAGAATAGACTTCCCCATTTTTACCACCACCAATGCTTGCTTTTTTTTCTGTTATTTATCTCTCTCTGAAGTTTTCATAAAATAGAATCACAGAAATGTAGGACTGGAAGAGACCTCAGAAAGTCATCTAGTTCAGTCCCCTGCACTGAGACAGGACTAAGTATAATCTAGACCCATTCCTGACAGGTATTTGTTTAACAGGTTCTTAAAAACCTCCAATGACAGAGATTCCACAACCTCCCTAGGTAATTTGTTCTAGTGCTTAACTCCCTGTACAATTAGGAAGTTTTTCCTAATGTGTAACCTAGGACTCCCTTGCTGCAATTTAAGTCCATTACTTCTTCTCCTGTGCTTATTGGTTAAAGAGATCAATTTATCACCCTCTGTTTATAATAAACTTTCATATATTTGAAGATTGTTATCATGTTCCCACTCAGTCTTCCCTTCTTTAAACTAAACAAACCCAGTTATTTGAAGCTTTCTTCGTAGATCATGTTTTCCAAGCCTTTAATCATTTGTGTTGCTCTCCTCTGGACTGTCTCCAATTTGTCCACATTTTTCCTGCAGTGTCGTGCCCAGATCTGGGCACAATACTCCAACTGAGGCCTCATCAGTGCTGAGTAGAGCGGAAGAATTACTTCAAATGTCATGCTTACAACACTCCTGCTAATGCATCCCAGAATGATGTCTGCTTTTTTTGCGACAAGTGTTACATTGTTCACAGTCCTTCATTAACATTCAGTTCAGACAGGGAAGAGGAGACTCATGAACCAGACAATACATAATTCACATGTAAACAACCAGATAAGCAATTCTTGTCTGACAGAAAGCCTTTTTTTCATCTTTGCTGCTGACCAGTCCCTAAACACAGACCTTAGTAACATAATTTTCATTGTTTATACATATCTCCTTACAGAACAACTGTACATATATTTCACAATGATGTTAATGAACAATGTGACACTGGCTTTTATTTCAGACCTCACGTGATATTCTTTGGTGAAATAGAATGTACATACCACATACAAGTGGTTCTTGTTAATCCCCTTAGATCTCCTCTGTACCTTTTATCTGTTGGCATTACTATGTTCCTGGGTCACAAACAGGCAAAACTAAAAATCCATATCTGAACATCCTGCAACTCACGTTGTTCAGACCTGCTGAGTCCCGCCCCCGCCGGCAGATGGTTACCAAGGTGTTATAACTAGATCCAGTCTATGGATCCCATATGCTTTCCAACCAGTTGGGTCTGAGCAGAGTCCAGTCACTGTCTCTAACTCTGAGCCTCTAGGGGATGCTCCTGGGTGCAGACTCCTTCTGCCCCGCTCCTTTGAGATAAGGGATCCTGCAATTCAACTGCCCTAGGCCCTGAGACCAGTGCCAAATCCCTTAAGCCTCCCTAGTAGTTTATGAAAGCTTCCCCCAGAGCTCACCCACGTGGACACTCTGCTGTACAGTTTAAGTCTCTGGGGACACATGGCAATCAAAGCAAGAAACACAAACTTTGCAAAGGAACTTCTTAAATACCCACACACAGTTACTTTACTCTTGGACAGCATATGAGAGTTACAGAGCTATGGAAAAACAAGACACATGAATGCAATTTCCCCTGCCCTGAGAGTCCTCACCACTCTTGAAAGTTTTTGAGTTTTGGTCAGTGTTCTTGGTAGACAGCTAAAGCCACTCCTGCTACCACTCTTCCAACTGTGTCTTCTCTTCTGGAAGTGGAATAATCATTCCTGCTTATAAACACCTTCTTGATTATAAGCTCCCAGTTTGAAACCCCATGTCATGCTGTGTTCCTGTGCACATCACCTTTCTTTCACATGAGGCTGTAAAAGCAGAAAAGAGTCATTAGCAAGAGTCATCTGGATGATTTTCTGATGGTACACACCATATTCTTATGGAAATATGCTTGGATATGGATATGGCATAACTGAGATATACTTTATGCAAGATGGCTCATGTAAGACATGATTTACTTAATGTGATTATCCAATTTATTTTCCTGCATCATTTCTGTATCTGAAGTTAGGAATGCAGTACAAATTTTTAACAGTGAAGGAAAGAACTTGGAAGAACTTACAAAAGGTTGTGGTGGATTCTCCATTGCTGGCAATTTTAAAAGCAAGATTAGACGTTTTTCTAAATGCTATTCTCTAGTTCAAACAGGAATTAATTCAGGGAAATCCTATGACTTATGTTATATGACAGGTCAGACAAGATGATCAAAATGGTCCTTTCTGACTTTATAACCTATGAATCTGGCCCAATGACTTTTATCAAAACTATAGCTATTGAGTATAATTCTTCTCTCGTTTACACTAGTTGTACACTGAGTTTAATAGATTTATTCCAGATTTACATCACTGTAAGATGTTCCTTAAGCTAAATTCTGCTCTCAGTTCCAGTGGTATAAATTTGGAGTAACTGTAACTAAAGTAGCTCTGGCTTTACACATAGAAAAGCAGAATTTGACCCAACCTTTTTGCACAATATCATCCCTGGGTGTTTTAAAGTTTTTCAATGGATGCTTTAATTTCTGCCTCAGATGCCTCAGTTCTTGCTTCCCTCGTTACTAAGTAAGAGTTCTATAGCATCATAGCATCTATTATCTAGGTAGCCTGCACAACAGACTCCAAAGAAACTTCAGACAGACATACAAATCTTTTCTTCGGCCTTATTTCTGTTGAGTAACCAATCATGGGGAAAGTAAGAGGCTACCAACACTGAAACCTTCTCTTAGAACTCCCCTATCCCACCATCCATACACTAAATCTGTGGCAAGAAACTTCCAATATGCTTTTCCCCCATTATCTTATTGCTTGTGTCTCACTGAGAACATTATTAAAGGAGAGGGGAAAAGACATAATCCTATTCCCCCCTCCCCCACACAAACAGCAATGAACAAAACACTGAATTGACTGGTGCTGCATATATTAAAAGGTCATAACCTCAAGAGAAAATTACCAACAGGCACAAAACAAAACTGAGGCAAAAAAAAAAATTCTGCTATAATCTGCAGCAAATAGAGAATAGCCCTCAAAAAGAAGCCAGCAGAGACATGAAGCAGAACAACACTGAAGAAACTGCTACTATAATGCAGCAGGTAAAACCAAAAGACACAAAGACCTGATCCTGACCTTACTTAAACTGGGGTGACATCACTTTGACTCCAGCGATTTCAGTGTACATCCATGTTAGTGAGATCAGACTCAAGTTCAAAGTGTCTGCTTCCAGTTTCTCCCTTCTCCTAAAACATTCTCAGAAATATAAACCACAAATATACAAAAGAGAGGAAAGAACAGAAGATTACTTTTACTCAAGAATGCCTCTGCAACTCCCTAGACACAAGGCTTGATTGTGCCCAGCACCACATTGGTACACAACCCAGTGAGAGAGTGGAAGGAGCTTTCTCCTTGCACAGGGGCTGACTATACTATGGTGAGGGGAAGTGGCAATGCTCTAGGTTTCTGCTGTTGCCAGTGCTTGCTCCTACAAAGGACACAAAGTTGGTGGCAGTGAGAACATAATTCATCTTTTCAAAGGATGTGAGGATTGTCACTCGAGCAAGGAATCCTTCCTCCTGTTGTGATAGTGTAGCCTATACATTTACCCTAATTGTGAACTCAAGTGTACAAAGTGAGTGAAAGTTTATCAAATGTCACAATAACCTATAACAAATGTTGATAGGAAAGGTGCAAAAGGGGGACGAGACTGAATTAGTCCAAACAGAAAAGGCCGAACAATATAACTCAAGGTCTTGCATTAAGATCATGCCCGGTAGACAAGAGAAGTGTGGAACCAGAAATCAATGGATCAAAATTGGTGTTTTGTAAATTAGTCCGAATTGATTAATGAAATAATGAGGGGACAGACTATTCCATCCACCAATCTCTTTTGGGGTCCTAGAAAAAAGCCTTTTTTTGGGGGGCAGGGGGAGGGGCGATATGTGCTGGAAGCAGATGCTGTCTGACTGAAAGAGGGGGAAGGAGCTAGATTTACCATCATGGCTGCCACCCTCATGATCTTATAGCACCCCAGGATTTACACAATCAGACCTTCTTTGTCCTGATCCTGAGAGATGCCCTCACAGATCAGGCAAAGAGAGGGAACCCGGTGCTGTACCGCCTCTGGCTAAATCCCAAACACTACCTGGGATGTAATAGTCATTCTCTTTCTCTCTCTCTAACACACACACATACACACACACCATGCATCCTTTTTCTTCCCCAACTTATTTCTTCTCCTTCCTATTCTTTTCTTTTGCTTTCTGTCTAATCAGTCCCACTTACGCAGCCACGACTGTATATTTGCATCACTGCTATAAGCCTGTGAGCAGAGAGGCAGATAAAAACAATACCCTAACTAGCCCGATCTTGGTACAAGTTTGCCAGGTCTTAGAGTGGCTAATAAGAATGTGTGCCATGCCTGTGATTTTCCAAAAGCAAGGCTGTAGGTAGGAATCAACACCAGAGACAGAAACTATGCTTTCTATCTTTCCTGTCCTTTACTCTCTCCTTTTGTGTGTGTGTTTGTTGTTTTGCCTTCTTGAAAATGGGATCAGACTTTAACAGCAGCAGCAGCTCCAGATCATTTCAATTAACTTCTTCTCTTTTCCTCAAAAGGACAGTTATTAGCATCTTTAATACTATACAAAATACTGTCATATGAGGAATGGAGGGGCAGGTTGGTTCTAAAATCTCTCTCCAGCTATGGGGAAAGGGAACAAGGGATGATGCTAAAATAAAAGCCTTACTTAATACTTTACATTTAAAATGCTTTAACTGTTTTTCCTTCTTTTCCTGTATCTTTAATAAAAGGGCTTAAAAGATTTTTAATGGTGTGTTTTCCATAGTGCTAAGCAGCCTGTGGTCTCTGTGCACCAAACCCCAAACCTTGGTTAACACTACTTAACGTTGCACAGTTTCAGGGTCCGGTTAGCACCTCTAAGTCTTTGGGCCTATATATTACACCTAAACTAATACAACACTGCACTTGCAGGAATTGGCGGCTGTGATTGCAGAGCCATTGGCCATTATCTTTGAAAACTCGTGGCGAACGGGGGAAGTCCCGGATGACTGGAAAAAGGCTAATGTAGTGCCCATCTTTAAAAAAGGGAAGAAGGAGGATCCTGGAAACTACAGGCCAGTCAGCCTCACCTCAGTCCCTGGAAAAATCATGGAGCAGGTCCTCAAAGAATCAATCCTGAAGCACTTGCATGAGAGGAAAGTGATCAGGAACAGCCAGCATGGATTCACCAAGGGAAGGTCATGCCTGACTAATCTATTCGCCTTTTATGATGAGATTACTGGTTCTGTGGATGAAGGGAAAGCAGTGGATGTATTGTTTCTTGACTTTAGCAAAGCTTTTGACACGGTCTCCCACAGTATTCTTGTCAGCAAGTTAAGGAAGTATGGGCTGGATGAATGCACTATAAGGTGGGTAGAAAGCTGGCTAGATTGTCGGGCTCAACGGGTAGTGATCAATGGCTCCATGTCTAGTTGGCAGCCGGTGTCAAGTGCCCCAGGGGTCGGTCCTGGGGCTGGTTTTGTTCAATATCTTCATAAATGATCTGGAGGATGGTATAGATTGCACTCTCAGCAAATTTGCGGACGATACTAAACTGGGAGGAGTGGTAGATACGCTGGAGGGGAGGGATAGGATACAGAAAGACCTAGACAAATTGGAGGATTGGGCCAAAAGAAATCTGATGAGGTTCAATAAGGATAAGTGCAGGGTCCTGCACTTAGGATGGAAGAATCCAATGCACCGCTACAGACTAGGGGCCGAATGACTAGGCAGGAGTTCTGCAGAAAAGGACCTAGGGGTGACAGTGGATGAGAAGCTGGATATGAGTCAGCAGTGTGCCCTTGTTGCCAAGAAGGCCAATGGCATTTTGGGATGTATAAGTAGGGGCATAGCGAGCAGATCGAGGGACGTGATTGTTCCCCTCTATTCGACATTGGTGAGGCCTCATCTGGAGTACTGTGTCCAGTTTTGGGCCCCACACTACAAGAAGGATGTGGATAAATTGGAGAGAGTCCAGCGAAGGACAACAAAAATGATTAGGGGTCTAGAACACATGACTTATGAGGAGAGGCTGAGGGAGCTGGGATTGTTTAGTCTGCAGAAGAGAAGAATGAGGGGGGATTTGATAGCTGCTTTCAACTACCTGAAAGGGGGTTCCAAAGAGGATGGCTCTAGACTGTTCTCAATGGTAGCAGATGACAGAACGAGGAGTAATGGTCTCAAGTTGCAGTGGGGGAGGTTTAGATTGGATATTAGGAAAAACTTTTTCACTAGGAGGGTGGTGAAACACTGGAATGCGTTACCTAGGGAGGTGGTAGAATCTCCTTCCTTAGAGGTTTTTAAGGTCAGGCTTGACAAAGCCCTGGCTGGATGATTTAACTGGGAATTGGTCCTGCTTCGAGCAGGGGGTTGGACTAGATGACCTTCTGGCGTCCCTTTCAACCCTGATATTCTATGATTCTATGAATTCTGCATGACTCAGCCAAAGATCCTCTTGGGGCTCCTGTTGCAATACCCTTCCTCTAAAGTCCCATGGCTGATAGAACAGGAAGCTGAACCAGGGAGCAGTTTCCATAGCTCTCCTCTCTTCTGGCAGGAGGAGGTGGTTCACAGTGGTTAAGCAGAAGGAGCAACTGCTGAACATGGCCTGTTTAATGTAAACATTTAAGAAAGTTTATTGAGGCTGTTGCTTCATAAACACTATAGCTGTAAAAACCAGTGATGGCTGCTGGAATTTATAGACCTTGGAGACTACAACCTCATTCCAGGTAGTTCACCAATCACAAAGGTGATACAAGAAACTTTGTTAGTTCATCCTGGGACAGGTTGCCTTACAAAGGGCAAGGCAGAACTTGGGAGGACATAAGATCTCCCTATAGATAGAAGGGAAAGTTTGTATTTGTTTCTGGCACTAGCTTTTCTGGTGGATAGCACTAGACTGGTAGCGTGAAAGCTATGCAACACAATATTGAATAATATAGCACAATTCTTTTCACAGATGTTGTTAATAGTGCAAGTTTTTCAACCCACACTGGAAACCTCATTTGCTAAATTGCTCACAATAACCAGCTGGTATAAGTGGTTTCATTGTCTCTCTCATTCAGAGCAATTTGAATAGGCCATTAGCTTTATGGCCTGATATTTGGCAGCATTTTTGACTCACTCCTTATGTCTCTAACGAGGAGTTTAGGAGAAAGGAGGTAAGTGTGTTGGAATTTGAATTTTTGAGGAAAACTTCCCAGCAGCTTGAAAATAAAAACTGTAAATAATTACTAGGTAGATTTTCCATTTGTGAGTATAAAAGGAACAGTCAACGATTTTATCCAGGGGCCAGAACCTGCTCTCAGTTATACTGTTGTAAATCTGGAGTTACTAAACTGAAGCAAATGGAATTACTCTGGAATTACATGATGTAATCACTGTGTAATTTGGCCGTAAGCCTTTAATCTTGAAATGGTAATTTAGGCAGTTCCCCATAAGAACGGCCATACTGGGTCAGACCAATGATCCATCTAGCCCAGTATCCTGTCTTCTGACAGTCAGCAATACAAGGTGCTCCAGAGGGAATGAACAGAACAGGTAATCATCAAGTGATCCATTCCCTGTCACCCATTCCCAGCTTCTGGCAAACAGAGGCTAGGGACACCATCCCTGCCCATTCTGGCTAATAGTCATTGATGGACCTATCCTCTGTGATTTTATTTAGTTCTTTTTTGAACCCGCTTACAGTCTTGATCTTCACCACATCCTCTGGCAAATAGTTCCACCGGTTGCCCAGCCATTGTGTGAAGAAATACTTCCTCCTCCCCCCCCTTTTTTTTTGTTGTTTTAAACCTGCTGCCTGTTCATTTCATCATTTAATTTCACTTGGTGACCCCTAGTTCTTGTGTTATGAGAAGGAGAAAATAATGCTTCCTTATTTACTTTCTCCACACCAGTCATCTCTCTGAAAAGTCCCAGTCTTATTGATCTCTCCTCAATTGGAAGCTGTTCCATGCCCCTAATAATTTTGTTGCCTTTTTCTGTACCTTTTCCAGTTCTAATATATTTTTGTTCAGATGGGGAAACCACATCTATATGAAGTATTCAAGATGTGAGTGTACCATGGATTTATATAGAGGCAATAAGATATTTTCTGTCTTATTATCTATCCCTTTATTAATGATTCCCAAAATTCTGTTAGCTTTTTTGACTGTCGATGCACATTGAGTGTTTTTTTTTTCAGACAACTATCCACAGTGACTCCAAGATCTCTTTCCTGGGTGGTAACAACTAACTTAGACCTCATCATTTTCTATGTATAGTTGGGACTATATTTTCCAATGGGTATTACTTTGCATTTATCAACACTGAATTTCATCTTTTATTTTGTTGTCCAGTCACCCGGTTTTGTAAGATCCCTTTGTAACTCTTCACAGTCTGCTGTGGACTTAACTATCTTGAGTAGTTTTGTATCATCTACAAATTTTGCCACCTCAATGTTTACCCCTTTTTCCAAATCATTTATGAATATGTTGAATGGGACTGGTCCCAGTACAGACCCTTGGGGGACACCACCATTTACTTCTTTCCATTCTGAGAACTGACCCTTTATTCCTACCCTTTGTTTCCTATCTTTTAACCAGCTACTGATCCTGAGAGGACCTTCCCTCTTATGCCATGACAGTTTACTTTGCTTAAGAGTCTTTGGTGAGGGACCTTGTCAAAATACACTATCTAAATACACTATATCCACTAGATCCCCCTTGTCCACATGCTTGTTGACCCCCTCAAAGAATTCTAGTAGATTGACGAAGCAAAATTCCCTTTACAAAAATCATGTTGACTCTTCCGCAACAAATCATGTTCATCGTGGTGTCTGATAATTCTGTTCTTTACTACAGTCTTACCAGCCTGTAATTGCCAGGATCTCCTCTGGAGCCTTTTTAAAAAATTGGTGTCACATTAGCTATCCTCCAGTCATCTGGTACAGAAATTGATTTAAATGACAGGTTACATATCCTCATTAAATTATAACAGCAAGGCTAGGTTCAATATAATAAAGATTGTGCTGGACTTATCTTTAACGCTGACAATTTTCTTGTTTTAGAAACATCACACCCAGTCTCAACTCTGATCTATAATTTATTTTGTGTATGTGTTCAAGCTCACTGTGGGAATGTATGAAACTCTCAAAATTTATTGATCTTATATGCTGTGAGAAATGTTACCAGTTTTATCATCTATGCTGTTAACATAAAAATTCATGTACCTTTTATCACTGGGGCATATTATTTATTATTGTTCTTTTAGTCCATTGTCTTTTCCTGGTAGCATCAAATTCCAGTGAAGCTTTTATTCAGAATGTCTTTTGTTTCTTCTTGGAGTCGGGTTGCTTGGGAATGCAACCCAAAGCTGGTGGTAAACTCCATCTAAGGCTAAATACTGGCACGAGACCGACAGTCAGCAAGTACTGTAAGGGAAAGTTTAAAATAATTTTGTTTCTACTTAGTTACCTTTCATCAACTATAAATTGAAAGGATATCCACAACACCAACATTATCATATTACCTAAGTTTCATGGTTGGTAAATCTAAGGCCTGGTATACACTACATTGTTAGGTCGATGTAAAGCAGCGTACGTTGACCTAATTGTCAGTGTACACACTAGTCTTGCTCCGGCCGCTGTAAGTGCCCTACTACACCGACATCATAACCCCAGCTCCACCAGAGGAGTAGGGCTTATGTCAGTGTAGTTAGGGTGATGCAGTATCAGCTGTTGTTGGCTGTCTTGTCAATTTCACAGCTCCATGCTAGAGCTGTGAAATTGACAAGAACGCTGGGCAGCTACAGCTCAGCAGTCCTCAGCTCCCCATCCCTAGCCAGGCTGCTCCCAGCTCAGGGAGGGACGAAGCCTGGGCGGCTGATCCCAATTCCCAGCTGAGAGCATGGAGCCGAGAGCTAGTGGGAAGAGGGGGGAAGCTGGGCTTCCAGCAGGGAGCTGAACTGAGGGTAGTAATTATTGGGCTGATGTCTCCACTATGGGGCTGTAGTGTAGACAGGCCCTAAAATCACTCCCCTTGTCCATGTGGATTATTTGAGATGTATTTGAGGTAGCTGCATCCTTTATCTTCTGTTTGTTGTTTTTATAAGAAAAAATTTATTATTGTGGTTTTTTTGCTGAAAGATTCCCTCCCTGTCTGGAGGATTGAGTTTAAAATCTGTGTGCCTTTATGAAAAATACTGCTTGAATTAAGACATTCAAAAATACCTGATATTGCTACATTAAGTGAAAATATTCCACTGATTTACTTCCTCCTTTATCCCATACTCATTACTGTCTAATAGGGTTGCCAGGTGTCTGGTTTTCATCCCTGGTGGCTCCAGTCAGCACTGCCCAGCTGCACGTGGCTCCCAGAAAGCTGCTGCTATTTCCCTCTGGCTACTAGGCTTAGGGGCGGCCTAGTAGCCATGGCCCCACCCCAGAGCTTGCACCCCCAGTCTAGAGCCCGTACCTTCTCCCACACCCCAATCCCCTGCCCCAGCCAGGTGAAAATGAGAACTGATAGAGGGTGGGGGAGAGCGAGCGATGGAGTGGGGGATGGAGTGAGCAGGGGACGGGGCCTTGGAGAAAGGGTAGGGCAAGGGTGGTCAGTTTTCTGCCACTAGAAAGTTGGCAACCCTACCGTCTAAACAGTTGCTATCACATCTACCTAGTCATCTTATTCCCTATATGGTGTCTGTTATGCATCAGTGACCTTAAATCGAGCCCATACAAGGGATGTAAATAGTAGCTGAAAATGATTTGCAGCAATGGATCACCCCACATCAGTATGAATAAGATGATGGGAACTACACAAACAAATTAGATGGAACTATAGATAAGTAACAGTGTAAGTGCTAATGTAGCCTGCAGAAAACTGTTTTTAATGTTGTTTCAGAACGCACAATTAAGGATAATACCTATATCACAAGTAATCTGTGGGAAGCCATGTTTGTGAAGTGCTGTAACTGGGCTCAATCCAATGGCCAACAAAGTCCATCGGAGTCCTTCCTCTCATTTCAGTGGGCACTGTATCAGGTGTTTAGTGCTAAAACCCTCTGGCAAACAGGAAACCTGTAGCTCCCAAGTCCCCTGGCTTATTAGAACAGATGACTTTTGAAAAATCTTTTCTAAAACTGTTGGCAGTTAGGCGTGGAAAGAACTGGACTGTATGTCTGCAGCAAGACCCAGATGGTAATCTGAAGATTAATTCAACTCTTTTATATTTAAACAAGTCAGATAAATGGAGGGATGCCCTAAGGAAACATCTTGAATACCCTCCACAAAACCTTTGGTCTGATCCGCTTTATAGATTACAAGGCCAGAAGGGCCCCACTACGATCATCTAATCTGGCCTCCTGTATAACACAGGCTATACAACTTCCTCAAAATAATTCCTTTTGAACTAAATAATTCCCTTCGAATTATTGGAATCACAGGGAGTCTCAGAAGAGGGAAATAACTTGCAACCCTAACCTTGCTAAGGGTGGCTCTGTCGGATCCTCCCAACCTGAATAATTTGCTGCTGATACTTTGCTGTTGCAGATGGAGATCTTCAGGTGGACCTTCTAAAGATCTCTGTAATGGACATTATAATATCCACGTCCAGTTAATGCCTTTATAAGATTACCCTGCATTGGCGTCCATTAGAGGTTGGAAAATACTTCCTGTCAGGGAAACTTCAGCAACATCTACTTTAGCAGTTTAAAGAACTTGAGCACTTTAATTACATTTCTCTTTTTTTTGTGACAGATCCACTGCTTTGAAGAGAGAAAGCTCCCCTGATATGCTGGTATGGTAATTTTCTTGTGGGGGAAATTAAAATCACAACCTTTTTCTTAATGTAATTGACCTTAGCTAACTGTTCCCTAGTTAATTTACAATGCCAATTTCTATCAAAAGGCTGATAGGCGTGTGTAGCTTCAGATTCTGCACTCACTCTTCTTTTTAAATTAAAAATTACTAATTGCCAACATGATGTCTCAGCTGATATATATGCTAATATGCTGAGCTTCTCCATACGTTGCTTGCAAATGGAATATTTATGCCCATAAGAAAAAAAACAACAGGCTTCAGGTCTCAATGTTTCTCTTCACGGTGTGTATAGAAAACTGAGAAGTTTAATATAATATAGTCCAAGGCAGACTTATGTTACTGTTGCACTAATGACTATCTTCCGTGAAGTGGCACTTACTTAATGTAGTTCTCAGAAGGGATAGGGAGGCACCTGAGCAAGTACAAATTAGTGGGGGGAAATCTGAGTACACATTTACACCATTTGCAAAATTGTGATAAAAAACTATATAGTGCCATCTTCTGGAGCATGGCTATGATTTTGACCTAAAAAACCCACTATTCTTTTTATATTTGATGCTACATATGAAGCACATTATAAGGCTGAAATTTTTCCTGAACATTTTGTGTTGTACTACAAAAAGGACAGTCCCTGAGCACTCCAAATTCATGCAGAGCTACTGCAGAAATGTGGCCTTTCAAAAGTCCTTTGAAAAACAATTTGAAGTTATGTCCTTTCTCCTTCATAGTCCTAGGAACCTTCAGTTTCTTGAGAATTCAAAACATTCCAGGAGCCATTGTAAAAAGATGTAGTTTGATTCCAGATGATAGCGTCATCTCAAAGCAACCCAGCACGCCTAGGAATCACAGACTCCTCCCACAGCATGTGAAAAGTGGGTTAATATGTAATGTTTCCTTTCACAGCTGCCGGCTTCCACTGAAGAGATACTCAAAGGAAATGATCATTTTAGCACAATAATACTCTTAAAGAGCTCTTTTATGTGTACTAAATTCCCTGGGGCAAAGCCCTAGCATTTTTATTTATATTTATAATTAGAGAGGCTGTGACTGGACATTTTCACTTACTGCTTGTTGCATGTCCCCAGTGATAAAGTATTGCATTTCTAACACATTATCTCAAACATGATAAAAGGCATACATAGGATAAGTTATTAGAAATCCAGATACACTTAAAAAGCATTTACTGCCACACTGATCCAGCAAAAGTATAAGTCAGGCACAATGGTGATACAGTTACATTCTGAGAACTCAAATCTGACATACAACCGACAGCTTTTTATTTTTATACTTGAATCATAGGAGAATAAAAGCTATATAATCTCACTTACAGTAGTCACCTTTAAAACTAATAGGTTACCTCACTCTTTGCAGTATTCCTTATATGCTTACTATAGGGACTTCTGCAAATATTGAGGCAACACACATCAGTAGCAGAAAATGGAACCTTACAAAAAATTACAATTCCTCTTTCTATGCTCAGAACATCAGTTTCTCTTCGCTCAATTTCCTCCTTTCCATTGCACCTCCATCTCTGTCCTCACTTCCCCCTTACCTTTTTACTCTTCTCTCTCCCTCCATTATCATATAGGAGACAAATTACTTATCCAGAATTTTTGTTCTCTGGAAGTAGTGATAATAACAGACCCTCACTCACATACACTCCCCACTCAGAGTTGAAATGATATTGCTTGTAAGTTTTTTGACCCATCATGAACAGGTATTTAGATACTTTTCAATAACACCATCTAATTTGCTTACAATTTCAGGTGCAACAAAATACAGACAGATGACAGAATTTAGACTTCTACGCCCAGATCCTCAAAGCTATTTAGGTGTCTAACGTCCATTGGGGGGAAAAAGATGGGATTTAGCTATCTAATTACTTAGGACCCAATCATGCACCAGCAGAGAACCACTTCAAAGCTGAATTAATGAAATTAAGAGGGTATTTTGAAAATATAGCCCTGGATGTTCTAACTTCATTAGTTTACTTTTAAGCTTCTGAAACTTCTGCCTGGGATTTGAAACCAGAAGTGTGAACCAACTATATAATTTCCACTCTCTTTTTCTTAGCTGATAGCATTGTATTGCATATAAGTGAAAATTTACAAAAATACTTGCCTATTGTTACACTTCCAAATTCCCATTTAGACACATAAAGAGAAGACTACATATGAATTTAGGAGCCTAACTTTAAAGCACCAAGGTTTCAAATTTTGGCCTTTAATTAAAATAGAGGGTGCCACAACTTTTCCTTCTTTAAACTAAAATTATAAATGTTATTAATTTTTAATGACGAACAATCATCTTTAGTAATATTAAATAGAATGTAGAGTTGTGCAGGAACCAAAATTGTCCCCATTTGTTTTTGTTCCAAATCAGGAAGGAAACAAAATGTGAAATTTGCCATGAAATAATATTTTCAAAAAAAAAATCTGGGGTCAATCAGAATATTTTTCTTTGATAAAATCAAAACACTTAATGTTTCTTTTGACTTCATTTTAGCTATTACAACCCATAATGTAAACTAAAATAAACTGCTAAATGAAGTCCTTTCAAATTGAAAAATTAAACATTTCACTACGACATAACCAAAAATGCTTCATTTAGATTTCTTTAAACAAAATTTTGTCAAAACTGACATGTTCTCACAGAACGTTTAAATTTCATGGAAAAAGCATTTTCTGATGGAAAATTATTTTGTCGGAAAATGTTTGACCAGCTCAAATATAATGAATTGATTATTTTCCTCAGTAGTTATAGACTTCAGAATTACTATTTTATGTGTCTCTTCTGTTAATTGGTTGTCAAACAAAAGACTTTGTTAGACAGAGATAAGCTTGAAAATACATATGACTTAAAGGAAAAAACCTCATTGGAACACAGCAGTATGAAAAACTAAGCATTTAAAAGGCAATTTGGATTAGCTCTTGAAGCCATATCCTATCTCACTATCCCCCTGTTGTTGTAATACTCTAAGTATTACAACAACTTTAGAAACATTTTATTGACACAAGTGAGCATGTATTGAAATCTGCATATATACAGATTCCTGCCTCTCCTTCCAAGGAAGGAAGTCTTTGACCTGCTTGGGTGAACTTGGTACTCTGGCATCCACTGCCAACATTTTTAGAGTGGATGGATGCATATTTGGAATGTAGGATCTCATGGCCCTACCCAGAGTTATGACTGAGATAACTATAGAGTGGATACAGGGTTTGCTAGCTCATTCTAAAGTGTTGGATGGAGAAGGCTATTGGCTTTCATTTTGTATTAGTCCTGGATATAAAGGAGAGGGTAAAATGTGAATATGCTATAAAGCAGGAGGATGGGCTGTGGAAAGGCTGTGTTTCCAGCTTTTGCGTAGAAGGTAGCTGTAAAGTGTTGGTATTTCTGGTCCATGGTATCAGGTGACCCAAAGGAGGATCGGGTCTGTGGCCAGTAACTGGTGATTATATGGTGGTTTGCAAGTCAGTCTGTGCAGAGTGGGAACAGATTGCGCAAATCCATAATCCAGACTGGAAATGTAGGGGGAGATTAGGGAGTTTTCTCCCCTGTGAGATAAAGGCTCCAAATATAAGATGCATCAACAAGTATTTCTCTCCTAGAAGGGAGCATCTGTACTCAAGAGTACATAGATGTTCCTTAAAAAGGAAGTACGTGATTTCTGGAGCTTACAAATTCCACACAATATGTCTGCAGAGCCTCCAAACTCCTGATCCAAAGCTATTCTTGCTATGTAGTTTACAAATTCAGTCTTCTTCACCAGCAAAGTGAACAGGGAGGCAATGTAGTTGAGTGATTAGAATACTAGACTGGGATTCAAGAGATATGGGTTCTGCTTCTGGCATTACCTCTGACCTGCTGTTTTATTTGAAAGTGACTTCTCTTTCTGTCACTGCTTCTTCTCCCATCCTTTGTCTTGTCCATTGAGATTATAAACTCTTTGGAGAAGGACTGTGTTCCAGTGCCTGGCCTCACTCTAGCCCAGAGCAGTTGGGAGCAGCAATTACAGGAAATGTCCTTCTGAGGCAAGCATAGTCCTATGCTGGAGAATCCTCACTTGCTTTGCAGGGATGGTTCATGTGCAGGCCACATGCTGAAACATGCTCAGTGAGGACAGAATCTTTAGAGATTTTAGTTGCTAAACTCAAAATCTCTAGTGAGCATGTGTGAACTGCAATCTTTCAAAGACTTAGAACTGAACCAAATGTGGGTGGATTTTCAGAGGGATGGTGTAACTGGGTCACTCAGCTCTCATGAGCACCCCCTGACCCACTGCATGTGCCTGCACTCTCTCTGTGTTTGTGGTGGGTCTTCAGTGACTCAGCCCTCCAGCCAAGTCATACACAGTCTGTCTGTGAGATAAAAGCAACGCAAACCCCTTTCAAGGTAGAAGTCTAACAGGGGCCTCTCAGTACCTCTGTGAGGTCTCTCTGTTTGTTCCTACTCTAGAATAGGGCAGTGTTCCAGGGCTCCTTCCCTGGAGGCAGTGTCTTTGCCCTCTCAGGGCTTTCCTGGCCCCAGTTCTTCAACTGGGCCACTACAGTGCAGCCCCCTCCTGCGGTGCCTCAAAGTCCAGACCACTTTCCCAGTAGCTGGTGGCAGCTGGGGGCGGTGGGGGGGGGACCCAGGCCCACCCTCTACTCTGGGTCCCAGCCCAAGGACCCTATAAATAAAAGATATTCACAATGTCCCCTTAAATAAACTGTGTTGCATCTATAATTCCCTGGGCCACTTCCCCATGGCTCCAGCACATTCTTGACACTTACCTCAGGGCCTTGTCCTTCTAGAGACCTAGCAGCCAGCCTGGAACACCAACCACACTCCTCTAGCTCTAGTAAGGAATTAAACTCATACTGGCCCTGCAGCTGTTCTTAAACTGACCTGCTGGGCCCTGACTGGCTGCATCCCACACAGCCGCTCTAGGCAGCTTGGAGGACCTCTTTACTGCCCTTTTCTGGGGCGGGGTGTGGCAGGGCACAAGGCCACCAGCAGTGGGCCTCAGAGCCTAGTTCACTCTGTCACAGATGGCTAAAGGCACATCCATATTACAAGGGCCACCCTCTGCCAAATTTCAAAATCCTGTTCCAAAGCATGTGGGTACTAGAGCTTTTCAAAGAAAAGGTTTGTGGAATTTTTAACATGGGTATACTACGTAGTTTTTCCTAGCCTTGCTTTCAGAAATGGCTGAACTATTTTAGCTGACATTTTTGCAGAGGAATTCAGCCTCAGACAAAAGCTCTGCATGTAAAATTGTAGTCCAAACGCTTAAAGTTTGACAAGCTTATAAGCAACTGAAAACAGGGTCTTATAGTGAGGAGTATTGGACATCCTTAACAGGTGAAGCTACCAGATCAGCTAATACAATAAAGTAAAATCAAATAAAATTAAAATAATTAATAATATTTGTTAGGGGGCTTATTCCCTCACCCACTTACTTCCCTGGTCCTTCTCGCATGAACAGAGAGCAACAATACCCGAAGTCCAAAGGTGCAAACAATTCGATGTTTATTGGGGTGAACTTCCAGCAAGCATGATTCCAGTTTCCTTCCTTAGTATCCTCCTTCCCAGCTCTGACACCACAGAGCCTTACACCTGTGTCCCTGTTCCCATTCCTACCCTTAGCCAAACATGATTCCAACTTCCTTACTCCCATTCCCTGTTCCCATTTCCCCCTTTAGCAAAACATGATTCCAATTTTCTTATCCCCATTCCCTGTTCCCATCTCACACACCCACATGCCCACCCACACCCAGTCACTTCCTCATTGACTACAGATTATATAGTAAAACTTGAGTTCTGCTTAGCTATACCTTAACCAATCATTCTCCTGAAATTTAACTAACCAATCCTAACATATTGTAACATGATTATGTAACCAATTCTATCCCACCACCTCAATTAGTTTACACCCAGCAAAATTAATTATACAGCAGACAGGAACAATCACAGAACCAGACAGAGATTATACAGACAAACAACAGCAAAGTGGGAACTATAATGACAAAACAATACAGAAGTGAGGATTTCACATCCCAGCTATTGATAAGTGAGTTCTTGCCAGACAGGATGCTATCAAACTAAGTTTCCTTTTACATTTTCTAGGCACTTCCCTTTCTCTGGAGGTGATAGGGATACAATCCTGTCCTGATAGTGCCTAACAGCCCAATAGCACCTTATTTCAATGGGACTAGTTTGGAATGCGAGGATGTGACCGTTCGCTTCCCAGCTTATGGCTGCCTCTGCTGCTTAGCCAAAGGCCTGAGCCTAAGCACAGGGCCACAAACTGTCACAGTAAGAGAAGGCCCTTACACTGGCAGACAGTGGTTTTGATTCTTTCTTTTATACCTCTATCACTAGCCAAGTGATAAGAATACACCTAAATTCTTAGAGTATAGGCCTTTACAGACAGGCCTGAATATCTATATCCTAACACTCCACCCCTTTTTTTTTCTTTTTCTTTTGGGATCCTCCTGCCCAGGTATCCCTGGAAAAGCATAGGACATATGGCGACACATTTCCTGATAGGGCCAGGCATCAAGGTGGAAGGTGTCAATATTCCATTTGTCCCACTGCCCCTTGTGTAGTATTGTGCCCTGCACCTTCTCTCGTACGGGCATACCACACCTATTCCAATTAGTGTTCCAGACTTCCCATTAGAGTGGGCCTGAGAAGGTTGGGTCCAGGTTGTCTAGTACACTGCAGGGTTTGGAGGGCTTATTACATTCCTTATAGGTTATCTCCATATGCAACGCAACATAAGTACAGTTAACAATACAAAATCCACAGCAACACCGAGTTCTGACCACTGCAGTATGGTCCAACATCCAAGACACCCCCAGAACACTTCCTCTCCTCCTTCGACGGGGTCACGATCTTGTGTCCAGTTGCTGGCAGTTGCAACAAGCTGCTCCTTCAAGTTTTGTATGCTTTTGTCCATATCACAAGTCCATTGAATGTTCACAGAGAAATGGGATATTGTCCAAACCAGCTTGACCACTTGGTATGGAATCAGGCAGTAAGCCCTGGCTTATTCACAGCAATAAGATTCACAGATCCATTTGTGCACCAAAGTCCATATAGCAGCATGTAGATGGGTGTAGTTTGGTTATGGGCTGGTGTAATTGTGCCCCCAGTAATATGTACATTCCCAGCAAAACACCTTATACACAGTACACCCAATTGTCCACCCCTTGCATAGGCCATTGATCCCGCTCCTCTATAGTCATAGGAGAGGGGCACATCCAAACATCTTCTATTGATTTACACTATTTTACACACACCTCCATTAATTCCCAGTGAGCTCCTCCCCTTTTCATTATTTCCATAGGGCTTGTGGGGGCCACCTTAGTTGCCATTCCATTTCCAGGTACCACGGTAGCTATTACACAGGTGCTGGCCTCCTAGTTGAGAATTTGCATTCCCATACACATCTTCCCCCCCAAGCCATCCCTCACCCACATCATGAGGTTTTCTGTTCATTAAAACACAACAATGCTAGCAACAAGACAAACACCACAGACAAACACCACAAAACATAGATCCATGGTATTCTGGGTTATTTTTCCGCTGGCGCCAGCTTGCTTGTAGAGTATCTGAAAAACAAAAGAAACAATTTCCACCCCCCTGGTGGGGACAGATTATTGCTTAATAATAATACCACTTTCTTTTACAAATGTCCTTGCTACTTGCAGGAAAAACAGAAGAATTACCTCCAGACTGTCCTTATTTTGTTCTATAGTCAGGCTAGTGAATTACCCCACTCACTGGTCATTTATGAAATTCATGAGATGGTGTACCTCAGTTTCCCCTCTTGTACAACAGACCAAGTTTGCAATAGTTTCTCTGCTGTACCAAGCTTTAAGTTTATTCTCAGGTAATAGCTGAGACACAGCTTCAGATTTTAGCACTGTACACACACACACACACACACACACCCCTTAAGGTTAACCTGTCCCCCTTATTTTCAGGCTTGACTTGTTTTTTTCACCTCCCTTTCCTGAAGGGCCATAATCTGAGTCTTCTAGTAGCTTGTTTGCTGACCAGATGTATTCAGTTATTTGCAGCTCCTTTGTGCCCATCAGCTAGGTAATTTGCATTTACACACAGAGGCTTACTACCTTGCTTTTGGATCCAAAGCTGTTAGCAGCTCAGACACTGTCTTAAAAGGGAAGCATTTTACTTCCACCAGAGTTCTGATCACTTTCCACTTTCATCTCCTGCTCCAAAACACAGGGATCTGAAAAAGAAAGCACAACCTATTGTGGCTCCTTTTGGAGCCCTATTAGGATTTTAATGAAGTACCATGTTTTATTTGCATTTCTTTTACTCCTTTTCCAATATACACTGCACATGCCCTGGGAAAATGCAAATTCCTTCCATATAGTTTAACCTCCATAACATCATATTAGCCAAATTAATTTTACACAAGGTATAACTGCCTCCCCCATGCCTACAGAGTTTTCATGCAGAACCCACCAAAGCAACAATCTGATCCCCCAGAGCCATCCCAAGGCTCAGTGTTCCCATCATTCCTCCCCTTTTCCTTTTCTTTTACCTGTGCACACACACACAAAATTCTGTTTTGCCTAACATCCCTTGCACTGTGATTACTCTTTTTTACACAACTGTACCCCAATTACACTTCCATCTTGTACAACTAGACACAACCAGGGGCAGCCAAGTTAAGTTCCAGTAGAAACCCCTTCCATCCTTTAGTGATTTTGATTACATTACCCAAAAGTCAAATAATTTTGATCAGATTCTCTCTCTGCCTGCTGCCTGCAGCAGTCCCCTATAGACCATTTCTGTGGGAAAAGGGCCCATTTTCCCTCAGAATAGCTATAAAAGCTTCTGTGGACAGAAGCGTAGTGGTGGTAGTAGCCACTCTACCTGACCCTCTTGGATAATTTAATTACCAAGCTTCCATTCAATGTGACTGCACAGAGTTGCACATACAGTTACATGTATATAACTGGGTTTTATCATTAAACAAAAACTTCCTTCTTGACATCTCACATAAGTATCCAAAGTACCCTCCATTAAAACTTCAGAAAAACAAAAGAGTGTGGAAAGGCAGGTTGCACTTTGAAACTTTTATTTTATTTTTTTTTCCTCCACTCCCCCAGGACCAAGTCTCAGATCCAGTCTCTAAAGGTGGTCTGTTAACTCTGCTTTTGACCTTAAACCCTTTTGTGCCAAATCATCTTTCACTATCCCTAACTAATTTACAACCCTTCAGCAGCCCTTGCTGAAGCAGCACCAAACTTGAAAGATTATTGGCAGCTTCCCATAATGCTGCCCTTACTTCAAACCTCTCAAGCAGACTGAAGTGCCTCTTTTCCCTGGGAGGCATTCAGTCCCCATGGGCAGGGACCTTCTTCCCCTACCCATATACCAAGGAGGGTGGGCTCCTCAGCCACCCCCCATACCTCTGGGTCTCCTAACACTTCCTCCATTTCCTTTTTAATCTTATCCCAGGTTGACCCCTGTACCTGGTATGGGCCCTGGTCCTCCCTTATCCATTTATCCAAAAAATCCTTTACCCTGGCTTGCCAGAACCCGCAACTACCATCACGAGAGTTCGCGATACCCCCTCCAAGCAGCTGCGCGGACTGTTGGGGAGGGGGACTTACAGGCTGCCACTCACCTATCCAATGCGATGCATCCGAGTCACCGGCACCAAGATGTTAGGGGGCTTATTCCTTCACCCACTTACTTCCCTGGTCCTTCTCGCATGAACAGAGAGCAACAATACCCGAAGTCCAAAGGTGCAAACAATTCGATGTTTATTGGGGTGAACTTCCAGCAAGCATGATTCCAGTTTCCTTCCTTAGTATCCTCCTTCCCAGCTCTGACACCACAGAGCCTTACACCTGTGTCCCTGTTCCCATTCCTACCCTTAGCCAAACATGATTCCAACTTCCTTACTCCCATACCCTGTTCCCATTTCCCCCTTTAGCAAAACATGATTCCAATTTTCTTATCCCCATTCCCTGTTCCCATCTCACACACCCACATGCCCACCCACACCCACACCCAGTCACTTCCTCATTGACTACAGATTATATAGTAAAACTTGAGTTCTGCTTAGCTATACCTTAACCAATCATTCTCCTGAAATTTAACTAACCAATCCTAACATATTGTAACATGATTATGTAACCAATTCTATCCCACCACCTCAATTAGTTTACACCCAGCAAAATTAATTATACAGCAGACAGGAACAATCACAGAACCAGACAGAGATTATACAGACAAACAACAGCAAAGTGGGAACTATAATGACAAAACAATACAGAAGTGAGGATTTCACATCCCAGCTATTGATAAGTGAGTTCTTGCCAGACAGGATGCTATCAAACTAAGTTTCCTTTTACATTTTCTAGGCACTTCCCTTTCTCTGGAGGTGATAGGAATACAATCCTGTCCTGATAGTGCCTAACAGCCCAATAGCACCTTATTTCAATGTGACTAGTTTGGAATGCGAGGATGTGACCGTTCGCTTCCCAGCTTATGGCTGCCTCTGCTGCTTAGCCAAAGGCCTGAGCCTAAGCACAGGGCCACAAACTGTCACAGTAAGAGAAGGCCCTTACACTGGCAGACAGTGGTTTTGATTCTTTCTTTTATACCTCTATCACTAGCCAAGTGATAAGAATACACCTAAATTCTTAGAGTATAGGCCTTTACAGACAGGCCTGAATATCTATATCCTAACAATATTGCATTCCTGAAATGAGAGCTATTTGATTTAAAGAATCTCTATCCTCTACAAATTCCATCAGTGATGTTTATATCAAGTTTTACAAGATCTGTTAAGTTTAGGTGCCAAATGAGACCTGGCATGTCTTTCAGAGATCCACATTTTTGCAGAGAATAACTCAAAATCTAACCCCCAACTTTAATCCAAAATACTCCTAAACAATAAATCTCTCTAAAGACTAATGAATAAAACAAACTTTTGAGATATGACTTTACAAACAGTCACTGGAAAGCTTCCAGACGTCCAGCCTCATGTCTCAAAAATATCTTTTCCCATTAATGTCAAGCTTTCCTCAAGAATTCTGGTCTGGCTAAAGGCCACAGACAATAAATTACAGACAGAAAGGAACTTTTATTTTTCAGAAAGTTATAGAAAATGGGTTCCAGAATCAGTCTTAGGATGAAAACTAAGTTTTAAGCCAATGGGAGTCATGCACACAGAACACATCTCAGATTCAGGCTGTTAACTATGAAGTCGAGCTCAGTGATCCATAATTTTATGATTTTTTTAAATAATTTACTAAATAAAATAATCACAAAAACCACAGCAATTTTGGATATAAAGAGCACAGTGTACCCCATTTTAAACCAAAGTATATTATGCATATATTTATATTTATGTTAACTATATAAGTACAGGAAAAGAGTACATATACCATTTCAATCTTTCTTCATATCTTTTAACTATAGTATAAGAAATATTTTCCAAATTTGTTTAAGTGTAATTCCTACATGCCATTATGCTTTTTTAATCCTTTTGGTGACTTGTATTTTCTTAAAATAAACTTCACAGTTTATTCCTGTGATTTAGATATGTTCGGCCAAGTGTACTGTGCATAGGAGTAGCTCCATTTAAGTCTACAAGCTATATAGATTTAACTAGGGCTGTCAATTAATCGCAGTTAACGTATGCGATTAACTCAAAAAAATTAATTCTGATTTGAAAAATTAATCGCAGATTTAATCGCACTGTTAAATAAGAAACTATCAGTTGAAATGTATTAAATATTTTGGATGTTTTTCTACATTTTCACGTATATCTTGTATTCTGTGTTGCAATTGAAATCAACGTGTATATTTTGATTACAAATATTTGCACTGTAAGAATGATAAACAAAAGAAATAGTATTTTTCAATTCACCTCATACAAGAATGTAGTGCAATCTCTTTGTCCTGAAAGTGCAAATTACAAATGTAGATTTTTTTTGTTACATAACTGCACTCAAAAACGAACAATGGAAAACTTCAGAGGCTACAAATCCACACTGTCCTACTTGTTATTCAGCCAATCACTAAGACAAACAAGTTTGTTTACATTTAAAGGAGATAATGCTGCCCTCTTCTTATTTACAATGTCACCAGAAAGTGAGAACAGGCATTCGCATGGCACTTTTGTAGCCATCATTGCAAGGTATTTACGTGCCATATATGCTAAACCAGGGGTCTCAAACTCAATTTATCTTAGGGCCAGTGCCATTCCTCAAATCCTCCCAGCGGCCCAATAATGAAACTCATGCTGCCCAGAACCCGCCCCCCCAAAACTCCGCCCCCCGCACCTGCCTAAGGCTCTGGGAGGGAGTTTGGGTGGTGGAGGAGGTCTGGGGTAGGGGTTGGGGTGCAAGCTCTGAGAGAGAGTTTGGGTGCAGAAGGGGTGAGAGGTTGGGCTCTGGGAGGGAGTTTGGGTGGGGGAGGGGGTCTGGGGCGCAGGCTCTGGGATGGAGTTTGGGTGCTGGGTGCAGGCTCTGGGCTGGGGCAGCAGGTGAGGGTGCCGGAGGAGGGGGTGGGGTTGCAGGCTCTGGGAGGCAGAAGGGGGAGGGGTGCAGGTACTGGGAGGGAGTTTGGGGGCTGGGGGTGTGTGGGGAGGGGGTGGGGGTGCAGGCTCGGGGAGGGGGTCAGGGGTGCGATGCTTACCTGGGGCTCCAGGGCGGAGTGGCCCAGGGGGCCTCCACACACTGCTGCCCCCAGGCACCACCCCCGCAGCTTCCCATTGGCCCCTTGGGGTGGCGGCAGCACATGGAGGCACAGCCCCGCCCTGCCCCATGGCCGCAGGGAGGGGCCGGCAGACATGTGGAGTGAGCAGGCAGATGCCGCTCAGCTCCGCTGCGCTGCCAGGGCCCCAAGCCATTTTAAATCACCTGGGAGGTGGGGGGAGCGCCCGGGGGCAGCAGGTGGGGCCAAGGGAGAGACCCGGCCCCAAAACTGCTGGAGCCCCGCAGGCCACATTGGGGAGGTTTGCAGGCCATGAGTTTGAGACCCCTGTGCTAAACATTCGTATGCCCCTTCATGCTTTGGCCACCATTCCAGAGTATGTGCTTTCATGCTGACGATGCTCATTAAAAAAATAATTAGTTTATTAAATTTGTGACTGAACTCCTTGGGGGTATCGTATTTCCTCTGCTCTGTTTTGCCCACATTCTGACATATATTTCATGTTATACCAGTCTCGGATGATGACCCAGTACATGTTCATTTTAAGAACACTTTCACTGCAGATCTGACAAAACACAAAGAAGGTACCAATGTGAGATTTCTAAAGATAGCTACAGCACTCAACCCAAGATTTAAGAATCTGAAGTGCCTTCCAAAATCTGACAGGGACAAGGTAGAGAGCATGCTTTCAGAAGTCTTAAAAGAGCAACACTGTGATGTGGAAACTACAGAACCCAAACCACCAAAAAAGAAAATCAACCTTCTGCTGGTGGCATCTGACTCAGATAATGAAAATGAGCATGCATCAGTCTGCACTGCTTTGGATGGTTTTCGAGCAGAACCCGTCATCAACATGGACACATGTCCCCTGGAATGGTGGTTGAAGCATGCACATCTGGCACATAAATATCTTGCGACGCCGGCTACAACAGTGCCATGAGAACACCTGTTCTCACTTTCAGGTGACATTGTAAACAAGAAGCAGGCAGCATTATGTCCTGCAAATGTAAACAAACTTGTTTGTCTGAAAGATTGGCTGAACAAAAAGTAGAACTGAGTGGACATGCAAGTTCTAAAATTTTACATTGTTTTATTTTTGAATGCAGTATTTTTGTACATAATTCTGTATTTGTAAGTTCAACTTTCATTATAAAGAGATTGCATTACAGTACTTGTATTAGGTGAATTGAAAAATATTATTTTTTTGCTTTTTACAGTGCAAACACTTCTAATAAAAAAAGAGCACTGTACACTTTGTATTGTGTTGTAATTGAAATCAATATATTTAAAAATGTAGAAAACACCCAAAAATGTTTAAATAAATGGTATTCTATTATTGTTTAACAGTGCGATTAATTGCGCTTTATCGCTTGACAGCCCTAATTTAAACTAACTAAGGATTTGGCCATTTATAATTTGCGTTTTTGAAAGTATAGCATTTTTAGTTTCATAAACCAATATTGTTCCTGCAGAAACTGATGTATCTCCTCGAAACTCTATATCCTCAGAGATGACCATATTGGACAGGGTGGGCCACTGCTCTGAGGTGGCATTGAACATTCTCTCAAGTGTTGGGTGGCTGGTTCTCACTCCCAAGCTCAGGGCCTAACTGATCACCATATATGGGGTCAGCAAGGAATTTTCCCCAGGTCAAATTGGCAGTGAGCTTGCGGGTTTTTAACCTTCCTCTGCAGCATGTGGATGCAGGCCACTTGCCAGGATTATCTGGGTATATCTTACTTAATCATTTCCTTGATACTGCAGAGGCCTTAGGCACTGGTGCACCTTGATCCCTCAAATTCTCTGCCTGTGGGGCACAATAAATTAGTCTCATGGGGCTATAATATTTTGGTTTCATTTTGGTTATTGGGCTTTGTGTGCAAGTGCTGGGTGGTGTTGGTGACCTGTGGTACACAGGATGTCAGACTAGATGACCTGGTGATCCCTTCTGGTCTTAAATTCTATGACAAAGATGCTTTAGGACTTCTTTTTCATTACCCCAGTTCCAACAGATATCCTAAAGATATTAAGCATTTAGTTCACATGACCACAGCAGAACATGGAAGTCATACTCTTTTATGAAGCATAACATATTACAGAATATTACTTGACTCAATAGAGAAGGTCTTAATGTAAAGTTTATTTATACTTCTGATCCATTCTTCAATCAAAGCAAAAAAGTTATGGTTACAAGTCAATTCAAAGGATACTTTATAGGAGATTTCTTCTGGATTAGCTCATAGCCATTAAGATGTTCTAACTGTTTGAAGCAGCTAAAGTTAAAAAAAAGAGGCATGAAATGTCATCTTCCATTGACAACTACAAAAAAATTGTTATGATTTTTTTTAAAGAATTGCACCAAAAGTTATATATTATGGCAAGAGTCATCAGATAGCACTGTTACATATAGTATGACAAGTTCTCTTTCTTAGAATGCGAGCCACTGTACAGTCTTTGGAGAAATACTATTGTTGTGATGCTGTTTTTGAGAGGTTGCTGTGGCAAATAGCAAAAGTTTACCTTCTGACTTCACCTCTCTAACTAGAGTCAATTCTTGGTGCAGTGTTGCATCTTGGGAACCCGGCACTGGTGTTTGGGCTGAGATTTCTAAAATAAAGGAGTTGCCTGCATACTTTCTGTGGCCACCTCTTTTCAAGAACTGTAGTATATAATGTACATAAACAAGTTACACTAAGAAAATACTCAGACTCCATGTCACTCATTTCGCCTCAAAACGGGAAGCAAACCTGCAAGCAACTAACCTGAAACCTGCTACTGCTTGACAGAGGGGGAAAAATATTAGTACAGAGGATAATAAAGAGTTTAAAATCTGTAAAATGGGTATAATTAGTAATCCCCCCCCAAAAAAAAGAAATACCATATTGACTAGATCACAACTCTTGAGTCTTTTAGTACTAGTATGAGACAGACATGATCTCATTGGCTCCCAAAGGTTTTTGGCCCTTTGATGCCCCAGTAGGTGTGTCTCATGCACAGACCAACCACCAGTGCCTAAGTGCTCTCTGTAATGTTCCTTTGGGTTCCTTTCAGCATGCTCAGCAGAGGAGATTCAAGTCAGAGCTATCCAGTTCTCGGCCTGATCTTCTGGATGTGACAACTTGTATGTGGCCTCCCTGTATTATTAATGGTTTTCCCTGTTTGACTCTGCAGAAAAGGACCTGGGGATTACAGTGGACGAGAAGCTGGGTATGAGTTAACAGTGTGTCCTTGTTGCCAAGAAGGCTAACGGCATATTGGCTTGCATTAGTAGGAGCATTGTCAACAGATCAAGGGAAGTGATTATTCCCCTCTATTCGGCACTGGTGGGACCACATCTGAAGTATTGTGTCCAGTTTTGGGCCCCCCACTACAGAAAGTATGTTGACAAATTGGAGATAGTTCGGCAGAGGGCAACGAAAATTATTAGGAGGCTGGGGCATATGACTTATAAGGAGAGGCTGAAGGAACTGGGCTTATTTAGTCTGCAGAAGAGAAGACTGAGGGTGGATTTGTTAGCAGCCTTCAACTACCTGAAGGCGGGTTCCAAAGACGATGGAGCTCGGCTGTTCTCCGTGGTGGCAGATGACAGAACAAGGAGCAATGGTCTCAAGTTGCAGTGGGGGAGGTCTAGGGTGGCGAAGCACTGGAATGGGTTACCTAGGGAGGTGGTGGAATCTCCATCCTTAGAGGGCTTTAAGGCCTGGCTTGTCAAAGCCTTGTCTGGGATGATTTAGTTGGGGTTGGTCCTGCTTTGAGCAGGGTGTTGGACTAGATGACCTCGTGAGGTCTCTTCCAACCCTCATCTTCTATGAGTCTATGATTCAGTCATCCCCTTGGATTCACAACGTACCAATGGCAGCTTGCCCCAACATTTACATGTGAACCATTGCTTCACCTACCAATGTGATCTAATCAAAACATTTATTTGAGCACTGGAAATAAGCAGTCAACCTTTTTGGTTCAGAGACTTGGTCCATTTGTTCTTGTGTCACAATTGATTATTAGATTTGATTAAATTTGGTTTCTCTTTTAGTTTCTCTTTTGGGTTTCTTTTCAGGTCTGCTGTCAGTGTCTGCAACTGTATTTATGATTTGGGTCTATCATACTGAACTCATTATAATAAGTTATTAAAGTTGGAGCCCTCTATACCAAAAAACCTCCTGGAAATGCCATTAAGTTTGACCTTTGGTCAGCACAGGACACCTTGGACCAGATTCTGATACACTTACTGACTCTGAACAGCAATTTACTCTACAAAGATGCATTGGCTACATGGGGGCTACCTATAGAACAAAACAGTACTCAATGTGGGTAAGGGTATCTGAATCCAGCTCACAGTGAGTATGTGCCTTGAAACTTCTGGGACCATCTGTCCAATTACAGAGCTGTCCTAGCAGAATTATTGAAATCCTCCTCAATGAAGTGTGGCCTCAGAGCAAACTCACAGAGATGCAGTGAAGTTTCAGTGGACGCCAGCAAGGTTTCCAAGATACTTTACGTTTCTACATAACAGAAATAACAGGAGGCGTGCAGAAAGGCTTTGTGGAGTTTCTGCGTCTGAATAGCTTTCTCAGGGACGCTTCTGTAGGCCTCAGCCAAAATGGTTCACTGTTATGACTACATTGTTAGTGTAATGTACATTGTTAGTGTTTGTAGAAACAGGATTTACCTTCTGCTGTTTAAAAAAGAAAACTATTTGTTCTTTCTGTCAAGGTTTTAAAAACCATCTAACCAACTTTAATTATCTCTCCAACTTACAAAGGGGAAAAAAAGAGAAATTTCCCTACATCATTCTTCAGTGAAATTTATTTTCTCTTTTAGAGATAGATGTTTTGATTTTTGGAAGTTTTACTTTTATATTTCAGGTCTTAGAAATCTGCATAGTACAGCAATTATTTCCTGTCCCACTGATTTAAACTATTTTGTTCAGTGTATCCCTCACCCTAGCAATTGAATGACTCTTTTAATAGATACATATTGTGGGTGAACAAGACATTAAGGATCCTGGAAAGATGTCTGTGAAGCATAGCCTTATCTTTCTCACATGTTTAGTCCCTGTTAATTAATGGCATATTTTTAATCCTTTGGAAGAAATAGAAATATATAGTTACAGATATATAGCTAACTATGTATTTTTTGTTTATGACTTCAACATGCCTTTTAGTTTGCTTTTCTATGTACTCCAAGCACAAGAAACACATTCCAGAAGATCTGAGAATTAAGCTGACATAAAACAGCTATCAGCTAAGGGAAAACAGTGAAAACAGCTTTCTTAGCACTCCAGAGGGTTCAGCATAAACTTTAAGGCCTAAATGATAGTGTTATAATGAGGGTGGGAAGTATTTGTAACAGGTTCCGTGGACCGACAGACGTAACACAAAGTAAGAGTGATGTGGATATATCACGCAGAATTATGGATACTTCAACAACTCTAGCTGAATCATGAGGGGGCCAACAATGGTTTAAGGAATGGCCTGGCTAATGTATAAATGAACTACTGTCTCTATGGGCTGATCTATAGAAGGAAAAGTTGTACTACTACCAACAACTAAGGAAAAGGCTTCTTTAGCTCAAGTGGCAGAGCCCTGTGATTGGTACCATAAAAGCACTGAGTTTTATTTCTCCATTTCACATGTGTTGTGTTCAGTTGATGACCCTAATTGTGCAGCTATAGTTTTGTTACACTGTACAGTGCGGAACAGAAGACATGGTCACCTCCCAGTGTCATGCCCTGCCCTTCTCATCTTTTGAAGTGGTATAAAAATTAACAAACCAATAAAGGTTAAAAGGGAGAGTAATATATTCAACAAGAGAGGTAGATCTGGGAGCATCCCAGATCGCCCCTAATGTATCATTCATTGAAGATATCTCAGCAGTCTGGAGCTTCCTTGTTAGTTGCTCCCACTGAACAAACAGTGTGTCTGAGATGAAGCCTCAAAACATACAAGATTTACCATTCCTGGGCTTCTCATAGTAACGTTGTGACCTCGGGGTGCAAATAAGGGGAAATACCAGAATGTTAGTAAATTTACAGTAGTTGGTGCTCTTGAGCTACAGTAGAGAATCTTTTAGATCTGCTTGCCTGCATCTTAAACGTTAGAGGGAGAATAAGCAGTGGGAGCAAGGAGGGTTAGTGGAGAAGGGATTTGGCGATGAAAGAAAGGGAGGAGATCAACAGAGTCAGTAACTGGGCTTTGGTGGGAATAGGGAAACGAGCCACAAGGTTGGGGAGAGCTTATTCAGACTGATACAAACTTAAACAAACGTTTGCATTTAGCTTAGGGAATGGATGAAAGTCTGAGACAGTTGTCATTTTCCCTGAGTGGACCATTCATCTCTAAATGAAACTTACATTTCGGGATGGTAGGGCCAGATTCTCTGTCCTTACTCAGGCAAAGTTCACATTTCAAATGTGGTTCTGCTCTGACAGATGACTGTAAAATGGCAGTTGGAGTTTCATGCTTTATTGTCTCTCAGGGATATCCATATCAAATGAATGCTGTTGACAAGCAAAAGGTTGGGTGTTTTTTTTAATCCATCATCCCTGCACACTCACACTGGGATCTGAAAGTTATCATCATGAGTAACAAAAGTTATGAAGGTCAAATTAGAGCCTATTGTCTTCAAACTTGCCTTCAATTAATTCCCGTGGAAGAGCACTGCTTTCAGTGGGTTTGCACAGACGTAACTTCATGGGACTAACAAGAATAAAAAGCAGTAAAATTTTAACTGCATATTTAAAACAAACCTATATTACTTTCAATACACACTAGAAGCAGGCCCATTGAATGAGGTCTTATGTTTACATAGCCATTTTTCAAAGTAGAGCCACACTTCAAGTCAATTACTGTTCTGCCTATGTGAAAACTGAAGGATTTGATACACATTTTTTTTCATGCATATTACAAAGTGATTTTTGAGTTGTGCTGAATGCCTGGGCTCCCATTCGAAATCAACAGAGGACAGGGCCTGAAAACTGCTACATTAAAAATATTGCTCATTCCATTTTTTCCCAATAACGTCTTTATATTTATGTACTTTTGTTGAAGTTTCAGTTTTATTATACATGATATATTCTATTCCAGAAAAATACACAATATGGCCCCAATCCTGCAAAACTCAATAAGAATTCAGTTCAATGGGAACATGGGTAAAGCTAAACAAAGAAGGTATGCATTTTCAGGATGTAGGCCTAAGACTGTGAGTTAGAATCATAGAAGATTAGGGTTGGAAGAGATACCACCTGCTCAAACCAGGACCAACCCCAACTAAATCATCCCAACCAGGGCTTTGTCAAGCTGGGCCTTAAAAACCTCTAAGGATGGAGATTCCACCACCTCCCAAAGTAACCCATTCCAGTGCTTCACCACCCGCCTCGTGAAATAGTTTTTCCTAATATCCAATCTAGACCTGCCGCCCTGCAACTTGAGAACACTGCTCCTTGTTCTGTCATCTGCCACCACTGAGAACAGGCAGGCTCAATCCTCTTTGGAACCCCCTTTGAGGGAGTTGAAGGCTGCTATCAAAATCCCACCTTACTCTTCTCTTCTGCAGACTAAACAAGCCCAGTTCCCTCAGCCTCTCCTCCTAAGTCATGTGCTCCCGCCCCCTAATCATTTTCATTGCCCTCCACTGGACTCTTTCCAATTTGTTCACATCCCTTATGTAGTCAGGGGACCAGAACTGGACACAATACTTCAGATGCAGCCTCACCAGTGCCAAATAGAGGGGAATAATCACTTCCCTCGATCTGCTGGCAATGCTCCTACTAATGCAGCCCAATATGCCATTAGCCTTCTTGGCAACAAAGGCACACTGTTTACTCATATCCAGCTTCTCATCCAGTGTAATCCCTAGGTCCTTTTCTGCAGGACTGCCACTTAGCCACTCGGTCCCCAACCTGCGGCAGTGCATGGGATTCTTCCATCCTAATTGCAGGACTCTGCACTTGTCCTTGTTGAACCTCATCAGATTTCTTTTGGCCCAATCCTCCAATTTGTCTAGGTCACTCTGGACCTTATCCCTGCCCTCCAGCATATCTACCTCTCCCCCCAGCTTAGTGTCCTCCATGAACTTGCTGAGGGTGAAATCCATCCCATCATCCAGATCATTAATGAAGATGTTGAACAAAACCAGAGCCAGTACCAACCCCTGGGGAACTCAGCTTGAGCTTCATACCGGCTGCCAACTAGACATCGAGCCATTGATCACTACCCATTGAGCCCGACAATCTAGCCAGCTTTCTATCCACCTTATAGTCCATTCATCCAAACCATACTTCTTTAACTTGCTGGTAGGAATACTGTGGGAGACTGTATCAAAAGCTTTGCTAAAGTCAAGGTATATCATGTCCACCGCTTTCCCCATATCCACAGAGCCAGTTATCTCGTGATAGAAGGCAACCAGGTTGGTCAGGCAGGACTTGTCCTTGGTGAATCCATGTTGACTGTTCCTGATCACCTTCCTCTCCTCCAAGTGCTTCAAAATGGATTCCTTGAGGACCTGCTTCATGATTTTTCTGGGAACTGAGGTGAGGCTGTCTGGTTTGTAGTTCCCCAGATTTGCCTTCTTCTCTTTTTTTAAAGATGGGCACTATATTTGCCTTTTTCCAATCTTCCAGGACCTCCCCCAATCACCACAAGTTTTCAAAGATAATGGCGAATGGCTCTGCAGTCACATCAGCCAACTCCCTCAGCATCCTCGGATGCATTGCATCTGGCCCCATGGACTTGTGCATGTCCAGTTTTTCTAAATAGTCCTTAACCTGTTATTTCACCACTGAGGGCTGCTCACCTCCTCCCCATCCTGTGCTGCCCAGTGAAGCAGTCTGCGAGCTGACCTTGTCTGTGAAGACCAAGGCAAAAAAAGCATTGAGTATTTCAGCTTTCTCCATGTCATCTGTCACTAGGTTGCCTCCCCCATTCAGTAAGGGTCCCACACTTTCCCTGACCTTCTTCTTGTTGCTAACGTACCTGTAGAAACCCTTCTTGTTACCCTTCACAACGCTTGCTCGATGCAACTCCAGTTGTGCTTTGGCCTTCCTGATTACACCCCTGCATGCTCTAGCAATATTTTTATTCTCCTCCCTAGTCATCTGTCCAAGTGTCCACTTCTTGTAAGCTTTCTTTTTGTGTTTAAGCTCACTGAAGATTTCTCTGTTACGCCAAGCTGGTTGCCTGCCATATTTGCTATTCTTTCTGCACATCAGGATGGTTTGTTCCTGCAACCTCAATAAGGCTTCTTTAAGATACAGCCAGCTCTCCTGGACTCCTTTCCCCATCATATTAACCTCCCAGGGGATCCTGCCCATCCCATCCTTCCCTGAGGGAGTCAAAGTCCGCTTTTCTTACGTCCATATTCTGCTGCTCTCCTTTCTTCCTTTTGTCAGGATCCTGAACTCGACCATCTCATGGTCACTACTGCTCAGGTTGCCACCCTCCTGTACTCCCCTAGTTGGTTCCTCCAGCACTTGCACCAGTAAGTTGTCCTGGTTCACCAGCTACTTACAGACTTCAAAGTATAATGGTAATATTACCAATAATAATAGTGTATAACTATTTTATGAGGTGCACCATACCTGCTTGAAGCATGAAACTAAAGATTATGTGCATCCAGCACCCTAAAACTGTACAACATATGTTATTCCATCTGCAAAATGTGGAGTTTATTGAAAAGGTCATTTAATTTTCAAACATTAATTTTAGACTGTAGATAGATAGATTAGATATTTTTTTAAAGCAGGGGAGAAATTTTCCAAGGCTCTCTAAGTTTTTCCAGATACTGTACTGGCCCACTCAGCAGCCCATACTTTTGGCGGGAGCAGGAGGTGGTTCATAGCTGGTTCAAAGCCTCTTTTTGCATTGGTTGAAAATTTAGTGCTGTATCTCTTAGAAGGGCAAATCAAAATCTCAGTCTGTGTCTGTTCTTTGACCTGCATGGTCTATATTCTCAAAAGTGATTAGGGATTTAGAGTGCCTCCGCTTTGGGGTGTCCTGATTTTCAGAAAATGCTGAGTAGAGCTGAGTAATTGGTTATTCAGTTCCGTGGCTCAGTCAAAAAAATCTGAAAAAAAGATTTTATTTCAAACTGAAACTGAATTTTTGTTTTTTCTCAGTGAAACAAAAACTCAAAAATATTTGCTTAGGTTGAACATAAGAAGACATGGCCATGGTGTAAAGTATAAAATTGCAAATGCATGTTAAAAAAAACCTACCCTAGGACATTGACATGCCTAAGACCTTTAGCATTTTCCCTTAAAATTGTCATCTGCACCCTGCAACTTCTGGTAACTTATATTTGAGGCCTTTTGCAACCTACACCTCAGACTGACATTCCTAAGAACTTGAGACAAACTAATGATTTTTGAAAAGTGCTTTGAACTCAGTGATAGTAAAGTCAGAGATTCTTTCATTTTTGTTTTTAATTACTGCTTTCTGTCTGAGAACACTTTCGGTCAGAATTGCAGCTACAGAACTTCAGATGTTTCTGAGATACCAATCAGTTCAGTCTGGAGTGGCTGTTTTCAGCAGACACTAATGGCTTGCTGATAAAAAAAGTCTGCCCCATTTGTGGGCCTAAAAAATCACACACCTGTGCATCTAAGTGTATCGAAAATGCATGTTAGTTTAGAAATAGGTGCAAAGTCTAACTTTTGCACACAGTCAATTCAAGCATGGCTTCATAATGAAAAAGTGACATAGGAAATAAATGAGAAACTGAGAACAAACTATAGCTAAAATAAGCCAACAGCATCAGCTTGGCAGTGCTATAAGTAATTGCACATACAGCGCACCAGGCCATCATCTTGCTTAATCACAAAGGGTACAGCTACACAGCAAAGGAAAACCCGCAGCTGGCCCAGGCAGCGGGGCTTTCATTGCCAGGCAGACTTCTAGGCTTGTGCTGGAGCCCGAGCTCTGGGACCCTCCCACCTCACAGGGTCCTGGAGCCCAGCCTAGAAGTCTATACAGCACCACAGCCCAAGTTCCGTGAGCCCGAGTCAACTGGCAGAGGGCCAGCCGCGGGTTTTTCTTTGGTGTGCAGACATACCCAAAGGGACCAATTCATAAAAGTTTTATGGATCATTTATGCATCTTTCACCGTGATTACTCAGATCAAACAGCTCACTTATTTTATTGCTCTTTGAAATTCCTTTCCCCATGCAAATTCCCATCTTAAGTGTTGTGCATCTGTGTTTGTGAATGATCAAAAAACAAGAAGTCAGCTTTAAAAATGAAAATGCTCTTCCTTTAAATAAACAAAACTGCATGTATTTCTAAAGAAAGGTTGTTTTTTTTTCATTAAAAAGACAGTGCATCAGTGAAAGGGACAGTATCATTTTTTAATTTAAAAATTACAGCACAGGACCTTAAAATGTATAAACTCAGAAAACTAACATTAATGCAACATTCAGGTAGAAAAATCAAGCCTTCAGAAAGTTCCAGACATTAAATTACTGCCACAGCTATATTGTACACACTGTGGGTGAATTCCTCGCCCCATTGAAGTCAATGGGAGTTTTCATTAACTTTAATGGGGTCAGGAAAGATTTCACTCTCTGTTTTTGGACAGTGTGCATTAATGACATATACAATAATACATTAGTTTTCATTTAACAAGGAAAACATGAATATAAATTTTCCCTATGGGTTGAAGCAAGTACTATACCATTCTCTGTATTATTAAGCATGGAGAAAAAACACTAATTAGTGTTTGATGATGCATGACATGCAATAATTTAGCATAACTCAATGATTGAGGCTGGCAGAAACAAACCAACATTCCCCCATGCACTGATCACACAGGGAATGGTGAAATACTTGCTACAATCCTTAGTCCATTTCTCAGATGTTCATGGTTTAGTTTTCAGGAAGGATATATATTTTGAGGATTCTGAATGCGAAACCAGACTTCATCTTCTCTTATTCTGTACTCCTTTTAGGAGTTGAAAGTCAGGCCCATATGTATTTTCAAATACAATATCCCTTAGATTCTGAATAATTGCTTATATATAACTTGTTATCTTGATTTTACAAGATATTAAAGAGTTCCAGACAATAAACATATAGGCAACAAAGATACTTTTTGTTACATTTGCTAAAATGCTAAAACTTGCAAAGACAAGCTCAATTAATAGAAAATGATGTCTAAAATTTTACCTAAATGCACCGATATACCATTCCTTTGGTGAAAAGTATTACTAATTTACAAATAATCTGAAGAGGAGAGATGCCTGTTATTGTGTTGCTGTATAGTTGATATTCCAAGCAAATCAAATATTGCTGACAGCACTATTGCGGAAAAAATATTCTGTATTGCGATGTGTTCTTTTTAACACCTTTAATTTCCAATCCGTCCCATGAAATATAAAACCATGGTCTCTTCTGACCATCTCCAGTGGCCTTTCAAGAAGAAATTAAAGTTAATAATATTTTAGCAATTAGCAATATAACCTCACATAACCCTGAGAGGTACAGAAGAATCATTATCCCCGTTTTACAGAGGGGCATATTGAGGCACAGAATAATTAAGGACCCCGTATTGAGGAGCGTGCACACTTACAGGCTGATCCACTGAAGTCAACAGGAGTCATTTTGACCAGGATCCTAATCTGCAGTTAGCCAGGCAAATTGGATATATGCAAATAGTCAGTTCTAGCTGGTCATTTGCAGATGCAAATACCTAATGTCCATGTGTAGTTGTAATAATTGCATATGCAAATTAATTGCACAACTATGTATACTTTTTGTAAACTCCATTTGTTCACATGCATTTTTGAAAGTTAGTCCATAAATGATTTACCCAGGGGGACACACAGCAAATTAGAGGCGTGGCCAAGATCTATGAACTCAAAGAGTTCCTGGTTCCTAGTCCTACCCTCAGTCCATAAGAGAACACTGCCTTTCAAGTTCTCAGGGAACTTGTCAAAAAACAGGGATCAGGGATAGCAGGGATCAGACCTGGAGACTCACAAAGAGACTTTAGGCATTTCAATGCTAAGTGCTACAAGGCCTAACTGCTAGGGGCTAGATTCACAGGACTTAAGCACCTAACTGCCACTTTATGGGCCTAAATCTCACAATCAGGTCCTGCTGGGATTCACAAAACCCACAAGCTGCCCCCAAATCTGTAGGTGCCCAAACTCACTTGGCACCTAATTTTTGCAGTAGAAGATCCCTAGCCACTTATGTTTCTGCCTCTGGAAGAAACTGCTAAGTGCCTAATGGCTGGCATGTTTTCCTAGTTGCCTCACTACCTGTACAACATCTCCAGTAACTCATTACTTAGTAAATAACTTCGCCATTACTTGTGACTGAAAATAACTACATAAAAGCAAATTCTGTTCTGTATTATTCACAATTTGAATATCTTTTGCCTGAAAGGAGCTATATCTGTCTAGATCTTTTCTCAGCATTCCTTCACTGGCTCACCTACTCCTTTTTAAAGCCCATCTCCCAACCCTTTTTCCACTTATTGTCTGTTAAGAAATCTGAAAAAATTCCATTCTGCTTAATAAGACTACGCTAGGACATTTGCCAATTTCAGATGGCCAGACATTCGCCAAAATCATAGCATCTCAAAACTTGGAAAGCTTCTTGAGTGATTTCATCAGGTTAAAAGGCAATACAAATAAAAGTATTTTAATAAAACCCACTCACACAATATCATCTGGTTATAAAAAAAATCACTTACCTTCAGTGAAAATTATAAAGGCTGACTTATGAAGGCTGACCCAGATGTATTTAGATGACACTTGCAGAAACAGCTTCAGAATTATTTTCCCATATTGTAAGTATACTTAAATAAAATATACATCAGACCACTGTTTATATCATTAAAGAAGAAAAAAAATACTTAGAAGGGATAAAAAGGAGAAAAAATAATGACTGACTGTGCATTCATAAACAAGCCTATTTTGAGCTAAGGACAGTTCTCTACCTTCACCTTTACCCATTCCCAGTGTGCATGAAGAACTGTCTTAGGTTACAGAATGATCTTGCATAACACACATGCTACTGTACAGTGCCTAGGGACAATCTGAGATAGAACTTCAAATGAAGCTTTGCTTCTCAGCTGAATCTATCAGAACCTTCCTTTTATTCTGACTGTAAAAGGTCATCGAGACCAACCCTCTGCTCAAAGCAGGACCAATCCCAACTAAATCATCCCAGCCAGGGCTTTGTAAAGCCAGGCCTTAAAAACCTCTAAGGATGGAGATTCCACCACCTCTCAAAGTAACCCATTCCAGTGCTTAACCACCCTCAGAGTGAAACACTTTTTCCTAATATCCAATCCAGACCTCCCCCACTGCAATTTGAGACCATTGCTCCTTGTTCTGTCATCTGCCACGACTGAGAAGAGGTGGGCTCCATGCTCTTTGGAACCCCCCTTCAGGTCGTTGAAGGCTGCTATCAAATCCCCCCTCACTCTTCTCTTCTGTGGCCTAAATAAGTCCAGTTCCCTCAGCCTCTCCGAAACTGGTTTCATTTGTTTTCTGGTGCTTCCTTTGCTCCACAGAGATTATAATCCTGCCTCATTATCTTTTTTTTTTTTAATTAAAGAAAAAAATCTTGCCACTGCTTTATTATGGACACCTTGTTCCCACTTAGAAACTCTTGGACCCCATTATTGCTTCCTATTCAGAAATGGCCGACTTGAAAATTAAGAAATCGTTAAGGCTTATCTGCTGGGCCAAATTTTGCTCTGATTTGCAGCACATGCAACCCTCTTTCTTTTAGTTAGGGCCCATGTGGCTTTCTGCTGTCATTGTTTCTTCAAGCGCTCCTTATTCTTAATGCTGTTTTGCCTCACTCCTCCAAGAATTCTCCTAGGCAGTTCTGTATACTATTTACTCATTAGCTATGCAGTACACCATTTTCTGGAAGCAAACTTTGAAAATAGGCAGCTGCACTATGAGTAAGGTGGCAGTAACAAGTGTGCTCACTGATGTCTTTCTTTCCAAGTAGAGCCTCTGCAGGCAGGGAGCAAAGAAGTTGGAGACTTTGTGTGATTCTAGAATTTTTCCTGTTATTGGCAAAATGCAAAACAAAAAGAACTTGTACATTCGATGTGTGAATTATTTTAAACCAATACAAACCGGAAATCAAAAGGCTAATCCAGTTCTTACAATGCCTGACCAAACAGAAGTCCACCAGCAGAAGTCAGAGGCAGAACCAATAGTTCTTTCTAGAATGCTCCTGCTTCCGCTATAGCCCAACAGTGCAAAAGTGCTGTTGAATCTGAAGAAAAATAGTGTGCTCACTCTTAAATTCTGAGTCATAATCAGGGTTGATGAGAGGGTATCTGAGGGGATCTTTGAAGGGTGCTAGAAACTTTTGTTTCGTGGAAATTGTTGAATTAATCACCTCAACATTTTCTGGTTTAAAACTAAACTGGGCCTTGCAATTTTGATGCATCCCTAGTATATTGCCTTGGCAAGCAGAATGACCATATTTTAGTAAAGAAAATATGTTTTTTATTAGAGTCTGATCCCTTCTATCTCAGTAATAGCCTCACATCGGGATAATTAAATAATAGCTAGGGGCATTATTTAGAGAGTCTTACAGATAGTTCCAAATATCCTCCTAACTCTACAAATCTGGAGCAGCTTTTTATGGATCAGAGTTTAATGTCACTACAGATCTTTCTTATTTGATATTTTTGTTGATTTATTTTTCAATAAAATGAGTTATTATTTTGACTCTTGTTGGGATTATGCAAATTGGAGAGTGTCCTGGATGTTATCTGGTGTCTCCTTTCAGAGTACACATGAGTTAATATTGGAAATATTATTCTTAGCTCATTATTTTGTATAGGGAAGGATTAAAATATGCTTTTCTTGTGTCTCAATTAACCTAGTATATTCAACAGTGAAAATGTTGACAAGATGAGGACAGGCAAGGTGTTGTTGGCATGCAGTGCCTATTTGCTCATGGAATGAAATGTTAGTGGCATATGGTGATGTCACAAACTCACCAGTCTACACTGTCACTGACACATCCATGCATGTTCCTGGACCCAAATACCTAGCCGCCAGTGCTCTGGATTTTAAATCACTTCCTAGCTTCTACTCAAAAGGAATGTTTAGCCTTTAACACAAGAACTATCTAGTCCTTGTTTTTTTCCAAACAGCAAATCGCTTTGGAAATGGAAAAGCAGGTAGATCTTAATTTGAATCAGATGCATATCAGTTAAATGTTTATGTTTTACCCAGAGAGGTGAAGACTAGTAGAAGGAGTACAGGACTTGACTGTCTGTTATTTACCCATCATATACCTGTACAGAACTAGAACAGGTGGAAGTATCTCTCTCTTTTCACCACTAGATGGCAGAGTCTGTGCAATGGATCTGTAGTTAGTCTAGAGGCTTGTCTCCACCTAGGGCGGTGCTAAACCTGATCGATTTGCTGTGCATTATTTAACTCTCAATACTCAAGTCGCACTAGTAATGTGCACAAAGAATGGCTGTGCCTCTTTTAAGTTCACAACATTGTGTACACAAGGTGGTGGCTTAGTGCATATCAAATGTGGGACGTTCTCCCAGGGCATTCTCTTTTGCTCTGCTGCTGAGCAGTTGGCATTTGGCATTTTTTCTCACTCTCCATTGTGTGATGCAAAGAGGAAGCAAGGTGGGTTCAATTTTTTTTAAAAAAATCCCATGATCCCACTCTCTTCATCCCATGCCTCCTCTCTTCTTGGATGGACTAGCACCAACTTCAAATTGCTGTCGGTCTGCACAGGCTCAACAGTGCTCCCTGACACTATGCCAACAACCTCAAATATGCAAAGGCTGCTTAGGCTGTATTTCAATGCTACATGAATTCAATTTTGGACTTCACCCACTGCCCCACCTAGCAGGTATTGTGGCAGTAATAGCAGATCCTCCAGCAGCACTAACAGTTCCAGCGGTGGTGAAGGAAGTAGATGAGGAAGAGGACGAGGATAAAGAGGACACCTTATAGACACTTTAACTGATAGTGGAGAAGCAGCTTTACACCACGCAGGGCTGTTTCTGGGCTCAGGAAACATTGGTGACAAAGGATCGTTCTGCAAAGGGTGACTCTTTTGAGATATGTGTTGAACTAACCCTGGAGCTACAGCAGCAGAGTACCATCATGTGGCACCCCATACCTGTGGAGAAGCAGCTCATCTTTGCCATCTGGAATGCAACCATGCTCTGAATGCTACCATAGCCAGCCAATTTGGAGTGGGGAGATCAACTGTTGGGGCCATAGTCATGCAGGTGTGGAATGCCATGGAAAAGGTACTATTGTACTGGGTTATAAAGCTTGTTCATGCTCAGGTGATTATTAATGTCATTGCAGGCATGGGGTTCCCAAACTGTGCAGGGGCAATTGATGGGACCCCATACTCATGGTGTGCCAAGTGCTGGTTGACCACCAGGTTTACAAATATAAATGCAGGGTGATCTGGAAGGGTGACTGATGCTATGAGAAGCACATGGGATCTTTATAGGGAAGAAGGCAGCACCCCGCATTTATTGAAAATACAACAGTTAGCATATGCTTTTCAATCTCTCACACACACACACACAATGCACACACAATGCACACAGTCCTGCCAGTTGATGTTTATCGTTACCAGTCCAGAGTCTGGATCAATCTAGTGGCCGGCCAGATTGGTCGCAGAGGGGAGCAGGGCTCTGTCGGTCACGATTTGATGCTTCTGGAGTGTGGCAAGATGAACCCAAAGTCCCATGGCCAAGCACCCTGTTCTTATAGTCTTTTTTCTCTGTTGAAGTCTATGGATTTTGCTGTATCAGTTTGTGACCGGTTACTTCTTAATTGGTGATGTTAACATTTCAAAACACCTCTGAGAGGGTCATCCTGCCCTGGTTTCGATTTAATCAATTGTCTTGTCTTCTGGGGTGCCAGCCTGCACCTCAGGGTTGTCAATCTGCTCTTTCTTCATTATGGATGCGCATTGATGGTTCTTTGACGTCCTTAAGTTCCCTCACTCCTTCCTCGGCCATCTGGCTATAACAATGGCCTTCACACCTTATCTTTTGCTGATGCATACACTCCTCATTCACACAAACAGTCTTTTACAGAGACCTTTGAGAATACAAACAGTGTCAGTTTATTTTGAATCTCCTTAACATAGACATACTAAACCTTAAAACAAAGAAATGTATATTTAACTAAAAAGAAAAGGAGTACTAGTGGCACCTTAGAGACTAACCAATTTATTTTAGCATAAGCTTTCGTGAGTTACAGCTCACTTCATCGGATGCATTAAGCTGTAGACTAACACAGCTGCTACTCTGAAACCTATATTTAAGTAGAGTGCCTAATTTGTAATACATATAGGAAACCATCCTAAAACAAAAGGGTGACCATAATCAGTCATAAGCATTGTTCTGGTCTGTCCCTGCCTTAACATCAGTACACACACTGGCAGTCTGTCAGATGCATTTCTGCCAGTGTCCCAGGCAGTCATTCCTTTCTGCTATTCAAATGGGTTGGCTGGTAAAATGAAATCAAGACATACATTAATTCTTATAGTACAAATATAAAATCCTGCTCCTACAATCTATCTGAACCTATTTACCTTAAAGGATAAAGGACAGTTTGCCCCCAGGATCACAATGGACAGGACTGGTGTGAACATTGCTCCAGTTATGCTGGGACACCCAGTATATCTTCTGCTTCCCTTGCTAATCAAGCCCTTCTCAGGCTACTTGGACAGAAGAAAGGAAGGAACTGTTTAACTATCGCCTCAGTAGCTGCAGAATGGCAGAGTGTGCATTTGGCTGCTTGAAAGGAATGTTGTGCTGTTTGCAAGCTAGGTTAGAAGCTGCAGAAAAAAGTGTGTCTAAGATTATAGTGGCCTGTTGTGTTTTGCACAGTATTTCAGAGAGTGAGGGAGAAGCCTTAACCATGGGTGGTAGGCTGAGGCACAGAGACTTGCTCAGCAGTTCGAGTAGGCAGCCAGGTGTCCACTAGAAAATGGGAACAGCCAGTGCTATGCTGTCAGGGATGCCTATTGATCCTCCTTTGAGTCTCAGGCCTGCAAATGTGCAGCTGTCTATCCAGCCGTTAACCTCTGAGGGGTGGGATGTAGTGTGAGCAGTGCAGTGTTGTTTATGGATGGAAGTGAAGTGGGACTTTGTGGTAATTCTGGTTTTACCTAGTCTCTGTGCCTAGATATTTTTGTAAAACCCTGTGAATTATTTACAATCTATGGATCTTTTGTGTAAAATGCATTGCTGACTCTTTATAAGTGAATTTTTAATGGTTTTTATCGTTAACCATCTATTATAAAGCAAACAGAAATAAGCCTTTCATTAGAAAATAATGAAACAAAAATTCAAAGTGTCAGTGCAGTGTAGGACACACCAAAGGAATGGGGGCATCACATCACAGCTGAGTAGACACTTGCCTCTGCCTTTTCTTGTTCTTTCTGGAATTGCGTGGTGAGGTTCCAAGTTATTAGGAGCTGGGCTCCCAGGTGTGGCTGTTCTCACCGTCCTGAGCTTGGGGCTGTGAAGGAATGGCAGCTGGGAGCATGGCTGCAGTGGGGAGGAGCTGCTTGTTGTCCCGGTACCCTGATCCAGGGGCTGTAAAACCCGGCCGGGTCCTGGTTTAAAACACTGCATCACCTGCTGCCCGAATAGCAACATACACTGCAGCCCAGCAGTCTGGCTCTGTATAGCCCCCATTATTTGCTTCTGTATCTCCCTCCCTTTTTTGCCATGGCAAAAAGGCCATGTCTCTGGCCACTGTAATGTCTTTGGCTACTCCAATGAGCCCTCTGGAGAGCTCCATTTCTTTTTCCCCCCTTCATCCTCACATACAGCCTCAATTTTTCCACTATTTTCATTTGTCTCTGGGACTCTGCAATGAGGTCTGTGAACATTTCATCCGGAGTTTTCCATTTTCTCCACCTACCACACACACATTCAGGCTAGCCAGCTGTTCATCTGTTGATAAAGGCCCCCTGGCTGCTGGCTGAGGATCTGGCTGCTGCAGGTGCCCTAGCTGTAGGAGTGGAAGAAACAATAAAATAAAAACACACATGCAGTTACTGATTACATTTTCATAGCCTCTCTGGAATATGATTTGGATATGTATTGCTGAGTTTCCCTCCCAGGGATTCTTCCCAGTCTTGAGGGAAGCTCACAGATAGTAAGTGGTATATGCATGAGGAAGGCAATACTGGGATTTTGTCTGTGCAGCATATGCTGTTTGTGTTTGCTGTTGTGGCTTGGTGACTAAGCTGGGGGTTAAGTTCCTGGTTTGGCTTTGCACTTTTGCATGTACAATGTGGGAGGGTTAGCAGGGGGCATGTGGGGACAAGCTGGATAATAATCCCCTCTACATCCTCTTTAGGCTATCCTGACTGAGGCAGATGACTAGAAGGCAGAGAATGGCCTTACTCAAAAAGGCAATGGGGTGGACCAGTAACCACCTTGGTGAACAACTTCAGTGTATTTCAGAAGTGCTGCAGGAGTGGAAGGGAGTTGTGAGCTATACCTGAACAAATGACCTGCAGCTATCCCTATAACGTCCAGACAAAAAAACCAAGAAATTTCTCAGTCTTTAATCAACCCTGCAGACATGATGAAAGTGCAGAGAACAGCAGAAACGGTTCTGCAATGATTTTCTGAAGCACTCGTTATTACGGAGTATTTATATCTCAGCAGGGAGTTGCACTCTTTGTACCTTTTCAGGAATACACTGTCCATGTCTGCCTCATGTAAACTGAAAATACTAATCAAGCTTCTTTTCCTGTAACCATTGTCTCTTTAAACGGTTGAATTTCACACAAATGAATGTTTTCATTATTCAAATCTGACATGGGAGGGTGGTGGGGTACAGGCGGCAGCTGCACCATGCTGCCAGCAGCCATTTTCAGCTGGCAAATGCAGGGGGTGCGGGGGGGAAGGTTCACCAGGCAGGACAGATGTGGTCAGGGAAAGGAAAATAGGTAGATGGGTATATGCATTCCGTGGCATGGGCCTGAAAATGGTCAGTAGTCAAGGCTTTAGCCTGAGACAGAGGGCAATTGCCCAGGCAGAGCAGCCGCCATTCTGAAAATGTGTACCGTGGGGGGAAGGCAGAGTGAACAGATAATTTGGACTGAGGGAGGAGAGAAGTGGGGGTTGGACACTCAGAAAGGCTCCTAGCTCACATCCACTTAAAAGATGGTGGCCATAGGATAACTGGAACAGAAGCTATCAGAGCCATGTAGCACAGTAATAATAATAGATACATGCCAAGGTTCCTCAAGAGGATCTGCCACCTAGGATCTGGCCTGGGTTTCTGTTTGGAAACTGGGCTGTGTTGCTGCATGGGAGACATTAGGCTTGCCTTCTGCCTGGCTGGCATCAGTGTCCTGGGTCCCAAAGAGATTCTGGCTTTCAGTGAACAGGTCTTCCCTGGCCTCCTCATGCTCACCCTCCGAAGAGCCTTGCTGGTTGTCTTTAGTGGGTGAGGGAGAGTGTTAACAGAGCAGGCAGCAGGGACCACAACCATCCTGGGTTGGGATGTTTTGTAGTTGATCAAAATACTGTACAACTCCTCAAACTAATGGACTAATCACATTTCCACCTTTCCTGCCATTCCTAACTTGAATGTAAAGTTCTCCTGAGCTGTTAGCTCTTTATCCTACACTCGTTGGCACATGAGCTGTGGCCCCTCATGGTCTCTGTTTGGCAAAGTCCACAAAAAGAGTTTTTTCACTGACATATCGCCCCAGAGAGAGATGAGATCCAGGGTCTCAGGACAGCTCTGGGTGGCTTCTAGAGCACTATCACAGCAAAGCTGATGTATTTGAATCCAAGAACAAATGGATAAATGCTGGCCCTGAGCCAGTTTTCAGATGTGGGATGGGACCTGCCACCAAATTGACCACAGACCAGCAGAGGGCACACAGATAGACAGACAGGCCAGGAATGGTTGCCTGCTAAGCAGTGGGGAGTAGCAGTTGGAGGGCTACCAAAGTACTGCACAGCAGCTTTGCATGCACACAAGCAATAGACCAAACTAGCTCAAGTGGCATCAAACGTAGTCACTCTGAAAGAGGATTCCGCAGTTCACATTAAATATGGAGGTAGTAAGTTATAATTAATTGCATCATGGGTACCAGAGATGACCTATACGTGCCAACAATGGGAGAGGCAGAATGAGGGCAGCAGCTTCAGCAGATGTTACTGAGCATGCTCAGTACCAGCCAAGCAGCAACTGTGTCTGTGTGGGGAACGTGACCCCATATCCCTCTACTCCCTCCCCCCTAGACACACACACATAGGTCACCTCTGATGGGTACACAAGTGCCTGGTTTACAGCCCTCATGTAGACCATCACTAAACAGTTGCTGCAAATACAATAATGCTTACCTCTTAGATAGCACTTTACATAGTCAAAGTGATTTACAGATATTCACTAATCAATCCTTACCATTCACCTGTGCAGTAGTATTAAGGCAGCATTAGCAGTATCCACAGCTTTCCTCTGGCAGCGTGTTATTTGATTATGTTTACAAAAATTAACAAAAATGTGGAGATAAGTCAATGGTCATTCCTGGATCAGTGCAGAGTTTATTGTCCATGGAGGCAGCTCAGCAACTGTGCAGTGTATGACGTAATGTACACAGCAGGGGATTTGTGAACTCATCCAAACCCAAGTGGCTGGGTGTATGGAAATGGAACAGTTGTTTCCTGTGGATCCAAAACCCAACCAGCATTTCCTTTATTAGGGTTAATTTATGAAGGAATATTTTATGCTGTTATCAAAAGAAAAAAAAACACCCCTAACACCTATTTTATTTGTATAAAGTGCTCAGACATGAGATGTGTCCCCCGATCACTCTGTGATGGCATAGAGCAGTATGCACTCAAGGTGATCATTTCCTCCTGAAATTAACTTGTCTTTAACTATAAAAAGCAGAATTAGAGCAAAGGGAAAATCCAGTTACTCAGAATTCACTTAATATTTGCCTCACATCAGGCAAAGAACTTATTCCACACAGAGTATGTTTTATAGATGGCTGAACAAGCTCTCATTTGCATTAATCCCTTTAAGTCATCCTTCATTTTAGCAGTACCCCAGTACTGCAATCAAAATGCTAGGGTTAAATATATCAATGGTGACACTTTGGAGGGGGATAAATGTGTGCTTTACTGCAAATTCTAATTTTTATTTGGTTATAGTTTTGAAATTTTTGATGGGCTGATAAATGTTTCTTCTTAATCCTTGAGGGAAAAATGCAATATGGTAAGGATCTGAGGAAATCTGGTTACTGAAGGATTTTATTTTCAAAAGGTACAGATCCAGCTTAAATTTAGCAACAGACCCAGGCAGCTGATCAGCCTTTCAAGATATCAGGAACAGTTTTAAGCTTCAGTCTATTGTAACAACATGTTAACCAGGATTTCTTTACTGAGAAGATAAAAGTGATGCAGTTAGTAAGATTTTAAAACTCAAAGATTCAAAAGGTAAGAAATAAAAATAATAAGTGCCACAGCTGGAGTTAGAGACCAGAATTTAAAAACACTGAGAAGTACAAGGTGAAAATGGAGACGCTGATAATATGATAAATGGAACTGATCATATCTATGACAGTCGTTTGATCTTCAACAGCCCACTAGACTTGAAATCTGCTGATAAGGCTTGCTATAATTACCTCATGTCATTCAAACCCTTTATGCAGCTCAGGACACCAGTAGATTGCAGGGGATATTGTTAAGGAAAACAAAAGCCTATTTGGCTTCTGAGCACCTTTGGAACAAGTTAACAGAAAGGGGGGGATGGAGCAGAGAAACAAGCTGCAATTGATGGAATTTGTGCTGACAAGCAGGTTTGTACTGTTTTTCGTGATCCAGTGATTTCTTGGTCTTTCAAACAGCTTTTGAAATACTCTTTCAGACACATCACCTTTCAAAAGGATTTCATTCCTTCAGCCTATCCAGAAAACAGGAATTCTGCATCAGTGCTGCAAATTAATTGCTACTGCAGCAAGTCTCCTGGGTTTTAGTGGATTTGTTGTGAGAGTCAAATCTTCATCATGCCATATCTTTAATCTCTGTTCATTGATCTAAAGCAGTGGTTAAATGAGAAGCACAAGGAAGTGGAGCAGCATTCTGGTTGCTATAGCTGTCCCCAGTCGTGATGTGACAACTAAACACCATCAGGCATACCAAGAATGTGCGCAGGGGTTATGGCAGGAGAAGCCCAAGAATGGCTGCCTCCGTTGGAGAGTTTCTCCCTCCCTGAACATCAGTTTATGTTTCTATGGGATCCAGAAGCAGCTGCTCAAAGAGATTGAAGCCAGGTAGCTACCAGCTCTGTTGCTCCTGGGAAGGCTGCAGGTGCACTGGAGGGAGTCCAGCAGTTTCCCTACTCCTACAAGGAAAAGAAGAGGTGACAAGTGGTACATTGCTCCTTCCTTCTGTGGAGAGGGCACATGTGCAGAACAGATCATAGAAGCAAAGAGAATCTGGGCAGGGTTGAGGGATAAGAACCACCATAAAGAATGGAAAAAATAAAGACACAAGAGAGACTGAGATAGATGAAGAAAAAAAATCAATGGTAGGGGGAGGATGGGGAAATAGACAGGACAAAATGACTTAGTCCGGGGAGGTGCACCAATTAGGGAGCAGAATATAAAAGATGTTAAGGGAAAGCAATGAGAGGAAAGATGATAGACAACAGGAAGAGAACAGAGAAATTAGAATGAACAAATAGGCAAGGATAATGGAAAAGAAGGGAGAAATATGAGAGAAAAGATGTGAAGACAAAAAGTTGTGAAGAAAAAGAGGAGATGACAGAAGACAAAAACAGGAGAACTGGATACAGTGGTGTAGTCAGCAATCCACTCCATGACTGCTTTTGAAATCCAGGCCAAGATTTAGGGATAACCTGTGTGGCAGCACTAGATAGTACAGTCTAGCAGTTAGTGAGCCGGAGAGAATGCCAGGCTTTGCCAGCATCCACTAGGCTCAGTAAAGCGCCCTTTCATTCTCTATCACCAACAACCTTATGGGTACAAAGGAAATAAGCAGAGAAACCCATCCTACAAGAAACAACATTTCTTATCAACCACAGAAAATGCTACCTCATGAAAAGCTATTTTATGCATTGTACAGGGAATCATAACCATGCCGTGATACACAAATCATGCAGAAGACTGGCAGATGTTAGCAGCAATACTTTGTTTTTAAAATTCTGGGTTCCTCTTAGGAGCACCAAGTGAATACAAGGGAAGGGAGTTTAAAAAAAAAAAAAACCTCAACAACCTTGAATAAAATGAAATCAGACTAGGTGTTTCCCCTAGATCCAAGTTGCTCTCTGCATATTCCAGGTCCCTCCTTTCTACTTTAAATTTTGAGACAGAATTTATTTTAACCACTCCCTCTCCCAAAACATAGTGCTTGGCAACATGCAGGGTTTCTACTAATTAACATTCTTCCAAAAGTGCCAACTCCAGTGGTTAAAAGCAAGACATCTACCCACTATTAATGAGACTGCTATGACACTTTCCCACTAGGTGATGAAACAAGGAGGAAGGAGTGTTGTTTCAGCTTCTAGGGTGGAAAAGGCAGGAGAGACAGCAAACACATCAGCACGACCACTAATTATTTCCATTAGTAGCAGTGCCCACTTCCTTTGGCCCAGCAGAGGTACAATTCAAATAGACTTTCAGGGATCAAAAGAAAGGAGTATGCTCACTTCAGACTGTGATGTCAAACATTATTGTTAACATCTGTCGAACAACAAGCACAACAATCAAGCCTCAGAAGTTTTTATCCCCAGTGATAGTGAAGATTTTGTTGGCTTGACTGCAGCTTGGAGGAACAAGATGTTTACGATTTTACACAGGCTTAGAAGTGCTGGTTAGATGAAGCTTCACATGCAGGGGAGCCACTGGAAAATGTGGCTCCGGGAAATACCACTTCATTTTGGAGAAAGCATTACTTTTCTTTCTGTGCTCAGCATGACATAATTGGTAGCAGATTTGAATATACCCTAGATGGTCACTTGGCTAGTGAAAGTTGTAAATGAAGGATAGCGGGCCTGAGGGTAAATGGTAGTTGATAACCATAGACTTCTAATGATGCATCAGCTAATCTGCACAGATTATGGGGAGGCTGTTCCTTTAATTAGTTAGAATTGCTAAGAGAAATGAAGAGGCAGTAATTATCTATGAACACAGAACAGCCATAGGACAGGATAGTGAGGTTCCATTCAAACTTAGGATCATTCCCATTGGTCTATTGGGCAGCAGTAGTATGAAGAAACATGCTGGGGCTCAAAGCCCAGCCAGATTTATTATGCCGAGTAACTGAACCGCAGGTGTCACTAAGTGCCAAGCAGGCATCAAGATGAGGTAGGATTCTCCTAGTGACAGGAATGTTTCCCCACTGAGTGGTGTAGAATTGGAGTCTGAAGCACAAAGGAGAGTGAGATTACCTTCTCTGAGGGGCACAGTCTCACCAGGGACAGAGGAGACCAAAGGGGAAAAAAAGGAAAGTTTGGGTTGGAAGATTAAGAACAATTATGTTCTAAGTGAGAGTTATATGGAAAGAAAAGAAGGAAAAGTAAAAAGGGATTTTTTTTTATGAGAAGGGAATTATCCTCATTCAAGTAAGTGTCATGATCAGCATGTGGGCAGTCTGACCTAAAGGTCAAAGCACGAGGCAGTTTGGGTCAGACACCATCAGGTCAGAGTCCAAGACAGGCCAGAGGGCATACCAAAAGTCAAGTGTCAGGAAGCAGGCAGGTCCAGTTACCAGGAGACAAACTTGAGAGCAGAACTATGGATGTTAACCTGAGTCAGGCCAGGTCAGGAGACCAGGAAGACCAAGCCAGGGGAGCGGGAGCAGGAAGCATAAGGCACAGTCCAGAGCAAGGCAGATCCCTGTTGCATGAACAGCTTCCCATTTCTGTGCTGGTTTTAAATAGGGGCTGTGAACCAGTCAGGGCCCCCAGCATTCTGCCATTCGGCTCCAAGGACTGGGGTCTTCTGTTTGAAGCCAGTTTCTAATTTGACAACAGTTAGTAGGTCCCTGTGTGGCAAGTTAGCAACTGCTAGCTCTGAAGAGCCCTGTAGACTAGGGTTCAAGACCCATTGTCCCTGACAAGTAAGTTCGTAAATAAAACTTAATATGAATAAATCTAGTAAAATGATCTTCCCTCTTGTATAAATATTTAACTAAAAGGTTTTATCAGAGTTCTATCCCAGAGATAATAGGAAAAGCTGTTTAATATTTTCTAGTCAATTATTTTGAGTAACAATCTTAGAGCCTGTCATCTTCATTGTTTTATGTAGGGGATGTATCCTGTCATTAGATTTAAGTCACTAGTGCAAGTCAAGCATACTACCTGAAGGTTTTCCAAGTATCAGAACATGGACACAAAGCCTTCAAAGAATCTAGAGATCCAACAGAAAGTCTGAAAATAGCCACACTGATTTCAGCACAAGAAGCAGGCAGATAAAACCAAACATTGGATACAATTGAACATAATTTTGACTTAGTGCAGAACTAAGATTCAATTGAATCTTTACTTTACAGAATGTTAAAATATCTGTTTAAAGGGTGAATTAGTGAATACACATTTTAAGCAGTTTACATTAACCATTTATAAATAATCATGTTAGTCACTGCCATGTTTCTCTCTCCAGAATTACAATCACTTCCATGCAGACAGCTAGTCTGTCTAGGTAACTATAAATCAAGCAAAACAATTCAGTTGTGATTACTACAGTTGGGAAATCCTACACCAGAAACAAGCAAGTATTTAAGTCAAATACTATACAGAATGTACCAGATGGTGTAGCTGGTGTAGACTGGCATAGCTTTGTTGACTACAAAGATCTGTTTCTTCAAATGCCACCCCACAGAAGATTGCCTTAGATTCAAATTTAAGATCCCTTGTGATAACTTACTATATGACTTTCGTATCAATGTAATGAGGAGTGGTTTTTAAACTGGTTTCAGAGTATCAGCCATGTTAGTCTGTATTCGCAAAAAGAAAAGGAGTACTTGTGGCATCTTAGAGACTAACCAATTTATTTGAGCATAAGCTTTCGTGAGCTACAGCTCACTTCATCGGATGCATACTGTGGAAAGTGTAGAAGATCATTTATACACACAAAGCATAAAAAAATGGGTGTTTACCACTACAAAAGGTTTTCTCTCCCCCCACCCCACTCTCCTGCTGGTAATAGCTTATCTAAAGTGATCACTCTCCTTACAATGTGTATGATAATCAAGTTGGGCCATTTCCACCACAAATCCAGGTTTTCTCTCCCCCTCCCCCACACACAAACCCACTCTCCTGTTGGTAATAGCTTATCTAAAGTGATCACTCTCCTTACAATGTGTATGATAATCAAGGTGGGCCATTTCCAGCACAAATCCAGGGTTTAACAAGAACGTCTGAGGGGGGAGCGGGGGGTAGGAAAAAACAAGGGGAAATAGGTTACCTTGCATAATGACTTAGTCACTCCCAGTCTCTATTCAAGCCTAAGTTAATTGTATCCAATTTGCAAATGAATTCCAATTCAACAGTCTCTCGCTGGAGTCTGGTTTTGAAGTTTTTTTGTTGTAATATCGCAACTTTCATGTCTGTAATTGCGTGACCAGAGAGATTGAAGTGTTCTCCAACTGGTTTATGAATGTTATAATTCTTGACATCTGATTTGTGTCCACTTATTCTTTTACGTAGAGACTGTCCAGTTTGACCAATGTACATGGCAGAGGGGCATTGCTGGCACATGATGCAATATATCACATTGGTGGATGTGCAGGTGAATGAGCCTCTGATAGTGTTATTAGGCCCTGTGATGGTGTCCCCTGAATAGATATGTGGGCACAGTTGGCAACGGGCTTTGTTGCAAGGATAGGTTCCTGGCTTAGTGGTTCTGTTGTGTGGTATGTGGTTACTGGTGAGTATTTGCTTCAGGTTGGGGGGCTGTCTGGAGGCAAGGACTGGCCTGTCTCCCAAGATTTGTGAGAGTGTTGGGTCACCTACCCATTTACCATTTGTGTTCCCTGTTGTGTTCCTAAGGTGCATTTTGTTGCAATAAATATTTGACCAATTTATATTGGAAGTCCTGTAAAATACTTTAAGTCTTTTCTCCAAAAGGTGTGAAATTATTGGGAGCCACCCGATGGCACTATTACAGATAATGAATGTATAATCAGCTGTTGAAGAAATGCTTTTTGTCAGTTTTTTTGGTTTTGTTTTGTTTTTTACTAGCTGAGAATATGAACAGTCATTTCTGTTCCTCCTGGAATCTCTGTAAATGAGAGTTACTTCCTTAGACATAGAGGCAGAGAGAGCGCTCTGGCTATCTGGGGGAAGGGAAGAAAACTATGGGGCAAATGGAGGACTCAGTGAAGGGGCAAGGTATTGAGAAGTTGGATAAAAAATTCTCAACTTTAGGGTGTTCATCTGAACATCAGCAAAGTCTCAACCTTGTGAGGTTCTTTGACCTTACATACAAAACCATTGTACCCAGGGCCTGTTTGGATGTAATTGACGATGCCTTTTAACTTTGTAAAACAGTTCTCATTTAATCTTTCGCTGTGGGAACTTTGTACCTAGCCAGTGTTAGCATCGCTAGCCTTAGCTGGCAATGTCATCTGGAAGCCTTCTGAAATGAACACAAATCCCGATAACTAATTAATGAGGCAAAAATCACTTGCAACTTGATATTAATCCTAATAATGCCTCAGTAAGAACAATATCACAGTGACACCAAACAGTCCATTCCCATTTTGCAGATGTTATGGTGGAATTGACTAAACTAAGGAAAGAGAAATCTATAACTTCTAAGAGACTATATTAGCCAAACATATTATGCCAGTCATAGGCAACAAGCTGAAAAAATAGATACTGCAAGCGTATCTCAAGATGCACAGACTTTAAAACCCCATTTTTAGTCCTTTTTTTGTTTGAAGGCATCAGCACCTATGTATTGTTTGCTCATCTAGTGCCTTCCAATTAAAAAAAAAATCTGTATATCTTGAGATATGCCTGCAGTGTCTGTTGTAAAGCATTCTCAGGTCCTTGCCAATGTTGCCTATTACTGGTTAATATGTTTGACCTTTGTAGACTTAGAAGTTACATATTTCTGGTTCCTTGGTTTAGTCAGTTCCACTATATCATCAGCAAAATGGGAATGGACTGTTTGGTGTCACTGTGGGATTGTTCTTACTGAGGCATTATTAGGATTAATGTCAAGTTGTAAGTGATTTTTCTCATTAATTAGTTATTTGCACTTGTGTTCATTTCAGAATGATTCTGGATTGCCAGCTAAGGCTAACAATGTAGTGTCAACAGAATTGAGGTTATATTCAGTGAAGCTTTCACCTGTTGTTTACATTTTTGCCCTTATGTTTACACTATATATAAAGCCCATTTCTCTACCCCTAAAAAGAAGCTAATGAAAGTAATGAAGCAGAAAGTTATGAATTGGTGGCCTTACATTATACCTAACTTGATCTTAACGACATTTAATTTACATTGCTGTGCAATATGGAGTCCTGCTGTAATCCTCTATACCTCAAGTACATATAAAGACCTTAAAGAAAGCATACTTGGAAAAAGCTAGTGTAGTTTCCTATTGCTCATTGGATTCATCATATCCTTTAAATGTTTGAAATATACCTTAAAGCACAATCATATAAAAAAGTTTCCTAATGTTTAGAATCCAATAGCTACTTATCCAGATTAATATTTTGTCTCAAGTGAACATGTTTTGTTCACTGTATAGTCTTGATCAGCTACTTGTTATACTGGCTAAGTTTTATTTTATCGTACTTGGTATCAATTTTTGCATGTCTGTTTTGGACCATTTGTTGATCTTAAAAAATACAGGAACACTTTTTAAAAAAAAGCAAACAAACATGTACATGTGAGCCTAAAATGTAACATCTGTTTTGAATGTTTAGGTCTCCCATTGCACCAGTCAAGTAAGTTATAGACACATCACTAGTGCTTGTTAATAGTACAGTATGCACATTCTATGTAAAAAAATCCTGAAAGGAGGGAAGTTTAATCTGAGCCTGTGAGTACTAACAAGTGTGCTTTCTTGCACTCACCCTGAGTGACGTTGGTGAGCATGGTCAACAAAATAAGTCCAACCTTGTCCCCGATCAAGTCAGTGGCAAAACTCGACCTTGCAGCTAGTAGATTTTAGACCAACCAGAGCTGGGTAATTTGCACCTACCTAGGGATTCCCCAGGAAATCCACTTAACATGTATTGTCCCAAAAATCAATACTTGTCTGGCACATCTTCAATATAGTCTTTTGAACTTGCAGATCTCACATCTCCCTCCTAGGGAGGTTACATGCAATCCTGGCCCACAGTAATATATAAACTTAATACAATAAGGTTTTTCAAGGATACTGCAGGAATTGTCCTGTCAGATCCCCCCTCTCCCACAAGAAGTGAATGTAACTAGGGTACTTGACTGGCATCCTAGGGGAATCCAAAGGTTTATTCCCAGGATAGCATTTAAGCCATTACATTTCATATTTCAACTATGCATAAAATAAACATTCTTCTATCAAGCCAGCATACATCCTTCAAAAATCCATACAGTCATTTGACAACAATGCCATATAATTTCTTTCTTTAGAATCAGTGTGACATAGCTCTTACCCATCCCTCCTTGCCCTTGTAGCCCCAAAACCTTTAGGTATACATTTGAGACCTCGTCCTCCCACCTGGTTTTGGGGGGGTCCCTTTCTCTCTGAAGGTGTCAGCTGTCCCAGCAGTGGTTTGCGGGCCCCCCCTCCCCCCGTCCTCATCCCTGGAGTATTCCGGGAAGCAACTTTTCAGACAAAAAGGGAGAAATAAGGCAGGGCTGCCTCTTTGTGAAGTGATTCTCAACAACTTTTAACAGCAGTGTGGTGAGGCAAGGGAGATTCTTTAAATCTCCCTTAGCCAAATTCCTTTCTCTGTCCCACCACGATGGTCTAAACTCAGCTTCTCTGGGAGGAGGATTGATCCGTCTAGTGGGGGTTCCACTCACCACTATCATGCCTCCTGGCATCTATGTCAGGGAATGTAGCTTTTGCTGTGTTGGGTGCCCTTTGCTGTTCATTGCTCACTCTGCAATAATCTTTCTTCTAGTAACTTACCCCTCTGGCCAGGTCACCATTTAGCCCACCCTTTCCAGGGTTACAAAGTCCGACAGGACAGCTCCCCACTTGCCATTGCCAGATGGTGTTCAGCCCCTCCTCAGTCTCTGTGCCACTATCCCAGTAGCTGGCAGGTGAACCTGGGCGCATCTGCTACAGAGGATTCCAGCCCCCCCCCCCCCCCCCCCATTGCTGTATCCTCCTTCCTACTCAGCCTGTCTGCCTGTCTCTGGCTCTCTCCTGTTTCTGGGTTTACCACTGGAACCAACTCTATTCCCTGTGGCTACTCCACCCCCTCCTGGCCTCTTGCTAGACTTCTTACTCCAGGGCAGGAGCTCAGAGCTTATTCTCTCACTGGACTGCCTCCTTGCTCCGAGAGTGACAACAGCCCCCTTCCCCTGCTGCTTTCAGCATCTTGGCTTTATAGTGCTGGCCCAGGCCTCCCCCAGCTTCTCTCTCAATTAACTCTGACCCTCCCTCACACAAGAAACCTAACTGGCCTCTCAAGTGCTTGTTAAGCCTATCAGGACTGGTGTGGGGTGAGCCCCATCACAATCACCCATCAGAGGGTGGTGGTCCTTTGATCCCCACATATTGAGTCAAGGTGAAAACATTACAGAGATAACATATAAAAACAATTTAAAAAACCTACATGCATGCCAAAAAGCTTACCAAAGCTCATCCCGACTCCAACCTCAGGCTCTGGTAGGTCTTAGCCCTTCAAAACGCACATGTGGATTTTCCTTGCGGTTACAACTTCATCTGCATCTTAGATCCAGAACCAGAACCCAGGCTGGGGCAAGCAGCTATTCCTTTATACAGCTTGGGCCTTTGATATTGGCCTTCTGTTACAGGTAATCAGCAGATAATGACCCACTCCTCGGGGTGCAGCTTCAAAAAGTTGGGGTTTTGCATAACCAGAATTGGGTAGTTTGCCTTAATCTCTCCCTAGAGATTCCCCAGGAAATCCATTTAACACTTATTGTCCAAAGATCTATAACTCTCTAGCAGATTTTCAATATAGTCTTTTGAATTTTCAGGTCTCACATCACATCTCATGCCCAGAGAGGTTACATAAAATCCTGGCCCACAATACATAGACTTAATACAATAAGATCTTTCAAGAATATTGCAGGAAATGACCCTATCTAGGCACTGTCCATAAGAGTAGTAGAGGGTCCCTGCCCTGAAATGCTTACAATCAAAATAGACAGACAGACATGGGGTGAACAACTGATGGCAGCACATATAGTTCTACAATCTTGTATTTTACTTTGGGGTGGGGGTTAGGAGTGGGTTAGCTAAATGGAGAGACAAGGAGAAGTGAGAAAAGGAAGGTATAATGGGTAGGTGTGGACTGAGACTGGGGTGAGAAGACTGAGGAGCTGGCAGAGGATTGGAGCAAACAGCCAATCAGCACAGGGCAGAGAAATTTCAGTCCAAACTGTAGAAAATGTTAACAGCATCCACCAGTCCTGGCTTAAACTGCTTCTGCATCTGCTCTGCTGGCATCAGCCTCAGCTGGCTCTTCCCTGCAGTTTCTTCTGGCTGTGGGAGGGGTGGCATTGCCTAGGCCCTAGTGCCCATCAGAGGTCATAGTGCCCATCTTCCCTGCACAGCTCTGCATCTGGATGTTACTTGTTAGGGGAGGGGTGGCCCTGGCTGCACCCCATTTTCCCTCCTACCCCAGTGCAGCAGTACCTGCTTCTGTGGTTGTTGTGATGGCTGCAGCCTCCGGCTAGCTCCTCCCTGTGGTTTCTTTCCCAAAGACAGCATGGCTGGGGAGAGGTGGATGCCATGTAGATCCTAGTCCCTCAGTGAGGGGTTGTTCTCCCTGCTGCTGCTGTCCTGGCTCTTGCTAATGTGTGTATCTGCTTCCACAGCTGACTCTGCCCCCAGGAGCCCCTATGCTTCCATTCCCATGTCCAGTTACTCCACAGTAGTTCCCCAGGTTCCAGCTGGAGGCAGTCTACTCTCAAAGTCTGGTTCCATCCTCTGGATGTTCCCTATTACAGTCACAAGCAGAAGTTCTGGATCTATTCCTATTCATATTGACAGAGAATTATTTGCCATATATGACATCTGCAGCTCATTTGTTTGCCTTCTGCTTTTTATGTGTTTCTCAAAAGATCTCTATAAAATAGATGTCTGGGTGGATCAGGTGATTTTTCTAACCCCTGAGCTCTATCAGTAGATCAAGTTTAAGAGTTTTTATGACAACTTTCCTTGTGACTCTCAATTACTTCAACCAGCTCCCTGTGTGCAATGCCATAGATCCTGTACAGTCCTTTCCAGATTTATAAATGTTTCAATCTTAGTTTTACCTTGACTTTTTGCAAAAACAAACAAACAAAAGCTTTCCTTCGAGAGACCTGCATATTTAAGTCCTGCCTTGTCAGTGGAGGTTGCAATGACTTGTACCAAGTTTGGAAAATTCCTTGAAGCTTTTAAATAGTCTGAGCTGGGCAGCTGATTGTTAGCTCTCTGCATGGGCTGTCAGGGTAGAATATTAAACTAACTTGAACATTTATTTTTGGTCTGCTCTTGTCAGAATTGATTTATGTGCAGAACGTCTCGATTCTCAGCCTGTATATTTTTAATATATTTCCCCAGTAAAGTGCGTTGAACAGTCTGTTAAATGAGCAGCTTGTGGATAGGTTTCCACATAGACTTCTTTGGTTTCAGGTAGAGCTGTGTGAAGAAGTTCTCACTGCTCGAGAAACTAACAAAAATCTCATGACCACTAACAATATTTGCATATATGCAAAGTACTCATGCTTCAAGACATCAAATATTAACTGAAATGAATATTTCACCTGCATATGGAATGTGTACATCTGTTGGCAAAATAATACATAATAATTCTTGAAATGTATTAGAGACCTTTTTTTTTTTTCAGAAGGTGGAGAAAGCTACCAGAGGAGAGGCTGTTCTAGTTTTGATTTTAGCAAATAGGGAGGAAGTGGTTAAGAATTTGAAAGTGGAAGGCAGCTTAGGTGAAAGTGATCATAAAATGATAGAGTTCATAATTCTAAGGAATCATAGGAGAGAAAACAGCACAATAAAGATAACAGATTTCAAGAAGGTGTATTTTAGCAAACTCAGATAATTGGTAGGTAAGATCCCATGGAAAGCAAGTCTAAGGAGAAAAACAGTTCAAGAGAGTTGGCAGTTTTTCAAAGAGACACATTATTAAAGGCACAAGGTCAAAGTATCCCACTGCGTAGGAAAAATAGGAAGTATGGCAAGAGACCATGCTGGTTTAACCAGGTGATCGTCAATTATCTGAAACTCAAAAAAAAGTGTTACAAAAAGTGAAGACTAGGTCAAATTACAAAGGATGAATATAAACAAGTACCACATGTATGTAAGAACAAAATTAGAAAAGCCAATGCACAAAACAAGATTAAACTAGCTAGTGACAAAAAGGATAACAAGAAAACATTATATAAATGCATTAGAAGCAAGAGGAAGGCCAAGGACAGTGTAGGCCTGTTACTCAGTGAGAGGGGGAAAACAATAATGAAGTATTTTACCTGGGATATTGACCCTCTAGTGGCTTGCACAAGAAGGGGGCATCTGTTTGGGGTACACCCGGGATACTGTCATTTTCAGGTTCTCTTCTCTGCACTTCACATGGTACCAGGGCTCAACATTTTGTCCACAACATTCCTCCCAAAATTATATTAGTTCCAAATTATATTGCCAGCAGATCGAGGGACGTGATCGTTCCCCTCTATTCGACATTGGTGAGGCCTCATCTGGAGTACTGTGTCCAGTTTTGGGCCCCCCACTACAAGAAGGATGTGGAAAAATTGGAAAACGTCCAGCAGAGGGCAACAAAAATGATTAGGGGACTGGAACAATGACTTATGAGGAGAGGCTGAGGGAACTGGGATTGTTTAGTCTGCAGAAGAGAAGAATGAGGGGGGATTTGATAGCTGCTTTCAACTACCTGAAAGGGGGTTCCAAAGAGGATGGATCTAGACTGTTCTCAGTGGTAGCAGATGACAGAACAAGGAGTAATGGTCTCAAGTTGCAGTGGGGGACGTTTAGCTTGGATATTAGGAAAAACTTTTTCACTAGGAGGGTGGTGAAACACTGTAATGTGTTACCTAGGGAGGTGGTGGAATCTCCTTCCTTAGAAGTTTTTAAGGTACGGCTTGACAAAGCCTTGGCTGGGATGATTTAATTGGGGATCGGTCCTGCTTTGAGAAGGGGGTTGGACTAGATGACCTCCTGAGGTCCCTTCCAACCCTGATATTCTATGATTCTTCTAGAACTAAAATTATATTACAATAGGGGGGTCACTACTGAAATATCTCATTCAAGAGATAGTTTGTTAGTACAATCAAAAATACTTCTGGTTAATCAGGTACTTAGAATTGCCTGGTAAGTGGAACAAGTGCGCGTTGAAGTATTATGCCCAGGGAAGGTTTGGAGGGCTTGTTAGAATATAGATATTCAGGCCTGCCTATAAAGGCCTGTAAAGGCCTACACTTTAAGAATTTAGGTGTATTTTTTATCACTTAGCTAGTTACAAGGGGTAAAAAAACAAAGAATCAAAATCACAGTCCGTCTGTGTATGGGCCTTCCTTTACTAGGATAGTCTGCAGCCTTGTTCTTAGGCTAAGGCCTTTGGCTAAGCAGAGGAGGCAGCCATAAGCTGGGAAAGGAATGGTCACATCCTCACATTCCAAACCAGTCACATTGAAATAAGGTGCTATTGGGCTGTTAGGAAGACAATCCTGTCCTGATAGTGCCCATCACCACCAGATAAAGAAACAGATCTTAAGATGGTTATAGAAAACTTAGTTCAATAGCATCCTGTCTGGCAAGAAATCACTTATCAATGGTTGTGGTTGAGAAACCCTCATTTCTGTATTGTTTTATCTTTATGGCCCCACTTTTCTATTGTTAATCTGTCTGATTCTCTAATTGTTTCTGTCTGCTGTATAATTAATTTTGCTAGGTGTAAGTTTATTAGGGTAGTGGAATATAATTGGTTAGAGAATTATGTTACAATATGTTAGGATTGGTTAGTTAAATTTCAGTAAAATGATTGGTTAAGTATCATGATTGGTTGAGAATATTACTGTATAAACTGGGGGTCAAACAGGAAGCGGGGGGAAGGGAAATTGGAATCATGTTTGCTAATGGGGGAATGGGAACAGGGAATAGGGAACGGGGAACAGGGACACAGGCAAGGCTCTGCTGTGTCAGACCTGGGAAGGGGGACATGGGGTAAATGTTCTGCAGCATCAGAGCTGGGAAGGGGGACACTGGGGAACAAACTATCGGCATAGAGAGATAAGCCCGACTGGTGTGAAGGGCTTCAGAATATGCTTGCTTGGAAACTAACCCCAATAAACATCACATTGTCTGCACTCTAGACTTCCGGTCTTCTTTTTTCTGTCTACGTGACAAGAAGCAGGGGAGAGGGTGGAGGGAAAGCCCTCTAACAGGGTTCAGTGGTCCCACAGTTCAGGGACGCTGTCACAGTGGTGAAGCGAGTAGGGTGAAATGGATAGCCTGTTGTTCTGAGTGAGATTTGCACTTCATGCACTGGTGTAGAGATTTTAACTGTGGTTGTTGAGAACAGTCAAAGAGAAGGTTACCAGCTTGTTGTTTTCTGTTTGCTTGTTTTGGAAAAGGAAACAGGACCAGAAAAAGCAGAACGATGGATAAGAGTGATGCAGTTGCAAAGTTAGAGCTGTTCAGACAGCAGCTGGCAGAAAAAGAGAAAGAACATTACAAAATCTTAGAGTTAAAGCAGCTGGAAGTTGAGGCTAACCAGCGAGTCTTGAAGCAGAAAGGGACAAAGAGGAAGCCACACATAAAAGGGCCATGGAATTAAAAGAACTGGAAATAAAGGCCCAGAGGCAAGCTGAGGAGTCAGCACATTAGTGGGCCCTAGAGCTGAAAACCAAGGAGGCTCGGGAAAGAGAGAGACACAGAAATCACCTACTGTATCTGGCAGACAAGTAGAACCAGAACCCCCCACTCCCACCCCCTCCATACACACCCACACCCACGCCACTGATTCCCACCTCTCAAAAAATCCACAAATGGGAATAATTGTGTCCTGCATAGAAAGAGACAGATAATGTTGCAGAATATTTCACTACCTTTGAGAGGCTGTGTGTGATTCATGAGATTCCTGAGGACAAGAAAATCCCCACTTTGCTTGCAAAGTTAACTGGTAAAGCTCTGAAAATATTTAATGAAATGCCAATTCAGGATGCTTTAAATTACTCTAAATTCAAAGAAACAGTTTTGAAAGAATTTCAGATTATCCTTGAAACATATAGGATCAAATTTAGGAATCTTAAGCGGGGTGCTGGTCTGAGTAATGGGGAATATGTAAACAGAATGAAAGATCTAATGGGAAGATGGGTGAAGGGAAAAGGGGTTGCAAAATTTGAAGAAATGTTTGACCTTATTGCTCAGGAGCATTTCTTAAGCATATGTCAAGATGATGTGAAACAGTGTCTATGGGACAAAAATGTGAAAACTGTGGATGAAATGGCTGCTCTTGCTGATGCCTTTGAACAGACCCAGGCATCTACTGAGAGTAAACCACAAAAAGAAGGTAGAAAGTGGGAAGTGGGGTTCCCGTTTTACCCCTGGGGAAAAGGAGGGTGGCTGGGAGGCTGGGCATTCACCTCCCCAAAACCATTCCTCTAATCCCCATTCTAAATGTCCTATGAAAACAGAAGAGCCCAAAAGGAGCTATCACTGTAATTCCACTGATCACCTGAAGAATAAATGTCCTATGCTGGTAGGAAGCAGGCAACAAATAGCATATGTTAATTCTGCTGTCCCACAGTCCAGGCTGCACCCCGGGGACCTTGTCACATGCTCCAACCCCTATGCCCTCCACGCATCCTCCTGGAGTGCGAGCCCTTGTTCCACTGGACACTCCCAGAATCCCCAGTTCCATTTTTCCCAAAGGAACAGTACCCCTCAATTTACCAGTTATGCTTCAGGATCACAGCTCTGCTTAACAAAAAGCACTTTGATATATTTGTTGTGAAAACAAGCAAACATCTGTATAACAAAGAGTAGAGATTCAAATCACAGCAAGTAAAAATATTGGAAACAATTGGTTATGTGCAAAACAAAATCATAATAAATTTGTTAGTCTCTAAGGTGCCACAAGTACTCCTTTTTCTTTTTACGTTCTAGAGCAGTGGTTCTGAACCTTTACTGCAGCCTGCACCCCTTTGGTTCACACCCCTTATCAAAAATTGTGGAAGTAGGTCAGTTCTTTAAACCTAGATATATTTTTGGTTTGGTTTTTACAGTAATCGTTAAAAAATGTATAATGTTAATAAATACATAGGTTTGATGAAACAAAGTAGTTGTACTTACGTGCCTGTGCTTAATTTGTTTTCGATGATTTACTTTCTAAACAAATCTGCCATGTCTCGCACCCCCAGAAAGGGCATCTCGCACCCCCAGGGGGTGTGAGCACCCCAGGTTAAGAACCACTGTTCTAGAGCCTAGATTTAAGAAGCAAGATACTTTCCTGGCTAATGAAGTTTTGCTCACCCAAAGTCTTTGCAGTATTTTTCAGTCAGGCTGGCTGTGACCTACCTTTCATAAGACAGAACACGCTGGCAGTGTGTCTCCTCAGTGAAAGAGACTCTCTGTCTCTTTACAACCCCAGATAAATCAAAACAGTCCAGTGATCTTTGTCCATAAACTGGACCCACTCTTGCTGTGTGTTCTTGCCTGTACATTTCACAATCTCTATTCAGTTATGCAACCTGGATTAGCTGGTGGTTCCGTGTGCAAATAGACTTACACTGTCAGACACATAATGCATAATACACACCTGGCCAGGCAAAGATTAGTGTCCAAGAACCTGAACCTGTTGAAAGCCAGTCTGGTGACCTGCTTTTAATTTCAAGGCTTTAAGAACATAATTTCCAGTATAGATATATGATTCCTTAAAAATTAGCCATCCATACATCTCACAATGACAATGACGACCAGTGCATTACAGGCTGTTGGTAGAGACTTCACGTGCCACCGTTTGGTGATTATTAGGCACATAGCCACAGGGGATTCTTATAACCCACTATGCACTTCTTATGTGATCTGCTAGTTGGCCTCAAGGGGTCCCTGCATCACAAGTGCCTCTGCTTGTGCAATAGAATACCAGAGGGGGAATTTCCTGGCCCCAGCTGGTGAGCTGCTCATACCCGAAAGCATGAGGGAGTGAAATGTATTTTATTTTATTGGCTAGGGAAACGTGCGCTGTATTTGTCATTCCTGTCAGCTGCATCAAGCAGTAGGTTTCAGCCTCAGTTATGGCCTGTTGCTAGGGAGCCATGTGGGAGGTGTCCCACCCTCCCTCTTCTTCTGGTTCCGTGATGGTGGTTTCAGCCCAGCATGACTTTCCTTGCTTCTGACATTAGTTTCCCATTAGCAGTGATAACTTCCCCACCAGGCCACCCCACGGTCTCCTGACGTTGGTTCAGAGTAATGCTTCCCTTTTCTTGCAGCGCTAATTTTTTTTAATTCCTTTTTAAACTGTTCATTTACTTTAATTAAACTCACCCACGCCTCATAAGCTTGCTTACCAAATGGATTAATTTGCAGCTCTAATTTTTAATAGGTTGGCTAGATATGATCAGGACAGCAAAAATGTCACTCTAATAAATCTGAGTTCTAAATCTATGGCTTTAATCACAGCAATATTTTAAGGTAAAGTTTTTCATTTTTACTTCTTACATGTTCTCTCATCTTGTACTTGTTCCTTGCTTATTTCTATTGCAGTCATATGTTAAGTGAAGGTGTCAAGGTTCCTCCCCCACTCTGAACTCTAGGGTACAGATGTGGGGACCTGCATGAAAAACCTCCTAAGCTTATCTTTACCAGCTTAGGTCAAAACTTCCCCAAGGTACAAAATATTACCCCCGTTATCCTTGGAATGGCCGCTACCACCACCAAACTAATACTGGTTACTGGGGAAGAGCTGTTTGGACGCGTCCTTCCCCCCAAAATACTTCCCAAAACCTTGCACCCTACTTCCTGGACAAGGTTTGGTAAAAAGCCTCACCAATTCGCCTAGGTGACTACAGACCCAGACCCTTGGATCTTAAGAACAATGAACAATCCTCCCAACACTTGCACTCCCCCTTTCCTGGGAAATGTTGGATAAAAAGCCTCACCAATTTGCATAGGTGACCACAGACCCAAACCCTTGGATCTGAGAACAATGAAAAAGCATTCAGTGTTTTACAAGAAGACTTTTAATAAAAAATAGAAGTAAATAGAAATAAAGAAATCCCCCCTGTAAAATCAGGATGGTAGATATCTTACAGGGTAATTAGATTCAAAAACATAGAGAACCCCTCTAGGCAAAACCTTAAGTTACAAAAAAGATACACAGACAGAAATAGTTATTCTATTCAGCACAATTCTTTTCTCAGCCATTTAAAGAAATCATAATCTAACACATACCTAGCTAGATTACTTACTAAAAGTTCTAAGGCTCCATTCCTGTTCTGTCCCTGGCCAAGACGACTACAGACAGACACACAAACCCTTTGTTTCTCTCCCTCCTCCCAGCTTTTGAAAGTATCTTGTCTCCTCATTGGTCATTTTGGTCAGGTGCCAGCGAGGTTACCTTTAGCTTCTTAACCCTTTACAGGTGAGAGGAGCTTTCCCCTGGCCAGGAGGGATTTCAAAGGGGTTTACCCTTCCCTTTATATTTATGACACGCCCCCCAAATCTCAGCTAGGGTGAAACACTGGCTGGGATTTCTTCCTGGAGCTCTAGGAAAACAGAGTTAATAAGACACATGCATCTCTAAATATACTACCAAGTACATAAAGACTAACAATATTTTCCACATCTCAAGGACGATTTTAACCAGTTGATTCTGGGAAACTTTCACGGGAGAGTGCATCAGCCACTTTGTTAGAAGCTCCTGAGATGTGTTGGATGTCGAAATCAAAATCTTGGAGAGCTAAACTCCACCGAAGAAGTTTTCTGTTAGTTTCTTTGACGGTGTGAAGCCACTTTAGTGCAGCATGGTCGGTTTGCAGGTGGAAACGCCGTCCCCAAACATATGGGCGTAGCTTTTCCAGAGCGTAGACAATGGCATAACATTCTTTTTCAGTGACTGACCAGTTGCTTTCCCTCTCAGACAGTTTTTTGCTGAGAAACACTACAGGGTGGAATTCTTGATCAGGTCCTTTCTGCATTAAAACTGCTCCCACACCACGCTCGGATGCATCTGTGGTTACTAGGAACGGTTTGTCAAAGTCTGGGGCCCTTAGTACAGGGTCAGACATGAGTGTCGCTTTAAGCTTGTTAAAGGCCTTCTGACACCTTCCGGTCCACTGAACAGCATTTGGCTGTTTCTTTTTGGTTAGGTCTGTCAGTGGGGCAGCGATTTGGCTGTAGTGCGGTACAAATCGTCTGTAATAACCGGCCAAGCCTAAGAAGGATTGAACCTGTTTCTTTGACTTTGGGACAGGCCACTTTTGGATAGCATCCACTTTGGCCTGTAGGGGGCTGATAGTTCCTTGACCCACCTGGTGTCCAAGGTAAGTCACTCTGTTTAGGCCTATTTGACACTTCTTAGCCTTAACAGTTAGTCCTGCCTCCCTTATGCGCTCAAGGACTTTTTGTAGATGTTCCAGGTGGTCTGCCCAGGAATCCGAAAATATGGCCACATCGTCAAGGTAGGCGACTGCATATTCTCCTAATCCCGCTAGGAGACCATCTACAAGTCTTTGGAAAGTGGCGGGTGCATTTCGCAGCCCGAAAGGGAGTACATTAAATTCATACAGCCCGAGATGTGTGATGAAGGCTGACCTTTCCTTGGCAGATTCATCTAGCGGTACCTGCCAGTACCCCTTGGTTAAGTCCAAGGTAGAGATGAACTGGGCCCTTCCCAGTTTCTCTAATAGTTCATCTGTGCGTGGCATGGGATAGTTGTCTGGGCGAGTTACAGCATTTAGCTTACGGTAGTCCACGCAAAAACGTATTTCCCCATCTGGTTTGGGAACTAGAACCACTGGAGATGCCCATGCACTTTCAGAGGGGCGGATTACACCCATCTGTAACATATCCTGGATCTCCCGTTCTATAGCAGTTTTAGCTTGAGGAGACACCCGGTAAGGGTGGACCCTAATTGGGTGAGCATTACCTGTGTCAATGGAGTGGTATGCCCGTTCAGTCAGTCCTGGGGTGGCTGAGAACGTTGGCGCGTAGCTAGTGCACAGCTCCTGGATCTGCTGTCGCTGCATACGCCCAAGGGTCATGGAGAGGTTCACCTCTTCCACACCACCAGCACATTTCCCTTCGTAGTAAACACCTTCAGGCCACTCAGCGTCGTCTCCTCCCTGGGCTGTAAACTGACAAACCTTTAATTCTCTGGAATAAAAGGGCTTTAGAGAATTAATATGGTACACCTTAGGCTTTCGGTTGGAGGTGGGGAATGCTATGAGATAATTAACAGCTCCCAGGCGCTCCTGGACCACGAATGGCCCTTCCCACGATGCTTCCATTTTATGGGCCTGGAGCGCCTTTAAGACCATGACCTGGTCTCCTACTTTGAAGGAACGCTCTCTGGCATGTTTATCATACCAGGCTTTTTGCTCTTTTTGAGCATCCTGTAAGTTTTCTCTAGCAAGGGCTAAAGAGGTTCGGAGGGTGTTTTGTAGGTTGGTTACAAAGTCCAGAATGTTAGTTCCTGGAGAAGGTGTAAATCCCTCCCATTGCTGCTTCACCAACTGCAATGGCCCCTTAACCTCACGGCCATATACAAGTTCAAATGGGGAAAACCCTAAACTGGGATGTGGTACAGCTCTGTAGGCAAAGAGCAACTGCTGCAATACTAGGTCCCAATCATTGGAGTGCTCATTTACGAATTTACGTATCATGGCCCCCAAAGTTCCATTAAACTTCTCCACCATGCCATTTGTTTGATGATGGTAAGGAGTGGCAACCAAGTGATTTACCCCATGAGCTTCCCAAAGGTTTTTCATAGTTCCTGCCAGGAAATTAGTCCCTGCATCTGTGAGGATGTCGGAGGGCCAACCTACCCTGGCAAAAATGTCTGCTAGTGCCTGGCACACACTTTTAGCCCTGGTGTTGCTTAGAGCTACTGCTTCCGGCCATCGGGTGGCAAAATCCATGAAAGTCAGTATGTACTGCTTTCCTCTGGGTGTCTTTTTCGGAAAAGGACCCAGAATATCCACAGCTACTCGCTGAAATGGAACTTCAATGATGGGGAGTGGCTGGAGAGGAGCTTTGACCTGGTCTTGGGGTTTTCCCACTCTTTGGCACACCTCACAAGACTGGACATAGGTAGAAACATCCTTGCCCATTCCCTCCCAGTGGAATGACCCCCCCAAACGGTCTTTGGTCCTGTTCACCCCAGCATGGCCACTAGGGTGATCATGGGCTAAGCTCAAGAGCTTGGCCCGGTATTTAGTTGGAACTACCAACTGTCTCTGAGGATGCCAGTCTTCCTGGTGTCCCCCAGAAAGAGTTTCCTTGTATAAAAGTCCTCTTTCTACAACAAACCTGGATCGATTAGAAGATCTGAGAGGCGGTGGGTTGCTCCGTGCCGCCGTCCAAGCTCTCTGGAGGCTTTCATCTGCTTCCTGTTCGGTCTGGAACTGTTCCCTTGATCCTGGAGACATCAGTTCCTCATGGGATTGTGGACCTAGGCTTGGTCCCTCTGGAAGCGATATAGGGGATGGAGCTGTTTCTGTTGACTGTGAACCGCTCTCCGCTGGTGCACTATGTTGGGATTCAGGCTCCGGCTGAGCCTCTTGTGTAGGGTTATCGGCTGCTGCCAGTTCAGGTTCGGTGGGGCCCTCTGGTGTTGAGGTTGCAAGTACTGGATTCAGTGCTGACACGGGGTCTGGTGTTGGTTGTTCGGCTGGTTCCGGTTCTGGGACTGGTTCCGTCTGGGTCTCTGGGACTGGATCCACTACTGCTGTTGCAGACATTGGCCTGGGGTCCAGGTCCATCACCTCTGACTGGGTCCTGATAGAAGTTTCCGGAACAGAGCTAGGCCTCACGGCTTGTTTAGCCTGGTTGCGGGTGACCATTCCCACCCTCTTGGCCTGCTTCACATGATTGGCCAAGTCTTCCCCCAACAGCATGGGGATGGGATAATCATCATAGACTGCAAAAGTCCACATTCCTGACCAGCCCTTGTACTGGACAGGCAACTTGGCTGTAGGCAAATTGAAAGAGTTGGACTTGAAGGGTTGAATCGTCACTTGGATCTCTGGGTTGATTAAATTGGGGTCCACTAAGGAAGCATGGATAGCTGACACTTGTGCTCCGGTGTCCCTCCACGCGGTGACCTTCTTCCCGCCCACACTCACAGTTTCCCTCCGCTCCAAGGGTATCTGGGAGGTATCTGGGCCTGTGGACCTCTGGTGTGATTCCGGTGCAATGAACTGTAATCTGTTGGGGTTCTTGGGGCAGTTGGCCTTTACATGCCCCAGCTCGTTACACTTAAAACATCGTCCAGCTGACGGGTCACTGGGACGAGGAGGGTTGCTGGAGAACGGGGTGGTGGGACGATAAGGGGTCTGGAGGGTTCTTTGGGAGGTAGGTGGGGCTTTGGGCGGCCCCCGGTAATAGGGTGTGGTCTGGGGTGGTCCCTTCTGGTCTCCGCTCCAACTGCGACCAGTTTTCTTCTTCTCTGCCACCTCCACCCATCTGGCTCCAATCTCTCCTGCCTCGATTACAGTTTTGGGTTTCCCATCTAGGATGTATCTTTCTATTTCCTCAGGAACACCCTCTAAGAATTGTTCCATTTGCATTAGGAAGGGCAAATTTACTGGAGATTCAACACTTGCTCCTGATATCCAGGCATCCCAATGTTTCACAATGTGGTAGGCATGTCGGGTAAATGACATGTCTGGTTTCCACCTTAGGGCTCGGAACCTCCGACGAGACTGCTCGGGTGTTATCCCCATTCTGACTCTCGCCTTGGATTTAAACAGTTCATACTTGTTCATGTGTTCTCTAGGCATTTCAGCTGCCACCTCAGCTAAGGGTCCACTGAGCTGCGGCCTCAGCTCTACCATGTATTGGTCAGTAGAGATGTTGTACCCAAGGCAGGCCCTTTCGAAGTTTTCTAAGAAGGCCTCGGTATCATCACCTGCCTTGTAGGTGGGGAACTTTCTGGGATGGGAAGTGGTACCTGGAGAAGGATTGTTAGGGTTTGTTGGTATGTTCTGCTGGGCCTTTATTCTCTCCATCTCCTCCACATGCTTCCTCGCCTCCATTTCCCTCTTGTGGGCAGCCTCCTGTACCTCCTTCTCCAGCCGCATGAGTTCTATCTGTCTTTCATGTTCCCTTTGTTTTTCCTCAGCCTGAAATTTGGCTAATTCCAGCTGTAGTCGAGCCGAGGATTTGGCCATTCTAACCTCTCTGTTTTTAACTAACTTTACACCCGAGGTTTAGAAATAAACAAACAAAACTTGGCTGTAATTTTTTGCTGTGCTGGAATAGAATACCTATTCTCTGATAGTGATTGTCAGCCTACAGAAAAAGACAATTCCCTTGTCTCTGCTCTGGGCCCAAATTAAAGCAAAAAACCTCGAACTACTTGGGAACCTGCTTACCCAGCCCAAAGAAAAAAAAATTTCTTTTCAAACCTGTGCTCCTTGTAAAACAAAAAAAAAAATCAAAATCCTAAAAAAAACCCTGCCACTTTTGTCTCCAGGCAAATGGGTAGAGCACACACCCCCTATTTACTTTTAGGAAGAAAAGAAAAAAAAAAACAAACCTCTGGGTTGGAAGACTGTGAATTTCCCTGCAGGAGTTAAGTACCCTGCCTCCAGGCAAATGAAACCTGCAATTCACAAGATAATCCCCTTTTGTCTCTGCTTGGCCACAAAGCAGAGAGAAACCAAGCTGCTTTCAGTTTCAAAGCTGCCTTCTGGACTTCCTAAAAATTCCTTTTTAAAATCTGTATTTCTAGTTCAAAAAATCTCAACTGGATCTCAAAATGATTTCAGGTTAATCCCACCGCTGCGCCACCATGTCAAGGTTCCTCCCCCACTCTGAACTCTAGGGTACAGATGTGGGGACCTGCATGAAAAACCTCCTAAGCTTATCTTTACCAGCTTAGGTCAAAACTTCCCCAAGGTACAAAATATTACCCCCGTTATCCTTGGAATGGCCGCTACCACCACCAAACTAATACTGGTTACTGGGGAAGAGCTGTTTGGACGCGTCCTTCCCCCCAAAATACTTCCCAAAACCTTGCACCCTACTTCCTGGACAAGGTTTGGTAAAAAGCCTCACCAATTCGCCTAGGTGACTACAGACCCAGACCCTTGGATCTTAAGAACAATGAACAATCCTCCCAACACTTGCACTCCCCCTTTCCTGGGAAATGTTGGATAAAAAGCCTCACCAATTTGCATAGGTGACCACAGACCCAAACCCTTGGATCTGAGAACAATGAAAAAGCATTCAGTGTTTTACAAGAAGACTTTTAATAAAAAATAGAAGTAAATAGAAATAAAGAAATCCCCCCTGTAAAATCAGGATGGTAGATATCTTACAGGGTAATTAGATTCAAAAACATAGAGAACCCCTCTAGGCAAAACCTTAAGTTACAAAAAAGATACACAGACAGAAATAGTTATTCTATTCAGCACAATTCTTTTCTCAGCCATTTAAAGAAATCATAATCTAACACATACCTAGCTAGATTACTTACTAAAAGTTCTAAGGCTCCATTCCTGTTCTGTCCCTGGCCAAGACGACTACAGACAGACACACAAACCCTTTGTTTCTCTCCCTCCTCCCAGCTTTTGAAAGTATCTTGTCTCCTCATTGGTCATTTTGGTCAGGTGCCAGCGAGGTTACCTTTAGCTTCTTAACCCTTTACAGGTGAGAGGAGCTTTCCCCTGGCCAGGAGGGATTTCAAAGGGGTTTACCCTTCCCTTTATATTTATGACAGAAGGCTTCTATCTATATGGGGTAGATGGGAGTGGGTGGGAAGGATGGTGGGTGGCATTTCTACAGACAGCGTGCTAACAGGTATATAATGCTCTCATTATTAAATCGTTAACTTCACCATTTGATATTTTTTACTGTGGGAGTCCCTGACTTTAAAGCTTCTCTGATTGTTGTTCAGTTACTTTTTCAACAGTTGAGGCTTATCGGAATTATTATCACTGATCGGACAAATAAATCAACTGTAACTTTGCAAACCTCATACACAATATATTCCGTAGATTTTTATCTAAACAATATCAAAGATTTCAACTATTTTCCCCTCATAGTTGATGGTAGAATTAAGACACTTATCTTAATACTGTGTTATCCTCACTGGCCAGACTACACTTCGGAAATGATGTTATATCATGTATCTCTACTAGTTTGAGCAAATGTAAATGGTGAGTGTGGTGAGTGGTGGACAGAGTTTCAGAGGTTTCCATGTGAAGACTGCACCCTTCTTAAAGCCTTTTGTGTACATTTCAAAGTATGCACTGTTTAAAATGTACCAAGGTTTCTGGGTGGACCCCCCCGAGCTGTAAGCTGTTATAGATAGCAACGAGCTGTCACCTCAGGATCCCTCTTGGACTCCACAAGGACAAGCTTGTAAAGAAAATGCACATGGAAACCTAGGGATTGGCATAGCAGATTAGGGGTCCATCTAAACCTGACAGTGGTCAGTAGCAGATACTTCAAAAAGAGGGGAAAGCAAACATTATGCAAAGTTTCTTTCTAATGCTGTCGGTTAAAGGTTGGCTCATGCCCTGAAGCATGAGAATTTATAACTCTATTTTTTAAAACTCTTATATCATATAAATGTGGGTGTTTGGGAAATACATATGTAAGGACATTTCAGTTAATTTATTTTTAATAAGAACACTTCTTTTCATTTTTCATATTATCACACACAAAATACTAAATTAAAAGAACATTAAGGTCACAAAGTTAGGAAATGCCAGAATTAAGGTTAGCTATATAACCTTATTTCTGCTCCGATAATACATTTCCACAGGACCACTACTTCATTCACTGCACAAGGGATGTACCTGCTCTTTGTATTGTGAAGAAGGTTGTAGGGCCCCTGCTTCACTTGTTGCACAAGTTGGAAGGTGTGTAGTGAAAGGCAGGAGACTGCAAGAAGAGAAAGGAGAGTCTCATAGTTAAGGCAGTCCTGGAATGCTGCTCTGGAGAATTGGATTCTATTCTTGCCTCTGCCACCGAGTTTCTACATGATGCTGGGCAAGTTACTTAAACTAAACGTTCTACAGGTAGTCTCTAATATTGTGTTCTTCATTTTCTAGATGCCCAGTTTGAGACCATGGCTGATTTGCACAACTGGTGAACACTCACAGCTGCAATTTTAGTCAACAAGAGCTGTTCTTTGAACATATAAAGTGCTATATACTGCTAAGTATTCTGAAAAATCAGATCTTAGACACCTTAAATTAGGCACCCAAAATTAGTAGAAACATTTGACCTAAATTTCTCTGTGCCTCAGTTCCCCACCTGTAAAATGGGGATAATTTCACAGGTATGTTTGTGAAGACAAATGAATATTTGTAGATCCCTCACATACCATAGTGGTGACCCTCATAGAAAAACCCATGAGGAACTTAATAGTTCTGTCCTCAGAGCAGGGTTTGAATGGGGCCATATATTGAATAATGAAGATAAAACAAAATATCGAATAACTACTCATTAAGTGAGCACCATCCATACTGTGCACTGAGTGAGGTAGGGGTCCTGTGGGGAAAAGTACATCATGTAATTAAAACACAAGGGGGGGGGGGCTGAATTAAGGTAGCATAAACTCTTGTCATCCTTTCTGTGGACTAGCACTAGAGGGGGATGAGACACATGCTTCACAGACATTTAGTGACAGCAGAGGGATGTGAGACTTGGGAATTTTGATTTCCATTCTAGGCTCTAGAAGGAAGTGTGCTCTAATGATCACAAACCCCTCTGCTGTCCACTGCCACCCAAGCTTGACCTTTCTGTCCCAATCCTGTCTCTTCCCTGCCCCGGCTCCTTATCTCAGTCCTAGTCTCATCACCCAGTCAAACAGAATTTTCCCCTCCCAGCTCCTCAGCCAATTTGTGTCTCTCCATACATACCCCACCATGCTCCAGGTATCCCCACCATCACTGGCTCACAGTCCCTTTCTCCCTCTTCAGATTCCTCTACCAATCTCAGTCTTCCCCCAGCTCCAGCCCCTCCCACCTTTTTGCCCAGTCTGTCCCAGACTGCTCATCTGACCTCAGTCTCCCACGCCAAAGGCTTCCCAGTCCACTTCTTTTTCTCTCCCTGGATCCCACTCTTCTTTCTGCTCTGACTTCCAGTCCCAGTTTCTCTCCCTCCCTCCCTCCCACCAAGTCCTAGTCTCCATCCACCCATGGCTTCTTGTCCCAATCTACTTTTCCTGCCATTTGGCTGTTGTTCCTTCTACATTTGACTCAGGCATCTTCCTCTTACACACTATAAGGGGTCACTGAGAGCACAGTGGTGATGGTCTCTCTGCTTTCAATTCTGGTGCCTTGCCCCACTTGGCCGGCAGCAACAGGGAAGCAAATGTGGGGAAGTCCTGCTGACCTTCTATATTCCTGGCCTGGAACATACCCCGTTGTTTTGTGGGGATGGCACATGCGCAAAAAGGTCTCACATAGAAGCTGTTAGGGACTGGAGCATGGTCAGTGCAGGTGGAATCTTTGGCAATTTCAGCTGCAAATCTCTAGCAAATCTCTGAGTATGTGCTGAAATTTTTCAAAGTCTTTATAACTTGGCTATATGTGAGAGAATTGTCATGAGAAGAGCAAAAGGCACACGCCAAACATGAATGCCGCCCCTCTACCAAATCTGAAATCCCTGCTCCACAGCTTCTGCAAAAAGGGATGCCAGAATTTTTTAACATGGCAAAATGTTCTTTTTCCTAGCCTTGCTCTTGAAAACAGCTGAACTGTTTTGGCTGAAACTTTCTAAGTGTAAAATAATCCTGAGGCCAGCACCCAGCATGGAAATTTTCAGCCCAAATGGTTAAACTTTGATAAAGTTATGGGCAACTGAAAATGGGGTTTTATAATGAGGAGAAATAAGCAACCATAATAAGTGGTGCTTCCAGCTCTGACTAAAATAATATTATTTTTAATTAGATTAACTAATGAATTGCTATATATTTCCAGCTTCAATCCTAACTGATTGTTCATCTGTGTATAATAAAGTTATTAAACAGGAGAATTACTTTTGATAATTAGCATTGACATTTCTACACTGTATTCTTCACTACTCATTATTTTCTTAGTGTATGGTCAGAATTAAGGTCGGGGTTAAATAAATGAGAACATCCTAAATACAAATGTAATTTTTTATCTGATCAATTTCATCTAAAAATAAAATTAATAGTTTAAATAAGAACAAAAGAACATAAGAACAGCCGTACTGGGTCAGACCAGAGGTCCATCTAGCCCAGTATGCTGTCTTCCAACAGTGCCCAATGCCAGGTGCCGCAGAGGAAATGAACAGAACAGGTAATCATCAAGTGATCCATTCCCTGTCACCCATTCCCAGTTTATGGCAAACAGAGACTATGGACACCATCACTGCCTATCCTGGCTAATAGCCATTGATGGACTTATCCTCCATTAATTTATCTAGTTCTTTTTGGAACCCTGTTATAGTCTTGGCCTCCACAACATCCTCTGGCAAGGAGTTCCATAGGTTGACTATGCGTTGTGTGAAGAAATACTTCCTTTTGTTTGTTTCAAACCTGCTGCCTACTAATTTCATTTGGTGACAGCTAGGTCTTGTGTTATAAGAAAGAGTAACTAACACTTCCTTATTTACTTTCTCAACACCAGTCATGATTTTATAGACCTCAATCATATCCCCCCTTAGTTGTCTCTTTTCCAAGCTGAAAAGTCCCAGTCTTATTAATCTCACCTCATGTCGAAGCCATTCCATACCCCTAATAATTTTTGTTGCCCTTTTCTGACCCTTTTCCAATTCTAATATATCTTTTTTGAGATGGGGCTACTGCATCTGCACACAGTATTCAAGATGTGGGTGTACCGTGGATTTATATAGAGGCAGTATGATATTTTCTGTCTCATTATCTGTCCTTTTCTTAATGAGTCCAAATATTCTGTTTGCTTTTTTGACTGCCGCTGCATATTCAGTGGAAGTTTTCAGAGAAGTATCCACAGTGACTCCAAGATCTCTTTCTTGAGTTTGCATTATCTTAACTCTTCATTTCCTGATTTTGAAGTTTTGCGTGTAGTTAAATTAGACATGCTGGAAGGACATGAAGCGCCACTGGGCACCTTAACTCTGCATTAACAGTGCTTTTGGGTAGTTAATACACACAGCTGTAGCAGCGAAGAACTATTTATTTGTTTTTGTTAAGCCTACAATGTGCTTGGTGCTTTCCAAGCATCAAAGAAAGCACTACCAGAACTAATCATGGCTCTAAGAAGTCTGAGTTCTAAAGCTATGACTTTAATCACAGCAGTACTTTAAGGTAAATTTTTTCATTTTTACTTGTTATATGTTTTCCAACCAGTCTGTCCGTCTGCTTCTTTGGGGGTGGGAGTGATAGCTCAGTGGTTTGAGCTTTGGCCTGCTAAACCCAGGGTTGTGAGTTCAATCCTTGAGGGGGGCTATTTTTGGATATGGGGCAAAAATTGGGGATTGGTCCTGCTTTGAGCAGGGGGTTGGACTAGATGACCTCCTGAGGTCCCTTCCAACCCTGATAGTCTATGATTCTATGACCTGGTGCTTATTTTCTACTGTATTTAGTTACTGAGTCCAAAGATCTAGTTAGTTAGTTATCCTGAGTGGTGGTGTGGGAGATATGGGAGTGATCAGCATTTGTTTGCATAGTGTGCTAACAGATACAACTCTTTCATTTTTAGATACCTGACTTCACTATCGATTGATTTATCTTTTACTTAAAAGCATCTCTGAATATTGTCTAATCACTTTTCCAGTGTTCGTGACTTACATTAATGAACCATTATAAGTGATAGGACAAAGATATCAGCTTTTGCCTTGCAATCCTCATGTACAATACACTTCATAGATTTTTATCTAAAGAATATCCCAGCTTTCACCGACTGCTCGCTCATAGCTGATGGTAGAATGTAGACACGGTTTTACACTGCACTATCCACACTGGCCGGACTGCACTTGGGAGAGGATATGTTACATCACGTATCTCTGCTAGATTGAGCAATGTAAATGGTGGGTGTGGTGAGTGGTGGACAGAGTTTCAGACGTTTCCACGTGAAGACTGCACCCTTCTTAAAGCCTTTTGTGTACATTTCAAAGTATGCACCATTTAAAATGTACCTGGTCTGCAAGGTTTCTGGGTGGACCCCCCCGAGCTGTATGCTGTTAGAGATGGCAACTAGGTGTGACCCCAGGGTCCCTCTTGGGCTCCACTGAGACCAGATGTAAAAGAAGATGCACATAGAAACCCAGGGATTGGTGTAGCAGATCAGAGGTTTATCTAGTCTGACAGTGACCAAGAGCAGATGCTTCAAAAGGAGGGGAAAGTGGACAGTTATGGAATGACCTACCCAGAGAGAATGCTATCAGTTTACAGGTTGGCTTATGCCCTGAAGCATGAGGGTTTATAGTTCTATTTTTGAAATCCTCTGTAATGAAAATATGGATGTTCTCACTATTCATACGAATATTCAGCTATTTTGAATGTTTAATGCTCCTGTGTAAAAGAAAAAATCAGTTCCTGTATCTGTTTTAAATTTGTTGTTTTTCAGTTCCATTGAATCTTGTTCTTGTATTAACAGGGAACAAATAGGAGCACATGATTATCCATCTCTCTGCCCTTCATTATTTTGTGTACCTCTGTTTTCTCTCTCTTCATTGCCTATCTCAGCCAAACATTTCTAGTCTTTACAATCTCTTCATGTAAAAGTCTTTCCAATACCTCTAATTATTTTTGTCACCCAACTCTGGATTCCTTCCCTTCTATTTCAGTTATATCTTATCCGATATGAGGAAACCAGAACTGAATCCATTATTCCAGGTGTGGCCCTATCACTGATTTATACAATGGCACCAGAATATTTTCTGTATTATTTTCCATTCCATTAAGTAACCTGATGCTTTTCATTTGCTTTTTGACTGCAGGTGTGCATTGGGGGAGGGGGCAAGAGTAGGAAAGACTGTGTATGAAATGGTGTTAGAAAGAGGATTACATCTCTGGAAGGAATGGCCCAAAGCCTTGTTCAGTTACAATGCTTATAGTGTTGCTTTGCACTGGCAGTGTGGTACAAAGTGACTACCTAGGATAAGGGGCCTAAAGCCTGCATAGTTGATGTAATAAAATGAATCTAAAGTCCTTAGACTAATCTAATCTTTCTCAAGAGTCCTCCTTCCAGTAAAAGAATATTTATAAATATAAAAAGCTGTTGAATAAAATTAGAGTCATGCATCATAAGCAAGGATGTCAGAACCTTTGAAGTAGATACCAAACCCAGTATGTCAAACTCTCTTTGAAACCTGAAATCCCGTCCAAAAATGTTTCAAACGGAAACATGTTAGCTTGATATAAATTGTTGATTAAATCCTTGAAGAACTGATTCAGCATCAGTACAAATTATGTCATTTTTATTAACATCTGAATTAATGCTTCAGTTCTGGTATAAAAGGTTTATCACATTGACAAAGCACCCAAAGTATATTAGGATTATACAAACTGTAATGGGTTTGTTACAAAAATAAGCAGCTTTCTAAGGCTCTCATTCACAGATGTTCATTTATCTCTAATCCTCTTCTAATTCTACTTCTGTGATGATAACCTGTATTTTCTTACTGTATCCATGCCTTTTATTCTAAACAAGGGGACAAATCCTGCTCACATCAGCAGACTCACTGCAAGACCCTGAGGATGTTTTCCAACATTTGCACTGTAAGACTGTCCACAAGGCAGATTTTTGTCCTCGATTCTAGATGGTACACTGGGTTTGTAGAGTAGTCGTTCCTTTGTTCTGAGAAGATATTGTCAATTGTGCCAGATTTTATAGTGGTTTGGTGATGTGCATAAATGACTAGAATGGGGCTACCAAGCTCCTTTGCATTTATTGGGTGGGCCAGAAGTTGAATGATGGGCAAGTGAACCAGTTTGACCATTTTTATAGGTTTTAGACAAACCAAGCTTCTGGACTTGTAGACTCTAAAGTCTTACATTGTTTTCTTTTTGAGAGCAGTTATGTAAGTTGCACTTTCACACTAAAGAGATTTCACTACAATACATGAATGAGGTGAATTGAAAAATACTATTTCTTTTGTTTATCATTTTACAGTGCACATATTTGTAATAAAAATAATAATATAAAGTGAGCACTGTACACTTTGTATTCTGTGTTGTAATAGAAATCAATATGTTTGAAAATGTAGAAAAATATTTAATAAATTTCAATTGGTATTCTATTAACAGTGTAATTAATCACAATAAATTTTTAAAATTGTGATTAATTTTTTAAATTAATCGCATGCGTTAACTGAGATTAATTGACAGGCCTAATCTAATCTAATCTAAATAGATGTATAGACAATTCCAGATTAAAGTACAACTAAGTGATGTCACTAGCAGAGTGGAGGGTATAGAGAAGGGGAATTTGAAAAGCAATAAGCATGTATAATTCCATGTGCACTGAATTTGTAGTTGTATATTCATTATGTGGTACTTAGCAGCATGCTGCCTATCTGCTGAAAAGTAAATCTTTAGTGTAAATCAGTTAGAATATGAATCTCACATAAACAGTTTTATTTCACAGAAATTAAATAGTTTCTCAGTGTCATACAGTGTATACTTTAATGTACTGATGCAATTCATCATTAGTGTCTAGTTTGGGTATGAATTAAGCCAAGGTAAAAATTACTCCTAGGCCAGTACTGTTTAGAAAGCCAGTAACATACTTCTTGCAAAGAACACTTGAAGGGCTGCTACCCAAAGGGGGCATGGTACCCCACAGATAGTGGGGAGGGATAGCAAGACATATAATAATTGCTCCAACCTCCCTATTTGCTGTGGGGAGAAGGAGGGAGAAGATTGTACCTCGAAGGCCAGGTCTACACTAGAGAAGGTTTGGCCATATAACTATACCAGTATATGACAGCAGACATTCCTAGTGTAGATGCTGCTTATACTAAAAGAAAGTGATGCTTTTGCCAGTATAGTTTATAGGATAGACCTGGCTATATTATTTTGTTTTTATTATTTATTTGTATTACCATAGCATCTAGGAGCCCCAGTCTTGGACCAGAACCCCATTGTGGTAGGCACTGTAAGATGGTCCATGAGTATGACAATTTGTGCACTCCCACGTGCACCAGCAAGCTCTGGGAGTCATTCTGCTTGTCTAAACAGAATATCCCCGAGCTTCTTCTGGGCCAGTGAGGTTGACTGCAATCAATTGAGGGCTGTGCCTGAAATCTAGTTCAATAAATCAGTTTCATTTTTACTAGAATGTTAGATCATCTTCACTCTGAAAATTAATGGAACCGATTCCATTTCAGAAATGTCTGAGGCAGAATACTGATCTGCTGCTGGACCACACCGGAGACAGCCTGATTGGATTACAATTCTCTTTTCCCCTCCTCTATCATTACAGTGACTACAAATAGTCTTATCTTCACAAATCACTTGACATACCGAGGACCTGTGACCAGTGACCTTTCTCAATCTGATTTCTGGACTTCAATGTGCTAGATGCTTTTCAAACAGAAAATAAAGCACAATCTAATCAAATCTACTCTAATCTATCTAGTTGTATAGATCAATTGCATGCACAAATAGTTGCTGATCTTCTCACAGAGTGGAGAAAGATTGGCTGTCCATTGGGGTATGCAAATTAACTCCAATGATAGAGTCAAGTTAATCAAGTCTTATGTTGTTAGAAGGTTTGATCAGATCCTTGAAGAGGTCAGGAAGGAATCCTTCTCCCCCACTCTCCCCAGTGTTCATTACACCATAACAGGTTAGGGACAAATTGGCATTTGACTTCCTCTGAAGTTTTTGGTATTGGCCATTTCTGGAGGCAGGGTACTGGATTGGGTGGACCAAAACTGTGAACCATTATGGCACATCCTGTGTTCCCTCTGATTTTTGCACAACAAAATTATTGTTTGCTAAATTGTTATATACATTTTAACACCTCATTTGTATGGGATGTTCATTTCCTGCCTGTAAACTTTATATAGCAATATAGGAAGATTTTCCAATATGATAGTTTCAACAGCAGCTTGAATCTTGGTATCAAACTGCAATTGTTTTGTTATTGCTTGTGTTCTGGGACACAGCCAGGCTAATCTCCTAAAAAAAAAAAAAAAAGCTGTGTTGTGATCATGGTAGAAACTTCTGCAATTTGGTACACTTGGGTAAATTCATCCTTGCTGGTGCAGTAGCGCTAAATTAAAAATCAACTGAATGACTTACTGTGAGTTGCACTGCAAATGACTAATACGTACGCACTATCGTAAGACAAAGTATGCACAGTGGGTTATTTCTTGCTGCTCATGTAATAAATTAGGTTTTTGTTTGTAATGTTGAGCTTCAGCAAAGAATGATTAAATTATTTTTTCTTGACTCATGAATGCAAACTCTCCAGTATGGGAGAATATTCAAGTCTGATCTAGTTGGAGACCTGGGCAACCGTGAGTGTCCCTTCAAATGATCACTTTCAGCTACATAAGTGATGATGTTGTTTATACTCCAGATCACATATAGATTTAAGAATCCAGAGCTTCTGGACACTTAACCAAAGGACAAAGTTGCCATAATAATGGAATAAAAAATTTCAGGGGGAGAACAATAGAGTCACCTGACTTGGAGATCTCTTTATTAGCATGGGGAAGCAGCTTTTTTTTGAAAAGAGGAAATGTTTTAAAATGGGGAATATAATATACTCTTAGATTTTTTCACGTGTATAATTGTATTGAGCACTTGCCCTGGTTACAGATAAAAATGAGTGAGTGCATCTTTGGATACAGACCAATCTGTGGACTCAGTTTTTGAAACCAGACTATTTGAGGCCAAGTTGTGGCTAGTCTTACATGGGTGCACAAGAGATGCATCATGCCCAAAGTGACCCCTTTTCACGTGCCCTGTGCAAAGGTCAATCACAGTTGCCATCCCTGCACTTGGTGGAGTGCAGAGGGCCCAAAGAGGCCAGGGAGGAAGAAGGTTCATGACTTTGCTCCTCTTCACATTGGTTTGCAGAGTGGGCCAGGTGGGCGGGGCGGGGGAGCAGTCTGACCCCCTACATAAATGAGAGTGCAGCCATTGCAGTCCCCTTGGGAAGGACTGTGCCTCTCAGAGACAGATTCTGTCTCTGAGCTTCCCCTGAAGTGGAAGGGCTCTGCACCACCCCATCTGGAGCAGAGCTCTACAGCTACAATTTGACCTCTGTCTCTGTAACTAATGAGTTCATCAAGGTGGTGGAAGGATCAGTTATGCTAGTGTATGGAAGAAATGGAAGTAAGTCAGAGTCCAAATTACCTAGAACCATGGCTCGTCGACATGGGGAGTTAATCTGCAGTGAGTTGATGCACGTTAGCAAATGTGTAGCACTCAAGCCACACTAATAGTGGGCACAGGGGATAACTGTACCCTCTTTCAGTTCACATCATTGTGTACATGTGGCAGGGGCTTGTTGTGTACTAAGCACATGGAGTTCTGGGAGATCATCTGTCAAGGTTCCTTCCCCACTCTGAATTCCAGGGTACAGATGTGGGGACCTGCATGAAAACCTCCTAAGCTTACTTTTACCAGCTTAGGTTAAAACTTCCCCAAGGTACAAACTATTTTACTCTTTGCCCTTGGACTTCCACTGCCACCACCAAACTTTATCTGGGTTCCTGAAACAATGTAGTTTGGAAATGTCTTCCCCCCCAAATCCTCCCAACCCTTGCATCCCAATTTCTGGGAAAGGTTTGGTAAAAATCCTCACCAATTTGCATAGGTGACCACAGACCCAAACCCTTGGATCTTAGAACAATGAAAAAGCATTCAGTTTCCTTACAAGAAGACTTTTAATAGAAGTAAAAAAAGAATCACCTCTGTAAAATCAGGATGGTTAATACCTTACAGGGTAATTAGATTCAAAACATAGAGAATCCCTCTAGGCAAAACCTTAAGTTACAAAAAAGACACACAGACAGGAATATTCATTCTATTCAGCACAGCTATTTTCTCAGCTATTTAAAGAAATCATAATCTAACACATACCTAGCTAGATTACTTACTAAGTTCTAAGACTCCATTCCTGTCTGTCCCCAGCAAAAGCATCACACAGACAGACACAGACCCTTTGTTTTTCTCCCTCCTCCCAGCTTTTGAAAGTATCTTGTCTCCTCATTGGTCATTTTGGTCAGGTGCCAGTGAGGTTACCTTTAGCTTCTTAACCCTTTACAGGTGAGAGGATTTTTCCTCTGGCCAGGAGGGATTTTAAAGGGGTTTATCCTTCCCTTTATATTTATGACAGTATCCCATGGTCCTTTGCTTATCTGCTGAGCTTTGTGCATTCTGGGATTTCTCTCACTGTGCACTGTAGGATGAACATGGAAGCCAGGCAGAAACCTGTGTAACTATGGGACTTGGGGTCAAATTTAAAAAAAAAATCCCATGATTCTGCTAGGGTTGCCAACTGTCTAATTACATAAACCCAAACACCCTTGCCCCGCACCCTACCCTGCCCCTGCTCCAAGGCCATGCTCCTGCCCTGCCCCTTCTCCAAGACCCCACCCCCACTCACTCTGTCCCTCCTCCCTCCGTTGCTCGCTTTTCCCCACCCTCACTCACTTTCACGAGGCTGGGGCAGGGGGTTGGAGTGCAGGAGGGGGTGTGGGCTCTGGGCAGGAGTTTCGGTGCAGGAGGGAGACTCAGGGCTGGGGCAAGGGGTTAGGCAGCGGTAGGGGGTGGGGAGCTTGGGCTCTGGCTGGGCGGTGCTTATCTTGGGTGGCTCCCTATGGCACATCCCTATGCACATCCCTATGGCAGCAGCTCCTAGGCCCACCTTAGCCCCGCTGTGCCGCACGACTTTTAGCACCTAAAATCTCCCAGTTTGTCTTCAGTAGCCTCTGGGACATAGGTCTTGATTACAGGAGACTCCTGGCAAAACCAGGAAGGTTGGCAACCCTAGATTCTGCTGCCTTCACCCCATGCTGTCTCTCTTTCTGGGTGGGCTAGCTCCATTTTCAGATTGCTGTTAGACAGCATGGGCCCAACAATGCTCTGCATTGCTGTGTTGGCAACTGAAAATATGCCAACGCTGCATGGGCTGTATTTCAGCCCTTGAAGCCACGTGGCCTTGGTTTTGGGCTCTGCCCACTGAACTACCTAGCAGATGATGTGGCTGCAGCAGCAGCTCCTCCAACTGCAACAGCAGTGGCAGAGGAAGGAGGATGAGGAAGACAAGGACCACACCGAGCAAATGCTACTACATGGACTCTTCCTGGAACAGCTCCACACACTGTAGCACCTTTTCTGGGCTTGGGAAGCCAGTATCAATTGGTGGGAAAGAGTCTTCCTGCAGATCTGGGATAACTAGCAGTGGCAAGAGAATTTCAGGATGGCAGAAAGCACCCTTTTTAGCGTTCTGTGCTCAACTAGCCCTGGAACCAGTGCTCATACCTCTCAAGAAGTGGGTCACCATTGCCATTTAAAGCTGGCCACCTTTAATGTTACTGGTCTGTAGCCATTCAATTCAGTGTGGGAAGATCAACTCTTGCGACCATTGTCATGCAGGTGTGTGTTGCCGTGCGTATGGTACTGCTGCACCAAGTTACAAAGCTTGGTAATTCTCAGGCTGTTATCAATGGCTTTGCAGGCATGGGGTTTTCAAACTGTACTGGGGCAATTGATGGGACCCATGTGCCTATTATTTGCCCCCACACCCTCCATGGATCAGAGTTTACAGGATGCATGGATGCATCCGATGAAGTGAGCTGTAGCTCATGAAAGCTCATGCTCAAATAAATTGGTTAGTCTCTAAGGTGCCACAAGTACTCCTTTTCTTTTTGCGAATACAGACTAACACGGCTGTTACTCTGAAACCAGTTTATAAACAGAAAGGGATATTTCTCCATGGTGCTCCAAGGGCTGGTTGACCACCATGGCAGGTTTACAGACATAAATGCAGAATGGTCTGGAAGGGTGAGCGATGCCAGGATCTATATGAGCTCTATATTTCACTAGGAGAGTGGTGAAGCACTGGAAGGGATTACCTAGGGAGGTGGTAGAATCTCCATCCTTAGAGATTTTAAAGGACCAGTTTGACAAAGCCCTGGCTGGGATGATTTAGTTGGTGTTGGTCCCGCTTTGAGCAGGGGGTTGGACTAGGTGACATTCTGTGGTCTCTTCCAACCCTAATCTTCTATGAGTCTATGTTTCCAACCAGCACCTCATTCCAATGCCCCAGTGCCAGCCATCTTCATCCACAGCGCACAGCTGAAAAATGTGGATCAGTTCAAGTCTGTGAGCAGCACCATCTCAAGTGAGGCTTCCGTTGATAAGGAAATTTCCTCTGTAATTAGTATAGCCAGCCAGGCCCTTGTCCGACTCCGAACAGAAATTCTTAACCAACACAACATTTGTATCTCCACCAAATTGAAGATATATAGTGCAGTGGTTCTAACATCTCACCTGTATGGATCTGAGATGTGGACTCCTTATGGAGTCACATTAAACGGCTTGAGGAATTTCACATGTGCGCCCTCCTCTCAGTAATGAGCATTTGTTGGCAGGGACAGAGTGGCTAATATTAAGTCCTTGAAAGAGCAAACACAACCAGTATTGAGGAAATGTTATTGAGAACACAACTTAGGTGGACCAGACATGTCATCAGAATGGAAGACCACTGTCTCCCAAAACAAATCTTGTATGGGGAGCTGAGTCAGGTCAAAAGAAAGAAGGGTCGTCCATATAAGTGCTCAGAGATAATCTGAAGAGCAGTCTCCAGTGGGCTGGCATCAATTCCAAATAACTTGAGCAAATGGCTTAGAACAGGACTCACAAGATCAGCATGTAACAGGTTTGAGCAAGATTGACAAATTCATCTCCAGGCTGCACATGAACATCACCACAGAGCTGCATCATTAAACATCATAAGTACAGACTTTCCATATCCTCAGTGCTGCCAACTCTGTGCATCAGGGTTTGGACTTCGGAGTCATATGCGTAGCCATAGATGAGAACTGCGACAATATCAGCAGCAGCAGCAGCGATGGACTACCAACTACCAGTGATGGGGGAGGGATAGCTCAGTGGTTTAATAATTAGCCTACTAAACCCAGGGTTGTGAGTTCAATCCTTGAGGGGGCCATTTGGGGATTGGTCCTGCTTTGAGCAGGGGATTGGACTAGATGACTTCCTGAGGTCCCTTCCAACCCTGATATTCTATGAACACTCTTTGCATTTAGGCAGCTCCAATTCTGCTAGAGACTGTAGTCTCTGAGGGTTGTTTGTGTTTCCTCGGCTCCTTCTTTTTTGTAAAATGAAAAGGAGTACTTGTGGCACCTTAGAGACTAACAAGTCCTCCTTTTCTTTTTGCAAATACAGACTAACACGGCTGCTACTCTGAAACCTTCTTTTTTGTAGTAATAGTCCAAATGGAGGCTTCTAGGCTGGAGTCCCCTTCATTTTTCCAGGTGTTTTACAGGCAGCCAGAATCTTCTTTGCAATGAAAAGCTGGATGTCCATAGAAGTAACTGAAAGCAAGGAAGAAGTGCCAGTACCGTGTGATCTGAGAGCTCCCAAGTGCAGAAAAGTAGGATCTGCAAACCTGCTCTGGAGTTGTTGTGCCCTCTTTATCCTGGGCAGGTCTCTGTGTCCATTCTGTTTCTTCTCTGTCTCTGTCTCTCTCTCTCTGGATCTTTTCGGTGAATGCTGGAGAACAGTGGGGAAGATGACATACATTCAGAACTGCGTTTTCCTGTCCCTTCGTTACATTTACTAGCCACTGCTGAGAAATTTGCAGAGTTCCAAGACTTAGTAAATCCCTTTCCCAGGGAGGACCCACAGTAAGGTTTTCTTTATTTCACAGTGGATTTATTACACCCCTCTCCTGCTCATACCAAGGTATTGCTAAAGATTTCACACTTCCCCCTAGGGAGCTACATACTCTCAATTTTTCCCCTGATTGGCCACCACATTTAATCATTCACAATGGAGAAGGACACCAAAAAATCACTGTTCTTTCCTCCTGCACTAAACGAATTGCAAAAAGTCTAATGTTCTACCAATGAACTTCCCACAAGTGTGATACATGGAGGCAGAGAGCTATGATTTCACATATGCCCATTTAATTCCAGTGTCAACAATCTCCTATCTAGGGATAATAAAAGTTAGATACAGATTCACTCACCAAGTGGCAAAAGTGACAGCTGGGGCATCAGCCTTCAGCATTGGATCTGTGCAGGATGACAGAGTAAGCCTCCTTCTTCTCCTCCACTCCCTGCTACCACCTGGAAAATAAATCCACCCCCCTGGTGAGCTAGCAAATGAACAAATTCACCATCCATGTAGCATATGCTGCATGCATGGCTGTGTTTATGCCACTGCAGATCTGCCTACAAAACATACCACAAACTAGTTATGTGAATCAAAATCAGAGAATGAAGACTCATGAAACCAAATACACAGACAACACACTGGAGAAACCTCCTGTTTTCAGTTTCCTTGTTTTCAGTCTCTACTTGCAGTTTTGTGACCCTTCACTACACAATGGTGGTGAGCCCGGTGAGGTGGAATTCATGGTCATTTTTAGGCACTCATTCATGAATAATTGCTTGTGTCTTTATGGGCAAACAAACCTGACTTTCCTGAGACATGCAACCCACTTCACCCCTGCTGGCAAATTGCACCCATTCCGTACCAGTGAGAACATCTGTGCTCTAGAGAGCTTTCCAGGGAAGATGTGTGATGAGCAAGCCACTGTCATCTACCAGGGATTGCATTGAAGGAGGGCAGTTTTAATTTGCAGCTGGTGCTCCATAAGAGTCCCTCTAGAGGGCACTGCCAGGGTGGAGGGATGTGTTCTGAATTAGCATGTTCCAGGTGCTCTGGGTATACCATAACCTCAGTCAATGCCACCCGCATTTGGGGCAGTGCTGGCCACTTCTGTGTTCGTGGTGGACCTGGGGCTGTGGATGCTTAAAACTCTTCTTGGTGTACGTTCCACCATCAGAACCCTAGCCCTATGTCATGCAAATAGAGACTCGTGTGAATGTAGTTCATAGACTGGAAGACCAGGAATACCACATAAAGGGGTTTTTTTTAGAGTACACTGAAAAATTATTTGTAACTGTAAATGTTGAAGTAAGGACATGACAAAATTCAGTACAGTATCATAATATAAGTAACAGGTAGGGCATATTCTGAACAATCTTCTTATTGCTTTCAAGCAGCAGCAGACTATGATCAGGCATTAACATGACACACAGACCTATTCTTATTATGCTGTGAATTAGAGATTTGGGGCAGATAGCATTTCCTGTCAATTGCCCATGCCTTTCAGCTAAACAGTAATGACAATATCATGCATTTAAGAAAAGACCAAGACTCCTACGATAGCACAAATAATAAATAACAATAATAAGACTGAAGCACAAATAAATAAAGGTCAACTTGTCTGTATTTCAGATTACAAAATACAGTATTTACACTGTCACTTCATTATTAATTATTATTTATTTGTATTATCATAGTCCCTAGGAGCCCTAGTCTTTAAAATCGGTAATCATAACTATGACCCCCACATCTTCTATTCTTCCTAGTTATTTTCATATCATACCCATCTAATACCCTGGTCCTCCCTTATACGGTAGCTTTACAGTCAGACCTCTCCAGTGCACAGGAGTTTTTAAATCACTACTACCATTACCGTCCATTACGCCCAGCCTCTGGCTTCTCCCAGATTTGTTGTAACTGATCAAATCTGGGGAAAGGCAGGCTATAAATATTTTATTGCCTGACTTGTCCTTGGCTTTTTTGTTGTATTTTTCCTCTTCATCTGGATATCCCTGTCCTTGTAGCATGTATACAAGGACAAGCAGAGAGGTTATACACAAGCTGACACTCATGGTGACACCTCTCTTTCCTTTGTACACAAGGCAGCAGAAAGCATTTTGTGAATGTTTCCAGCTTTAAAAAGTCCACTTAAAAAAAAGCAAAAGTAAATCTGTCCTTTGATTTAATTTCAGAACAATTTTCTGGGAGCAGGAAAGTGATTGCAAAGTCTAGAGACTATTTAACAAATTCAACCTCAGGCACTTCTATTTATCATTTTTGGCTGGTAGAATTAACTTAGTTTCAGAAATAGTGACAGATGGATTTCTTGATTTATGATTTATTTCAGCTGAAGCCTGAAAGAAACTCTTAAAACCCCTGTAGCAGAAATCTTATGTATTGACCTATGGGATGATTGATCTCCAATAGAAGGTAAAACAAATGCATAGTGCAGCTGCAAAGCCACATCTTATAAAAAGGGTTCATCAATCTTAATGCCTTGTTTAACTTTTTTTTTTAAAAGAGACTTTATCTTTTTTTTGTTAGGCTGCAGCTCATAAGGTGTCAAAAACAAACAGACAAAAACAACCCCAAATCAACTAACCTCTGACGAGTTTCAAAGTGTTTTGAAAGCAGCAACTTTATTTCTAAAATTTTATTAATATTTGAACCTTTTTTTCTTCAAAGACTGGATCATCTTGCTAATTACACTCCTTACTCAGAACATATTACAGATACTGCAGGAACCAATCAGGGGCTTCTATTTTTCTAATGAAACTAGTTATACCAAGTAAATTCAAAGAACTAAGGAATGTTGCAGTCGTCTAATGCCACTGAATAATGGCTCTTGGAAACAGTTTAATTAAGAGTCTTGCACTTAGGAAGGAAGACTCCCATGCACTGCTACAGACTAGGGACCGAGTGGGTAGGCAGCAGTTCTGCAGAAAAGGACCTAGGGGTTACAGTGGACGAGAAGCTGGATATGAGTCAACAGTGTGCCCTTGTTGACAAGAAGGCCAATGGCATTTTGGGATGTATAAGTAGGGGCATTGCCAGCAGATCGAGGGACGTGATCATTCGTCTCTATTCGACATTGATGATGCCTCATCTGGAGTACTGTGTCCAGTTTTGGGCCCCCCACTACAAGAAGAAAGTGGAAAAATTGGAAAGAGTCCAGCGGAGGACAACAAAAATGTTTAGGGGGCTGGAGCACATGACTTATGCGGAGAGGCTGAGGGAACTGGAATTATTTAGTCCGCAGAAGAGAAGAAGAATGAGAATTTGATAGCTGCTTTCAACTACCTAAAAGGGGGTTCCAAAGAGGATGGATCTAGACTGTTCTCAGTGGTAGCAGATAACAGAACAAGGAGTAATGGTCTCAAGTTGCAGTGGGGGAGGTTTAGGTTGGATATCAGGAAAAACTTTTTCACTAGGAGGGTGGTGAAGCACTGAAATGCCTTACCTAGGGAGGTGGTGGAATCTCCTTCCTTACAGGTTTTTAAGGTCAGGCTTGACAAAGCCCTGGCTGGGATGATTTAGTTGGGAATTGGTCCTGCTTTGAGCAGGGGGTTGGACTAGATGACCTGAGGTCCCTTCCAACCCTGATATTCTATGATTCTATGACTCTAAATAAAAGCTTTAAAATTAGATATATTAAAAAGCCACAGAAAAGGGCATCTATACAAATCAGAAGATATTTGGGATACTTAAGAACATAAGAACAGCCATACTGCATCAGGACAAAGGTCCATCTAGCCCAGTATCCTGTCTTCCGACAGTGGCCAATGGCAGGTGCCTCAGAGGGAATGAACACAACAGGTTATCATCAAGTGATCCATCGCCTGTTGCCCATTCCCAACTTCTGGAAAAAAAAAACTATTAGCCAGGATGGGCAGGGACACCATCCCTTCCCATCCTGTGTAACGGTCATTGATGGACCTATCCTCTATGAACATTATCTAGTTCTTTTTGAACCCTGTTATAGTCTTCGCCTTCACAACATCCTCTGGCAAAGAATTCCACAGACTGACTGCATTGTTTGAAAAAATACTTCCTTTTGTTTGTTTTAAACCTGCTGCCTATTAATTTCATTTGGTGACCCCCTAGCCTGTGTGTTATGAGAAGGATTAAACAACACTTCCTTATTTACTTTCTCCACACTTGACTAAATCCAGCTGACCATTGTACATGGAAATAAAAACCAACATACATCTTGGGCCAAATTTTACCTTTATTTGCACCTGGTGCAACCCCATTGACCCACAGAATGTCAAGACAGGATAATTGCTAGTGTGATATTTACTTGTGATAGTTCGTGGGGTGAAATTCTCCACCATACGCAGAAAGCCAAAGAAAATGGTTTTGAGGGGAGAAGTCTGAAATTCTGTGGTGGGTTGAAGAGACAGGCATCAAGCACAGGCATCAAGGCAGCTATTTGGGGCAGGGACCCTTTTCTCATTATGTGGGTGTACAGCAATTAGTACAGTGGAACCCTGATCCTCGATTTGGGACATTAGGTGTCACCACAGTATAAATAATAACAAAAAGAAGAGCTGAATGACAGGCCCTTCAAGCTATCATGAACTAGATAAGCAGCCACTGCCACTTTGCATACCCACCCTGTTCAGGAGTTAGGACAAGCAGATCCCCATAAGAGTGGATATAATGGCTGTGTTCCTGGCCTGTCTCCTATAGCCCCTTCCTTGCTACCCTCTTAAAGGTGGCATGGATCCCCTTATCAGCACACACAAGCATTCCAAAGCACCCGCACCTGGTGGCCAGTCCAGCAGCATGCTGCCTGCAGAGTGTCTGCAGAACTTTAGTAATGCAGAGGCCCTGGTAATTTTACCCTTTGCAAAGTTTAAAAAAGAAATGGGCCTGCTTCTGCTTCCATGGCAGTAAGTATAAAACTCACAATGACTTCAAGCCCCCGCCATGTCTCTGGAAGCACCCACATTCTATACCTGAGAAGGTTTAATCTTCTGGGATGGCACTTGTTTTATTTCTTACTAGCTCATACATTATGCACCATAATGCATCTTTGTTCCTCTCACCAGTTTGCAAAGCATACAATAAAACCAGGCTTCCTTAGCCATAATTTCTGCCAACAAGGAGGCTGCAACAGTTTCAGTCAAACATTCATTTAAATTCCATCAATGGAATGCAAGGATACACCTCATACAACAGTGAGCAGCACTGGGGAACCATATTTCCTAGCATCGGTGAAGATGCTGGGAATGAACAGCAAGATACTAGCCCTGAAAAAGCTACTGGATCCACATTAAGTTGTGAAAAATCCTTTTTAAAAGTGGTAGTTATTAAATTCTTAACAACAGATGATTGTCATTAATCAACATTAATGGTATATACCAGGGGTGGCCAACCTGTGGCTCCGGTGTGCCAGTGTGCCGAGGGGTGAACACTGCTGAACCCCGGCTCTGCCACAGGCCCTGCCCCCACTCCCCCCCTTCCCACCCCGTCCCCTGTGCGTGCCGTGCCCTCGCTCCTCCCCCTCCCCCCCAGAGCCTCCTGCATGACACGAAACAGCTGATTGGGAGGTGCGGTTGGGGAGGGAGGGGGAGGTGCTGATTGGCTTGGCTGCTGGTGGGTGGGAGGCACTGGGAGTCGGGGTGGGGGTAGAGGGAGAGAGCTGATGTGGGGGCTGCTGACTTATTACTGTGGCTCTTTGGCAATGTACATTGGTAAATTCTGTCTCCTTCTCAGGCTCAGGTTGGCCACCCCTTGTATATACTAAATAAAGGGAATACTGTGAATTTTGCACTAACTTTAATTATGCAAAAGGAAAAACTTTAAAGAGATCATTGTTTATAACTACTTCAATAATGATTTAGTTCACTGGAGATTTAATAATTTCATAGAATTTAAGGCCGGAACAACATTAGATCATCTAGTCTGACCTCTTGAAAAGAATTCCTAAAATAATTTTCTCCTTAAAACATTTGTTTTATCCTAGTTCTCAGGACAGTATGTTACATTATGAAGTATCCCAGTAGTACTGAATAGTATTGGTAGTAGTCAGGTAGTACTGAGTCTTGTTATGCAGTGTATTACAATGTAATGTGGAAAAAACAGAGTCTGATGGAAATGACTCTACAGGGCAAGTCAACACCACAGCACTACCTTGGCGCAGCTGCACTGTTACAGCTGCACCACTGTAGCATATCTGGTGACGATGCACTATGCTGCTGGGAGAGCACACTCTCGTTGGCATAATTACTCCACCTACACGAGAAGTGGAAGCTACGTTGGCAGGAGAGCATCTCCCGCTGACGTAGTGCCGGTGTGGACAGCTCTTAGGTCGAAGTAACTTCCATTGCTCAGGAGGGTGTCTTTTTCACACCCCTGAGTGACATAAATTACATGGACTTAAGCAGTAGACCATCCCACAATTACATTTCCCGGTATTAGTGGATCAGGGTTAGGTATGATTATCCCCAGGCTTCTCTAGATTAGCAAGTACAATAATTTGTTTATTTATGTTGTTGGAATCCAGATTTGAAATGGGCTTTCATTTATGAGGAATAATGTTCATTATGTTGTACAGATGCATTAGCAACTAGGCAAGCCTGTGCTTGTCCCCAAATATTAGCCGTGGCAGGGGAAATCCTTAAGTGCTGTCGCTAATGAGATTTGATGCAATTTTGGGAAGTACTTCTTCCAAAATGGTTTCACACAGCTTCAGTCAATCAGTATCCTTATGACACCATAAAAATGATCCACACTTTTCTGTGAAAAAGAAAACTATTAAGAACAGAGGATAACAGAGTCAAAATATCTGAACGATAAATAAGAGGTGAATATTTGCAATAAGTGATTATACCTTTCATATTTAACCTGAAAAATCACTGCCTCTTAATGTTAAAATATATGTTCCATTCTGGGGTATGGTAATTTGGAAGTCACAATTTGAAGTTATAAGGATATACAGCAGAATAAATAAAAACAATCCAGGAAGCTTCTGATGGATTCCATCTTCATCCACTGTGAGTCATGAAGCTGAATTGACTGATTTTAGGTTTATTTGCCAATTTGTTTGTTTGTTTTTAGGTTTTGGAGGCTGGTAATAACATAATCAAAACAATAAAAATGAGGGCAAAAACATTAGCTCTGAGAGTGGCCATTTAATAGTAAACCTAGACTCACTAGGGCCTGATTCTCCTCTTCTTTGCATTTTGTGTGTGTGTTTACAACATGGGCATAAAATGATGGTACTCTAACTGGCTACAGTAGACACAAGACTGGTGAAAATCTGGGTCTGTATTTCCAGGTCATGCAAAGTGAAAAAAATCCCTAAATGCTATGCTGCAACTGAAATAAAGTATGAAATAAAGTACCATAACTCCTCCTTTGACCCCAAAAGAAATGAATCAGGTTAACCTTAGAGTTCTTGGGTCCACAACTTGGAAATATTCCATTGGAGAAAGTGGAAAACCAACAATGGAATATAGGATGTTCTGTAATTAATGTAACATTAATTTGTTACCTTGTGTTGAATGAGATTGTCCTGAACTAGACTGGGTGCATGATGAGGCCATCTGGGGTGGTGCATTCTAAATCCCTCCTGTGGAAGCTGTTCCTCTTTGTGTAAAATACTTGAATAGCCATCGGGCCAGAAAGTGAGAATGATTCTGTAACCAATAGTTCAGGGTGTCACCTGATGGGGGACACCCAGGATCCAGTCCCTGTCTGCTGAATTCTTAATTATTTATACAAAGTGGAACAGCTTCTACAGGAGAAGGAACAGAAATCTAAACTTGGGTCATCCATATCCCAGGTGAGTACCCTCACCACTGGGCGATTGGATATAAAGGGTAGCACAACACCTCCCCCTCCATGTTTTTATTAATCTAGCACTTCATTTTCTCCTCTTTTATTTAAAACAGTTTAAAAATACACAGAATGAAATGTTCAGGTCAAATCATTTTTTTGGTTGAATTCCCAATGAACCAAAAACATCAATGATTTGCACAGTTCTAATAAGGACTGCTCCAGCCAGTCAGACCTGCACCACAAAATGGAGCTCAGATATCAGTGAGAGGACCTAGGGATAGATTCAAGGTGAAGAGAAGAGGACTTGGAGCTGGAGGAGAAGCAAACATGAAAGGGAGATGATGGCAGAGTGTCTTTGCTATGATTGGTAGTTAGACATGGCAGTTTAGAGGGACATGATGGAGAGATTTTCAGGATCATGGGGCAATCAACTCAAAGATCTCCTTCACAAACCACCTACCTATCCATGTCCAGTCCCATCTCTTTGTCTCCAGGGTACCATGGTCTCAAACCAAGTTAATGAACCATGGAACTGCACACCATCAGCAATATTCACGGCACTCTACCCCTGTTCCAATGTGGGGGAAGAAGAAGATATACTGATGATGTTATGTTATGTATGGAGCACTGCACATCAGTATCTTCAATATTCTCACTATTGATGGTTGGATTGTTTTGCTGTTATTTCCTTACATGCATCTGTTGCTGTTTTGCACTTTTTTGCTTTGTTTTGCACACCCTTTTGACTTTGTAATGGCAGCTGGACTGCCCAAATTCGTTTACCTTCAGCAAAGCTTTATTTGGTCCCTTACTGAGGTCTCCTTCTGCTCATAACAGCACATCACCACCACCACTGTCTTCTGCAAGCAAAAGGCCACCTCTTTAAAAATAACCACCGTCTCTTGATGGCTGCTTCTGCAGAGGCATACCAATGAAATATTGGCTTCAGAACAACCAGCAGCTGTCTTGCCCAGTTATGAGCCCAGGATGAGCAGGATCCATACTTTAGAGCACAAGCAGGTAACAGCAAACAAGAGTGGACTCTCCCAGGAAATGAATTTCCTGAGCCCAGACCATTTCTGTCCACAATCCCCAGGGGAGAGAGACAACAGCAACAGTGAGTGGAGGGGCAGGATAGTGGATGGAGGGGGGTACAACAGACGGAAGCTGAAATCTTATGAGAACAGCTCTTCTCGTGAGTTTTCTGCCAGCTGCGTTGGGATGCCGCAGCCAAATTCACAACCAACCTACCTTTGGATTTCAGATAAATTTTGGCTCCATCCAGATCTAGATCCAGACGTTGCCCATCTCTCATAATGATCTTTGGGTCAAGCACTTCTTGACAGTTGATGACTAGCTGGAGGAATTTAGGCCCTAAGGGTATGCTTTATACGGCTTATCAACCTGGATTTGTCTCATACAGTAACATTGGAGCATGAAAGTCTTCTTCCCCTTAATACAACTGAAAATCAAACGATCACTCCCTTAGATTTGTATCCAGAAACGTACTTTTGTACGACACTAGCTACCTGCACCACCTGGATGATTGAAGGTGCACTTGGGGGACTGGGGGGCTCTACCCCTTTCTCATGGCTCCCGAGGCAGCGCTCAGCCTACAACTGCCACACAGCAGCCCCCCTGAGCAGCTCTAGTAGGGAACCAGCACGGCACTAGCCTACAAAGGTCCCTGTCCCTGAAGCTTCTGATCAGGGGAAACATCCAGTACCCTGACTGGCTGAGGAGTGCTATTTAAACCAGGAAGAGGCACAGGAAGTTGTCTGAGCAGTAAAAGGAATCCTTGTCTGCCTCCCTCTATAGATCTCTCCTGCTTACCCAACTCCTGGTTCCTGTCCTCTCTATCCCTGTCTGGTCCCAGTTCTGACTTTCCTGACATGCTCCAGGTTCCTGCTCCTATGCCTTCCCCCGATACTGGCTTTGGCTCTGACCTCTGGTGTGGCACCTGTCTCTGTCTTTGGCTTTCTACCTGATGCTGCTCTGGTTCTGATCTTTGGCTTGGACTGGCTTCTAATCATTAGGTATGACGGCCCATGCCCTGGACATTACAGTATGTTAGGCCTGATTCTTCCCTTAGGTTATGGGGTAACTCCACTGAAATTAATGGAATTACACCAGAGTGAAACCAATGTAAGTGAGAGGAGATATAGTCTTCAGCTTCATAATTCATAGCGAACCTGAGGCATGCATTTTTATTTATGTAACCAAGCAAGTTTGGCTTTTCTACAAGAGATAGAAGGCAGGGCCTTGAGTAGTACTGCTTTTCCTTTATTATATGTAATAAGAAGCTGTTTGGATGTAAGCAGTGTCAGGATGAGCTCCACCCTGACATCTGGTGGTGAGGTGTGGCAAGTTGTGGAAAAGAACTTCAGGGGCCGATCTCATTTGCATAGGCACACCCACCACACCTAGAATGAGACCATAGCTGCCCAAATGGTCACTTTGGCTGCTGTGGGATCCCCAGTGTCTCTGTTATTGGGGCAGGAAGAATAAATTGTTATTACCCTGATTATGGGAACTGTGCTTGGAACTGTACGTGGCCTTTTGTTATGATGGAGGGATTCACCATCAACTAAGTAGCACTCGCTAGGCAAGGGTCATGGGTTCCAAAACTGTGTGAATGGAGAGAGGCTGGGGACAAGTATTAATACTTGGTGGCATGGGCCCCTTGGTGAGGGCCTTACATGCTAATTGCACTTCCTCCTCTCTCCACTGTGGAATATCAGAGCTAATTTTGATTTCATTAGACGTCTAGTTATAGGCTGCTGAGCTCACTTTGGGCTGACAGTGCACCAGCACTGGGGCTCCCCTACTATAAGCTGAATTCACCTAAGAGCTGAAATCACTGAGTGTTGTGTTAAGTAGTGGGGGAGCCTGAAGATATATTGTGGAGCAGTTTGCGGGACGGCTGGTGAAGCAGTTCAGCGCGGAGCAGTGTGTGGATGGCAGGAGCTGCTTGTGGGCCATGGAGCTGAGCGAAGGAGTTCGTGGGGCTGCTGGCGGAGTGGAGTGCCGCTATGGAGCTATGGGGCGGTCAGCTTCAGATCACGTAAGGTGCCTCTTACCCCCGTCCCATTTCCACCCAGGTTGGAAGGTAAAGCTCCGCAGATAAACTTTCGAACTCTGGGGCTGCCCTGACCAGGGACAGAGACTTTTGGGGCATTGGACTTTTGGGACTTTGGGTGATTTGGGGTTGCTGGACTCAAGAACCAAAGGGAAAAGGGCATGCCCCAATTTGCCTGGGGTGGGGTTGTTTTTGCTCATGGGTTGTGTTATGAATCCTGTTGGTGGTGTTTCCCCAACATAATGCCACATTGTTTCTCTCTGTTATTAAAAGACTTTTGCTACACTCAGACTATGTGCTTGCGAGAGGGGAAGTATTGCCTCTTGGAGGCGCCCAGCGGGGGTGGTATATATTTGTCCCAGGTCACTGGGTGGGGGCTCGAGCCGGTTTGCATTGTGTTATTGGAATGGAACCCCTAGATATTGAACCCGGCCCTTGTTGCTGCCAACTCTGACGGGCAGAAGGGTTACATTTTTGGGGGCTCGTCCGGGATGCTTGGGTCAGTACCCCTCGCAAGCACCTGTTGAGTGATCCACTACATTGGGAAACAATTTATATATTTTTTTTGTTTGTGCTTATATTTTGAGGAAATTACTGTTTGTATAATGGCTAATATGTCAGGTTTGTTGGGCCCTGGCTCAGCAGCTTCTAGCTCAGAGGCTGCAGCCTCGGCTGATGATTGGACAAAAGCTCTGGGGCAAATATTGGAAAAGGTTGTGCTGCCCCATGCTGAGTCAGACTCTTGTCGTAAGTTAAGATTATTTGCTGGAGAGGAGGAGTTTGAACCCTGGTTAGAGCATACCACTGAAATGCTGCAAGAGTGGGCCGTACCAGATGCAGAAAAGCGAAGATGCCTTATAGAGAGCCTTGGCGGCCCAGCATTAGATGTGATTCGCACCCTGAAGCTCATTGACCCTGGGGTCAGTGTGAAGGACTGCCTAGAGGCCCTTGAACACAACTTTGGGAGCATAGAGGGCCCTGAAGACAGCTACTGTAAGTTCCTTAATTCCCGACAACAAAAGGGCGAGAAGGCTTCAGCCTACATACAGAGACTGGAGAGACTGTTTCAGAGAGCTGTCATGAGGGGAGCAGTGACTGCTGAGCAGATGGATCAGACCAGACTGGCTCAAATTGTAAGAGGAACTCAGTATCAGAACCCGATTCTACTTCATCTCCGGCTAAGAGAACGACGGGAACATCCCCCAAGTTACTCCCAGCTGATAAAAGAGGTCCGAGAGGAGGAAGAAAGGCAGGCTGCCAGTGAGTTTTGGGAAGCCCAAACATTGGAGCCAGCCAGCACAACACCACTGCAAACGGCCAGTGTACTGATGGTGAGCACCAGAGAGGAACTTGCCCAACAAATGCAGGTCCTGACGGAACGGATAGCTGAGCTGCAAAGTACCGTTGACCGAGTTAAGACTTCCAGGAATAAGAAGCCTCAAACTGTGGCGATTGAGAAGCCCGCACTTAGAGCCACCATCCCCCCCAGGCGAAGGGGGAAAGGTCAATTCTTCTGCTACCGATGTGGTCAGGATGGACACAGTGCTGCCAAGTGCCGTAATGAAGAAAACCCCTCCTTAGTGTATGGAAAGCTGAGGATCAGTTGGGAGAGATCCGGTAGCTGCCAGAGGGTCTGGGGACGGGGACCCCCCAGGTCTGCAGGATTTGAAGATTCCCCCAGAAAAGACTGTCCAGCTGGGATCCCTGCAGGACTGATAGGGCCTCGAGCAGAGGTCATGGTGAGGATCGAAGGGGTGGAGTGTAAAGCAGTGCTTGACACTGGATCTCAAGTGACTATTATATTTCAGTCATTCTACCAACAGATGCTTAGGCACCTGCCTATACAGCCACTGACTGGCCTTGGCCTGTGTGGCCTCAGCATGGATGAATACCCCTACCAAGGGTATGTCATAGTGCACCTGGAATTCCCAGAGGAGGTTGCTGGGGTGAGAGAAGAGGTAGACACAGCTGCCTTAATATGCCCTGACCCTAAAGGGACCTCTGATGTGTCTGTGCTGATAGGGACCAACTCCAGTCTCTTCAAGGTACTCGCGGATTACTGCAGAAGGCGGGCTGGAGACCAATACCTGAATACCCTGATGATCCATACACTTTGTGCTGAAGCCTATAGGAAAATTGAGAGCGCTAAAAGGGACACATCTGAGCTACCGCTTGGGGCACTGAAGTACGCGGGGACAACCCCCTTAGTAGTGCCTGCAAGGACGGAGCAAGAAGTGCTTGTCATGAGTACCTGTCTGAAAGGCAGTAAAGGGACGTTAGCAATGATAGAGCAGCCGATGGGAGGAGAGCTCCCTGAAGGAGTGCTGGTCCCCAGTGGAGTCATAACCCTACCTGCTGAAGCCCAGGAAAGGGTGACTATACTGATTGCTAATGAAACGAGTCATGATATTTTTGTGAAGCAAGGACAAAAGATAGCAGACCTCTTTGAGCCTGAGTCGATTGTAAAACCCCAGTGTGAAACTCAAGTTCCGACAATAGACCCAGCAAAGTTTGACTTTGGAGATTCACCAGTGTCCGAGGACTGGAAAGATCACCTGAGGAAGAAACTTTGTGAAAGATCCAAGGTGTTCTCACTGCATGAGTGGGATGTGGGATGTGCAAAAGGAGTAGAGCACAATATCAGACTACATGACTCTCGACCTTTCAGGGAGAGATCTAGGAAGATTGCTCTCTCTGAGATGGAAGATGTGCGACATCATCTTCAGGAGCTGGCTGCGAATGGCATCATTACAGAGTCCCGCAGCCCATACGCCTCACCCATTGTGGTAGTCCGCAAAAAGAATGGGAAAATCCGGATGTGTATTGACTACCGCACCCTAAACAGCCGTACTGTGGTCGACCAGTACACTATGCCTCGAGTGCAAGACGCCTTAGACTGTTTGCTGGGAAGCCAGTGGTTCTCTGTGTTGGATCTTCGAAGTGGATACTACCAGATCCCTCTGGGAGAAGAAGATAAGGAGAAGACAGCCTTCATCTGCCCATTAGGGTTTTATCAGTTCGAATGCATGCCCCAGGGATTTCTGGAGCACCTGCCACCTTTCAACGTCTCATGGAGAAAGTTGTGGGAGACATGAATTTACTGCAAGTGTTAGTTTATTTGGATGACCTGATTGTGTTTGGAAGAACCTTAGAGGAGCATGAAGAAAGACTTCTTAAAGTGCTTGATAGGTTGGAGGATTATGGTCTGAAGCTTTCAATTGACAAATGCCAGTTCTGCAGAACCTCAGTGAAGTATGTGGGTCACATTGTGTCCCAAGAAGGTGTGAGTACTGATCCTGATAAAATAGAAGCACTCACTACATGGCCACGTCCAAGTAACTACAGAGAACTCAAGACCTTCCTTGGATTTAGTGGCTACTACCGCAGATTTGTGAAAAACTATGCTACGATTGTAAAGCCTCTGAATGATCTTACCAGGGGACATCAGTCCAGCAAGAACAAATCTAAGTCCAAGAATAAGGGGAGGGACGTCCCCAAAGCCTCCTGTGCAGAGACACAATGGCCCCTTTGCACCATTTGGGCCACGGTGGGATGAGAGATGTGAAAGGGCTTTTCGAGAAATCATTACTTGCCTAACTCATGCTCCAGTCCTAGTTTTTGCTGACCCAAGCAAACCATTTATCCTGCATACTGATGCCAGTTTGGAGGGTCTGGGAGCAGTCCTGTACCAGGAAGTGGAAGGCAAATGTAAACCTGTAGCCTTTGCCAGCCGAGGATTGTCTGATAGTGAAACTCGCTATCCCACCCACAAGCTGGAGTTTTTAGCCTTGAAATGGGCCATCACTGAGAAATTTCGAGACTACTTGTATGGTGCTCAGTTCCAGGTGTGGACAGACAACAATCCACTGACTTATGTGTTAACAAGTGCTAAGCTGGATGCTACAGGGCAGAGATGGGTGGCCGCCTTGGCTAGCTATGAGTTCAGCATTCAGTACTGATCAGGGAGAAGCAATGTAGATGCAGATGCATTGTCCAGGCGTCCGCAGGCTCCAGGAGTTGCTGTGATACCCACAGATGGAGTGAGAGCTATTTGCAGTGTGAGTCGTCGAGAGCCAGAGGCCTGTGAGAGCCTTCAGGGATGTATTGCAGAAGCTTTGGGCCTGCCCCCTGAATGCATGCCTTCTGCCTCAGTGAACTATATTGCATTGGACCAATCTCCTTTGCCCATGCTCAATGCGGCTGACTGGCAAGAAGCCCAGCAGCAAGATATTGACATTCGTGATACACTACTTGCCAAAAGGGAGGGGCGAAGCCCAGCTGCGGTTGTCCCACCTAACCCGGAGGGTAAACTACTATTGAGAGAATGGACCAAACTAAAACTGATTCAGGGAGTGCTACACCGAATGACCACTGACCCTTTACAAAAACAACGAGCACAACTAGTACTGCCAAAAAAGTACAGAGCCCTGGCCATGAGGGCCCTGCATGATGACTTTGGGCATTTAGGGATGGAGAGGACCCTGGAACTTATTCGTAGTAGGTTCTATTGGCCCCGAATGGCTGAAGATGTTCGCAGGAAATGTGAGACTTGCGCTCGATGTGTTCAAAGGAAAACTCTGCCCACGAGGGCTGCATATCTCAAGAACATCACCAGCAACAAACCTTTGGAGTTGGTATGCATTGATTTCTTGTCTGTAGAGGTAGACAAGAGGAATGTTGGAAACATTCTAGTAGTGACTGACCATTTTACACGGTATGCACAAGCATATCCCACACGTGATCAGAGGGCCACCACCGTTGCTCGAGTATTATGGGACAAATATTTCTCAGTCTATGGATTCCCAGCTCGGATACACTCTGATCAGGGGCGGGATTTTGAGAGTCACCTTCTGAAGGAGGTGCTGAAGATAGCAGGAATTAAAAAGTCTAGGACAACGCCTTATCACCCCCAAGGTGATCCTCAGCCAGAGAGGTTCAATCGAACCCTATTAGATATGTTGGGAACTTTGCGACCAGAGCAGAAGGCAACCTGGAGCCAGCATGTCGCATTTCTGGTGCATGCCTACAATGCCACAAAGAACGATGCTACGGGAGTCACCCCATATCTCTTGATGTTTGGGCGAGAACCAAGATTACCCATAGACTTGTGCTTTGGTGTATCAGAGGATGGAGATAGCTATGAAACTCATCAGCAATATGTATCCCGACTAAGAGAAAAGCTGCGGGATGCTTATCACTTAGCTACCGCTGCGGCTCGGAAGAACGCAGACCGCAACAAACATCGATATGATGCTAGAGTGCGTTCGCAGGAGCTCCAGCCGGGGGACAGAGTCCTGCTGCGAAATTTGGGTATTGCTGGCAAACACAAGATAGCTGACAGATGGAAGGCAATACCTTACCTGGTGATGGAAAAGCTGGGAGATCTGCCGGTCTACAAGATCAAACCTGAAGACGGTCCAGGGCAAATAAAGACGGTGCATAGAAACCTTTTGCTCCCTGTGGGGGAATTGGTAAGCACCCCTTGTGAGATGGGCCATGGCAGGGCCGCCGGGCAGAACAGAGGTGCTAGACCAAAGCCGCCATCCAACACAGACAGTGGGCCCCCTGCAGCTAACTTACCCCTATTCTGCACATCTGAGAGTGAGTCTGAGGAGGAAGACACCACCCTGGTGTATCCTGGAATGGAGACAAGATTTCAGTCTCGATCAGCTGAACCAAACGAGAGTTTTCCCTCTTCCGCCCTAAACCCAATGGCGGAACTATTTAGGCCCCTTTCTGATACCCCGGTGCTGCTGATGAGACCCCCCTGTGATGACACACACAGGTTATTGGACAATGGGGACAGACAGGTAGAGGATGTCCTGGGCACCTTGGACCCTCCAGCGTTAGAACTAGGAGTGCAGGGGCCTACGCCAGTAGCCGAGGGACCCTCCAGGGAAGCCTCTCCATCCGTCACTCAGGAGGATGTTCCCCCTACTTCGGCAACAGAGATTCTCAATAGACGAGACAGGGTGATAAGACCAGTGAAACGGTTAACTTATGATGCACCTGGGGTGACTAGTGAGGAGCCAATACATTTAGCACACAGGCTTGTGGAAGCTAAAGTGGGCTTCCTGAGGCCCTTTGGAGGAAACCAATGAGTTGGTATAAAGGGAGTGTGATTTGTCGGGACGACAAAGTCTCGGCTGGGGGGAGGATGTAAGCAGTGTCAGGATGAGCTCCACCCTGACATCTGGTGGTGAGGTGTGGCAAGTTGTGGAAAAGAACTTCAGGGGCCGATCTCATTTGCATAGGCACACCCACCACACCTAGAATGAGACCATAGCTGCCCAAATGGTCACTTTGGCTGCTGTGGGATCCCCAGTGTCTCTGTTATTGGGGCAGGAAGAATAAATTGTTATTACCCTGATTATGGGAACTGTGCTTGGAACTGTACGTGGCCTTTTGTTATGATGGAGGGATTCACCATCAACTAAGTAGCACTCGCTAGGCAAGGGTCATGGGTTCCAAAACTGTGTGAATGGAGAGAGGCTGGGGATAAGTATTAATACTTGGTGGCATGGGCCCCTTGGTGAGGGCCTTACATGCTGATTGCACTTCCTCCTCTCTCCACTGTGGAATATCAGAGCTAATTTTGATTTCATTAGAAGTCTAGTTATAGGCTGCTGAGCTCACTTTGGGCTGACAGTGCACCAGCACTGGGGCTCCCCTACTATAAGCTGAATTTACCTAAGAGCTGAAATCACTGAGTGTTATGTTAAGTAGTGGGGGAGCCTGAAGATATATTGTGGAGCAGTTTGCGGGACGGCTGGTGAAGCAGTTCGGCGCGGAGCAGTGTGTGGATGGCAGGAGCTGCTTGTGGGCCGTGGAGCTGAGCGAAGGAGTTCGTGGGGCGGCTGGCGGAGTGGAGCGCCGCTATGGAGCTATGGGGCGGTCAGCTTCAGATCACGTAAGGTGCCTCTTACCCCCGTCCCATTTCCACCCAGGTTGGAAGGTAAAGCTCCGCAGATAAACTTTCGAACTCTGGGGCTGCCCTGACCAGGGACAGAGACTTTTGGGGCATTGGACTTTTGGGACTTTGGGTGATTTGGGGTTGCTGGACTCAAGAACCAAAGGGAAAAGGGCATGCCCCAATTTGCCTGGGGTGGGGTTGTTTTTGCTCATGGGTTGTGTTATGAATCCTGTTGGTGGTGTTTCCCCAACATAATGCCACATTGTTTCTCTCTGTTATTAAAAGACTTTTGCTACACTCAGACTATGTGCTTGCGAGAGGGGAAGTATTGCCTCTTGGAGGCGCCCAGCGGGGGTGGTATATATTTGTCCCAGGTCACTGGGTGGGGGCTCGAGCCAGTTTGCATTGTGTTATTGGAATGGAACCCCTAGATATTGAACCCAGCCCTTGTTGCTGCCAGGTCTGACGGGCAGAAGGGTTACATTTATATTAAAGAAATTAACCAATTATCGCATCGTTTACAGACAGTAGTTGCATCTAAAGGCTTCAGGAGTCTGAGAATTGAGAAAGTAGATTTCATTTTCCTATGGGCACACCAGATATTCATTACCTTTCCACAGATCAGTTAATTTTAGTACCAAAAGCATTCCTATAGTCAACCTTGCTTCAGATGCTTCAAGAGTTAATGGAACAGTAACAGTATCTTAACGAGTGACTCAGTAGCTTTCCATGTCCTGCAGCGTGAAAATGTTTTAAGTGCTTGTACTGTTCTTTGAAAGGAAGAAGGACCTAGCTAATCACCTTCTCAGTCATGTTTGAAGGAAGTGATCTGTGTAAATTTGGAAATGGAACTATTTTGCTAAATTTTATGAAGCTTGAAGGATTGGAGGTGAACCTGACTGACAATAACCTTTAGAGCTCAAATACATTAGCATAACAAGAACTTCTTAAACATGAATGCTACAGGTGGGTGGCCTCCAGTGAAAAGAGGCAACAGTAAAAAGCCTCCAATATGTGCTGAAATGTAGAATGGAAATTATTAGAGTGGGCACTAATCTGGACTGCTATATAAAACTTACAAAATCCTTTCCATTATAACCTTCTGTTTTCAGTTGCTCAAAACATTTAAAAATATGCATCTTTGGGGGCAAAACTCTTCATATATATCTTTCCCAGAAGGTGAATTTTGAGTTATGTGAAGATGGGGAAAAATACAATTTTTCCCATTGCAAAATAATTATTGCAGCTTTTAACTAAAAGAGCTCAGGATAACTCTACAGTTGCTAATTTTTTTAAATGACTCTTGGCATGTAAATAACTTAAAATCAAATTTCAAACTTAACTTTGCATTTCCTGGTTCTGATTTGCTTTAGTTTTCATTTTTAACAGAGCATTAAAATGAGCTGTTTTTTCTTTAATGGAATATACAGAGGTTCTTCAAGCAGTTTGTGTTGGCATTGGTCTGGCCAGCATTTTGGTCCAGATACTAAATAATGTGGGTTACTCTGGAGCATACACACTGATGGGTTTTTTTAGATTGAATCTAGCTCAGGGTGTGTTAGGACAGGGGGTTCCACAAGCTCCTTCAGTTATCTTAAGTGCAAAGCAGCTAATTGTCCAAAAGTTCAGCTATTTAGGTTCTACAGTGACTACCAACCTCTCACTGGGTGAAGAACTAAATGTTCACATTGGAAAGGCAATCACCACCTTTAGCAGACTAACTAAAAGAGAACTAAAAGAGCATGTAACAACTAAAAGCTCACCATCAAGACCAAAATGTTAGTGTACCAAGCTTGCATCCTCAGCACTCTCATGTATGGTGGAGAAACATGGACAACTTACACTCATCAGGAGAAAAGGTTAAACAATTTCCACCTATGTTGTTTATGCCGCCTACTTCACACCAAATGGCAAAATAAAGTCACCAATGCAGAGTTTCTTCAAAGGGCAAATTTACCAAGTGTGACAGCCCTGCCCAAGCAAAGATGAATGCGCTGGTTGGGCCATCTGAGTAGGTTGGAAGACAGACACATACCCAAGGACATGCTATATGGGGAGCTATCAGAGGGAACAAGAACAACAGGATGTCCCAAGCTTCGCTATAAAGACACATTCAAATGAGATATGAAGGAATTTGGAATTGATCCTGACCAATGGGAAGTCTTGGAAAGTGATCATAACGTCTCAATCAGGGTATCAAAGTCCATGACACAAGCTGGTGCCTACTGGTTGAAGAGAGAAGAGCTCGTAGGAAGCAAGAAGCTCCCAAGATGCATACATTTGCAATAACTGCCAAAGATCATGCAAATCTTGGATTGGACTATTCAGTCACATGAGACATTGGAAACCATCTATATCATAGGCTTCAATTCCCACCATCTCTCACAGAAAAAAGGATGCCAACACATTAATAATTGGAACAATTTACCAAGGGTTGTGATGGATTCTCCATCACTGGAAATCTTTAAATCAAGACTGGATATTTTTCTAAAAAAGAAACACACTAGTTCAAGCAGGAATTCATTCAGTGAAGTTCTATGGCCTGTGTTATACAGGAAGTTGGACTAGGTGATCAAAGTGATCCCTTCTGGACTTATTTTGTGGTCCTATGTTAGGAGACCCAGAGGAGAGTAGTAAAATAGAGGAGAGTTGGTTGGTAGTCTAATCTCATTCCTCTCACCCCTTATTTAATATTAGTGTGGAGAAGGTGTTTGATCTGCATTGTGGTTTGTGGGCTTTGAGGAGGTAATGAGTCTTTTGAGGGTGTTTGAATAGGAAGGTAGGGGTTTGGACTGGGTTTGAAAATTGTTCCATGTATAGTGTCAGCACAGCAGAAATAATGGAGATGAAAACAATGGATGAACCTAGGTGAATGAAGATTTACCACCATGTGTAGTTGTGACTGGTGGCCAGGGCTGACCCAGTATCAATGAAAGATCTGTAATGTCCTGTGCCAAAGATTTCCATAGTCCTTCACTGTGATATAATTGGTATGTAATATAGCAGCCTAACATTCAGTACTTGGTGAAATTAAATTTCCATCTCTTACTCAGGCTAAATTTTTATTGACTTCAGTAAAAGTTTAACTTGCAAATTGACTTTGGTCCCTTTACGCATATGGGTTTTGATAGTCTTGGTCAACATCACATAGGATGACTATGGCAGAGCCAGGAACAGAACACAGATTTCCTTGGTCCTAGTTCAATGCCTTAAACAGAAGACAGCATCCTTTCTCTTCTTATAATCCTCTTCTTTATTCATTGTTCATCCTGCTTACTGCAGGCAGGGGTCTTGTAGAATAAGTAGTATGTTACCATTGAAGAGTGTATCAAAATCAAACTTAACATTCTTTTAGAATAGTTTTTTCTATATCATTTCCTCAGTTTAACAAAAATCCAACCCAAAAACAAACCAAAACCCCCTGAACCAACCTCCCTCCCATCCTTCCCCAGAGATGTGATCATGTGAAACCTTATTGACACTCCTTATGAGTCCTCAAAAAGATTTGAAGCCAGCACCTTTAGATACAGAACACAGACTGTTATCACTTCAACTTAAGTAACCAATACCTACAGTAGGTTGTTAACCTCTATGCGGACCAGTAGAAAGGTACATGACACACAGTTTGCCATTGGCTTATACAGCTATTTGCTAGGCAGCAAAGAAATGCTGGGGATTCAAAGTTTCAAACCCACATAATTGCTACTATATTATTTTACTCAAAAATATATATATTCACCAAATTTAGCTTAGAGCATTTTGGGTTTTTTTGTTTGTTTTTGTTTAGTTTATATATTGTGATACAGCATGGTCAGAGGGCAGCAGGAGAGTGGGTTGTTTTTTTTTTTTGAAGCAGAAAAGAGTTTTATTCCCTGTAGAGGGAAGAAAGTTTGCTATAGATTAATTAAAGCACCTGAAGCCAGTTACCTGATAAAATCCCCCTGTTTCAATCAGACAAGGGAAGGAGTTGAAGCAGAGTGGATTGGTGTTGGAGCAGAGAGCAGTTTGGAGGGAAGCAGACGAGAGTTTGGGGAAGTGCTGTGGTCAGCTAAGAAGACCAAGACCCTAGGTAAAGGGACACCTGGTTTGTGCAGAGGGAGGGCAGGAAGCCCCACAAGCTGAAGGGCAGGAGGGGGAAGTAGCCCAGGGGAAGGAACCGCTAGTTCAAGTGGTTTACCGCTATCCCTTGGGCCCCTGGGCTGGGACCCAGAGTAGAGGGTGGGCCTCTCAGAGTAGGGGTGAGAAACGGTGCCCTGAACCTTCCCCAAGAAGAGAAAGCGTGAGACCCATCAAAGTAGTGCTGGCAATTTGCCGCAATATATATAATAATAATTTTGCCTCAACCTGAAAACCTTGCAGCACAGGTCAAGTTTGTCTTCAACGAATACTTACATACCATGAAAACATAGGTTCATAGGGCAGATAATGACAAGCGCCTTATAATAGTGGTGCCAGAGGGTGCTATTATAATACAAATGGAGGCTATTAGTGTTGCAGGATGTAAGAATAACTGCTAAAGGTCACATTTACTGAATCATATTGTTACCTTGCTTTACAGTAGCAGAAAACAATAATAGTAATATAATCATCTGTCTTGTCAGGTGCCAACAGCCAAACTATAAAACACTGGAAGGCCTAGCCATCATCTCAATGTCTGCACATTTCAGCTCACATTAGATTAGAGCCTTGTTCTGTCACTTCTACTGAAGGATTTTGTTTCTGTGTATGCTAACAATAGCAGTCCCCAATTTGCCCTTAGCACTGACATGCTTATTTTATTGCCCGCTTGCCCTAGTGCTACTACCAACAGGATACTTGTGAAGGCTGGTAAGCATCCTGAATTTTTGCCAAAATAGAAAACTCTGTTTACGTGACTTAGATGACAATGTGCAGGCACACTCTTCACTCCACAATGTTACTTTATTATGTTAGACTGTGGCAGCAAAAGGCCTTTTTTCACATTTTGTTTAGCCAGCCAGATTTGGGCAAATACCTGAAAGCAATTTCTGCAGATATTAAGTTTGGGACTGGCAACACCAGAATACAAAGGACCACGTGGGAAACATTAATAATGCTGAGGTCTCTCTTCTCAGAACTAGACCCCCAGGTTGGTCCAGAATAATCGGCTAGCAAAGCTTCCTAACTATAGGTAGGCTCACACTAAAATCTCAGATCTGAACTCTCATGTACTTTGCGGAAGTTCAGATCCACCTTTGGATCTGACCTTTGCAACTTCAGGCCAACTCTACTCTTAATGTATTTTTGCATATAGAGAAAGTTTAATTTTAATTTTATTTCCTTGACAATGAAAGAGAGGAAGTGCACAGAAAAATAAGCCTTTGCAGGATACGAAGACAAAAGGTTTTCCTGTGAGTTTCTGCCTGAGGCTTTGTTGCTTTGACAGTTTGACAGTTATTGTTTGACAGTTACGGTGCCTACTGAGCTACTTCAGTTCTTTCATTCTTCCTTGGATTTGAATGTTACTGTACAATGTGGACTAAGTACCACATATGGAAGAAGCTGAATCAGCTTTCTGAATTAAACACTCTGAACAATTATTAGTACTAAAGTATTTATATAGCATATTTTTCTTCCATAATATCTTTTAGAAATGAATTTTGTTCCTTTGAGAGCTTAGTGTATGCAGTGGTGCTACTTTGCATACTCTAGTCTAGGTGGGTTTTAAAGGTCTTCTATATGAGGTCCTAAGAACTTATAAAAGTCTTCACTTTCGACACATACGTCCTAAAGCATATTTACAGCATGGCCAATTAATTTTACATTGTATTGCTTATGAATTACTCCTGGATCAATCTGACCCTTAGCTAGTCTCTGTTGCTTTGAGGAAAAATATTGCATTAGCCAGTAGGTCAGAAATAGCTTTATAAATCTTAAAAAAGAAAAGGAGTACTTGTGGCACCTTAGAGACTAACCAATTTATTTGAGCATAAGCTTTCGTGAGCTACAGCTCACTTCATTGGATGCTTCCTTTTCTTTTTGCGAATACAGACTAACACGGCTGTTACTCTGAAACCTGTCTTTATACATCTTATTTATAAACTTTGGAAGTTAACAGTTTATCCTTCTGAATGTTGAGAGGACGGGGTGGACCCTCCATTTTCTTGTCAAATATTTTGGGATAGCCCCATTTTTCTATGCTTTACATCCACACCATTGTAGTTTCATATCATGGCTACCATCTTTTTGGCCAATGAGGACTTACATGAGCTCCCTTGAGATCCCACCAGTGTCTCTTTATTGGCTGAAGGTTTTATGGTTACAAGGCACTCCACATACCTACACTCTACCAAAATCTGTGCTGCCTTAATACCCCAACCTTGTCAGGTGCCAATTCCCTGGTGAGAGCTGTGAACTTATCTTAATTTCCACCACCTTCATCGAACACTGAAGTTGCTCAGCACCTCCCTTGATCAGGCCCTTTGGGTACAAAAGTATAAAAACAGAAGCCACAATTTTGTCTGCCAGAGGGCAGTGTAGAGAATTTAATATGAAGTCACTAGCCCAGCAGTTAGTCTCCCTGAAATTTTAAGTTCTCATTTCATTTTCATAATGGATAATATCTACATAGTATCCCAGCAGGTGACCCAAGCCAATGACCCTTTATAAACCTGCAATGCTGCTTCACAATTGAAAAAAATGACATTTTAATAAGACCGTGCCTCTGGGCATAAGAATTGGATTTCTAAAAACACTAAAAACACCACAGGACAAGTTAACTATGTGCATTATTATTTTGGAAGAAGTCATAAAATAACATCTAAAGTCGCAGATTAAATGTCTTTTTTATTTACCATTTTGATCTGTGATTGTCATGGCTGGAACTTCTACTGCATTTTATATAACCTTTGATGTAGTTAATGTTATGTTCTCAGTATATACACAGAGAAGTTAGATAAAAACATAAATACTCCTGCTGGAAGATTGGAATGTAGCACTACCTTATTTCTGAACATTCAGAACAATAACACACAAGAACTCAAACAGAGAGAGAGAAAGCAGGCTGCTCCCTAACACAACTCATCCTACCTTACTATATGCCAGCTGTCTGAAGACTGACTGTTGCTACTAGGCCCAGAGCGCATACTACACTATGGATGAGGACACTCAGCCTTCCTCATGCACGCACACACACACACACACTCTCTGAAAGTGACAGCTTGCAAATGCAATATAGTCATCAAGATACCACAATTATTAATTCATACTACTTGGGGTACACAGCCAAAGTCAATACAAGCTGACTGAGAAATCCAATTCTTTTTCTATAGGTGAAGCCTTTTAGCTGTCTGACCCTGCTGAAGGTTTCATTAGCTACTGCAATGTATAAAGTGAACTTTATGTTCATGAAAAGTGAGAGCTCAACACTGGAGATTAAATCCAATTTTCTCTACACTACAGGTACAATAGTAGCAGTATACACTCCTCCCTCACTGCTTCACCAACATATCTCAATCCTATTTTGGAAAGACTATCTTTAGGAGTGTGAAAATAATTAAATTTCTATGTCCAATCATTTTCTTCTAAGGCTGACTAATTTCTCTATCTGTTTTTATCATACTATCTGATTGCTTGATGCCAACATGAAGGACATGTTCAGGAGTGTAGATAACATTCCACTAGGAACTGGCATTTCTAGACACATTCATAGAATCATAGAATCATAGAATATCAGGGTTGGAAGGGACCCCAGAAGGTCATCTAGTCCAACCCCCTGCTCAAAGCAGGACCAATTCCCAGTTAAATCATCCCAGCCAGGGCTTTGTCAAGCCTGACCTTAAAAACCTCTAAGGAAGGAGATTCTACCACCTCCCTAGGTAACGCATTCCAGTGTTTCACCACCCTCTTAGTGAAAAAGTTTTTCCTAATATCCAATCGAAACCTCCCCCACTGCAACTTGAGACCATTACTCCTCGTTCTGTCATCTGCTACCATTGAGAACAGTCTAGAGCCATCCTCTTTGGAACCCCCTTTCAGGTAGTTGAAAGCAGCTATCAAATCCCCCCTCATTCTTCTCTTCTGCAGGCTAAACAATCCCAGCTCCCTCAGCCTCTCCTCATAACTCATGTGTTCCAGTCCCCTAATCATTTTTGTTGCCCTTCGCTGGACTCTCTCCAATTTATCCACATCCTTCTTGAAGTGTGGGGCCCAAAACTGGACACAGTACTCCAGATGAGGCCTCACCAATGTCGAATAGAGGGGAACGATCACGTCCCTCGATCTGCTCGCTATGCCCCTACTTATACATCCCAAAATGCCATTGGCCTTCTTGGCAACAAGGGCACACTGCTGACTCATATCCAGCTTCTCGTCCACTGTCACCCCTAGGTCCTTTTCCGCAGAACTGCTGTCTAGCCATTCGGTCCCTAGTCTGTAGCTGTGCATTGGGTTCTTCCGTCCTAAGTGCAGGACCCTGCACTTATCCTTATTGAACCTCATCAGATTCCTTTTGGCCCAATCTTCCAATTGATCTAGGTCCTTCTGTATCCTATCCCTCCCCTCCAGCGTATCTACCACTCCTCCCAGTTTAGTATCATCCGCAAATTTGCTGAGAGTGCAATCCACACCATCCTCCAGATCATTTATGAAGATATTGAATAAAACCGGCCCCAGGACCGACCCTTGGGGCACTCCACTTGATACCGGCTGCCAACTAGACATGGAGCCATTGATCACTACCCGTTGAGCCCGACAATCTAGCCAGCTTTCTACCCACCTTATAGTGCATTCATCCAGCCCATACTTCCTTAACTTGGTGACAAGAATACTATGGGAGACCGTGTCAAAAGCTTTGCTAAAGTCAAGAAACAATACATCCACTGCTTTCCCTTCATCCACAGAACCAGTAATCTCATCATAAAAGGCGATTAGATTAGTCAGGCATGACCTTCCCTTGGTGAATCCATGCTGGCTGTTCCTGATCACTTTCCTCTCATGCAAGTGCTTCAGGATTGATTCTTTGAGGACCTGCTCCATGATTTTTCCAGGGACTGAGGTGAGGCTGACTGGCCTGTAGTTCCCAGGATCTTCCTTCTTCCCTTTTTTAAAGATTGGCACTACATTAGCCTTTTTCCAGTCATCCGGGACTTCCCCGGTTCGCCACGAGTTTTCAAAGATAATGGCCAGTGGCTCTGCAATCACAGCCGCCAATTCCTTCAGCACTCTCGGATGCAACTCGTCCGGCCCCATGGACTTGTGCACGTCCAGCTTTTCTAAATAGTCCCTAACCACCTCTATCTCCACAGAGGGCTGGCCATCTCTTCTGCATTTTGTGATGCCCAGCGCAGCAGTCTGGGAGCTGACCTTGTTAGTGAAAACAGAGGCAAAAAAAGCATTGAGTACATTAGCTTTTTCCACATCCTCTGTCACTAGGTTGCCTCCCTCATTCAGTAAGGGGCCCACACATTCCTTGGCTTTCTTCTTGTTGCCAACATACCTGAAGAAACCCTTCTTGTTACTCTTGACATCTCTGGCTAGCTGCAGCTCCAGGTGTGATTTGGCCCTCCTGATAACATTCCTACATGCCCGAGCAATATTTTTATACTCTTCCCTGGTCATATGTCCAACCTTCCACTTCTTATAAGCTTCTTTTTTATGTTTAAGATCCGCTAGGATTTCACCATTAAGATTTTCCACCATTGGCTGGTCGCCTGCCATATTTACTATTCTTTCGACTCATCGGGATGGTTTGTCCCTGTAACCTCAACAGGGATTCCTTGAAATACAGCCAGCTCTCCTGGACTCCTTTCCCCTTCAAGTTAGTCCCCCAGGGGATCCTGGCCATCCGTTCCCTGAGGGAGTCGAAGTCTGCTTTCCTGAAGTCCAGGGTCCGTATCCTGCTGCTTACCTTTCTTCCCTGCGTCAGGATCCTGAACTCAACCAACTCATGGTCACTGCCTCCCAGATTCCCATCCACTTTTGCTTCCCCCACTAATTCTACCCGATTTGTGAGCAGCAGGTCAAGAAAAGCGCCCCCCCTAGTTGGCTCCTCTAGCACTTGCGCCAGGAAATTGTCCCCTATGCTTTCCAAAAACTTCCTGGATTGTCTATGCACCGCTGTATTGCTCTCCCAGCAGATATCAGGAAAATTAAAGTCACCCATGAGAATCAGGGCATGCGATCTAGTAGCTTCCGTGAGCTGCCGGAAGAAAGCCTCATCCACCTCATCCCCCTGGTCCGGTGGTCTATAGCAGACTCCCACCACTACATCACTCTTGTTGCACACACTTCTAAACTTAATCCAGAGACACTCAGGTTTTTCTGCAGTTTCGTACCGGAGCTCTGAGCAGTCATACTGCTCCCTTACATACAGTGCTACTCCCCCACCTTTTCTGCCCTGCCTGTCCTTCCTGAACAGTTTATAACCATCCATGACAGTACTCCAGTCATGTGAGTTATCCCACCAAGTCTCTGTTATTCCGATCACGTCATAGTTCCTTGACATCACCAGGACCTCCAGTTCTCCCTGCTTGTTTCCAAGGCTTTGTGCATTTGTATATAAGCACTTGAGATAACCTGTTGATCGCCCCTCATTCCCAGTATTCATTTTTCATAGAACACCAAATAGCTATCAGGTAGTCCTGCTCATTTCTATTCTGGATTTGAACTGGTATCTTGGAGTTACTGTAAAAGAAAGATGCTGTGAGTCTAGCCAATTGTTTGAGAATTCTAAAGGAGTTTTTTCTCTCATGGGCCAATTGTCACAGGACCAGGGAGGATTTTTTTCCCTTCTTCACAGCACCTTCAAGCCACAGTGGGTTAAGTAGGAATGTGCTTAGTACTTAACTGAGGTACTTGTGTTGAGCTGTTAATCTGAGGCAATTTGTGACCAGTTTCCAGTGCTGCTAAAAGGATAAAATGAAAAGTTCCCAGAGGCAAAAGACCTGGGATTTGGTGATGGGCTTCGGCTCATGGGATAGGGTGAGACCTTGTGGCCTTCGTGAGCCAAAGTCAGACCTTGCAGGCTGAGGTCCCCATCCTTCTGCACCCTCTATCCCCCTCGAGGGGGGGAAAGGGGCTGCTAGGACTCAGAGAGCTGAGTAGGCTGAGGCAAGTTTACTCTGAGTTATGGATTATATGGTAAGGAGTCCTGTAATCCCTGCACTGGAACCAACTAAATGCCTGTTGTAGGAGAGTATGGGAGATGGGTGTGTAGCACCCCGCTCCTGAGCTAAAGTTGAATTAAAGTTGAGACCTGCTGCTTAATTCCATGCATGTGTCTTTTCTTATTTCACCACTGTATCCGCATCAGTGGAAACTTGTCTGGTTTTCTGACAGCTTACCTGCCAAGTTTCTGGCTGCCAGGCCTTCCAGGATCCCACACAGCCTGGGAGCATATTTTCGTTTTGTAACAAAATAGTCCTGCTGTGGAACGATTTAAGAACATAAAAACGGCCATACTGGGACAGACCAAAGGTCCATCTAACCCAGTGTCCTGTCTTCTGACAAAAAGAAAAGGAGTACTTGTGGCACCTTAGAGACTAACAAATTTATTTGAGCGTAAGCTTTCGTGAACTACAGCTCACTTCATCGGATGCATTCAGTGGAAAATACAGTGGGGAGATTTATATACACAGATAACATGAAACAATGGGTGTTACTATACACACTGTAACGAGAGTGATCAGGTAAGGTGAGCTATTAGGAGCAGGAGAGCGGGGGGAAAAAACTTTTTGTAGTGATAATCATGGTGGGCGATTTCCAGCAGCTGACAAGAACGTTCCTGTGGGAGATTTTGACAGGACAACGAATGATGAGGCAAGTACTTTGGTATGATTCAGTAATGCTTACTAAACCTGATTTCTTGCCTGTCTTGCCAATAATTAGGGCATAGGTTCATGACTGAAGATCCTATTATGTATGATTCAACTCCTACAATTTCAGTATTTAGATATCCCTGTGGTGATTTGATTTATGTGAAAAAGATTTTCCAAAAAGTAAAACAATTTCTAAGTAAGCAATAATTTTCTCCATGTATTCTGTAACTCCAGAATTATTTCTCCTTGAATTGGGATAACTTTAGATTTTTTAAAATTTCTATTGATTATATCTGATTATATTTTTAGAGCATAATTATGTTGCAAAAAATTTCTGTTGTAAATTTGTGAGGCTTTAATTTATTTCAAGTGAGAAAATGCCTTTTATAAAATGGAAAATTTACTATATACTGAAAAATAACTCCTTAACACTTAGTTTTTTAACATATAAAACCTTCTGCAGCAATTCTAAGACCAAAATATGTCTCAAACGACTAAATTCTTTTGGCTGCTTGGTTTGTTTAAAAAATGACAAAGGAGTATAATTGTTTTATATTCCATTGCTTCCACTGTTCACTAACAAACCTTCACAAATAATTCACATCTGAATGCTAACCTGTAAATTACATTTTACCCCACTACAGTGGCAAAGTTATTAAAGCAACGAAATACAGTTTCATAATAAAAGAAACTAACCTTCCATGTAACAATGCTAGAAAAGACCATTACTAAGTAGACTGTATGACTGCCCGCTAGTGCTGAACACACCCATATTGAAAACGTTATATGTGGTACTCATTTGGTGGCCTCAATGCATGATCGCCTATTAGATGAACTCTGGCTTAAATGGGGTGAATATGGGAAAACCTCGGTATAAGTCTCTGCTGCTTAACCATATGAATGTCTGTCTTAGCTCATTGGGCACTTTCCTGAAGACCCACATTCCAGTTCAAAAAAAGACCTCTCCTTATATAGTAGATTTCATTACTAACTGGCATACAGGCCTGATATTTGAAAAGCTGTGTAAGGAAAATGTCACATCAAAGAGGATAACCAGCTGCAGTGGAACATAGAGATGTGGGTTCGTGCATCAGGAGCAAAATTATTAATGCCATTTTGCTTAGTGAGAAGACTGAAAGGAGTCTTTGATGGCTGCTTGACTTTGCCCTTTTTACTTTACTGTGGGAGTGTGGTGTTGAAACTGGATTGTAAACCTGCTCAATTTTACTTTTTCATCCTCAGACAGGGGAAGCAGAGCAAGGAACTACAAGGTGTCCTTGACTTAAGCTACTAATGACTTTGCCAGGGTAACAGAATGTGGTGTTGTGAAAAAGTACCAATTACGGAATACAAAAACATAAACCTCTGAAGTAAAATATATGAAAAGCTTCACTGAGTTTTTAATTTTAACAGGATCCCATAACAAATGACAAAGGAGTAACCAGAGGCAAAAATAGGGCATACTGTACTTAAAATACTGTGAGAATGCTACATGTTTTGTTTTGTAAATGAACAAAAGGACAAAAAGGTTTTCTTGGATGTCTTCTATAAATAATGTGGGACAGTCACACATAGTGGAACAGAATATCCTGAACACTCCTTAGAGTGGCTGTAGACTCTTAAATTCATTCCCCCCTTTGAGCCAACAAAATCTGAGTTTGTTGTCCTTCAGGGCACAATGCCAAGCTCTTCTACTTGCTCTGTCTTTTGCTTTGGGGGTGGCTGAGTGGGATGATTCTTTCTATAACTGGCATAGAGTTCTCTTGAGGGTGATTTTTATATACAATTACTTTGGTTGATGTTTTTATGATTGAACGCCATTATTCCTCATCTACTCTCTGAAGAAACTACTCTTGAACAGTAAGAGGTGAAGTTTTAGTTTTGGGGGGAGGGGTGGTAAACACAGAAAACTGTATTCTCTCTCAATCTAAATTTTCTGAGATTCAGGGAAGATATCAAGACTCTAACCCTAAACATTCCTCAGTTCAAAAGAGAATGTGTAACAAACATACAAGAAAGTTTTTAGTAAATTTGTTGTGCTGTCTGATAGCTATTTTCCCTGCTTCTGTTATGTCCAATCTTTAGAATAGGGGCATACAGATATGATTGCTGGATGCTGGCAATAAATATCCCAACCCATTAGAAAGCCAGTATTTCTCTGTCACAGAGAAACTAGGTGGATGTAGTTTGGTGAAGGAGAAACTTTTACTCTTAGGGCTCCACTCAACTTTTGACTTGACTATTCCATACATCCTGGAACCTCTACGACTGCAGAAGCGCTTCTTTTCTCACCAGACTTGATGTTCAGAGGTTCTAGTCAGGATAAACGCAGCCAGAGCTACTCACAATCTGGAGACTAATACACAAATAGCACATTCCTTGCAGATTTCTCCAGGCACACGTATTCAGATACTGCCCAATAGCAACTTACTATAGTTGCATCTTCCTTAACCAAACTGTGAGGAAGTAGATCCGAATGGATGGCTAAGCCATCTTTAGAAGTCTAGAAGCTGCGTCAGAGCAAATGACACAGCCTCAGTGTCCAGCCTTTTCCAGAGATAAAGAAGAGACAATACAGAGAAATACCTATGGGTCTTCCCAATTGGCAATAAATACCATAATTACACTCAATCTTACAATTCTTGATAGACTTCTTCTTAGTTCTAGGGAAGCTGGGCACAGTGACCACCATGCAATGGGAGCAGAGAGACACTTATTCAGTGAAAAATTCACTGGTAGTTGCATATTTGCTGTCATGAAATCATTGCTAAATGTAGGATTTTGGTTGAAACTCCCATTTTAAGGATAGAAAAAGGCAGCAATCAAATTCTGTGACTGTATTTATAAGTACTTTGGGCTAAATCTGAACCAGAAATTGAGAATTTTCTTGTGGGAATTACATACTTAATTATTGACTTAGGCAAGATGGTGACAGATGGGAGGTCCTTTATCACCATTAAGACATACCATCTACTTTAGCCTTTATTTTCCCTGTTCCCCTAACCCAGCCACCAATCCAAGCTTAAACCTATAACTAAGCACAAGTGGAACTGAACCTGGCTCCAGTAAGGACCCAGCCCATCCTGTCACAGAAACATTACCTCAGAGGAGCTCTTGCCCACTCCATTTGTGAATGGCCACTGAAAGGACAAAGGACATTTAAACTCTGGCTGTAAACTCGGTGGTTCCATAGTGTCTGAGAAAACATGTTTGAGAGGCGCTGACTACAGATAAGTGCAGCCCACTTTATAATCCTTCCAAATGAAGTTTTTTTAAATCAAACTCATTATTAAATCCAAATCAGGCCAATTAGCCTATAAAATGTGGAGTCTACACTGCTTTTAGGCACAGATACAAACAGGAATTATGGAGGTGCCACCTATGCCTGAGGCCTCAGCAATGGCAGGAAATGGCTGTGTGAAATGGGCCCAGATGATCCCAGCTGATGAACCCAACTTGATGCTGCAAACAAAGGTGAAAAAGCGCCAAGGCCTTGGCCAATCTGACATGAAGGAAAATTCCTTCCTGACCCCAAATTTTGTGAGACAAGGTGTGGGAGGTAATATCTTTTATTGGACCAACTTCTGTTGGTGAGAGAGACAAGCTTTCGAGCAACACAACTCCCCTTTAGACCAAAGTTGAAAGTTTTTCTCTCTCATCAACAGCATTTGATCCAATAAAAGATATTACCTCACCCACCTTGTCTCTCTAATATGCTTGGACCAGCACGGCTACAAAAAACACTGCATACCCAAATCTGGTGATCAGTTTAACCTTGGGCATGTGAACAAGAATCATATGATGAAGCACTTAAGACCATAGGATTTGCAGGCTATGATGTAGCTACATAAATATTCACAGCACTTTACCAAGCCCGTGGTTATGACATGTCCCTGCCCCAAAGACCTGACAGACAAAGGGGTCAGATAGTGGATGCTTACTCACCCGGCACAGCACTCTCTCGGTTAGTTTCACTGCAGTCAGTGGGACCATTCATGAGTAACTACTCCCCAGTGGGAGTGAGAGGTTCACAGCCTAGCTCTAAATGTGCAAATACAAAATTCATTTTCTGCTGGTTTAGCAGGTCTGGGTGCGAGGCAGAGTCTGACCTGCCTTTGGAGTGTCCTGGACTTCTCTGATGGTCTCTGATCTTTGGCTATCACACTTGTTCTCTGTCTCTCTGTATGGGTTTCAGTGTTTGTGCACTGTCAGGCATGTGGCAAAAATGCCATTATTATAGCTACAATGATAAACTGACCCTGGCTGTGACTGTGCCTATGCCTCTCCCTGCCCCCACCTGAGCTCCAGTGATAGAAGAGATTGTAATGGAAAGATGAAATGGAAGATCTCCATTGTGACATCCCAGTGAGGCTGTTACCATAGTGACAGCACCTGTAAACTGCAGCTGAGCAGTGAAGTGGCTGCATTTTGACTGAACTACATTATTTTGGTCCATTCACCCACCCAACCTCCACCCAAATTGAGTCCTTGTTCCTCCTCTCACACCAAGAGGCTGTTGGTTTTCTTTGAAGGAATTAATAGAATCAGACCCAGGGAGTCCTGGAAAGACCACATGGGTCTGTGTTTGAATATTAACACAATCTGTATAAAAAGATTTAGCCAAATTTTCCAAGTGTTAAAGAGGCACAAATAGGTCATGAGGAGAAGATTCAAAAAGCAAAACTAGAAACATGAGAAAGAAGGAGGAAGGATACAGATTGGAGAGAGAGTCTGTGAAAAGAAGATAAAAACATGAAGACCAATAGGTAAGGAAGAGAAAATCTTTGACAAAGAGGCATGGAAAACAGGGCTTCTTATCTAATGCTGCCTATTGATAATGTCATTTATGCTAAAGCCCTGTCTAACCTTTTCCTAATATCTGCAGTAATGGTTGTCTCCCTTGCTAGTGCATTCCAGTAACTTCTTGCTCTTCCTGTCAATGTTTATCTTAATGTCTCAGCTACTTGTTCCTATCCTTGGTTTCACCTCACTTTTTCTCTCAGTAGTGTTACCTGGTAGATACTTAATTATTCTGATCCTGCCCCATCACCCTTGGGGTCCTGCTATATACCAGCTATCTAAGAGATGAGCCTAGTGATTCATCAGGCTATTTTATGTCAAGTTGTCTCATTTCAGCCTGTGTTGAAATTTAATGGTTATAGATAGGAGGTCTGATCCAAAATCCTAGATCACAAGTCCTATCTCTCCCAATTCTGACATTCTAAATTTGAACCAGGATCATTTTCTGAATTTCAGAGCCCTCCCACATCTGTATAATGAGTCATTCCAAAACCCTGGAGTCAAACCAAAACATCTTACAGCTTTTGTATGACTCTTAACCACTACAAGGCAGTGTTGCAGATTCTTCCCAGAAAACTCCAAGTCAGATCCTGCCTCAGTCAACTCAGGCATTTCCAGAGCTGTGGAGGTGCTGAGGGGGCAACTTCTTTACCATCACATGGACCCTACAGCCTTGAATGTTTTGCTCCATGTTTCTGTCAAGTGCTTGTTAGGTATGGGCAGAGTTTGTACCATATTGGCGAGAGTCAGGGTGCAATCTCCTGAGTCCCAAGGAGCACCCAGGGCACCAATACTGTGCTAGGTCCCACTGGACAAATGTTACTGTCTCTCCAACCTGTGACATAGGCCATCTTGGACTATTCCTCCAGATCATCCTCTAACATCACATCAAAAGGGACATGATCCTCCAAATCCACTTCTCTTACTCTGAAATGACTTCCCAGTGTAGCTGAGGCCTGGCCTGACATGAGTAATTAACACATGGAGGAAGGCCTCATTTCTTGGAGGATAGAATTAGAAAGGTAAACAGATCATTAGGCTGAAAACAGAATGTTTGTGCTAATTAAGATAAGTAAATAGGTCAGTAGGCAAAAAAGACAATGTCTGAGCCAGCTAAGATAAGAGGGAGAGCACCCATATACTAAGAATGGACAAACGTAGTTAGGAATGTAGAGAAGAGGAGTAGGTGGAGATTGGACAATGCATGGACAGAGCATGTTGCTGCACAGGGATTGGGTCCTGCAAAGTGACCAAGCCAGTCCAAAACATATGATGCAATGTAATGTATAAATGTATATAAAGGAAGCAGTTTTCTGTGTAACTCTGGATGTTTGGTATGCCCTATACTCATGCCCTATGCTTGAGTCTGATCAACTCAGCGTAGCTTTGCTGTATGCCAAGTAAAGGAACCTGAGTAGTGAAATCTGGAATGAAACTGAGTTTTTTGGATCCCAGAGAACTGGATGAAGTGTTCTCCCAGAATTGGACAAGATGTTTTGGACAAGCCAAGTGAAAAAGGTCTCGGAGGGAGTCCCAACACACAGCTCCCTAATTATTCAGATCAAGGGGCTTGTGCATGTAGGGCCAGGTTTCACCTCATTGGTGGGGCAGCATTTATTTTGGTTGTATAAAATTCCTGGGCACCATGAATTTCAGCACCCATGTCCAAAGTCCTAGCACCTAATTCCCATTAACTCATACCCAAAGAATAAATTTATTCTCCCCCCCCCACTCTTTTAATGACCTGGAATGGCGAGGACCAAGGAATAATAAGGGCTATAACCTATGAATGTGCTGCAAGGGTCCTTGTCTGAGACCCTGCCTGCCCAAATCCTTCCTTTTTAACATACATTTTTACTTATCCTGCTAAAACTCTAATTGACACCTCTTCATATATATATCTGTTTTGAAGCTATTACGATCCTCCACCTTCAATCTAGCTTTCTTTTCATTGCTTTAATGTATTTCATTATTACTTACAACCGTTGTCATATTCTTACTTATCTGCTTCTTGAGGTCTTGGAATTAGTGATTGGCTAGCTCTGTTCAGTCAGTGTTCATCCTCCCTAAACCGTTTTACGAGGGAGGGCTATATCTGGCTAATAAATCACACATGTCTATTTTGCTTTGCCCTATTATCTACACAGTAGATATGTTACTAACCAACTTTTTTATTTTTTACCACCTTTAAAAGCTGTCAACAAGACACATTCAGAAAGCAGAAAAATTACCTTTCATATTTTTATAACACTATTAAATATAAATCTACTTCTCAAACATTATTTAATATACATTTATCTAACACCATTCATTATAAGTTTCTTGACAACAACCTGGGTAGACAGACACGCACTAGCTCTGGTCAAGCTAGTGCGCTAAGAATAGCAGTTTGCCCATGGTGGGACAGGCTAGCCACCCTAGTACAATCAATCCCACCTGACCCCATGGATATGTACTGAGGTGGCTAGCCTGAGCTGCTGTGACCACATTGCTATTTTTTGCACTGGGAGGCACTCTCCCAGGGGCCATGTAGACATACCCTTACTAACGATAGCCTTTGTTCTGCTTGCTCTTCTGCAGTGCAAATGTTGGTGGCTAGGAATGTGCAGAAGTGTAACCCATTGGGAATCATCCTCCACAGCTGAGGGGGTGTCTTCAAGCCAGTCTCCTGATCCTGGGGGGAGCAGGGGCTGATGCAATCTTTAAAGAAACTTCGAGTTGCGTGCAGCCAACATGTCCTCTACGAAGAAGGTGGGAAACAGGTAATGTTGTGTCAGCTACACTAGTTTTATGTCATCTGAGGATTCCCCTACACCCAGGAACAGATGGCTGCTTTGTGCTGCCTTTTTATATATACAGTGGGTGACAAACAGAGAAACCACCAAAAGGAAGTGAGTAGATGAGACTGGCCCACAAAAGTAGAATCTGTTGTAAAATCTTCCTGAGACAGTCTACATTAAATGTACAAAGGAAAATTTCCCACATGCTACATTTTACTTCTGATAGTGATTCAGTGGTTACTAGGGAATTTATCTGTTTTCAAAAAACATTTTCATACACTGAGAATTTAGCATGTTTTAAAAACTCTTTGTCACTTGATTTTACATTCACTTTTCTTCATCCTCTCATCTAAGCTAATCACTTCAATAAACAAAGCCTTCAAAATAGTCTACACTTTGAACTGGCACTGAAGATGTTGGGAACACAGATCATCTTTATTTATATTATGGGGTTGATTTGTTGATAGCATTATCTGTTTAAAGCCAGAGTTCTCTCTTTCCAGCTATTATTTCTGTCACCAATTTTTATTTATTTTTGATTGATGTGTCTTTGCTAACCTATATGAGCTTTCTCTTTAGTATATAAGAAATCGTTTGAAAGATCATGACTTTCAAATTGTGCACTCCTTCTGCACATGCAAGGCAGGGCTCCCCTGTAATAATGATAAACAAGTGTTAATGAATGAAGAATTCATCTAGGAAAGTAAAGATGGTCTTTTGATTAAACCCCTGATCAATAGCTCAGAAGATCAGTGTTCAGTTCCTAGCTTGGCCACATGCCGTCTTTCTGACTTTGGGTGAATTGTATTGTGTCTCAATTTTCCATCTGGAAAAAGAGAAGGATACTTATTTCTCACAGCCTCTGTCTGTCTTGTCTATTTAGACTGTAAACCCTTCAGGGCATGGGCTGTCTCTTACTATGTTTGTTTAAGGCCTAGTACAGTGAGACCCTGAACTCAGCTGCGGCCTCTAGATGTTAGATAAATAAATAATACTAATAAAAGTTACAACTCATCCACATTTTTAGTGGTCAGACAAAAGAGGGGTGCTTGCTGTGAACATTCCTGGGAGAGAGAGAGAGAGAGTGAGTGTGTGTGTGTGTGTATGAGAAACAGCCTTGCAAAATTCTCCTTTCCAACTCACAGGGGATTTTTTTTTGCCTTTGTGGGCCAGTAAAAAACACCATTAATTTTTGCATCATAAATCATTATAGGTATTGAGCATATAAATTTTGTGCCAGGGTTGGTAAATTTTCCTAAAAAAAGTTTGTCAAGTCTGGTGTAAATCATTGCCCAAGCCGAGAGGATTAATGTCTGGTGTCACTGCAGAAATGTAGCCCCAGTGTCAAGCCTGTTACATACTTTGGAAAAGAGTGCTAGCAGAATTTGGCTTCCTCATTGAAAGAGTCAGCATCTCTAGTCAGAAATTAATATAACAAAGAGTTCAGTTTACTCCTCTATAAAGAAGGCACTATACTGTGTTTATCTGACATTCCTCAGCAGGCAATCTGGACTGCTGTGTTCCCTTAGCTCTTTAGCCTCAGGTGCCTTTTACGCTGCTTTGCTAGTGAACAGCAAACCCTTCCTGGCTTTGCTCACTCAGTCACCAGAATGTAAAGTCACTCAGAGCTGAATAAACGAATGATATGTCTAGACATTCTTGAATTATATATGGGGTGACACCTGCATATTCCCAGTCCCAACCTTGCTCCCCAAAAATGTGCATCTTATATTGCTCAGTAGCCCCCTGGACAGTATAAGATCATAGTTAATCTGGCATTCCAACAATGGGTAATGTTTATGCACCAGGCTTGTTGACTTAAATGGAGATTCCCAAGCACTTCAACCAAAAGAGCTTGATTTAGATAAAACAATAAAACAAGTTTAACTAGAGAAAGATAGATTTTAAGTGATTAAAAGTAGAGATGCATATGAATCAGGATTGGTTACAAAAGAAATAAAAGGATAAATACACAAGCTAATTCCTAAACTTTACCAAGGCTAACAGATTTAAAAGGAAAAGAAGTTTTTCTTACCAGCAGGTACAATACATTTCACAGGCTGTGACCATTTCTTTCCCCCCACCCTTTCAGTTCTGTCAGAGTTGTTGATTTCATAAGCAGAGAGATGGTAAGAGAGGGATGATGTGGAGGTCACTTTCCTTCTTTCTTTGAAGATTACCCCCCCCCCCCACACACACACACACACACAAGCAGGGTACAGGCAATCTCCCTTGTATATGCAGTTCAAAGTGTTTTTGGGAGGAAATGTAAATTTTTTGTTTATACCTCTCCCCCACCCCGCTGATTAAGTAGGTAATGGCCTTTTAGCTCTTTGCTTGTGTGCCAGTGTTCTTTGTCTCTGAGAAATTGGTTTGTGGGTGTTACCCAGACTTACAACATATTTCAGTAACAATCATATAGCAAAATCTCTTAATTTTACATGCAGTGTTACTACACACATTTCAACAAGAAGATAATCAGCAGATTTTGAGTTTTCAAATGATACCTCATGCTTTGTACAAATTATATCATAATCATATGAAAATGGTGAACATGGAGTACAGGGTGTCACAGTTTACTTCCATTATTTTCACCTACAATTTCAGGTTAAAACCAATTAAGATAAATTCTAGAAGAGGCTAGAACTGCAACCAGAGAAGCAATCAACTTCAATCTACATCTAGGTGAAAGTTCTCAAATCTTTGTTTTGGGATTTTACATATAAAAACTGAGATCCTTCTGGAATTTTGTAAGGTTTTCTAAGAATTTTTCAGCCATTTCCTGAGAATTTTTCAGCTGTTCCTGGCAGTTTTTCAGAAATGATCCTTTTTCAGAACTGATACTTGCGGTACCCCACTCGTTATGCCTTTCCAGCTTGACTGTGAACCACTGATAACTACTCTCTGGGAAGTTTTCCAATCAGTTATGCACCCACCTTATAGTAGCTCCACGTAGGTTGTATTTCCCTAGTTTATGAGGTCATGCGAGACAGTATCAAAAGCCTTACTAAAGTCAAGATATACCACATCTACCACTTCTCCTCTATCCCCCTTCAACATCCATTTTACCTCTTCCATACATTCATCACCCCCATCGTCTTCCAGCAGCCCGTGGAGGGGTGGGGGTGGGGAACCCAAATAACTTCAACTCCTAACATGGCTTACAATCAATTCAAGCTGACTAAACACAGATGAGATGGCCAGTGTGAACAAGGCCTGAGTTAGGTTCATACATTTCAGCATTACTTTGCAATTTGCTTTCACCCAACATCTATGGTCCAACACACAAATGAACAAAATAGAAATTAGCTTTTCAGGTATGTTACTTGTATCAGGAGGCAGGGAAAATGTGTAAAAACCAGAGGTTCTTCTGTTTGTTGTGAAGGCAAGGATGCCTTGGATATGGGTCACAGGGATGTCTGATGAAAGGAACATAGCAAAAAAACAAACAAAAAGAAATCAGGTATATTAAAGCAATTAGCTAGGACAGTTAGTGTTATAACTACATTTTCACATTCTAAAGAGGTTGTGAGATATGTATCCATTCTAAAGTGAAGTCATCTCCAGTGTCTCACATTTAGGACAGCTGAGGACCTGGCCACAATGTTTTGCATATTTCAACCATGCTGATACAATGCAGCCTATACACACGTCTTATTCCATATATTAATTTGCAAAAACTTCATTCACAATCCTTGTGTTTCTTCTGTTTTAGAACTTTGGTACTATTTGATTTGTGTTCTGCCTGTTGATTATTTTCAGTTTTGTTCTCCCATGCATGCCTTTCCCTTCCACAACCAGTGTCCCCCACAAAAGGCCAAACATATATAACATAGCAGAAAATCAACACCAACACCATCAGAGGGTTGTTGGTTTTGTTCTTTCCTTTTTCTTTTGTAGATGGTTATACACCTTAACTGTGATTTTAAAAATACTGGCACTTGTCTGCTATCAGGAGCTGTAGCAGTAGCTTTAGTGGCTCTATACTATCCAAGGATTCTAACACACTGACAAAATCCTCGAAGGGCTGGATTCACTAGCTTTCCAATTGCTGTAAATTGCTGGAGCAGTGCAACACAGGAGCCACAGTCAAGCTGGTTGGAAGGAGACCATATGGCCATTTAAAAAAAAACCTTATTAATAAAAGCTACTAGTAGTGTTACTAGACCAGCTAGCATTACTTCTGCATATCATATGATATAAAATGACTGGTAAGTGGTCTGAAAAAGGAAATGAAAATGGCAGTTTCTTAAAATCACTATTTCAAACTTTCCCTGGTATTTCCAAGACAACTCATTAATGACACAGAAAATAGTTAATCCTATCTGCTGAATGTGCTTCTTTGGATTTCCAGGTCTCAGTGATGTTTTCAATCAAACACTAATTTCTAAAAGATGATTAGCAATACATCTTTTTTGATTATGATAAAGCTAAAACCTTTTTGTCTCAGGTAAATAAAGACAAGTATGTGAAGGTGAATGCCTAGTCTAATATACTGATATTCATGATACACTAGTGATTCCAGCATAACAATAATAAATTATAGGTCTCTTTCTTTATTTTACTTTTGTGTGTGTGTGTGTGTGTGTGTTTCATTTTACATGTTGAATCCCAAATTACATTGTATTGATATTTTAATAGATTTTATTACATATATCTCCATCATGTCCTCTTTGTGGAGCATTATAACCTTTTTCTATAAAGCTTGGTATGTAAAATTTTAGTTGAGCTTTTCTATTGACCTTTTAAATAATTGCTACTTTGCAATTATGTCAAAGTTTTAATAAAAGTTAATTTCAATTAGAGTTAATTGCAGTTTCTTTTTTTAAAAAACTGAGATTTTACTCTATCACATTTTCCTCCAACTGCTCCCTCTGCCTATACTGAGCTCAAATACCACAGTGGCAAACATTATAAAACAAGAATCAGAATACAAAAAGTGCTGCTTTATGTGTAGGACAGAGTAAAAATGGAATTTTCCCTAACAAGAATACTTGAGCAATGCCACAACTGAGAAATATTTCTTCCCCTTTGTCTCTTCCTCTAAGGGTCTAATCTTGGAGAGAAAGAAGGGAAGGAACCAAAAGAAATGGGGACTTAGGAGTCATGAGTTAAAAGGAGAGGGAGCAAAGGGAGTGGTGAGTTGAAGAAAGGTAAAAGTAATGACAGTTGAAATGAGGAAGAAAAGAGCTTTTTGTCCTTTGAGCATCCCTGTTAGGCAGAGGATGGATTTTTCTACCTGAATTTGGAAAAAATTATTTTGGTGGTAGTAATTCAGATTTTTCTGAGGAAGCAAAAGATTTAAGGCTGTAAAATGAGTTTCAAATTACCTAATTTCAGAAAATATAATAATAATTTGATATTCCTATCTCAAGCTGCAATAATTATATCCAACAAAATTTAGCACAAATGTCAGATTTGTTCAGGAAAGGCCTAGAATTAAGCCAGCAGAGTTTAAAGGAATGAATTAAAGATACTTTGCATGAGTTAGCTGGGAAAACCTACTCAATATCAGCCAGTGTTTCCAAGTATCTGCAAAATGTTGTAAGCCCATTACTTCATCACTCAAATATCAATATTCATAGAAAAGCTTGGAGGTGGAGAACATAAGAACGGCCACACTGGGTCAGACCAAAGGTCCATCAAGCCCAGTATCCTGTCCTCTGACAGTGGCCAATGGCAGGTGCCCCAAAGGGAATGAACAGACAGGTTATCATCAAGTGATCCATGCCCTTTCACCCAATCCCAGCTTCTAGCAAACAGAGGCTAGGGACACTATTCCTGCCCATCCTGGCTAATAGCCATTGATGGACCTATCTTCCATGAATCTATCTAGCTCCCTTTTGAACCCTGTTATAGTATTGGCCTTCTCAACACCCTCTGGCAAGGAGTTCCAGAGGTTGACAGAGTGTTGCATGAAAAAATACTTTCTTGTGTTTGTTTTAAACCTGCTACCTATTAATTTCATTTGGTGGCCACTTGTTATTGTATTATGAGGAGTAAATAACACTTCCTTATTTACTTTCTCTATACCACTCATGATTTTATAGACCTCAATCACATCCCCCCTTAGTTGCCTCTTTTCCAAGCTGAAAAGTCCCAGTCTTATCAATCTCTCCTCACATGGAAGCTGTTCCATACCCCTAATCATTTTTGTTGTCCTTTTCTGAACCTTTTCCAATTCCAATATACCTTTTTTGAGATGGGGCGACCACATCTGCACACAGTATTCATGGTGTGGGCATACCGTGGATTTATATAGAGGCAAAATGATATTTTCTGTCTTATTATCTATCCCTTTCTTGATGATTCCCAACACTCTGTTCGCTCTTTTGACTGCTGGTGCACATGGAGTGGATGATTTCGAAGAACTATCCACAATGACTTCAAGATCTCTTTCTTGAGTGGTAACAGCTAATTTAGACACCATCTTTGTATATGTACAGTTAGGATTATGTTTTCCAATGTGCATTACTTTGCATTTACCAACATTAAATTTCATCTGCCGTTATGTTGCCCAGTCACCCAGTTTTGTGAGATCCTTTTGTAGCTCTTCATGGTCTGCCTAGGACTTATCTATCTTTAGTAGTTTTGTAGCATTTGCAAATTTTACCACCTCACTGTTTACCCCTTTTTCCAGATTGTTTATGAATATGTTAAATAGGACTGGGCCCAGTACAGATCCCTGGGGGACACCACTATTTACATCTCTCTATTCTGAAAACTGACCATTTATTCCTACCCTTTGTTTCCTATTTTTTAACCAGTTACCAATCCATGAGAGAACCTTCCCTCTTATCCCATAACTGCTTATTTTGCTTAAGAACCTTTGGGGAGGGGCCTTGTCAAAGGCTTTTTGAAAATCTAAATACACTATATCCACTGGATCTCCATCTCACGTGCTTGTTGACCCCCTCAAAGACTTCTAGTAGATTGGTGAGGCATGATTTCCCTTTACAAAAACAAATGTTGACTTCCCAACAAATTATGTTCATCTATGTGTCTGACAATTTTGTTCTTTACGATAGTTTCAACCAATTTGCCTGGTACTAAAGCGAGGCTTACTGGCCTGTAGTTGCCAGGGTCACCTCTGGAGCCCTTTTTAAAAATTGGTATCACATTAACTATCGTCCAGTCATTTGGTACAGAAGCTGATTTAAATGATAGGTTACAGACGACAGTTAGGAGTCCTGCAATTTCACATTTGAGTTCCTTCAGAACTCTTGGTGAATAACATCTGGTCCTGGTGACTTATTACCGTTTAGTTTATCAATTTGTTCCAAACCCTCCTCTAATGAGGGAGTTATTGTGCCCAGAATTCCTTGACAATATTTTAAATATTTATTGTTTGCAACTTGTGTCATATGTTATCAGGCAAAGAAAAATTCCTTCAAAATACTTACACGTAATATGTTCAACTAAATCTTGGCAATAAGATGTACGTGATAAACAGTACAACTAAATAAGTAATGTTATGTGTGCTGTATACGATGATATATATAATATTGGATACTATATAAATGCAGAAGTTTATTTTCAAAGTATACCATTATTAAATTGGAGGAATGGAGCTCCATGAGAATCTACTTGGTAATAATGCTACAAATTGAGGACTCATAGGTTCCATTTTGTTGTTGTTGTTGTAAAGGTTTTAAATGCCTTTCAAAAGATCAGTAGGAATGATCAAGAATTAAATGACTAGAGAAAATTTTTTTTTAAAATTATCAATTGGCTGCTTTTAAGAGAGAATTTACTTAAGTGAAGTTGAAATAACAGTAATCCAAAGAATCAGCGGAGTCTTCATACAGTATATACGGTGAAAATTATCTAACAGTCTTTGTTTTGCAAAGGCACAGAGGTCACACATTTAGGCCCAGACATCCTGTAGATAGCGTTTTTCTTGTCGTAATGTAGCCAGGGTTTTCATTGCTTCCAATTTGTCAACTCCAGCATCAGAGCTTAAAATGTCCACTAAAGTATCATTCACATCTTTAGCCATGTGCTTTGCATCTCTAGAAAAGACAGAGACAAAAAAATAGTACTTATTAGCAGATTTCTCCTTTCACCGGCAGCCACAGATACAGGATGTTTTTGGAAACAAGCAATACTTTTTAAAATAAAGAATTGTAGAATTTATGTTGGCTTATACCATAGACATTAATTGCTCCTGTACTTGGGAGTGGTGGCAACAGTAATACCTAAAACAGCTAAGACATGAAGCTTTCAATACATTCAAATGTATATGGAGCAGAAACTCAGATCCACATTTAAACTGGAAGAAAATAATTGCCTTCTGTTGGATGGAATTAGACTTGCTCAAGTGTTTGTGGTTATGCTACCCTCTAGTTGCTCAGATACAGAAACAATAAAAGCCCTAATACTACTGACCACTTAGTAGTAACATAAGAAACAGACTTCTGGTTTTGAAAGAGAAGCTACTAAGTTCTGGGCCCAATGCCACGTGTTCAATTAACTGTTTGTAAGTAATCAGGGATGCATTACAAACAGAGAGATGCTCCCAAAAATCCTGCACCTGCAAGTGTGTTAGATCTCCGTACATAAAAACCTCACACCATAAGGATGTTACCGTTACAGAAAACATTCCCTAAAGCCCCACAAGGGCAGGAAAAGAAGGCTAATGGAATTCTCCAAGGGAAGATATCCTGGGTAGCAGGCTGCTGCTCTGTACCTCCAAACCTATAGAGTGCCAGCTGAAGGGCTGTTATCACATACCTCCATAATTCATTACATGTATATATGTGTATATCTTCCACTTTCACAAGAGTTACACCATTTGCTTGTAGCCTGTCCTATTTTAACTGGAAAACCCTACATGAACAAGAAACATTTCTGAAACATTATGGTGAGAACAATCAATAGAGTAGTGGAATACTTGGCCATAACCTAAGAAAAAGATTAAGCTGTAGGGCTGGATGATTAACATTATACCATAAAGTTAACACTCTAAAAAACAGGAATATTTCAGTACAGTAGAACCTCAGAGTTACAAACACTAGAGTTATGAACTGACCAGTCAACCACAGACCTCATTTGGAATTGGAAGCACACAATCAGGCAGCAGCAGAGACAAGACAAAAAAAAAAGTCTAAAAAAGCATAATACTGTGTTAAACGTAAACTACTAAAAGAAAATAAGGGAAAGCAGCGTTTTTCTTCTTCATAGTAAAGTTTCAAAGCAGTATTAAGGCAATGTTCAGTTATAAACTTTTGAAAGAACCACCATGAAGTTTTGTTCAGAGTTACGAACTTCCATTCCCGAGATGTTCGTATTTCTGAGGTTCTACTGTATTGTAAATGCCAGTCATTTACTTGATGCTATTGCAAGTCTTTCAAATGTATTCAACAATTTCTATTAAATGCTCCCTCTGTTAGGCATTCAAACTCTAGTCTACTCACCCACATACATAGAAACAACCTCTCTCCTTCAGCAGGACTCTGGCAACCTCTTTAGCACAAAGTCGAATGTTGTCCTGCACATATTTAGTTGGTTTTTTTTCTGCTGCAGCTGGAGGGTCTCTTGAGAAACAAACCTTAAGATGAGTTAATGTGCCATTTTCAACAAAACTTCTGAGCTCATCTCTGAAAGACAATGCAAAAACGTTAGAAATCAGTATCCAAAGCATAAATACAAGGTGCAACAGAGTTCCAATACTACCTACAGAACCTGCCTGAATAAGTAGTCTCTGTCCTGATGCCGGCAGCCAAAAAACAGCCATGTCTCTCCAAACTTCCAGTCCGTATGCTCTTCTTGGAGTTTCTGTCTAAATGCACAAGGGAAAAAAGACACATGTACACATAACGTGGAAACCCCGTCTTTCATTCAGTCAGTACTGCAACTATTACATTCACAGATCATCTAAACTCTGAGGACCCGATTCTCATTTGCACTTTATGGCGGCAAAACAGCATAAAGGGGACTTCACTCTAAAGCACTCAGCACTGACTTAACTCTGCTATCACGGACATCAACGGGAGCTTTGCCATTGACTTCAAAGGGAGAGGAGTGAGACCAACAATGAGCCCTTTTGAAAATCCCTCCCTACAATCCTGAATAATGGAAGTGAAGGATATCATCCTTAGTATCTTTCACTAGAAGCATTACACAAATATTTGGGGAGAAAAATCTGCTCAAGCCATTTTCAGCATACTGCATATCTATCATTTCCAACTTTATAGGAGTAATCTTGGCAATACTAAATCACGGGGAGTTAGTTTTACTGCTAAAAATAATGCCAAAAATAAAAAGCTCTGTACTTGGTTTTTATCTGTGACTTTCTGTTTAACTTTTGTTTTAGAAATATTTCATATAATCACTGCACAATTTGGTGTTGAAAATTCTATTAACTTTTTAAAGTGAGATATGGAGAGTATTTCAAGATCTAAAGAAATGCTATAGGGATGAGAAATAAACACTAGGTTTGTACAAATGGATTCAGTTAATAACATAAGCACAGATCCAAAGTTTCACTCATCCCTTTAACATAACCTATTTTAAAATATGGCTACCAGAACCCCCTCTCTCTCATCATCTGACTTCCCCTGGTGAAGGGAAGGAATCAGGGAGGTCCCAAGACAGTCCATATTTGTTCCTAACATATCTAAAACCCTTCATTCGTTATACTTCCCACCCAATGACCACTTTTCTCTCCCCTTTACACTTTTCCAATGGCATTGTGGGACCCACCACATCTGGTAGCATCTCTCAAGAGTCCCAATTCCACTTTACCCAAAGTCAAACCTGCCAAGTTCCAATTAATTCTTCAAGAGACATTTGCCATGGAACAAAAGACATGAGCTAGTTTCTGCCAGGAGATCTGCACAGTAGGATGCTTACCTGTGGGAAAAATCATAGTTTTGCTCCTTTCCCTGAACTTAGCTCTCCCAAATTGTTCTCCCCTTTGGCTAATTCTGTTCCCCTCCTAATTCATTCCCTCCCCACGCTCTCTCTGATGGAAGGAGGCAAAGCAGTTAGCTGCCATCGTTTCACAATAGCCAATGATGGCTAAGAATGGTCACTGCAGGGAAAATCTTGCTGCTGCTGCTCATTATTATTGATTGTGTGTAAGCCAACTGGGTAGATGATGTTCCAACGAGGCTGTGAGAAGGCACCAGGGAGCAGAGCAAATGCATGACTCTGGGTAGCCCTGCTTACCAGAAAGATCACAAGTGGACCTGTGTCCTGTCGCTGCTAGAAGGGCTTCCTGGATTGGTGTGGGGGAATTGCCATGCAAAATTCTGATGCTGCTTGAGCTGGGAAGAGGGCCTTGGTTTCCCCCAACAAAAGCTGAAATGTTGCCTAGGGTTGGCAGAAGAGGGGCCCTGGTCTGAAACATCAAAGATATGAGAAGACAGGGGCAATGAGGGGGTCCTGGGATCAGTCAGAGGAAGGGAGACGTCACTGCAGACAAAGCCTTCAAAACGTTTGAATATTTTGGATCAGCTTTTCTAAACATCTGAATTTTCAGGTGTTTAAGAGAACCAAACATTTTAGCTTCACATCTGTTTACCAACAATACTGTAATGTTTTGGGTGAAGTCACATTAAAATTAAAGCTTTGGAATATCAAACTTTTACCCCAAATCAACAGTATGCCAGTACATTCTTATGGGTTGGTTTAATTAAAATGGGATACACATTTTACTATACACAACTAACAAATCACAAAAAGTACATGTGTATGCAATGCACTATTATTCATCAAACATTTTAAGCTTTCCTTGTTAAGACTTTTCAGTGTGATAAAAAGGCTATCAAATCATTTGGGACTAATCTCAATTATATAAGCAGTTACCCGCATCCCATAAGAAATACTAATGAGAGAAGTTCTTGGTCCAACACAAACCTACATAAATCACAATTTCACTGACTTTCAGAAGCAGCTGCCAATGCAATCCATGGGCATCTCCATCTGACTAACATAGACTATGTTAGAAAAAGAAAACCCAGAATGAAAGCTAGCTTTTTTTTCCTAACACAAAACTCTTCAGAAGAAAGGAACTAAACTTTCAACTCACAAACTACTGTGTTTAGAAGATCAGTCAATCGTTTTAAAATTAAAAAAAACCCCGTGGTTACTAACCTTTTGTAACTGTTGTTTTTTGAGATGTGCTGCGCATGTCCATTCCACGTTAGGTGAATCACAAGCAGTGCCTCAGGAGGTGAGCTTGGAGTTCACGGACATGCTGACTGCAACACGGCTCTTCTGAACCTAGCATCGTCTTGAACCTGTTGAGTGATGGCATAGTGGGATGCAAAGGGATGCATCAACAGCCAAGTTGCGACCCTGTAGATTGGAACCTGTGCGAGGAATGCTGCTGAAGAGGTCTGAGCACTCACGGAGCGTGCAGTTATGATGGCAGGAAGTGGGACCTTCGCTTGTTCATAACATGCCCAATTGCAGGAGATTACCCAGGATGAGATCCTCTGGGCTGACACTGGAAGTCCTTTCACCCTTTCTGCTAACTGCTACAAAGATTTGTGTGGATTTGCAAAAGGATTTAGTCCTCTCAATATAGAAGATGAGGGCATGCTTAACATCTAAGTGAATCTGGTGTTCTTCTGAGTTCTTGGGAGGCTTCGAGAAGAAGACTGACAAGAAAATGACCTGGTTGCTATCGAACTGCAAAACCACCTCTGGCAGGAAGGCTGGGTGCAGGCGTACTTGGACTTTGTCCTTGAAGAACACCGCGAAAGAAACAACAAAAAAGACAAGAATGTGCAAAGCACCATTTCTATTTGTTTAGATCCAGTAAAAAAAATAGACACAACTGCACATTATTTTTATTATTGAGTCTGCAAAAAGAAACTCTACATAAATAAATTACGATATTTGGACATGTATATTTTGTGTGTTTTTCCTAAAGTTAATTATTTTAGGAAAAAAACTGTCAGAGCGGCCACCAACAAAAGCTGGTGGCTGCACTCTGAGGCTACCAAAAAAATTGTTGTGAGAACCCCTGCCGTAGTGGATGGCTTCCTACTACCTAGCAAGACCTGGTGAATTTGTTCGAAACAGGCCTGCTCCTCCAGGTTCAGCCATGTAGCATCCATGCAGTTAGGGAAAGGGAGTCGAGGTTTGGGTGGAGTAACTGGCTGTGGTCTTGTGAGATCAGGTCTGGATGGAGCGGAGGCAGGGTTGCTACTGATGGATCTAGTAGTGTGCCAAACCACTGTTGGTGTGGCCACACCGGGGCTGTAAGAATAACACTCGCCTTCTCCCATTTGATTTTCAGGAGGACCTTGTGAACCAGAGGGACGGGGGGAAATGCGTAGAACAGGAGTTCTGTCCATGGAAGCAGGAAGACTTCACAGAGGGAGCCTGGGCTGTGCCCCCACAGTGAGCAAAACTAATTGCATTTCCTGTTATGCTTGGTCATGAACAGATCTATCTGGGGAGAGCCCCACCTTTGGAAGATGAACCTGGTGACCTCTGGGTGAAGGGACCACTTGTGGTGAGAGGAAGAGAATCTCCTGAGGTCATTCACAAGTGTATTCCAGGCTCCCAGAAGATGTGAAGGCTTGAGGTGGATGGAGTGCTTCATGCAGAAGTTTCATAGATGGATGGCCACCTGACACAGGGTGGAGGATTGAGCTCCTCCCTGCTTGTTGATACAGAACATGGCCACAATGTTGTCCGTCAAAGCTTGCACCACCTACCTGAGATCTGAGCAAGGAAGACTTGGCAGCTTAAGCAAACCGCCCTGAGTTCCCTGACGTTTATGTGCAGGGAAAGTTCTTCCTGGGACCACAGGCCCTGAGTCCTCAGGCTGTCCAGGTGGGCTCCCCAACCTAGGACTGATGCGTCCGACTCTAGGGACCCTGACAGCTGTGGGGGCCACAAAGGGGACTCCCATCATTACTGAACTTGGGTGAGGCACGGACCAGGGATGGAACAGTGACCACCAAGTCCAAATGGTGTCTGTTCGGGAAGTAAACTGAAGCTAGCCACATCTGCAGGGGCCTGAGGCCAAACCTGCATGCTGGACCACGTAAGTGCATGCGGCCATGTGCCCCAGTAGCTTAAGGCAAACTCGACTATTGTAAATGGGTGGACCATGACCTTGGATATCAGGTCCAACAGTCTGGAAACAGGCCTCCAAGAGGAAGGCTCTGGCTTGGATCAAGTTGAGCACTGCCCTGATAAATTCTGTTCTCTAAACTGGAATAAGAGTCCACCTTTGCTGGTTTATCAACAGGCCCAGCGCTCAGAAGGTGGCTTGGACCATGCTGATGTTGTTCTTTACTTGAGCCTTTGAATGACCCTTGATCAGCCAGTTGTCGAGGTACGGGCAGACCTGAATTCCTCACAGTCTGAGGAAGGCAGCTACCACTACCATGCACTTCATGAAGACCCAGGGGGCTGCAGATCAGCTGAAGGGAAGGGCTGTGAATTGGTAGTACGTTTGGTTTACAATAAACATGAGAACTCTCCTGTGGCCATGAAAGATAAAAATGTGAAAGTAAGTGTTCTTAAACTCGAGAGTGGTGTACCAATCCCCTGGAAACAGGAAGGGAATAATGGAGGCCATGTGAAACCTCAGTTTCTTGAGATATTTGTTGAGATGACATAGGTCCAGAATGAGTTGAAGGCCTTCCCTTGGATTTTGGGATTAGGAAATCTTGTGAATAAAACCCCTTCCCTCATGTCTTGAGGAACCTCCTCCACGGCCCCCATCTGTAGAATGGTCTGCACATCCTAGATGAGGACCTGCTCATGAGAAGGGTCCCTGAAGAGGGACAGCACTGGGGTGTAGGAAGGAGGGGTGGATGAAAACTGGAGGGCATAGCCAACCATCCCTGTATTTAGCACCCAGCAGTCCGATGTTATGCAGGACCACACCAGGCAGAAGCAGGATAGTCAGTCCAAAAATCAGGGGGAGGCAGGATCTGAGACGAGAACTGGTATGGCACCCTTGGGCGCATCTTCAAAAGGCCTGCGTGGGCCCACTGGAGTACCCATGCAACCCGGCTGGGAAGTTGAGGTGGAAGGAAGCGGCTGACGTTGCTGGTAATCTCTCCCTTTGTTTAAAAGGGTTCTGTCTCAGAGGTGAAGCCGAGAAGTGTGGTGGCTGTTGGGGCCTGAAATGCTTCCTTGAAGTAGATGAAGCATAGAGGCCCAGGGACTCAAGGGCAGGGGGCCCTTGAGTCCTTCAGGCCATATAGTCTCATGTCCATCTATCTCAAAAATAATGAGGAGCCTTCAAAAGGGAGATCCTGGATTGATTGCTGGACCTCGTGAGGGAGATCTGAGGATTGAAGCCAAGAGTATAGCCTTATGGTGACAGTGGAGGCCACTGTCCTACCTGCTGGGTCAGCTGCAACCAGTGCTACCTGGAGTGAGGTCCTGGCAACATTCTGACTGTCCTTTAAGACAGCAGAGAATTCCTGCCTTGAGTCATGAGGCAGAGAGTCTCTGAACTTGGACAAGGAGTCCCACAGATTATAGTCATATCTCCTCAGTAGGGATTGCTGGTTTGAGATATGCAGCTATAAACTACCTGTTGAATAAACTTTCCTTCCAAACAGGTCCAGCTTTCTTGCATTGTTTTGTTTGGGGGTAGCACTTGTCTGGCCCTCTTGTTGGCCACTGACACGAGGGACCCTAGAGGAGGGTGGGAGTATGGGTACTCGTACCTGTTGGCTGGCACATAAAATTTCTTTTTAGCACTCTTTGAGGTGTGGGGCAGAGAAGGAGGAGTTTGCCACAGGGCCTTGACTGGCCTCATTAATGGGCAAGTTAGGAGTTGCTTCAGCCATGTCGATAAGGCTGTGGGATGATTCCTTAAACTCCTCAATCTCTACCCCCAGATTAGCTGCTATCAGCTTCAGAAGGTCCTAATAGACCATGATGTCATCCTGCGGAAGTGAGCTACTCGGCTCAGAGATTGACTTGTCTGGGGAGGAGGCGGCAAGAGCGGCTTGTACCGGAGGAGGGGCTTTTTCCTTTTCCTCAGCCCCAAGAATGTCGAAGGAAGCCACATCCTGAACATCGGTACCGGGGTCGGTACAGGAGTTGGGTCCAGTACTGAGCAGGAAGGAGCAGTAGCCAGCCGCTTGGAAGCCACCAAGTAAGATCAATGGGAGGGGTGACCCAATACTGGGGAAACCTCCAAGGGTTCCAGAAAGGCCACTGCACAGACCACTGTTCACTTGGCCAGGCACTGGGGGGCTGACCAGTACTGACCGATGTCCGGAGATGCACAGAATGGGTACCGGTATTGGCCCTTTTGCTGGACATAGCGTTCCACCTCAGATTCAGAGTCCCCACAAGGCAACCACGGTGGAGTGGTACCCCCCTCTCTCTCTCCATTCGGTGCCAAGGATCTGGAGACCAGTGGCACAATGGAGATGGTCACGAAGAGGGTATCAGGCATGGCTTGTGCCCCATGCTCCCTCCTGCTCACAGTCAGTGGAGATGGCAGCTGTCCCATCAGAGTTGGTGGAACCGGGAGTGCCAATAAGTCCCTGTGCTGCAAAGGCCTCAGAGATTGACAGTACTGTCAATCTGTTGGTGCCATGGTGGCTTCTGGCTGTCAGGAGAGGGTCCCGCACTGGACTTGAAACTCTGGGCAGAGTTGACGGTGGTGCTATGGGACCATGGATGGAGAAGTGGCCTGGAGCAGGTTGCACTCCATTGCCTTTGCCATGTTTGTCCTTCTTCTCCACTGGTGAACGCCCTTTGTCGGTGCATTGCTTTTTGTGCTTCTTCCTCAGCACCGGAGATGGGGAATGGTACAGAGCAGCGTGCAGTGCCAGAGGAATGGTTCGTACCGAGGCTGACATGCTCAGTGCAGAATTGGAATGGCTTGATGGCTTACATTAGGATAGCCTTCAGTCTTACCTCTCTTTTCCATTTTTGTAAGGGGTCTAAAGTCCTGACAAATCTGGCACTGGTCTCTCATGGGAATTTTCCCCAAACATTCCAGACAACTGGAGCGTGGGTCGCTCACAGGCATAGGTTTGCCACAGGAGGCACAAGGTTTGAAGCCCAGAGACTGGGGTGTGCCCAGCCCCAGGGGCAAAAGCAGGGTGGAAGCAGGGTGGATTTGATTTAAATCAAATTGATTTAAATCATGATTTAAATCACGTCAGGAAGACTTGATTTAATCATGGATATCTACATAAAAGTGCATTCTTGGTGGCTGTTATAACCTTAATACATATTCTTCACAACTCAGAGATAGATTAGGTTTCATTTTTGGAAGGTACACATTATATATTTTTTAAATTATTTATTCTGAAAACTTTTCAGATTAGTTTTACAGCTATATCAGAAAATGAATGATTGTTTGGTTATTTCATTTACCACAGGTAACTGAAGCAGATATTTATGAAGTCATTGGGAGGTGAACTATCTCCAATTCAACAGGTTAATCATTAATATTTGGAGGATTTTCTTGCCACGCTGTATTAGGAGGAGAACATCACCAGACAGAGACATTTAAATTGTTTTATTTAAACTAAAACAACAACGGTATCTATTCTGGATTTTTTTTCTTTAAACAGCGAACAGATAATATTTTAACAAAACAAGCATATGAATTTTTGAATTTAAACATTTAAGTTTTTTAAAATCAGGTTTGCTTTTGTTTAAATTGCTTTTAACTAAAATAGTTAAATGAAATATTTAAAAAAACAAAACAAAAATTAAATCGACTATGTCAGCCAGGTCAACATGAGAAACTTAAAATATTGGCTTCTGCAGCTAACTCAGTCATCTTCACCTTCATTTTCTTGTTTGTTCATAATCTGGAAAAGAAAAACACGCTTTCCTGCTTTTTCAGGTCCCAAATGATTTCTCAATTTGGAATGAATTAGTCCAAAGGAAGAAAATATTCTTTCTAGACCACCAGAAGAAGCTACTGCTGTTAAAAGTGATATTATCACTTCAACAGTCTCTGAATCCAAGTGCTTAAGTGAATTCCACCAGTTCTGTGGTGTGACTTTTTTTAAATCATCAGCAAACATATATTTCTTGAATGGTTCACCCTTAGCTCTGAAGTTTATTATAGGTGGCATTATGGAGGGATGACTGCTGGATGTCCATGTCATAGCCAACTCCTCTTCTTCAGCAGTTAAGGTTTGACCCTGGTACAGAGTATTGAGAATATTTCCTAGAAAATGAGCTGGAGATAGCGCTTGTCCCATTCTTTTTTTTAATGCTTGTAATTTAACTCTGTCATTGCATATTTCTCTTTAAGATCTCACTCAGTTCCTTCCAAATTTCAACAGCGTCAGTGATAAAACAGCTATTTCCCTGCATTTTGTTCTTGGATACATTTGCAGCATTGTCTGTGACCAAGCTGCATACTAGATATTTGAAATTTTCCCCACAGTTTGTTATAGCTTTTACTGCTACTTCTTGTAAGTATTCTGCTATGTGTGCATTTCCTGATGTATCAATTGTTTCTGTAAGGAAGACATTCCCGTCTTCTGTTGTCACACAAGCACATACAACAGGATCATTGCAGACATTGCTCCACCCATCAAGACTCAGGTTAACAATTTTACCCTCTAGACCTTTTGCACACTGCTCAATTTCTCTTTCATACACTTTATCCAGCCTATGACATCTGCTGTGTTGGGTGGACTGTATCCTGGTCTTAATGACTGAACCATGTTAATAAAGTGTGGGTTCTCAATCATACAGAAAGGAGAGTTTGTTGCATAAACAAACCGGGCAATTTTTTCCATCAATTACTACTTTTTGTATTTTTTTTTTTAATCACAAACTTATCTATGGTTGTTTCTGGATGATGGCGATATAACTCAAACTATAGAAAATGATGGTGATCTTGAAGGTGGATAGTCTTCAGAATCCTGTATGTTGAGGATGGATTCTCCTAAACAAAATAAGTCAATGCAGTTATTTAATTATTATTACCATACTGCTCATTTAGTATTACTCATTGCATTCACTGACACTCAGTACTACTTTAAAGGTGAAATTGTAAAAGGAAGATTTGCCTATTTCAGCTATTTTTTTTATCACAACCACATCTAAAATGATAGTAACATAGAGTAACAACTATATTTTTTGCTCAAACATAAGAAATCAATAATAGTCCAGAAGGAAGAGAGGCAGTCCTTAAGAAAGAGGTATGAAATAAAAAAAGTTTACCAACCTGAAGATCCTGCATGTTTAGACGTGTTCCTTTCATCATCTTCAACGAAGTTTCCTCCTGAGAAGGAACACTTCTCATGATGTTGTTTCATTTGGACAACCAGGCCTTGCATTTCTTTGTTGCACTGTTTGCATTTTGCACGCATGCCTGTCTTACCCACAGGTAGAGGAACTTCATTAAAATATTCCCAAACTGGGTCTCTTTTACAGCCTGCTGCCATTATAGGTTTTCCATTCTAGTGAGAGAATGGTATGATAGATCTCAAATGAATTAAGGTTACAGTCAGAAAGGCCTCAAGACTTCTGGAATATGTTGCTCAAACAGTTTCACTTTTGTTTCTACTGCCTGTCCCTCCCTTCTCACATTTATCTCCAGACTTCTTCTCCTTATCCAGATCTCTTCCGCCCCCAACAATCTTCTATTCATTGAACTTTCTGAAACTTTTCACTTTTAGAGAGAGGTAAGGGATTGACTCTGTGCACACACATTTGCAGAGGGACAATAGGGTTGAGGTCTGTTAATTCTCACCTCTATATTATTTAGTTATTCATTTAAAAACATTTTTGCTGTTAACGAGCATGTTATCTCTAGAGACACAAATCCACAGTTTCAGAACTGCAAAACTAAGCATCCCTGATGGTATCTTTTAGACTGAGTCCCATTGGGTAGATAGAAAGATTAACCTAAATAATCTATACAGAAGCCCTTGGAACCCCATAAGATTGGATCCCTAATCCATGAACTATTGGAACTCATTTACAAAACTTTTCTTAAATATTACATGAATATATTGTCTCATACTACAGAATTAGAATTTATAATCCCTATTCCATGATGAGATATCTTTGAGCTATAATGTATCTTAATTAAATCTATCTTTAGATAGGTTTTTTCCTCAAAAAGCATTTTATCAAAAAAATCTGATTTAAATAAAAAAAAACAGATTAAAAAAACCCAAAAACATTGATTTTTATCCACCATGGGCAAGAGAGCCCCTCAACAATAGGAGAGAGGGTGTTCTAACTATTTACACTAATACTACTTATACTATATATTTACTAACTATACTTAAAACTAACAAACAAACTATAAAACAGAGTACAAAACCACCGAGAAGAAGCCTTGCTGAAGCAAGAGGAGTTGTTCCAGCAACCGTCATGGGCACTAAGAAGGAACAGAGGGTGTGTGGCCCCTAGCATCACCCCTTAATCTGGTGCATGGCACCAGAGGGCGCTAGAGACTGCCTGATAGATATCACTGAGGGAAAATTTTCCAGCAATGCTGCAATGCAGCTCACACATGCCTAATGTGGAATGCACATTAGCAAGCCCTTGAAGAATTTATTAAGCAAAATTTGTGGACTGTCAAAAATAAGATTAAAAACAGAACTGATCAATCAGGTGCAAACAATGTTGGATGGAAATTTGTGAAATTCCATTTGTGAAATTCAAATAATATTTTTGAGCAAGATCTAAGATTTTTTACGTGGTTTCAAGATGTTCCTGTTTGGACACTGGGTGTTTATGCATTCCTCAAAACACTGCAGATTTACAGAACTGTGGTATATTTTAAAGTTAGGATCTTAGCAGATGATTAAGCACAAATTCAAAGCACTAATTTTTGTCTGTTTTTAGTATATACTTTAAGCAGTTTGGTTGGAAACACCGACTGGAACTTGAAAAAAGCATGGAGTACACACATTAGTCCCATGATCTTAGCACCAAACTCTCAAGTATAGTCTCAGATCTGACAATAATTGCCTCTGTGCCTTGGGTCAGTCACTTTCCCTCTTTTTCCTTCTGAGTTTTCCCTCATCTTTAAAAAAATGCAGATAGTTCTACCTACCTACTTACTGGAAGTATTGTGAGGATCATTTAGTGTGTGTACAGCACTTTGAAGACTAAAAGCAATATATAAGAACTTTTATTATTTATTATTATTAATAGGAATGTGTTCTTCACTATGTTTTACCATAGGTTCCAAAATGTTCAGGGCAATCAAAACATACACAGTCAACACCCAGAGAACCTTCCATACTCACTAAGGGCCTGATTCTGCTCACAATCACGAAAACTCCATGCCCCTCAGGTCTCCTCAGCAACAGAGGCTACTCTGTGTCCTGAGAGAGAATTCCCCTAGCCCCGCCTCCAAAGGGCAGTCATACATAACTTAGGCCGCTGCCTACCTCTTTCCCATTCCCAGAATCTGTCCAGTCCAATTGCAATAAAATGCATTCAAGCTTTGAAAAATGATGCTGGGGAGGCTTACAGCTTGCTTAATGCCATCTGAACATCCCAGTGTGGGGAAACAGATGGGAGGAAAGGGTTAGACTGCGTCCCACATGAAGGATTGATTTAAAGGGGATGTGGAGCCTGAAGACATCATCTTGGCTTTCTGTTCAGAAACGGAGCTAGCTAGAAGACACTGGGGGTGAGAGGGACCCTTTATCCCTGCCCTGAAGTGGGAATGAGGAGGGGAGGGGAAGAAGCAGAGAGAGCACCATCTCACTCTACAAAGTACATTGCAGCATTGTTGGTTGTTTTGGTTTCTTCCTGACCTATTGATAGAGCTGTGCAAGAAGGGTACTACACTTCATTTATATCTTCTTTGCAGCTTCATGCTGTGGAGTGCATCCATTTCCTTTTTCCTGCCTCAGTCTCTTACACACCAACCTAACCTCTCCCAATGCACAGTCACTTCAGATGACCTACGTGCCCCAAAAGATGATGCAAGCCATGGTTAGGATTGGGTGCTAAATATGAAAATTAACACTTAAACTTATATTATTTATCATGTGAAAAAGATGTATGATAAAACTGTCAGCGTCCTAACAGACATTTAAAATGCCTTTCTGCCAACTTTGAAGGCAACATTAACAATACAGAAAAATTTAAATAATTACAGTATTGTGGTACAATTCTGTTATGGTCAGCTCCTCACAGTATTTGGAAGGAAACCTGTCAGCATGCCACATTTTATAAAGAGTCACAGGAGAGCATAAGGGCACTTGCCAAAGAAAATCTACCAATTCAAATACAGCTTAAAAGGTGAGTGTGAGATTCCTTGGAAATACAGATTATGTGTCAAGTCATGTGTGGATGTAGCAGCTTTCACAGTTATGCATCCAGGACTACATCCTCAAATGACATATATTAGCGTTGCTCCATTGATTTAATGAAGCTCTGCCAATTTATACCAGTTGAGCACCAGAGTCTGAGTCCTCCAGAAAGTTCAGGGAACTCAGACAAAATACAGAAGGCCAAATTCTGCCTTTTATATGCTCATGCACCTTGAAAGAGTACACCTGCTGTCTATACAAGCCACATATAACACTTTGCTCTTACAGAACATTTTTAATCTAAGGATCTCCTGGTATTTTACAAACAATAATTAAATCTCACTATTTGTGGGAGCTACAGGTAACGTGAAGTACAGATTGGTTAAGAGACTTGTCCAAGGTCACACAATACATAACAGAACTAGGAATAGAGGCCAGGAGTTCTGGCTCTCAGTCTTTTGTTCTAACCACTGCACACATCCTTCCTCTTATAGAGAATTTATCACTATGTATCAAATGTTATTCCTACAAAGAAGGCACGTGCTATGTTTGAAAGGAAATAGTATTTAAATTCAGCTCAGACAGAATGGGAGCACATAAAGCAGTATGATGCCCTTTCACTTTCCCTCAATCACTGTGTACTTTGTGTCCTCTGAAATGTGTGTGTGTCAGACACATTGTAATAATCAGTTTCATTTTGGAAATTTTGTTGACATTTTTGTTAAAAGATTAAATCTGATAAATTTGCTACTCACTAACACTCCAATTCAATAAAGCACTTAAGCCCATGCAAGTGTGTTGCTGAGTAAGGGCCCCAATGCTCATCCACCTTTGCAATATGCTTTGAAATCTGCTAGTGAAAAGTGCTTTATAACAGCAAAAGTATTACTACCACCACCATGGGGAATAAATTTAATAAGATCTTTCCAAATGAATCAATCAATAAATGTAAATTAAGGTGGAACTGTTTGAGCATATTGTGTGTGTGCGCGCATCTTAGGTTCTGATAGCATTTTTTTCCCATTTTGCTGTGATTTTTTTGCTGCTAGGAATGCTCTTTCAAATGATTTTTCTCCTGATCAGAGATCATTCTAGATAAGCTTCTGCTGCAGCATCTAAAGAAAACTGAAGAGAAATTTAATGGAACCTATCTTGCTTCTCCTCCCTGGTTCAAGAGTGGATTGAAGGATAATTGAGATGACATGTTTAAGAGCTACTGACAATGACCACTAGCCCTGACTCATGCAACCACAGCTGTAAACTTATTTAAATCTTTAGATTGAATATATGGACGTTGCAACGTTTAAACCAGCTTTACATTCACAAAACATTTCAGCAGGTCGTTATACCCTCTGGGGCTATGGACTAGCATTAAAAACTTAAAATGCCTTGGCTTGTAACTACATAAAAATTTGATTAAACTGAAATATTCCTGGCTGTCCCAAACAGCCCCTTAACAACAACAGGCTATTGGCATCATTATAATATGTAGAAAATTAGTCACAGCAGCAAATATATTGGCTTGTTAAACAGTACACATTATGATTTTCTTTAGTAGTAAAAACGAGAGTAAACTTAGACAACAAATCCTCTTAAACACCTCTACATCAGCAAATGCAGTTTCTGCCTGTCCCAATTAATATTTTGCTAAGAATTTATTACCCAACAGAAAATCATTTGACATTGCAACAATTCAATTTCATGCTTCACATACAAATACTTACCCTCGCTTTTTTTCCCCATTACTAACACATCACTTACTCTTCCAAATCTCACAGTGTAAATTAAAATCAAAAGCTCTGCATTCATGCCTTAAACCTATAAAGTTAAGTCAGAAGCAGGCTGGAAAACTGATCTGCAGATGTTTGAGTCCAAAACTCTAGTCTTTTCCACCACCACACACAAAAGGTCTACAAATCTACTACTTTCCTACAATATTGGAAGAATTGTCTTTATACACGTTTGAAACTCTTCAGAAATGAATGGGAATTAGCCCACATCAGTGCAAAAGAAAAGGGTTTGGCTATTGTCCAAAAACAACATGTCCAAGAATATTTTATTGCAGTATTTATAGTATATGAAACAAACCTGCTCCAAAAATAATCAAGCTTTGAGTTGATGGCAATGCACATAAATACCACATGTAAAATAACACTGATCTCCCATGGAAATGTTTACCGTTAAATATTTACCTGTGTCCTCTATTTCTGAAGGTAATAAACTTTGTTCAGCAGTCTCCTCTGTGTAATCATACATATCTAAGTAGTGGAGTGTTAACTGTAGATAGGATTATTTATTCTTTATAATGGCTCATATAGTAACTATTCCCACACAATATAACCAGGTGAACAATAAACCACCGCAGAAACAGATGCTCTCTTGCTTCTGTTTTAGTTTAGATAAAGTCTTTGAATGGTGTTTAAATTAAAACAAACAAAACAAAAAACAAAGTTGATATGACATGTGAAGAAGGGAAAGAAATGAGTTACAAATATGTTATTGAAAGCACTTCTAAAATGGACTCCAGGAAATATTTCCTGGCTCCTTTTCTTACAGAAGGAGAAAAATATATTGGTGACTAATTGATTATAGAATACATATTAATTAGAAAATGGATTGGTTTGAGATAAAGTATTGTGGTGCTCAAGTAAAGGAGCCTGAGTAGTTGAAATGCCAACAAACTAGAATGAGCAAATCTGGAATTATTGGTAACAAAAGGAATGCTGAAAAGACAAAGCACAAACAGAAAGTAAAAGCCATTTTGGTGTGGGATTTCTTTTGTTAATTATGGTCCTCCTCCTGCAAACACTACTGTTTGAAGGACCAGGGCATCTGTGCATAGCGTATATAATATTTAAAATTTCATTTTACCTTTTGAGCTTCAGAGAACATGCTATTTGATTTCAGTAAGTGAAAAGCTTAAAAAAACCCTGAAGCCAAAATTTAATTACACCATTTTAAAAAAGACAATCAGTACATTTCCACGCACCTCCAGGGCATTCACAGAACCAACTAACTTCAGCCACTCAGCAACACGCGATAAAAATCTACCTTTGCTCCCCTTATAAATGGAAGTTGTAAGAAGAACAGAAGGGGAAAGGTCTCCTCTGTACTTGACTGTGTGTTATGGGTACAGGTGTAAGTGTACCACTGGTAGATAACCAGAAAGATATGTTGGTGTCCCCTGTTCTAAAGTCATTTAATCACTAACTACTGTATATTTTACAGTAAGGAAGGTTTGCTTTGCCAAAAAAACTGTATATTATACCAATACACAAGTTTATACTGAGTTCCTTATTTTTTGATGGGAGGAGGAAGGAAGGAGAGAAGATAGCCAGCGTAATAAAACAAATTCCCATCTGAACTTATGGAACTATTGCACTTTTAGTGTTTTTAAAAAAGTATGCGGTCTTTGTCTCCTTATAATAAAAAAAACTCCAAAAATATGGTCTATAAAATCCATCAGTACACAGAAGCTGCTATTTTCCTCATAAACATGGAGGCTAGTGAAATTACTACTTCTTGACTACCACCACCACACAACTTTTTTTCAGATATTAAATCCTATCTTTTGTTAATGTCACAATGTGAAGAAAATGATTTATTACTGATATTTATTTTTGCTGTTTCTGGTATAACCGAATATCAGCTAAGTATAATTTTTACTGCATATTAAGGTGGATAAAATGCCTCTTTTGTTTCTATTAATATGGTAGAGTGTATGAGTATGATTATAAACTAATATCAGAATAATAAAACAAACAAACAGATTATACATCAGGTTATTTTACTAGTCAGATAAATTAGACATCATGTACATTATCTCCTTAATAGTATGAACTTCTGTAGTTTGTGCATTTGATGCACTTTTCAACTGTCAGGATTGTAATTGTTCTGTACTTTGCTAAACACATTTTTTTTCAATAGTACATTTAATAAAAGGTGCTGGACTGACTGCTTTGGAGAGTGAATCTGATACTGGAGAAATTCTCCAGTCCATCTTGCATTCCTGACCTCCATTTTGAATAAGCAAGAGTCACTATTGGAAGCTGCAGGTCACATGATATTTCTGAGCATGTGCAATACAAATGTAGGTGGAAAGGTCAAAAGTAAGGGAAAGGTCAGATGAGGTAATCATAACTCTGGGGTAAACAATGGCAGTAAGCATGGGTGGAATGTTGGCATGTGTTCAAGAATGTGAGGTAATGTTTGGTACTGAGCATGTGCAGGAAAGATCTGATGATGTCATGCATCTAGAAAGTTCTGACAGGACACTATAAAAGGCAGTGTGTCAGCGGGCAGCCAGGCAGTTAGGAGTGGAGCAGCCGAAGGAGTAGGAACTGAAGAGAGCAAAGCAGAGAACAGCAGCAGACCTGAAGAAGCAGCAGTGGCAGCAGCAGCAGAAGTCAGCAGAGTAAGCTTGCCAGTTATAAATATAGTACAGTATAGAAAAGCATAGTATAATGTTAGTGTGCATGTGTGGGTTAATAAAGATATATGTATGAGTGTTGATAGTGAAAGAAATGTATAAGATTTAAAGAGTATAGAAATTGCTGTCAGCAGCCTGTGACAGATTGGCCATCTGTGACAGGGTGCAACCACTAAGAACCATTTCAACTGTATGTTATTGCGGCTGGGGTGCTCTTTAACTTGTTGTGTTTTTAGATTACTACTGTATTACCCCAGTCTACACTAGGAGTTGTGGTCGAATTTAGCGGCATTAAATCGATTTAACCCTGCACCCTGTCCACACGATGAAGCCCTTTTTTCCGACTTAAAGGGCTCTTAAAATCATTTTCCTTACTCCACCCCCAACAAGGGGATTAGCGCTGAAATCAGCCTTGCCGGGTTGAATTTGGGGTACTGTGGATGCAATCAGACAGTATTGGCCTCCGGGAGCTATCCCAGAATGCTCCATTGTGACCGCTCTGGACAGCACTCTCAACTCAGATGCACTGGCCAGGTAGACAGGAAAAGGCCCGCAAACTTTTGAATTTCAATTTCCTGTTTGGCCAGCGTGGCAAGCTGCAGGTGAGCGCAGAGCTCATCAGCAGCGGTGACCATGCAGAGCTCATCAGCAGAGGTGACTATGATGGAGTCCCAGAATCGCAAAAGAGCTCCTGCATGAACTGAACGGAAGGTACGGGATCTGATCGCTGTATGGGGAGAGGAATCGATGCTATCAGAACTACGTTCCAGTTTTCGAAATGCCAAAACATTTGTCAAAATCTCCCAGAGCATGAAGGACAGAGACCACAACAGGGACCTGAGAGGCAAGCCTACCAGAAAACCAGAGAGGCAAACAGCCGCTCCAGGTCAGAGCCCCAAACATGCCGCTTCTATGATGAGCTGCATTCCATTTTAGGGGGTTCAGCCACCACTACCCCAGCCGTGTTGTTTGACTCCTTCAATGGAGATGGAGGCAATACGGAAGCAGGCTTTGGGGATGAGGAAGATGATGAGGAGGAGAAGGAGGAGGAGGAGGAGGTCGTAGATAACTCACAGCAAGCAAGCGGAGAAACCAGTTTTCCCGACAGCCAGGAACTCTTTCTCACCCTGGAGCTGGAGCCAGTACCCCCCGAACCCACCCAAGGCTGCCTCCCGGACCCGCCAGGCAGAGAAGGGACCTCTGGTGAGTGTACCTTTTAAAATAGTATTCATGGTTTAAAAGCAAGCATGTTTAATGATTAAATTTGCTCTGGCATTCGTGGCTCTCCTGGATGTACTCCCAAAGCCTTTGCAAAAGGTTTCTGGGGAGGGCAGCCTTATTCCATCCACCATGGTAGGACACTTTACCACTCCAGGCCAGTAGCACATACTCGGGAATCATTGCAGAACGAAGCACTGCAATATATGTTTGCTGGCGTTCAAACAACATCCGTTCTTTATCTCTCTGTGTTATCCTCAGGAGAGTGATATCATTCATGGTCACCTGGTTGAGATAGGGTGCTTTTCTTAAGGGGACATTCAGAGGTGCCCCCTCCTGCTGGGCTGTTTGCCTGTGGCTGAACAGAAATGTTCCCCGCTGTTAGCGACGGGGAGGGAAGAGGGGTTAGCCACACGGTGAGGGGGAGGCAAAATGTGACCTTGTAACGAAAGCACGTGTGCTATGTATGTAATGTTAACAGCAAGGTTTACCCTGAAAGAGTGTACCCAATGTTCTATAAAATGTGTCTCTTTAAATACTACTGTCCCTTTTTTTTTCCTCCACCAGCTGCATGTGTTTCAAGGATCACAGGATCTTCTCCTTCCCAGAGGCTAGTGAAGATTAGAAGGCGAAAAAACGCACTCGCGATGAAATGGTCTCTGAGCTCATGCCTGCCTCCCACACTGACAGAGCACAGACGAACGTGTGGAGGCAAACAATGTCAGAGTGCAGGAAAGCACAAAATGACCGGGAGGAGAGGTGGCGGGCTGAAGAGAGGGCTGAAGCTGAAAGGTGGCGGCAGCGTGATGAGAGGAGGCAGGATTCAGTGCTGAGGCTGCTGGAGGATCAAACTAATATGCTCCAGCATATGGCTGAGCTGCAGGAAAGGCAGCTGGAGCACAGACCGCTGCTACAGCCCCTGTGTAACCAACCGCCCTCCTCCCCAAGTTCCATAGCCTCCTCACCCAGACGCCCAAGAACGCGCTGGGGGGGGGCCTCCGGCCACCCAGCCACTCCACCCCAGAGGATTGCCCAAGCAACAGAAGGCTGGCATTCAATAAGTTTTAAACTTTTAAAGTGCTGTGTGGCTTTGTCCTTCCCTCCTCCACCACCCCTCCTGGTGCTTCTCTCCTTCACCACCCCTCCCGGGCTACCTTGGCAGTTATCCCCCTATTTGTGTGATGAATGAATAAAGAATGCATGAATGTGAAGCAACAATGACTTTATTGCCTCTGCAAGTGGTGATCGAAGGGAGGAGGGGAGGGTAGTTAGCTTACAGGGAAGTAGAGTGAACCAAGGGGCGGGGGGTTTCATCAAGGAGAAACAAACAGAACTTTCACACCGGAGCCTGGCCAGTCATGAAACTGGTCTTCAAAGCTTCTCTGATGCGCACCGCACCCTCCCGTGCTCTTCTAACTGCCCTGGTGTCTGGCTGCGCGTAACCAGTGGCCAGGCGATTTGCCTCAACCTCCCACTCCGCCATAAACATCTCCCCCTTACTCTCACAGAGATTGTGGAGTGCACAGCAAGCAGTAATAACAGTGGGAATATTGGTTTTGCTGAGGTCTAAGCAAGTCAGTAAACTGCGCCAGCGCACTTTTAAAGGTCCAAATGTACATTCTACCACCATTCTGCACTTGCTCAGCCTGTAGTTGAACAGCTCCTGACTACTGTCCAAGCTGCCTTGTATGGCTTCATGAGCCATGGCATTAAGGGGTAGGCTGGGTCCCCAAGGATAACTATAGGCATTTCAACATCCCCAGTGGTTATTTTCTGGTCTGGGAAGAAAGTCCCTTCCTGCAGCTTTTGAAACAGACCAGAGTTCCTGAAGATGTGAGTGTCATGTACCTTTCCCGGCCATCCCACGTTGATGTTGGTGAAACGTCCCTTGTGATCCACCAGTGCTTTTGCAGCACTATTGAAAAGTACCCCGTGTGGTTTATGTACTCGCCGTCTTGGTGCTCCGGTGCCAATATAGGGATATGGGTTCCGTCTATGGCCCCACCACAGTTAGGGAATCCCATTGCAGCAAAGCCATCCACTATGACCTGCACATTTCCCAGGGTCACTACCTTGATATCAGCAGATCTTTGATTGCGTTGGCTACTTGCATCACAGCAGCCCCCACAGTCTATTTGCCCACTCCAAATTGATTCCCGACTGACTGGTAGCTGTCTGGCGTTGCAAGCTTCCACAGGGCTACTGCCACTCGCTTCTCAACTGTGAGGACTGCTCTCATCTTGGTATTCATGCGCTTCAAGGCAGGGGAAATCAAGTCAAAGTTCCATGAAAGTGCCCTTACGCATGCGAAAGTTTCGCAGCCACTGGGAATCGTCCCAGACCTGCAATACTATGTGGTCCCACCAGTCTGTGCTTGTTTCTCAGGCCCAGAATCGGCATTCCACTGCATGAACCTGCCCCATTAGCACCATGATGCCCACATTGCCAAGGCCCGTGCTTTGAGAGAAGTCTGTGTCCATGTCCTCATCACTCTCGTCACCGCACTGACGTCGCCTACTCATCCGGTTTCTCTTTGCCAGGTTCTGGCACTGCATATACTGCTGGATAATGCGGGTGGTGTTTAATGTGCTCCTAATTGCCAAAGTAATCTGAGCGGGCTCCATGCTTGCTGTGGTATGGCGTCTGCACAGAAAAAAGGCGCGGAACGATTGTCTGCTGTTGCTCTGATGGAGGGAGGGGCGACTGACGACATGGCTTACAGGGTTGGCTTACAGGGAATTAAAATCAACAAAGGGGGTGGCCTTACATCAAGGAGAAACAAAAACAACTGTCACACAGAATGGCCCTCTCAAGGATTGAACTCAAACCCCTGGGTTTAGCAGGCCAATGCTCAACCCACTAAGCTATCCCTCCCTCTGGTATTTCAGGCAGGACTGAATCTCCATTAAAGTTTTCAAGGTGCCCCTGACAGACCTCACCAGAACGATTGTCAGCCGTTGATTTCACAGAGGGAGGGAGGGAGGGAGGGACGGACGGGGGAGCAAATGAATACAAAACAAATCTGGTCTATTTCTTGTTTTGATACACTCCATCTGTCTTTTACATCTTTAGCAGGCAGCAGACGGTGCAGTAGGACTGCTAGCCATCCTCATCTCCTGCCTGCTCACCGTAAGATGGTACAATAGTCCTGCAGGCAGTCCTAAAGAGAATGACCTGGTCGAGTCACTCCTAATTTAGTCCCTGCACTCATGTCTGGCCAGGCGCTCCTGACCAACCTTACCAAGGCAGCCAGGAGCACCTCGGACACAATGACGATGGTTTTCAGGCCTATTGCACCGTCTGCTGCCACAAGGCAATGGATTGCTGCTGCTGTGTAGCAATGCAGTACCGCGTCTGCCAGCACCCAGAAGACACATGGTGACAGTGAGCTGAGTGGGTTTCATGCTTGCTGCAGTATGGCGTCTGCACAGTTAACTCAGGAAAAAAGGCGCGAAACAATTGTCTGCCTTTGCTTTCACGAAGGGAGGGAGGGAGGGCCTGACGACATGTACCCAGAACCACCCGAGACAATGTTTTTTGCCCCATCAGGCATTGGGATCTCAACCCAGAATTCCAATGGGCGGCAGAGACTACGGGAACTGTGGGACTACTCACAGTGCAACACTCAAGAAGTCGACGCTCGCCTCGGTACTGTGGAAGCAGTCCACTGAGTTAATGCACTTAGAGAATTTTGTGTGAGGACACACAATCGACTATATAAAAACGATTTCTAAAAAAACGACTTCTATAAATTCGACCTAATTTCGTAGTGTAGACATACCTTTAGAGATTATTGCTTATACTAATCCAAAAATGCCTTGTTTTGGAAAAAAATACTGTTTCTGTCAATCATTTATTGGAAGGCTGTATCCATGTCCACCAGGTATTTCCTTAGCTATCCTGGAGACCCATACTTTCGGAAAACAGATTGGTTAATAAGTGGGTTGTTTTTAGGAAACCCTTAGTAAACACAGGAGAGGGCAATAGGTGAGCTATTCTGGGGATACTCTACATTTTTTCGGGGTACAATGCCCTTTATTCATCCGCAGAACAGGAACTGCAGGAGCATTGGCATATATCCCAAAAATTTTTGCTCACGTGCTTCAGCCATCACCTGGTGGGACCTCTTGGGGTTTGTCTACACAGCTAAAAAACACCCACAGCAATGAGTCTCAAAGGCCAGGTTTACAGACTGGGCTTCATGCTACGGTGCTAAAAATAGCTGTTTAGATATTTGGGTTTGGGCTGGAGCTTGAGTTCTAAAACCACTCTCTTGGACTTCACAGCCTGCGCCCGAATGCTTACACAGCTATTTTTAGTGCTTCAACACAAGCCCAAGTCTGTGGGCCTAAGCTCTGAGACTTGCTGCCTCAGGTATTTGTTTTGCCATTTAAACATACCCCTACAGTCAGCAGGGATTCCAATTTCCATGCCCATTCAATACATGGCCTCTTAAATATGACTGCCAGAAAGGCTGTCAAAAATTCCATTTGCCATTTTAAGTTTTGTGATGTGGACTCTTGTTCTGAAGGAAATGAACTGAGACTACTAATTCATTTCTCTTAGATCAAACAACAGCACAGTAACAACTTTCAATAACTATTGATCTCATCTGTACTCTTACTAGAGACTCAGAAATGAAAGATTTTGTTTCTTCTTGTCAGTCCCTTGAACCATCCACCTCCCCCTATATCCAGCACATTTATGTGAAAACAGAATGTGTTCCATGAATTTAGACACTATGAAAATTAAAATAAAATTGTTTCCAACAAAAGCCCTAGTGATGATGTAGTACAGAGGCGGGCAAACTTTTTGGCCTGAGGGTTGCATCCGATTTCTGAAATTGTATGGAGAGCTGGTTAGGGGAGGCTGTGTCTCCCCAAACAGCAAGGCATGGCCCGACCCCCGCCCCCTATCTGAACCCCCCGCTTCTCGCCCCCTGACGGCCCCCCCGAGACTCCTGCCCCATCCAACCCCCACTGTTCCCTGACGGTCCCCCGGGGACCCCTGCCGCATCCACCCCCGCTCCGCTCTCGGTCCCCTGACCACCCCTGGACACCCCCACCCCTAACTGTCCCCCGCCACCCCATCCAATCCCCTCCCTCCTTCCTGACTGCCCCCCTGGGACCCCTGCCCCATCCAACCCCCCCTTCTCCCTGACTGCCCCCGGACCCCTCACCCCTAACTGCCTCCCACCGCCCCATTCAACCCCCCCCTCCTTCCTGAGTGCCCCCCCGGGACCCCTGCCCCATCCACACCCCCTGCTCCCTGTCCCCTGACCGCCCTCCGCCACCCCATCAAATCCCTCCTCTCCTTCCTGACTGCCCCACTCCGGGACCCCTGCCCCCATTCAACTCCTATTCCTCGCCCTCTGACCGCCCCGACCCCTATCCACGCCCCTGATCACCCCCTGAACTCCCCTGCCCTCTATCTAACTCCCCCTTGCTCCCATACCCGCTGCCTGGAGCGCTGGAGGCTGGCAGCGTGGCTCCACCAGGACAGGCAGCCGCGCCGCGCCATGCCACGCAGCAGAGAACCGGGTCAGGCTGGGATCTGCAGCCCTGCTGCCCAGAATATAGCTCTGCGCGGCAGCGTGGCTACGGGGGAGAGGCCAGGGGCGAGCCTCTAGGGCCAGGAGCTCGGGGGCTGGGCAGGACGGTCCCGTGGGTCGTAGTTTGCCCACTTCTGATGTAGTAAGTGGCATAAGAATATGTCCAACTGGAAACAACTGAAGAAAGTTACCCATTACATGTCAACCTGACACCAGATATTATGAAACATTTTCCTTTACATAACAAACTGGTAGCTTTTCAGGTAATAATGCAGAACATACCTATGTTGCAGGAAACCAATAAAAGGTGAAACTCCCGTTCCTGGACCCACCATCATAAAAGGGACAGATGGATCTGAAGGTAAGTGGAAAGTGTTGATTGGACGAGCAAAAATAGAGACCTAGAATGAAATTAAATACTATTACATGTGTGGGAACATATGTGTGTGTGTGTGTGTTCGTTCCCACACACATGCACACGTGTACACAGAACAAATTAATGAATTATATTTGAATGATTGTAGTCTGCTTAAACTTCTCAGTTTACTGAAGTCATGTAAATATTTGAGGCCAAATTTCAAATAGGTTTCTGAAAATATAGATGCCAGATTTGCAGTCTATCTGCACGTCCAAAAGTGGGTAAATGCACACAGAAACATGGGTTTCTGAATATGAAAACTGATACAATCTCAAATTTAGGAGAGGCATTTTTAGAGGTTCTTGAAATTTTGATCTGTAGTACTCTGAGGAAACAAGGCTTTCTTGATGCTAATCTTAAACTGTTTCTTTCCTTCCACTTGTGACCCCTGCTCCCATCATCTCTTATTATTATGGAAAAGAGTCAAATGTGAGTTTCTCTGGAACTGCAAGACTGACTCCCAGACTTCCCTCTGCCCACACAGATAAAACTTATCCAGGCCCTCCAACATGTCACATATTGCAACACCTTTCTCTCTGATTTTGACAAATGCTTGCCCCCTTAAATCCACTGAAAATGCCACAAGTATCTTCTTGGATTATCCTTCTAACCACATTACCCGCCCCTGCATCCCTCTGTTAGTTCCACCTGTTTAGCTGTATCAAACACAAGCTCCTTGTCTTTTTCTTTTCAGGCCAATCATGTCAACCCCCACCTCTGCTCTGCCAGTGATGTCAACAGTCATTGTCCATCAGTGCAGTTTTTCCTCAGGCACCTCTGTGATTTCTTAAATGCCACCCCTTTTGCATAGTAGAAGCTACACTGTGATGGTTTGCTTTTGTGGGGAACACTGCCTGGTCAGGGCTTAGACCCTTCAACATGCGGGGTGGAGGGCAGGTTGGTAGGGGAGCCAGGGACCTCCCACTCCACTGGGTTCCGGCCTAGGGCCCTGTGAGGGCTATCAAAGGCCTAATACCCAGGCCTAGGCTGCCTTCCCTGGACCACTTCCTACCACTCCGCTAATGTCCAAAGTTCCCAGTCTGTGGCAAGGAGGTGTAAATGGAGGGGGTCCGGTGTAAAGTTGGCAAGGGGGTCAGGTTACCACTAAATGCCTCCTTGTGGCCATGCTTGGTGTGACAGCTCTCTCTCTCTCTCTCAGGGCAGCAGCTGCCTCCTCCTGTGACTTGACCCTCTGGCCAGGTCAATTTCCAATCTCTCCCCTGTCCTGGTAGTCCACAAACAACCCAAGGGGAATTAACACAAACAAACAATTCATATGAGAGAGAGAAGGAAATTCTTCCCTCTCAAGGTGTATCTGAAGCAGATTCTCCCTTCCCTCAGGGAGGAACCTTCCGGCAGTTGTTGCTGGGAGAGAGATCCTGCCTTCTCTCAGCCCTTTCCTCAGGAGCTACAAGTTGCAGGTCTGCTCCCTTCCCTGGTTTGCCCAAAAATGAGCTGTTCTTCTCCCTTTTAACACCATCTCTAGTGTGTGCATCTTTTGCAGGTATGGCAGGATGGGACTGGCTGAGCTCAGAACATCTCCTTAACCCTTGTTGCCCAGTATGGGGTTTGAATATCCCATCACATGTACATAAAAATCATCACAAAGCCACTACATTATCCTTCTTCAAATCACTCCTTCAACTTCACCTAACTGTGATGTCCACAAAACACGTGACAATGTGCTAGGCAGCTGGTGAACTGCGACTGCTGTTTGTTATACTGCAAATCATCTTTGTTTCGATTTTCACTAAGAAGGTTCGTGGTGACTGGACATCTAACATAGCGAATACCAGTGAAAATGAGGTAGGATCAGAGTCTAAAATAGGGAAAAAACACGTCAAAAATTACTTGGACAAGTTAGATGTCTTCAAATCACCAGGGCCTGATGAAACGCATTCTAAAATACTCAAGGAGCTGACTGAGGAGATATCTGAGCCATTAGCAATTATCTTTGAAAAGTCATGGAAGATGGGAGACATTCCAGAAGACTGGAAAAGGGCAAATATAGTTGTCCATCTATAAAAAGGGAAATAAGGACAACCTGGGAAATTACAGACCAATCAGCTTAATTTCTGTACCCGGAAAGATAATGGAGCAAATAATTAAGCAATCAATTTTCAAACACCTAGAACAGTAGTCCCCAACCTTTCTGTGGGAATAGCATATTGCTATTCCCAGAAGCCTGTGGCGGGCGTCGGACATCCTGTAGCCGAAATGCTGCTGAGAAGCAGCAGCGGCAAGAAGTGTCGCCGCTGAAATGCAACCGAGAAATCCAACGCTTCTCGGCAGCATTTTAGTGGGCGGTTCTCTGGCGGCCGTGCTCAGTGGAGGCATTTCGGCGGCAGGGTGTCCTATGGGCCCACAAAAATGCCCCAGAAGGTGCCATGGCCTAGAAGATAATAAGGTGATAAATAACAGTCAGCATGGATTTGTCAAGAACAAATAGTGTCAAACCAACCTGATAGCTTTCTTTGACAGGATAACAAGCCTTGTAGATAGGGAGGAAGCGGTATATGTGGTATATCTTGACTTTAGTAAGGCTTTCGATACTGTCTCACATGTACTTCTCAAAAACAAACTAGGGAAATATAACCTAGATGGAGCTACTATAAGGTGGGTGCACAGTTGGTTGGAAAATCATTCCCAGAGAGTAGTTATCAGTAGTTTAAAGTCATGCTGGAAGGGCATAACAAGTGGAATCCTGCAGGGATTGGTTCTGGGTCCGGTTCTGTTCAATATCTTCATCAGTGATTTAGACAATGGCATAGAGAGTACACTTATAAAGTTTGCGGACGATACCAAGCCTGGAGGGGTTGCAAATGCTTTGGAGGATAGGATTAAAATTCAAAATGATCTGGACAAATTGGAGAAATGATCTGAAGTAAATAGGATGAAATTCAATAGGGACAAATGCAAAGTACTCCACTTAGGAAGGAACAATCAGTTGCGCACGTATGAAATGGGAAATGACTGCCTAAGAAGGAGTATTGCGGAAAGGGATCTGGGGATCATAGTGGATCACAAGCTAAACATGAGTCAACAGTGTAAAGCTGTTGCAAAAAAAGCAAACATCATTCTGGGATGTATTAGCAGGAGTATAGTAAGCAAGACAACAAGTAATTCTTCCACACTACTCTGCACTGATTAGGCCTCAACTGGAGTATTGTGTCCAGTTCTGGGCGCCACTTTTCAGGAAAGATGTGGACAAATTGGAGAAAGTCCAGTGAAGAGCAACAAAAATGATTAAAGGTCTAGAAAACATGACCTATGAGGAAAGAGTTACAAAATTGGGTTTGTTTAATCTGGAGAATAGAAGACAGAGGGGACATAACAGTTTTTAAGTACATAAAAGGTTGTTACAAGGAGGAGGGAGAAAAATTGTTCTTCTTAAACTCTGAGGATAGGACAAGAAGCAAGGGGTTTAAATTGCAGCAAGGGCTATTTAGGTTGGACATTAGGAAAAACTTCCTAATTGTCAGAGTGGTTAAGCATTGGAATAAATTGCCTAGCGAGGTTGTGGAATCTCCATCATTGGGGATTTTTAAGAACAAGTTGGACAAACACCTGTCAGGGATGGTCTAGATAATACTTAGTCCTGCCTTGAGTGCAGGGGACTGGATTAGATGACCTCTCAAGATCCCTCCCAGCTCTCTGATTCTATGATCTTACTGCTATGTTGTGCTCCCCCAATCCTGTTGTTGCATCCATTTGTTGCCTCCTATCTTATACTTCAAATTGTGAATTCTTCTGGGCAGTGGTCATCTTTTTGCTGTGCGTGTATGATGACTAGTAGAGTGCAGCCCTAATCCCAAATCGGGGCCTTTAGCCCTTACCACAATACATATAAATAACAATAATGGGGACTCAACCTACTCCACTGAAGTCAATGGCAAATGACAAACTTATTTTTGTGAATTAATTCACTGGAGCAAGATTAGGTCCTTCGTTAAGGGAGACCCCAATTTCATTTATTTATAAAGTTTAAGGGGAGAAATGTTAGAATAAAATTTAAGAAATTCTGCTCTACCACGTAAAACAAGTTTTTTTTAAAAAAAACAACAACTCAGTTCTTGTTGTTTAATCCTCTGTGTGAAGCTCCCTTTTATCATTTCTCTAAAAATATTACAGCCCTATGTTTCTTTTTGCTATTTAACAATAAGAAATTAGTGCAATTCCTGCAGGGGAAGCTGAAGTTTGTATTTATAAAACCATAGTGCATTCCACCATATTTGAGTTAGTGGGTTACTTTTGCCATTATGTATTCCAATACTGTGTGTGGTTCTGATTTTTTTTAATATTGCTTCTGCAAATGGTACATGTATATCTATTTTTAAAAGAGTTTGTAATTAATCTAGTATATTTCTGCTCAACACCAGCCTCATTCATTTTGTATTGGTATTCTACATATTTTGCAATCAATGTGTACAGCTGCACATTTATCTATGTTGAATTTTAGTTTACACAGCAGATAAAAACAGATTAGAATTTTGTTCAGCCCACTGTAGTAATTAACCTTTCATTCTTCTCCCCCACACCCACCATATGTTTAGGCCCCTTTCCCATGTCCCAGTAGTAATTTAAAATGTGATAATATATATTAAATCAAAGATGTTTGTGAAAGCTGGGATAAACTACATCATATGCACACTGAGTCAATTTCCCTTGAAAATAATTTTTAAAAAATGAAAATAATTTTTAAGACAGATCTTCCTCTAGTAAATTTGACAAATTACCTCTGACTATGGATATCTTGCAACTGGACTCCCTCTTTTAATCAAATAGATGGTGATCTAAACTTTTTGGTGTCAGTTGTTCTTCCTTTTTGGCATGCTGCTTATACAGTATCCTGCCAGATTTTTGATATTTCACTTATTTCTAATGAGCCTGAGAGCATGATGAATATATATGATGGCAAGCAATTCTCTGACAAAAAATACCCTGTAAATCCCTTCTCATGAGGCAATAAATAATATACACATAAGGTGTTGTAAAAAGGTGTCATCTTCCAACAGTTCCCTGACCTTAGGTATAACACCAGAAATCTCTCAATCTTCTATGGTTGTTCCAGAAACTTTTCCAATATAGTAACTTTCAGTAACATGGCCTGCTACAAAACCTCACAAGAGATGGGAAAATCATGAGGTTCACCACTGAGAGAGAAAAAGAGCACCCTCTTGGCAACACTTACAGCCCCCAACAGCACTCTAACATGGGTTACAACATATTACGCGACTAAGGCCCTATGTAAACCATGATTTCATAGACTGCAAAGAAATCGTGAAGTTAGCTCAACACCACATTTTTTTTTCAATATTCTTAAACAAAATGAAAATGTGTACAAATTATTTCATACAAAGATCACTGTAGCAAACTGCACAGTTGAGATGTTACATCTCCATGTGTACTATTTTCCCGCATGCACAGAATAGTGTGCTGCAAAGTAATCACACCATCAATGCGACTGAATATAATCTAGCTGGGAAACACTGTACACTACAAATAAGAAAATGGATGCCTCAAAAAAAAAAAAAAAAAGTGTCTGCAGCAGATCACATAAAGCAGTATCCACCATGAGTTTTACCCAGTGATGGAGATAAGCTCTTCAGTACCTCCTGAAATGTTACTGTACATCACTACCAAAAAAGTTCAAAACAGTCAACTGGCTTTAGGTGCTTATCAAAAGGTGGAAACTGAGAGCAGTATAGCAACTCTTACTTGTGAAGAAATAAAAGCCAGTGACTTCCTTGTTTCAAAATTCCACTGAAAACTGTAAGGCACGCAATTCACTAAATATTGACAAGACAGACACATTTGTTTGCACAAATATCTCCCTTCATAAAACTGGACAACCAAAGGCTATGGGAATTTTTCAGAAAGAATGTAGTAAATGGTGGAGTGATTCCTTCATCAACCCAGCTGAGATATGAATATTTACCTAAAGTTGACAAGTGTCAGAAGAAGGAGATTATGGAATTTGTAAAGAAGTCTGGGTGGCTGTCCGTGGTCACTGACAAACTAACTGATGCCCAAGATGAGTATCTGTTACATATTTTGTTTTGAAAGTCCTAAATGGTGAAGACAATCTAACTTGTAACGGAAAGTTGTCCTTGCTGATACCATTTACCTATATGTGGTTATTTACAACACCATTGCACACGCTACTGTAAAGTGCTGAATACCTTTGGAGTGGATTTTGATTATATTAGTTCATCTATCTCTGACAACACACCCTATGTCAAAAGCTTACAATCAAATGCTTTGGCATTACTGCTTAACTCAGTTCAACATACCTGTAGTGCTCACATAGTAGCCCTTGATAATGAAATCTGAAGGACCAATTTCCCAAAGGTTGACAAGCTAACAGAAAGAGTCAAAAAAGTTTGTAAATATCATCCGAGCAGAAAATTGCATTTTAAAGAAAATCTGCAAAGGACAGTCTAGGCTGTGGGTTCGAATCTTCCTGTGAAACTGCCCCCTAAGGCAGTTAAGACAAGATAGGAAGCTTGTATGCTGCTACTGATTACCATACACAGTACATTACTTTTTACTTGAGTTTGGTGGAAGAGGAGATGAAAGTTACAAACACAAAGTGTTAAGGAGCTGAAACATCTGTTGTACGGTTCCGAAATTTTACAGCTACAACTCAATTTCATCTACACATAAGCGGGGGAATTGGTCCTGCTATTGTGGGGAACTTTCCCAGCTTATACACTACCTCGGTGAAGTGGGCTAGCAAAAGGATCTGAGTCCTCGCTCCCACTTCCTTTACCCATAGGCCTGCCTGACCTCAAGGGCTCCCCTTCCACTCTCCTGTCTGGCAGAGTCCTCATAACCCAAACAAAGCTGGGCCCAGGATTCCTTGGGGGCTCGATCCCCAACATTGTTTTGGTCACTTAGGGAAGGGGCTAGGGTGTCCCCACTCTGGGATTTGCTCTCTGCACTGGATGCTTCCCTGACCCACTGATCATTACATACAGTTCAAAGCAAATACAACTGATTAAACAGCAATCAATTTTAAAAAAATAAGGAAAAAATGGGAAAGGTTAAAGGAAAACACATAACCCCGCTCTGTGGCACGGGGACATCACAACCAGCATCTCTGGAATGTAAGGGAAGTTCAGTCTGTTCCTCACAAGCCCCAGGCCTCCTTCTCAGGCCTTTGCTGTGCTGCAGGGATGCTGTGGTTCAGACACTTGCTCTGGTGGTGGCCACACACTCTTAAGCTCTAGGTGGCAGGACCCTTCTTCCCAGAATTGCCTCCGCCCCACTGGGGTTATAATCCCCATCCAAGTCTGGCCAGCCAGGCGTCTTAGCTGGGCCCGCTGCCCAGGGTCCCCCTTGCTCTCCCCGGCTGCACACGGCACTGGACTGCCTCAACTCCAGCTCCACTCTACCTCAGCTCTGTTACTGCTGCTCTGCCTCCAGCTCACTGAGCTGCTTCTCTGGCCCCTCTGGCTCTGGTTGCTGCAGCTCTCCTCCTAGCACAGGTCTGCTCTGTGGGCTGCTTTTCTGGTCCCTCTGGATCTGGCCCAGCTCTGCTCCCCAGCTGAGCTTGGGCCCCGGCTTTCTCCTTAGCTCAGCCCAACTCTGTCTGACCCAGGCAATTCCAGCTCATACGGTGGACAGAATCCCCCTGGCCTCCTGATTCCCTGATTAGCCTGCCTACCCTGTCAATCAGGCTGACCTGGAGCATTGGCCTCTCCCCATTGTTCTTGGGGACAGTCAGTCTCACAGTCCTGATTTCCCATTGGCCCTTCCCCTTACTTTTGGTACTGGGAGCTAGCCAATCAAAAAAAAAAAAAAAAACCAACAACAACAAAACCTAACAAACAAACCACTGAGTTTTAGTAAGGGGACAACAGTCCCCTTACATTAAGGTATGGCAAAAAGCTTGCTGATTTGATCAAATGGTTCGAAAGCTGTGAGATGTGCATGAATCAAGTATACAATAAAGTTGTTGACTTAATTAACAACTTACTGAGCACTTAAAAGTGAGCAAGACAGTGGTGATGCAGGGATTCAAAGCCAATATATTAAAACTTTTACTGAAGTTGCAGATAAGATTACAAACTACAACCTCCCGAAGTGCATGGAAAGAAAACCCCATTTCACCCACCCAGCATGCCAGTTCCTTAAAGCAGTAAGGGTCTTTGATACCTTGCAAGTATATACTTTAAAAATGGATGCCATCCCACTCGATTTCTTAAATCATTTCAACAGGAGCTGCAAAACTGAAATAAAAGGCTACTGGTTTTATGCAAAGGAATGCAGCAATGACTACCTTTTGGAGGTCTACAGAACCTTGTCTTTCCATGTCTTTCAAAATTTGCCTTGCAATATTTATTTGCAGTCCCTAGCTCTGTGGATGCCAACCAGAGTGTTTCAGCATATGGGCGATTCCTACTGAGCAGAGGCAATCCATCAAAAAGGAACCACTCAACAAACTGATACTTAACTTTAATTAAAAAAAGAAATAGAAATAATTGAATATTTAGTTGACTGTATATGTGTTTGCTTACTGCTAATTTTAGTTGTAAAATTAATTCCATGCATACTCCATGAAATTCAATATTTTGCCCTTTACATTATGATGAATTTTTTAAACAAAACAAAATTTTCACAGGGCACTCTATATGACCTTCTTAGAAGTGCGTTGGGGCCAGATTGGGAGTCTAGTCTTTTAAAGAGATGGAACCTTACCGGATCAGCCATTCCGCTGGCTGACACACAAACCCACCTTTCCACTATTTCAACACTACACAGACATCCCTTCTACAGCATTTTTCAACAGTGTGGGAGCACTGCTCACACTTTCCCCTCCCAGCACACACATTGCAGCTCTGCTTCTCTGCCTCTGATCAAAAATCTTGGCTCTGGCTGAAGCACACACACAGAGCAGGGAGCTGAGTACTCTCTCCCTAATGCATAGGGGCAGAATAAAGTGCCATAACCCAAGAGAGAGCTGGACAGAAAATCAGGCAAAAGAGAAAAAAGACGTTCCTTTCTATGAGTAGTGTCGTAAATCTACCTTTTCAGTGGCTGTTCAAAGATATGAATCTTTCTCTAAAGGAAGTCATTTCAAGGAGAAAATGGCAAGAGTGAAATATTTTTTAGAAAAACAGAATAGGTTACCTGAACTCTATAATTAGTTTTTCACTTTCTTACATTACTGCTATATGTATACACTCATAGTCATACTTTGTGTGGTGGGATCGAACCATATGCAATTATTGAAAAAGGGGAGGGAATAGCAAGGATACTGTCAATACTGCAGTGTTACAACCTTTACCCATTGGCTGATCAAATGTACACATCTACCTGTGCAGAAAGACTCAGAAAGGGAGAGAAATAGTTTTACCAGAAATGCTGAAACTGCCCTCTGATTGGCTAACCGTAAGCCAGCTGACCCTTTTACAAAGTTATAAAAGACCGAGGCAGCTGTGGAGGAGGTTGTCACAGAAAAAAAAGCTCATGGACCAAGGTCCTGATCCTGATACCAGACTCCACTTTTCAGTGTCAAAAGTAGATAGGAAGCTGGTCAAAAGAAGCCTGGGCTAACATTACTCATGCACTAAATTCTCTGCTGACAAAAGTCAATGGAACTGAACCTATTTAAACCAATAGAGAATTTCAGTAAATGAGCCGTCATAGTGGGTTAATTTCCTTTTTAATATGCACATGTAACTCCCACGAAGATTACTGCAAGTTACATGTGCATTTCAAGGTGAGGATTAGATATGAGGAACAAGCTGCAAATGAAGATCTGCTTCCAAACTCCTCCCGAGTTGGAGGAGCATTTAAACCCGGGTTTTGGATTCTGGCCCATCATTATTAATTTTAAATCCCTCCATGAATTCACTCCAACATGATGGTTATATATACTTTGCCAGGATATGCTATTCACGGATAAAATTAACAGAGATTTTAAACAGAAAAAAATCCCATTGGAGATATACCACACTGCAGATATAAAGGGATCACAAAGGGAAGGAGAAACTTGTAACTAGGGGTGTAACTGTACAAATGGAGAAACATATTGCCAGTATCAGAATATCTGAGCCTCAGATCAAAGAAATAAGGAAAAATTTTTTTTCCAGGAATACACATTCTAATTGTATCACCCTAAAACCACAAGAATTTAGATCTTGTTTTGGTACCTTTACAGCTGACAATTTTTCTTCCTTTTTATGTGGCTGAAGCATTGGTGCAACTAACTCAGCGAGCCAACCTGTACACACTCCTTTTCGTGAAACCAGTCGAGATGGGGAGGATGGAAACTCCACAACATTAAAAACAAACTGCAGTTTTCCTGGTTGAAATAAATTGGAGCTGCAATGACACAAATGATTGAACAATCAAAATACTATCTGAGAAGGAATCAGTACAGTAGCTTCATTTTGAGCCTAATCCAAATCTCATTGAAGTCAGAGTCTATCCCTTGACTTCATGGGGTGGGGTTGTACAGGGCTGGATTGGCAGGTGCCTGGACAATACCATATGAATGACTCACAGAATTCAAACAGAACTCTTCTGAATTTATCAGATTCATATGCATGAGAGTTTTATTTTGTGAGAGCACTGGTAAAATGTTACCAGCCACTCAAAGAATATTGCTTTATTTATATGCAACCCAACATTTGTGTATGTTTTTAATTAGAACATTTTTATAACACTTTTTATTAAACTAAAAAATGAACTTAGATTCTTTTCTACCCAGGTTTTATTTTTCCTTTCTTCCACCCTATTTCTTCTCCTCCATCTATTGTCTCCATCTTTTTCTATTTCCCCTCATTCTAGATTTTATTTAATGTTTAATATTATTCCCTTTCTTTTCCTCTCTCTCTCCATTCCTTTCCTATCTTCCCACTCATCCTTTTTTAATCTTTTTCCAGCTCTCCATTCTTTTTTTAACCAATTTCATCACTTTCCTTCAATTACTTCCTCCTTCTCATCGTCAGTCTCCCCCTCCTCCATTCCCACTCAATAACTCTTCCCCTTGCAATCTTCTCACCCATAAATCAGCTTCCTGATGTCTTTCTCAGAGAACTCAACTTGGCCTGCTGGGGAAGGCTGCTAGGCAGGTCCTTCCCAGAGATTGCCATGCCTTCAATACTTGTCCCTGTTAAAGGGCTATTGGGGGTCTCTTCCTTCTCCTCTTTCTGCCTCACAGGATTTGGGGATGGAGAGCCAGGCTGCAGTGATCTTCTGTATCTCTTCCCAAAGGCAAAGGCTGGGAGCTACCTGGCTGAGTTAGTTCAGCAGCACTAGTAAATGGGAGCAGTTAGTCACTCCACTCAGTCTGCCTGATCTCAGAGTAAAGCAGTTCCAGGACTGGCAGCTGAGCAGCGAGACAGCCCTGCTGCTCATGGAAGACATCAATCCACTAGGCAAATGCCTCATGGCCCAATCTAGTCCTGAGATTATTTACTTGCCTGCTGTGTGTAACTAAAGCCATAGTGCACGCTTGTGCTGGAAGTATTCCAAATAAATCAAGGACATTTTCATGTGTTTAGTCTTGCCTCAAGATTTCTAAAAATAAAATAAAATAAAATAAAATAAAATAAAATAAAATAAAATAAAATAAAATAAAAAAAATAGTTCCACTGTGAGGGACTTCTGTAGAAGTAGTTACCTATGTGCTGGGGATTTTAGCCACTGGGGATTGCATGTGTATGTACAAACTCAAACAGGTAAAGCTGATTTCCACACTGACCGCAGGATCAAAGTTCTCTTAAACAAAACTAAACTGCAATATAACCCAGAGTTTGCTCTCTGTAATGCCTTAACAAGGTATCCTTTTGTAAGGAAAAACCATGCCTAAATTACAAACAAGATATAATCTAAATATATCAGTACCTGGAAGCTGAATAGGACCTGGCTTGCAGTTTAGGAAGATGTTCTGAAACGAATAATAAAAAACCCATTGGTTATCATTGTTACATCAAAAATCATAAGCAAATTTCCTTATGCCTTACTAATAACACTGTGGAAGAATTTTAAATATATTATTTTTTTCCATTCGTATTGATTGTTTACTTTTTGCATTCCACAGAATTTGACAGGGAAAACCAACAAGTGAATCTTGACTCACTAGTCTCCTAGTCAGACTATTATAGCTTCCTCCCCCCAAAAAACTGCATGGGATTAGCAGATGTGCACAATGAAACATGATTTCTGATTGGTGCTGTCTGTGAGTACACATTAACACAAACACAAGAAAATATAAACCAAAATAAGGTAGGTTTTGATTACTCTTTCAGTATAGCAGAGAGATTTACACATTTATTTCAAAGGTAGGGTGGCTCAATGGATGAGCCTTATGTTGGCCATATTAGATATCTGGGTTTCATTACAGCTCTATTTAAAGAATGGGTCTCAAACTCAATTTACCTTAGGGCCAGTGCCAGTCCTCAAATCCTCCCAGTGGGCCAATAATGCCAGTGAAGATGATGTTCAGAAAATAAAACGTTTATATTGTATTTTTTATTTCGAATTTATTAGAAATAATAAAACTGTCATATAACTTTATACAATTCTTCGCCTGCCAGAGAGTTGTTAGTGTTTGCCAGACTCCTGGCAACGCTTCTGTTCTGTCACTTTGTTGATGTTTGGCCTCAGTGACTGAGCAGCTGAAACCTTCAGGATTGCAACAATGTGTGCATCAGATAGTTGTGTTCGGTATTTAGACTTGTTTATAGTCATTGTGGAAAAAAGTGATGCTGCCTCGATGGCTGACTCTGCCCAGAAACTAGTGATGGTAATTCTGTCCCTCTCCTCCAGCCAATGGGAGCTGCGGGGGGCGGTGCCTGCAGGAGACATTGCTGGCAGCGTGTCTGCATGCTTCTCTCCTCCGCAGGCCGCAATGGGGAGGTTCTCGGGCCTCAGATGGCTTGCAGGCCGGGACTTTGAGACCCCTGATTTAAAGAGACCTTGTGTGACATCAGTTATCTTATCTATAAAATTGGGGAAACAATAGTTTCCTGCCATAGGTTATGGAGCCTTAATAGTAATGGCTGTGACGTGCACAGAAATATTAACAGCAGTTGGCTGAAGAGGTGAAATTTGAGTTCTTGGTTCCCCAGGTCAGTCCCTCTTAGACTACACAGTTTACTGTGTGGAAGTTTCTGTCTCTTTTTCTTCCTCTCCCCTCCTAGAATCCGAGCTCAGTGCTGGCATTTTAGGCAAATTCTGGCATCCTACTTGATAGGACTATTAATAAAGTTGAATAATTTTTATTCATGAGGTTATTCAGCTTGTTCTTGGCACAAGACATTAACAACAGGGACAGTCCAGTCAAATACATTATGCATGCACACTGCCCCATAGATTTTCCCCTAATTCTTTGCCAAAAAGTTATAAGAAAGTTGTTATAAGAAACATGAAATTTAAAAACAGGTGTTTTGGAAGGAGGCTGTACTTCGGGAACCCCTCAATGAAATATTACCAAATTTGTACCTGGATCCTAAACTGCCATCCCACTTTTTCAAACCAATCTTACTATGCAGATATTATACAGGCCTGAAAACACAAATTTAAATGAACACTTTTACAGCCTTAACTAGTGCTCACTCCATAATCAGACAGATGTGTATTTGCACATTTTTTCCTTAGAAAGATGCAAAAACTTAAAAGGTTCTATTCAGCAGTAACTCAGCCTTCAGAGTAATAACTTACACCAGCATAACAGTGGTAGAAATCCTTGACGGTACAAAGTGTGGCTTGGGAGCACGTGCACTGTGGTAAAGTAGCTGTAAATCCACTTGAGTAGCGAGGTGGGGAATGGAAATAAAGGGTACGCACAGCAGAATTATGGATAAGCTAGAGACAAAAGGGGCACGCACATTTCTTTGGCACTCATGTACATCAGCACAAAGATGGAAGAGTCGTGACATAATTTAAGTCTGCCCTTCCTCATCAACCTGGAACAGGACAGAGTCAGACATGTGACCTACCACCCACACTAGTGAATCTCCTTTCCAGGACAGCAAATTCAGCTGGTATCTTGCATACTACACGTGTACACTTGAAACCTCTCTGAGCCACCTTTTGCTGGATTCATACACCATAATATGGACTACAGTATTTTGACATAGTGGACCACAGTATTTTATCTGAATACAAAAATGCAGAGATTTCTGGGGTCACTGAAATATTAAGTGCTTTTGTTTTCAAAATGACATTCCTTCTCTACTCAGAGAAATTTGGAGATAGCTACAGCTACGGTCTATCCTTTTAACATTATATTTAAGTACAATCCTGCAATCCACTCACCCACTAAATTCGCATTAATTCCTTACATTAATTTGCATTAATTCCTTACAACACACAATATTTCAGATACTCAGATGCTCCAGGGCCCTCCAATAAATGAAAGCCCCAAAGTGCAGGAAATTCAGGGCTGTGTGAGGAGAACGCAAACTAGTTGTATCTTTTATGATTCATTCAAATATAAATATCTGCAAATAGCAAATATACAAAGCAAACTTTAGTAGAGTATTTGAACCAGAAAGTTTAAAGAAATCTACTGTATTATTTCTTGTGAAAATTATTTTTATACAAGGTATTTTTGGTTTGTTTTTAACAGTTATATGGGATACAGGGAAAAATAGAGTACCAAAAGAAGAACAAGAGAAGACAAAAACCTTAAGTGTTGGAAAATGGGCCCTTGAAAATGTTAGCCTTTTTTTAAAGCAGCTTTACAATAAAGGCCCTGATCCTGGAAACACTTATGCCAGTGCTTATCAATATGCACAGGAGCAGCGTAAAGTCAACAGGACTACTCACCTGCATGAAGTTCAGCATGTGCATAAGCACTGGCAGAATCAAGGCTAAACACTACAAAGCGAAGAGCAGGTCTTCATTTCCAGATTATAATTTCAGTTTGATAACCATGGCTAGTGATATTCCCAAAGAAGCAATAACTGAATAGTGTTTTGTTCTTAAACGTATACTCTGTTGCATTTTCAGAAATTAAACACAACTGAACTTAAATCAGCAACTTACCTATCAGCAGGTTAAGTGGAGGTCTGCATGTTGGAAAAGCATGGAGTAAATCCAACAAGCAGATACTTGGGTCTCTAATGAAACTACTGTAATCAGAGGCTCCTTGTTTGCTGCACAGCTCCTGAAGCCTTCGCTTTTCTCTGGCATCACTGGTGTATTCTACAAGAGCTCGCAAAAATGCCTAGGGGAAGAGAAAGCAGGTTTTAATTGGGATGAATTTTACTGTTTGTATTTTCATGATATTTTGTTCATTACCTCAGTGGAGATTTGCCCAACTAGCTGGGAACAATTTGGATTGCCTGCAGGGACATCCCGTAGGTTAACAAATAATGCAATTTGCTACGTGCTACATATTTTCACCTCCCATGAAAATTTTTCCATTTCTCAGACACCTCCTTCAGGGCCTGGGGCAGCGTAGCAGGTCACAAAATCTGATCTAGTCAGGTGGAGGATGGTGTATACTGCTGGATGAATGTGCAATATTAAGTACAGTATATACTGAGCAGCGTAAATGCAATTATAGTATTCTATTCTGTTCTCCTATGTCCACATACAGCAATATGAGCTTTTCCTATGGAAAAATAAGTTGTGTATTGTAAGACAGTGAAAATCATGTTTAAAATATTTGCAGTGTTATACTTTCAACATGACATTAAAATATACACAGTACATAAAAAGAAACACGTGAATCAAAATACTGTGTAAATCAGAACTTGTATTCTTCAAAAAAAAAGACTGAGTTTGCTCAAATTACATTCTAGCACCAGACCTCTACAGAAAGTAACAGTTTTGACTACAAAGTTATATAAAGCATGTTGTACACTGAACAGACTATAAAACAGATGGGTTATGAAAATTGTCTTGGGTGGTGTTCCCTAACCACTACTCTACTTACTCTCATTGCTGACACAAATTTTGCAGAACAGTTTAATGCAGTTTTGAAAGGTTAGGCCAATTAAAAGGCTTTTTTATATGGAATGTTGTATAATACTGACATCCAGTGGATCCTGCTGTAAAAACTACTCCAACTGAATGAGTATGGCACGTTCAAAAATGCATTTCATTGAATTTTTCCCTAAATGTATCTCCAAGTGTGTCTTAACAGAACTGTATACTAGTGTTGCATTTTTTTAAAACTTTCTCCTATTTCCAGGCATTAACTGTAAAGGAAGTAGTTTTCATTGGTTGTGAAATCAAATTCCACAACTGAACTGGCTCAGCTGCAAAATCTGTGGAGTATTTTGCCAAGTTATTGCAGAATTAAAGCACATGGGAGTTATGATTAAAATAAAAAAAATTTTGGATTGTTCGGATGTAGCAGCCCACCCATTTCTAGTAATAATACTGGAGATTTAGTTGGGGATTGGTCCTGCTTTGAGCAGGGGATTGGACTAGATGACCTCCTGAGGTCCTTCCAACCCTGATATTCTGAGTCTATGAGATGTAACGTGTACAGGATATCTTTGGTTAGTGAGCACAGCTTTGATTATACACTTACAGCCAAATTCTGCCATCCTCATGTTGAAGTAGCACCATATTCCATGAGAAGTACCATTTATTTCAATGGGACCACTCACTGAGCAAGGTCCTACTGAATATGAGTAAGGTTATCAGAACCTGGTCCTTAATTATATGCCTCATGAGGCTTGCCTGGTAAAGGTGAAGCGTCTAAAAGGGGAAACCTTTTTTAAAAGGTTATTTATTTAAAAAAATACAAAATAAACGTGTGCCTGTTTATTGATAATGGCTTGTACTTGAAGAACTATGGCAGTGTAAGAAGACAGACAAGAACAGATTTACTACAGACAGCACAATTAGGCAGTTTTGCAACACAACAAACAATTGTTTTATTGTTAGATGTCAGATCAACTGCAGTTAGTTCATTTTAAGCTTAACGGATCTACTCAGGTCAATGCCCTAGAAACTAATGGTATGTCTACACGGCACACTCATTGCAGCAGCGTGTAGAGTACATAAACTGCACCTCCTGCAGTATACGTATAAACAGCAGTGTAGACAGCGAGACATGGCTTAGGCATATAAAGACACATTTGAACCTTGTGGGTATGTACCCTACACAGCTCTCTACCTGCCAAAGCAGTGCCTTCTTCAGCTACACTGCTATTTTTAGCAGTTTTTTGTCCCACTCCCAAACCTTTCCCTGCCACAGAGAGCTGCTGGAGCTTTTCCCCTTTACCTCCCCACTGCCAAAGCCTTTCACTACCACACGTGGCTACATACTACAGCGTGGATGCAGCCTGCTTTTCACAGGAGCGTGTAGCTATGCATATGCTACATGCCATCACCAGTGGTGTACAGTGTAGACATACTTTAGGTTTCTGCCCCTGATAGCACAACTGGTCCCCATATATCATTTACCCTCTTGGTCCCTTAATAAGGACTCATACTTTTTTTTTTTGGTAGATCAAACACCCTGCATTTGTTTATATAAAGCACATGGGACTGTTAAGAAAATCATCTGTATACACAAAAAGAAGAGTACAGCTTCAACTGTTAATATCTGCATGTAGTGGGTAGTCTTTGAAAAAGTCTATAGCAGTTATTCTCAAGGAGGGAATGAAAATCAGCCTTCATTTAAAATTATGTTGTTGTTATTTCATACTATGGCCTGCAGAAATAGTACTACAGCTGGTACAAACACGATTTTTCGGTTCTCCATTTTCAACAAAAGTAGGACAAGTAATGGGCTTAATCTGCAGCAGGGGAGAGGTACATTCGATACTAGGAAAAACTCTCACTATAAGGATAGTTAACCACTGGAATAGGTTACCAGAAGAGACTGTGGAATCCCTGTCACTGACAGTTTTTAAAAACAGGTTAGATAAATGCCTGTCAGGGATACTTACTCATGCCTCATTGCCGAGGGCTGGACTAGGTGACCTCTCGAGGTCTCTTCCACATTTTCTATGATTCTACTAAATGTTTCATTTTGACTAAATAAAACGTAGCTTTTGACCACTGTTAAAATCTTTATAATTTTTTTTAGAGAAAATATAAGGAATCTTTTAAAACAAAGTCATTTCAAACTGAAAAATTGAAATGTTTCATTTAGAAAATGTGCTTGGACAGAAGACCTCCACAGAGAATCCCAGGATTCTGCAGGAAGCAGTGCGAACAATTCAGCATATAGAATTCTTTTCTCCAAGTCAGAGCAGTGGCCCATCTAATCCAGGATCCAGTCTCTGACAGCAACCAGTACCAGATTCTTTAATGGTGTAGAGAAACCCAGTTGTGAACAGCCAACCTTTGGGAAAGTTTCTTCCTATCCCTATATACCCATTGTTTTTTAATATTTAACCTATGTAATTAGAGCTGGTAAAAAAAAAGGAAAAAAGTATTATTTTTCAATTTTTTTAAGTGAAATTTTGAAATTTCAAAATTCAAAAAAATTATATCCAGTTCTAATCTAGTGTAACTGTGAATGTTCAAATGTCCAGTCCCTTTTTGAATATTATATTGTTTTTAAAATTTCTCTTCATATTTAAGACTCTCCATTCCTCCAGTTGTGTTTGCCTCTGGACAGCTTCTGTTTTTCTGTATCTTTATTGATGCAGCAAACTATTACTAATAGTAATCAAGCAAAACCCAGCATAGTGATAGGAGGCTGCTGTATTTTGGATGAGATGGAATAATCACTTCTAATCCCATTATATTTATGTCAGAATAACAGTGTTACCTGGTGTTCGTCTTGGGCAACTGCATTCTACTGTCCTGAATCCCTTCTGTTATGTCAGTTAGCTGTGCAAATCCTCACTGGCCTGCGCTAACGTTTGATTTAATAAAAGTGGCAAAGAGTCCTGTGGCACCTTATAGACTAACAGATGTACTGGAGCATAAGCTTTCGTGGGTGAATACCCACTTTGCCGAATGCATGTATATCGGATGCATCTGTTAGTCTATAAGGTGCCATAGGAATCTTTGCCGCTTTTAAGATCCAGACTAACACAGCTACCCCTCTGATATTTGATTTAATGTTGCTGATACATCTTCAATTGAGCGTGTGAATAAACACTTGTAGTTTAGCTTGTTGCAGCTGTAATTCATTCTGGGATCATTTGAAATGAAAGGTTATTTTTATATACGTATATATGCGTATCACAAGGCCTTGATGTAGCCAAGATCCTTCAGGGAGACACAGGCAAGAAGTGGTCTTAATGCTTTATTATTATTATTTATTAAGCACCAATGTTCTTGGTGCAGTTCAAAGCCAGAAGACCCTGGCTGGGATTCACAAAGGTTTTTTGGCACCTAACTTCCACTGAAAGGGGAGCTGGACACCTAGATACCTTTATGAATCCCATCCACTGTCCCTACCCAAATAACTTTGAACTATAAGGCGGTGGTTCTCAACCAGGGGTACATGTACCCCTTGGATTACGCAGAAGTCTTCCAGGGATATGCCAACTCATCTAGATAGTTGCCTAATTTTACAACAGTTACATGAAAAGCACTAGCGAAGTCAGTAAAAACCAAAATTTCATACAGACAGGGACTTTTTTAATACTGCTCTATATGCTGAAATGCAAGTACAATACTTATAGTCTAATCGACTGTAGGTGAACAGAGCAGTGCCCCACAGTGGAAGGGAGGGTCTTCGGCGTTGCAGTCGTGGCGGACGATAAAACCATAAGTCCCAGTAGAGCATCTGATGAGAATGCTGCTCTATGGCATGGTGCTGTTTGAACATATGGGCTGATGCCCAGGCTGCTGCTTTGCAGATGTCCATAATAGGCACATTGTTGAGGAAGGCTATCAATGTAGAGTGCTCTGGTGGAGTGTGTGGGGTTCCCCGGCGGGGGTTCTAACTGTTAATGGTGATAACAAAAGTCAATGTAGCTGGAGATCTATTTTCACAGCCTTTGTTTGGATATGGCGTCTCCCTTAGATCATTCCATGATGGAAAGAAATAACTTTGGTGACTTTCTGAAAGACATCCAGGGTACGAAGACTTGCATCTCGTTTGTTCCCATGAGATTTTGGGACAAACGATGGGAGATGGACGGGTTGGTTCAAATGGAATGATGAACCTATTTTAGGTAAGAGATTGGGATGTGGTCATAGGTGTGACATTGCACTCCACATGTTTTATGGAAATATGTTAATGAGCTTGAATATAATGTAACTGGAATATGCTTCATGCAAAAGGTCTCTTGTAAGGTATCATTACAAAGCTTTTAATCTACTGAGTGTAGTCATCCCATTTGTATGTTTGTATCATTCTTGTATCTAAAACTAGAAATATGAAGTCTAACTCTGAAGTCCTATCGTAATTATGCAAAGTGTGGGTCATTAATGATGGTTTAGAAGCTTGATGGCTCCCATTGACTATAAAAATTGGTTGTAAATGGCTCTATTTACTTGTAAGCCTTTCTGTGTTCATGTCAGTCAGGCCAGGAAGAATGGAGGCTTGGGGTCTCACAGGACATGTGACCATGTCTCCTGGTACCGGAATCCATCTTAAACCTGGTGCTTTTCCATTCAGAAGGAGGGGTGGGGACTCAGAGAGACAAAAAAGAGTCCCGCCTTGTGCCAAAGCTATAAAAGGGGGTGGAACAGAACAAAGGGGGCTGCCAGTCATGAGAAATCTCCTACTTACCACCTGAGCTGGAACTAACAAGGACTGTACCAGGGGAAAGGAAGGAGTCTAGTCTGTGAAAGAAGATTAAAACATCTCTGAGGGTGAGATTTACCTGTACTCAGTTTCTTAATGTATTAGGCTTAGACTTGTGTGTTTTGTTTTATTTTGCTTGCTAACTTACTTTGTTCTGGCTGTTATTACTTGGAAACACTTAAATCCTACATTTTAAACTTAATAAAATCACCTTTGTTTATTAATAAACTCAGAGCAAGTGATTAATACATGGCGGAGCAAACAGCTGTGCATCTCTCTCTATCAGTATTACAGAGGGCGAACAATGTATAAGTTTACCCTGTTTAAGCTATATACAGGAAGCTTTATACAGCTTATGCAGGAAGACCAACTTCACTGAAAGGTGGAGAAGTGAACATGTTGCTAATGGGTCAAAAGGGGCCACCATAAGGCATCGCAGGACCAGATCGAGGTCCCATTATGGAGTAGGGGCAGATATTTCAGGGTAAAGGTTATGAAGACCCTTGAGGAAGCGTATAGCAGGAGGGTTGGGGAAAAAAAATCAAGAAGAGGAGGTTACTCACCTTGTGCAGTAACTGACGTTCTTTGAGATGAGTCACTCAGTGGGTGCTCCACTTCAGGTCAAGGTGCGTCCCAGCACCTTGGATCGGAGATTTCTATAGCAGTACTCCTACGGGCCGCACATGTGCTGTGCCTACCTCACGAGCTGTCAGTGTTTGAATAGCGTATGCACTGCCCAGGCTCCTCAGTTCCTTCTCTACAATAGAGTGCGTTCCAGATTCCGAAGTAGAGGGGAGGAGGGCGGGTAGTGGAGCACCCAGAGGGGCACTCATCTTGAGGAACGTCAGTTACTGCACAGGGTGAGTATCCTCCTCTTCGAGAGAGAGATGTCCTGTGGGTGCTCCACTTCAGATGACTGAAAAGCAGTATCCCTTAGGATGGTTGGGACTTCGGATCAGGTAAGAAGGCTGTTGACAAGACTGCTCTACCCATCCTGGTGTCGGATGCTGCCATGTGCATGAGAGCGTAATGACTGGCGAAAGTAAGGTTCGATGCCCAGCTAGCTGCCTTGCATATGTCAGAAAGCAGGACATTATGGAGAAAGGCAGTGAAAGTGCAGACAGCTCTAGTAGAATGTGTCCTAATTGATGTAGGGGTTTGTAAGTGCTTCAGTTGCTAGCAGAGACGTATGCAGTCTGCAATCTATTTGGAGAGTCTCTGCGTAGAGATAGCTTTTCCCTGTGATTGCCGAGTGGTAGAGATGAAAAGTTTGGGGGTTTTCCTAAACGGTTTTGTTCTATCCAGGTAAAAGGATAGTGCTCTGCACACAACAAGAGTGTGCATTGCTGTTTCAGAAGCATTAGTGTGGGGTTTGGGAAAAATGTTGGTAGGTGTATTGGCTCATTGAGGTGAAAGGAAGAGTGAATTTTAGGCAGGAACTTTGGGTGCGTGCAGAGAGTGCGACCTTATCATGGAAGAATGTGGTATACGGAGGTTCCACCATGAGTGCTCCAATTTCTCCTACTCGTCTGGCAGGCGTGATTGTTATCAGGAAGGTAGTCTTGTTGGATCATATTAAAGAAGTTCTGTATTAAAATCACAAATGAGTTTGATTCCCCAGAGTTTAAATTCCAGGGTATTACTAATTAAGAGGTCTCTTGGTTTTTGGTACTGTTTCTCTCCCTCTATGTGTGAAACTTGCAAGCTGCTAATTGTGTTAGTACATTCTAAGACAGAGTCTATTCTCAAAGCAATTCACAGAGAGAGAGACTCAAAGCAATACTCTAACAACAGAAACAGCACCCAGAGACTCCCCGCCCTTTTGTTGTATTAACAATTGTGATTAAAATAGAGATAGAGGATGTATGTGGATGGATGCTTGGTGTGGATAATAACTGAATGATCAGGGAGGTGCCAGCCTAAGAATCCAGTGTCCATCGGCTGAAGAAGGCGTCAAGTGGAAATAACCAGACGACCCCCCCCGCCCCGGAGGGCAGACTGGAATCCACCCAACAGCCTCAAGGATGGGAGAACCAAAGAACAAGATAACATCTTGGAGCCGTCAGGAATGTGCTATCTGCTGATTGATTCAGCAACAGCATGATGAAGCAATTCCCATAGACTGGCATAGGAAGAAATTCCTATAAAAATGGACTCTAAAAAGTGAGAACTTTGGGGTCTGATTCTGCAAACCAACTTCCAGGAGCATCAGATGAGCATCTGACAAGGCCCTGCTCCCTCCTCATGTCCAGGCCACCTGGCCAGTGGCTTGGCATGAGCAACTCTAAGGCTGGTAACTATGATAACAACCTTGCAGAACCGGTGTGTGTGTGTGTGTGTGTGTGTGTTTGTATGAATGAATGTGTGAATAAATATGAGATTGAATGGAATGTTATAGCTATAACTAACTGCTTACTATGATTCTTTCTGTATTCACAATAAATGTGGTATTTTGCCTTTTTCCCTTTAATAAGATCCTGCTGGTTTTTATTTTATTGGTACAACATTTTGGTGGAGAATTGCGAAAGGGGGAATATTGGTAAAAAACCTCAGTTATTGTAAATATTGGTGTGCACACCGCCAGCTCCAGTGAGCTAGGCATTTCTATTAGGTTAACCAGACCTGCTGGCCTCCGAGAAGGTAGCAGGGGACCTGCTGGCCTCCGAGAAGGTAGCAGGAAAAACAGATTAAACCAGACCTGCTGGCCTCCGAGAAGGTAGCAGGGGACCTGCTGGCCTCCGAGAAGGTAGCGGGGAGAAACAGGTTAACCGGACCTGCTGGCCTCCGAGAAGGTAGCAGGGAGAAACAGGTTAACCAGACCTGCTGACCTCCGAGAAGGTAGCAGGGAAGAACAAGCATAGATTAAGCACTGAACAAAATCAGGAGTGATAGAAAAATTAAAAATTTGTTAGAATGTTAAAGAAAAAACAGGGTAAAGCAGGTATGGAGGGAGGAATGAAACCGGACGGAGCTCCCCCCTCAGCTTTCATTAGAGAAATTACACCTTTCAAACAAGTCCTCCAAAGATATGGACATAATCCATGGACTGAACAAGTCCTTGTAGATGTCTGTACTATATCAGACCTAGAGGATAGATTGGCTCAATACATCCTCATGTACAAACCTTCTAGTGCTGCCAAAAGAGACGCAGCAGCTATTTGGCTATTATGGGAGGCATGTAATAACAGTTACCTCCACCTAACTACCTGTAAAGAAAATAACATTTCTCTGCAGGAAAAACTAACCCAATTGGAAAAAGGGATAGAAAATTGGAAAGTGGTGGCAATAAACTCACAAAGCCAGATGGAAATAATAAAAGAGGCACTGCAGGAATACAAAAGCAAAGAAAGATTCCTGACAGAGCAAACTACCGCATTTAAACAAACAGAAAAAGAAAACCAAGCCCTAATTAAAGAGAATCAGGTCCTACAAGGGATGGTTAAAAAGCTAACATTAGAACAAGGCAGAACTCCGGTAAACCACAGTCGTTGTGAATCTATTATCAAACAGCTTAAATTGAAATTGGGCTTTGCCACCCGTCAAATCGCGGCTGTTAGCTCAGGAGAATGGGACCCTGCCAACCTTAATCTAAAATCAGATTGTGGGGGGGAAGCCTGGGATCACTGGGACCCCCAAGGAATTTGGGAGAAGGATATTGTGGACGACCTAAAGGAAAGTCCTTCAGCCTCGGTGGCTGCTTTAGAACGGCGCACCATTACTACCCGAAGGGCGGATGCTGAGGGAGGGGGTAATGAACAAATCACAACTATCCCGGTGTCAGCAGCAGACCTAAAAGCAATGGCTGACCACCTAGGTACACTAAATAGGGAATCCTTTTCCCGGTGGTGTACCGATGCCTTCCTATTAGCCGGGAGGAAGAGATTAACCACTACAGAGATCTACCGGCTTATTGGGATATGCGCAGCTCCAGAAATAAGAGCCACACTGGACCGCATTAAGGTAGAAGAAGCTACCAATGAATTATCCCTAATGGCGATTTTCGGGGAACAAATAGGCAGGAGAAATTTTATAGCCCAAGCTGTAGCTTCAGCCCAGGGTCCCAATGAAGACCCAGAAAACTATTTTACTCGATGGGCATTAATGCAGGTGATGGCCGGTCTAGTAACCGTGGCTGGCATTGCCAATTTATATACCTTACCATTCCCCATCTCCTCCCTGAGAGATTGTGCCGCGTCACTACTACCATATTATTCAGGGAAACTGGCTGTTTGGCAGGATGGGCATCCTGCTACTTTAGAAGAATTAAGGGGGATGGTGCAGCAAATTACCACACATGCAGGACCAAAACCTAACATAAAAAAAGAAAGAGTGGCATATGTGGCTGCCATGGAGCCAACAGTCACATATTCAAATGAAAGTGGGGAAAAGGGAATTTTAGCACCCCGTGGAGGTTCCTGGAGAGGGAGGTCTCGAGGACGGGGAAATTATCATGCAGGAGGGAGGTTATATCCAGAAACACACAGAGCTCGAATAACTGAGGAGAATAGACCATCTCAGGGATGCCCCGATAAGCTCGATCCAGATATGCGTCGAATGATGTGGAGATTGTTAATGCAGCTGGGAGGGGATCGGGAAAAATGGGACAAGGCTCCTATGGCTGATATCATGAGGGAAATCCTAAGACTGCAAAGCCAGCAGAGGAGGGTATCTGGGGTAACCACCCCAAGCGCTCCTCCGATGGATTTGCTTCCTCCCCCTGCAGAGGATCAAGAATACTTCTAGGGAAGCCCGCTGAATGTAGAATCCCCACCTGGTATAGGAGCACAGCAGTGGAGATTCATAGGAAAGTTAACATGGGATCCAGGAGGGAGACCCCACATATACATTCAGCAGGGAGACCAAGCTCCTACCCTAGCCCTAATTGATACCGGAGCCTCAGTCTCCTTAATTAAGGCAACCCCCCACAATGGCAGGAAGGGGCAGGAGGTAATCCTGCAGTCATTCCAGGGGAAACCCAGTATGGGACAAGAATGGACACAAGTCCCTTTCACAGTACAAGGTTTCCCGTCCTCAGTGCAATGCTATAGCACAACTGGGAACTTAATTCAAACAAAATACATGACTAACGATGTAATTCTAGGAACGGATTGGTTGTTTAAAAACAATATCCTAATCGATTTACCCCGGAGTGCCCTGTGGAGGCTGGAAGCCCTCCCCCCTTTTTTATCAAAAGAGAGCCAAAACAACATGGTTTCCAAAAGAGGAGACCGATCAATTGCAGCCCTCACTGCCCAACAGAAAGAGGAGTGGCGTGCAAAGTTTCCCGTGGTCTGGACCCAGAAGAAAACAGATTGTGGTAAAATCAATGCTTGTGTCAAAATTGTAGGGGAACTAATACCGCCCCAGAAACAATACAGGTACCCTAAAGAACTGAAGCACAATTGATCCAGATCATCAAGGACCTGGAAGAACAGGGGGTTATCAGGAAAACTAACTCTCCCTTTAACTCCCCTGTGTGGCCAGTCATAAAGGCAGATGGACAGTCCTGGCGACTAACTATTGACTACAGGAGGATCAACAAAGGAAGCATACCCATGGCTCCCATCATGGCAGATATGACACAAGTTATCCAAAAAGTACAAGCCACCTCCAGGTACTTTTCAGTTATAGATCTGGCTAACTGTTTCTTTGCAATACCCTTACACCCTGATTCACAGGACCGGTTTGCCTTCACCATAAGGGATCAGCAATACACATTTCAACGCTTACCCCAAGGATTCCAAGACTCTCCAGCTATTGCCCACAGACATGTGGTAGATATGCTGGATCAATTAAGTCCAGCAGATCGACTACTTGTTTTTTCCTATGTGGATGATATTTTGGTTTTCGGGGAGCTGGAGGCGCAGGTACAAAGGCTTACAGAGGATGTCCTCACACTAATCCAGGACACCGGATTCAAGGTAAGCCTGGAAAAAGCACAATTGGTGCAAACCCAGGTCAGTTACCTAGGGATTATCATTGGCCAAGAGGGAAGGCAGGTAGATCAAAGGAAGATGAGGGCATTAATTGAAATGCCAGCTCCTACCGATGTACACTCCTTAAGGGTTTTGCTAGGGGGATTCAACTTTTTACGGCCCCATATCTATAAATATGCAGAGATCACCCTTCCTTTATGGAAATTGCTTAAGAAAAAGACACATTGGGAATGGGGTCCAGACCAGGATACCGCTTTAAACACCTTAAAACAAAAAGCCCTAACCGCCCCTGCTTTGCGCTTCCCGGATGAATCAAAACCATTTGTCATCCGGTTAGCAGCTAATGAAGTGGCCATGGCAGCTACCCTCTTACAACAAAGTGAGAACCAGAAATTGGTACCCGTAGCATACGAATCTAAGAAATTGCAGGGAGCTGAATTAAATTTCGACACTTGCGAACGGGAGTGCCTGACAGCAGTATGGGCTGTTCAATCCTTTGAGCCGCTTACCGGCAGTGCCCCAATTACAATACAGAGCACACATACACCTCTGAAATACATCCTGTCTGGAAAGTTGATAGGAGGCAGGGTATCTAATACCAGGATGGCACAATGGACCCTAACCCTGGTAAATAGAGGAGTCCGGGCTGACACAGTAGCTAAACCTGACATGCTGACTCATGCTCTTATCGAAAGGGGGACTAAGCATGAATGTCCACTAGTTACACTAGAACAGAGAATCATGCAAGCCCAAGCGCCCCCCCTTGAAGAACTAGATACAGTGGGGCGGGAAAGACACATTTGGTTCACCATGGCAGTTCCATGGTGATCCATGGTAAAAAGAGAATCAGATATGCAGCCATAAATTTAGAAGAAGAGGTGCTAACAGGGTATTTAGATCAGGGCTCGGCACAACATGCCGAACTCCATGCAATATATCAAGTTTTAAAACAGTATGCAGCAGAAGAATGCCCCAAAACTGTATACATCTATGCTGACAGCAACTATTGCGTGAATGGAGTGCAATATTGGATGTTTGATTGGCAAAAGAACGGCTGGAAAGCCGCGGATGGTAAAGAAATAGCGTATATAGAGGAATGGAAATGGATTTATGCCTGGCTTACCTCTCATCCCGATCAGTTAAAAATCAAACATGTAAAGGCACATGGGAAAGGCTCAGCAGCTGAAACCATCTGGAATAACCGTGCGGATGCTATAGCCAGAGACTATGAAGGGATAGCAGCAGTAACCCGAAGGCAGGAACAGAAGGTATTAGGATCAGTCCACGTCCCAGGAAGAATTGAAAGGCAGGAACTAGTGAATATAGCTCACCAATTCATGCACGAAGGAGTGGAGGGGACGCTGGGAAGGTTAAAGCAAGTGGCAGAATGGAGGGGGATGAGAGATGATGTAGAAACATGGGTCAGGAACTGTGTTCAGTGCGCCAGAGATAAAGCCCGACCCCCATACCAGCCTCAATTGCTACATCAAAGAAGGCTGGGTCCCTGGCATAGGATCCAAATAGATTTCATTGACAAATTACCACGAAGTAAAGAAGGATTCCGGTACTTGCTAGTAATCATAGATTCATTCTCAGGATGGGTGGAAGCTTTCCCTACTAGGGACAATAGCGCTCGTACCGCAGCTAAGAAACTATTCTCTGAAGTAGTTTGCAGATATGGGACTCCCGAGATTATTGATTCAGACAACGGAGGATCATTTGTGGGAAACATATTTACCCTAATGCTTAAAGCTTTGGGGGTGTCACACAAACTTCATGTTCCATACAGACCCCAGTCCTCAGGACAAGTGGAACGAATGAACCGCACTATTAAAGAAGCTCTCAGGAAAGTTGTGGACCGCACCGGTAAAGACTGGCCTGAGAAGCTTCCACTAATACTGGCAGCTATCCACAGCAGCAACAGGCTGAGAACTAAAATACAGCCTTACCAAATCCTCTTTGGGCAGGCAATGAGGCTGGTCATTAACCCTGAGCAAACATCAGATACGGAGATAAACAATCCACTGGGAGCTCATGAGCACTGGCAGTGGCTAAAGCAGCTGCAGGAAGATAAAGCCACCTTACAGCATAGGGTGAGCCAAGCCATTGAGCTCATGAATACAAGAATGGAAAACAAAAAACCTGGGGACTCACTATTATGGGAGCCAGGGGATCAGGTAATGTACTTAAGGCTGGGCAAAAGGGATCACACACTAGAGTCGAAGTGGACTGGACCTTACTCCATAGTTGATCGCCTCAGCCCTCTCATTTATCGCATAGACAAGAATGGGAAATTAAAATGGGTTCACGTTTCACAACTCAAGCTGTTCTCATGACTTAATCCTCTCACACTGTAATTGTATTTTCAGACACAACACCCTGATAACAGTTGTGAACCAGGATCTGCAGACGTGGTGCGTTTATTTTTCATTCCTGCAGGCACGAAAGACTGCTGCTTAAAACCGCCAGCTCTGATCCTTATCAAAAGGGCAAAACAATGCCTCCAAGGAGATGGAAACCAGAGCTACAACAGACGCGGCAGCCCCCGTTCTGGATCAAAGCGTTAACCCTACTTACAGTGGTGAAAACACAACACCCAGGCGCTTCCACGCCCATCAATAACAATGGTATCCATGCTCCGGGATACATGGGACAAGGTAAATCAATTCTCACTGCCTTACTAATACATGCACAAGCCAACAACACACCATGGCTTCCACCACAAGAGACAGACATTCACTTAAGATGGGTTGATTTAAAAACTAATCTCACATTAACAACTTTAGGGGAAACACATGTATATATTGGAGAAGGGGAACTGGGGCTACAAGTAAATATCTCAGTCGCCGCAGGAAGGAAAAAACATTGGATGGTGGGGGTACGGACGGCAGGATATGTGGGAGATACCACCATACTTTCAGACTACCCCTCGCTCCCTTATATATGGGAGGGGTTTATAAAATCCGGGGACCTTGTAACTGTAATTGTAGTCTACTGCCCAAGTCACACACATGCAATGACATTCCCAGATGGGTGTGAATGGACTTGGGAAAAAGAATATGGGTTTATAAGAAACACCCCGGTACAAATGGCAAAACCAGCATTATTTAAAACCCAGACTACCCCGGTAAAAGCCTTGGTGAGCCCCCTGCTGGTAAAAGTAAGAATTGACATGGATTGGACACGACTAAATGTATCAAAAGTAGAGCCCAAGTGTATGCCTTTTTCTCTCCCCATACTATTAGCCTGGATAAAGACACAAACTGTCCCCTCCAGACACCCCTCACCCCAGAACTAAAAGAAACATTATGGATACCATGCTAGGCGGGTTCGGAGCAGGAGCAGGACTTGCCAACTCAGTAGATTTGGAAACTATTAAAAACAAATTAAACTCCCTGGCTCAACTACAGGACAACCTGATACAAAAACAAGTACATGCCAATGTAGACTTGGTACAAATTGGTTTGGGCAACTTAAAAGCGCAGTGGAATCTCTGGCAATGGCTCAATACTACTACATGGCTTATGCACAAGAAAAGTTTAGATATAGGAAACCACACGGCCATAGCCATGGGATGCACTGAAATGCAGATACTTGCCCTTGCCACATTGGAACATGAAATGTTCTGGGTCATATCAGGAAATATTAAGGTTTTGATGCATTTGGTAAAACAAAGAAAGAGATCTTTATTTGACACTTATCAATATGACTGGATGCAGTACGTTTCCAGTAGTGTAAAACCAGACTTGTTAATAGGGGAAATTGTTGTCAAAATTGCACACCAACAGTCCCTGGAGGCAAAGGTATTGAAGGTTAACCCACTCCCCATATTACACATGGGATCCTTTTGGCTACCCTGGACCTTGAGCCAGTGGGCTGGGGAGGGAGGGAAGCTATTGGACACTAGAGGTTGTACCGAATGGACTCCTCAAAAGTGGGTGTGCCTCACCTTGCCTGTTGCCCCAGAACCTTGTAGTAAAGATACATCACTAGGATCATGTATGTGGCATGAATTGGAATCACAAACTCAAATTGCCTCACAGTACTTTCTCTTGAATAGGCTACATAGAAAGTGACACTGACGATTATAAATCTTAGTTTCAAAAGGGGGATTATGTTGGATCATATTAAAGAAGTTCTGTATTAAAATCACAAATGAGTTTGATTCCCCAGAGTTTAAATTCCAGGGTATTACTAATTAAGAGGTCTCTTGGTTTTTGGTACTGTTTCTCTCCCTCTATGTGTGAAACTTGCAAGCTGCTAATTGCATTAGTACATTCTAAGACAGAGTCTATTCTCAAAGCAATTCACAGAGAGAGAGACTCAAAGCAATACTCTAACAACAGAAACAGCACCCAGAGACTCCCCGCCCTTTTGTTGTATTAACAATTGTGATTAAAATAGAGATAGAGGATGTATGTGGATGGATGCTTGGTGTGGATAATAACTGAATGATCAGGGAGGTGCCAGCCTAAGAATCCAGTGTCCATCGGCTGAAGAAGGCGTCAAGTGGAAATAACCAGACGACCCCCCCCGCCCCGGAGGGCAGACTGGAATCCACCCAACAGCCTCAAGGATGGGAGAACCAAAGAACAAGATAACATCTTGGAGCTGTCAGGAATGTGCTATCTGCTGATTGATTCAGCAACAGCATGATGAAGCAATTCCCATAGACTGGCATAGGAAGAAATTCCTATAAAAATGGACTCTAAAAAGTGAGAACTTTGGGGTCTGATTCTGCAAACCAACTTCCAGGAGCATCAGATGAGCATCTGACAAGGCCCTGCTCCCTCCTCATGTCCAGGCCACCTGGCCAGTGGCTTGGCATGAGCAACTCTAAGGCTGGTAACTATGATAACAACCTTGCAGAACCGGTGTGTGTGTGTTTGTATGAATGAATGTGTGAATAAATATGAGATTGAATGGAATGTTATAGCTATAACTAACTGCTTACTATGATTCTTTCTATATTCACAATAAATGTGGTATTTTGCCTTTTTCCCTTTAATAAGATCCTGCTGGTTTTTATTTTATTGGTACAACAGTCTTCGTGAATACATGGAGAAGGGAGCAGGTAGCCATTTGCTCAAAGGGTTTATCCATCAGGGCTCTGAGAACTAGGTGGACATCCTAGGGTGGAGCAGGTGGTTTTACATCTGGATATAATGTTTGGATGCCATTCAGGAACTTTTTGGTTACTGGATGGGCAAAGACTGTAGTGTTGTCGATCTTATGGTGAAATGTGGTGACTGACGCAAGGTGGACGTTGAGGGAACTCGTGGAGAGACCTGATGTTTTAAGGTCTAGCAGGTAATACAGTATCAGTGGGAGTGGGGCGGAAACTGGGGAGGTCTGTTTGGCCGTCCACCATGATGTGAACCTCTTCCATTTATGTAGGTAAGTAGTGTGCGTGGTGTGCGTCCTGCTGTGTAGTAGGACTGTCCACACTTGTTCAGAACATGCTAATTCCTCATTAGAGAACCATTGATTAGCCAGGTCCTCAGGTGGAGTCACTGTATGTTGGGGTGAAATAGCTGGCCCCTGGGTTGTGATAGGAGGTTGCTGAGGGGGGGGGAAGGGGAATCGGTGGCTTGACCTACATCCGCATAAGGAAGGGATACCATGGTTGTCTGGGCCACATTGGGGCTATTAGAATGATGTTGGATCTGTTTGTTCTTATCTTCTGTATTACTCTGTTAATATTACAGAGGTATTAGTGGAAACACATACATGAGAGTGTCGGTCCATGGGAACATGAAGGAGACTCCTCGAGAGCGTTTCCCCCGGCTGGCTCTGGGGCAGAATGTCGGGCATTTTTTGTTTATAGCCGTGGCAAATAGATCTAGTTAGGGATAACCCTAGGTCTGGAAAATGGTGGATAGAATGGTGTCGTTGAGTTCCCACTCGTGCTGTATGGGGAAAGATCGACTGAGCTCATCTGCAGTGGTGTTCTGAGAACCGGGCAGGTATGAGGCATAGATATGGATATTGTGCTGAAGGCACCAATTCCATAGTTTTACTGCCTCTGTGCAGAGGGAGTGGGACCAGGCTCCCCCCGTCTGTTCACACAGAACATGCATGCAATGTTGTCTGTCATGATCCGAATTTTGCAGTTTTGGATAATGGGAAGGAAATGGAAACTGGCACTGCGTACAGCTCAGAACTCTAGTAGATTTATATGAAGCTTAGTTTCCATAGAGGACCAGAGGCCCTGAGTGGTGAGGTGACCCATGTGCATTCCCTATCCTGTGAGGGATGCATCTGCAGCAATGGTCAGTGAAGGGGGTTCTTGTCAGAAGGGAATCCCGGCACAGATGTTGATAGGACAGGTCCACCAGAGGAGTGAGTCCTTGACTTTCGGAGGCATAGTTAGCAGTTTGTTTACTCTGTGGATATTTGGTTTGTATACCATGGCTAGTTACCCCTGAAGGCATCCCATGTACATGCTGGCATCTGGGACCACGAATGTGGAAGCGGCGATGTGCCCTAACAGCTGCAGGGAATCTTGGACTGTAACCCGCGGGCTGGCACGTATCTGGGTAATTAGGGTACCCGTTGTGTGGAATCTGCCCTGGGGAAGAGAGGCAAGACCCGTGGTGGAGTCGAGGTGTGCCCCGATGAAGTCTATTTGTTGGGTAGGTCGTAAGGTAGATTTGTTTCTGTTTATTTGCAGACCCAAGGTGTGGAAGCAGTGCACAGTTGCAGAAGTCGCTCGGATCGCCTCCAAGTGAGTGGGGGACTTGAAGAGACAATTGTCCAGGTAAGGAAAAATGAGGACCCCTTTCTTTCTGAGATGTGCTATTACGACTGCTAGCACTTTTTAGAAGACACGTAGGGCAGTGGAAAGGCCAAAGCAGGACCCTGTATTGGTAGTGTTCCATTCCCACAGCAAATCTGAGAAAACGTCAATGGGCAGGGTGGATAGTGATATGGAAATATGCGTCTTGGAGGTCAAGGGTTGAAAACCAATCTCCCTGCTCCACCGTTGGAATTATTGTTGGTAGAGTAACCATCCAGAATTTCTGTTTCTTGACAAACTTGTTTAGATGTCGAAGGTCCAGGATAGGGCACCATCCATTTTTCTTTTCTGTCAAGAAGTAATGTGAGTAAAACCCTTTCCCTCTGTTGAGCTGATACCCGCTCTATAGCTCCTAGTTGTATGAGGTGGTATACCTCTTGACGGAGCAACTGTTCGTGAGAGGGGTCCCTTAAGAGGGACAGGGTGGGAGAGTGGGGGGGAGAGTATGGAGAGGAAGGTGATGGCATAACCCGATCTGATAATTTCCAGGACCCATCTGTCCATAGTGATAGCTTCCCAATTGGCAAGGAATGGGCGCAGACGGTGTCCAAAGAAATGGATGGTTGAAATCGATGCTGAAGACTTCAAATTTGTTTGTTTGAGGCAGGAGGGTGAGTCACCATTGTTTGTGGAGGGTGACGTCATTGGGTTCTGGGTCTATGGTGTTGTTGCTGCATAACGTATTGTCTGAAATGTTGATTTTGAGCAAAAGCATGGCTGATATCTGTACTGCCTCTTTTTGTGTGGCAGGTGGCTGAATGCCTAAAGATCTGAGTGTAGCTCACGATTCTTTCATGGAAGGAGGACCTCATTGGTTGTAGAGGCGAAGAGCTTGTCCCCATCGAAGAGAAGATCTTCAACAGTGCTCTGTATCTCCTTGGGAAAGGAGGAAGTAGTAAACCATGAGGCACGCCGTATGATGATGGCTGTGGCCGTGGATCTGGCGACTGCATCTGCACCATCGAGGGCGGCCTGAAGAGCTGTGCGGGAGATCAATTGGCCCTCGGACACCACCGCTTTGAATGGTTGTCATTTGACTTCCAACACATCATCAATAAATTGCATTACTTTAGCATAATTTTTGTGGTCATATTTTGCTAAGAGCGCCATGTAATTCGCTACTCAAAATTGCAAAGTGGAAGATGAATACACTTTGCACCCAAAAGAATCCAGTCTCTTGTTCTCATTGTCAGACGGGGTAAATTGGAAAGCTGGTGCTTATTTTTCTGGTTGGCCATCTCGACCACTAGCGAATTGGGTGAGTAAATAGAAACTCCGAACACTTCGACAAGACAAAATATTTGTAGTCCAGTCTTTTGCTAGTGAGGGTTATTGTGGCCGGGGTCTGCCAGATAATTTTAGCTGGTTCCATGATGGCCCCATTAATTGGTAGGGCTACTCTGGATGATGTGGTAGCTTGTAATATGTCGGTAAGTTCGTGGTGGGTTTCTGGTACCTCCTCCAGGGTAATCTTGAGTTCATTGGCTACCCTTTTAAATAATTCCTGAAAGTGAATGAGATCATCAGTAGTGGAAGGCGGTGGGAGCACTGTTGCCTCCCGTGGTGCTATTGCTGTAGGATGGGGAGCCATGTCCTATGCAGGCGGAGTGGCTATTTCACGTCTTATCTGCATATCCGTGTAAGAGCATCAGGAAGCGTATGACAGCTTTTCTACGGGCGGCATGGTGAACACTCAATTGTGCCGTGGTGTAGTTCCATGGACCCCAGTGTGGCCATTGCCTAGGAAAAGAGGTAGGTGATCCCATGCAGGAGTTGCCATACCAGTGTGGGGAGCCATTAGAATAGGAGGGATGCATCTCCCACTTGTGCGTCTCCCACTTATAGGTAAGCGAACCTGGGAGGAATATTGTGAAGAAAACATATCGTCGTCATTCTCTTTCTCCTCTTCTCCACTTGAGAGGCTTGGAGCGGTAGGGGAGTACTGCAGATAGGGTGCTGAAGGTCCTGGTGATAGATCAGTGCCGAGTAGCGGAAATTGAGGGGTATGTGACATCTTAAGTCCCCTGGATGTAAACACTGAGGTGGTGTAGCGACTCCAGGTGCCGAATAATAAGGCAGGAGAGGAGTAAGGGTTAACTGAAGTGGAGCTGATGCCGCTGCCGTTGGTGCAGGCAGAGTCTGCGGAGGCATCTGCTGCACTGAAGGTTGCACTGGGGGGTGTATATTGTGCCACAAGAGAAGGCAGGCAGGCAGGCAACATAAGGAGGCTCTGTGCCGGGAGAGTCAGGTGAGAAAGAGGCGCTGCAAGATTAAATGGCGGTGCCGCAATCTCTACTTATGCTCTCAGCACCGTGCTGTCAAAGGTTGCTGAGGGAGAGCTGTAGGAGGCGGGCAGCTGAACGCCCTGAGCCTCAGCACCAGGAAGCTGAGCAGCCAACTCACAGTCGGTGCCTGAGGTGCCTGCAGAGTTAAAAGTGCTGAGCCATGGAGCGGCGAGCACTTGTGAGGTGGAAGTCATTTGAGACTTCTTTGCTGAGGAGTAGCCCCTGACAGGGGGAGGAAGCTGGCCGTTTCTTTGTTTTACCTTTCTCCCTTGAGGGTTTTAAAGAGCTTTGCTGGCCAGGGTCAGAGGTGGATCTGAGGGCGTTTTCTAAGAGGAGCAGTTTCAGTCTTAGCTCCCTGTCCTTGCGGGTTCATGCATTAAGCTTATTACAGTGGACGCATTTTGGGGGTACATAAGACTCCCCCAAACAGCATACACACTGTGAATGACTGAGATAGGGATGGTCTTGTTGCAGGAGGCACATCTCTTGAAGCCGCAGGAGCCGGGCATGTCCGTAGCCGAGGTTTTGGTTTTTTTTAAAAAATAACTACAAAAACTAAACTATTTTTCTTAAATAGTAACTATGACTAAACTATCTAAATTAAACTGAGAAACAGAACTATCTATGAGTAAATCTGAGAGGACTGCTGAACTCCGTCTCTAGCCAGGGATAGTCGAGAAGGAACTGAGGAGCCCAGGCCGTGCACGCGCTATTCAAACACTGACAGCTTGTGAAGTAGGCACAGCGCGTGCGCGACTCGTAGGGGTACTCTTGTAGAAATCTCCGATCAAAGGCACTGGGACGCACCTTGACCTGAAGTGGAGCACCCACAGGGACATCTCTCGAAGAGGAACTCATCTACTTAGTGGGGCAACACTGATTGCCACAAGATGTACTCTGACCAAGCTCATTCAGAGACCAGATTTCTTGAGTTCCAGTGTGTAACCCATTACTATTGATAAAGGAGAGGTAGTTGCTACTGTTTGCCTATTCTGGCACCAGGTATGGAATCTCTCTTATTTGCACAGGTAGGTAATTCTGTGTAGACGATTTTCTGCTGTTTAAAAGAACATCCCTTACCTCCTCTTAAGAGGTCATTTAATCATCTCAGAACCATGGAGTAGCCATGCCTTCAGGTGGAGTCTTGCCAAGTTTGGGTAGTAGATCTGACCTGCATCCTGAGACAGGAGATGAGGAAGAGTGTGTGGTGGGAACACAGAAGTCTTCAAGTGGTGAGGAAAACCACATTTGTCTCGGCCACGTGGGTGGATATCAAGGTGACTCTAGAGTTGTCGGTCCTTATCTTGTGTATGACCCTGGCTACAAGGGGCGGGGGCACCGGGGGAAAATCATACAGTAGATGTGCATCCCATTTGAGGAGAAAAGCATCGCCTAGAGAATGGGATCCCAGTCCCACTCTGGAGAAGAAGCATGGGCACTTGGCATTCTGGGTTGTCGCAAAGAGGTTTATAGTTGGGAACCCCCTGTGTCTGAATATGTTCTATAGTACGCTGGTGTTCATTTCCCACCCATGGTTCTGGGAAAATTTTCTGCTCAGTGCAACTGCAGTAGTGTTTTGGCATCCTGGTCGATAGAAGGCTGAGATGTCGATGTGGCAGATTCACCAGTTCCATAGTAGCATGGCTTCCGTGCATAGGGAGCATGAGTGTGCCCCTCCTTGGCGGAACATGTGTCCGTAAGCACCTTTATGGCCTTGTCCCTGATCATGGTTAGGAAGTTTGAGCATGCATTCCGGACTGCCAGCAGCTTCAGTAGGTTTATGTGTAATGTTGATTCTGACGGGCACCAGCAGCCTTAGCTTGTGTGGTTGTGCCTCCCAACTTAGCAGAGAAACATCTGTTATGACTATCATTGATGGAGGGGTCTGCAAAAAGGGAACTATCATGCAAACGTTGTGTGGTTGAGTCCAGAGAATTTTTTTTTACTTTGGTTGGCATCGTAAGATTTTTGTTTGTACTGTGTCTGTGTAGAAGATATGTCCTGAGCTTGCTTTGCAGGCATTGCATTTGATGACAAACATCATTGCTGACATATGGCCTAAGTGTTGGAGGCAAGTCCTGGCTGATGTCTGTGGGCTGGCTTGCATTATAGCGATTAGGTGGACTAGAGTGGAAAAATCTATGAGGGGGCAGAGAGGCTGTAGCATCTAGAGAGTCGAGGTAGGCCCCAGTGAACTCCAATCTCTGCACAGGTGTGAATATTGATTTTTGTTAGTTTATTTGTAGCCCTAGCTGTGTGAAGAGAGCTACTAACTTTTGGGTAGCTTCTACTGCCTCTTCCCGAGTCGAGACTTTGAGTAAGCAATCATACAGATGGGGAATATTATGACCCCTTGTCCATGGAGGTGAGCTGCTACCACTGCAAGGATTTTTAAGACTATCTGTGGAGCTGCAGATGAGCTGAAAGGGAATATTTGGTACTTGAAATTATCTGTTCCCAGAACAAATCTGAGAAATCTCCTGTGTGAGTGATGTATCCTTATGCATGGGGGAGGTCGAGGGCTGAGAACCAGTCCCCTTGTTCTAGTGGTGGAATTATTATTGCTAGAGGGACCATCCTAAATTGCTGGGTCTTCATGAATTTGTTGGGTCTTCCTAAGTCAAGAACAGGCCTCCATCTCCTGTTTTTTTTCTAGGTTAGAAAATAATGGGAGTAGAAACCCTTCCCTCTGTTGTGCTGGTACTGGTTCTACTGTGCGTAGACGTATGAGATGGTTTACCTCCTGTCACAGTAGGTGTTTGTGAAAAGGGTCCCTCAAGAGGAATGGGGAGAGAGGGTTGTTTGGAGGGGGATGAGGTAAATTGGATGCAATAGCCAGTCTTGATCATTTCTAATGCCCATTTGTCTGATGTGATTTTTCACCACACTGGGTGGTATGGAATCAGATGGTCTCCGAATGGATGGATGGTATCAGATGGGTCCACAATAGAAAAAGAAGGAGGTGTCTCTGGTCCTCAATCAAATCTTCAAAACTGTTGTTTAGAGGGAGTTGTTGGGATGTCGAGAACTGAGAAGGGAGTGGTCTCCATCTTACGGGTCTCTGCCACAGCCTTTGAAGGTCATATTGCCTCTGAGGTTGCGTGTAGGACAGGGGTGGGCAAACTATGGCCCGCGGACCAGATCCAGCCCCTCGGGGCTTTGGATCCAGCAAGCAGGATTGCCACCCTCATGGCACCATGGGCCCCACTCCGCTCCGGGAAACGATTGGCACCATGTCCCTGCAGACCCTGGGGGAGGGGGGCAGAGGGCTCTGGGCGCTCCTCTTCCCTGTGGGTACCGCCCCCGAAGCTCCCATTGACCGGGAACGGGGAACTGCAGCCAATGGGAGCTGGGGGTGGGGGGGAAGCACTCGCAGGCAAGAGCGGCACGCTCAGCCGTCTGCCGCTTCCCCCCACACACACCCAGGGGCCGCAGGGACGTGGCCAGGGCCAGCAGGGAGCCTACCCTGGCCCTGGTGTGAGCCACTGCAGGTAAGCTGCGGCAGCGGCACTGGGCCGGAGCCCACACCCCAAACTCCTCCTGCACCCCAAACTCCCTGCCCTGAGCCCCCTGCCTGCACACCAACCCCTGCTGCACCGCACATTCCTCCTGCACTCCAACCCACTGCCCTGAGCCCCCTCCTACACCCCTCCCTGCACCAATGCTCTGAGCCCCCTCCCACACTGTGCACCCCCTCCTCCACCCCAACCCCCTTTCCTGAGCTCCCTCGTACACCCCGCACACCTCCTCTGCCCCAAACCCTTGCCCTGAGCCCCTTCCTGCACACTGCACCTACTCCCACACCCCAACCCCCTCCCCAGCCCTACATTCATGGCCCTGCATGCAATTTCCCCACCCAGATGTGGTCCTCGGGCCAAAAAGTTTGCCCACCCCCGGTGTCGCATGTGGAGCTAGATCTTTGCATCGAGTTCCCGTTTGTTCTTTTGTGTAGGCATGCATATGCCCAAGGATCTCAGCGTCGCCCTGGAGTCCTTCAATGTGTGAAGGGACTCATCCTTTTTCGTTGCAAATAGCTTGGGTCCTTTGAATGGGTGATCCTTGCAGTTGATTGTACCTCTTTTGGAAAACCCAAGAAGTGGAGCCAGGAAGCTGGTCACATTACTATGGCTGTGGCAGTGGACAATGCCCCCGTGTCTGCAGATTCCAATGAAGCTTGTAAAGCTTTGCAAGTTAGGATCTGACCCTCGGATATAAGGAGATATTGGCTAGTGTCATTCAGTTGCACAATGCAAAGAGCAGTTTACATGTCAGAGGCTGTGTATGAACAGCTCAGGAGTGGGGATTCTCACAGCAGAGCAGGGTAAGGCTGGCTCCCAGAGTCATAGATTGGAGTGACCTAGCAGATCACCGGTCCATAAATGACCAAAGGGGAACGTCACAGTGGTGTCAGAGACTGTAGCAATGCTAAGCAGCTTGGTGTTGCATGTTTGAGTGGCTCCGGCAGTACCGAGGCAAGGATGGCAAATTTCCCTTTTTTGCCTTTTTCTGAGCCAGACGCTTAGGTCTTTGGCTCACACAGTACTGGATGGTCCCACTTCCTGAGGTAGACAGTCGGTACCGATGGGGTCTGAAGTGTTGAGGAATGTCTCTTTTTCATGGGTTTCTGAGAAGGGGAGGTCGGACCCCGTTTCTCTGTCACCTTTTTGGAGGAGTGCTCCTTCCTCTGAGAGGGTGATGGGGAACCTCTGTCAGATGCTGCCATCTCAAATCGAGGGCAGTAGAGAAGGAACTGAGGGAGAGTTGGTTGCACACCACTATGTAACCGCCTGAGGCGGTGCAGGACAGGGACAGCACATGTGCGACCCAACCAGGCACTACTAAAAATCTTCAATTACAAGTGCAGGGGCACAGATTCACCTAAAGTGGAGCAACCACAGGGACACTCCTCAAAGAAGACTCCTCTTTATATAGGCATCTGCTCTCTTTCATGCCTGGATGTGAAGAGGAGCACCATGGAAATAGAAAGGGACATGAAAATGTGGCATCCTGGCAGTTTCCACAGGTTTTGTGGATCTAGAGCCAAGAGAATTATTAAAGAATTAGAAAACATACCGTACAGTGACAGACTCAAGGAGCTCAATCTATTTAGCTTAACAAAGAGAAGGTTAAAAGGTAACTTGATTGATTTAACTCTGCACCTGTCCACACAACGAAGCCATTTTTTTTTTTTTTTTTTTTTTTTTACTTAAAAGGCTCTTAAAATCGATTTCTGTACTCCTCCCCATCGAGGGGATTAGTGCTGAAATCGACATCGCTGGGTCGAATTTGGAGTAGTGTGGATGCAATTTGACGGTATTGGCCTCCAGGAGCTATCCCAGAGTGCTCCATTGTGACTGCTCTGGACAGCGCTCTCAACTCGGATGCACTGGCCAGGTACACAGGAAAAGCACTGAGAACTTTTGAATTACATTTCCTGTTTGGCCAGCATGGTGAGCTCATCAGCAGAGGTGACCATGCAGAGCTCATCAGCAGAGGTGACCATGCAGTCCCAGAATCACAAAAGAGCTCCAGCATGGACTGAACAGGAGACACTGGATCTGATCGCTGTATGGGGAGACGAATCCGTGCTATCAGAACTCTGTTCCAAAAAACAAAATGCCAAAATATTTGAAAAAATCTCCAAGGGCATGATGGATAGAGGCTATCACAGAGACCCGCAGCAGTGCTGCGTGAAAATTAAGGAGTTCAAGCAAATCTACTAAAAAACCAAAGAGGCAAATGGCCACTCCGGGTCAGAGCCCCAGACATGCCGCTTCTATGATAAGCTGCACGCAATTCTAGGGGGTGCCCCTACCACTATCCCACCCCTGTACATGAATTCCTGCAAGGGGGAAGTCTCACACAACAGGGATGAGGATTTTGGAGATGAGGAAGATGATGAGGAGACGGAGGATGAAACCATTCTCCCCGATAGCCAGGAACTGTTTTTCACCCTGGAACCAATACCCTCCCAACCCAGGCTCCCAGACCATGAAGCCGGAGAAGGCACCTCTGGTGAGTGTACCTTTTTAAATAGAATACATGGTTTAAAAGCAAGCATGTTTAATGATTAATCTGCCCTGAAGACTTGGGATGCATTAACAACCAGTACTTCTACTAGAAAAGTCTGTTAATGTGTCTGGGGATGGAGCGGAAATCCTCCAGGGACATCTCCATGAAGCTCTCCTGGAGGTACTCCCAAAGCCTTTGCAAAAGGTTTCTGGGGAGGGCAGCCTTATTCCGTCCTCCATGGTAGGACACTTTACCACGCCAGGCCAGTAGCACGGAGTCTGGAATCATTGCATAACAAAGCATGGCAGCGTTATGGTCCCAGTGTTTGCTGGCATTCAAGCAACATCCGTTCTTTATCTCTCTGCGTTATCCTCAGAAGAGTGATATCATTCATGGTCACCTGGTCGAAATAGAGGAATTTTATTAAGGGGATATCTAGAGGTGGCCATTCCTGCTGGGCTGTTTGCCTGTGGCCGAAAATAAATCATCCCCACTGTTAGCCACATGGTGGGGGGAGGAGTGAAGCGATCATCCCAGAGAATTGGCTGGGGGGTGGTATTAGTTGGGTTTGTGCTGCACGTTAACCTGAAAACCGCAGCCCCTCCTTTTAAATGGCCAACCCATTTTAAATGGCCAACCCAACGGGTGCTTGGTATGGGAAATGAGGGCGCTGCTGTTTGAAACCATTCCCACATGTTATGAAGGTTGAAGAAGCCAAAAGACTGTGGCTTACCATGGCTGCCTGCAAGCTGAATTCTATTGCCCGGCCCTGCGTGTGTGATTTCACACCAAACCAGCAGGCCCTCAATATATCTTCTGGCTACCTAACAGGTGGCTTTGAGGGGTTCTAAGAGATTAGCTCTGCAGGTCCTTAGCAGTCCATAGGCACTCATTGGTTAGGGAATCTTAGATGGTTTGGGTGCTATGCTTTAAGGAATCATTAAATCTTTATAAGATTACTACAGTGTTTGGAGACCTCCTGACACTCAAGCTCTCCATTTATGCGGCATTGCAAGCCCCTATCCCACCATTATTGGAGAACATGTTCTGCAGATGTTCCTGCCAGTGATTGAGAACAATCACAGCTTATGACATTGGGATTTCTTAAGGAGACTTTAAATTTAGCAAACATCAGAGTACTGGAAAGTCGTAGGAGTACAAATGCTGAATGAATTTCAATGATCATGTGAACTTTCTCTTTTGAGGTCTCCCTGCTATGACATTTCCAAGACATCAGCTGAGGGTTTCTATATCAAGATCACAGGAATCTTCTGGCTGTTTAGAGTGTAATTTGTAATTTACAAACATTAGATACAGTGAGATCTGCAAGGCTAGGGACATTGAAGTGGTATGCTGTTTGTGTAAGAACTGAGAGATGGTGACCATTGTACTTGTGTCCTACAGAACTAGTTAAGGAATATATTGTGAGAATACACCTGATATATTGGGCTGGCCTGTGGAGTGGCTTGGCAGTGCATGTGTGGGTGGACATGCAGGTGTGGCCTGGTGGTGGGGGGTAGTGAGCGGGCATGTGGGCAGGGGCATCTGGGTTTCAGATGTGCAGGCATGCGGGGGTGGTATGGCAGTTGGCAGACATGCAGGTGTGGCCTGGTGGTAGGTAGGTGGGTGGGAATACTTGGGGTGGGTGGACATGCGTGGGTGGCCTGGCAGGTGGGAGCAGCCTGGCAGCAGGCAGGGAATCATCTGGGGGTGGCCTGGAAGCAGATGGCTGGGGATGATTTAGTTGGGGATTGGTCCTGCTTTGAGCAGGGGGTTGGACTAGATGACCTCCTGAGGTCCCTTCCAACCGTGATATTCTATGATTCTATGAGAGGCAAAATGTGACCTTGTACCGAAAGCACGTGCTATGTAATGTTAACAGCTTGGTTCACCGTGAAAGAATCTACCCACTGTTTTCTAAAATGTGTCTTTTTAAATACTACTCTCCCTTTTTTTCCTCCTGCAGCTGCAAATGTTTCAACACTCCCGCTATCATCTCCGTCCCAGAGGCTAGCGCAGATAAGAAGGCGAAAAAAAAGCAGTCCTGAAATGAAATGTTCTCGGAGCTCATGCAGTCCTCCCACACTGAAGGAGCTCAGCAGAATGCGTGGAGGCAAACAATGGCAGAGTCCAGGAAAGCAGAAAATGAACAAGAGCACAGGAGGGATGAGCAAGAGGAGTGGTGGCGTCAGCATGATGAGAGGAGGCAGGATGAAATGCTGAGGCTACCAGAGGATCAAACTGATATGCTCTGGCGTATGGCTGTATTGCAGAAAAGGCAGCAGGAGCACAGACTGCCTCTGCAGCCCCCGTGTAACCGCCCGACCTCCTCCCCAGGTTCCCTAGCCTCCTCACCCAGACGCCCAAGAACACTGGGGGGAGCAGCAGGGGGCATTCCAGGCACCCAGCCACTCCACCCCAGAGGACTGCCCAAGCAACAGAAGGCTGGCATTCAATACGTTTTGAAGTGCAGTGTGGCCTTGTCCTTCCCTCCTTCCCTACCCCTCCCGGGCTACCTTGGCAGTTATCCCCCTGTTTGTGTGATGAATTAATAAAGAATGCATGAATTTGAAACAACAATGAATTTATTGCCTCTGCAAGCGGTGATCGAAGGGAGGAGGTCAGCTGGCTTACAGGGGAGTAGAGTGAACCAAGGAGGCGGGTTTTCATCAAGGAGAAACAAACAGAAATGTCACACCGTCGCCTAGCCAGTCATTAAACTGGTTTTCAAAGCTTCTCTGATGTGCAGCACTCCCTGCTGTGCTCTTCTAACCACCCTGGTGTCTGGCTGTGCGTAATCAGCAGCCAGGCAATTTGCCTCAACCTTCCACCCCACTATAAACGTCTCCCCCTTATTCTCACAGATATTGTGGAGCGCACAGCAAGCAGCAATAACAATGGGAATATTGAGGTCTGAGGTCTGAGTCAGTAAACTGTGCCAGCGTGCTTTTAAACGTCCAAATGCACATTCTACCACCATTCTGCACTTGCTCAGCCTATAGTTGAACAGCTCCTGACTACTGCCCAGGGTGCCTGTGTATGGCTTCATGAGCCATGGCATTAAGGGGTAGGCTGGGTCCCCAAGGATAACTATAGGCATTTCAACATCACCAACAGTTATTTTCTGGTCTGGGAAGTCCCTTCCCGCAGCTGCAGACCAGAGTTCCTGAAGATGTGAGCGTCATGTACCTTTCCCGGCAATCCGATGTTGATGTTGGTGAAACGTCCATTGTGATCCACCAGTGCTTGCAGCACCACTGAAAAAGTTCCCCTTGCAGTTTATGAACTAGTTGCCAAGATGGTCTGGTCCCAAGATAGGGATATGCGTTCCGTCTATCGCTCCAACAGAGTTAGGGAACCCCATTGCAGCAAAGCCATCCATTATGACCTGCACATTTCCCAGAATCACTACCCTTGATAGCAGCAGCTCAGTGATTGCGTTGGCTACTTGGATCACAGCAGCCCCCACAGTAGATTTGCGCACTCCAAATTGATTCCCGACTGACCAGTAGCTGTCTGGCGTTGCAAGCTTCCAGAGGGTTATCGCCACTCGCTTGTGAACTGTGTGGGCTGCTCTCATCTCGGTATTCTTGCGCTTCAGGGCAGGGGAAAGCAAGTCACAAAGTTCCATGAAAGTGCCCTTACGCATGCGAAAGTTTTGCAGTCACTGGGAATCATCCCAGACCTGCAACACTATGCGGTCCCACCAGTCTGTACTTGTTTCCTGGGCCCAGAATCAGCATTCCATGGCTTGAGCCTGCCCCATTGCCACCAGGATGTCCAAATTGCCAGGGCCCATACTTTGAGAGAAGTCTGTGTCCATGTCCTCATCATTCTCATCACCGTGCTGCCATCGCCTCCTCGCCTGCTTTTGCAGGTTCTGGTTCTGCACATAGTGCAGGATAATGCACAAGGTGTTTACAATGCTCATAACTGCCATGGTGATCTGAGCGGGCTCCACGCTTGCCGTGGTATGGCGTCTGCAGGAGAGCAGAGTTGCAGCGGAACGGGTGGATGACTATGGTTTGCAGTCCTACTGCACCGTCTGCTGAAAGCAGTGTGGCGCCCACATGGAAAAAAGGTGCGAAAAGATTGTCTGCCATTGCTTTCATGGAGGGAGGGGTGACTGACAACATGTACCCAAAACCACCTGCGACAATGTTTTTGCCCCATCAGACATTGGGAGCTTAACCCAGAATTCCAATGGGTGGCGGAGACTGCGGGAACTGTGGGATAGCTACCCACAGTGCAATGCTCCGAAAGTCGACGCTAGCCATGGTACTGTGGACGCTCTCCACTGACTTAATGCGGACACACACAATCGACTGTATAAAATCACTTCTATAAAAATCGACTTCTATAAATTCGACCTAATTTCGTAGTGTAGACATACCCTTTTGATAATGGGCTCTTCAGTCTAGCAAAGAAAGGTATAACATGATCAAATGGCTGGAATTTGGAGGTAGACAAATTTAGACTGGAAATAAGGTCAATTTTTAACAGCGATGGTAATTAACCACTGGAAAAATTTATCAAGGTTCATGGTGGATTCTCCATCACAAAAAATTTTTAAATCAAGACTGGATGTTCTTCTAAGAACTATGCTCTAGGAATTATTTTGGGATAGTTCTATAACCTGTGTTATGGTCAGACTGGATTATCACAATGGTCCCTTCTGGGCTTGAAATCTATAAGATCTTTTCTTAAAAACAGCAAAGCAAGATATAAAAACCTTTTTGGGAACTGCTCTTATTTCCAGACACCAGGTAAGAATAAATTCCACAGTACTTCCTTTAGGTATATGCTCTGGAGCTGCTCCTGTGGAGTGGAGAAATGGAAATTAAATTAGTTAAAGCCAGCAATAAATTTCACAATGCATTTGTTCTTTAAAGAAATATCAGAGTTAAACTGAACTTCATATTCTGAATTACTGGCATTTTTATAGCTAGACAATATTCTCTAGTGAAGAACCTACCATAGAACTCAAGCTTACTGAAAAGGTGTGAAATAAAATAATAGGGTTTGTTAAACACACATTACTATATGCTTTACTGCTGAATTTTCAAGGCCTTATTGCCACCTCCAATGTGATGGAAAAATCTCCATGGAGAGAGGCTCTCCAAAGTTTTCCCCTATGCTCTCCATTACAATGGGAGGGTTTGGGAGGTCTATGGATTGTGGAAGCTGCAACTTTGCCACACCCCACTGACCTCTAAGGCTACATCTTTACTGCAATTAGCTCAAGTTAACTCCTCTCAAGTTAACCTAGTTACAGTGAGAGCAGCCACACTGCAAAACAACACTAAAGCTGCACAGAATGACTGCTCATCAGCTGCTAATATAGTGTGAAGTCTTACCCTCAACTCAATAAGAAAAGGAGTACTTGTGGCACCTTAGAGACTAACCAATTTATTTGAGCATAAGCTTTCATGAGCTACAGCTCACTACACGGCTGTTACTCTGAAACCTCAACTCAATGGGATTTCTCTCGAGGGGAAGGCAGGATTAGGGAGGAGAAATAGAGCAGACACACAGACCCCCTTCTCAGCCTAGTTCGCTTCCTGAAGCAACATCTGCTGCAAATGTCTCAGGAGGAGGAGCAGAGCTGAGGAGACAATCTCCTCCTTTGGACCTGGCTGGGAATTAGACAGACACATTCCCGAGCCCATTAGTCTAAACATTTGAAATAAAGTTTGGCATTTCCCTCGGAAAAGACCTGTAGCTGCAAGGTCTGGCTGAGCCACTGGCCAGTTGTAGGCAGAACAATCTTGAGGAAACTTTAGAGAGTGGGGCAAACTTCTGCTGCCAGTGACTGATGGGTCTGGTACTGCCCCCAAGATGCAAACAGCGTAAAGCATCAACTGTAACAAATTTGTGGCCCTTGGCACACAGAATGGAAAATTTCTTAACAATAATTTCTGCTAGCAGCATATTCCACAATTCTGGACATCTAGGCTGCTCCCTGCAGCTCAAGGAGGCGGATCAGTGTTTTGGCACCATATGCTCTGGCCACACCTCCTCTGCTCCCACTATTCCCCAGCTATAAAATTTATATAACACCAACAACAGATATGCCAGAGATAATGAAATAACTATGTACATTAGACCGAAGAAGACAGTCATATGGTAACGATTCTATTTAGTATCTGACTCTTAAGTCATGAGCCATCCAGGGTGGGTAGAACTGTGGAAGATGCTGCAAGCAGAATGAACATTATCAGTAAGAAATCTTCTGTTCTACAGCACAGCGTCTCCCACAATTCTGAATGTCTGGGAAGTAGTGACCAGTGAAGAGATGTAGGGAGGATTATGAAACAAAAGTCTGGTAGAAAAGAAGTATCCCCCTTTTTGTGAGCTCTCTCAAAAGTCTATTTCTGGGCCACTGCCTGCAGCATCTACCTGCCAAAGGAAGTCTCTGCAGAAGATAAAAGGTCCACCTTGTAGTGTTTAATGAAGGTGTTATAATTGTAGACCAAGTGACACTCTGTACATCAAAGTAGCACCCTGGAACCCCCATATTCACCACTGTGATTTGATTATATGTTTTATACAAAGTATGCCTTGCGAGGTACCATTTTGTAAGTTTTGATCTGATCTGTTGGATAGTATGTACTATCACTGTATGTGAAGTTATGAAGTATTACTATTTGTGTTACTGAAATATGTTGAGAGGTTGGAAACACCCACAACGAGCCTTTCAGTTACAACAAAGGAGTAGTCATCGATAGCCAGACAGTTGTTATTGGCTCATCAACACACAATCCACTATCCCAGAGGCTTCTAGAGAAGGCATATGCACAATACTGTTTGACCAATGGGAACTGCCTGACCTCCACATAACTGCAAGGATCTTTCTAGTAGCTGGAAGAAGGGATAAAAAGAGAGATGGTGACATAATCACTGGGTCTCTCCCCCGCCCCACAATCTCAATAGCTGGAAGAAGGTCTGAAAGACAAAGAATTTGAACTAGGGAAGTTTGGTCCCAGGTTGGAAGGTATTCCCAGCCTTCGTGTTGAGGAACTATAGCCTGTTTGTACCATCTGTCCAGGTGAGAAAAGGTGTTTGATTCAACTCTTGCTTAGACTAAAAGTTTAGGATTTAGAATGCATGTTTACTTTTTATTTTCTTAAGGTAACTCTCTCTGACCTTTATGCCTACCACTTATAATCATTTAATTTTTTTTGTAGTTAATAAACTTACTTTAATGTTTTATGCTTACCAGTGAGTTTGTCTAAAGTGCTTGGGAAACCTGAGCTCAGGTTACAAAGGCTGGTGCACATCCACTTTCCTTTGACAAAATGGCAAACTAGGTAATAAACTTACACTGGCCAGACTTCTGACCAGTGCAAGACGGTACAGTTCGGGGGTGCAAGACTGGGGAGAATTGGCTGAAGCCTCCCTATTGATAGTTCATGAGTGGCTGGGAAATCATTCATGAAACTCAGTTGGGTGCGTCCCTGAATGTGTGAGTGCAGTGCCTATCAGAGGCTTGGAGCTTGACATCAGCATCACAGTGTGAGAGGCCACCCAGGTTGGTTGGTTGGGAGGGCTCAGTGGTCCCACAGTCCAGGTTGCTCACCGGGAACCCCGTCAGAGCTGCTCCTCAAATTTCTGAAGTGGACACATTTGGTCATTCTGCCATGAGGTTGCTAAGGAACTCATGAAGTGAGCCTTGATCCCTTCCGGGACAGGAATCTCTGAAGATCTGTAGGCTTCCAGAATACATATTCTAATCCACCTAGCAATGGAGAACTTGAAAGCTCTGAATCCCTGGCATTTCAGGTGGAAGGACACAAATAGGGAGCCCAATATTCTTGTGGAGTCTGTTCACTTGAGATAGGTTTTCAACACCCCTCTGATCTCTAAGGTGTGCCACACCTGTTCAGTTGGATATTGTGTTTTGGACAGAATAAAAGAACCACAACTTGTTGGAAAGTATGGAAGGAGGAATTTACTTTAGGAAGACAGAATTCCGGTGCCCTTAGCTCCACCTGATCCTCGTGTAACACAAAGTAAAGCTCCTGTATAGATAAGGCTGCCAATTTCAACACTCGCCTGGCAGATGTGACAGCTACTAAGAAACAAGTGTTAATAGATAAATAAAAGGCCAACACTGAAGTCAGAGTCTCAAAATGAGTGGAAGGTGCCATTTTGGGAATAGCTGCCTGACTGATGGTGTGGCTTATTGGACTGCTCAAAGCAATGGGGCTATTTGTGGACTGTGTGCCAGGGAGTCTGAGGATTTTGCAAATAGCCTGCTACCTAAGAGCAGACATTTGATATGCAATGGTACTGGACTGATGGCCTCTGTCCATGCCGTCTTGGAACAAGTCCAGAATGGTTGAAATCTGTGTTCCCTGTAAGCTACGTGGTTGGGCAGCCACCCAGGAGAGATTCAAGTGCCACCCAGTTGATTAGCAGAGTGCGCTTATCCAGCAGTGTGTGTTCAGGTGTCCCTCCCCTGCGCTGCTTTGCAGCCTCATTGCTGTATTGCAGCTGCTCCCAGAACCCTCCTGCTGGCTGTACAGAGCAAGGGGGGGACGACGCTGACATCAGGGTGTCCCTCTCCCCTGCCCCTGTCCCCCATCTCCACAGAGCAGGGGAGAAGGGACAGCCTGGGTAAGGATGACTCAGAGCTGCTGCAGTCTGAAGGGTGAGTGATTGAGTGCCTTTCTTAAAACAGACAGCGCCCGGTTTCTGAGACTTCCCCAGCAGCCAGCTCAGACAGTCTTTGTCTCTCTCACTCATACTCTCTCTCCCCTCCTCCCCCATGCCCATGTACCCCATCTCTGCAGAGCGGGGGATGGGAGACAACAGGGCTCAGGACAGAGCAGGAGGTGCCTTTCACTGAGTGCCTTAAAGAGACAGCACATGACATTTCTCAGAAACTTCCCCAGCAGCCAGCACGCTCACTGTCTCCAAGTTGCGCGCACAGTCTCTTTCACACTCATCTCCAAAAACATACTTGTATTATTATTGTTGTTACTTCTTGGTACTTCTTGCAATACAGATATATTCTCTGTAATTTTATTCTTTCAAAGTGTGTTATTTTAGTGTTTTGACTGGTCTATGAATTTCATTATTTTCATTTCTCTTACACTTAAATTTAATTCTTTGAGTAGTGAGTTCTAAAATGCCTAGCCTGTCCCGACTGAAGTAATTATCCCTATGGTAACTTTTTAAAAATATATATTATATCTAGGTTTGTTTCTACTGGTGGCGCACATACTTCTGTGCGCATAAAATTTATTCCGCACATGGATGGAGAAAATTAGAGGGAACGCTGGTTGGAATTCCTGGAATTTCCATTGAGCTTTTGGCAATAGTCATTGAATCTGGACAAGATACTTTTAATGTTGATACTCTCCTAGCTGTAATCAACATCTTAATGACTCCTGAGGACAGACCAAGATCTTCTAGTGCTTCCCTCGCAATAACCAGACTGTTTGTTGTAGCCGTTTTGGGTCCAGATAAGGAAGAGGACTTTGCGAGAGGATGCCTGGTATCCATGGAAACTGGAGTACAGACTCCAGTGTCAGCCCCGTTAGGTCTAAGAATCAAGGTCTTCTCAGCCAATGAGGAGTTATCAGTATCACCTGTTGTCTGTTCTCATTTTATTTTTCAGTAGTGAAAAGGGTGGAAACTTGTAAGGTATGCCCTGCAGCCACCTGTGCGATAAGGCATCTGTCCCCATAGATCTGGAGTCTACCTCCCTTATGAGGAATTTTGGCCTATTTACATTTGTACAATTCATGGACAGGTCAGTCAAAGAGAGGTGAAACATCTGAATGATGAGATTGAGGAGACTGAAAACCTCCTGATTCTGACCCCACTAGGGCTTGTTGACCCTGGGCCTGCTGAGCCAGTCTACCTTTTGGTTCAGGTCTCCTTTGATGTGGTTTGCTCCGAGGAAAAGGAAGAACTGTTCCGCCCACCTCATTATTTTCACTGTAGTGCTGAACTTGTTGGTCCCCCTGGTTATTTAAATATACTATCATAGTCATATTGCCTGAATGAACTAGGACATGGTTGCCCTTTAGGATGGGCTGGAACTTTTGCAGAGCTAGCTTAACCATTCTCAACTCTCCAAGGTTTATGTTGTGAGCCTTTTCCTTTTAGCTCCAGCAGCCCTGAGCTATCTGGGTCTCCAAATGAGCTCCCCAGCCCTCCAGGCTGGTATCAGTTGCCAGGACTAAAGGAACTGGAAGGCAGATGGATATATCTTTGCAGACAATGTTGTGGGCTGGCCACCAATGTAAAGAGTTGAATACCTGTTTTGGAGCCCGTATTTGATCTTTCATGTGTTCTAGGAAGAGGTGCTAAACCTTTAGCCAACCTTGGTGCCAACCTTGAAGACTTCTGATGTGTGATTGTGCTGGTGGAGTGATCCCTATGCACAAACACTACGCGACCTAGAAGTTGGAGACATAATGCTATGGTAGGTCTCCTACAGCTCCAGGGCAAGAAAATAAATTTCTGGGTGGAACCAGAGAATTTTTCTTGGTACTAATGATGAAGCTGTACTTCTGGAGGAAAATCAACATCTGAGACGTGGCCCTGTATGCTGCTGAATGCGATGGAGCTTTGATCAGGATGTCATCCAGGAAGGGGGACAATGAGTTCCCCGACACCTGAGTCTGGCTACTATCAACCCCAATATCTTTGTAAAAACCCTGGAGGCCAAAGACACAGTGAAAAGGAGTGTTCAGTATTGACAACGTGTCCTGCCATAGGTGAACCTCAGAAGTATGCAAAGGCAGAGTCTGATGGGAATATGGGGATATGTTTCTGCTAAATCTACTGAATCTTATGGACTTTATACGCTCATCAGGAAAAGAGGCTCAACAGCTTTCATATGTGTTACCTTCATCGAATCTCTGGAATCTCCTGGAGGGACAGTCACCAACACTGAGATGCTCAAATGGGCCAGCATACAAAGCATGCAAACACTCCTCAAACAGAGACGCCCCCTCTGGCTTGGGCATATGTGCCAAATGAATGATGGGTGCGTCCCAAAGGACTTCCTCTATGGCAAATTGGCATGTGGAAAAAGAACCAAATGACGCCCAAAATGGTGTTTCAAGGATGCATGCAAGCGAGACCTCAAAGAAACGGACATAGATGTGAACAAATGGGAAGATCACACTCAAGACCACAGCCTTTGGAAACAAGAGCTTAACAAAGGTCTCTGGAGTTAGAAGAGGAAGCAGTCCAGCTTAGCAGAGGAGAAAAGAGCTCATAGAAGGCAGAGCCCAAAGGGTCAAAACATCACCTTTAAATGTGACCGATGCAGCAGAGATTGTCTCTCTTGAGTGGGCCTCTTCAGCTGCCATAAAATCAACTGAGTATACCTCTGAGGGGCGCACACCCATGGTCTCTCTACACTGCAAGATGCCTACTACTAGATCAACTGAAGTCAAGAAATCCCCATAGAGCAGGGATGACATTGTAGAGCCCAGAGTCTGCACCCAAAACTAAATTTTCTTCATCCACTTGAGCCTTTTGAGGTCAGGAATGGCTCTGATATCTCCCATTCACTTCTGTACAATGAAGAGGATGGAGTAAAACCCAGAGAATCTTTCTTCTGAGGGAACACAGTCTATTAGATGAGGTATTTCATTCTGGATCAGATTGTTTATGGGGTGTTGAAGCTGGGAGACTGAATAAAGAATGGATGTAGTTGAGCCCACAGCTGAGGGAGTATCCCTGGCTCATTATTTCCCTGACCTACTTGTCTGTGGTCAATGAAAACCATTCCTCTAGGAAATGAGAAATCCTGCCCCCTAGCTTCAGCTAAGCCGAGGCCTATGCAATCTTTGTCAGATTTTGGGGGGAGCCCTGGACCTTGATTCCACTGTGTTCCCTTGAGGAATCTGTTGTCCCTTCACTGGTAGCTCTGTGCTGACAAGGAGTGAAAGGAGACCCTCTCTGAAGGCTGGTCTAGATTCTCTCCTGAGACCACCTGGTTGCAAAGGGAGAGACTGTGGATTTTGCCATAGCCACCATCTTATCCAGCTTTTCTCCAAACAGGAGGGAGCCTGTAAACTTGGCTGAGCATTTTGACTGAGTTCCCACCTTCTAGGGTCGGTGCCAGAGGTGGCAACTGGCTACTGAGCTGGAAGCCATGGCTCAGCCTGAGAACCATGCTGCATCTAAGGAGGTGTCAGCTACAAATGCTGTTGCTAGGGAGACTTTCTTTAAAATGGAGCCATGTTTCGGGAGATCTCAGTCCTTAAGGCCTTTGAGATTTTCCAGCCAGGAATGAGATACTCTTTCAAAGCAGGTAGCTGCCAGGGGTGTTCAGAAGTGGCAGAGGCGGCTTCAAAGCCCTTTTAGAGAGTGGCCTCACGGGGTTATCTTTCCATTCATGGGGTCCCTAAAGTAGAACTCCCCTTCTGAGGAAATAACCATACCCCTGGCAAGGGACGCTGGCATCAACTTACAGTGTCTCAGCACCATTGGTCGTTTGGTTCTTGAATGTTATAGTGCCTGAGGTCACTCTTATTAATACGCTTGCCTTACCAGGCTTGTTCCATTCATCCCTAATCACTTCCTCAGAGGACTGAAAGGGTCTTGCAGCCTTGGGGAGGATTTTACGCTGAGGCTAAATCACAGGAGCCTGCTCACGTTTCAGAGCCGGACAGCTCACCCTCCTCATTGGAGGAGAAGGAAGAAAAGGAGGAGAATTCATATATCCTGGATTGTTTGTGCTTTTTCTTCCCCTTTTTAGATTTTTTTTTTAAACCTTTTTTGCACACTTTGGGAATATAGATGCTCTGCTGCAGCTTTGGTGAGGCCTTTTGCTGCTTGCCTCCCTTAAGGTCTTGAAAGGTTTGCCTCAGTATCCTTCCCCAGTGGGTCCTATTCCCCCTGCTTGGGGGGGGGGGGACTCGTAAGATCCTCCTGGTCGACTTGGGAAGGAGAGGACTAATTGAAAGCCCTGCTAGTTTCCCCAGGGTGCTTGGGACGCACTTTAAAACTTGGGGGAGGGGGTGGGAGGGGAAACCTATGGCCTCACAAGCCTCCATTCTTTGTTCTGGGACTTACCCTCCGAGTCAATTGGTCAGGGTCCTCCTCACCTTTGGAACCTCTCCCTGCTCTGCCCTAGGGTTCCTGGTCCATTTTTCTCAGTCGGGGTTGTGACTGCCTCATTGGGTAGGGGACTATACCTGCCTGTCTGACTTGCAGCTGCAGGATCTAACTGAGTTAGGACTGGAAGGCTGGATGCACTACTTACCATCTGCTGAACCTAGGAAGGCTGCCTCACATATAGAACAGTGCTTGGATTTGACCCAGTGCTTTCTTGGCTGCTCTGCTATTCCTGTAAGGGTCTGAGAAGACAGCAGGGAGATGCTGAAATGGAGTCTCAGGGAGGGCTAAACCCCTGATCCAGGGAGGAGATGTAATGCTGAGGAGGGAGAACATTGCTCCCCACTGCCCAAAAAAACTGGGCAGAAAAGTAGTAAAAGTAAGAGCAGGCGCAAAAGAGACTGCCACTGTCTGCTGCTGTGGAAGCAGACAATCTAGCTGCAAGTGGGAGCAGAGGGAGTGGCCAGACTGCAGCGCCAAAACACCAATCCATTTCCGCAAGGTACAGAGAGATGAGAACAGCTCGGACAGCCAGAACTGTAGGAGACACTGGGTTGCAGAAGGAAAAGTTTTTGAAAAGTTAATAACTGACTTCAACCATAGCAGCAGTCTCTATAGTTCATACACACATACCATATATACAGGAAATAAAAACAACCAAGTAAGAAACTTGCTCACTGAAGTGTTTTAAACAGCAATAGATCACAAAAGCATAATCTTCCCTTTTCATTATTATTTATACTGAGCAATTTACAAGTACAGCATTTCACAAACGAACAACACACAAACATGGAAACTGAACTACACTTCAGTTTCATTTTTTTTTCTGGGTAGTGCCAAATTTAGGGCTTGTCAAAGGTGCTACATTAACAACCCTAGAGATTGAATTTCTCTGGCTACTTATCACAGCCTGGACAGGCTGAGCAGCTGCAGTTCAAGCCTCCCCTCACCATCCTACTAATGTGCCTTGAATCTGACTTGAAGGGACTACACACCTCTTGGGGTGTGTAAATAGTGGATGGAATATGGAAACTGAACTACATTTTGAGTCCTCAATCCTTGGGTTTAGCTGAGCTGCGTCACTACAGCTGGGGATTTCCACACCGCAGCTGAATCCCAGTAGGCCCATTAAGGCACTTTTACAGCTTGCTTGCACCACCAGTGCAGCAAAAAGGGAGCTGGGGGCCATACAAGGGAAGGATGTGGGAGGGCATATCTGGCCCTACATGTTCAGGGGTCATGAAGGATCTGGCCCTACATTGTTCTTTAGCAAACCTACTATCAACTAATAATTAACAAAAAATATAAACGAGATGTTTCTATTGCCGTTTAGTCAAGACACTGCAAAGGCTGGGCAAATTAATCTTTAGTCAATGTGCTATATTTGCCGATTGTAATAAATTAAGGTTACTTACTTGTAACTGAGGTTTTTCAAGATGGACTCTGCATATTCACACCTTTGGGCTATGTGCCAGCTCATGCTATTGAGTGGGGCAGCCTTCGATTAGTAGTGCCCATTAGAACATTCACCCACCCCAGCCCCATCCTCCCCCTTAGCGTTCAAGCACGTTCCGACAGTGGGACTATAAGGGAGGGTGTGTGTGCGCAGCAGCGGCGCCTCAGTTCCATCCACTGCTAATCACAGCATCATAGAGCTGGAAGGTACCTCGAGAGGTCTTCTAGTCCAGGCCCCTGCAGTCAAGGCAGGACTGAGTATTATCTAGACCATCCCTGACAGGTGACTGTCTAACCTGCTCTTAAAAACCTCCCATGATAGAGATTACACAACCTCCCTAGGCAATTTCAGCGTTTAACAACCCTGACAGTTAAGAAGTTTTTCCTAAAGTCCAACCTAAACCGTTGTGCTGCAATTTAAGCCCATTGCTTCATGTCCTATCCTCAGAGGTTAAGAATAATTTTTCTCCCTCCTCTTCGCAACAATCTTTATCTACTTGAAAACTTATGTCCCCCCTCAGTCTTCTCTCCTCCAGACTAAACTAACCCAATTTTTTCAATCTTTCCTCATAGGTCATATTTTCTCGACCTTTAATCATTTTTGTTGCTCTCCTTTGGACTTTCTCCAATTTATCCACAACTTTCCTGAAATGTGGTGCCCAGAACTGAACAAAATACTGAGTAACAATGTAGAGTTGTGAGTAGTTACAACTCTGCAGAAAAAAAAAAAGGAAGGCAGAGAGTGTGAATATTCCTAATTCACCTCATAACTTTGGTTACAAATAACCTTCATTTCTTGAGTGTATTCTGCATGTCCCCACTCTTGGGACAGTTTAGTCAGCAGTATATATCGAAAGAGGGACAGTGGGTAAAAAAGTCCTAATTAAACAAGGACTACAGAACCAATCTACCAAACTGGTCACCTGATGCTAACACACACTGCTTAGTAAACATATGTATTGAAATCCACATGGCTGCTTTTACACATTTGAATTAGTGGGGAATGCCTTATACATGCTACAGAAGCAGCAATTCCTCTAGCGGAGTGTGCTCTCAGCAGAGCAGGAGGAGATTGTGAGGCGTTTTTATAAAACTTTTCAATATATATTATCTGACCCACCTAAGATCCCACTTATGCACAGATGTTATTTCCTTCATAGTTACCCACATATGAAACAGTTTGCATAAAAATCTAAAATCCATGGTCCTAAGTATCTTTTAGCATCCAAATAGAGTAATTCTGACTTGCCATTACTTGAATGTGGTCTGGGGAAAAACACTGGTAGACTAATGGATTGATTGACATGGAAATGAAAAATTACTTTTGGTAAATTCTGTGCGGGGACAAAACTACTTTATGAAAAACTGTAAATGGAGGACCACTAAGGCATGATGTTCACTAACTTTCCTGGTCGATGTTATTGCTATAATAAACGCAGTCTTAATCGAAAGATGAAATAGAGAATAAAATGATAAAAGTTCAAAGGGTGAAGACAATCTGTAATAACATTAAGTTTGAATTTCATGATGGGGTACGCTTTCTCACGGGGGATAGAGATTTAATAACTCTTTCAGAAACCTCTTAATATTATGCAAGAGTATAGATCTATTGTTATACAAAATGCTGCAATTGTGGCTAAATATACCCCAAGTGATGTAATAGATAAACCTTTATTCTTTGGAAAGAGCAAATAAATCTAACATGGATTGAATAGGAGCTGACATAGGATCAATACCCTTATCTAATACCTACAGTGGAAATCTTTTTCATTTTAAATCATAACATTTTCTGTTTGTTGTCTTGTAGCATTAAGTAAAACATGTACATCTACATCTCTAATTCTGTCAGAATCTTATTGCTCACATTATCAGACCCAATGAAAATAGACCTGGATGATGCACTTTCCATTGCTACTGTGATAGAAGATCCAGTGACAAACATAAGCAACTGTTTCAGAGTAGCAGCTGTGTTAGTCTGTATTCGCAAAAAGAAAAGGAGCACTTGCGGCACCTTAGAGACTAACCAATTTATTTGAGCATAAGCTTTCGTGAGCTACAGCTCACTTCATCGGATGCATGCTGTAGCTCACGAAAGCTTATGCTCAAATAAATTTGTTAGTCTCTAAGGTGCCACAAGTACTCCTTTTCTATAAGCGTCTGTAGTTCCCTTTGAAAAGAAGGAACCACTACTGTCTCGGCCACACAGGGGTGACAAGTATCATCTTGGCTGATCTTTACAACCATTAACATTGAAGAGAATGGTGGGAAAGCATATACATTAGATCTGTACCCCAAATGAGAAGGAATGCATCTATTAGAGAGTAAGTGTTCACTCCTGCTCTTGAACAAAAACAATACATTTGGTAAATCTTGTGGCCCGTCTATATTTGGAGTGCCCAAAATAACAAAAATGTCCCAGATCACAGAGTCTTTCAATGACCATTTATACATCTGGGAAGAGTCTCTGCTTAGTTGATCAACAAACTGGTTGAGACTTCCTGTCACATGCAGAGGCACTGCATAAATCTCATGAAGTATACACCAATCCCAAAGTTTCATTGCTTCCTTGCAAAGTTATCATGAGCAGGGTCACCTGTTTGTTTACATGATATATTGCTCTCATATTATCTGTGGCCACTTGAACCACAGATCCTTGCATTTGAGGGAAGAATGAGCTGAGCATCAAATGAATTGCTCTTAACTCCAGAACAATGAGATGAAGGTGACGCTACTCCTTATTCCAGAGACGACTTGTTACAAAATTGTTGAGGTGCGCGCACCCAGCCTCTTTTTGAGATGTCTGTTTTAATTATCATGGAAAAAGAGAGGGCTGAGCATCACTCAGCTCCATACATTTTCTTGGTCCATCCACCACAAGAAAGTTTTCTGGATTTTCTCTGGAACGTTATTAGATTCACATTTGTATTTGCAGGTCTGAAGCTTCTTGCTAACCAGTGTTGTAGAGGCCTCATCTTTAGTATTGCATAAGCTGTGACTGATGTCACTGATGCCATAAGAACCGGTGGGAAGAGGAAGAACTTTACTTTCTAAGATGGACTCTGAAGTAGAGAATGATTGGTAGATTTCATCTTTAGGAACTTCTCCTCCAGAAGGTCAGCTTTTGCCATTTTGGAGTCAAGAAGTGCTCCTAAGAAAAGGATATTTTGTGAAAATGTCATTAGAGAATTCTTTTTGTTTATCAAAAATGCCAATCTTTGGAACAGAGAGCATATGAATTGAGCAATTCCTTCAGTTAGTCTTTAGAAGCAACTTTTCAGAGCCAATAATCTAAATATGGAAAAACAAAAGCCTCCGGTCTTCTCAGAAAAGCTGCCACTACAGATAGGTTGTAAAGACTTAGGTACACTGTAAAAAGACCAAAAGGGAGGACCCTGCATTGGAAAAGGTCCTGCATTATGGAAACACAAAGACCCTTTCTGTGTGATGGTCTTATCAACATATGAAAGTCAGCTTCTTTGAGATTGAGAACAGCAAAACAATCTAGATAGGAGAGGGAGGGGATAATGGATTCTAGAGTTGTACATCTAAAGGTTTCGCTTCAGAATGTTCTGTTTAGCCTCCTCGGATCCAGGATTGGCTGAAGACCTCTTTCTTTAGAATTACGAAACAGTGTTAGCAGAAAGTGAAGGTTACTTACTGTAACTGGAGTTCTTTGAGATGCATGATCCCTATTTGTATTCCACACATGGAATATGCATGCAGGCCATGCACGCAAGTCCAGAACTACTTCAAAGCAGCTTCCATTGGCCCACACATGCACAGTAGCTCTCCTAGTCTTCCCAACCAAGAATATAACAGGCAGTGTGGGTCAATACCCCTCCAGTTCTTCTTCTTACCACAAATCCAACAGGATCTGAAGCAGAGCATATGGAGGTGAAGGAGTAGAATACAAATAGGGACCACACATCAAGAACCTCCAGTTACAGTAAGGAGCCTCCATTTCTTGAGTGATGGTCCCTATGTGTATTTCACGTATAGGTGATTGGCAAGCAGTGTTCAGACTGGAGGCTGGTGAGGAAGCTGGCAGCAAAGATGCTTGCAATACTGATGATTCCACTGCTTCAGCAGCCATGGCATGAACTAGAGTATAGTGCATCGCAATCGTGTCGATCAAACTCGAGGTGGCCACTCTACTGATGTCCTGCCGCAGAACGTGTGAAAGGGATGCCATGGACGCAGCTTGTGCTCACGTGGAATGAGGTGTGACACCCCCAAGGGGAGGAATATTTGCTATCTTGTAGCACTCTTAAGATTCACCTTGGGACCCATTTAGAAATCCACTAGAAGGATATGGCTTGCCCCCCCAATCTCTTTGCTATGGTGATAAAGAGTCTCAATGATTTCTTAATAGGCTTATTCTTTGCAGGTAGAATGCCAGGACACACTGGATATCAAGAGAGCAAAGTCTCTTGTCTTCAGAGGAAGCATGGGGTTTTGGGGAAAATACAGGTAAGTAACATTTAATTGATGTGGAGCTCAGAAACAGTCTAGCGGAGAAACTTGGGATGTAGTCAGAAAGAAACCTTTTCTTTGTGAAACACTTTATAAGGAAGGTCCACCATATGGCTCTGAGCTTGCTAACCCTCCTAGCTGAGATGATAGCTACTAAGAATGCCACCTTCATGGACAGGTAGGCCATGGTACAAGTCTCCAGGGGTCTGAAAGAGGACTAATGATCTTGGACAAGACAAGGTTAAGGTCCCACTCAGGGGTAGGTTTAAACATTTGTGAGAAGGTCCTGATCAGGTCTTTCATGAATTGTACCGTAGTTGGGTGAGTAAAGCTCGAGCATTCTTCCACGGGAGTGAGAAAGGCACTAAATCGCTGCTAGCGGTACTCTTAGTGAACTGAGAAAGAGACCTGAAGTTTTCAGGGACAGGAGATAGTTTAGACTATCAGGATGCTTACAGTATCTGGAGAACATTGATGTAATTGTGCCCAGGCTGAAAAGCATCTCTACTTAGCCTGCTAGCAGGTTCTAGTAGACTCTTTTCTATTCTGGTTAAGGACAACCTGAATAGGAGTCAAACACGAGCATTCTATTTCTGATGCCCACTCAAAAACCAGGCCATGAGGTGGAGAGAGCCCACTTCGGGATGCTTGGTCTTCCTCCCATCCTGGGTTAGTAGATAGGGGAACAGGCAGATTCCAATTGGTGGGATGGCACACACTGTTAGAAGTTCTATGAGCAGAATGTCTGGGCCAGTGGGGTGTTGGGGAATGATGTTGGTTTTGTTGCAGCATATCTTCCCTACGACCCGTGGAAGCAGCGGAATGGGAGGAAAGGCATATCTGAGGCTCTTCGTCCAGGACATCAGCAGAGCATCACCTTGGGAGTCGCAACCCATAGCTCCCCTGGAGCAACATAGGAGCAGCTGCCTTTTAGTTTGGGATACAAAGAGGTTCCATAGCAGAGTACCCTACTGTGTAAATATCTGGTTTAGGACGGTGTTGTGAATCTCCCATTCATGGTCTATCAAGAAGCTTCAGCTTAATTTGTCTGCCAGGGATACCAGGAAGACACACTGACTATACAGTTTCAGAGTAGCAGCCGTGTTAGTCTGTATTCGCAAAAAGAAATGGAGTACTAGTGGCCCAGGTGCCACTAGTACGCCTTTTCTTTTTGACTATACAGTGATGCAGTTCCTGACCCACCAGTTCCAAAGTCTGAGGGCTTCCTGGCAGAGGGGACAAGATCTTGCTCATCCCTGTCTATTTATATAGACTATCTTAATGATTTTGTCCAACATTACCTGTATATGGAGTGAACATAAAAGTGGAAGGAAGGCCTTGCTTGCGAAGTGGACCACTCTCAGTTCTGCTGGTCTCTCGTGGGGTCCAGGTGCCCTGAGCAGTGTGATTGTCCAGCTGAGAACCTCACCCTCAAAGGGAGAACTGTCAAAATGGTGGCCATAGGTGTGGGAGTTCAGAAGGGAACTCCCACCATGACCTTTTCCGGGTTGAACCACCACATTAAGGAGGTGATAATGGGTGGGAATGACTATCCTGGAGTTGATATGGTCATTATTTGGTTGATAGATCCAGTGGAGCTAAGCCTGCAAGCATTACAAGTGGAGTCTGGCAAAAGGAGTCATGCAGCCATACAGCCTAACAGAGAGCAGCACTTATGCACTATGATTTGTGGTCTGTGGGTGATGTGTGAAATCAGGTTGTTCATAGTATGAAGCCCTTTTGAGGGGAGGAATGCTCTTGCAGAAACAGAGTCAACCTTCCCCCTATAAAGTTTATTGACCTTGTGGGTAACAAAACAGACTTTTCTTTGTTTATGCAAAGGCCTAGGGCTGCTAAAAGTTGTAATAGAAACCCTGTCGCCAACCTGACCTCCTGACGAGATCGGTCTTTCAGGAGCCAGTCGTCCAGATATGGGAATACCCTGGCATTTCATCTGAATGGCTACCCCAGAGAAAACCTTTGTAAATACTCTGGGCTCCATAGCCAGCCCAAAGGGGAGGATTTGAATCGGGAAGTGTTCCTGGCTTACCATAAAATGCAGGAACTTCCTGTGTGATGGGTGAATGTCCACATGGAAATGTGTCCTCCATATCAAAAGCTGTGAACCACATCTTTTCATGAAGGGAGGGGATTTTACATGCCACCATAATCATCTGAAACTCCAGCTTTGGCAACTCAACATTTTTATTCCAAAGGTCCAGGATGGGTGTCCACCCTCCCTACTTTTTTTGGGGAGGGGGCGGGGGGGGGAGAATTAGGAAACAACAGGGAGAACCACCCTCTCCCATAGTAATGAGACAAAACACATTCTACTGCCCCTCGGTGTAAAAGAGATTATCCTTCCACTGAACAATTATCTCGTGTAGGCCTTGCTGGAGCACTAGGCATAACTAAAAGCATGAACCAAAGGCTGTGAACCAGAGTAGGCCTGGCCTTGGCAAAACACCATCACACAGGTACTAGCTAACACCAAGCAAGCACATTCCTGACTGGAGAGAATGGTTTTGTTTGAATTAGCTGGGTATAAAGATAAGGGTGATAACTAACCGTGTCTGGAGCGTAATACTTGTTTGTATCAACATAACAAAAGGAGAAGTCATAGGAGCAGCTTTGTCCTAGCCTAAGGGACAGGATCCTAGTGTCCTGACTGAGCTGGTACCATTGTCATGGGCATACACGTTAGTGTACCTGTAGATCTTATGGGACGCTAATACCGTGCTTTGTCAACAATAGTCCTGGCTGAGCACCTTTGCCATTGAACCAAGCCTATGGCCTTTCTGATGAATTACATCGAAGTCTGCTGAATTAACATGGTGTGAGCTGCACTAGTAGACAGTGCATCAGAGCTCCAAGAACAGCAACACCAGCAGCACTAACAATGCTGCAGCACAAATAACACGCCACAGCACCAAGTGCGGGGACCAGCAAGTGGGTTTGTGAGGAGGGAAGGACAGAAACTCTACGGAGTATCCCTGGTGTATAATCTCCAGAACCCATAGTGATCTTGTTCCAGTTGTGGGCAAAGGGTGTAAGATGGCCCCCATAGGTGATAGGGGAAGGGTGCTTGGCATCAGTGAGGTACGCAAGTCTCTACCAATATGTCTAAAGTGGCTCTTATCTGGTGGCTGAGAGTGAGTAGAGGCTGTGGCAGTAGAGGGGGCCAAGAAGCGAGGCTTCTGAATCTTTTAGCATAGCCACAGAGACTCAGCTGTGCACTGGTAATGAGGTGCATAAGGAGGGAGTGACCTCAGGCTATAGGATTGCCTTGGGTGTTTCCTCCTGGGGGCTGGAGTATAAATCCCCAGGGAATGCAGAGTCAATCTAAAATCTTTTAGTGAGTGCAGGGACTCATCCATTTTCTCTTTGAAGAGATTCAGCTAATCAAAAGGGAGGCCCTGGGTGGTGTTTTGGACCTCCCACTGAAACCCTAACAATTGCAGCCAGGAATCCCTCCTCATGACTAGACTAGCAGCCAAACTTCTGGAAGCTGTGTCCACTGCATCGACTGAAGCCTGGAGGGCTACTTGTGCCACTAGCTTCCCCTCATCTAAAATAGACAGAAATTGAGTCCTGCCTTCTGTGAGAAGCTTATCTCTGAAGTTTGCAAGCCTGGAATAAGTATTAAAATTGTATTTTGCTAACGCCACTTGGAAGTTAGTGACATAAAATTGCAGGCCTCTGGAGAAGACCTTCCCCCACAAGAGGTCCAGTCTTTAGAGCCTTTATCTGCCATTTTAGAGTGTGACTGAGCCCTTTCAAACAGCTACCTGAACCACCAGCAAGCTGGGGGGCAGAATGAGAGAATAAGAATTCAGCCCCTTTCGCAGGAACAAAATACTGTTTCTCAGCCCTTTTCCGGGTAGAGGCCCAGGATGCTGGAGCATGGCATACTACTCTAGCCAGTTATAGTATGGCTTCATTGAAAGGCATGGCCAACTTACTTGGTCCCTGCAGCTGCAAGATGTCCAGGAGCTGGTGTTAAGGGTCCTGGACCTCCTCTAATGGGATCTGTACGTCACTGGCAACTCTTTCTAACAGCTCTTGGTACCAGCAGTGGTTATCCAGTGGAGAAGGCAAAGGAGTGACTGCCTCATCCAAGGAAGATGAAGACACAACCGTCGGAACTGTTGGTACTTGTGCATCCAGTTCCTCCATCTCCTTCTTGTACACTGACAGAACTAGCTGGCAAGAGGGAGAGGAGTGGTATAATTCTTAAGAGTGGCCCGGATGCCTGCCATAATGATCCCATGGACACCAATAAGGCAAGAAAGAGGGATTAATGAGTTGTGGGGGACCCCAAGCAAATTGGTACCAATGACGCGGGGCGGAGGGGAGGGGGGCAGGAAGACCAGGGGGTCATACCCAACAGAATGGTAAGCATAACCCCTCCTTGACTATCTATCAGGGCTCAACTGGCTCTGTGGATATACTGTTGTGGACATCTCCTTTCATTTATCAGAGTCCAAGAACTGCTCCATCAATAGCAGTGGTGCCGTTGTACCAAGCCACTCCTGCCAGATGGTTGGAGGTGAGACAGCTCCTGGGACAACGATAGACTCCTCCTCTGGAGTAAGGACAACCCTTAGGAGGTCTGGGACAAAAAGAAGTGGAGTCTGTGGGTCAGGGAGGAATTTATACAAGTCTCAGTACACCCAGGTGTCCAGGGGGTTCCTGCAGTTAAGTCTGAAACGTGGTGAATCTGTAGTGACTAGATTGTCTTGAGATAGACAAGGCAGTACTGACAATGGGTCCAAACCAGCAATTGTAGACTGAACTGGAGAATATCTGCCTATCCTTTCGCTAGTACATACGTATGTACTAGGAAGGGGCATTTGGAGGGATGTGTGTGTACTGGAAAGGGGTATTTGAAGGGTGCTGGAAGGAGTTACGTGGAACCCCCCTGACCCAAACACCCACACACCAGCTTCCCGCCCCCTCCCCACCCGGGAGCCTAGCCAAGGGACCACACACCCACACTCCTCCCCTCAGAGTCCAGTCACAGGCTCTAACCCATCCAGCTTCATTACTGTCGTACAGAGACGACCCATACCTGCTGATAGTGATGGGGCACAATTTAAAGGTTTAGCCGCCCCCGGAACAACTCGAGTCATGTGTCTCTCCCTAGTTACTCTCAGTCTCACCTCCCAGAAAGCAGCAGGCCCTCCACGGAGCTCCCGATGGGGTGCAGCTCGCTGGCTCTGGCAGCTGCCACACAGGGAAGGGGCCTGGCTGCACTACGTGACCGAGGAAGGCTGGCAAACTTGGGAACCGCAACCTGCCCAAATCTCCAGTGCAGGCGCACTGCGAGATGGGGATTTGGGCTCTCCCATGTTCAGTGACTCCCAGTGGTGGCCAGCAGCTCTGCAGTGCCAATTATAGGGCGGGGTAGGGAGAAATGAAATTCTGTGCAGAATTCCCTGAGGAGTAGGATCTGAGCCTGGAGCCGGCCTCTTATTTTCATGTTCCTTAGAAATTTAGAAAAAAAAGTCTTAGAAATGTCAGAACTGGAGATTTTAACTCATAAGACTTCTAGCAGAAGGAAGGCCTGGAGCCTGTTCTGCCTCTTCCTTCTAGTTCATGATGTGAAAGACCAACAGATAGTACAAGGAATAGGAGAATGCCCTTTTCCTAAGCATTTTAGGCACGGAGCATGGGCATCTGATGCCGGAAAAAACTGTGTGATAATGCACATCTTTTAAATCCATATTTCTTGATCTTTGGATCCACCATAGCTAAGTAACAGTAATACCAATACTAACATTAACTATTTACAAATGTCTAACTATTTAAAAAGTAAGGCACGTATCTTACTAAGGATCTTGAATCCAAAGAATGCTCACATCTGGTCATGTGGCTGGAAGGAACTGAGGGAGCAACCACTGCCATGCCACCTTGTACAGCCCCATTCTCAGAACGTGCTAGAATGCTGAGGGAAGGGGCAAGGAGGAGTGCTCTAACAGGCAATACTAGTAGAAGGCTGCACTGGTCAAAGGCACTAGTCAGCACATATCCAATATGCAAAGGACACTCGAAGAAGAGCACACAGATTTAAAAATTACAAACGTAATCTTAGTAAAATAGTTTGTTTCACCAGGACAGGCTCCTGATTGTTTGAGAGATACCTAGTAAAATCATGGCCAGTGTTTTGCAAACCCATCCCCGCACTTTTTTTTTTTTTTAAGTGCCAGTAAGATTAAATGACCAAATGTCCTAACCGTTGAAAAATTCAAGCCAAAATGTTCACACCTATGAGCTTCCATTATATTTAAATAGGCAAACAAGCATTATTTGTTGCTTAATAGTGCATTATACATTACCTTTCTTTTTAGTGGCTTGTTTAATCTTTAAGCAAACAACGCACTCTTTCCTTTCTGAAAGTCCCAAGATATGAAGAAGTTCTTGCACCTCTTTGGGATTGTTGGGGCATATGACACAGAAGGCATCTCCAGGTTGGTAGCAAAATGTTGTTTTCTAAGATAAAGATTTTTTTTTTAAATAAAGCTGTGTAATAAACCATGGCCCATATTCTCCACACTCATAAAACAAAATCCTGCTGTTAAAGACAATACCATCGTTTTATATTTTTATTATATTTGGCCCTGGTACATCAGAAATATAAGCATGTAACCTTTTCTTTTTAAATTTAAGCTTTCTACTTAGGAAACCTATTCTCTTACTGGTTGAAGAGTTTTTCAAATATATAAAATAAGCCCAGTTAAACAGTTTATGCAGAAAAAAATGTGTTTACAAGGAGATTTGTATATACAAGAGGCCCCAATTCATCATTAGTTGTGTATATTGTTTTTCTATGTCTGGAGAACTAAATAATATAGCTACCACTAACAGCGACCACTCTGAAAACTAAATAAATACTGAATCTTCGTGGTGAACAATTTACATAAATTTGTTACCCTAACAGAAAATTAGCAGGTTAAAATACTTTGGTGAATGGTGATTATAATTATATACAATTATTTCCTTTTCCTGAGAAAATTAGCACAAGTAAGAGAAATTCAAAGAAAATTAAACATAAAACTAGATCTCTGAATATAAATAAGAGGTCGTAGTCTCTTTATTTGGCTGAGGTGCATGATGTTAACTGATGACTTAATCCTAAGCGAAGGTACATGATGCTAATGAATGCTTAAGTCTTAAGTGGAGCAGAGCATCTGACTCAAGAGGTGAATATAGCTGAACTGATTGTTAACAGCAACCATAGTATAATTCAATTTAATATCCTTGTGGGGCCCAAAGAAGCCCACCACAGTAGCACAAAACTACATAAAACCAAGGAAGCTAGTTAAAAGGTACAGACACAAAAACTGAAAGGTCTGTAAGATGCATAGAAACCTTTTAAAAACATTATAATAGAGGCTCAAATTAAATATATACTCCAAATTAAAAAATATAGTAAGAGGACCAAAATGTGCCATCATAACTAAACAAAGTAAAGTAAGTATTTAGAGGCAAAATGGCATCCTTTAAAAAAGGAAAGTTAAATCCTACTTAGGAAAATATAAAGGAGCATAAACTCTAGCAAGTCAAAAGGTAAAGTATAATTAGGTATGCCAAAAAAAAATAATTTGAAAAACAACTGACCAAAGACAAAAAAATGTGTTAGTTTTTCATTTAAGTACATCAGAAGCAGGAAGCCTGTCAAACAATTACTGGGGCCACTGAATGACCAAGTGCTAAAGGAGCATGCAAGGAAGATATGATAATTGTGGAGAAGCTAAATAAATTTTTTGCATCAGTTTTCACTGCAGAGGATGAAAGAAAGATTCCCACACCTGAACCATTCTTTTTTTGGTGACAAATCTGAGGAAGTATCCCAGAGTGAAGCATCAATAGAGGAGGTTTTGGAACAAATCAAGAAATTAAACAGTAATAAGTCACCAGGACAACATGGCATTAACCCAAGAGTTCTGAAGGAACTCAAATATAAAATTGCACAAGACCTAACTGTGGTATGTAACCTATCATTTAAATCTGCTTTTGTACCTGATAACCAGAAGATAACTAATGTTACACCAATTTTTAAAAATTGCCCCAAAGACGATCCTGGTAATTACAGGCTGGTAAGCTTACATTAAAATACCAGGCAAACTGGATGAAACTATAGTAAAGAACAGAATTATTAGACACAGATGAACACTATTTGTTGGAGAAGAGACAACAAAGCTTTTCTAAAGGGAAATCAGGCCCCACCAATGTATTAGAATTCTCTAAGGGGATTAAACATGAAGACAAGGGTGATCCAGTGGATATAGCACACTTGAACTTTCAGAAAACCTTTGACAAGGTTCTTCACTAAAGACTCTTAAGCAAAGTAAGCAATAATGGGATAAGAAGGAATGCCCTCTCATGGCTCAGGAACTGGTTCAAAGACAGGAAACAAAGGGTAGGAATAAATGGTCAATCTTCAGAATGGAGAGTGGTAAATAGCAGTATCCCTCAGGGATTTGTACCAGAACCAGTGCTGTTCAACATATTCATAAATGAGCTTGAAAAAGGGATAAACAATGAGGCGGCAAAATTTGCAGATGATATAAAATTGCTCAAGATAGTTAAGTCCAAAGCAGACTCTGAAGAGTTATAAAGGGATCTCAAAAACAGGGTGACTGGGCAATAAGATGGCACATGACACACAAGCCTCTTCGACTACCATTCCAGAGGACATGCTTCCATGCTGCTGATGCTAGTTTCAAAAAAAAAAAAAAAAAAAAAAAAAGGGGGGGGGGAATTAAATTTGTGACTGAACTCCTTGGGGGAGAACTGCATGGCTCCTGCTCTGTTTTACCCGCATTCTGCCATAAATTTCATGTTATAGCAGTCTTGAATGACGACGCAGTATGTTGTTCATTTTAAGAACATTTTCACTACAGAGTTGACAAAAAAAAAAAAACACCACATGCACACATAGAAGGTACCAATGTGAGATTTCTAAAGATAGCTACAGCATTGGACCCACGGTTTAAGAATCTGAAGTGCCTTCCAAAATCTGAACATGCTTTCAGAAGAGTTAAAAGAGAACCACTCCAATGTGGAAACTACAGAACCCGAACCACCAAAAAAAGAAAATCAACCTTCTGCTGATGGCATCTGTCTCAGATAATGAAAATAAATGTGCCTCGGTCTGCACTGCTTTGGATTGTTATCAAGCAGAACCCATCATCAGCATGGACCCATGCCCTCTGGAATGGTGGTTGAAGCATGAAGAGACATATGAATCTTTTGTGCATTGGCACACAAATAACCTGCAACCCCGGCTACAACAATGCCATGTGAATGCCTGTTCTCACTTTCAGGAGACATTGTAAACAAGAAGCAGGCAGCATTATCTCCTGCAAACGTAAACAAACTTGTTTGAGCGATTAGCTGAACAAGAAGTAGGACTGAGTGGACTTGCAGGCACTAAAGTTTTACATTGTTTTATTTTTAAGTGCAGGTTTTTTTTGTATATTCTACATTTGTAAGTTCAACTTTCATGATAAAGAGATTGCACTACAATACTTGTATTAGGTGAACTGAAAAATACTATTTATTTTGTTTTTAACAGTGAAAATATTTGTAATAAAAATATAAAGTGAGCACAGTATACTTTGTATTCTGTGTTGTAACTGAAATCCACATATTTGAAAATGTAGAAAATATCCAAAGCTATTAAAATAAATGGTATTCTATTCTTGTTTAACCGTGCGATTAATCACGATTCATTTTTTTAATCTCACAATTAATTGTGATTACTTTTGTTAATCTCTTGACAGCCCTAATGCAAAGTAGTGCACTTGGGAAAACAATCTCAACTATACACACAAAATGATAGGATCTAAATTAGCTGTTACCACTCAAGAAAGATCTTGGAGTCATTGTGGATACTCCTCTGAAAATATCCACTCAATGTGCCGCGCCAATCAAAAAAGCTAACAATGTTATGAACAATTGGGAAAGGGATAAATAATCAGACAGAAAATATCATAACACCACTATATAAATCCATGGTACGCCCACATCATGAATACTGCATGCACTTTTGGTCACCTGATCTCAAAAAAGATATATTAGAATTGGAAAAGATACAGAGAAAGGACAAGAAAAATGAGTTATGGGTATGGAACAGCTTTCCGTATGAGAAGAGATTAGAAAGACTGGAATTTTGGAAAAGAGATGACTAAGAGGGGATATGATAGAGGTCTATACAATGTGACTGGTGTGGAGAAAGTGAAGAAGAAAGTGTTATTTACTCCTTCACATAACACAAAGACCAGGGATCACCCAATGAAATCAACAAACAGCATGATTAAAACAAATAGAAGTACTTTACATAACACACAGTCAACCTGTGGAACTCATTGCCAGGAGATGTTGTGAAGGACAAAAGTATAACATTGTTCAAAAAAGAATCAGATAAAGTTCATGGAGGATGGGTCCATCAAGGCCTATTAGCGAAGATGGTCATCGATGCAACCCCATGAGGTGGGTGTCCCTAGCCTCTGATTGTTAGAAGCTGGGAGTGGATGACAGCGGATGGATCACTCAATGATTGCCTGTTCTGTTCATTCTCTCTGAAGCACATGGCATTGGCCAGTGTCAAAAGACAGTATACTGAGCTAGAGTGACCATTAGTCTGACCCACTATGGACTTTCTTATGTTGTTCTTATGAAACTCCAGCATGCATTGTACAAAGTATGTAGACAGTGTGTAGGCAACAACAATAAAAACATTTATTCATAAGATGCACCAGGCAAAAAGAACTCTGTGATCCTAACAATAGAGGCCCAAATTTTCAAATAAGTGCATGCACTTTTGAGCCTGACTCAGGAGTGCAAATCTTCTGGATGTGCATGTGAATTGGGGTTACACGCATAAGCACACACAAAAGAGTGCATACTCCCTTAGGTACTGACCTGTTTGAAAACTTGGGGCAGAATAATTTAAAAAACAAACCCTAATTGTAACCAAGGAAGCACTTCTGAAAAAGTCCTATTGAAATGAAAAATAATTAAACCAATAGGATTAAAGAGCCCACAGAAGGTACTTTAAGGACCTACAGAATTGAACAGACTGTGGTATTACTGCAGTAGAATTCTATAGGTTGGCTGTATGGAGTACATTGGATATTGTTTAAATAAGATAGCATTTTTATCATACAGTATCACCTAGCTCGTGTATGGTGCTTTTGCTCTAGTTTTCCCTGAGTAAAGCAAAGTCATTCTATTTTTACAACTAGGAAAATAGAGGTAGAGACTAAGTGCTATGGAGACACAAAGAAAGTCAGTGTCAGAACCAGAATTAGACTCAGGAATTCCTAGCCTCCTGTCTTGTACTCATATCACTTGACCGGGCCTCATTCCTGCTACACAATGCTAGTAAGATCAATGCTTGCATGTATTAAGTATCACGGAATACCAGTTTTACCTTATTACCCAGTGTTTCAAAACATCTTCAAAGTCGTGTATTCATGGAGTCTTTTTGTTATTTTTACTAGCATCAACTTTTCCCCTCATTTTCCTCATTTCTGGTTACTTTAACCCCTTTCTTTTATTGACAGAATCTTTCACAAAACCAGTCTCATTCAATCCAAAATTAATGGAAGTCACTGTGATGTTAATGTGGCTTTAAGAGAATGAACAGAATCTCTAGGATGTGGGAGCTGACAGCTGGAGGAGGCCGATGGTTTGAGGTTAAACTGAGAGACGGACCTGAGTTCAGATGCTCTGTATATATGTTAACTATGTATTTAATAAAGACAGTTAATTTATGAGCAATGAATTATTATTATTAAAGACTAGAGAGACAAAGTGGGTGAGGTAATATCTTTTATTGGACCAACTTCTGTTGGTAAGAAGTTGTGATGGAAGCCTATGAGGGAGTTTAGTCCATCTGTCCATGCAGAATGTCCATGGGCTGGGTTTGTAGGAGATGTAGGGTTTGTAGAGTTTCTCTTGGAGTTGTTTGGGGAAGGATTTGATGATATCCTTAAGTTCCTTGGTAAACTGTGGTGTAAGGTCTTCTTTGAATTCTTTATAGTAGATGGTGTCAGAGAGTTGCCTTTTGGCCTCGTTAATGTAGTCATCACGGTTGAGGACTATGATGGCACCCCCTTCATCTGCTGGTTTCATCACTGTCTGGTAGTTACATCTCAGGGTCTGTATGGCCATCCTTTTGCTGGTAGAGAGATTAGGGTAGATACGTTTGTGATGTTTCACAAAGCAATCCTCTATGTCTGACCTATCAGTCCTCATCCTCAAAGTCCACAACACTTTCAGAAGACAAGCCTGGGAGCTTAAATTTGTAATTCTGCTAGGCACTAAAAATCATGGACTAAACATAGACACTGCATTTATGGCTTATTACAACAATCAGTAACCACTAACCCCCTCTTTTTGTTCTCTGACTACAGAGGTGTTATCGGGACTGTCATAAATATAAAGGGAAGGGTAAACAGCTTTCTGTATACAGTGCTATAAAATACCTCCTGGCCAGAGGCAAAATCCTTTCACCTGTAAAGGGTTAAGGTAACCTCGCTGGCACCTGACTCAAAATGACCAATGAGGGGACAAGATACTTTCAAATCTGGAGGGGGGGAAAAAGGCTTTTGTCTGTCTGTGTGATACCTTTGCCGGGAAGAGATCAAGGATGCAAGCCCTCCAACTCCTGTAAAGCTAGGAAGTAAGCTAGCTAGAAAATGCATTAGGGTTTCTTTGTTTTGGCTTGTAATGTAAATTCCCTGTGCTAGAGGAAATGTGTATTCCTGTTTTTGTGTCTTTTTGTAACTTAAGGTTTTGCCTAGAGGGTTTCTCTATGTTTTGAATCTGACTGCCTGTAAGATTATCTTTCGTTCTGATCTTTCAGAGTTGTTCTCTCTTTTTTTTTTTTTGTTCTTCTAATAAAGTTCTGTCTTTTAAGAATCTGACTGGGTTTTTTGCGTCTTAAAAATCCAAGGCTGGTTTGTGCTCATCTTGTTTATTCTCAAGCCTCCCCAGGAAAGGAGGTGTAAGGGCTTGGGGGGATATTTTGGGGAAAATAGGAACTCCAAGTGGTCCTTTCCCTGACTGTTAAATCACTTGGTGGTGGCAGCATTTTACCTAATCCAAGGCAAAGACTTTGTGCCTTGGGGACGTTTTAACCTAAGCTGGTAGAAATAAGCTTAGGGGGTCTTTCATGCAGGTCCCCACATCTGTACCCTAGAGTTCAGAGTGGGGAAGGAACCTTGACAGGGACACTCTACTTTGAATGATCCCTTAGAATATGTGCTACGTGCTTATGCTAAACAATCTGTTCTCTCTTGCATTTACCTGTGAGGCCTGGAGTTCTTTTCCGAGAACTGAAGAGCTCTGAGTGGCTCAAAAGCTCGTCTCTCACCAACAGAAGTTGGTCCAATGAAAGATATTACCTCACCCAACATCTCATTTCTCTAATACCATTGAGCCGACATGGCTACAACAATGCTACATATATTAAAGACTAGTTGATTACTTGACTATAAAACAACACATGGTACCAAGAGCAAAGGAAGTTATAAAAAGAATTGAAAGAAGTTTAAAAAAAATAGCTAAAAGTTATTCAGAAGTGAAAAACAAATTGGAATGAAATAAGGCAAGAAGTAAATATAAATATCAGTGAAGTTTGTATCAAAATAATTATTACGATAAAGGATCGCATGAACTACCTTATTTGAAGCCAAATGATAAAGTACATATCTAAATGGTAGAAATTGGGTTCAGAAAGCCACTTCAACAAAAGACGTACCACCTCAATCTTGTGTCATGATTAATGATGGTCAAGTGTATAGACAAAATTGGAGACATTTGCAATTGTTGTTGCAATTTTCAAACTCAGCTGAAAAAAGAAATGATATCATACCGCATCAAGAGCGGCAAGAAAATGAAAATGACATTATCCCTCTAAAGTCATAAGAGCAACTTCAATATAGAAAATATGGAAGTTAGATGGTCACTGTATCAAAGGAGATTTGTTAAAACACTTATAGTAAGCAGTTAATTCTGATTTTGTAAATAGACAGATACACACAAATAAAGTTGTGCTAAAAATATTGAAAGAAAGTAGATGTGGTGTTACTGTGGCTTTAAGAAATGAATGGAATCTCTAGGGTGTGGGAGCTGACAGTGGGAGGAGTGAGTTGCTGTGATGCTGGACTGATAGATTGACCCGAGTTAAGATGCTCTGCATATATGTTAATTATGTATCTAAATAAAGATTCTTGTTAAATTACTAGAAATGAATTATTAAGACTAGTAAACTATACTTGCATATAAAATATGTAACAACTATAAAATGTTAGCTTATGTGGGGCCATACCCTCTACTAAATAAGTGAGATCCTTTGCATTACAAACAAGATCAACCTCAGTTGACCCACACTTCAACACACTATAGAAAGATATTTTAATAATATAACCCAGAACATTAGCATATAACATCACTCTTAACAGCTTTGTTCTCCAATTAATATTTTTTTTTACCCTTTCTTCCACCAGCTGAGGAGGTTTATCAACTTACTGAAATATCAAGTTCTAACAGCAAAGCTGTTTTTACTGCATCTTCCCTAGTGAGCTGAACTGCTTTGGTCACTGGAACATGGAAGACTATACCATCTGAAATCAATGAGGACACACTGAGTTCCTGAAAACAAGGACATAAAAGTTTAATCTGATTATATATGACCAACTGTATGGCAACCTACTATATAACATGCACAAATAAACTCACAAGTAATTAGTGGGACCATTTTCTTTTTCATATTAAGATCATAAAAACACCATACTGTAAACATGCACTCTATATACACATACAGTATCTCCCCCATACCTTTTTAAAAAATTCATGCCCGAGTACTAACAGGAACACTATTCAATTCTAAAGTGTAATAAGCACAAATTGTGGGGAAAAAAACACACAGTTTGATAAGTCACTGCTAAAGTGGATACCAAATACACGTTCAGTAGTTTTCTCTTTGAAGAGTTACCTTAAAAGATCCAATTTAAAAGTGGCAATTAAATCAGATACTGTATGAGGAAAAGATGACAGAGTGGCTAACACCATAACTAATGAATGTTGAAAGTAAGACTATAAACCATTTAAAAATTAGAAATATAAGATACAGCTAGGGTTAGACCAGTAAGCAGCTTATGGGAGAGAGCTTTAAATACGGTTGTATTTTTAAGCCTCAGCACTCTATAGACAGTACAACAAAAGAGCCAAAATTCAGGTTCTGTGCACACCAGGAGAGGCAACATGCTCAGTGCCCAGAAGGAGGAGCATGCTACGCTGTAGCAACCCTTTCTAACTCAATGAAGGGAAAACGCTAACAATTCCAGCCCATCTCTGCCAGAGGGTGTCCTCAATTAAAGGCAAGGCTCTAGCCCTCATTTCACTCCCACCTGTATCAGTGAGCATCATCCACTACCATTAGAGAAGAGTTAAGAAAACTGAAAATGGGATATACATTATACTGTTTTCTCAGATGGATTCGAATTGTTTTATCAATTAAAACAAGGGCAACTATTGACATCAGTATCCTTAAACAGAGTTGGGCAAATAACTAATTTTTCAGTTTGCTGGCAGTTCCAAAAAAATTATTTCAAGTCAAACTGAAACAAACATTGCAAAAAATTTCAGTTAACTGAAAAAAATCCATTTTGGTTCAACCCCAAATGGATTTTCCACACATTTGTTAAGGGCTAGATTCACAAAAACAGCCGGAGGAAGAGAAGGGGATGTGGTGGTACCATCCTCCTTATAACTTTTAGCCCAGTCATTAGGGCATTCACCTGAGATGTGGGAGACCGAGGAGCCATTTTCTCCTATGCCTCACATGAAATTATTTGAACTTGGGTCTCACTCACTACAGGAAAGTGCCTTAACTACTGGACTATAGCATATTCTGGTGTTGGGGGTCTCTCAATCCTTCCTGTTCAAATTGAAGCACTTTGCATAAATAATTTAAAAAATCACTGGAGCAGGAACTTGGGTCCCCCAGATCCCAGGTAAGTGTCCTGTCCACCAGGTTATATAGTCATGTTCACACTTTTCTTGGCACAATGACTATACATTGTCATTATGAATAGGCACCATCACCACCTCCTCCTCCTTTGTGAATGACAAGTCAGTCCCTCCCCAAATTTTTTTTTGCCAAAACTATTTAATGAATTGACATCAACTTCACAAATAATTTCAGGTGTACTGAACCGGTTTTCTTTTTCCAAACAAACTATTAGTCTGAAAAAATTCACCCAGCTCTAATCCTAAAGACTCCTTATAATTAAAGCAGAAGAACGAATAATATTCATTTTGAACTGTTACCCCTTAAAGAACATTTTAAATTGCTCTCAGAATGGTTTAGTTCCAGTCACTCAGACTCAGAGTCCAAATAAATCACTAAAGAGGCCACGCACCCAGCCCCGCACTTGAGAGTGGATGAGAGGGAATCCTTTTATGGGGACGCTAAAATCTGAGTTGATGGGCTTCAGTAGGAGTTGCCTTTAGTTTTGCTTAGAAGGAAGGGGATGGTTGCTGCAATGTGAGATCTTCGAAAATACGTATGCAGCAGGGTAACAATAGGGGAACAAAGAGCATGTCAGAATTCCAAATGTCATCTGAAAGAAACTTAGAAATGTAACCAAATGCTCATGGTCTGGAAAACAAAGTACCGTTTTTGAGCTGCATTTTCTAGACCATTCTGGGCTTTGTAACTACAGAGTGCAAAAGATCACAAGCTGAGGCTGTGGAGCCTTTCTTTGTTTTGTTTTGCATAGCATATCATACCATGGTTTAAAATGGCTTCTTTGTAAAAGCATATTGAGCTTAAAGCAGCAATATCAACCATTTGCTAGCTTTTAACCTGCAATTTATTGTTCAATTTACAACAGTAAAACTAGTATGAAGTTATTATGGTGGCAAGTTTGTCACAGCTATTGACTGTATTTTGAGCTGGTTTTGCATGATCATTTCTGACTTTTGTAAAGTACTGCGTTTTGAATGAAAATTGGACTAGACGGATATTAATGGAAGGAGTTTTTCATTACTACAAAATAAATTTTTGATGATTCCAGCAATTAAAGTTGTTCACTTCCTGGCATTTTGGAGTAATTTTCTTAGAGAGGGCTTATCATCTTGTCTGTTATGTAACTGGTTATACTTATCAGGTCATTGTCCGCTAAACTGACAAACATTCATTTTCTACCCAAGATATAAGCAGACATTTGTTACTTATAAAGTAATATGAAAATCTGCTTCCTTCAGAAACATATATGCCTTAGAAATTTTTTCAAAGGTCCCACTTAACTACAGAGACACAAGGTGGGGGAGGTAATGTCTTTTATTGGACCAATTTCTCCTGGCAAGAGAAACGAGCTTTTGAGCCACACAGAACTCTTCTTCAGCTCGAAAACTTGTCTCTCTCGCCAACAGAAGTTGGTCCACTAAAAAAATATTACATTACCCACCTTGTCTCTCTCTAATTTCTCAGACACAGTGTAAGAGTGGACTCACCCCTGCGGCGCCTCCTGCTGGTTGTCGGGAATTAGCTCACCAGCCTCTGGAGCGCCCTCTGCAGGCCGGTGATCCGCCTTACCATTGGCCCCACATCCCTCCCAGACCCAGTGCCCCATGTCTCTTGGATGGCTGCCCCCTGGCAGTACACCTATTGTCTCTCAGGGTCCCTGTCCCCACCCAGGGAAACTCCCACTCCCTATCCCTACCTTGCCTTAGTGTAAGGCTACCGCCAGTCACCAACTAGCCCCTTGTATCGGGGGAGACTACAGTGTAAAAGCCACTCATCGCTGGCAAGGAGAGGTTTGGACCTGCTGCCTTGGCCTACCTCCTTTGCAACCCCAATACCTGCCCTGCCTTGCTCTGCGTCCCAGTACCTCTATGGGCCTTGGACCAGGCCCTACAGCCTGAGGAGTTGCCAGCCTAGAGTGCCCACGCTCATCTTGCTCCTTCCCCAGCATTGCACCACCCTTCGTACCCTGTCAGGCAGGCATCCAGGCCCTGCTCTCTCCCAGCCTGGAGAGACTCTGGGCCTCTGGCTCACAGCCTTTTTATACAGGCCAGCTGGGGCCTGGCCCAACTGCAGCTGCTTCCCCAATCCGCCATCCCTAGCCACAGCACTCTCTGGGGCTGCTTTTAACCCCTTCTATTTTAGGAGCAGGATAAACACCACGCTTCACACAGCTACACTCTATTTAACTATAGGAACATGTGTGCAAACATCCATTGATCAGAATTTTCTCTATCTTTTATCATCCAAAACTCTGAAGTCCTTACCTGGCCAGTGCTGTCCTGAAACTGTACATCTATATATTCTGATGGCAGAGCAGGAATATTAAGAGCAGACTGTGAAAGAGGAGGGACTGATCGATCAAGTGAAGCTTCAGTATCTTGAACAGACACTACAGAATGAACATTAGCTGGTTTTTGGGATAAAGCATCAGTAGCCTTCACTTCTAAATCTTCTAGCTTCAAATGCTGTATTTCTGAGTCTAAGCTGCATATTCCTGACATGCTTGGGACTACAGTCATTGCAGAGACACCATTAGACACAGCCCTGAGATTGCTGCTCATGTCTTCTTTTATGTTCCATGACGTAAACTCTCTTCTGAGGGCAAGCCAAAGCCCATCAATCCATGGCTCAACCACTATTTCCAAACTGAAACAAACAAGGCAAAGTGAAGGTAAAGAATGACTTACTTCACTTTTAATTCTTACGGATAACCAAAAGAACAAAAAAGGCTTGATGACACTTCTCATTTTCTATTACCTGTACACAAACAGCTGCCATTAAAAGGACTTCCTTTACCAAAAATTCACGTTTGCATTTGACATGACATTTTTTTTCAGATTTAGGGGGAAAAAAGCACTCTTTCTGCCAACTATACAACCTTTATCCTCTTATGATGAAGCTTATTATAAGGAGTTAAAAGAGGAGTAACTGGAAAACACATGACTTTCAGCTGTTTATTGTAAGCTACAGACATAACTAATAAAGTTCCATTTTTTAAAAACACAAAAATAAGTCTTATGGTTGTGGCAATGTTTGTATGTTTTATTCTGTCCAGCACCTTCACATGGCTAACCAATATAAACAGCATTTCAAAATAGCTTTAAGCCAAGGCTCTGGTCTCCAACTGATGGAAAGTGAAACCAGAAAAACAAGAACAAAACTATTTTCTCACAGTAAAAATCTGTATCTCCAAAGAAAAGGAGACACTGAGATTAGTGGGCCATTTTACAGAGGAGAAACAAAAATAATTCAGGGAGTACTCAAACTAATCCTGCTACTATGGGGGCGGAGGCGGAGGAAGAGAGACAAAAACAAACTGCACAGAAGACTCCACCTGTTGCGAGACAAAAACTGGTATGCTCAGATGGGTAAATCTCCTTTGTATGAAGCTGAGGTCACAGTTTTGTTTGAATCCAGTCTCCATATACTAGCTAGAGGTCACATTACCCACTGTTTCAACTACAGAGATATTGTAGAACTGTGGTTGTTTTGTATTTATAAGACTGAATTTTCTTTGGTTAAACCTAAAAACTAGAAATAAAACCTTGTACCCATAATATAGGTAAAAAACGGCCAAGCATGTCACCGTTTATGAAAAGGTCTTCAGATGCAGTTTTTAGAAGTTCTGAGCCCTCACAGCTTCTACTGGAGTTATGGATACTTAGCACTTCTCAGTAAACAGGCCCATTCAAATCCACTGAAGATAAGTATGATTATTCTAGCTCATACTGGGTTCAATCCAGTCAGGTGCTTAGCATCGTCAAATACTACTGGCTTCACTGAGTATTCAGCAACTGGCAGGATTCATCTTTAAATCCCGTGTTTACTGGAAGAAAATAAAAAACAATTAAACTAATTCTGCTCATACCCTACGCAATCATCCGCCAGTCCAGTCTCATAGAAATGCTGTGCACCGAGTTCCTGGAGTCGTTTGTCTACTACCTTCCCACCATTGCAGAAGAACATGTATTCAGAATCTCCCAGACCTGAAAAATCCACGTAAAGAGGGTTTATATCTACCAAATAAATAAATATAAAGTTTACAGTGAAAAATCAAGATATTGTCTCACAAACAGGAAAGTTGGTATGTATATGAAAAGTAGATGTATTTAAGTCCTAAATTAACAAAACATGTGTGAACTGAAAATTGAATAGCTGATTACATTAAGGTATAGTTGACAAATGGTTCCTCTTCATTTACCTGCCCACTGCCAAGTTCAAAATGTTGTTTCTGTTGCAACAGCTGTGGGCACTAAAAATACCTCAAGCAACATCTTCCTACCATGTTTTAGGTGTTTATTATCAAAAACTGTTGTCTAACAAAACACCTAAACTAAAAACAAATTGTAGGTTGTAAATTCACATGAATACCCAAGAAATAAACTTATTTCAGCTAGAGCTAAGATTATTAATATATGTCACTAATTTAAGGGAGGAAAACATATTAAACATACTAGAGAGAAAAAGAAAAAGAGAAACATTGGAAATGCAGGAAAATTTAAGTAAAGGTAAATTTTAAAACCAGAGAGGTATATGGAAATACATGAATCAGGTAATTTCCCCCACTGTCTTGCTCAGGAACCACCAGAGATACTGAGTAAAAAATATCCAAGCATAACTCTTAGGTCCTTAAACCTCAATCGCCTTAGTAAAGATCCTGATCCAGCACAGGGTCAGAGAGAATATCTGCTCTTAACTACACTCTGATTAGGGGTCTCACTGCCTTCTCAATGGCTGGAGAGGCCATAGTAAAAGATGCACATAGCATAACAAAGGGTATCTTTCCTCACTATTCACAAAGAATCATAGAATTGTATGACTGGAAGGCACCTTGAGAGGTTATCTAGTCTAGTCCCTTACACTCACAGCAGGACTAAGTATTATCTTGACCATCCCTGACAAGTGTTTGTCTAACCTGCTCTTAAGAATCTCCAGTGATTGAAATTCCACAATCTCCCTAGGCAATTCATTCCAGTGCTTAACTGCCCTGACAGTTAGGAAACTTTTCCTAATGTCCAACTCAAACCACCCTTGCTGCAACTTAAGCCCCAGTGCTTCTTATCCTATCTTCAGAGGTTAAAGAGAACAATTTTTCTCCCTCCTCCTTGTAACAACCTTTTATGTACTTGAAAACTTATGTCCCCTCCCAGTAGGTATACTGTTAGTTTAAAGATGGCATTACACACAGAGCTAGCAAACATGAAATCAGTTACAAAAAAATCAATGCTCTGTTTCACATTCTCAATCATCCATCTGCAATAAGTAATAAATACAGTATCTTCTCCAGAATTAATAGGACCATGGCTGCATACTTCTTATACACCTCAGAAAACTCATAACTAAAAATAAACTTCAGAATACACATGACCAATTTTTTTAGCCTGATAGTCTAAATGCAGGTTGAACAGTCAGCAGCACTCTGGTAGTGGAATTAAAGCTTTTCAGATGAACTTTTGCATTTCCAGAACTTTCTGGGTTTTGGTTTTATACCTCAATATTATTTGATTTTTCCCCATTAACTTACTGACAAGTATTAATTTTAACTGTAGCTTAATTAACAAACGCCATTTGATGTTTCTCACTATTGTTGAAATGTATGTCATGGCACAAGCATTAAGAATTTTCAGAAAAAAAAAAAAACACTGACATTTTTACACTTTCACATCTCCAAACTTACATAGTCAATTTATTATAAATTTGGTAATACAAATATTTTCCAAACCCACACCTCGTATCTCAATTTGTAGTCTCAAATTACTTCTCACCCCCAAAAAGAAAAGGAGTACTTGTGGTACCTTGAGACTAACAAATTTATTTGAAAGCTTATGCGCAAATAAATTTGTTAGTCTCTAAGGTGCCACAAGTACTCCTATTCTTTTTGCGGATACAGACTAACACAGCTGCTACTCTGAAACGTCTCACCCCCAGGATGCCCAATGGATATTAAATTGATGAATCACATTTTAATCCTGAATCACATTCATGAAAAATCCCTCATATACTGCTCCACAATTATTACACATAAAATCAGCTAACAATATAGGAATAAAAGCTGTATTATAAGAGATTTGGTCCTGTCTCATAGCACTCTCTTTTGGATGGACCCTGGCTTGCTCTTGTTGAGCCACCACTCTCCCTGGGGGAATTCTGCCTGGAATCGTCTCACCAAGTCTAGGAAAGTTAGTTTCCAGCAGGATCAGTTGTTATGGTTCCTTTTCTTTTAGTTCAAGTCTACTTGACAAACAAGATCAAAACTTCTCAGTCTCCCTTCTGTCCATTTCTGTTTCAGGGAACAGTTCTTCCCAGCAGTAGCTCCAGTCTCTGTCAGGTATTGCAGCTCCTCCTCTCCATTTCCTGCTCTTCCTTTTATGAGAATCAGCCAATTAAGCTGCAGATCTTTTACCAGGCACAGCCAGCAGTGCTAGTCAGCCACCCTCTGGCTTCTGACCTCAATCAAATGGTATCCCTTATACCTTCAAAGGTATGAATAGGCTTATTTACCATTTTAAAATGACTTAAAAGATACCACACTACAGTGGGGACAATATAGTGATAAATTAATTTCTGATAGAAAAGGTGACACAGGAAATACTGTATTACCTAACAATCCATAACGTAGATGTGCAAAATGATCAGGTAGCAGGGTCTTGTTTTTAATTTCCTTAACAAACTTGCAAGCTGTGTCTGGAGGGTCTCCAGTACCAGTAGTGGAAATAACAATAACAAGAGGGTCCTTTTCTGTTGCCAGATTATACTACAAAAAGAGTGGAAAAAAAGCAAATTAAAAAGTATAACCCAATACACATTTATAGTCAAGTCAAAGAGTTGATCCTGGCAGTGTTGTCTTTTACAATTGAATGGTCTCTTACTTTCCCCCCATCCCACATTTTTATGCTCTCTCTTCTCTTTTCTTCCTTATTTGCATGAGACCATAGTAAGCCTTCTAAATAATGAAGAGTTTATTTGGTGGATGCAACATTCTCTCACTTTGTATTACTTTTTTTTGCTTGTAACCTCTTGTTTATTAACCTATTCTAATATGTGAAACAGTCTGTATAGAAGAAGAAAAGAAAAAAAAGACTATCAGATCGCATGAACTCATGTCAGAAGTCTGAACTGCTTGGTCATCTCTTAACTCTATGATGTATGTATAATTAACCTAAAGAATGCCAGTGGTGTTACACAACAGACCAGTGTTCATTTCTTTTTTGTACAAGACGTAAACAGCACTGTCTTGCAGTATGGTTTTAAAAAAAAAAAACTGCACTCAGTAACTTTACCCCTCTCATCCTCTTTCATAATCTTTTTGTAAAGTGTGAAAGCAATACAGGGGTATCCATACTAATCCTGTGAAATAATGGCATCTGCACATTTAGGGTTAAATTTTCAAGAAGGCTTTAATCTCACACCTTATCATTTGTATGGCCAATCAATTAAGGGCAAAATTCTGAGCACATAATTACTTGCATATCCAGACTTACATGTGATGTTCTGAGAATGTGGCCCTTTACAGTATCTGCCACCTATCATTTGGAAAACACATCTTTTGCATATCTCCTTTTAAGTGATTGTTAAGTGTTATATGTTGCTTTCACAAGAACTATTTAACCAACTCTTTCATTTATTTACATGCATTTGAAATTCTCATGTGAAAACAATTCCACTTGTTTGATGAGTCAAGTTGTCCATAGCAAGAAAAACGTGGTTGCAGCTGCACTGTGAGCTTAGTGGCAAAAGCATATCAACTGTCAGTTTGATTAATCAGACATCTACACCATCTAAAGTATCCCTGCAGGGTAAGTTTGGAATCACATGAACAGACAGCAGTTCATGTGAAAAAGACGTTTTTAAACACGTTCCAAGTGCTTTTATTTAAACAAAATGCTTACGTTTAAATATTAAGGTTATGACAAGTTATAAATAACAGGTACGACACAGATGTACAGTATCTAGCTTAGGCTACTAGTTCCTAATTTAAGCATCTATAGTACAGACAATAGGAGGTCTTATCATAAAGGCAGTATTAGGTCTTAATTTAGAACTTAAGATTTTGTGGGACTTTTTTCATACCCATAATAATGTAAATTGCTAGGTCTTCCACCTCTTTCTCAAGGCACACAAAAACATTACTTGCACAGACCCAGTACCATTATATAATTCTAAAAATTTCTGAGTTACGAATGAAGGCAAGAAAACAAGATCTGTCAGGACATTTTATTTTGCAACTTTTCAAATAACTTGTTTTAGCTGTTTCCAATATAAATTGTAAAACTAAAATGTGAAATGTATTTCGGTACAGATGCTGTTTTACACCCGAACTCAACCCCTCAGATAAAGCCAGCTCTAATGTTTATAATATAGCTGTGCAGGAATAAACCCACAATTAGGACAATGCATCATCTTTTTCTTTGTATATATAGAATCAAAATAATGATGCTTAAAAAGAGTCTTCCACCAATCCACAGGCAAGGCTGGCAATGCTGGCATTCAGTCACATATAGCTCTACAGAACCACAAACCCTTGGGACATGCTCCGAGTAAGAGGGCTAGCATACCATACAGAAGAGTCAAGACCCTTCCATACATGTATGTGCATGAGACTTCAGCAATTATGGCATAAATCGCTCCCCTTTATTGCTTTCGGAACTATCCCTGTAGCAGGCCCATTCGAGTAACTAAGAGTATGTCTATACCGCAAAAAAGCACTGCAGCAGCAAGTCTCAGAACCTGGGTCTACGGACTCAGGCTCACGCTACAGCACTACAAATAGCCATGCAGATGTATTGGCTCAGGCTAGAGCTCAGGCTCCGAACCCCGAACCCCACCCTCCTAGCAAAGACTTCATAACCCGAGCTCCAGCCTGAGTTGGAATGTCTATGCAGCTATTTTATTGCCGTAGTGTGATCCCCACAAGCCTGAACATGTAGACCTTGGCACTGAGCGTTGTTTTTTTGTTGTTTTTTTTCCAGTGCAGATATACCATAAAAGCATCAGAGATGCCCTGGCAGCTTAGCTGTTGTTGATAGGTCATGGGCCACCCTCCAGCTGAGGTCACTCCTGAGTGACCAGTGCTAGGTCAAGACCTTCTCTCCCTGCACTCTCAGATGCTGGCTTCTGTGCTACCCTCTAAGTGCAAAGTCAGGAGGTAAAAAAGAGAAGAGGAGGCATGGGGCCTGCTCCATCCTTGTCTTAATGTGTGAGCATGTGCATGCACAGCTGCATGGAAGTGCTTATAGGAGATATTGGAAAATTGTTATGCCCCTTTCCCTACTGGCAAAATTAGTCTAACTCAGCCAGCCGTTAGTCCCTGACCTGACACAAGCACAACCACACAAGATGTGCAGATTGTAGAATTTTTCCCCCTCAGGCCTCCCATGTCAGACTTCACTCAAGGCCCCACAAAACCTAGGCGTAGCCCTGGTATATTTTTCCCTGATTTGTCCCAGCCAAATAGAAGGCCTCTCCATTCAGGTACAGCTGCTCCCTGGACAAGGAGTGAGGGAACCTGTAATTGAAGAGATCTGCAAAGCTATACAAATTGTCTTCTTCTCTTACCAAAATAAATAATAAACTTTAATCAACAAATTCTCACATCTGCGCAACATTTCATCTCAGCAGTAAATCACAGCTCAGTGCCAACTTTCCATGTCTGACAAAATAGACTTGTTCCAGTAGCAGGCCACCTCCAGCCAAACAGGCCTGGAGATGCCTCCACAGCAGTCTGTAGAGTGTGTGGAAGGAAGAGACAACTGCTCTGAAGTAGATTGGAGGCTCCCTCACCTTTTGGGCTTGCTTTATGTACTCTCCATAAGAATTGTTAATGTGTATAAAATACACAAGATGTGCTACTGTAAGTAATATTACACAATAAGTGCTCTTTCAGAAGTGTAAGCTCTGCTGACAAACAAGTAGTACTTCCCATAAAGATGGCCTGAGAACAGTAAATAGTTTACCTTTTTGTTCTCTGTTGCTCCTTTGATTACATGAAAATATCACCCATCCCTGATCTCCAGAATAGGTTTTGTTTTCTGCTTACTTATTTCCACAGGAATATCAGGAATGTCAGGTTTTATCTTTTCTGTTCTTGTTGGAGGACCCAGATGTGTGGATTTGGTCCTTTCACAACCTTTAACAGAGGGTGTGGGATTCCTGAGTTCTTAAAAACACATTGGTTTACAACTCCCTTTACTAGATAGGTGTAACAAAACAAACCCCCCAAAGAATTTTAATCATTCTGAATCAAAATCACAACCCCACTCTATCAGGTCTTTACTTCCTGGATCACGCGGATATCATGTGTCATCCTTAGCAACTGTAAATTCACTTATGTCAACAAAGCTAGACTGGATAACTTCAGTGGGGATTCTACATATCACAGAGATAAACCTGCATGGATCTGACTGCCGTATTGGGATCTATGTATATATAGAACCCAGCCTGTTCTTTGGGCATTGTCATAATACAAACAATAAATAAAACTAAAAAAAATGTTGTGCTTTTTTTTTTTTTTTTTTAATGATAGCGCCTCCCATCCACTAAGTACTGAATTAATTCCAGCAACTCATTTCTGCATGTCCAAGAATCATTTCAACAGGCCACTTTAATGCTAGTGTAGACACACACAGAGAAGAATATTCATATACTCATTTACTACTCTAAGCAAACCATTAACCATAAAAAGGATACATTTGCTACAAGGCTGGTGGAAGCCTCAGTTAGTACTGATCCAAACCACTGACATGGATGTTATGAAAATATAAATGTACGTGATATACTCTCTTCTCTATGCGTGCACATAGCTTCCATTACTGTTAATGGCTACTATAGGAGCACACAGAGGGAAATACATTTCTTAAAAGTCTATTTTCCAAACCAGCATAGAGTATCTCACCTTGTCAGACTCACTTATACAGTGAATATCAGCTTCAAATCCATGTGCATCTGCCTGCGTGCATATTTCCTCAGCTATGGCTTTTGCCTGTCCCTTCTGTGTTGCATAAAGCAGCAAAAACCTCCTCTTTATTTCACAGCACATTTTTAACTACACTGCAGAAAGGAAAAGGAAAGGCAGGTTTACTTCATACAAAGAAATCGAAGCCTGATCATTTATAGAAAAATAGATACCTGGTTTCTACATTAAAAATGCAGACCAAGGGGCCTAGACTAGAGGGAGTCCCATGCAGGTTGACCCCTATATGCCTACACAAAGATCCTTGCAGGATTGAGGCTTGAAGGACCAGTTGGTGACAGCAACACACCATATTAATGTGGGTTTTCATTGACTTTACTTGGAAACAAAGCAACAGAGCAATGATTCTCACAAAACTGAATGCTGCTATTTGTCACATGATCCCTTATTTCCCACAGAAAACTGGTGTATATTCTGACATATTTTTGTAGTTTGCATAAGAGGAATGGGTGGACACTCGGTGAAGCCAACAGCGTAAACATACAAACAAGTGCATTTTGTTACTTATTTTTAAAAAAATTAAGCTTTCCCAATGCAAGTAATTTCTGCTCTAGCCAGTGTAGGCCAAATCCTAAAGCCCTTATACACAGATCAAAGAGCTACTGAAGTCAACAGGTGTTTTCCAGGAATAATGACTTCATCGTTTGGCTCTGTACTTTATTATTATTATTCTTTACTCCATGAGTCAAAAACTAAGTATTTCTAATCTAATAACAGCACAAATATCAGTATGTTTTTCCTTAGAATGAGAATATATATTAAAGAAATCAAAGCAATCCCTCATATGAAATGTGATTCCCTCCCCAAATATACATTAGGTTTTGGGTTCTGGGTTTTTTGTTTTGTTTTTTTACAACCCACAGCATATATTTATGTTTTCTCCTTTAATAACAAAAAAGGAAGTTATTTTACACGAACTACTCTCTCAAGATTTTCTTTTATGTGCATGTCAAAATTTTAAAACACCTTTAGACAAGAGAAGGAAGATTACTGGAACTGGCAAGAAAAAATGACAACTGGCTTGTACCTTCTATATATATTGTAAATTAATCCTTTGTACATTAATCTTCTGTGTCACCATTTTGCTGCTGCTGTGAAACTCCAGTAAAAAAAAATCTCATGACTATAGTTACTGTGCTAACTGAACATGTATTAAAGTAAATGTTGTCTTTGAAAGAGTTTTTTCGTGTGCTCAAATCTGATTTCTCATCATTCTTGCATCTTCCCCCTGCACACCCACATGATCAATTACAGCAGACTCAATTTATGATTCACATGCTTTGATATAGTGGAGCCTGTGACAAAATGACAACTGCATTTTCCTCTCTTCCCCCTGGGAAACAGGATCTACACCAAGCACAGTCTGAGTACAAAGGAAAAGCACTGCATGTCTGGTGCTCTACTGATAAGACAGGACATTGCTCTCCACAGCTTTATTGCAGGTAATGCATGAGAGTAATCCTTTACTGCTTTAAGTAGTCCTATAAATTAGAGTGGCTGAACTAAGACATATCTGTTAGTTGTACAGTGCAAGTACCATGCCTCAATTCCCTTAAATGATGGGAAAAGTAACTACACAGAAAAAATAAATCTTTCATTGCATTTTGGTGTATTAAAATACTCCATTTTACATAAAATTTAATATTAATAATTATGAAGACCTCTTCAAAAAAAATCTGTCTGAATTTGCAATCTGTGAGAAATAAGTTTTACACACAAAACAAAGGTACAAATTTACCTTTTTTCCTATTCAACAGGAATTACATAGCGTATATCACCTGTGGAAGTATAACATTGTATAAGGGGACATGCTGGATACATTGTACATGAGAGGGCATGCCAAAACATGTTACAAAGTATCTGAGGGAGCACACGTAGGGACAGTTAGCTTTTGAATGGAGAAGCAATTTAGATAGAGCCAGCACGTCTAAGAAGCAGGCATCAGAATGGAAGGTGTGAAGGGCAATTAGTTAAGTTAACTGGAAGCTGTTAAAGGAGATTGTTAAGGGTGGCAGGTAATTGAAGATACGTGACTGGTCTCAGGGATCTTGAAGGGTGGGGACTAAAATCTTTTTCTTTTGTCTGTAACTTCTCTGTAACTTGTTCTCCAAAAAACTGTATAAATTAAAAGACACAAGCCCCACTCGGGGGGCTCACTTCTAAATGTATTAGCAGAGCAGCTTTGCTAATAAAACAGAGTGGTCTGATAAATTGTGAGTCTGAGTCAAACTTTGACAATTTGGAGGTTCCACCGAGATGGCAAGCGGCTTCACTGAGGCTGTGTGATCCCTGACTGCCTTGCAGGACGATCATGGCAGCCGGCGCCTGGACGCTTAGTCCAAGCGATCCTCCATGAGACAAAGGTACACAGCAGCAGCGCAGTCTACGCCATTGAACTTGTTGGTTCCCACTCTGTTTGGGTAGGGGTCTTTGGATCCAGCTTCTGGAATCAGACATCTCAGGTAATTATTATTTTTGTGCTTTAACCGGTTTGAGGACTGTCTTGTCTTTGTGTCTATCCGTCTTCCCCGTGGTGTGTGTGTGAATCTGGGAGCCATCCCTGTCCGGAGACTGGCTGACCCAGGGGTCCCCGTCCCCACGGTCTGAATAAGTGGAATCTGCACAGCTGCAGCCGCACCACACCTTGGGTATAACCCCCGGTGTGAAAGCAAGGGCAGTTGAGGCAGTAGCCCGTGGGCTCCTTTCTGTGTGTTGCACCGGGTACCGCTCTGCTGAGCCCGAATTTCCTTCTTGTGTGAATGCTGTGTGAAGTCCTCCTGGATGGATAATCAGAAGTCTAAGGTAGAACAGTTCCCTAAGGGAACTCCAGCTTATTTTATGTATTTTAGGAGGGGTCCAGACTCTTGTAGGTTTCTTGAAAAATGGTCCAAATTACAGTGGCCACTGTTAGGTTTTTGGGACAAGGATCGAGTGGACGCTTTAAAAAGCAAACTCGTCCTCCCAAAAACCAAATTGGAGAGAGGAGAAGTAGACTGCTTCATGCAGTGGTGGGAAGAGGCAAATTGTAGACGGACTGAGTCAAAACTCACCTCTCTTAAAAATTCTATCAAAAAACTAACAGTTCAATTGGATGCAGTCTCTCCCACCACTAGTCCGAGCGCCCCCCTTTGCCCAGTCCTGTGCAATGATCCGGATCAAACCCGACCCCCACTTCTTTTCCAGTGGTTCCTAACCCTGCTACAATACTAGCGTCTATTCCTCCAAATGCAACCCACTTTACTGTTGTAGATTTGTGCTCCGCTTTCTTCTCTGTCCCAGTATCTCTTTGCCTTCTCCTACAAGGGTCAGCAATATACATGGACTACCCTTCCCCAGGGATATACAGAGAGTCCATCCTATTTTTCCTCAAGCCCTAGCCAGGGATCTCGCTGATCTGGTTTTCCCATCAGGATCCACACTGATCCAATATGTGGACGACTTACTCCTGTGCTCCCCCTGTCTGCCTCAGAAACTGATTTACTAACACTTCTCACAGCTTTAGCAAACAAGGGTCATAAGGCTTCTAGCACAAAATTGCAGCTCTGCCAAACCTCTGTCACATACCTAGGCTTCCTTCTCTCCCAGGGCTCCCGTACACTCTCTCCAGCCCGGGTACAAGCCATCCTTAGCTTTTCCCAGCCTTGCTCTCCACGCCAGGTCAGAAAATTCTTAGGCTTGACAGGGTTCTGTAGGCAATGGATTCCCCAATATGCTTCTCTGGCTAAACCAGTCCAAGAACTCACTCGATCCTCTGTACCTAACCCCATGCCATGGCCACTTGAAGCAAATGCTGCTTTCATCTCCCTTAAGCAGAATTTAGCCTCTGCCCCGCCTTAGGGTTACCTAACTATGACAAGCCTTTTACCTTTTTCTGTCACGAACAATCTGCTTGTGCCCTCGGGGTTCTTACTCAGGAACACGGTGACAGAAATTGCCCGGTGGCTTATTTTTCTGCAACCTTGGACCCTGTAGCCCAGGGTTTACCTCCTTGCCTATGTAGCTGCTGCAGCGCGCCTGGTCGAGATGTCTGAGTCCCTTGTCCTCCGCTCTCCTCTCACTCTCATGGTTCCCCATTCTGTGGAAACTCTCCTTCTGCAACACAACACTGCTCACCTCTCCTCTGCTCGCCTCACTAGGTATGAACTTTTGCTGCTTTCAGCCTCACATATCACTATTAAGCGCTGCTCCCAGCTAAACCCTGCTACCCTCCTTCCTTTACCTAGTGATGGTGAACCCCATGACTGCCTTGCAACTGTCTCCGCTATCACTGTCCTGCGCCCCGACCTTTCAGATGTACCTCTCCCTAACTCTGACCTGGTATTATTCACTGATAGGTCCTGTTATAGAAATGACCAAGGCCACCTTCTTGCAGGGTACGCTGTGGTCTCTGTCTCTGAGACCACAGAAGCTGCGCCCTTACCCTCTGTGACCTCTGCCCAGGGGCTGAACTGATTGCTCTAACCTGTGCCTGCTTTCTAGCCGAGGGGCTCTCTGCCACTATTTTTACTGATTCTCGGTATGCCTTTGGGGTTGTGCATGACTTTGGCACCCTCTGGCAGGCTCGAGGTTTTCTTACCCCTACTGGTACCCCTATCAAGAATGGCCCCTACATTGCCGCCCTCCTGTATGCAGTTTTACTACCGTCTGCCTTGGCAATTGTTAAGTGTACTGGCCACTCAGCGGCAGACACCGAGGTGGCAAAAGGTAATGCACTTGCTGATGCTGCTGCAAAACATGCCGCCACTATAAAACCTTCACCAGAAGCGTTTCTTGGTCCCCTCTCTGTCTCTGTAATGCCACCATCCCTGTCTCATCTCGCTCAGCTCCAGGACTCTGCCCCAGAAACAGAGAAAGACTCCTGGAGTGCTTTGGGTTGCTCTTTGCATTCTGATTCCCTTTGGCGATCGCCCACCGGTACCTTTGTAGCCCCCCTCCTACATGGTGTTTCGCATGTCGGCAAGGAGGGGATGGTCTCTGCTATGAGTAAGGTGGGGTGGCGGGCTCCCCATTTCAGCTCCTTTGCAACCCACCACTGTGCCGCTTGTGTTACTTGTCAAAGCCACAATGTACGCAAATCTGTAAAAGTAACACAAGGGTTCCGGGGTTTGCCTCAAGCACCTTTCCTACACTGGCAACTTGATTTTGTACAAATGCCAAAGTGTCAGAAATATGAATTCATTTTAGTTATAATATGTCTGTTCTCGGGTTGGATTGAAGCCTTTCCCTGTCGCAAAGCTGATTCATTGTCCGTTGCAAAATGTCTGTTAAACCACATTATCCCTACCAAGGGAATTCCTGCCACTTTGTCTAGTGACCAGGAAACACATTTTACTGGAAAAATTGTTCAACATCTAAACCAGGTATTACATGTCACCCACCTGTTGCACTGCCCTTACCATCCACAGAGTGCAGGGGCAGTTGAAAGGCGAAATGGTGTGCTTAAAAATAAGCTGGCAAAAATCTGTAGTTCCACAGGGTTAAACTGGCCAGCTGCTTTACCACTGGCCCTTATGGAAATTCGGTCATCCCCATCCCAGAGACACAAATTGAGTCCATTTGAAATCATCATGGGATGCCCTATGCGAACAATGGCTACTATTACCCCAGCCCCAGACCTAAAGGTGCGAGCAGCTTGGCCGACGGAACCCACCTCTGCTGCCTGTCACACTCTTGAGCCTGGTGATTGGGTCTACCTGTGGCACCACCTTCAGAAGCACGCCTTGGAACCCCGGTGGAAGGGTCCATACCAGGTACTGCTCACCACCCAGACAGCAGTGAAATTATCCAGCATCGCTGCATGGATCCACGCCTCACAGTATAAGCCAGCACCACCTCAAGGGGACCAAGCACCTCTGCAAGACCACGCAGAACCAGCTTCAACCCCAGAAGACAAAGAGGAACAGCCTGCAATACCTTACAATCTGCGCTCTCGTAAGGGTTGCCAGAAGCAGAGGGTATGCAGACAGCAGGACCCAACAAACAAGAAGCAGTAGTGAGCCTAGTGCCTGCTGCCTGGTGGACGTAAAACCGTGACTGCGGTTCCCTCGAAAGGGGTTGTCGGAACCAGAAAGGGTCCTGCTTCCAACATGTGTCCTTTGAGAAGCTTAATCGTCAGCTACTGTGTCCTGAGGGTCTGGGGAATCCAGAGTGACAGTGACAATTCTTTCATCCAACAACAGGTGCAGATAGCCCAGATCCTGAATATTTCTAATTGCTGGGTCTGCAGCCACATCCCAGCTCACTCACAAGCTAGTATCCCCACCATGGCAATCCCTTTGAATTCCTCAGAGCTTACTGGAGAACCCTATCCACTTAAAAGGACATGGAAGGAAAATGACACTTGGGGGCTGGGAAAAACATATGTTCCTAAACTTATAAGTGTGGTGAAAGGAAAGGGCCACTGGTGCTGGGTGTGTAATGGGACAGGGCTGAATCTAGGGAGGAGCAGCTGTCTCCAATACATCGTGTCCCATGGTGTATGGGACTATTCAAACAAAGTTGGAGAATGGTGAACCGGGTATGGAAAGATAAACTTCCTCTCAACCTGGGATCAAACCAAAGATTCAATCTCTTGCTCCCCCTACAGCCTCCCTGAGAAAAACAGCACCATCTACAAATATCATGTGAATGCTACCTCTTCTCCCAGTGAAAATCATCCTGTGCCCTTTGGAGGATACTATTCCTCCTTCGTAAATTCTTACATGTCAAAGGGTTGCAATCAACCCTTCCCAGCTTTAATGGGACATCATTGGGTTTGTGGGGAAAATGCTTACACTGTGTTACCAGCAAATTGGTCAGGTATCTGTTATCCTGCTCAGCTTTTCCCACAATTCCGGGTGCTTCAATTCCTCCCACGAAATCGCCTCCGTAATTTCAGGTGAAAAAGGAGGGACTTGCCAGATGCTAAATGGTATGTGGATAGCATAAGCCCCCTAACTTGGGAAGAAGCTGTTGGCATTTCTTTATTCCCAGTAGGGGGGGTAATCCACCATGCAAAAAGGCTTTTAAGGTTACAAGCGGTGGTTGAGATCATGGCCAATGAAACAGGAGAGAGCTTAAAAGCTCTAGCCAAAGAAGGAGGAGCGGTCCGACAAGTGGCCCTCCAAAACCGTCAGGCATTAGATATATGCTGGCAGCCAAAGGAGGGACCTGTGCTCTAATTGGAACAGAATGCTGTGTATACATACCTGATAATACTAATGAGGTAATAAATCGTGCTAGCCATCTGAAGCAAATTGCATACCTTCCCCACGAAGAACCAAGTTCCTTGTGGAAATGGATAAGTAACTTATTCAATTTCTCTAGTCTGGGAAACTGGTTGTTTCAAGGAATCCTGACTATCCTATTTGGAATTCTAATAATCTTTGTGTGTTTTCAATTGATTTCTTGTTGTATCCAAAACTGCACAAGACACACCATCCATCAGGTTACCCCTAACCAGAGTGCTAATCTAATGTTGTTAAATGTCACCAGTGAAAGTAATGAAAAAGAACGATTGATGTATGGAATCCAGTAAGTCATTGGTCCTGGGCGTAGCCTTGACCAAAAGGGGGGATTGTGGAAGTATAACATTGTATAAGGGGACATGCTGGATACATTGTACATGAGAGGGCATGCCAAAACATGTTACAAAGTATCTGAGGGAGCACACGTAGGGACAGTTAGCTTTTGAATGGAGAAGCAATTTAGATAGAGCCAGCACGTCTAAGAAGCAGGCATCAGAATGGAAGGTGTGAAGGGCAATTAGTTAAGTTAACTGGAAGCTGTTAAAGGAGATTGTTAAGGGTGGCAGGTAATTGAAGATACGTGACTGGTCTCAGGGATCTTGAAGGGTGGGGACTAAAATCTTTTTCTTTTGTCTGTAACTTCTCTGTAACTTGTTCTCCAAAAAACTGTATAAATTAAAAGACACAAGCCCCACTCGGGGGGCTCACTTCTAAATGTATTAGCAGAGCAACTTTGCTAATAAAACAGAGTGGTCTGATAAATTGTGAGTCTGAGTCAAACATTGACACATGTATGTTAAAGATTGGATTCAGACTGCAAATCCAAATCCTGTACGTTAATCCTGATTGGCTTCCCCTCCCTCTGAACGAGGTGAAATTACATTTCAAGAGGCTAAGTGTCTGTTTCTTCTAAACTTTTACTTTTCACATCCTCGAAGAGAGAGACATCCAACTCCTTTGCCTGATGCCACAATGCAACCACATTTATGCTGAAATACAGATATTCTTCTACATTAGCTCATCTACTGGAACTAAAGGGTAACTGGCTAACAAGCTTTTTGAATCATTCTGAATGGAAAACACACCAATACTTAAGCTTTAGCAAGGTGGAAAGCGATTTGTATTCTAGGACCTCAGAATACAATATAAACATGGATCATCATCAGCATATCTCTCCATAGCTCCACAAATATAGAAACCTTCTGTGGGGCAAGACTTTCGCTTATCAGAGACTCCTCTGATCTCACTAGACCAGTGGCTCTCAACCTGCAGGCCGTATGCAGCCCAATTAGCACACAGCTACGGCCTAGCTGCATGCTAAAGGCCGCAGGGGCCAGCAGCGGGATCCGAGTTGCCAGGCTGTCTTGCCCTTGCACTGGGGTCTGGGGCTGCCCTCACCTGCAGCGGGGTCTGCTCCTGACCCGACTCTGTGGAGGGGTCCCTGGGTGGGGGCTGGGGCGCTGGGCATAGGCATGGGGGGTTGGGAGGGAAACTGTGGTTCTCAACCTTTGGCCCAGGTAACACATTTTAGGCCGCGTATGAAGCCCACAATGATGAATAGATTGAGAGCCACTGCACTAGATCTATCTGGCGAGAAGTGAATAGTTTAAAATATCAGATTAAATCCAGAAAAAAAGCCTCTGAAATAAAAATCCATATAAACAAAATACCAGCTGTACATAGTCCTCAACAAGCGGATGTTTGTGTCAACCTGATTTGTTTTGCAACTGATGGCAATGGACAGGGCTTGAACCACTTACTGGCAATAGGACTAAACCTATTACCGGAAACAGATGCAAAAGGTTAAGAGAGGGAGAGCCAGTGAAGTCTATGGGAGATGTCTTGATGAGAATTCCACCTCCTCAGGTACCAGAATTTCTACCAGAATGCTTTCCCTGGCCCTGCTCATAGGATCTGTCAGGATTCCTTCCCCACTCTGAATTCTAGGTTACAGATGTGGGGACCCGCATGAAAGACTCCCTAAGCTTATTTCTAACAGCTTAGGTTAAAAACTTCACCAAGGCAAAAAGTCTTTGCCCTTGGATTAGGTAGAACGCTGCCACCACCAAGTGATTTAACAAACAGTCAGGGAAAGGACCACTTGGAGTTCCTATTTTCCCCAAAATATCCCCCCAAACCCTTACGCCACCTTTCCTGGGGAGGCTTGAGAATAAACAAGATGAGCACAAACCAGCCTTGGATTTTTAAGATGCAAAAAACCCAATCAAATTCTTAAAAAACAGAACTTTATTAGAACAACAACAAAAAAAAAAAAAAGAGAACTCCTCTGTAAGATCAGAACAGAAGATAATCTTACAGGCAGTCAGATTCAAAACACAGAGAAACCCTCTAGGCAAAACCTTAAGTTACAAAAAACCACAAAAATAGGAATACACATTTCCTCCAGCACAGGGAATTTACATTACAAGCCAAAACAAAGAAACCCTAATGCATTTTCTAGCTAGCTTACTTACTAACTTTACAGGAGTTGGAGGGCTTGCATCCTTGATCTGTGTGACAGAGACAGACAAAAGCCTTTTCCCCCCCTCCAGATTTGAAAGTATCTTGTCCCCTCATTGGTCATTTTGGATCAGGTGCCAGCCAGGTTACCCGAGCTTCTTAACCCTTTACAGGTAAAAGGACTTTGCTTCTGGCCAGGAGGGCTTTTATAGCACTGTATACAGAAAGGTGGTTACCCTTCCCTTTATATTTATGACATCCATCTTTCTTCTCTGCCTAAAGCTAGTAAGTGGCTAAGTACAGTAGAGTTAAGAACACCAAAGTTACGAACCAACCAATCAACCACACACATCATCTGGAACCGGAATTACACAATCAGACAGCAACAGAGGCAAAAAAAAGCAAACAGTACAATACTGTGTTAAACGTAAACTACTAAAATAAAGGGAAAGTTTAAAAAAATATTTGACACGGTAAGGAAACTGTCCTTGTTTCATTTAAATTAAGATGGTTAAAACAACACTTTTATTCTGAATAGTAAAGTTTAAAACTGTATTAAGTCAACATTCAGTTGTAAACTTTTGAAAGAAGAACCATAACATTTTGTTCAGAGTTAAAAACATTTCAGAGTTATGACAAACCTCCATTCCCAAGGTGTTCGTAACTCTGAAGTTCTACAGTATGAAGCTTCACCACCTCTGGCTTTGAGAATGGAAGAAGAGCTTTCTCCCTCCACATCAAAGTCTGACTACTGTGGGAGCAGAGCTCTTTTCTACCCCTTCTTCAACCCATGATTTTTGGGCCACCATCCGCTTCCTTCTCCGTGAAGAGCTCCAGTGTTTGTCACAACATTCCTAAGCAGCACAAGAGCAAAACTGATAGATGACTGGTGCCTCCCCAAAATTTTCCCAAGCTCCACCAGCTCTCCCCTAGTAGCCAGGCCCTGGAGGCACTCCTAAATGCTGCCCAGTGCAGCACAGCAGCTGCCTTGGAGAGTGCCTGGCTGTGGCTGGGCTTGGCTTCCGGGACAGAGGCTGAGCAAGTCAGAGCCCCGCCCCGCTCGCCCCATCAGCACTCTTAGAGTTGGCTCTTGTCCCTGGAACCTGAGCCTGGGCAGGGAGCAGAGGCAGGAGCAGCCTGCTCCCTGCCTAGGCTTGACTTCTGAGGATGGGAGCCAACTCTGAGCATGCTGGAGGGGCGCGGGTGCTCTGGTTTGCTCAGCCACTGTCCCCAGAAGCTCAGCACGGGCGGGGGTAGCCTGCTGCTGCCAGTGCCAGGAGCTCTCCGAGTCAGCAACTGAACTGCACCAGTCAGCGTGGCTGGAAGAGGCTCTGGTCCCGCCTCTTACATTCTTGCCCCGCCCCTTCCTCTCCCCATCTGGGCAAGCTGCCGGAGGGGCACTTGGCCTTTTGTGCACCTCTCACAAGTCTCTTCTGAACAGGTCAAGGTACCTGTGTTAGTCTAGTAAAACTACATGCTATCTGAACAGGCTTACTTCAGTTATTTATCTTTGAATACTGCCAACTTTTTTTTTTTTTATTATTTAAAAACTACAAAAGGAGATTTTATCTGTCCTGAATTAGAAAAACACTGTTGGTCAGAAATATCCGAAGACCCTGCCACACAAAGAAGCTAACTGAAGCCTACATGATTCACATAAAACGACAGTGACTCACACACTGGTGAATATCGTGTACAGTGCAGGATATGTACCTGAACTGATACTATTTTCTGTACTCTTCTTCCTTTCCTGTACATACTCAAAAGGCAGTAGGTCAGTTCACTTAGGCTACAGGTTCCAAATGAAAGATAATAAAATTGAATAATACTGAAGTGTCATATTTTGACAAGAGCGCCACATCAATGCCTTTTAACCTGACCACATTCACATCTGTTGAGACTTACATGCCCCCAAATAAAGTCTTCTAAACAGTGAAAACAGCAAGACAGGGATTTGCTGACCCAAAGAGCCCCGCAATGCCCACTGGCATAAGGCCCACGCTACTGTAACTGATATCTGGCCTGACATTCACTGCCTCCAACATCACACCGTTGTAATATGTATCCAAAAGGTATCTTGTAAGGTATCATATGTAAATCAATGAAAGGCTGGTCATGAACACCATTGTGTGACCTATGCATCTGTTGTGTGTGAACTCTGCAGCTGAACGCCACCTCCTGGGTCCTAGTGCCAGTTGTGCTCCCCTTCTGCGAGCTGGGAACCTTCCTGTTTTCTGTGCAACAGCCAGTGCCCGCAGTGGGACAGCGTGAGGGAGTGTGGGGATGAGGGGGGAAGAGGCAGTGGGGAAGGAAGGGGGTGGAATAGGGCAGGGGGAGGGGAATGTGGGAGTGAGGCATAGGTGCTGGAACTAGGGATGTGGGGGTGCTGCCATACCCCCTGGCTTGAAGTGGTTTCCATTATATACAGGGTTTCAGTTTGGTTCAATGGCTCTCAGCACCCCCACTATATAACTTGTTTCAGCACCCCTGGAGTGAGGAAGGGGGCTGGGGATGGGGTATCCCAGGGGGAAGCAGGAGCCCAACATGCAGAGTCCCCTCGGCAGCACCTGGGGCTCCCCTGTTAACCAGGCCCATCAAACCCTCACCCAGACAAGTCCTACCCCTCTACACCTGGACCCCCGACAAGCCCCCCATCCTCACCCCACCGAGCCCCAACCAGCTGCACCTGGACTCCTACCCCATCAAGCCCCACTCCCCCAAAATACAGTACTGTAAAATTATAGTTTGCATAGGTACTCTTTATTATATACTGTACATTACTGTATACATTATACATTTGTACATATTACTGTACAGGGTTGTATACACAAAACCATGTACAGTATACTAAACTTTATGGACAATTTAAGGGATTTTCAAGGGTAATTTTGACTATATGTGATTTTAGCCTTACGTGCTGACTCCCAGCTCCCAGCGCTTCCCACCAAGGGGCAGCCCGCCCACTCCCTCCCTGCACCTGCCGATCAGCTGTTTCATGGCCTGCAGGAGGCTCTGGGGGGAGGGGGGGGGCACGGCAGGCCCAGAGGAGGGGGCGGGAAGGGGGGGAGTGGGGGCAGGGCCTGTGGCAGAGCCCGGGGTTGAGCACTGAGCACCCCCTGGCACGCTGGAAAGTTGGCGCCTGTCGCTCCAGCCCCGGAGTCGGTGCCTGCACAAGGAACCGGGTATTAACTTCTGTAGAGCGGCACCCGGCTCAGAGGCCGCCGGTTGGCCACCGCTCCCCGAGGTTAACGGGCGCTACGCGGCGCCCCTGCTGGCCAGTCTCGGGAGACCGGCGGACTGAGGGGAAGGGAGGCGGAGGCTGCGCCCCGTTTCACCTGTAGGGCCGGTCTCGTCCCGGCGCCGGCGGGCAGGAAACGGGATTTAATTCTTTAACCCGATCCAGGTTTCCCGTGATCTCGCGTCCCGGGTTTATCGCGCCGAGGCCCGGCGGCTGAGCAGAGACGGCGGCGGCGGCGACCCCCCCCCGCAGGGTTCAGCCCCCCCGCAGAGCAGCTACGGGCCGCCCAGCCCGGGCGGCCGCCCGCCCGCCAACGGTCACCCCGGTCCGAACACGCTCGCGTCGCAGGACGCGGCCCGGTCCCTCACCTGCTCCGCGCGGCCCAGTCTCCCAGAGGCCGTCACGCCGCCCTCGCAACCGCCGCACGGAAGAGCGCCCCGGAAGCCAACTAGAGCGTTGCCCGGAGTTGAGCCAGGAGCGGCCCCGCCCCCTTTCCGGCGGAGACTCGACCCGGCGGGCGGGGCGAGTACTCCGGGTTAGTCTCTGGTTGGCCCACGTCAGGGCGCTGAACGCCAGGCGGAAGGGGGCGGGGTCTTATCGAAGAGGAGGCCGCGCTCACGCGCGTTGCGGGAACTGCGCGTGGGGTCGCCGCTCGGAGCCCGGCCTGGGCTGCGTCACCCAGGTACGGAGCCCGGCGGGGCAGCAGCAGGGCAGCTCCGCCGTGTTTTTCAAGCCAGCCACGGGGGGTGGGAGGGAGCTGGATGCAGGGGTGGCGGGAGCGGGGCCAGAAGGCTCCTAGCGGTGAGGGGAGGCTGCCCTTCCCAGGTGTGTGATCCTTTCCCCGTCGGATCGCTGGGGAATGCAGCCGGCTCCAGGGAAACGTGGGAAATTGGCAAAGGACGTTGTGCTAAAGCCCTGCTCTGGTGGAAACTGTCACTGGCTCTTTAAAGAGCGATCGAGTGGTTAAAACAATATTTCAGAAAGAATAATTCGTGTCTAACCACGCTTTGGGCTCTAAAACCTAAAAATAACAAAATGTAGTAGCCTCCTTGCTCTTTTCCTTAATTAGCAATGGAGACTGGTCCTCTGTGGCTCACAGCCAAGGGTCTCACGTGGTAAACACCAGTTAGCAAATAGTTGCTGTCTTGTAAACGCTGCCAGACCTAGCACTTCCTACTGGGAGTCGTTCTGCTAGCAATCCTGATTAACTGTTGCCCTCCTTTTGTAGTCATTTACCCCTGTCCAAAGTGAATGTAAAATGCTGCCAAAAAAGGAGAGCATTTTGCACCCCCATTGCACAAGTGTAAACAAATATAGGAACGGGTATAGTTGTGGATCAGGGGTTTTTGTGTCCTTCATTAGATTATCATGTACTACTGGAGTGTTAACTCTAGGTGCAGAGAAGTGTACCTTTACACATAGCTGTAACATGTTCTTTATGGGAGAGGTATCTGTACCTTGGGACTGAGAGGGCCAGATTCTTTGCTGTTGTAAATCAGTACACCTTTGCTGAGGCCTCCTTACTCTTTTTTTTTCATTATGAACAATTAGACTGTCTTTCAAAGGTGTTAAGACTAATGTTATAAAATGGGAGGAAGGGGGACTGATTCAAAGGCCTGCTTGAAGTTTCACACAGAGTAAATATTTGTATTACTATTCATTGTGTTTTTATAAGTAGCACCTGCTATAGGGCGTGGTGCTTTCCAAACAGAAAAAAGGGAATGGTCCCTTTTCCAAGGAATTCAGTCTAAGTACAGATTGACAGGCAGACAAATAGGCAGAAGTTTGGGGAAATGTGAATGACATACTGTTCTCTCTTTTTAGTTAATGTGCATGCCAAGTAGATTCCCTACTAACTTTGCAGGGGGGCAATAAAAATACTTCTCCGAAACTTCCTTCTGATTACATGCTAGTTTAACTCAAAGCAGAGTCAATGTAGCTATACAACTTAATTTGGTTGAATATGGATGGTAGTAAGAGGCAAGAAGGCATCCTTTAAAAAGTGGAATTTAAATACTAGTGAGGAAAATAGAAAGGAGCATAAACTCTGGCAAATGAAGTGTAAAAATATAATTAGGAAGACTAAAAAAGAATTTGAAGAACAGCTAGCCAAGGACTCCAAAAGTAAGTACATCAGAAGCAGGAAGCCTGCTAAACAACCAGTGGGGCCACTATACAATCGAGATACTAAAGGAGCACTAAGGGATGATAAAGCCATTGCGGCGAAACTAAATGAATTCTTTGCATTGGTCTTCATAGCTGGGGTGTGAGGGAGATTCCCAACCATGAGCCTTTCTTTTTAAGTGACAAATCTGAGGAAGCTGTCCCAGATTGAGGTGTCATTAGAGAAGGTTTTGGAACAAATTGATAAACTAAACAGTAATACCTCGCCAGGACCAGATGGTATTCACGTGAGTTCTGAAGGAATTCAAATGTGAAATTGCAGAACTACTAACTGTAGTCTGTAACCTATCATTTAAATCCGCTTCTGTACCAAATGACTGGAGGATAGCTTATGTGATGCCAGTTTTTAAAAAGGGTTCCAGAGGTGATCCCAGCAATTACAGGCCGGTAAGCCTGACTTCAGTACCGGGCAGACTGGTTGAAACTATAGTAAAGAACAAAATTGTCAGACACATAGATGAACATAATTTTTTGGGGAGGGGTCAGTATGGTTTTTGTAAAAGGAAATCATGCCTCACCAAATCTACTAAAATTCTTTGAGGGGGTCAACAAACACGTGCACAAGGGGGATATAGTGTACTTAGATTTTCAGAAATCCTTTGACAAGGTCCCTCACCAAAGGCTCTTAAGCAAAGTAAGCTGTCATGGGATAAGAGGGAAGGTCCTCTCATGGATCAGGAACTGGTTAAAAGACTGGAAACAAAGGGTAGGAATAATGGTTAGTTTTCAGAATGGAGAGAGGTAAATACAAGTATCCCTCAGAGATCTGAACTGTACCAGTCCTATTCAAGATATTCATAAATGGTTTGGAAAAAGGGGTAAACAGTGAAGTGACAAAGTTTGCAGATGATACAAAACTACTCAAGATAGGCAAGTCCCAGGCACACTGCAAAGAGCTACAAAAGGATCTCTCAGAACTGGGTGACTGAGCAACAAAATGGCAGATGAAATTCAGTGTTGATAAATACAAAGTAATGCACATTGGAAAACATAATCCCAACTATACATATAAAATGATGGGGTCTAAATTAGCTGCTACCACTCAAGAAAGAGATCTTGGAGTCATTGTGGATAGTCCTCTGAAAACATCCACTCAATGTGTAGCAGCAGTCAAAAAAGCTAACACAATGTTGGGAATCATTAAGAAAGGGATAGACAATAAGACAGAAAATATCATATTGCCTCTGTTTATATCCATGGTAGATCCACATCTTGAATACTGCATGCAGATGTGGTTACCCAATCTCAAAAAAGATCTATTGGAATTGGAAAAGGTTCAGAAAAGGACAACAAAAATGATTAGGGGTATGGAACAGCTTCCATCTGAGAAGAGAGAAGACTGGAAATTTTCAGCTTGGAAAAGAGATGACTAATGGGGGATATGATTGAGGGCTATAAAATCATGACTGGTGTAGAGAAAGTAAATAAGGAAGTGCTATTTACTCAGTCTCATAACACACAACCTAGGGGTCAACAAATGACATTAATACTCAGCAGGTTTAAAACAAACAAAAGGAAGTATTTTTTCACACAACGCACAATTCAGTCTCTGGAATTCCTTCCCGGAGGATGTTGTGAAGGCCAAGACTATAACACGGTTCTAAAAAAAGAACTAGAGAGGTTCATGGAGGATAGGTCCATCAATGGCTATTAGCCAGAATGCGCAGGGATGGTGTCCCTAGCCTGTTTGCCAGAAGCTGGGAATGGGCAACAGGGGATGGATCGCTTGATGATTAACTGTTCTGTTCATTCTCTCTGGGGCAACTGGCATTGGCCACTGTCGGAAGACAGGATACTAGGCTAGATGGATCTTTGGTCTGACCAAGTATGGCTACTCTTATGTTAAATACATAATTTATCAATGTGCAGTTCAAAAAATATACTTGTCAATAATAGGACTCTTGCATAGTTCAAGAATTACTGTTTTAAATTAACAGTGTGAACTTGAAATCAAGTCAACTTTAATAAGTGTTAAAGGTAGTTTCAGGTACGGCACTACACTTACTCCTGAGTTTCCATGCCAATTCTTAGGGCCTCTAATTGAGAAGCCATGATTCTGCAGATGTTTTCACACATGTTTCTCTATAAGCATTGAAGTCAGTCTAATAACTCATATACTTAAAGTGAACTAAATATGAAGTAGATATGTAAGTGTCTGCAGGAATGGGATGAGGTTGTCTTTTTTTATTTTATTTTATTTTATTCTGTTGCTGTATGCGCAGGTAACTAAGGCCCTGATCCTGTAACTGCCTGGGTATAGGCATGTGCTTGAGCAGGTCTACCCATAGGCTTGGGATCTAACTGACTATACACATGTTCTGCAGTCAAGTGTGCAAAGTAATCAAGTTGGGGAAAAAAATACACCAAAATAATTTTTCTCTGATGGGAGGAGGGGTGTCTTTGGGAAACAGACCATTAAGGGAGCAAGGAAGAAATCCTATAGACAGGTTGTTCAATGCCCTCTGTAGGGTTTCTTCCACCTCCCTCTGAAGCATCTGGACTAGATGGGCCACTGGTCTAATATGGTAAAGTAATTTCTATATTCCTGTTACACTGTCATTTCTCTATAATGTCCCTTTCTTTTTTTCCTCCTGTAGGCAACTTCCAGGGGAACACTTGACCTGATATGGCTTTGATTAACTTACAGAGTTTCCAGTTTTATTCTTCTACTGTACGCACATGCAGATCCCTGGGAACACTAAGAAAAACCTTGAACCACCTTAGTGATCAAGGCAGACAGCTAAGGTCATGGTGCTGTGGTTCCTCGGTCTTTGGCACAGTACTTTCAAGGGTTAGGTTTCGGTGTGTGTTTTATAGAAACTACCATGCAGAACTCTGGAACCAGCCTAACTCCATTACGGGAACTGTGCATCTTCACAGAGATGCTGGGAACAGTTCTAAATCTGATGGCAAATGGATGGATGAACAAAAATTTTTCATGGAGCTGAACAGCTTCAGTTCATCCAATGAGATTTTTAAATTTCTGAGTTCTTTAGAAATTATATCCGACACCATGGCGGCAGCAGCTTTACAGAGGATCTGTGAATTTGAAGTGGATGACAGTGGATTGAAGAATCCCAAAGACATATTGGAGAATGAAGTCTTCAGGGCATTATGCTTTCAGTTTGAACATGAATCACAAAAGCTGTCAGACACTGGTCTCGTGACTGCATTGCAGGCTTTGATAAAGTTGCGTGTAGATCCCTGGAGTACTTTGATTGTGCGTTTGGTATCAGAGAGCCAGGAACGGCTTGATAAGGGACAATTAACCATTAGAAACCTGTGTATTCTTGGAGAAAGCTTGCTTGATTTGGAAGGCCCAGGTTGTACAATGCTAGAACAAATTGTGAACCAAGCACAAGGAAAAAAGCTTGAAGAATGGACCACTGAGGAAATAGCAATGGTTTATGGAATACTGCAGATGAGTATTACAGAAGAAGGACAATACCAAGACTTGTTAAACCACATGAACAATATCACTTTAACCTTAGCTCCCCAACTAAGCCCTAAATTGATAAGCAGAATACTGAATGCGCTGGTTATTCTTGACCAAACTCAGGCAATTCCTTTAGTAATAAGACTATGTAAGTATTCAGTGAGGCATGTCCCTCGATTCACAAATGATGAACTAGCAAATGTGCTGGGAGCTTTCATACACTTTGGACATGCTGACCAATTCTTCACAGAAGCACTGGAAAGGCTTGTTCCCAAATCCTCCTTCACCATGCACCCGGAAGCAGTCAGCAAAGTCATGCAATACTGCTGCAGAAAGCTGATCCGTTCTAAGCCCATCTTTGATGCAGTGGCAGAAAGTTTTGCTTATAATGCCGACAAATGCACCACCAGACAGATTGCTGAGTATATTGTTCCATTTGGGACACTCAATTACCTACCACCAAGTGCTCCCTCTGTCTTCAGAAAACTTGAAAGGATACTAAATGCTCGCTTTACTCAGTTTCAGCCTCACACCCTGCTGAATCTGCTCCACTCATGCACCCTTATTGAGCGTTACCCAGTAAACTTTCTGGCAAAAATATTTAACCCCTATTTTCTTCAACAGCTGCAGGGTAAGGGAACTAAGTTCATCTGTGTCTCTGGTGCTCTGTATATTAGCTTCTCTCATACCAGCTCCTTGCCAACCTATGTGTCTCAAACTCCACAATCAGCTGTTGGAGCTAACTGAAGAAGAGGGGATCAGGAAGTTGAAGGTGCCTGTACGAAGTTTAGAGACAGAAATTTTGAAAGGAGAGCAGAAAGATAGGCTCCTTCCCTGCTTTAGTTGTTTCTGATTAAATAATAATACTTAGCAGCTTCGTATTTTAAAAGTGTTCCATAAACTTTAACCAGCTGATCCTCAGAAATTAGTAAATACTATCCTCGGCATAAACTTTAACCAGCTGATCCTCAGAAATTAGTAAATACTATCCTCGGCTTACAGATCGGGAAAATGAATCACACATTGTGGGGATGGGTGGAAGAGGCTTCCTTTCCCATGTTTAATCCACTGGAACTCAGTGCCTCTCTGATGTCATGATATCTTGCAAGATAACATGAAGAACCCAGATCTTGCCAGATATTTATTTTTCTTCAAAATTTAAAAATACAGCTATAAGTAAGTGAGAGAGATGATTTTCAAATATTTGATTTTTATATGTAACTTTTAAGTTTATGTGCATGTTCTGTTAATGATTCAGGATAAAGCAGCTTTTATGAATGTTTCTTTAAAAACAACTCCCCTTTGTACAATGACTTGCATGGGAATTCTTGTTGAACACATATCTGTACTGAATGTCTGAATCTTTTTGTTTCAGCTCAAACACCAGGTTTGGATAGATTTGTCCTCTCCCAGCTGACCCAGCTCTTTTTAACAGTTACCTTGGAGTGTCCCTTCTATGAGGTAGTAGATATAAGTTGAAATATTGTTTGGGATTTTTTTAGTCCACATAGTAATCATTGCATAATTGTTCCTTCTGAAGCAACATAATATAGACCAGTGGTCCCTAAACTTTTCAGGTTAATGCCCCCCCCTTGCCCCTGTCTGCCCCTCCTTCACCCCCTGGGCCAGGAGTGGGACCGTGGCTCTGGAGGAGGGGGGAATGGAGCTGCGGCCCAGGGCCAAGGCTGGGGCCAGTACTGGGGCAGAGGCACGGTCAGGGGCCGGGAGCTGCAGGCAAGGCTGAAGTAGAATTGGGAGTGGGGCTGGGTGGCACTTCCTCCCTGCCCCCTGTGGGGGCAGGCCCAGGCCCTGTTGCACCCTCCATGAACATTCCTCTGCCTCCCACAGTTTCGAGACCTCTGATATAGATATATAGGTCTCTTTTCATGATTAAAATTGTGAGACAATGAGCTTGTCCTACTTTATTTTTCTGTTCTCTGCACAACCAGTTACATACAATGCACCATATGCAGCCATTTAAAAAAAAAATCCCAGTGTGAGGTCATACAGTGGAATCTGTCTGGTTGCAGAGGGAAGGGTTATTGGCAAGGATTTCAAAAATGTGTAAAAGAAACTTAACCTACTCTGCCTGGCAGTTTGTCTGACAAAACATTTATTGGCAGGAAAATGCTAATTCATCAAAACAAACTTTTTGGAGGAAAGGCTTGGTCTACCCTTTTAATGGCCTGATGGTGCGAGATGCTGAGTGATATCCACACCCCTGGGGGTTGAGGGTATGCAGCATCTCACAGGGTCAGGTTCTTATGGTTTCTCTCACAACCACTACATAATAAACAGCTGTCCTGCTTCTCACACTTTAACCCATAGAAATTCAATATAATATACAAAGGCTGGTGAGAAAGGGGGCACTGTGATGAGGGGACTGCTTCCCTTAGCCTGAGATATGTTATAAAGCCTGTAGTTGTAGGTGTTGGGGATGAGGAAGTGACAAACTCTTTGGACCATAAATGAAATCCTGCTTTAGGTATGGAGGACCTTAAGAATTAGGTCTTTATGAAGAACTTTATGATGAGAAAGATGGAGTCTTTATTTTTCCTATCCCATAGGAAAGCCCAGTGGAGGAGCTAGCATTTTTTGTCTAGTGGGAGGAACATCTGAGTCATGGGATGCCCTCTTCTCTTCTCTTCTCTTCTCTTCTCTTCTCTTCTCTTCTCTTCTCTTCTCTTCTCTTCTCTCAATTTCTGGCTATGTAAAATGTTGGCAAATCACTCTTGCCTAATTTCTTTACTTTCCACAGGAAAGTAAAGTGTTGTCTGGCCCAGTTGTAAGAGTCTAACAGCAGTGTTGTCTTTTTCTCCTTGTTTCCTGTGCCTGGGTCTGGAGGGACAGGGCAGAGCTGATGTTAGTGTTGGAGCTACAGAATTCTGGGACGCACCTGTAACTGTCAGGAGGACTGGAAACCAAGCACATCTGGCAGGTGTAGTTACCATGACTCAGACAGCAGGGATCTCAAACGACATCCATTGGGAGTGAACTCACCCATTGCACTGAGCTGTGCATAGAAGACATTTCCCTTTGTTTTTTTTCTTTGGTATGAGAGGATATAGAAGGTAACACAAGCTCCTGTGATTCACCAAGCAGCTCCACTGGGAAATTGAACCCTTCAGGCTTGTCTCCTTGCAGCCTGTAGTGTGGACTAGCCTAGGCCATCCTTGAGGCTGATGGTGGATGAATATATATTTGAACATATAATAAGAGTCTTGCTTGAAGTGTTTCTGTTGTTTTAGTTTGGTGTAGTATTTGCATCCTGTTTGTTAGGGTCCTGATTCAACAAGATTCTAAAGCACATTATGTACACTCTTTTACAATAATACACTTGCTAACTATTAAAAAAATAGCTTACCCGCCCCATTATTTTTTAGTTTCTTAATTACCTGCATATGTAGGAAATGTTTCTATGTGCTACTGAGGTAACTGTAAGAGCAGAGCAGATAGAGGCTTAGATTTTATCTTTTTTCTTGCTAAGTGAAATTTTATGAGTATTTCCTTTTCTTTGCTCTTTTGATAGGGTCCTAAACTCCTTCCAAAGTATCGAGTAAAGTCCTTTCTCATACCAGGCCGTTCACTGGAGTCCTCTGTGGACGTTCACCTCTACAACAGGGTGAAGACTGGACTAGTTGATCTGCTAGGAACAAGAATGTATTTTGCTTCTCATGTGTTGACACCATATTGCTATACATTAGGTGAGTGGTGATGTCATTTTTTAAGGTAGAGGTGACTGGACCTATTGAGGTCCCTTCCAGACCTACACTTCTCTGATTCTATGATTATTGTCACACTGTCTGGAGTGGCTCAAGACTGAGAGTACCAATTTCAGGGCAGACTGTCAAAAAGCAGGGCAGACACCCCAAACTGGTGGTGTGATCTGTAATTAGATGTCACCAACCCAATAACAAATGTGAATTCCCAAAGTACAACCATAGTTTGCTAATGGAGTCACAGACAGCCCCCTTAGACATTCCAGTCTGTCTTGCCACCCAGGCAAGCTGGACTATGTGGCAAATGGTCACTTACAACAAAAATCACAAAATACTCAGGTTGCTTCCAGTCCCAAGAGACCAGTCACTTATCCCAGATCAGTTTGTTCCTTAGATCTCACACCAAAAACAACGTTGGTAACTAACTAAAAGTTTATTAACTAGGAAAAAGAAATCAGAGTTATTTACAGGTTAAAGCAGAAAGCATATACAAAAGTGAGTTTCAGTCTCTGATTCAAAAGGTGATAGAGTTATAGTAATCGGTCAATTCAAAGCATCTTTGGGGCTAACCCCTACCAAGTAGCATGGGGATCTCTTTGCTTATGTTTAGGAATATCTGCCCCTCAGTCTAAACAGCATGAAAGAGAGATTCAGTTTCTCCTTGTCAGGGATTTTTATCCCCTCCACTCCAGAGTTCAAACTGATGGGATGAGTTCATGGGATGAGGTCTCTCCTTCCTGGAGGAAATTAGGAATGCAGTCAGTAATCCTTCGATGCTACACAATGCTTAATTTGCCTTCAATGGCCATGGACAAGCACTTTACCTTAATCAGTGTTGTATGTCCTATTTGGCGAGTTACAAAATTATAGAGGTTTACAATGCAAACGCTCAGTGTAACTTTATACCATGGGCTATAAAGGTTATAAGTGAGATCAGTATATGCAACATATTACAAGCATTTTATAAAGTCTAAGCACATTCTTATCAATTTACCATCTAATATCTATTTTGATAATGCTAACACACAGGAAAGCAAGACTGGTTTCTAGCTATGCATTTTTAAGTGTTCAGTGGGGCCTGGGGCCTTGGCATGAGCTGGGCCTTGGCATGAGCTGGCACTTGGCCTACCAGTGTCACAAGTAATATTATAGTAGCGGAACTTTGCATCTTGTTGTCACAGTTTAGAGCAACTGCACCTGTATTCCCTCTCCGTGGTCCACGAAAGGTACCCATTTTAGTCTCGCAGCTCCTCAGCCATCACCTCTGGAGTAGAGACCCATGTCTCCTTCCCTCCTGTCTAGGATTTTTCCAGGCTGCACATTTTTCTGCCTACACTGATAGTCACAGCATGCCATACAGCCGAAACAGGCCAGCAGCTGCGCTTTGCTTTCTCTTTGAAGGCTGTGAACAGGTGTGATGGCCAGCAGTTACAGTTACCTCCCAGCTCTTTCTATGCAAAACAGAAAATGTGCAGTTTAATATATTCTTATTTGTTAAATGTATATTGTGATCTCTCAGACCAAAAAAAAAAAAAAATCAGACAAAATTAATGCTATAAACCTTTTTAAAAAGCAGTGTTCTCAAAATGTCATAGTTTGAAATTCAAAGTTCTTAACTGACTCATGGCACAGTGCAGAAAAAGAAAACTGAAAAATAGAGATTTTTTGTTTTGTTTTAAAAAAAATAAATTTTGTTTTAAACCATCTCCAAAATGTCTTGTCAGGCAGGGAAAGGTAAGCTCAGATTTGCATGTGCACACATAAATTTTATTTAGCAGGAGTCCACTCATTTTAAACTTTCGGGTGGAAAGGATATTTTATTAAGAAGTTGGTGGGGTGGTTAAAATGAGATCTAGAAAGGAAGTTACTAGGTGCATGCAGTGTTATACACTTACATTGTAGGCAATACAGCTATGGAAAAATGAAGATATGCCACTATCTTGTCTTGAATGTCAGAAAATTCTCCACTTCAAGTGTGCATGAAGCCAAAGAATCATTCCTTGATTAAAATCTTGGCAAACTGAAGGTCTAGGTTGTCCGTGGTAATTGCTGGCTGCCCAGATTATACATACCCAGCAGTTGCATAATTTACTTATGTCTTTTTTAGAAATATTTTCCATATGTTTGTCTGCCTTGTTTATTCTTTAATCATTAACCGCCTCTTTCTTCTTAACTGCTTTTTAGACGGGCACATGGATAGATGTAATTTGCAGTAGAAAGCTACGTTCGTTCTTGGGGAGTGTCCGTCCCTCAGGGAAAAATATTAATACAATTACAGTAAGCAGTGTATATTGTATGAAAGCATTTGTTTTTCTTTCCCACTCGTCCCTCCCCCAACCCAGATGTTGAGATTAAATTAGATGAAGAAGGCTTTGTATTACCTGCCACCCGATATGAGGAGGTGCACAGGAGGTAAGAGAACTACAAACACTAGAGGCAAAGACCATCAGACTGTGAGATTACATTAAATTGACAAAAATGGCAATATTCAGGGTGAAATTCTGGCCCGATTGAAGTCAATGGGAGGTTTGCAGTGAAGCCAGATTTATACCCTGGGTATCTTAAAACCTTGACTTGCAATGTATCACATATAGAGCCACATTGTGAGTGGTGATGAGGGACAGACGAGGAATTCACTCTTCACTATGTAGGAGCCAGAATGGATAACACTAATTTTCTAATAAATAAATAAATAAAAATTAAATCTAATTATTTTACTTTATTAGTTGTTTGTTTTCTTACCATTTTATACTTTTAAGTTGCTAAAGTGGATGTTTGGTACTTGTTTCTTTAGTTTCCTAATTGTAAAATTTCCGATTTTACATAAAGATCTTTTTTCTACTAATTAATTTCACCTTTAAAATGTCATCTGTGCTGAAAAAGTTAAGTCCAGGGCCTTATTAACATACTTCATGTGAGACCAGCACAACCTCAGTGACTAAATTGATGAGCAAGGAATTTATACTATATTTGCAATTGGACTTTCATAAGTCAAGGAAGCTGAATGCTTTGACCAGGCTGTACTCCTCCATCACAATTTTCAGTCTGATATCCTTGGGACTTGTGCTCCTAAGTCATATAGGTAGTTTTGAAAATCCCACCTATAGTTGTCTAAATGTGGGGTTAGGAGCTTAAACATAGCCTCTTACTTTCAAAAAGTTTGGCCTATGTTCACAATAACTTTTAATTTATTGAAAACTGCACATTGTGAAAGATGAGGCAAATTTTGCTTTGGAATGACAAAGGTTTTATGCCATTGAGAGACATTTTTAATCAAAATACAGTTTTTGGCCTTGATGCTGCAAACCTTATACACATGCTTAACTTTAAGTAACATTCATATAAGTAAAGCTACCTGCATAAGTGTTTGCAGGATCAGACTCTTGTTTTCAGTATTTTGTTTTTAACTGTATCAGTTTTGTAAGATTCAAATAAGATACCACACCAATAGTGGCATTACAAATAAACAATTTAGGTAATTTGATTCATTATATATTTTAATGTAAAATTGCTATGTAAAATTTTTTCAAATTAATTTTAGAAAGTTTCAACCTGATTTAAATACATGATTTAACAAAAAATCAAATTGTTTAAATTGCCTTGATTTAAATCACTCTACCCTGGGAGGGGCCAATCATAGTAGCAGCCCCTCTGCTCTGACCCCGTGAGGGACTATGTGCTCTAAAAGGGTGTGGGGAAGAGGCAGTATCCCTTGCCCCCTTCCCTGGGGCCCACAAAGTAGGTCTAATAATTGATAACGTTGTTTTTAAATGCACTTTTGTGTTTGATTTTAGAATAGCCCTGTGTATTGACGGTCAAAAGAGGTTTTGCAGCAACAATCACAGTCTTCTAGGCAAAGAAGCTATTAAACAAAGACATTTGCAATTACTTGGTTATGAAGTTGTGCAGGTAAGGGCTGAAGCCATCAGCTAGTGCTTCTCTAGCTAGAAAAAGATTGAAGGCTAATTTATAATAAAGGTTAAAGCTACTGCTGCAAACACTTCCCATGCTGGTTGTGGACTTGCTCCGGTTATGTGACCTCTTCCGTTTCTTGGTCTCTTCTTCTGGTCTTCCTTTTCTTTTTTATTATTAATTCATTCTTTCTGCTTGCCAGTTGCAAATTTCAAGAGCACTCAGCTCCTATGACTGTTTTAAGATTCAAATCCTGGTTCCATTGACTTCAGTGGAAGTTTTGTCACTTGAGTTCAGTGAGACTAGGATTTGTACCTAAATGTCTCACTTTTTTTTTTTTATTTTCAAAAGACCTTAACTGGGATTTTTTTAAAGGTGAAGGGTTTCTTGGTGTGTGTGGGTTTTTTATTTTTTTTCCTAAGAATACATATAAAGCCTCTCTTCTGTTCATAGAATCCCCACAACTAGGTCATTTTCTTTAGTTTGCTTGTTGTTCATATTTATTTAATTTTTGCTGAAAGACTTTTTTCCTGTGTGGATTGAAGTAAAATCCTTTTTTAAATTTTGCAAATGGAGAATTTGTTATAATCAGCTAGTGCAATGCACCCAACTTTAGTAACTGACTCTGATTCTGCAATGAACTCCACACTCAGGCAGTCCCTATAGGGTCCACTTGCATGGAGTCAGCTGCAAGATTGGAAGCTTAATTTGCATTTTTAAAAGCTTAACAAAATTTGACGTGAAATTATTCATTCACGAAAATTTCATTTTATGAAAGTTAATCTTAAAGAATATTGACTATAATGCAGTTGTTCATTTAAAGCAATTTCTCACAACCATTTCTCTCTTTAACTTCCAGATTCCATTTTTTGAGTTTGAGACTTTAGATAACAACAGAGAGATAGTAGAATATCTGCACAAGAAAATTTTTCCTCATACCTACAGGCTCAGCTGGTGATACAATATAACAATAATAGAATACAGACTGGTCTACAGCACCTCTAGGTACTGTGAAGTATAAATATTTTGCATGGGAGAACCACTCTACTTTCAAAGTAACTCCTCATGGGATGATTTTAGCTTCCGAATGTGAGTCTCTCCAGTTCCTGGATGGATTGATGTACAAAGAATTAGAAAGGGCAACAGAATGTATTTTGTTTTGTGTGAACATTTACTGCAGCTGAATAATAATGGAAAATGCTTGCAAAACCGTTCATGCTGAGTTTCCTGGGTATTGCACTTTTCTTTTTAGAGTTGACAGAGATATGCTTATTATTAGACAGATATGCTTCAGTGGTACAATAAATTCAGTTGCACAGTGTCAAATTGTGCACTGTCTTACACTGTGCAACACTGGAATTATTGGAGTTTCCAAAATATATAAAGCAGGGTAGAATTTTGCCACTCATGTGACATAAAAGGCTTAGTACTTATGAAACAAATTTAAATACCCTAAAGTAAAGTATGGTTTATTATCATAATTGCATATATATTTAAACTACTGTTAATTTCTTTAATAATGTGATTTAAGTATGCAAGTTTTCTATTTACCAGGAATTTTAAATGTAAAAGAAAATCAATGCACTTCATTCATATTTGCTCATGTTCTTATTTATATTTCTCACCATTTTAGATTTCTCAGCTGTATTCCATAGAACCTAAAATATTACTGGTTTTAATGTTCAGTGACTCTAATAAAGAGCACTATTGCCCACTGATCACAGAGTAAAATAATTTATTTGAAAGTATGAAGAATTCATTGCATTGTCATCAATCCAGTACTGTTTGTTGTACTGCTCTTTTTCCAGTTAAAATGAAGAATTATTCTTAAAGATGGAAACTTGAATCCCCAACTACCTTGCACTGTCAAATCAACCTTATTTTCTCTGATAAAGACCACTCGTTACAAGCTAATGGAGTTACACAGGTGGCACTGAGAGACTCGTTTGTTCGGCAGAATGTGTGTTGTTGGAGACGATGTCTGAGATAGAGGTAGCTCAGTTTTACTTTGAGAACACAGGATGAGTTCAGTGAGGAAAAATCTTTCATGCGGGCTAGATTGTTTCCTTTATGTCCAGTGATGTGTAGGTACTTGTGCAAATAGTAAAGCCAACCTACAAAGTTAAGCAAGATTGACCGTAATTACTACAGATGGCAGGTGACCTAAGTCAGAGGGAAAATTCGTGTAGTTTTAAAACCAAACAAAAATACACCTCTTCTTATTTCATTAAAACATCCACCTCTTCTAGCATGGGTTCTGGTTTTTTGTTTTGTTTTTTTCTGAAGGTACATCTACACAAGGATAAAAACCTGCAGCTGGCCCAGGCTCACAGGATTTGGGCTCTGGTCTGAAAAATTGCCGTGTAGATATTCAGGCTTGGGCTGGAGCCCATGCTCTGGAACTCTGCAAAAGGGAAGGGTCCAGTGCAAGCCTGAATGTCTACATAGCAATTTTTCAGCTCGGAGCGCAAGCCTGAGTCAGCTGACGTGGGCCAACTGCAAAGTTTTTATCCCTGTGTAGATGTACCTTCAGAAAAAAATCCTTGTTGATTGCTTTTGAAATGCAGACATCTGTCAGAGCTGCCAAACAGTACCCAGAGGTTTGAGGTTGATGCCAAGAGCTGGAAGGACATCTAGATTTTATTTACCCTGACGTGCTTTCTCCTCACTTTGTCCTCTCCCAATCCTTACCTCACCCCTCCCTTACTGGTGTGGGAGCATGGCACTCTGGCAAATTGCCAGTGTGGCCTCTTTTCTGGGTCAGTTCAACCATCCAAACTCCCGACTCTGCTGGCTCACATAGCTAGGGAATGGAGCTGAGCACCAGTCGGAAGACAGCTTGTGTTATAAAGAGCAAGCAGTACTCCCTGATCAGCATGTCAGAAAATAGTCTCCACAGGTGAAGTAAGGGGGAGCAAAGGAAAAGCCTTATTAATTATTTGTATTATCATAGCTTCTTGGGGCTCTAGTCATAGACCAGTGGTTCTCAAACTTTTGTTCTGGTAACCCCTTTCACATCGCAAGCCTCTATGTGCGACCCCCCCTTTTAAATTAAAAACACTTTTTTACATATTTAACACCATTATAAATGCTGGAGGCAAAGCGGCGTTTGGGGTGGAGGCTGACAGCTCGCGACCCCCCCTTGTAATAACCTCGTGACCCCCTGAGGGGGCCTGACCCCCAATTTGAGAACCCCTGCCATAGACCATTGTGCTAAGCACTGTACAAACCCAGAACAAAAATACAATCCTTGTCCCAAAGAGCTTGCAATCTGAGTGTAAGACAAGAGGCAACAGATGGAGACAGACAGGCGTCTACAAGAAAGCAATGAGACAGTACAGGCTGGCATGGTATGGTTGTGGCATCAGCGCACCAGCAGCTTAGTGGTAAGGGAAAGTTTGAAGGAGGATAATGTGCTAGTTTCAGATGTTTGCAGGGAGCTGCTCCCCAGCAGGACGAGCGAGGAGGAGGAGTCCTGCAGTAGAGGGATGCAAAGAGAGAGGGGTGATGTGATTAAAGTTATGGCCTAGGAGAATACTCTTTGCCTGATTGAAGCTGTAGCAGGCCTGTCTTATCAGTACTTCCCTTGTTATGAGTATGAGGTGGTGCTGCTTGTTTCTCTGACTACCCAGCAGGTGGTGCTGTTGTCAAATGGCTTGATGTTTTGTAGTTTTCAAGCAAAAATCATGTGTAAATGAAGTCAGCAGACTAGATGTGAGGACTAAATCTTGATCTAATGTATTTCACGAAAAATAACCTGTATGGAACATGGCTGTATGCTCCCTGGCTGTTAGGGTGTGGCTGTGTGTGAGGCGGGGGGTTGGCGATAGCTCTTGTGAAAGGTGCTACTGCACAGTCAGGACATGTTACCCTTATTACGCTTTGTTCTTGGTAGCAAAATATAAATTATGAGCGGGAAAAAAAAATCTGAAGGTGCTACCATTTCTTCTCTGCTTCCTCCACCACGCCACCCCTTGTTATGCTTGTTACTTGATTTTCTGCTTATGAAAGCCATGAGCAAGAAGTTATTTATAAAAACAGCAGAAGAGTTCAGCTGTGACCACAAAAGGCTTAGAACCTGTTTCGCAGAAGTGCAGACTAGTCACCACTGAAAATGAATTCAGTAGGAGCGGTGGGTGTTCAGCCCCTTTGACAATCAGGCCCCTCTTAATTGGAATAATCTTTACTGACTAGGCTGACTTCGATGGGGTTTTATCGGTTTTGAACATCAGTGATTGATAGTTCTTGTGGACATTTTTTTTTTCATTTTTAAACAGCAAAAATTTTGAGAATCAAATGGATGCACTGATGTCTGTTACAAGTCCTGATTAGAGAGACAAGGTGGGTGAGGCAATATCTTTTGTTGGACCAACTTCCGTTGGTGAGAGACAAGCTTTCAAGCCAGAAAGCTCTTCTTCGGTTCTAGGAAAGGTACTCCGAGCATCACAGCTAAATGCAGATGGAACAGATTGTTTAGCATAAGTAGATAACACATATTGTAAGGGACCATTCAAGGTAACTCTGCTAGACACTAAAAATCATGGACTGAACAGAAACACTGTATTTTTGTTTTATTACAACAATCTGTAACCCACTAACCCGAACTTTTTGTCCTGTGACTGCAGAGGTATTAACAGGCCACTGTACCTTGAATGCTCCTTTAGAATATGTGCTACCCACTTATGCTAAACAATCTGTTCCATCTTCTTTAGTTATGACGCTCTGAGTATCTTTCCCAGACCTCAAGAAGAGCTCTGTCTGGCTCGAAAGAGTATCTCTCTCACCAACAGAAGTTGGTCCAATAAAATATATTATCTCGCCCACCTTGTCTCTCTAATATCATTGGACTGACATGGCTACAACTACACTACATACAACAACTCGTGATTGTCATTTGAAACTGGTAATGAAAATATTGTGTATTCTGGGTTCAGTTGAAACATAATAGGCAGCAGGTTTAAAACAGACAAAAGGAAGTATTTCTTCACGCAATGCACAGTCAGCCTGTGGAACTCCTTGCCAGAGGATGTTGTGAAGGCCAAGACGATAACAGGTTCAAAAAAAGAACTAGATAAATTCATGAAGGATACGTCCATCAATGGCTATTAGCCAGGATGGGCAGGGATGGTGTCCTTAGCTTCTGTTTGCCAGAAGCTGGGAATGGATGACAGGAGATAGATCACTTGATGATTATCTGTTCTATTCATTTCCTCTGGAGCACCTGGCATTGGCCACTGTTGGAAGACAGGAAGCTGGGCTAGATGGACATTTGGTCTGACCCAGTATGGCCACTCTTATGTTCCTATAAAATTTATACAAACATTTAAGCAGACATTTCAGTCCTTTACTCTGAAAAGGAGAGATTTTTACTATCAATTAAATGTGCTTTTAGAGTGAGAGAACTTTTTCAGATGAATACTGTCCAAACCCAAGTGTGTCCTAAGGAGACATGCCTGCCCTTTCTAACACACTACAGTATTTAGTGATAATTAGAGGCCTCTTCATGCTGTAATTTTCTGCTGCTTTGGGTACTGAACCAAACAGGATTTTTCTTGTCAGAACACCAGGTATTTATCTTGACATTTAAGAGCAGCACAGCACCATTTTTCTTCAGTGAGCTTTGAATATTTGAGTCAGTTTAATTAATCAAGTTGTTTGTTTAAAAGTGGGATAACTTCAATAGGGGAGACCCATATTAGAGTATCCCACAGCTTAGCGTACTCATCTGACAGATGCCAGAGCCCTGTTGTAATCCCTTCTCCCCTTTGGTGGGACTTGAACCAAAAGGCTCCTACATCCTGGGTTAGTACTCTGTCCACTAGGCTAAGGGTTATAAGGGAGGGCCTCTTCCCCCTACCACTTCACAAGCTGTTTTGTGTGAACTTTTCTGAGGGTTCTGATGCAATAGGCAAGCTCATTGGCCCCCGGCAGGTGACTTAGACAGCTGAATGCTTATTTTCCCCTGCTTTGTGAGCTGTTCTTGGGCTCAGGCAGGAGATAAGGGCCCAGGCACATAGAGTGAGGCTGCAATAGGCATGTCCAGAGGCAAAAACTTATGCACCAAGTGAGGTTAGGCACCTACAAGGTTTGGCAGCAGCCAAGAGAGTTTTGTGGATTGCAGTGGCACCTAAGCACTTTCATGGATGTGGAATCTCACATTAAGATGTTGCAAAATAGGTATCTAAAGTTAGAAACCTAAACTCCTATTTAGGCTCCTATATGAGTGTCCCAATTTTTAAAAGTGTTGAGGACCTAGCAGCTCCCATTCACTTAAAGTGGAAGTTGATTTGAAGTCAGTGGGAGCTGCTGGGTGCTCAGCACTTGTAAAAGTCAGGGCATTGCTTTAGCTGCCTGGATATTAGAACTGAGAAGCATTTTTTGACCTTTCGTGGCTGGTCCCTTTAAGGGGAGTCAGGACCCAGTCCACTTGTGAAGGGCTTTTTTAAGGAGAACAAGCCCATCTCTGCTGACCAGTAAGCAATTAACTGCCAGCCAGCCAGCCCACCCATGCAGCTAATTGACTAACAAGCACCTAGGTCTGGTAAAAGGCTACTAGAGCTCAGTTGGAGGGAGGTGATCTTAGAGAGGAGTTTTGTGAAACTGTAGCAGGGTAGAGTTAAACTCTTCTGGTTTACTAGTGGGAAAAGTGAGTAAAGGGACCAAAGGGGAAAAGCTGACTGAAGACTACAGCTGGGAGAAGAGCTGGGAAATTCTGACCTCAGGAGAGGATGCTTGCTGGGATTAGCCCCAGAGCTAGAAGAAGGGTTAGGTTTGAAGGCCCTATGAGGAGGGGTTTTGTACTCTAAAGAAAATTAATAAATGAGACTTCACAAAGGGAGTCTCTTGTTCTCAGTTCCTGGGTCTGGAAATCCTTACATGACTAAAAGAGTAGTAGGCCTGCAAGGACTTGCCCATTCAGAGGGTCGAGGGAAACATTTTATGAGATGTGTTCTGGTCCAAAAAAACCAAAATCAGAGAGACAAGGTGAGTGAGATAATATATTTTATTGGATCAACTTCTGTTGGTGAGAGAGACACAAGCTTTTGAGCTACACAGAGCTCTTCAACTCTGGGAAAGGTACTCCAAGTCAAAACATGTTGTTGGTTTAGTGTCTTTGATTTGAAATAATTTTTCATTTAAAAACTGTAAGGGGGCTTATTCCTTCACCCACTTCCCTGGTCCTTCTCGCATGAACAGAGAGCAACAATACCTGAAGTCCAAAGGTGCAAACAATTCAATGTTTATTGGGGTGAACTTCCAGCAAGCATGATTCCAGTTTCATTCCTTACAGAAGAATTACCTCCAGGCTGTCCTTATTTTGTTCTATAGTCAGGCTTGTGAATTACCCCACTCACTGGTCATTTATGAAATTCATGAGGTGGTATACCTCAGTTTCCCCTCTTGTACAACAGACCAAGTTTGCAATAGTTTCTCTGCTGTACCAAGCATTAAGTTTATTCTCAGGTAATAGCTGAGACACAGCTTCAGATTTTAGCACTGTACACATACACATACCCCTTAAGATTAACCTGCCCCCCTTATTTTCAGGCTTGACTTGTTTTTTCACCTCCCTTTCCCAGAGGGCCATAATCTGAGGCTTCTAGTAGCTTGTTTGCTGACCAGGTGTATTCATTATTTGCAGCTCCTTTATGCCCATCAGCTAGGTAATTTGCATTTACACAGAGGCTTACTAGCTTGCTTCTGGATCCAAAGCTATTAGCAGCTCAGAGACTGTCTTAAAAGGGAAACATACCACTTCCACTAGAGTTCTGATTACTTTCCACTTTCATCTCCTGCTCCAAAACCCACAGATCTGAAAAAGAAAGCACAACCTATTGTGGCCCCTTTTGGAGCCCTAATAGGATTTTAATTAAGTACCATTTTTGCATTTTTTTTACCCCTTCTCCAATATACACTGCACCCATCCTGGGAAAATGCACATTCCTTCCATAGTTTAATCTCCATACCATATTAATTTTACACAAGGTGTAACTGCCTCCCATGCCCACAGAGTTTTCATGCACACCCACCAAAGCAACAATCTGATCCCCCAGAGCCACCCCAAGGCTCAGTGTTCCCCTCATTCCTCCCCTTTTCCTTTTCTTTTACCTGTGCGCACATACAATTCTTTTGCCTAACATCCCTTGCACTGTGATTACTCTTTACACAACTGTACCCCAATTATACTTCCAAGTTGTTCAACTAGACACAATGAGGGGCAGCCAAGTTAAGTTCCAATAGAAACCACTTACATCCTTTAGTGATTTTGATTAGGTTACCCAATAGTCAAATAATATTGATCTGATTCTCCTCTACCTGCTGCCTGTAGCAGTCCCTTATAGACCATTTCTGTGGGAAAAGGGCCCATTTTCCCTCAGAAAAGCTGTAAAGGCTTCTGGGGACAAGCATAGTGGTGCCAATCTATCTGACCCCCTTGGATAATTTAATTACCAAGCTTCCATCAAATGTGACTGCACAGAGTTGCACATACAGTTACATTTATATAACTGGGTTTTATCATTAAACAGAAACACCACAACTGTTACTCTTTTAACATCTTCACAACAGTTACTTTTTACCATCTCCAAAATGTTTACTTTCCTCCAAACCCTGTATTATCAATTTTTGCAAAAGCTATTTTGTGACTTTTCACTCACTCGCTCCTTCATTCAGTTCTTTAAGGTAGTGCAATTTGTCTGTAACAACTTAGCCACCAAGTACAATTATTGCCACACAGCTGCCTTAACCTGTGCTGTCTTTATCTTGAGACTGTTCAAAGAGGCAGTAAAACATTTGTCTCCATGGATGCCCATGGATCTTTTACTCCAAAAATTCCAGTGGAATACAGCAGACCTCCCTCATACTTTGTCCAAAAAAACCAAAAACATTTCATATAAGTATCCAAAGTACCCTCCATTAAAACTTCAGAAAAACAAAAGTGTGGAAAGGCTGGGGGAGAGGTGGAAAGAAACCAATAAAGCCTGTCAGGTCAGATTAAAGTATAGGCTACCAGCAGCAAATTAAGTAAACCGAGACAAAGAATAAAAAGGATATAGTTGGCTCTGAGCCAAGAGTAGGCTCCCTGGGTTGAAACAGTAAGGAACCCTTATCCCCAGGTTCTCATTCTGGCTCTGGGAGAAGAGTGGGGGTTGTTTCCTGCTCCTGCAAACCTGCCATTTTGCACTTTGAAACTTCCCCCCTTCTTTCTCTCCACTCCCCCAGGACCAAGTCCCAGCCCCAGTCTGTAAAGGTAGTCTGTTAACTCTGCTTTTGACTTTAAACCCTGTAGTGCCAAATCATCTTTCACTACCCCTAACTAATTTACAACCCTTCAGCAGCCCTTGCTGAAGCAGCACAAAACTTGAAAGATTACTGGCAGCTTCCCATAATGCTGCCCTTACTTCAAACCTCTCACAAGCAGACTGAAGTGCCTCCTTTCCCTGGAAGGCATTCAGTCCCCATGGGCAGAGACCTTCCTCCACTACCCATATACCAAGGAGTGGGGGGGGGGGATGGAAACAGGGACCACCCCCCATCCCTCTAGATCCCCTAACACTTCCTCCATTTCCTTTTTAATCTCATCCCAGGTTGACCCTTGCACCTGGTATGGGCCCTGGTTCTTCCTTACCCATTTATCCAAAAAATCCTTTACCCTGGCTTGCCAGAACCCACAACTACCATCATGAGAGTTTGCTATACCCCCTCCAAGCAGCTACGTGGACTGTTCAGGAGGGGGACTTACAGGCTGCCACTCACCTATCAGATGCAAAGTATCCAAGTCACCGGCACCATGATGTTAGGGGGCTTATTCCTTCACCCACTTACTTCCCTGGTCCTTCTCGCATGAACAGAGAACAACAATACCCGAAGTCCAAAGGTGCAAACAATTCGATATTTATTGGGGTGAACTTCCAGCAAGCATGATTCCAGTTTCCTTCCTTAGTGTCCCCCTTCCCAGCTCTGACACCACAGAGCCTTACACCTGTGTCCCTGTTCCCATTCCTGCCCTTAGCAGGGCATGATTCCAATTTCTCCATTCCCTGTTCCCACTCCCCCACACGCACTCTTCCTGATTGACTGCAGACTATATAGTAAAACTTGAGTCCTGCTTAGCTATACCTTAACCAATCATTTTCCTGAAATTTAACTAACCAATCCTAACATATTGTAACATGATTATTTAACCAATTATATCCCTCCACCTTAATAAGTTTACACCCAGCAAAATTAATTATACAGCAGACAGAAACAATCACAGAACCAGACAGAGATTATACAGACAAACAATAGGGAAATGGGGACTACAGTGATAGAACAAACACAGAAATGAATGATTTGTGTCCATTTATTCTTTTATGTAGAGACTGTCCAGTTTGACCAATGTACCTGGTCCAGTCCACACAAGAGATCCACTTCCTGGACACTACAGTGCTAATAAACAATGGTCACATAAACACCACCCTATACCGGAAACCTACTGACCGCTATTCCTACCTGCATGCCTCCAGCTTTCACCCTGACCACACCACACGATCCATTGTCTACAGCCAAGCTCTGCGATACAACGGCATTTGCTCCAACCCCTCAGACAGAGACAAACACCTACAAGATCTCTGTCAAGCTTTCTTACAACTACAATACCCACCTGCAGAAGTAAAGAAACAGATTGATAGAGCCAGAAGAGTTCCCAGAAGTTACCTACTACAGGACAGGCCTAACAAAGAAAATAACAGAACGCCACTAGCCGTCACCTTCAGCCCCCAACTAAAACCCCTCCAACGCATTATTAAGGATCTACAACCTATCCTATAGGATGACCCAACACTCTCACAAATCTTGGGAGACAGGCCAGTCCTTGCCTACAGACAGCCCCGCAACCTGAAGCAAATACTCACCAACAACCACATACCACACAACAGAACCACTAACCCAAGAACTTATCCTTGCAACAAAGTCCGTTGCCAATTGTGCCCACATATCTATTCAGGAGACACCATCACAGGGCCTAATAACATCAGCCACACTATCAGAGGCTCGTTCACCTGCACATCCACCAATGTGATATATGCCATCATGTGCCAGCAATGCCCCTCTGCCATGTACATTGGTCAAACTGGACAGTCTCTACGTAAAAGAATAAATGGACACAAATCAGATGTCAAGAATTATAACATTCATAAACCAGTCGGAGAACACTTCAATCTCTCTGGTCACGCAATCACAGACATGAAGGTCGCTATCTTAAAACAAAAAAACTTCAAATCCAGACTCCAGCAAGAAACTGCTGAATTGGAATTCATTTGCAAATTGGATACTATTAAATTTAGGCTTAAATAGAGACTGGGAGTGGCTAAGTCATTGTGCAAGGTAGCCTATTTCCTCTTGTTTTTTCCTACCCCCCCCCCCCCCCCAGATGTTCTGGTTTAACTTGGATTTAAACTTGGAGAGTGGTCAGTTTGGATGAGGTATTACCAGCAGGAGAGTGAGTTTGTGTGTGTATGGGGGTGGGGGGGATGTGAGAAAACCTGGATTTGTGCAGGAAATAGCCCAACTTGATTATCATGCACATTGTGTAAAGAGTTGTCACTTTGGATGGGCTATCACCAGCAGGAGAGTGAATTTGTGTGGGGGGGTGGAGGGTGAGAAAACCTGGATTTGTGCTGGAAATGGCCCAACCTGATGATCACTTTAGATAAGCTATTACCAGCAGGACAGTGGGGTGGGATGAGGTATTGTTTCATATTCTCTGTGTATATATAAAGTCTGCTGCAGTTTCCACGGTATGCATCCGATGAAGTGAGCTTGTAGCTCACGAAAGCTCATGCTCAAATAAATTGGTTAGTCTCTAAGGTGCCACAAGTACTCCTTTTCTTTTTGCGAATACAGACTAACACGGCTGTTACTCTGAAACCTTTTTTCCTGAGTTACCTGTGCAGACGCCATACCACGGCAAGCATGGAGCCCTCTCAGGTAACCGTCACCATATGTCTCATGGGTGCTGGCAGACGTGGTACTGCATTGCTACACAGCAGCATCAACCCAATGCCTTGTGGCAGCAGACGGTACAGTACGACTGGTAGCCGTCATCGTCATGTCCGAGGTGCTCCTGGCCACGTCAGCCATGAGCGCCTGGGCAGATGTGGGCGCAGGGACTAAATTTGGAGTGACTTGACCAGGTCATTCTCTTTAGTCCTGCAGTCAGTCCCATTGAACCATCTTATAGTGAGCAGGCAGGCGATACGGATTGCTAGCAGTCCTACTGTACCATCTTCTGCCAGGCAGGCAAGAGATGAGGATGGCTAGCAGTCTTACTGCACCGTCTGCTGCCAGCCAAAGATGTAAAAGATAGATGGAGTGGATCAAAACAAGAAATAGACCAGATTTGTTTTGTACTCATTTGCTTCCTCCCCTCCCCTGTCTAGGGGACTCATTCCTCTAGGTCACACTGCAGTCACTCACAGAGAAGGTGCAGCGAGGTAAATCTAGCTGTGTATCAATCAGAGGCCAGACCAACGTGCTTGTTCCAATAAGAGCAATTACTTAGGTGCACCATTTCTTATTGGAACCGTCCGTGAAATCCTGCCTGAAATACTCATTGATGTAAAGCCACCCCCTTTGTTGATTTTAATTCCCTGTAAGCCAACCCTGTGAGCCATGTTGTCAGTCGCCCCTCCCTCCGTCAGAGCAATGGCAGACAATCGTTCTGTGCCTTTTTTCTGTGCGGACGCCATACCAAGGCAAGCATGGAGGCCGCTCAGCTCACTTTGGCAATTAGGAGCACATTAAACACCACACGCATTATCCAGCAGTATATGCAGCACCAGAACCTGGCAGAGCGATACCAAGCGAGGAGGCGACGTCAGCGTGGTCACATGACCATATATAATAATGATAATGCGTGTGGTGTTTAATGTGCTCCTAATTGCCAAAGTGAGCTGAGCCGCCTCCATGCTTGCCTTCATATGGCGTCCGCACAGAAAAAAGGCACGGAACGATTGTCTGCCATTGCTCTGACGGAGGGAGGGGCGACTGACGACATGGCTCACAGGGTTGGCTTACAGGGAATTAAAATCAACAAAGGGGGTGGCTTTACATCAATGAGTATTTCAGGCAGGATTTCACAGACGGTTCCAATAAGAAATGGTGCACCTAAGTAATTGCTCTTATTGGAACAAGCACATTGGTCTGGCCTCTGATTGATACATAGCTAGATTTACCTCGCTGCACCTTCTCTGTGAGTGACTGCAGTGTGACCTAGAGGAATGAGTCCCCTAGACAGGGGAGGGGAGGAAGCAAATGAGTACAAAACAAATCTGGTCTATTTCTTGTTTTGATCCACTCCATCTATCTTTTACATCTTTGGCTGGCAGCAGACGGTGCAGTAAGACTGCTAGCCATCCTCATCTCTTGCCTGCCTGGCAGAAGATGGTACAGTAGGACTGCTAGCAATCCGTATCGCCTGCCTGCTCACTATAAGATGGTTCAATGGGACTGACTGCAGGACTAAAGAGAATGACCTGGTCAAGTCACTCCAAATTTAGTCCCTGCGCCCACATCTGCCCAGGCGCTCGTGGCTGACGTGGCCAGGAGCACCTCGGACATGACGATGACGGCTACCAGTCGTACTGTACCGTCTGCTGCCACAAGGCATTGGGTTGATGCTACTGTGTAGCAATGCAGTACCACGTCTGCCAGCACCCATGAGACATACGGTGACGGTTACCTGAGCGGGCTCCATGCTTGCCGTGGTATGGCGTCTGCACAGGTAACTCAGGAAAAAAGGCGCGAAACGATTGTCTGCCCTTGCTTTCACAGAGGGAGGGAGGGAACGGGGGCCTGATGATATGTACCCAGAACTACCCGCGACAATGTTTTAGCCCCATCAGGCATTGGGATCTCAACCCAGAATTCCAATGGGCAGTGGAGACTGCGGGACCTGTGGGATAGCTACCCACAGTGCAACGCTCCGGAAGTCGATTCTAGCCTAGGTACTGTGGAAGCACTCTGCCGAGTTAATGCACTTAGAGCATTTTCTGTGGGGACACACACACTTGAATATATAAAACCGATTTCTAAAAAACCGACTTCTATAAATTCGACCTAATTTCATAGTGTAGGCATACCCTAAGAGAAGGACCTTACACCGGCAGACAGTGATTTTGATTCTTTCTTTTATACCTCTATAACTAGCTAAGTCATAAGAATACACCTAAATGCTTAGGTTATATGCCTTTACAGACAAGCCTGAATATCTATGTCCTATCAAAATCTTCCTTCAGTACTATTGTACAAAGTTAAATACTTGAAACCAAAACAAAACACTTCATTTTGAATTGAATTTAAGGTTTAGTTTGACCCTCAAATGATGTATTTTTTTTAAATTTCCCGTTTGCCAAAAATCTCAACAAATTTTGTTTTCAGGTTGATCTGAAAATTGTTTATATATTTTTCTGGATTACAGATTTAGGCACCTGTTTTGGAAAATCTTGGCCTTAACCTCTTTCTGCCTCAGTTTTTCCATCAGGATAATACTGCTTACAAATCTAATAGGAATGGTTGTGTGGATTGTAAACTGATGTTTGTAAATGCTTTGAAGAAGAAACTTGCTCTATCCTATCGTAATACATTGAAAATTAGTAGAGAAATTATTTGCAAGATTTTAATGAAATGTAAAGGTACATTTACACTAACATGGGGAAACTGACAGCTCTTATGTCTTAATTTTTTTTTCTTTTTATCCAAGCCACACTGACCAGCTGAAGGAAAGTATTACAGGAAAAGGCAAAACAGTCTTCATTTTCTTATTGCTGTGAAAACTGTGTTACACTATGTTCATGTCAGTGGCTGGGGGGACAGGAGCTTTATGATGGTTCAAGACTTTGAGAAGGTTTTTCCAACAAGCAGGTGACTCCATTTTTCCTGTAGAACTCAGCCTGCACATGGTTAATCCTTGCATAATTTCTGATCGACTGCTCTACAGGCTGGTTTATGTGTCTCCCATATTCTGAAGAGGACAAAACAGCAATGGGTCTTGCCAGTTCCTGTAAGAACATTATTTAGATTTTATATTCCTTAACATATAAACACACATTCAAAACAGTAGAGGAGCCACTGCTGTGACAAATATAGATTGCTAGATCTGGTGTAGCAGCTGATGACAAGTGGTCCTTCAGCCTAGACAGAACTGTATAATATGTGTTAGAGCAAGGCACATTTGTTTATCCGACAGACAATTACAGTCATTAGTCTATTGTCCAAAATTCCTGACTGAACTTTAACAATAGTGATAAAATATGAATGCATCACTGAGATATGGATATCTCCACTGAGATGGAGATATGCTCTGAATGACTATATACTGATTACATGTACATACCCATATGTATATCCACACCGTAAACATGTGCAGATAATTTCCATGTCATTAGTTGCAGACCACATAAGAAATTAATTTAGTATGTTTTTTGGGGGCAGTAGCGAGGTTTTATTAGCACACAGTTGGGATGACCTGTACAATGCACTTGTGACTGTGATGCCTGTAATGCTCCCGGCCAGTTTTTGTGCTCTGCTATCTCTCTACACCTTCATGTATTCTGCCCACTTAACTTACTGCAAAAAATAAGTTAATGAAATCTGAGCGTGAAAAAATCAGTTCACTGACTCACCCGTGGTAAGCAGGAGGCTTTCCCTGGTGATTGTAGAGGACTAAGCCACTCATGTCTGTGCAATTAAAGGTCTCGTTTTAAAAAACAATCTTATGGTTATGACGCTAACCTTGTAAATGTGAACTGGCTGTAAATGTAGACTGGTGCAGCATTACCCTCCTGAATCACAGCAACCAGGAGGCTCTGGAGGCAAAAGAGACAGAAAACTTTCTTCCTTCCGGTAGCTACAGTGTGGATGGAACTTCAAATATATGAGAACTTGTATGTTTGTATGGGGTCTGGCACAGTCGGCCCCTAATCCTAGCTGGGGTCTGTAGGTGCTACTGTAATAATAGAGGGTGATACATAAAGATGGAACCTACAGCAGGGTTAAGGTGACAGCTCCTAATCTGTGTACAAATACTTGATAAATTTGGATCAAGCCTTAGCTACATTAAAACTTTGGTCTATGTACCACTGAAGCAGTTGTGCTCTGCTGGGACAATGCAGATCACGAAGGTCAGCGTCAAGCATTCTCTGTTGAGTCAATCCAACTACGGAGTGAATGTCCAGAGGAGATCAGGCAAAGCGGGAGTCTGACCTTTCCTGATATCTAGGAAACACTGCACAACATTCCTCTTCAAAAATGCTTTGCTGACATCATAACATTTCCAACAGTGACACCCCACTTGTACCCCTAAACTCTACCAAAATAAAAGGAAATTAATCTGGAGGAAATACAAAACACCCCCCAACCAGAATCTTGACCCCAAAAAGAGAGATGAGCCAGCTCCTACATGAAGGCTACTAGGCACTTTGCTTTTGAGGTTAGGCAGAAGCTGCTCAGATACAGAAGAGACACTGGGAGAGTTCCCTGACCCACCCAGAATCCCATGATTCACAGGGAAATCAGAGGTAGTTCTCACAGATCTTAGAGCTTCTGAACTGAGCATTTGCTCTCCCATGCTGGTGTCTGGGCACCCCTCCTCCCAGGCAGTATTAACTCCTACAAGGATCTCTCCACTTGGACATCCTAAATGGTTTCAGCCTAGCTTTGCTCCACAAACTCTACTGTGCCCGGAGAATACAGAAAATATAGAGAGGGGAGACTGCTAGCTCAGGAAAATAGGGTGTGTGTGTCTTTGGGTATGTTTATACAGCAGTTGGGAGTGTGCATCCCTGCTCAGGCAGCTGGAAACATGCCAGCGCTGCTTGAGCTAGTGCATTAAAACTATCAGGGGACGCTGCGGCATGGGCAGCAACGCGGGGTAGCTACCACAGTAGAAGCCTGCCTGACCCCTGGAGTCTGCACTTGGGTGACTAGCCTGTGCTACTACCTGAACTGCACCATCCACACCTGTCTACCCAGTCTGATGGGCGTGACTTTACTCTTGCCCTGAATCTGGTTTAGGATACTTTGGGAGCCTAAGTCCCATTTACAGACACCATTGACCCACAAAACTCCTGCTTGGCTGTAGGTGCCTAAACTCATTCAGCATCTAAACTGTTGCCTCTGGGCACATGTCCTGCAGTCTCACTTTAGATGCCTGAGTGCTTTTCTACTGCCTGAGCATGCGTACTGCTTCCTTGAGATAGGTGTCCAAACACCTCTTTCCCACCTAAGCACCAGCTGAGTCACGAACTAGGAAGGATAGGCGTTCAGCTGCCTAAATCACATGTGGGGCCCCAATCAAAACTGCTGGGGGGGGGGGGTGAAAGTGGAGAAGGACCTCCCTTATAATCTTTAGCCTAGGGTTCTCAGCCAGGATACAGAAAACCCCAGTTCAAGTTTTCTCTTCCCTCCCACTTCTGCCCCCTCCTGAGGGGAGAAGGGAGTTGAACAGTGAGCTGCCACATCTCAGGTGAGTGCTCTAACCACTAGGTTATAGTCATTCTAACATTCTCTGGCCCAATACATATTTAAGTATTCTGTTGTTTAATTAAAGTGGAACAATTTCCACAGGAGACAGTGAGGAAATCCTGTCTCAGCATGTCCCAGGGGTTAGAGCACTCACCTGAGAGGTAGCAGATCCATGTTTAAATCCTTACTCTTCAAGTGGAGGTGGGACTTGAAGTGGAGGTTTCCCATATCCCAGGTGAGTGCCCTATCTGCTAGGCTAGAGGTTATGAGTCCCTCCTGTCCCCCAGCTGTGTTGTTTCAGGCCCCACAAACAATTTAGGGAGCCAAGTGCCTATCTGCCCCTATTCATGGATTACTAGCAAAGCAAGGCACCCCTGTGGAGCCTGGACTTAGGCACCTATGTCAGAGAGGGGCAGGGTTTAGCATGCCCCCTCTCTGGTTGGTGTCGCCCATTGGCTCGCATAGGTGGCTCCCTGCCTAGTGTGCTGGCTTTGTGGATCACAGTCTAAGGTGCCTATTATAACAGTTCTTAGGGTACCCAGGACAGTTAGTCAACCTGTTATCTCCTGCCTCTGGTGTGAGGGAGTCTTGTTTCTGGTAATTGGCTGTTAGCTCCCTAGCACCATCAAGCCATTCAAGCACTCTCTTCTAGGCTATGCCAGCCCTGTCTTTGCCTTGCAGGTTAACAAAAGGTGCACCCCAACCCCTGAGTCACTTTGAATTGTTCACCTATGCTATCCTGCCCCTGGTACTGGCTATTCACAGAAATTCCAGATTCTCTGTACCCAAAGATGCAGTGTACCCCAATTTACCAGTTTCACCAGGGATGCTGGAAATAGGAGTACTGGGGGTGCAGCAGCACCTCCTGGCTTGAAGTGGTTTCCATCATATACAGGGCTTACAGTTTTGTTCAGTGGCTTTCAGCACCCCCCACTATAAAAATTATTCCAATTCCACTGGTTTCATATTAAACCACTGTTCCTCTAAACCACACAGCACTTGTAATAAAAAATGTAGTTTTATTTAAGAAAAAATAAAGATGTAACTAAATGGTGAAAGCAAGTGGTTACAACACAACACAAAACGAAAGCATAAAACACTAACCTGGGTCTACACTTTTCAATAGTTACGTCTACTGTATAACTAAGTTCAGTCCATTGCAGATCTGGCTGATTTCACAAGAACCAAAATCTAAATGTTCATGAAAGACCCCCACTCGTTAAGGGGTTTCCTCAGTGAATGGATCCAGAGTGCCTTTCCCTACACTCTGTTATTCTGAAACAATCTTTTGTCTTTATTCAGAGCCAGGGCAAGCTCCTGCTTCCTCTATTGTTCTTTTTCACCTTCAAGTGGTTCCAATCATTTGTGCTTGTCTCTGATGGTTTTCCATTGAGAGTTCTGGGATATGGCAAGGGCAGCCAAAAAAACCTGGTATTACCTGGCCAGCTGACTAGGGAGGGGTAACAACTCCCTCTTGTCTGAATGGGTCATCAGTGAGACACACTACCCCGATGACAAACCTTTACTCCAAGTCCTTAAAGCATACTTGTAATATAAATACATTATTCCTTAAATATTACTTGGTCAGATATTTCAAAAGGATTATGAAGCTTGACAGGTTACAAGATTTCTGTAGATATCCTAAGTTACTTTTTATAGATAAATATCCTATAAGACACATGTTTGGTGTAGTGAGTTTGTCAGGTCTGAGATAAGAGTGCTTTGCAAAGAACAGTGGGCCACATTGTCAAAAGGTCTCCGTCACATCTCTCTCTCCACATTAATTGTGTTGGAGCCTAGGCACCTAACTCCAGTGTTGTCAATATGAATGAAACCACTTTAATGTCAGCATATAAACCTTACCTCATCGTTAATGTTAAGACCTCGATTGTTTGCATGTTCTCTGTCACATCGGTGGAGTTTTTCATTGTAACCCATTGGCCTCTTAAAAATGGAGTCATATGTGGAAACAATCCCTGTCTTGGGATAAAGAAAAAAAATGATTAACTTAAGGTGGTGTTTAACAGTGTGAGTTAGAAAATAATGTAGTAGAACTACTAACTGGTGCATGTGCAGCACTAGATGCTGTGAGGAACATCAGTTATTAGCAACATTTGGGGCATCCTTTTGAAATAGTCTGAAGAATTGTTACAATTCTTTTGTGCATTTGGTTTGTCTGTGAAAAATGTGAAACTAAAACAACTTCCACGGTATATGAAAAGACATTGCCAGAGGATTTTTCAGAGAATTTCATATCACTGTTTCCCCCTTTGTAATTTATAGTAACCGCATGGAAGCTTAAATCAGTTTCCTTATTGAACTATTTTCCTTCAGCAAATGCACACACTTGATTAAAGAGACATTTTGACTGAAGAAAATGAAGAGAGAAAGGCAGCTTTGAAGTTCATTTTGAAAGAAATAGATATTGAAAGTAGCCTGTGAATCAGCCTTTATCTTCAAGTTAATGCATATTTTTGTGTAGCTCAGAAACATACGGCATGAGTAATCTCTGGTTCCAATAATATGGATAAATACACACTTGCCACCTCTCCCAGAAACATAAAAATGATTGTACTTAAAACATCTTTTCATATGAAGAACTCAGAGCTCTATTTAATGAGAGTCTCGAGTGAATCCCAGTCATGCATTGCCTGGTGTACTCAAGACTCACACTGATTGCAGCACTGGTTTTTTATATACAAGAAATGAAGCCTTGAGTCCTTGAAGGCCCAAGGTGCTAAGTAATGCACAATTAGCTACAGACACTAGAGATTTATTATTGTTTACAGATACTGAACTGTATGTTTCAGAAAAAAATGTTTGAGAGAGGAGAGGAAAAGACCTTTTGCAATATATTAATAATTACTGTACTTATGAAAATCATCAAAGGCTCAGCACTTTGACCAGAGAAGATCTCAACCTATCACACTGCTCTTGTGACACATGATCAAAAATCTGAAAAAGTGAAACTTTAAAAACTTCAACCCTCATTTTTGGCTCAGCAGTGATGTAGTTGTAATTAGGCTTGGAAGGATTAGATTTTTATAGGTAAATGCCAGTAAACATCGATTTCACTGTGTACATACAACCTGACCAAATAAATTCCATCAATAATAATTGAAATTTACAGATTGGCAAAGTAAGAAAAGTGCTGCTTGAGAACTTTACGGTTTGATTTAAGGATATTTACTTTGTATATTTTCATGTGTGTGGTTGACAATTTGTGGCTTTAATGGCTATAAAGTTTTAACTTTTTGAATATCAATGTGAATCATTAAATAATTATCTGACACCCGCCCCTCCAGTTTCCAACAAGTGTGAACATTTACATTTATAAATATAAAAAATGCTTAAACCCCATAATTTTGTGCAACTATGAACATTTACATAATTTAAAAAATTTAAAAGAAATTATTACCTATTAAACAAAATTCTGCCAGGCCTTATTGTACTTTAGAAAACTGAAGCATGTTCTGATTTTTATATGCTTTTTTTCTATTTTATAACTATTTCTCTGAAAATATTAAAGTCAGAACAGTACTAGATGGTTATAATGGTCCCATTGAAAGGAAACTTTTGGCACTGCCTTAACTATGGTGTCACTAGTGCACTCCTATAGAATCATAGAATATCAGAGTTGGAAGGGACCTCAGGAGGTCATCTAGTCCAGTGGTTCTCAAACTAGGGCTGCCGCTTGTTCAGGGAAAGCCCCTGGAGGGCCGGGCCGGTCTGTTTACCTGCCGCATCCACAGGTTCGGCCAATCACAGCTCCCACTCGCCGCAGTTCGCCACTCCAGGCCAATGGGGGCTGCGGGAAACTGCGCGGGCAAAGGGATCTGCTAGCCACCCTTCCTGCAGCCCCCATTGGCCTGGAGCGGTGAACCATGGCGAGTGGAAGCTGTGATCAGCCGAACCTGCGGAAGCAGCAGGTAAACAAACTGGCCCACCTTCCCTGAACAAGCGGCGGCCCTAGTTTGAGAACCACTGATCTTGTCCAACCCCCTGCTCAAAGCAGGACCAATCCCCAACTAAATTATCCCAGCCAGGGCTTTGTCAAGCCTGACCTTAAAAACCTCTAAGGAAGGAGATTCCACCACCTCCCTAGGTAACCCATTCCAGTGCTTCACCACCCTCCTAGTGAAAAAGATTTTTTCCTAATATCCAACCTAAACCTCCCCCGCTGCAACTTGAGACCATTCTTCTTGTTCTGTCATCTGCCACCACTGAGAACAGTCTAAATCCATCCTCTTTGGAACCCCCTTTCAGGTAGTTGAAAGCAGCCATCAAATCCCCCCTCATTCTTCTCTTCTGCAGACTAAATAATCCCAGTTCCCTTAGCCTCTCCTCATAAATCATGTGCTCCAACCTCCTAATCATTTTTGTTGTCCTTTGCTGGACTCTTTCCAATCTTTCCACATCTTTCTTGTAGTGTGGGGCCCAAAACTGGACACAGTACTCCAGATGAGGACTCACCAATGCCAAATAGAGGGGAATGATCACATCCCTCGATCTGCTGGCAATGCTCCTACTTATACAGCCCAAAATGCTGTTAGCCTTCTTGGCAACAAGGGCACACTGCTGATTCATATCCAGCTTGGAGGAGAAGGTATTTGTAAGTATTTGTAGAGACTGGTAGGGGCAGTGTGCTGGAAGAGAAGCTGAGCCCTGGTTAGGGGACGGGGCTTCTCTGACTAGGGGTCCTATAAAGGTAGCCAGCCAGTCAGGCAGCAGCTAGGACAGCTGCAGTGGCACAGGAGCCAGCAAACAGAGCTGTAAACAGGGGAGTTTGAGTGGGAATTCTGTTAGAGGAGAAGGTATTTGACTTAGGTGAGAAGGCGATGACCAATACAGAGGCAGCAGTGGTAGCGACCCAAGCAGTGGAAGACACAATGAAGATGACTGGATGTTGAAGCCGTGGCATGTATATGGTCCTGGAGGGGGTACCTGAAAAGAGTTTTGTCTGCATGAAGTGCCGCCTGATAGAGCTGATAGAAGAAAAGATCCGAGGATTGGAGATGCAGGGGGAAACTCTGGTTGAGTTTAGAAGGGGGTTTGAGCGGATGATGAAACAAAGGCATGAGGAGGCTGAAGGGAAAAGTTCAGACTTGCAGATGGAAGCAGGACCAAAGAATTCCAAGGGGAGACTGCTGGGTGAGGAAAGTGGACCGTAGAAGCATGTCACTAAGAGAACCAGGCAGAGGAAAAGATGGGCTAGTGAAGGAGAAATAGAGCTCAGGAACAAGTTTGTGGAGTTGGAAAATGAAGAAGGGGCACAGCAGGTGGTCACTGAAGGTGGAAGGGCAAGGAAGAAGAGAAGAGCAGCTAGTCTGAGGGGAAGAGTCAATGGAGATAACACCACCAAATATGAGCCCCAGGAGGATATGGGATGAGTCGCAGAGGATTGCAAGGGACAATAGGAATCAAGAGGATTTGCAGCCAGAGGGAACAGGGGATAGACCAGAGAATCGCACCATCACCAGGAAAAGGCAGGTCTACGTGAGTGGGGACTCCTTACTGAGAAGAATAGAAAGGCCTGTAACCAGAGCTGATCCAGAGAACAGAAGGGTTTGCTGTCTGCCGGTGGCTAAGATATGGGATGTGGAGCTGAGGCTGAAGAGGATCCTAACAGGAGCGGGAAAGAATCCACTGATTGCCCTTCATGTGGGAACAAATTATATGGCTAGATTCTCGCTGGAACTTATCAAGGGAGACTATGCAGGCTGGGGAAGATGCTAAGGAAATCGAGGCTCAGGTGATCTTCAGAGGGATTCTGCCTGTTCCTAGAGAAGGGCAACAAAGGTGTGACAAGATTATGATGATCAACAGATGGCTCAGGCAGTGGTGCTATAAGGAGGGCTTTGGGATGTATGGCCACTGGAAAGCATTAATGGACAGAGGACTGTTCTCTCCTTTTCTTTTTGCGAATACAGACTAACAGGACTGTTACTCTGAAAGCTGTTCTCTCGGGATGGACCTCACCTGAGTAGGAAGGGAAATAGACTTCTAGGATGGAGGCTGGCACAACTGATTAAGAGAGCTTTCAACTAGGAATTTGGGGGAGATGGTTGGGACATGTCCAGGTAATCTCCATGCCGGATTTTAACATTGAGAGGGAAGAAAATGAAGTAAGAAAGGATACAGCCATGCGTAGGAGAATGGACATAAGGAGGAAGGGTAGTTTAGATACCAGTCTAATAGGTGGTACTGGCAATAGAATGGTTTCAGAGTAGCAGCCATGTTAGTCTGTACCCGCAAAAAGAACAGGAGTACTTGTGGCACTTAGAGACTAACCAATTTATTAGAACATAAGCCTTCGTGATGCATAGAATGGAACATATAGTAAGATACACACACACATACAGATAAGTTAGAAGTTACCATACAGACTGAGAGGCTAATTAGTTAAGATGATCTATTATCAAGAGGAGAAAAAAACTTTTTGTAGTGATAATCAAGATGGCCCATTTAGACAGTTGACAAGAAGGTGTGAGGATGCTTAATTTAGTGAAATAGATTCAATATGTGTAATGACCCAGTCACTCCCAGTCTCTATTCAAACCCAAGTTAATGGTATCTAGTTTGCATATTAATTCAAGTTCAGCAGTTTCTCCTTGGAGTCTGTTTTTGAAACTTTTCTGTTGCACAATTGCCTCCCTTAGATCTTTTACTGAGTGGTCACAGAGGTTGAAGTGTTCTGCTACTGGTTTTTGAATCATAACATTAAAAAAAACAGTAGAAGAACACTTCAACCTCCATGGCCACTCAGTAAAAGATCTAAGGGAGGCAACTGTGCAACAGAAAAGCTTCAAAAACAGACTCCAAAGAGAAACTGCTGAACTTGAATTAATATGCAAACTAGATACCATTAACTTGGGTTTGAATAGAGACTGGGAGTGGCTGGGTCATTACACATATTGAATCTATTTCCTTAAGTTAAGACACCTTCTTGTCAACTGTCTAAATGGGCCATCTTGATTATCACTACAAAAGTTTTTTTTTCTCCTGCTGATAATAGCTCATCTTAACTAATTAGCCTCTCACAGTTTGTATGGTTTCAGAGTAGCAGCCATGTTAGTCTGCAACCAAAAAAAGAAAAGGAGTACTTATGGCACCTTAGAGACTAAGAAATAAGGTGCCACAAGTACTCCTTTTCTTTTTACAGTTTTTATGGTAACTTCTAACATATATACACATACAGATAAATGTTCCATTCTATGCATCCGATGAAGTGAGCTGTAGCTCACGAAAGCTTATGCTCTAATAAATTTTTTAGTCTCTAAGGTGCCACAAGTACTCCTGTTCTTTTGGCAATAGAATGTCTCTTTACCCAATTAGGCACAATGTGAGCGAAGCCAAACAGCAAAAATTAAGATGTTTGTACACTAATGTGAGGAGCCTAGGCAACAAAATGGAGGAACTAGAGCTATTGATGTAGGAAGTGAAACCAGATATTCTAGGGATAACAGAAACATGGTGGAATAGTGGTCATGACTGGACTACAGGTATTGAAGGGTCTGTGCTCTTTAGGAAAGACAGTCATAAAGGCAAAAGTGGTAGAGTAGCATTGTATATCAATGATGAGGTAGAAATAAGTGTAAAGAAATAAGAAGTGATGGAATGGATAAGACAGAGTCTGTCTGGGCAAAAATCACATTGGGGAAGAAAGCTACTAGAGCCTCCCCTGGGACAGCGCGTGAGATATGCTATAGACCGCCGGGATCCGATTTGGTTATGGATAGAGACCTCTTTAATGTTTTTAATGAAGTAAATACTAATGGGAATTGTGTGATCATGGGAGACTTTAACTTCCCAGATATAGACTGGAGGACAAGTGCTAGTAATAATAATAGGGCTCAGATTTTCCTGGATGCAATAGCTGATGGATTCCTTCACCAATTAGTTGCTGAACCAACAAGAGGGGATGCCATTTTAGATTTGGTTTTGGCAAGTAGTGAGGTCCTCATAGAAGAAATAGTTGTAGGGGACAACCTTGGTTCAAGCAATTATGAGCTAATTCAGTTCAAACTAAATGGAAGGATAAACAAAATTAGATCTGTGACTAGGGTGTTTGATTTCAAAAGGGCTAACTTTAAAAAATTAAGGAAATTAGTTAGGAAAGTGGATTGGACTGAAGAACTTGTGGATCTAAAGTTGGAGGAGGCCTGGAATTACTTCAAGTCAAGGTTGCAGAAACTATCAGAAGCCTGCATCCCAAGAAAGGGGAAAAATCTCATAGGCAGGAGTTGTAGACCAAGCTGGATGAGCAAGCATCTCAGAGAGGTGATTAAGAAAAAGCGGAACGCCTGCAAGGAGTAGAAGATGGGAGAGATCAGCAAGGAAAGCTACCTTATTGAGGTCAGAACATGTAGGGATAAAGTGAGAAAGGCCAAAAGACATGTAGAGTTGGACCTTTGCAAAGGTAATTAAAACCAATAGTAAAAGGTTCTCGAGCCATATAAATAAGAAGAAAACAAAGAAAGAAGAAGTGGGACCGCTAAACACTGAGGATGGAGTGGAGGTTAAGGATAATTTAGACATGGACCAATATCTAAACAAATACTTTGCCTCCGTCTTTAATGAGGCTAATGAGGAGCTTAGGGATAATGGTAGGATGACAAATGAGAATGACGATATGGAGGTAGATATTACCACATCCGAGGTAGCAGCCAAACTCAAACAGCTTAATGGGACTAAATCAGGGGGCCCCAAATAATCTTCATCCAAGAATATTAAAGGAACTGGCACATGAAATTGCAAACCTATTACCAAGAATTGTGAATGAATCTGTAAACTCAGGGGTTATACCGTATGACTGGAGAATTGCTAACATAGTTCCTTATTTTAAGAAATGGAAAAAAAGTGATCCGAGTAACTACAGGCCTGTTAGTTTGACATCTGCAGTATGCAAGGTCTTGGAAAAAAATTTGAAGGAGAAAATAGTTAAGGACATTGAGGTCAATGGTAATTGGGACAAAATACAGCATGGTTTTACAAAAGATAGATCATGCCAAACCAACCTGATCTCCTTTGAGAAGGTAACATATTTTTTAGACAAAGGACATGCAGTGGATCTAATTTACCTTGATTTCAGTAAGGCATTTGATATGGTTCCACATGGGGAATTATTAGCTAAACTGGAAAAGATGGAGATCAGTATGAAAATTGAAAGGTGGATAAGGAACTGGTTAAAGGAGAGACTACAAATGGTCATACTGAAAGGTGAACTGTCAGGCTGGAAGGGGGTTACTAGTGGAGTTCCTCAGAGATCGGTTTTGGGACCAATCCTATTTAATCTTTTTATTACTGACCTTGGCACAAAAAGTGGGAATGTGCTAATAAAGTTTGCAGATGACACAAAGCTGGCAGGTATTGCCAATACAGAGAGGGACCGGGATATCATACAGGAAGATCTGGATGACCTTGTAAACTGGAGTAATACTAATAGGATGAAATTTAATAGTGAAAAGTGCAAGGTCATGCATTTAGGGATTAATAACAAGAATTTTTTGTTATAAACTAGGGACGCATCACTTGGCAGTAACAGAGGACGAGAAAGACCTTGGAGTATTGGTTGATCACAGGATGACTATGAGCCACCAATGTGATATGGGTGTGAAAAAAGCTAATGCAGTCTTGGGATGCACCAGGCAAGGTATTTCCAGTAGAGATAAGGAGGTGTTAGTACAGTTATACAAGGCACTGGTGAGACCTCATCTGTGGAATATTTTGTGCAGTTCTGGTCTCCCATGTTTAAGAAGGATAAATTCAAACTGGATCAGGTACAGAGAAGAGCTACTAGGATGATCCGAGGAATGGAAAACCTGTCTTATGAAAGGAGACTCAAAGAGCTTGGCTTGTTTAGCCTTACCAAAAGAAGGCTGAGGGAAGATATGATTGCTCTCTATAAATATATCAGAGGATAAATACCAGGGAGGGAGAGGAATTATTTAAGCCCAGTACCAATGTGACACAAGAACAAATGAATATAAACTGGCCATCAGGAAGTTTAGACTTGAAATTAGACGAAGGTTTCTAACCATCAGAGGAGTGGAGTTCTGGAATACCTTCCAAGGGGACCAGTGGAGGCAAAAAACATATTTGGCTTCAAGACTAAGCTTCATAAGTTTATGGAGGGGATGGTATGATGGGATAGCCTAATTTTGGCAATTAATTGATCTTTGAATATTAGTGGTAAATATGCCCAATGGCCTGTGATGGGACACTAGATCGGGTGGGATCTGAGTTACTACAGAGAATTCTTTGGCTGGTGAGTCTTGCCCACATGCTCAGGGTTTAGCTGATCGCCATAATTGGGGTCAGGAAGGAATTTTCCTCCAGGGCAGATTGGCAGAGACCTTGGGGGGTTTCGCCTTCCTCTGCAGCATGGGGCACGGGTCATTTGCTGGAGGATTCTCTGAACCTTGAAGTCTTTAAATCATGATTTGAGGACTTCATAGTTCAGACATAGGTCGGTGGGTTGTTACAGGAGAGGGTGGGTGAGATTCTATGGCCTGCGTTGTGCAGGAGGTCAGACTAGACTATCATAATGGTCCCTTCTGACCTTAAAGTCTATGATTCTATGATTCTCATCCACTGTAAGCCCCAGGTCCATTTCTGCAGAACTGCTACCTAGCCACTCGGTCCCTAGTCTGTAGCAGTGCATGGGATTCTTCCGTCCTAAGTGCAGGACTCTGCACTTATCCTTGTTGAACTTCATCAGATTTCTTTTGTCCCAATCCTTTAATTTGTCTAGGTCCCTCTGTATCCTATCCCTATCCTCTAGAGTAGCTACCACTCCTCCCAGTGTAGTGTCATCTGCAAACTTGCTGAGGGTGCAATCCATCCCATCCTTCCAGATCATTAATGAAGATATTGATCAAAACCAGCCCCAGGACCGACCCCTGGGGCACTCCACTTGATACCAGCTGCCAACTAGACATGGAGCCACTGATCACTATCTGTTGAGTCCGATAATCTAGCCAGCTTTCTAGCCACCTTATAGTCCATTCATCCAGCCCATACTTCTTTAACTTGCTGGCAAGAATACTGTGGGAGACCATATCAAAACCTTTGCTAAAGTCAAGAAATAACACATCCACTGCTTTCCCCTCATCCACAGAGCCAGTTATCTCATCAAAGAAGGCAATTAGGTTAGTCAGGCCTGACTTGCCCTCGGTGAATCCATGCTGACTGTTCCTGATCACTTTTTCTCTCCTCAAAGTGCTTCGAAATGGATTCCATGAGGACCTGCCCAATGATTTTTCCAGGAACTGAGGTGAAGCTGACTGGCCTGTAGTTCCCTGGTTCCTCCTTCTTCCCTTTTTTAAAGATGGGCACTACATTAGCCTTTTTCCAGTCATTCGGGACCTCCCTGATCGCCATGAGTTTTCAAAGATAATATAATGGGGTTATTCAGTAAGGGAAATATGTTACTTGGTGTTCAAGAGGAGGGGCTGTTTTGTTTTTTAATCTATTCTCCCTTTCACTTCTCAGAGGCGATGAGCCTTGCAGAATTCTAGGTGGTGATTTGTCCTCTCCATTATTATACTTCACTATAGCTTTTCCTTTGCTCTCCATATTTTATTTAGAAGCCAAGTAAAGATCTACCTCATGCTGGTTAAAAAGAACTACTGCATTATTCACTGACTCTCTACATCAATGAAGAAAATTCAGCCTTTCTTGGATTTGAAGGTAGACAACCAGCCTATTATGTTAAACTGTAAATCTGTCCTAGATAAACTGTTTTGAGCAGTTCTGCCAGAATTATACCAATTACATTGCTGTGGTTACAGATCCTTGTTATCACCTGGCATGTCAAGTCCCACCTAGTTTTGCAATGTCTGGCTGGTTATTTTGTCTGCAGATACTTTACTGATATTAATGGTAGTCATTTCTATCAATTGCTAAATGCTAGAATAGTAGGCCTGTATTTTTAATAAACCAGTCAAAATGAATGAATCATGTAAAATGGACAAGCAATCCATGTCTCAGGTGAGCATTTCCTATGATCTGGCTTAATAAAATCAAGCACTTATAAATCACTTTGCAAACATTAATTAAAGTTCACAGCATGCCTAACAAATAGGCATGGGGTACTTTATAGATGGGGAAATGAAACACACACTGTTTACATGAATTTGCCCAAAACCAGAAAGGGAGTCATTGTCAAAAATGGGATTAAAATTAAGGATTTCCTGTCTTCCAGTCATGTTCTCAGGCCACTAGCCAGTGCATCTGTCTACCTCAATCTCTGAATTACATTTGTTTTTAACACTCTCTGTTGAAATAGTCAATAAGCTTACCCCAACAGTCAGTCAGCTTATTCCTCACAGTCACCCAATGCAAACCTCAAATTTGTCATGTCTTTTTAACTCATGGTCTAATAATTCCTTAGTTATGCAGACCCCTGGGTCACATCTATGCTTTTTTTCCAGGTCATTTCTCATGCTTATTCCCATGGTGCTATCCCAGATGAGAATCTATGAAATAGCTGTTAACACTTTTAGTTTTTATTTTATTTTTATATTATCAGAGTGGCATCTTGTAACACTCCCAGATTACCTGGTTTGTAAAAGTGACTTCATATTCTAAACAAAGCTCTGCCATATGGCAGCTGATCAACGTGAATTTGATATAGAATTTACAATGAGACTTTATCAGCCATTTTTGGAGCTGCAGCCTCACCTTGGCTTAATGTTGTTGTTCTCCCTTTCTTTCTTTAATCTTTTCAGCACAGCATTAACTATTCTCATTCACAATGCTCATTTGGCTCTGGCACTACAGTGCCTTTCCTGGGTAACTCTGAAACCTGCAGATGAAAATGAGCAATGTCAATGCGGATTATTTTAACAAAACCATCCAACCAATGTGGCAAGAGGATGGGCTGTGGTGATCTTTGTCAAATGCATTAGATAAGTGAATTGTAACATTTTGGATTGAAATGAGCAATTCATTTCACACACATGATTAAGCCACACTCAGACCATTGCAGCACTACTGACCTATGCTGAATGTGAACCAGGAACAGACGTGAAAGGTTCTATATCCTGTTACTTAGCTGTGAGCAGGTAGTACTTTTATCCTACTTCATATAAAATCTTCACAGTCAAACTTACCCCCACCTAGATTTTTGTCTTTGTTGGTGACTCCAGTAATAATAGATCATAAATCTCAGCCTAAGATTTCTCCTCAGTCTTGGCTGCTCCTAGAGTTTCCTACAGCACCTTGATAACTCTGCTTCTCCTTCTTGCTGAAAGTTAAGCCTCACCTGTCCTAATGAGTAAGCAGTATTTACTCAGCAGCTTTATGCAGTATTTTAATTCCTGCTAAGAGAGAGAGTTAACATAAGAGTCCTAAATCCCTTTGCTGGGTAATAGATTTGGCCACCTCATCTTCAAACTCTTAGGCACCTACAAAATCACTGAGATTCACAAAGTTGGAGTTAAGCACTCAGGCTTCCTATACAACAAATGGAGGCAGACAGGTACCGAAGAATGGATTCACAAAAAGCCAGCATGCCAGACGGCTTCCTGCCTAAACTAGCCAATGGGAAATGCCAAGGAGAAGGGCACGTGCTAAACGCTACCCCTCTCAGGCAGGTCAGTGCCTAAGGCTATGTCTACACTTAAAACACTGCATCGACTTAGCTGCAGCTGGGCTGCATTATAAACTTCAGTGTAGACATGATAGTGATGGGAAGTGTTCTCCTGTTTGCTTTAGTTAATCCATGAGAGGTGGTAGCTAAGTTGACAAGAATTCTTCCATTGACCTAGCCATCTACATGGGGATTTAGGTTGTCTTAACTACGTCGCTCAGGGGGTGTGAAAAATTCATACCACTGCACCGTGTAGCTGTATCAGTCTAATTTTCTAGTGTAGACCAGCCCACCGGTTGGAATGGAGGGAGGCACTCATCTCTGCTTGGGATTCTCAGCTATGAACCCTCTCCTGGAGTCAGATGCCTCTTGCAAGAAGCTTGTGGAGGGGGAGGCCTCCATAACTTCCAGTACAGTGGTTAGGGGACTCATGTGGGATATGGGAGACCCCCAGTTCAAGTCCTACTGCCTGAGGGGGAAAAGAGCTTTTAACAGGAATCTCCCACTTCTCAAGTGAGTGCCCTAACTGACAGAGTTTAGGTGCCTACAGGTTTGATGGCAGCTGAGTGGGGTGTTTTGTGAATACCATTGGTGCCTAAATCTGGGCCTACGTCTCTTTGTGAATCTAACCTATAGTAGTAAAGTTAACCATGTGCATGAATGTTTGTAGAATCAGAGCCCTACTGATGTTGAACTATTTTCCACTTCTGAACCAATATGGAAGCTATTTTCTATTTCAATCTCTGACAGCACAGACTTCTCAGCAGAAATTGGACACCTAATCTGTGCCAAATATAGATAGCACTGAGATATTTTTCAATAAAATCACTATCTGAAGTATGTTTAGAGATTTAAACAGAGGACAAAATTCTGTTTGTCAATTCAATATGTTTTGTTGAAATTCACTCCAACTCCTTTCTGTATCACTTTTCCCATCTAGAAAATGTGGGTAATACCTTTCCTCCTCCAGTAGTGTTGTCAAAATTAATTACACTCCACAAAGAACTTTGAAAATGAAAAGTGCTATGTAAGTGTTAAAGTGGACTTTCCAGCATAAGGCAAAAGTGTGACAGTCTCATGTGGTTGATTTGTGTGCCTTTAAACTATTGGCATCAAATTTCAGACGGTTGTGTTGTCATCATGTCTATTGTGACTCAGACCAACCCACCCAATTTTATTAAATGCAAATACATGGTCCCAGATTGAATTAGTCTGCATAAAAGACTGCCAAAAAGCTGAACTTCTTATACACACCCTTTATTAATTTCGCTAGGGCTCAGTAAATTCCCATTTAACTACTTTTTTTCTCTAGGCTGTAAATTATACTCTGAGGAGCAAACAAGATTTTCCAGATGCTGAACATCCTTGTTGATATTAATTGCTTTACTTCGGAGGAATGATGAGTGCTGACCACTCAGGGGCCCAGGCTCTGCAAATTAAAGATTTAAGGGTGGGGAGGGAAAGCCAAGAATGGATTTTCCTCTCCAGGTGAAATGTACAAACATCTACTTACTTCCTTGCACATCCGTGCGTGTGATGTTTCTCCTGCCCCCGGCAGCCTCTTCGCTTTCACTCCCATGCGCCCTCCTTTCTTTTTCCTCCTCTTTTCATTCCCTCTCCCCCAGCCCCGCTCCATGCTGTCCTCTCCGCGCCCTGCCCCGCTCTCCTCCCCCTCACCTTGAACTCCTGGTGGAAGTAGCTGTGCTCCGGAGGGTCCCTGCGGCCGGGCGGGATGTAGCTGAAGGCGGACAGGGCGCAGAGCGGCAGCTGGTGTTTCCCGCTTGCCTGCTCAGCTGCTTTCTCCTCCCGCTGCCCGTCTGGTTCCGTCGCCTCCTGGGTGCGCGGCATCCCGCGGCCAGAGCCCGGCCCGCCTGGGGCACGGAGCAGGGAGGCCCCGCTGTTGCTGGTCCCGTGGTTACTAGGAAACACACTGAGTATCCAATTGTGAGGCCACACAAAGGGAGCGGGAAATGAGAGGCGCCGTGCGCCACATAACAAGCTGTAGGCGTGTTGGCACCAAAGGCAGGTAAGTTGTGCCCTACAAAGCGCTCGCAGGGTGGGCGAAGTTTCCCCCCATGTGTTCATTTGTCCCTCTACAGCCCAGGTGGCTCCATAGCAGGACGCCCCCTTCTGGCTCCCGGCCTAGGTGTATTTTTGACAGGGTTTCATCCTTTCTGGTAATGTGCTGAAATAGCTCCCGCATGCTCAGATATTGGAAGGACATGGAAAGAGCCCCTGTGTCTCAAGCTCGCCTGTCAGGTGGCTCCCAGTCCCCCTACTCTGGGTTTGGACTGTGCTGTGCGGCTCCCACTTTCCACTTCACCGATTCTGTATTTGGCCAGAGGCTCGCTGTGGGGAGGCGGTTTGCTAGCGTGGTAGTTCTGTGCAGGGATCTGTGGTGCAGGCTTGTTGGTTTTTAATTGTTCTCCCCAGTGACTGGTGCATTGGGGTGCGGTTGCTGGTCTTGGCCCTAGAGTTCAGTTGTTGCACTGCTCAGGAGGTCAATGTTTCTGATTCTGAGGAGGAGTGAGATATAGGAGTGGATCATGCTTTTATTTGGATTTAATGTTTCCTAGGGGAGACTGAGCATCTGTAGCTTTGGCTGAGATGGTACCAATCATTTCTTTTCTTTCTGTGTATGTACGTGGGGGGATAGCTGGGGGGAAGGACAGCTCAGTGGTTTGGGCATTGGCCTGCTAAACCCCATGTTGTGAGTTCAATCCTTGAGGGGGCCATTTAGGGTTCTGGGGAAAAAAAAAAAAATTGGGGACTGGTCCTGCTTTGAGCAGGGGGTTGGACTAGATGATCTCCTGAGGTCCCTTCCAACTCTGATATTCTATGTGACCTTGAATAATGGACACTCCTGCATCTTCCCCCGCGTGTTCCTCAGTGACTGATCCCCCTCTCTGAGGAAGTCTGCAATGTATCTGGGCCGTATCAGTTAGAGCCCACAGCCAGAGCAGTAGAATAGGTCCTTAAAAGGTCATAAAGTTTCATTTACACCCATGTTTAAATCCCCTTTACCCTGCGAGAGCAAAGTGTCCTATTAGATATGAGAATTGGGCCTAACTTCTTTGCTTTCTAACTTGTGTTCGATTCTCCTCACTCAAATTGGGCACCCAAAAAATTAACTTCTGACTTAGTAGCAGTTTACAACCACCTCACATTCATTTTGTAGAGAGATAAATTTAATAATTTTATTAAGATAATGTTAAAGTAAAAAGAAAACAGTAGAGAGTTTAGGCCTAGAAGTTTTTGGTTATCAGGGAATAAGGGACAGATTATCAAGGGGTGCGAAATTCGGTTTAGTGGCATAAGGAATACATAATCTGCAATCTCCCCGATTGGGGGTAAAAGTTTAATGGGTCAAAGTACAGACATTGAGATATGGGGATATGTTGTCCATATAATGGCTATGTTCAGGTGTGGAGTATAATGAGCGGTTATGATGATGAGATGGATCTACCCTCATTTGGTGGGATTTAATGTTCAATGAGTTTATGGTCACAGTTCATATGGTCCAATGGAAAAAGTCTCTCAGTCCTTTCCCATAGTTGATGCACAATATCGTACCGGCTTACACCTCCTGGTACTGTCGGTGGCCGGTGATGGGTTTGATGTAGATGTCCCTGGACCATCGGATGGTGTCCGAGACCATGAGGTGCCACATGAGCCGTGAGTAGCATCAACCGATCCCACAGGTCCGCAGCACATGCTCGTTGCAGGGGTCCCAAGCGCCCAGGGCTCCGATGATCAGGGCATCCATCTGCACCTCGTAGCCCTTCGCTCTCAGGGTGTCGGCCAGGGGGGCGTAAAGGGGCAAGGCAATGGAGAATATGACCCCATAGAACAAAGTGGCAGATTGATCTGACAAGTAGTTTTATCTTCCAAGGACTCTGCTGTTGTGATTTTTACTTTTTAAAATATTCTTATCTGTGAGCTCCCTTTCTGACAAGATACAAATCATTATAACTCTGTTCGGTAGCGTACAACATCAAGGACACAATTCAGCAGAAGAGTTCATCAGTAAAGTCCCTAGAGAGGAACTTGTTAAGTAAATGGTAGCATTAGAAGCGCAGAAAAGAACAGGAAGACTGACACATGGCATTTAGAGACATGATGAGCACTGATGAGAATCATAAGAACTCTGATCTCGCTACCAGAAGTAAACTGAGCTGGCATAAAGTAGTAGTAGTAGTCGTCGTGGCACTGATGGCGGACAGCTAGCCTGCTTGTCAGATTAGCAATTCAACATTGGTAGGAATCATGTCCTTGATTTCTGGCCTCAGTATCTATCAGATGTCCAGATACTCTTGGTACTCAGCCAAGCCCTGCATTAGAGAAGACTTCCTAGCAAATGCTGCAACTGGTCATTCAGGTGAAGAGCTGGGAAGACTCTGACTAGTTTTTGAAGGTGACTTTTCCTTCCTGCCAGCATAACCTCTATCTTACTCAGTTAAAACTTGAGCCAGTTGTTTCACAGAGGTGCATATTTCCTCTAGACCATTGGGCAGCTGGGTGATGGCAGAATGTATGTGCCCCAAAAAAGAAGGAAACAGTAGAGAAGCTCTAGATGAGATGGGAACAGTAGAGTATCAGCAGTAGGGTTGAACAAATGTTTTATAGGAAATTTGACAAATTTCACCTCTGTTCTGTTCATCAGTTATCCACAAACCATTTTTAGAATGTTCTGGAATGTATTTCTTGTTCCAAGGGATTCCATGAATAACTTCTATGATTGATTCTTGGTGTGTAGATTCAAGTTTGTGTTTAGTCAGCATCTGAACCTTTTTGTTACTTTGGACTGCTTGCTGTTTGTGTTCCCTGACTTAGATGAGCATAACTCTGCCCCACAAACCTACTTCACAGACAATCATGTTCACAGGCTGAAATATGGGGCTTGGGAATCATTCAAAAAAAAAATTTCCCACAAAACAAAACTTCTAAAAACTATTTGTTCAGTGTCAATTAAAATGTTAATTTTGATAAAACTGAAATGGTCTCTTTTGATTTCCCCATTTAAAAACATTTTATTTGTATTTAATTTGATTTGATGTTTTAAAAATAGGGCCTAATACTTTATTTTATATTACATTCTAATTTAAAAATAACTTGGTGACTGGTATTCTACTTGGCAGAATTCTAATTGATTTGGCAACTGGTACTTGGTTTGCTCAATTGGTATTCTAACTTGCTATTTGTAATGGGTATTCTGTTTGGTAATTTGTATTGTAAATGGCCCAATAATATAAAATAAATTTCAAAACAACATTTTGAAAACAAAATCAAAATGTTCCATTCAATAAGGTCAGCCTTACTGGGATGCTTCATTTTGATTTTTTTTTTAATGAAATGTTATTGAAATTCATGCAGGACATTTTCATTTTGACTAATTGACATATTGTAATAGAAAAATGTTCCCTTGGTAATATTTTTGACCAGGTCTAGTCACGAACTGTTTTTGTCAGATTTTATCCTACAGCATGTGCAGTTGCTGATTGATTAAAATATTCTTCCACCACATTTCTACCCATCACAGGTTGCTGCTCCCCTTCCCCCTTAACTTCCACCCCCAATTAAGCATTTTAAAAAACTTAGGAAACTAACATACAAAAACTTGATTGTGAATCTGTCAGGGTTGCTATACACACACCATATGTGACAAACCCACAAATGCAAGGAAATAAAAAGTGAAGCCTCCTAGCAGTATATACTATCTTCACCCCACAACCACATCCCTTACCATTACCACAACTACTGGGCACCACCACTCATTGGCACACAACCATCCAAACTTCCCCAAACAACACAACCACCTACTACACCAAATATCTGCAACAACTAGGATCAGGAAAAGTGTGGTGAGTTTAGGTTGTGCTGTATGATAGTGGTGGGAAAGGTAAGGTCTGTGCTTGTGAGTGGTGGAATACAATTATGCACTGTTTTCATTGCCTTGTTTTGGGGGGTTTGTGTCAGGTATGCTGTGAGTGCAGCAACATGTAACTGCTCCAGCACAATACATGGTTTTTTGGTGCATTAATTCTTTGTTTGCTTAAAACTCTCTTTCTGTGAACGTTCCTGCTAGTATATTCATTTGCTGTAATATCTGCAGAAAGCAAACACACACCAAGCAGACACAAATTACATTTTTATTTTGGCAAACATTTATGGGAAAACCTGGAAGTACTGACCCAGTTCTAGTCATCAACGTATTATTGAAATATGAGCCCATAACACATCACTGTGTCATCTAGGGGTGTAACATAAATTGCTTAAGGCCAGATTATGCCTGGCTTCATGTGCACTGATGGAGCCAAGGATGAGGTGTGGCAGAGAGAATGTAAGATCATGGTTGGCTCACCCCCAACTGACTGGCCATTGGAACCGATCAGCTTCAGGAGGGGTACTTAACTGCACCTAAAAAGTGAGTAGTGGCAGCTTCAGCATGCCTAGGAAGTTTGGGAAGCAGGGTGCCTCTGCACAACCCCTTCCAGTGCATTTTACCGACATTAGCCCTTCAGTGAATCTGAACTGTATCCACTCAGCACCAGAACCTCATGCTGTGAGAAACTAAGTCACATCTAGCATGGCCTCGTGGGTCACCAAGAACAAGCAGAGAGTAGGAATGGAAACTCCTCCTCCTGCCAAGAATTTGGGCCTCCATGGCAGCTCTACCGGCAATCAGGGTCTCTATAAGTAACTCTGACCCTTGCCATTCCTAGATGGCAAAAGTCAATGGAGTGTACCTGAGATGCCTATTGATTGACTGTCATGTTCTTTTTTCAGGAGGGGACTCTATCACCCACCTTAAAATATGCAATGGCTCAAGTCACACTTGTGACACTGGTAGACCAGGTGCTAGCTCATTCCAAAGCCCCAGCCTCATTGAATACTTACAAATGCATTGCTGGAAGCCAGGCTAATTTACTTGTGATTGTTAAATGTATAAGAGTGTACCTGGTGTTTACACTTCATGAAAACTAACAGGATGTTGTTACATGCATTGTTTTCACGTATCTGTATCCTGTTATAATGTAATAGCAAACAACTACATTGCAAATACCCCTGTAACTAAATAACCCATCAAACGTGGAAGAAGCCTGTGTAATGCAAATGAAGAACTTAACAGTGAAGTGCTATATCTTGTGCATTTGAAGCCAAGTGGTCATAGTGTGTGCAGATCAGAGATCAAAGAACCTAAATGCACTCCTCTCTTTCCACCAATCAAAGAAAGAGCCTACAAAAGTGGTGACCCTGTCAGCTTTTTTTCTGTGAGAAGAATCTGGAACTATGGACTAAGGGAAAGATCCTTCATTGCTGGACTGTTTGGATTCTAACAGGGCAGAATAACTGAATGAGAAGACAGGGATTCCTAATGTTATTCTGGGTAGCCCTGAGAAACTTTTGGGAAACTGGCAGATTACTACATCTCTAATACCATTTGAAATTACAGACTGTGACTCACCTGTGTATATATTTTACCTGCTTTAACCTCTATAACTCTCATTCCTCTTTCTTAGCCAATAAACCTTTAGTTGGTTTACTGGAGAATTGGCTACCAGTGTTGTCTTTGTGAGATCTAGGATGCAAATTGACCTAGGTGCTTAGCTGGTCTCTTGGGACTGGGAGAAACCTGGAATATTCGTGGTTTTTGTGTAAGTGACCACTTATCACATGGTCCTGCTTGCCTGGGTGGCAAGATAGACTGGAGTGTCTAAGGGGACTGCCTGTGACTCCATTATAAGACTACTGTAGTACTTTTGGAGTTCACATTTGGTACGGGTTGGTGAAATCTAATAATGGAACTTACAACCAGTTTGGGGTGTCTGCCCTGCTTTTGACAGTCTGCCCTGAGGTTGGCACTAATGGTCGTGAGCCACTCCAGACAGTGTGACAATACTAAAAACACCAGTGCTAGAGACTTCTCAAATTCCTATCTACGACCGCAGTATCTAAACATCCCTTTTTCAGGCAGCTACTCAAGATGTCAGCAAAAAAGTTGTCCAAAACCACGTGTCAGCTGCCAGTCTTCCAGATCCTTCTGGAGGAAAAGTTTCTATTGCTCCAGTAATAACATGAGAAACTTTGACATTAACAAAATATGTGGACTTTGGACTCACTATGTTATTTATCATTTAACATGACACAATAATTAATTACTTAATGTTTACAAAGTACTTTGAAGATAAAAAGGCAGTTTTCAGATTTGTGAAAACATTTTTTCTAATGTTCTCTCAAATAATTTTAGAGACAAGGTGGAAGGGCAGCTTTTTACTGTGAAAATTTACTGGGCTATTTAAGGTTTAGGTACTCCTTTTTCAAAATGTCTTGGAAACAAGTTTGTTCCATTACACCATGAACGGGTTTGTCAAACTCCCCTCTTGTAGGGCTATTAATGAAAAACACTGGAGCCTCAACTTTGCAATTGACTGTTTGTGGGCAGACCAGTGCACAGTCACTCGAAAGACTGGGACCAAGGTGAAAAGTAGGGGGAGAAATGCTGAAAGTAAATGTGAAATTACAGGTCTTTCTAAATAAACAACAAATACATCTATAGACTTTGTGAAGCTTTTAGGCAACATGTGAAAGACAAATTGCTTTTCAGAGGAAAAGCTAAACACCTACTTTAACAGTAAATCTCATGGTATTTGAAAGTTTGTTGACATATCTACTTGAGTGTCATGACATAAGGCTCTGAATACAAAATAAGATGGAGACTTTAAACTGTATTGTCTTCCAAATTTGCATAGCTGTTTGTTTTTCTTTAGCAAGCATGCTGTAGTTGTACATCAGTGGAAAAAGCAGATGCACTGATGTCTTTTATTTAAATACTTTAAAATGCATGAAACAAAGATAACAAAAATGGGATGCAAGGTGATCTTTACGAAGTATAAGACCCTGTCTGTCTGTCTCTGGACACAGCATTTAAAAATATTAATTACTTGTACTCTGTATTACTATCTAATTTTGTAGTTAACAAGTAAAATGACAAATATCTACAAACTGGGTTTTTTTCTCTCTCTTCATCCCCAACTGGCTCTGCCAGTGTGGAGGAGGGCACTGCCAGGAGGGTAATAATGAGCCTAGCACACCAAACAATAAGTTAGCCCGTGATACATTGTCCCATTTGGAGCCTGTATCCAGAACAGAACTCTAAGAAAGCAGCAGGACTACCCACTACTCATGGTGTACATCCTTTACCCAGGTCTTTTGATCCACTCTAATGATGATAGTATAAATTCTACTGCCTTAATAACAGGCAAATGATGAATTGCAGTGTAACTCTGCTTTCTTATTCTCTGGGACAGGATTTGGCTTGATCATAGCAAAATGTCAGAATAGCATATGGATATTAAGAATGGTCAACACACAATTTTTGTGCCATTTACTTATATTGGTTTAGAAAGTTACCAAAATAGGTTTTACCACTATAAACATGTTTATATCGATATAACAGCTTCCACATTATAGGCTGCACGGATTTACATTGGTTTGTAAACCGATAGCTAATTTGGTACAATAAACTCTCAGAATATAGACATAATCATTTGTTGTTTCATTGGCTCAGTCACATTCAAGCCTTTTCAAATGTTACACAGTAATAGAGTATTGAAACACTAAACTTTATGTGACCTTTTGCAAAATCATAAAGCATAAGAGCAGCTTTTCACTTGGAGTATTTTTATTCTGCAAATTGAATGCTAGATATGCTACAAGTTCCCAAAATGTGTGAGACTGTATATGAAAAGCCTAACCTTGAATTGACAGACTAAAAGTGACAGATACTGTAATTTCCAAATGTGTATAGTAATTCATATCTGGCATAAAAAAATTTAATCAAAAATGGGTTTGAAGTGATTGCTTTGACCTGTTATTGGCAGGAAATACTGTCTGCATGACTGTAATGACACACACACAAGGTTAGAGCATAGTCAAAGCCTAGAGATGAAATAATATTATGTGTGAACAAGATATCCTTCCTAGAGAATATTTACAATAGGAAGATGGGAGACATTCAGAGGAAATCTTAGAGATAAATGACCGATGGCTTCCTCTGGGTAGAATCTGGGAAATTATTTCTTGTTGCCAATGGAACTATTTGCTGAACCGTGTGGAAAGAAGCAAAACTAAGAGACAAAGTGTAAGACAAAGTACATACAAACTTTTAATGAATTAACCTTACAAAAGACAATGGCATTAAAACAGCTGACGTGTTTGTACAAAACTGCTCCTTTATTGTTAGGACAGTCTCCAGGAAAGAATGCCAGCCAGGTACCCCCAACATGTCACTGGCTACGAGACACAGCTGGTGAACATATCCAAACTGTATATGGAGGGACAAAATCAACTTATTTACAAATACTGTATACTTTAATGTCAGACTAGTGGATGCTATTGGGGAGCTACTGTATCTTCCAGGAAACATCATGCACCAGAAAATATTATGCACCCCTAGCTTTATTGCCTTAAGATTGTTTTTGTTTATCACTAACATCATCTTAGTCCCTTTGGTATCAGCCTCTGCATTTTAGTCTCTTTATCAATCTCTGTTTCTTCTTTCTTGTCTTGAAGTAACAGTGTAAGTTGTAGTACAGTCTTCCAGTCCTATAGCACACAACACAACTGCCCTGGGATATAAGAATAGCGAGGTGCGTACTGCTGGCTCATTGGACCATTCTGCAGCCACACAAAAATAACAGTTCCATAATACTGGAAAATAACACGCACATTCATGTTAAGGGCCAAAATGGAGTTAAAAAGTGTGTGATACTTTCCTGAAAATATGGTATCGCTGACATCTAAAAATATTCTTCAGGATGCCACATTCCCTTGTGAAAGGGACCTCGTCATTTCAGTATGTACAAAATATGTTTTCAGTTCTCCTTTTCCTTTTACATTTATTATGCCTCTGCAAGTGCACATATACCCCAGCGTTTGTAAGACATTGTTTGTCTCCTCTGTAACCTGAAACATATAATTTTTTTTTAAATGATGAGCACAAAAAGAGAGAATAATAATCTCTCTTTAGCATCTAGGACAGAAGTCAGCCTGGATGCTTTCAAAGTTATTGTCATGATGCTTGGAAGATCTTTAAAAGGCACCAAAATACTGGAGGCTCATTTTTCGATCTTGAGCACCTACATTGAGTCACTCAGGAGTTCCATATGCGAGCCATCAAATAATCTGTTATTTAGGTGCTTAACACCTGTTTTAGGCATCTTACCTGATGTGCTTAGGTTTGAAGACACGGGGCCTGCAGCTGCACAATTAGCACTAAAAACAGCATTTGTTTAATCTACCATATGCTACTCCAAAAAGCATTTCAGATTTTCATGAACTGTGTATCATTCCTGTAGAGCCCATGGACTGAACAGAGACACTGGTTATGGCTTATTACAACAATCCGTAACCCACTAGCCCCCTCTTTTTGTCCTGCGATGACAAAGGTGTTAATGGGCCATTCTACTTTGTACAGTCCCTTAGAATATGTGCTACCTAGTTATGTTAAACAATCTGTTCCACCTTGCACTTAGCCGTGATGCTCCGAGTACCTTTCCCAGACCTGAAGAAGAGCTGTGTTGCTCGAAACTTGTCTCTCTCACCAGAAGAAGTTAGTCCAATAAAAGACATTACCTCCCTTACCTTGTCACTCTAGAACATCAACAGTTATTTTGCTACTGCTGCTTTTCCTTAGTGACTAAATGTGTTTTAAATCTTTACTTTCCCTTTTCAAGGCCTGATCTTTCTGTACTGTGCATCTCTGACTGCTGGCCCACATTCTATGTGACCCTTTTGGGCTGCAGATGCCTAGAGGCTGCCCCCCAATATTGTCAATCTGCCTAGTTCATCACTAAGAACACTTCATTGATTCATTTAATCTATCAACATGATGATCTGTTTCTGAAGGAGTAAGTCACTCAAATAGTAACATGAAAAAAGAAATACCTGTATTTTATCTAAGACACCAGTGCTGTCCATCCTGCTAGCCACATTCACTGTGTTGCCCCAAATGTCATACTGTGGTTTCTGAGCTCCAATTACTCCAGCTATTACAGGTCCATGGTTGATGCCTGTAAAACATTGGTTGACCCTCTGTGTTGATGAGAATTTACCAATAAGGATGAGTAGTATATTTCGCTCAAATATAAAGTAAATGAACATTATATTTGGCCTATGCCCGATAGAGGGCACAATAATAAATGGTATGGCCCAAGTGTATTTGATCACTTACTGCAGCAGGATATTAGTAATAAAAATGCCAAGTTAGCCCACCTCAATTTCACAAAAATTATTTTCCTTTTATAGTTTCTTAATAATTTGCTAGTGCCATCTTTAGAGAGCGTCTCTACCTTCAATTAAATAGATGTACTAGAATTTCCTTCAGTCTCTATAGCGAATGGGAATAACCTTCAATATTAAAACAATGACTGCCAAATCTAATTACTTTTACAGCATTCTTTTGTTTTTGACATACAAAGTAGACTAATGGACTCGGAAAAGATGAGTTCTCACTTATAGGACCATCTTTTGCTGATAGCATTGACCTAGAGTGTTTGGGCTAATAAATAAATCTACATGATTACATTCATACCTTCTGCTTAAGCAGTGTGTTATGGTAGTAAAACATTAGCTTTGATATAGATTGCTAGAGGGAATAATAAGATCATACATAGCCACCCAAGAGACTGTAGGCAATTCCATCCTGCAGTCATTCGTGGTTCCTGAGTTCATTTTTGTTGTAGCAACCAGGCAAGGTACTAACAAACTTCAATAGGACTTTATTTTTAAAGTGGAAACCTCTTTACCGAGCTGCTGCTGCACCCTCGGTAGCTCTCACTCCGCCTCCTCAACTCCCTCCCCCTCTTCCTATTTCCTGTCCTTTCAGGCTCCCAACAGCTAGTGCTCCCAGTTCTAATAATTACAAGCAGCATCTAAACACGACAATTTTTGAGAAGCGGGGGAGGGGCGGGAATGACTCTCATGTGACATAAGTTTCATTATCAGTAAACAGAACATGGCTCTTGTTTAGTTTTTATTTATACTATCTTGGAACTTCATACAAACATGCCCTTGACGTCAGTGGGAACTCTCATTGGGTGGGGATTAAGAGTAGTGTAATCCTACAATTATAACCTAGCCTATGGACCATGCTTAAAAAAAATGGAATGAAGCTATCAACAAAGGAAATGTGGCACTCCCATAGTAAGAGTATCAACAATGCCTTGATGGGTTTCTATAAAGAATTATACAGCTCCTATCCAAATGCCTCTACTTAGCAGATGCACTAGTTCTTTGAAGGAATTAATCATCCCTCTTGGGGGACGATGACAGAGGCCCTACAGGGTTCATTAACATGGAGGAAGTGGTTACAGCTGTTAAATACAGATAATTGGGAACAGGTGCAGCTCCCAAGTGATACCAGGTAGAGGGCTATAAATGTTTGTCTGAGCACTTGGCTCCTTAGCTTCTGAAAATACTAATTCCTTTAATAGGTTGCTTAAGGCCTTCACTAGATTAATTGAGAAAGGCAAAAACTGTTCATTAGGCTTAACAGATCATGGTATTGGATGGACAGAGGAGACTTGCTCTAAATCTGTTTTTATTATTTTTGGTCTGCCCTGGCGAGACTGTGCATGGAGGAGATACTAGGGTGACTAGCGCTCTAGAAACACCTCAAATAGCTTAGACAGATAGCTTAGATAGATAAATGAGTGTGTGTGTGATATCCAATAAGAGCAACACAAAACAACCACTAGGGATGCTCAAAATCAGCAAAAATGTAATCCTCTCTTTAACTCAGCTGCAGGAGCATCACAATTGCATGTGGTAACCAAAACAGTAGGAAACTACGATTGCATCTGAACTATGTCCTTGTTGATTGTTATTTGAACAACCTTTAACATCTCTCTCTCTTAACCCCATTAAGCAAAGGCGTACAATTTTTATAGACTATACAGTAACCCCCCCACATAGAAATCACATGTCAATAGTGTTGTTTAGAGAAGTTTGCTCCACGAACACTGCTTCAATATAATCTTTTGTACTACAATTAGTGTGTGGGTTTAGCCCTTGACTTTCATCAGCACTTGTTCGTCACATAATGCTGACGCTGCTGATACCACTGCCTTACAGGTTGTGTTGTTTGAATTAAATCACTGATGGGAATAAGAGAATTTCCATTTCCTACAGGATTATAACTCCACCTCTCTTGATAAACCCACCGACTTACATTCGCTTTGAACTGAAAGGGAAGGGAGAGGGAGATATTTCATCTTTGCTTTGCTGTTCCTATTAACTGTGGCTCATCCTACAAAGAATACTACTCCCAAAGGATTCATAGATTCCAAGGCCAGAAGGGACCACTGTGATCATCTACTCTGACCTCCTGTATAACACAGGCCATAGAACATCCCTGAAATAATTCCTAGAGCATAGCTTTTACAAAAACATACAGTCTTGTTTTTAAATTGCCAATGATGGCAAAACGTTTGAGGAGTACATGAATAACTAATATGAGACTAATGCCAAACTCTTACCACAGGGGTGGCACTGTGAACTAAACATGAGAGCACAAGCAGCAGGCACAATACATGGGAGTTACACTGCAAGGAAGACTAGAAAGGTGACTAGCTGCTGTTTAATTAGAAACTAAATACTTCAGGCATGTTTATAGGATGGATTTATTTATTTATTTCCAATAGTTATCCACTGCTTGCATTTCACACTTTCTAAATTTCATTTTGCATTCAAAAACTATCACAAATTATTACTGGGAAATTTAGTCTTGGGATATATGGGCTTCTGCCAGTTATAAACTCATTTTGTCTCCTTTTCCTGGCTTAGTGATAACAACCTTGCATTTATTTTGAAAAATGTCATGATACTTTAAGAGAAGAAGCTAGAAACTGAATGATAAGTGATATCCTTAACAAATAGAATTGACTAAAAAAATCTTAGTGTTTGAGGCTGCTATGTTCCAATAACTGTAGGGGTGTAATATAAAGGAGAAGCGGACAACATAACACTAGTTCTGCCAGTTATGCAACTGATGTTGTCCCCATCTATATGCGATTCCCAGCTGTTTTTGAAGGAAAGGGGTGGGTCCAACTTTCTTGTATTTTGGGAGGTTTGGTTTAAAACAGAGAATTAGATCTGTACATTTTGCAGAAAACAACATACTTTTGCTATTTTTATCACTTGAAAAATATGAGGACAGTTTAAAATGAACAGCAACCAATATACAAGAGAATAGAACATAAGACTTCATTATTTCAGATTGGGCAAGGTGGGTCATATTTTCAGCACCGAATGACTTAGGTGCTTTTGAAAATCCCACTCTGGATTCTTTTTGCCTCCTCTCCCATTTACATTTTAAACGTTAAAAATGTTTAAAAATGTTTAGGATAAAGACTGATGAGTCACTATCAAACCATTTCAGACACAAAGGCCAATATTCTCAATGGAGCCTATAATTCTGAATGCCTCCATTTTTTGGGTGCCCACCTTGAGACACATCTAAGGCCACAACTGCAGAGGAAGTCAATGGCAATACCATTCAATCTTTTTAATGTACTCATATTTCACACTGAATTCTCCCTTGCAAAATATTCTTGTAAGACTCTTGTGCCACATACCTATTCGTAACTTGAAGTCATTGAATGAGTGCTTGTTTATTACATCCAGTTTTGCCACAAGGGCAAATGCAAACTCCACCATAGTTCCTATGTGCATATACTGTCGTTCAGGTTCCTGAATATAAAAAAGCAAATAAATAGGAATCCACAGAACCAGAATCAACAGAATGTTTTCTGTGAACTCAGTTGCTGCAAGAACATGCACAAAATACTCAGAATCTTCAACATACTGTCATATGAGAGTACGTTGCATGAGAAACAAAGCTGCTGTGATAGACAATACCCAATGGTAGGGACTGAAATCTGCTCGGCTTCAGCTAGGATCAACTAGGGCATAACAATGTATTGTCTCTTTTACTTAATGTATGCACAGATGTCCAGGATGGGCGCGCGCACGTGCGTGTGTTAATGAAATCCTTTCCTTTTCTAGATACTTATAAACAACTTCACAAATATTAAGGTAGGTGTAAAAACACAGTGAGCTTGATCTTATAATTTTCTTCTACTTTCAGTTTTATGAGTGCAACTGGTTTTAGTAAATCAAATATATATAAGTCAAACACAGTTTCAAATTGTAATGGAAAACCATTACTGCAGCGCAGTCTGTTGTATTCAAAGCATAAAAATTACATTCACTTATTTGCTAACAGGCAATTTAAGAGGAACACAAGCTGCTAAAGAAATAATAATTTAAATGTAGGTAAATATTTTGCAGAATATACATCAATATTTAGCAGAAAGATTCTAATTGGGTGACAGAAAAAGAAATCAATTTACTCAAATAGAAGCCACTGAATATGCTTCATGCCTGCTATGCTACAGCAAATGATCTGGAATATGACATTTTATTAATATGGTAAATGTATTTTAGGAGGCTGGGTGACTTGATTGATAAAGTAACATCTTCAAGACTAGGATATTGCTTTAAATTCAACACAGATGTCTCAATTTAATGTTCAGTGACAAACAACATTCAGAAGCAGTCTAATAAGACTTAACTGTTTGACACAACTCTACTCTCACTTACACTGCTGTTATTCCATTGATTTAAATGGAGTTAACCCTGATTTACAGCAGTGCAGGTGAGAGGAGAAGCAAGCCCTTTGTGCTGATCAGGAGGAGACCAGTACTGAATAAGCAGGGATCATGAAGTGCCTGTTATCCCTGGAAGCTAGGTCAGTGACCTGAACTGAAAATTGGTCAAGATGATGACAGCAGCCTAGTATAGCGAAATTGTATTAGATACAATAAAATACAACTAGGCAAGGAGGAAAAAAGGTATATTTTGACTGGCTTTTCCTTTGGCTATCTCAATATTAATTTATTGCATTAGTATCTATGCTAAAACTGGCTGGAATTTCTGTGTGGCTGGATGATTTACAGCTAATGGCAGACCATATATTCTTGAAACAACATGGTGAAAGTTTGATGTCTAGTTTACATTATTTTATGCATACAAATTATCTTTCTTCTTTTACTGTGGCTGCTATGATACCCACTCTGATTACAATTCATGAGCATCATTTTGGAGAAGCTAGATAATGAAGAATTTTTAATTTGGAGATTCCTTACTTTTAATATTTTGATATTTAAAACTCTTAATAAATAACTGTGTGTGTGCATGCATGTGTGTGTGAATAGCACTATGCCTAACCTGCCATATTTGTAAAGGCTCTAAAATTTCTGGTAGCAACATCTCCATGTTCACAATGCAGCCCAAATTCAATCACTTTTGCATTTGGCAACATGCTGGAAAAAAAGAAATATTATTACTAATGTATTTGTATTGTGGTGGTGCTGAAGGACCCGACTGGGACCCATTGTGCTAAGCACTGCACAGACAGAACAGAGATGAACCCTGCCTCAAGGAGCTTAGAATCCTAGTAATAACTTACATAATTGTGTGTTGATAGATGTTGTAATGATATATTTCTTTCTTTCTCTTTTTATACAAGTGCTCACATTGCACAATCTCTGGGCTCTGCGAGTAAAGACTTACTGAACAGTAAAAGACTCTTGCCCCACTCCAAAACCAAGCCCCTTCTCAAAAATTATTCTTACAACATGCACTGGAGTTCAACAGGCTGCTCTGCTGCAGATCCAGGGGGAAGCAAAATCTACAGCCAAGTACCTCCCACCGAGGATGTTCCTCTCTCAACCCGTAAATGTCCAAATCAATGGTGGTTTAGCAAAAGCACTTCAGAGGACCTGAACTGCAGAGGGGGGGGAATGTGGCAGGCTATAGAGATACACTCTGTCACACTGCCTTTTAATCCCAATTTAAATTGTCACCACCATATGACCAGACAATTCGACTGGTCTGTGTGACTGTTCATGGAATCACTGAAATTAGAACTAGGAAAGACCCGTCAAGCTCATCTTGTCCATCCCATTGCAATGCAGGATTAAGTCTAGCAGTTTGTGTAGATATCTTATTTTACAATAACTAACAGAACTAGTTTAATGTGAACCTAGGTACCTTTTTAGTTCATGCTCACAGGGTCTACTAGGAACATTTACAATGCAGCATGCTGGTGTGTGCTCCAGTTTACACCCTTTTAGTCCAAACAGCAGGATCGTGTAGACAAACCCAAAGTATACAGCTGATTGTTTGTTTGTTGTTTTCCTTGGAACACATGTAATGAAACACCAATTTTTGAAGTCTTTCATAGAACTCTCTAAATCTATTCTAGCGAAGTGCTTCTGAGAACTGTTGCACTATAATAGGGAATAGTGGTTTTGGAACTAAAATGCCATATTTAGATTGAGAAACTGCAAAGAGGTCCTTTTATGTTACACTGTCTGAAGAGTAATAGTTCACAGAAACTTGAAGAATTTAGTGAATAAAAATATACAAAATCTTGTCCAATATGATAAAATCCATGCTAGTCCTGCAATACACTGAATCCCTCTGAATGTACTTTGAATTTCATGTGAACACAACTTTTACCTAGCAAGCTGTTTATGACTTTGCTGTACCTGACTGTGTTCTTGGCTGGGCGTAGCACTCAGTCCTGTAGCTGCCATGTAAGTGCTTCCAATGGTCTTGATCTTTTCAACTCCACTAAATTTTGGTTTAGACAACAACTGTGAAGAAATAAGAGTTATTCAATTACCCAGATTCTCAGTGTCTGGTAGCTACACACCTTAACAGTATTCTGATACTTAATCCTCAATGCTGTCTTCTACCTCTTGTTAGAAGAAATAAGTTGAATACAGTTTGATGGATGTAATTCCACATGGAATTTTGTTCTTATTTAGAATGACCTTAAAGTGCAATGGTCCATTTTACGCTTACACTGAACATCTTTTCAGTATTGTATGATCAGTAGAAAGTGTGTTCAGTGTATCAGAGTAACAGCCGTGTTAGTCTGTATTCGCAAAAAGAAAAGGAGTACTTGTGGCACCTTAGAGACTAACCAATTTATTTGAGCATAAGCTTTCGTGAGCTACAGCTCACTTCATCGGATGCATACTGTGGAAAGTGTAGAAGATCTTTTATACACACAAAGCATGAAAAAATACCTTCCTCCACCCCACTCTCCTGCTGTCCAGTTTGACCAGTGTACATGGCAGAGGGGCATTGCTGGCACATGATGACATATATCACATTGGTGGATGTGCAGGTGAACATCCACCAATGTGATATATGCCATCATGTGCCAGCAATGCCCCTCTGCCATGTACATTGGTCAAACTGAACAGTCTCTACGTAAAAGAATAAATGGACACAAATCAGATGTCAAGAATTATAACATTCATAAACCAGTCGGAGAACACTTCAATCTCTCTGGTCACGCGATTACAGACATGAAAGTTGCAATTCTTCAACCAAAAAACTTCAAATCCAGACTCCAGCGAGAAACTGTTGAATATGAATTCATTTGCAAATTGGATACTATTAATTTAGGCTTGAATAGAGACTGGGAGTGGCTAAGTCATTATGCAAGATAACCTATTTCCCTTGTTTTTTCCTAACCCCCCCCCCCCCGAGACGTTCTTGTTAAACCCTGGATTTGTGCTGGAAATGGCCCAACTTGATTATCATACACATTGTAAGGAGAGTGGTCACTTTAGATAAGCTATTGCCAGCAGGAGAGTGGGGTGGGGGAAGGTATTTTTTCATGCTTTGTGTGTATAAAAGATCTTCTACACTTTCCACAGTATGCATCCGATGAAGTGAGCTGTAGCTCACGAAAGCTTATGCTCAAATAAATTGGTTAGTCTCTAAGGTGCCACAAGTACTCCTTTTCTTTTTGTTCAGTGTATGTAATCTAGAATATAATAGTTGCTGTTAAGTATGGGCCAAATTCTTCTCTTTTACATGTGTACCATTCCTTGAAGCCAATGGGATCTGCATGCATCTGCGGGCATAAAAAGGTTCCTACTTGTGTCACATGAACCAACAGATAAGCCTTTTTCTGCATTTTGAGTATGTGACTTTGTAAAAAAAAATATGGGACTGTTTATTGTCTCATGTATTGCAATTTCCCTCTGAGTGTGTGCAGGTCAAATGCTGTCTGCAGTGTGTTGCATAGCTGTAATTGTCTTCAAATTCTGCCATCAGTTCCCCAGTCTGCATCTGTCTTTAGTTTAGGAGAAAGATGGGTTTTAAAACCTTCACATTCTTATTAGTCACTCAAAAACCAGAAAAACTTAGACTAATACAGATCAGATGTAAGGAAGTATGATTAATTTCAAGGGAAACAAATTTAGGTACCAAGTTTTAGGCACTGCAGTTCGAAAACTGTGGTAAGTTTCTGATATGAGGGTGTTGTGTTGAATAAATAAAGGGCCAAACTTCTCCCTCAGACACATGTGCAAGGCTCTCCCTGAAGTGGATCAATGGCAGTAGGATACATAAGCCAAAATATGATCTGCTCCATGACATATACAAATCTTTTCTTAGACCCAAATCTCTATCAAAATATCCATATGAAATGGACACTTAATGTCCTGCCAAACCGTCCTCTCAATTGCTCTCTCAAACATTCTCATTCACTATTTTACAAATTGGTCTCAAGGTTTAATTTGTATAATAGTTGTTGTTACTAGTACTTACATCATCAAAGTCAGCAATGATCTCATTTAGCAGTCTGAGACATTCCAAGCCTTCTTTATTTACATCAGATTCTGTGTAAAATTCTTTGAAATCCGGAATAGAGGCAAACATGACACAGACACAGTCATATGACTGGTGATATAGATCCTGCCCAAAAGAAAAGAACAAAGCTCTAAATACAAAAGATTCATCAACCATAAAAGGTATAGTGTGGAAGAAAGAGACATGATGGAGAGGACTGTTAGTGGGAGTAGATGTCCTCCCAAGATTCCCACGTTCTGGTACATGGAACTAACTTCTTACAATCTGATGTTTCTTATTCTTATTAGCTAGAGTTTGTTTAATCTACAGTAGGTAATTAAAAACAAATTAAACATATTTGTTAAAGAAACCTTCAATGTACAAAATTGGAAACATTCAAAGTGTTTTAAAGTTACTTGATTTTTTTCATTAATATAAACCCTGGAAAATAAGTTATCTTATAATGCTAATGAAATAGGGTCTATTTCTGCAAGCCTTCGATGCACAGAACTGCCTTTGACTTGAACAGGACTGACTGCAGGGCTGGACCTATAATTTACAAAACAATCTCTATTCTACTATTAACTATATGTATTGTAGTAGTTCCTGGAGGACACAGTCAAGATCATGCCTCCATTGTTCTAGCCAGTGTACCAATGTATAGCAAAAGACATAGTCTATGCCCCAAATAGTTTACAATCTAAATAGACAAGAGAAAGGATGACAGAAAGTAAGCATTATCCCCTTTTTACAGAGAAGGAACTGAGACAAAGAGATTAGAGAATGGATCTGAAACTGATTGAGGTCAACGGAAAGACTTCCATTGACCTCAGTCAGTTTCAGTTCCATTCACTAATGGGCTGTGGATCAGAGCTGAAGTGACTTGCCCAAGGTCACAGAGGAAGTCTGTGGCACAGCCAAGAATTGAACCCAGATCTCCTCAGTCCCCATTCACTGCCTTAGCCATAAGTTCATCCCTTCACCTGGAGGATAAATTTAAGTCACTTATAGGAAACAAAAAAAATACTTCTGATGCTAGCAACTTCATACTCATGGAGGCCAACACAAAACTTTAAGATGTGCCAAAATCAACTACTAAGAAGAGACTGTGCAGTATATGTGTCTTAAGGAAGATTATAATAGTGTTATAAGGCCAAATCCTGTTCATCTTATTTACATGAGTACTCCCACTGATTTCATTTCCATTTCAATATAGGTGTGTCCCATTTTCTGGGGGGCAAGAAAATGACAGCAGGGAAGATTGCATGTCTCCAGTCTGAGGGAGTTAGATGGCTCTGAATATTTCTGCATTTTCTATCCATGTTCTAAGAGTTAAATTACTACAGCATTCAGGGAGCTGTATCAGAAGCTTAATATGCTTCCCTGTTAGCTTTGAAGATAAAAACTTAAGTATATTAATGGCCCACATGTGAAGTACTGCTGTGCAAGGTGGTAAGGTTGGAAATGGTGTTCAGTAATTCATTTTTCTTTGATGTGTCCCTGTAGCTAGGACCATCAATACTGCCTGACTATGTCTGAAGTTTTATGCATAACTAGTATAATTTAACAGTGACTTGACAAGGTAAAATGAAAAATTAGTCAAGAAAATGTGTGCTAAGTCTGCCACAAAACAGTCTGTGGGGAACAGGCACTGTACAGGTAGGTCTCAAGCAACCTTTATAGAAATTTATCAAGTCCTACAAAGTCCTATGACCAGTATCTTTCTCAATATAGATAACAAATGTATTTTTCTGGGATATCAGACATGCTGGCAGGCTCATCTGTTACAAGGAGACATCCCACAGACACCTTTACATCACATTGTTTCAGCTTAGGTATATTTTTCAAGTTTAGCTTTCAAAATTACAAATCTAAAACACCGCAGGAAAAGTGGGGAAAAGGGCCTGATTCTTCAAGGTGCTGACCAACCTAACTCTCCCTCTGAAGTCAACAGGATTTGAGGGCCCTAAGGACTTTCTCAGATTGGACCCAAAGTGACTTCTCTTGGCCTGTATGGGTTGGCTCAGTATTAAAGCCAAGTCTAATGTCATTAATATCCCCAAAATATGTAGTGAATATCCCAGCATGTACCTAGAAGACTTAAAGAGGATTTTAGCCAAAGCTTAGTTTAGACCAGTGGTTCTCAAACTTTGGGGTCCCAAAACCTTTTGAATGGAGTCACCAAGGGCTGGTGTAGACTTGCTGGGGCCAGGGGCTGAACCCCAAACCCCACTGCCCAGGGCCAAAGCCAAAGCCCGAGGGCTTCAGTCCTGGGTGACAGGACTCAGGTTACAGGCCCCCTGCCTGGGGCTGAAGTCCTTGAGCTTCAGCTTTGGCCCTCTTGCCCGGATCAGTGGGACTTGGGTGAGCTCAGGCTTCAGTTCCCCCTCCTGCAGTCATGAAGTCATTTTTATTGTCAGAAGGGGGTCGCAGTGCAATGAAGTTTGAGAACCCCTGGTTTAGACTTCTTTATGTGCTGATTGCACCCCATGGCTTAGTGGGGTCAGACAGCACATATTTCTGTGGTAAACTCAGTTTTCATTTTACTTTCTCAAATCATTTTCATCCTCACTGAATTTTGTTTTTGTAAGTGAAATAGTCTGAGCCACCCAAACAGTGCTGGGATTTCAAAGGAGTGAAAGGCTGCTCAAACTGTGTTCAGTGGGAGCAGATGGTAGAGAAACCATTCAATAATCTTTATAAAAAGAGTAGGGAAAGTATTTATAGCAGACTCTAGCTAATGCACACAAAAGAGCTCCTTTTCTTCACTCAGCAAACTTCTATAGTTGGTTTTAATTACTGAAGCTTCTTCTTAAAAATAAAATGTACTACTATTATCTAATATTATAAATATTAGCATAAACGACGCATGTCAAAATAAACAAACTACATTCGGTGATCATTTATCCATCTTAAAAATTGGTGTTTGCTCACCTACTTGATAATTTTTAAAATTTAGTAATTCACAAAGGTCCTCCTGGTCATTAATTGGTGTTAATTAGCAAAGTTCTATTGTACTAGATTCTATATACTGTTTTAAGTTGAAACAACTCATTTATTCAATAAATATACTGGGCTAAATTCTACAGTGCCTTAAATTACACTGAAGTCACTAGATAAGCCTAGTTTAGTAAATAACACAGTGTAAGTATTAAATGGGTCTTAACTCAGTTGATCTTGCATTCTGGGTGTGTGAAACATGGTGGATCGGCAAAAATCAACAGGATAATGTAGTACCTGGCTATAAACTATTGAGGGAGGACAGACTAGATCAGAGAGGAGTGGTGGAGGACGTGCAACACCGCATCTAAGAGATTACATGAAATCTAATGGAAGAAAAGTGCTGAATGGTGGGAACTACACAGCAAAATCTACAAGAATATAAATGAGATTAGAGTAACAAGAATACGGATATATTAGTAAGGTTACACGCTGTTGGACTTTGATCAGGAACAGGATATTGGGTGTACAGTGCTGAAAATATGTCACAGAGAGAGATAATGATATAGAAAAGATAAACCAGGTGCATCTATCCTCTCATAATGTGGGAACAAGGGGACAGCCAATGAAACTGAAATGCAACAAATTTTAAACTGCAGCTGATTAAATGGAATACTTTGTTACCCAAGGAATAATAAATGTGAAGAGCTTGCTGCCATAAGACAATGTTAAAGCCAAGTCCTTAGCAGGATTCAAAAAAGGATTAGCCTTTTGTTAAAGTTATTAGGATAACAACATCCATAGTTATATTAGGTAGGATAAAAATATTTTAGAAGGGAAATGAAACCTCATGCTTAAGGGCAAGACCCAACCAATAACTGATAGGGGTTAGGAAGAGACTTTCCCTAAGAACAAATTATTCTCTAACTGCCCACTGCAGTGTTTCCTGCATCTCCCTTTGAAGCATCTGGTTCTGACCATTGTCACAGACAGGATACTGAACGAGATGGAATATTGGTCCACTTATGGACCCCAGGGTTATCTGCCATATAGACATCACCCACAGAAGCCACAAGACCCTTGCTGTTATGAAGGAGTGTTTGTGGTCTTCCCTGTGGAATAGGTTCATTGCCCAGAAGCAGTAGTGGTAATTGTGCAATGCACAATGATAAGGGAGAGAGTAAGGCACTGTTGTGAGAATGTGCATAGTGGGGGTACAGATGTGCTGCTGAGACTCAGAAAGCATCAGTGTGCATTACACCCCAGTACTGTTGGTTGTACACCAAGACGAGGACAAATAACAGAAGAGAAAGGGTTACAAGTGGGACTGTACCACGTGTAGATAGAAATATAACCTTGCCAGTTGCAAAACAGGGTTACCCCTCCCTTCCTCTCTCCCCGCGCTGAAAAACAGACAGACAAACTGGAGATGACAAACTCACTGCATGGCATATGTTGAAAGGGGAGGTGGAGCTCAGCTAATCTGTGCACGTCTCTGACACAGGCTAATGCTGTAGATCCTGGTGTTAATGTCTAATGGCTTCTGTACATTTACAGCACTGCAGCAGCGCTGCTGTCGGTACAGCTGTAGTGCTTAGTAAAGATGCTGCCTGTGCTGATGGAAGGGCTTCTCCCCTTGGTGTAGTCAATCTGCCTTCCCGAGAGGCCGTAGGTGCATTGAGGGGAGAAGCCTGCCCATCGACATAGTGCTGTGTACACTGGCAGTTGGGTCACTATATCTGCATTACACAGGGGGTATGGATTTTGCATGCCCTCGAATGACGTCGTTATACCAACATAAGTTTGTAGTGTAGATCAGGGCTAAGACACCAGTGAGTCAGGTTTACACAAAGCCAAGCGTCAGCATGGCCCTCACACAGGTGATGAGAGGATTTCAAACAGGAACTCCAATCTAATGAAGTTATTTGGCTTGTTGATATAATAAGGGCTTCCTTAACTTGGGAAAAGCATTTATCTGAAAAGCAGAACTCTCCAAAACATTAAGCCTAAGATTCTGTATACTTGAAAATCTAATGCAACAGCCATCAATGCTTTCCCTGTCTGTCACTCAGACATCCTGAATAGCTGTAACTAACTGAAGGAAAGGGTAGTTTTATTTCCATGTAATATTAACAAATATTCAAATAAATCATGACTTAAAGAATATATATTTTTGAATTTAAAATAAAAACAGTGAAACAAGCTTGCACTTCCGATTCTGAGGAGAAAGTCCTGGAGAAGGATCTTGCCCAGTTGCCAACATCTGCAAGGGACAAGGAGAATGCAATGGTCTCAAATTGCAGTGGGGTAGGTCTCGGTTGGATATTAGGAAACACTATTTCACTAGGAAGGTGGTGAAGCACTGGAATGGGTTACCTAGGGAGGTGGTGGAATCTCCATCCTTAGAGGTTTTTAAGGTCCTGCTTTGAGCAGGGGATTGGATTAGATGACCTCCTGAGGTCTTTTCCAACCCTAATATTCTATGAATGAGATCACCTCTGAAAGAAGGAAGTTCCCAGGACTTGGAAGGCAGCATCTTCCAGAGGGCAAAGAGGTATTGATGGAAGAAGGGAAAGGAAACAGTCTGGGAATGAATGGCTTCCATCTCCCACCAAAATTAAATGTTATGCTCCTTGCGGCAAGTTCCCTTCCCCCTCCTATTGAATCTCAATCTCTTCTGCCAGGCCCTCCTGCCCTTCCCCCCTCCACAGCCCAGCTGCTGACTTGATTGGTCCCAGAGATCTTGTGAAGGATGGAGGAACAATCAGGTCCTGCTTTGCACTATCTGTGGTAGGGGCCTGACACTTGCTTGCTTTCTTTCCATCCCTCCTAATGGGGCAGACTGCAGTGCTGGTCTAACCACTGTACTGGCGGCGGCTGCAATTAGTGGACTCTGTAGTGGGCTTGCAGGTGAGCTCACAGTAGTAAAGTGCCCACATTACATGAGTGCTTTGCCTCTCAAAGAAATTGAGGGTGACAGAGATCTTGAGCCTACACCATATGTTAAGTGGGTAAACACTAGTGAAGAGTGGATCTTTCAAATCCCAGCCCTGTCTCCTATCCTTCCCATTCATCCTTTGTTACCTTCCTTAACTCTCCTGATGATAATGTTCCCAGTTTGGTATCTGATACAGACACAGAATCCAGGAGGTTCCAACAAATAGATATTTATTACAGTTCACTCTGAGACCACTGCATTAGCCATTTGCACTTCCTGGTGTGGACCACTAGTGGGTCTCTTAAAGACAGATTCCCACTATCCGATCCCACTCATTCTCCATCTACCTCCTTTTTTCCTCCTTCATTCTCTTCCCAATAGTTTCTTCTTCCCTACCATACTTGTCTTGTTTCTCTTTCACATAAATCTCACAAATTAAATTCTGGAATAGATCCTACATTACTACTTTTGAAACAAATTTTGTTTAATCATTAAATGAATTTTAGAAACAGGGTCAAACTGTTTTCCGCAAACATAGTCTTAAATGAAATTGTGTTTGCACAAATGTTTGGAACAAGCAAATGCAATGGGTTATGAACACAACAAATTTAAATTGTCTGACATTTAAAATGTCTTTTAAAAATTCTCCTTTATTTATCCAACTCTTACATACACTTATGTGTGCACACACTCCCCCCCATCCTTCTGACCCCCACCACTGAAATGAGGCCATCTCAAAATGATTCATTTTCACGCTATTCTGACTTTCTTTATATATTTTATCATCATTCCCAACTACAAGGCCCTTCCCCAATATTAAAAGGAAAGCTTGTAGTACGCATAGATGCAACAAATCAGAAAGTTTTAAATGGTTTTCCATACCCTTAGTGTCATTAATTAAAACAAATCTGAGTAAACAGTTGATGTTTAAAACACAGCACACATAAAGCAACAGTATGCTAATATTCCTAAGTGTTTCCAAAGATTAATCTAGTAGCTGGATCTCGTCCATTTGAGAAATGGCTTTGAAACTAGTTGAAGAGAAAAATAACTAACAGAAGTATTACTCTAATCTTTTTTTAAAGGGAGGACCATTAAAGCATGCCAAACCAATTTTTCCTTTGCTTGACATGACAGCTCGGAGGGCTCAGCACATCACAGTTGCTGATCATCAGCAAATTTATCTAAAGCTAATTTCAATCACAATATGCTTGAGGGTGAGAATATAAATCTGGTTGCCTATAGTTAGGTGACCAGATGGTGCTACTCTGTTGGGCAGCTTTGCAATAGCATATATGAGAAAGTAGGCTCCTGATGGCTTGCTGTCTTTAACGCCTGAGCTGAGAACTGGATCTGTGCCAACCTGGCACAAAGCCAAAAACTTCTGTGGTTCACCGGTATCTTCTGCCAACTTTTTTTCAGAGTGGATACCAGCTCATGGGTAGTGAAAAGCAGAAAAGTTTTTATGTGCAGTACTTTACTATTAGGTCTTACTGCATGCTGAAATGAGGGAAGAAACGTTGCTCTTTCTGACCTAACTCATCAAAGATTAAACACCACTGCTAAGTATCTATTTTGATTTATTGTGAAATCATTACTCTGCTAAATACAGTTATTTTTGCATAGTTCAGATCTGTGAAGAATTTTACTCTCTACTTTATAAGCACTTTCTTTCATTCTTCATTACTACACCTTTAGGAACATTTAGGCGCTGGTCTACAGCCCACTGAAGTCAATGGGAGTCTTTCTATTGACTTCCATGGACTTTTCATCAAGTCCTTAAGCAGAGAAGAAATGGATACTGAGGCATTTAAAGATTCTTTTCTGAATGAATGTGTTCCCTCTGTCTTATTTTTTTTTTAACTTTTCCTTTGATAGCTAGGCTCTCCTGACATCAGCAGCAAATGGAGCACTCAAATACAGCTCCATATTGCCACTAGAGGAAAACAATTAATTTCACTGTAAATTCAGGTCCAGTCAATCGTCTCCTTTCTCCCTCCCTCTCCCTTTTCCTCCTTCCATGTCTGTATCTTGCTTCTTGGATGACAAAGTACTTTGTCATTTAGACAATTTCCCACTTTCTATTGCAAGCTACCATGCCACAGTCTCTGTTGTAAAACAGACCTTTAAATTATCATAAAGAAAAGAAAATAATTAGTAAATTTACAATCCTATCAATAAGGACCTATTGCTTAAATGATTGTTTTGAATGATATGTCCAGTCTCTGTGTGTTCATCACAGAGTAGCTGATAGTTAGTAGTGGCTGACCTCGTTCTTCAGGTTCCTGGCCAAGAAGTGTTCAGCCACATGTGCAGGAAGCACGTTCTCCAGCAGCACCCGATTCAGGTTCTCCATGGTCTCAATCTCCTCACGCTCTTTTTTGAACTTGTTCTTCCACAGGAAGTCTAACCTACAGTAATATTCATTCTGTTACAAGAGGACACAGAAGTAAAGAAACAATAGGCATCTTGTCCTGCTCGAGTACAGGTTTTAAGAGACAAAATAAGCACGGTACACCCTCCTTAAGAGGCTCCCTGTTATCAAGATTCTCTTGTATATGTGGCCACTTTATGGTAGCCCCATACTCCACTGAAGTTATTCCCAAGTGCCCATTTTGACATATGTTTTTTCTCTCAACTTAGTAAGGCCAAAATCTGGGACACTGTGGAAAACTGACCTAAAATGCGGGAAAAAACTCCACAGGGCAGAATGCCTTAAATGATAGGGAATTTACTTTTTTTTAATCCAACTATGCTTTCTGTGCCTTTCGATTCACAATTCAAAATTTATGAGAGAAAGAATTTAGAATTACTAAATAAGGTAACTTCTACCTTGTTTGGGATAGAGGCAAACTGGGGTCTAAAACACCGATTTCTTTTGTAACATGGAAGATAAGATGGGTGAGGTAATATCTTCTATTGGACCAACTTCTGTTAGTTAGAGAGACAAGCTTTCGAGCCACACAGAGCTCTTCTTCAGGTCTGGGAAATATACTCCGAGCATCATAGTTAAATACAAGGTGGAACAGACTATTTAGCATACATAACTAGGTAGCATATATTCTCAGGGACCATTCAAGGTACAGTAAAAAGAAAAGGAGTACTTGTGGCACCTTAGAGACTAACCAATTTATTTGAGCATAAGCTTTCGTGAGCTACAGCTCACTTCATTGGTACAATGTCTCTCTCACCAACAGAAGTTGATCCAATACAAGATATTACCTCACCCATCTAGTCTCTCTAATATCCTTGGCTCACCATGGCTACAACTGCACTTTGTAACATGAGACAGTTAAGAAGAACTGTCTGTACACACTACACTAATATTCATCTTCCTTGGTTCATGCAATCAGCCTGATAAAGAGGGTGTACTACAGCAAAAAGCAGACAGTTGATCAGTACACAGAGACTAGCAATGTAACATAATATTAATCTTTGTTCTGAGTTTGGACAAAGTTTCATAAAGCAAAAGAGTAAAAAAACTGAAAATATTAAAAGGATACAGTCAACCTGGATTTTTTAAATTAGCTATTTTTAAATAGTTTTAATTAAACTACACATAAAATTGTATACCCTAACATTTTTTATTTTAAAATCATTTTTAAAATATGCATATCAGAGTTTTTCTTCTCTCCTACAGTGTTTATAAAGATTCTTGGGCAGCCCCAAGAACAATACTGAAATGATGAGGCCTATACTACAAACAAATTTGTTTGCATACTAACCTAGGGATATAAGCAGTAGAGCAGATTCTTCTCAAATACCATTTATTTTTAGTAGCAGAAGTGGCAGTAGATCTTTGACAGGTTTGCTTTTGGGAGGTTTATTTTTGTGATGCTGTCTTGTCTGTGACAGGGTTGGGCCAAATGGCTACAAGACAGTGATAGAAGGCAGATATATTAGCCCCAGGTTAAGTAGGTCCCTTTTCCCTGGGTACGGTAACAGGGAAGGTTCCAGAACAATTACGAACTTTCTGGAAACAATTAAGACAGACAGGCTGATTAGAACAACTGCAGCCAATCGAGAAGTGGCTAGAATAAATTAAGGCAGGCTAATCAGGGCACCTGGGTTTAAAAAGGAGCTCACTTCAGTTTGTGGTGTGCATGTGAGGAGCTGGGAGCAAGAGGCACTAGGAGCTGAGAGTGAGAACGCGGACTGTTGGAGGACTGAGGAGTACAAGCATTATCAGACACCAGGAAGAAGGTCCTATGGTGAGGATAAAGAAGGTGTTGGGAGGAGGCCATGGGGAAGTAGCCCAGGGAGTTGTAGCTGTCGCACAGCTGTTCCAGGAGGCACTCTAGACAGCTGCATTCCACAGAGCCCTGGGCTGGAAGGAGTAGAGGGTTCCTCCCAAACCTTCCAACTCCTGGTCAGACACAGGAGGAGTTGACCTGGACTGGGGGTTCACGAAAACAGCCAAACTGAGGGCTGCCGTGAATCTCTGAGGCGAGCAAATCCACCAATAAGCGCAAGACCCACCAAGGTAGAGGAGGAATTTGTTATATGTATTAAATCCCACCATAAGAGTAGATTACAGTATATAGTATATATTTTTTCCTTTTCAACCATAGCATCTCCATTCTCATTTCCCATGCCGTCCTAAGTCTCTTCACTACTTTCCAATTTCTTGTTACTCTGCAATGATCATGTATGTAGCTGAAAAAAATTCATTTTATTTCATGGCTTTCTGACTCTTGCACAATGTCATCCCATGACAAGGAACTTTTTCTGTTATACCTATACGCCCTGCATACTTGGATCTACCTTGATAGACATGGACCCTATAAATTCCTAAATCTAGACAATTCACAATACCAGGGAATTAAGATTGTTGTGTTGGGGTTATTGTGGTATTTTGCAAATTTGGCAATTTCATCATAGTAACTTTACTGTACAGATTTTGAAAATTTCACTGTTATCCATTCTGGAGGTGCTTGCACAGCTTTTCCATTAGATTAACATATTTTGGGATAAATCCAAGGTATTATTTCTATATTACATTTAAAGACTATATGGGCCTGATTATGATCTAATTTAGACTGGTGTAAATCAACAGCAATTTCCATTTAGTCAGTGGAGTTCTACCAGAGTAAAACTGTTGGGAGGTCTGAAAAAGACCCCCAGACATTGCACTAAAGAACAAGATTATGCAAATAATTTGATGCCTTCTTCAACTACTACTTAGTAATCTTAGTAAGCCTTCACACAAAAATACATACAGTTCTTCTGGATAAAAGAGTGCTGTCACAGTATGAACTGATGCATAGTTGTCTTGTTGAGGCTACAGTCTAAGATGTTAAAACAGTAGAATGAGGCACCCAAATATTATTCCAATGACTGTATGTGGCTTCAAAGGAAATGCAGATAAATGACAGTGGAGTGAAAAGGGTATCTGTGAACACAAACTTTAAAAGGAAATAGTAGAAGAAAATCATGCCTCTGTTTAACACGTATTGATCAATGGACTGAAGCTGGCTTTAGATACTAATGACAAGCTGGATGGTGAGGCCCGAGTACTATGCACATATTTTAGTTACAAAACAAAAAGAGAAACTGTAAGATGAATTAACTTATCTACTTTGATCTATCTACTGTGGGAAAAAGAATGTAGGTTTAAATTAAACTGGATACTAGAAGTATAATGTCTCTGCAACCAAAAGGAGAACAGCTTTATTCATGAAAGTAAAATGGGTCTTAGCATTTCAGCAGGAGCATACTGTCCAAGCTAAAGCTGGAACTAGCAGGATAGTGAAGCAGAACAAGCAAAGAATCTGCAGCTTCTGAAGGAGCTATTCATATTGCTATCAAATGTTTTCAAGTGGTAAAAAAAGGAAATCAGAGTGGGAATAGTTAAGTGTGTACAGAGGCAGATTTAAAGGAACAGAGAACCTGTATACAAATCACCTTTTCTAGGATTCTATTGTTGACATTCTGCAGTCATCCTTACCACCAAATGACAATTCCTTATTACAAAGAATCAGTTCATGAACAATCTTGTTTCAAAATTGACCTCATTATGCAAAAGGCATCAGTCACTTTTCTAGAATACCTATTTTACTGTTCAATTAAGAGAAGTATTCTTTCAACTCCTTGTTGCAATCATATTAAGGAAGTGTCAATTTACAGTGAAAAACAAACAAGCTTTCCTACCCAGGTGGTTCCTAATAAGGATGACAAAGGAAAAGGCCACCAAATATAATAATTGCAGAATAAGTCTATTAAAAAACTGAAATGCCACAGTGATTGCCATAAGCTAGTTAAAAGTAAACTGGAAAGCTGAAACAGAATTTTGAAGTCATGAATTCTAAATACTCTATCAAGTTACAATTTTCATATGATATCAAACATCTGTGTTGAAAAGACTGGGTAAAACTAGGTGCTATGTGCACTATAGTCTTCAAAAAGTCTTCTAGTGTGTTTAAGGTTTGTATTAAATAAATAATTTATTTACTGCTTTATTACTTATCTCTTTAAATCTAAGATGCCACAGTAATATTGTGAAGAGAACATTGATATTATGAACAAAGATACACCATCAAAATTAGCTGTGAATTAAACAAGAAGTGTTAAAAAATACTGCTAAAGTACTGTACACTAAAAAATGCATTCTCTCTGGACTAGATTCATGAAGGATACCTAAAGATGCAATTAGGTGCCTAAATCCAACATTTAGGCAGCAGCGACACTCACAAAGGCACCACTCAGCTTCTGCCTAACACCGTAGGTGGCCATGTTTCCACTGGTAGACACGCGTAAAGCCAACAAAGCCTGATGATGCCCCACAGCTAACTAGCTGTTCAGAGCTCGCGCTCATGCCTTAGCCCCCATAGGATTCTCAAACCTGACATTCTCGCACCTATCTCATGTGTGGGACCCAATCTGGTAGCTGTACTCAGAGCGTACCCAACTCACACAAAAGACAGCTGGAAGGTCAGGAGGGAGCGAACGCGTCCACCCAGTGACCAGGGCACTCATCTGAAACATGGGAGATCCACTTTTGAATCCCTATTCAGCCTGATTTGGAGCAGGGACTTGAACCCAGGTTTTCCAACTCCCAGGTGAGTGCCCTAGCTGCCAGGCTATTGGCTCAGTCTCTCTTGTTGAAGCTATTCTACTTTGTATAAATACTGTAATTAAATATTTATTGGAGCAGGGACTTGATTCTCCCACAAACTAGGCAAATAACGTAACCACATTATTGGCTATAATAGGATGGGTCTCTCTCATTTTATTGTGAAAAAGGGCTGACCGGGTTTAGAAGACTAGATCCCCAACTGCCTCTCTCTGATCTGTCAGTCAGGTGCCTCAGGCCCAGATCAATGAGAGTGAAGTGCTGAAGAACCTTTGTGAAGCCCCACTCCTCTCCTCAGCATTTCATTCCCAGCTAGCTTAGGTGGCTCCCCACTCAGCTTGCTGGCTTCTGAGCATCCCTTTGTTAATCAGTCAGATAATTCTCCCAGGATAATGCAGGGGAGCCTGAGCATGCTAGGGCTGTGAACTTCACTGGGTGGCTGGCTGCCTAGGGGCTAGATGTTGCAATGCCTATGTCCCATTTGTGAATCTAGCCCTCTTTCCCTATGTATTTAGATTTGTTAGTCAATTTTAGAAACAAAGGACCAGCTACTCTCAGATGTTTTATTTGTATCGACTTGTTTTTAATGTTCATTTTTATTAGCATTTCCACAGTATAACTAGTGTTATATATAACAAAGTAAAAATCCTATTAAATCTTTTTATTTTTATAAACAATGTAAAAACTAAGATTCCTACTTTCACCTATTAGTTAGAGGTATCTCCTGAACGTACCCACACAGGGATTTGTGAATGTCTTGCAAACCTCACAAGAGGGGTCCCTGCAGGTACAGTATCCTCTGAATACCAAAGAGACCCAGCTTTTCTGGTTCAGGGATCAGCTACTTTCTTGGCTGTGACTCTTGAGATTGTGTACAACAGAAAGGGTGAGGAGAGAAAGTGCTGCCTTTATTTGTAAAGAACACAGCTCTACAGAGGGAGCTCACTCAACATAATAAGGGTTGATGTAGAGAATTACTGGTAAGAGACTGACCCAAGATTAGAATCTACAGTTTACGCCTAGACCACTATGCCACAGTGCATCTCAGTAAAGGCATTGGATTTTTCTGTGCCTTAGTTCAGCTAATAAGCCTTTGTGCTTTCCTAGTGTTTTTCCTTGCTATATTATATATAAAAGCAAAGCACTTTACAAATTTGGGTAAGCATGATTAGCTCAATTTTACAGTTGGTTTAACTAAATAAAGTGTATGTAAGGTAATTTGTATGTAAGGCAATATGGTCTTGAGGATATGATATGAGTCTATTATATCAGTTATCAAGGTTTTCTTCTTAGCTCAGTCACAAAATTCCTATACAAGCCTTGGCATGCCTCTCAAACTCTAATCCTCAATTACAATACCTGGAATATGGGGCAAATCATGTCAGTCCACGTTGGAATGGTGGTAGGAGTTCTCACTGAATGAAGATTGTGGAGTGCATAGATTTATTAAGGATTATCAGTGGAAGAGATGAAGATACAAATCAAGACCTGTGTTTATTTCCTTCGATCAACGGAGAATTTTAATGGAAAATATAGCAGAAGTCATTATACTGTGAAAGTAGAATGAATTATATTGAAATTATAATTCATTAAAGAAATGCTACTTGAAGGGTTTGTTGAAATGTAGTTGTCAGGAAGAAAAACATTAAGGAGTGTGAGACAATGGGTCCTCAAACTAATTAACTTCAAGCTCCTACTGAGCTAGGAGATTGGTAAACATTAGTATGCAAATAAGATATGTATGTATATTTGTCAGTTTCTGTTTTCTTTTGTCTCTTATGTTAAATTGGCTTTGGCTTATTGTATAAATAAGTTAGCTTGAGCCTCAGAGAGGGGCTCACATATCTGGGTGCACTGGCAAAGCACTTTGCTAATAAACAGAGTGGTCTGACAAATTACGTGAGTCCTGAATCTGACTTTGACAATACCATGGAGATTCCTTTTATTTTTCAAAACCAGCCTGACACAGATTGGAAGATAACAACTAATAGATACTCCACTGCCATGTGTTCTTCTTTCTCCATCACTAAACCAACTTCTGTACTTTTAAAATAATGACAGTTTATGAACCTTCTTAACAACTCTGCTCTTGAAAAACACCTCTTGCATGACCCAATATCAAAATTTACCTCCCTTTCAAATTTTGTAGTGCAATGGGATTTAACTGGGCAGATACAAACAATAGACACTTGGAAAAAGTGTTAAGAGGAACAATTTTGAAGTATTGTAATATCAAAATACAGTATAGGTATATGTTCTGAAAATTTTGCAAGTGCTAATTAGGCGGAATTCTAAAAAAGTTTACAAGTGTGTGGAATTTTTTTTCTTTATTTTTGGGGGTAGAATGAGTTACAAGGGGGCTCACGGTCAGCAGAGAGGGTACTGTCTCTTCCTAAGAACCCACACATGTGCTGAGCTGGGAGAAAAATCCTCGTCATACAGCTCCAAAAGTACAGTATACAGCTAAAGTATAATTTCTTAGCTGTCAGCTCTAAGAGCTAAAGCCACTTTTGGCCATCTGTAGGATATGTGTAGCTTCACGCTGCAGTGAAAAGCTAGTTGTGACATGTAGCTACATAGGTTAGTGAAAGGCTGTGGTGGGGGGAGCTTCTGGAGCCTTTCCCTGTTACCAGGGTCTTCATCTGTGGAGTGGAAAGGCTCCCGCAGTGGGGAGCTGGTTGAGCTTTTGCCTGCTTCAGGTAAGGACTCTGGAAATGAGCAGCTGCCAGACTCTTTCCCTGTGGCAGAGGAAGGCTCCAGTACCAGGGAGCTGGCAGCACCTTTCTTTGTTGCCAGAGACCTTATCTACAGCTGCAGAAGGCTCCAGCAGTGTGGAGCTGCCAGAGTCTTTCCTTGCTGCCAGAGCCTTTTCCTGCAGCAGGGAAAGGCTGCCGCAGCTGGGAGGCAGTGGGTCACTACATGACTGAAAATTAGGGCAGTCGATTAATCACAGTTAACTCAAGTGATTTTTTTAATTGTGATTACTTTTTTTGAATTAAATATAGTGATGAATCGCACTAGAATACCAATAGAAATTTATTAAATATTTTTGGATGTTTTTCTACATTTTCAAATATATCAATTTCAATTACAACACAGAATACAGCACATATTGTTCATTTTAAGAACACTTTCACTGCAAAATTGACAAAATGCAAAGAAGATACCAATGTGAAATTTCTAAAGATAGCTACAGCATTCGACCCAAGATTTAAGAAACTGAAGTGCCTTCCAAAATCTGAGAGGGATGAGGTGTGGAGCATGCTTTCAGAAGTCTTAAAAGAGCAACACTCTGATGGGGAAACTACAGAACCCAAACCACCAAAAAAGAAAATCAACCTTTTGCTGGTGGCATCTGACTCAGATGACAAAAATGAACATGTGTCGGTCTGCTCTGCTTTGGATCATTATCGAGCAGAACCCATAATCAGCACAGACACATGTCCTCTGGAATGGTGGTTGAAGCATCAAGGGACATATGAATCTTTAGCGCATCTGGCATGTAAATATCTTGCGATGCTGGCTAAAACAGTGCTATGCAAATGCCTGTTCTCACTTTCAGGTGACATGGTAAACAAGAAGCAGGCAACATTATCTCCTGCAAATGTAAACCAACTTGTTTGTCTGAGTAATTGGCTGAACAAGAAATAGGACTGAATGGACCTGTAGGCTCTAAAGTTTTACATTGTTTTATTTTTGAATGCAGGTTTTTTTTGTACCTAATTCTACATTTGTAAGTTCAACTTTCATGATAAAGAGATTGCAATATGGTACTAGTATTAGACACATTGGAAAATACTATTTCATTTGCTTTTTACAGTGCAAATATTTAATAAAAAATAAATATAAAGTGAGCACTGTACACTTTATATTCTGCATTGTAATTGAAATCAATATATTTGAAAATGTAGAAAACATCCACAAATATTTAAATAAATGGTATTCTATTATTGTTTAACAGCACGATTAATTGTGATTAATTTTTTTTAATCACTTGACAGTCCTACTAAAAATAGTAGTGCAGATGGGAGGCATGGCTTGGGAAAGTAGAGCGTCTGTAGGGTATATACTCAGGTACACACCTACACCCAACATGCATGTCTCTTCTCTATTCACCTAAGTTGTGCCTCACAGTCTACAGCATTGCTTAAAACCATAGTGGAAGGGCTACCTGAGTGCATACCATACATGCCGCTGAAAGAAGTGTGCAGTGTAGTCGTAGCATTGCAACTGTGGTGGGTCCAGTGTAGCAGGTGGGTTAAAATGTATCTCATATGAGGTCCCTGTAACCCAATGGCTTGCTTGAGTATGGGGCCTGAGCATCACACTGTGCAGTGAGGTGGTATGCCTCCATTTCTTGTGCAACATATGGCTCCATGTATTTCATCTCTCTTACCTCCTGAGTGGAGGAGAGGAATGGACTGGGGACTCCAGCTTCCAGCCTAAGTCCTTGGGCAGGCCTGAGGGTATACAGGTGTCATGGTGCCCAGTTAAAATCCCCACTGGAACAGCCCTGCTAGGTAGTTTGCAGAGTAGTCCCCCATTGGATAATAGTTTTAATAAAGTTGCAGCCTCCACATTTAAGCAGACTATAGCATAGTCGTCTCATTGTGTCTGCATCAATGGGTAATAATTGTGAAGAAAATAGGTTGTAATTAAGCAACTCTAGCCAATGAGTTATCAAGGTAATAACTAAATGGGAAGGTTGAAGAGGTAGTACCAAGCGGTGTTTGAATAAGAGGGAGACAAAGAAATGTTAAATAAAACCAGGGGAATTTTTTAAATGATCTGTAAATTCTACTTCGCCAAAACATTCACCATACTCCTTCCTTTAGAGTAATCTTCAGTCTTGTAGCCAAAACAGTTTTCCAAGGTAAAATTACAGGAGTGCTGAAATCAAGGGTTTATTATGGACGCTGGTTGCAATCTCATTAATTTTTTACATAATACCACTCTGTGTATACACTCCATGTGTATATGTGTATATATGTGTAAACACAGACACAAACACACATATGCATTCAAAAATAGTAAAGCAGATGAAAAGAGCATGCTGCGTACCTGTCTACCAAGAACTAGTAATGTCACGAAGAATATAAAGAGAGACACAGAACCCATTGTCTTCAGGTCTTTCAATATTCCTGGCCTGTAAAAAAGAAACACAGCTAAAATGAATTCAAAAAGGAAAAAAAACCCTGTAATCTTAATACTTAATCACAGTCTTGGTTTCCTCCCTTCATTTCTGTGCTGTAAACTCCTTGCACAACTTTTTAGTAACCAAACTAAAAACTTTAACATAAATTGCTTTATTGTTTTCTGGAATATTAAAACTGTACTACTAAATATATTTATATAATGGGCCCTGCTTTCTGACTGTACAACGTAAATCTGGAGAATAATATTAAATTTAATATATTCAATGCTTTTTTTTGCCTGTTAAAGGAGAGTTTCTGATTGCTTTTCAATATGTTGGTATAAGTAGACTGTAGAGAGAGTTTGTGATGGCAGTACTATATTCTGCTTCCATACTGTAGTGACTAACCACGTCTCTTGAGTGTGAAGAAGTGAAATGAAATCATAAGGTACCAAGAGGCTTCTTAAGCTCAGAACCACACAAGGCAAGAACCACACTAATCACCTCCCTTGGACAGCTTATTAAAACCCCAAGTTCCTTTGAGATGAGAGAATGTATGGCGAGGGATCTGGTCTACACTTCCAGAAGCTAATCTACATGAGCAAGGCCACTGTTGCTCCCACTGGTGGGAAAGTTTTAAGAAAAATGCTAGTGTAGAAATAACCTTAGTGGCAAAGTGCAGGTAGTCAAAGGTGTATGAGAAATGTAACATATCAAATGCTTCTGCAGTATATCACAGGGATGTCAACTACACGTGTGGTGTGTATTATACTGTGTACCTGAATACATCTCCTCACTCCCCCATTTGTGTGTTACACTTTGCATTTTCAAAGGTAAACAGAAACACAATGCTAGTCTCACTATTCTATTCAGATTCTTATTCCATGGTATCCTAGTGCCTTAAGATCTGGCTCAGTGAATGGAGTTAGAAGGCAAAGTACTGGAATTCTACTCAAAGCACTCATGATTTTCTACCATGGCGTATGCACTGCCTACACATGCTACCTTTATAAAAATGTATTTTTAAGAAAAGGTTGGGTAGAAGTAACACACGTCCTTTCTACACTGTAACAGGGAGGTTCAGGACACAATTATCTTGCCCACAGCAAAGACCCAAGTAATTCGATGCAAAATATATATTCATCCATGTAAGAAGTCATTCCCAATTACACCCATTCCTTTGCCCCCTCGAGGAGTAGTTTCTGCACAGGAAAACCTCTCTTTGCTCTGAGAAGCACGTATTATATAGTTAACAATTTAAGACAAATGCCCTAATTCTGGGGAAAAAAGATGCTCTGTCTGTGTGCAAAAAACCAACAACACATGTTAACAGGGTTCAGGTAACAAAGAGCTAATGCCTAATATCCTTTTTTATGACAACACAAATCAAACCATAATATAGTGCAAACATCAGATGATTTATGCAGTCTGAACAGGTTTATTTCTTTTATTCTAATACTGTTACATATACAATCAAATCATATATTTTGCACACAGGAGTCAGTTGTTATCTTGAATTGGGATTTGTAGATGTGTATATATATATTTTTTTAAAAAAAAATCCAAGCTCTGTTCTGCTCTGCTACACAAGCAATATTATTAATTGTCTTTCCCCTAGTAGCATGCTAAAATAACCAACCTACCTTTTCATAGGTGCCATTGCATACAGGAATTTGTTGTAATCATCCAGTGTGGAGCCATGAGTGTGCAGAAGGATGACATTGTAGCCCACCAATGCAATCAGCATGATCACCATTTTCAACTCATAATTTATCCGCAGGAAAACAGAACAGGATATCAGCCCCAAAATGCAGCTATAGATAAAGTACTGGCACATGGAAACCAAACAAGACAAACATTTAGGATTCGACCTAGTGAATATTAACTGGAGAGAAGAAAGTAATTTGTAATAAAATGGCCACATTAGCTTTACAAAAATGATTAAACCCCCATATAAATTAAATAGGAAATCTCTCATTACTACCAAATAATCAAACAGAACCCTGTGGACATTTATACTTCAAAAAAAAAAGGTAGCTTTTCTTAGGCCAAGTATATTTTATTTCTTATTAAGATATTTCTGGAACACTGCTGGCTTGTCGACAGAAGTATGTTTGACTGAACCTGAATCACCATATACTCATTTTGGGAGATCTCTGAGTGCTTTGCACAGCACAATCAGCCGTAGTTAACTTGTGATTTTAATTTTTCTCCAGTGCTTCTTATAATTTATTGCTGCTTGAAATAAGCAAAAAGTAATTCTTGTTCAGAATTACTTATATTAAATCTTCATTTAATCTTGTGAGTTCAATCTATATAAAGTAGCAGAATCCATTTTTCTACTATGTAAGCATTACTACTTTTGAAAGTGGTTTTCATACTGGAAAAATGTTAATGTTTGTGCATCCAAAAAGAAACACAAAGATCAACAAACTTTGTTGTGAAGAAAAGAGCACCGGTTAGAAACAGACAGCCCAATTTGCAAATGCTGCCTCAATGGGTGTGCCTGATTCAAGTTGAGAAGCCAAAAATGTAGGTACCTCAGATTGCTGTGCATTTTTGAAAACATAACCCTAAGGTTGTCTATTTCATTTTTTTGGTTATGTCTATACTACAGCCTATGTCAGCATAATTTATGTCACTCGGGGGTGCGAATATTCCACCCCCCATGAGCAACATACGTGACGCCCACATAAGCGCTGGTGTGCACAGCGCTATGTCGGCAGGAGAGCTGCTCCCACTGACACAGCTTCTGCTGCTCACAGAGGTAGCACAGAGCATCTTCACCAGACGTGCCACTGCAGCACTGTACATACAGACATGGCCATGGTTCTTATACATTAGCTTAATGCTCTTCTGTCTGGTTCCCAACACTGCATGGGGATGTTTAAATCCTGCAAGAATCGTGTTTTCAGTTAAACAAAATTTAAAGCCATGGAACCATTTGTATTTGTAGCAAACCTACCTTTTGGATTTAAACTACTAGGCAGTTTCATTAAAGCACTGTGATTTGGACCTTTCTTTCCCCACCTCAATCCCTCAGAGCTGGGGAATGGGGCAGGGTGGGGTGGGGTATGCCTAGACCAGGGTGTAAAACTGTGCAAAAAGCTGCCACCTCTGCATAGCCACCTAACTAATTCTTGCAAAAGATCCATACGGCCAATAGAACGGACAGGATAGAGGGCACAGATAGGGTTTGAGGAAGGAACAGCAAGGGGTAAAACATATGAAAAGTCAATACCACTGGAATTACCATTAATGTGTGTTGTGAGGTTTCTGATCCCTCTCAGCGAGCACAAAACTGCAATCTAGCAAACTAGTGGCACAATAGCTTTCTGGCCAGCCATTTTCTGCCCTGCCTAGATCAGCATGGAGGAAGAGTTCATCTGCATAGCTGGCCAGAATCTATAGATTTGGGGGACTTTTATATAAAGGATTGCTTTGCTTCTCATGTACTTGTAGCCTCACCACTAGTCTTTGCCCTCATACCCCTGCAGCGCTCACAGAAGATGGGTACAGAATACCCAGACAGCAGCTATTTCAAAGCCACAGAACTGCGCTATTCCCAACTCTTGTGATTTGCTCAAGAGACTTGTGGTATTTGGTATTTTTCTTAAAGCTTCAGGCCCTGGAGTGCTGTGATTCTGAGATTTTCAGCATTATTTAGAAAGAAAAAAATAAGTTGATAACCCTCATGGCTGTGGAGGACAGCTTGAAAATACAAATTCAAAGGGCTCAACATCCAGAGGCACATAAAAAGAACTCCAAATACATTATAAAACATCTCATGATATTCTGGGAGCTGAGTAATAAATTTTGAACATTTGAGGCTGGCAAGACTGGAATTGTTATTGTATTTTGTCTCTCACAGGAGGAGATCATATGGGTCTAAAAGATATAAATTCTGCATAACTTCTAACATTTGGAAACCATTTTGCAGCCTCCTAACAAAACAAAAAGACAACCAGTCCCTTTGCAACCGATTAAGTATTGCCTGACAAGTCTTGTATAACAGAGGTATGCACAGTAATGTAACTAAGAACATCTCATATTGCTGCAAAAAATATTAATTATCATGGTTCCAAATAGGGCTCAATTCTTCTGGGATTGAAGCATTTTAAAAATCTCTTATTCATTCATTCTAGTCTACATACTCAACAGATCTGTCAGCTTCACTTTTTATAAGTCACAGGCAGTTTCTCTGTGGGAGTAATGTTTAATGCCATTATACACATATACAAAAGACTGACTTTTAGTTTAAAAAAAGAATGTTTTGCCACCACGAATGTTCAATGTATCATCCAATAAACATAGAATAGTTTTATCTATACATTTTTAATTTTTCTAAATCAGTGATTGATTAATAATTCAAAAGGATTTTGCCTCTCCCCTGCTGTCTTTATCAAGCCAGAAATTATGAGCTCTGAAATGCTTTGGGTGGTTTAGGATGGAACTACTGTACAATTAGGAGGTTTTTAATAAATAAATAGGAAAGAGGAGTGTTAAAACCTTTATTCCACCATAAATTATTCACTATACCTGAATTATTAAGAAAGCAATGATAATATTTTGTTTATTTCTGTCATAACTAAGTTAACACATTTATTAAGTGACAGACAATATGGATGCTACATGTAAAGAATGCATTTTGATATTATTTAAGTTTTAAAGGAACATATTAAAGACCAGTGTGACAAAGTTTCTGCTCTACCTTGGTGGGTCTTGTGCTTATTAGCGGATTTGCTTGCCTTGGAGCTTCAAGGCAGTCCTCAACTTGGCCGTTTTTCTGAGCCCACAGTCCAGGTCGACGACTCCTGTGTCTGACCAGGAGTTGGGAGAATTTGGGGGGAACCCGGGCCAGCCCTCTATTTCAGGTTCCAGCCCAGGGCCCTGTGGAATGCAGCTGTCTAGAGTGTCTCCTGGAACAGCTGTGCGACAGCTGCAACTCCCTGAGCTAGTTCCCCATGGCCTCCTCCCAACACCTTCTTTATCCTCCCCATAGGACCTTCCTCCTGGTGTCTGATAATGCTTGTACACCTCAGTCCTCAAACAGTCCGCATTCTCACTCTCAGCTCCCCACACTCACACCACGAACTGAAGTGAGCTCCTTTTTAAAACCCAGGTGCCCTGATTAGCCTGCCTTAATTAATTATAGCAGCTTCTTGATTGGCTGCAGGTGTTCTAATCAGCCTGTCTTAATTGTTTCCAGAAGGTTCCTGATTGTTCTGGAACCTTCCCTGTTACCTTACCCAGGGAAAAGGGACCTACTTAGCCTGGGGCTAATATATCTGCCTTCTATTACTCTCCGGTAGCCATCTGGCCCAACCCTGTCACACCAGTTACTAGAAAAAGTCACAATACCATGAAGAGCTGGGTATCTCAGTAAGACACTGGATAGTGTCAAACAGAATGTTAAAAATTTATCCTTTGTTTTGGTGAAAAAACCCTCAAAAGAATGATAAAAGCACAACAAAATAACATATGACAAAAGAGATTATAAAATGTTTCTGTTTAAAACAAGATAAAAATAAATTAGTGGACTGACAGTTTTTCCATGTATGTACATACAGAGGACTGGGGAAGGTTGAGGTCAGTTTATTTACAGCAGAAGCACTTTAATCATATCCTTACATAGTAAAGAAATGTGCTACCAAATAAGCAATGAGCTCACACTAACAGATCAGGAGATAAATGTTTGACACCTTCTGAAATCTTCCTGGATGCTAGAACTCCTTGCAAAATATCAAATTCCATAATGTCTCAATTAAGAAAAGAGACTACATTTTTATTAAAATTTTTGCAAAAAATATGCTCCTTCTTTAGAACCACTGACCTAGAAATAAAAATGTGCATGAAGTTAATCCCCATTTAGATTCGTTGCTTTCACACTGACATAAAGCGAAAACTAGTGAGAGTTGCAAGAGGTCAGTCCACCAATCAGGCCCTGGCTGATTAAACATTTCTTTCAGAATTAATTAAAATGATGTTTATAATTAACACATTATCTAGTCAATCTTTACAACACGCCTCTGAATTAGTCATTATTTTCATTTTATAGATTGGAAAACTATGCCAAAGATGTTGAGTGGCTTGCCCATGGCCGCAGAGGGAGACAATTCTTAGAGGCAGAACTCTTGAGAGTTTAAGCCAGGAGAGACCATTACATCATCTAGCCTGACCTCCTGTATATCACAGGCCATTAAATTTCACCCAGTTACCCCTGTGCTGAGGCCAATAACTTATGTTTAGCTAAAGCATATTTTCCAGAAAGGCATCCAGTCTTGGTCTGAAAGACATCAAGAGATGGAGATTCCACCACTCCTCTTTGTAATTTGTTTCAATGTTTAATCATTCTCAGTGTTAAAATATTATGTCTAATTTGAATATATTTTGTTTCTGCTTCCAGTCACTGATTCTTGTGGTGCCTTTCTCTACTAGAATAGAAAGCCCTTTAGTACTAGGTATTTTCTCCCCATGAAGGAAGTTAGACATTAATCAAGATACCTCTCAATCTTCTTTTTTTGATAAGCTAAATAGATGGAGTACTTTAAGACTCACTGTAAGGCACAGTCTTCAGCCCTCAAATCGTTCTGTCTCTCTTTTCTGGACCCTCTCCAAATTTTCAGCATCCAAGGATCACACTAGCCTCTTTTCCCCCCCCATAGCATTGCACTGGAAGCTCATGTTGAATTGCTTGTCCACGATGACCCCCTAATTCCTTTTCATAATCACTGCTTTCCAGGATATAGTACCCCATTCTGTAGATCTGAGCACCCCTCCTTGTTCCTAAATGTATGACCTTGCATTTGGCTGTATTACAGTAAACTTGTTTGAATGGGCCCAGTTAACCAAGTGATCCAGATCACTCTGTTTGACTGCCCTGTCCTCATCATTATTTACTACTCCACCAGTCTTTGTTTCATCTGAAAATTTGATCAGCAGTGATTTTATATTTACTTTCAGATAATTGATGTGAGTATTGAATAGTGTCAGGCCTAGTACCGATACTTCTGGAAACCCACTAGAAACAGACCCATTTGATCATGATTCTTCACTGACAATTACTTTGAAATCTGTCAGCTAGTCAGTTCCTAATCCATTTAAGGTGTGCTCTACTGATAATGTACAGTACCATATTTTTAGAATTAGAACTCTAGAGTTCTTGGCTACTAGACATTCCTCTAAACCTCTTTCTTAATCTGAAATTCATTGACATTCAAAGTTAGGGTCTGATTTTCAGAAGAGCTGAGGCCCTGCACCTCTCCTTGACTTCAAATTAAGTTGTGAGCGCTCAGTACCTCTGGAAAAAAAATCAACCCTTCGGAGGCTTTTTGAAAAATCCTCTGAGCCACTAAGCCTCAAAAGGTCCAGTGACAGTAGGTTTAATGTAGACATTGCAAATTATAAATAAAGAAAGAAATGTAAAATGAACTTACTGGTAGGTAAAAATAGTTGTTTTGTATATACCACAGTGTTTGATCACTTGATTTGGGAAAACTTGCATTTGATGAATTAAGAATCGGGATGAAAACTATCACAGGATCATCCAGGAAAAACTAGAAGAAAATAATATGAAGTTTGTTCCTGCCTTCAGTGGTGACAGATCAAAGAAGTAAAGGGCATGAGAGGGAAAAGCTCAGTCATTAATTACTTATCTTAATTGTAAATTCTTTTCTATTGTAAATAGAAAAATCAAAAGGAACAGTATCAGTTGATTGCCTTTTGCCTGGATGCTTCAGACAAAAACAACTTTGTTAACCTATATCTGAAGCTTTCTATTTGAATAAGAGATGAAAGGCTGTTATATTCAGCTCTAATCAGCAGCTCTAACACACTGAAGGCCACAATAAAGTGAGCTTAATGCATATAATATTCCATGTATGCACCTCAGCCTTACCTCTTATTTAAGTGAAGGAAGACTTACAGAAAGAGCCTCTTTATTCAGTTCAGTTTTAAAGGCCCAAGCCTGCTCCCATTGAAGTAAATAGCCAAACTCCTATTTATTTTGATGGAAGCAGAATCAGAGGTCCCAAGTCATTTTTGAATTGAATGTAATGGGGTTTATTTTCAAATTACCATCATGTGTGCCCACAGTGCAAAAGAAAATACATCATGAAGTACTTTGATGTAAACTTATATTTAGGCTGGGCAGAATTACATTTTTAAAATAATTTTGACAAAGAATATTAATGTTTATTTTTAAGCATTTTCTTAATTCAAATTTTCACAACTGCAAAATTAAGGAGGGGTCAGACCATAAATATTTAATGAAAATAGACACTGAGATTCAAAAAGTTAAAGCTTTGTAACTGTTAAAACACACATAGTCAACATCACATGTCAATATATGCAAAGCAAATATAATTAAATAATACTTAAATAAGTTCTCAAACAGCATTTTTGTTACTTTGTCTATCTTTGTCAAAATTTCTATTGTCGTCGATGAAAATATTTTTTGTCAGCTTGTCTCTGTATGGTGACATCAACATTTACTAATAAAAAATCTAACCCTTCCAACCTACATTCATCTATCTTCAAGCACTGCCATTAAGCAGTCTACAACAATCTGAGGAACTAGAAACATAAGTTTTATTATACTATGAACACGTACCCAATGCCAGGTGAAATAGGAGACTAAGTAAAAAAATTAAATAAAAGAATACACAAGGGGAAAAATACACAGAAATGTTGTCAGTTTCCATGAACCAAACACCAATTACTTCTGAAGTACGTGTTTGTATTTTTGTCTCTTTTGTCCAACTGTGCCCACCTGCTATCTCACTTATGTCACTTTGGAGATTCTGTAGTGCCTGTATACACAGTATTTTAATGTAGCATTCTCTTTTCTCTCCATTAGAGATAGCTCAGCCTCTGCATTCACATCCTTGGGGCATGGAGGGGGGAGTGGAAAGGAAAGAAAGTTGTAATTTTATTAACCCCAATGTTTACCAGTATTTCAGCAAACTAGCACTAAGTTATTATTTTCACCTTTACTTTATACTCCAAGCAGATTTTTCTCTCACATTCACATAATCTATCCTCTGTTGTGGACCGTGTGCAATGCAGGATGACAATGATTGCTGCGCGGATGCTCCTTTGAAGAGGAACCTAGGATGAGCACTTTTGTGCTTTTCTAATTTATCTGACCAGAAGACAGTACAAATGCAAGACAGTGATATTAGGTTCTTTTAAGCTTTGTAACTAACTTGTTAGCTTCCAAGTGTGTTTACACTGAGGTATTTAGAGTAAAAAGTCATGTCATCCACTACAATCAAATCTAACAAAATCAAGAACAAATTGTTTAAAAATATACCTTTATCACCAATTAAAACTAATATTTTCACAAAAATGCAAGGTTAAAATAAAAAAAAGAAATGCATGTAGGGCTTTCTTGTGCCTTTAAAACATGGCCTCCCTCTGGGGCCAATTCAGAGGGGCACAACTCTCCCATTCGTAGTTCCCAGAGGCACTGTATATGGGATATGCAGATCTGAGGGAGTTTTAGGAAGTATAGCCACAGCTGCAGCTTTTGAAAGGGTGCAGAGTACACTCCCTTCCCACGTAAGGCCAGCCTTGCTGCACAGCACAGAGAGGGATAGGACCATAACAGCTCTCTCTGCACACCCTTTGAAGAGGTCCGGGCTGCATTAAGCGCTGCTTTTGTGCAGTACGTGCTGAGTGCAAGAGCTAATTGAGATGTTTCACCTCCTTGTGTACCTGTGCTGGACCAGGCAATCTTTCCCTTGGATGCTGTTGCTTTTTTAATGCATTTTTATCATTAAGTAGCTGAGATTGTAATTATTTATTTGTATTACAGTAGCATATACGGGCCCTAACTGAGATACGCACCTCATTATGCTAGGTACTATACAGAGAGATCGTAAGAGACAGTCCCTGCCCTGAAGAACTTGAATAAATAGAAAAAAAAACAGGCAAAGGTTGGGAAAAATATTATTATTAATAATCAATTAATTATTATTATTATTTATGATTATATGCTAGAACGATATGCTGAAGAAATCAAGTCTGAAGAATCAGGGCAGAAACAAAAACCCTCTTTCACTGTTTGCATTTGCATACAGGTGCTGGCTTATTTTGCCAGTTTCGAGAGCACCACATATTGGCCACTGTTATGTTCTTAACATTTTATATGTGTGCACTGAGACAAAATGGGTCTTGACTCCTAATGTACCCTTCTAAAATCTGTATGTTTCTACATTAGTTCATTTTTGGTTTTTTAAAACATATTTCAGCCAGTTCTAGATTTGATGACAAAAAAGACAAAATATCATTTTTCAAATATTTAAAAAGTAAACAAAGAATTGTAAACTTCCTACTTTACTTAGCTGCCTAAGGTAAATGTCACAGACTCATCAGATTTAAATTCACTGAATAAATATGATGCACGCAACCATGTAGTTAAATAAGTTTACCTTCTCCCTTAATATATTTACAAGAGTCTGTCCACAGATGCTAGACACAGGGTAAAATTTTGAAATAACATTGAAGAATTTAGTTACACACCTTCCATTAACATTAATGGAAATCACAGAGATAAATCTTACCCTTCTTTAGATATCTGACACCAGAATTAATTTAAGGGATAAGCACTGGGAACTGTGTTTTATGAGGCCTTAATCAAACCCACCCAATGTAATAAATCAACATAATATACTAAATTAAATTCAAATTTTCCTCTGTAATTCCTGTATTATATCATTGTGGTACCCAAAAGGAATACTCTGTAGAGGCATAAAGATTTCTTCATTGAACTATAAGTGTATCTTTTTGAGAAACAGTTTGTAAGGTAAATCTTATTTAAATATATAATATCTGTGTACATCAAGACTTTAAAATACATCACACCGTAGAAAATAATTTATAGTGCCAAATTATCTGTGGATGTAAATTCACGTGTTTATAGATTCCAAGATCAGAAGGGACCATTGTGAACATCTAGTCTGATCTGCAAAACACGGGGCCATGACCTCTAAATTAATTCCTGCTTCAAGTAAAATAGCTGTGGTTGAATTAGAGCATATCCTTTAGAAAACAAATCCAATCATGATTTAAAAATTGCCAGTGATGGAAAATCCACCACAATCTTTCATATGTTATTCCAATGTCTAATTATTTTCATGTGCCTTATTTCCGATTGGAATTTATTTGAATTCAACATCCAGCCACTGGATTTTGTTACACCTTTGTCTGATAGATTGAAGAGCCCTCTATTTTCAAATTTCTGTTCCCCATGTAAGTACTGACAAACTGATCAAAATCACTCCTTGATAAGCTAAATAGATGGAACTCCTTGAGTTTTTCACTGAACAACATTAACACAACTTACATCGACATCTACTTCCTGAGAAAATGCAATAAACAAAACATCATTCTCAGAGGACTCACCATCTATAACCCTCTGATCATTTCCTACAACTCCAAATATGCTGAACAGCTCTGCAGAAGGACTTCAGAAAAACTGAGAAACCATCTCCTGCACCTCACATACTCCAGAAGGGACCACTCAAACAAAAAAGAGGAGGTTTCTACCTGTAACTGGAGGTTCTTTAAGACGTGTGGTCCCTTTCTGTATTCCACTGAGGGTTATGCATGCGCACCATGCACTCAAAGTTAGAGAATTTGAAAGTAGTGTCTGTTGGTCCACCCATGAGCCCTGGTTTGCCTCATGCTTCTGTCCGAGGTGATAAAGGGCAAGGCGGACCGACTGCATCTCCAGTTCCTTCTAAATCATGAATCAGACAGATCCATAGCAAAGAGGAAGGAGGGTGGGAAGTGGAATACAGATTGGGACCACACATCTCGAAGAACCTCCAATTACAGGTAAATAACCTCCTCTTCTTTGAGTGATGGTCCCTATTGTATTCTGTTGAGGGTGACTGACAAGCAGTACCTAAGTTGGAAGAGGGTATGAGGATGAGGATGGAATGGTTGTGCAGAGAACTGCCGTGCCGAAGGAGGAGTACGCTGCAGAGTCCTGCACTAACGTGCAGTGTGTTGTGAAGGTGTGCACAGAACTGCATGTGGCCCCTTTACATATGGCCTGATGCAGCACATCTAGAAAGAGAGGCCATGGTGGAAGTCTGGGCTCTCCTGGGGAGAGCCCACACCTCAGCGAGGGGGCAGGGAAAGAGGCAGGCCTGATTGTTGGTAATGTAATGCAACCAGAATGTAATGCAACCTGAAATCCATTTAGAGATTCTCTGGGTGGAGATGGCCTGTCCCCTGAATCTCTGTGCTACTGCCAAAAACAGTCTGGGGACTTCCCGATAGATTTCATTCTCTGCAGGTAGAAGGCTATAGCTTTTCAGATGTCCAGGGAATGGAGTCAGTGTTCCTCTGCAGATGTGTGTGGCTTCGGGAAGAAAACAAGTTAGTGAATGGATTGATTGATGTGAAATGGGCAGATCAGCTTTTGTAAAAATTTGAGATGCAGGTATAGGAAGACTCTATCTTTGTGGAAAATTGCAAAAGGCAGGTCTACCATCATAGGTCTGAGTTTCCGACCTTTCTTGCAGAAGTGATAGTAAAAAGGAAGGCTTCTTTCATGGAAATGAGTGATAGAGAGCATGATGCCAACAGTTCAAAGGGGTGTGATTGGTTGGATGTGTGGGAAGGTTCTGATGAGGCCCTTCCAAAATCTAGTGGTTTGTGGCTGTGTAAAGACAGAGTAACCTTCCACAGAGTTGATGGTGAGACCTCATGCCTTCAAGTATAGACTGTAGTCCAGGAGGAGGGAGATCCCTGCTGATTCTGGTAAAATTCCCTTTTGTTGGTCCTAGTAAGTGAAACATTTCCACTTGGCCCCGGTAACAGGCCCGAAAAGAGAATTCCTTCCTGCTGCATCTGCTTTAGAATGTGCCTGTTCTTCAGCCATGCAAGATGGCTGAAGAACAGATCCATTCTAAAGCAGATGTCCATCCAAATACCACGCTCTGAGGTGGAGCACCTGTGAATTGGGATGTCTGATCTTGCATTGCACTGTGTCAGTATATCGGAGAAAGTAAGGATAGGTAGACAGTGGTAGACAATTGGTAGACACTGAAGGAGATTGGGAAACCAGAACTGTCTGGGCCAATAGGGGCCAATAAGAATGACCATCGCTCTGTCTTGTTGGATCTTGTGGAGTACCTGAGGCAGGAGTAGTAGAGGAGGGAAGACGTAGTTGATTTGCTTTGACCAGGATAGGAGTAAAGCGTTGCTCTGAAAGTGGTGGCTGAAACCTCCCCATGGTGCATTTGCTGTTCATATGTGAGGTGAATAGGTCTCTGGCTGGAATCCTCCATCAAGTGAAAATGTCATGTACTACTGAATCGTGAAGTTTCTATTCGTGGTTGATCACAAAATGTCCCCGGAAAATAGGCCGTGGACAAGAGGATCTGGCAATTGATGCACCAAATCCAGAGAGTGATCAATCTTGTGCCCCTGTCTGTTGTTGTGGAAAACAGTGGTGGTTGTCTGACAAGATGAGAATGTTGGATCATATTAAAGAAGTTCTGTATTAGAATCACAAATGAGTTTGATTCCCCATAGTTTAAATTCCAGGGTATTACTAATTAAGAGGTCTCTTGGTTTTTGGTACTGTTTCTCTCCCTCTATGTGTGAAACTTGAAAGCTGCTAATTGTGTTAGTACGTTCTAAGACAGAGTCTGTTCTCAAAGCAATTCTTTGTAACAACAACTACTCACACAGAGACAGACTCAAAGCAATACTCTGTAACAACAGAATCAGCACCCAGAGACTCCCCGCCCTTTTGTTATATTCATCTCCCTTTGTTAACAATTGTGATTAAAATAGAGGTAGAGGATATATGTGGATGGATGCTCGGTGTGGATAATAACTGAATGATCAGGGAGGTGCCAGCCTAAGAATCCAGTGTCCATCGTCTGAAGAAGGCGTCAAATGGAAATAACCAGAGGACCCCCAGAAGGCAGACTGGAATCCACCCAACAGCCTCAAGAATGGGAGAACCAAAGAACAAGATAACATCTGGCAGCATGGAGCCGTCAGGAATGTGCCATCTGCTGATTCCCATAGACTGGCATAGGAAGAAATTCCTATAAAAATGGACTCTAGAAAGTGAGAACTTTGGGGTCTTGATTCTGCAAACCAACTTCCAGGAGCATCAGATGAGCATCTGACAAGGCCCTGCTCCCTCCTAATGTCCAGGCCACCTGGCCAGTGGCTTGGCATGAGCAACTCTAAGGCTGGTAACTATAATAACCTTGCAGAACCTGTGTGTGTGTGTGTATGAATGAATGTGTGAATAAATATGAAATTGAATGGAATGTTATAGCTATAACTAACTGCTTACTATGATTCTTTCTATATTCACAATAAATGCGGCATTTTGCCTTTTCCCCTTTAATAAGATCCTGCTGGTTTTTATTTTATTGGTATAACAAGAACATGATGGGAACGGAAGAATGGGAGAAAGGATTGGCATGCCCTCCTTACAGCTTGGAGTTCCAGGATATTGATATGTGTCTTGGATTCTTGGGGAGACCATATTCCTTGTGTCTTGTGATTGCCCATGTGCTCTCCGCAGCCTAGGAGGGATGTGTCTTTGCTGATCATCTTGTCCGGGGAGGAGGGAACCCCTATGCATATGCGCTATGGGTCTGTCCACCACTGAAGGGATGACTGTACCCTGGCAGGGGCTGTCAGCATGAGATCCACGGTGGGACATTTTGTCAAGTAAACTGTCTGAAGCCACATCTGGAGGCAGCAGAGGCAGAGTCCAGTAGGCAGTCACATATGTACACAAAGCCGTGGCCAAGGAGGAACAGGCAAGTCTTGGCAGGTATGTAAGGATGGTTGACAATGTGAGTTATGATGTCTCTCATTGCTTGGAACCTATTCATTGGTGGGTAGGCCTGTGCTGTGACTGAATTGATGGTAGCCCCTATAAAGTCCAGGGATTGTGTGGGGTCTAGGAGCGATTTCTCAACACTGATGCTGACTCTGAGGGATGAAAGTTGGCCAAGTAACATGGAGGTTGATGCTTGGGTTTCATGCCTGGAGAGTGCAGGTAGAAGCCAGTCATCGAGATATGGAAATATGAGGACCCTATAATCATAGAATCATAGAATCATAGAATATCAGGGTTGGAAGGGACCTCAGGAGGTCATCTAGTCCAACCCCCTGCTCAAAGCAGGACCAATCCCCAATTAAATCATCCCAGCCAGGGTTTTGTCAAGCCTGACCTTAAAAACTTCTAAGGAAGGAGATTCTACCACCTCCCTAGGTAACGCATTCCAGTGTTTCACCACCATAGAGACTGTCCAGTTTGACCAATGTACATGGCAGAGGGGCATTGCTGGCACATGATGGCATATATCACATTGGTAGATGTGCAGGTGAATGAGCCTCTGATAGTGTGGCTGATTTGATCAGGCCCTGTGATGGTGTCCCCTGAATAGATATGTGGGCACAGTTGGCAACGGGCTTTGTTGCAAGGATAAGTTCCTGGGTTAGTGGTTCTATTGTGTGGTGTGTGGTTGCTGGTGAGCTTCAGGTTGGGGAGCTGTCTGTAAGCAAGGACTGGCCTGTCTCCCAAGATCTGTGAGAATGATGGGTCGTCCTTCAGGATAGGTTGTAGATCCTTGATGATGCGTTGGAGAGGTTTTAGTTGGGGGCTGAAGGTAATGGCTAGTGGCCTTCTGTTATTTTCTTTGTTGGGCCTGTCCTGTAGTAGGTGCCTTCTGGGTACTCTTCTGGCTCTATCAATCTGTTTCTTCACTTCAGCAGGTGGGTACTGTAGTTGTAAGAATGCTTGATTGAGACCTTGTAGGTGTTTCTCTCTGTCTGAGTGGTTGAAGCAAATGCGAGAGCTGAGGAAGCGTTGTTCTAAGTCAGCCATAAAAATGTTGGCATACTGTGGGGCCATGCAGGTACCCATAGCCGTGCCGCTGATTTGAAGGTATACATCCATAGTGGCCAGGATGGTGCTTTCAGGAAGATCACCGATGGATTGTAGTTTCCTCAGGAAGTCAGTGGTGTCTCAAAGATAGCTGGATTGCTGGTAGCATAGGGCCTGGGGAGGGAGTCTACATAGCCAGACAATCCTGCTGTCAGGGTGCCAATGCCTGAGATGATGGGGCCTCCAGGATTTCCAGGTTTATGGATCTTGGGTAGCAGACAGAATACCCCTGGTTGGGGTTCCAGGCCATCCTCACCACTATGGATGTAAAAGCCCTTGTCTGATAGAGGCCTCTATGATGGAGAAAACGTTGGTGAAGACCCTGTGAGTGGTGGCTATTCTGATGGGAAGCACACTATACTGGAAATGGTGGGTGCCAACTGTGAATCTCAGGAAATGTCTGTGGGCCAGATGAATATCGATGTGGAAATAAGTGTCCTGCATATTGAGAGCCGTAAATCACATGCCTTTTTCTAAGGATGGGATAATCGCTGCCAACGTGACTGTACAAAACTTGAGTCTGAATGAAGCAATTGAGATGATGGAGATAGAGGATTGGTCTTCACCTACCTTTCTTCTTGGGTATCAGGAAATAAGTCAAATAGAACTCCACTTCTTAATATGCATTCTATCACTCCCCACTGTAGTAGTTAATCTCTCAGGTGAGAATGCTGTTATGAGAGTGATAGGGAGGTTTTTTTTGGAGGAGGTAGCATGATGAATTTGATCATCTAGTCATGATGCATGACATTCAGCACCCATTTTTCCATTTTTATTGCATTCCACACTTGGGAAAAGAGTGCTAACTGACCCCCAAATGGGGTAAGGGGGTCATGAAGTGGTAGACAAAGGGGTTGGTGGCTCTCAAGGTTGTCTCAGAAATATTTCTTTGTTGGAGTTTGTAGTTGTGAGGATGAAGCCTGTAAAGGGGGTCCCAGGAGGCAGGATCTCTGGGTTTTCTCTCACTTCTTGGTGGCTCATAAGGTCTCTGAGGGCAGAACTTGGGGGACTTGTAGAGTTGGGTAGATGCTGGGTGGTGGAATTTATGTTCTGGACAAGAGCATAGATGCCCAGTGAGCAAAAGGTGGTTCTGGAATCCTTGTGGGGTATGTAGTGAATCATGCATCTTTTGATTGAAAATATGGGAATAACTAAAGGGGAGGTCTTCAATTGTGTTTTGCACCTTCCTAGGGAAACCATAAGAGTGGAGCCACGATACCTGACACATAATGGTGGCCTTAGCCATGGCCTTCAAGGAGGTATCTGCTGCATCCACTGCCAATCGGAGTGCTGTTCTGGCTACCAGCTTCCCTTTCTCAACACCCAAAAACTAGTCCTGTCATGTTGACGGAGACTATCAGCAAATTCCTCAAATTAGCTGTAATTCAGGAAGTCATATTTGTCTAGAAAAGCCTGATAGTTCCTGATCCTGAATTGAGGACTAGATGAGGAAAAGACCTTATGCCTCAAAAGATCCAAACACTGCTCTCCTTGTCAGATGGTGTAGAGCAAGAGTGCTGTTGTCTGGCTTGTTCAGTCACTGCTTGGACAACCATAAAGTTTTGGGGGAGGTATGAGAAGAGGAATTCAGACCCCTTAGCCAGAATGTAATAGCATCTTTCAGCCCCTTTGGGAGTAGGCATGCATGTGGCCATGGTGTGCCATACTGTTCTTGCAGGCTAAAGAATGGCATTTTTAATAGGCAGTGCAACTCTAGTTGGTCCTGAGGAGTGGAGGATATCCAGTAGTTTGTGCTGGGTAACCTAGATTTCTCGTGGCACCACGAGAACTGGACTAAGGCTCTTCTACCAACAGATGCCTGCTAGAAGGAGCTCTCAGTGGAGAGGCAGGTGAAGTTTCTCTTGCAGATTGGCCTGGTTCTGAGGAGGGTATTGGGACTAGGGTAGTATGGCCAGTAGGCCGTATCCGGGGAATGTTGAGATGGTCCTCACAGCATGGGGTACCAGTGGATCTGTGGTGGTTGAAGTGGTGGGTGTTGCCAAGACCAGGACAGCCTCCATGAATGCAAGTATGGATGGTTAGGAAGTAACGACAGTCCCTCCCCAGCTTCCTGTTCGTTGGTGGATGAGAAGGCAGACTCTGGTTCCATTGGTGGTACCGCGGGAGCCAATGAAAGGGTGTACGCTATTGGAGTGGGTGGAAAGGGGTTCCGCAGTTGAGGCATATCCTAAGGGGGAGAAATAATCTCCCTAGAGGTAGAAAGGCCTGACAGACCCCAGGTCTGTCAAGATGAATACATCCTGGGGCTCAAACACAGTTCCCGATTTCCCTGGTGATAGAGATACCCTCTCTTTACTCGGTACTGGTGTTGGTACCATGGACTTCCCCAGAGCGGGCAGATTCCGCATCTTGTGGGGCATCTGTGCTGACAGTACTAGTGGACTAGTGCTCAGAACCACCAGATCCCATTGTTTGTGGGACTTCATTTCATGTCTATGGGGTTTGGTGCATGCTCTGTCTCTGTGGCTTGAGCTCATGGAAGGATTGTCCACTTTCTTTGTCTTTGACTTAGCCCCATGCTTATGGGTATACTACCTTACCTCTTGATTAGTCCCTGGCATGGGGTCCACAGGGGCAGTTCCACTGGCACCAGATTCAGACTTGGTAGTAGGAGGTGCGCTGATGTATGGGGTGGGGTGTCCTCTGGCCTGGGTCCGAATGAGGCCTCATGGTGAGTTCAGTGAGGTGCTTCTGGAGGTGGAGAGCCTGATCTTCTCAAGAACAGCTGGGGAAGGACTGGCAGATACCTGGGTGAGATGTGAGCTTCCCCAAGCAGTAGAAGCAGTATTGGTGTTTGTCACATACTGAGAAGAAGTGCGGACAGGAGGCACTGAGTTTGAAGCCCTGTTTCCTGGGTATAGTCTGGTACCCACACAAGGATACAGGGGAGGTAGTGGGAGTGAAGAGAAATTCTCTGATTCTGGGTGCATGGTGTGCATGCATAACCTTCCACTGGGGGTTAACCTTCCACATCACTTGAAGAATCATCATCACATGTTTCCACACTCTGGAAAGAAAAAAATCATGAAACCTACCTGGAGATCATGCAAGGAACCCAAATCAACTATCAAAAACACTGACGAGAGCAATCCAACACAATAACAAAAATGGAACCAACTACAACTCCACAAACCACAGAATACCACTTCTGAGAGAAACCATGGTACCAGGACCCACCACATAGACACTACATGACACCCTAACATTATCAATTTATCAAGACCAACCCTAACAGGAACTGAATTATCTGTACTCTCCAAGAGACTGATCTTCTGCTTACCACAGAACCTGATACCATACTAACATGTGGAGAATTAGAAGTATTCGTTCACCTGACTCCACCTCAAACAATTCTTTCACAGCAGTGACGACACTACCCACAACTACCAAGTCCCCATAGACAGTCATAAGAAAAGAAAGAATCTGGACTGGATACTCCACAGTGGATTAAACGGCACACTTGATCGTTACATTGATTGCTTCAGGAAAAAACCTGACTGAGATCCCTAGCAAACATCATATCCATGACAATCTCTCCACTGCTGAAAGGACAAGTATACAGAACTTGAAACCGAACCACCAGATAGCAATCCAACCAGCAGACAAAGGGGGTGCCATTGTAGTTCTCCACCATCATGACTATGTCAATGAGGCCAACCAACAACTCTCTGACACCACCTACTATAAAGAACTCAAAGAAGACCCCACGCTAGAATTCATCCAAGAATTTAAGGATATCATCAAATCTTTCCTCAAACACCACACAAAAAACCATCTACATCCTCATCCCCCACGAACCCACCCCAGGGACCTTCTACATGCTTCTCAAAATACACAAACAAGGGAACTGAAGCAGGCCCATCATATCTAGCCATGGCATTCTTACAGAAGTAATATCAGGACTCATAGAAACCATCCTCAAACTCACACAAAGGGCCAGCTTCCTCCAAGACATCCCTGATACCAGCCACGTGGTGGGGGGAGGGGTAAAGCAATCATCCCAGAGAACTGGATGGGGAGAGGGGCTCGTTTGGTTTCTGCTGCTGCATGTTAACAGGAAAACCACAGCGCTAAATGGCCAACTCAACGTGCTTTGCTTGGTATGGGAGAGGAGGGCACTGCTGTTATGACGGTTGCAGAATCCAAAAGACTATGGCTTACCATGGCCGCCTGCAAGCCGAATTCTGTTGCCCGGCACTGCGTGTGTGATCTCTAACACCAAAGCCACAGGCACTCAATATAAGATACAAAATGCAACCTTGTACCAAAATCACATGTGCTATGTAATGTGAATAGTGTTGTTCACCGTGAAAGAGTAAAGCCATTGTTCTGTAAAATGTATCTTTTAAAATACTTCACTCCCTTTTTTTCCTCCAGCAGCTGCATAGTTTCTAGCCTCCCTCCTCCGTCCCAAAGGCTATCTCAGATAAGGCGGCGAAAAAAACGCACGCACAATGAAATGTTCTCTGAGCTCATGCAGTCATCTGGCACTGACAGAGCTGTGTGGAGGGACACAATAGCAGAGTACAGGAAAGTGGCTGATGAATGTGAGGACAGGTGGCAGCAGGAAGATCACAGGAGGCATGAGACAATGCTGGGGCTACTGCGGGATCAAACGGACAGGCTCTGGCATCTGGTGGAGGTTCATGAACGGCAGCAGGATCACAGACTGCCACTGCAGCCCCTGCTTAACCGCCCTCCCTCCTCCCCAAGTTCCACAGCCTCCTCACCCAGACGCCCAAGAACACGGTGGTGGGGGGAGGCTCTGGGCACTCAACCACTCCACCCCAGTGGACAGCCCAAGCAACACAAGGCTGTCACTCAAGAAATTTTAAAGTGGCCTTTTCCTTCCCTCCTACCCTCCTCCCACACCCACTTACAGGGAATTTAGAGGCAACCAAAGGGGTGGGTTTTCATCAAGGAGAAACAAACAGAAGTGTCACACGGTACCCTGGCCAGTCATGAAACTGGTTTTCAAAGCTTCTCTGATGCGCAGCACTTCCTGCTGTGCTCTTCTAACCGCCCTGGTGTCTGGCTGCGCGTATTCAGCGGCCACGCGATTTGCCTCAACCTCCCACCCCGCCATAAACGTCTCACCCTTACTCTCACAGAGATTGTGGAGCACACAGCAAGCAGCAATAACAATGGAAATATTGATTTCGCTGAGGTCTGACCGAGTCAGTAAACTGCCCCAGCAACCTGTTAAATGTCCAAATGCACATTCTACCACCATTCTGCACTTGCTCAGCCTATAGTTGAACAGCTCCTTACTACTGTCCAGGCTGCCTGTGTACGGCTTCATGAGCCAGGGCATTAAGGGGTAGGCTGGGTCCCCAAGGATAACTATAGGCATTTCAACATCCCCAACAGTTATTTTCTGGTCTGGGAAGTAAATCCCTTCTTGCAGCCGTTTAAACAGACCAGAGTTCCTGAAGACGCGAGCGTCATGAACCTTTCCCGGCCATCCCACGTTGATGTCTGTGAAACGTCCCTTGTGATCCACCAGTGCTTGCAGCTCCATTGAAAAGTACCCCTTGCAGTTTATGTACTGGCTGCCCTGCTGGTTCAGTCCCAAGATAGGGATATGCGTTCCTTCTACAGCCCCACCACAGTTAGGGAATCCCATTGCAGCAAAGCCATCCACTATGACCAGCACATTTCCCAGAGTCACTACCTTTGATAGCAGCAGCTCAATGATTGCGTTGGCTACTTGCATCACAGCAGTCCCCACAGTAGATTTGCCCACTCCAAATTGATTACCGACTGACGGGTAGCTGTCTGGCATTGCAAGCTTCCACAGGGCTATTGCCACTCGCTTGTGAACTGTGAGGGCTGCTCTCATCTTAGTATTCGTGTGCTTCAGGGCAGGGGAAAGCAAGTCATAAAGTTCCATAAAAGTGTCCTTACGCATGTGAAAGTTTCAAAGCCACTGGGAATCATCCCAAACCTGCAACACTATGTGGTCCCACCACTCTGTGCTTGTTTCCCAGGCCCAAAATCGGCATTCCACAGCATGGGCCTGCCCCAGTAACACCATGATCTCCAAATTGCTGAGGACCGCAGTTTGAGAGAAATCTGTGTTCATGTCCTCATCACCGCGCTGCCGTCGCCTCCTTGCCTGGTTTCTCAGGTGCTGGTTCTGCATAAATTGCACGATAATGTGCGAGGTGTTTACAATGGTCATAACTGCTGTGATGAGCTGAACAAGCTCCAGACTTGCCGTGCTATGGCATCTGCTTGGGCAATCCAGGGAAAAGGGTGCGAAACAATTGTCTGCCGTTGCTCTGATGGAGGGAGGGGCGACTGACAACATGTCTTACAGGGTTGGCTTACAGGGAATTAAAATCAACAAAGGTGGTGGCTTTGCATCAAGGAGAAACAGAATGACCCCCTCAAAGATAGAACTCAAAACCCTGGGTTTAACAGGCCGTTGATTTCATGGAGAGAGGGAGGAGAAAATGAATACAAAACAAATCTGGTCTATTTCTTGTTTTGATCCACTTCATCTATCTTTATACATCTTGCTGGCAGCAGACTGTGCAGTATGACTGCTGGCCATCGTCGTCTCCTGGCTGCTCATTAAAAGACGGTGCAATAGGACTGCCAGTGGGACTGAATCGCCATGAGATGAAACTTAAAAGAGTAATGACCTGGCTGAGACACTCCCATGTTTGCCCAGGTGCCCCTGACCTCACTGAGGTCAGTTAAAAGAGCACCCTGGAGTATGTTGACGATGGCTACCACTCATACTGCACTGTCTGCTGCCAAAAGGCAATGAACGGCTGCTGTGTAGCAATGCAGTACCACGTCTGCCAACACCCAGGAGACATATGGTGATGGTGAGCTGAGCAGGCTCCATGCTTGCCATAATATGGCGTCTGCTCTGGTAACCCAGGAAAAAAGGCATGAAACGATTGTCTGCCATTGCTTTCACAGAGGGAGGGAGGGAAGGAGGGCCTGACGATATGTACCCAGAACCACCCACGACAATGTTTTTGCCCCATGAGGCATTGGGATTTCTACCCAGAATTCAAATGGGCTGCGGAGACTGCGGGATAGCTATCCACAGTGCAACACTCCGGAAGTCGGTACTGTGGACGCACTCCGCCAACTAAATGCACTTAGAGCATTTATGTGGGGACACACAAACTCAACTGTATAAAAACGTGTTCTACAAAACCGAATTTTAGAAATTCAACCTAATTCCGTAGTGTAGACATGGCCTAAGACCTGAAGAGCTCTGTGTAGCTCAAAAGCTTGTCTCTTTCACCAACATATGTTGGTCCAATAAAATATATTACCTCACCCACCTTTCATGATAAGGCATTTTCCAATTCTTTACTCATTCTCATGGCTCTCCTCTGTGACCTTTACAATTTTTCAATATTCTTCTTGGATTGTAGACACCAAAACTGGATGCAGTATTTCAGTAACACTCACACCAGTGCCAAATACAGAGGTAAAATAACTTCGCTATTCCAACTCCACATTACCCTTTTATATCTCCAAGGATCACATTAGCTCTTTTGGCCACAGCGTTGAACTGGGAGCTCGTGTTCAGCTGATCATCCACAATGACTCCCCACTCTTTTACAGAGTCTCTGCTTCTCAGAATAGAGTCCCCTTTCCTGTCAGTTTGGCCTACATTCTTTGTTCCTAGATGTCTGACCTTACATCTGACCATATTAAAAGACATTGTTTGCTTCTGCCCAGCTTACTAAGTGATCCAGATTGATCTGTATCAGTGACCTATATTCTTCATTATTTATCATTCCCTCCCAGTAGTTATTTTATGTTTTCTTCCAGGTCACTGACAAAAATGTTAGATAGTGTAGGGCCAAGAAGAGATCCTTGAAGGTCCCCTCTAGAAACACACCTGCTCAATCACGATTCTTTGTTTGCAATTACATTTTTGTGACTTATCAGTTAGCCAGTTGTCAAAAAGGATTGTAAAGGTGACAGCTGCATTTTCTTCTATTGAATTTATCCATTTTCAGCAGCAGCAAATTTACCCATAATCAACTGACACAGTTTTTTACTGAGTCAGCAGACACTGGTGCTCTCTTTTAGAGACTCCCCTCTGTTGGCCTTGTCAGCCATGGTCCCACCTTTATCCCACACCCTTTACGGAACCTAATATCCAGGGATGTAATAGAAGGGATTCTGGCTAGCTGCTTGTCTCCTTGCCCACTTTGCAGATCCCCACAAAGGCTGGTTAAAACTTAGTCCAAAGAGAAGAAACAAAATAACCCTCTAATAATAGATTTTAAATAGGAAAATGGTCTCTTTCAAATGTATTTTTTCAGTTAGTATTACTTGTATTACAGTAGAACCTACAAGTATCTAGATGCTCTACAGATACATAGCAAGGGAGAGTCCCAGGGTCAAAGAGCTCACAATCTTATTGTCTAGATAGAGAAAGTAGTCATGGGGTGAGAGAAAGGGTATAATATATAAGCACAGGCAATGCAGTGGTGGTTCAAAAATGCCATGTTAGCACCACATTTAAAAATAATTTTGAGTGGGTTTTATTTTATTTTTATTTATATATTATGTATATAAACTGTATTCTAGGACTGGGAAGATGTAGTAAAGGTAGGAAGGAATTAGCTAAAAGCAAAAACAAAGGAAGGGAGAGGTGACATTGAGAGGACAGGAAGAATGGAGAGGACCAGACAGGGCAGGGAGAAGAAAAATGAACTGAAAAGACTGTGAAAAAGGAAGTAGGAGAGGGTTGGAGCAAGCAGCCAATCAGCATAGAGGAAAGAATGCTTTGAGTTTTGATAAAAGACACAGTACTCTAGTTTCATAGCTCCAAGCAGATAACAAAGATACATGCTTGTGAGACAGTATTGTGCCTTTATTCACAACTTCCTTTTCTATGCCTTCTGTGGCAGAGGTGGTTGAGGTACTTCTGATTTACCTGAATTACCTGACATGTATAAGACTGGTATAAAAATCTGCCATTCTTGGGAGCATGAGAACTCCCCTAGGTTCGTAAATGGTCTAAAGCTACTCTTACCATGACTTTAATCCTGTTAGCTTCCACAAATTAGGTTTATGACACAGATTGACAGGGCACAATGAAAATTAAAGTCTTCTATTTTCTATCCAGCTACTCATTAAGTCTCCCAGTTTGATGACCTAATAGGTCTTTTCTATCTCTGAGAGTTCAGGATTATTATCTACAGTATATTTCCTAGTGCTTTGTTCCATCCAGTTAAAATTCCCAACAAAAGGGGCATCTTCCTTTTCCCCTGGGTGAATATTGCACACTCTAACATAACTCACTACATCTAATCTTCAATGAGACCAGGATTAGACCCCACCGGCTACAGCTAAAAAATATTTCTGATATTTACATTACATTGGCTGTTTTAAAATTTCATCCCATTATTCCTGGCTATATTACTGTAACAACATTAAAACTAGATTCAAATATTCAGTAAAAAAATACTTCAAACTATCAGTGTTCTCTACAACTGTCCCTTGCAATATGAAGGGTGAGTTTTAGTTGGTATTTTGGGTTTGATTTTATCATTTATCAGATGCAGTATGGGTAGATATCCATTAGACCTTAAGGGCTACATTTTGCCTTTTCCTAATGAAAGAGTTCATGGAAATAAATGCAGTTAATGGACTCTATTCTTAAGAATATGTTGCTTGGAGATATAATAATAATACTTCACTCTCACCCACAATTTGCTATTAATATTAAGCCAATGCAAATTTTGCAAGAATATTTTAAAGTCATTTTTGCAAATCAGAGCTAAGATTTAGTGCTAAGGTGGGAATTGTACTTAAAATTATCATCAAATAAATGACAGGTTTCAGAGTAACAGCCGTGTTAGTCTGTATTCACAAAAAGAAAAGGAGTACTTGTGGCACCTTAGAGACTAACCAATTTATTTGAGCCTAAGCTTTCGTGAGCTACAGCTCACTTCATCGGATGCATACTGTGGAAATTACAGAAGATCTTTTTATACACACAAACCATGAAAAAATGAGTGTTTACCCCTACAAAAGGTTTTCTCTCCCCCAACCCCACTCTCCTGCTGGTAATAGCTTATCTAAAGTGATCACTCTCCTTACAATGTGTATGATAATCAAGTTGGGCCATTTCCAGGAAAAAACCAGGTTTTCTCCCCACCCCCCACACAAACCCACTCTCCTGTTGGTAATAGCTTATCTAAAGTGATCACTCTCCTTACAATGTGTATGATAATCAAGGTAGGCCATTTCCAGCACAAATCCAGGGTTTAACAAGAACGTCTGGGGGGAGGAGTAGGAAAAAACAAGGGGAAATAGGTTACCTTGCATAATGACTTAGCCACTCCCAGTCTCTATTCAAGCCTAAGTTAATAGTATCCAATTTGCAAATGAATTCCAATTCAACAGTCTCTCGCTGGAGTCTGGTTTTGAAGTTTTTCTGTTGTAATATCGCAACTTTCATGTCTGTAATCGTGTGACCAGAGAGATTGAAGTGTTCTCCGACTGGTTTATGAATGTTATAATTCTTGACATCGGATTTGTGTCCATTTATTCTTTTACATAGAGACTGTCCAGTTTGACCAATGCACATGGCAGAAGGGCATTGCTGGCACATGATGGCATATATCACATTGGTGGATGTGCAGGTGAACGAGCCTCTGATAGTGTGGCTGATGTTATTAGGCCCTGTGATGGTGTCCCCTGAATAGATATGTGGGCACAGTTGGCAACGGGCTTTGTTGCAAGGATAGGTTCCTGGGTTAGTGGTTCTGTTGGGTGGTATGTGGTTGCTGGTGAGTATTTGCTTCAGGTTGGGGGGCTGTCTGTAGGCAAGGACTGGCCTGTCTCCCAAGATTTGTGAGAGTGTTGGGTCATCCTTCAGGATAGGTTGTAGATCCTTAATAATGCGTTGGAGGGGTTTTAGTTGGGGGCTGAAGGTGACGGCTAGTGGCGTTCTGTTATTTTCTTTGTTAGGCCTGTCCTGTAGTAGGTGACTTCTGGGAAGTCTTCTGGCTCTATCAATCTGTTTCTTCACTTCCGCAGGTGGGTATTGTAGTTGTAAGAATGCTTGATAGAGATCTTGTAGGTGCTTGTCTCTGTCTGAGGGGTTGGAAAAAATGCGGTTGTATCACAGAGCTTGGCTGTAGACAATGGATTGTGTGGTGTGGTCAGGGTGAAAGCTGGAGGCATGTAGGTAGGAATAGCGGTCAATAGGTTTCCAGTATAGGGTGGTGTTTATATGACCATCGTTTATTAGCACTGTAGTGTCCAGGAAGTCGATCTCTTGTGTGGACTGGACCAGGCTGAGGTTGATGGTGGGATGGAAATTGTTGAAATCATGGTGGAATTCCTCAAGGGCTTCTTTTCCATGGGTCCAGATGATGAAGATGTCATCAATATAGCGCAAGTAGAGTAGGGGCGTTAGGGGACAAGAGCTGAGGAAGCGTTGTTCTAAATCAGCCATAAAAATGTTGGCAGACTGTGGGGCCATGCGGGTACCCATAGCAGTGCCGCTGATTTGAAGGTATACATTGTCCCCAAATGTAAAATAGTTATGGGCAAGGACAAAGTCACAAAGTTCAGCCACCAGGTTAGCCGTGACATTATCGGGGATAGTGTTCTTGACGGCTCGTAGTCCATCTTTGTGTGGAATGTTGGTGTAGAGGGCTTCTACATCCATAGTGGCCAGGATGGTGTTATCAGGAAGATCACCGATGGATTGAAGTTTCCTCAGGAAGTCAGTGGTGTCTCGAAGGTAGCTGGAAGTGCTGATAGCGTAGGGCCTGAGGACGGAGTCTACATAGCCAGACAATCCTGCTGTCAGGGTGCCAATGCCTGAGATGATGGGGCACCCAGGATTTTCAGGTTTATGGATCTTGGGTAGTAGATAGAATATCCAAGGTTGGGGTTCCAGAGCTGTGTCTGTGCGGATTTGATCTTGTGCTTTTTCAGGGAGTTTCTTGAGCAAATGCTGTAGTTGCTTTTGGTAATTCTCAGTGGGATCAGAGGGGTAATGGCTTGTAGAAAGTGGTGTTGGAGAGCTGCCGAGCAGCCTCTTGTTCATATTCCGACCTATTCATGATGACAACAGCACCTCCTTTGTCAGCCTTTTTGATTATGATGTCAGAGTTGTTTCTGAGGCTGTGGATGGCATCGTGTTCTGCACAGCTGAGGTTGTGGGGCAAGTGATGCTGCTTTTCCACAATTTCAGCCCGTGCACGTCGGCGGAAGCACTCTATGTAGAAGTCCAGTCTGCTGTCTCGACCTTCAGGAGTCCACCTAGAATCCTTCTTTTTGTAGTGTTGGTAGGGAGGTCTCTGTGGATTAGTATGTTGTTCAGAGGTGTGTTGGAAATATTCCTTGAGTCGGAGACGTCGAAAATAGGATTCTAGGTCACCACAGAACTGTATCATGTTCATGGGGGTGGAGGGGCAGAAGGAGAGGCCCCGAGATAGGACAGATGCTTCTGCTGGGCTAAGAGTATAGTTGGATAGGTTAACAATATTGCTGGGTGGGTTGAGGGAACCATTGCTGTGGCCCCTTGTGGCATGTAGTAGTTTGGAAAGTTTAGTGTCCTTTTTCTTTTGTAGAGAAGCAAAGTGTGTGTTGTAAATGGCAGAAGGAGGAAAGCAGAAGGAGACTCTGCTGGCTGGAAGGCATGAGATACACTGTCCTGAGGTTGGGGGTTCCACGACCACCACTCCCAAGAGAAGGAGGCGGGTGGTCGTGGTCGGGGACTCTCTCCTCCAGGGGACTGAGTCATCTATCTGCTGCCCTGACTGGGAAAACCGAGAAGTCTGCTGCTTGCCAGGGGCTAAGATTCGCGATGTGATGGAGAGACTGCTGAGACTCATCAAGCCCTCGGATCGCTACCCCTTCCTGCTTCTCCACGTGGGCACCAATGATACTGCCAAGAATGACCTTGAGCGGATCACTGCGGACTACGTGGCTCTGGGAAGAAGGATAAAGGAGTTTGAGGCACAAGTGGTGTTCTCGTCCATCCTCCCCGTGGAAGGAAAAGGCCTGGGTAGGGACCGTCGAATTGTGGAAGTCAACGAATGGCTACGCAGGTGGTGTCGGAGAGAAGGCTTTGGATTCTTTGACCATGGGATGGTGTTCCATGAAGGAGGAGTGCTGGGCAGAGACGGGCTCCACCTTACAAAGAGAGGGAGGAGCATCTATGCGAGCAAGCTGGCTAACATAGTGAGGAGGGCTTTAAACTAGGTTCACCGGGGGGCAGGAGACCAAAGCCCTGAGGTAAATGGGAAAGCGGGATACCGGGAGGAAGCACAGGCAGGAACGTCTGGGAGGGGAGGGCTCCTGCCTCATACTGAGAATGAGGGGCGATCAGCAGGTTATCTCAAGTGCTTATATACAAATGCACAAAGCCTTGGAAACAAGCAGGGAGAACTGGAGGTCCTGGTGATGTCAAGGAATTACGACGTGATTGGAATAACAGAGACTTGGTGGGATAACTCACATGACTGGAGTACTGTCATGGATGGTTATAAACTGTTCAGGAAGGACAGGCAGGGCAGAAAAGGTGGGGGAGTAGCACTGTAAGTAAGGGAGCAGTATGACTGCTCAGAGCTCCGGTACGAAACTGCAGAAAAACCTGAGTGTCTCTGGATTAAGTTTAGAAGTGTGAGCCACAAGAGTGATGCAGTGGTGGGAGTCTGCTATAGACCACCGGACCAGGGGGATGAGGTGGATGAGGCTTTCTTCCGGCAACTCGCAGAAGCTACTAGATCGCACGCCCTGGTTCTCATGGGTGACTTTAATTTTCCTGATATCTGCTGGGAGAGCAATACAGCGGTGCATAGACAATCCAGGAAGATTTTGGAAAACGTAGGGGACAATTTCCTGGTGCAAGTGCTAGAGGAGCCAACTATGGGGGGAGCTTTTCTTGACCTGCTGCTCACAAACCGAGAAGAATTAGTGGGGCAAGCAAAAATGGATGGGAATTTGGGAGGCAATGACCATGAGTTGGTTGAGTTCAGGATCCTGACACAGGGAAGAAAGGTAAGCAGCAGGATACGGACCCTGGACTTCAGGAAAGCAGACTTCGACTCTCTCAGGGAATGGATGGGTAGGATCCCCTTGGGGACTAACATGAAGGGGAAACGAGTCCAGGAGAGCTGGTTGTATTTCAAGGAATCCCTGTTGAGGTTACAGGGACAAACCATCCCAATGAGTCGAAAGAATAGTAAATATGGCAGGCGACCAGCTTGGCTTAACGGTGAAATCATAGCGGATCTTAAACATAAAAGAGAAGCTTACGAGAAGTGGAAGGTTGGACATATGACCAGGGAAGAGTATAAAAATATTGCTCGGGCATGGAAAAATGAAATCAGGAGGGCCAAATCGCACCTGGAGCTGCAGCTGGCAAGAGATGTCAAGAGTAACAAGAACAAGTATGTCAAGAGTAACAAGTAACAAGGTTTCTTCAGGTATGTTGGCAACAAGAAGAAAGCCAAGGAAAGTGTGGGCCCCTTACTGAATGAGGGAGGCAACCTAGTGACGGAGGATGTGGAAAAAGCTAATGTACTCAATGCTTTTTTTGCCTCTGTCTTCACGAACAAGGTCAGCTCCCAGACTGCTGTGCTGGGCATCACAACATGGGGAATAGATGGCCAGCCCTCTGTGGAGAAAGAGGTGGTTAGGGACTATTTAGAAAAGCTGGACGTGCACAAGTCTATGTGGCCGGACGAGTTGCATCTGAGAGTGCTAAAGGAACTGGCGGCTGTGATTGCAGAGCCATTGGCCATTATCTTTGAAAACTCGTGGCGAACGGGGGAAGTCCCGGATGACTGGAAAAAGGCTAATGTAGTGCCAATCTTTAAAAAAGGGAAGAAGGAGGATCCTGGGAACTACAGGCCAGTAAGCCTCACTTCAGTCCCCGGAAAAATCATGGAGCAGGTCCTCAAAGAATCAATCCTGAAGCACTTACATGAGAGGAGAGTGATCAGGAACAGTCAGCATGGATTCACCAAGGGAAGGTCATGCCTGACTAATCTAATCGCCTTCTATGATGAGATTACTGGTTCTGTGGGTGAAGGGAAAGCAGTGGATGTATTGTATCTTGACTTTAGCAAAGCTTTTGACACGGTCTCCCACAGTATTCTTGTCAGCAAGTTAAGGAAGTATGGGCTGGATGAATGCACCATAAGGTGGGTAGAAAGTTGGCTAGATTGTCGAGCTCAACGGGTAGTGATCAATGGCTCCATGTCTAGTTGGCAGCCGGTGTCAAGTGGAGTGCCCCAGGGGTCGGTCCTGGGGCCGGTTTTGTTCAATATCTTCATAAATGATCTGGAGGATGGTGTGGATTGCACTCTCAGCAAATTTGCGGATGATACTAAATGAGGAGGAGTGGTAGATACGCTGGAGGGCAGGGATAGGATACAGAGGGACCTAGACAAATTGGAGGATTGGGCCAAAAGAAATCTGATGAGGTTCAATAAGGATAAGTGCAGGGTCCTGCACTTAGGATGGAAGATCCCAATGCACAGCTACAGACTAGGGACCGAATGGCTAGGCAGCAGTTCTGCGGAAAAGGACCTAGGGGTGACAGTGGACAAGAAGCTGGATATGAGCCAGCAGTGTGCCCTTGTTGCCAAGAAGGCCAATGGCATTTTGGGATGTATAAGTAGGGGCATAGTGAGCAGATCGAGGGACGTGATCGTCCCCCTCTATTCGACATTGGTGAGGTTTCATCTGGAGTACTGTGTCCAGTTTTGGGCCCCACACTACAAGAAGGATGTGGATAAATTGGAAAGAGTCCAGCGAAGGGCAACAAAAATGATTAGGGGTCTGGAACACATGACTTATGAGGAGAGGCTGAGGGAACTGGGATTGTTTAGTCTGCAGAAGAGAAGAATGAGGGGGGATTTGATAGCTGCTTTCAACTACCTGAGAGGTGGTTCCAGAGAGGATGGTTCTAGACTATTCTCAGTGGTAGAAGAGGACAGGACAAGGAGTAATGGTCTCAAGTTGCAGTGGGGGAGGTTTAGGTTGGATATTAGGAAAAACTTTTTCACTAGGAGGGTGGTGAAACACTGGAATGCGTTGCCTAGGGAGGTGGTGGAATCTCCTTCCTTAGAAGTTTTTAAGGTCAGGCTTGACAAAGCCTGGTTGGGATGATTTAATAGGGGATTGGTCCTGCTTTGAGCAGGGGGTTGGACTAGATGACCTCCTGAGGTCCCTTCCAACCCTGATATTCTATGCTTGTCTAGTTTTAGTAAAGTCCAGCCATGTGGAAGCTTGTGTGGAAGGTTGGTTTTTTATGAGAGTATCCATTTTTGAGAGCTCTTTCTTTATCTTTCCTTGTTTGCTGTAGAGGATGTTGATCAGGTGGTTCTGCAGGTTCTTTGAGAGCATGTGGCACAAGCTGTCAGCATAGTCTGTGTGGTATGTAGATTGTAATGGATTTTTTACCTTCAGTCCTTTTGGTACAATGTCCATCTGTTTGGATTTGGAGAGGAAGATGATGTCTGTCTGTATCTGTACAAGTTTTTTCATGCAGTTGATAGATTTCCACTCCATACGGCTAAATGCAGTGCCTTGCATAATGACAGGTTACAGAGTAACAGCCGTGTTAGTCTGTATTTGCAAAAAGAAAAGGAGTACTTGTGGCATCTTAGAGACTAACCAATTTATTTGAGCATAAGCTTTCGTGAGCTACAGCTCACTTCATCGGATGCATACTGTGGAAAGTACAGAAGATCTTTTTATACACACAAACCATGAAAAAATGGGTGTTTACTACTACAAAAGGTTTTCTCTCCCCCCACCCCACTCTCCTGCTGGTAATAGCTTATCTAAAGTGATCACTCTCCTTACAATGTGTATGATAATCAAGCTGGGCCATTTCCAGCACAAATCCAGGTTCCCCCCTTTTCCCCCCCCACACACAACCCCCCACCCCCAAAAAGAAGTGTGTGGGGGGGAGAAAACCTGGATTTGTGCTGGAAATGGCCCAACTTGATTATCATACACATTGTAAGGAGAGTGATCACTTTAGATAAGCTGTTACCAGCAGGAGAGTGGGGTGGGAGGAGAGAAAACCTTTTGTAGTGATAAACACCCAAGTTTTCATGGTTTGTGTGTATAAAAAGATCTTCTGTAATTTCCACAGTATGCATCTGATGAAGTGAGCTGTAGCTCACGAAAGCTTATGCTCAAATAAATTGGTCAGTCTCTAAGGTGCCACAAGTACTCCTTTTCTTTTTTCATCGAATAAATATCATGGAACATGGTTATTTGTTACACTGCAGTCAAAAGTGCTAATTCTACAAGATGCTAAGGCTTTAAAGTACAGCTTTTGATGCTCTACAGTAATCTGCATTCTGAATAAAAGAAGAACTTGAACTAATTAAAGCCAATTTGTTGAAAAAAGCATCATTTTGACCTTTTTCAGTTTAGGAACAATTTTTAATTTTAAAAATATTCATATACTAGTGCAGTTTGAACTTAAACCCAAAAGTGAACTTCTTTGTTTCATTTCTACTTACAATTACCAAAAAGAAGAAATGCAAAATTTGGATCCAGACTGAGAATGGAACTTAGCAGAATTTTCAGAATGCTTGGATCTGTGGTTTGTTTTGAGCCCATCTCTTCTTATCATACAAGGTGGGGAATGTGAGGGCAACCTCTCATCCCCCAAAAGCAACCCCCCCAACCAACCTACAATTATCTTCATAGACTGAACCAGATAAAGTTCTAGTAGATCTTGCTTCTTTCACAAATCTTACATGTCAGTGTTTAGGAACTCAGACAAGTGGATTTCATCATTCAGACATCTCAAGTGTAGTTATTAAAAATGACTGACTGCTGTCTCCTGAAAAATGCTATGAAAGCAAAATAAAAAAAACAATATGTATTCAAAACTATTCTGTAATTAACTGAAGGACACTTACAATTTTCAAACTATTTTAATAACTCTAAATAATTAAGCATACCCTGTGAAAGAGCGAAGGTAACAATTGTCAAAAGTGCTTTTTCTAAGTACCATTGACTTTCAGTGAAATTAAGGCTATGTCTACACTGCGTACCTTCCAGAGGCACAGCTGTAAGGTCTCCCATGCAGCTGCTCTTTGCCAACAAGAGAGAGCTTGTCTGCTGGCAAAATAAAATCACTTGCAGTGAGCGGTGGTGGCTTTGCCGCAGGGAGAGTGTCTCCCACCGACATAGCGCTTTCCACACCAGTGCTTTTTGTTGGTAAAACTTTTGTCGGTCAGGGTGTGTTTTTTTTCACACCCGTGACCGAAACAAGTTTTACCAACAGAAGTACAGTGTAGACATAGCTGAAGGTTCCAAAGTGCTCAAGGCCCAGATTTTTAAGGTATTTAGATGTTCAAAAGGGATTTAGGTACATAGGAGCCTAAATCCCATTGACCATCAATGGGATTTTGGTTCCTAAGTGTCTAAATCCCTTTTGAAAATGAGATTAAGTCTCCTAAATAAGGTAGATATATGCTGAACACAGCAATACCAAAATACTTTAAACATCTGGGGTAAATCACTTTTGAAAAAAAATACTCTAAGTAAATAGTACTATTCCCATTTTTAGATGGGCAACTGAGGCAGAGAAATTACAAGACTTTTCCAATTTTAAAGAGGGAATCAGGCATGGGACCAAGAAAATAAATAGTAGTTCTTGGTTCCCATGCTCTACTCAAGCCACTAGACCACGTGTCCCTCAATTAAACATGATCAGTTGATTCCAATGCTATGCAGCCACAGGATTGGAGGCTCCCCACCCTTTTTAACTAACATTTAGAAATCAGTCAGTGCCCCCCTTGGAATCCCACTGAAATGGAATCATTCGTTTACTTGTGAATTATGTATTTAATAGGTTAGTAATGGACAATTAATACAATTACATGAATTTATCCTATTACAACAGAAGAGAAAAGCACACTCCTGCATTACTGGAAATGGAAAGCAATTTGTCATTTTTGCCTTCCACAGAGAAGTATTTAAAGAACAGAAAGAAAGAAGAAAATAAGAGAAGAGCCAGGATTTGACCTTATTAATTTTAAAGGGTGATCTTGCTCAGTTTGAAATCAATTTTTCTGTTAACTGAATTGGGACCTTAAATAATACATTTAATTTCATATAAATGAGAAATAATTAAACTGTATTAGAAGCCATTTTTATTACATGGTAGAATGCCCCAAAGAACTAGGATCTGCAACAAAATGGTTTAAACATTTCTCATTTTATCAACCATAACTCGTGATCTAAATTAATAGGCACAGATTGTGGTTTCTGCCATGCAGAGGAGGGGGAAGAAAAGGGGAACAGCTGTAGTGTTGAAGGGGTGGGGAGGGTATATAAGTCATTATGCTTCTGAAGGACAGACTGGCAGAATGGCTCAGGGGAGTCAGTGCAAGTATTCTCAGCACTAGCCTTTACTATGTGAGCTTCCCTAGTGCCAGCCACTGGACAACAGCTAACATGCTGTGCCCTAGCCAATGTTCCCTCTATTCTTTTCCATCCATGTGCAAAATGAATTTTGTTATGTGCACCAATATCGAGGTAATGTATGGATGTGCGCCACCAATAGAAACAAAAACTCTAGATATAATATATATATTTTTAAAAAGTTACCATAGGGATAATTACTCCAGCCAGGACAGGTTAGGCATTTTAGAACACACTACTCAAAGAATTAAATTTAAGCATAAGAGATGAATAAAAACTATGAAATGCATAGACCAGTCAAAAAACTAAAATAACAGCACTTTGAAAGAATAAAATCACAGAGAATATATGTGCACTGCAGGAAGTATCAAGAAGTAACAACAACAATACAAGTATGTGTTGGGAGGCGAGTGTGAAAGACAGAGTGTGTGTGTATGTGTGAAAGAAAGAGAGACACACACACAGTGTGTGTGTCTGAGACACACGTGTGTGTGAGACACACAGTGTGTATGTGTGTGTGTCTGTGAGAGACACATTGTGTGTGTGTGAGAGACACACAGTTTGTGTGTGAGACATGCGCTGCCCCTTTAAGCAGATCTGCACTCAGAAGCCTTAAGCCTACTTGTTCAGACACAGCAGCAGCCACCAGCAAGCTACATCCCCTGTCCCACTCCTGAGACCTGTCATATCCCTCCCCCACTCTGTGGAGATAGGGTGGGGGAGGAGGACACCTTGCTGTCAGAAACACCCCCTCCGCTCCCTCCAGGAGGCTCCTGGGAGCTGCTGGCCAGGGACTCCAAGGCAGAGGGCAGGAGCAGCATGGCATTGGGGGGAGGGGCACCTGAAGTGCGCAGCACTTGATAAACTGCTGGTAGCCAAGCAGCTTACAGGGAACTTAGGTCCTAGCCATACCACCTACCCAGCTGAGTATCTCCCCTCCCTCTTCTTGGTGCTATAGAGTATCACTGGGCATGTTTGCCTGGCTCTGCCTATCATATAAGAAGAGCTAGATCATCATTCTACCTGGAAGGGAGGAGGGGAATGAGGCTCTTTGTATTCTCTTCCTCATTAATGCACTCACATAGGGCAAGACAGAATGTAGCCCCTTATGTTGTTTCTGTGTTATTTAAAATAATTTTAGCTAGTATTTTTACCCCGTCTCACTACCAGTCTCTCTGATTTAAATAACACACGTTTTTCATAACATTTTCAAAGTCACCTTAGTGGCTTAGCTTTCATCCCACTAACTTAGTCACTTTGGCACTTTCAAAAATTTTAACCTTTGTCATTTTAAAACAGATTTTCTTTTTTTTTTAACAAGGAAGAATTTTCAATTAAATGGTGTGTAAATTATGAACATGTTGAGGGGAACGGACAGGTGTCAGAAAAATCAAAGTGAAATTCAAGCACTCTGTACGGCATTTTGCAGACATTCTGCTAACATCATAATCCACTGAACTGATCCCTGGACTGTGCTGAGCAAATATTTTGTTGTTTTTTGCTGACTATACATATTTGAATTATGGATTAGAATTATTTATTTTCACACTCAGAATGTTTTAAGATTCTCTCAGTACCTTTTACATTCAAAAATTCTCATAACACACATGTCCAAGAGCTGAATTATTGTTGAGAACGTCTCATACGCAGAGGTCAGAATTGATCACCCCCACTATACTGTATGTTTGCTTTGCTTTGAATTTCTGAGTCATTGGAAGGCCATTACTACTATTCACCCGACTGAAATATCTACAGACCACAACTTTAAAATGTCATCCAAGTAGATCATAAAAATAAAAATAGACCTCACTGGGGCAGAAAGAGAAACAAAACATCGTTATGCTTACCATATTGAATATGGCCAGTGTTAATGTTATAGTAGTAGTGGTCAATGTGAGAGTGATTCGTGGCCAGGGACGGTTTGCAATTATTCCAGATGACTTCAAAATCCACAACAGTGAAGCTGAGGCTTTCTTGCTGCATTGCTAAGTATAGAAAATATGAAACACATAACAGCATGAGTATTCTTAATTCCTACGAGTTCCTTTAGGTTATAATTAGAATGATCACAATTCTGAATGGCATTAATATGTAGGTCAATCAGCTCAAAAGAACATTGCACAGAAGTGTTCAACTGTTATCTTGCCACAGTGGTTAATTATCTTTCTTATAAATTAAGAAAATTCTTGACGTAATATCAGTCCAGGGATTCAGATTGCAAACTAGGTTATAGTTTATTAAACACCCACAATACAATATTACTAAATAATAAAGCATAATGAAGAATATAAAATCAACATCATCATCACTATTATTAAACTTTTTTAAAAAATAACCAATGCCTGAAGGCCTCTGGGCATTTAAAAAAACAACTAAGGGTACTGCACAGTTACCCAGATCTCTTACTCAGGCTTTTGCCCCTACCGTTCACACAGAAAAAACTAAGACCCAGGTTTGGAGGTGCTTTAAGCCCAGGCTAGTTTACACAAACAAGGATATAGATTAGAACCCACTCTCATTACTGTAAGGACACACGGAAAAAACACTCCAGTGCTGATAGTCCTCTAATGCCCTTCCTACAACTCCCTCTGCAGGATGGGCAAGTTTCCCCGCAATTGACACAAATGACTGAGAAAGTATCCTATAGCATCTCAGCATAAAGAACCAGAGATATCTGTGTCCCCCACAGGCCCTTCCTTCCTTCCCTCCCTCAAGGGCAAATGCGGAAACAGTAAGGACATAGTAATTCAAGTAGGGCTTTGCTGTGGGGATGTTCACATCCAAGTGAGGCTAACATGGGTGCTCAGACACAGGTGCCAATTACCCGGGTTGACTGTGCAGTGTAGCCATAAACTAAGCTCTTCAATGCAGGTTCAGGAATCAGCCCATGCAAATCTGTTTGCAAGACTGAGGCCTTTTAAATGGATATATTTGAAGTAGTCCATAAAAAACATCAGAAAGTGGATCAAACAGAAAGCAACAAAGATCTCCCAACATTCATTCCCCCATATAATGATATAAATATTATGCTGACTTTTTAATATATATTCAAAACATATTTTTAGTCTTTTTAGTTTTAAAGACTTGTTTGCTGGTGCTTGTTAAAGTTAAAGCAATGACATTTTAGGAAACTGAAGTCCTCTCTTCAGCCATTGGCAAAATAAAGAAACATGACAGCTCAGATAATAGTCTCACTTGAGCCGCGAAGTAAATTGGATGTGTATTGCAGATGGTTCTGCAGGTGGACATGCATGTAGAAGGCACAATTTGGCACTAACACTAACATTCCTCAGACACAAGGCAAAAAAATATTATTGCATCTACCTCCACCTATGTCAGTCTGCACCAAATTTTTTTCCTTGTGGCCTCTAATCATGTAGGCACAAAGTCTGGAGGCACAAGATATTCACATAACATAAACAACATTCTGTGCCCAAAGACTTCATTAACACAGTTACAGTTGCCCAATAGTACATTGTGCCCTTCTAAAATGTCAAATTCAGCTACACTCAAACCTCTGAAAGCTAGGAAATGAAAAGTTAAGGTACACACCAATCCACAACACAACCTTAACTCTGCCCTCTGCTCCAACATGCCAATAATACACATACTATCATTCTACCCTTACAGATAATAACCCCACATGTTGCCTTCCTTCAATCACAATCAGCCCCATTATTCAGGAAACGGGTGAAAAGCGTGAATCATGATTACATTCCCCCAACTGCTTATTGAGAGTCTTTCATTTTCCCTCTGTTTAGTAATGCTAATGTCCCAGACAATACTTCTGCATAAAATCTGAGTCTGCCTGTGGATTTCAGAGCACTTCAAAATTATTGTTCTTAAATCAGAAATGTTGGTCTCAGAACAAAATCACCACAAGAATCACTTGCAGATCACAGGCAGAGAACAAGGAATACGTGCAATACACATTCTCTGAAGCTCCTAAGAGCAGGGCTGAAACTCCCAGTTAATAGATATAGCGCAGGTTCAATGGCCACAGTACACCACCTACTGACATCCAATTACTTGGACAATCGAGTCCCAGAATCCCCCTGCCTTACAAAACAGCCCTACTTTTGCTCCACATGCCCTTTTTACTCACACTGGCCTGCCAATTTGTGTTGATCCGCTCTCTCTAGATGGAGAGGGTTATAGAAGTGCAGTACCATAGTTCTGTGCAGTGAATCTGAGCTCTCTTTGTTAAAATCCACTGTCAAACTGAATCAAGCTGAATACATTAATATGTCAGCCGTCATATGAACAATCTACAGTCTCTTGTGTACCTGCAGGGCTCTTCATCCCGGGAATAGTACTTGACATTATATATATTTTTAAAAGGCTAATGGACTGAATTTTGTATAATTCCTTTTAAAATTTACTCTTCTGTTTTTCTATTATAACAATAGTGATATTTATTACTACATATACAGAGAGCAGATTTATTTTATGAGGAAAAACTCTGGAGACTACATTACATTTCAGGAATCAATACATTGTGTAACAAATAAAAATTATCAATCAGAATTTGTTTTGGAGCTTTCATCAAGTTCCTTTCTTGTTTTTGTTGTTGTTAGTGTCATCTTGATACTGTAGAATCTATGTATACTGTTACCTTTGACCTGAAGAAAAATGTGGACACAGCCACTTTGTGACTTGAGAAACAAAGTTGTAGCTGGTTATTTCCAGTCCCCACACACCTTTTAGGAGCACACCACAAAGTTTCAAACTTTCATTTTGTATAGTACACCAAACCAAGATATTTTTAGAAAACTTCCTTCTAGAAGATAAGCCAATTTAGATCAGAAGATCTATCCGTCCATGGAAGAAAAGAAAACTGTAATCTTGATTTTGGTAAGTGTATCAGTCAGTTCCATTATTCATTTTAAGTTAGAAGAATTCAAAGTGCTGAAACCACTCTCTTTTCTTAAGACTTTCATTTTCCCCTTCCAAGACTGCAGAGGTGGCTAAAAAAAAATGCTGTTTTGTTCTCAAAAAGCTAGGAGCAAAAATGCATGGATTATAACATGGGTCTACCGTAGCTCTCCTAATGTAACATAGCTTTACATAAGGAATGTAGCCAAATAGTAAATGTGTAATTTGAACACATTCTTACGTTAGAGTTCTCTGAACTTTGTTTAATATACAATTGTTAGGCTAATTAACAAATGTGTTGCTTCCACTAAGCCACATTGTAGGAGTATGTGCCTAGTCACACAGTTAACAGTGTGCTTCAACAGTGTGCATTCACACTGTGCCCATGTTTGAAATCTTTAGGACTGGTACATGGATTTTGGCTCATACCTTCACAGATTACTATTCTCTCAACAATGCATCATGATAAGATAGTGTGTTGGGAGACTCAGTGCTTAGCCATTATTCAGGAAAAAAGTTTATCTCTGGCTTTCCGACTTGATTGCTTCTAGAGAGCTGCACAGTCCCTGCTCTTTGGAGCTTAAGAGTAAAGCTTCTGAAAGTAGAGAAGAACTGAGGGATAGTTAAAGAGTGAGTGGTGTTTACACCCTCAGATGACGATACATTCAGATCTCCTAGAGATCTGTACATGCCCCCTAATTGTCAAATACTGCTTAGAAGTACCACAAACAGTTAGATGGTCCTGAAAACTTAATTCTCTCTATATAGAAGCTGGCTGCTCTTTTGACATTCAGGGTGTGTAATCTTGTTTCCACGGTACAGAAAACACAGGTAGTGATAAAGATAATTTTAATGAAACCAGCTAGTTTCTGACAGAAGTTTTAGGTGATACTATAGTACTATTTTGTTCTTTTGAAAGATGGTCTAGAGTGAGTTTGCCATAAGATCCTGAAACTTTAAAATCTTCCCAGCTGGAGTGCCAGCCAATGACAGAGAGAGTGCAAAGACAATGAACTAAGAAATGCACAACTTAATATTTATATAGTAAAACTACACATAATAGCACAAAGTAAACCAGACCAATGACTGCAGAAGAACATATAAAAATGTGTAGTACACCAACTTTAGCTCTGGAAAAATACATAGAAAAGTAGTGAAAGGGAATCCATAAAGTTAAAAGTTCATTTCAGTAGGAAATCCAAAAGTTTAGCTGCTAATCCAAACTATTTATTTTCATGAGGAACTACATCAAATTATGTGGCCTTCCAACCCTAAACGGTCCCTCTCTTCTGTGACAAAAACATTCTGGATTTCCCCCATTTTATATTGTCTACTTGGTGGATACAGTGAACTGGCATCCCCTTCTGACTTCTTTAATGGATGATAACTCTTCTCAATGCTAGAGAAAGCAGTACCAAATGACTTCTGTGACCACCCTGAAACCATGGACTCTGAAGGAATACCATGCAAGTGTCATATGATTAAACCCAACTAATAAAGCTCAAAACTTAAAAATACACCATAAAAAGCTTCACCAACATTTTCGCTGACATCCACATAGTGAAATAATTTGTGCATCTTTGACACATTTTTTGTCAATGTGAAAAATTCTACAAAAAATTCCCTGACAAACTTGAAAGGAAGCAGGTGCTGAGTATGAATTCTGTGACTAATATTTTGCATAGTGCTAGATGAAATTATATCAGAACATAAGTGAAATAATTTGAGTAGTCTGAATCCTGGCTAAACACTACACAGCCACCACAGTTCAGTACTATTGGAAAATTAGGCAAACGTTTGATTCTGGGAAGCCCAATACAGTGGGATCACTGAATTTCAGGACTGAGTTGCATTAACAGAAAAATCAGTTACTAACCTTTCGTAACTGTTATTCTTCTAGATGTGTTGCACATATCCATTCCACTCTTCTAGAGTGCACCTCCCACACACAGTCACCATATATTTTTCCCTCCGGGGTACCTGTCAGGGTGGTTCAAGAGCCCTCTGGTGCCGCACACCACTGGCGTCGGTATAAATGCCCCAGCAGACCCAGAGCTTCCTCAGTTCCTTCTTTCTGGAAACTCTGATGTTGAGGATAGGAGGGTGAGTTGTGGAATGGACATGTACAACATATCTTGAACAGTTATGGAAAGTTAGTAAACATTTTTTCTTCTTTGAGCGATTGCACATGTGCAGCCCACTCCAGGTGACTCCCAAGTAGTAATATGGGAGGAGGGATTGGAGCTCATGTACACACAGATGGCTCAAGCAAATTTGGCATCATCTCTAGAATATTGGTTGGGGCATAATGAGAAGTGAAAGTGTGCACCAGGTTGCTGCTTTATAAATGTCCTGAATAGGGATCTGCACTAGGAATGCCATTGAGGATGTTTACGATCTTGTGGACTGAGCTCTTGTCTGGTGGTGAAATGCCTGCCAGATAATAATGAGATGAGATACAGGACGTTATCGAAGATGAACTTCTCTGTGAGGTGAGGTTTCAGAGTAGCAGCCGTGTTAGTCTGTATTCTCAAAAAGAAAAGGAGTACTTGTGGCACCTTAGAGACTAACCAATTTATTTGAGCATAAGCTTTAAGTGAGCTGTAGCTCACGAAAGCTTATGCTCAAATAAATTGGTTAGTCTCTAAGGTGCCACAAGTACTCCTTTTCTTTCTGTGAGGATACTGGAAGAACTTTAATTCTGTCTGCTGTAGTCACAAACATTTGGGTGGACTGCTGAAATGGTTTGAGCCTGTCTATGTACAATGGTAGTGATCGTTTAATGTCCAATGTGTGTAGCCATTGCTCATCCTTATTTGCATGTGGTTCTGGGTAAAAAAGAGATACATAAATTAACCAATTCATATGGAAATTTGAAAGTACTTTAGAGAGAAAACTCAGATGCAGGTATAAGTACAACTTATCTTTAAAGAAGACTGTATCTTGTGGTTCAGATGTGAGGGAACACAGTTCAGAAACCCTTCCAGCAGAAGTTATAGCAATTAGGAAAGCCACCTTCCAGGAAAGGTATAGTAAGGAGCATGTTGTGAAAGGCTCAAATGGTGGTCCTATAAGTTTAGACAGACCAAATTCAAGTCCCCAGGGGGAATGGGCTCCCTTAACTGAGGATACAATCGTTCCAGGACTTGAAAGAATCTGACTGTCATGTCATTAGAAAAAATAACAGGTTTCCACACGAGGGTGAAAAGCTGATATTGCTGCTAGGTGAACCTTGATAGAGGAAACTGCTAAGCCTTTCTGTTTCAGGTGCAGCAGATAGTTGAGTATATGCTGTATAGATGAATGCATCAGTGAGACTCCGGCATGATATTATCAGATAGACAACCACTTCCATTTTGACAGGTAGGTGGCCACGGTGGAGGGCTTTCTGCTATATAGTAAGGCCTTGTGAACTTTCTCTGAGCAAGTCTGCTCTCTGGTTTGACCATGGAGCTTCCAGGCCATTAGCTGAAGAGATTGTAGGTTCAGGTGGAGCAGCCAACTGTAGTCTTGGGAGATCAGATCTGGGTGCAATGGGAGTGAGATTGGAGTTGCCATTGAAAGGCCCAGTAGAGAGGAGAACCAGTGTTGGTGGGGCCACACTGGGTCTATTAATATAACTCAAGTGTGATCCCACTTGATCTTTAGTGGGATTGGGGGAAAAACATAGTGACGTTTTTCTGACCAGGGTAGAAGGAAGGCATGTGCAATGGAGCCCAGACTGTGGCCTTGCAGGGAACAGAACTGGTGAATTTTTCTGTTGGTCTATTTAGGGAGTCTCACACTGCAAATGCATATGGGTAAATCTGAGGAAAGGAATCACTTGTGGTGACTCGAAAATGACCTGCTTAAGCAGTCTGCTAGCTTCTTCTGCACTCCAGAAGGTAAGAGGCCTCAAGGTTGATTGAATGGGCTATGTAAAATACCCACAGGTGAACTGCTTCCTGACAAAGGAGGGATAAGTGAACTCCTCCCTGTCCATTGAGGTAAAGCATTGCTGCAGTGTTGTCTGTAAGAACAAACTGGTTTATCCCGCTGATATGAGGCAGGAAAGACTGACAAGCAAGACAAATCACCCTGAGTTCTCTGACATTGATATGAAGAGTGAGCTCCCTCGAGGACCAAAAACCCCAAGTTTGGGGGAGGGGGAAGGGTGAGCTCCCCACCTGAGAACTGCAGTGTTTGAGACCAGAGTCACTGACGGTTGAGGGCAGAAGATGGGAAAACCTGCACAAACATTGAGTGGATCCAACCACCAATTCAGTGAAAATAGAACTCACAGTGTCCAGATGAAGACAGCTTGGTGAGTACACTGAGGCCAGCTAAGTCTCGAGAAGTCTGAGGTGCAGCCTCACATGTTCTACTACATTTGTGAATGAGGCCAGTGCCCTAGGAGCTCCATATAGTTTCAGGGTGTTGTGACTGGATGAAATGTGAGGTCCGTCACTAAAGATTGACTAGACCAGAATCTTGATTCTCGGAGGAACATTCTGGCCTGGGTAGACTCCAACACTGCCCCTAACAGCATAATTCTCTGTACTGGGCAAAGAGTAGACTTATCTGCATTGATAAGAAGACCTAGAGCCTTGAAGGTTGACTGAAAGAGCTGAACACTGGATATAACTAGAGCTTTGGACCAACCCTTGACCAGCTAGTCTTCCAGGTGATGACAGACCTGCACTCCTACTCTCCTCAGGAATGCTGCCATCATGGCCATACATTTTGTGTACCTGAGGAGCTCCAGACAGGCTGAATGGAAGCACCATGAACTGGTAATGTGAGTGCTTCACTATGAACCTGAGGAGCTTTCTGTGCCCTTGGTATACTGACACATTAAAGTAGGTGTTTCTTAAATCGAGGGCAGCATAGGATCCATGTAGGGAATAATGAATGCCAGGGTGACCATGCAAAACTTAATCTTTTTGAGATAGTCGTTAAGCTGATGCAGGTCTAAGATAGGTCTGAGACATTCCTTTGCTTTTGAGATTAGGAAATGGGAGTAGAAAATCTTCCTTCTTAAATGTGTTGAATCTCCTCTATGTGTCCCAACTGAAGGATCAATTGAACCTCCTGGACCAGAAGTTCTTTGTGAGAGTGGTCCCTGAAGAGGCAGAGGAAGGGAGGGTGGGAAGAAGGGATAGAAATAAACTGGATGATGTATCCCACTTCTAGAGTGCCCAACACCCAAGGGTCCGAGGTGATACAGGACAAAACCCTGAGGAAATGGGAAAGACAGTTTGCAAACAAAACAAAAACAGGGTCTGGCATCCTGGGAACTGGCATGGCATCCCTGAGCATCACAGAATCATAGAATCATAGAATATCAGGGTTGGAAGGGACCTCAGGAGGTCATCTAGTCCAACCCCCTGCTCAAAGCAGGACCAATCCCCAATTAAATCATCCCAGCCAGGGCTTTGTCAAGCCTGACCTTAAAAACATCAAAGGAAGGAGATTCCACCACCTCCCTAGGGAACGCAGTTCCGTGTATCACCACCCTCCTACTGAAAAAGTTTTTTCTAATATCCAACCTAAACCTCCCCCACTGCAACTTGAGACCATTACTCCTCTTTCTGTCATCTGCTACCACTGAGAACAGTCTAGATCCATCCTCTTTGGAACCCCCTTTCAGGTAGTTGAAAGCAGCTATCAAATCCCCCCTCATTCTTCTCTTCTGCAGACTAAACAATCCCAGCTCCCTCAGCCTCTCCTCATAAGTCATGTGTTCCAGTCCCCTAATCATTTTTGTTGCCCTCCACTGGCCCTCTGTATCCTATCCCTACCCTCCAGCATATCTGCCTCTCCTCCCAGTTTAGTGTCATCTGCAAACTTGCTGAGGGTGCAATCCACGCCATCCTCCAGATCATTTATGAAGATATTGAACAAAACCGGCTCCAGGACCGACCCTTGGGGCACTCCACTTGATACCGGCTGCCAACTAGACATGGAACCATTGATCACTACCCACTGAGCCAGACAATCTAGCCAGCTTTCTATCCACCTTATAGTCCATTCATCCAGCCCATACTTCTTTAACTTGCTGGCAAGAATACTGTGGGAGATCGTGTCAAAAGCTTTGCTAAAGTCAAGGAACGACACATCCACCACTTTCCCCTCATCCACAGAGCTAGTTATCTTGTCATAGAAGGCAATTAGATTAGTCAGGCATGACTTGCCCTTCGTGAATCCATGCTGACTGTTCCTGATCACTTTCCTCTCCTCTAAGTGCTTCAGAATTGATTCCTTTAGGACCTGCTCCATGATTTTTCCAGGGACTGAGGTGAGGCTGACTGGCCTGTAGTTCCCAGGATACTCCTTCTTCCCTTTTTTAAAGATGGGCACTACATTAGCCTTTTTCCATCACATCAAAATGCCTGCTTAGAACCCTCTAGATGTCTAGGTATGGAAGGCATTGATATACAGGCAGAAGGGGGAGGTGGTCTGTGCCTATAACTTCTACTCTTTTTTCTCTGTAGGTCGTGTCAGACCACTAGAGCAGAATTCCAGAGAAGTTGCTGAGGCTGGAAGTGCTTCCTGGTGTGTACAACTTGCAAGACTTAGAAGTTGCCCTTGTGTCCTTTAACCCAGGGAGCTTAGCATCAGTTTGCTCTGAAAAGAGCAAGGAACTCTCAAACAACAGGTCCTGCAATCTGTTGGCCCTCCTGCAGGAGCCCAGAGGACAGCAACCAGGAGTTCCTACACATGGCCACTACCAAAGCCACAGACTTAGCAGCTGAGTCAGCCACATCCAGAGCAGCTTCAAATGAGCCCCTTGCCACCTCTTTTCCCTCATCCACTAGTGAGGAGAACTCCTGTCTAGCATCTTCTGGCAGCATGTTTTTAAATTTCAGCATGGAGTCCCATACATTAAAGTCATACCTGCCTAAAAGTGCATGTTGGTTTGCAACCCAGTAGAATAAACTTTCCTACCAAACTGGTCTAACTTTTTTGAGTCTTTTGATTTTGGGGTTGCATCCTGATGCTCCTGCCTTTCCCTCTCATTGGCAACGGATACTACCAAGGACACTGGATGGGGATGGAAGTAAAGGACACATAACTTTGTGTGGGCACATAATACTTGTGCTCAGCCCTTTCAGAAGAGGGCGGAAGGCATGCAGGGGCCTGCCACAGCCACTTTATTGGGTTCATAATGGCCAAATTGAGAGGTAGGTGGTGAAAGTATTCATTTACTTCCTCTACCTGTATGCCCAGACTTCAGGCAACCCTCTTTAACAATTCTTGATGTGCATTATAGTCATCTCGGGGAGGCGACATACACCCTCCTGTGACTGCCATGTCAGGGGAGGAGGAAGAGGAGACCAGCATTGGCTGCAGATGCTCTTCCTCTATTTCTTGATCTGCAAGGTCCTGTTGAGCTAGTTCTTGATGCCTAATACTGAGCTTGGTACCAGAGTCAGGAATTGGTGCTGCTCAGTGGGTAGGTGCCACATGTCTTTCTGAGATCAGCGAATAGGAGTGCCTGGAATACAATTTGGAAATGGGGTGACAGGCCCATGGATTCCAAAAAGGTCTCTGGACAGGGTCCCCAGTGACCTTCTGGCCATGAATGCATCCAATGAAGTGAGCTGTAGCTCACGAAAGCTTATGCTCAAACAAATTGGTTAGTCTCTAAGGTGCCACAAGTATTCCTTTTCTTTTTGCGAATACAGACTAACACGGCTGCCACTCTGAATCCTGTAATTATGCAAGGCACTGAATTTAGCCGTATGGAGTAGAAATCTAGATTTTCCACTGAATGTATCTGATGAAGTGAGCTGTAGCTCACGAAAGCTTATGCTCAAAAAGTTTGTTAGTCTCTAAGGTGCCACAAGTACTCCTTTTCTTCTTAATAACATTATTAGCCAAGTTGCTCAGGGATGCAACCCTATGCTCTGGGTGTCCATAAGCCTTTGACTGTCAAATGCTAGGACTTGATGACAGAATAATTGCCATACTTATGTGCCAATCATGTCACAGCTGAAACACAATGTCACAGGAACTGTCACACATACCCTTGACATGGTAGGTGTGGTTGGAATATCTTGATTGAAGACCTTTTATTTATTGAAAGCAAATGAATCATATTTTGTACAGTTCAGTCACTGTTTCGTTTATCTTGCAGACATCCTAATATTTTATTAAATTGTAAATTACAGAGTTAGACAGTGAGTAACCAAGGCAAAAAAAAATGTACAAGTTATTGATATAGCTATTTTCAGTCGAATTCAAAGAACAGGCCAAAATTCAGTTAAAATCCCAATCTAAGTTTTGTGAAAGGAACTAATGCCCTGATCTTGTAAAGAGAATGCACATTTATTCCAAGCATGTGAGTAGTCCCACTGACTTTAACAGGAATACTCTGGTACTTAAAATTAAGAACATGTGTAATTCTTTACAGGACTGGGGCCTTATTGACTAAATGACTGCCAAGTGACAGACATTCAGTTATGTAAGTAGGCTACTATTTGTGCAGTCCTCTTTGTTAATACTCGTAAAGAAAACCTTATAATCAAGAATCTGAACTAATCAAAACACTGCATCCTTCTAACAGCCTCAAACTTGCAATACCATTGGCATAATGTGTGTACCACTGCGGAGGTAAAGCTTGAAATCAAGAAAATGGTTTCACTACTTCCTCTGTACTGCTTGGAAGTATATGTTGTCTTTCTACCAGCTTTGTAAGTGATGTATGCACTAACAATGCTATTTATGCTAGTGAATTGCAAATACCTTTAAATAAATTATTTCTGATTACCATGTAAATTCTATGTAAACAGATGTGAAGGTTGTGCATCACTGCTACGGAAGATGACCAAACATTTAACTATGAGCTCATACACCTCATTGTAACAGTTCGACCCTAATACAAATTAATAATAATTACATTAATAATTTCTCTTTACAGCTCGAGTACAACAGCATCACTAAAAATAAGAGCAAATATGAGCATAGACATTTCAAAGTTAAGACAATGTCTTTATCGGTATGGGAAAAAAATTCCTTATGAAGAGCAATTGTTTACTTTAGGGAAGAGATAACAGAAGGGAGTATGATAAATATATACAAAACAAGGATTGGGAAAGAGAAGGTAGGTTGTTAGAGAGCTTATCCCTTTACCCTCCCATTCCCTTGTCCATCTCACGTGAATAGAAAGCAGCAATACCCAAAATCCAAAAGTGCAAACAATTCAATGTTTATTGGGGTGAACTTCCAGCAAGCAATGATTCCAGTTTCCTTCCTCAGTGTCCCCGTTCCCAGCTCTGACGCCACAGAGTCTTGCCTGTGTCCCTGTTTCCATTCCCACCCTTAGCAAAACATGATTCCAATTTCCACCCCCTTACTTCCTGATTGACTGCAGACTATATAGTAAAACTTGCTTAGCTATACCTTAACCAATCATTTTACTGAAATTTAACTAACCAACCCAACATATTGTAACATGATTATCTAACCAATTATATCCCACCACCTTAATTGGTTTATACCCAACAAAATTAATTATACAGCAGACAGAAACAATTAGAGAACCAGACAGAGATTATACAGACAAACAATAGGGAAGTGGGGACTACAGTGATAGAACAACACAGAAATGAGGATTTCACACCCCAGCTATTGATAAGAGAGTTCTTGCCAGACAGGATGCTATCAAAAGTTTTCTTTTAATCTTCTAGGCTCTTCCCTTTCTCTGGAGGTGATAGATTGGATCACCTTTTTAACAGCCCCAAACCGCCTTACTTCAGTGTGACTGGTGAGGACGTGACCGTTCGCTTCCTAGCTTATGGCTGCCCCTGTTGTTTAGCCAAAGGCCTTAGCCTAAGAACAAGGCCTTAGACTATCATAGTGAGAGAAGGCCTATAAACAGGCAGACTGATTTTGATTCTTGTTTTGTACCTCTATAATTAGCTAAGTGATAAAAATACACCTAAATTCTTAAAGTATAGGCCTTTGCAAACAGGCCTGAATATCTATATCCTAACATAGGTAGAGCACTTATTTGTACTTGTTCATAATATGGGAACAAAGGGAACAATTTCCAGTGAAATTGAAAGGCTGCACATTGGTAAAAATTGATTAAAGAAAATACTTTTTTCACACAATGCACAATTGGAATGTGAAATTCTTTGTCACAGAATCTCTTTGAGGCCAAAAATTTGCAGCATTAAAAAAAGAACTGGAGTTTGGAAGGGCTAAAATCCTCATGCTTCAGGGTATAAGCCAATCTCTAACTAAAGAGGGTTAGGAAGAAACTTTCCAAACTGGGCAAGTTATTGTATAACTGTCTACTCTTACACATTCCTCTGAAGCATCTGATACTATTCACTGTCAGAGACAAGTTATTGGGCTAGAGAGGCCAATGGTCTGATGTAGTATGGTATTTCCTAAAAGGAAAGAATTCTAAATTGTGGATGCAATGTGCTTGACACTTCAGAACCACTATATTTTCAAGAGATGGCTCTGTATGCATACTTGATTAATAATCTCAGGTGTTGAACTGCAGTGCTCTGGAATAGTGTGATCAATGGTCCATTAACTTATTATGATGAACCTAAAGTGAAAATCAAGTATAAATCTCCTACCTTTTGATGTATTAACTGAGTCCCAAAAAGATCTAGATAGTCACATAACCCTTAATGTCTTTAAATGAATTATTCTTTGAAGAGCATAAGTATTTTTCAAGTTCTCTTTCCAATGAAAAGAAAAGGAAATGTGCAAGAACTGTTAAAGACTGACAATCATTTCACATCTTATTCCCTTTGCAAAGATGACAACCATTTAAAACCAGAACAGATTGAGAGGGCAAACAGGTGTCATTTAAGTAAGATGAGTGCACAGTGTGATGACAGCCAGATGTCCTTAATTTCAACCAAGCAGAACCCAAGAGCATTACTTTGACAAAAAATATTGGTGTTTCCACTTTAAATCCTCAAGAAGTTTATAGCATTTCTCTTAAATATTTTTCCAGGATTGAAATTTGGCATAGCAAGGCTCGACAAGGTTAGGATACTAATTAGTTATTTATTTTTGCATATTTTAAAATGAAATCAATTGGCAATTTTAAGTTATATGAACACATACACATAACCAGGAGGACAAATGCTGCCCTCAGTTGTGTGTACATGTCTCCTGTTGACATAAATGTATGCAAGTTATCTGAGAGCAGAATATGGCCCTGAACATTTTGTTTTAAATTGTGTTACAGGGCCTTATTAAAGAAAAAACTGGCTTTGCAGCTGCCACCTCATACACTTTCTCGGGACCTTCTGTAAGGGGCTCCAAAACATCCATCTCTGGAGATCAGGGATGGCAGAACCCAGCTTGCCAAACAACTGTACGTATTTGCTTTTTTCAGATTGGTCAACAACAACAACCCACCATGATTATAATTTAGGTAAATAAATCCTGTCTTCTCAAAATACTGAAAATTAATGGGAAAATGGTTTCCTTCTATCAAAGCATGAAAGCCAAATACGAGAATCTGTGCTGGCCTGAGCATTTCAGGCTGTTCTTTTCAGTGGCAGAACAAGGGTGATGTCATGGTAGCAGTCTGCTATAGACCACCGGACCAGGGGGATGAGGTGGACGAGGCTTTCTTCCGGCAACTCACGGAAGTTACTAGATCGCTGGCCCTGGTTCTCATGGGAGACTTCAATCACCCTGATATCTGCTGGGAGAGCAATACAGTGGTGCACAGACAATCCAGGAAGTTTTTGGAAAATGTAGGGGACAATTTCCTGGTGAAAGTGCTGGAGGAACCAACTAGGGGCAGAGCTCTTCTTGACCTGCAGCTCACAAACTGGAAAGAATTAGTAGGGGAAGCAAAAGTGGATGGGAACCTGGGAGGCAGTGACCATGAGATGGTCGAGTTCAGGATCCTGACACAGGGAAGAAAGAAGAGCAGCAGAATACGGACCCTGGACTTCAGAAAAGCAGACTTTGATTCTCTCAGGGAACTGATGGGCAGGATCCCCTGGGAGAATAACATGAGGGGGAAAGGAGTCCAGGAGAGCTGGCTGTATTTTAAAGAATCCTTATTGAGGTTACAGGGACAAACCATCCCGATGTGTAGAAAGAATAGTAAATATGGCAGGCGACCAGCTTGGCTTAACAGTGAAATCCTTGCTGATCTTAAATACAAAAAAGAAGCTTACAAGAAGTGGAAGATTGGACAAATGACCAGGGAAGAGTATAAAAATATTGCTCGGGCATGCAGGAGTGAAATCAGGAAGGCCAAATCACACCTGGAGTTGCAGCTAGCAAGAGATGTTAAGAGTAACAAGAAGGGTTTATTTAGGTATGTTAGCAACAAGAAGAAAATCAAGGAAAGTGTGGGCCCCTTACTGAATGAGGGAGGCAATCTAGTGACAGAGGATGTGGAAAAAGCTAATGTATTCAATGCTTTTTTTGCCTCTGTCTTCACAAGCAAGGTCAGCTCCCAGACTACTGCACTGGGCAGCACAGCATGGGGAGGAAGTAACCAGCCCTCTGTGGAGAAAGAAGTGGTTCGGGACTATTTAGAAAAGCTGGACGAGCACAAGTCCATGGGGCTGGATGCATTGCATCCGAGAGTGCTAAAGGAGTTGGTGGATGTGATTGCAGAGCCATTGGCCATTATTTTGAAAACTCATGGCGATCGTGGGAGGTCCCGGACAACTGGAAAAAGGCTAATGTAGTGTCCATCTTTGGAAAAGGGAAGAAGGAGGATCCTGGGAAGTACAGGCCAGACAGCCTCACCTCAGTCCCTGGAAAATCATGGAGCAGGTCCTCAAGAAATCAATTCTGAAGCACTTAGAGGAGAGGAAAGTGATCAGGAACAGTCAGCATAGATTCACCAAGGGCAAGTCATGCCTGACTAATCTAATTGCCTTTTATGATGAGATAACTGGATCTGTGGATGAGGGGAAAGCAGTGGACGTGTTATTCCTTGGCTTTAGGAAAGCTTTCAGTATGGTCTCCAACCGTATTCTTGCCAGCAAGTTAAAGAAGTTTGGGATGGATGAATGGACTATAAGGTGATAGAAAGCTGGCTAGATTGTTGGGCTCAATGGGTAGTGATCAATGGCTCCATGTCTAGTTGGCAGCTGGTATCAAGTGGAGTGCCCCAAAGTAGGGGCATTGCCAGCAGATTGAGGGATGTAATTGTTCCCCTCTATTTGACACTGGTGAGGCCTCATCTGGAGTACTGTGTCCAGTTTTGGGCCCCACACTACAAGAAGGATGTGGAAAATTCGGAAAGCGTCCACCGGAGTGCAACAAAAATGATTAGGGAACTGGAACACATGACTTATGAGGAGAGGCTGAGGGAGGTGGTTTGTTTAGTCTACAGAAGAGAAGAATGAGGGGGGATTTGATAGCTGCTTTCAACTACCTGAAAGGGGGTTCCAAAGAGGATGGATCTAGACTGTTCTCAGTGGTAGCGGATGACAGGATAAGGAGTAATGGTCTCAAGTTGCAGTGGGGGAGGTTTAGGTTGGATATTAGGAAAACCTTTTTCACTAGGAGGGTGATGAAGCACTGGAATGCGTTCCCTAGGGAGGTGGTGGAATCTCCTTTCTTTGAGGTTTTTAAGGTCAGGCTTGACAAAGCCCTGGCTGGGATGATTTAGTTGGGGATTGGTCCTGCTTTGAGCAGGGGGTTGGACTAGATGACCTCCTGAGGTCCCTTCCAACCCTGATATTCTATTATATTATGATTTGTAGCTGATGGGTCAGATTCCAAATCTGCAATGGCTAAAGGGTGTAACTTGAGCTCACACACCTAGCTTGGTTGCAGTGAGGGTTGCTGGGATTCTGCATTGCAGAAGAGACAAAATTAGACACATGCAGTGGGAGAGGAAGACAGATATGAATGAGGGTCCAGCTGTTTTCCAGTTTCTCTTTTGCAGTTTCTCTTTTCTCTTTGTCTTACTGTATCAGGCACACAATTATGGTGCACAATAAATAATAATGGTGCTAACAGGAGCGATTATAATAATTCACAGCTATAATATAATAACCTACTTTGCAGATGCCAATAAGCTGCTTACTGACAGCCAAGCCCACAAGGCACAAATAGAAATAGTGCCCCCACTGCTTGCAGCTGCTCAGGTCAGCAAGAAATCTCATAGGTCACACAGATACAATCCCGGATCCCCCTTCAGGGGAACATATTTTCTCTCTATAGTAGAAAATATATGAAAAATATATTGTGAGCATTGAAAATAAATATTAGATATTATTAAAGTGGCATCATTTCTGGATACTGCCTACATTTATTGGAACTCTTTTGGGTTGCTCCTTTAAAAGAAAAGCCCCAGAAAAGAATGTTTGCATTCCCCCCTTTGCTGGATGAATGAGCAAAGACTTCAGTGGAGCAGGTATTCCAATATCATTTGACTCCAGTATGCCAGGACCCTGTCTCCTGTTTTCAGAACTGAGCGGTCCCATTGAGAATAGTGCCCCATCAACATACATTTCTGCTCTGTCCAAAGCACTGCAGCCTGCCATGTAGTCCTGCTGTAGCAATCTATTTCTTATTTCCTTCTTTTTGCTCTGCCATTCACCATTCACTGGCACATCTTTGCTGCCATCATATTTTTCCTGATGTCATTAATAGACAGTAATAAAAATGATATTATATTAGGTTTGTGCATAAGAGCTAATGTGGGCTAAAAAGTAATACTCAATTGTAATCTAGCAGCTTTATCTAAGAATCTCAAAGCACTTTATAAATGTTAAATTAAGTCTTGCACCATGGCTAGGAGGTAGCATTATTATCTGTATTATATAAAGAAGCAAACTGAATCACACAGAGATTGAGTTCCTCAAGAGCACACTTCAATTCAGTACTAGATTCAGATAAAACAATGCAGAGTTTTAGGGCTAGATTAACAATGGACTTGAGGCACTGCACTATATGGGGAGAGCTAGGCACCCAAGAAAGAGATCCTAGACGCCCACAATCTGAGTGGGAAGCCCCTTAAGTGAGCCAGGAGTAAAATGCAGAGGAGAGGGGTGCGGCTTATGACCCAGATCCTCACAGATACTTAGGCACTTCACTCCTACAGATCTGAGTCTTAGGCAGCCAACTGACAGGCTGGAAGGAGGTGCCGATCTCTTTTTGGGATTCTCAGCTGTGAACGCTTTTGTGCTTTTTACCAACTATAGTACAAGTAATGCTGTGTAAGGTTACTATACATGAAAGAGGTTAGAGGAAACAAAAACAATATTTCAGTTTATTTACTTTGGGCACTTGATAGCATTATGTGTATAGTCACTTTAACTATTTCCTCTGTAAAACCAGTACATCTGTTTTCCCTCTTGCTTGTGTAAGTCTTTCATACCAGGGGAAAAGTTTGAAAGAGTGATTGTAAAAAGCACAGCTGATAGAGGTGGAGAAGGGGCATGAGAAAGGTGAAGTATCTGAAGCTAGTTAGTTCATTAAAAAAAAAACTATTAGATTTCAAGTAATACTGTCATTTAAAATCATCTGATTATGAGTTTTATCTCCAGACTGCATAAAAAAGTATATCTAAAAGACAAACCCATATGTTTATCAAATGCATTAGATTGTATTCAGGTCAAGTATTTTCAAATAACATTCTCGGATAAGATACCTATCACCCTTGTAAGGGCTTCTCCCTTCAATCTCTCAAAAATCATATTACATAAACTGAACATTTCTATGCAATCAGCATATACTTCAGAGGGTGAAATCATTGCTCCTCTGAACTGAATGGGAGTTTTGCCATTGACTTCAATCGAGCCATGACTTCACCCACTATATTTTTTCATGAAGCAACTATAAACATTTCCAGTGGAGTGTGCTTCAAGCAAGGTTTGTTTACCAAGTTGTGTTGTTTCTCTCCTTAGTTAGGGTTATATTAAAGTGTTCATTTAAATAGGAAATATAAATGAAAAGGATTCTCCAGTTCTACATCTTTTCTCCCTGTGAACATATGCACAAGCTGTACACAGAGTTAATCACCAATTAAGAGGGAGAATTTTTGTGGCAGACCCTTGTTATCATAATGACAGCACTGTTCTGAAACCTCGTGTAACAGAAGTTAATACTATGTAAAATATACATCAGTTATTTTCTTATGATACTGGATCTGTTTAGTTTAGTAGGAATGAGACTGTAGATTTTTGAAATCCTAGGAATCAGGTTTCTCTCACAAAACATTAAAAAATACCGTGCTACCAAAGGAACTCTCCTAATAACTAGAGAGGCATATTGAGCAATATATATCACATGCATTTAGACCTAGACTTTCCAGGTCAGCTCATGGTAATGGCCAGACTCTAACTTCAGATGCTTTTTCAGCATTACTATTTATTTAAGAAATTTGCTACTAGGCATGTAACCAAGTACATGTTTTTAAAACCTCCTCATACATGAGTATAGGATCTTATCTCGTGTATAGTCATGGTGATCTGTACTGTGTACTAGTTTCCCTGTCTTGACAGCAACCCCACAATATTCTTGGGTTGGGGTCTATCCAAAGAACACATCTTTTCTTAGGAAGCATAACCAAACTTAATTTTCAAACAATCTTGTTATCGGTTTACTTCACATATCAAGTCCTTTTTCATTTATAGGTGATCCTTGATTTTTGTAAGGAAGATTGATATCACCTGTTTTATATGTATCTCATTGCTCTGCTTATTCCTAAAAATATTTTTATGGTATTCTTTAGTTAAGACTTGGAGTTCTAGCTTAGAATCCTCTAATTTTCTCATACCTGAACTAATATATACATGGACTGATTGCTCCTCTTGTACTAAGGTCCTCAATTACCTTTCTTTCTTTCTGAGACCCCCAAATGCAACCACTTATTCTCCATCAATCCCAGAATCCTCTCTTTTCTTCCTGCTTCAGTGGAATCTCTGACTGCATAGAAAGTGTGGAGCACCAATACACTCCGACTGATACAAGTGTACCAGGCAAGCAGGAAATAATCATAGAATCATAGAATATCAGGGTTGGAAGGGACCTCAGGAGGTCATCTAGTCCAACCCCCTGCTCAAAGCAGGACCAATCCCCAATTTTTGCCCCAGATCCCAAATGCCCCCCTCAAGGATTGAACTCACAACCCTGGGTTTAGCAGGCCAATGTTCAAACCAGTGAGCTATCCCTCCCCCGTCAAGTCCTATGATTGGTTTCAAAATAGAAGACGTCGTTGGAAAATAAAGACTAAAGAATATGTTTAAAGAATCAAAAGAGCTTAATTTTGATTTAATATGTCTGTGAGATGACACAGGATGAATGGCAAAACCACATATTAATTAATTAATGTGGAATTATACCATAATTATATAAATAATGTCCAGTTAGATTTTAGTTAAATATTAAGAGCCAAATTCAGCTTTCATTTACACCATTGTAAAGCTACAACCTCTTCCTGGCTCTCAAAGGAGTTATTCTGTGTCTACTCCAGTATGACTGAAGGAAGTATTTTGCCCTAAAACAATAAATATTTGTTAAACATTCTCTTAACATTTAACAAAATATCATGTTAACATGCTGTTCAAATGCAATATTTAAATGATCTTTTATGCAATTTACAGAGAAGAAGTTTGCCAACATCTTGCATTAAGTATGTGAAATACTTAAATGCTACACATTAACAGATGGGCTAATAAGTAGATAGTAACATTAACAGTTCACGTGGCAACAGTATTTTAATATCAAATTTCAGTATATAGTCTTCTGTCACATGATATTTAAATTACAATAAATATTAAATGTGTTATTAAATACAGATTACACAGTTGTTTAATATTTAAAAATCACACAAAATTTTATCACAACATGAAAGTATTCACCAGGTAAATAAAAAAAATATTCTATCTCTCATCAGTGCAAAAGCAAAAAACTCTACACCTTAGAAAATAAAGCAAATCAGTCTATTTATAATGCAAACCTGTCAGAGAATCTGCCCCCAATTGCAATCATTGTATGCAAAGATTGTCATCACATTGACATTTTATGTTTTTCAGATCATTAAAGAAGCTGAAAGCCTTAGGGACCTGGACCTCCATGCCTTACTCAGGGAAAATTCCCACTGAAACCAATGGGAGCTTTGGTACAAACAGCAGGAATAGGTCCTTATTAAACTGGCATTTTTCAAAGGTCACAGGATCTTGAAGACAGAAGGTTCTATGATCTGGCTTCTTATATATAAGAAATGGTATAGACCACTGAGTTAATATTTTCTGATTACCTACCAAAAGCTGTCCAGCGAAACAGATAAAAAGAATGAAGGAAAGCAAGAGAAATGCCACCCCAAAGGAAATTCCAAGGATAGATGTTCTATAAGACAATAAGAAAAAAAAGTTTATTAGGCATTATGCAAATGATGTACACATATCTACAGTGCAGCCTTTCTTTGTTCAGAATGTTGGTAAAGACAGTTAGAAAATGATATCCCAGGTGTTAATCCTGCCTAAAATGCAATTTTCGAACATCAATGACCCAGGGAAACAAATCCAGTATTTTACCAGAAGGCTAATAAGCATTACTTCTTAGTAAGGGGCTATATTTTGTGCACCAAATTACAATTTTCTAAATCTAACAATATCAGCAAGATTGCATTTTAAAAAAAAAACACCCACTTTTTAAAAATATGGTAGCTATGTTCCCGCCCCGCGGCCATTGTCTTTCTTCTCAACAAAGGCTGAACCATTTTCTATTCACAGTTTCCAAAAAATGATACCTTGGGCAGAGTCCAGGCCTGGAAAATTTCTGCCCATGAAGAGCTTCAGAAAATTATGAACAACTGAAAAGAGTGAATTATAACATTATACAACCTTAAATATAGCTGTTGATAGTGATTTCTGCATTGCTTAATGTTATTGAAGCAAAGGTAATTGATTTCTCCTCTTCTAAAGACATAATATAAGATATTAAACACCAGTTGTCTTTACTAATGCTTAAATGGGAGCAGACATCTATAGTATGTTTTCCTATAGAAACTCTGTATTAAAGGAGAATATTATTACTAACCTACTGCTATTTAATTATTGTAGAGTCTATTTAAATCCAAAATTAACATTAATAATAATATAGATTTCATAGAAGGAAACAAAGTGAAAAACAGTAAAAGGAAGCAAATAAATACATAATAACAAACATTTAAAAAAGTCCCTTACCCATGAAAAATAACAACGAAGAAAAAAAATCAACATTAAAATGAGAAAAAGGATTTTTTTTAAAAAAAACAGTCTATCTGATAATGAGCCTCTAATCCACCCTTTGCTGTGCGGTACCCATGGGAAAAACCTAGTGCAAATATCGTCCATATATGCCCATTAAATACAGAAGAGGAGAAGCAGAGCCCATATGGCATTGTGTTCCCTCCCCTAAGATACTGGAGGTCCTTCCATGTGAGAACCAAGGCCGGCCATGATGAATCAGTCCAGGTGGAGAGGGGAGGGCACTCACTCCATGAGGTATTATAATATGGTCACGTGGCAGATTTTCCCAGAAAAATACATTAGAGCTAATTGTGCTTAAGGAAGTATTGACTCTTGCTCTGTGCTTGGGGACTGGGAATAAGGAGATGCAGGTGCAGTCATGGCTATCCTACCAATGGCAAAACAGATCCTGAGTTAGCTTTACTCCTGGGGAATGCGAGGGGGAGGGAGGCAGGGGAGAGCAGCAGCACTCAAGGCCTAGTTCTTAGCACCAATCTGCAGTTTTACCTACAGATCTTGAGGCATCTGCAGAGTTTAAAAGTTATACTTCTTGGCTCCCCTGGGCATCAGCAAACTATTTCTTTGCCAAATATGATACATGGGCAACGCGTGGATGGAGTTTTCAAAATAAGCTTTCTACTCCTGCAGATTTTTCTGTTTTATGCCATACTATTGCCATTAAAATAATTTTTTCAGGGGTCAGTCACGGTCCATAGCTAGGGCTCCTAGGTGCTAAAGTAATACACCAAAAAAGATAAATAAATAAAATAAGTAATACACATTTTATATTATAAGCTGTCTGGCCAATTACTTAATGCACCTTTAAACTCTCAGTATTAGTAAAAATTCAATTTGGTGAGAACAGCTGAATAAAAGTAAATTTGCAAGGTCATTCATAATGCCCTCAGCATGTATTCATCTTGAAATAATCAGGATTTTTTTAAGTTACCTGAAAATGCATATTATTAATTATTATTATTAAATATTTGTGTTACGGTAGCTGCCAGAATCTCCAATCAGGAGTGAGGCCACATCACACTTAAGCAGTGCACATGCACATGTGAGGACAGAGGCCCAGATCCTCAAAGGTATTTATACAATTAAACTGCAGTGAGCTCAATGGGAGTTAGGCACCTGAATGCCTTTGAGAATCTGGGCTGTACTGGCTACCCTGAAAAGCTTAAAATATAAAAAGATAAGTGACACACAAAGGCTGGGAGGAGAAGCATACAATCCCATACATATAATTTTTACATATGTTAACACTTGCAATTGTTAAATAATAACAAACCTACAGAGTAAGTGCCAGCTCACCCCTACTGCCTCTCAAGCAAGCATTCATAGAATCATAGAATATCAGGGTTGGAAGGGACCTCAGGAGGTCATCTAGTCCAACCCCCTGCTCAAAGCAGGACCAATCCCCAATTAAATCATCCCAGCCAGGGCTTTGTCAAGCCGGACCTTAAAAACTTCTAAGGAAGGAGATTCCACCACCTCCCTAGGTAACGCATTCCATTGTTTCACCACCCTCGTAGTGGAAAAGGTTTTCCTAATATCCAACCTAAACCTCCCCCACTGCAACTTGAGACCATTACTCCTTGTCCTGTCATCTGCTACCACTGAGAACAGTCTAGATCCATCCTCTTTGGAACCCCCTTTCAGGTAGTTGAAAGCAGCTATCAAATCCCCCCTCATTCTTCTCTTCTGTAGACTAAACAATCCCACCTCCCTCAGCCTCTCCTCATAAGTCATGTGTTCCAGTCCCCTAATCATTTTTGTTGCCCTCCACTGGACTCTTCCCAATTTTTCCACATCCTTCTTGTAGTGTGGGACCCAAAACTGGACACAGTACTCCAGATGAGGCCTCACCAGTGTCGAATAGAGGGGAACAATTACATCCCTCAATCTGCTGGCAATGCCCCTACTTATACATCCCAAAATGCCATTGGCCTTCTTGGCAACAAGGGCACCCTGTTGACTCATATCCAGCTTCTTGCCCACTGTAACCCCTACGTCCTTTTCTGCAGAACTGCTGCCTGGCCATTCGGTCCCTAGTCTATAGCGGTGCATTGGATTCTTCCGTCCTAAGTGCAGGACTCTGCACTTGTCCTTGTTGAACCTCATCAGATTTCTTTTGGCCCAATCCTCCAATTTGTCTAGGTCCCTCTATATCCTATCCCTACCCTCCAGCGTATCTACCACTCCTCCCAGTTTAGTGTCGTCTGCAAACTTGCTGAGGGTGCAATCCACACCATCCTCCAGATCATTTATGAAGATATTGAACAAAACCGGCTCCAGGACCGACCCTTGGGGCACTCCGCTTGATACTGGCTGCCAACTAGACATGGAGCCATTGATCACTATCCGTTGAGCCCAACAATCTACTTTCTACCCACCTTATAGTGCATTCATCCAGCCCATACTTCTTTAACTTCCTGACAAGTGATGGTGTCAAAAAAAGTGATGGAGATGGTGTCAAAAGCTTTGCTAAAGTCAAGGAACAACAGGTCCACTGCTTTCCCTTCATCCACAGAACCAGTTATCTTGTCATAGAAGGCAATTAGATTAGTCAGGCATGACTTGCCCTTGGTGAATCCATGCTGACTGTTCCTGATCACTTTCCTCTCGTCTAAGTGCTTCAGAATTGATTCCTTGAGGACCTGCTCCATGATTTTTCTGGGGACTGAGGTGAGGTTGACTGGCCTGTCATTCATTTGCTGACTTCTAGGAGTCACAATGGAAGTGGGTATTGAGGAAAGATTTGATAAAAGAGAAGGTAGTGGCCTTATAGACCAGTTTTTGGAGGGTATTCCATATGTACGGAGAAGGAATGAGGAGCTGACATGTAGGCAGAATAGAAAGTCATTGCTGCAGAGTGAAGGAGGTGGGGAGAGGAGGCGATTTAATAAGAGGCCAGAGTGGTCAAATAAGGGCAGACTTGTGAAAGGATTTCAAGATCAGGACAAGAAGCTTATACTTGATGGGGGGAAGCAGTGGAGGTGTAGAAAAAGGAGAGTAATGTGGTCTAAGTAACAGCTGAAAAAAGAGGATCTTAGCAGCTATGTTTTGTACGTGTTAAAGGGGAGCAATGTCAGTGTGAGAGTAGCAGAAGACAAGGAGGTTTCAGTAGTCAAATGACAGATGATAAAAGCTGGGGTCAGAATTTTGATTGTCTGGACAGAGAGAAAAGGACAGATCTTAGAAATGTGGTGAAGGTAGAAGTGGAAAGTTTCGTCTGTATGGGCAAGAGAGTGGGAGTGGCCAAAGGTGACCTCTTAGGCTACAGGACTGACTGACAGGGAGGATGGTGGTCATGTAAACAGTGAGGAGCCTTTAAAGGGTTTTTGAGGAAAGATCAGCATTCTCTTTTAGTTACACTAAACTTACGCAGAAAGAAAAGGAGTACTTGTGGCACCTTAGAGACCAACAAATTTATCTGAGCATAAGCTTTTGTGAGCTGCAGATCACTTCATTGGATGCATGCCTTCTTAATATTTCCCTGTTTGCTGTATAGGATGTTGATCAGGTAGTTCTGCAATTTCCACTGTAGCTCACGAAAGCTTATGCTCAAATAAATTTGTTGGTCTTTAAGGTGCCACAAGTACTCCTTTTATTTTTGCGGATACAGACTATAACGGCTGCTACTCCGTAAGCTTAAGTAGTTTCACTTTGCTCCTTAAGCTACAAGAGTGGGAAGCAAGCTACAGAAAAATGAAATACCAGCATTTTAAACACTAACCATGGGAAAATTGCATCAGCAATTTACTTTTGTTATTGACATGTTTTAAGTTTGCAGGAATGTCATACAGTACCGTGTGTACAGGATACTGCATGAAGCAGGGTACCAGAGTATGTGGGTAAATAATTTTGATATGGCAATGTTTTTCTTGGGGCACTGCCCGCTGAAGTCAATGGGAGCTGCAGTGCCTGTGAAAATCAGGCCACTTATTTAATTGCCTAAATGTAGATTTAGGTACCTAAATTGAGGCACTCCAAATTTGAAAATCTTGGTCCAGATCTTTACATTAAAGATAATCCTGTGTATTGTGTAAGCTCTCCACATGTACTGTAGTAATTTATCAGATTCTTTTTATCTGCTTGGTTCAGACAAACCATTTTGGCAAAAGGGTATTCAGAAGCCTTCAGGTCCATTAAGTATTTTACTATACCTATTTGTGGGGGAGTGATAGCTCAGTGGTTTGAGCATTGGCCTGCTAAACCCAGGGTTGTGAGTTCAATCCTTGAGGGGGTCATTTAGGGGGCAAAAATTGGGGATTGGTCCTGCTTTGAGCAGGGGGTTGGACTCAATGACCTCCTAAGGTCCCTTCCAACCTTGATATTTTATGATTCTATGAATACCCTCATTTCCAGGAGTTCCATCCCCAAATGTTATCATTATTTACCTCACCGAGCTCCCTGATTGGCCAAGATTGTATATCATCACCTGTGGAAGGACTGATTTTTTAAGTGTGATGAAAAGATATAAGAACTCCCTAGTTTTCACAATACCTGTAAGTATGAGGAATAGATGATCTTGAGCATCCACATTATTAGCAGTCTCGTCTTATTCTTATGACAACATTGAGATAACTATATTTTGACCAATTCATCTTTTATGAGATTGTTTCAAAATGAAAATACATTAGTATTATATATAACTAATGTTGGCAATATTTTTATTGAAAATACTGATTCACAGTAAAGACAGAGATATTAAAAGATGGGGTGGGGTGGTTTTCCTTGTCCCTCACTTATATTATTGTGACAGAATATTATGTGTATTACTGAATATATCTTTAAGAATCCATTAAATGCTATGGTAATTCATGCCTCTGTTTCTTCTTGGCAGGGAACTAATTTTCATGTTCATAATTGTTTGACTGCAAATTCTATTCTTCACCTAAAAGCAGTAAAGAAATAATTTTTAAAAAGATGGAGGTTATACATGACAACACTAAATTTAACTTTGTTTTTGTAATCTAACGGTAGCTAAATCCTTGGGGATTTGGCTGATGCATTCACTGAGCCTTCCACAGATTCAATCAGTGCAAATACTTTAATAATACAATTGCTTCATTGTTGAGAAAAATCCTTTGAATATTAAAACTCATTTTCAGTCCCTTTTTTTTCTTTATTAGGTGCAGCAGAAACAGCTCATAGTGCTGTAGCTTCTTCCTCTTGTATTCTATTCTATTTTGAAAGCTTGCTTTCAGACAAAGGTGCTGCTTTTGTTCATCATGAAATTCAGCCTTGCTCAGCTGGACACTGTTCTAATCCCCCTCCCCCACCAAACATGTTCCTAATAAAGTCTTATGGAGAGAACTACATGAATCAGCATCTCTGCGTGACAAAAGACATAATGATGAATGATGCTGTTGTTAAACATAGATGCCTGTCAGAACAAAGCCCAGGGAAGAGATCTCAGATATAGCCAGGACAAACCCAGTACAGGCACAATTGCAAATGCCTTTACCTATATTGATGAGCAGTCACCCAGGAAAGTAGTCCCATTGAATTTTATGGTGAGCAGTTACTTAAAGGAGTAGCCTCAATATGAGTAAGTAGTTCACAATTTAGCATTCTGCATTTCAAAAACAAATAGTGCCAACTTATAGTCAACCAACTACATAAAACCAGTGTATAGAAGGCAAGAAGAGTGTAATTTGGTGTCAGTTACAAGAGAACGCTGCTGTGATCTGAATAAGGTGTAAGCAAGGGAGCAGTACTGGAAGTCCTGCTTTGAGAACATGCAGAGATCAAAGCCTTATGGTCATTTTAATGCAACTGTGTATCACAACTGCCCATTAATTTTTTCCAAGACATACTGGGTAACCTGATTGAATTTAACTTTATGTTTCATACTATGCAGTTTATTATGTAAACAAGTAATTGATTTATCTACTCAATGGGAAAAACTATTAATAAACAATGTAATCACAGGATAAAGAACTTCTGCCAATCACACACCTGAAATATGAAATGTTATAATAATCTTCCAAATCACTTAAATAGTGACTCTTATTCATCACTGTATTACTCCAGTTTTACGTCATTGCAGTTGGTGTTGCTGTACTGAAATCGAAGGAGTTACAGCAGCAAAACAGAAGTAATATAATACTAACTCAGGCCCCATTATGGATCCAGTTCTAGGTCCAGTTATCTCTCTCTGTGTTCACTCAAAAAAAAAAATCAAGGAAATGGTCTAACTTTTACTCTTCTGTTATGTTTATCTACGCTCAACCAACATCATCCTGGAAAGCCTGAGAGAGCATTAGTACAGAATTGCAGGGGAATTTTTTTTTAATCTTCTGTTAAAATATAGTTTATTGAACAGTCTTTGTGTTGTACATAGAGGAATTATGTTAATAGCATTGGAGTAAATTTATTGTAAATGAATTTTGTGATTATCAGCTACAACCCAATTGCAAATGATAAGCTTTAATGTTTAATTGTCCACGAAAGCTGCTAGTTGCCTTGCACACTCCTCCATCATTATCTTTTAATTACGGACAGGTGAAAATCCATATGCCTGCTTCACTTATAAATGTACAATGCCTTAAAAGTTGTCTGACTTCATTTATTTATTTTATAGGATTAAGAAGTACAGAATGTGAACCTTTTAAATATGCACTGACAGCAGGAAAAAATCCCTATGAAATAAGGTATATGTCATTTTTATTAAATATAGTTAATTTTAAGAGGATCATCATATATACCACAATTTTTATAAGCACAATGTTATTTGCAATTTGACTTGAATTTATGAAGAACACATTTTAAGCAAAACAGAAAAGTAATAATGGTCTTGTAATTAGTCACGTGTAGCTCTGAATTAGCTCTTTGGTTTGAAAACTGCAAAAAGTAGCAACTGCAGAATCATGATTGGCACAATTTTGCTTTCTCTATGTAACTCATTTTCATTAGAGATTTTCATTCTTGATAAGTTAAATAGCAGGGTGGTGGAAATGGAATTAAAGTATTTGATTCACTGTCATGGGCTCAAGAAAGTGACCCTTTCAATCTATATGGGTAGGATCAGTATCACACTCATTAATTGCTAGGCTGAGTTCCAAAAAAGACCCTCATTGGCAGAGGCTGCCAAGATATTGCACTGAATCAGTTCATCTTAAGGGGTCCCTAGCATGGTGTGAACTGTAGATGAAGTGCACTACTTTGCCTTGCTCAAGGTAGACTTTCTATAGCAAAACCCAATCAGAGAAGTAATGCCTGGTATTTATAACCATTACTTTATACAATGAACTTCTATAATATCTTCAGACTGAAGTTCTTAAATTGTTTAAGAAATATTACTGAATTCAGAACACTGATGGGGGGGTCAATATTAGTATTATCCTCATTTTACAGATGAGGAAATTGAGGTAGAGAAAAGTCACCTGACTTCCTCAGGGTCATACAGGAAGTTTGTGGTTGAGCTGAAAATAGACCTCAGATTATTTTATGAACATAATTTATGCATTCATTGAACCTTCTATAGATTCATTTAGTGTTAATTAAAAACACTACTGCTTCATTGCTGAGAAAAACCTCTCAGCATGAAAAACCTCTCAGTATGAGGGAATACTATTGCTGCCTCTTCCCCACCACAGAGGTTCTGTGTGCAGTTAGGTGGCTTCTGAACACACCTACCCAATTGGGCCTGGCATGCAAGTTAGGCAGAGGAGCAACTATTTTCCTCAGATCAGAGAAAGGTGCCTCCCTGCAGCCCAGATGATGGTACCTAATGCCGTGAGAAGGATGGGGCTTAGGACACATTCCTCTTGTCAACATCTCTCATTGTCTAGCTTAGGCAGCTCCTTGCTTAGCATGCTGGTTTTTGTGGATCGAATTCTAAGGTGCCTGTGTCTTCCCACACATTGCACGGAGAACACAGATGCCAAACTCAGACTTTGTGGATCACAGTGTTGTTCCTGTGATTTTTTTTAGGCGCCTAGAAGTTAGGAGCTGCAATGCGAAGTGTCACAATGCCTAAGTTCCCTTGTGGATCTGGGCTTCAGATCATATGAAACTGTTAGGAGTTTTGAAAAGCAGTAAGAACAGGAATAATGCAAAGGGATATAAAGAGTTAGAAACATGGAGAGGAAACAAAATGAGATTCATCATGGAAAAATGCAACCTTAAAATGAAAACATCTGGGCAAACCCCAAATAAATATACTTGGAAGGAGAAATCTATGCAGGAATAATGCTGAAATATATGCAAGGCTAATAATGGACAGTAATTTACAAAGATTATAATTTGGTAATTCTACAAAAAAAGTGCAATTTGGAGTGTCTATGCAAAAAATCACATGACAAGAGTCAGAAAGTAGTATTTACTCCCTATACAGCTCCATTGCCATCACACCTGGAAAATTTCATTCAGTTCTTGGCAACTCATTACCAGAGAGATTGACAAATTGGAGTGAGTCCAAACTGAGCAAAATGATGACAGGGTACAGAGATTTTATTATGAGGAAAAATTAAAAAAGCTAAATATGTATTGCTTGGCAAGGTGATTACTATTGTCTGCCACATCAGTTAATAAATATTTGAAGGCTGTTATAACACCGAGAAAAGAGAAGAATTGTTTAGGGTGGTCCATGATGACATAACTAGAAGTAATGGGAGAAAATGAAGAAAGGATAAATTATAGGCTTTCTTGTAGTGATAAGTATGCATTTGTAGAACAAAATCCTAAGGGAAGTGGTTATACCATCATTGCTTGGGACTTTTACAACTAGATTGGGCAAAACACTAACAAATATACAGTGAGGAATCGATACTGCACTTGTAGACCAATAGACTGGGTGATCTAATGATCTGGATGGCCTTTTCAATCTCTAAATTCTATGATTCTCCCTCTTGATTCCTGATCCCAAGAATAATACAAAGTCCTATTTTCCCCTCCAAAAAGAAGGAGCAAGCAAATATTAAATTTTAACCTTGTTGAAAATGCAGTGAAAATTATAAAAACAATCCAGAAACATAGACAAAGATAAACAAAAGGTCAGAATTTGCCCACAGATACACATATAACTCTGCACATATGCAAATGTGGGAAGCATTTGGTCCAAATATTATAAAGTAATTTGTCTTTTATGTTTTGCTTTATTTATTCTTTTTCTGTATTATTTTCTACTCTGTTGTATTTTTTACAATGTGTACTAAAAAGATTTAATCTAATATGTGAGTCAGAACCAAATATTGCACTCTAAAAAAGTAGTAAGTTTTATGCTTTGTATTTTCTACTTTCTAAAAGTGTTATGTAGCTGATATGCTACTACTTTTACAGTTTAAAATGTACCCTTACGAAGAAGAAAACATCTTCTAAGTTTGCTTCATGGGGAAAAGATGAATCATACTTGTGTTTCATTATGTGTGGCACGGAGGTGAGAACATGAGATTATACCAACAGATACCTCCTGTCATAAATATAAAGGGAAGGGTAAACACCTTTAAATCCCTCCTGGCCAGAGGAAAAACCCTTCCACCTGTAAAGGGTTAAGAAGCTAAGATAACCTCGCTGGCACCTGACCAAAATGACCAATAAGGAGACAAGATATTTTCAAAGCTGAAGGGGGGGGGTGAAACAAAGGGTTCTCTCTGTCTGTGTCATGTTTTTTGCTGTGACCAGAGCAGGAATGCAGGTCAGAACTCCTTCAAGAGTTACAGAGTAGCAGCCGTGTTAGTCTGTATTCGCAAAAAGAAAAGGAGTACTCTTGGCACCTTAGAGACTAACAAATTTATTAGAGCATAAGCTTTCGTGAGCTACAGCTCACTTCATCGGATGCATTCAGTGGAGTTAGTAAACAATCTAGTTAGATATGCATTAGATTCTGTTTTGTTTAAATGGCGGATAAAATAAGTTGTGCTGAATGGAATGTATATTCCTGTTTTTGTGTCTTTTTGTAACTTAAGGGTTTGCCTAGAGGGATTCTCTATGTTTTGAATCTGATTACCCTGTAAAACCATCCTGATTTTACAGAGGTGATACTTTTACTTTTTTCTTTAATTAAAATTCTTCTTTTAAGAACCTCATTGCTTTTCATTGTTCTTAAGATCCAAGAGTTTGGGTCTGTGTTCACCTATGCAAATTGGTGAGGATTTTTATCAAGCCTTCCCCAGGAAACGGAGTGTAGTGCTTGGGGAGATATTTTGGCAGGGTGAGACATTTCCAAGTGGGTACTTCCCCTGTTCTTTGTGTAACACTTTGGTGGTGGCAGCTTTTAACCTAAGCTGGTAAGAATAAGCTTAGGGGGTCTTTCATGCAGGTCCGCACATCTGTACCCTAGAGTTCAGAGTGGGGAAGGAACCTTGACACCTCTGAAGACAGGTGCACAGTTTCCCATGTTGAATATGGCTCCTGTGAGAAACTGTACATGTTTCTTAACTTCAAAGGCAAATAAGGCATTAAAATGATTAAATATCCAAATTAAGCAACAGAAAAAGGGGAAAGTAGAAGTCCTATCTATTACACAGTGGTAAGATCAGGCAATAATACTGTTAACCTAGTAAACTAGTAAAGAGTTTAACCCATGCAATCAAACAAAAAGTTAATGTGCCAGATGATGTAATGTAAACATTTATTGGAACTGCATAAGGCAAAATGTTGGTAATCTGTCTACTCTTACTTGGTTGGATGAACAATACTCTAGTAAACTCTGAAAGGTGCAGATTGTCCTTGGTCCTAAGGGGAGTATGCAAGAGGAAAGAAGTATCTAAAGGAAAGAAGGTCAGTTGTAGTCCCTGTATTTGATGGAATTTCACTAGAGAAGTTCAAATGCAAATGTTCATGCTTTTTTAAATTTTAAAATAGAAATTTCATCAAATTTCACAAAAAAGTAATATTTAAGGGATGCAAAAACACCCGAAAGGAAACGATGAAAATGTCCACAGATTAGAAGGTCAGAAAGAACCATTGTGATCATTTAGTCTGACATAATGTATCCACAGGCTATTGAAGTTACTTTAGTTATAATTACTTATACATAGTATTGGATACTTTTCCACACTCATTTCAGTTTGATCCTTGTCCCCAAAATAGGTCTAATTTAAAAAAAAAACACCAAAGGTGATAAGTATTAGAGCATCAGAATATTATGATATTTAAAAACAGAAGTTATATAACCTAGCTCTGAAGTAATCTGGAGGTCTCATTCATATCTGTTTCATTCCACTCTCCATGAATTAACACATGCATTCTGGCAAATGCTAAATTATTACCTACAGTTTAAGGATACTACCATTTTTTATTTATGATCCAATATGTAGCAATACAAATGAACTGGATATAAACTAGAAAATTTGAATAATATTTACTTACTTTGGTAATACCAGAATCTGCACGATAAAAATGCAGAAGAATATGAGACAAGCACATGTCACATAATACTTGAATGCTGGCAATGTAGTTGTTCTGTACTACAAAATAAATTAGAAATTGTTAAAACTACTGTTCCCAAAATAGATAAAATTGCTGACTAGCCTAAGCTGCATTTTAAACAGGAAGATATACATAAAAACCCTTTTGCAAAACTTAATTTATTTTTTCTTCAGTGATTATCCTCCCCATTGTCATGCATAGCATCGAAGCTTTTGCTCTCTTTCCACACTTTAGAGAGTGCTTCTTCTATCAAACTGAAATGTCCATATATTGTATCTACCCAAAGAGCATGATTATAATTAAACATCCTAGAGGAGATAATTAAGTTAACTCTAGAAACTTTAAATTTTTTAATAATGTTCAATTTTTCCATTCTCTTCAAATTCTCGTGCAACCCTAGCTAATGGCATAGGTGTTACAACACGTCCCACTTTGTCTAGGAGTGACCCATACCCTAAAGAAGGAACTAGCAATGACACCTATATTCAGGTGGCCTAACACTTTCCATTAGAAAAGATTTTTGTGATCTTTTTCTGACAAGCTCTCACATGTTCATTGTTTGCAGTAGGTCTTTGAAATTTGGCACAGTTATAGTCTGTTAGTGTAAATACTGTGATGTCGTTAAATTATATGCATGCAATTCGGTCCTTGTCTTTATAAATTCCTAATTAGTTTATAAAGAAACATATTTAAAAATAAGAAATAAAATATTTATCACAGGAAATGCATTGTTTGCTAGGTAGAAATATAGATGTCTCAAATCTAAACCAATAAAGTATTCTAAAAATAAATGTTTTTACTATTATAATTGTTCAGGGTCTAGGAAATCAGGGAAAATATAATTAATGCAAAATAGATCAATGAGTAATTTCGTAAGTGCTCAAAATGGAAACCTTATAAATGATAAGTGAATGAGTTGTGCTTTTTAACTGCAAGTACACAGCTATGCCTTTATACTAAAGGCCAAATTCTGCCCTGAAATACATGCACAGAACTCAAAATGCATATCTATGGACAGAACATAGCCCAAAATGTGAATTTTAGGACTTTTTTCCCCCAGGCACTCTTGAATTCTGTGGCACATTAAAAACAATTACTATCAGATGGTTAAATGAACTTTAAGGCATATGTCTGAATATATTTGCAGTTGGTTCTGTTGTTGCAGCTGTTGAAGTGGTTTGTAGTATTTTAATAGAACCACTGAACACTTAAGGCCTTGAGCTGTTGTTATAAACTCACAAGAAAATTCTGACCCACTCGATAATTTGTTTTAATATTTTACACTTCTACAGGCTTGCAAGAAGATCATGTAATTAGCTTCTTGAATTAAATAAATTATTTCTCTCATTACTTTGGTTTTCTTTCAGATCAAGTAAGGCCCAATCTTTCTCATACTGATGTCAAAGACAAATCGCTCACTGACTTCAGTGGAAGCTAAGGTTGCCAACCCTCCAGGATTGGCCTGGAGTCTCCAGGAATTAAAAGATTAATCTTTAATTAAAGATTATGTCATGTGATTAAATCTCAAGGAATACATCCAAAAAAAATTGGCAACCCTAGTGGAAGCAAGAGTGAGCCCATAGACAATAAAAGAAAACGGAGAAGGAAATTTAAAAAGTTGGATATGAAAATAATCATTATTTGTCACATGGCAGCACTCAGCAGCCCATATAGTGATCTGGGCTTCAGTAAGCTCAGCAATGCGCAGATACTTAAAAAAAAAGTCCCTACCCCAAAGAACTTGGACCCTGGAAACGCTTACACATGTGCTAAACATGAAGCACAGAATATTCCCATTAACTGGTCTACTGAAGCGGTTAAACACATCCATGAGTGTTTGTAGGATTGGGGCCTAGAATATCATTTCCTCTCCTCCACTCAAACTGACTTGCACTTTTCCTCCTTCTCTCTCCTGCTCTTCCTCTCCCCATTCCACACACAACTCATTCACTTTCATGTGCATGTGAAGAATGAGGGGGAAAAGAGAGATGACAGGAGAGAGAGGCAGAGAAAGGAGAAAGCAAAAGGGAGACGAGAGAAAATACAAGAAATAGAGTAATGTTGCTCATTCTCTCATCAGCAGGACTCATTACTTTCTCTCCTGAAGGAAAAGATTCATAGATTCCAAAGCCAAAAGGGACCACAGTGATCATTTAGAGAATCCACAACAACCCTTGGTAAATTGTTCCAATGGTTAATTACGCTCACTGTTAAAAATGTATGCCTTATTTCCAGTATGAATTTGTCTAACATCAGCTTCCAGCCATTAGATTGTGTTATACCTTTCTCTGCTAGATTGAAGAACCCACTATCAAATATTTGTTCTCCACGTAGGTACTTAAACATTGTAATCAAGTCTCCCTTTAACCTTCTCTTTGTTAAGCTAAACAGATTGAGGTCCTAGAGTCTACCACTATGAGGGAGGTTTTCCAATGCTTTAATCATTCTTGTGGTTCCTTCTTTGAACCCACTCCAATTTATCAATGTTCTTGAACTGTGGACACCAGAACTGGAAACAGTATTCCAGCAGCAGTTACATCAGCACTAAATACAGAGGTAAAATAACCTCTCTATTCCTACTCGAGATTCCTGTTTGTGCACATGAGGAGGAGCTTGAAGCGTGTTTCCCACCAGCAAAAGGAGTACAGCAGGAGGACTGGCTGTGGGATAGAGGAATGAATCCCTTCTCCCTAAGGTTCTAAAAATCAGAGGAAAGGAGAGCTCTGGACGAGAAGCAGAGGTGATAGCAAGGAAAAAGTGTTCTGTGGCCCCTTTCCTAGTTGTGCTGTGGGTGAGAAAGAGGCTGCTGTCTGCCTCCTACTTCAGGTCCCCTGCTACATGGGAGAACTCTACCCTGGAACACTTATCTATGTGCATTGGCAAGAGGGAGTCCAGCCACTCAAGCACGGCGCCTTCAGGGAACGTGATTCAGAATCCTGAAGATCATGAAGAATTATGGTACTCTATATGGACAGGATGCTTCACACTGCTGTTCACTATCATTCTTTTACCTATACACATCAAGTTACAGCCTCCTATTATTAAATTATGTTGTAATTTAGCAAACATAAAAGAAAATAGACACATTTACAATAACATTTTTTTAAATGTTGTAAAATTTTATAAAATGACTGTCAATTAAAAACAGAAAAAATGTGAAATTTGATAAAATGTACATTCTTTATATTGAAAATGCCCTCATTTACCCACGTAAGTCCCATATTTTCTATTCTGTTTGCAAATCAGGTTTTCACTTTTTTTTTATCATATTCTATTTTAACAATAACACTTAGGAAAGAGAAAATCAGATTCCCACCCCTATCCCTTCACCAGCCTTACCACACCATACCATATGCAGCTCTTAGTGCTAATATTAGCCAGTAACACGAATACTCTGTGTGGTGTGCATCCTGGCAGATAAGATGCACTGAATTCTGAGGTCTCAATTCTCCCTTGTTAGCACCATTTGTAATTGAAAGTATATAGAGACATTCAGAAATAGTTTATTTACGTTTGGGGGACTTTTACGGGCTGCATTATTTTTTTCCCTATGCCAATATAAACGTAAAAGAAGCTGATGATAAGTTTTAGCATTTTAAAAACAAAACATGTTAACTACCTAACAAATGTCTTTTGTGAATTGCATTATTTAAATTAAAATGCAGAAATAATTGATTCTGAGGTGAAAACAACTTACTTCTTTTTCCAGAGTTTTATTATAAAAAAGTAGTGATATTCTTTGAATGTCTTCAGATTTAAGCCATTGCCTGAAAGAATAAAGAAATATACAAAACATTATAAAGGGCACCAAAACAGATTAGCCCTGTTTTTTCTATCATTGAAAAGCTGTAAAGTAAGAAAAACAAGGCGGATGACGTAATATCTTCTATTGGAGAAATTTCTGTTGGTGGGAGAGATATGCTTTTGAGCTACAGAGCTCTTATGCAGGGTCTAGTAGGTACTCAGAGTATCACAGTTAAAGGCTAAGTGGAACAGATTGTTTAGTGTAAATAGATGATACATATTGTAAGACAACATTCAAGGTAAAGTGGGCTCTGCAGTCATAGGACAAAAAATGGGGGTTAGTGGGTTACAGATTGTTGTAATAAGCCATAAATCCAGCGTCTTTATTAAGACTATGATTTTTAGTGTCTAGTACAGTTATGAATTTAAGTTCCCACACTCATCTTTTGAAGGTGTTGTGCAGGTTTCCTTTGAGGACATGGACTGAGGGTTCAGATATAGAGTGATCATTTTGTGAAAAGTGTTCTCTCACAGGTGATGTGCGTTTTTGTCTTTTATCATTTTTCTGTATGAGTTGATTGGAGAGCATAGTGATTCTCTGATTTCACCCACATAGTTATTGGGGTATTTGGTGCACTGGATGAGACACAGGTGTTAGGCATGTGTAGGATCTATGGATTTTGAAAGGTGTGTTGCTGGGGGTATTGATCATGGTAGCTGTGGAGATATGTCTGCAGGTTTTGCAACTGTTGTTCTGGCAGGATCAGGTGCCACTTTGAGTTGGGGGAGTTCTGGTCTGCGGGGACCTTCCTTCTGATGACGAGCTTGATGAGGTTGCGGGCGTTGTCTGAAAGTCAGAAAAGGGGATTCGGGAAAGATTTCTTTCAGGATGTGGTCTGCAGGGAGTATTGGCTGCAATTGTTTGGTGACACTCTGAGTACCTTTCCTAGACCTTAAGAAGAGCTCTGTGTAGCTTGAAAGCTCTTCTCTTTCACCCATAGGTGCTGGAACTACGGTTGCAGGGAGTGCTGCAGCACCACCTGACTTGAAGAAGTTTCCATTATATACAGGTTTTACAGTTTGGTTCAATGGTTGTAAGCACCACTACTATACAAATTGTTCCAGCACCCTTGCTTTCACCTCCAGAAATTGCTTCAATAAAATATATTACCTCATCCACCTTGTCTCTCTGAATCCTGGGACCAATATGGCTACAAGAACACTGCAAATAACAATGTAAAGTAAGATGTCAATTTATGTGTTTTGAAGAAAGTCAGTTATTGTGCTTCAGAATGGAGAAAGTAAATCATATTGACTGCAACAGATGATCGTGTAGTTCCACCCTTCCACTTGGTTTCTATATCTAACACACACACAAAACTGATATTTTAATGAATGGGCTGTACGTGGATGGTTCATGAAAACATTCAAAAGGGAGCATTGCATTATAAAGTGTTTCATGTAAAAAGCTTTGCTGCTGGTTCTTCACTCTGTCTTCGATAATAATGATCCATTCCACAGATGTTCATACCTGGGACATGGGGCAGAACTTGGGGTGATTCTATCCATCATAACGTACAGTGACTAGCATTTCACAACACACAACCATGCCATTTAATGGATGCTTTACACCAGGGATCAGCAACCTTTGGCATCATCAGGGAAAGCCCCTGGAGGGCCAGGTCAGTTTGTTTACCTGCCGTGTCCACAGGTTCGGCCGATCGCAGCTCCCACTGGCCGTGGTTCACTGTCCCAGGCCAATGGGGGCTGCGTGAAAGGCGGCCAGCACATCCGTAGGTCTGTACCACTTCCCGCAGCCCCCATTGGTCTGGGATGGCGAACTGCGGACAGTGGGAGCTGTGATCGGCAAAACCTGCAGACGTGGCAGGTAAACAAACTGGCCCGACCGGGCTGCATGCCAAAGGTTGCCGATCCTTGCTTTACACAATATGCAAAGGTGAAAAAAGTAATTAAAAAGGGAGTGGGATGGATCTGTGTTTGAGATACATTCATCTAATGAATCTGAATCTCTTTCACATAGACCTTTTATTATCAAAGCATCATTTGCTACTTACAGACCAAAATGTGTAAAAATGAAAAAGTTGCAGTAAGATTGCACAATATGTTTTTGGAGCTATGTGTAAAAGTAATGTATATTCTAGCTAATAGATTATTGAAGTAGCACCAGACGAGGTCTATTTTTGAAAGTCCACATTCAATTCAATGGGAGATTTTATTTTTTTAAAATTAAACTGTAATTTAATTTTGACTCTTTCCAACTGGCTAGACCTAATGAGGACTAATCTGCTACTCCGTAAATAACATTTTTTTAAAAGAGCTCAGTTCTGAGCATGTGCTCAGCTTTGCAACACCTAACTTTAGGCACTCTGCCGCCCACTGGAATCCTCAGTGCTGAGTTAGGCACCCAGGATCTCTATATAAATCACAAGGAGAGTTAGGTGCCTAAGAATAGGATTTGCAGAAGCCAGCATGCTGAGCAGGGAGCCACCTAAACTATCCAGTAGGGAATGCTGAGGAGATGGGTACGGCAAAACTATTATCTTATTCTAATCCTATTAAGGACTTCACACATTAGCACTTTTACTAACTAACTTTTGAATCTTTAGACAGTAACATTAATGTTACATAAACATAAATTGTTGTATTTTAATTAAATATGCTGTTTGTAATGTAACTTACGAACCTTCACGATGAAAGGCAATATATGGGTATTACACGTTATTTATTAGATTATGAGAGCTGAGAGATTTAGGGTCAATCTACTTCCAGCTGAAAACAATCTATGGAAGATGGAAGAAAATCTTATTAAAACACTTCAGTGGGCAAAATATTCTTTTTTTCATTAATGCCACTCAGCTATTTGATTATAATGGGGCTACTCCTCTTTGTCTCTGATTAATGGGTGTTAATTGAGAATTTGCAGCATAAACAGTTTTCCTAACAGTACAGACCCTTTATAGATTTAGAAGAACATTTTACTTACAAACGTTACCCGGAGTGCATTATCATCTTAAATGAAATTACAGGAAACAGCAAGGTGAAGGTAATTTTCATGGAAAGCAAAACAAAGCAACTTATTAACTAAGATGCATTTATCAAATTGTTCAATTACTGCAGTTGGTAGAAGCATTTAGGAAAAGTGAATTCAGAGTAGTGTGAGCTGGCAATGCCTTCATCATGATCTTTAAATGTTGTTTCTCGCCGAAAAGTGACTCTGAAAAAAACTGCACCTTCTTATTCAACCAATCTGTTCCTTCTGGGTATCCAGAGTCATACATATATCCAGGGATGAAATTGGGCCGGTACAGTGTACCGGTAAGAAGCCGGTACCAGCCCATACCCAACCAACATTAAAGCGCTTTAACATAGCTGCCCCTTTTGCCTCCCTCTGACAAAGCAGGCAAAAGGGGCCCCTGCCCCAGGGCCAGCAATTTAAAAGGGCCTGGGGCTCCCGGCTGCTGCTACTACGGCAGTGGCTGGAGCCCCAGGCCCTTTTAAACCTCCGTCAGAGCCCCGGGCCGCACAAGCCAGGCAGCACGGATGGGCTGGCTAGGGAAGGCTGACCCCTAGCCCCGTCCCTTCTGCCCAAGGCCCTGCCCCTTCTGGGTGCCCAGAGCTGGCTCCTGTACCAGTAAAAATGTAATGTTACTTTACCCCTGCATATATCTGATGATATTAACAATAAAAATAAGTTTTTACTGACACTCCTGTTAGTCCTACAGAGCCATTCCATCTAAGATGAAGTGAGTTGGAATCTCTTCCTTCACATGCATCAGCAACAGGCTTCTTTTCTTCTTTTTCTGGCCTACAGATTGCAAATGTTTCTTTTGGGCGGGGAGCCTGCTGCTGCAATACATACGTTGGTCACCTTAGTCAAAATGCTCAATGGTAGTTGGGCACCTAATTACCTTGGAGAATCTGGGCCTTTGCCATTACACTGATACCACAATGCCTGCTACATGAGCATTCATCTTGAAATAATTCAGAGATTGAATCTGGTGTAGATGGTAATAAAAGAACAGGATATTCACTGACTGCTTGTAGGTTCTGGGTAAAATTTAAGGTATTGATTTTGACCTATAAAACCCCAAACACCTGAACATTTGCCTGAGAGACTGTCTCTTCCTTTGTGCTATACTGATGTGGTCAGAAGAGGTGCGTGAGCTGGAGTCCCCTCAGTAGAAAAGAAGAATGGCAACAGATTATTCAATTAACTTTGGAATTCATTCCCCATATTGGTCTGAAAAAGCCTGCACCTGATGCCATTCAGGGCATGCTGCAAGGCCTATCTCTTTACCCAGCATTTTGAGGAGGGAGAGGTATGATGAGGGCTGGTATTCATGGCTATGGCAGAATACTGGCAGGGTATTTTTTTGGATATGATAGTTATCTCTGGTGGATTATTGCCAGATTGTGGGGGCCCTGATTTTCATTTTTTTTTGTCATTACACTTTTAAAGTACGCCAAAGTTCTTATTCTTTTAGTTATAAACCAAACAAAAATAAATAAATCAACTGAACTGTTAACCAAGTTCCACTGGAACTTAGATTTTTTTCGGGGGGCGGGCTCCAGCTTTTGTGGTATCTGTGAAGCTGGCTGACAAGGTGCCAGCTCTTGCCAAGGCTTTAGGCCTCTGCTGAGTACTGACAAATTCATTGTTGGAAACCAGTCTGTTTCACCTGTGTGTTCATATGGTTAAGGTAGGTATCAGACTGTGTTTAGTGTTTCTTTAGTGATAATTTCTTTATCACATGCTATACGATAATATTTAAGTTTTTGCTTTGTAACTGTACAAACTGTTTGCTTGGAAACCGTGAACCTAGTCAGGAAGGACTGTCTTCTGCCCATCAAAAAGGGCTATCAAAACTAAACAGGCCACTGTGGAACATCACAATACAAATATTTTGTTAATTGCCCCTTACATTCATGAAAAAGATATGTGAAAAATGGCTCATCCTATCAGCTTGAATTCTGGAAGAAGGAAATAAAAATAGCTGACAACAATATTTTTAATCTCTTTTGCTGTTTGGACTCTCACAGAGCTGGAGCTATGAAACAGAAGCAGAGATGCCCAGGGCCAACCTGGGTTAGCAGTAAAAGACATTCAAAGGTGACAGATTTCTACAATTCTGTCACCTTTGAAAACCATAGACTGTAGCTTGTTTGTGTATATATGTTTGCCTTGTAATAACTCTCTAATTTCTTTTCTTAGTTAATAAATCCTTTGTTTACTATAGGATTGGCTACAAGTGTTGTTTTTGATGTGAGAATTAAGGTACAAATTGACCTAAGGTAAGTGACTCGTCCTTTAGGACTGGGAGTAACCTGAATACTTTGTGATCTTTGGTGTATAGCAACCACCTACATTAAGTCCCGCTTGCCTGGGTGACAAGATAGACTGGAATGCCCAAGGGGACTGTCTGTGACTCCAAGGTAAGACTGTTATAGTGCTTTAGGAGTTCATACTTGTTACTGGGTTGGTGAAATGTAATTATAGAACATGCAACCAGCTTGGGGTCTCTGCCCTGCTTCTTGACAGTTTTCCCTGAGGTTGCCACTTATGATCGTGACACTCCTGACAGCATGACAGTGTCTATGATTAAGGCTGCGAGTTTGTCCATGACTTCTACAGTGGCTGGTGCACCTGGCTTGGGGGCTGCCTGAGCAGCTCGAGCAGCCTCTGTGCCAGGCACACCGGCCACTGCAGGGGCAGTCTCGGGCCACCGCACCCCCGTCCCCCAGCTGCAGCAAGAGTTTTGGTGTAGGAAGGGGCACAGGGTTGGGCCATGGGATGAGGTGAGGCATGCTCTGCATGGTGCTTACCTCGGGGGGCTCCCCAGAAGCGACAACATCCCCCTCACTCAGCTCCTAGGTGGAGGCATGGCCAAGAAGCTCTGTGCACTGCCTCTGCCTGCAGGCACTGTTTCTGCAGCTCTCACAGGTGGTGGTTCCCGGCCAGTGGGAGTTTCAGAGCTGGTGCTCATGGTGGAGGCAGAGTGCGGAGCCAGGTAGGAAGCCTGCTGGCTCTGCCAATCCCCTCCTGCCCCGAGCACCTGTGACACCCCTAGGCTGCCCCCTGCAAGATCTAGGGCTATATAGTAGAAGTCATGGATAGGTCACGAGCCATGAATTTTTGTCTACTGCCCGTGACCTGTCCATGACTTTTACTAAAAATATTCGTGACTAAAAGATAGCTTTATCTATGACAGGCAGATGAAACCCATTTACACCTCTGTAATCCCACACACAACAATGGGCTTTACACAGCAGTAACTGAGGCCCAATCTGGCCTGCAGAAACTGTATTTTAGGTGAAGCAGCTAACACGATCTATAGTGAAAGTTGCCTGATATTTCCCATTATAAGACCCCATTCATTATAGTTTATAACTTTGCCGAATTAGGGATTAGGGAAAAATAAATTGTATTGCCTTTGTTAACAAATTTATTGTAAGATTTATTTTTTTTTAAAAAGATTTTTGGAACTGGGACTTGAAATTTGGCACTGGTGTCAAGAATGTGCCTTTTGCTGCTCCGGTGGAAAATATGCTTACATTTGGCCAAGTTGAAATTCTATTTCACATATGCTCAGTTCACATATGACCTGTTAAAGTTTGGCAGTTAAATTTTCTGAATATTCTGTCCATGCCCTCACAATTCCTGCATGCCGACCAGGCTGTGCATATGCCATGCCTGCAGAGCAGAGTCACTGAGCATGCTTCTTTCAAGGGTTGAATAGGATTTTCCCCACAATTGCTTTGCTGAGCTGCTTTTGTGTCAGATGTGACAGATATTGCAACCACTTGCAGTATTTGGGGACCATATTGTATTTTATGTTTAAAGTATGAAAACCTCAAAAAGTCACTGTATTAAGATGGGCCAGGCAGTATGAGCTGTAGAAATACGCATAGCTCTTTGTATCAATACAGGTGATGTGTACTTGTGTGTTTCTGGCTCACTGTGTGTGTGGGAAGGTTGTGCAGAATCTGGAATCACCAGGGAGTCATTTCTGCAAAATGCCAAGGGTGGCTATATAGATTTCCAGCCTTTGAATCTGCGAATAAGGGGAGGTTGCATCTGTTTTCAGTAGGCTGGGGGACAAAGCAGGACTTTTGGTATAAAAGGCTGAGTTCAAACAGATTCAGGGTTTTCCTTTTGATTCAGCAAATGGATAGGACCTTCTGTCCAAGAAAACACTCCAACTCTTGCTCAGCAGCTGGAATGGATGTTTGCCTATCAGACTCCCCATGTGGAAGATGGGTTAATTCTGGTATGTTTGTTACCAATAAGTAGAAACTTTTATTATCTTTCTATTATTTTCTCTGTTATGCCTCTGCCCCCAGAATGCTGTTTATTTTGGAAAAGCTGTGTGATAACCTGTAACTACTGGCACATACTGGTCATTGTCGTCACAGAGAAAGCACAGCCCAGGTGCTGGCCTTTAGGCTGATTGGTTTGCTGGAGATTTCATAATGTATGGCAAGGGGCTGTACCGCTTTAAAAAACCCGATCAGAAGGGAGATACACCTGGGTCGCTGGCCCATGAAAAATGACAACTGGGAACCTGAAAGCTCAAGAGGGTGCCCTTGCAGGACCAGAGAGAGGGAATACAGGGGTTCAGCTACCCAGAAACTATGACCAGGCACTAAAACTGACAGCATGGAAACTGTCTCTCCTGTGTTCTCAGTTTTCCTCACGGGGAGGGAGGAAGTGGGGGCTGCAGGAGACAGAGTGTTTGGGGGACAGTAGCCAGACAGTGGGGGAGCAGTGTGAGACAAGAGTGAGGGAGGGTGAGAGCAGGTAGGGAGAGGGACAAGAGTGTGATGTTTAGATGCTGCTTGTAATTATTAGAACTGGGAGCACTGGCTGTTGGGAGTCTGAAAGGACAGGAAACAGGAAGGAGGGGGGGAAGGTGAGGAGGTGGAGTGAGAGCTACTGAGGGTACAGCAGCAGCTTGGTAAATAAGTTTCCACTTTAAAAATAAAGTCCTGTTGAAGTTTGTTAGTACCTTGCCTGGTTGCTACAACATTTTGGCGAAGAGGATGGATCTTCCGCCTCTGAATCCACCTGCACCCTTTCTGCAAAGCCCAGGTGAACCTCCAATTGTTTTTACTGCCTGTATCCATATGCTTGGGACTTATCTGCTTGCAATCACTGCTACAGAGATTTCTGAAGTAAGAAAGCGTGCTCTGCTAATCCACTGCCTTGGAGCAGAAGGGCAGTATATATTTTACACTTTCCCCTCGCAGATGATAAATATGAGACTGCACTCACTGCATTAAAGAACTTTTTTGTACCAAAAGTGAATGTAGTAGCTAATCGCTAAAGATTTCACCAGCGTGAGCAGAAAACAGGGGAGACTATAATTTAGTATATTGCTTCCCTGAGGAGTCTGATTGTAAGTTGTGACTTTGGGAATATCGCAAATGAGATGACTAGAGACCAGCTCATTGAGAAAACAACCATGCTTCGCATAAGACAAAGCTTACTTCTAAAACCACAACTTACACTAGAAAAAGCAATAACCATTGCTATTCAGATTGAGTCAGCTACAGCTGAAGCCAAAATAATGAGCATGGATACAGGAGGCACAGTCTAGGCTGTGACTCCTTTGCAGAAAAGTTCACTATCGCTGCAGACAAATGATTACAAGAGGAAAACTAATGGAAAACCATCGAATCAGCAAATTCAAAATACAGTAAAAGCATGCTTTTGCTGTGGATCCCCACAACACAGGATGTCTGGCAAAAGTAGCTCAGTGGAATCATTGCAAAAAGATTGGGCATTTTGCTAAAGTATGTCGCAGCAGCCAGTTCAATCAACAGGTGCATGCAGGTACAATACCAGATGTTACTGTGCTGAGCATGGACAAAATCACTCCTGCACATATTCCAGAACAAATAAAGTGCACTGTAAACATTTCCGCCACACCCTCAGGCAAATCACACTCTATTCAGCTAATGTTGGACACTGACACAGCAGTATCTATACTACCTGATTCCATCTATTTGCATTACTTTAAAGATGTGCCACTTTACTTGGTGTGTTATTTGAAAAAACATATTCTAGTACATGGCTGCATGCCAGCAATAGTTGCTTTTGGTGATTGCTGTGTAACTGCAGAGTTCTATATTGCCCATAAAGGCACTCCTATCCTTGGCAGAGATTTATTGGCTGCTTTAAATATCAGGGTAGTTAATGGATGAACTGATCTTCCTCAGCAAAGCACTCTTGCGATACACACACCAGTTGCAGCTGGGACCCAACACCAGGTTGAGGAGAAACTCGGCTGTGCTTATGGGTTTCTGCATAAAGTTAAAATGCGGAATAATGTGATACCTGTACGACAGAAGTTACATTGCTTACCATTTTCAGTTAGGGAAGCTGCTTCAGAGGAACTTGTTCAAAAGGACATTATTGCAGAGATTGACTCCTCGGAATGGGTTTCACCTATAGCAATGACACAGAAGAAGGATGGAGGCATTCGCCTTTGTGTGGACTTAAGGGAGCCAAATAAAGCTATTATGATTGACAGACATCCTCTTCCTCACACAGAAGAAGTATTTGCAGAACTCCGTGGAGCAAAGATGTTTTCTACTCTTGATTTGCAGAGCACATACTACCAGGTTATGTTGCATGAAGATAGCAGAGACCTCACAGCATTTATTACACATGAGGGACTATTTTGTTTTAAACGTGTTCCATACGGTCTTGCATCCGCCCCAAGTGCCTTCCAAAAAATGATGTCATTGATTCTGAAGAATCAACATGGAGTTCAGTGCTATCTGGATGATATTATCGTGTTTGGAAATACTTCTGAGGAGCACGACAATAACCTGCAGTCTGTACTAAACTGCATCAGCAAAGCAGGCCTCAAGCTCAATAGATCCAAATGCAAATTTAGACAAATTGAATTCTCCTTTCTGGGGCATACAATTTCACAGGCTAGACTAAAACCTGATCCAGATCATATCCTGGCCATTTCAAACGCGCCTCCTCCAACAGATTGCAAACTTTATGTTCCTTCCTGGGTCATACCTCCTGGTATGCAAAATTCATTCCTAATGATGCTTTTGTCATTGAACCGTTTTGAGAATTACTACAGAGAAGTTTAACCTTAGTGTGGACAACTGATGCACAAGCTAGTTTCGAAACGGTGAGAGACTTGATTGTACATAGTCCAGTACTTGCACTATTCACTCCTGCTTTGCCCACAGTTGTAACTACTGATGCTTCTGATTATGGACTTGGGGCTGTCTCACATAACTTCATGAGGACAACACAGAGAGGACTGTTGCATTTGCTTCAAAGACACTAAGTAATGCTGAGGGAAAATATTCTACAGTCAAAAACGAAGCACTTGCATGTGTCCGGGCTACTGAAAAATGGAGAACTTGCCTGTGGGGGCCGCATGTTCAAGTTGCACACAGACCGCAGCCCTTTGATGACGTTGCTCACCATGAAAGGACTGCGAAGAGGAGGATATCGTATTGCTAGATGGTCTGCAAGACTACTCTCTTTCAATTATGAACTGGAATATAAGCCTGGAAACCAAAATGTGGTAGTTGATTGCCTTTCTCGCCTGCCTTTGCCTTCATCAGATGGTCCACCGGAGGATGAGGATGTAATAGTTGCACTTATTACAAGCACTCTTACTGCAGTTACAAAAGAACAATTTCAAGCTGCTTGTTCAGCATGTCCAATTCAACAAAAACTATGGGAATTTCTGACAAAGAGATGGCCCAGTCACCCTAAAAACCTTGACCCAGTTTTGCTGCCTTATTTTAGAGTTCGGGATGAACTTTCTTTGCTTGATGGTTGTGTGCTACTAGGTACACACTGGCTACTTGTGCCAGAATAAATATAGTCAAAACTCATACACCTGGCACATGATACTCATCAAGGAACTGTCAGAACCAAACAATGACTATGGGATCTGTATTGGTGGCCAGGGATGGACTCTCAAACCGAAGCGCTCATAAAATGCTGTGTCACTTGCCAAATGCATGATAAGACAGCAGTGACATGTACCCCTCCATTACAGCCTGTTCCTCTTCCTGAATCTGCATGGGAAAAAGTGACTATTGACACTGTAGGACCCTTTGATATTGCTCCAAGTGACTGCCGTTATGCCATCACTTTAATAGACTATTTCAGTAAATGGCCTGAGGTAGCGTTTACATCGCAAATCTCTTCTGCTACAGTAATTAAGTTCCTCTCTTCAGTTTTTAGCAGGGAAGGTAACCCCAAAGAACTGGTTTCAGATAATGGTAGTCAATTTACTTCCCTGGAGTTTGAAACTTTTCTAGCAGAGAGGAACATTTTACACAGAAGGTCATCCCTATATTACCCTCAAGCCAATGGGGACATCGAACGATTTAACAGAAGTTTGAAAAAGAGTTTGCAAATGGCTAAATTGGAAGGGCGATTGTGGATAACCTTCACTACTGATTTCTTGCAAGCATACCCGGCTACACAACATGCCACAACGCAAAGATCACCCACAGAGTTACTGCATGGGAAACAGATGAATACTAAACTGAACATTGCTGGATTGTTAAAGGAACGACCTGAGGCCCCAACTGAGGATGATGTGAGAAAAACAGTTGAACAGAACCAAGCAAGTATAAGGCTTTCACAGACAAGCGGAGGGGTGCTAAGGAACCAAAGTTTGAGTGCGGTTCCTTCGTTAGAATACGAAAAACTGGAATTTTACGCAAAGGGGACCATAAATTCACAGCTCCTCTTAAAATCATAGAGAAAAATGGACCTTACACCTGTTGACTTTCTGATGGGCGGGTATGGAATGCTTATCTTGCACCTTCCTATGCACCAATAGGAGATTATGCCAACACCCAGTCTGCATTGGATGACTTCACATAGTATCAACACAAGAAGACATTGCACTGGAAGCGGGGCTTGAGAGATGGCCTGTCAGACCCAGATGACCACCTGTCTGGACTAGAGACTATGTTATGTAGTATCTACAGTGTTTTCAGTGTAATATTTCTGCCAACAGTATAGTGTCTTGTTTCATATTTGCTCCTGTGGTTAGAATAACAATGTTTATTTTAATTGGGAGAGTTTCTTAAGAGAGGAGGGAATATGGTGTTTAGATGCTGCCTGTAATTATTAGAACTGGGAGCACTGGCTGTTGGGAGTCTGCAAGGACAGGAAACAGGAAGGGGGGGAAGTTGAGGAGGCGGAGTGAGAGCTACCGAGGGTGCAGCAGCAGCTTGGTAAAGAGGTTTCCACTTTAAAAATAAAGTCCTGTTGAAGTTTGTTAGTAGCAGTTTGCCTGGTTGCTACACAAAAGAGCTGGGAGGCAAGTGGAATAGGAGTACAGTAACAGTTGTATAGGAGTACAGTAATGTTGTCCCGGTTAACACTGTTTCATTGTTACATCACTGATCTATTAGAGATTATACTCATTTAAAGTTGCGCAATGTTTGCTTATAACGTTGTTTGGCCATGGGGGCTGGGAACCAATGTGGGGCGGCAGCCCTCCTATCAGCTCCCCTCCACCCCTCCAGCACCTCCCGCCCACTGGCAGCCCCATGGATCAGCAACTCTCTGCTCCCTCCCTGTGCCTCTCGCCTGCAGCAATTAGCTGTTTCGTGGCATTCAGGAGATTGGGGTGGGGAGTGGGGAGCAGCGAGGATGCAGCTTGCTTGGGGGTAGTGGGTGGAGTGGGGCAGAGCTGGGGGTTTGAGCACCCCTGCCCCCAGCATTTTGGAAAGAACAGCAAGAGGAGCAGCCAGACAATCCACCCTCCTTCACCCTCTGACTCCACCACCTCAACCAAGCTTCACAATCATCATTGCTGAGTATAGCATTGTTTGTTTGTTTAAAATTGTTTAAAACTTATATTGTATGTGTATATGTATATAGTTTTTTGTCTGGTGAAAAAAAATCCCTGGAACCTAACCCCCCTCCCCGATTTACATTAATTCTTATGGGAAAATTGGATTAGCTTAAAGTTGCATTTTTCAAGAATATAACTACAATGTTAAACAAGGAGTTACTGTACAGGAAAGGGAGGAATCTGGGAAATAATTAAGGATGGAGAACTGGAGCAGAGGAAGAGAAGCTGGGGCAGGGGCAGAGAGAAGCAGATGTGGGTGGACGGAGGGAGGACAAGAGGTAAAGAAGGTAGACACAAGCGTATGGTAAACGGGAGCAGAAATGTCTCTAATAACCTAAGTACACTACCTTCCAGAACCTAGAACTCAGACCAGGAATTCTCAGGCTCTGCACTCTTCTGCTCCCAGCAAATAGATCTGAAACTATCTGGCACAGTGAGTGTCTAAAGTCCCACCAGTGCCTGATCTACATATTATTACTCCTTCTGTGCCACTGCGTATGCACATAATTTATGTCCCCCACAGGTTTCTTTGCTTCCCCAGAGAAAAATGATTTTCTGATGGGGAAGCAAAGGGAAGCCACAAGAGCGGTCATGTACCCATCCCCAGTAGTATATTTTGGGTGCCCAGGGCAGCAAGCAGAGAGGTAAATCACTGTGGCGCAGGAAGCGGGACTGGGGAAGACCCAGCTGGTGGCTCCTACCCTGCACTGGGTTCAGTTGCTAGTCCAGGCTGGGCTGGAGAGGAGGTGACTTCCTCTTCCCCTGCACATCATCTGGGGCTGGGTCAGAACCACCCCCAGCTT